>NC_133860.1:54249366-56839366 GCF_047830755.1 Zonotrichia albicollis
AGATTGTTTTTGTATTATTAGATTAGGTATAGACAACCCCAAAGCTATGAAGAAATTATTTATATTAGGCATGTCATAATTACAGAATGACAGAATCAGAGAATCAGACAAGCTGGAAGGGACTACAGTGAGTCATCTGGTGCAACCTCCCTGCTCAACCAGGATCATCCTGGAGCACAGGGCACAGGATTTTGTCCAGATGGCTCTTGAATATCTCCACTGAAGGAGATGCGACAGCCTCTCTGGGCAATCTCTGCCAGTGCTTAGCTACTTGCCCAATAAAGTTCTTCATCAAAATAACCATGAAATAAAAGGTAAGACAGAAAGCAGAATTTTACTTTCCCAGCCTATATCTCCCCAAGACTCCCAGAGAATTTATGCATTTTCCCTTACAGTTTCTATCTAGGTTGTATGTAATTATTTTTCACTGTATTTCTCTTTGCTATGCTGCAATATTAGGAAAAAAATATTAGTTTACACATTTCCATTAGCAGAATAAGGACCTTACACAGATCACTCTGGTTTTAAATCTGGGTGATACAATTCACCTGCCCTTTATGATGCCTGTAACCTCATGTGGCAATACGCACTTCCCAGGCAAGAGTCAGCGTAGCAGCATTTCCTGCAAGCTTCACAAATCAAAGGTGATGAATCAAGCTGATGACCTATCACTTCAGATGGAGATGCTCAATAACACAGCAACTGACCCAGTGATCTGAGCTCAGAAATGAGGCCTTACTGTACATTTTTGTTACCCATACTCTTAAGACTTCACAGTTTTATCTTAGTTTCTTGACAGTACTCACTGCCTAAAAGTCAACAACAGCTTTGGCTTTTTGTTGGAGCTCTCTGGTGGTTTTTCCTATTACACAAAATAAGTGCAGATCATGGTTAACCCACAGCTGAATCCCAAGCTAGAGATGTAGCTTGCATGTTTCAGATGCTTTCACCCTCCTCCGGAGAAAAAGTGGTGTGAATCTTTGCTCTGGAACAAGACGTGTGCTTGGTTTTCTAACAAAAGTGTTATAATGGAAAGGTTTTAAATGAAATTGAGATCCAATGTAGACTCTCTCTATGGCTCTGGCAGTATTACTTTGTCCTTGGTTTTCATTGACTGCATGACAAAATTTCTTCAGAATTAGTTCCTTCATAAATGTTTATTTGTACGATTATGTGGAGTGTTTCTGTTGTCATTTAAAGAAGACTTCCACTCACAGAGTAAACTGAAAGTTTTCACTTATGGTGGTAATTCCATACAAATGTAAACATGCGGTGTGGAATCCCAACTTGAAAGGGGAAGGGAAGTTCAGGGAAGGGAAGTTCAGGGAAGTTCAGGGAAGTTCAGGGAAGGGAGTTCAGGGAAGGGAAGTTCAGGGAAGGGAAGGGAAGGGAAGGGAAGTTCAGGGAAGGGAAGGGAAGGGAAGTTCAGGGAAGGGAAGTTCAGGGAAGGGAAGGGAAGTTCAGGGAAGTTCAGGGAAGGGAAGTTCAGGGAAGGGAAGTTCAGGGAAGTTCAGGGAAGGGAAGTTCAGGGAAGGCAAGTTCAGGGAAGGGAAGGGAAGGGAAGTTCAGGGAAGGGAAGTTCAGGGAAGGGAAGTTCAGGGAAGTTCAGGGAAGTTCAGGGAAGGGAAGTTCAGGGAAGGGAAGTTCAGGGAAGTTCAGGGAAGGGAAGTTCAGGGAAGGGAAGTTCAGGGAAGGGAAGGGAAGTTCAGGGAAGGCAAGTTCAGGGAAGGGAAGTTCAGGGAAGGGAAGGGAAGGGAAGTTCAGGGAAGGCAAGTTCAGGGAAGGGAAGTTCAGGGAAGGGAAGGGAAGGGAAGTTCAGGGAAGGGAAGTTCAGGGAAGGGAAGTTCAGGGAAGGGAAGGGAAGGGAAGTTCAGGGAAGTTCAGGGAAGGGAAGTTCAGGGAAGGGAAGTTCAGGGAAGGGAAAGGAAGGGAAGGGAAGGGAAGGGAAGGGAAGGGAAGGGAAGGGAAGGGAAGGGAAGGGAAGGGAAGGGAAGGGAAGGGAAGGGAAGGGAAGGGAAGGGAAGGGAAGGGAAGGGAAGGGAAGGGAAGGGAAGGGAAGGGAAGGGAAGGGAAGGGAAGGGAAGGGAAGGGAAGGGATGCAGATGCACAAATGCTTATGGGGAAAAAAGGAGCAACACAACTCAGAGAATCTACAAAAACTTTTAAATTTTTTATTAGTAAATTATACACACAGGATAGAAATTGGTACATTAGTCCCTACTCTTACAGTAGAAAAACTGGTAGAGGATTTTGTATAAGGTGTAGGGTTAAAGAGCAGAGGCAGAGAGAGAGAGAGAGAGATTAAAAAGAGGGAGAGAAACAGGAAGACAGATCACCAGTCCTGGCTCCAGCATTGATCCAGTTGATATAGTTTTTAGGGTCCTCAGATAAGTATCTTTTTATATATGTTTCCCCACCCCAGAGGGGAGTTTCTTACTTATGCTAATAAGTAAATTAGTTATAATGTACAATTCATTTTTTTAAACCTTTCTGGAAATAGGCCCAAGGGTTTCAGGAGTCCTTAATGGTCTTGATGCCCTCACTACTGGGTTAACCTCATTTCTGCATGTTCGTGTACTGTGTTGTGTCTCCAGAACTGGAACAAGGAGGTTTATCCCAGGAAAGTGTTGCACTACCTGTTGTATGGCCCCCTTTTCCTGTCAAATGATGTTCTTTCTCATAGCATGTTCTCACATTCCATTGGTTGGCCTTGGTTGGCTCCATGGCTATCCAGGTATCATTGTTTGAGACACACACTGATTAGCCTCATCTGTGCTTGTAGAAGGCGTGGGTGGCCTTCAGACTTCAGGCCATGAGTAGGGGAGCTCAAGATCACATGATTTAAAAAGTCTATCTTTTGACAGTCAATGGCATCCCAAATATAACACCTCCACCATAAATTATTGTTAATATATCTGGCATTAAATATACAAAAATAATTGTTTTCAGAAAAGAAATCACAAGCTAGAGATTTAGTCAAAGTTCTTAATAATTCCATTGGAAATAATGCACCCATTTATCCTTAATAACTTTGAAAATCTCAATGCAAGCACATTCAGAAAACTAAGGTTCTGATCATTGAGCCAATCACATAGAATACAGACAAACAAGACAGGAGAAGAGAAAAAAAGACATTAAAAAAGTCATCCTATGAAGAGTAAAAAGCCTGAGAAAGTCACTTTCTACAATACAGTGAAAAGAACAAAAACAAAAAATAACTGCAAATATCAACTGCTTTAATAAGTTTGACAATTTTGTAGTAAAAGTTTCACAGGGCTCCTCATTAAACATGAAGTTAAAATTCTGATCAATTTGTTGACTAACTATAATAAATCAAGGAATTCTAGTCTTGTTCCTGTGATCTATCCTGTTTCCTATGTCTTTATGGAAAAACATCATGGTAGAAAAAAATCTTTATGGAATTCTGTCATTCACCATCACAAGGTAGAAAAAATAGTCACATGTTATCAATGTGAAAACAATCATACATCAAAAACTAATTAGGTTCATTTTACACTTGTTACGAGTGCTACGACTTGGCAGATTTCTAGTACTTGTTACTAGAAGTCTGCCAAATATGCTCCTAGTGTGCATATACATGACTGAGGTAATTCACTACCAAATTTCTGATCTGAAGCATAGCATACTCAATAGAAAAAAAAAAAATGTGTGAATTAGTGAAAATAAATTCTGCAGTGATGTCTTCTTCTTTAAACTCACATGCTGTGGTGTAAAAACTGGAAGATTTTCACCTTTATGAGACATAGAAGCACTGCAGCTTCCATTTGACAGCACAAATTCTCTTTCTGAAGAATTTTAAAGAATCATAGCAGAACAAAACAAAAAAATTCATAGAGTGAAGAAAAGAATTTGCAGCATTTCTTTTCCATTAATACTTTATTATTCCCTTTTCCTGGATATGAATTCGGGTTGCTGGTACTTCACAGCAATTATCATACATTATATCAAAGACTATGCATTAGAGTATTAGAAATAGACTTTGACAGAATTTAAACCCAACAGCTAATTGCCTTATTTTCAGGCAAAACTTTCTAACATAAGGCTTTGTGATGACAGTGTATGACACATAAGGATGACTGGCAGACCCTAAAAGATCAATACTATTTAGATATGATGATGATTAGTGCCAGCAGAAAAGAAAATTATTTGGACTTTATGAAGGGAACAGAGAAGCAGAGCCAGACTTGGAGCCAGACATATTTGAAGCAAGGCACTGGCTTTTCTGGCTAACTCCTTGGCAGCTCTAACATTATATATTCATCACAGATCATTTCAGCAAAATCTTATAAATTTTGCATCAGTCTGACTTGGGCAATGCCTTATGGCCATCTGTGCACATGACAGTGTAATCCCCAGTCCACACTAATTGTATGCTTCCTTCACAGAAAAGCTCTGGAATGAGAGGAAAGAGAACAAACTCAGTACCTGTGTCTACAGTTTGCCCGTAAAAGTGCATGACAGGAACATGAAACGAGTTGTCCTGGGAACAATTAATACAGGCTAGCAGAAACTGCATTAAACATTTCTTGTTTTTACAGTGCCTTGGACCTAGGGCTACACACATGCCTTCTGAAGCTTTTTATCATTTACTAGATAGAGTGGAAGAGATGGGTAGATCATGCTTCTATTCAGCCAGAATTAAAAGCTTACCAAATTGTTTGCCACTAGCATTCTCTTCTGAATTCATCTCTTTCAGCTACACAATTCTCTAAATCACCCATGCAATAAACCTAGCTTCTCTAATTACCTGTATCACTCTGCAAACTTTAATCAATTACATGCCTCAAAATTTTCAGAAATTCTCTTATTCTTCTATTTTGGCACCCAGTTTTGAAAAGAGGACAGAAAATGGGGTAGAAATTATATAAACATAATTTTAAAAATCTGTCACAGAGTTGCTGACCTGCTTTTCACAGCTCATCTTTATCAGGTTTCTACATCTTTTCCTCACTGAATTCCTACTGTTAGATTCGTTAAAACTAAGGACTCTGCTTTAGAAAATCAAGCACATATTCTTGTTCCTGTACTAAATGATCATCATAATCCTCACTTAATGTGTCATATCCATCGTGGCTATAATTAATGTCACCAATGACATCACCTCTCTTTTGCAACTTCCATGAAGCACTTAACACACTTAGAAATGGCAGATTTTCTATTAAAATTAATTTCCCCAACAGAGAAATTACTCCTCTCAATATTATGGTCATGATGTTGACAGTGCAGAGACTTAGGCACAAAGAAACAACCAAACAAAAAAGCTCATTCAAAAAGCTCTTTGATACCACTGACCAAAATTTTTGAACAAGAGCCTTTTGGCTCATGGGTCACATTAGGGAATGCAGGTAGGATGACCTGTTTCCACTGAATCAAAAAACTTAAATCCCTTGGAAACTTCAACAGCTGCATCATGTAGATTTCAGTTTTACACCCAGGACTTCTTAAAGAGCAGTATCAGACACACTGAGATTTTGGACCTAAGAATGGTTCCCTGAAAGCACTAGCAAAGGAAAGGTTCAAGGAAATAAATTGCCACAATTACAGGGAAATTAGCCATAGGAAACAGAGAAAGGGAAAAACATGAGAGAGACAGAGAATGAAGGAGAGATTTCACATTCTGTTATATATATATAGTGCATGAGTTCAAAACGAAGAAAACACCTTTACCACCACACGCACTTCCTTTGCCTCCAAAAAGTGGTTGCTCCTTTCTGCCACCACATGGAAAGTGGGAAATAAAGACAGCTGATGTTAAGCCACCAGTGCTCAAGGACGGCATTCCATGTGCAAGTGGCCTGAGCAGAAGAAAAAACACAGTGTTATGCAAAAACAGAGCTAAGGAAAATACAAACAAAACAAAGGGAAGAGAAATAGGAAACAAAAGTGGTACCTGAATCAAAACAAGAGTGATCTCCAAAGGAACAAATAAGCTTAGTTTTTCCTTCCCACCACATCTTGCATTAACAAAATACAGAATGGAGGAAAAAAATAGAGTACAACCTTCCAACCTGTCCAGAAGCAACAAACCATTCTGGACAGAACTTTCAAGAGAGCCAAAAGGAGTCACAATTCAAGTCAATGTCTCTCATTTTCATTACCTAACCCTAAAGCTGCAAGAAGTGGTGAAAGCCAATTGACTTAATCGTTTTAGCCATAATTTTTGCCCTTTGTGTCTTCAAATCTATGATATCCTGGCAAGAAAGTGCAGCCTAGCTTAGAATTATTGAATAAAACTAAATGGTGACAATGGAGAAAAACCCAGCAGCTACATTAAACTTCAATTTAGGTTCTCAGTGAGCTACACCAACATCTGTACCACCCATGCAAAGTAGCAGTATCTGTGTCAAGGTGTGGGGAAAATACCAGTTCAGTAAAAATCAGTAACACAGCCACTACAGGAACCACTATGCAAAGGACACTTACTCATTTTTTGTGACAACAAAAGAGGTTCAGAAATAAAGGAACTATTTCAAATTATGGGTACATTTGTAACTTATGAAAAATTATAAAAATATTTGTACAATATTGAAGGAAATGTTGCAGAACTTCAGAATTTTCCATTAGTTGTATCACAAGTAATATCTCATCTGATCATCTCTACCAGCAGAAGTTTGCTTATTATTGTCACATTTCCAAAAATCACTACTGTTTGACTAAGACAAACACGCATGTAACAAGTAAATGTTTGAACTGCCAATCTGAATGACAAAATTTTTAGAAGTATTAAATATACCAGCAAAAAGCCCAAAACCCCAAGGTAAATAGTCCACTTAAATAATGTTAATAATTACAAAAGTGACTTCACAAACAAGCATAAAAACTGGAGACTTGTTTCCATCTTTCATTGCACCTTTCTTCAAGCTTCTATACAAAGATCGTTTTCTTCATGCAGAAACTATTAAAAACAGCAGGCACCACATTACTTCTTTGTTAATGCTCTCAGTCTTAGACTTAGTCTGAGTTTCCTTATGCATTAGAAATGGCCTTGCTTAGGATATATTTATAAACAATATGCATTCTTTCTCCTCCTCTTCTCCTTAAAAATCAAACTAATTTTGAATTTGATTTAAAAGTTACCAGTTATTTTCCACATGACAGAAGTGATTTTTTAAAGGTGCTCAAAAACTGGTTTTCCTCAAGTCTCTTTTAATACGTAGAGGTTCTTAAATTGATATACTTTACCTAATTTCATTTTTAAAAAACCCCAAACAAATATAAACCCAAACTCAGAAATGTAAAGGGTATCATATTTATCTACCGCCTCATTGCAATTTATGTACTTCTTTTAATACATAACTGAATTCTAAAAGGACCAGTGTAATCAAGGTAATGAATATCTCTGGACATGAGCAATGCTGCTGTGATAGCACTGTCACCAGTGGCACAATGCTTCAACTACTAAGCCACAAGGCACAGGAAGATTCATCCTGATCTGTGACAACATCCTATTGTTGAAAGAAAAGAAATTACTGAATCATTACAATGCTCCCTGAGAGCTCTCGTGAACGTTTAATGATACTTACAATAGCTGAAAATGTCCCTTATATATTAATACTTTTAATAGTTAAATATTTCAAAAAGGTCAGTGGTTATTACTCTATTTGATGTGTGTCATTCACCCATGTGACCAACAGCACTTGTTCAGGACTGTGCCTGCTGTTCTTCAGCGGAAATGAACTGGGGAGATGTAACCTCAGCAGGCTGGAAGCAATCCAGTAACCTAGCCTTCAATCAAACGCAAACACATATTATGTAAATTGTGCTCTCAATCTGACTGCTAGAACTAATCTGGTATCAGATAGCACTGCAGGTCACTATGAAAAGCCCTTTCTACTTTTCCACTTCTAATCTTGTAAAAGAACAAAGTACACACCAAGTATTTATCTTTTTGTTTTCAAAATCAGTGTTACAGAGTCTTTAGCATTAGTTATTTGACTTATCAAAAGATGCTGAATACAGATCTTTCAATCAATGTTGCAGAAGGATATTCAGATATTCAGCATCTCTGACAGAATCAACATATTTCACCCAAGCATGAAATCAATTTAGTTTTAAAACGTAAAGAAAAGTTTTTAAGACTACCGACGTGAGCTAAGTTTCTGTGCTTTGAGCAAAACATTTATCTGTGATAACTGCTTATGTTCATATAGTGGTGCAAAACCAAAACCAGGATCAAATCCCCTTCATGTGGGAAGTTCTGAAACATAGTATCTTCTTGACACACATCTCCAGGTGTTTTCGAAAACAAAAAGATATCTTGCAAAACCTGCGTCCTAAAGTAGTTGTCTATCACCAGCTGACAGGAAGAGCTTTATTAGCTCCTCTACAGTCTTAATTATTTGTTTAAGAAACTCTACTTTTAGGCACACATGAGTCAGAAACCTTTCTTGAACAGATGTGTGTCAAACACCCAGGCATTTGTACATCAACTTTTATTCATTTTCTGCATTTCATTAAAATCAACAATTGAAAGAAAAGCAAAAAATGCCACACATAAATTTGCATTCCTGTCTAAGCAAGTCTAACTACAAATCCTCCAACTAAAACTTTATTAATAAATAAACTTATTAATTTCTATTGAAGTAAAGCCTATCCAGAAATATGCTCACTACAGCATTAATATATCCAGACTTGTCTGATGTGAGTTAGGCCTGCTTTTATTTCCCATGCACATGAGCTGCCTTAGTGTGTGAAACTGCACCCAACTGCAAGGAATCTGGTGGCACAACACTAAGTAAACACTGATCAGGAAGCTGGTCCCACAACACCGGAGCCACAGGGTATTGGCTTTCCTACCAGTTTTGGAAAAAACCTGACCCAAGTATAACTAGGTTTTGGCTTCTGTGATTTATGAGCTTCAGCCTCTGTAAATCTATGTCTCTTGTCTCGCCTTTTGTTTAGAGGCATCTTAGCTCATACAAAAATGACAGTGACAGCACCATTCTCAGAGTAACACACACATGAAAAATTTGGTAGAAAAAATATTTTATGACAGAAACGTATAAAACCTCTAAGAGAGATTGGGCCATAAAGAAATATGGATACCATACTTGAAAACAACATGAGGCAGAACCCCAGCAGCACTAAATCTAAGGAATGGAAACCCATGCTTATGGGAAATATATGCTTTGCTGATGTACTCTGCATTTGATACCTGCATTACAGGCATTTGCCACATCTGCCATATGTCTAAGAACTGATAAGTCCCTGTCCAAAGTGATAGCCCAGCAACTTGTAGTTAAGTCAGAGGTTGGTAGATTAGGACAATACTTAAAAGAACTCAAGAGTTTGAACAAACGGGACACAAAATTTTGGGGAGAGGTTCTTGGAGGTACCTTGATAAGTCATACATGACAGACAGATTGAGTAAGACTTTCCCAGGTGCAGTATCCCTGCCTTCATCCAGGACCAACCTTCCTTGCTAATGAAACCATACAATAAACTTATGCTTTTTCAATTTGAGCTCCTCTAGCTGTATCAGCACAAAATCAGAGAGTGTTAAGAGAAAGGATTCCTCCCCCCAGCTCTCAGTCAGATAATCACTTCTATTTCCTCACAATAATTTCTTTTTGTGAAATGAAAATGGTTTCAAAGAACACGAACTGACAATTGAAAGCTACCATCGATGCCCACAGGATGTCATACATCTCCCTTTCAGGAAATTAAAGCAGTAACAAGAGCAGGCAGAGACAGTAAAATGACGATAAAAATGTATTTTGATTAAATTTTTCTGCAATAAAACTAAAAGGAATCTAAAAGCAAAGTCAGATTATCATCCTCATCATGCCTGTTGAATTACTTGAACACAAAAACATTTCAAGATGAGCACTGAACCAGCTGCAAACAACAGTAAAAGTTGTATCATTTTCCTCTTCCCTTCCTCTTCAGCTGTCAGGCCATCATGATCAGTTTAACAGCCCCACACAACTCAAAATAGCACCTGCAAAGAGGAGGAATCCCTTCTGAACACAGTATTCAGTAAACACCCTCTGCTAACAAAAACATTGTTCAAAAGGTGGTCAGATCTTCTTCCTCCACTTTGCACTCCATCTTTCTATAAAGCATAAAAAAGCCATTTCCTAAGATAGAGACCAATCAATTACAGAGAAAAATGCTTTTCACTTTCTTTAAGAAACCAAAGCAGAGATATATTTTTAATGACTAACTATACCAAAATAATGCATGATATATTAAAAACCCGGACATTGTTTCAAAAGACAGTTTTAATAATTTTTATTTTTATTATTGTTTTTAGGTGAATTTTCTCCAGTGTCTTGGTAAATATCTTCTAACTATATCTTCTGTGTTGGTTTTACACAGCCTGGTTTTTGGTAGTAGGGGTGAGTGGGTGGGTGGGGCTGGCATTTGGCCAGTTCCAACCATGACATTATAGTCTTTGGACCAGTTTTCTTTTTTGAACACTTTAAAATAACCACATTCTTTGAGAGACAAAAAAATTTATTTGCTTTCACCAATAAATTTCTAAAATCAAACAGAATGGTAACTACAGCTTGAGAGAAGACTAGACTGAAGCTGTAAACAACTGGTGAAGTTCATTCAATATAATGACTAGGCCATTAGGAAATTAATTTCTTTCTTCCAAGAAATGAGAGCATTAACAACAAAATATAACAAATTTGTACCTGCATAATGTAAGACAAAAAACCTCAAACAATTTGTTCAGCAGTGGCCCCATGAAGGATGACAAAAATGCTGTATTTTTGTATTCTTGTCAAGCTTTAAATTTTGCATGAAAATGGTCTATTTCAAAAATATATTATTTAGAGTATATATTTAGTATATATATACTTAGTCCCAAGGTGTGACTTCTAAAATCTCACATCCAAGTTTTCAGCATTGTTCCATACTCATAACAACTTCAAACAGGCTATATAGGAACATCTTATTGCTTTTCCACGTTTATGGATTTACTAGGTGTGTGATCTTAAATATCTACATAAACATCCATCACACTGCCTAGAAACTAACACCAAGTGTGTGAGTCCCCATGGCTTCCTCTGAGGTGATGAACAGTTTGTCTGTCCACATTCACAATTTATTTAAAAGAACATTGCAGGTACCTGAGCTACACAGAGGGAGAGAGAAAAAAGACTGCAGAGTGAGTTTAAAGGCTATAGCAAGTTTCTGTAAATTGAAAACAAACAAAAAAAAAAAAAACAAAGAAACCAAACCAAACCAAATCTAAAACCAAAACCAAAACTAACTAACCAACCAACCAAACAAAAACAAAAAACCAGAAAATCAGAAAAACAAAAACCTAACCAATCAACCAACCAAAAAAAAAATCCCCAAACAAACAAAAAAACCCCAAACCAATCAAGTAATGAAACAAATCAAACACATTTATTAGGTCTGTTGGTTATATGAACAGTTTGAAAGGAATGCTAGAATTCACCTCCACAACATGCAAAATACTGCTATAATAAATACTCATACATAAAACAAATACAATAAACAAGAGAAATGTAAAAGATCATCAAGTACCATTACCATGCTGTTGCTGCTAATATTTATTTGACTAAAGTGTGGAAAATACTATTTTCATATCAAACATTGTTTTTAAATAACAATAATAATTTAAATAATGCAATTCAGATTGATGAAAGATCTGTTGTTTACCAGATATACACAAGATATTTTATTCTGATATTTCCCTTGTCTCCTGTTGGTTATTTTTGTGTTTGAGTTATACTGACAGATGTTTACAGTTCTTCTCCCTTTACCATCCTCCTGCTGTTTACTTGGACAGTGGTAGTACTTTTTAGTTGTTTAAATGAACACTGTTGTGATCAAAGAGAGACTTTCCTACTGACTGTTATTCATCCCCTTTCTACATGTTCCTAAATTATTCCTTTCAGAGATAATACATATCCCTGGCTCACTTTTTAGGAGTGGTGCAGCATAGACCTCAGTTTATCCAGTTTCTGCATATAAACAATGAGAAATTGACTTTTGGAACACCAGAATGCTTCCTGTACTTAAGCTTGCCACAAAAGATTGCAGAATCACAGAATATGAAGTGGCAAGGACCTACAAGGATTACCAAGTCCTACACCTGGCCCTGCACAGCACCATCCCCAAAAGTCACACCAAGTGACTGAGAGCATTATCCAAATGAGTCTTGAACTCTGTCAGGCTGGTGCTGTGACCAGTCCCTGGGGAGCTGTTCCAGTGCCTGAGTGTAGGCTAAAGCAAAATCAAAAGAAAACTCAGTAAATAAGAAAGTTTAGATTCAAGTAATCTATAGAATAAAAATACTTATTTGGTATTTTTAATGATAAATATATAATCAGATGGCACTAGATGGAAACAAACAGGACTGGAATGCTATTTTATCCTTGGTAGTTGCCAATATCATGAAGCAATAGCAAACAACATAAAGGAAGTCAAACATTTCTCTCACAGTGAGAAATTCATAGCTGTGCCTCTTACCAAATCAAATGCAATCTGAAAATACCTGACTGTTAACATGAATATATAACCTCAATATGTCATAATCCCACACCCCTCCACATACAAACCTGTATTGCCCAAATAATCCTTCTGCACAAAAACTATTTGTTGTATTTTCTCTGAAGTAGTTCCTTGCCTGAGGATAAGCTGAACCACAATCATAAAAGAGAGGAAAGCATACATAGATTCAACACCAAAGAGTTAGAAAAAAAAAGCAGAATAAGAGCATGTTGTTGTTCTTTTAAAGCAGATACACTGAAGGGGTTATTATTTTATTAATGGTGCTCTCACTGACATTATTCTGGTGCTATTTGAACAAACTGCCTTCTATTGTAATCTGTAGTGACACAAAGCTCTGCAAGAGACAGGACGCTTTGAACAATTCCCATTTTAGATTACCTCTAGAAATTACATGTTTAAAGCTGAATTTACATGTTGAATGCAAATCTTGGAGACTGAACTGGCACATCAAACTGGTGCAGCTGTACACAATTAGAGCAAAATGTGGCTGCTGTTTCAAAGAGCCTTTCCTTTGTTGTAGTATATACTGTTGTTCATTTGTTTGGAAATACATCACTTATCTCCAACACACAGGACTATTAGTAAATTAAGAGCTATTATTTCAAAAATATTACATAATCATTAGAAAACTACCCTACACCCCATAGTAGGTTTTTGGGTCAGAAACTGCTACTGGAAGACTTTCTAAACTGAGTCAAATCTAGATCCAGATAGCAATGTTTTTTGGGGTTAGGGTTTTTTTTTGTTTTTCTTTTTCAAATCATATTTTAGTCATGGTCAGAGCTTCCATGTACTCCTAACTTTACACAAAAAGCAAAAGGTTCTTCTCTGTGGCTGTGTGATGTCTTTCTATTTCCTCATCTCAGAAGGTGTCGGCTTCACTAAGGATTCCCACTTAAATTGAGCAGCAGAGGACAGTGCAGACTGAATACAAATTTGTGCTGGAGAAGTGGAACAAGGTTAGCGAAGTGTGCAGTTGGTGAGATTGATGTTGATACCCTTCACTGCCAAGTGAAATGCCAATAATGCTTGTATAGCATTTTGTGAGGGCAATGGGAGTATTGATTCCTGAGCAATAATAAAGAATGAAGCTGCTCTCTCAGGTATAAAAATATTGGCAACTGTTACAAAGAATTGACTCATAGAGGTCTGAGTGTTGGCCTATCTTAATACAAATAATTCAGGCTTCAGAAGGATTTCAAGAGCAGCCAGGCATGGTCCTCAGGCACATTCTCTGCTATTAATTTATCTGCAGCTTTCACAAGTGTCTCTGTCTATCAGCCAATTGGTCTTTGAGGTGCACAGACAAAAATGGATTTCTGAAGGCTTATTGGGAGACAATATGAAAAGCCAGCTGAGCCATGAATTTTTTACATATAAAATAAAAAAAAAGTTACATTCCTTTCTTGCCATTTTTATGAGAAAAAGCAGAACATATGGTTTCCATGCACTCCATAAATAAATGTAACATGCATTTCATTGGGAGCTGAGTTTTCTAAGGTTAGTATTTTTATTATGTTGCTTAAAATAGCTTTACTCACTGAAAGAAGTGTAAAGCTCCCAGAACATGAAGCTATTAAAGGCTGTAGTACATCTTACACATTCCCTAAAAATTTGCAGTATGTTGTCTGTGCTTTAATATGAGTATTAAGTGTTTCCTGAAAAATTCTGAAGATTAGCTGCCTTCTGTGGTGTTGAAAAGCAAACACCTTTAAATGACTTCTCACTTCTAAAACTATGTGGCATGTCTGTTCACTCCATTAACTAAGGGGATTCTGCTCCATCACCAACTATCAAAAGTACAACAGAAATGGAAGCACTGGGAGTACATCAACACTCGTTATAAAAGCCATGATGAAACCCACACCGTGGTGTAGAATTAGCTGTATTTCATTGGCAAATGCCTCACCTCTGCTTAGTGTAATAATAAACATCTGACAGAACTGCTGCTGAGTTGCGAACAACCAGTTTTCTTTCAATGGCTATTAGATACCACAAATTATTATATCCATCATTATTAGTTATTGTTTTTTATTTAGCTGTAGATTTATCACACTAGTGTTAGAGACTTAATGATTTTCAATCAAGAAAACTATCAAAAAAAAGGGCAAATAAAGTCACAAATAATTGCCAAAAATGAAAAACATTAATGAAGAATTCTAATTACTGGACTTACCGATTCCAAGTAATCAATGTTTAAATCCCACTTAAAACATGTCTGTTGTAAAACGAACATCTTAAACCATTGTGAAGTAACATATTTTGCCACAAATACCCCCACTGAAATGAAATACACTGACTGGAAGGCTTTCGTCATGCTCTTCCTGATTCAAGCACATAATGAATTTCTCAGTCTCACGGGCTCAGAAACAAAGATTTCACCTTCACAAAGATTTCATCTCTGTCTTTGAAATCTGCAAAGAAAACTCTTGGTCTCTGAATAAATGAACAATCAAATGTGAAGATCATACAATTTGAAACAGAAGGGCAGGTGGCCAGTGCTGAGTCCATTCTAAATGAAAAGAGGACAAACACAGTATGGCTGGTGGAGAACCACTGGAGAAATTGCCAGTAGCCATGACTACTGAACTACTAATGCCTTTGGATGATTACATATGAAAAAACCCAATGGAGTTAGGCATAGTTGAAAAATATTTGAAAAAACTTATTTTTAACAAGGAGGTATTGGATCAGAGCCATATGAAAGAAGGAATATTAAGGAAACTTTATTCAAAGAAATGATTGGCAATTCCTTTACCTTCAGTAGACCGTCTTCTATGCTTTTTTAAACATCCATCCATCTATTATGTCACTAAAGGAACACAGCCAAAGGAAGCCACAGGTTTTGTCATCTGGAAGAAAATGTTCCCTTCTACAACTGATACACTTTGGCATTCATAACCCTGATCCATTCTTCACTTTACCAAACCAAAAACTGGCTGAGAAAGTATTTCTTTTTAATAGTTTGTTGCATGTAAGATAGTTATCTCTTTTTTCAGTCCCCATCCAGAGCTGGACAAATAGTATCTTTATTTCCTTATATATATATATATATATATATATATATATATATATATATATATATATATATATATATATATATGTTTTAAACAATACTTTTGATAGAAGCTCACCTTCGCTATGAGAGTGAGGCACCAAAGTGGCCTACTACCTGTTTCTCTCTCAGACGTAAAGCATCTCATATTATCGTAGTAAAAGAAATTTTGGACATTCATGTATATTCACCTGATCTGCTTCTCTTTCCTTCACCTCCCCCAGCTAAAAATCTCTCCTATCACCTAGAGTATGAGGCAGTTATAACATAGATTTCCTTTATATTAGGCAAGTAAATAGGAACTAAATATCTAGTATCTGTCATTATTTTTGACTACTCAATATTGGCACCCAAAATCTACAACAATCCTTGGTCTTTATTTTCCTCAGTTATTTTTAAGTTAAAAAAATTCACTAGAGTAAGAAATTATTTTTCCAATTGCCCATCATTTTGTCTCTACTGACATAAAATTTCACCTGCCATCATGTTGCCCATTAATCTGTTACAGTCATCTCATCTTTGGTATCATAAATTACTCAGTATCACTTATATGTTTCTTTTCTGTTTTCCTTCTTTTTATTTCTCATAGTTATATTAAGAGATACTAGTCCTAGCAAAGGCAAGTGTGGCAAAGATTTGAAAAGACGGGTCATATATGTTTAGAGATATGACCTGCTTCTTAGTGTTGTCTTTAGAAAAGATCAGGAAGGGCCATTTCTCATGGCATTCCGTTTCTCAAAAAGGGTCTTTCAGAGCCTTTGGTTCAAGCTTCCAGATGGCAGTGTAGTACATAAGAAGAACAAGAGTAAAATGAAGATTAATCTCCATGTGTGTGATAAGTGCTGAGAGCACTGCAGGATCTGCCTGGTAAAAATCCACTGTGTCAGAGCTGGGAAAAACAGATGACCAAATTGACATAAAGATGCTGAGTTTTGCCCTTTGAATTCTGAAAGCTATTTCTGTTGACTGGAGAATCATAAAAACATTAAACATCAGAAGTTGTGCTATCTGGTCTTGTGTTTAAACCCCACTGTCATGTTTTGCTTCCATTACTTGCCAAGGTTAGACAATAGTACTCAAGCACAACCCAAATGAGATCTCAGTGCATTCAGCAACACTAATATTTTTTTCTCCTTTTACCCATGTCTTTCAACTGCTCTGTCTAGTGACTTTAGAGAAACAAGCAGGAGAGAAAAAAAAATTGTTTTTATTTGGTTTGGGTTTTTTGTTTGGTTTTTTTTTTTTTTTTGTAATATGTCCACATCTGTTCTGCAGTAAGGACAGATTCCATTCTGCAACTTGTTGAACAAAGCAATTGGTGACGGACTGAAGATATTTAAATTCCAGCTATAAACTCACTTATAAAGTGAATTTAGTTATCTTGAGAGGTATTAGACTGAATGCCCCAGAGACTGAACTCATTGACTTATTCACAGGACTGCTACTGTGAAATATGAAATAGTGCAAGTTGTCCCACTAGAGTGCTCTAAGCCTGACCTCCCAGAATGACCTATGAGGGGAGAGATTAGTTCAGCTTTTATGTTCATTTAGGAAAGCACTCCTTTCACTTTAATCAATGGCAAAACCTCTTCTGAATTCAATGAAGGTTTGATCAGATCTTTGTCCTGTAAGAAAGACACTGTGACCACTGAACAAGCCAGAGACACAAAAGATCAGGAAGAGATGATAAAATGTCTATGGGCACATGCAGTAAATGTGATAATCATACTCCTGGGCACACAGCTCTGGTCTTCATAGTCTTCATACATGTCTACAAGTGGCAAAGGATCATTATCTGAGCGCTTTAGACCTAAACTTGGGATTTTTTAAATCTTAAATTCATGTCAGAATTTTACCTCAAATACATGCTTTGTTTTTTGTGCCAAAAGAATAGAAGGGAATCTTGAACCAATATACTTGATTCTACCAAGCATCTGAATTTGAGAAAGTCACTTGGTTCCTACTTCGACACACTCGCACTCCCAGCTTTACCCATATGTGAAATGGGAGGTAATAACAGCTACCAAATTAGTGGATGAAAAGAAGATACAGATGTGCAAGAAAGGTAATTTGGGTTTTTACTCCAAATTTTTGAGTAAGAGATATCTTCAATGCCCATGGTACCATACTTGTTGACAAAGGCACATATTTGTGAAAGACCTCTTTGAAACAATAATATTCCTTCATGTAAGTGCAATAGGATCTGTCCACTATGGTAAAAATAAAAATATTTTAAATGTATGGTAAGTATAAAAATATTTATACTTATTTAGATGCTAAGTGCAGTGTTAGCCACTGTATTCTACAGAAAACCCACTGGTGGATATTCAGCTTTCCTCAGTTCTTTTGAATTTTCATTACAAGTGCCAGGATGCAAGTTACATGTTTTTAAGCATGGTAATGGAAGAAATCTGGAGGTAGAAACCTTGTCAGTCACTGACAATTGGTCCTTGAAAATAAAACTACTGATAAAAACTACTGCACTCTGAGAAAGGCTTCTGCTAGCATTTGGGAAAGGAAACAGGATGATCTTTATTTCCAAGACCCAAATACCCAAAGTGTCTGCCATGAACTAAGACCTTTGCTAGGTTTTGGTGAGGTTTTCTTTGTATTTACCACTTTACACTATATCTTGACATTTTAGAGATTTTAAAATACTTCCAAATATAAAAGACTTAGCTGATATTGTCTTATACTTCTGCTTTACTGCTTCTCTACCCTTTCACTCTTATTTTAATTACTCAGGCATTATTGTCTGCTGTTCTTCCTCCTTTTTTCCTAGATTTAAATTGCTCCTCCCCTCATATAAATTTATCAACACTTACACTTTTCTTCTACTAAGCATAGATTAGCACATCTAGTGCTTCTATCTATATGTGGGTACTCTGCCACTTAGTTCAGCAGCAGTGGCAGGCCTTGCATACAGATTCCTACTGAGCACTGGATTCATTACGACTGAAACTGATACAGCCAATTGAAAAGTGTTTTTTTAGCAGCTCAAACTATTACTCTAGCTAGTGTGATGGCAGCTCAAAGTTGGATTTTCAGCCCTAACTACTGATCTGACATCCACATAAAACTTTCACTGGTGTGCTCTGACATTTAAGACAAACTCATGAGCTGTTACTGAAGATTCAGCCACACGGGAAGCATGGAGGTATCCAAAATTATGTTCACTACAATAAAGCTGAAGATGAGAGACAGCAACTTCTGTCTATTTAGTTATTCCCTTGCAAACATAAGATTAAAGCTCCCCATGCCAGCCAAGCAGAGATACTCAAATTCAAGTCTGTAAAAACCACATTAGACTTGAGAAAAGGTTTATAACTCTGAAATTTTGCCAAACTGCTAAAAGCTGAAGCATGAAGATAGAAGAACACACAGAACTTGACTGAACACCCACAGAAATCAGTGGGAGACTTTCCACACATTTGTCAGTAACAGCTGAAGCCATCCAACACATTTCACAACTATTAGTATGATTTTTTTTCAGTCTCACAAGTTAAGTAATATATTCAAATGCAAAACCACACCTCAATGTGAATTAAGAGGAGTGGAAAATACAGAGCTTTTATGTAACACACATTTTTGACATTGGAATGTAGATATATCAAAATTTTCTTCTAAGAAGACAAAGTGAAGTTAATTAATCATTCCCTTCTATCATCTAATTCACATCACTGAAAACAAAAGAACCTTTAATAATACAGAAGGATTTCAAGTACACATACTTGCCTTTACAATACACCATCACATGACATGGTAAAAAACTTCACAAGTGTATAAATGTGATGTGTAGAGCATTTAATGAACATCTTAAAAAATGACCCTGCTTCAAAAATGTTATACTAATTAGACAGTACATACATAAGGGAGTGGGAGGGAGGAGAGTAAATTCATGAAATCATTGAAAAGAAAAGGTAAAAAGCTACAAACACATTTTGTTAGCCCTGTGACTCATAATTTTCTTATGTATATAGACATGCTTCTACTCACTGGATGAGCAGGCCAACATTTATAATTTTCTTTTCTCAAGTTGTGTGTCTTCACAAGTCATTCAGAAAGTGTGTGAAGGGTTGTCAGACTGCTTCAGGAAGTGGGATGAAGGCAAATGGGGCCATATGGAAGAAGTTATGAGAGCAGAGAGAGAGAGGAGAATATTGAGACAAGCTTGCAAGTCTTTTCCGTGGGTCAAAGAAAGACAGACTAGAAAAATCAGGTGAAAGTACATAAAAGTCATACAAGACCTTGAAGCGAAATCACGGCCTTTCAAGCCAGGTACCAATGGAGATGGCATTTTCTGCTCTACCTGGTAAACCAGACAGTTTCCAGGCAGCCCTTTTCCTAATATTTTGAGCAACAGATTATTGCATCACCTCTGTGCAAACTTCTTTCCTTAGGTGCATCTTCACCAGCAATGGCCAAAATATGAGTCTGAAGCTACAGCTTTGAAATTGCATATGGTATATGTGTTTGTAGCCCCCTCCATGGATTTCCAGGCTAGGAAGAGTTATTGGAATTTGCCACACTATAAAAGTGAAGGATAAGGCTTTCAAACACAACTGTGGCATGGAATTTTGTTTATACAGCAAGAGAGAAATACAGCAAGCAATGTTGGTACGTTAGGGAAATGAATTAATAATTAATTGCTTATAAATGAGTTAACAGCTCTTTACAATGACACATAATTGTAGGGAAAAAAATTTATTACCAAAAGATCACTAACAGCTTCTAAATATGTTGGTTATTCCAGTGAGAAAACAGGAGTGTTTAAAAAAAACTCAGTTAGATACCTCTTGGGTTATAACTGTCACATAAACAGCTTGTAAATGGGTAAAACCCAGTATTCTAAAGTAAACGTCCACTCTCCAGTTATTGCTGTTGCAAAGCAAGAAACCTGGTTATACCATAAAATTAAACAAAAAACCCCAAAAAACCCAAAAAAACAAAACAAAATCAAAGTACCAAAAAAACCAAACCTCCAACCATTAAATCATTATAGATTGGATATGTATTTTTTTAATCAGAAAGGATGAAAAATGTTACTGTTTAAATGAAACAAAGATACCACCTCTTCATAATATTTCACACAGAAAAGAATATTTAGACATGAGATAAGGTTCAGGCATAATCCAGCCTAACAAATTAGTTCCTGAGTAAGAAACAAAAGATCCAATGTAAAAAACATAATAAGGAAATATTATGTTGTTGTCCACATAGCTGGAAATCATTTGCTATTTTGATGATATAAAACTGACAAATACATGTAGAATTAAAATAGTATATTACTTCTGTGAAGACTGATTGACTTTAAGAGTACACAACTATGTTATGCAGAAAATCATATTAATGCCTCCTATTCCTTCTTCATCTTCAATTTCAAAAGGATTTTCCTAGCAGAAGAATTAGCAGAGTCCTATAAAACTTCAGTGTCACTTTTTGCTAATTATTTATGTTCCATATGCATTATATTCCCCATTTATGCATACATAAGAATATAAAATTGCTGAAATTTTAATTACTGGCAGCATTGAATTCCAAGGTGAAATGTGTATCGCTGTATCAAACTCAATATGAATAGAACTGATTATGAGAAAGTATGTGAATGGGAAGATGCGAATGTGTGAGCACGGGGGAATGGCTTCTGTGCCAATGTTCATTCTGCCGAAGAAAGCCTGGACTCACAAAAATAGTCCTTTTTGCTGATGAAAAAAGCACTATCCATTTGTTCCTCAGTTGACACCCAGTTCTTTACTTTACACTTGCTATCTTCACACTATATTTCAGAAAAACTTCAGCACATTAGCTAAAATATTGACTGTTGATTGTCTTGAACTCTAACCCTAATCAATAAGAACTAGTAGAGAACTATAATATATAAGAACTAGTATAAGAACTATTCTCCTATGTACAATTTCAGGAAAATGCTCCATTATATTGACACACAGGGGTAAGACATGGACCACTCAGAAGCAAGGACTGGTCTTGAGCTGCAGGAGTATTTTCAGGTGAATCAAGCAAAAACAGGCCCAGAATAGCATATAAGTAATCTTTATATAAGTACATGTTCACTTTTTAAGGAAAAAAAATCACTAAAAAATGCAGAAGTGGATTTCAGTGTTCACACAAATGGGTCACTGCAGCAAAGACCAATATGGTCAGATTAAATGCTTGCTTTCAACATACTTTCTTGGGTTTTTGTTTGTCTGAAAATCAAGGCTGGTTTCTTTTTTGTGCAAACTGCCTTACCATGCTAGCCCAAAACTACTTCTGCAGGACTCTGACACTTCCTTTCATGAGCAATGGCATTTTTGTATTAGTTTGGCCTTGTGCTCCTATACACACATAAAGACTTGCACAATTATAGTTAATGTCAACTGTCTTCATTGCTTAATTTTATTTTAAATAGAAAACCAGCAACACATAACTAGTTGACTAGTCAGCAAAGTGGCATAGATTTAATCAAAGACAAAAAGCAGACCAGGCTATACAAGAACTATACATACAAACAAATCTACTAATTCGTTGGTGGCATATTAAAAATTGTACTCTGAACTTTGTTCATTGAAATTTAGATAAGCATTATTAAGGCTACATAGGTTGAGTGGTTATGGGAAAACTGGGTAGCACAAGATGCCAAAACAAGCAATAAAACTCTGCAGATTAAGACCAGTTAAATAAGCACAAAGAGGTAAGACAGTTATGTGAGCTGACTTATTTATTATGGCCAATATAAGCCATGAAAAATAAAACAATATAATTATTTCTCAAGATGTCAAGGTAATTGTGTCAGCACTTACACAGAGCCTGGGAAAGCAGCAATATAAAATGGCAAGAAGCAAAGCCAGGCAAAACAGATCAAAGTGCACAGTGATGAGCTGTAGAAGGTATGGCTGTCAGAATGAAAAACACAATACAGAATTGTACAGTGATAACAACTGTGCTAGAAAGCGTTGTGTTTACTAATACAGTAATACTTATAATATCCTATCCATTATTCAAACTGAGTCTACTTGCAGTGCCAGTGCAGAGAAGTACAATTTTCTAGAAATCAGGCATGTTTCACTAATTTGCACATTCTTGAAATATTAGGCATAAAATTTACCCCTAAGCAAAGTTGCAAATTAATCTAGTAGACTGTTAAAAGCTTAAATAAGAGAGGTTGAACTCCAGAATATCATGGAAAATGAGACATCTGAAATGAGATGTTTATTTGAAGACAGAAAATCTGACCTAACCAGCACAGTGACAACTCTTGTTTTCAAAAAACCTCAGGGGATCCCTGAGACCTAGAAGAGGATTTGTTAAGACCATCTCAACAATATTTTGCAAATCTGAGTGGGTTTTGTAATTAATAAAACATCTCTAGAAATGTGAATGAAGCAGTTTAAGGGGTTTAAATATAACATGGAATCTGACAGGCCAGAGTGCTTTCTTCATTCAGTGTGTAATAACTCACCTTGCTTTTGCTGTAAGACTGCATGAATGACAACTTGTGTGTTTCTTAATGTTGTAAGTATACTCTAATTTAAAATTAAGAGTAAAATTAAGAGTCTTAAAATTTCTTTATAACATTCATACAATTATTTTAATTATAGGATATTTGTAGATATACTTCATAGAAAAATCAGCCCTATTTAATAAATCAGTTGACTGGGAGCAGAATGGAGCATTGCAGGGTGATAGACTTAACTCCTTTTAGAAACTGTATAAACCACCTTGTGATAATGTTCCAATTATTTAGTCATTTCATCATTAATATGAAGTTATATTTGCTCAAATGCTCAAGTGACTTCAGAAATTACGAGATATGGAATCAGTCTGGATGTCTACTTAAAAAAACCCAACAAACAAAACATTTGAAATGTATGTAACACAGCACTGCCTGTGCCAAAATCAATCCCCTTTTGTTTCTCATTTTTCAATTGAGGTGTCCCGCATCTCTTTGCATATCTTCTCTTTGCATGAGAAGATATGTGAAGCATGTATCTGAATCTGCAAACAAATTCAATAATTTTTCTAGACCTCATTCATTTTGAAGAGTGTCGGGATCAAAGAGAAATATAGAGAAGAAAGGAAAATTCTGCATAAAGAAACAAGGCATTTCTACAATGATAGCATGAGGATTTATACACTATGCAGATTAGACAGTGTTCACACAAATTACCCTTGGTGTGTTTTGCACTGCAAAAGGAACTGGGGAAAGGAAAACTGGTTTGACTGTTTCTAGTAAATGGAAAGTATTTCTGTCCAGGAATTACACAGGATTTTACCTAATTGATATCTAACTGAAGAAAGTTACAAGCCAAATAAAGGTTCTCTATAGGATATTCAAAGACGTAATTCTCCAAAGGCACTACTTTTAAATGACTGGTAATGTTGAAGTACCTTAGAACACTTCATGCCTTTGGCTTTAATATTTACAGATATTGAACATGCACTGTGACTGAACCCATTTGAGATACCCTCAGTATCCATACAAACAAAAGGCATATCAAACACCACTTACTTGCAAGATTTCATTTACAAAGCATAGTTCCTGAAAATATTCTTAATTCTGAGACTATTTTATTCAAATTTTCAAAAATAATCTCAGAATAACACTTTTCTTACCTCTATTTTCACACTGACAGGTTTAACATATTGGAATCCTCCTGAGCAACAATGAAACCACTGTTACACAACTGTCCATCACAAATATTTGAAACCCTGGAATTAATTTACACTAACTATGCACCAACAAATACTCCACAACTAGGAAAAATCCTCCTTGGAATCCTAGCCAGAAGTGGACTGAGAGTACCATATTCACCCTCCATTGTACTCCTCTGCACAATTCTCTGAAGATCAGGTTTGGAACTGATGCAAGTTAATGAAAAAAGGGAGTGGTGTTTTTGAAATTTCTAATTAGTGTTATTAAAGCAGTCACAACTTAATTACAGAAAAGCTTCGGTTTAATTTGTCATAATGGATTCAACTTGTAACAGAAGTAACAACTACGTTTAAACATAGTGCACACTCTAGTATAGGTCTACATGACTATAAATGAAATTCAGCAGAGGAAATCTCCAATAATTCAGGTTTCTCTTGTAAGTTCAAACATGTGCCACCAGCAACTGAGCAAATATTTGGATCCCCTATCCAAAGTATTTTCCATCCACCTGGATCTCAGGAATTATAGTCTTTGAAAGAACAGCACTCCAAAGTTAGGTCAACTTCAATATCAGTATGATATAGATAAACACAGATCTTATTTCCTTAATCTTCTAATATTGTTTCACTCTAGATGAAGGTGAACTCTGTCCGTTTACTAGCTGCAGATAGGAATCTAACTGTTGAACTGGAAGTACAAGAGGTTTTTAATATATGGCAATTGGACACAGACTATTTTCATGAGGGGGCTGTATATTTATTTGTGTAAGAAGAGAAGGCAGAAAATATGACATGCTGAATTATTTTTTCAAGATGCATAAAAGCAGTAGAAGCAATGAAGATGCCAATCATAAATCAATGAACAAAAGATTCAGAAATATTTGACACCTGAGAAAGCTCCATGACTCAGTATGGAAGGAATGGTCGGAGGGAATAATTAAAATAGATATGCCAAAGTTGACTTTCAGGGAAACTCTACAGTAGTTCAAACTACCTGCTTCTGTTTTGAAAACTTTTGAAATACTGAGGTATTGTAAAAGCATTGAAACACTGGCAATGTTTTGGCATGCCAGCAGATCTAGAGACACCCCTCAAAAAGGAAACATGAGCAATCTGATGATGTTTTCTTTATCTTTTTAAGGTAACGAGCACACAACTTGCATTAGTTGCATTCCACTGCAAACTTCTAAAGTAATTTAAAGCAACTGCCTTCACTGGCTGTCACGCCAACTTGATCAAATGCCAGTCCACCTCCTAAAGAGTATCATTTGTTTTGTCATGTGTGTCAGTATAAAAGATTAGTGTGTTACATGTCCACGCACTTAGTGCTCAAGAGACTCCTTAGCTTATACATAGCCTAGGATCTGTTTAATTTACAAGATTGAGATGGACAAATCCCAAGAACATCATGGCTACAAAATAACCAAAGACTAGGATCTCAAGGAGAATAAACAGTTTTCTAAATCAATTTCAGAAATTTAAAATACTTCATTTAACATTGATCTACATTTACTTCAAAATAATATCTCTTTTTTTTTTCATTCAATAATATTCCATTTCCCACAAGCCCACATGGGTTAAATATACACTTAGATAATAAAAGTGTGCAGTAAATTATTTTTTATGTGGCTATTATTTGATAGTCTTCATACTAACATCCACCATGTTAATGTACTGATAATCTCAGTCATTTGCATCTCCCATGGATATTGATGGCACCATTTGGAATTACAGTAATTCCACATGTCTCTCAGCAAAGAAGAAAATTAATATTCAGCAATGATTTTACAACTAATGGGATGAGTAAGAGTAAAGCATGTCACACTGTAATGCGCATAAACTCATGCCTCTATTGAACACAGTCCAAGGGATAATGCAATTACTTACAAAGTCAGCTTTGCTGTGAATAGATGTAAAATATAAATGTAAAATGAAAAAACAAAATCCTATAAATATATGCTTTCTACAAAGATAAGTACACAGAGAGTACACAGCTCCAAGAGATGGAAGACATCTATAAACAAATTGGAATGGAAAAGGCCACAATATTCCTGCATAATTAACTGTTCTAGAAAGAAGTACTCCACATTTTCACATTTTCATTTGGTAAATTTGACTTTCATTAGTATAGTTTTCTCTCTAAGTCATTTTAAAAAACTTATTTTCATGGGTTTTATCTTGCATAGATGTATTCACACAGTTGAATGGTAGAGAGGAAATGAATACATGAAGAGCTAATTATAGGTATAACTAACAGCTTCACTGGTGCCATAAATAACAGGATAGAATCTGAATTACAGTGTTTGGGCAAGAAAAGTTATTGGACTTTTAAAAAATAATATCAGCAACAAACACTTTTCAAGGAAACACTAGACTGAGAAAACAAAATTACTCCAGGGAGGGGCCAGAGGTGTTTTTAATGATGAAGTACCTTGATACTCTACACATCGAACTGAAAACTTGTGAAATACAGTGTAATTGGCAAAAAGCTGTCACTTCAAACCTAAAACAATGCTAAATGCCATTGTTTCACACTAGAGGTCACCCCCAGTAAGAAAATATAATTGTAGCATCTTTTATTTTTTTCCTGTAGAGGTACAATATTGAAAGAGTGTCCTTTGTAGTAAAGATGTGGGAATAAAGGTGGGCTTTTTGTTTTTTTTTTTAGTTTTTATTTTGTTTGTTTGTTTGTTTGTTTAATTTTATTTTTGTTGGTTTTGTTGTTGTTGTTGTTGTGCTAAGCACCAATTCAGTTGGGTAAAAAGAAACCTCATTAAACAGGGCTCACTTTTCATTATCATACAGAACCCGTCTATTATTCCTCATACTGAAAAAGCTTTTGTTAAAGAAATCAAATATTAACTTCAGGGATTGTCTGTTAATAAATGATATAATCACATTTCAGCTGAAGAAATGTTATACCTCTCATGATCTTTTTGACTTTTTTACTTTATTAACAAGAGTCAGCATTGTTGTTTAGGCACAGTAGCATACATGTACACAAAATGTTTGAAAATAATTTGCATTTGAGAAAAAGTAGTATCTCTATTGTGGTGAAAGTGAATATATCTTTACTACTACTCATATTTAGAATTTCAAAAAAATACATGTCTATGTCACTGCAAGTATTAATATTAAAGATTTACAAGGATTTGAAAAAAGAAAGAGCTTAATATTAGGTTAATGTTAAGATCAAGATGCAGTCATAAAAATTATTTGTATGTATCATTACTATATATATGATCTTTCAATTCTATCCAGGATTAAATTTCAAATTCAATGTTTGAAAATGCTTACAGAGACAAAGGCTAGAAATGCCGAAATTTATTTCTAGAAATTTATTTATTTATTAGTATCTGTACAATCAGACATTTGTACTGAATATAATTAAGAACATTTCTAGCTCCTTTGTTGCTCTATAAAAATGACAGTTATTAATTGATAATTTTTGTGTTATGTTTTATATGCCCTGATTGTGTAAATTGTAGGTTAGACTGCTCTGTTTCCCCCTCCCTGTGGTAATGGTTCTGCCCTGGCTCTCTCCTCCCTCCCTTGTATTGTCAATCACCCTGTCTCCCCCCCAGTTACCCTGGAAACCAATGTATCCTTTCCCTGATCCCTCCCTGGCGCCCTGTCCGTTACTCGGCAGCCCATCTTTTCTCTCTAGAAGCTTCCAGCCAGGGCATTGAGTGATTGGTTCAGAGGCCAGGGCCCCCCTCTAAAGTTATTCCCATTGGTGTATTCTGTATGTCAATCTTCTGTACCCCACTCCCCCTTGCAATCCTATTTGCCTGAAGACCAACTCCACCCCCATTTCCTCCCCTCTTTTTATAAACCTTTGTAACCTACTCAGTGTTGGCTTTGGCTGTTGGTTCCCCTGGGAGTGTTGTCTCCCTGCCGGGATTCAATAAGCCCAGATTCACCTCAGCTGGAGTCCACTCTCTTATTTTTTCTGCTGATCATTGCTGCGAGCCACTCCCTGAGCAAGGTTAGAGCCTGAGATGCTCTCCTGACTCGCAAGAATTGGGAGAGTGTCCCACAGCTGCTAGCAGTGCTGGTTTGCTAGCCAGAATTTCCCGAAGGGACAATCTCACAGAGCCGCCACATCAGTCTGGTGCCCAACGTGCGGCGGCTGAGAAAATCTCCAGACCCCACACACCCGCACAGCTTGTCCAGAGGGATGAGCAGACCCTCTGGACTTTACCCTTTGGATTCCTGCAACAAGTCTCCTTGACTGTCAAGCTACCTCTGGTGGAGCAGACTCCTTTTTGGTGAGTGGTGCTCCTGGGGGATGGTGAATGCCAGGTCCTCACACCAAAGGAGTCTTTCCTCCAGCAGCAGTCATCGCTCCCAGATTTTCTTTGGCCCCCATCAGAATGTCAGTCAATTTTTTGCTTTCCTTTTCTTTCACCCTGTCTTTTTATTCAATTTTAGACCAGCACAGTACTTGGTTCCTCTTCTCATGATCACTGGCACTTTGCTGCACAGCTCCTCCTTTTCTGACAGGGGCTGGCATGGGGTCTTTCCTTTCTGCATTTTTCTGGGACAGTGGGTGGACTGAGTCGCAGCAAATAACATCTTTATCACGGGTGCTCATTTCTCTGTGGCTGAGAGGAGATCCCCAAGTTGCAGGGATCCTTGCGGGGGGCAGTGTTAAAGTTCACATAAAAGAACTCAGAAAGTTGGTTAAATGGCTGTTTTCCTGATTCCCAGAAGTTTCCCCCGACCACATTTATGATCTTGGTTTATGGAATGTTGTTAGTGATAAATGACAGGAATTGGCCAGGTCTCACCCAGCTAGTAAGTCCCCATCCTCCAAACTTTCTGTTTGGTTCTGTCTCCCCACCCAGGAAACTACTCAAGATAGCTCCATGGAGCAGAAGATGGCAGAGGCCACATGGCCTTTCCCGCCTTTTCCCCTTCTTCATCCTACAACCCCTTTCATTCCTCCAAAAACCCTTTCCTGTCCCTAGACTCCTCCCATTACCTCTCCTTTTTCCTTGCCACTCCTCCCCCCATGGCTCCTCCCATCTCTCCTCCCTCCTCTTAAGCTCCACTTCTCTACCATGCCCTCAAGAACAGAAACATCACATGTCCCCACCCAGTCCCCTGGCCACTCCCCTTCCCCTCCTAGTTCAGGTTCCCATGTCCCACCTTCTGGTTCCCACACTTCGGCATCTGGGGGGGAGGGGGCAGAGGGCCAGAACCTGGAGCCAGCTCCTATTCATTCAGTTACTTCAGTCTCTGGTCACTTATCATCCAGAGAGGGGAGGAAGAGCCCAGGCCCATTGGACCCCATTCCCCTATCATAGCATGAAGGAGTTGTGCAAGGCCCAAAAGTATTTTTCCCAGGAGAATGAATACTTCTAGGGGATCCTGAGGGCCACGCTCACCAAATCTGAGGTCACCTCCACCGAGCTGCAGCATCTTTCTCATGCCTGCTGAACCCCACTGAGTTTGTTATGTGGGAGACGGCATGGAAGAAGGAAGTAATGGGAATCCTACCTATGCTTTGGGAGAGCCCCTGCACTGCTGTGGATTTTGGTGGGGAAATTATATCTAATGATTGTTTGTGTGGGCCTTGGGTCTGTGGCACCCCGTCTTACCTACTGTTATGATTTTTCAACTTCCCAATGAACCATTTGTGTCTTTTGACAAGTGCCTCTGCAGGGCCATAGAGTTGCAGGTATGGAGCGAGGAGGCCAGGCTTGAAATTCTCATGGAGATGGCATCCGCCAATGCTAACGCAGTGTGCAAGGCTGTCATCCTTGGCTTGCTGCTGGATCCTCCTCCCACTCTGCAGCGCATGTTAGAGGTTTGCGCCCACAAGGTCGCCATGTACCCAGAGGAGTTTGATGCAAAGCCCCAACCGCAACCTCGGAGAGTTGCCACTGCTTACATCGCAGACACTGCTGCTGCTGCTCCGGCCCCACTGTCCACCAATCACCAACCATGCAGCCCAAGAGGGCACCAAAAGTATTCCACGCCTCGTCATCTTTGTGGAAGAGTGGGACATTGGATGCCGGAGTGTCCCTTGCGGCTTCAATTTATCAAACTTAAAAGGAAGCAAAGACCCCAGGGAGACTCCCACCAAAAAAACTAATTTCTGAGCGCAGTTCTTCCCTGTGCCAAGACAAAAATGAGGCAGTTCAATAACATCTTGCAGGGAAGGGAAGGGAGGAGACATCCCTAAATAGGACCTGCCTGTGTCCACAACCCAACCAAACTTGACCCAACTGGATTTGACTTGTCTTGAATGTATATGACCTAGACCCATCTTAACCACATTTTCTAGAATTACTCCTTTCATGTTGCAGCTCACTGAACCCCTGCATTTGAAGAATTTTGATTTCCATCTGGTTATCTGTGTGCCCAGAACATCAAGGTATTGGGGGTCACATCAAATGTAAGTACGTCGTTGTTGGAGACACCAAGTTCACGCCACTGGATATCAACATAGTCCTGGGTCTCTTCACATTAGACCTGTGGCAATTTTCTCTTGGGCTGTACTGTGTCCATCCTCCCACCTTTCTGCCCAAAGGTCAAATCATAGCTCAGGCCATTCCAGTGCCTGAGCTGACCTGGGACCCAGAACTACCTCATCCAGGTCAGCAGAACATTCCTTACATTGTAGCCTGGGCCCAAGTTTTGGGGTGGGACAAGCCTCGAATCACCTGTAGTCTGCTGAGAGGTGGGGATCGTAAATTATTGTGAGGGCTTTTGGACACAGGGGCAGATGTGATGACCATTCCTTCTCGGAATTCCCCTTCCTAAAGTTATTCCCATTGGTGTATTCTGTATGTCAATCTTCTTTACCCCACTCTCCCTTGCAATCCTATTTGCCTGAAGACCAACTCCACCCCTGTTTCCACCCCTCTTTATAATATAAATATATATGTTTTTATATATATATATATATATATATATATATATATATATATATATATATAAATAAACCCAGATTCACCCCAGCTGGAGTCCACTCTCTTATTTCTTCTGCTGATCGTTGCTGCAAGCCACATCCCTGAACAAAGCCTGAGATGCTCTCCTGAGTCGCAAGAATCGGGAGAGTGTCCCACAGCCGCTAGCAGTGCTGGTTTGCTAGCTGGGACATCCCAAAGGGACAATCCTTCCCAGCCACCACATCAGATAAAGACATAAATCATTATCTTTTTGTTACCAGAGCTTTAAAATTTACTTCTTACCAGTTTTTGCTTAATTCCTCCAGTTTTTTCTGTAAGGCAGTCTTATTCACAGGAGAGATGTAGCTAAAATTTATGTGAAAAAGACAACTGGACCAAATGAAAAGGAACTGACAGGATCAGGCCGCTTCACTGGGTTTTGCCCTCTATGTTCTGAATACCTTAAAATGTTATATGTGCCAAAGCACCTTGAATAATCAGTGAACCATAACAGTTACCATTTTCCTGAGTACTCTAGAAAATTACCTACCTGACTTGCCCAGATTTCCTGCTTTCTTCGTATAGAGTGCTTTCTGCCTAAAACAGATGACATATTGCACCTCTGAAATGCTGTGTGACAATATGCTACATCACATAGCCATGCAGTTCATTTCTAAATACCTACAGCAAGCCTTGGGTAAAAACTGATTTTCATTCACACATGATATAAATAAAAATTGTAACTTAATTACAGTTAGAAGAACAATGATCAACTTTTTGCAGGTGCCTATGAGAGCAGGAAGGAGAATGAAGACAGCCACTTCTAATTAGTCTGTGAGTAAAGAGAATTAAATTTCATTTTTTTATGAAAAGTGTTTGAAAAGTTTTTCAAGATTTGGGAGAAAAAGGGAAGGAACTGACACAAAGTGAAACCAAAAGAAAACCCAAGAAATATTTCGCTTGGGAAAAGTTACTTCCTGAAAATTATAAGTTCTTCCCTGTGTTTATTCTAATATAAGTTTAACTTCATGCAATAAATATCATTGTAGCATCCTGTAATATCTTGTAAAATCTTTGAATCGTGCAAGCATATTTATAAATAGTTAACATGAGGGTTTTTTGTTATTGAGACTGGGAATTCAGAAGAATCTGACAGAATAGGTTAGCAGCTCAGCCATCCCAGTGTACATAGCTACAAGCTGAGCCATATGAACAGATACATACAGATGCTCCAGTAAGGTTTACTATCTCAAACAACAAATTTAGTTCTGATTTGGAATGAGACTGATTCTGTTCCCTCCATAATTTGCAGTAAAGGTGGATTTTTGCTTGCTAAGAATATCTCACAAGTCAACCATTGTTACTTCATTTGCTAAAAATACCTAAGCAATTTTGCATAATGAGCATATAATACAAATATTTGAGACAGAAGTGACTTATAGATACTACCCTTTATAAACCAAAACCAATAGGACAAGTTGCACATATAGAATAAAATGTTTAGTAAGCTATTATGGATGAGGATCAGTCTCTGATATTATCTTCTGCAAGAGACTCAACCAGCTTATATGGTTTCAGCAAGAATTACCTTAAAATAACCCAGCTATGGTTCTTCATGTCTGTCATTTTAAGGTCTAAACAGAAACAAAGTAGTCAGCAAAGTAAGATTATGAAGTTTTACTTTTTAATTATCTTCTACATGTTTTCTTGGTTCTGACAAGAGAAAGTAATTACGCTCAACTTGAAAAATTCCAGAAATTCTGAAATCCAAATGTTTTGATGGTTCTAAAGGCCAAATATGATATCCAAGCTTACAAAACACAAAAAAAACCTGTGCCCTTGCCTCTCTTTCTCTGCAGAGCATAGGCATATTTTCTGTTTCATTTTAATGATTCAGCTCCCAACTCTAGCACCAGCAACTGTGGTGTAGGAAGCTGCGCTCTTGCAACTGTGCCCTGTCACTGTCATGAGTCTGACATGACCACTCTGCCAGTGCAGATGTCGCACTGCTTCCTCACTGAGACCTAGTCACCAATCCCTACAAAGAGCTGAACTGCACTGCACAGGAATTCTCGGGCAGCTGGTGGAAGGCAAGTGTGAAGACACCTGAGCATCATGCAACTCCAGGAAACAGCCTGACCTTGGGAATTCTGCCTACACACAATCCATTTTTACTGACTGGCTTCAAGAACCACCTTTATAATTTATACCTATAAAAATATGTATGCTTGCTCATGTGTGCATTTATGCATACATATATATGTGAGTGTGTGTATATGTATATATATACATATATACATATATCTATATATATATATACATATACATATGTATATGTATCAAAACATCCAGGAAGACAACATATCAGCCCTGGGATGACTAAGGCCTTCTTGAATGTACTATTGCCTATCTGGAAGAGGTTACAGATGGAACAGAAGACAAGACTAATAGGGAATGACTTCTCTGGCAGAAATCTTGTTACAGCAAGAGAATGGCACAGAATGAATCAGTTCTTCCAGATGGTCTGAAGAAACCAATATATGAGGAGACGAAGAAAAATAGAGTGGCAGAAAAGCACAGGCTGAGAGGAAAAATAAGCAGGTTTCACATTCTAACTGACACAAAACGGCAGCTGAAGGACAGTGTCTGTTTTGGTGACAGGGAAGAAGAGAACCATAAGCAGAGAAGAGTGGGATGTCTCCAGTACAGTTGAGAGCATCTAGGAATTCAAAGGATAACAATAGTTTCTGTGATAGAAATGACAGCTGTTAGTGTTTATTCTATGAAGTAATTCACTTAATGTGCAACTTGCTGAAAACTCCCCTCCAGGAGTGGATTTGGGGCCTGGAGCACTGGAACAGCTTGCCCAGAGAGTTTGTGGAGTCTCCTCCTCTGGAGATATTTAAGAACCATGTGGACACAACCCTGAATAATGTGTTCTAGGGAACCTTGTTTAAGCAAGGAGATTGTTCTAGATGACCTTCAGTGGCCCCTTCCAGTCCCACACTATCACTGCGTGACAGTCTAAACCTGAGGTGGAAGAAAAAGGTAAGGGAAGACAGGAGGAAATTGGGTTGAACTGAATCAAAGTGGGAAGAAAACAAAGAAAGTGGCAGACTCCTATGAAGACAGGCTAAGAGAGCTGAGGCTGTTCAGAGAAGAGCAGGCTCCAGGGAGACCTTGTGGAAACCTTGCAGTACCTAAAGCACACCAGAAAGCTGGAGATGGACTTTTGACAAGGGCATGTAGTGGTAGTACAAGGGTCAATGGCTTTAAACTGAAAGACAGTTCATTTAGATTGGACACCAGCAAGAAATTCTTTATTGTTAGTGTGGGGAGGCACTGGAACACATTGCCCAGAGAAGCTGTGGATGCCCCATCCTTGTAAGAGTTCAAGACCAGGTTGGATGGGGCTCTGAGCCAGCTGGTCTAGTGAAAATTATCTCTGCCCATGGCAGAGGGATTGGAACTAGATGATAAGGTCCCTTCCAACCCAAACTATTCTATGATTCTATGCTAGCCACTGCCGAAAACTAAAATACCTAAAGCTTCAATCCAATATGAAAAATGTGATCAGTGAGGTCTAGGATATCTTACAAGATCAATAATATATTGAAACTGCAAAAGCAGAATTTGTATGCACAAAAACTGGTTAACAAAGCATGAAAGAGAAAACACTTAAAAGGCAAACCACTTTCCATTTGTTGTAAGTGAAAAAAAATAGAAAAAGATGAAAAGGACAATCTTTCATTAAAAAAAAAACAAACCTGTATTTGAAAGAAGGTAGAAGAGGAAAACTAAGGGGCTGCATCCCAGATCTCGAGACATACAATGTCTTATACCAATTCCTCTTTTTAATACTTCTCAAGCCTAATTTTCATACGTATGTTTTTCAAGCCATGGTACAGATTATAATGTGGCAAAAGTATTTGATTCAGGATGGTCAAAAAATCCTCAACCCTTTCTGCAACTCTTTTTATACAGAAACATTAAAATGGCTGGTTTTCTTTGCAGTAGAAATGTGTGAAACTGACTTTAGTACCAGGAGCAAACCAACAGATCACATAAACCACTTGACTTCTCAACTTCATCTCTTTAATTTACCTTGCAGGTAAATTTTAAAAGTAATTTAGACAGGTAGTTTTAAAAGTAATGTTAACATATTACACTGTTTTTGTGTGAACTAGACTACACTATGGGGGAGTTTTCTACTGCTCTAATCCTAGTTGATGGCTCAAAAATCAAACATTCATGAAAGATGTTCCAATGGTTCAAAAGCAGGAAAAATTATATTCTGTATTTCAGTCCTGTGGAAGAGTACTGAAACAGCAATAGAATATCATTACAGCAGGTACCATCATGGTTGTGCAGAAGGAGGAAAGCACAACAGCAGTTTAGAACCCAAGTATTTGCTCCTTCAAATTAAAGCTCTAAAGAAGATGCCTAACACATTATTGCTGAGTTCTTGAACATCAGCAGTCTGATTTACAGAAAGAACTCACATGACTTTGCATAATTTTAACTTGGGGAACAGTAAGCCATGGCACAGAGCTAGACTGAGTAACCAGGAACAGGACTCACATGCTGGTTTTGCCACATGGAGTATGTGTGTTTGACAATTCCTTAAACTGCTTTTAAAAGTGTATCTGAGACTTAATGTTTAACCTCCATGCAAATGTCCTGACCTTGTTGATGACAATACATTTACCCTTAGATTTATATCTAATTTTGTTTAAAATTACTCGGGAATTTATTTAGTACAGACGTATAAATAAGAATCATTGTTTTCTTCCTTTTGTTGTATTTATGCATGTTCCTACAACTGTTTTTCACCAGAACTCCCCTAACGGACTAAGAAACCAAAATACTGCAGAAAATGCCAATAGAAAAAAAAAGATATTCGGTAGAAATTCAGAAACAGGATACATCCAGGGTGTGATTACATGCATTTCACACCCTGATGTCCCTTTTACCTTTTGTTCTTCCCTTTGTCTTTGTTCTCTCCACACTTCCAGCTATTTTTATTACTCTGCTCACTGCCAAAAAGGTCTGTCCATTTAGAAACCAGCATGCATCTATCTGACCCCATTCCAGACAAGGAACAAGAGCAAGCTGTTGGCTCAGTGTCAACGTCAGACTTTAAAGTCATCAGCAGTAGGAAGAAACAAAGAGATTTGAGCCCTGTTTGGTTGGAAACCATCACCTCTATAATATTCAGGTTTGCCACGCTAGTTCAGCATCTTGAAGTTCAAACCAGCCTCAGACTCAAACTTTGCCTTTAATTTAAAGTAATTTGTACTCCAAAACTAGGAGTCAGGATTTTTTAGGACATCTAGAGTGAGGGATTACCAGAATGTAAAGGCTGGTTTATACAATACTAATACTAATACTAATACTAATACTAATACTAATACTAATACTAATACTAATACTAATACTAAATACTAAATACTAATACTAAAGCAGCTTTGGGCTGCTATTCGGTTGCTCTGTTTGTTTGAACCAATCCCTTTCCTTCCACATACATTAAAAAAGAAACAAGAAGTAAGAATTCCCCCCAGATAAAGTCCAACTATATTATCATAGTTTTTAACTCACAGTAAGTCATATTCACATGGAAGTTTACAGATCCAGGTAATGACAGGAATATGTTTGATCCTTACACCAGTATTTAAAAATCAAAACCTTAGTTTAAAATTATTTTATTTTTTATGTATGTGTGTAAATTTAGAAATGTCTTCTGGTTTCTCTTCTATTATTCTACTTTAGAAAGATTTTTTTAATTTAATGGGGCAAAAAATCATCTTGAAGCTCACTGAAACACAATAAATGTAAGGTCTTCATTCACTGAAAGACACTTAGGAAACAAGACAAGCTAATTTCAGCATCTTTTCAAATTTTAAAACACTCCAAAAGTACAATATGCTATCTAGTTGCACCATCAATCCTCAAGACAACCTTCATTCCTGCCACCATGTCTTAGTGTGGATTTTGGTGAGGAAGGAGAACATCTTTGCATTCTCTGTGCAAAGCTTAACAGTTTTAACAGTCTGCTTAGAGAGACAAAGCAGAGGAAAAAAAGAATATACATATCCATGATTGATCCTAATTATTCTTACCTCCTTGACAGTAGGCAAAGGGTGGAGAGTTTCAAGTGAAAGAAACACCAGCCAAAAAAAATGTATCTATAAGAACAAACAAAGTTTATGTAAAAGCCACCTCTGAAGAATTACTAAAAACAAAGCTCAGCAAAAAAGAATTCTCTGCACTGGCAGCAGATTTATGTAGTTAAGTCTAGGTTGTTTCCCCGATTGTCATAAATTAATAAGCTAAATATCTTAACGCTGACTTGAATAAAACGAACTTTAAAGTAGGGGTGAGGGGAAAACAAGGTAATGTCATGTCTGTACACTTAACATCTTTGTTTTGGCTGGTTAGGATAGTCCAAGACCAAATTACAAATTTTTCTCCATAGCTAGAAGTAAATAAACTTCTTGTTTCCTCATATCCTCAGTGAAAGATTTTTCTATTTAATACCTGTTCTCAGGAACCAAAGCCTGAGATAAACATTGAACTATGACCACATTGTGACAAAACAGCAAGGACTGGCAATGCTTCAGAACAGCTACTAGAAAGTGTTACCCATGAATGAAAGGCTTATAGTTTTATTCAAAACAAACCAAACAGGGCTTTGCAGGTCCTCAAGATTTTTCAGACTTCAGGTATGCAGGTGAGCAAGCTCTGCTGCTCGGCCTCTTATTTGCAGGGAAACACAATCATGTGTTCACATGTCCTTTGTATAAACAGAAGAGCAGCACAGACACACAGTGTTGCTATCCATTTACATCTCTACAGCCTAGACAGCCTACAGTCATGAATCTTTAGATAAGAAATCCTTTAGACAGCAAGTCCCCAGCAGAGAAAGAAGACAACTGATCTTGGCTCAAACTTTTCACCTATTTCCAAAACGGAAAAATTCTTTCTTTGCAATTTATCCCAGAAGAATATGGTAACTTAAAAGCCTTCATCACATACAAATAAAACCTAACAACATTTTTAAACCAAGAAGTTCTCACATTTACCTTTTCCAGTAGCACTGTGTCTTATGTTACAAGATGTAAGCAAAAATATGTGTTCTATTACCATCTATGTAAGCCGGTAAGAAAGGAGGGGAAATGTTCTTTATCTCCTCCAGGACTCATTCCTGATAATTCCCTTGGGGAGTGGGGGGCATATATTCTGCTAATTGGCCATCAAGCCTCACTGCATGACTGGTAAAATTACATCATCACACTGTGAGATGCTCTGCCCAGGGGGAGGAGGCCAAGCATTCCTACCTGGATATAATCTGAGACCTGGAACACCCTAGGCAGCTCTACCTACTAGATTCCCAGAGGACAAGAGTGACATAATCACTCTTAGACTTCCAGAGAAAGACCTGACACTTTACAGGATCACCACTTCAACAGAACCACATCTGTCATTTAATCTGACTACTACTAACACCCTGGCCAACAGGGTGTCCAGTTGTATTCTGTCAGTTTAAGCAAGTGGTTGTGTATTATTACTTTAATTTTCTGATTAAATTGTAAATTCCATGTTCTGACTTGAGTCTCCTCCTGGTTTGCTTTCAATTTAATACATGCTGGTAGACTTGCAGCATAAAATAGAAAACAGGCATATTTAGTTAAGAGTTGAATAGAGATACACCAAGTTTGGGTAATATACTCATTTTTCCAAGACCAAAGAACAGCTCATATACATTTATTTTACTTCGATTACAAGACAATCCTTCTTTGATTTTTATGCAGAGGCCACCTCAGCTGATTTGCTTAGCAGTGTACAAGTAACTTCACTTGTTTTGTCTGCAATGAACACAAGTTCAAAAAGCCAATCCTCCTTCCTTTCATGGAAACTCAACATCTCTAATGGCTTTTCCAAGCAAAGCCTCAGTCTCTCTTTGGTCACTCAGAGAGCACCATGGTAATGAATCCTTGTCTGCCACAACAGTTTGTATTTGAGTTGGCTGCTTTCCCTCATGTTTCCCTTAGTATGGAGAAAGATTTATAAAATTCAGTTTCCAGGTGTTCCTACATTCACATTATTGTGGTGAATAGCAAACCACTTATAGTAACAAACCAGATAGATTAGAGAAGAGAGGTCACAGCTGGCAAAAATATTGACATGATTACGGACAGCAGGATAGGCAATATTTTGAGGGCATTTTATATTTCTTCACCCACTATCTACAACATAAAATTGAACTGCGCTTAGATGGGATTTCCATGGGAATTAAGTATCCGACTTCAGTTGAATATCAATACAATTTTGAGTCTCTATTCCCATATTCTGCACTGCAGATCCTTGCCATAATCTATTTGGAAAGCATATCTGTCCACCTCCAGCACACTTTCAGTTAACCATATGCTAATCAAATATTGGCTATGCAAATTTAAGTTCACTTTGTCAAAAGAGGACAAAAAAGTAAATAATTGTAAAGGCTGTAAGAATAGGGAGGAAAATCACTTGAGGAAATTTATCCCATGCACAATACAATTTTACATTTAGAATACAAGTAAATATTCATTTCTATTTGTGAAATAAGCATTTGACATTAGTAAAAAAGAAGGAAAATTAGTGATATAAAAAATCCATTTGTAGAGAATTATAATAAGTTGAAAGATTATAAATTCCATTCAATGCAGTTAGTTTAAAATACAGTACCACTTCTAATTCCACAGATTTCTTTAAGGATTAAACATCCTTTCAACATCATCTTAGAGAAATATTTCTTGAAACTCTATTATTGTTTTTTAAGTGTTTATCTATGTGCTGTGTACAAAATCTCTCAATTTACAGGAGAAATCACCTCTGTGCAATGGGTCAGGAGTGGTCTGTAGATCAATTTAAGAAAAATTCTTGGAGTATTTAACATCAGCCATAAATACATACAATATGCCAAGCCATATTAGGTGGGAGGGTTATACTTCTGACTTGTGTTTTCATGTTTGAAACAAGAACTCCAGTCATGGATGCCACAAGATAATTTTAACATTGAATTAAATAGAGTATTGAATTAAAAATACATTTCTTCAGTTCTGATTGCCCAGAAAGTATGAGACTGAGGACAATCACCAGGAAAAAATAGAAATACCATTTTATTGTAGATGATTACTTAATTATAATAACATATAATAACAACATACTATGCTTTAGTTTTCATACTTTCTTTGCTAACAAAATTTCAATCTCCCCAAAACCAGCAATGGAAAACAAGGTCATTAAACACCAGATCCCTCTGTATTTGCCTTCTTCAGTGAAACATTTACTATAGTGCTCAGCACATGCTGGGACATGTTTTAGAGGTAGGCCTGTTTAAGGACTGTGTTTCACTTCCTCACACAATTACTTGCATTATGAATCAGAGTTCTAATCAAGATTAGTTGTTATATCTCAATGCAACTGTACTTGGAAAGAGAGACAGCCTAAGAGACAGGGAATTTGGATAGCCCTGCACATGTTGATCACATACAGGGTCAGAAGGTACACAGAAATCACAGAAGATAAATGGTCAGAAATCACAGAATACTTTGGTGGGTCTGTTACTGTGATTTTGTTGTCTCAGGTGAATCTTTGGAGTCTCTGAAGTTTGAAGTTTGAGAAGCAGGTTTAAGAGCTACAAAGGAAGGGAAGCAGACAGACTAGATAAAAAGAAAATATCAGAGTACATTAAACTGGGTAAGTATATAAAATACTTGCAGTTGCTTGCCTGCAATTCCTAACATATACCACATTTAAACTACTGCAAAGCATTCCCACAGTTTGTAACAAGAATAGGGCAGTAACATAACATCCAGAAGTACCAATCTTTTAAAATTATCTAAATTCAGATGGAAAATTTCCAAGACAAAGACGAAGTTGTTGGTACATCAAGCTTTTAATTAAACAAAATGTGCATCAAGAGTGGAATCTCTTACTGTTTAGGGTATTTCCTTTGCCCTTTTCCCAAATTAAAGCCAAAATGCACAGTCTCAAAATTAAAACAAAAACTAGTTATAAAAACTATTTTAAGACTCATTCCAATTCCAGAATTTTTACAGCAAAGAGAAAATGGAGTAAGTATTCATGTCCTGAGAAACTGTTAAAATGGGTACATGAAATGTCAAAAAGTGCAATGAATAATTACTAGAGAATGACCATTATTTCCTACAGTGGTATTAGTTTACACTCTTCAGGTACCAAACACCCTTAAAATGTGACAAGTATTGACATAATTAGATTCCAATTTGCAGACAAGTTTCTAAGTCTCTCCTGTATCAGTGGGCATTGCCTTCAACAGACCTATCTGCTCATATTAATCTGCAATGCTGCAGTATTGTAAACATTTAAAAATATCAACATCCTGTACAACTTTTAGAATTAGATACTTTATCAAGGCCTTTCTTTGTTAGAGCAGGGTAAGTACTTAACAAAAATTCAGTATTTCCAAAAATTCTGTATCTTAGGCCTGCAAAGGAAAGATTCAGTTCAGTGACTGAATGACATGGAGCAAATTCAAAAGTAAAAATGAACACTCACATTCATGCTTGTAGCATATATTTCATCTTCCATTTTATACTCTTTTAGCTCTCTTAGTGACATATTAACTTCCTGCGTAATCTTTGTCAATTATCATTCTACAACTGAGCGCTAATTACTCATTAAATGGAAAATATTTTGGACAATACATTCCCACATTTTCATGACACATTGAGTCTTAATTTGTTTGCTTTTCCTTCTTAGCTGTTCTGTCATCATTCAGTCAAAAATTTAATAGTGATCAAGACTGATCAAAACAATTTCACATACAAGTTACACTAAGCAGTTAATGCCAGCTTTCTTTGCTTTTCTGTCTGGTTATTGCAGTTAACTACAATAGGGTACATTTTTTCCTTTTGGAACAACAACTGGGGACAGATAACTCACAGGAGCCTTTCCAAGTGAACCCTGAAGATGTGTTTCTCAGAAAGAATTTATGAACAGCTTAAGCTCACCCTGTTCTTACAAAATAAGGAGGAATGTTGCCAAGCTACTAATACTCCAGGGTCATGGGTGCAGACAAAACAAGACACAACATGCTTACAAAGCTGGCCTCTCTAAGACAGCAAAGATGTAGCTTTTTAGTCTAAGACATTCAGGTGACTGTCATTTTTACACTTCGTGGAATACTGTCTTGGTTTTAAAGCCAGGTGTCTGCTAAGGAAGGCAGGAGCCTCCCCTGGAATGGAAAATATAAACCCCCTTCCTCTGAATTATTAGAATTTTGAAATTAAGGGGGTCTCAGGCGAAGAGATGAGGGTAGGAATAACATTTCTGTACTGGTGTGTAAGATAAAGCAAACAAGCACCCACGGCTGCGGCACCGACACCAAACAGGCCCCGGGCCCAGTCCCGGCCTGCTCGGCCGCGGACCCTTTCCCTGCGCTGCAGTTCCGGGCACGGCCGGCAGGGGCGCTGCTGCTCCCGGAGCGGGGATTCCCCGCGCCTGCAGGGAGCGCTGTGGCGCGGGCTGGGCAGCGCGCGGTGATGGCGGCTCGGCCCGGCCGGGAAGGGAGGGAGGAGCGGCTTCGCCTCACGGCCCTGGGGCAGCCGGTCCCGGTGTTCCAGCAGGGCTCTGAGGAGCACCAAGCCGGGACGGCAGGGTCTCGGCAGGCAGGCAGGCAGGGAGGGAGGGAGGAGCGGCTTCGCCTCACGGTCCTGGGGCAGCCGATCCCGGTGCGCCAGCAGGGCTCTGAGGAGCACCAAGCCGGGACGGCAGGGTCTCTTAGTCAGGGAGAGCGGGGCTGCAGAGCAGTGAAAACTCGGAGCGATGCTGAGGAAGCGGCAGGGGCAGGGCAGAGGCGGCCCGGCTCCCAGGGCAGGGAGAGGCGAGTTCAGGGTCCCGGGCACCCCAACAGTCGGGGATGGGTCCCTCTATTGGTGAGGGAGGCGATAATAAGGGCTCAGTTCAGTGGCTGCTCTCACGAGCAGAGGCTCACCTCATGCCGAGCGAGAGAGAGAGAGACACACAGACAGACAGACAGACAGAGCAGCTGCCCCAGCTTCATCCCTTACCTGCCCAATTCCTGCGGTATCTCTGATCCTCGGAGAGAAGCTCCCAGATAAGAGAAGTGCAACCAGATGCTGTCCTCCTCCGAGCTTGGCCACTTCTTTTGTTTTCTTAAATGCCCAGCTGTTAGTGTTTCCTAGCAGCTTATGGGAAAAAATTCTGTAAATAAAAAGGAACAAAAGGAAAGAAACCTAACCCTCAACAAATACTTGTAGAATGGACACTAAATAATAGCAGCTTCCTTTCAAAACTGATGTCATGAAACCATTAAAAAAAAAAAAAAAAAAAAAGAATGCACAAGTAGTACTTTGACTTATTTTCAAAGGTTTGGGGGAAGAGATCTCCCCAGAACATGCACATCTGTAAAGAGGTTGAAAAAGAGGCAGGGAAGCAGTGCATTGTCATCACAAAGAGTAAACCACCTATTAGGGAACAACTAAGGTCACGTAAAGGTTATTTTCTGCTATATCTCTATGTTTCTATTTTAAATCTTCACAGGCATTTGAGCACAAAAGCTTCTTACAACCACACTCCATTCAAAAATTCTACAAGTGAGTGTGCTTGCCTTTTCCTAAGGAGAAGAAACCTCAAAGTACTGCAATGTACATTTTACACTTCACCAAACCATTCATGTAGCTCTGATTTGTGACTTCATAAATATGTTCTTAATATCTATGACTTTAATATATTATATTAAAGTCATAAATATATTCTCAATCCTATGACTTTATAAAACAACTATCATAGTTTGAGCAAAGTTTTGAATTTCAAATGAAATTGCTGTCCCATGAGAGCCAGATCAAACACCCAGTTAAGCACTGATTTAAATGTAAAATTAGACTGGATCAGCATCATGGCATTCAACTTGATCGGAACTCAGAACGTTGCTGGGCTCATTTATCCTTGCAGAAAATCACAGTGTTTTGCACTGTGCTTAACACTCTGATATGGCAAACAAGCATGCCATGTAGCATCTGAGGAAATAAACTTTAAAGTGAAAGAGGCTGAAAAGCATAATTTCCCAGGGCAACCTGTTTTGTTCATTCACTGATTACTGTGCCCTTTAAAAGCTGTCTGCCATGATATAGAACAATTTATATCTCAGTTGCTTTCCTCTGTGAAATTGAGGCACTTGTCTCTTTTCTCCTTTTGACAGGTTTTTCTTTTAATACAAAAGTGGTTCAAACATGATGTACATCCACTGAACTACTGAGCACATTATCGACAAAACTCGTATTAGTGTGTTTACCTTTGCATCACGTCACAATACACAAATAAGCAAACAGTTTAATGATTTCAAACGGGTATACTTTCTCTTGGGCTCAAGTATCAGTTCGCTCGTTATGCTGCTGCTAATCACCTCTCACCATTGCTTTATTGCCCTCCAAGAAGAGCAATGAGCTGGTGAAAACTCTAGAGCACAAGCCTTACAAGAAGCAGCTTAGGGAGAAGGGGTTGTGTAGCCTGGAGACAAGGAGGCTCGGTGGAACAGAGGTTGATCTCTTCTCCCAGGTAACAAGTGACGGGAGGAGAGGAAATGGAATCACGTTACCCCAGAGGAGCTTTAGAATGAGCATTAGGAAAAATCTCTTAACTGAAAAAGTCCAGAGAGGTGTTTGAGTCACCTGTATTTTTGATGTATTTTGATGTATTTAAAAGCCATGAGGATACGGCGCATAGTGACATTGTTTAATGCAGGATATTGCGGCGTCGAGTTAATTATCAGACTTGACGATCTTAGAGATCTTTTCTAACGTAAACGATTCTATAATCCTAAATATGTTTTGTTATTTCACTTTCAAATTATGAGTATGTTTCCCTCATTATAGCTTATCATTATATATAAGGCACAATTTTGCTGAAAACAGTCTTGAATCGCATTCTATGTGGAAAAATTAAAGAAACAAGGCCCATGTTTTAACAAGAAATCTGACAACTTGAAATTTTTAATGAGTTCTGCTACTGCTTTGTCATTCTTTTCTGCATGTCTTTGTCATTCAAATTCAGTACATTCATGGATCGTCAATATATTGAATGTAATATTTTTGAAGAAAAAATGTTAATACTTGGCATGTAGACATATACAGTAACACTGAAGACCCAGCCAACACCCAGTGATTTCTCAGCATATCTTAGAAGAATCTACATAGATATCAGACGTGAAAAACGACCATGACCTGAACACACAGCAGATTCAATGCTGCATTGTCCTAAGGCTGGGTTCCACACATTATGGTAAAGTAACTTTGGGAACAAGATTCGTAGGATGAGTTTTTAGAATACAGTAGTTCTGTGGCAACTTATTACTATTTTTTCTGACTAGCAACAAACTTTCTGGGTTTGTTCAACACTGATTTTCATATAGTTTTAAAGCCTGAGATGGTGTGGAGAGGAAAAGGCAAGGTGGGAAGAAGTTTATTTCTAACTATACTATTAAGTCTTTCATCATTCGCATGCCCTGAGTGGGAGCAATACCTTTCAAAGCACTGTAATGCAGAAGATTGTGGCTGCTATCGGCCACGTTCTTTTAGCTCCTATAGAATGAAAACAGAGCAGCAAGAGTATGGGCACAGTAGCAAAGCTGAAATTGTATCATACTTTCCAAGTACTAATTATTCACTTCATCATCTGCATTATAAGAAACTGGTTGTAAAAAATTGCAACTTCTCTTGGACATAAGAGAACGCATATCCCAAACAACCTGGGGCATCCCAAGGGAATTAATTTATTCATTAAATATTGGATCTTCACTTTTTAAAACACTTTTGATTAAAGAAAGGAAAAAATCGGACAACAGAAAATGCATGGAAGAGCTTACAAAACAACCCATAACCTGAGAGAAAAAATTCCAAATCTGAAGTTGTTCCATAAAAAATCCTTCCTTTCTGTCTTGGTTTAGAGACAAACTTTAGGAGAAAACCTCTCTGAAATGAGGGCTTACTCGGAAGAGAAGGGCTTCAGTAACTCCGTTTGCCAATGAGAGAAATGAAAACCAGTGGGAAAGTGAAAAAAACCCCCACTTATTAACAAAAAAAAAAAAAAAAAAAAAAAAAAAAAAGAAAGAAAGAAAAGGGAAAAAAAGGGCCCGCAAGGCACAGAAGACAAAAAGATTGAATAAATGTTAGCTATTTAACTTTCAAAACCTTACCCCCACCCACCACCTGGCCGTGTGGCCGGGAGGACAAAAGGACAAAAATGATAGTTGGTCCCTTTGTCTCCAAGAAGGGAAAAGAAAAGGAGTTAACGCAGCAGCTCGGGCAAAACAGATGGTAACCCGCTGGACTCCTTGTGCTGGTCTCCTCCTCACAGCAGGCGAAGCTGGTGGGTTTTGGTGTCCTTTCTTTGCTGGCTCGGTTTTGCTGGGGCTCGGGCCGGCCGGAGCAGCCCCCGCAGGCTCCCGAGGGACAGGACATTCAGATCTCCGACTGAAAAAAAAAACAGCTGACAAACAGTTCAAGGAAAAAACCCAAAAAGCTAAAGGATCGCTGCTGGGGTCCTGGGAAAAAAAAGTGGGGAAAGGAATAAAAAAAAAAAAAAAAAAGTTGTTGCTTGAGCTAGCAAAAACCCTAAACTAGCGAAGGCGGTGATGCCACAACCCGCGGCTCAGCCGAAAGCACGCTGGTGACAGAGACTTTGAATAAAACCCGCACAGCAGCCCCAGGCCCCCCGCCCCTGCCCCGCGTCCGTCTTAAAGCTACGGCAGCCATTTCTGGCCGTAAAGGAGATTATTAGTAAGTAGAGTATCATCGTAAAATCACCTCAAGACGCCTTTTTTTTTTTTTTTTTTTTTTAATGATTTATGTGTACATACACCAAATACATATTACACATTCTCGAGGGCAAAAATATAGTTACTTAAATTACATTCATATGATTCCTTGATTAAAAACAAAATCAATTTGCCAGATCAATTTTTCTTAAACAAGTTCATCATACTCTGGAGCAATGAACTAATCAATAGGAAATGTTTTTCAGATGCTTTGCAACCATCCCACTTTAGTAATTGCTAGAATTTCATATTGACAGGTGATAGGATGGTTTGAAGGAAGAATTGATTTGTTAGCCTGTAGTGCTACAAGTCAACACTGCAACAATAAAGATATATCCCCAGAGTGCCAGGGTTTGGAAATCAAACAGGAGGTAAGTTGTTACATTATGCATTTGACCCTGGAGATAATTCAAGATTGCAAGTTTTATGGTTGTATTCAAAGCCACAGAAAGGAAAGAGGAAAGGAACCACTATCACATAAATTTGTAGTGATTTTTAAATTGAAGAAAACAGTAGTGCATGGCACCATCCAACTGTTTATATTGGATGTTTGAATAAAGAAACTATTTAAAAAGTTCAAAAATGTGCTAAACAGTGGTATACATCAGTAGGATTGTCGATTTTGGTCAGTAGCTCCTGACAGAAGCAGGAATGGCATAAAAAAATTACAAATAATACAGCTAAAGTGAGTGAAAGGATTTCTATCTCGCAGTATATACAGGAAAAATTATTTGCCTTGTAATGATTCTTGAACAGCTGTACTCCGTATTTTCACAACTGACCAAGTCAGCAGGATATCATAATATATAAAATACAGCTACTGAAATCAAGGCTGATTCATTATGAAGAGGACTCTCAGCTGTGCGCTCAGGTCACATTGTTGGATGCATTTTGCAGAAGCATGCCAAAGCGCAGAATCTATTTACAATGCCAAAAGAAAAATTTAAGATCTGCATTCATGTTTGCTAATGGCCAAAGATTTGAGCTCAATTAAACAACTGAGTTGGCTACAAGAGAAGAAAAGCATTGGCTCTGCATTTCTAAATGTCTCAAATCTGCAAAGAAGCAATTAAAGAGAACTTTTTAGCAACAGGGTCAGTCATCACCAGTCTGGGAAGTTAATAAAAACATTGACATCCACAGGTGCAGGACCAAGTGCTGCTCTCCAAACTCAAGTACATACTCCAGTAAGTCAGCTGGAGTTTTCACACCTTGGGGACAGCCACAAGCTCAGTGAATGCTTCACAGCACAAAGCTGTAGTGCTGTCACACACACAGACATTTGATGCTGCCAGTGTGCACCATCTGCCTCATCTAAACAAAATCAGATAGTAAAAATGCCTTCTTTTGCCTTTTAGTTCACTGGCTCAACCGCTGCTTGACTCATCTCTAACAAGTTGGTACAGCTTGTGTCATGGAATATGTGGACAGTCAGTATTGCAACTGTAATATTTTTTGAGGCCATTTGGGACCCCCTTCTTCCAGAGCAGGCAAAAATGAAAAGCTCCCTACTATGAAAAACCCTCTGCGACAGGTAAGTTCAGAGTAGTATTAGCTGGGTGACATCTGTTAGGCAATGTGGTTACTAAGCATTCCTCAAAATGAAAAGCTTTACTCATCTTGCATGTATCCTTTGACATAATTCCAGCAGCATCTCAGTCTGACACAGCCAGCATAAGGAATATGTTATCTTCATTTTATATTCTCTGAAAACTATGTTTCCAAAGTTCCTGGGACTGCTGTTTGTATCATCTCCTATGTCATCTTTTAAACCATGACTCTCAGTTTGAAATAGAAGTCTGCAGATGAGCTAGTTTTAGAATACTTATTGCTGTCATAATTGAACAAAACCCACCATGAAAATCTCCTTGCACAAAGCCTCTTTGATCTCATGTGATACAGTTAAAAGAATCATTAACTATCCTTTTATCACATATTGCACAATAAACATATAAATAGTTATACGTCAGGTTTAAAATTTGATTTTTATATATGCTTATTTAAATTTGCCAGATCACTTCCCACGTCTGTGTTTAGCTGGGAATGTGCTTAAAAGGAAAATCTTAATACATTCATGCTACTGTAGTGAATAGATACATATTATATAGAATAGACATTGAAAGGAAGACAGAAACTGTTTATTAATATTCCACTTCATTGATAGCAGAGAAAAAAAAAATAGCAGCTTTACTTTTGACCTGAGCAATTGAGCATTTGGCATGTCAGTATGGAAATGCAATGCAAGAAGGAAGTAGTAACAGTAAGTGCAGGGGATGAAGGATTTGGTTTGTGTTTTTACTTCTTGAACTATTTTACCTTTCTTTCTCACTGTCTAATTTTTGTAGGGTCATTTTCAAATGCTGTTTACCATTTCATACACATATTGTAAAAGTTTTCTATACTATGTGGAGGACATCTTTAATGTGTTTGGTTTTACTTTAAGAAAATTTTCAGCAAACCAGACCATTTTTACATCACACTGTTTTTCTCTAAGTTTGTAATTTCTGAAGTTCTAAACTTTAGTGACCGGGAAAATGCTGTCCCAGGTTGTATTTATTTTACTATCATGTGTGTCTTGTCTTACATCCTTCTGCTTGAGTTGAATTCTTTCTAAAATAAAAGAAAATTATTTTAGCATTTTTTACCATAAAGTACATTCTTAGCCTGATGAAAAGTCAGAAAGCGAAACACGTATGACTTGTGCTCCAAGTGGCACAAGCACAAAATAGTTTTTGAAATCTGCCTGACTCTTCTTGTAGCTGATCACAAATTTAAGTTCACATCTGATAATTTAAGCTAGATACTACATAGATGAAATATGCCAGTTCTGAACTGTAACCCTCACAAGTAGTTCTTACTCAGAAATGTCAAATTGAAACTGTGACATTTGTTTCAACTTATGCTGATATACCTTTTTCCACTGTGTGTGGAAGGAGGATAGGGAAACAAAAATCAAGATAAACTTCCCCCAGGAGAACTCAGGAGACACCATTATAATTCCCAGTTCCATTACAGTACTTACGTTCACTTCCAGCTCCATTCAGAAAGGACTATGTTATTAAAGATGCATTCATCGCTTAACACTGCAGGCCTGAACTCCAAGGCAATTAATGGGGGCGCAATTAACTGTAGTTTTAGATAAAGTTGGGTTCACCTAAAGTAGAGACCATGCTACTTCTCCATAACAAGATACTACATTTAGTTCCAAATATATGCCAAAACCACAAATAAACTACTAGGGGGAAGTAATTTGAAGATATAACTTGGAAGAAGGAAAGAAATGTAAAGCAATTTGGAAGGTGTCTTTTATGTCAGAATACCTCACGGATAAGGAAGGCAAGACCTTTAGTTCTGTGAAACCGCTTCAGAATATCTCCTACCCACCAATATCAGCAGATATTACCAGCCTGCAGCTCACCAAGGCTTCCAACACACAGCATCTGAAAGCTGAGAAAAGCTGAGAAACCTCTGGCACCAATTCCTCTGCAGAGTTGTCAAGAGATGTGTCCTGCATGGCTACCAGCTGTAGCTCCCGACTCAGGCTGAAGTCTAATGCCCCAGCTGCAATGGTTAGGATAACTTCAAAACAATTTTTTAAGTACACATTGCATATGTGTACACAATGGACATACATAAAGCTAATCAGACGACTGAAACATAACAGCCAGAGTATAGGTTGGGGCTTCAGTAAAGCTGCATCCTTAGCATTAGTGTGCCCTCAGAGCTATTTGGAGAAAGCTATTTTTTCTGGACAAGACAGAGTGCTTTGTTTTTGTGTAGTTTTACTTTGAATTACCACTAACCTCTAAAAGCACCCACAGAGCTGAAGTTTGGAATACTACCTCCACAATTCCTTTAAAATTAAGAATACACCTTTCTAAGACACAACTTTTTGTGACAATTCAGATGGGTTTTTTCAGTCATAAAGTAACATGACTGAAAAAATGAAGGAGCATCAAACATTTCTGAAATCATTAGGTAAGTTTGCATGTATGTCTCTGTCTGTATGTGTGTGTATGTGCAGATACACTTACACATATATATACACACATATATATGTATGGTAGCCTGAGGCTGCCAGAAATTTTGCCTGCTGAATGAATTATAGAACAGGAAGCAGATGGGCTGTGTATATGAAACAACCACTATCTGGCATGATATGTTGCGCAATTTGGCTGCAAAGATTAAATTGAGCTATTGAATGTTTAATACACTATGCATAACAAATACAGCCAGAGCCACAAAACAGCATAAATTACAGAATTGGTATTCCCGCTGCCTTTCCCAGGAATCAATACACTGCCACAGCTCATAAGAGTCTGTTGTTTAATACACATAAAGAAGAGAAGAATTCTTCTATTAAAATGAGTTATCTGGGCTATTTACCAAAGGCAGTGATTTAACAGTGGTAAAGTCTATGTAGTGCTGTTGAATGCAGATGATAATACTTCTTGTCCTTGTCGGCCTATTTCACAGCTCCTATCAGTGGCTGCTGCTGCAAGGTCCCCTGGGTACATTAGCAGTCAGCCCAGGAAGTGTGTTTAAGTAACGGACATAATGTTCACATTTGCTAGACCAGCCTTCTCCCTAATCATGAATTATTCTTCCCCAAGGCTCAATTGGAACATTACTTTAGAAGCAGAAGATTTAATCCTTTTCAGCTGATTGGAGGGAATGATTACAGTATTATTTTCTTGTACAGGCTGTCTCCAGTGAAGGTGCCTTTTTCTGTCCCCATCTTTAATAGGCAGCAATCTTTATTTCCCTGGAGCGAAATGGCAGTGTATTCAAAATGGGGTAAATCTTCAGGAATGTGAGGTGCTGAGACTGTAGATCACTGCTTGTTAGTTAATTAGTTTAGCCCTTGCTTATTTCATCTCCAAGACAAAACACCTTCCTACAAGGCAAAAGGAAGGAAACATGCAAATAACTGATCACACTGCCTACAAATTCTAGCCTCTGTGCACTTCATTTTAGAATGTAACTTACAGTTTTGATTTCTGTTTGGATGCAATCAGCCAAATAAGCAGTGCACTCTTCCTTTAGAATTTTCTGACTGCTAAGTATTATTTGACCTGCAGAAATAGATTATATCTTTATTCACTGAAAACTGCTGAAACAGATACAGGCAGGAGGCTACAAAAAGAGACATGTATAGACCAGCAAGAATATGATTGCAGTTGACATACCAGAAATATGGTTACTCAGACAGTGAATCCTGTACCCAGTGAGATTAAAAAAAAAAAAAAAAAAAATTTGCACATAAATGTTAAGTATATCTTTTAACATTGGACCCACAAATCCCCAGTTACTGGTGTTCAACATTAAAGATGGGGAAAAAATTATAATTCTATCATCTTTATTCTACATGACAATATGATTTGAAAGTCTAATAATTCTCAATAGTTTTTATTTCAAAAGGGCAAGACCCTCTAAGGTTTTGAAATTCCTTCACTAAAGCAAGTAAAACTACAGTTTCCTATTGCATAAATATTTTTAATTATAAAAAAAAATTCTCGGGGAATTGAGGAGGAGGAGAAGCATACAATCTCATTAATACATTTGTAACCCAAAATCCTGTTTAGTCCATCTTTCATTTAAAGAGAGGCCCCAAATCTGTCATTCTGCAATTTATTTACAGGATCATGATATCCTAACATTGTTTATAAGCATTTTATATTGCCAAGAGCGAAATACAATGCTTGCAAAGTGCAGGAAATCAGGATGCCTGGGGCTGACATTTTTCAATCCCTAAAACTGTAGATAAAAGAAAATTAAAATTAAATTTGCAGGAAGATGGCATTGTAAATTAATACTAAGAAGGCTAAGAAGGTGCTCAAGGACTATGTCAGCTTGGGTTCTTTACTTCTTTTCCTTACTATACAAAATTCTATTTTGTTGCAAACTCAGATATATATATTAAAAGTAGAACAAGTAGAACTAATTATTTACAACCTTTTCAGACACTGACAAGAATATTTCTTCAGTTTTTGATAAAAAGTTGAAATATTATGGAGAACTTTCATCTTGGCACGTGGAGTAGAGTGTGAGGGTTATCTAGAAAGTACTAATGTTCACACTGCAGGCTCACCCCATGAGCAAAGTGTGAAAATTTTTCCCTGAGGTTCCTCCCTAAAACATTCCAATCTGAAACTAGTCACCAACTGCATAAAAGTTACTCCATAAATGATATTTGGATTTTACATTTTTTCATGCATTTCTGCATTTTTTCATTTTTTTGCATTTTTCTGCATTTACAGTTCTTTGCATAATGGCTAACATTCACAGCCCAGTTATTTCCAGGAAAACTTACCTAAATTTAATTTGCTGCAAGCAGTGACACACAGCCAAAGTTTGAACAGAAATTTTACAAATATCACATTTGAAGCTTGCATATATAGGATTGATTTTTTTTCTTCCCTTAAGATATAGTGCTTTGTCCTTCAGGATCAGGACTGCCATCTGTAATAATATATTACTGTGGACACAGAATTATTCTTAAAAAAGAAAGAAATTTATCATCTCCCTGAGCTCTGGAAAAGTATGTGGACTTTCATTTAAACAAGATAAGCAGACCGCTCTTGAGCTGCAATGATCAGAAAGATGATTGATTCTAAGGATAATCCATGTCTAATCCATGAATATTAAACTAAATATTAAAATATCAAACCTCCTTGCCAGGAGTGGAAAAATGAATTTTCTGGAGAATCCACAATCCACAAAGAAGAATTTCTAGCTTGTAGCTTCTAGCATTCTAGACCTCAACTGCATGAAGGCTTAGTACCTCTGAAACACAGATTATGATTCAAATTTAATTATACTTACAAGTTATTTCTATTAGGGATAATAACCAAGAATCTCTGCAAAGTATGAAAAAGGGAAATATTTCTCCTAAGCTGACATCTACTAGCAGAGAAACTGTACAAATCTAGTAAGAGACTGACAAAACTCATAAAGTAAAATCTGAAAACTGCACAATTTAGATTGACAAATGTATGTACATCAGTATAGGGAGAATAGAGGAAAACTATTGACTCCATGCTAGAGTGAGTCCCCCATTATGTCCCCCAATATACATCACACAGAGCACATTGACCTATGCTAACAGGGTACCTCATACTGCCTCATGATCTTAGCAAACCTCACAGAGCAATTGTTGTTCATCCAGTATTATTTCTTCAGTAACCTCTGGTTTCTTGAGCAACTCTGTCCTTGTCCTTCTCAGGGACTCTACAACCTCAGCTTCTTAACATTTTGAACCACCATTACATCACTGGGAAGAATTCAGTTTCATAAGTAGTGAAACGAGCTGAAGGTGTTCGAAAAAAAAAATCTTGCAATTTCTTGCCCATCATTTTTCTCACTTTACTCCCGAGAAGATAGTTTATGATTCCTGAATTAGTAGGATCTCTTCTATATTATTTCAGATACTAAAAATTGGGCCAGTTTCTTCTGATGAGAAAAAGAGTTGAATAGGACTTCAAGAAGAATGCAAATAAGCGACCTTTGAGCTGTATTGAAATCCCACTCTGAGTTGCATGAACATTGCATGTGAAGTACAATGCTATCATTATTAGAGCTATTTTTTATTCTCACAGTTTGCTATCCTTCTCAGAGCTATTTTTTCAATCATCAATAGTTGAAAATAGTTACAATCAACCTTTGTGTGATCTAGTGAAACAGAAATATATAAAACAGTTTATAAAGATAGTGAAGAGAAGACACTTCCCAGATGCTAGGAGAATGTTCAATTTAATAGGTGCTTGGTGTTATTTATTTTTGATTTTAAAAAAATACCTCAAACCAAACCAAAAGTAACTTTCCCTTAATACATTCTGTGAACTAACTAATAAACAAGAAAGGATGAACCGCAACAATTTTTCTTCATTCAGTGAAATGAGTTTGACGTGGTCTCTCTGCTATTTGTAGATAAGTGCTAACAAAAAGTATTGTTTGAAAGTAAATTTGTGCTCACAATAAGAGCAATCCCACACAAAGCAGGCACAAAAACTAAAATACAGATGAGAGTTCACTGAAGTGAAGCCACCAGCAATTAAATGTCCAGAACACAAAACAAAAAACAGTTTAAAATCAGTAAGCTGCCCAGCTTAATGAATAAATCCCCTCCAAGAAGAGTTATCATAGAGAAATGTGAATGACTAAAAAGCAGTGAAGCATTTACCGTTATTCTGATTGTAACAGTAAATGTCACAAATTTATGAACAGTCTCATGCAATTAAGTTTTCTAAAACAGCAAGATGATATTCATGAAGGAGTAGTTCTTTATGTCATAGTTGAGCTATAAATATTAATATTTCTATAATAATTCTAATTCAAAATATGCAAATAGCTCTGTCTGTGAGAGCAGAAACTAAAACTGAAGTCTTTCACTCTATATACTATACACTATACTTGGTCCATTACAGAAAGGCGAGGAGCAGGGGGAGAGGGAGAGATGGTCATTAATGTACTGTGTACGAAGTTCAGTTGTGAAGGTTTGCTTCAGATGGATGAAACGCATGCATACTAGACCAGGTTCTACAGGAGATGGTGCCTAGGGAGAAAGGTGGTGGACACTGGAGGAGTTTTACTTTGAATACTGGATAAATACTCAGGTATTGATCACCTCTTCACTAACAAGAGAAAACTTTTTTGGCACATATCTAGGGACTAAAAACTTCACTGCCAAGAAATAAAAGGTATGCATGGAATTCTGAATTACACTTTTAGTTTTGATGCCTAGTTCTACTTATATACCCTTCACAGGTACTGAAGTTCTTTCTGAGAAAGCCTACCAACAGAGGCCTTGAATCCAGGTGTGCCAAACAATTGTCAACCAATGGCTCAATTTTCCTGAATTTAGGAGGGCCAAAGATCCTATTTTAGCCAGGACCCTATTTTAGTCCTAGATTAAGTAGTAGCACCGAAATGGGGCACCTTCTGGAATGCTGAGTTTTGTGCACACATTTAAGGAAGGAGCTTATTCAAGCCAATGTAAAAAGCTCAGAGTCAAATCCCATTTCTTTTCAGTAATTTGTTTTTGAAAGAACATAAAATGCTTCAACCTTAGTTTCTCCGTTTTCAGAAGGAAGTTAGAAATCTTATTACGAACATAAGAATTACCATTATTTATAAAATAGTTGAAGGTCAAAGGTATCATTAAAAATATTTTATGGCTTTTTTAAAGTATCTTTGGAAAATGAAAATAGCTGTATTAAATTTTGTAGTAAGTTTCCACGTAAGAGGTATAAGTTCCTTATGAATATATAATTTACTTTTTGAACAGCAAGATTATATGTTTATTAACATTCTTCTCTAACTATTCAATAATCTCCACAGAGATATGCTGGAAAATACCCCATGGGAATTTTTACTCTCTAAGATAGTATTATTTACCCTTGAGCAGTCAAGGGTCAGTGTAGCACATGTGAAAAGTTATTTTTCCTAAAGAAGTTTTCAAAGAAATAGATGGCTCTAACTGAGCAAAAAAACCCACAAGTATCACATCCTCTTCTGTCACCTCTGGAAGACCTGTACTGTCAATAAAACAAAGAATGAATTCATTAGATTTTCTGCTGGTGATTGGAGAATGTACCCATCTTTTGACTACATAAAAACTGTGCTGTCAAACAAGTGCTATGAACCTCCGTTGTCTTCTTTACTCACTTAGAGAGTGATCGAGATTGTACATTGGCATACTTGAGAATCACTTATCACAAATACAACATGTTACTGAGAGCCAACTGTGCTTGTGACTCTGCCAGAATATTTTGCTTCTTGAAGTGCTCAAATGTCAGGTTGAGGTAATAAAACACTCAATGCTTGAGATAACTTTAGTCAACAGAGAAAGCAGCAATGTCTTTTTATTTTTTTAAACCATATAAAGTTTTTATTGGCAAATAGTTTATTAATTTTCAAACCAAACTTTATGATGTAAAGGATGAGGGATATCCAGAATTCAGTTATTCTAAGGTCTTACAGAAAATGTCCACATAAACAGATGCCTATTTTTAAAAAATTCATCCTTCACATCAACAGATTTTGTCTATCTGAAACTTTTTATCATAACTATATGCAGAATTTCACGCTCTTCTATATTAAAAGTGTAGTATCCACAATAAGGTCACCAGACATTCAGTTTTCTAGAATGTACAGATGAGTAATAGTCAGTGCTCTCACTTACCTAAAGGGTTGGGTTTTTGCAAAGACTACATCAGAATCAATGGCAGCAAGAATATCTCCTCAAGAGAGATTGCTTCTCCCTTCTCTCTTTACTCACATGAATGTCACAAAATTAAATAAAATCAATATAGAGAGGTGCAGAATACCTAAATTTACTTTGACATGCAGTCACTAGTTTGTGCCCTAACTCTACAACTCATGAATATTGTGCCACTGCCCAAAAGATGGATGACAAAATGTCCTAATTTTATGACAATTTGGCAATGGGTGGCACAGTTAATTTAATTATAAAATCTCAATTGTAGAATACATCTATGAAAAAACTATATTTTGCATAATAATCACATTGCATTTAAAAAAAGAGAAAAAAAATCCTTGCTTTTATTATTTAAAACTACATCTTTCAGTGGCCAGATCATTCAAGTTTGTATACCACGTGTCCCACCATTTCACTATTTAAATCTAAGAGAAACGGATGAAGAACCAGTTGACTGCTCCTCTCATCTCTCAGGCAATTTAGATTTTCATTTCAAATTATCAATTGGCAGAAAGCCTGGATGATCTGTTTAATGAAAACGTGAAATGCCGAGGGCCAGAATATCACCCCAGGATTGTTCACAGTCTTTCATCATCTCTTTTTCAAGTGCACGTACAGTATGCAACAGCGTGGGAGAAATTTTAAGGTTTAGAGCCTCAGACTGACAACTTCGACACAGCATAACAGCCAAGTCTGAAATCATTTTATGTTATTTCTACAAGTTATTAAGGACAGAGCAAAAGGTAAGCTGAGAGGAGAAATAGAAGAGATTTATCAGTGGGAGGGATGAGCAAGAAAGTCCCGGTCTGATGCATCAGTGGGTGATGGCAGCAGACTTGGAACAAAGGGGCCTGAAGCATGGGTCTGCAGCTGTGGCATGCTTCACAAGTCAGAAAGTTTGCCTGGCTCTAACATGAGAAGAAAACTAACATATTCTTGCCAATTGATTTGTCTGTAGAATGAAAATGTTCTTGGCAGGTGTGTTGTTAGAAAGAATCTTCAGAGTGGGGCAATTTAGATCCCCATAGTTTGTTGCAGTCTGAATCCCAGTCCACTACTATCATCCTGCAATGATTCCTACCCCATGTCCCATGCCCACCATGTAAAAAATCCTGTATTTCCAGACAATATGCTTTTCTTTTTATGAAAGCTGTTGTGATATCCAGGTTCTCTGTTTTTCCTTGCCTTTTCTTTTATTCAAAGCAATTCTACTTGCTTTTCAGTACCTAGAGGTAAAAGCTTAAACCCCAGGGAAACCCATAGTACACATTTCCAGTAAATGCAGTATGTAGTTATTTGTGAAATAGTCAGGAGTTATTTTATAAATGTCTTTCAGAAACACAAGGCTTTTCAGCTGATCAGGATGTTTTCCTATTTAACATTGATTTAAAAGCCTTGCCAAGTGTATCAAGAAGTTAAGAAACAATTTTCACAGTGCACAGCTAAAAAGCAGCTGTTTTTTCCCCCCTCAAATGCTGACAATTTAACCAAATGTTTCTTTCAACAACAGCAGCAATAACAAGTAACAACAATATCTTTGTTTCATTACAGTATAGTGCCAAATTAGCATTTGCAACAGGTTTCCAGAAGACCATGCATGCTCACTAAGTTGGTATTTTTCCCTGTGAAGGGCATGAGAGGACATGTAAATTTAATCACACATTTCACTCAAAGACCATTTTAGTATGTGAGGGGACAAAATATCCTTAGCAGCTGCTCTAAGATTTGTAATGGATTCCCAAGCAAAACTTTTTGATCACTAACTAAAAGTCATTAAAAATACCACTGAAAAGCTTTGAACTTCGCCCTCTCAGATGAAAACTGGTTTAATGTAATGCATTCTGTGAAATCTGAATCTAAGTGCTTTTAAAACAAAACAGAATTTTTTCTTTTATAGAAAAGGTAAACAATTCATAACAGCATCATGTGCTGTAGTCTTTAAAAACTTCAGCTGAATATCATTCAGTAGTTTTTGCAACTATCTACTTTGGAATGAAGAACCACTCAATTTAGGCAGATTTATTTTTTAGTCAGATGTCTTTGCCCCTCTTTTATTTCCACAAACACCTGCAGTCAGCGTAACCATTTTCTCAATATGAGCAATGACACTTGTGCACCAAGAAAGCACTACATTCTACAAAGTTTTTTACTATTCTTCCATTTAAAAGTTTCACTGGCAAGGAAACAGAAAAAGCAATGTAAGTCACAGTTCAGCAAATAGAAGCCACTGGGAGAAAAGACCATAATAATCCAGGGCTTCAGCACTAGCACTGATAATATGAGTTCAGTGACATTTTCATAATTCAGGTCTGATTAGCAACTCAGTAATGTACACTTACGCAAGTCTGACACCTTTTTACATCCAGAGAACCTCATCCAAAGGTACAGAGGTAGGGCACCCATCTTTCATACCTCAGAAACTCACTTGTCTCAAGGTTTTTCTTTATCTCTATGTGGGCAAACCTAGGCTATTACCTACTGAAACGGTAACACTATTTGAAAGTCCTTTTAACAAAAAATGTACTTCCCTAACCCTCTTAATACAGGTGGTGTGCATGGGATATCAATAGCAAGCACTTCTGTCCAAGTGCCTTGAAATGTACAACACCTCTAGAAGCCTAAGTTTTCTCTGCTGATGGAGGCAGAGAAAATCAAGCATATGGATTTACGGGCCTAGCAATTTCTGAAAATCTTTTCGTTTCACTTGGGCCAACCAGTAGAAAAGGAAGGAATGTTTCCCAAAGGCAGCCACCAGCATGCTTGGTTTTTTGCATGTATGTGTACACACACATGCAAAAAACTAATTGCTGTCTAGAAAAAAAAAAAAAAAATACTCCACTTTTTTTTTTAATTGGCCAATTTATATTTGTTGAAAATTGTACCTGTAGGTGTACTTAGGAAGGATTTGGAGCTGAGTGCTTGACAATTCATTCGGCAGCTAGACTCTGGGAAAGAGCAGCAGTTCTTGAATCTCTGCCCATAAAGCACATTCAGCATGCACAAATTTCACACACCACAACCAGCCTGTACCCTCATAAAAAGGAAGCAGTTCTTATGTTGACCCGTCTGTCCTGTGTGCTTAGAAGATGAGTGGAGGAGTGGTTAGCTGTGAGTCTTGGTGGGGTTGTGGTCTGCAGGCTCTGTCTACACCCAGCCCTGTGAAACTGCCTAGCGAGCCTCGTGTCTTATTTACTCTTCCATTTGTACTTTTGCATCCATACTTTGCATCCAGAAGGAAAATACCTTTCCCTAAGTCCAAACAGAATTATGTATTGATGAAATCATTGCCTCTTCATTCCAAGACTGAGGAGTGCCCTGACTGTGAGCGTGTGAGCAGGCTGTGCTCCCTACCACACCAGGACCAGTGCTGGCCCGAGGAGGACTGTGAAGCCAGAGCAGCCGTCCTCTGAGCCTGGGAGTGTACTGCACAGCAAGGCTTCCAGCAAGACCACTAGATAGAGAGCTGGCGGGCCTCAAAACCCTGGCTTTCATTCCCTGCTCCCAACTGCTGCCACAGATGTCCAGACTCTATTGCAGAGACGGGTTTGGATGGCTGCAGGAGCAGCTGGAAGTGGGAAGGAAAAGCCAGACATTGATTCCAGTGCAGGACATGGCTATTATGAAAAAGGAAGTAAGAGAAAGAAAGAAAGAAAGAAAGCTGCCCTCAGAGGCTGCAGCCTCTAGTGAAACAGTTAAAATCGTTAAACACTTTCCTACTTTTTCTTTCCCCCCCTTAGAAAACTGCAATAGATGCCACAAGACTGTGTCTGCAGGTTCTCTGTGACCAGAGCTAGGGGGGCCCAGCACACACTACACAAATGTGGTCTTTTCTTGGGGAAAAATGAGATGCCCTGGGTTAAAAGTTGCATCAGACATCAGTGCTCCTGGTTGGACAAATGCCCTGCTGAAGTTTCAATTCCAGCCAAGAGACAATCCACAAGATTATTTAGGAGCATGCACCATGTCTTACAGCATGCTGTGAACATGTAGCTATGGGACAGTTTAGCAGATCTTTGAGGGAAACAAAACCCATGACAGTATAGTAATATATATACTCTCATAAGTGTGCTTGTAGTACGGGCAAACCCAGCTACTCAAAAGTTATATCCAAATACAGTACTTGGAGTTAAAACATTTGATGAAAAGGCAGAAGTAGCTGACTGCTTAATATGAACAGTCTAAAGACTCAGCTACTTAAAGACTAGCCTCTGATCTGCCACACAGTACACAGATCCTTTTGCTGTTACCTAATAAAATCTTGTATGTAGAGCACTATTACCTAAACAATCTAAAGTAGCATAAACTGTTGCCAAAATCTCAGTTGAATTAAGACTGCATGCAGCACTTGTGTGCACTTTCTAGTACCTAAGGCACTGTGCTCCTAGGAAGAGTGCTAAGCACTCAGCACACATATTACCAAACCCCCTGTAGGAAAAACAAAAACAAAAACAAACAACTAAAAAAACAGGAGGAAGGACTGAGAAACAGCTGTGGTAGAACTTGAGGAGGTGTCTGGCTTGGTTGAGCAGCAAAGAATACATCACCTTGGCTGGAGATAGCCAACCAATGTATGATTTCTGCAAGGACAACCAACAGCTTATGAGGGAAAAAAGGACAAATAATGCGAAGCGTCAAGATTTGGAGGATATAAGTCACAACCTAAAGTATATCTAGGGTAAGGAAAAATAGTTTTGACCTATGCACGATACATTGCAAACTTACTGAACACCCATTTGAGACAGAACTATCATAATTTCCTTGCAATTTACTGATAATTTACTTCCAATACAACAAATCCACTTTTCCTGCCTACTGCATTAAGTACTACAGCTCTACCACTTTCACATGTTTACCATGTATCTCTTTTGAATGGGCTCTTAAATACTGTTTTCTTCTCCAAAGTAAACAACCCCAATCTGTGATTATTTTACAAACTCATTAAATTTTGATAATTTTGTCAATATTTGTCTTCTGTGAGTTCTCACACTGATTGTAACTCCTTTCCCCTACACTTGCTTCCAAAAATTCCCATCATTTATATGTCACTTTCATTTTAATTAGACATTTAATGTCCAGGCAACATGCTAATATATCTTGTTTGCCATGACTAAATGATAGTGTAGAAGCATATTGAATCAGCTATTCCTGTAGTATAATGCATTTTCATAATAGAAAAAACAACTTTAATTTATAAACAACTACTGTGCAACATAGGTCACAATTTTTCTAGTCTTCTAAGCAGACATCTTCAAAATAATTTCCGATGATTGAAACTAAGGGAATTATGGTCCAATATTTTAGTTAATCTTAAGATAATTTTTATAGATATGAAAGTTAAAATTACATATCTACTGTTTGTGAAACATTTTGCAGACTCTGACAGTCAGGTCTTGAAATTGCCTCCAGATGAAAACTATAATTTTCAACATAAAAAGTGAAGTCCAATATTTCTATGCCTTTACTGTTAAAGTAGTCACAAATCATTGCTCAGAATGCAAATTACAGATGCATCATACCAGTTATTGTCAGAAAACTGCATTCCTTTGACAACCTGTTAAAGCAGCACTTTTTTCTAGACTAGCATGCCTTGAGTAGGGGGTTCTCAACATAATTCTCTACCAAGTTCCTAACTAACTTTGTATAAGAAATTTCAATAATTTAAAAATGAAAATGTTATAGACTAGTAGTTAAAAGCAAGAAAAAAGAATGATGACAAATAAGCAGCGTTTTCAAAGACTGGAAGTAAATCAAGCACATCTCCTCAAACATTTCTACACCTTGCCTCTATTCATGCTGATATTTTCTTTGAAGAACCTGGATAACATGGAGGAGGAGTCTATTTTGGAAGAGTTAGTCTGTGAGTGTTAGTCTTACTACCCTGAGAAGCCGAAGAAAGAAGTAAGCAGGATAAGGTCAACACATTAACATTTACATGAGTTCAGATCCCATATAGATTTAATCCTCTTCAGTGACAGGCAAACCATCAGAGAGGAGGAAATGAGACTACAAAATTAATTCAAAATGCCTGGTTTAACCTTTAGAAAATAATTCAATTTTTTCTTTCTTTCTTCCCCTTTCCTGTTCTCCTTTCCATACACCACAAAGGCACTTTTCTGTTTCTTCAAAATTAACTACATCTTTTCAAGCTTTCATTTAAATTTGGAGAAACTGTCCATGCACACTTTATGAGACCAAAAGTACACATGTGGGACTTAAACTCCTTTCAAACTCTCTGTGCCTCATTCCTGTAGACTTAACTGAACTAACAAAGAAGATTGAGTCAGGATTAGCTTCTATTCACCCAAAATACCAATAGACAAATGTTAGCAGTCACTGCCTGGGAGTTCCAGGTAAACTTTTCAGTAACAAATTACCCAAAAAAGAGACAAGCAGGCCTTAAGTTACAATGAAGGGCACTCACCAATAATTTTACACCGAGGAGTAAAGAATTGTTGTTTCAATGTAAGAAAGCAAGGTGGGGGAGTAGAGAAGGGAGCAGTGTGAGAGAATCCAAAACCTTGAATAAATAGGACTTTATTTTTTCAACATTGTGAAGAGTAAAGCTTCAGAAAGTCAGGTTGTTTGTTATGGTTCCTTGGGGCTACACAGTGTAAAATTGTTTGTTCTACTGCGATAAGTCACATTTCCCCAGGCAGGTGAACTGCAGCTCGCAGTGTCTAGAACACTGCAGCTCGGAGAAGCACCAGTTTAAGCAAATCTGGCTGTCCTGGATTAGCACAATCAAAATGAGATAACATAATGTCTTCATCTCAGGCAGGACATTAAAGAGAGTAAAATATAGTGCCCCAAAGAACTGAACACACTCAGACACAGACCCAAATGGACAGAAGCCAGCTCACTTTGCGGAGAGGCCTGTAAAGATCAAAATTTTCCTTATACAGTGATATTATACTTCTAACCACATCAGCGTAAGTTCTTCTTTCTGAAAGTTCTTCTTTCTGCTTACCTTCGTGTAGGTTAGTGTGAAAGTGTATATTTATCTGCATCACTCTCATAAACAGATCTTAATGGCTTTCAAACAGCTTGTCTTTTGTTAAGGACAAGCGTCTTGTTATTTCTCTGTAAATCGGGCACTGCACATATACACTGTACATATACAAAAAAAGAGGATATTCAGTCCCTGCATAGAATGAGACACAGGAATTTTACTGAAATTAAGCACTTGCAAGAGAAGTGCTCTTGTACTCCAGGTAATATTGAATGTAATGAAGCAAGACTAAAGAAAGGTCTGTTGAACTCAAAGATGTATGCTGAAAAACAAAAACCAATCACAGATTCCATTTCCTGATGAATAGATAAAATATGGTTATTCCACTTAATTTCTACTAAGAAAATAAAAGAAAAAAAAAGGAAGGAAAAAAGCCTAAAGCAAAGCAATCATTCTTATTTTAATTTCTTCTATCTTCACTATGGTTGAAGAAGTTCCATCCTTTTTATTTCTTCACTTGGCACTTATTTCATTTTAAATACAACCCAGTAGAGTATTCAGTCGCCAAATTGCTGCATTTTTAAACATTCTAAATAGGACATTAGTTCTTAGCATGAATGTTTTGAAATCTGATCAACAAGCTGTTTCTCAATACATTAGGCAAAGCAAGAAAAATTAGAGTGTTTTATGTCAGGTACTTAGCACAAATCCCTTAATAATGTGTTTGAGTGCAGAAACCATTAATAAATGCATAATTCCCTAAGACAGGCTTGATTAATTAAGTCATATGTGTATCCTTCTAATTAAAAAAAGAACATTAGGCAGATGAGTGGAATTTCTGAGTACAAAATTCAAAGGCTGTTTTGCTTTTATTTGAACAATGAAAGAAAAGCTGCTCGTTAATATAGCTGCCAAAAAACCAGCAAGAGTGCTGACACAAACCCCCCAAACTCTGACTTGTTCGAAACAACTAAGTATTTACTCGCTCATTTGTAGTCCAATTTTTAATCAGGTAGCTGCTTGATTAATCCAGGCAGTTCAAATTACAAAGGCAGCTGGTGCTAATATATACATAAGTAGATGATATGTTGGTTGCATTTATTCCAGGAAATTGTTTAAAACCAAAAACTCACAGGTTTTTATGCTCTCAGGAGAAACAATTTTATGAAAAAATAACAGTGTAATGGTTGACCCTGACTCTTCTGAAGCAGGCACTCTGCTGCTGTGGGGACTGCAAATTTTGGCATGATAACATAATTTGCAGCAATACTGAAGCAATAGCTATTTTTAAATAGCAATAGCTATTTTTCTTGTAAAACAATCAGCTTTTTGAGGTTCCTTGCTAAAACAAGTAAACAAAACCAGGAAAAGTAAAAAACATAATGTTATGAGACATAACAGGAACATAAAAAATTCTGCTAAGCTAACAAATACTGTTAAGCATAACAATTTGGCCAAGGTGATTTTTGGGGATAAGTAAGATTGACAGCAGTCAGCACAATTTGGTATAATAATCCTATGAAGCCAAATACAAGCCCAGTACTGTAAGGTTTAATCTGAGAAATTTGAACCTATTGAAAATAAGTAGTAAAGTTAGTGGCTCATAGGTGGGTAAACCTGGTACCTGTCAGACGCAGACAACAGGTTGATCTGCAGGATTAATCCCTGTTGAAAAAAGAACACAATGACAAAGAACACAATGTCCTGTGGCTCTTTAATTTACAGGGAAGTGTCTTGATTTTGGTGAGAAAATGACCAGGTGTGTAAAAACAAGAGGGAAAACAGTAGGCAACAATGACTAAGGAGCAGAGACTGATAGACTTGATAGAGACTTGGTGAAATACATTGCATCCATGGGACAAGATGGCGAGAGGAAAGCAGAAACAAGGGCGTAGACGTGATTTGAGTAAGATTCATGAGGACTCCAAGAAACATTATTTGAGCCTAACAGAGCTGGCACAGGGGTTTGAATCTCATGGCCTGAAAGAAGCTAAAAGTTATATCCAGTTGAAAAGCCACTGAACTGGTTTCTCCAAATGCAACCAGTGATTCAAAGGGATTAAGTATTTTAATTCTTCCACTGCTATATCCTAAACAATCAACATAAGCAACATTCCCTAATAAAAAGCAAAGCAACTCAGCATAAAATCAGCCAGAAGACTGCTGTATGTACTCCCAATTGGTTGGTGCATCTCAATTTCCAGTTCAGGCCTTATGTCTAGGCAATTGCATAATTCCCAGCAAGAGTGACAAGACCGAAATAAGGCCCACCATGACTGCTATCTTTTCCCCTGTGTCTTCCTCTAAAAGAGAGTTGGCCACAACGACTGAGAGAGTGGCTGCAGCTTAGACAGGTTGAGTCTGCAGCTGTGAAGACAATACACTTCTGCCACACAATGAGTGCAAGATGACTTGCTGTGTTGGACCTTTCTAAGAGGTTACATATGGGCACAATTGTTGTGCAGTCTGGAATGTGACTTTGAATTAACAGGAATGTACTTTATTAAACAAGTAAGAACTGCATACAGCTCATCATCTGAGTTCCAGCTCCCTGAATTGCAAGTCTGAGATCTCCTCTCAGAGACAGATACTTGTGTAACTCTATCCAAAAAGACATATAACACTGCACTTGCCCTTGCCTGCTTTTACCATAACATATATTCAGGCATCTATCAGAGTTCTTCTTAGTAGACCGATACAAGGCTACCATCTTTAAAAAATCCAGTAAAGAAGACTTAAAACAACAAGACATTCATCATAAGACCACAAATCCTGTTACTGAGAGGTTGGAGAATTACAGAGAAATCTACAGAGACAAGATCCTGGAAATGAGCAAAAAGAATATGTACAGTAAAAATTAGATTGGAAAATGCTTATATGAGGAGGGAATGTTGTTACAAGATCTGACTTGAAAGCAGCTTGCCTGTTGATGTAGTCAATAAGTATGATAGGAATGACAGAGTAAACAAACACAATCAGTCTAGATTTAAGTGTTTAATAGTAACTTCTGTACAAAAACAGACTCCAGCTTGGCCTCAGTTGGAGACAAGGAAAAGAAAATAAATTTTCCATATTCTAGAGGGGTTTGAGCTTAATGGAATTAATTTTTGGCATGGGAAGAAGTAATATCTATCCTAAAAATCAGCCACCTTTTCCACTAAATTTTTTATCAAACACAACTCAAACTCTCAGTGCCTTCCTGAACTATAATTAAATCCATACACTAATTTCTTCCTGTGAGAAAACCGTCTTCTTTCTAATGTTTACATGCAAGCTTAGTGTCTCCTGTTGTTCTAACCCTCCAGATCATTCCTGTGCTATATTCCCTCTCCCATCCCCTATGTCTGCTGCCTTGCTGAAAGATTTGCCAAGCTTAGTACACTATCAGGAAGTTATAGCCTCTCTCACATCTCCCACTCACCAAATTCTTACTTTCCTCTCCTTCTTTCTACTGTTCCACAACCTTGTCAAAAGCCTATGCATTTTGGTCGGGGTTGTGGTGTTTTAGTTCTGATTGTTTGTTTTGATCTTTTAAGAAAAGATCAAAACAACTCCAATGTAATTATCAGTTATGCTGCATATTGTATGCATGAAAATGAGATCTAGAGGGGTCTGGAACCCGACAGTTTGATGAGACTGTTCCTGTTTTAGGTGATCTCAGAGTGTGAAGTCATGCTGATTTACAAACAGAAATCAAAATCACACCTTACTCTGCAGACAGGCATTGAAAAAATTCCAGTAGGTGGATTTTTGTCAGTATTGACAGTTTTCCTCAAGCATTTGTTTTTTGCTATTCCATGTCCTTGACTCCTGCCTAGCAACACGTTAGAGTACGAGTCTATTCCCTGAGTACCAGCATTGTACCATAGCTTATCTTTCCTTTGGACTCAGGTCAGATTAAGAGCCAGGTTCCCATTATCAGTCTTCTAAGGTCAAATATCACATTACACAAACAAAAAAATAATTAGAAAAAAATTATTGAGATACAGAAGTTATCCTCTCTGTCAAAAACCTTTTTCTCTTCACTATTCCTCTTACTGTTGTCTGGACCAAAAAGCTAAGAAACTTAGGCAATTTGGGAACAAATTTTACTAGTAAGTACTCATATTTCCTTTCTGTGTTTTGGTGGTTTTAAAATTATTTTTGGGGATTTTTTGGTTGTTTGTTCCTTTTTTCAATATCTCTGTTTTGTAGAAAAAGCTTACAGTCCAAATATATACTCCAGGATACCTAAAGTATTCATTTTCACCTTCCTTATATACATAAACTTTTCCTATATATGTAAACTAGCATTTAGACTGGGCGTGTTGACAAACTTCAAAAATCAAGGGAAAAATATTTGCCCATTTTCAACTTAACTAAGAAGAGCATCTCTTTCCTTGCAAGACCTCATTCTGGTGAACATCAGGGACAGACGATGCAGCGTGAACATCCAGAGACAAGTTTCCTCAACAATTACATTTTCTTCCCTTGTACACAATCCCAGTGTTATTAAATGTTTGCAGACCATTCACTGCAGGAGGCAAGGGCACAGCCAATTCAGACTGAAACCTGGAACAGGGATAAACACTGAAATTCTGGAGCACACCTAACAGCCCAGGGTCTGGAGCCAGGGCCAGAATACAAGCCAAGGCTGAAGCCAAAGACAGGAACCAAACAAGCTGCCAAGAGGCAGGACCTAGAGCCAGGATATGATCCAAGTGTTGTGAGCCAGAGCCAAGATACAAGTCAAAGGTCAGGAACAGATGCCAGGGGCTTGGATCAACAACAGGCTTCAACCATTCAACAGCTGAAGAGAAAATACAGACCCCACTTTAATGCCCAGCAACTAACTACATGGGATGGCCACGCATGTGACTGTGCTGATGAAAAGCATCAGTCTCACCCAACAATTTCTACCGGACTCCAGTAGCACTGAGCTCAGGCCAAAGCCAGTAGTCCAGTCTCAAATAAATTGCAAACGATTACATCACAGCTAAGTGATGGGGTGCAAACTAATTTCTGAAAGTGACATCACAGTTTACTTGCCCCCACAGTCCTGAATCAGCTTGATAACGTAGTCCATTGCACATATCACATGCATGTAGTGTTGTATCCTTGTGTCTTTGGCAGGGTAAGTGAGAGCATCCACTTCTGACAGGAAATGGGATCACTGGATGACTAGAGACTGGAGCACAGAAAAGTTACAGGTACACAACTACTTTTGAGGATAGTTTTATCAAAAAACTTGCTGTTATAAAAACAGATATTCCAATAAAGCCAGATGGCAGTCTGGTCCCTTTTTCAATAATCAGACTGTCATTCTCGCTCAGACAAAGTTCAAGAAAAAAAGACAATGTGCAAATACATCCTTGTGTGCAGACATAGACAAATAGCCACAGCATCATAATTAATTCACTTTCTCCTATAAAGTTTGAAGAGTCTTAAATGAGAATTAGAAGTTTTAGAAATCAAAGTAGGAGAACAGTGTGAACTACCTTATCACAATCTTTGGCTAACTGGAGGAAAAGAAAAACAGTAATTGCATGCAAGCTGTAGATGTAACAAGAGTGGCTTATTTAACCAGTCAGAAAATAAGCCCAAGTGGTGCAGGAATGAACTAAGACAGATAATCAGAGCCCGTTGAACTGATACTTCCAAAGCTTATTCTATTACAATGAGAAGCATTGATAAAATAGTGTTGTCTAATTTGTCCTGATTAAATACCTGACATTTCCCCAGAATTCATCCTCTCTGTATCAGGTTTGAAATAAGTTTTAATGAGATACATATATTCCTTTAAATTAGCCTTCAGTTTTTATTTTTCTAGATGCAAAATTTTAGGCTTTGTAGCAAGAAACAAGTTGTATATTATTAGCATACAAAATGATAGGAGCCATGGTCTTCACACACTTCCATGTTTGCATTAAACATCCTGCTGACCCAGGTGAGGTGACTGCTTATGAAAGCAGATACTGATGTTTTTCACTCCATTTTCTTTACAAATAGTTTTTAAATACATGAAAAGACAAAATAAGTTTGTTTTAGACATTATAGTAGTTTCTACACTAGCTCCTTAGGCAGGAGGGTAAGAGATAGGGTTGTGCAAAATATTATTCTTAAATAGGTAGGATAAGGGAAAAAAAAGTTGCATTATTCATGTTTTGAAATATGTTAGAAAATAAAATTGATCGGGCATGTAAAATGAAATAATGGCTGTTTCTCTTGTCTGCTAAAAAAACCCAAAACATACTTCTCAGACTTCAGAACATTTAAATCTTTAGGCTTCCATGTAGTTGTGCTCACTAGAAAATCAGCACATACTCTAAGACAATTTTCCTCAGTGAAAGAAGCTGTGAAATTATTGCAGAGAGGTTTCCAGCTAAAATGTGGGGGGTGAGGGGCAGAAGGGAAAGACATATCCCTTCTTTAATTTTTTTTTCTTTTTTTATGAGACTATGCTGAGGAGATTTTTGTAATTCTTCTTGCCAAAGAAGCAATACTGCTCAGATACCATTACTGAAGCCCCTTTCTTTCTTGTCATTGAAGGTCTATATCTTTCTACTTAAATACTGAAAAATATCTTCTCTCAGTGGTGGGAATACTAAAATGATCAAGCATTTGTTGCATGGGTGTCAAGCATCTCCTGAACAGCTCTGTTAAAACTTTTTTGCAGACTAAAGAAATATCGATGTGTTGATAGGCCTGAGTCCTGGTGGAGTGCTAATACACTTTAGAACAGCTTGAAAGGATTTACTTAGGCCACCCATAAAGCGAAAAAGGGTAAAAGTAGCTTTTATCTTGTCATTTAGCCTGAGGTCTAAAAATACTTCGTGACAAGGTTATGACACATGTCCTACAAGCTGAAGCTCACTTCTCTACAGGGGAAGTACCTGGCTGTTATTAAAGCTGGATGGATTGTTAGCAACACAGGTGCCCCTGTAATTTCACAGCTGCCTGGAGGATTCATCGGGTATCTCTTCATTTAAACATCAGCAAGTGCCTGGAGGCAAAACCATATGGTATGAAAAGAGCTCTCCCAGTAAAGTAATTTCTTACTTGTAAATCCTACTAATTTATGACCCTGTGTTAATTCCTTGAGCTCTTTGAAGAACTATTACATAAATCTTTTTAACTGCATTATCATCTCTTGCACACAAATCATAATTTATTCTAAGGACTTCAAAGGTCATCAGTTATCCTGACGGCAGCTCCAGACTGACACGGCAATCCATTAAAACCAGAGACTTTTACCAACAAAGTTTTTCACTTTAAATTGCCAGATGACTGAAGCTGTTAAGAGGTCACTTTCAGACAAATAGTCATCATATTTTTATCATCTTTAAAATCCTCTGTTAAATTCTGCAGTCTATTAAGACACCAGCCCATGGCCTTCCCCATGGCCTCTATTATTAAAGAATTATTCAACACCCTCATTATGATATGTAAATGTATATTTGACCTTGATGAGTTCCATCATCAATGTTATCCCAAACAAATTCTTAGAGTGGAGCACACATCAAAGAATAAGCTCCTGCTTTGTAAATATATTCAGAAGAAAAGCACCCTTTTTAATGTATTTCAAGCAACATTTCTTTGGTGTTCAAAAAAAACTTTCCTGCTTCATATCTGTTTATACCCCTGGTTTGAATATGCTCTCTATATTAAAAGGGCAAAATGTCTGTAAAAATATTTTGAGTGTTTATCATAAAAAGTCCAAAACACACCTCCAGAGGAACTGGAAAAATGTAACAATAAAAAAACCCCAAACAACAACAACCACCAACCAAAAAAACCCAAAAATGAAAAATATAAACCACCGAAAAAAAACAACAACAAAAAAACACCAAACAAACAAAACAAATAAAACCTAAACAACAAAAAACCACCCAACAAATTAAAAAGGCTTGAAAGCAAATCAAACAAAGAGGGATTTACCAAATGGAAAAGGCAGCTGTAATGGCTGAACTATTTTTATCAGTATTCTAACAAATAACACCTCCTGTGCTTTAAATATTTAATGTGAAATCCATGGATTTATATAGCTTACAAAATGCCAGAGGCTTATTATCTTTACAGATTGCATGACAGGAATATTTATATAATTTGATTCCACTTTTTAAGACAACAGGAATTCCTCCAGGTGCTAATAGTAGATAACTTGTGTGCTGGTTCAATAATCTACTAATTATAGAATCCCTCAGGTAGAACAATGTCATTAATCTGATTAAATTATTTATATTTCTGGAAAGCAAAATCTTATTAGGTCCTTGGCATTTGACTGTGTATATTATGCAGCTGTGTTTGCAGTTTATGGTGTGGAGGAAAAAAATCTATATTTTACCTAACCATCAATGTAGCTGGAAAAGGACCAGAGTCTTTTATATCCTAACTTACATTGCTGTTCATAAATTCCAGAGCATACCCTTCACTGCATAGGCTGTCCATCTAGGGCACTATAGCACTTCTGATAATGAAGGTTTGTTGTAGGCATTTATTAGGCACCTTGTCTTCTCGAGAGCAAAATAACAACACACATGGATGGATTCTCATCCACTCACTACATGGTGAGCATGCTAACACTAGTGAAATTATCAGACACTCTAATGTAAGATCAGCATCCACCAACTGTCAGAATTAAAGTGAGGTTTTTGGTTTTCTACTAAATATAGCAGGACCAACAAAAGCAACATATGTTTGCAGAAAGCAAAGTCTGAACTCACTTCAGTAGCTTTGATTTTAAAACAGGAAGGAGCATAGGGGATTGAGAGCTGGTATTAACTTGTTACTTAGCAATAATAATGACACTGAAACTAGATTAATTTTGAGTTAGGGAAAACAGATATTTTGATTAGTTCTTGCAGCAGATAAGATACTTTCTGCAGGAAGCATCATCACATCGCATGGGATAGATAATGTGATTTTTTTATAGAGAAGAGAAAATTTCCACTGTCATCTCTGTACACCATTGTGCAATATATCTGACTTCTATTCTGCCACATGCCTCCATTTGAAACTTATCTTCCTAGATTTGCATGACAATTAGACAAGTCTAACCAACATAAATATGTTCCCATGGTAAAGCAATAAAAACTACATCAGATTTTTGTAATTTAAATATTAATATATTTTGAGATTTTTTAAAGGATGTGGTTTGTTGTTGCACCTGTTTTAGCTGCTGTATGAGACAAATTACATGTACAATAATTTACTGAATAATATAAAGCTGTCTCAGTAGGTCATTATTCTGCTAACATTTATTTACAGTCAACATAAATTCACATCCATTTACAGATACAGACAGGCTTAAATGTTAGCAGCATCCCTTCAAGCAAAAGATTGCTGTGTTGCTTTTATGAAAAACATCAACTCATGATCATTTGTCTTCTTGCCCTTCTAAACTTCTAGAATATTTAAGTAAAAAATAAACCGTATAGAAGCTGAGAACACCAGTGTCCCATTTGGTGCCTATTAAAATAGATGATCTAACAGTTCCTTCTTGCTTTAAAAATATATGAACTTTTGCATTTCAGATTTTGCCAAGAATTCTAGTTTTGATATTGGAAATAACTTATACAGTACATACTGTATGTAGGCAGCCACTCTAAATATTGTAAAGTATTATTATAAAACTTTGCAAGTCCTAATGTTCCCAAATAAAGTAGAGGGTTTTATTCTTTCATATGAATTACCAAGGATTCCTGCCAGTGCATTACTGTCCATCTATCAAATTTCTGAAAAGGGATTAGAAGAAGCATCTTCACACATTCAGCTGACTCTTCTAGAAAAAATAGTTTCAGTTTGTGAGTCATCTCACTCTCTGGCACCGATAACCCAAAAAAAGTGCGATAACATATTTCACCTCTGTACTACGCAAATCTGGTCCTGTAAAATGTAGGATGTTCATCACAGAGAAAGTGAGAAAGAGTCCTCTTCACCCTTCTATAGCAACTCCTGCAATGTGTCACAGCAAAAAGTACCCTTGCATAAAACACAGTCTTTCTCTCAGTCCAAATTCACTCCTAGTTGATCTGGCACAGTGTAACTGAGATTAAATAACCATCAACCATTCGTACCATAAGAAAGTTCGGTGCTCTTTTTATCAACAAGTTTCTGACGTGCCTCTTTAGAACAGATTTTCCCAGGGGAAGGCAGTTTGTGTGGCCCAGATCTGAATGACAGCATGCTCCTCTTGATTTTCACCATGTTGGTAGACTTCCTTAAAATCTCTTAAGTGACATAAATGCCCATTTTTCAGACATGTCCACTTGAGTGATTGCCAGAGGAAATTTACAAGCCATCCTGAAAATTGCTAAAGTGATGAGTCTTCCATCTGCCTTAAGTCACAGGGGTATTGAGCATGTTCCCACAATCAGTTCACTGCTCAGTTGGACAACATTCTCAAGGTCTGATGCTTTCTTATGCTTAAGAAAGTCCTCTGCAAAGAATGAGATACGTAGATACAAGCACTTTTTTTTGGTGACCATCCTCACCATTCCTAGGCCAAGTATGTCTGATGCATGTTTGCTAGATAGGGCATGCATCTGTTAAATAGTCAGGTTTATAGAGAAGATAAAAAGCATGCAATATCTCAACTTCAAGTTTAAAGACCTCACTTTCTCCCCTACAGCTACTGTGGGATCACAAGCTATTGTCCAGCATATATAATGTTTCTGCAAAATCTACTACTACATGGAGTGATAAAAATCCAAGTGGGTGGAAAAACAAGATTATTCAATGCTGAATGAGCAGTAAAGACCTGTTAAAAACTCCCTGCTGAAGGATTTGCGAGTCAGCTCTAGCAGACACTCAGATATTTTCCTAGGTCCACTAGCCATCAAATCCCAAAGCAATGACTTTTTTCCACCTCTAAGACATTATATTACATCTCAGAAGACAAATCTATATTCAGAAGGCACTAAAACCAGCATTGGTTCCTACATCTGTTGGTGGGAAGGAGAAGATTATAAGAAATAACAGAATCACCTGTAGATAATGCTGCCACCTTATTCATAGTTCTCAGTGCAAAAAAGTTTTTGGTCTTAAGCTATCATACCTCCTTATCTAATGTGAATGGCTCTCTTTCAGTCTTTTGTAGGAAAGATAATGAACTTAACCAGGAAGATAAGTACAAAAACCCTGTTATTTCAAAAAATTCTAAGACTCCACTTACAAAATTAAATTTGCTTTTGCCCTACACAAAGGATTGTTTCTGCTTATCCTCAAAAAAAAAAAAAAAAGAGAATAATAGAACTTTTTAAATATTTAATTCATACATAATATTCTTTTTCTTTCACTGCAATTTAAATAGGACTTAAGTTCTCATGCATGTGTACTCCATTACTGAATTTTAAACTGCAAAAAGAAGAACAACAGTTCTTCTCACCTGAATGCAAATAGAAGTACTAACAGAGCTCCGAGGACACAAAAAAACTGAAGGAATGCATGACAGAATGGCACAAGACAGGACTAACACATAATCTGCAGAAACTTCTCTGGCTCCAGTACATTACAATGGCTTGCACAGCTGGGAGGTCTCCTGGGATGAGAGATGGGAAAGAGGGACTGGACAGAGCAAAGCATGACAATGCCTTGTCAAAACTGGATTTCAGATGTTAACCTTTAGTGAGAGATCTTTGATCTTCTGACTGTCTGTGGTGGTTTGACCAGGAAGAAGTGGGAATTCTGGGATGTTGTGGTCAAACCAATGGTGCTTGGATTTTGATATTGGCACCTGGTGTGTCCAGTGGGGTTTGGACACACCTCCGAGAATACACAGGGGTTAAAAGCAGAGCTTCAGCGCTGAGAGGCCTCTTGGGACTTTGAGGCAAAGAGGTTGGATCGCCCTCCCTGTCCGCTGCTGCTGGGCAGGGGAGGGGCAGCCATGCGGTAGGCCCGGGGCCTGGACAGAGATGGGGGGTGAGGAGGCCCTTGAGGATGGAAGGGTGGAGGAGCCCCAAGAGACAGCCATCGGGCAGCCATTCCTCCCTCACAGGAGACAGAGAGAAGGAGAGCCGGCATCTGAATGTGATAGCAGCCGGCCCAGGAGGAAAAGGGGGGGGAATTGCAGCGAGAAGGTGCCGAGGAGGTGCCGGCCGGCCGGAGCAGCAGCAGCGAGTGTGGGAGTGCCGGGACAGTTTTAACCCCTTTCTTTCATGATTGGGACCCTGAAAAAAAATGCTGATCCTCCTCGGAGATGAATAAGAAGGGAGATAGGAGATGAGATGAGACAAGGACCTGGCCTGAAGGACGTGGAGACGATTGACTGAGTGGGGAGAGATGATTGGAGTGGCCTTTTGTGTAGCCATAGACTCAGTTTTATTCCTGTGACACAGAGACTGCACTTGGGGGGAAGCAGTGCCTCAGAACCAGGAGGGTTCATCGTGGGGACCCCTCAGCCCCAGGGTGTTGGAAAAATATGGGGGGGACAGATGTCCCAAAGCAGAGACTGTGCCTTTTTGGAGTGAGACAAGGCATCCTTAAAAGACAGCCCTAGAAGCAGCTCTGGTCCATGCACAGTGGTGAGAGCACTGGGCATGGAAGGAAGATGTCACAAGCGGCAAAAGGACTTTCTGGGCGGTGCCGAGTGACATTGGAAGCGCACAAGGTTTCAGCGTGTTTCCAGGGGAAGCCTATGGAACAAGAAGGACTCCTCTCCTCTTCATGGACTGAAGTTTGAGTATTCTAAAGGGTGGTGCCAGGCTGGGCAGTTGGTGATTTGGGAGAATGTATCGGATTGGGAAATTTTGGTGGTGGGGAGGAGGAAAGTGGTTTTTTTGTAAGGTTTTCAAATTTTTTTTTCCTTATAGTTTTTTCCTATTTTCCTGTAGTTTAGGTAATAAAGTTTTCTTTATGTTTAAGTATGAGCCTGTTTTGCTTATTCCTGGTCACATCTCACAGCAGACACTAGGGAGAGGGTGTTTTCATGGGGGCACTGGCTCTGTGCCAGGCCCAAACCATGACACTGTCCATGATGTTGCTTCAGTGGTGGTGACTACAAAGGTGAGTGTCCAAAAACATCTGCCAGGCCAGAAAAACCCACAGTATTAAACGTCTACTCACAATGGATACTACAGTTGCATTGTTTGTAAGAGGATAAAGGTAACTATTTTGCTTTTTTTCTATATTGCTATATACTTGACTATGGTTTCATGGTTGTCATTATTTTTGGCAGATTAAATAATTGTGTGTGTAAATGGAAGATATATAGAGTTGTGAATTTTTTAAAATAACTATTCTTGCAACATCAGCAACATGTACAAAATAAATTTTCCTCCTATTCATTCAAAATTAAAACCTCAGGCACAAAATCATTCACATTTTAGTCGCTAAAAAAAAATCTAAAATCTGATTCTCAGAGTTTAAATATGCTCAGGCAGGTCTGGTGCCTCCAGCATACCTGATGTCCTTTATAGGATTCAATAACAAATATCAGCAAGTGTGAATGAATGCATTAGATGTCTGACTGTCCTTTTTGCCTCCATCATTCTTAACGTTTCTTTTCCATTCAGTTAAACAATGATATCAGCATCACTCTGTAATTCCGTAATTAATAGTGTCCCTCTGTCTGCTTCATTCTCCTGATTAAACTGGTATGAAACTCAGTAAAACAACAAGTACTGGTAGCCCTAACTAAAGAAAGCTGTCATCTCAGATACCTACAGCCCATTGCCTAAGAATCCACTGGATTATAAATTCAATTACCATTTTCAATAAAAATCATTCTATCACACAACTACAGAATTCATGTAATTCAGAGACAATGCATCACAATATAAATTGTAAGTGTACTTGTGTATGGTGGGTAAGATAGGGACACTTAATTTAGTTCTAAAAACTCATCTCAAATGCATATTTTTATTACTTGATTTAGTCTTCACATGCTAGCTGAATGCAATGTTTATTAGGTTTTGGGAAAAGAGGGGCTAGACAGCCATATTTGCCAAAGGAAAAAGAAAATTCTATAGCAGTAGGAATATGGACTATGTATATTCTTATTACTTTTTCTTGTCTCTAGCTTTCATGGTTGTATGATCAACTATTTATAAATATTGTCTTTTCTCAGAATGCCTTCAGCAACATGTAAATACAATTTCAATGTTACAATTCATTCTGGTGCTTCAGATGATTAAGCAATGCTCTAAGCCCCAACCCTTCTTGTGTTGCTCAGAAATATCCACCAGTACATGTATACAACACAGAATTATTCCGGTTAGAAAAACCATTAGATTGTCATGTTCAACTATTATACCACCACTACCAAGTTCACCACTAAGCCATGTTCCTAAGGACCATATCTATTAGTCTTTTAAACACCTCCAGGGGGGATGGTGACTCAGCCACCTACCTGGGCAGGCTCTTCCATTGCTTGACAATCCTTTCTGTGAAGGAATTTTTCCTGGTATCCAATTTAAAACTTCCCTGGGGCAACTTGGGTCCATTATCTCTCATCTAGTTGCTTCCTGCTTGAGAGCAGAGACTGCCCCCACCTCACTACACTCTCCTTTCAGGTAGTTTTAGAGAGTGATAAGATCTCATGTCAGTCTCCTTTTCTCCAGACTCAACATTTCCAGCTCCCTCAGCCACTCCTCACAGGATTTGTGCTCCAGACCCTTCACCAGCTCAGTTGTTCTGCTCAGAACACACTTAATGACCTCAATGATGTCTTCCTTGCCATGAGAGGCTCTAAACTGGATTCAAGGGGTGGCCTCACCAGTGCTGGGTACAGAGCGACAATCACTTCCCTAGTCCTGCTAGCCACATAATTCTTAATACAAACCAGGACGCTGCTGACCTTTTTGGCCACCTGGGCAGTCACTGAATCATGTTCAAATCCGTCTGCAAGCATCCCCAGGTCCTTTCCCCCAAGGCAGTTTTTCGGCCACTCTGCCCAAAATCAGTAGGGCTACCTGGTGCTATTGTGATTCAAGTGCAGGACCCAGACACTTGCCTTGCTGAATCTCCTACTGTTGCTCTCAGTCTCAGTCCACATCCCTCTGCAGGACCTTCCTACACTGCAGCAGATCAACACTCCCACCCAACTTCAGTGTCATCTGCAAGCTGACTGAAGGAGCACTCATCCAGGTTGTTGATATGGATGTTAAACAGAACTGGTCCCAACACTGAGCTCTCAGAAACCTCACTGGTAACTGGTCACCCAGAGGATGCAACACCATTCAACAACCCTCTCTGGGCCAGCGAGTTTTTCACTCAGTGAAGAGTGCACTGGTCTAAGCCATGAGCAGCCACTTTCCCCAGGACAGGGCTGTGGGAAACTGTATTGATGACTTAAATTAAGTCCATTTAGACACAACCACATGAACATGGCTCAGTGAGTCCTTTCACCAGCTCCCTTAGTAACCTCAGGTAGATCTATTCCAGCCCCCAAAAATTTAAGCAGGTTGCTGAGCATTTCCTCCTCGATGTGGGGCCTTCATTTTACTCCCCATCCATGTCTTCCACCTTGGGGGGCTGGCTACTCTAACTAGACAAAGAAAGCATTGCAAGCATTGCAAGCCTTAGCCTTTTATCCATCTTTAGTTGCTGACATGGTATTGGCATGGTCTTCCTACATGGTGTCCTGTAAAAGCTGATCACCCTGTGCTACAACCAAACATGAAGGCTACACCTCACTACATGAGTTATTTTCTAGTACTTCAATTGAAGTGAAGAAGCATAAATAAGGATAGTAAGCAAAGTTTAGATAAGAAGTGAGGTTTAATTGTCTGACATTACTGTCCCCACGGGTGCATTATTGCCACTTAAAATAATTAAGTGTAATTAATTCTAATTGTGCTCAGAATTTGCATATTAGGGACAGGCCTAAATCTTCTCCAAAAAATGTAACATGCCATATATCTTTACGTCTGGTATTTATCACATTAATGTACATTATTCTTCAGGAATATCTGCACTGTTTGGGGTAACTTCTGAACAAAGACTGTATGGTAAGTCTGCTTCAGAAGTTTCCTGATAAATTGCTCCATAAACCACCACAAGACCTTAAAGTTTTCTTGTCACTTATTGAAACTGATGGCCATTTCTGAACACTTCTCAATTTCCAGCCAAAGGATTAGAAAATGGAGCTCCCAACATTATATCTTTATGTCTGAATTCTCATTGAATGTCCTGACCAAAAACTTACTTCCTGGAATGGAAAAATGTGACCCTCTTCCCTCCAAATTACTAAAACTTTGAAATTACAGGGTTTTCAGGCAAAGATATGGGAAAAGAAATACCAGTTCTTTGCTAGTGTGTGTGCACTAGTGTGTGCAGCAGTGTGTGTCTGTATAACCAGGCAAGCGAACAGCGGCACTGCTGGCACAACCAGCGAGAGCAGAAATCCCAGGGAAGTCTCTTCCCGCTCTTTGAGCTCTTTGGTGCGGTTCCGGTGGCGGCCGGCAGGGGGCGCCGCTGGCTCCCGGCGGGCTGGCGGGTGCGGTGATTCCCCCGCGCCTGCAGGGGGCGCTGTGCGCGGCCCGACCGAGGCTCCCCATGCCGTCATGGCAGCTCAGGCGACGGGAGATGGCTTCTCTTGTGAAACTCATGGGGAGCTGCCAGTCTCAGAGCCACCGTGGAGGAAACTGTGGATGCCAGACGTGGGGTAGCAAACCACCCCAGAGTAGTGGCAGGAAACAGCAGGGGCAAGCAGGGTCCTATTGGGCAGCAGTGGACCTTGGCATCACTCACTGGCAACTGTGGTGAAGGCGGGCAGGCCCAAGTGAGCAGCAATTGATTTCGGCAGCTGGTAAAAACAGAAAAAAAGGAATAGACAGACCCCAGGATCAAACCACAGCTCAGCCCTGTCAAGGGAAGGACAGGCACCTGCTCCCCATACCACAAATGACTGCTCTCCCCTCTGAATGCAGAGAAGAGAAAGGACTGAGCCCAGCCCCTGACCCCCAGACAAGTCTTGGTTAGACCCCAGGATCTCATGATGTCACTTCCCAAGAGAAACCCTCCAAGCAGAGAGCTTACTCCCCAGCTAAGAGACTGCTGCAACCATACCCCTTCCCCCCTCCTCCCCCAGGACCATGTCAGTGGAATTTGAAGATGCCCAACCATGTTTTTGTCTCTTAATACTCTCTGTTCATCATCTCCAGGGCAACAACATGGGAAGAAAAATTCCATGAGAGAAAGAAAAAAAAAAAAAAAAAGCTTAACCCCCAACACAAAGATATTTACTTTTCCTTTCTGTAGGAAAGTTTGGAATTTCTACCTGTTTCAGAAAGCTAGAATTGTGACTTTTGGACCAGCTTTACCACCTTATGTCTCAAGCAGACAAATCATTATCATAAGAAAATTAACACCAGGGAAGAGTATTTTCTGTGAACTTCACTGTCCTGTAGTCTCCCATGTGCCCATTTGGTGTCCTTACCATTAGAATTTTAAGATAGTGTTAGACCCTTCTAAAGGCTGCCTGAATGGTGAAGGCAGCTAAGATGTGAGTAGGCACCTGATACAAAGGACAACTAGGACCTGCTGACCTGTCACCCTGAGTGCAAATGCAGAGGCAGGTTTTGTCCAGGCAAGTTGGCTCAAGCAAGGCCAGCAGCAGCACCAGCTGCAGCTCAGGCAGCCAGCACTGAGTCTGCTAGCAGCACCATCGTGACCAGGGGAGACCTGCAGAAGATTTGCACAGCTCAGATCTCAGAAGAAGGAAATATCTAGCTCATCTGGCTGTACTACTGATTCCCCCTTGGCAAAAAGAGAGCACCCTTCCTCAAGGCTTTCCACAGCTGCTCACAAAAATCCAATTAAATCAATACACTAACCTTGAGAAGGGGTGTTTTTGGCAGCATGGGGTCACCGTGGCAGAGACACCCAGTTACAGACTCTGGTCCCAGTTTATTTTCTGCAAAAGGAAAGCATTATGCTGCTCCACTGTTGCTTGTCCATTGTGCATCCAAGAGGGGAAAGACAGCTGCCAACTGGCACTAAGCTGATTTACATCCATTGGTGGACATGAGTGGGGAGATGAGAAGATTCAGGGCTAACTAGATTCAGTCATAAGATAATTTTGGTGTTTATGATCATATGTCTGTGATGGGCATTACTCAGAGGTACAAGCTATGCCAAAAGGAGAGAGATCAAGATTATTGCAAAGCCCTAAACAATAAAAATAAATCCATGTTTGAGGAGGGAGATGCACACATTTCATCCTTACCTAAGCATGACTCATCAGTACTCCTCACTCCAGGCAGCCTGAGGAGCTACCCCAGAACTTCCCTCCCTCTCCCTCATTCACAAACCATGCTGGCAATGGATTTACAGCTATATCACTTTCCCTGCACACAGACAGGCATATTGTGCATAGAAATTCAAGGACTACTGTTCAATAACTTTTTGTCAGCAAATGCAATCGGATTAGCTTTCACTGCCTGACCTTACAGCCACACTACCCACCACTTAGAAACATTGCTTCATTTTCATCATAACATTGATGCAACAAGGAATTATTATAACCATTTTATAGAGACACAGAATGATTAAGCTGTTTTCTCACAGTCAGCAGCAGATTTCACAGCCAAAGTCATAAAACTTAAAATCCCACAACTTGAAAAATACAGGGTCACTCATCATCTGTCTCCTTGATTACTCTAATGGTACATGAGAGAGTTTCCATGGACAGTCATGTCCCACCGCCTCCTGAACTCAGTGACCATTTCCCAGATTTGCAAATAATGGAATAAGAGAAGGAAGACACTATAGAACAGGTTTGTCTTTAAGCTTAAGAACAACATGCAGATTAATTGCACAATAAAACCTCAGGAGATTATGCAAAGATACCACATTATATACATTAAAGCAGAAAGGAAAACAGCCTAGTATGAAGAAAAAATACTTGAAAAAATACTTCAAAACTATAACTAGGGTCAAAGAGCTACAAATACATTTATTTAGAAGTTTCTACTGGAAATCTTAATGAAAGATTTTGGTCACACTGGACAGAGCCTCCTAGGGGGAGTCTTCATGCTCCTCTAGCCTTTAAAAGCAGCTGTATTACTCACCTTTCACTCCTGCCCTTGACAGTACATGTAGTTCTATAAGACATTTCCCAGATCAGAAGAACAAGATGCTGACTCACTGTCTAACTTCCCTCTTAAAAGAGCTAATTTAAGTACTAAGATGTCTAGCTTCCAAACAGAATCTTAGCCCTGAAGAAGGTATTTCCTGAAGAGAAAGGTGTAAAAATTAAGCCAGAAAGTTTCTTTTCCAGATATACAGCGCCTAACTTGAAGACTTCTGCTGTTATACCACATCAAATGAAAAACAGTTGCTCCTGTTCAGTTTACAATTAGAAACTATGTGAAATGAGAAGAAGCTACACATGAGTTACACAATTTCAAAGTAAGTGTAAGGTAAGAAAATGAGTTTCAATCCTCTTTTCCTGCCTTATGCTGCATGAAGATTTTTTAAAATCCAAATAATTTTCCTTTTATTTTTAAGGCACTAAACTTCTGCTTTGTTTCAATGTAACAAGTGCTTTGGAACATTATTAAAAGTTTGCAACATTTTTAATTGTTACATAGCTACCTGATAGAAAAATAGTCTTTTGACCATTTATAAATTCTTCCTGCCCCTCTACTCTACTCTGGTGAGATCCCACCGAAGTGCTGCATCAGCTCTGGGGTCCCCAGCAAAGGAATGACATTGGAATGAGTCCAGAGGAGGCCACCAAGATGATTGGAGGGATGGTGCATCTCTCCTATGAGGAAAGGCTGAGACAATGGAGATTGTTCAGCCTGGAGAAAAAACTTTACTGTGAATTAATTGTGGCCTTCCAGTGCCAAGGAAGCTGGACAGGGGCTTTTTGCAAGAGTATGTGGTGATAAGGATAAGGAGGAATGGTGCCACACTGAAAGTAAATAGGTTTAGATCAGATATTAGGAAAAAAAATTTACTGTAAGCCTGGTGAGGCAGTGGAACAGGTTGCCCAAAGAAGCTATGGATGTCTCACCCCTGGAAATATTTGAAGCCAGGTTGGATGGAGCTTTGAACAGCCTGGTCTGGTGGAAGGTGTCTGTACCTGGAACTAGATGATCTTTAAGGTCTCTTCCAAACTAAGATATTCTATGATAAAAATAAGTAAATTATACTGGTAGATCTGTCATTTTTACATACTTACTATTGCACTTGGTTTGTATAATAAGGAGATATTTTATTTAAACATTGGGTTACAGTGAATAGTGTTAGGTGAACTTTAATGCAGAGAGTTTAGTCTGGCTGATCTCTAGTGATTCATGAAGATAAGATCATTATAACTTCAATAAAGCAACCACATCTCACACAAAGGAACAAGAACCAAAGGAAGATGTAGTGGAGTGTCAGGGAAAATGCTGTAAGTATGCAGAATAACTGCATGATGTGCTTCAGAGGAAAACAAAAGTCCAAGAAAAAATACTTTCCTCTATTAGAAAACCTGCCATTTTTAGGATATTTTCAGGGGTTAAGAACTAGAGGGGAAAAAAAGATTAAAAAATAGATAAAAAGAAAAGGGATAGAGATACATCATCTGTTTCAAGGCTAAGTGAAATTTTTAGCAAGTAGGATAAAGATTAATTATCTCTCTCCCTGCTTCTTTGTGGTTATTCTCTACACACACAGCTTTTAATTGTTTGTGATCTAGAACCCAGAAACCTTTTCCTGTGTCGAAATATCTACAGAGAACAGTAGTTTCTGGAAAATTATTTCACAACAGAATAACCTAGAGAGAATAGTGGAAAAGATATAATTCTTGTTCTTTTAGTGAAGCTTCTTATATTGCTCTTGCTGGGAGATGAAAAGTATCGGTGTATGAGATTTATGATGGGAAAGGAATCCCTCTTTCTGCACAGTCCCACTGTTCCATATAAGCCCCACACAGTAAAAGATACACATCCCCATCATAAGCATCATTCTTTTGCTGTATGAAAGAGCTTTCTCTGTACTCTTTTCTAGCAGTTATGCACAAACTACCTTTTAACCTCCAAACCCAACATAGTATAGCTGACACCCTGCCTCATGGTTTGCAGACTGCTCACACACCTCTTTCTTTTTTTTTGCCCACCATCCTGTCCTCGTTCTGCAGCTGCACGATATTACCACCACCCCAGCACCTTTTACTGTCATACAAGGGCCTTTCACCTTCTTGAAGTCACTAGCACTAGCAAGGTGCTTGTTTGTTCAGTGATTCCTCAGGACGTGGTTGATATCTTGCACTTTCTTCTAATTTGACATCAGGCTTTTCATTATTTTAACACCTTCCACATGGAAATCCCATAGATAAAAGTATTTTGAAGATAATGTGGTTTCACTTTCTCTGTCTCTCTCCTTTTTAAATGAAGATTTCCAAATCCCTGCAATTGTTATTGCTTTCACTGTATACTGATGGGGCCACCTTTCAGCACTATTGTGTACAGAACCTCCCACTCAAACCAAAAAAGGACATCATTCTAATAACATGTCATCTGAAGAAGTTATATCTTCCTCCCCAGACTGGCTTCCTCTTCACATCAGGATCTTTTGTGCCCATGACACAGACTTGTCAGGAAAATCTCATTAAGAGGGACACTCACAAATGAAGTTGTGCTAATGCATAGGTCTAGGTGCTTGGGTATTACCTTATTTATTTTCCCATGGGGTAATCCATCTATTCTTACCCCACAGTTTCCTGCTCTTTGTCTGGAGAATAAGAAATGTTTGCAGATTTCAAACATATGCGTAACATTTTTGCCCTAACCTCTTTTAAAACAAGCATTCATCATTTAATCTTGAATAATTAATGTAACATTTTAATTTTTCAGGTAAAAGCAGCCTGAGATGCTCAGGTAAAAGCAGACTGAAATGTTGTAACCATAGACCTCAGATGTCCTTAGGAAATTCAAAGTGCTTTACTAAGCTGTTCTCAGTTTCAGGATTGTGGGTGTCTGGAATTAGCACTTGTCACATTTATCTTATGTTAGAGTTGTTACAAATGCATCACCATGACATTTTAACAAGCTGCCACTATAGATTAGCACTGCCTAGCTTTTACATGGCATTTTAGATGTGAATCTCAAGCACAATACAGAAGATGGTAAGCAATGTTTCTGTCATTAAGCAGACAAATAAGAGTGAGAGACAGTGTGGTTAAAAAGCCTCCAAGAGGCTGCTCAGAAAAGACATTCCTGACACTTTACATGGGGTCAGTAACATTCTGAGCCAGAATGATCTCTCCCTGCCTGCCAGAAAAACTTCAGAAACAACTTGGAGATAGGGGTTCAAAGAGTAAGGCTTCCATGCCATGCTGTGGATCTTGAACCCTTGATGCGGCAAAAGAATAAGGACAAGGCACAAGGCACCTTGCAAGACTTCACTTCCACAGGCTGGCCTTCCCCTAAAATGTATTCTCCGTTGCTTTTTCACCAGGAGTGCTTTTTCTGTTCTAGCATGCTCCAGTGCCATATTTTCAGACTCTATTCAAACCAGATCCTACTGCTGAAACCACTTGGAACCTTACCAATTTATACGTGAAAAGCAAAGAAAGACACTAATCAAAACATGCTTCCATATGAAAATGTCAGTAACCATCTAAAACTGCAATGTATTTCTTTAGCAGATGATTAAAAACAAGCTGGCTCTTAGCCAGCCACTCTACTCTACTGTGCTGTACTATATCTTCCTTCACTAAAGAACACTGAAGCTTTTTTTACTAATCTCTAACATTAATAAAAAGCAAGTTAAGCAGCAGACAGAAAAAAGAAAAAAACACATTGAAGCACCCTTTTGATAGAATAAAACAAAGGTAGATTATGCCAGTTTAGAAACCAAGTGGCAAAAATAGCAAACTCCTAGTTTTTAAAAGCCAAAAGTTTTTAAAATATTTATTTAAAACATCCATGAGAGAAGTCTTTGGCTTGAATAAACAAAATTCCAACTACATGGTTCAAGAAAGAGAAATCTGTGAAGCAGAGCTCGATATCCAGTGCTGAATTTCTTGGTTACTTGCAGAAGGGAGCAGATGTGTAACATGCATAGAGGACCATGCTTAAGCGTCTCTGATCCTCTTTATGTCTGACATGTTTTCAGACTACTCAGAAGACATCTCAGAGAGGATTGCAGCATTAACACTGTTTACATCTGTGTGTGCCTCAGCACCGCATCCTCTGTCTCAGCGACAACTAAACATTTGCCAGTGTTGGCAAAGGGATCGGTATGACACACCATAAGTTTTCTGCTGTCTATCCTCTCTTGGTGGATATTTTTCAACACGTTGAAGAGTCGATTCATGCTACTTTAGCTATATTATATGGTTTAAAAGCAACTGGAATGAGAATAAATTGTAATTTGTGTACCTTGAGTGCAGGACTCAAAACAGAATGAAAAGCACTTTGAGACCTACTTTTGAATTGTTGGACTTGCATGGCAACTTCAAGCTCCAAAAGAGGACTTATGTTTCCCGTTTTAAATTATTCAAAGTATTATGAGGAAAGGGGCAAGATGGAGATAAATTTTCAAGGGGCAAAAGCAAAGTTTAAAAAATATGTTTTATAATCATATTACATGGGGCTTCTAATTTGAAGATTTCATGTCCATATTCTTCTTGTAGATAAATCTGCCCAGTTAACCCATGTTTTCTTGAGATGCATTAGTTGTATTCAGAGTGGTTGTATTTCCTCCAGAATTCCCACAATGAAATCCAGTCAGAAACTTTAAGCACTAGGAGAAAGAGGAACCCGAGGACAAAGAAGACTGCAGCATCTGACAACAGAAGGAATTATATTTTCAACAACAAAAATAGACTTTCTATGGAAAAGATAACATGATTCTTGAAAACAAATCAGATTTTCAATTAGCCTTCGCTACAAACAGCAACTCCCTTTTTATTGGTAGAGGGGCTGCAGATATTTTAACTGAATTTCTGTAGTTAATCATTACAACAACAAAGAAATTCTCATTAGATAGTGATATAGAAATAATACACACTTCTAAAGGAATTACTGCTCAAATGAGCTGATTAATATTTTTCTTGTACTACAATTTTGAATTTGCTGGCCTCACAAATACTTCACACTGAGAGAAAATGATGAATTTTAATTCAAGCAATTCTGTCACAACCTTGATATTTAGTGTATATACACACAAGGGCATTCATGAAAAGGAGTCATTCACCAAACAGCACTTATATTTGTAGAAAGCGTATTATATTAAGCAGTAGCTGTAAAAATAGTAAAGATATCTATTCATATTTCTATCTGTGCATTGGTAAGTTTATTCATTTGTTCCTGGGTGAAGGGATTTTTGTTTAGAATTAATAATGTAATTTATTTTTTTCAAAAGTTTTTTTATTTTTTTCAAAATGAAGGAACTGGCAATAATACTATAGTTTTTGGTTAAGAAAGGAACTCTGTATTGTTTGGAGGAAGAGCTGAAAAAAACCTTAAGATAAAAGCAAGAATGTGATATTTGAAACCTTTAATGGTACTTAAGGGGGTACTCAAACCATCCCACTCAACTTTATTTTTTTTTTAAAGGGAATGCAAAAAACAACAGAAGTATTCACAAGGACAGTGTAGGATATTTATTTCAGCAAACATGGGCATTCATAGTCATCTTATTCCCTGAGCTAATATTTGGAAAATACTGTATTCTAGAAACAGTTTCTAAAGCCCCCTGCATCTCAGCAAGACAGAAGAGGGTGAGGAAATTTCAGTCAGTATTATGACCTATATAAAAGAAATACAGTAAGTAAAATTACTTAAATGATATCCCAGGGATTACTATACTGAATAGATGTGAGATTTTTTTGTCTTAGAGGATGATGGGTAAGAAAAAGTGGATTCAAGCTCACAGGGTAGCATTCATGCTACTCTCTGTTACAAGCTTCATTTTTGTTTCTGTGCCCTAAATCTTGTTCTATAGATATGCTCAATTTCTCATTGCTACTTTCTTCTTTGTAATGTCTAAGCTGCTTTCCTCCTTCTCAATTTTTTTTTCTACTTATCAGGTTCTTCAGATCTTATTAGAGATCATCAGAAAGAAATTATTTTTCTGCTGAACTGAAAGTTGGAAACATTATTCCATAGAGAAATGGCAAATTTACTCTTCAACACAAAATTAAAGAAATTAAATTAAAACATAATTATATGCACTTTGGTTGACACAATTTGCTTTTTTTCTCTGCTTTCTTTAAAAAAAAATAGTGCATGCTTCCCATTGAAGTCTAGCCTTTCAAAAAATTCAAAAATTTTCTACCAATCCTAAAAATTCTCAATGCACAAGAGACTAAATGTTTCAATGCACAAAAGACAAAAAAAGAGGATAACACAAATCCCACCTAAAACCCCACATGAATCAAAAACTTGCCTTCATGAGAACATAACCATCTACAAGAGCAAAGTGACCAACATCACTCTCCTTCAGTTTCTCCCCACCGCCTGCATAAGGAAACCTAATGCTCTGCCTCGTGTCTTTTTTCTTCTCTGGCTCTCTTCCCATAGTCTTTCTTGTCCAATGCCATTCAGTTCTAGTTCAACCTGTTTAACCAAAGCTTGGGGCAGGCTGCAGGGAGTCACATCAGGGGCTTACTGCCTCCAGAAATGTAGATAGACTAAGGCAATCCTCTTTCATCTTCAAAATTATTTTCAATACCGTAACTTTTAGATGGAAGTGAGGATGGGTGGCAACAATAGGGGTGACCCTTTATTCATATTTTCTCCCTTTCTAAGCCCTTACCCAACCTTGGGAAAGGATGCATATGGGTAAGAAAGCATTGTGGCATTTTCCACATGTCTATGCTCTCTGTGTAGGCAGTGGCTCAAAACCAATGCAATCACCAAAGGTAGAAGACATTGTATTTTGGTTTCCTGGCCTCTGGGAAGGGGGGCTTGGCAGGACTTTGGTAATTTCCATGTCCCCTACTCCTTGGTCATTTTCAGGCAAGGAGTAGGGGACATGGAAATGTCCCATTTTCCTGTTTGCAGAAGAGCACTTTCTAGATCTGGGAACTCCCTCCTGTTCCTTCATCTCCCACTGTAGCAGTAATTACATATCAAGTATATTAAAAACAATTTTCAGATTAGGAAGAGTTAATCAAAGTTAATCAAGAGTTAATCAAAGTCCACACTCCTGTTGATGTGGCACCCTCCTAGCTGGTTTTCACATATTATTAAATACAACCCACCAGGTCACTTCTTCATTGTTGTACCAATGAAATTTTAATATGTATTTTCATTATTTAAAAAGCTTATGTATTTCTGGTGTTGTATAGTCTTGGTTTTGCCAAATGCACCTAAAATAGCATACACAATCCCTATCACATCCTTGTTCCCTAATTATCACACATTTAATTCACAATAACAGTTCTTGCCTTTTGCCTTATGTTATCTTCAAAGAGCAGTAGAGCTGCAATTAGCAAAATCTTGTGAAAGCAGAGCCATACCCATTCAGCTTTGGAAAAACAGAGCCAAAGTTGTATTGATGTGATTCAGCTTCCATTCTGGAAGCTGACAGCTGTGTAAGATGCCTTTCAGCACTGAGAACAAGGATTTCCCATCCTCACCTGTACTGGGTAACCTGGAGATGTAATTTATGATGAATTCACACACAAAATGGTCAGTGGTTCAGTACAAACCAAACATAAGCAGACACATTTCTAAACCCATCCGTCATGCTGCTTACACAATCTGTTGATCCACTGAACAAATATATGTTGAAAGATTAGGCGGGAGTTGACTGCCATTCAGTAAAATAAATGTGGACTAGACTAATTTTGTGCCTGACTTGACACTTAAGGATTTGTATTAAAGGAGAGGGGGAGGGAATTCCAGCCACCTAGATTTTTGGAATGAGATTACCCTTCCAAGAACCTCACAGAGAGGTCCCTACCAGCCCTCTTTCACATACCAAATCGTCTGTTTTTTTGAATAAAATTGCTGGGCAAGCAATGAACTGGTACTAAAGGAGCACTAATTCTGGCTATTCAGGTTTTTATTTTCTTGGCAGAAGAGAAAAAAAGCAGAAGCATGAAGTTGTGTGGTGTACAGCTGTAAGTTAAAAGTGCTAGCTGTGCTGTCATGGTCTTTGTTATACTGTTGTTTCACAACAGGATTGCTGAAAATTGAAGATCGTTAACTGAGGAAAAGCACTCATGCTGCCTAGGGCCATCCCCTGCCATGCACTAAACCTAGTATTTACTCAGCTTCTTTTTGGTGACAGTTCCTCTAAAAGAAGCAGCTTTCCTAGAGGAAGACTTGCTGGGTTTTGTCAGAAAAATCCTTCACCAAAAGACATACTGATTTTTGGAAATTGTGTCCAAAAAGTGCATTTAAATCATGATTTGTTGAGATTAGAAGTGCCTAGAGGGAAATAAGCTTGTTTTATGATTCAGGTATCCCAGGAAATACTGGCATCCCCAGTAAAAGGGCTACTGAAAGTTTAGGTGGATGAGCTAACAAGAGCTCCAACAGGCATAAACCTCCTCAGGTAATTCATCATCACAAAGCATTATCTTTTTGAAAAACAAACAAACAAACAAAAAAAAGAAATCCAACAAAAGAAGGAAGTTTCTCATGTGTTTTCATACCACTCAGAAATGCAATTATGAATATTTCCACTAGGTCTTCAATAGACCCCTGAAGAAATACTGAAAATAAAATAGATTTAGCTGTTTTTTCAGGCAGACCAGGCTTTTAGAAACATGGCATTGAAAAATGTGATAAAATTCCAGATTCACTGCAATGACAGCATTTCTACAAGCTTGAATGAATGTATGTTTTCAAAACCTTACCCAAAAACCCCTCCATCTTTCCATTGTGAGCCCAAAGTTTGAATCCCACATGCTTCTGGGAATATGTCTTACTGTAATAATACCAGGTGTCTGTCTTGTGGTCCTAGGTCTCCTCGTAGCATCTCAGAATCTTCTATCACATCCTCCCATGATACCTGAAATGCATTTGTAAAGATTTTGGGACAGGTGGCAATTTTCTAAGCATCTTGATTCCACCTCTATCTCTTTCTGCATTCTCGCACAAGACAAAATTTGCCAGGTTGGATGTGAATATCATTGCACAGCGCCTTGTTGTGCAGTACTGTCTTGGACCAACACTGGCATGTTCCACTGAATGTTTTGCTACTTCACAAATAAAAACACCTTGCAAGCAGCAAGTGCTTGTTTCTCTTGTGTTATAAAAAAGCTACGCCTTCCATTTATTTCTTTTGTTTTCCAGTAAAAAACTCCAAAACCTTACAGTGCTTAACTTGGTCAAGCACTCCACTTTTCTTCCTGTTTGTTTAATTTACTCTAAAGCAGACCCTATAGTCTTTAGCACAAGATGCCTTTTTGGTTTGCTTGTTTCAACGAGTGGAGCCAAATTAAATGCTGATTTCTACTGGACACTACTTCAATACTGAAAGCAGCATTTCAGCAAAATAAGTAAGCCCATTGTTCCAGGTACAGCAAACACTGTCCAAACATTACTATGGTTGATTGCATCTCACTGGCTCATGTGCAAGCACTGGGCTCTGAATATTAAAGTTCACTGCAGGGATGGAAGCATCTTAGAAAACAGAAAATGCTTCACTTGAAAATTGCCTAATACATATGATGAAAACCCCAGGCATACTTATTCATTGGTGCTAGTAGTTTGGTATTTTCTTGGGGTCTTTTATTCAGATGGAATTTTTTCCTCCACTAGTAGCAGGTGTTAGAGTGTCTTTAAAGATTTAATTCTACCAGAATCAATTCACATAAAAACATTATATTTAGTTTCTCAGAATTACTTCAGCTTTAGCCTTCTTTAATTAAACAAGATTAAATAGGATTAAATTTAAATTGAATTATTTAATAAGAGCCTCTGTCCCAAATTTTGGGTATTTTGGGCAAATCTTTGAAATAAGTTAAGAAGGAAATCCAAAACAACAAAAAATTATAGGAAGAAGAGTCTGGAAGCATGGGTAAAGAAATCTATCTTATTTAGGACCAATGATTCTTATTCAATAATCTGATCCAGCCATAGATAGGAACAAGGCAGAAGCATCGGCTGAATGCATTACAATTACCGCTCCACAGTGTTCAAACATCTACATTAATCCCAGACAAAACACAATGTACTAGCTATCTCTAGATACCCTAAGCCAATAATTCAGTGTTGTACCCTGGTGTACTTAAAAAAGAAATAGAAAAGGGAAAGAAAAACTAGACGAGAAAAAGGGGGGGGGGGGGGGAAGAAAAAGATTCGTTGAATAGTTTAAATCCTGAAAAAATAAAATAATTGGGCACTTGAGATTAGTTTGGCAGACCAAGGCTTTTTAACCTAGCTGCTAAAATTATACTAGAAAAGAAAGCTACAATATGGTTCTAATGAATTCACTGGAGACAGTTTGCATTTTAAAGAAAACATAAACTTGACCATCTGGATTAAGTTATGGCAGATTGCTGAGTATTTTTCTTCCTCCAGTCCCACGTATATGACTAGCAACATCATATTTGGCACAGCAGTAATCTGTGATAGGCTCCATGGCTCTTTTGAAAGCCTGCTGGTACCTGCTCCAAAATTATGTAATTGAATGGGAATCATCATGTCAAATGACAAATAAGGAAAACCTCATTTGGTAGCTTCTTTTCCTTCAGACAGCCACTATTATTGCTCTTCCTTTTCAGCAAGTACTATCTACAGACACCCAAGTCAATGCATGAGTCCATTAGTGTCTAAAATGAGTATTTTGCACACACGCAGACACAAACACAAAAGATTAGCACCTGCCCATAAGATATATGTTATTTGTGAGCTCCTAGGAGAGAGCAAAATATGCGTAGTTCAGAATAACTTCTTTAAATTTATCACTCTCTATTCTCCTCAGGATAGATGGATGTTCCACTTTTTCTCCTTACCCACCTGAAAGGAGGAGCAGACAAGCTATACTTGTCATATTAGGGTTAGCAAATAACAATGCAGAAGCCAACAATTAAAGTACACAGACAGCACATACAAAATCCTGAATTAGGGGAAAGTGTTCAACATCTGCTGAAGTAGCCCGGTTCTCCATTCAGCACAATATACTTGCCCTTCACGAAGCACAACAAAATTATATACAACTGATACCCAGGTCATGCTCATCTCTAAAAACTTTTAAACTTTCTGCCCTGGAGATGAATTTGCCGCCTGCTAAAACCAAGAATTTTACAACCATTTTCTTAAACAAAGATTGAAGTTTCAAACACACTTAAATTAAAATTTGCTAGGATAACAAAATGAAATCCTGTTTGAAAGATAGGAATTTGAGCCTTGGAGTTTTTTCTCAAAGAGAAAAATCCCATAGTGTATTAAAATACCTGACCCAGCAAAAGGTAAGCAGTGGCAAGAAGGATGTATTTACTATGTCTTGAGAACACAGAACAGGTCGGCCCTGATTTCTGTTTGCACTGCAGTGAACCTTGAATCTCCTGGAGCAATTTTTTCACCTGTGTCTGCAAGCTACATTATTCACTGTGTTTCATCTTGTAGGGCACATTTTGCATTAGCACCAATATCCTCACACTGTTTCTGTTCTATGCTTATTACACTGGGAAAACAGTATTTCTGCATCACAGGAACTTTAACTTACATTTGGCAACTAGCAAACATAATCTGTATGGCTCAATGCCATTGTAGAGTACACAGTGTCTAAATGGACAAGAGCACAATGGATTTTAGAAAAGCTGAAGCTACAAATAGCTGAATAAGGAACAGAAAAGAAGATCTCTTAGGATCTCCTCTGGTCCATCATACTGTGTTCGTGGATACAGGTGCATATCTGACAGCACCAACAGGAGTGCTGAGTACTCGCAGCCCTTCTCCATTAAGCATGCCCAGAGGAAGATGACTACAAAAAGACTACGGTCCTTTTGAATCTACAGTTTGCATTATCATCACTAGCCAAGCTTATTCCAGTGCTCCAAGTTAATTTTAATGTTCCTATGAGTGCTCAAGTTATACAAAGACCTTTTCTGACAACTTGAGCACAGTAAGAGCTTTCTAGTGCTTTTGCAGTTCACCTGCAAAAGAATAAGTCTTTCTCCATAAAGTCAATGCCACATTCAAGCGCTGCATTTGAAGTTAAGGTAGAGTCATCTCAGCTGCTTCATGGGAGGGAGTGATTTAGAAACAGAAGAGTTTTAACAGTTCTCAAGGATGGAAACCACAATGGCGTTTTTAAGATAAAAATTCCTTCTTCATATAACAAAAGGGGAAAAAAACATGGCATGACTTTACAGCCCACTCAAGACTGAATCATAACCATGAAGGAGTTAAAATTACCCTTTTTTCCCCTACTCAAGAGAAAGAATGGTCCACAAATCTTTTTTCCCACCAAGCTATTTCTGCCAGACAGAATGAGGCACATCTCTTTGATCTGCACAGCAAATGGAAAAGAGGCAGCGGTCCTTACTCCCAAATAGCATTTTGAAAAAATCCCAAAAACCCCAAGCAAAAAATCCTCCCCAAAAAGCAGAGAAGCCATAATGTGAATATGTAGGCACTGAAATGTTGTCCAGAAAACATTTGGTATCTCTATTCTCAGAATTAAGCAAAATCCAACTGGACCAGTCTTAAGCATCTCAGCTTTGAAAAAGAGCTGGCAGAAGGTGAGAAGCCTTTAAGATAAACATCAGCATAAGAATTATATTTCCTCCTTGGTTTTATTGAAGTAATGATTAGACACTAGGGAGCAAGAACAATATATGGAGATAGGGGCCTACACTAAGTAAATGGGGTTGTTTTATGGGACAAATACAAGAGAATTGGCTGAAAATTAACTACATTTTAGTGAAGACTGGCACTGATGTATAATAGAGGAGACCTACAGTGGCTGTGAAATGTGTCATCCTCCCCTTGTTGGAGCAAGTAGGTCTAGGGAGAAAGGCTTTTTTTCCAGTCAGTTGTTTGGTTTGGTTGTGGTGGTTTTGTTGTAGTTTTTTCCCAACAAATTTCCTGCTGGATGCCTGAATTGTTAGCTATGAGACACCCTCCCTCCACCCACAGCAGGAAATCAAGCACGTATTGATTGCACAAAATGACATTCATTGCAAAGCTAGCAGAATCGACAAGAAAGCTCCTTCTGCCCATACAAGCAGATATTACCCACTGTTGCCTCCTGAGTTGCCAACATCCAGCAGATTGAGATTTAAAACCATTTTTAACTAGTTCCATCTAAAGAGGTTAGTCCTAATTTACCCATTCATGCAGAATAGTCCAGCAGCCCAACCCAACACACTCACCACATGGATTCCTCAGAACTGGATGTTTTGCTTATGTGCAACTCCAAGACAAACAAACATCAAGGAGAAAAAAAAGAGTAGAAGAGTTACAGATGTTAGAGAGGTCCTTCAAATCTCCAATTAGAGACACTGGAAAAAGGAAACACTTCCTTTTAAAAGCTCAAAACTGAAGCAGAAAATAAATCAGTGAAAGTAAGATCAAATTAAAGCTGTTCTTCTAGAAGGGAAAAGTTGATTGCTGTGGAATACTCAGAGAATTGCTCAGAGCTGAAGCTGCTCTTATTGTTTAATTTCTGTTTTCTTTCATTTTGCTTTTGTAATATGAATTTTTTCACATTGGCATAGCAGAAAACTACCTCCCAAGGAGCCGGACAGACAGTCAAATAGCTGGCAATGTTTTCCTTTTGATTTAATGTCTTGCTCAAGGCATATTTTCAGGCTTTGGATGAAAGCATGGGAAATTGCTATTATAAGTCTTTGACTTTTAAAAGCAGTGTAGTGGGGTAGACACTGCTATGTGAAACGTTTCAAAGCAACATGGCCAAACAGTATTCTGTCACTACACATGAGCATAACAACTCACATAAATATAAAACCCACTTTCAAGGATTTCTATGGTAGCAGATCTAGAAAAGCTACAATAATTTTGAACAATACCTGTGGTTTTCTGTATTATTTGCCAGATTTCAAAAAATTAAAGAGTAAACAATTTTCAGTAAGATTACCAAAGATTTTTTTTTTTTCTGTTTTTGGAGGTAAATGGCATAGAATGTTAAGCACTTAGTGACATAGGCCTGTATTACATCAAAACAGGATCTTGTAACATCATACTGTAGTTATGTAATGCTCAAAAAGGCAGAGCCTTCATCTGGGCAAATACCTGATCTGTTTCTCACTGTATATATCCAGGTTTCAAAGTCTCCAGCTTGACTGATCAAGAGTTAATAATCAACATACTTGTGCTGGGTGTTTTCAGTCTTTTTTGATATTGTGCTCCTGAACAGGAAGGTGAAATTCCTTACAAGTAAGATACTTTCCTGGGAACAGAGAGGACCTCTGATGGTACTTACATACAGCTTGTTTTAATTAGAACAATTGAAAGCAAGCTGTCTCAACCAAGAATGCTGAAATCTCTGCCAAAAGCACATTATACTTTAACCCGGTTGGTAGCCATTACCTGGTTGGATAAGACCATTTCTCAGGAACTTATCAAACACACAGATAAACATTTGCTTGGTTATTTGCTCTTCCACTGCCTTCTTTCCTGAGGGTACTAAGAAAAACTCAGAACAACCAATAATGTGTTCCAGCTTTCCCATATTTGGTTAAATGCAAATGTAATACTCCACCTGAATATCTCTAATCAATTAAAAAGCCTTGGCTTACCTTTTTGATGTTTCATCTTCATTGCTGCTCAAGCGTGCTATTTTTAATGTATCTCAATTTGTTCTGTTAATGGAAGTCTTCTCTGCTGGCAGAAAAACAATGTTCTTTTCCAATCCAGTCCACAGTTACCTTCTTTTCCAGGAAACAAGCCCTAGATAAAGGCCTTTGCCCTGGCTGGAGAAATGCAGCAGAGCCAGGGTGTGCGATTCTTTCCCCTCAGGTTCTTTGAATCCACTGCCCAGCAGCTTGCTGCAGGGAGGTGAGGGAGATGAGAAGTTCACTATGAAATTAGTGGACACGCCCCAGGTGGAAGTGGCCATGACCAGCCAAAGACAGTGTCACCGCACAAACCCCTTCACTCCTGGGTTTTTTCTTCACTTGTCCCTGAATCATCTTGGACAAGCCCAGATCCCCAAAAATACTTGATGATGGGGGTGTAAATTATTTATTTAGAAATTTTGGGGCTTATCCTCATCCAAGAGATTTATGCACAGTCTTTTTATCACAATTTCCCCCTGCTGACACTCTCCTCCCTTTTTTCTCCCAGCAGCCCTTCTCCCAGCAGTCCTCAAACATTGGTTCCTCTCCTGCACCTCCCCATTCCTCAGCTTCTTGCCCAGCATTTCAGCCCCAGCCCTATCTCTAACAGCACTGTGGCTGTCTGGGCAAAACTGAGGCCAAAATACAGATACCACCCTGCATGCACACTGTTGCTTACATTTCTCTGTGACCAACTTTATGAGGGGTCCACCAGAACATGGCATCTCTGCTCCTCCAAAACTTTGCTGGCTCTGTCTTGGAGGCCACTGGTATCTCCCAGCTTATGGTCCAATTGATTCTAAATGGAGGGTTTGCTCTTCATCTTCATTCCCTCCGCCCTATTTCAACTACCCCCACACCATCCCAGCATGAAAAGCCTTTGGAAGGGCTGTAGTTATGCTATATGCTTTCTTAGTGCCTTTTTATAGCAGAAAATTTAATCTTTGATGGAATATAAAATAAAACTGTTGGGAGAGTCTGGGTTTATCTCGGCTGTTTGAGGGGCCTGAAAGGCCCGGGGTGGCCTTGGGGCACCACGCGTGTTGAAGGACGAGAAGAGGCTTCAGTTCTTCTTTCTGGTTTTATGTTTATTAATTGTTTATCTAAAAGATGTTCTTTCAGCCGGCAGAGATCTGCACAGCAGTCAGCCATGGGCACACTCTGTCCTGCCCTCCGGGCAGCCACGTATCTTTATACCCTTTGCTACGCGTACAATATTTATCATTTTTCCCCAATACCATCTATTCTTATAACTCGGTGTACTCTTAGTAATAACCAATAGAAAGGTGCCACCGTGGCCAAAGAAGATGGAGGAGAGGAGGAAGAAGGAGGAGGACAGGACACACCCCAATTCCTCCATCTTACTCCTCTAAACCCCCCTGTACATAAATCTTAAACCTTGTGTCTCACCCTCTAATTAACTAATCTTTCCACCCTTCACCCCGGTGAGGCCCTGTGAAGCCCTCATCCTTGTCGTCTCCTGTGTAGGGTTAAAGTCCAGCTACCAGACACTTCTGGCAACATTCCAGGACTCCCGAGACCCCCAAGCTGGTCTCGGAGGCTCAGCATCTCAGGACTGAGATATTGAGATCCGACATCTCCCCCTTCTGTTTGCCCCAAGAAAACCTCTTTTACAATCTGATTCATGGCATCTGGGACGACATGGATGAGGACTAGGAAAGCTATTACAATATAAAATCCTAAACTACTAAAACATAAAATCCTACCCTTAAAATTCTTCTCCAAATGGGAGAAATGTCAAAGAAATCTGCCCTTAAAATTCCTCTCCAAATGGGAGAAATGTCAAAGAAATCTGCCAGCTGATCAATATATGATCCTTTGTCAGTTTCCCCTGTAATAGGTAAATTTATCCCATTGCCTATTGCAATTCAAGATCCCAAGGAGAAAACCCCCCAGAGTCTTTCGTTCTTATACAGAAATATTCAAGACCCCAAAGAGAAAACCCCCCAGAGTCTTTCGTTTCTCTTGTTTCTCTTCTGAGTTGTCCTTTGCAGTCTGAGTCCCGACTTTTGTCTGAGTATTCGTTTCTTCTTATATCTTGTTGAGGAAAATCGTTGCATAGTTGCAGAGTCGTTACGAAATGATGCTGTATCTCCGCTGAACCGATCTGGTATGTTGTGCACTCAGGGGTTACCTAGTTTTTGATTCAACTGACAATAGGGTTAGAACACACAAGCCTCCCCAGGAGGGGAGAGGCTTAGGACCCCGAGGGTTTTTACCAAAGGCACCAAGTCTGGAGAGGGCCCCTCCTCGCCTGAGACGTCACCGGGGGTCTGGCCCGCCCCCGCCCGCGCTCGGCGCATGCGTGCTTTCCGAGCTGCTCTGTGTCTCTCCCGAGGTAATTTTTTTTCCTCTCCCTTTTTATTCCGCCTCTGAATTTTCCCCCCTCGGTCTGCCCCTGACTGTCTCCTCCTCCTCCGACGCTGTGTGTGTGTGTGGCCCTATGTCGGTGTGTGCGGCCGTCCCCGCCGGCACCCGCGCCCGCCGCGACTCGCACCGGGTTTTTTTTTTTTATTGCGTCACAACCGCGCGCCTCTTGCGTCTCGCCGCAGCTTTCTGGGATTGCGCAATTTCCCCCATGCCGCTGCCCATGTCGGACGCCCCTTCTGCGCTGGCATGTGACTCTGCCCTCCCGGGTTCTTGCGAGTTTTGCCTGCCGCGCGCGTTTCTGCTACTTTGCCGGCCCCCGGGGCCGCTGCACCCCCCGGCCCTGAGCTTAGCAAAGCCATATCTGAACACGCGTCTCTTGTTTTTCCTTCAGCCGCGCTCCCCGCCTGCTCCGCCGCCGCGAGAAAGCGCCTCCCCCCGGTCCCCTCTCCCCCCCCGTTCTCCCTCTGCTCCTGAGTCCTCCATGCTCTCTGGACTTTTTGGACGCTTTTTGGGAGTTTCCCGAGGTTTCTGGGTTTTGGGACCGGGTGTTTTAATAATATTTCTTGCTCTTTTTTCTCCAAGAGCATTTTTCCACTCGGCCTTTTAAGGCCAGAGCTAATAATTTTTTCCTGGAGCCTTGCTCCCCTCTCTCTTTCAGAGAGTCCCCCCCCCGGACGTCTGGTGCGTCTCGGGGTTATTTCTTCCTGGCCTTTTAAGGCCAGAGCTAATTTTTTCCGGAGTCCTGCTCCCCCCTCTTCCGAGGGCCCCCCCCCCGGACGTCTGGTGCGTCTCGGGGGTTTTCCTCTCGGCCTTTTAAGGCCAGAGCTAATTAATTTTTGTATGTTTGTGTCACACCTTATAAGGTGGACAAAATTTCCCGTTGTTCCTGGGAAGGTGTGCCTCCCATGTTCTTATTTTCAGGCTTTCTTACCAAATCTGTCGCCAGAGCAGTCTGGACGTCTCGATCTGTCCAGCAGATCACGAGAGGTGGACCCAGGGCGCCTTCTGGTTCCAGTCCGGGCTGTTCTGCTACGATTGTCTTCGGCAGAAACTGAGAGATGGAATTCTCAGTGACTGCTGTTTTTTTGCAGTCTCTGCTGGCTTTTTTTCTTCTTCTCTCTCTTTTTCTTCAGGGCTTTGAAGGTGGTGGTGGTCCCCCCGAAAGGTTGTGGTGGTCAGAGCTCACCCAGTGGAAGCCAAGTGTCCGGTTTATCTTCCCGAAAGGTTTTGTGGTGGTCTCTGTCCGCCCAGGGAACGCCAAGTGCCGGTTTATCTTCCCCCGAAAGGTTGTGGTGGTTCGTGGTCCGTCCAGGGACGCCAAGTCTGGATTTATCTCGGCTGTTTGAGGGGCCTGAAAGGCCCGGGGTGGCCTTGGGGCACCACGCGTGTTGAAGGACGAGAAGAGGCTTCAGTTCTTCTTTCTGGTTTTATGTTTATTAATTGTTTATCTAAAAGATGTTCTTTCAGCCGGCAGAGATCTGCACAGCAGTCAGCCATGGGCACACTCTGTCCTGCCCTCCGGGCAGCCACGTATCTTTATACCCTTTGCTACGCGTACAATATTTATCATTTTTCCCCAATACCATCTATTCTTATAACTCGGTGTACTCTTAGTAATAACCAATAGAAAGGTGCCACCGTGGCCAAAGAAGATGGAGGAGAGGAGGAAGAAGGAGGAGGACAGGACACACCCCAATTCCTCCATCTTACTCCTCTAAACCCCCCTGTACATAAATCTTAAACCTTGTGTCTCACCCTCTAATTAACTAATCTTTCCACCCTTCACCCCGGTGAGGCCCTGTGAAGCCCTCATCCTTGTCGTCTCCTGTGTAGGGTTAAAGTCCAGCTACCAGACACTTCTGGCAACATTCCAGGACTCCCGAGACCCCCAAGCTGGTCTCGGAGGCTCAGCATCTCAGGACTGAGATATTGAGATCCGACAGGAGAGTTCAAAGAAATAAAAGCTTTTTTTGCTAAATGGACCAAGCAATTTTAGATTTTTTTTCACAGTGTCAGGATTCTTCAGAGAAAATGGTGGGGACTTGGTTTACTCTCAGCTAGAGTATCAGAAAGTTATGGTGCAGGAGAAAGGGTACTATCACAGAGTTCAGGAATACTCAGATACAATTTTTTCATAAAAATTAAACACCCAATAAATGCCATTGATAAAGAACTTGAAAAAAAAATCTGAATTGTTTCAATGAATAACCATGAATATGATGTCTTGGTACAATGAAAAGTTGAAAAAAAATAGGTAAAAATTTCTGCTGAGGCTAGAAAAAATGACACTAGCAAAAAAGATAAATGTTCATCATCATACCACAGAAAATTAGGACAATTTCATGGTTCTGCACTTGGAATATCGGAAATTTGAACAGAGATGCTTAAGAAAAAGCTACATTTCCATACTGTGGCAAGTGAGAAGCATTACATAGGAAGGCACAATTAAAAAAGTAAAATCAGACTAATTAAGGAACTTGGATTTTGTTTTTCTGATGTGTTATTGGTTGTAATAATGCATTATGAAAAACATGGTCTGACCAAAGTTGGACTGATCAGAACATAGACTGACAATAAACTCTCTTTGAACTAAGTTTAGTGTGCTGTCTTTTGCTGGAGCTCATCAACTGTTACAGGATAAAGGGTGCTATTTATGGTTTGCACATCTTTTCCAGTCATTAAGTGTTGGCTGAGAACTGGTTTGTCAGGAGCTGGTTTTTCTCCCCTGCCAGTCCTCTTTTATACCAACCAACTGTCCAGAGCAGCTTTTGGTGCACTCCAAATTCCTCACAGCCCAGTCTAAATTTGGTTCTTTCCATAGGAAAGTAAGAGCTTGCAGCTTTGAATTTATGGAAAGAAAGCTTCTGCCTTTCATACAGAATGATTAGTTCTCTTTGCTCTATGTAGAATAACAGTCTTGGCCTCAGAGTATGCATGCAGGTAACAGTGCACATAGTGTCATCAGCCAGAGGAAATGAAATCCTGAATACTGTATCATCCATTTTATTTTGTGTTTGTTACAAGAAAAGGCAAATTCAGTGATTAGCCAGGGAAGATATTCTGTGTCCTTGAAATGTTCTTTGCTCATCCAATATAAGTATTGAACTATACAAAAAACCCAGTTTGTTACTAAATGGCAAGGTTTATTTTGAGAATGCAATTAATATGTAATACCTTGGAAGATGAACAGCTATTGTAAATACAGAATAAAGGCTCAAGCACCACAGCTCTTCTGTTCCTTGTATTTGTTTTACAAGAAAAGACACACAGCACTAAACTGCATAACTTTCATAAAAGGTGCTATAACTAAATTAGAAAATCAATGCCTCAACAAATTAGCATTTCAGACTGACATATGTGTGCATTTATGATCATAAGAATTCAAAACAGCAGTCCAGAGAGCCTCATGACATGAAGTTCTCTTGATCCCCTTCAGCTGTGCTTTGAACTGTGTGCAATACCTTTTTTGCCGTACTGCCTCTGCCTCAGCTCCATAAGGCAGGCCACTAATTTTCTCTAATCAGCGGTGAGAGTGTTCGTAAGCCCTGCTAGATCATTTACAACAGTGGACACTAATACAACAGGAAATGAACCCACTGGTTTCACTTAGATCCCTGGGCAGCTGCCAGTTACCAAGAGATCTCATCTGAGTTTGAAAACAGCAATGCTCTTGATTGCAAAATGATTTTTTCCCTGCTGCTGCCGCCCTCCTCATACTCACTTCTGATCAATACGCCATTCTGATTCACAACCACATCTTCCTCAGGAGGCTTTGAATCAACTAAGTACAACTGCAAGCTCAAAGAAAATACTGACATTTATTTTTATGTTGCAAAAAAACCTAACTATACATACCCCCTCTCTCAGAATTTACAGAAAACTTGAGTCTTTTATTGAAAGGCCCTGTAAAACTGAGGTAAAGTACAAAATTAGAAAGGTAGCTGTAGTAGAAATGACAGAGGATGAAACTCATTCTATATTACACCATAAAGAACATATGGAAATTAGTTTAAACATAACAGAAGTGAGCTTCCTAGCAGCAAGGAATTTAATGCTAAAATCTGTGATAAGTAATGCGTATTCCATGACTTTTTACAGTTCACAGTTACAGAACAAATCAGTTCCTTTTCATTGTAACTGCTCCAAAATCAAATGTATAATATGTATATATAAATAGAATTAAATAGCCAAAAAGTTGTTCCTAGTTTGACCAAGACTCACCTGAGCAGAGATACCTATTAATTTTTTTGCAATTAGCTTCATAAATTACCTTTCAACTTTGTCACTAAACTGTTGAATTTTATATGAACTAACATAATTTAAATACATAAAGGGTTTTTTGCCCATCTGTACAATGAATTTTGTATATAAGGCTGCAAAATGTCCTCTTCCACCTTCCAGTGGGAATGAGGGGCAGCAGAACCTGCTGCTCATAGTTAAGCTTCCTGGAACAGGCTGACTACAAGCATAGCTAGGATAATAATTCCTTCCCTCCTTCAACCACACATAATACAGTCTTTATTCAGCAAAGTCGTTTCACGCCATGCCAAAGGTCAGCTTTTGCTGTATTAATAGCTGCTCTGGGAGGATCAGTGTTGTGCTATCCTACATTTTTTCCTGGGGCTGGAGATGCAATTTCCTACAATCTGCAGGCAATTTCCCACCAATTTTCTTGGGGAGCTAATAGGCTGTGACAGGAGATGGAGCTAGCTAGCAGCAGGTGGCTTCAGAAAAGACAAATTGCATCTCTGCCACCTAACTGGGCAATCTAGAAGGACAGAGTTTATAGCTTTGTAGTGTTATTGGGCCCCATGCTAACAGTAAATTGTTCAAGCTGCTATCTGAATTTCATATTCTTTTCCTTCCGAGTTGTTACCACCACATATCACTTTGTAGCATTTTTTCTACGAATGACAGACACAGATCATGTGTGATTACTATTTTAACTGCCTTTTAACTAGACAGGCCCTGCTAAACAATATCCACATCAGAAATAGAGAAATAAACAGTGTGTCTATCAAATAGTGATATTTTGATTATTTTTATATTTGTTAAGGTTCAAAGCAGACACCTATGGAAAGGGATTAATTTTTAAGCTAAATTCAAGGAAAACAGATGGAGCAAACTACGGCAACATTAAAACTGAGCACATCTACAGTGTTGTGAAAGTCCCACTGATATATATAGTACAAAATGAAAGCAATAAAAAACCCCCAAATATAACTGGCAATTTCTCCCTCTACTCTAGCAGGTTTTGAAACCTAAGAAGTTAACCTGAACAGTAAAATCAGTTCAAAACTATACATGTAACCATTTACCATGCAGATTTAAATTTAGTAAGACTAGTAAAGCTCTAAGAATGTATTGTCATATCCACTTTGATAGAAATGAAACTGATTTAAAACTGCTCACCTTACCTAAGATTACAAGAAAATTTAATAACTAAAGAAAATGGTTCAAAGGCACATTGCACTAGCAACTATTGCAAGTGGTATCTGTCACTATACTTCCCCTTACTGTTATAGCTAACCCAGGGGATAAATACTGTAAACACATTCTATTACAGAACCCTGTATATCTGGATGTTTTCTTCAAAATATAGAACAAATTTCTGAAGGCATGGAGGTTATTAAAAACAATTAACAATAGCAATGAAATTATTATAATTAGCAAAATTTGCAAGGTTAATATTTTTCCCCTTCCCCCCTGCCCAAGAATAAATTAGGTAGAGTAAAAACAATCCCATCTAAATTATTGCTGTCCACTGGGAGACAAAATTAGTACTGAGATGTATAAAATTTTACTATAATTCAACCCTAAGGATTTTTTTTAATTACTTAAGTAATGAAAAAATGTAAAATTACAGTGAAAAAAGTGTTGAAATATTCTAACATGCATTTGAAACTCTCACATTTAAACCACTTGTCATTAATATCCCCATTTCATATTTGTGGTTTTTAATAAGTTACAGCTAGATAAAATACTGAAGAACCAGGAAGAATTATAAATAGAATACCAGGTCAATAACTTGTACTCAACAAAGAAGAGTATCTACATAAACAAATTTAAAAAGCAATGAAAACCATTCAAAATCCAGAAGTATTTCCTTTAACAGATTCACTGATAAAAATACAAGAGTATCAGGACTTGAAAATCTTGAATTTGACAAATGAAAATCAATGATTTATCTATACAAGTCTATAAACTTCTTGAAGTACACATTCAAAAATTCAATTATATCATATATTTGTGAATATTCACTCAACTGCTGTCAGAAATACACATCTCACATATCTAACAATCAGAAGGACAAAGAAAAATTAGAAGCATTATGTATGTATAACTCATTAAAACATCTCTAGAGATCTAATGTATATCCAGGAGGAAACATAAAGGAGCACGGTAGTAAACTGATTTCTGTATGAAAAAGGAAACTTATTCCAGTTAGTAAATTTAATGTGGCCACAAAACCATCAGATTGTATATTTATTTGAAATCCAATTTGAAAAAAATCATTTCCAACTGCAGAAAAACCCCAATAGCTGATTATTTTTTAAGAATAAAGGGCATCTTCGCTGGACTGCAAAACTTAATGCTACAGCAAACCACAAAATAAGAGTTATCATAATTTCAGACAGGTTTTAAAGTAAGGGGGTAATCCATTGTGAATCACTGAAGGAAGTGTGACAAAAGACTGTGAAATGGGCAGATGGATTTTATTTTAAACAAATTAGGCTCACTACCAGGAAAGTAACAAGGATTTCTCAGTTTCCAACTGCTGTGGGTTAACTTTCATTTATGACCCCTTCATTCTGCTTGTTAACTTTTTTAAACTGCCATTAAAATCAGTGCTCAAAGGAAAAACAGCATTTATTGTTTGCAGTTACAGACTATCATCTCCATTTTCTATGTTAATGACAGAGTATACAGAAGGGATAATGATAACAGTATGTTTGATTGCTTAGTCTCCAGACTATGTGTTATCTTCACCTCAAACTAATTTTTGGCAGAAAACAGGGTTTTGAAACAGGGTTTGAGAGATACTTTTGTGCTGTGAACATAGCAAAGGCAACCCTTGCCAAGCTGTACACAATATAAATGTTGAGTTGCTTGCAGCATCTCTTATATGAATCAATATAATCTTAAAAATATCGGCAAAATCACATGTGAAATTATAGGAGAGGAAAAATATCATAATTTTATGTTTTACCTCAGAAGCCATCACAGAATTTTTTCTATGAAGAGTCAACTATGCCAAACCAGGGACTCATAAACAATGAAAATGTGAGTATAGAATAATGCAGCTATCCTATATCTGAGTGCTTGCATTAGTAAGGAAAATCATTACACCAGACACTGCCCAATATAATTATGCAGCTATCCACTGAAATATTCAGTCAGATTTTCCTGTATACTGTATATCATTAACAGGCAACTAAATTCTTACTAATGTATAGTAGAGCATAGAGCCAGAAAGAACATGGACAGTTTTTCAGCTTCTCAGAGTGAACTGTGAGACCCAGATCTAAGAAATATGGGGAGGGCAAACCCCAAACAACCCAAACCCCACAAAAAACCCTGATCAGATTTGAAAATGATAACTAACATTTGCCCCCACAACAGACATTTTCGGTATTCAGTTTTCTGAGCAGCACTTTTAGCCTCAAGGAAATAGAAATCCAGCTCTCTCAAGAATTAATGTATCACAGAAGCAGTAGGTTCTTTGCATCTTCAACAACATTCTGCCCTCTGAAGGCTATTATTCATTCTTCTGATTTCCCTTCACGTTTTCTTGTTATATTCAATTCATAGTAAGTAATTCATTTTAAAGTAATGTCAGAAGAAAAAAAAAAAAAAATCAATCAACTGCAAATAGTGAAAAACCACAAACCAAACCAAAAAACCCCCAAGCCCACTCATGTGCTTAAAATATGTTCAAAACACATTTTTTGCTGATTTAGAAAATGTTTCAGCGAGTGTTTCAGCTCTCCTATATAGCTAAGCAGAAATCCTGGGTAAATTTCTCAGAAATGTCAGTAAGATAGACCCATAGGACAGATTTTTCAAGCACCCAGTTCTTACATGTCTGATTTCCCTAACAAAACCTACCACACAGCACTAAGCACTTAAGCTGCAGTGGGACATTTGGGAGCATGTTGCTGAAAATGGGATTATCAAGTGCTTGGAAGCAGATCTTGAGCTACAGAAATAAAAGGTAATGGTAAATGTAGAGAACTGGCTGTCAGTTAACTCCTTTTCCCTCTTAGGATGAGATGACTAGATGTTTATGGATATCAAAGAAATGTCCACTTCTAGTTCAAACACACAACTCAAGGGTCCTTGAATAACTGCAGAAACATTTGAACAACTTTACAGAGAAACAGATGTCAGTGAACTCTCTGACTGAAATCTCATTCTAGGTGAATTGCGTAGATTGCATGTTAGGTTACACCTAAAATGTATGTGTTTCTAGTTCTCATTTCCTCTTGTCCTGCAGTGTGACTAGGTGTCCAAGGTGACTGATGGTGTCCTCGTTTGTGTCAGCAATAGTGTAGCTAGCAGGACTAGGGCTGGGATTTTCCCTGCCCCTGTTACTGGAAAGGCTGCACCTCAAATCCCGTGTTCTGTTTTAGGCCACTCATGAGAAGGACATTGAGGTATGCTCAGAGAAGGGCAGAGAAGCTGGTGAAGGGTCTGGAACATAAGTCTTTTAAGGAGTGGCTGAGGGAGCTGGGATTGTTTAGACTGGAGAAAAGGCTCACTCTACAACTCCCTGAAATGAGGTTGTAGCAAGCTGGGTGTCACTTGGTCTCTCCTCTCAGCCACAGGACAAGAGGACACAGCTTCAAACTAAGCCAGGGGAGGTTCAGGTTGGACCTCTGCAAGAATTTTCTCATGGATGAAGTTGTCAAGCATTGGAGCAGGCTGTCCAGGGAGGTGGTAGAGTCATCCATCCCACAGGTGTTCAAGAAATGACTGGATGCAGCACATAATGCTATGGTTTAGTTTACATGTAATATTCAGTCAGAGGTTGGACTAGATCATCTTGGAGGGCTTTTTTAACTGAAGTGGTTCTGTCCATGAATTTCTGTGCCATAACTCACCTGCATTCTGGTGTTTGTCAGGTTCAACTCTGAGTTACTCCTCCTTTCCCATTATGTAATGAAGTTTATCTGTCTGGCAGGACCAAATGAATTGGCTGAAGTCTTACATAAACCTACATTCTCAAATTCTTTCTGTGCGCTTGTGGTAGGAGAAAAAACCCAAAATCCTTCAAAGAGACAGCAGAGTTGGAATCAGTCCAGATTATCCAGTGAAGTGATTTAAGGGGTAAACACTTTATCAGTAGTGCGAAATCAGAAGTCTGTACTCCTCCTTAGCCAAAAAACTTCAAAATCCACCTTTCTTAATTAATAGAATGGTGGAATTTCCCCATCAACTCAAAATTGCACCAATAAAATAGAAAATATGAAAGACTATTTTAACTAGACTACATAATCCCTTGGGATCCTAAGTGGGCCAGCCATTCCACAAAACTACAAACAAACAAAAAACTTTATCAGGAATTAAACACCAAACAAAAAATCAGTTTGTCAATCTGAGTTAAAGCTACTTGAGTAACTTAGAAGCTTCTGAAATTCTACTTGTATCACACCAATGCAAAAATGTGACCCAAAAATTATGGTCAATCATTCATATACAGATTCTACATTGATGTTTATATTAAAAAATAACACTTGTTATAACAGTCTGTGAAAATGATGTTCATTTAGTGGTCCCTCTTTCCTTTAAAAGAACAAAAGCCTTTGAAATGCCAAATGAATTAGAAAGAACTAATGTAGATGAAAATTCTCTCTCAAGACACCAGTAGGCTTGTATGCTAACAAGGGGAACTGCCATTGCTTGGAATTATAATTGAAAAGAACATCTGACACACTGACAAATACATTGTGTGGAATGATATCCTGACTTTCTGCTCAATTGATTTATAAAGGGTTATACTAAGTGCACATACACAAAATATACATATTAAAGCTGACAAAGGATTTTGTTCAGTTGAATTGGTATCACCACAAATCCCCTCTTCATCAGTTATTGTTTGCATTGACATCCAAAATGTCTTTTGTAAGGACTCCCTGCTTCTATCCAGAACAGGCATTTACCAGAGTGCCATTGAGACATCTCTGAATACTGAAGGCCACCTAGCACACAAAGACTGTCCCAAAAGGTGCTAACCAAAGGAATCTTTTAGGACCGTATTTAGGTTGACCTCCCACAAAAAACAGAATTACCTATACAATAGTAACTGATGCACTTCTCTTCTCCACATGGCTTCCCCAGTGCCTTTTCTGTTACCGCTGACCTTGGTTAGTCTGTTTCTTCATTCAGTGGGCAATTATTTCCACCCACTACTTTACACAGGGCTATAACAACTTACAGAAGTTTTAAGCTTCACAAGTTTTACATCTTTTAGGTGATTGTGTAGACAGACATGCTAGAAGTTCAGCAAACCTCTCTTTTCATTAAAAATTACATCTGCAAGTAGAATATGCTTTACTCTCTTGACAAATCAAAAGACTCACAATTTTATAAACATTAAGTGAAATCTGAAACAACAAATGGAGAGAACTACTCATCCACAAGTATGGATGATGCATCCAGAAGCTTTCAGATGTATCCACTAATTTTCAGACCCAAGGCTTATAATAGGGGGGAAAAAAGGAATTAATTTCTTAATTACAATCAAGAAATACATGGTACAAATATGATTAAATTCATGCACATAAATTTCTGATTCCATAACTGCTCTGACTCATTGTACATTCTAGAAGCCAAGAAAACAAGGTATTTTATGATTCTTCTGACACTATGATTTTGAATCTCTGGATTGACAAGTGTGACCTTGCTAGCAAGCCCTATGCCACAATATATAGCAGACCAATTACACATGTTGGGTCTTTTTAATTGATATAGATGTGTAAGAATACTTGTATTCTTGGCTCCTGTGTGATGTTGACTTCAGAGAACAGCAAAAGGATACCTATAAAGTAAAAGCCAAGGTGATAGCAGTTTGGCAAAAATCCAAAAGATCCTAATTAAAGCAAATTTGCCAGTGCTGCTAAAGTCAATGATCACTGCCAGAACCAGATGTTCAGAGAAATTTCAATATGAAAAGTGTAAAAATCAAGTAATCTTGTAAATGCTCTTGTTTTAAAACTTTCCCTTGTAAAAATGGCACAGCACTTCCCAGTATATCAGTGTAGCAAATACAGTTAATTCTCTGAAAAGCCTCATGATTCTGCTTTCTGCCCCACTATGTCTGAAAGCAACATGATCAGCATCTAAACTTGTCCGTCATTTTCATACAGATACAAATTAACAACTAAAAAATCAACAAAGAAATATATGGATACATATTAATACAATGCTATTTTTAAAATTCTAGGAGACCAGATTATCCTGGATGGGTAATATTTTACATTCTGGATGGAATGTTAGTACGTTAAGGCTATTACAGTTTTAGACGCTATAATTTGGTTTCAGTAGAACGGTCATGTAAATCAAAAGGAAAACCTACGTCCCTTCAGACTAGAATCTTAGATAAAATTTGCCCCCACATGAAAAATTCTTTATCCAATCAACACACCTGTCAGTCAAGCTTGTTTCTTCCTAACTACGTGTCTTTGAAAGAGCAGGGATATAGGCCATCATCAAATGCTAGGAAAATGAGAAAGCAGCTCTTCTTCTGTCTGCCAGTTTGTGTAATCTAAATTAATTGTTCAAAGATATCCTTCTGTTCATCTGTGCTCTCCATGAGCAACAGAAATTATAACCAAATTACAGAATGTAGGAAATGTACAGCTCCCACCAGTGCAACAGCAAAGTCTGTTGTCTAGCAAACAGTGGTAGAACACATTAGCCTGAAAAAATAATAGTTAATAAAGTGAACACATTCTCTCCTCATCCATTGCTCTTGAGTACACTAAGAAAACTTGAAGATGCATAGCTTTGGTAACTGGCTGCTTATCATGGCTCTTCACAGATGTCACACAGTGATGCAACAATGGAAAGGACTCACAGATTGCTCAGCATGAATACATAGAGCCTACAGGCCTGCATAACATAGGACACTCAGGAAAATTAATTCTAATTAATTTGTAGAGTGGATTAGTTAAAAATCAAAATATTCCTTTGTCATTATTCTCACAAGAAATTAAGAAGCGATTTCAACTTAGTTTATGTTAATTCACTTAACTTGCTACCCTGCAAGTATTTAACATCTTTAAGAAATCCCCTGTAAACTCACACTTTTGGTAATTTAGTTAAATTTACCTGAGTATCTAAGTATAGACAAGATTTTAAAAAGGAAATGGCCACTAACTACCACTTCTCTGTAACACATGAAGGATGCAACTTCTCTAATCACAGACATCCTCATATAACAAATAAAGGCTCTGATGTACTTAGTTGAAATGTAGTCTCACATGAATTCTGTTCAGCTGGGGGAGAAAAATGACAGGGAAGACACCTCCTCTTCTAGAGAAATGACCAAATGTGTTATGATCAGGCACATATTACTGTATCTACCAAAGAACATATACATGGGACATCAAAATAAACTGCACAGCTTTATGAAATGTTCAATTTTTATATTTACACTATAATTAGTACAAAACTGCCTTTAAGTTTTCTGTAGAACAAGACAATATCTACTGGACTTGATATCCTAGTATGTCAAATCATCTACTTCGAAATATGATAAAGGAATCTAAGAACAGTTATAAAGAATAAGACACCATTTTCAAACTATACATAGTGTTTGCTCTTGCTTCTAAAAAGGTACTTATATCCCCAAAAGGTTTTTAATTTTAAATAAGCAGGGCAAGCAGGGAGGGGGCAAGGGGGAAGACTGGTTGTTGGTACTAAAGCCTTTACTGTAGTAAACTAAATATATTTACAATTTATACAAATGTTTGACCTTCAACAAAAATACAAAAACATATCACAAGATGCAAAACCAGGAAACAAGTTCATCTGAGACATGGCTGCTCTACCCAGGACAGAATGCAACTTGAACTGCAAGGAACAGAAAGGTATTTATCCCCCATATTCAGGCAATGAGAAAAAATTGCATGAGGTCACAAAAGAAAAAAAATAAAAGGCTCCAACGTTCTTCAGTAGACTTGGCTTTTAAAAATTATGTCAAAAACCTAGGCTACACTTGCCCATCTTGCCTCTGTGTTCCGTCTGGTCCATGTAGCCAATACTTAGTTGCAGGACGTTGCCTTCTATTTTGAAAAATCGGAGTAGTTTCATGGCAAGGTCTGGAACCTCAACACTTTTGTTCCTTTCAAAAATTCAAAACCTTTCTACTTCTACAAACAATTTTGGCCCAGTTCAACCTCTAAAAGAATATCCCCATCATGTTTTTCAGTAGATAACTTCATAGACTGTAGCTTTTTTGTCTCCAGAGCCAGTGACAATGTACTTATCATCCACAGAGATGTCACAGCTAAGCACTGATGAAGATTCTTTGGACTAGAAGAAAAATAGAAATATATTACATCATTAAAAAAAAGTCTGTTTACCATCATTCCATCATCTCATTTTAGGTAGATTACATATGTGAAGATATCTGAATCCACTCCTGGAACTCTGCTTTATTTTTTTTTTCTTCATGAAAAGCAACATTATCCTCACCTGGAAGATACTGGCTCCATATGGAGTTCTCCATGCATTAAGAAGGTTATCTTTCCCAGTACTCACAAACCATTTACCTAGAATATAAACCAGAAGGATTACAGAAACATGAAAGAGACATGTGACAGATTTTGGATTTTCAATTCACACCAATGAAATCTGTTAACTAATTGCCCTTATAAAAGCTCTTACTACAAATCAACACAGTACTTTTGCTTACAATCAATGTGGATGCTCAGCACGTTTGCAGTGTGTTACATACTAGGAAATCCCTAAACTTCAAACAGACATAGCTTTTTACACATGAATCAATCCTCACAGCAGCCTCTAGACAAACAGATGGCTGTTTGTAGATAAGTGCATTTGAATTCACAAAGCAGAGATATTTATGCATTACTTAAGAAACTGAGATGTAATAACTAATGACTATGAAATAAATAATCAGCAAAACATGAATTAAGAGCCCTGACCTCCAGTTCTATGTTCAGGACAACTTACCACAGTAAGCAAATTTGAGTGACAATACACAGCTCTCATGAAGGTGCAGTTGATACTTGTCTGGTTTATTTACATGTAGCACTTCGACATTGCTGCTCTCCATTCCCACAGCTAGCCATTCACCAGTAGGACAATAACCAAGGGAAAATATCTGAAAATTATATCATATTTACACCTTTTAATTATTTTCCTATAGATAAATTTTCTGCAGTTAAAATTATGTGGGAAAGGGGGGGGAGGAGAGAGAGATAAGGGCAAATTTACATAGTTCAATAGCAAAACTGCAGTTCAAAATTTGAGTAACTAAATAACCCTTGTTTTTACACATTAACTTAGAAAAAGAGTAGTGTCAGGCTATCATTTTCTTCTGTAATCTAAGCACATAAATAAGCTTCAAAATATTGTGTTGAGAGCAGCCAAAAGGAAGCGAGGGAACAATCTGCTACTTCTACTGGGCTCAGTCTTACATTTGATCCTATGGGTTTCCTTCCCACCCCACATATTGCCACAAGCTGTGGGAAAATCCAGTTACCTGTGATGTGAAGTCATGCTGTTGTAGCTGTCTCCCTTCTCTCAAGTCCCAGGATCTGACAGTGTTATCCAAACCTCCTGTCCAGAGCTTGGTACCATCATTAGAAATGTCAATACAGCTGGCTCCATCTGTGTGGCCCTGGAATTGCCTGATAAAACAAACCAGATTGAATAATGATTTCCTGCCAGAGCTCAAGGTAAACACTTTGTGGTGTTAGTTTTGGACTCTGAACATGTGTCATCTGTTCTGTGTCTGATGATGAGCAAGAATCAGCCTCTCACTGAGCATTAAATACCAGTATTAATAAAAAACATTTTCCAGGTGCTAGAGAAATGATCTGCATCATGGCTAGCTGAATAAAGTAAAATATTTCCTATCAGGTTTTGAAAAAAGAACACAAAACAACAAACCCCCCCAAAAGAGCCTATACCCACTTGTGAGAATATTAAAGCCCAGTAACTACAGTTAAAAACCACTAAGGATAACTCAGATAAAATTGAAGTGGTCAGAGAATAAAACCTCCAATTTCAGAAAACAGCTTCTGCATTTTTTTTTGGCTGCAGGTCAAGAAGATAAATAACAAGCAGATATACTAATAGAAAGGGATCCAGATAGAGATCCAGATAGTTAAACACAAGCATTGCTGAGTCACAAAGTTGCATTCTCAGTGGCAGGAGATTAGAAAAATCTAAACGGAGCAGTTTTATAACCTTCTCATTAGCAAATCTCAGCTTTCAGCAACCAGAAGGTCATCTCAACTTTTTCTTAATCCTTTGGCAAAAGCATTCTGGAGCTTCTGCATTTTTCATCAGCAATTAGCTTTAGCAAAGTCCTGTGCCTCAGTGCGAAAGGCGGAGGGCGGGTGGGGAAAAGACAGCTAGCTTGTGAAGGAAGGGTATGAATCACCAAGAGCTGCCACAGAAAGGTCACACGGCATGTTTTGTTTAGTAGCTCTGGTCTCAAAATTCCATGTGCTATCAACCAGCAAGATCAGCGTGCAAGTGGTGGGAACACATACAGCAAACATTTAAAAGGCAAGACATTCACAGATGTGTATAGATGTTGCACAGTGCAGCCTTACAGGGACTAAGCATGCACATGATAAAGTGCAAACTTTATGTAACTAAAACTGTACTTCTTGACCTTAAGTTCAACAGAAAGAAAAATATTGCATGCACATTAACATGACTCTCTGTCTGTAATTTTCAGCTAATTGTGGATATACAGGAAGTTTAACTGAAACACAGCGGACTAAGCATATTCTTTAGTTTTTGTGTTCAGAACTCTTCTCAAAATATTGTAAGCCATTGATAAGCCTAAACTAAATTTATCTTATAGTAAGCCCCTCTGCTTTCCTAAAGAACTGAGAGGATCAGTTTAGGAAAAATTGTACGATTAATTGTAAGATTAATTTTACTACTTATCCTTGCTAAATAGGAATTGAAAATACTCTTTTTCTACTTAACAAGGCCTAAGACAAAGGAAAAGAGCAAATCTCACACGTTCCCTCGAAGGCATGTTCAGTCCATACCAGTAACAAACCAGCAAGAACGCTGCTTGTAGAAACCTGCAGACCAATCAAATAACAGGGAGGACCTGCAGGAGCTTCTACATTGACTACAGCAGGTTATGGACAAACCCTAAAAGATATCTTCCGAGACTAGGCCGAAACTACCAAAACTAGCTTCTGCCTGACTTGGGTGTAAACCACTCCCCTGAATAAAAGACACTATTTACTTTGCTGCTTTAAACCCTATTCAGGGAGATAAATATTTATGTAGCTGTCCAAAGAGTAACTTCTATTAAAATTTTCTGTAAACAACGACTCACCTGACCAATGTCTGGTTATGCAGATCCCACACTGCAATGTTCCCATCACTGCAGCAGGAAAAGCACACCTTGGAGTCAGGGCTGATAGCCAGAGCATAGCAGGCAGGTGCTGAGGATGTCAGCTCTGCTTTGATGCGAGGAGTTGGAGCTGCCAGGTCCCATATGGATAATGTGCTGGCTTCCCCGCCAACGATGAGGGTGCATCCATCGGGCAGCAATTTACAGGAGCGGATGTAGTTATCTCTGTTCTGTACAACACAAATCACCTCAGTTATGTGCCTGCCAGTAATGACCACTAATATAATTCTGACTGCATCAAAGTTTCAAGCAGTGTGGTACTTTTTCCATTACCAAAGTACTGAAGAGGAGCCAGCAGATCTTAAAAGGTTGGAAACACCTACTTCTCATCACTAATTAGAAACTGCAGCTGCAGAAATTAAAACTGCAGACTCCTGTTGCCACAGTCTACTCTGTTTCAAACGTGACAAATGGCAAGTTTTCTATCTCATTACACAAAAATAGAGCCAAAGTAAGCTTGCTTTTCTGCAAATGTACTCCATCAGTGAAGGTCACCAACAATAGAAATATTAAAGCAAATGACCTTTCATTTGGCATTTAACAGCCTTATATGAAAATGTCGTTCTAGTCTCATGCGCTTCAGGTTTTTGAATTTTTCTTTCAAATACTATTTTTTCATTCACAGTATTAAAGTTGAAAGATTAAGGATTCCTATATTGGTCCTGTATTTATGTTGGTCCTTTGTTGTTCAACATTATTCTTATTGTACATATTGATCTCTCCTTCATGATATTATTGTTGATTTGAGAGGTACTGTGGGGGAATTAGTGACAGAAGACATTTCTACCTTCCCTTATTACAGCCTTGCTTGACTGGCAACAGTTTTTTTTACAAAATTGATGATAAAGATCTGTAACTTAAGACAGAAAAAACACTGCAAGAATTAGTTAACAGTATTCCTACTATGATATATTTTTTTAATTTGCAGCAAAGGAGCAGGAAGTAGGGCAGTGAAAATGTTGACTTAATCAGTCATTACTGCTCCCCGACTTAAATGAAGGCTCTTCATCCAGACAGATATACATGCCACTGAACAGAATACCTATTCAACTTCACTATTACTACTCAGCTATTACAAAATGATAGCAGTAAAGAAAGGATAAAAGGTAAAAAACCCACCACATTTAATTAGATCTACACTGAAGTTAGAATTTTCATTCACAATACATATTGCTGTGCTTGACAGCATTGTCTTCTCAGTTAACACCGCACAGACCTTTACGCTGCCTCTAGTGAGAAGCATCTCTTATTGAGCCATTACTTTTTTTGAGTTAACTTTTCAGCTACCTATATACTATTGCATCCAGTCCCTTTTGTACCCTGCACATGTGAAAATAACCAGCCTATATGTATAACTAGTGGATCGTGAACAAAAATCATAGCAAAACTTTAAGTGACCTTTGCTACTGTGTCTCATTATTCCAGTATGTGGCTGCTATCATCTTGCAGAAATGAGGTTTTTGCTCCTTGTGTTCGTGAAAGACCTAGGAAGGTTCTCTGCAGCCCTGCATAAGACAAGCTATATGCCTTTTAAACTCATGCACAAAAATCATCAGTATAACTAGAAAGGGGAAAAAATACTGTGTTTTATTCAAAACATGACATACACATTCTATTAGCTCAGAAATCTGAGCTAATCTGTTATTTGACCCTTAGTGATAATTATCACTAAACAAACCAGCACTACATTCCATGATACTGTTATGTATTGAAAAAAGAGAAAAGGACACCAGGAAACAGATCTGCTATTTCCTTCTAATATGAACAAAATCCAAACAAGGACTTTTTTTTGAGTCTCTGAGGAGAAGCTACCCTTGTGCATAAATTCCTGTTCACCTACCAGGCAGTCCAGCTGAGAGACGGGGCTCTTGTTGCCAGGCTGGCTGATGTCCCAAACCTTGACACACCCCTTCCCACCCGTGTACACGTGTCTCGTGGGGTTGCTGATGGTAACTGCACACACAACTTCACCGTGGTTCAGGGTGTTGATCTGACGGGCGTGGCGAGGGATTCCTGGACCGATGAGGGCATCAGGAGGGAAAGGGACTGGCTGCATCTGACCATCTGCAGTGACGTGAAAGGAGTAGGCTCTTTTGGGGAAGGAAAAGAGAGAAGACAAAACAATTAAAAAAATCAGCCATTACAGAACTACAATGCAAGAAAAACACAGTATTTTTAATTTTAGTTCTTTGCCAATCATCTTGCAAAAATCTACTGTAGCAAAGAGCTACAGTGCCAAGTAATTCAGGCAGATGAAACCTCAAATGGAGACAAAAAGTCACAATAGAAATTTTCAGTTTGACTCAGCTGAAATATTTGTGTCATGGGAAAGCAGGTTAAATTCCACCCTTAACTCTACAGACCAAGGTCATGGCCACTATCCCTCAGCCACTTGGATAATCGCAAGACCTTTCAGCCCCCGGTTTCCAGCTAGCAGTTGCAAGTCTCATCAACACAAATACTGCAGCAGCAGTGCCTCACCAGGCACTACTCATCCCTCCATGAGGCTTGCACCTGTTGCCTTGTGGCACCACAAAACAAAGTTTTGCTTGATTCCTGCACCTCATTTGTAACATCACCACTGCCTGTGCTCATATACCCCTCTTTCCAGCTGGTAAGTAGTGCTTTAGAAAACAGAAACACAGAAAATAGAAACACAGAGTGGCTGCACACAGATTTCATCAGAAAGCTGATATCATCTTCTCAAAATTATGTTTTCTTGAATATGTACATTGAAAAACCTGAAAGGCGCAGTTTTCCAGATACTTTTGGCACTTCAGAAATACCTTTTATCTGTATTCATTGCATGATTTCCAGTTTGTGGAAACTGAAGGTTGAGGAAGTGACGTCCTAGCACTGAATTAAAAACACTGCTCAGGGAAAGTACATGAAATTATTTTTTCATGGTCACTGAAAAGTAAGTCAGCTCTGCTCAAGGGCAAGGGCACAAATCCCAAGTAATTTCAGATGTGGGGGAGGTTCTTTTTTTGTTTATTTTAACTACTAATGAAAATGCTACTGTAAAATACTGGCTTTTGCTATACTAGTGAGCTCCTTTTCTGTTACTTTTGTTGTAAGTGCATCCATCATGCTTTTGATGCTGTTGTTACATCAACAACATCCTTCAAGAGGCCAAAGTGGATAAAAAACGCTGAGAGATAAGTATTCTTTTTTTGGTTTTTCCACTAATAAGATGCCACTGCCCTACTGAAACATTTATTTTTCTAATATATTCTTCTGTTCAGAACTTCCTTTTATTTTCCTCGGAAATCTTCAATCACTGTAGTTCAACTATTAGTACTCCATCCATCTTCCAAGAACCCAACAATAGCTATATTTCTATTAAATCTTCAGTCCTGAATAATAAGCTAGTATTTTCAAGGCATTTTTTTACATGTTCCCAAGTATCACATAGTTTGAAATGAAGAAACAAGGAAGAGGCCTGGTTCTGGAACAGACATCACAAAGCAACTGAATCTGCTCTGCTTCTGGGCATAAGATATTCCTTTGAAAAACCATGAGGAGAGATGAAAGAACTCCATAGCTCTTTCATACAGAAACTAAGACTGGAAACAGTCAATCTATGCAATATCCCAAGTCTTAAGTGAAGGGCAAAAAATGTTTAACAGCAACTGCTCTTAAACAGAGGAGAAATGAATAGTACATATGCATGGAATTCCTGTACTCATTCATGTTTCATGGTTGGGCGTATAAGCAGAAAGCTTACTCAGAGAGTACACAGAAATAGAGAACAAGCAAGTGCAAAAGATGACATCTTTTTTGGCACAGAAATGACAGGAATGGGAAATGTAAGGTAAGAAAGGAAGTGCAGTGTTCACTCCCTTACATGTACACAAAGCACACAGTATATCAAATGTATTTTGTCCCGTGGGAACCTTTTCGTCTTTTTCTATGAAGAATTACAGTAATGATAAAGGCTTAACTAGAAACCCATTCCTTTCTGCGGAGAAGAAGAGAGACAAGATTGTAGGCCCTACAAATCCTGCCTTTGAATCCCAAAGCAGGTATTCACTAAACAGATCAGACATGGGGCAGGAGAGAAAGCAGAACAGGAGTGGCAACAAGGCTGCTTGAGGCTGAACTGCGCAGGTTCATCTACAGAATCCAACAAAAGAGTCACAGCATCAAGACACTGAAAAGCTTTGCCCATCCTGGGCTCCAGATCAAAGTCAGTTGCAGAGTATTTGCTAACAGTAAGAGTACACAGAATCATGTAACTTTGAAGTTTCAGCCCACCCTTGCTTTTATCATGGACTGAAGCAAAACAATTAAGCACGTATTAGGCAATTTTTTCCAGCATGTCCAAGATTAATAATCTACTTGTCCTTTACTTTTTTTTTTTAATTTGAAGCTTACAGCTTAAATGCTCTGTTCAATTCAAACTACCTAAATAATTAGTGTTTTGAAATGCTTAGGTGCATACACAGAGCTCCTCAGTTCTTGCTGAGATGGGGTGTGAGGAAGACAATAGAAACATTTTTCAAGTACTTCCTGTTTACTGTAGAACTGTAGTGACTCTTATGCTTTGAAATATCAGAGGCCTACCTACTGTATTTTTAAATCATGTAGAATTTTACCACTATGTCTACGTTTAAAAAGGGACTATACTAATCATAGAAGCAGTCCCTCTTTTTTAGCATTTGCTTAGTTTGATGGTTTAACAACCAGACCAGTTTCTTACAAGCCAAGACAGCTTTTTCTACAGTGCAACTTATCTGCAATCCACTGTAGAAAGAAATGGCTACGCTTTGCCAAATCCCTCTGCCAAGAAAAGCACACAAAACAGTAAATGTTCCTGTTTGCTTTGAGGTATGTCACATGTAATGCTGACATCACCACTGCCAGCATATACGTATGGTATGGCAGTCTAGCGACTCGTCTCTGCTAGGTATTATTGTATAACTTTTGTTACATGATACCTTTTAACCTTGAAAAGGCTTGCATGGTTTGCCAAACTGACACTCCATACACTCTTGGACAAGGAAAAGTGTCTGTCTCCAGAAGAACACGGGACCGGAGACAGCAGGAGTGCAAATGATTATTTGCAGCTCAAACGCTGCAGTCTTTGCCTTCCTCTTCATCATGAAAGAGATCCTGCTACATCTGGGGAGGACTGTACTTACAGGTCCACACCTACAGAAGATTCAATTTTTAGTGCACTAGACATATGCACTAGACAGGCCTCAATTCTCAAAAATTACAAGAATTTTCATTATCTAACCTCATAGGAGTCAACAACTAGCAAAATCTGACAAATTCTTGAGTTTCCTAAAGGTCGGGACTTAACAGGCACCACTCGACCACCCATTTTTCTTTTAGAACTGATCACGTATGCCAGAAACTGCTGTTTAGTCTCAAGACTAGCACAGTTTTCTGTCTCGCTCAGAACATTCTGCCTGTATGAAAGATGGCTATCCTATCATTGATTCCATGATTATCCCTCTTTGGTCAAAGGAGAGTCCTTCCTTGTGTTGGGCTAACAACAAACAAAGAAAATTATCTTCTAAAAATGCAATTTAAAAATGCAATATAAAAATAAGGTAAGTACATATCAAGTAATAGATATTAACAGAATACTACGACAAGAACAATTATAAGACAAATGTCTGTGCATTTTGCTTCAAAGAGTTCTGAGAAATAGTATACTTATATTATTTCTGAATAATGGAAATAATCTTCTGAATTACTGCATCCAGGGACTTCTCCCACGTGTGTCAAAGCAGTACTGAGAACCCTCAGAATTCCTATGCCCAGCAACATGGTTAAGTGATACTAATACAAACCAGTTTCTCAGCTGAATTCTCAAATTTCCAAATAAGTATACAGCAAGTCAGTATCATCTGACATGCTGAGGAGAGTTCAGGATAATTAATTCACTACCCAAGAATAAAGGAAATGAACTAAACTACCTGCCAGCTACTCTAAGTATTCAGATTGATGTACAAATGCACACAATTCCTGCCTACTAAAGTAAGGTCTTAAAAAAAAAATCCCTCAAAAACTTCCACTTCATCCCTTCAATTCAAGCAGACTTCTTTAACTAGCAGAACAGTACCACCCACAGCAAAATAAGAAAGCAAAAAGTTCCTTCCATTCACAACTGCATTTTGCTTTCAGCTTTTCTTTGCACTTCAGCTCATTTTTAATTGTAGTTATCACAAAAAAACATGAATATCCGAGCGTGTTGTTTCATCATATAGAACAAAATGCCAACAAGGATAGATATGTTTGTACAGAAATGACCGAATTTTCATCTTCAAACATGTCACCAAATGATTCTATTTAGAGATAAATGGCAGGGATGCACACAGCCCTTAATCTCCTATAATACAGTAAAATTAGCTGTCCTTTACAGTATCTCTCATTGTACATTCACTGTAAAATATGAAGATCTGAAGAACAGAACTGAAATCAAGCAATTCCAAAAGAGTATAGTATACCTCTCCACAAACACAGTGAAAAGTCAACTTACAAGTAGAAGCAGGAAGATTTAACATTTACCACATAAACTTTTCCTTTCCTACTAGAATTAGAAGCATATATTTTCAGCTGCTTTCACTGCCCAGGAAAACATGCTGAGAAATACATTTGTTCTCAATATTAACATTAAGTCAGAATTTTATACACCAAGGAAGCAGTACTGTGGACATAAATCTTACCACTAATCTTGAAATTCTGTATTTAGTCCAAAATCCAGCTATTAGAAGGCATGGTTCACATAAACCAGAAATCCACAAGAATGTTATTTCAGCAGCTATAGAACACTAAAAGCTAAGTACTTGTTAGAAAGACTATGCAAAGAAAAAAAAAAATTAGAGCAACACACGAAAAACTTACAATCCAGGGCATATTTAAAAGCATCAGAACAAAAGCATTCAAGACTCAGACACCACATTTTCATGTCCAAGTGGGTTTTTAACAGGCTACATATTTTTCTAACAAGAAGATCAATAACAGACCTCAGAAGCGTCTGTCTTTAGAAAGAAGGGAGCATAATTTTCTCTTGGGTCAAAAAACAGTATAATCATAACCATTGATAAAAAATGTGCAGCCTAAAGCATACACATATGAATGAGGATTCAATAGCTCAATTAAAAAATTCTCTGTAGCACTTGCAACAAGACTCACTAAAACTTCACATCTAATAAAACAAATTCAATGTGTCAGCGTATCGGCAATCAAGAAAAAGGCTGACTTTGAAAATAAACAAAGCATACTCCACCAGTTTGCATGATTATATCTGCTCTCTACAGAAACTACAGGAGAAAAACCTGAAGCAGGTGAGATACTTGCAAATGCTGCAGGTAGCAGACAGCATCTAGCCAATCAAGACTAGAACATGAGATTGTTTTATAGTTGTCAATGGAAAGACAATTCCACAAGTTTATAAAAATTTTAGACTTGCTTCATTAAGATATGCAAAGAAGTAATTTCAGAAGAAATATACAAGTAACATGACCACAAAAACCCCCAAACACTGCAGAACACATTAAATGAAGTGGTGACTAGGGCATATGTATCGAAGCAGGCAATATATGAAGCAGTGTTAATAAAGTGGTAAAAACATTTAAAAAACCCAAGCAACTCCCATAGTTTCCCCCCACTCCTGATTAATTCAGCTAAATTACCAGGATACAAAGTAGAGCAGTATACGTATGCTGTCCTTGAACAGTGTAACAACTAGAACTCAGCCACAGAAAACTTCTGTGAACAAAATTTCTGAACAAAAATAGGTTTCACTAGATTACAATATAAAATATTGCAAGGCAATGTAATATGTTATTGAAAGCTTATGAACACACTTGTTTAGAAGTAAAAACACAGAGCCACTCAATTATGTGATTTTTAAAGCATTTAAGTATGCCAAATTGTATGACAGTCAGCAAGACTATGTCTGAGTTTTGAGTACAAAGCCTGATCCTTACTGCACTAAATTTAAATACACCACATTTGATACACAACACCAACTCATTGAGCCCTCACTTCACTAATCTTGTCAACACACCACCAGCTCTAAGTACAACCAAGATTTAACAGGTTTCTCACACTGTCAACAGATAGCTAAGCCTGTTCCCAGAAGCATGGTGGATAACCACAAAAACTCATTCAGGATGGCTTTCCAAACCAAGTCTGCTGCTTCCCTATTGTTATAGGAAAAAATCAGAAGAAAACATACTTTTTTTTTGGCCTGTAATCTGGTATTCTTTCAAGGATGTTTGCAAGACTGACATTAGAAGGTATCACTAGTCCAAAATCAAAGCAAACAGAAATGCGTGAGTATATAGTTTTCACCACAGCCTGTCAGACAACTTGGCATCCTAAAAGTAATAGTTTCTAAATGTTTCCTGAAACTGCAAAAGGAAAAATTAAATATAGATTGGTAAATAGGCATTATGAAACATTAACATCCTGCACATAAAGTCCAATGTGTTAAATAAGTTTCAAAATTATGTAAGCAGCTAAGTAGAGAAAAACTACTCTAATTGCAAGCTCCTGTTGAATGAGAAGTCAGGACTGACTGTCAAGTGTGAACAAAGAACAGGTTCTAACAGAGTGTTGAAAAAACTGTTAGGAGTACTCTCTGCCTCATTCTCTCCAGAAAAACAGCTGAATTAAATTTGCTCTGTTAGTATCCACATAGACTACTCATCCAGAAATATGTAAACATTAATTGTGTATTTTCAGAGGTCATACATGCTCATGAGTCTACTGCACTGGTGAAGTTCAGGGTCAGTGGTCTACTAAAGCCAAATTACTGAAACATTTCATGTATGCTGCTGAACTTATTTTATTGAAATACTAATAAGTCACAGCATCACAGAACCATTTTATTTAATAACTGCTTCACCAATAACCAAAACTTTTAAATAAAAATACTTATTGTGGAGCCTCTTCTGTATCTATGCACCACCTGCTCCACAACTGCTTCATCATCCTTTTGCTCTCCAGCTGCACTCACACAAAAGTTCTAAATAGCTTGCTCCATTATGCAAAGTATGTGTAATCTGTTGCTAAAGTAACTGCTCCAGATACCTCCTGTCACCAGTTGCAGACTCCCATGCCTGATAAAACAAGTGCGAGACAAGGAGTCAGCAAGTTTGCAAAACACATTTATCCTGATGTAGTGCAAATTTTAGTTTCAACATATTTTTATCTAACACATTTTACCACTATTTACTGTTTAGCTTGTCATCCCCTTAACTTTCCCCAGAAAGAATGAAATAAAAAAACCCTTAACATTTACCTTCAACGACTTGGAAATACGTTGTTAGGAAATACATACCTGTTTTGGGATATGACAACTACCATTTGAGAACTTTTATGATGCAGGTTTTACCTAGAGAAGTCTAAAATACCCTCTTAAAAACAACCAGACACCATCCCCTTTGAAATCCCTGTTCACTGACAAATAATAATAACTTCATTCCCTCTAAATATTGCAGAAGTTACCAAAATGTTAAAAGTTACTTACGGTTTTCCCCCAGGAATCCCTGCTAGATTTGGAGGGATTCCAGGTACTCTCATGTGAGGAGGAGGATCAAACCCAACCTGACAACAAAAAGTGAATTAATCTTACACTTGGAATTTCTCATCCATTTCTCAGCAAGTCTCTTTTCTCCACTCCCAAGATACTCTGCATTTAACCAAAAGGTGGCTTTTACCCCCAGTATCAGACAACTGCATGGCCCTCCACTGGGGGCAAAACCCAGACCTTTTTCCTGAGCATTCTTTTGATAGAAGTACTCATACGAAAGCAGAAAATAATTTATCATGCATTCACACACTGAGCATTACCCAGCAGTCCGGGTTAGCAGGGAGAGTCCTGTGTTGGCCCTGGAATCAAGAGCCCATGTCAGCAACAAGCTATGCCAGTGCTTTTCACTCCTGGGAGAGCTAGCACGTACTCAGGCTGGCACAGGGAGGTGCTGGAAAGTAGTTCTGGGCCCCAGCTAGGATCTCAATGCCTCCACAGCATTCTGTGTGGGCACAGCAGCTGAGAGATCTCTCAGACACATTGTGGGGTGCAAACAAGCTCATCCACAGCTTAAAAAAAAACCAACATTCTCTTTACATACTGAAATTTCACTGAATTTTTATATCTTTAGTATGTTTATAAAATAATCCAAGCAGAAAAAGTTGACCAAAATCTTAGTTTTTCTTCTGAGCATTATACATTGTTATTGCTTTAAAAGGAAGGTGTAAGCGATTTAAAATTTGAACATTTTCACACAAAAGCCCTGTTTACCAGTTTGAAAAAAGTGGTCATAGAAACAGTAATGAGAAGTTGACAAGCATAAATCCAACTTTGCAAATTTACAAGTAGGTAAGTTTATGGCAGCTTTCTGCATAGACAAAGCTCATGTTTAGAGAGTCAGGACCCTAGGTTATGCTGTGTGACAGCCACTATAACAACCAGGTTCCATTTACTTACTACACCCACAACTGCAACTATTCTTAACACACCTGATCTCAGAGCTCCAAAATAGGTACTGACCAATTTCTCAGGTTGATTTCCACAAAAAACCCAAAAAAACAGGTACAGAGACCCAGAAAAAAAAACCAAAAAACTTTTACATGTTTCAAGATTAATTTGTTATGTCTATATGGAATACAAATGTGGTTCAGCAACCAAAAAGCAGATGTCCACAGCTGCAGTGTAATACTTTGTGTGTACCAAAACTCCTTTTTCATTTACAGCAGCACAAAATAATTTTTTGGCCTTTATTTATCAGTTAAAGCCCTGGTGAAGGTGAAGGACAAAGAAAACATACACTAATACACTGAAATTCTTTGCTTTCAAGGTGCAAATTTGTTTCTTCAGCCACACAGCAAAGTGAAGCATGCAGTGAAGCACGCAGTGAAGCTGTCAAGCCTCTGACACTGTTATGAGTTGGGAATCCTGCAGTGGTAAATGAAGCATGCAGCTTTTCTCAGTGAACCGCAACTCACAGGACTGAGATTGCATGCAACGTATGGCCTACCATAGGAGATCTTCCATAGGCAACCACGGCAGCTGCAGCAGCAGCAGCACTCATCTGGGGTGACATATTGTGCAGACTGGCATAGGCTGCCCCTGGACTGGTTAACTCTCCATTCATGCCAGCGTGAGGTACCATTCCAAATGGAGCAGGGTACGGTCCTGGTACTGCCAACGGGGTCCGCAAACCTGCAGCTATAGAATCATGAAATTAAGTGGGTTTATTTATGTATTCCTGCATACAGGAAAGAAGCCACTTTTTTTCTCTCCTAAAACACCTTGCCTTCCCCCCTCACACGCTGTCAAGAAACATTGCCATAATTTGTCAGTACCACCAGCTCTTTTCAGTGTAAATAAGATCTACTGAAGTCTGAACTTGCTGATTACTTCTAGCAATCTCTTCTAGCATTACCTATTTCCATTTCTGTAATATTCCCCTGTTTACATTAATCTCTTCTTTGCCAAATTAAGCAGTAAAGCTGACAGACATGGTTTACACAGCTCATGCCTGAAGCAACTGTGTGTACCAGCCTGAATAGCAAAAGTAAACTTCCCCCGGCATTTGTCAAGCTGTGCACTGCAGCAAATATTAGTAGATTCAGACAAAGACTGTAGAAGAGATTGCATGCAGAGTAAGTACCAGAAACTTCTGAGAAGTCTTTTTATATTGCATTCAGTCTCTGGATTATTTGCAAAAAAAGATAAAGACAAAAGTAAACAAAGAAGACTAAGAGACAGAAAGATATTCAAACTCCTGATAATCCAGACATCTGCTTCTCATCAAGCCCTCTCTTGATATCAAGAACAAAGCAATATATTTAGTTAGCAGTCACATGTGTAAAAAAAAAGATTAATTCTGGAACCATAAAAAACCATGAGGTAATGCATTTACCAGCTTGGTTAACCAGAGGGTCCATTGTTGGAGGTTTGCCAAGGCCTGGACGGAGTCCTGGAGTTGCACTAGTGCCTGGGGTTGGCACATCACCTCGAGGAGTTGGTGTGCTGGATTTCAGAACAGGCGTGCTGGCTTTTTCATGCTGGTATCATTAAACAAATTAAATGAGTATTATTTTTAATCCAGGCCATATTATACAATTTATCACAACAGCAGCTGGGATGCTGGGCACCTACTACCTAGTCCCTCAGCCAATTTTCATAAATCCACACAATGCTGACAACATTAACTCGTGAGAGAGAAATGTTGACCTTTTTGATTGCTGCCAAAATTAAAATAAGAAACATAGAAAGTTATTTTCCCTCTTCTACTGACATATAAAAAGGAATGCCTGAGCTATTTTTTTTTCTTCAGGAAAATACAGTATGCATTACCAAACCACTTTAGTTTGAAATCATTAATATCTAAATTATTATTTGACACAGAAAATCTAACTGCAAAAAACAAAATACCACCAAAATATAGTCGAGAGTATAAAAAAACCACGACACAGAGAATCAGATCAAATTATTAGGGATACTACAAGAAAAAGTCTCCAAGGAATAACAGCCTATTTAGAAGAGTTTAACAAAAAAGTCTGAAAAACTTCTTAGTGATTTTTACATGCCATGGTGGTTTTACATGCCATGTAAAACTGTAAGTTATTGCTTCCAACAAAACCACCAAGCCAATGCTTAAGCAACTCTTGCTCCTTGTAATAAATTTGCAACTCATTTGACAGAAATGTAGGAAATAGAAGAAATCAAAACAAGGCAGAAAATACTGCTGAGGAAGAAAGCTTTAAAGATAAAATAATACTTTAAAGATCTGGAAAAAGCAGTAGGCAACTGCAGCCTCAAATGTTTAATGAGGGGTAATTTGTGCCACAAGTAGTAGCAGAAAAGTGGAGAGTCAGATTTTACAAGAAAGAAGACTAGCTGGACCACTGACTGCTACCTACCAGACCCATTTCCTTGGATTTGAGGGAAGTGGAACTTCCTGAAGAAGCTGTAGATGCTGGGCTGCTGGAGGCATCCTTCTTCAGCAGGCGGGCTTTATCGATACCGTTTTCACGGGGTGAATGAGTGGGACTTGCCCTTGGGGAAGAAGGATCCTAGAAACAATGGTAAGGGAAGAACAGCATAGAACTGTGTCATAAACTGGTACACAAACACCACTAAAGAGTCTATGGGAGAAAAAAAAACCACAAAAAAACCCCACCAAACTAGAAGAATTTAAACAGTAAGTGCAAATGACAAGACGTTTTGTTATCTTTGTAGAAAAAAACCTGAAATCCCTTCATCAACCTAGAGAAGTACATGAAGTCATATAATAAGTAATCTGTTTTTATTGTACACTACATGTAATCATAAATTGTTTTCAAGCACAGAGCTTGCAAAGCATACTTAAGTACAAACTAAAGAAAGTGCAGCAAATGTGGTAAGAGTAAGGAAGACCAACAGAAACTGCAGTAACTTGACACAGTTTTTATCATGTATGTTCTCCATGCTCTGCTAGTTGCAATAAACATTTCAAAAATCTCTTATAGGTGATAAAAACCTTGCTTATCTCTACCTTCAGAAGAAGAGGCAGACTCATGCCTTCACAGATTTCACACAGTATTTTGAGTTGGAAGAGACCCACAAGGATCATTGAGTCCAGCTCTTAGGTGGAATGGCTCATACAGGGATCTTTATATGCCATAATAGCTGCCACATTTTTGCTAAACACCATCTGTAATTGCCTTGCCACTTACATCTGCAGAGAAACTGAAATCACCTCTCAGGTGATTATTTTTCTCTGTTCCAGAGGCACTCTCTGCATTTACTTTAACTTGAAATAGCCAGCCCCATGAGTTACAATGCTATCAGAGCTCTGCAGGTTCTCCACGCTCCTCTGGCTCATAAGAATAGCAACAGGGAGAAATCACACCTCACAAAAGGGCTATAAGTCTACGGACTGATTATTAAGCAGTTTCATTGTAGGCCGACCTTCTGAAAGGATTAGTAAAATCACTAGTTGGACACCCATTTTTCTACTTGGCTGACATTGTTTGGGCACCTTGGGCTACTGAGGGCACTTGTCTCCCTACCAGCTTCTCTCCGTTTCACAGACCTGAAGAACCTCACTACCATATTCAGGCTTCCTAAATCTGTGTGCTATAGGAAATAAAAGATGAAGAAAAGGGGGCACCCATCCCTTTACCTTGATACCATTACCAAATCTCAACCCTGGAGAAAAAAAAAAAGTGTCTATAATCTTGTAAAAGTGTCTACAATCTTGTAAAATAACTTCATTCTAGAAAAACAGCATTTATGGAAAATGTCTTTAACATAGGAGATTAAAATACAAGCAATTTTTAAGGTAATTTTTTAAATAACAACCCTACTATGAAATAGAACATTATCTAATGTCTTCCTTTTTCATTCAAAGACAGGAGTTTGAAAACCTCAGCCTTCCACATGCAGTTCACCACAACCCTCTACACTACAGGCCAGCTGTGAAGTGTCAGAATGTTAACTGCAGAGAGAGAAGACCTGGACAAAGCAGCAGAAGAAAAAACTGAGAAGGCAACTAGAAAAATCTTAAAGGAAGACACAGTACTAATAAAAAGGAGAAGTTGTGAATATTTTAACATATCCACAGAGGATTATTTTTCTTCTAACAACTAAAGGTACTTTTCCTTTCACCTTTGGGCAAACGTCAAGACTACAAAAATGAAAAAAGTTACCTCATTGGATACATCTACAACCAAGTTATCGTCACTCTTGTCCCCATCACTGTCCTATTAAAAATAAATAAATATAGTGTTCATTTCAATTAGTACAATAAGAGCCCAGACAGAAAAACTACACATCTACTCAGACATTTTTTGTTTTTCCTAAATAAAAAACAAACAGCCTGTCATTAAGTTATTAGCAGCAGGGACAATAATTAAAAAAGAAACACAACACCTTATTTCTGCTATAATAGTAAAACCCAAGTAAGGTAGAACTAGTTGAAGAATGGGGATCTCATCATCAGTCAGCAAGATGGTCCAAAATCCACCCTTCAATACCACCATAAACAGTTGTTATCACTTCTCCTAAAACAGAAAGGTACTCTGTTCATACACTAAACTTGTATTAATTTAGAGAAAGTACTGTTTGTGCATACCTGGAAAAACACCAAAAAACAGATGTCAGGAAAATAGAGCTTTTTGCCGTGTTTGATGAATCATCTTTCTTAAAGTGATAGTACCATTTCCCTCCTTTTTTCAGAAAGGCAAGTTTTGAAATCAAAAGTTCTGGGAAGGAAAAAACTTCAGAAATGCCAAGGAATTTCAACATTTCTGCCCAAGAAAAGCAAAATACTTGGATGTTCCTAAACAGAAATGTTCTACTGCAGCTTGTCAAACTGCATTTTGAGTGTTCCACTTAGGCTGATGTTCACCTGAGCTGGTCTACCAATGACTGCTGTCATGGTAGTGCCTCCTGGTCCCTCTCTCCAACAGGGGCCAGGATTCCCCAGTAGGCACATTCAGATACAGAGGTCTAGTGATTTCCACAGCACCCCAGAGTGTTTCAATCAGAAGGCAAGTCTTGACTCAAAATCAAGCAAAGAAATGAAGTGAATGTCAAAACTTAACTTCTTGTGGGAAGAAGTTTGACATTTCCAATAAAAGTACTTTTAGTTAAAAAGCTTCTACACAAACAAACCAGACATACAAGATTGCTCAGCTATCCTCCATCTCTTGCTTTCAAAGTGTCTGAGCTTTCACACATAAAACTAAATACTTTCTCTCCCTTCAGGCCACAATGCTTTAAAAAAAACAAAACCGAGCCACCCAAAACCAACCAAACAAAAAACCCAAAACCAACCAACCAACCAAAAGAAACACCCACAAAAACTGAACTGAAAAATGCTCCCTAATCAACAGGTAGTTTCAACCCTTCCCTTCTGTTAACAGCTGAATCTTGCGCCAAGAAATAACATAATAGGGATATTAGGGATCCAAGAGCGCCAATGGTAATTCTATTTGCAACTCAGGAAGCTATCCAATCAACAGGTGAAAACAAAAGACTTGGAAGCTTTAGCTCCATTTATCTGCCATCTCCTGAGAAGCATGAAGCACCCAGAGTACTAGAACAGGTGGGAGCATGTGGGAGAAGGGGCACTGGTTTGCCAGAAACGCCCCTCTGGAGGACAAAAATAGTTGCAAAGCCATGTTTAAGTGAACCCTAGCAACTCGGTCATCTTAATAAACAGAAACTTCCTGGGACTATCAAAGGCATCTCCAGTAACTTCTACCAATATCAGAAGTCTCCTCACTAATAAATTCATGCAGTGAAACTATATCGGTACTAATATGAAAATTAGTCAAAAGTTAAAAAGGGGGAAAAAATTCACTTTTTATTATTATTCCAAAAGCTACAGGTCCTAGAACTCATTTATGTGCCTTTTGACAAAAGCAGTATTTCCTTGTTGCTACAAGGGATTAATCTAAAATGAGCTCAATGAGCAGATCTGTATTTGCTTAATTGGTGGGCCTTCCAAAAACACTTGTCTTCAAGATTAGAATAAATCTGGAACTTTCCAATATCCTTGGATATATTTTAACTTGATGCTGCCTTTAGCTGTAAAGTCCATGTCAAACAAACAGAGGGCAGAAACATTTAAAATGTGGATTAAAAACTGCTTCTACTGTGCAATAGCATCCTTTACATTTCCTTATGGTAGAAACACAAGAAAAACAAGTAAGTAAAGCTTTTCCTTCCTTTTTATATCAAGCATAGCTTAAGAATGCTTAATCTCCAAACATTAAAAATGAAAAATGCCAATAGAGTATCAAACCCTTAAAGCTGAGGGAGTAAGATGGGGAAGTTTGCCAAACCCTTCTGTAATCAAAACATTATTATTAGAAAGTGGTGGAAAAAACAACTTGTAAAGCCATTAACAGCGCTAAAATATCTAATAGCTGCTCAAAGACATTATCCAAGTGGAGAGAAATTAAAATTACCCTTCCAAATACTGAGAAAATAAAATGGCACCTAATTTTGTCTTGGGTTTCAGTAACCAAGAATTAATTAGTGATCCGAATCACATAAACCAGATAATTTGCCCAATTATTGCTGTATTAAAGTGCAGTATGTTCTAATAGATTTGAATTTTGCTTTTCAGTACTCTCTCACACCAGTCCTAGTTTCTTAGGCCGGTTTAAATACCATCCTGTGTTTTGGCTGAGAATTTAGACGTGAAGTCAAAAGCCTATGTGAACCTTCTGATGTTCACTCACATTGTTGCAATGAAGTGTCTCTTTAAAACCAAGCAACAAGCAAGCTAGTTAAAAATGCAGAACACAAAACTCTGAACTTTCAACATTTCAATTTTCTTTCTGCTGGAATTGCCTTATCAGCCAGAAGTAAAATTCAGTAAGCTGGTACAGCTTGACAGCATATGCAATTTGTAATGGTAATTATAACTCAGCATGGTAATAACTACTTATCATTAAAATTTACCAACTATAACAAAATTCTCCATTTCAAACAAACCTGCAGTTTCTAGAGGAGTCCAGAAAGAATGTCACTCAAACTCTGAAAAATGCCCCAGAGCACAGTGAATCCCAAACAGCTACTCCTACTGAGGACTATTACTTCACAATATCCTAAACTACTGAATCACAGCCCTTCCTAAGATTTGAATCTGTTCCTCTCTGGCACATATATTCATGTACTACTTCATCTATAGGAATGTTGCCTTGGTCTTCACAGCTCTTTTACTCCTCATACAAGCACAGTATGTGCAAATTAATTAATCATTTCCTTGACACAGATTTGCTTACATAGTGGCTGGAATCCTTATCATCCACCTTTCTCTTTTTGATGTCATTGGCATATTCAGGGCCATTCCTGCGTTTATCGCTTCGTAGACTGTCGGGGACCAACAGAGAATTACTCTGTAAAGACAAAAATCAAGGTCAATCAAAGATTCCTTTTAGGATTCCTCCATATATTCATAAAAATTCAAATTGATGTGATAGATGTTTTAGAAACGTGATACATACTTAAGTCTTTCAATTCAATTTAATTCAAAACAAAGTCCTCCAGGCAAACATATACAGCTCCACACATTCTAAGAAGCTTGGCTTTTCATTGTTCAACTTATCAAAAGTTTAGTTCACTTGTCAGTCACCATCTATTTAACTAATTAATTCAACTGAATTTATTGTTTAGGAGAAGAAGAAGGCTTGCAGTTTATTCATGAGCAAGTAAAAACAATTTAATTATTTTTTTAATGTTCAGATTACATATAATAAAAGGGATTTACTACACAATCCGATTGATCAGTCACTTTTAGAGCACCATTAATAGATGAAGCTTTGGTACCTACACCTGCAGGTATGGACAGATAAACAGCAGCTTGCCTTTAATGCCTAAAATAACAAGTATGTGCTGAATACGGTTATGCAGTAATCAATTGTTAGCTGGAGTTAGCTCCAATTTGATTCCTTCAACAAATGGATTGCAAACAAAGATCAAATATTTTTACTTCCAGCATAACATTCACTACTAGTGTGAAATTAAGGCTAAAGTGTTGCTTAATCAGACTTGATCTGAAAAACTGAGGCCAACACAGGCACACAAAAGACAAAAGCAAAGACTAATCTTTTCCTCAAACTACATGGACTGCTTTCATTCATGCTAAGTTATGCTAAGTACAAACTGTTGACCCAAAGAGCATTTTAGACATTTTTCAGTCACATGACAATTTGATATGCCTGTGATTACCGATTCCCATCTCCATCTCAGTTCCAGCTAAAGCATTAAAATGTGTTACAATGAGTTCTTTTAAGTGCAGGATTAGCATATGCAAGAAGGCAATTTGTTCACTGATGTGTTAATGCTGCGAACAATACTGAATGGGTTGAGAAAAAAATCTCCTTTCACAAAGACCTGGTAAGCCTAGATCCAAAAAGCCAAGTACATGCTTAGATAAATAAATATAGGCTCACATAAATATATAAGTAAACAGGCGTTTACATCCAGACACGTATCTCTCTCAAGAGAGAAGTCTAATACCAACAGGAACTTCGGTGTAAGCCCTCAAAGGACATATTTAGATCTACCCAAGAGACAGATATTTACCTTAATATATCATAAATTTATACAAATAGCCAGTGAACTGTGCACTGAATAGCTTCCCCTTCAAAACCTGAAGACATCAAGATAGTTTTGCTCAAACACAAATGTTTAGCCCCAAGGAGAAGGAGAAGGAAACAGGGTACATAAGGCAATCTGAATCCTCTTTTTCCTAATTCAGAAGCTGCACTTTAAAGCCAACTCTAAGCTCTTTTATTCATGACTATTCAAGCTAAACAAATGCCAAAGGGCTTATATAAAGCATATATAGGAGGGTCTATTGAAATTCAGTATAAAGAAGCTCAAAATAATGTCTTTACCGAAATGTTTTGTGGCTAAAAGGTGGGCTTGTTGGATCATTGAACTAATTGCCTTGACAAATACATTCAGAATTTAACCCCTTATCTCCTCCCAGATGCACACAAACTCAGGGATTCACTAGTCTGAAAACCATTAAAACTAATTTTCAACATTTTAATGTTAAATCCATCATGCTTGTGGCAGTAGAAACATCTCAAGAAGCAGCAGAAATACCTTAAGAAGTAAGATGTCAGTTAAAACTTGACCAGAAGGTTTCTTCCTCTTAAGGAAGAAAGTCTTTTGGTTAAGAGATACTTTCCTTAATAAAAATAACTAAAAATTTCTATTTTTCTACTGAAGAATTGAGATTAAAATAATTAAAGCAAATGCAGTAAAGAGAAAAAAAGTCAGCTCCTCACTTTAATTTAAAAAAAATGTATGAAGAGCAGAAAGGTGGCAAAGAGGCAACACTTGGAAAAAATTTAGCAAGCTTGCTATTTGGAGTTACAGCTTGCAAAATGTGACAACCTATAGGCATAACTATTATAGCTGATTTTTTTTTTCTTTTTAAATTTACTCTACCTAAACAATGCTGACAATATTTTATACTGTTTGTCTTGTCGAATTTCAAAACTGTGAAATATAACATAGGAAATGCCAGGTCCCACTGAGTCCTAAACACCAAACAAAGATTATTAGATTTGTTTTTTCTCCAAAAGACTGGTTTCTCACACTAACATATAATTACATCACAAGCTTATTCTGCAAAACATATCCTCTATGGTCATACTCACACCACTTTTCTGTAACTTACCACATTAATTTAAACCACTGTTCTCTGTGATCAGAGCATCCATGCTAGGAAGCTGCTGTAGAGCAGCTCTACATTTCCCAGCAGCTACATCAGAAATTGCAAATAAGATCATGCTCTTTTTATGGCAAAATCTATGAGTAAACTCAAAAATTAAAAAGTTCTTGCTTTGTTTCCCATAGAAGTTCAAGAAAGTTCTAACAACTTTGACTAAAACCAGGTAAAGAAAAAACAGCTTGCTACTGTAAACTACTACCATAATTCAAACTACCAAATAGGTAAGATTTCATTCAAGAATGTGAAAATATGAATATTTTACAATAGTGCAAATAGTAAATCCAGAACACTGAAGAACAAATTCAATAAATGAAAATACAAGAACTGGTAAAGAGATGATCATAGATGCCTTTATTAATATCTCTTACCTTTGTAATGATAAGGTTCAGAGAACAGTGAGAACATACTAAAAGCCACCTTTCCTCATTTTAGCTCTGGTAGAGTTTATACTTGCTGTATGCCCACTGTCAAACAGGGCCGGCCAGAAGGCAGCAGCAGCAGCCTCACAACATTAGAGTTTCCTTATTTTCTCTTTTGAAGAGTGATCTGTTTAGTTCTCCTAACTAGGTCTACTAACAACTGACTTATTTTCAAAAGTGGGACAAGAATTTGGTTGTAATTTGTTTAAAATAACTCTACAGAAATTTTCATCTGGGATAGCTCTTCAATAATGATTCAGCAAAAAGGGCAATAATGTGTGTGTGTATATATATATATATACACACACGCATGCAGTTTATATTCTAAAGAGAAACTGCATAGCATCAAATTTTATTTTGTCTTAATTTCAACAGATTAGATACATGAGTGAGGATACTCCTTTCATACTTAAGAGTTCAGTTCATTAAGGATTACCAATGCAACATTTACAAATCATGAAGCTCAGATCAGAGGAAGTGGTCAAAATCAGTTTCATGTGTTTTCCTATCAGAATTACCAGACTGTATAAATGCTGTACAGCAGGCAACTTGCGATCCGGAAGCAACTCTGCTGCCAGCAAAAGTTAAATACTGAAACCACCAGAAGGCAAATGCAAAACAAAAACCTGGTCCTGATGCACAGCAAGAATGTAGGCTCCCTACTAGGAATCTAATGCACATTTTTCAAATGCACCTCTTTGACTGCCACACTGCTCCCCACAGGAACCACTTCCCAACCTCAACTGGGCCAGAGGCGCGGGCTGAGAGCACTTCATTTATCCCATTACCCCGCTTATAATACAGCACAGACAATTCATACAGAATAGCACATGCAGAACTGACAACTGACTTTATGCTGATCATTACATCAATTAAATAACAGTATTTACATGACATCTGTGCAGATGGTTCAACTGCACCTGGTCCCAATTAAGATGTTTTCTAGTGCTGGGCTCCTTAGTCCTCTCACTCCCCTTTTCCCCAAAGATGTGTGATGGCCTGCTCTGTGCTTGGCCATTCCCTGACTCGCTGCACATCCCTCAGCCACCACAGCCAGTTACCACAGCTAACGACTTGGGCTTGCCTGCTGTGCTCAGTGGAGCCTCTGTGTTTATTTTATTTAACCATGCATGGGGCCTCTGCCCTGCCTCTGCACCACACACCAGTGCTATCTACAGATATGCACAAATGGACAGGAACAGGTACAATTCCTTGCTGAGTAGGCAAAACAGGATCAAGTCTAACAACTACACCCAAAACACCAGTTGCTCCTTGTTAGGACTCACTGACAGGAATAGAGTAGATGCTGGAAGATGGACTTTAATATCCCCCAGACAGGCAAAAGAAGATTGCACTCAAAGCTATTCTGTTCCAGAATTACTAACTTCAATTTGTTCAATATGCTTTACTGCAAACACGCATGTCAAAAACCCAAAAGCTGACTTAGGAAGTCAGTAAGTTTTGTGTCAAATTACTCCTGATGGAAAGCTACTTGACCTCTCCTTTTTTTCAAGTACCACTTTAATTTATATTGAGTTCACAATCAGATTACATTAACAAAGAATAAGTTGATTTCAGTATTTTCGAGCTATTGTTGTCAAAATCAAGGTATCCATAAAAACTTTTACCAAACCATCTCAAACCCATTGCCCTTTGTCATCAACCTTATGCTGCCTTCTATCAGCTACAAACTAAACTGCAACTGCTCTAGCAACCCAGAGCTCTTATAGATCAGCAATCCCTGGAGCCATTCTTTCTTCAAAAAGTCCAAGAAATATACCTGTGGTATGCTGATCAGTACCATAGACTTCCATATAACAACTTTTATGAATTTCTTTCCCCCATTGAAAGAATTAAAACACAAAACCAGCTTGCACATAATATCTTCAATGAAATAGCACTCAGTTGTTCATGCCCAACTTCTCCAAGACTGGGAGACAAAGAATAGGATACAGAGCTCAGGGCATAGAATATTTTTCAACTGTAGGAAAAGAGCATTTGCTTTACAAAACAATAGCAATGTTTACACTTAACAATGAAGGCAAAAAAATATCTGGGAAAATTTATGAATACTTCCTAGGCCTTAGAAAATAAGCTCAGTATTTTTCATGAGGACAAAAGACAAATACCAACTAATGTAAACCCTAAGCACACAATGAAGTAAGATTTCACTGTCTGAAAATGACTACTAAATGTTACAACAGAGTGCATCAAAACATTTGCATTTCTGTGCTGTCAAACAGGATACTAGACTAGTGGGAACACAAGTGATAAATGAAAACATACAATGAGTTTGAAAACTGCTGCAAGCACATTTCCTAAAGAAAAAAACGTGGATATCAAAGTTCTTTCATACTGGTATCTCCCAAAGCTTTCAGATTCAGTTGCAAAACTTGCTTCCTTTGTCTGGCTTCACTACCTGCAGCCAGAATTTGCCACATTAGAAGGGATGCCTGCATTTGTACAATAACACGACCCAGTTTGGGACAGTTAAGAGATAAATCAGTCAAAACCCACCAGCCATTACCCACCTAGGCATGTAATTTAAACCTGACAACACAGTTTTAGCATTCATGTAGGAAGTATACTATTATTACTAACTTATATGTTACTCATTAGACAAATGAGTGAGATTTACCAAAAAACTTTTCTTAATTTTACTTTCTGGAACTTGAGCTAATATATACAAGAAAAACGTCATGCTAATTTAGATATAACAAAAGTAGTTAAACTGGCCAAAATAAAAAATGATGAAACCATGTCTGTATATTAATTTATAAATACAAGAATGTCACTCATTTTGGTGTATTTCTCCATATACAACACATAAAAGCTCATTACTGCTTATGTAAGGAGACTTTAAAAAATAAATCCACATCTAATTTAAAAATTAATATGCTCCAATCTGTCACAGTGCACTTTAACCCAAAGTTATGTCACAAAACCTCAATTTAAAACCCCATACACAGGCGCTAAATTTTAACTTTTTGAGCTGGCATTTCCAGCTTTTAGCTTTTACTGATAGGGCTTGAAGGTCATGCTAGACATATTTGATGGAAATCATACTGTAGAACTGCACAGTAACAGCAAACATCATGCTGGATATAGGTAACTTACAAACTGCCTGGGGTTTGGTGGCTTGGATGATGAAAGCATCCCTGTCAGGATTTTTAGCAGCACCATTACTTTTAAAATGCTGTTCTGAAAATCAAATTGATTTTATCTTCATGACCCAAATGTTATAAAGTGATTTCAACCACACAAAGCAACCAAACAAACCTGTTGCTATCCCTTGTGTACCTGGGACCCATATTCTATTATCCTTAAAACTATATTTTAGATTAAAAGAAAATTCCATTAAAAATGTAAGAGAATTAGAGAAGCTTGAAGAGCCCATAATTCCCAGCTGATAATTTTAGTCATAGAGTTGAACTTAACTATCTCTTGAGTTATTCTTTCATTGAAGGGGTCCTTTACTGCTAAGATTTTGATGTAACAATGTATTTAAGAATTTTAAGTTCAAGTTCACCTGTATTCAGCTACTAAAGTTTAAGTTAGCTATGCAGTATTATCCTGCACTGAGGCCAGAAAGAAACTAGAATGACCATAGTGTAGTATGCAAAACTCAGTGTATCCACATGGCAAAATTCCTTTATGATATAAAGACTCAGATTATTTAAAAGTTAATTACTGATAAACCAACATAAAAACACTCTGCTTCAGGTAATAAGCAAGCAATCATCAGTTAGACATATGGATACAGAAGCAACTGCAGCAACAATTTTACATAGTTTAAGTAAAATTTACATCTATAGTAAACTAAGCAAGTGATCCTGCAACTCTCCCACAACCCAAAAGTGAGGTTTAATTTTTGATACTTTTCCTTCCATAGGCAAAAACTACTCTCAGCTACAAGATTAAGTCAGAGTCCAAATTTCACAATGCTAAGAACCTGACTTTAAATTCAAACCCTCAATCAAGATTGCTTAAAATGAAAATTAATTAAACCAAATTGCATGATGGACAGGGCAGGAAGCTGGGACCAGGGAAAGGTCATGAAACATATCAAATCAAAACACAGAGCCACCACTAGCTGGGGATTCCTGCAGTCAACTAACAGCACTCAAAGAAGTATGTCCCACACTGAGCAAAAAGCCCTGAATAAGTCAGAGATTTAATAAAAAACCCAACTTAAAATTATTTCTGCAGACACACTGTCATTAATAACATTAAGCAAGCTGAAATGAATGCTTCTTGCTTAGTAATCTAAAACTAAAAGACTGCTGCAAAAGATATGCAGATACTTTCCAGTAAATAATTGTCAAGCAATAAACTGGAAATAATTTTTATATATATTAAATAAGCAGCAATAAAAGTCAGAAATTTAGTACTGTACAACTATCTGTCAAATAATTTTTCCTAGTTCTTGTCTTTTGTAATTGTGAAAAGGAACAAAATAGAGCCCAAATTCAGCTCTGACGTAAACAAACAGAATGAGCTTTGTTACTTGAATTAAGTTGCACATGACCATCTCTAACAGATTAATACAGCAATATCACTTAAAACCAAACAGCATGAAAAGCAGCAAGTAGTTCTTTAGAGGGATTTTCAGAGAAGGCCAAATCTATTACAGCTTCTGTCTACAGGGAAAAAAGTATCACTGTAGGAGTTATACCTGAAGCATAAATTAAGCAGCAGTGACATTAGTATGGCTTCAACAGATGCAGTTAAAAAAATCTCCTAGGGCCAAACACCATCATGACACGTTTAAAATTCTCACAATTAAATTTCTCACCTGTTCTCCAACTCTTAATTCCTGAAAATCCTAGAGACTGAAAATCTCAACTCTGGACTAAGAATGCTGTATTTGCAACGTCCTTTTTGATTTGTAACTTTGTGCCCCCTTTCTGCCTTCAACAAGCAAACTAAAGCTCGAGTTTACCTAAAAGCATTCTGCTCAGAAACAAGACTCCTTTGTACAGTCCATCAAACAGATGATCTGGGGTCCCGCATAAACCAAGACATATCTTAACAGAAAACACACACACCTTGTATCATGAAAATAACTAAAAGGAAGACAAAACAGACAAACAGCACATCATCTGATTATCACATTATTGGAAATGGAAACATTAGCAGGAACGTTGGTACTTACTGTGCCTGGCTCTCTGTCTGCTCCCGCAGTAACCAAGAAATGGACAGACATGCCCGTTCAGACACAGAGGCAAGAACAGAAATAAAAAAGGGGGGAAAAAAATTAGAACACAAGCCACAAACAGTTTTAAAATGGCTTTTATTTATATAAGTCATTGCACATTCCTAATACAGTGATTTCCTGAAAATTACAGTATTTTGTAAACATGATTTACAGTTTAACCATACACAAAGCCTAGTTTTATTTCATGACAGAATAAATTATTTTCTTTTCAAAAATTAGTCAAGTGCAATTTTGCCCAATATTTAACTGAGTACTAGAATTTAAGCTTATGAAACTAAAGTAACAGATGCAATTATCTAAATCCTTTGCTTGAACACATTCACTCCAAAATTTAACTTCTTGTTCCCCCTACTTTCCCACCCACCCATTTAACAACATTACTTTGTTTGAAAAAAATCACCATTATGCAGTTTAACAATTTTCCACAATATGGTGCAGGCCACTGCTATTACAACTAAGCATTTACCAGGATGTCAAAAGGCCCTGCAAAGTATAGAGCAGGTGACACCTAGTGATCCCCTTTAAAATACTGAAAAATTCCAAGTTGAATTTTTCTTCAGTGGTTTATATGCAGACATTTTAAAGTTTGCCAACAGTTTTTTTTTTTTTTCGTTCTATGTAACTTGAATTCTTTAGAGATGCATATAATTTGCAGCAATGCGCAAATTTGACAATGTCCTAATCAGGCCTGCCATGCCTCTCACCTCTGTGGTGGTCTGCATCGTGATGCTTCTTGTCATCTTTTATTGCCAAGTGAGACTGCCCACCCAAAGCACTGGAGAGGGCAAGAAGGCCAGCACTGCTTCCAAGTGGAGGGATTCCTGGAGGCTGAAGTCCTGATGGATGCGGTGTTAGAGGCACTGGAGGTCCGTGGCCATGGGAGAGATGCTGAGCCTGCAACTGCTGCTGCTGTTCCCAGTGGTATCATCATCCCCAGAAGAACAGCGTACAGCAGACAGTTTGGGAAGGATAAGGCAGAAGTTTGGTTAATTATTGAGAATCTATAGTGAATTTTGACATTTATTTGTTTCCTCTTAGTCTAGCCCCTCCCCTTTAACCCACCGCACTATATAAGTGCATTGTATCATGCTGTCTGAGGACAACTCTGCTCACATCCCAGAAAAACTTATTTTGCAGCCTGACACATAAGTTCAGCAATTATGGGTTGTTTTGGGCAGCTACTGCCTGCCACAGCATCTCTGACAACACAGAACAGCAGCAGAAGAATCAAACACCTTTCCCTTTCCAGAGAAAGCCGTATCACTGCTCTGAAAATAGAAGTTCCAGCAGCAAGATTGGTTTAAACTCACATCCCTCTCTTTCCCCAGTCTGGAAGCAGCAAGTACCTTTCTATCCTAAATATTAAAGAATGTAAAAGATACAATGAACTCCATATTAGTAAAGTTTCATTTGTATTTTATTCTAGCCAAGGTTTTTAAGGGAAAGAGGGGAAATTATTCATGACTTAATGCTCTGTTTAGGAGCCAGATTTGAGCTGAAAATCCAGGTATTTTAGATAGCATGGAGTTCTCAACAAGAAACATGGTATTAATGATGTACATCCACTTTTAAAAGGAGTTTGCAAGATCAAAATCATAATGAATGGACACACAACCCTGTAACCAATCTGCTAAAATAATCCGTAAGTAATTTTAGAAACAGAGTTTTTACGTTAGAATGTCTTCCCCATAGTTTAAATATTAAGATATTTTCTAGTTAAAGCTTCCATGGCTTTATTAATGTTTACCAAGTTCAGCTATCCATTTAATTTGCCTAAAATGCTTAGCACAGTTTTTTTTTTAGAAAATGAAGCTTCAAAAACACCTTTAGCTTAGTCATAGCTCCCATAATCTGCTCCAGGTTAACAAGTATTCTGCCCCTCTCTCCTGCTTCCTTGTGTCTGGACATGTGAATAGAAGACAGAACAATCCTCTCCACCTTGGTCACTCTCCCTCTCCTCAAGGCAGACACCAGGCAAAAGCTAAAGTGCCCCCCAATTCACAGGATCGAAAAGGAGACAAAAAAACGTATGTCTGAACAGGATGAACTCAACTCTGACCAGGTGAATGCTAGTGGTCCTGCAGCAGCATGTAAAATTTTTACATTTACAGCTGGTAGCTACTGAAATCATTCCTGGACTGCAGTTTACAATATCTCATGCATCACACCAAAAAAACCTCTACTCAAAATAATGCAGCAATATTTAATCTGTTTATTTACGTATGAAATCTTTTCAAGACAACCAGTCAACAATACCTGTATAACATCTACCGGCATATGAATTAATTTATTTATCACTATTTATATATATTACTACTGAACTCCTACACTTTTACTTCTCATAACCCCATCTCAAGACATGCCTTGAGCTGTTTATAAAATTATGCAGACACAGGGGCTCACATTCAAGAACTCTACACTGCACTTGCTAATTTTTCACTTTTCTGCTGTCCTAACTGTCGTGCATTTACTTATTTTAAATTACAAGACAATCTTTAATTGTCTTGTAATCTCTAAATTACAATAAAGATTGTAATCTCTAAATTTCAATCTTTAAATTTACCACAATGCATTTAGTCAATTCTGTAAAGCCACATATTTATCAAATCTTTCTCACACACATATCAGGAATTTATTTTTGAATGCTGCATAAAAAGCCATGCTAGTATACACTTCAAAACATACATCTGATCATCACCCTTTTCAGTTTGGAAAACTAGGTAAAAGAGAACTTATTATTATTCTTCTAATTTAATGAGTTTTCAAAAGGCAACATTTTGAAGGAAGCATTAGGAACCATTTTGATTTTAAAGTAGTTAACACAGTAGACCACTTTCTACAATATCAACCAGTTTTTGCTAGTAAAGCTTCACTTAAGTGAAGAACTATCAGTAAGGAGCACTATAAGGTCTGACAGGTCTGCAGAGGTTTGGTTTGGGGGTTTTGCCTGTTTTTTGAATCCAGCCTCTAAAGAGCAATATGACATCCCTCTCCACACTGACTTTAATAAGACTTCAGTAGTTTCCAGCACATTTCCTCAAAACGGGTGATAACCTGATATTTTGGGTGTCTCTCTCAGAGATGGTAACTTAGTCACCTCCTTCCTCACTTCAGCCAGGTCAGTCATCTGCACTCTAGCTCTGAGGCAACTTCAATGAGCAGTACTGTGCAGCATTGTTGGCATCACTCTTACTTGTCCCCAGCTGCACTATCACCCCACATTACCTAATTTTATGTGCAACTTCCTAAAAATAAAAATTGATTTATTCCTTCCAAACTTGTTTCATGGCAAAAAGGCTCCTCCCTTCTCCGCCAATAAGCCCAAACTAGCTTCTTTTGCAGAGTGACCATAGGAAGGTTGAAACCTGGAACAGGAGTTAAATTGTTTCCATTTTTGCCCCTACTATTTGGGAAGTGTAGGAGGATAACCCTTATTCATCTCTATCCTGCTTGGTTTAATTAGCAAACAAGTTAAGACACTTGATTTCAAGAAGCACAAGTTAACATTTTAAGAAATGTCAGGGGCACCTTACCTACCATATCTCTGGCTCTGGTTTGTAGCCTACATACCACACATTATGAAAATAGTCTGAGAAATGAGGAACAGATAAATTGTTCTGAACAGATAAGAGGTTCTGAAGGTGAGAGTGGAAGGGCTGGGTCCTGTGCTCTCTGGTGGTGCTGCACACAGATAGTGGGGAGCAATGGGCAAGGTGTGGTGTGAGAGTTGCAAGTGCATTGCAAAGCTGCCCTGCACATTTTTGCAGCTTTGCAAATGTTTAGTTACAGGCATGGTACACAAAGATCTGTAAATATGGCACTACATGAAACTGACTTATAACTGAAATCCTGATTATGGTCTTTTAAGCCACCAGTGTTATATCATGATTTCATGTTTATTATCTGATGTTCATCGCTGTTCAGGGCTTCATTACACTGATTTATTGCTTATGTGTTATTTATTCATAACAGGTTTGAAGTTCTCCCTAAGAGATGAAGGATCATTCATAAAGATGATCCTTTCCAGAAATTCATATTATTTTTATTTAAAAAACCTTAATTTTTAAAAGCACATTGTATTATCTTTGTAGAAGGGATAAAAGGAATATGTGCTGCACACAAAGGAAAAAAATAAAGAATAGGGAGAGGGATAACAGCAATGTTCACCAGATGCATTTAGTAACTAAACATTTGCCATAGTAGATCCTACAAATAATTATGTTATGCATATAATCACTTTCCCATCACTTCAAAGACACTAATGCCTGCTCTGTAACCTTTTAAGAGCTTAGCAGCAGTGAGATATAAAACGGAGTAGGCTGGCAGCAGTATCATGGTCTACTAGGCATGTTCATTAGCAGTTAATTAAAAACTAGACATCTGCCATAAGAAATGTGCTCAAAAAAGGATGAGTAACAGGTCTGTCTTAGTACCAATTATTATTATTACTTGCAGAGCAAAGGCTGTGTCCACTTTCAGAGGAAAGTGGGAAGGTAGAGAAGAGTGCAATGATGCATACATAAGTGACTGCACTTAAGATAATTAGCCACAGCAGTGATTTTAAAATTATCTGTAGCTCACCCACCATTTTGTTACAAACCTAGAAGTTCTTCCTATTTGCAAGGGGAGAAATGGAATTACAAACTCATATTACTGTACTGTTTAGATATAGGTTCTTTTGCCTCAGTTTTTTATTTCCCAGTGTCTCCATAACTAAACCGTAAAGATCGAAACTCGGCATATAAAAAACAGCATTACTGTCCCTGAGCAAGCACCTCCTAACAATTTTAAAGGTAGTACAGCTTTTTATCTCCCACATTTTAGGCAAAGTCCAGCTATGAAGAGATCTTCAATCAAGACTTAAAATGCAGAATTAGATTTTCAATCTCTGACAAAGACTTCCAAAGACAGAGTTAGTATGTCTTTGTGAAACAGAGCTCCTATAATTAAACAGTGATAGGTCTCCCTTAGGCTCCTTGCTCATAAAAGACAAAAAAACAGCTCTTACAATCCTACTCCTCACATTAAAGCAGCTCTGGTGAGGTCTCAAACACCTGATTTTACTTTTGACACTTTTTTCACTTAAATATATGGTTTTTACTCCTTATCATTAAGTACTTAGAGCATTCTTCTGTTCTTAAACAGATGTATGATGTACTCTTCTGTATCTCTTGAAAAGCACTGAATTAAAAATTCAGATGTTACTGCAAATGAATGGTGGAAAAAAAGGTTATGCTTTGTCCCAGACTACAAGAGCTGTCTTCTCTTGGGCTTTTTCTAAATAAACACTTGAAAAATAAACACAGAAAAATGTTTCCAAAATCTTATCAGCACTAGCATCAGTAATACTATCAACAGTTGCCTCCAAGTTCCATAGAGGTGTTCTGAAAAAATATCTGGAAAACACAAGACATTTAGAGACCTAAAATGTAAAGGATGCTATTTCATGTCAACTTTTGTAAAATGGAAGAAATGTGATTTTGCTCAACTCATGCCGACATGAGAAAAAAACCACATATTACTGTGTTCAGTTTCATTATCACACTCACTTCCTTACCAAAGGAACATCTTCCAGTCTTTCATTTGCTTCCTTGAATTTCTTAAGGAAATGAGTGCCTGCATCAAATATCTGCAGCCACTAAACACAAAAGGGACACTGTCTGAGTACATACAGGTAGTTGATCAAGGAATAACCTTTTCCATCACTGTTTAGAAATATTCTTAAAACCAATATTTCAAATATAACCTTTCAAAAAAGGAAGTAACTCAAGACTATGCTCCTTTCACATCCCATTTTTTCCCTCATCCTAAAAAAAGCCAAAAACTCTGTATGTACAATCCACTGTAAGAACAGTCAAATTAGGCAGGAGGAAACTCAACAGACACTCTAAGCTGTTAATTAATACTTACATTTAAATTTCTGTAAGTACTTTCTAAAGAGTATTTCAGCTATAGGGAAGAATATATTTCAGGACAACAAACAAGCACTTGGAAGAATATATTCATATTCTTCTACAAAAGTGGACATGGGAAGAGTAAAAGATACCATCTACTTAAGGCTTCTAGCATGTCTTTGATGTGGCCCCTCACAAAATTCTTGCCACTCAAAGAAATAGTGCATTGAGGGATGGATTATTACATGGATGAGGAACTGCATCTGAAGAGTCAATGAAACTTAACCCAAAGAGTCAATGGCTTCACACCTCTGTGGAAAACAGGAATAAGCTGAGTCCCTCAGAAGCCCAAAATGTGACCAACACTACACAATACCTTCATCAATGACACAGGAAATGGGACTGCAAAAACTGTGCCTTCTGCAAGTTTGCAGATGACACCAAGCCATGCAGTGCAATTGATTCACTTAAGGGAAAGGGTCACATCAAGATGGACTTTGACAGGTCCAAGAAGTGGCACCATCTTATATGGTTCTCAAGAGGTTCCACACGGCCAAATGCAATGTCTGGCACTGACCTGTGACGATTCCTAGACTGGGGGGATGAAGGGCTTGGGAATGGCCCTGCTGAAAAGGACTGGCGGGGGCTAGAAGATAAATCATTGGATTACTGCATCTACAGCCCAGAAACAAAACTCTATCCTGGGCTGCATCAAAAGGATTTGGCCAGCAGGTCAAAGGAAGGGGTTCTGTTCCTCTTCTTCCCTCTACATCATGAGATGCTTACTGGAGTACCATGCCCTGCTCTGGGGTCAATAGTGCAAAAAAGAAATTAATGGCCTACAGCAGGTTCAAAGAAGGCCCACAAAAACGATATGAGGGGGCTGGAACACCTTTCCTAAGGAAAAAATACAAGGCTGGGCTTGTTCAGCCTGAAGGCTCCAGGAACACCTTACTGAGATCTTTAGATACAAAGTGTGTCTGTAAGAAAATGGAAAGAGACTTTTTTCCAGAGCCTGTAGCTGCAGAACAAGAGGCTGTGGCTTTACACTAAAAGGTGGTAAGCTTACATTGGACACAATGACAAAACTTTTATGTGGTGGGTGGTGAGCCACTGGATGCTCCATCCCTGGAAGTGCTCATAGTCAAGTTTGGATGGATTTTGAGCAACCTGTCTTGTGAAAGGTGTTCCTGTCCCCATGGCAGAGGGTTTTGGTTTGATCTTTGAACGTTTCTTCCAATCCAAACCTTTCTATCATAGGTAAACAGATTTATTTATGAAACACCAAATATGCATTGTTTACTGCTCCATTTCCCAATTTTGCTTTGGCAGCAGCTGTCATGTTTCCTTCTTGATGCTTCTACATGTTTATTTTTCCTTGATAATATCTCCAATAAAGTGTGTTAATAGTCCCCACAAGACACTTCCTTCTGACCTATTTCAGCCCTAACCTTCAGTACCACTGCAGCAATTTACAAAACTAAGGTCTGAGTTTGCTATCTTTTGCTGACTGTACACAAGTGTGAAGAGCAGCTGATACACCAGACAGCTGAGATCACATTCACAGACAACTCAACAGGCTGGAAAAATGGGCAAGTGCAATATCCTACATCAGGAGGAACAATACCATAAATTCATTTATGTTGGGATCCACACAGCTAGAAAGCAGCTTTACAGAAAAGGTCCTTCCATACCAAATTGTGCAGGAGTCAGCAGCAATGTTTCCTTGTGGAAAAGCAGGTGAGTCTTGGGCTGCATCAGACAAAGTATTGCAGCAGGTCTAGAGAGAGGATCCGTCTCTACTTTTCACTGTGGAAACTACAGCTGGATTACCATGTCCTGTTCTGAGTTTCTCCTTGCATGAGATACGAACAAAATAGAGAGCATCCAACAATACAAACAGTCCCAGATCCCTCAGCCCCTCCTCATATGACATTCCCCAGTCCCTTACCTTTATAGCCTATCACCAATGGTAGCCTGACGAAAGGCAAAAGGCAATGGGTGCAGACTAACACATGGGAGGCTCTTCTTGAACATTAGAGCACACTCATTTTTGACTGAGCCCTTGCACAGGCTACCCAGGGAGCTCTGGAGTTTCCATTTTTGAACAAACTCAAAAGCTGTATGGACATGGTCCTGCATAACTCATCCTCGGTGGTCCTGTTTGAGCAGGGGCAAGTACGTCAGATGACTTCCAGTGGTCTCTTCCAACCTTACCAATTTTATGATTTGCAGACTGCAGAATCACAGAACACCTGAGGCTCCAAGGGACCACAGGGGAACATCTGGTCCAGCCTCCCTACTCAAGCCAGGTCATCCCAGAACACATGGCAAAGGATTGTGTCCATGTAGATCTCCAGTGAGGGAGACTCCAAAACCTCTCTGGACAATCTGTTTCAGCACTATGTCACCCACAAAGTAGAAAAGTTCTTCCTCATATTCAAATTGAACTTCCATGGCATCAGTTTGTGACAGTGGTCTCTTGTGCTATTGCTCAGCACCACCGAGCAGAGCCTGGATCCATCCACTGACACCCTCCCTCTAGATACGGATCGACTATGTCATCTCAGTCATCTCTTCCCAAGGCTGAACAGGCCCAAGTTTGTAAGCCTTTCTTCATAAGTGAGATGGTTCAGTTCCTTAACCAACTTTGTAGCCCCCTGCTAGTGACAGACCTGCCACTAGACCATGTGCCAATTCTCACTGCTTACTGTTGTCTCCCTGTTTAAACAAGTTTTATCAAAGTGAGTCACCTACTACTATAATTTCTTAATTTTCTAAATACTTCCTTTGAAATATTTGTTTATTTTGGTCAATCTGGTTTCCTTGCTTCCTTGTCTTCTAAATCCTTTATTCTGAAAGGAAGCCACACTCCACAACAGTAAACAAACTCTAAAGTGCCCACCACTGCATGTCTAGTTAATGAACCAAGAATGTGGGTTAGCAGAAGTTGTTTGAGAACTATCCTTATACAAGCCACAGTGCCTAATGTGGGAAGAGAATGTCCCTTCAGAAACAAAGAACAGAGTCTTCAGTAAGTCTCTTCCATCTATAAACCACATGAAATGTCATTGTACTACAGAAATTTAAGTACATAAAAGGACAACGTTGGCAAAAGCTAGTCAAAACTGTATTTTTCACACATATAGAATTTGTGTGTCAGTGGCATGATTACTTAAAGGCCCAACTGTCTCATGGGTGAAATCCTGTTCATTTTTCATGCTTTATTAAAGGAAATGTACAAGTTAGTGTCTTGGAGTCTTCACACTGATTTTCCTCTCCCACAAAAAAATCCAAATTACACCCACAACTTTAGTGGGAAGAGAATTTATGTCAGAAAGCAAATATCCAAGTCAGAAAGAAGATGTAAGTTAACTCAAGTCTTACATTTCTGAACAGAAAGCTCTTCAAAATTTTTCCTATTTCCTGTTTTCGCTTGTTCAGACAATGCAAACCACACTAATAAGTATCAATTCCACAACAACATTTTTAAGCAGTAAAGGGTTGCATAAATTGCCTTTCATAAAACAGAAAATGATGCTATACAGGGATAAAGGCAGCTTGCACATACATTCCCCAAACAGCCCTTTTCCCACAAATAATTTCAGTTCTAAGGTAAGAAATAAGACAGAAAAGCTGTATTTCAGTGCTCCACTGCAAGTACAGTAAGCTCTTGTTGTCACTTTAACTATTAAAATAAAAAAGATGCAGAAGGTCCAGCAAAATGCTCAAAGTAGTCCATGAACCGACTTCCAAACAACATGAAGCCTGACTGGAAGCATGTACCCCAAGGTTCAAAATGACTCCACTATTGTTTAACTTGCTTATCAGTGACTCGGGCAAAGGGACAGATGCCTCCTCAGCAAATGTGTCACTGATGACACAGAGCTGGAGCAGTGGCCATACCCCAGAAGGCAGTCTTTCAGAAGGGCCTCAAAAGGGTGGAGACATGGGCAGAGAGGAATCTTCTGAAACTCACCAAGGGCAAAAGCAGGGTCTTGCACTGGGGAGGAAGAACTCCAGGCACCAGCACAGGCTGGGAGCTGATCTGCTGGGAAGCGGCTCTGTGGAGAAGGGCCTGGGGCTCCTGGTGGACAGCGAGCTGTCCGTGAGCCAGCAGTGTGTCCTGGTGGCCAGGAAGGGCAATGGTGCCCTAGGGTGCATTGGGAAGAGCAGTGCCAGCAGGGTGAGGGGGGTGATCCTGCCCCTCTATTCAGCCCTAGTGAAGCCTTCACATGGTGAAGTTATTAAGGTGATTAGGGAAACGGAACACTTCCCATATGAGGAAAGGCTGAGAGAGGCCTCAAGAAGAATGACGGATGGGTGCTTATCACTGTCTGGCAGTATCTCACAGGAGAGTGTCAGTGGATGGATCCAGGCTCTGCTCAGGGGTGCTGAGCAGTAGGACAAAAGGCAATGGGCACGAACTGATGCACAGGAAGCTCCACTTGTACACAAGGAAGAACTCCTTTACTGTGCAGGTGACTGAGCGCTGGCACAGATTGCCAAGAAAGGTTTTGGAGTCTCTCTCCAGGCAGATATTCAAGAACCATCTGGACACAGTACTGTGCCATGTGCTTTGGGATGACCTGGCTTGAGTAGGGAGGCTGGACCAGATGTCCCCCTGTGGTCCCTTCCAACCTTACCCATTCTTTGATTCTGAATATATGTATTCTTTGGCTTGCATTCTGAAATATTTTCTACTTTTATGAGAAATTTTGAATTTTTTCAACATGAAGAGAATAAAATTCTTCCAATACCAGAAAGGCTTGGGCTGCTCTTAATTACATGGCCAGTACCAGTACATACATAGTATTTTTGCTAAATCACAGAATCCCACTCTTTAATTTTAATTATGTAGTTAGTTTTACACCTACAGAACTAAGAAATAGGTCCTCAGTGCTTCCTAATTCAAAAAGAATTTTAAAATTAATATTCAAGGATAATTTATTTATCATTGATTCTTTTCCACATTTCCACTATATATTGCAAGGGAGAAATTACTCTTATCTTTCGCTTCGTACAAATCTGAGCCGCAACTCTTATCTCTGGGCCTTCCTGTCTTACTGTAAACAGCTAGGTTTCACTGCCTTTTCTTCTGGCATCTTCGAGGGCAAGCCCAGGCACCAGAATTACAAAGATAAGAGATAATACACTTCAGATCACTTTTGTAAACAGTAAATGACAGGTGTGGGTGGCCTCACCCAAATGATTCTCCACCACACCCACTGAATAAGCCCATCGGCTGTTTTTCCACCAAAGTGACCAGCAATGAACTATTTAACAATTTTTTAGTGATAATTCTTAAATGGCAGGATTTCCCATTATCACAGAGGGAATAATCATACAGCACTGCCAGCAGGACTGGCATTTTCACCGGAGCAGGTCTGCACTAGCAGCCTCTCCAGGCTGGGCAGCCCCTGTGGATCATCCCACGGCACTCAGGGAGAGCCCTGCAGCAAGGATGCAGGGCATTGCCAGCAGATGGAATTCTTCCAGCCCAGTGACACCTCCCCAAGGTGCATTAACACTCCCTTACCATGGCTGCACCCACACAAAGGCTTTTGCTGACAGAAAAGGGTTTTCCTCCTTCCCCTGTGCTTTTAGGCAATGCAAGTCAGCCTAAAACTGTAGGTTGTACCAGTGCAGTACTGACCCACTGAAGCATGAGTAGAGCAATACAACAAGCAGGCCACAAACCAAAGAAGCCCTTTTGCTCGTCTAACCTTTTATGTATGTACAAACACACCATACTTTATAAATACTTTATAATACACAATATTTTACATCTCAATGTATCACTAACATATTGCTACATACAACTTTTATTATATATTACATGTACTGTTCTGTGTATGTTACATACATATTGAGTGTTTATGTTTCTATGTAAAAATGTAGCTCTTCGATGTGTTTGAACATATAAAAAATGTGTATTGCAGAGCTCATTTAAGATTAATACCTGTCTCAAATACTTCAGAGCAAAAGAAACCTCAAAAAACCAAACAGAACTGAATCATAATACCATGTTTTTAAGAGACTTTGTATTAATTATGTTATTTACCTTGTTTTTAACTTAAAAAAAAAAAAAACAACAGCAAGATTTTATCTATTTCTTAGGCTAAATTCTGAAGAAATAAGGGATAAACAGCAAAGCCGAAGGCAACCAGGAAAGAAGGACTGCCACAATGGAAGAGCCAGACAAGCCTTTGTAAAAAAGCAGATGCCACAGGACAGGAAGGGGAGAGTCAGAGTCACCACAGAAAAAATGATCCTTGATCCTTGCTTGGGAAAACATGTCTCCACCAAAGGACTTCCCATACTCTAAGAGAAAGTAATAAATTCAGAACCACAGTCTAAAAGTGGCAGAAGATGACCTTAAAATCTCCTGGTCCAGACAAGACAAAGGCTGGTTTTCTGAAAACATTCATGTTCCTCTATCACTGTCAGTGTAAGTCAGTTCAAGAACAAAGCTCTTCTTTAATTTTAGACAAGTACATGTTGCCTTCTCTGAAGGCTCAGATGCAAGCCTGAAGTCTCTAGAATGAAGCTGTCAGCACCACTGCTTCTGCTCTGCAGAAACTGCCAGCACATTTCATTTCTGCGGCAATCATAAATTCCTGCTATTACTCACCTTCTAACCTCAAATCTAGTATTTGCCTTTTTAGCTACTGTTAGCATACCACCACCATCCAACAACACTTCAAAAGCATGCTCCTACTGCACAGTTGCCAAAAACAACTAGTTCAAGCATGCACCAATTTGGAAATGACTTACAGATATTGCTCTAGAGGGTTTTATTACTGACGTATGATTATCTTAAAAAGTATTTATTTTCCTTTCAGGCACTTTTAGTCTCCAGAAATTTAACTCTTCCTGAACATGACAGAAATTATTAAGTAGCAAGGCTTTTTGTAAATTAAAATCCACAAGGTAAATAGAGGATTTGAAATTATACTCACTATCCTTTTGTCCCACCTACTACTAACTACAAAAACATTTCAGAGACAATAACAAATTAAAAATATGACAGTCATAAGAAAAGCAGCACTTTATTTAGTGTTCCAAGCCAAGATCAGAAACTTGTATGTTTTCTCTACATTCCACAACAACTTTGACACACCAAACAATTACTTCTGAACAGGCATTTAAGCACTTTCGCTAATTCTTGCTTTTACTTACTAACTACTGCTGCTTGTAAGTACTCAGTCTGAAAAGCCAGTTAGCCAGCACCTTTATAAATAGTATGAGATATTGTTTCAGGCAGCTGAGTATTAATTTCAGGCAATTAACTGTTATACAAGATAATGACCTTGGTAGTTCAGCAAGTACTCTGAAAAATTCCAAAATAATGCAGTTACTAGACAGCAGAAATTCTGCAATTGAAACAAACTCTTATGCATATTGAAGAGTTACTGTGGAGAAACCCTATCTTTGTCATGCCTTTACTATCTCCTAAAGTTGTCCTAACTGCCTATGCTAGCCTCTCTGTAATCAAGAATAAGGAAAGCAAGCTTCTTGTCTAGTCCTCCCACAGCCCCTATCTCAAGTCTGTCTTGCTTTTCTTCCATGAAAAACACAGCAAGCAGGTTGCTATTTTCTTGTACAATTCCAATGTTTAATATTAACAGTACTTGTGTCCCCCTATTCTTCTTCCACCTGCATCTTTGTCTGCACCTTCCTACTCTCAAGTGTCTCCACTGTTGACACTGACGCCTAGTCAGAGCTGTATTTCGCCTGTGCAGCCCACATCACTCCCATCCACACAGTAGCAATTAGTTCACCACAGTTTACCAGTGTTTTCTTCTTAAAATCTGTAGGTTTCATTCTTTGCACCACTTTTACTGCAAAACAGGTCAACCTGCAGCTCTACACTGTTCAACGTACTAAGTCCCAACAACTTTCTCTACTCCTACTCAAGCTGGGATGGGACAGCTCCATGAACAGAACCACCCTTTGTCCTTACTCAACTAACTTCTTCACATTTCATTTCTCCTCATACACAGTCCAAGCTGAATTTTTCTTTTGTCTGCACCAAAGACAGAGTTCAGCTCTCTCACCCAATTTCTTCCTCCTCTCAACACACCACATTTCCAACCACTTTCCAGACAAGTACTGAAGGTGACATCATATTTTATCTCAGCCCACTGACTCTTTATCTACTCCAATTCCCCCACATCTCACTAAGCATGAAAGAAAAGCAGACATTTTTAAGAGAGAAAAATTATGTACATCTCTTCATTTTGTCTCCTTTTACTTAAAAGCTTCATTTTTATGAATATTATCCACTTTAACACTATTTTCAAAGCACATAAGCTATTCTGTTTATACACTTGAATCAAGAGAGGTGAGTTAAATCACTTTCTAGAGGAAGTAATACTTTCCTCTAGGATTAAATAACAAACCCTCTGTGCCAATTACATATATGAATATATAGACATACTGCTCCAACCACATTCTGCAAATTCTTTCTTTCAACTGCACTATTCCAGCACTTGCATCCAACTTCAGTCCCTTATATGTCACCAAAATCATTCTTTCTAAACCAGTCTAAACAGAATCATTTGGAGGCAAGTACACAAAATGAATCAATCAACTCTCCAATATCAAATCCTTCTATCTAACCCTTCCTGAAACCACATGTTCCAATTAGACTTTCTTTTTCTCACTATCATCACACACACATTTTACCACCAAAATTACTCCACCTCTGCTGAGAAACAGACCACTTTAGAGATCTACAGCATTCAAAGTGTACACAACACCCACTCAATAAGAAGGAATCTAGCAAGTGGCACCAACTCACATTTGGTACCCCCTATGTCATCTCATAAGAATCTGCCCTCTCTCAGCATTCACATTTGCAGCGGCATATCTTCAGGTTTTAGCACTAGTTAACAATATTTTTGTTCAGCTGTCACACTTTTACTCTTTTCCTGAAAGCTCTTAGGCTTCACAAATTTGCAACAGCATACTTGGTCTCACCTTTGACTTGCAGTTTAGATACTAGATCTTATGAGAGCCACCTGAAGTTCTTTTGTCTTTCTTTTTGGGCAAGAACCAAGGTGAAGCTTTTTCCATCCATCCAACCCCCATGAAGCCTTACAAGACAAGGGAGGTCTGGCCTGCAACTCCATTCCATTTGACTTTTGGATGCAATTTTGCTCTCTCCAGAATGACTGAGAGTACCTTCTTCTGCAGAAAATTGTCTTGTTTAGATACTACCTTCCTCTATATTGCTGCTCCAAGATTCTTCATTTCCCATGAGTCCACAGAGAGTGGGTGTGTGGGGGTGAGGCATCAAGAGGAAACCAAGTTTGATTAATACCATTCTTTCACATTTTACACATCTTCTACCAGATTTTTTCTTTTGAGTAGGTAAAGCTACCAATACATACCAGTACCACTTCCATATTTTTCCTCCAAGCTTAGTGGCACCAACAGTAAAAATCTGACCATTGTTTGGGGACTGGTATTTTGAGAACACTCAGCATCATGCTGACAGGTATCTTCTTCCTGTGCTTTCTACTTTAAACTGGTTAACTAAGTTGAGTAGTTACTAAAATTACCATGAATTCTAGGATTAGATTAGGGTTTCTGTGTGTTCTCAAATATGAAGAATAACCCAGGATATTGCTACACAATAGAGCTCCTATTGCCAGAGTTCAGTAATTTAGACTTGCGTTTATGCAGTTTATGTTAAAAGTGAGGAGAGTGCCTTGTGCTTACTAGATCTCATTTTATTTAATTTAAAAGAACTAGGCAATTTCCCCTCCCTCAGCACATAATGCAGATCATGCCTGAGAAGGATCTAAAGTAATGCTACAGCTGCTTAGCTCTTCCCTTGCACTAAATTCTGCATTCATTTCTGCTCTAGTCTGTATTTCTATTTTATAATGAAACATACAGCCTAGTTATTTATAGGCTTTCTAAGGATTAACTACACACTCATAAGAATAAACCCTCAAGAGGTTAACCTCATCCTCTTAAGCTTCACACACTACAATCCCAGAGATAGCTGGCAACCACAGCCAAGAGAGAAAAAATAATCCCACATCTTGCTAATCCTTTAGCCAATCACCTCATGCAACAGTGGAGAGGCCTCTCGGAGGCCAACAACTCAATCTGTCTCAGGAGAACTGTCAGCCCAAATGATACTATATTTCACTAAATCATTAGCAACACACCTCAACAGGAAAAATAAGATGTAGCTGGCTTCTCAGTGGTATGCTGAAATCGTGCATCAAAAATACTGTGCTGAAGAAAGTTTCCTGTTTGCTGCTTGTATTTCTCATTCAGATATTTTCATATTTGACTCAGAAAACTAGTTTATTGATTGGAAAGTAAATCTAATCTTCAACTGTTCACACCTAGACACACCAATTTAACTTATTAAATCACTTATACTCCCTAACATGAACCTGTTATTTTCTAGACATATCTCACGAAAACAGCCCCACAAAAAACCAAGCAGACACTGAAACAAAACACAAAAAACCCAAACCACCCACAAAAAAGCCAAAACAAGCCTTCAAGTTACACCATAATAGTCTACCTAATTCTTTCATACCGTGATCTACAGTCTTCCTTAACTGCAGAAGTGGACACCGCTGGCAGCTGCAGCAAGGCCAAGGAGTTAATGGGGGCACTTATCCTTTTAGTTAGGGTTTCTGCTTTGTTCATTATTTATCTAGCAAAATTGCTACTTCATTCTACTCTAATATAATAAATATTAAATGGTGCTATCTTTTAAAAAAATTGAAAGGAGATTGTTTAGCCACACTGCTAACCCATGGCTGACAGTAAAAGCCTTCAAGAACATGTAGGATAAGTGTAAGGCCAGGAGTATGACTGTTAATAACCAAACACCATCCAGGGTTTCTTTCCTGAAGTAAGAATTTTTAATCAACACAGAGGATTAGCACTGCTTGCAAGCTCACTGAGTCCAACTATATTACTTTCTTTAAAAAATGTGTCAATTTATTCATTCTGTTTCATACGTGCTTAATATACACCTATTCCAAAGCCTAGCTTTTGATTTTGTAGTCAAATTCTCTGAAAAATCCTGGTCCTGTGAGACTGTAAGTCTCTATTCTCATAGTCTGTCCTCTAATAGGCTTCCCTCCTTTCAACTGGAAATAAAAAGTATAAAATAAATTTAGTTCAAAATAATTTTGTATTTCAAAACACTTTTTCAGTAATTTAAAAGCCTTTGTTTCCTTCCAGATTTCATACACTGCACAGAAGTAACATGAACTTCTCTTACTGAAGGAAGCCAACTGGGAAACTCTTGAATTATCTGGTGTCAGGAAGCAAGGGCCCTTAATGACATAAAGGAAGAGGGGGGAAAAAGGCAAATCCTAGCAGAAATGCAGAATTTTACTTAGTAAAGAGAAACCAGGCAAGTTAGTACCAGCTAACAAAATAAACTTCCCTCCTATCCTCAAGAATTATCATATGCATGTATTTTAGGTAGCGTGACACCAATTGCATCTTCTACTGTTACAGATTGGTCCAGCCTATTTGCACCCTGAAAAGAAGTTTGATGATCTTTCATGCCCATAATAGGTGTCTAAACCGTTAAATTACTATATCTTTTCTTATCTTGAAAGACCCTGCACTTCAGCAGCACGGCCCTTCCATTGTTCTTTACACTAAGTCGGGCCCCTGAACAATACTGACAGCTGCTATCAAACTGTGCCGTGCTCACCCTCGGTGCAGCTGCCGCTTGTAGGAACAGACAGGCCTCTGATGTGTCCTCCCCTCTGGGGAAAGGGCTTGACACCCTCAGTGCTCAGTGAGGGGGAGCAAAGGTCCACTGAATTGTCAGCCTGATTTTATGCTATTCACATTTTCCAGGACATACACCGTCCCTTTCAAACAAAACCAAGCATATGTCAGAGCATGAAACTTATTGTGGAGCACAAGATAACTATCGATTAATAAGACTGTAAAAGATCACTGGGACATACATCTAATTTTGGCATTATGGAAATGCATGCACCTACGTGGTCAAACAAGTTTTGTGCCCAGCATGTTAATTTCCTCACTCGCAGTTTTGGATTTGTATGGCATCATTCAGGAGTCTTTCAGAAGACACAGGAACAGTATTTCTTCAGGTAAATCTTAGATGATTATAAAACCAAAATGTTAGAGCCTACTATTCCTGCTTCCAAAGAGCTTCCCTCCCTGCTCCCCAAAACCCCTAAAGTTCTTAATTGCATGTGGTACTTGTAGATCCTATGGCTTTTAAGACTTTGGTGCAGACATTAAAAAAAGCAGTTGACATGCCTGAGATAGCAAAATTTGGTTTGTCTAAGTAGCACTATTTTAAGGCAAGAAAAAATCTTGAAAAGTATGTTTTAATATGTTTCCTTTTACTGCATAAACTCTTCTTTAAAATTACTTCATAATGAAGAGTTTTCCATTCCATTTTCATCCTTAAGAAGCGATTTGTTTTAAAAAATGTAAGAAAGTACAGTTCTCTAATCTTTGCTAATCGAATACCACAAATGTACATGTGGCATATTTCAAAGATGAAATCAGGTATTCATAAACTAATTAATTACACAAGCAAAGCATAGAGGAGATTCTGACAAATACAGATGTAATTGTGTGGGTTTCTAAGATGTGATTAGCAAATCAACTAAGTAACAGTCAAAATTTGATACGAAGGAAAAACAGCACAGATTTGCAGGGGGGGTATGTTTATGCAAAGCTAATCTGTCAAGTGTAATAAAGCAGCTTGAATAAAATTTAAGCTGAAAATCCACTGAAGCTCCCCATTTCAGGGAGGAAAAGCTATTAAAAGGAAATGAAGGTCACCCTCCCAGTTTATTTCACCTAATTGACTGCCAATAGCTTACCACAGGCAAACCGACTGCAGATCTGCAATTGAGAAACTGATGAAAGGAGCATTTTCAAGCTGAGGCTCATTCTTTTAATCCTCCCTCTCTCCTATTTTTTTTTTCCATCTCCAGTTGGGATGTAATTTTAAGCACAGATGGATTAACTGGTTCCATTGTCTGTAGACGTCATTGGACTATGGCACTGTTAATCCGTACAGCAGCATGTCTAATTATCATTACAAAGTGTCTGAGGGAACTATAAAGACCAGCAGGGCATCTTCTCACAAGCAATTAACATAAATTGATAAATGAGTAATTTGAATCTGCTAAAGGCGCTCACATATGAATAAAATCAGAAAGGACAGGTTCTTGTTTCGGCTACTTCTTTCACTTAGTTGGAAGGGCAGAAAACATGAGAAATATTCCAGACTTAGTGGCAGGGGAAATGAACTCATACAGTGGAAGGAATGTATGGTTCAAAAAGTTCATTAATACAAAGCAAATGACTTGTGATTGACAACCAGTCACAAGCAAGTAGTATTAACTTTTTTAGCATATTTAAAAGCACATTCTTGGTGAAAGGCTATTAGAACACTGTGTCAGACAATTAATACTACTTCAAAAGGAAGTGAAGTTTCTATTCAGTAGCTTGCTAATTTAAAATTCATGAAAGATTCACAAGAAAGGGAAAGAAAGAAGAATGAATAGTTGTATAAGCTCCAAGAACTCAAGTATCACAAAAACCATGAGGAAAAAGTATCTAGCTCAACTGACATACAATACCCATAAATAAACAAGCAACTCTCCTAAAACTCTATTTCTTGCAGGAAAAGTTTTGTTACATGCAGCACCGCTGACCAAAATTATGTTCTGACAAAGTAAATTACTACCTTTATCTCTGCTAAAACCTGAGTGAAGCAAAAACACTTCATCAACACTGGGCATCAAAACAATGTCAGAAATCAAAACATTAAGTTTGTTTTAAAAAAATAGCAAAGCAGTAAGATATGAAAGCAAGTTATACACACTGTAGGAGGTAGACCTGGAAGGCCACGTACCCCGATGATGGCATTCAATTCAGCCATGGTCACTTGTTTGGCACGTTCTACAGCTTGGGCCACTTGTTGCTGATGCTGTTGAAAGAAGAAGGGGTATAAGGAGGAATTTGTGTTAAGGCATTACCACACCATATCAAACCAGGATCACAAATACTTGAATAACCAGTTTGTCTGCAGAAGCTCACAATACGCATTGCAAGACATCTCATGCAGGTAAAAGGTAACAATACCCTATTTTTCACCTGCTCAAAAGGAAAGAAGAGACCTGAAGGCAGCCAGCTTATCTCTTCCCCCAAAGTCCCTTCATTATTTGTTGTCTGGCAGATGAATAATCATTTTTAATTGAGCCAACAGGACAATGTCAACTTTAGTTTCAATTTTAACATTTATGGACTCTGTGCCTATATAGCAAAATCAACTGAAATTTTAAACAAGGAAAAGCTGCCCACAACATGCTAAAATCACAGTCCTTCAGACTAAATGTAGGTCTAAAAACTTAAATAGTGTTTTGCATAGGAGCTAAACACCTTTGACATAAATTATGTAGAGAACATAAGCATGCTTATTTTATTAGATCTATACTTGACAACTGAATATCTAATAAACAATCACCATGATTAGAAACAAAAGCATTTTCTTGTATTGCTACTATTTTACAGACTCCCACTCTCCTCAGGCACTGAATGAGGCTGAGCCATTGTCACTAGTTTGAACTCAGATTTGTTAGATCACATTAGCAGGGGGTTTGCACACTTCAGCTACAACAGATGTTCCTTACACTTGTGTATTGTGATAAAATTAACATCTTAAAACTAGCTAATTTGCAAACAGAAAAACAACATAATCGCATTTTAACAGCTGAACAGTTTTACTTACTTCCTGAGACAAAAATGGGATGACTTGTGCACAAATTGTATTCAATCTCTTCGCAATTTCTGTCTACAGAGTAAAAGTATTTTGATTAAAAACTGCATTTTAGGGGTTTGACATATTAACTATTATACAGGATTATATTAAGTTCAGACAGTGAAGAAAGTAACAAAATATTACCCATTTTTCACACTACTGCAAATATAAGTACTTAACATACAAGCCTAGACATGGAAAGAGATTTTGTTAGCTACTCTAGGACATCTGCCATGTCTAAAGCACCTAATCTGTACACACATTTAGGCACAAATCTGGTCCTTGTATATACTTCATTATTAAGCAGAGCATTTTTGAAATCCATTAACTCCAAGATAAAGCCTTTTAAAAGGTAGATTTATTATTACTCAAATTATCAAGCAGCATAATATGAAGACAGCAGGAGTAGAAGAAAAATGCTTCTTTCCTGATCAATTTTATCTGCCTATTAGAAGGTAAAACGACAGAAATGCACCATTGGGAATACAAAAGAAATACTAAAACAGAAGAATGGAGACAAAAAGTGCAGACTTCTAAAATCCATATTGAAAGAGAATTAAAATCATGCAAACAAGGAAAAAAGAAATAGATCAGAAAATGTGATCTTGTGAACAGCACATTTGTGAAACCATGAACAGCAGGAGAACAAGGTTAGGAACCAGAAAAGAACAGAACAATCCTTCAGGGAAATCAACAGAGATTACAGCAGGACAAAGAATTTGAGTCCCACTTTTCAACAACCTCATATATCTTGTACTTCTCTATGTCCCACTTTGTCATGTCAACCTAAACCCTGGATTCCTGGTGGGGTAAAGGGATCCTTTTCTCTCATTACTCAGTGTTATCTGTGTTTACAGCCTTTCAGACCCATACATCTGCCCATAATTCAGAGCCGCTATTATAATTAACCCTCAAGCTACCTGTACAATTTCCTCAGTTTTCCTTAAAAACAGCAATTTCAGTCACTGTAGCACAGTTGCACAAAACCAAAATCAGCACCTAGACAAGAACACAGCTTATGTAAGAGACACTGAAAAGCTCCTGTCCATCCCTGTCATATAATCAATCCATAAAGACATTTCTTGGTTAGCTGGGGTTTTTTTTTAATGTTTCAAGACAGAAGAAACAAGCAGTCACTACTAGGAATCATTAGGCCTTCTATGACATCTTATGTATTAAAGCTGAGCAAAGATAAACTCACTGAAGTCAGACTAAAACTGTTAACTCTCTGCCAAGCCCTTTCCTGAATCTTTCCATAACTCTGAGGTTTTTCAAGAAGATGCTGTGGTATGTTGATCCTCATACATCAGTCACATCCTAACTGGGATACAAAATCAACCCTCTAGCTTTATGTCTTAGGAGACAGGTGATTTGGGATCTAAGCATAATTAGCAACTTGGACACCTCCTTCCAAACCTCTGACAGACACAGGGAAAATACATGATGGCATCTAGACCTGTAAAACACAATCTCTCTTGATGTGAAGCACTCCACCTGACCAAACCCTGATATTTGACACATCCAAAACTATACAGTTTTGCAGAAGCTTCCAAAGAAGTTCCGGGATGGCTTCTTCCTAGGATTAAAAGGTTTCCCTTAACTAAGGGCAATGAAGTGACAGTTGCTTTACAGGAAATCGTTGCCCCCCTGCAAGAAGGTGAACATATCTCTATTCTCAACTGAAACAGCTATCATTTCACAGAGTTCTGTCTGGACCACAACCACAAAACATCTATAATTCCATATTTAGCCTTTAGTACTCATACTATACACATAATAGCAAAGTCAACACTTGGAAGTTACCAGCTTATCTATTACTGGTCATGAGACTTAACTATTACCAAATCTGTTGGTATTTCTATGTTAAAGGAAGAAAAAAAACCAAACACATGTACTAATGGGCATTTTTCTACATACCTAGTATATCTCTCCAGAAAGCAGGGTACATCAGCTGTGGAAAGGTAGTCTGTTGCATAGCAATCTGTTTGGCTGATGTTTAGCTAAGATGTTTAGGATCCAAGACTTAATTGCCCTAGACCAATGGGAATAATTTTGTTTTTCAGCCAGGAACAAGTACGAATCACAGCAGGTGACAAGAGAGGATAGAGATGGAATAAAGTAAAGAAACTCACTTGGTCTCTACTGCAAAGTTATTTGGCCTGTATGGGCCACACAAATGGCCTACACATTTACCCTATTCTAAGGTAAATGTTCTTATTGCTGCTATAAGGGAAAAAATGCAATCCTATTTTTGGTGGAGTCTGTAAAACATGCAAGTTGTCCATATTATTGGATTTTTCTGCTCTGAATCCCCAACGTCTAACCTACACTGTAATAACATATCATACATGACATTAAACAGTAAGACAAAAATGTGTACTCTTCTTAGTTTGTCTTTACCAAACCTGGGCATCATTGAAGACCATATGTGAACAGCAACCTTAATTCAACTACAGTGCTAGAGAAACTTAAATGTACATGCCTAAAATAAGTTTATTTTGAGATTTCTTGCTGTTGTTACAAGTGCCAGTTAAGAGACACCTACACTGAAAATTGAAATGACTAGTCTATTAACCATAAAAAAGTCTGCTTGCCTTTAGAAGGCAGTTTGTCTAAGACAGTTTTCACACACGTTTTAAGTACTTAGAACTGTTTATCTACTATGCAATTTCATGCAGCTCCTGTTTGCTGCACTCTAATATTAAGTAAAAAAATGTCATTCACAAACATGTCAAAAAAATTTTGTTGTCTAGTAATTTGTCAAATTCAAAGTTTATGTAATTTTGCTGATCAAGAGCTGCAAGAGGTTGTCTTAAGAATTAAGAAATAATGAACATTTGTTACTTTAAATGTAAATGCAACAGTTCAATAGACAATGCATGTTTGCTTTTTAAGGTGAAATACCCTTGAGTATGCGTGCACGCGTGCCTGTAAGTGTGTACACATTCATTCTGGAAAGCAAAACCCCTTTCTGAAAGAGTCAAGGACAGTTTCATTAACCAAGACTAGACATCAGTTACTGGTGTCATTAGAGTAAGCCCACAGACTGGGGCTCAGAATTTGAAAGCCTTAAAATAAAGGTACTTATCTCCTGTTTCTAGAGGCTTTCGAATATAACATAACTATTACCTAACTGCTCATTTTGAGACATATAAATAAAGAGGTCCTAAGGATGAATAAACAAAGGAAACTTTGCAGAAAGCTGCTCAAACATAGACAAACATGACTAATTGCTCATGTTCTGTGGCTCCTTGGTAAAGCAGGCTACAGAAGCCTGCATCCTTCATGAAAGTCCTCTGAGCTCTACAGCAGCTCTTAGCAAAGCATCTGAAGTGCCCTTAATTGTTTGTGTTCTTAATGCAGAGCCTCTTGAATACATTCATTTTTAATAGAGAACTTGAGTGTGAGGCCCATCAAAGAATAACAAAACTACATCATTCACTGGTTCTTGCTGCTGTAATGATTGTCTTCTGATTTATTTGCAAATGACTAGCTTGTCAGACCCCTGACTGAAGTGCTACCCTCCTTTCTGAAGTATCATTAAAAATTAACATGAAGGAATTCAGCTGCATTTTGTAAAATTAAGTTCAGCAGATGGATTTTTTTCTCTTCACTTATGTAATTTTTTTTGCCTCTGTTCCATTTAGTTAAGGACTTAAATGTTTTGACCTAACCATTGCCAAACTCAAGTGTTTGTACTTAAGTTTGTCTTGCACATTTGTTAAAGTGAATTCTTAACATAATGACAAAGAACAAAGCAGCCAGACTAGTTACTAAATACAACACTCATTTAAATAAGGCTTTTTACTATGGACTTAAACTTGTTTGTAGAATTGAATTCTGCTTTCCTTCTGTATTGTTAGAAAAAAGTATTGACCTGTTTTCCTTTACAGTGGTCTGCTCCAGATAATTTTGCACTTTGATACCTTATGTGGAACTTTGGAAAGTACAGGCTATCATACCTAAATCACCACAAATTCTTGAAAAGGACAGATTTTTGCAATGAAATTAAAAGGAAGTATAACACAAGTATTCAAGTTGTATTTCACAGCATAACAAACACCCATGTGTATTTTAGCTCTATGTAAGAAGCCCTAACTCATGGGAACCAGCAGTTTAACTTCTGAGTGAAGAACACAGACTTTCTCTGAGGAGAATTAGTTAATCCCCTTTCAGCTTCAGAGGTTTCAAGGGGAGTAATTTTGGGTTTGCTCCAAGCAGTGTCTACCAATACATATCCCAGTACTAACTTCAGCTATAGGATCCGTGGTGATTTAAGACAAAAATTAAATCTTACAACATGTCAGTTTTAGCAATCACTTGCCCTGCAACAGCTGCTCCATTATTATGGCTCAGGCTCATCAAAGCTGTCCAGATTCTATTTTACAAAGTGATGCTTGGCTAAAAATGTCCATTTTATGTCAGAAGCTTGTTATTCATTCCTGCACTGAACTTCCAGTATCACAAAGTTAGAGCAGTGCTTTCAGATCTGATCTATCACCAGTTCTGAAGTATTCTTACTTTTTACATTTTTATTTATGCTATTATTATGATCCAATTTTGCAAGTAAAATTTGTAATAAATTCAGAAAAATACAGCTTAGGAACAATATGATTAAAAACAAAGCAAAAACCACCAATGTTCTGATAATACCAAAGAAGCATGTCCCAAATCATTCCCCTCAAGCAAAAGAATCAGAGAATCAGCCTTTAATGCACACAAAGGAATATACTGTTAAAACACATTCACAAAAGCTTTAGAAGGTAATTCTTAAGCATTCTGCCTCTGCTTACACTTTCAGGAATTAGAAAGCCAAGTACAACACTGAACTCCTCCTGGAAGGACAAAATGGACTTCCTGCCATTTACAGCATGTAACACAGTAATCCACTGGGGAGGAAAGGTCAACGTTGCACTTTTGGTCATTACTGAATCATTTGAGATTATCTGTGGTGGGGATGAGAAGAAAAATCGAAGCCTATGAGAATGCTGCGAATGGCTTGACCTCAGCCCAGTTTTCATCTCCATCTGTCTATAAGGCATGTGAATAAAAGCCCTCTTTCTGGGACATGCTTGACCATTTTTTTAAAATTCCTGCTGCAAGGCAGAACTCATTCAAATACCCAAAACTTGTCAAATGCAGTAAGAAACTGTATATTTTAGTCTTGTGTTGAAGTTTAATATCCATTTAGTGTTTTATTTTTTCCAACAGAATCATTAAAACAAGCAATGCACTTAAATGACAAAGCCTTTATTCTTTTTGTGATCAAAATCTTCAAAAACAAGAGAAAGCAGACGCATTCAGAGAGCAATTACAGAAAAAAATGTATTTCACTGTACTTAGTTTTCTGTATGCTTTGTTAGTACTTGCTACAGCATGACTCCAGCACCTTCAAAAATTAGTTGCTAAGAATTCAGGGGACGAGGGGATGTTGGAATTATAATTAAATCTCAAAACCTAAACACTCAAAAGCTTCAAATGATTAAGGCTAGCATTCTGTGAACTTTGCTGTTCATGTTATTGAATCCAGGTTGAGCACAGAGATATGCATATATTATGAATGCCCTTTTATTTAAAATTAATACACTACATTCCATTTTGGCAATGGCTGCAAAAGAAAAAAAAATAAAAATAAAGGCAACATGCCATTTAAAAGTTTAGGCCCCCACACTATATCAATGTCAAACAACAGCGTGTCAAGCTAAGATTCAATTCAGGTAAGTGCCACTGCCAAATTTTCTTGTTCCCAGACGTGCTTTAAGATTATTTTATTGCTTAAAATTTAATTTGTTCCAACTTGCGTTTCCATGACAACGTTGGCTAACCCTGCAAATCATTTGGGTAATTGGATATCTTATCTTTCTATTGCTCTCAAATCCAATGATTCTGGAAGAACTGCAGCAGCCAATCAAATTTACAGGCCTCCTGAGTAATAGACTTGCACAAGTAGCCACATCCATCTCCCCTTTTACTGCTGTACTAACCAACCTGTGACAAATTGTGGAAGTCGGCCTTCCAACTGTATTTAAAATTACAACACTTTCATCACTAATACTCTCACCAATAGGAAGGAGTGAGAAGGCTTACTCTCAACAGATACTTGATATTCAATCTGACAAGAAGCAATGGGTAGCATTCACTTCAGCAACAAAAATAATCTCTGAATTTTGGGCATAAACTTCAGTTTAGCATGACATGTAATTAATAAATACAGTTTCCTTCTGCCCCACATTAGTACTACTCATTTTGAGATCAGTCACCCACAAAATGATATTAAAATCCCAGAAGACTGGGATGAAAAATCTTTAGCAATAAAAAAACCAAAAGACCACTTTATTGCACGTAGGAGTGGGGAAAAGAAGTAGCAGAAATATTAACAGAATAAAAATTCAAAATTATAAAGATATTGAATGCTACATAGTTTCCAAAATGAAATTAGAGAGCTTTAATTCAGTACCTAAACTACTTTTATCTGAATCCTCTTAGATGTTCATTTGTAATTACAGAAAGGTCAAAATAATTTAAACATAAGCTACATATGATGCATAAGACAACAGCTACACTTGCCAAACATCTACTACAGATTTGGATCCCATTCAAGTGTAAAGTGACTGGATATATTTCAGATGTCTAATTTCAATGCTTTATAAAAATAGAGAGAGGCTGTGTGTAACTCAATGAACCACTGTACACAACTGCCCATCCCATTTACAGCTGTAAGTCCTGTTGAAACAAAGCCAACGGGCAACAAAGAGTCTGTTGTCAGGATGTCAAAGTGCTCCTTTCACATATCTTCACTATGTCAAGACTCTTCTTAAACTTGGCTAAAGAGGGCAGTTACCACATTTCTCCTTTAATCTAACTTCAGCCCATCTTGCTTAAGCACTCACAACTACAAAAGGTGTGTTTATCTAAATTTTAGTTCCATTGTTTGGTTTCCAAGCCTAAGCTAACCTTAAATACACACAGAAGTATTTAAATATCTTAAGTGAGCACACAGCTTTGTTTTACTTTCAAGCTGTTTTCCAGGACACAGAGTTCCCACTTTTATTTAGATTACAAGAGATGCTGAGAGAATCAACGGCTGACTCCAATCCAGAAGAGGTCTTTGCCACCTTTGCCTCCAGGGACACAATTTCTTTGAACCACACTGCAGACATCTAGAGACCTGCCAAACATCTCAACAACTAATCAGGCAGAAAACATTGCTACAATACAAACTGGGAAAAGACCGGCTTGGTAGACCACTATATCAGGTAGCTAAATAAACTCACAGGAGACATCCATCCAGTAAGAGAATAGCCCAAAGTATCAGGAGAACCAAGAGGTTTTTGGGAGAAACATAAGCTATCAATGAGTTCCCCTCTTCTCATCTAATGAGTTGTTATGGTGCTCTATAAGCAGCATGGTCTCCAAAATTACCCAGCACACTTTGCAGAATTATTTTTAAGGTCACTAAGAACTTGATTTACTCAGGACAACTGAGCAACACTGCACCACACAGTAATAAGGAGGAGACAAACAGCACAGAAAGATAAAAGAACATAAAAAGTATAACCCTAACTGCTACACTCCTACCAGGAAAGAGCACCAGCAGCTCTTAATTTAGTTTAGGATGCTATTTTAAAACTACTTCCTATTTCTGCAAATATCTTTTCAGTACTTGTCACATTGAGCCGCTTGATTGGGATGGCAGTAGAAAGTCAAAGCTCTTACAGAGCTGGAGAAGTACCTGGAATCAGTTTCTAAAAAATCAGAGCATGAAGTTCCTCAAACCAAGCACATACATTTACAGTATGCAAGTCAATAACAAAGCTGCAGTCAGGATTCTGTTCTTACCAACATTCAAGTAAGACTGTAACAGCACTAAGACAAGAATTTATTTACTAGAACAATAAGTAGAGAAATATTAAAACAAGGGTCTGAACTATTGGGGGGGGGGGGGAATCTAATCATTATGCAACAATCAGACTTTAGAAATAACTACCAAAGTAAGCATACCAACTAAGTCACATGTACTACTCTAAATGTAGTTTCACCATTTTAAAATACTTAGTATAGTCACAGCTCAGTTTCAAAAATCTATCAAGTCAGAAAAACAATTTAAACACTTATTCATATCAATGCTTCAGGTGCCATCAGGTGACTCACTAATGAATAACAAGTTAAAAGGATTGACAACTCCTTTGATAGTAACTAGTGGAACTACCCACCACATAGGATTTGCAAGGAAGGTTAACATAATGGATATTTTCACTGTGTAGGGAAAAAGGTTCGCAAATCTTTCAGCAAAACTTTGGGAACATGACACTAAATTCCTTACCCATTTTATTATTTTTATATATATTCTGTTGCTTACAGAATAGAAACAATAGTAAAAAGACTATCTAAATTGCATTCTAATCGACAAAAATGCCATAAAAAACCACAGGTCTGAAATATTTTTCAGCAAAAAACATCAGATTTATGCAAAGTCCAAAAAGGCAAAGTAATTACAGATAAGAGAGAAAGATGATGTTAACATCTTTGCTAAGAATCTGACAGTCATAGCATTATTAGGAACAACACTAGCAGCACATCAAAAATTTCATGGGAAAAAGGACAAAACCACTTGATTACTAAACCATGTATGGATAAAATCATTTGAGTTTTTTTTTTTGAAACTAAGAAGTCCTGCATTCATGATAAGTCCAGTATTTTTTAGTGTTTCCCACTAACAAGCATAAAGATCTCTTCATTTACCCTAATCCTCAATTTGCAAAGAGTTTCAAGCTGAGAAAGACAGAATATGCTAGAGAATAGCTTCAGAACTCACTTTACAGTGAATGGAAAAATGGACTGAAAAGTAAAAAGGACAGGGATAAAGGCCCATAGCATGCCTAGACAGGAACATAAAAGAAAAGGAAATAATGGCCTTAGGAATGAAACTCTCGGTCACAGAGGATCAGAAGTTGAACATAAGTCAATAGCAGGCTGTTGCAGAAAAGGCTGCCACCGCAGTAAGCCGTATTCAGAGCAAGCCTTCTGTGCCACTCAGCAAGGCATTTCCTCCCTGGAGTACTGTACTTCAGCTGGGCAACACCATTCAGAGAATGAACACTCAACTTCAGAGGTATGCAGCACGGTTCTGCAAGGCAGGGGAACGATTTTCTCTCCTTGTCCAGGGTGAAGAAAATGCATAGTAAAGAGCTGAAGTTACAACAGAAAAGACTGAAACTGTAACTCAAGAAGCACTTCAACAGCAAGGACATAAAAGCAATCTGTTACCTGAAGAGCTTGAGGGTTGCCACTGCTGTTGAAGTCTTTGCTAACAGATAGAACAAGCATCCTATCAGTAATGACATTGGTATAGCTGATCCTGCTAGGAGGACACAGGGAGGCACTAGGCCCCTGCTAATGACGTGATTCTAGAGTTCATATTTCAGTTTGAATAAACAACCTAAAAGGTTTCCATAGGTCTTGTTGAAAATTTTGCTTTTGTTTAACTGACAATTTATAGTCACCATTTGAGGCCACAGACAGCTAGACTAGTTTACTGTCTGAAAAGTAATGGCTGGAAATCTTATAACCAGCCATTTTAAACAACAGGAATTTTACACCAATATTTTACAACAATAGAAATTCAGAATGACCTTGCACCTTAAAGAAAGATGAATGTTTTACCTTTTTTTTAGTGAAATGAAAAGCTTTGTTGTAAATAGGAACTGTTGGAGCAAAAGTACAAAAGAATCATCTTTTTGTAAGTCATTTTTCCCAAGAAAGTGTAGGGTTTTCATCCTTTCTTCCCAGCTTAAATCAAATTTATATACTCAAAGTTGAGATAATCATGTCTTGAAGCAGAGAGCATGGCATTTCAAGGGGTTTAGAGCACTTAAAAAACAAACTCATAAATAGGGAGATTTCCACAGATCATAAAACCCACCCAGTTTCAGATGTCCTTTCTTTTTCTTGAGCTAACAAAAGCAGGTTGTCATAGACTTAATGTCTTATCAAGATGCAGGTCAGCAAGCATACCCATTCCTGTTCCCATTCTCCAAAATGAAAGCTATCTTTTGTTTTTGCTTGCTAATCCATAGAAGACTTTAAAATGGCACAAGTAGAGATGGCAGCATTTTGTTCTCTAAATCAATTTTATCCTCAGCCATCAACTAGATGTTTCAGCACACAGAAAGATCAGTCCTTCCCTTCTAATTCAAAAATCCATACTACCATTGCCCTTGCAAACTGCTAAACAAGCAGTATCGGCAATGCACTTGTGTTCTGTAATATATTTACTGCAAATCCCAGCGGCTTGCCTCCTAATGCAGTTTTCTATTGTGTCTGTTCTTGGGTCAATACAGTGACTGGTCACCTTACAAGTAAGTTACTTGGACCAACTGTTTACACAAACATCAAAAAGCTTCAAGACAAAGGAAAAAAAAAAGACCAAACAGAAAAAAGAGAACATCCATGTTGCTGAGGGAGGGGGACAAAAAAAAATCCAAAAACCTAAACAAGCTAAGAAGTCTTAAACCAAAACACAATTTGACCTCAGTTTTCTGTTTTATTATCACATAGCCAAAAAGGGTAGTTAGCTGTTCAGATCACGTATGAAGTTCAAAATACCTTCAGATAGACAGCCCTGACACAAAGTTTACCTAACACCCCTCAAAGAACTTAAATCTGAAATTTAATCATCGGTGCTACTTTGTTCACAAAGAACAAATGTTCTGAAGAACATAAAGAAAAGGCAGGAGCAACTTCGCCAATCTCCACTTAGCGACAAGACACTTCTAATACACTCTGCAATTTCTCATTAGACACTGAGTATTATCATTATAAAAAAATTTAGGGACACTCACCAAACACAATAATTTCCTGAACTGATTTCCTCATACTAGAAAGTGTATTTTATAAGTAGGCTTGCTAATAAGACTCAACACTCAAAACAAAAGAAACCCAAACAGCCCACCTGGATGCTGTCAAGATTCATATAAACCTATGGAAACAATAATAAAATCTCTAACTAGAAAATATAATCAAAATACTTTCAAGGGAAATTGGAATAAAAAAAGGCTTACAGCATTATTTCACAGGGTTGTAGCATTTAAAATTTTGGTTTTGTTGGAGGTGTTTGTTTGTGCAGCACCAGGGCTTCTTTCTTAAAAGAGACAACCTCAGGAAATAACTGATTTTTAAGTCTAACCTGATTTAACTAGAGTTCGGTTAAGATTAAACTCAATTTCAGCAAGCTCTAATCCACTTTTCAATCACTACCAGCACTATGCCAGAAACAGTTCACTAGTGGAGTTTCACAGGGGCCTTTGCTGCAATCTGTTTTACTAATATGATCAGCAGCACAGCCTGGAAAAGACAGCAACTGGTGAGTAAGAAAACTTGCTCCATAAAAGGAATTGCTCCATAAAAGAATTAGAAAGAAAGTAAACACAAAGGCTTCAAGGAAATAGAAATGCATTATTTTATCCAAAAGAAAGTAAAAGCAACAGCTAAAGAATTGCAGAGAGACCTTACAAGAGTAAATGGGCAATGAAACAATTGTACGTAAACAAGTTTTACATACACTAGGAGTAGACATCCCTAGCCACGTACAATGATGGTCCCTGAGCTTACAATTATCATTCATGGTAAGAACTCAAATGTGAAACAAGTCTCCAGCAGTTAAGCATTTCATGGCAGTGAAAAGGAAAAACTTGGAAATTTTACTGAAAAAGAAATAAAAATTAAAGTAAAACCCAAACAAATACCATTCAGAAAACAGAAAAAGGTGATAATACAAATCTCTCATTCACCAGGATCCTGAGAGCTGCATCTAGCTCCCCTTTTCAAAAGTCTAAGTTAAAAATTCAAAAAGGTTGAGTAAAAAGAAAGTGATCAAAGAAAGCTTCACAACTGTTTAAACTGAGACTGCCCAAGCTTATAAGGAGTCAACACAGATGGGTTGCAAGAGATACACCACTTGGGCTCCATTGAAAACACAGCTAGGCATCAACAGCTTCTGTCCTGAGAAGCAGTGACCATCTAATACAGTGGAAACCAGGTTCAAAGCAAACAAAGGTGGGGGGTTATCCTAAATCTGGAACAACTTTCTCCCTACAACAGCTCAGCAATAGTGTAAACACACTAGAAAGCAGTTTTGCAGAGGAGGGCTCTGGAGAACAAGTTGAATATGCATCAGCCCCACACTCGTGCTGATGGAGGCTACACCTCATGTGAAGACACAGGAGAATGACTGTAACCAGCTGGCTACAAACTGACTGAAACAATTCTCCTTTCTGTTCCCCTTGTTTGGCAAGAAGGAAGATGCTGGTAAACTGGAGCAAGTCTCTAAGTGCCACCAGTAAGATGATCAAGCAATGAGAACACACATCATACCAGGGAGAAAATATATTTGATCAGCTTCAGGAAGAAAGGGATTAATGGGTAGACAAGACCTCATTGCTGAAAAAGAAGTGATTATGGAGAGGACTATGTCAGCTCCTTCTCAGAGGTGCACAATAGAAGAACAAAAGGCACACAATGGTTACCAGTGCGGAAAGGTAAACTCCCAGTTGGTGAAGGACAAAATTCTTCACAATAAGGGCAGGTCAAACATGAGAAAGTGTTGCCCTGACATGTCATGCAATATTACCTCCAAAAAACTGTTTTAGGTAGAAATTTGACACTTACAAGAACACAGATTGCAAATTCAGCTTGACTATGGGATCAACTTGCAAGAACTTCAAAAGTCGTAGCCTTCAAGTAATCATAAAGGACTAATCTGTTAAACTAGTTGTTTTGACAATTAAATGTGGGCAAAACTATGAATTCTCCCTGCCTTTGTTTTTCCCCTTTCTGAGAGGAGCTATGTAAGCAATTATTGTTCAAATACCTACACTTAAAAATCCAACTAAGTGTGATACTGAAAGTGACAATAGTGGTGTTTGACATAATTGCCATTAGATGTCCCTAAATCTTACCCCAAGTTGAAAGTTTCATTAGTTCCATTCAAAGCTGTCATCATGTTTAAAGTAGGTACTGTGCAGTCTTCCGATAAGTGCCAGTTGATCCAAAATTGGTTTTAAAGGCTTTTACTGTACGCCAGTGGTGATCCATCAAGTCTAAAGGATCCTAATTTTCCATTTTGCATAGGAGATGCTGCATTTTTAGCACTTTGCTGCAAACACTCAAGTAGAGGGGGACAAAAGGCAATTCAGATGCTCAGCTTCATTTTGTATAACAACCAGCAGAAGGAGGAAAACCATTAAGCTTTCTCCACATAGTCTGTTGTGACAAAAGGATATTGCACATTTAGAAAGCATTTCCCCTCCTACTCTTCCCCCAACCCTGGAAGTTACCAGCACTTTTTTTTCCTTCCCTCCAACTGAACAGACACACAAACTACAGCAACAGATGCTGCAATGCAAGCTCCAGCAATGCAAGGGAAATGTAACAATGTAGATGGTAGGAATAGTGTTCCTCACTCTGGCTCCTTGAGGAACCTGAAATCTGGTAGACTAAGTCTAAAATAAGAGATGATCAGCCCCTATTTAACATATGTACAGTGTTTACACTCTGACACGCTTTTGAATTAAGTTCTATATGGAGCTGACATAATAGATGGTATCTGACAACATGGTTTTATGAAAGCCACATGGAGATGTACTTCACAGTGCCCTGAATCTGTCAGATAACTCCTTCACAATAATGTTGGCCTCAAGCTTGAAATATGGTTCAAAAGTCACGAAAGTTGAGGTAATTACTCGAGTCTTTTCTCCTCTTTAAAACTGGCAACTCTATTTGTGGTTGAAATAGCTAGGCTGCTGACACAACTGCACTCATTTAGAAACCAAATATTTGTAGAATAAGTACAATTTTTTCAGAGAAAAATACTGTCACAATCAAGCCTACCATTTTCTCTTTTAAATAAAAACAGTTTTTGCATGTCTTTTGTGGCTGTGCCAACTGTAAAATGTTCTTGAAATATTCACTGCACACCACCAAAACCTTAAGGAGTTTTTCATTCCAATAATTAAAATGTAGGAAAACGAGAGGAAAATTAATTTATCTTTAAATCCCTTTCAACAGCAAAGCCATCCTACTCAAGAGCTGCAGAGATCTAACTAAGCTCCTTAATTCCCTCCTGTTTAACCCTCTCCTGAAGACTGATGTTCTAATGAGATATCATTAGAAGACTTTGTCCTTTGCCATGAAGCATTAGAAATGATTCCACAGAACAGTCCAGGATAAAACAGACATGTAACTCCTGTACAACTGGTTAACACAATGCAGCTTTGGAGTTGGTATACTTTTCTACAACAGGCAAGCTACTGAATGACAGGTCTGCCTCCAGGCAGGTCACAGGGATCAAAAAGACCCACCCAAAGAGAAGGAAACCTTGCTGTAACTGTTGGGAGAGCAGAAACCCAGATGCTGCAGTAGTTTATAAGTCTAGCACTTGGTTCAGCACTGCCGAATTTTTTTTTTTCCTGTGGCTGCCTGCCAATGAACAAAAGATAATCTTGCACCTAAGCAATCCAGACATTAAATGCACAGGAAACCTTATCTTCTGACTTATGACAGAAGATGACAAGCAGAGCTGGCGAAAATAAAGACGGAGTGCCCAAGGAGCCAAGGGCAGGAACTCTAAGTACAGCAGGATTTTTAACACCCAACCAACTTGGCAATAGCAGCTGATTCATCTGCTTTGCCAGCCACAGATGTCACATTGGGGAAAATCTCACTTGGACAGCATAACACAGAAAAGAAACTGAAGACCACACAATGTTCTTATTCATTCTATCGTGACACATATGAAAACAACATCTAAATCAAACCACATCCTACCCAAACAAATCCTCAGGTGGTTGTTTCTGTTTCAGATATGCAAAACTCGGTCAGTAACTACTCACCTTAAAATAATTTCTACAAACACAGTGTAGGTGTGTACATAAAACATGCTCTTAATAAAAAGAAATCTCTGGAATTCTTAAATTAAAGTTTAAAAACCTATGCAGAAAAAGAGAGAAACAAACAAAACCAAATCTAAACCAGATAAAAATGTGGCAAAAAGATTATTTCCTGACCACTTTTCAGCCACCAGGTTGAAACGCAGCAGCACCTTGATTTAAGCACACATCACACAGTTAAGCACTGCAAAGAGCCAAAGCTAGATTTGAAAGGGAAGCCCTTCTGTGGCCATTCCTGGACTTAAATACAACATATTCAAGTGATGAGCTCTGCTGTTTGTGTATGCAAAGTTCACCTCAGTTAAGTCTGTTTATAACAACATTCAAGTCTTGACTAACTTTATTTTAGTTAAATTATAACAGATTATTAAATTAAACTAAGACAGAACTGCTGACACATATCCATCAGTACAAGAACTCAAACTCATTTACATGCAGGCTTACTGCAAGTACTTCATTTTATCTAAGTGACTGTACCTTAACAGTGATGTACACACCACACTCCATAAATAAGCTCTGCTGCAGTGTAATTTTGTTTTTCAAACAGCAGCCTAAGCAATCTGAAGAGTTTCAACAGAGCAAGTACAGCATCCAAACAGGAGGAAGACCTTAAAAATGTTAAAGCTTGTTCACTGGAAAGTTTCCCCACCACTGCATTTTCCAGTAACAAAGATGTTGTCAGAAATGACAATTTTTCATGTCCCCTGATGATGCCTTGCTAGCATTTGGTTATAAGCCATAAAGCAGGAATAATTTCAGCCTGTCAGGAGTCTAGCTAATGCCCAGTTTCCCCCTAGAGAGAATTCCTGTCAAACGTAATGAGAGCTCCAAAGGCCCTTTCTACAACATAATGAGCACTTAGGCCATGCTGGTGATCAGCCAGCAAAAAGCATCAATTTGAGCCTGGCTACACCCTTGGGGGTAGACGTCACCAGTTAATAAGAATTATGATTACTATCTGTCAAAAGCCTCCTCAGAACTTATCGTTAGCAGTGGAAATTCAGAAGAATGTCACTGTTAGTTTTTTTGGGGGGTTTTTTGGGGTTTTTTGTGGTTTCTTTTTTTTCCTCTTGTTTTGGTTTTTTTCTTCCCGTAATCTAAGGCCACCTACATACTGAACTGCAACACCATTTGGCATCCTCACTGCAGGAATCTAAATCAATAGCCTTTAACATGAAGGTGCTACTTTTACCAGAAATTAGAATTACTTAACATGTAAAAGCATAGTATCTGAGACTCACATCCAGAGAAATGTATTTATACCTTTAAAAGCCTATTATTTTCTTAACAGCACACACAGAGCAAGTGTGCACTACTCTCCCCAGCTACAACTAACACAGATATAATGCTCTGTCATAAATCTTAAAAGCTTCCGAAGTATCACCGCCTACTGGGTACATAATTCTAATTGCCACACATACAGGACATTAAACCTTTATACATATGTTAAGGTCAAAGTGGGAACCTTAGTTCTCACCCACTTTAATCCTGTGGGTTTAATTGATTTTACCTAAAGTTAATTCCTAGTACACTAACTGAAATCACACATTCTCTTCAAAGAGCTCCTGAAAATAACATCCATTTTGCAGCAAATGATCTTCCTATACAGATACTGGCATCCTCATTGGTTACAGTATGCCAAGAAATTATTGAAGAAAAAAAATGCGAGGAAAAAAAAACCTCAAAATCACAAAGCTATGAAAAGTCTCCTCACAGAAAACCGGACATTCTTCTAAAACACAAGACACAAGAAAATTTGTTAGGCTACAGTACAGAACCAAGTCAAATACTAAGCTTGCTGTTCCATCTGGTTATTTGGTTCATTATTTTTAAAAAAAAAAGGTTGTCATAATACGACTTCTTTTAATGGCATTTTGAATTGAAACAAGCAAAAACCCTCCAAAACCCTAAAGAGTACCTACCCAGATTTGGAGACAGAAAGCTATCATGGAATTACAATGCCACCCTACCAAATATGGCATTTTCAGAGGAAAACAAAACAAACAACAAAAAAAAAATTCAAAGAGTTCAGAGTTACAAAAGCAAAACTCAACTCCGTAATTCACTTGCTTAATGAATGTCTTTGAATATACTGAAGATCTGAAGCCTGAACTAATCAATTTCTTCGCTGTGCCCTAGCCGGTCAGCCATGCTCTTTAATTTAATGAAACAAGAGTTTTAGATGAAATAGCACATACACATCAAGAAAGAATTGTATTGTTGCACTTTGAAATGTGTCCAACTGTGCAACTTCATCTAATGATAATTTTTTTAAGAGGCCATCGATTTCTGAAAGACTTATTGTACTAGCATCTTGATGAAAAAGTGAATGTCAGCATATCTACAGAATACTTACACCCTGCCATTAATGCTTTATTTGGCAGACAATGACTACTCAATTGAGGGTCCTCTGGGCTGTGCAATCATTTAGCTTTTCTTCTCTTATGAGGTCCTTAGTGTCTTGTTCCAGTTCAATACTCTTTTTATTCACCATTATAGTGGCCATAAGTGTGAATTTTATGGGAACTTGCAAACTCAGTCATAACTAGAGCTTTCCAAGTCACTAATCTCTTCATACCTTTACAAGGCAGGGATTTGAGTAACTATGACTACATATGCTACACAGACATGGGATCAGTTCTACATGTCAGCACCTCTACCAGTAACAAAACAAACAAACAAAGAAAAACCCAACCCAAAAAACCCTCAAATTTATAAGTTACTGAAGTGCATTTTTAAAACCACAGATACAAGACCTTTCCTATTTATGCCCAAGTCTTTCAGAACCAGTACCAAAAAAGGTACTGCTGCTTAACCTAATTTACACCTCATCTGACAGGAGGTAGGCAAAGGTCTACTAATCAGGCTACAAATCAGGCTATTGATTCAGACAGGATACCTTCATCTGAGCACAAACAGCACAGCGACATACAAATGCACCAGACAGACTGCAGATTTTGCAGCTTAGAAAACAAAATGTCTTACCTGTTTGTGCATTTCAATGTTTAATCCATACGACATTTCATAGTACTGCAAAGAAATGAACGTACATTATTTTCTTATACTGACTTACATTGTATTAGGAGATATTTACTGAAACAGAGATAAAAACAAATATACTTACCATCACATAATGCCTCTGCATTTCCGTCTTTTCGCTTGCCAGTTTCTCACATTCCAATTTAAGGCTACAAAATAGATCATGGTTTAATGTAACACATCGTTTTTTGGCATCTACCCTCCCTATTTGTATTTTGACAGAAGCTGCTAATTAAAAAAAATTCATAAACTGACTTTCAACATAGAAAGACTTAATCATACTTGAAATAAAAAGGCCAAAGAAGAAATTTAAAGAACATTTCATGGGTGCTGTATGAGGCCTGAACTGTCTACAGAACCTAAACATATCGACTCTTCATACTTTGACAAAGAGCTGCTATTAAGTGCTGCAACTTACAAGTTAGAATAGGGTCTGAATTTCCCGTTAAGTACTTCTCAGGAGTAAAAAGATAAAAATAGAGGCATTTCTTTCTATACAGCACATAGTAAATGACTGCCAAGTTACACCACTCACATTTACAATTACAACTTGAGTATAATTTTTACCTTAAATACATTCTAGCAAATGTTACCTTGCCTAGTGCTTGAAAACTGGTAATTCTGAGTATCATTTACTGGCAAGTTTCTTTTCATAAACAAAAGTTAAGTTGCATTTGCATGTCTCATCACAAACTGATATAATTGTGATTACTTTCACTTAGCCTCAATGTTTCCTTTTCTATCAAACTGATTTTTTAAATGATACTTGCAAGCATCCTATGGAACACTTAGCGTGCAAGCAGTACTTTTCACTCACAACTACAAAGCCAGATTTTTAGAGTTTACCTTGTATTTCTTAACCAATAAATGGCTTAAGAAAGTTAAAACTACAGTATCATAGGTAAAGGAAGAGGAAGCATAACTAGAACCAAGCAATTTCTGACTGGAAAACCAGTAAAGCTTTTACTTCACTCCAAATGTTCCAGGTGCACATTAGTACAAAATCAGTGAAGGTTAATGATCCTCGTCACCAGATGACCAGAATCAAAAAGAACCTGTACCCTAAATCTCTGAAAGGACCTCAGCAGCAAGCACACACCCACAAAGAACTTCTGAAGGGCAGAGCAGCAACGAGGAGTGCATCCCACAACTTCCATGGATTATGGTAAACTTTGTGTTACTACTCTGAGTACTTGTGCGTTTTCACCGTCTTCCCTGGCTCTTAACAACAGGGCGCTGGAATTTTATTAATTTTTGCATTAACACCACACACAAATGAGCAAACATGAGAAGTAACCTCCTTAACGCGCTGTGCCACAGAACTGGCGCAGGTTTTCCCGGGATACACTGAAGCGACCCCTCCACATACGGGTTCCCAAGACACACCGCACTTGTTCGAACGCGCAGAGGCGCCGAACGCTCCGGCTCGGACAGTTCAGGTGCCCGGGGCAGGGCTGTGTCCCAGGGCCGGCGCACCCGGAAGCCGCGCCGGGCCGCGCACCGGGGCTGCCCGCGCTCCCCCCGGTCCCTCGGCGGGGCGAGCCGCGAGCCGCACGCCACCGCCTGGGCGCGCCCGTCCGCTGCAGCCCCCGCCCGCGCTGCTCCGGGCCCCGCAGCGCCTGCTCCCGGGACGGCCCTCACCTGTGGTACTGCGCCTGGAGGAACTGGAACTCTTCTTTGATGCGGTCCAGCGACTCCGGGATGGTGAATTTGAAAGGCTGGCCCGCAGCCTGGTGCGGGGTCTGGCGCGGCGGCGGCGGCACGGGAGAAAGATGCACGTTCAGACACTGCGCGGCCGCCCCGCGGGCAAAAGGAGGGGACGCTGTCCATCGCGGCCGGGCCGGAGGGATGGAGAGAACGCCCGGCCCGGCCCGCCCCGGGGCGCTGCGCAATTGTTACCCACCTTCCCGTCCCTCATCTGCGGTGGGGCCGAGGTTAACCGCGCTCCGACCCACCCGCTCCTGCCGCCGCCGTCTACACGAAAGCATGAAGTACCGGCTTCTCCCGCCGACCCCCGCCGCGGCGGCACAGCCAGCCCCATTCCGGGCGCGGTGCTCGGCGGATGCTGCCCGGCCCGACGGCGACCCCCCGCCGTCCTGCCCAAGGCGAGTAAGTTGCCCACGCAACAAAAGTACTGGGGGCCGCTCCGGCAGGCAGGACGAGCCGCTCGATCCCGGAGAGAATTAACTTGTGAGGGCGCCTTCCTCTCCCTCCCTTCCCCCCTGCCCCCCAGCCCCAGCAGAGCAAGCGAGCGGAGGTGCGCTCCGCAGCGCCCTGCCCTCGCCCCGCGCACCGCGCCCGCGGAGCGGCGGCCCGAGCCGTACTTACGGGGTGCCGGCTCTGGGGGAACATGGCTCCGGCCGCGGCGGCTCTCCCTCGCAGCGCGGCTCTCGCGGCGAGACTCCCCGCCCTGCCCCGGCTTCACACCCGGTGCGCCCAGGGGACAGGAGCGGCGACACCCGCCGACCGCCTTCCCTCCGCCGCCGCGGGCAGCAGCGGGGCGAGGCGCGGCTCAGTGCCCCCGCCGCGGGGACATTCCCCAGCCGCGGCGTCCTTTGTTGCTGTTGTTCCAAGGAGGGCTGAAGGTGGCCGGGAAAGGCGTACGGGCCGCGCTTGGGACGGTCACCAGCGCCCCGCGCTCTTTCGGCTGCGCTTCGACCGGCGGGCGGCGCCCGCAAGGCCCGGGCGCGGCGGGACGGGACCCGACGGGGCGCAGGGGGGAGGCCACAGCCGCCCCTCAGAGGCGGCGAATAATCCCCTTCACGGACTCGCAAGTGGTCGATGCGATTGTAAGGCCGGAAATCCCAGGCGGAGGAGACTCCTCTCTCCTCTTCTGCCCCTTGTCAAAAGGGGAAAATCCAGCCGAAGGGAGCGGATCGCAGTGTCCGCGGCGGGACCGTCGGAAGCCGAGGGGGGCGACAGAAAGTCTCCAGGCAGGGACGCGTTGCTCGCAGGCGTCGGCGCAGGGGCCAAACCACCGGCAAGACACAGAGCGATGAACAAGGGAGGAAGGCAGGAGGAGGAGGAAGGAGGCGGGCGGGCGCTCTTGCACAGCCGTCGCCGATCGGAGCAGCTCCAATAGCACATGCACGAAACGCTGGAGGGCAGAGGAAAGGGTACCACACACGCAGCACAGACTCTTCCGTTAGTTGCAGAGAAGTCCCCAGGACAAAAGGAAAGCAAACCCCTCAAGATGCTCGCTGGCCTTAGCGTCCAGGCAACCAGCCCCGTTGGGGAAGATTTAAAAAAAATAAAACAGAGATGAAAGCGTCCGTTTGAGGTTTAAATCAGACGGGAAGCTCCTTCGTGCAACAGCACCACTACAGCCTCTTACAGGCGGGCGCGGATCTGGGAGCTGCGCGTCTCACCAGAGACCTCCAAGCGCGATACATCGCGGCGACATCAGCAGCATCATCCTCATCCTCGCTCTCCTCCGCGGCGGCCCGCCGCTCCTCGTCGACCCGGGATATAAAGTTCCCCCCAGCTGAAAAATCCGAACCCGAGCGCACGGGAATACCACCGGCTTCCTCTGCCCCGTCCCCTCCGCGCCGGCCAAGGGCAAGGGGGAGCCGAGGCGGCGGCCTGGCGGGCGGCGCTCGGCGGGACCTGAGGGCGGCTGCGGCCGAGCTGGACACGCCGCGCTCGCCCGCGCCGCTTACATTAGCACGCGGTTTCACACTCCGCCGGCTAACCAGCCGCGCGGCCCCGCCCACGCCGCCGCGCGGGGGGCTCCCGCCCAATCGCCGGCCCCGCCGCCAACGTGGGCCCGTGACGCGCCGCTGCCCCGCGAACCAATGGTACGCCCCGGAGTCGCACCGCCTCTCGGCTTTGGCTGAAGAGCGTTTGTGTGGCGGAGCGGCGCGAGCGCTCGGAGCCGGCCAATGGGAGCGCGCGGGGCGCGCGGCGCCGCGGGGGGGCGGGGAAGGTCGGCGGGAAGGAGAGAGGGAGGCCGAGCTGTCAATCAAAGTAACGTGGGGTCCGCGCGGGCGGGCGGGCGGGGCTGCGGCGGCGGGCGCGCCGCGCCTGCGCGCGGCGCCCCTGCCTCCGCCGGAGCCGCCGGGCAGCCCCGTCCGGCATAGGCAGCGGCCCCGCACACACCGCACAGGGCACAGGGCACCGCACAGCCCCGTCCGGCACAGGCAGCGGCCCCGCACACACCGCACCGGGCACTGGGAACCGCACAGCCCCGTCCGGCACAGGCAGCGGCTCCGCACTGCACACACCACACACCGCACCGCACAGGGCACACCGCACAGCGCCGTCCGGCACAGGCAGCGGCCCCGCACATACCGCACAGGGCACAGGGAACCGCACCGTGCACACCGCACAGGGCATACCGCACACCTCACACCGCACAGGGCACACCGCACAGGACACAGGGCACACCTCACACCGCACACTGCACAGTGCACACCGCACAGGGCACACCGCACGCCGAACCGTGCACACCGCACAGGGCACACCGCACCGCGCACACCGCACACCGCATCGTGCACACCGCGCACACCGCACCGTGCACAAACCGCACACCGCACAGTGCACACCGCACACACCGCACAGGGCAACCGCACACCGCCCGCAGCCCGCCCCGGCCCCGCACGGCACGGCGACGCGCGCTCACAGCGCGGCGGGCGGGTCGGGCGCACGGTCCCGCCTCACCCGCCAGACGACGGCGGCGGGTCCACCTGCTGACAGCGCGCCACGGAAACGCCGAGGTGCGGAGGGATAAGCCCTCCCACGTGCTTGTGCGGCTCGGAGCACGCCAATTGCTGTGCTGGTTGGAATGACCCTTTGATAAGACGGAAGTTGTCCTTTGGGTAAAACTGGCTTCTTTTTAAGAGGGGCTTGATAGAGGAAAGCTGTCAATAACTTTGGTTTATAGGCCCACTTGAGATAGATGAGGGTCAAACAAATTCCACAGACTGTGTGTGCTTGCTGAGGAGATGACAAATGGTGACATAGCTGGCAGTGGGAAGTACACTTCAAAACATATCCTCTATTAGCAAGCACCTTATTCATAGCAGAATTCCACAATGAAGTGTGAAATACCTTTGGACTTAAAACACTGCCTTAATGCACACTTTTGCTGTTGGTAAATACTTGTGTGCTGCCCAAAAAGAGGTATTAGAATGTTGAACTGCATCATTTTAACCTGATAGGGGTAATGTTGCAGTCTGCATTTTCCTCATAATTCCCCACTAGTCTTTACTAGATACAGATTACTTCCTTAGAATTGTATTGTACTTCATCTTGAGTCCTAAAGAAAGAGGAGTCTTTGTTTTATATTTGATAGGAAATTTAACGTTTTTGAATATCAAAGCTTTACTCATTCAGAGTGATAATTTCCCATTATTATTCCTAAAATATTCTGTATTTTTACTTTAAAACATCCAACACAAAAGGGAGTGAAACCTCCTCAGTCTTCTGCTGTGAAAAGTTTGGTCTTCATTCCCGGACTGCGGAATTTTGTAAATGAGCAATGATACATCTGTGTCTCTGTGCACATCTGTATATGTGTATATGTCTGTGTGTGATGGGGTCTGTACCTGCAGGTGTACGTATACACCTATAGGTAGATATAGGTGTATAGGAACACGTGTGTTTCTGTTTATGTTCATGGTGCATATGTGCGTGCATCCTGGTGAACATATAAATAAACGTGTGCTTTTACTGGTTTCTAAGAGATGAGACAAAATACCCTTGATAGTGAGCTTTGATAGATTCTGGTTCCCAGGACGGGAATGTAAACTTGTCTGGTGTTCCACCTGCATAAGCAAACCTTAAAATCTTGCATTCTGTTCCCAGCTCTTCCCTTGTTGTCTTGGACTAGCCAACTCGCTGCTCTGTTCATGGCAATGGAAAGCTTAATTACTTAATGCTTATTAAAGTACTCAGATCTGCAGATGAAAGGTGCCATAAAAATGCAAACCATGATTATATACTTTGTGTGTGTACCTAGTAGCTATGGATTCTATAATAATGTAACACTTACCTAACTTTTGTTGTACTTTGCTTAACCTGCTGGCACAAGTTGTTAATGAGATATTGACAGATATGACATTAAAACAACACTGTGTTTTGGAACATAAACAAAAGGGGTTTGTTTTTTTCTTAATTGCTCACCTACATGAAAACTTGAAATGTCTCGTTACCTGTATTTGTCAACATTAAAACGTCCAAGGCATGTTTTAACAGAGAGAGAAAAGCTCTGTTTTCCTGGTTCTTATTAGTAAGTGCTTTTAACCTATTTTGATTCTGGAATCAGACACTTAAGGGCATTTTGAATCTTACTCATTGTATTTGAGATAGAAGAGCTGTACAAGCAGAAGTAGAATTAAATGTGCTGGTTTTTTTTTCAAATGAAAGCTACTGACATTACATAGCAGGAATAACAACCAACATGATCTGATGTTTAACTAATTATAATGCATCATCACTGGCTCATTAATGCATAAAAATATTATTTTTGTTGGATGGGCATAAATCTGGATGAATTCCAGGAAACAACATTATCATTCCATAGCAATATTCACTATTTACACCATAGAAAGACAGCAAAATATGGCTAGGCATGTTGTATTCAAGTAGGAAGCATTTCATACCAGATCATTCTGCCACAATGCTTTATATACTCTACACAATTGTCCAACTGGATTAAAAATACTTGTTTTAAATGTCTGTCTCATGTTTCAAAAATAAAAATATCTCCTTCAGTATTAACCCTCCCAACCAACCTGTCCAGTCACCCATTTTACTCTGTTGCTTGAAGTCAGTTGTTTTTTACTGTAAAAATTTTAGTGTCATTTTCCTATCTCATAAAGCAAAGGGCCTAATCCTAAACTGGCTACTGAAAATTCACACTGGAAGCGGTTGGAGCTTTGGGCGAAAAAAAAGCACACTTGGGTCCAAAATGGAGGTTAAATGTACTGGAGGTACAGAGGTAAATGTACAGAGGTAGCATCCATTCTTTAGTGAAACCATAATGTTCTGTTTAATGCAGTGTTTATTATTTTTTTCTTCAGTGTTCACAGTACTTTTTATGAGCAATATTTATTAACTTTGTGCAAACTGGCATATAAAACAAAGATGTTGATGATGTTAATCACTAGGTGTTAGCTGCAGGTGGGCAGTAAACAATTTAGTGTGATTTGTCCCACTCTTCTACTCTCTGTGTTGGGAGAGCAAGCCAATAGAGGAAGCAATTCTAGAATTCAGTAGAGTTTACGCTTTCAAAGTTTTAGATAGATCACTGGATTTTCAACTGAAAGAGAAACATGCATGTATTAATGTGGATGGGGGTTGTTCTATTTGGTTTGTTTGTTTTAGGGTTTGGTTTGTTTGTTTTTTAATGTGGTGCAGGTGAAATAGAAAAAAACCTTGAATCATACAGTACATGTGGTACAGTAGTGACTGTCTACACAGTTGAAAGAATAGTAATTATTATAAGGACATGAAAAACAGTATCGCTTTTTAAATATTCATTTATTTGTGAAGTGCAAATGATGTGAACAGGGTAAAGCAATTACATTTCTAATTATTTGCTGTCTTTTGGCTAATAACCATTGCATACCCTCTTAGTAATTTGATTTCTTTTTAATTAGTAGCTTTCCTTGTAGGCAGAAATGTTCAAAAAGTTGCACTAGGTCATTTTACCATTATGACTGTATTCACTTCCCCCATTCCTTCACCCATAAAAAATCCCTGAGCTGAATTTAAAAAAAACCCAAGTCAGTAGCAGATCATGCAGCAGTAAAACCTCAAATAGAATCAGATCCAAAGAATCCCTTTTGGCTTCACACAATATGGTAAAATTAGAGATTGCAGGAAACCAAAAAATTTAAACTGGGAACATTTGAAAAGAAATGACCGGGCTTTATGAAAATGACACATTGACTGGCCAGTGTGTTTTTTTTATCGACAGTTTCTTTGTTGAGGCATAGATCAAAGAAACCTGCATATGTTTTCATTTTGTTCTAAGTCTAACTAGAAAATTACATCCAGATGTTTAATAGGCATTCTGTTGGTTTTCTGCATTGATTAGATATGTTGGTACTGTTTGCTTACAAGTGTAGCCGGATCATTAGCTAATGCAAAGAAATGTTTGTAGCGAGTTGCTAATTAGGTCTTTTGGAAACTCTCCATACTAAGGAACAATTTGTACAGTGGCCAGAAAAACTTGCGGTACTTGAGAAGTCGCTTTCCCTTCTGTGTCTGGGAAAAAACAGTCAGTCGCTTTCCCTAATCTTCTTTTGCCTACAGGGATTGCAGCTTGATCCCAGTGGGTTGAAGTGCAAATAAATTAGGAAGAGACCACACACACACACACACACACACACACACACGCACGCATGCATGCACACACACACGCACACACGCACATGCACACACATGCACACACACACACACACACACACACACGCACACAGACGCTCCCCCCTCCACCCCCAATCTGTTCCTTTAGTCAAAAGTCAGTTGTACAATCTTACAAAAAGCTAGCCAAAATGGAGTGCTTAAAACTAAAATGTGTTAAATTCTCAACATTCATGTTATCAAATACACAGCATTTTTGAGCATACTTTAGAGACAGATGGGGAAGCCCTTCATGATAAATGAGTGCACTTGAATTCATTACTGTGGTACTTATAATTAAAGTAGCTCTTTCTCAACTTCACTACTTCTGCAGGGTACTTCAAGACAAAGCTTGGGGAAAGTGTATACATGGATGACAGAATGGTGAAAGAGGAGCAAAAGAACTTTAATCATCTGTGTTTTGTTAAGTACAAAAAGAGGTCAGATGTATTACCTGTTTACAATGTTGACAGAGAAATTGTTGTAGACTTCATGACTCTGGCCTGATAACCTTCTAGGTGCAATGCCACCTTTCAAAGGCTGCTTGACAGTGTCAATGATCTTTCTAATAAAGACCACTTGCCAGTGTACCACACTTCAGTCCGTAGCAGAATGAGGCCTCCATTGCAGGAGGTGACAACTAAAGGAGCAGTTTGTGTCTATTTTGTACAGTAAATGAGAGTGCATGATCATACCAGCTCCCTGATCCTGTCATCACACACACGACAACCTTTTACTCCTGGAAGCAGTCCCTTTGAACTCCATGACAATACCTTCTTGAATAAAGATGCCTTTTTGTCAGACTACACCAGATCATGGCCATGCATACAGAATAGTAGGTTGGGTGTGACATACATATGCAAAACACGTGTTTTTACCAATGACGCCATGCAAGTGTGGAAGTTTTTTATCACCCTTTTCAGGAGTTGCCTAAAAGGGAAGGTTGCCACAGAAGTACAGTTAATCATTGCACTTCAGTTTTTCCTTGCACTACTATTTTTCCTTGCCTGGCAAATTATGAAAACTTTTTCATCCTGTTTTGGTTTCATATTCATAGTCTTTTGACAGGATTAATAGGAGGTTTTTCCCCCCTAAGCTGTCAATAACATTAGTAAGAGTCTACAGATCACCAAAGACTCTTAGACTTAAAGCCACAGGGGAAATAGCATTGAGGCAAATAGTCTTGTGGAAATGATGCTTTCAAAACATTTGTGGAAATGGCTGATGAAATTTCCATTGTACAAAGAAAGGGATTGTGTGAGAGGGGGAGACGGCTCCAAGTGCCATGGCATTTCAGGATTAGGAGCAGCAACCAACTTGCCACTGCTAAGGTACATGAAGGTACTATCCTCCTACCTAGTACTACCCTAGTATCTGTTCTCCACCTATAAAAACAGCAGCCTTTAGGAATCTTTAAGAACAGATGTAGTACAGAAATATTGTGTGGAATCATGGGTCTCTGTCAGCCAATAGGAAGCAGATTCAGCTGAAAGCTGGCTGGAGTTTGGCAGCTGTTTCCTATTATACCTCTGCCTCTCTGTCCTTCAGAAGAGGTTCTTGCCTACTGAGGTTATAAATGCTGTATGAGCTGCTCTTATACCAACCTTCTAGTCCAGACCTCAGATTTCAGTCTGGTAGAGTCTAGATGAGAGCAGATTGTCCTGTCCTGCTGTCTCTTCATAATGCAGATGCTGTAATAGGCTGGCGTGCTACAGCTGCAACGTCTGTGGAAATGCTCTTCCAGGACTGGTGGCAAAAAGGCATTAAGTCTGTTTCCAAGTTCTCCCATCCCTCAAAAGCTCTGGGCTCCCATATTCTTGTCAGAATGGAATTATCAAAAGTATTTTTTAGGACTCAATGAAAAGTGGAGAAATTATGTGAAAGAAGTATCCTTGCTGCGCAAGGATTGTGATGGTAGTGATAGGGAGGAGAACTGTGGAGAGGAATTAAATCAGGAGGGAACATATCAGTACCAGTGTGATGCAGTTCTTAACAAATATGGAAATTTCCTCAGTGAAATGCCTTTGAACTTCAGTCAAAATTGTGAACTGTAACAGTTGCTCACAGTATAAAAATGAAATAATTAACTGTCTGAGTCATCCAGCACTATCCACCTCTCAATTTTTCTACTTACACTGCCCTTCCACTACATTCAGTGCAGGAGTCTCAGTTTATATCCTGAGGGGCTAACATGTAATGGCAACAATGATTATTAATAGAGTATATCCATTTTCCAAAATGCAAAATGATAAATTCCACCATTTGACATACACATAGAATTGTCACTAATATATATCATCTACTCAGTCATCAAGTGAATGTCTACATGAAGCATCCAATCAAAACGGCATGTCTTGCAACTATTCATCTGTTCTGATACACTGGTATGCTCATAATCATTGGCATCACCCAATAAGGAGTTTGTATGAAGGTAAGGAAAAATAGACACATCCCATTAAATTCCACTTACATATTACTACCTCTAAAATATTGATATGCCTTCTGTTACAGAAAACCACATCATGATTACACAGACAGTAGAATAATCATGGTTAGCAGTGCAAATATATGCATATTTATCAGTAAGAAAGCATGATGAAGAGTTAATACTGCTTGTGAGGAGAGACCAGCCAAAGTCACTGACAGGATACCTTTTGAAAACAAGAGAGCAATGAGTACAGTATAGGTGAGGTGTTGAACATTGCTTGGGTGTGGAGGGAATGGTGGGGGCAAGGAGGGGTTGTGTTTCATTGTTTCGGGTCTCTGTTGGCTTGTTTGTTTGTTTGTTTGGATGAGTTTGTGTGTGTGTCTTTTGAAAAAGAAGGATTTTCCATCTATCTGCCTGAGTTCAAAAGCAATGAAAAGTATGCACATATTCATAATTTACTATTATAAATTCAATAGTTGGTAGTAAGACATTTTCTACCGAGCTTCTCACATTTTCTGCTGTAGTTTTGCTGTCTGTTAATGTGCTTATACATGCTCAGGTGCTCAGCTGTCCGAGTTAAGTAGCATCCATGAAGAAGAAAATCTCAATGCAACATGACCGTAGAGCATAGCTCCGGAGAATGTCTGTGCCCTAAAACTGGCAGGAGATTGTACTTTGGGAACAGACTGAATCTCATAAGTGAAACCATTATATCTTCATTAATTTTGCAATAAAATAGTTTGCAAATCTTACCCATGTAAACCCTGAAAAGCAGAGAATAAGCAGCACAAGGGATACAAGAATAGAGGTGCACATGCAGCATTTATCATTACTGTACACCGAAGTAAGTATTTTATATTGCCCATATTTTGGTTTTCAAAAAGATGTTTCACTTGATACATTATTAGTCCTCTGAAGGTGGGACAATACAGGAGAACTTTTATCAATTCTTTTCACATCTGCAAGTCAAATCTCTCTCCTCTCCTCTCCTCTCCTCTCCTCTCCTCTCCTCTCCTCTCCTCTCCTCTCCTCTCCTCTCCTCTCCTCTCCTCTCCTCTCCTCTCCTCTCCTCTCCTCTCCTCTCCTCTCCTCTCCTCTCCTCTCCTCTCCTCTCCTCTCCTCTCCTCTCCTCTCCTCTCCTCTCCTCTCCTCTCCTCTCCTCTCCTCTCCTCTCCTCTCCTCTCCTCTCCTCTCCTCTCCTCTCTCTCCTCTCCTCTCCTCTCCTCTCCTCTCCTCTCCTCTCCTCTCCTCTCCTCTCCTCTCCTCTCCTCTCCTCTCCTCTCCTCTCCTCTCCTCTCCTCTCCTCTCCTCTCCTCTCCTCTCCTCTCCTCTCCTCTCCTCTCCTCTCCTCTCCTCTCCTCTCCTCTCCTCTCCTCTCCTCTCCTCTCCTCTCCTCTCCTCTCCTCTCCTCTCCTCTCCTCTCCTCTCCTCTCCTCTCCTCTCCTCTCCTCTCCTCTCCTCTCCTCTCCTCTCCTCTCCTCTCCTCTCTCTCCTCTCCTCTCCTCTCCTCTCCTCTCCTCATTTCACTGGGAGGAAAAAGAAAGCAAATAAATGTAGGGAGGAAAAAAAATCACAGATTGCTGAACTTTGGGTCAGTCTTAGTCTGAGATGTAACAGGAAATAAAGAGACTGTGCTCTAAAGGATTTTTCTTTAAGCGGTTCTCATAGGACTCCTGCTGAACTGGTCAGATTGTGCAGACAAGGTCCCACATGTCTTTAAATAAGTTTTGAGTATTGGTTGTTTCTCTTTGAACTAGTCAGCCAAACCGCAAGACAACTTCTGAATTCTCAATTGAGTGAAACTCCCCACAAGCAAATTGCTCAACAAAGTCTGGTGTATTTTGTGTTTGAAAACAATAGGGGCTGGAGAGAAGCATGTTTACTTCTGTCCTAATTTACTTCTATCCCAGGGTGTTGGACATTTCACAGAAGGTCCTAGGAGTGCAACAGGTCATTTATGGAATATTGCACCGGGATGGTTGTCTCATGGTTTCCCTTGAATGTGGGCTGCCAGCTGCAGCACAGCCATAAACCTCATCACCTTAAACCCAACCCTAACCCTGGCGCTAACCTCTGCCTCACACATTATCCTACCTTGTTTAATGGCATAAGTCAAGCTGATGTGTGTCCCCATCCCCTGAGTCATAAAGCATGAAAGACTTTCAATGAATGAGGTACAGGCTAACTGTAGGGCTCTATGCATTTAACAGGTCCCATTCGCTTCAGGAAAAGTAGGATTTCATCCTAGGTGTCTGACATGTTTAGTAAAATACACTGAATGCCCTAAGATATACTGAGAATTTTTCTTTCTCTCAGAGAAAAAAGCAACTGTCCAGAATTACCTATGTTGATGTAATTGTCCAGCACAGCTTTCCTTTCAAGGAACCTGGGCAATTGCAGAAATATTGCTGTGTGCAGAATTTTACCATAGGGAATACTTGTCTCTCTTTGTCCACTCATATCTCAAGGTCTTTCATAATTTTGCTGCTCTGCATTAATATCTTCTTGTTTTGTCTATGAAGAACATCTGGGATTAGTTTACTTACTTGCACAAAGGAGTACTAGAATATGCTTTATCTGGAATACAGTACTAAAATATTTATAAGCAGCTCTTGAGTTCTTTCTCAAGGTATCCTTCTGTCACTTGCTTTTGTTTGGGTGGAGTTTTTTGGGGGGTTTTGGTTTGTTGTTTTTGGAAGGATTTTGGGGAGTGGTTTGGGTGTTTTGGTTTGGTTTGGTTTATCAATCATTTGTTTGGATTTTTCATTTAACAGAGCTTTCTAATAGGAATGTAACAGAACTTTAAAAATAGAAATCAATTCAAATCAATGAGTTGATTACATTGATAATGCCCTGAACTTTTTTATATCATTGCAAGATATCTACAGTAAATCTCCAGTAAAAACGAAGATTTATTGGCGTAGTAAGTATTTTAAAAGCATGAGAGAGTGGAAAATAGAGTTTAATTGAGATGCTGCTTTAGATATTTGCTTTGTTGAATTTTTTTCCATTGAAAACATTTGAGAAACTATTTCATGATGTCTTGGGCCTAGTTAGATATTTTCTCATTGAGTGAGAGATTATTACAGGAAACTGGGCTACTAGCATCTGGGCCAATCCAGGAAGATTTTTCCTTTATAGAGGGCAGAATGTACTACCCTGAGCCTCTGATTGAACTCCACCTTCCATCTAGTATGTGACAATTAGCTGCCCACATAGGAATAAGATATATCACTTGAATGAAAAAGTGAATATTAATGCTTTCCCAAATTTTCTGGAAAAGTATATTTTATAAATATCCTGAACATATGAAATAATAGAAAAATGTTTAAATACTATTCCCAGCTTTATCTTGCATTAGCTGAGCAAGAAAGTCAACCCACAGGTACAGTTTAGGGCACTGTGTGGTATGGACAAAATTATGGCTAAGACATAAAATATTATATGATACAGGGTGTAATTTTGTTTCTTGATTGTTTTGAAAAAGCAATTTACTGTTCTTCAGTAAATAAGGAAGTTGTTTATGTTTATATATATATATATACATACATACATATACATACATACATACATATATATACATACATATATATATACATGTAATTACATCCATGTAGATATAGACATATACATGACATAAGAAATACTGATCTGTTTAATTCCCAGGGAGGGCATTCAGTGAACCTGAAGGGTTGGGAAGAAAACCCGATCCAGATCCAGAGGTGTTAAACTTTTAGTTCATGCCATGAAGTCAAACCAAAGTAACCTCACTTTTTTTTTCCCTTTCTTTTCCCATTCCAAATGATTATTCAAAATGCATGTTAACATTCTGGTTAAAAACATTCCTTTTAAGAGCATCAGATACTAGGAAATCCTGTTGTCTTCTGTTTTCAGCATTTTTGGTCTTCTGTTCCTTAGTATAAATGGCAAACTGAATTGGCACCTGAAAAATAGTGTTGAAATGCACTGAAAGTATTGGCATGACATTGATAAATGCAAACAGCCTGCTGGAAGGCATATCACCTTCATTTAGATCATCTGTTTGAAAACGTGTGTATCTGGGAAAACAGACATATTAATATAGCTTTTATGACAAAATAATACATGGACAATAATTTAAATTAAATCATATATATCTGTTGGTACCTTCAGAGGAAAAAAGCTCCTGGAGATGGTTCTGTAATTAAGAGTCCAAAAGACCTTAACTTAACATAAGGAAATGGTGGAATATTCTTGCATATTGAGTTCCTGTTTCTTTTTTTTTTTTTCCAAAGTTTTATACAAAAGGCAACATATATTGCTTCTTTTATTAAACATTTTGATTTTATTAAATGCAAAATCAGTGGTAAAAGTGACACCATATTAACTGATTCAAAGTTGTGCTTTAGAAATTTTGGATTTTTTTGTTGCAAGTCACTCTGCCCATTTCTGGGGCTATATGATTCAGTCAGATGGGTTTTGACACCATGTTTTTAAATATGAGACTCTGTTGTTCCACCTTTTCTCTTCCTTTGTTTACACAAGTCTGTACACTCACATGCATTCGCACAAACAAATACATCAAAAATCAAAAGATGCTTAATGAGTACAGAGATGCAAAGCCACTGGGATTTGTGATTAATTTATGCAGAATAAAAGAAATGACAAAAATATTTTGGTAATGTTTTGGTGAAAAGGATGTTCTAGTTGATATATGTACTTGGTCCTTTAGCTTATTAGATGGGAAGCTGACATGGTGCTTTACATTTATAGGTAGGAAGCAAACAAGCTGTGAACTTTTCATCCTTGAGTCTGGTTAAAGCAGAGTAAGAGAACAGATTGTGCCTTTGTCTAGGTACAAAGGGCAAACTGTGAGACCATGTAGAAATCTTACGTGTGGCTCACACTGGGTCTGGTCACCAAGAAAAAAGCTGTACTTAGCACCAGACTAAGATTTTTGAAGAGTGTTGGTGCTCGTATAGAATTGCGATATGTCTGTATTTTATATTTTAATTAAATAAAAATAAAGCTCTCCATTACTGTTTTTAGAATATATTATATCCTTTTCCACACACCATTCTCTCTTTTCCCATTTGAATTATCCCTGCTGCCTGCTTACTGGTGATAGGGGGAAAAGATATGTCATTCAAGGATGCAGAAAATCCTGTCAGGACACACTCAGAAATTACATCTTGCTCTTCAGCAGATATACAGCAAAATGAAAGAGTCAGTGGTTTACTAGGGCAATCCAAAAACTTCCGCTGTGATGTAGTCCTCAGGTTTTATGAAAGAACATTGTAGCCAATAAATTCAGACATTCCTACACCACTTTGCGTGTACAGTGGTGTTGGTTTGGTCCCACAAAATAATCACTGGTTGGCTTCTTTTTTTAACATACCAAGTAACACCCTCAGGTTTCAGGGTGAAAACAACCACAAATATGAAACCCTATTTCATGCAGTCTTGTAATTCTAGATTGGAAAAAATAAAAGTCTGGCTTGATGTCTATCCCTTTTACTTTAAAGGGAAGTCAGAATGCTTCCGTAAAGCAAAGAATAAATTAGTCAAATAACATTTTTTGTTATATTAAAAATATTCAAATTCAAAATTTTGTTTTAATCAGTCTGGATCAAAGTGTCTGTTGTTTTGTTGCCACTTGAAACTAATCTTTTACATAAATCAGCTGAATATTCATGTGTTAGAAGTATTTCAAGAAAAAGGGTTTAGCCAAGTGGAGTTGTTATTTTGTTGCAAGTAGGTTGGCTCAGGCGTTTCTCTGCTATTTGTAAACCCAACCTTTTATCCATGGGTATCTGAAGGACATGGTGGGGAGTTCTGTCACTGAGGCTGGCTATGCATCTAGTGATTCTTTCCAGTTGAGTAACAACTTAGAGATCCAGCTACAGCTTCCTGCTAAATGACCTCTCCTTTTAGTTCAAAAATAAGTCTGCAGGTTGTAAATTGAGTATCAGGATTCCATAGGTGTTGAAGGTTATCAGAGGGAAGCAGTTACAATAAGAGGGTTGGGGTTTGTCCCCTTTGCTTTTTTTTTCCCCTAAAAGGAACCTCATAGCATTTTATTCTAGCACTGTATCTCTTTTAACTAGAATGCAATAAAAATTTTGGCTAAAAAACCCTGAGTACTTCTTAAAAAGTACTTTTTAAATAATTGCTTTGGAGCAATTTGCTAATTGCATAGGTTTTAGCTTCAATTACCTGATTGTTGTGTGATCTTTGTAGGGATATATTTATATTTTTCTTTCATGTCATCAAAGATGTACTTTTAAGGGGCAGAAACAAACATTCATTTAACCAAACTATTCTCCACAATTTAAGATTCTTCTTCAAAGTGTGTGGGTCTATGCCCACATATTGGTTGTGGAAAAGATATAAAATGGGACTGGAAGCATGCCAAAATAAAGATACATAAACCTGCTTTTCAATTAGTGGTCACGGCTAGGTCACTTCCAGTGTCCATGCTATCTCATTTAGAGTTTGTTATCAACCATGTGCTGGGTATTTTGGTGGAAACTGGTCCTTGAAGTACTTCTGCAAGGAAAAAATGTTCTGTAATTTCTTGTAGTTTCGCAGTACACTGACTTCCTTTCTGGAGTAAGGGTGAAGTAGTCCAACCCATTGCAATGGGGAACTTGCTGTAATAACCACAAAACAACCTTGAAGAACTGAAGAAATATAATTGGGTGCTAATAATATATTAATATAACTTTCAAAGAGCACACTCAGACCTCCACTGGAAAAAAGCAACTGTCAAAACATTGAATTTTTCATGTAGTAAATTTTTTTATTTGGCATTTAAAAGTGCTGAAATACAGGAATAGCAACCATACTTTATTGATCAATGCAAATGCTGAAATGGCACTAACACAACGAAATAAAGTGCCAAGATGAGAGAGGACCAACACCAGCCATTGGGAACACTGTCTACGCTTTCCACAAAATATAGGGATAGGAAATAGGCACACCAAGAGGAGAAGCTTACTTTTTCAGAAGAGAGTGGTGTTGACATTCCTTGTAAAGGAGCACTGCAAGTAGTTCCTTTTCCTTGTTCCAAGGGGGATGCTATTATCAGGTCCTTTCACCTGGTAACTGCCGAACAGTGCTTTTGACATGGAACAGTTCTGTGCAGGTTCCTCTGTACTGCCCCAATTTCACCTTCTTCATGAAAAATTTGGGGTGCGTAGTCAGATGTAATCACAAAGATACTTTTTTTTTTTTTTGGTCAAACATTAAGGTTTTAGTTAAAAATTCATGACAGAAAAGAGGTGCAACTGAAAAAAGTAGTTAGAGGCATCTGGAGTACCCAAAGACTTAGCAACCAAGCCAATATGAGAAGAAAGAACTCCAAGCAACATAAATCACAGCTTAGTGTTCTAAAACATCTAAATCTAATAGAGCTGCAGTAACTCTAAAGGGAAGGAGCCACATCCACAGACAGATGGATTTCATGCTAGCCAGCCCATGCTACATTGATAATGTGTGGTCATAAGGCATGTCTTCATTCTGGTAGAGTTTCTCCTAACCTTTGGCCAAAAACAACTTTAAAACAATCTTTTGCTGGAAGTCAGACATTTCTATACAGATTGTGTGGTTTGGTTTATGTAACACTAAAAAGCTCTGTTTCATCTATACTTAAGTGATAAAGACTGTGGAAAGTATGAAAAAAATCAATAAACTTACATTTTAAATCAAATGTATGTTCAGCTTTCTCATAAGCAGAAAGTCAGGCATTTCCATATTTTTATATGTATGTTTGAAATAATAAAACTCATTTAATGTACTTCTCTTTATGCTGTAGTTCAGGTCCTACATTATTTACAAAAGTAATTTCTGCGATTTTTTTTTGTATTAGCCATTTTATAAATCTTGACTCAGTTTTCTTAGACCTGTGATGTATCTTAGTGAGAATTAATAAGCCTTTCTTAAATAAGAAAAAAAAAAACAAAAACGAGTTGCTGTTATGTGGTAGAAGTCAGACTAAATTATCTTTCACTTTGACAATATCTACCATGACACTCTTTTGAACCTCTACCAGGTGTCCTTCTCCATTTAGCTTCTAACGTCTGAAATGTAGTATACTGAGGAAAAGCATAAACCTAGTCTGCTCCCAAGAAAGTCTGATTCTTTTTGAGGGGCAAAAAACCTCCCTCTGTCAATCACATATGATATTTCCTTAGGAGTGAGGCTTTTCATAGTAGTCTTGACTGGAATTAGTAGATTGGTCAACAAATGGTCACAGCTTTCAGTATTCAACAATCTTAATTGTGTTTCCTGCTATATTATTGCTGCTACCTTAATTTACTTTCTTGTCTTTCAGAAATCAACTACTTTCACTGTTTTTATTTAAAAAAAGAAAAAAAAACTCAAACAAAAAAACTGAACAAAACCTCAACCAACCAATCAAACCAAAAACAGACATAAAACCCCACCAGAACACAACACAGAGGTTTGTCAAAGAAGTGCAAGTTCATCCAAATTGAAAAGAGACATTGAAGTTCTGCGTCTTTGTAATGTCATTGCTTCTTTATGACCATGATACCTACCAGCAGATATGCATATGTGCATATCTGAAGTTGAAAGCACTTACAATTGAAAAATTGTTTTAAAAAATATCTCTTTTCCTAAAGGACAATGTTTTTTATATTAAAGCGGTCTGGTTAACCAGAATATATAAATTTCTCTGAAATTTTTATATTCCCTTGAGTTATCATTGCATGTGAGAACCATTGATGCGCCTTGATATGAGGAGCTACCTGGGAATGACTTGGTAGCACAGAAAAGTTGCAATGTCTGCTATGCAGTAGCCCGAGAAGGACATTTACTTTTGAAAGATCTACATCATTTCATGGCCTAAATCTTCTGGAAATAAATATTGTGATTGGAAACACAGGTTACTTCTATGTCTTCCTTACATTCTTGAAGATTTTTATGCCATTGTTCAAGGTTTCCAGTTGAAAAGATTCACATGCTGTAAACTTAAAAAAAAAGGTCTCTCTCTCTTTTTTATTTTCTTCTATTATGAGAGGAAGGAAGTATTAAAAAACAACAAGAGAACAAGTAAGGTGTTTCTGAGAAAGCACACCATGCTTCTTTTGTAGCACACCATATTCCTGCCTAGTAAATGAGGGAAAGGCTGTGGCTGTGGTCTACCTGGACTTCAGTAAAGCCTTCGATTCTGTGATCCAGAGTATTCTCCTGGAGAACAGACAGCCCATATCTTGGATAAGTGCACTCTTTGCTGGATAAAAACCGATGGGATGGCCCACACTGGGCCCAGAGTGTTGTAGATGGAGTTACATCCAGTGTTGTACATGGAGTTATGTCCAGTGTAGTGCATGGAGTCACATCCAGTGTTGTGCATGGAGTTACATCCAGTGTTGTGCATGGAGTTACGTCCAGCGTTGTGAATGGAGTCACGTCCAGTGTTGTGAATGGAGTTACATCCAGCTGACAGCCAGTCACTAGTGGGGCTCCCCAGAGCTCAGTGCTGAAGCCAGTTCTGCTTAATATCTTTACTGATGACCTGAACAAGGGGATCAAGGGCACCCTCAGTCAATGTGCAGATGACACCAAATGGGAGGAGATTGTTGGTCTGCCAGAGGGCCAGAAGGCTCTGCAGAGGATCTGCACAGGCTGGATCAATGGGCCAGGGCCATCCAACAAAGTGCCAGTTCTTCACTTTTGTCACAAGCATGCCTCCCAATCCCAGTCCTGTGGGGGACTGATCTCTGAAAATTTCAAAGCAGCAGCTGTCAAGAAAGAAGGCCATAAAAATAGGGCCTTGTAAAAATTAAAATCATTCCCAAAATCCCCAGATAGCTGGCAGCAGAATAGGCAAGGTGAGCCATGAGCCTGTAGGCCTTGCCTGTTAGGTGGAAACACCTCTTAGGAAGACTTAGAAGGGTTTATGCAGAGAGGGCAGGTAAGTTCTGAAAAGAAACTGGAGACTCTGTGGGCAGGTTTCAAAAAGTAGAAATACAACAGGAAAATGTAACATCCATCATCAAAATAAAAAATAATTCATACATTTCTCAGAATGCTGGAGAATATTTAGGAGCAGTATACAGTCAGGCACATAGCTGGCAGAGAAACAGCCTAGGTTTCTCATGCTAGATCTGTCAGATTGCAACTACTGACCAAGGTGATGAAGTGGACTCTGATTCAGTTTGCAGATGACTCCAGGTCAGGCAGAGAGTGTTGATCTGCTGGAGAAATGAAAGGTTTAGGCCAGAATAGATCTATGGACTGAGGCCAATGATATGAGGTTCCTAGCTTGGATCCAGCATAGTGTGGCCATCAGGACTGGTTAAGGGTTCATCCCCCTGTATGTGGCACTGGTGAAGCACACCTTGAGTCCTTTGCTCAGTTCTGGGCCCCTCATGACAGGAGACATTGATTGAGGGGATGGATCCGTGAAAGGGCGATGGAGCTGGTGAAGGGTCTGGAGAACAAGCCTTGTGACTGGGCAAAATTGCTTATTTGGAGGTTATGTACCTGAAAATTCTGGCCCAAACTGTTTGTTAGGGCTAGGAAAATAATTATATCTCAATTAAAGAGAAATGTCCACAAGTAGGCAAACAGGCAAATGATTGCTACTGGAAAACCTGGAGAATGGACTACATTCCTTTTTAACTGGTAGCATGCCTATAAGAATATGGTTTATTATCTAGATTGTCAACTTTTATCCTTTGTTTGTGGAACGTGTGATTTGATGTTTAAATAGAGTATTTTCTTTCAGATTTTCAGATGGTGATAACTAGGATATAATTTATCTTATTAATCCTTTCAGGTTGCCTTGTTTACATGACTAATGTTCCTGCATCATGCATATCTGATGTCAACCCATGGCTCTTTTGTCTCTTTGTCTTCTCAACTAAGCTTAAAATCAACAAAGAGCTTTTCTATCTTTTCAATCTTGCATTTCACCTTACATGCCATTCAGATTTTAGAGGGTGTGTGAAACTCCTTTGGAAACAAAGTAGTAATTCATGTTTACCACTGAGAGAAACAATTACCTGTCTCTCATTTCCAGTAATCCGCTTCTATGAGTAAACACTGTTTTTAAAAAAACCCTGCCTTTATACAAAAAGAACTAACTTCCTTACTGCTTGAAGCTTTTTATTAGTAATAATATCTCAGTTTCTGTTTGTTGTAAGATCCGTCCCAGAGGAGAGGAGAGGAGAGGAGAGGAGAGGAGAGGAGAGGAGAGGAGAGGAGAGGAGAGGAGAGGAGAGGGGAGCAGGAATAAGAAACTTTGGTAGTGCTCAGGGAAATGAAAAAGGTTATACATGAGTACAGAAAAGGACTGCCTGGATCACTGAGTCAGTACCCTGTTTCCATATGTGCCACATAGTGAAAAAACATTACATGAATAATAAGATTAAATTGTCTGTCTTGAGAATTCCATATTTAATAGTTAAATGAACTGCCCATGTGCACCTTTAAGTTCTGAGTATCACTTTTACAGCTTGGGATTTCATTATGTTATATTACAGTAGAGTTTTGATTGATACGTAAACAAAGTTCAATTTACTTAAAGAAAAAGAAAGTCTTTGAGACTGAGAGATCATTTAATTTGTAACAAAAAAAATGAGTTAAAAGTTTCATTATGAACCTTGTATTTACCTAAGATATTTTTCCTAATCAAAATTTTTTAAATACTTCTCTTTTAAACATTACCCTTCCATTTTTGATTCCATTTGGAAATAATTACTAACACATCCTGTTTGCCTATTTCAAGTGCATGGAACCAATTTTTCATGAGTTTGAGATTGCTTATATTAATTTATATTTTCATATTTAATTAATGGGGTTGTGAAAATTTTGCAGCCATTACAACATTCTTCACCATTGGCTTCTCTTGTTTGCTAAAAATAGAAATTGTTTAATGCTGTAAAAATAATACATACTTACATGGATGATTGCCATTTTATACTGCAAAATCTATGCTCACATGATTGTGCTTCTGTGTGCTTTTCACAGAAAGTCATTAATGTCTCCTTTTTGTACTGAACTGAGGTGAGGTTTGGGATCCCTTTGCGGTAAACACAACACCACAAAGAAAAGCCAAGACTCACAGAGACTCACAATCTGAAATTAGACTTTACATTCATCTTTCCTGGAATATTTTTTCTCTTTTGACAAATAAATAAAATCTGATCAGTGTTAAAGATGCAATGTAGAGGAAGAAAAGGGAGCAGTAGGCTTGCCCTAAGTTCTTTCCATGAACTGCACAAACCAAATGCATGCCAAAATTCCACATCCTGCTGTCATGGACAATTCAGCAATGCACATAATGAAGAAATGCTGGGTAAGCTCTACTTGAATTGACAAAATTGTTGACATCCAGATCAACCATTATTGTGAAATCCACTGGCAAAACATAAAGTGCGTAGTTACAATGTAATTACAAGGTTCTTTGTATTAGACTTTATGGAGGAGGGCAATTAATTTAAAATGGGAAAGATGTAGGAGAGGAAAAGACATTCTGAGTTATTCTTATGTCCATTCTGACTTTGTCTTTTGGTGGTTTTACATTACTTGGTCAGCTACTGCATGAAGCCTAAAGCTCTGCTGTTCTAAATGTCATTGCTTTTTAACACCAACTTTTACTGCAGCAGACACTGTATGGGAAACTAAAGGTCTATGCAGTCAAACATCTGATGAATAGTATACTCTCTGATGAATAATCTAATACATTGCTCTTTCTATAATTACTTTTTATCTGCACACGTATGCTTTTGCATTGTTTGGCCTACAAGAACTAGTTCAAGAATATTAAGAAGATTTTCCTCTTGTGTAATTTTGATTTGTCATATTGCATAGAAGGAAAGTAGTTTCCTAATTTTTGTCCTCTTTAAAACAACTTTTGAAAGTCACTTTATGTTAGGGAAAATGTGAGGATACTCTCACATACAGAGCAAACCTCATTGTTTCCTTCCCATAGTAAACACCCAGTCTGAGCAGTGTCATTATAAGGGCATTCTGGCAATGCGTGAGACACTGAACATCATAATTTTGATTTCTGTTTGTATGTCAGCCTATCAGGGTCATGTCAGCAACAGTGCTTTTCTAACTGTATGACTTGTACAGAAGAGGAGTGGCAAATGGAAATACTGCTCTGAAACAGAAAGCTGACACCTGGGAATGAATTTCTGGTGGATACTAGAAAATATATAGATTTTTAAATTATTTTCTTCAGGCAAGGAGTCTTTTGAATAGAGGAACAAAATTTAAATGCCATTGCACACACCTCTTCGATCTTGTCACCGCCAACTTTCTCATGGAAAAATGTCATTGGTCCTCCTAGGGAAAATAACAACAATGAAAGTTACTTTTAAGCACAGTAATGGTATTAGATATGAGCCTAGATGTTCATAGTTAAAATGCACTGTTTCTTTTCTGAGTAGAACACTGTTACACTGCACCAGGACTGCCAGATGGTTATTTTTCACTATGACAAGGCTAATCTTGGCTCTGTGCAATGTAATGCTTGGTGCTAAAATGAAGGCCACAGTTACAGGATTTTGAAGAATGTAGGAAGGAAGATGATTTAAAGGGCCTTCTGATTTTAAAAATTGTTGCAATATTTTTCAGCTACATTTTCCACCATTTCAAGTGAAATTGAATCCTTACTCATACTGCAGTGTGATACCTTGTAAAATTGTTTAGGGATGTGGCCAGGCCCTGAGCTGAGGCCACAGGTCATATGGGGGTTTGGGACTTCTGACAACCCTTGGGCTTACACTATAAACTTGGTGAATTCGCTGTTTTGTGTTATGCATTCCAGCTACGGGTGCAACATAAGTGAAGGGTGACGCCTATAGACAGCCCTAGAGAGAAAACAGAGCTGCCTGAGCTTGGTTGTAGGGAAATTTCAGGATAGTTTGATGTCTTAATTTGTGTCTAAGTTCACTGCTTTGCTTTTGGAATGAGAGGCTCTATCACTTGCAAGGAGCATGTACATCCGCAGCTAAGGACATTAGCCTTTTCTTTAGACAGCTGGGAAAGCCAGAGTCTCTTAAGTGCATTAGAGGAATAGAGGAGAGAGGGAAAGAATAGAATTTCATTCCCTGTTTTTCCAGCATAGCACTGTTTCAGTTGAGCACCAGTCATCAGAATTTCAAATCTGTTCTCATGTGAGGATACTTTATTTTTTCCTTCTTTGCTTCAGCATATGCAAAAGGTCTGTATGACACTATGTTTGCAGGTTATAGGGCAGGAAGGAACACCTTTTTTCCTTGTCAGTCATTAAGTTATGAGACTTCACTCAGTGTGTATATTAGGCAATTATAAATAATTAAGACAGTCATGTACTTCAGAAGTAATGAGGGACACCATCAGGCTTTCAGTGAGAAGTTGACTTGGAGCTTCTTTACTTTTTTGGACAAACAGAATTTCCACTCTTATGTTGCTATAATGCTGCTTTCAAGTATAATTCTTATACATATTTCATTCTACCTTGTCATTCTTGGGGCAGATTTAAAGAGATCCTACCTGCATTTCACACTCTATAAGTATTTCTGCATCTTCTGATGAAATACTATTTCATAACCATGGCAGCGTTTCTCTGAAGACGCATCTTACCCTTACACAAATAAGAATATATTTCACAAGACTTTTCTTATTCACATAGGCTCTGGACAACAAATAAACTGTTGTATCAGAGTGGGTGAGCTCTACCTGTCTACTGTATTATTAGCAAACTTTTGAGAATGCATTTTGTTGTAAGCATACTCATAAAACTTTGATGAGGAATCCTGTGTAACGTCCCCATTTTCTGGGTAGAAACTGGTGCCTCAGATCTTCCAGGATTTCACTAGCACTAAATGTGGAGGTCCAATAACAAAGGTAATGATGGAAATACTCTCCTCCAAAAAAAAAAACATTGTTCAGCTTTCTTACTGTGTTTGTTTATATTTTTCATGACTGCAGTATGAGCCAAGCAGTTATTAAAACAAGGAAGTATATCCTGTAATCAAATTTCTGTGGGGTTGTACTAGGGCTGCATTTACCCTTAGTATGCAAACTTCATGTAAATCATTCAGGTACTGAATGACTGTGGATGGTATAAAATCAGCTTTGTCCTATGAGCTGCATTTAAGCAATAGCTTTTCAATCAGTCAAAAATAGTTCCTCCTTTTTCCCCTTGAAAGCATATTTCCAGCAGTATAAAACTTAATTTTGTGAGCTTTTACACACTCTAAGTATTTTATAATGTTTCTCAGAACAAGAAGCTGAAATGCCACCTGGTTTCACCAGTCTCTGTTAAATATCAATGATTAAGAGGTTTTGTGACATTCCTTTATAAATTTTATACTGATAAAACACTTCCAACAAAAGTGATCATGAAGGACTTCTGATCCCATGATTGTCTTTTTCCACACTTCAACTTTAGATTGGCTCAGTATTTGTTGTATTACAACAGCCCTGAACTACACAGTCCCATGCAACTGGTACATCTTATTTGTCTCTGTAGTGGTTTGCTAATGTTGTTTCTACATCTCCCTCCCCCTTAATCTTTCTCCCCTTCACTCTCTCCCACCCCTTTTCCCCTTCTCCCTGTGGCATGCTGAAGAGGAGAACTGGTGACACAAAAGGTAAAGATCATGGTACTAATTTACTGGAAACAGCGGTGAGATGAGAAAGGGAGCAGTAACAGGAACACAATCAATAATGAAATCTACAGGACAGGGGAGTGATTTGAAAATGATTGCTTGGAAGTGGGGTCCTCCTGTGCTCCCTTTGCCCCATTTACTTTACCAGAGGAACCCTTTTGCCTGGAAGAGATTCCCTTTTCCCCATCCCTGCATATAATATGAGGTGGTGTAGAATAACCTCCTGGTCCTGACTCCTCCAGGGGAAAAGGAGCTATGAAAGCTGCCTACCAACAAGAGATCTATCATTCTTTATCTGATGGGTGAGGATATCAGAGATGGAATTGATGCTGAGCACACTAATCCAGAATGAAAATTTTGTCTTGGAAATTTCTATTTGCAAGGCAACCTCTCAGGTTTCTTCAGAAACCTGTAAACCTTTACAGGTTTCTCTCAGAAACCTGTAAATTCAGTTTGCATGTCACTTTATGCCAAAGCGGCGCCAGGACTGGTGTGGCTCTTTTTTCTATTGTTGGTTTGCAAGTACAGTCCTGAAAACAAGAATTCAAAGAAGTAATAAAAGGAAAGAGCTTTGTTTCCAGTAAAATTCTAGATAATTCCATGAAAGAATAAAGATTTTTATTCAGAGGTGGGTAAACTGCCAACCAGCTCCTAGCTAAAATCCAGACAGAAATACTGTCAGCATTGACCCTGGATCAGAAGATTAACTTTAATGGCAAACTATTGTTCTGAATTTGTGCTTTCACTGGCCAATCCTATTAAAAAGCATGATATTGCAAAGTCCATGTTTGCTTAGACCAGCATCTTTTATTATGTTGGATTTGTCTATTTTTCTCTTAGATAAATTTTTGTGGCAAATCTTTTTAACTGTTTTTAATGTGTGTGCTTGTATAGAGTCCATGAGTATACATTTCTAATTGTGTGCTGCCTTACAAGTTACTTAAAGTTAATGCTAAATTTCTGTGTCTTTTGAAATGGTGGTCCTGTTTGTTTGGTTATCACTGTAAAGTCTAGGGCATACATAACTGTGCTAGGACACAAAGGAGGAATTTTAGTAAGTTTTAAAAATGATGTTATTTTTCAATAACGCTATTATGCTTCCAGTACCTCTATTGTTTCACATGCAAGATTTTGCTGAAGTAATCTAATATTATGACGGTTTCATCTTCTTTCAGTGTGTTGTGACCTAAAGGGATGGGAGGTGGGATGAAACCCATCTTCCCTGGATGAAACCCAGGCCCATTTTCAAAGAAATAAGATTGGTGTGGACATCTGAAAAACATTTTTAGTGTTCCAAGTCTGAACTAAACAAGTTCTTTTAAATGCTTCATTATAGTTATTCTGACAATCATTCACCAAAATACCATATGTTGCCAATAAATAAGCCTTTACTAGATAGTCATAGTCCCCTACGACAGACATAAGCACTTGTTAATTAAACCTAATTAAGCCAATAGCATACATAGTAGAAACACATGCTGACTAATTTGCTAGCCAAAGTCAGCTTGGGCAAGTCTTCAGCTTTTGGCAGATAGCTGACATCTCAAAGCCATGTGCATTTAGGAGGAAAAAAATGTCAAGCTATTTCGGAAGAAAGATGGGAAAAAGGTTTGTGTACACAGACACAACCACAACCCTTATGTCTGTACAAATGTAAGTCTAATTTTTTCTATGGTCTGAGAGCCAGCAACACATCCAATTGGGAGAATTCAGTCATAGAAAGTGTCTCAGAGAAAAGAGAAATCCTTCTTCACCACTTTTTTGATTGCTATGGGGAAGAAACACCAATGGGTATATATGACCAGAAGTATTGTGCCATTGCAAAACTCACAGACAGCTATGTTGCACCTCCCAGTGAGATACCAAAGGCTGGTTCACTAAATTACCTACTAATCAAATACTGTGGCCCATTCAGAGAATACAGAGAGATTTTATAAAACCATATGCTCTTAGTTCGCAAGTGAGCTTTCAAGATCACTAGCAGGTCTCTCTAGAAATTTTTCATAATTACATAAATATTGTAGGATCTGTATCACCAGTCAACACATTAGCAGGCTACTTTGACATGAGAAACTGCGCGGGGGCGTGAACGGCCCTGGAATCCGGCTATCTGGTGAGGGGCGAAGGCCAGGGCCCCTGCGCATCAGAAAACAGCTCCCCTCGGCGTCTTTGGCCTCGGGCTGAGCTGGGGGATAGCTCGGAGCAGCGCGGTGAGAGACGAATTAGGAGGCGACCACTTGCTGGGGGTAAACTGTCGGTTTATTACAGAAGAACCAACAAGGAAGGGAAACACCCAGCAAATGGCCCCGAACAAGGGGCAGGAGAGGGTTTTAAGGGAAAAGGGGGGAAGAAGGCAGGGAAACCCGGCTATCCAATAGAAATACATATTTGGAGGTACGAAACATAACTGATATACTAAAGTAACCAACTGTTATAAATCATAGGAGGGGCTCCGAGGCTACAGCCAACCATACCTCCCAGAGAAAAGAAAATTCTCGAAACCTGGGAGGAGAAAAAGAGTGATTGACTGACCCCAAGGAGGAAACAACTTTCACTTTATAAGAGAAACCAAGGGAGGAGCAGTTTCATTTCCATAGCAACCTAACTGGCAGGGTAGCAGCACGAAGTAATACAGAAAATGGGGGGAGCAAACTAACGAACTTAAGAACACACCACAGCATCAAACAATAGGGAAACATGCATAAAGCTGTGCCAGAGTTATCATTTTGCTTTAGAGTTAACATTATTGACAAAAATATTACTCCACTTTATACTTATTTTAGTTCCTCCACACATTCAACATTTCAGCCGTTTGGTTAATGTCTTATTGACCCAGATATTTCAGCTGGTAATTTTGCAGAAACTCTGGCTGAGTTTCTGCACCTGGGGCTGTCAGTGTGGGGAAGACCCCTGCAGTTACAGCTGCCTGTGCACAGTGGTGGAAAGGCTGACTCAAGCAACAGGACACATTTGTGCTAGGAGTGTTAGTGGCTTGCTCTGCTTATTGGTAAAGCTGCAGGATGGCTCCCACTAAACAGTGTTTCTTCCTAAGCACCCAGTATATAAAAGAGTGAAGTGGATTTACAGTTTCATGGGGTTATGTTCCTAATTTTAAATAATTCTGATTTTGACTAGCGAATTTACTGGTCCCATGCCATACCTGCTACCTTTTGGAAGCTGTGAGCAGCAATATACCATGAGCAAGCTGAGAATATAACTTCGAATGCAAGAGATAGGCATGAAACAGAGACAAAATTATAAACATTGACATGAAAAACATGATTCTGTTTTGCCACCACCAATCATTGCAGTTTCTTATCCAGAGGCAAATTTTATGGTATAAATTGTTAATAAGACTGAAGAATAGCTAAATGATTATGCATCTTCTGATATTATAGTTGTCTTAATCTTTCTGTGTGAAATCACTCTGTTTTCCAATGTCTAGTATGATATTTTAAGCCTAATTCAATAAAATGAGGGGTTTTTTTTAAATTCAAAGCAAAATTTAATTCAGATTCTCATATGCAGCCAAATATTTGTATGAAATATCCTGGGTTTATGAATATTATATTAGGAACATTTATTAGTTGGAAATTTCAATTAGCCTATATTTACATATGCAATATTAAGCCACAAAATTGCATAAGTTTCCAATTACTGTAAAAGAACAAAAATTATTTACAATGTTTAAAGTAACAGCAGGGAAGTTATTGCACTGGAATAATGGGACAAAAGAACTTCTGCAATAGCTATGGATTCCTTAGAGAGCTGATTTACACATAATTCCCTTCACTCAAGAATCAAAAAAACATTGCCGTCATTTAAAGTTTAGAATATGGTGCCAAGAGATGCTGAAGTTATGATAAATTTGATCACAATACCATCTCATACAGAGTGGTGGAAGTTTGCAGAAAAATGTGCAAGCAATCCTTCTGCTGAAAGTAATTTGAATTATTTCCCTTCACATACAAAAGAGATATACAACAGATCCAGGAGTTTCTGCTGCAGTTCTACCGTCTAGAAGTTTCTGAGCCACTAAATGCATGAATATACTGGAGAAAAAATTAATTACTAATATTTCTTGTACCTCTCCTGATTGTTGCAAACCAGCAAATGAAATAACTTTTCCAAAGCACGTTTTTCCCCTCTGGTACAATTTCAATAGACATAAGGACAAGCTTAAGAGAACAGAATATGTATTTAGGGTTATAGGAAAAACATTAGTACTCATTGTTTTCTGATTTTTTTTTTCTCAGAAGGGTAACTGAACAATAAATCCTTAGCTTGGAGTTCTACAGATTATAACAAATCAGCATTTGACATGGATGATCTAAAATAGACTCTTGTTTATAGAATTAGTAGCTAGTTACAGAAGATTGCAATTTGTAATGTTTTGGACCAGGTGTTCAAGAAAGTTGTGCTCCTCCGTTTTCCAATTAATCTTCCCTGAAATGTTCTCTCATTTACTTCATCACTTAACTGTACATCATATGCTTACAAAACTATTTTAAAGCAAACCTTTTTTGAAATTATTTTTAAAATAGGCTGCATTAGCTTGTGTAAAGGCTCTGCGTATCTTGTGCAAACTATGAGTAGGACTAAGTTCATGGATACAGAAACTCTTGGAAAAGACCAGGTTTTGTTTTGGGGGGATTTCAGGTACAAGATATGCTTAAAACTATAAGAATTTTTCTAACCTCTGAAGAATTTAAATAATATGTGCTCACACAAAATAGTTTCTTGCAAGCAGGTGCAGGTTGAATATAGTGGCCTTTATTGAGCCATTAATGTAATGTTCATTGCAAATCTCTGATTAATAAAATTGGATTGGCACTAAAATAGAGGCTTCTTCCTCCTCACTGTGTCATTTTCATTTTGAATCTGAAGATTTTTCATAGAAAATTGACCACAGATTTCATCAAAAATGTCCTTGTTTCAGGTCAAAATGACTATTCAATAGAAACCATTGTAAAGACAACACACATAGCATACGGATGGATAACCAGAGGAATAGAGCCCAATTTGAATATTTTGACAGATCAGATCCTCATCTTTTTTTTTTCCTTCAGATTTTCAGTTCATAAATGTTTATATAATTTCTGGGTTTTATTCCAAGATGAAGGCAAAAAGAAGTCAAAACTTTAAAATTCTTGTGGGAATTATCTTCCCAGCAACACACAGAAATTTTACTGTTCTTCATAAGCATTTTCACTTTCCTTGAGAAGTAAGATAGATATTCTAAGATTGGCTATTACAATTTTTCAGGTTTTCATATTCAAGAATGCTATACCAGCCTTTTTCATAGTAATCTACCTGAAGATGGTAAATGGATCACTGCTGCATGATTAAATTTAGTTTGATTAAAAGAGCTCGATCTCCCTGCTTGTCAGCTGTTTCATCCTTAAAACAGGGTAGTAGTCTTTATTTAATAGATGCTTGTAAAAGTCTGCTTTGGTCACTAACTCTTTGAAGATTTTTTAAAAATGCTAATAGATCTTTGTACCACGCATGTGAAAACTATCCACCCAGTAAAGTCCAGTCCTTCAAATTCCTGCCTGTGAAAGCTTATTTAGTTCTCCTTTGAGAATGCTCCTTTGAGAAGAAATTTAAAAGGCCTGGTTATAGAATCATGCACAATAATTTTTAAAGTACAGTTAGTCTTTAATTATTTCTTTCCCAAGATGAAAATATGATCACCCCCAAAATCTGTGCTTTCTAAATTATTAAGTCAGTATAGAAAAAGGCAGATTTTGTGTGTTAGGGTTGTGGAGGAAGGTGGGGCCAGAGGCATGAATTATCCAATAAAATTAATTTTGCTTAACAAAACCATTTTATCATCAGTTTGTTTTTGTACCTGTGATGATGCATAAAATTATACAAGGATAATCAAGAACTTGATTTGACATGACAATCTTGATTACTGGGGCTAGAATAGCAAACAGCTTTCTGAAGATCATCTTAATTGTAGACTTTCTGTTCCCAGTCACTTTCAGCAAATCTGTTAACCATTTTGAAGTCTTCCTTAGGTAGGAAGATCAACATTCTGACTGCCAGGAACAGGAATTTTACAAGGAGGTGAATCATGAGATCAGTTTCCTTTCCAATGAGGAATATGTTACTGTCTGATTGTCCTCCTGAATCTGACCAAGGAAAGACAGATGCAGTGTTTAATGTAATTCAGTCCTTTCATCATTACAGTTTGGATACTGGCAGCAATCCTTGAACCAAACTGCTAAAAGGCTTATCTATTGCAAAGCAGTATTTCTAAGAAGTTCTTTCCTAGTATCACTGCACTGAAGAAAACTTGAGTCCTTTTGAGTGTGACATATTGTATGACATGTAGTAACAATTGCTGATAAAAGTAATCCAACTGGATTATAGAGAAAAATTATTTGAATGCATTCACAGTATGCCAAGTAACTGCTTCATTTTGTATGGGTCTGGCCGGGATGGAGTCAACTTTCGTGTTGACAAGCATTATGATGCTGTATTTTGGATCCAGGACAAAAACACTGTTGAAAACACACCATTCTTTTGTTTATTACAAAGTAGTCCTTGTACAATGTAAAGGCTTTCTCATTTTTTTTTCTTTCTCTAACTCCACAACGAGTAGGCTGAGGTCAAGCAAGATATTAGAAATGCTCACAGTGAGACCAGCTGACCCAAACTGACCAAAGGGGTCTTCCATACCATATATTGTCTTGCTCAGCAATAAAGCTGGTGTAGCAGAAGAAAGTGTTGTTTGGGGGTCTTATGTTTTCTAGAATACCTGATACTCAGACAGTAGCTGTGCATCAGTCTGCTTGTGGGAGGTGGTGATTGATTACCTTTGCATCACTTGTTTTTTTATCTTTCCTTGATTTGTAAAACTGTTTTTCCTTCTTCAACCCATGAGTTTTCTTGATTTTGGTCTTTGTACTGTCTCTTGGCCTGCTGGCAGGGAGCAGTGAGCAAGTGTGAGTGCTTGTCTACTTGCCAGGGTCAGCCCAACACAGTTTTACCTTCAAAATAGTTTTCTTGCACTCTCAGTGACATGTGTTTTTATTGGAGAAACAGCAAATGCTTGTCTTTTGAAAACATGTACTTCTGTTATAAGTCATGGCACATGAAGATTACCTGATTCCTTTCTCAAGTGTGAGCCTGGTGCCTTCTCCCTAAACATTACACACACAAATATATGTATTTGGATAAAAAATTATTTAGTAAAGCTGCTTATAATTCCTATATCTTTGCCTCCAAGTTTCCTCAGAAAAAAAGAATATTCTGGGCCTACAAGAGTAAACCTTAATTCCATGAGTACCTTGAGTGATGCAAAAACCCCTGATTTTTACCCACTAAAATCTACAAAGATGGATAAAGAATTACCTGACCTTTCTGGTTTTCAATCTTGAATTTTGACTTTTTTTTAACTAAGAAATTGACACCATAATACTTGCCCATATCTCTGAAAACTCATATATATTTTCCCTGGAATCAGGAAGTGTTCTAAACATGAAGAGCATTTATTTGATTTAGAGATTTTATTGACCATAACTATTTTGCTGTGTTTTGTTTGGCACAGCAGCCTTGGTGTGGTGGCTTTGCGGTTGAATTTTGCAGGCTTTGTGCAACCAGATCCACAGTTAATGATTTAGTCTGGCGATATTACAAAAACACACAAAATGTATCCACTTTTATTTTAAAGTCTTCTTTTCCAATTTGTGGCTTTCATTTGGGAAGTTCTTTTTTTTAATAACACAGTATGAATAACATATTCATTTTACATATGAATAGCAGCAGCCTGCTAGGAATGAAGGCTTTTTTGCAGTATTTGATGTCAAGAATATGTTTACATGCTGTTGTAATAATTTTTGAACTTTGAGAGTATTCTAACCTGGGACGATGCAGAGTAGCAACAATTTTTACTCGGTGTGAGAAGACTCAGAATTTGAGAATGTGTAAGCACAGTGGGATACATAAACAGCTGTTTGTACATTTTCTTTTACATCAAGCGATGCAAGCAAGCACCAAGGGCAGTTCACCCTCGATGGCTTTTGGTGCAAATGTTGGAGTCTTATATGGGAACCTCCAAGGGACAATGGAGTGAAGTTGCAACTTTTAACAGATAAATCATCTGAATTATTGCCAAAAAAAAGCCTTATAGTGAAAGGAATGACAACCTCGAGTTGCCTTTGTGTCTATATGGAAAGCATAGGAAGCTAACATCTTTGGACATGTTGGACAGAGTAATTCCATCACTACATTTTCTTGTAGGATATGATTCTTTCTATCACATTTTTAGGTATCTAGACACCTTTAAAAAGATCTGGCCTACAACTCCCGAAGAATTTGCTTAGATAACAGGCATTAGACTAACACCCAATTTCTGTCATTGTAAAGACTAAAGAAGTTTGGACTTACTGACCAGGTAAATGCCTCGGTTGAGAACATTGGAGCTCATTTCTGTCTGCAGTGGAATAAAGTTAAGAAAAATGAAAGTATAAAAAAACATAACATAGTACTCTGGGTGTCCAAGCCTGGCCTAGAGAAAAAGATTTCAAAAGTAGTGGCCCAATTCATAGAATTCTCAAATACTATTCTCAAATACAGTGCTAAGTCCTAAGTCCAATTCACTACCATTTCTTATATGAACAGACTTGCTTCTTTGAATTTAGGTTTTAGGTACTCATTGCATAATTATAATATGTGCTCTTTGCAAGTGCCTATTTAGTGACCTTGAAAGGAGGAAATATCTTACAATGCCAGTGCTGTATTTTTAAAACTAAAGCAATTGACAAAGAAGACTGGAGTTCTGTTTTGAAGAAAGCCTGATTTCATGATACTTTGCATTATAAAAAATATATTTTTATTGATATAGAACATGAAATATTGTGTTTTATACCCTATTACTTTCATATGGAGAGATAGTAAACTATGCAAGGAGCAGATATGCCATCAAAGATGCATTGTGCCAACACAACACAATGTGGGATCTTGCAAGATAACCTGCTTATTGACAAGCTGTGCTGCAAGGAAGTGACGTCACTGCAACAACTCAGTTCCAGCTATGATATTGCTCTATGTCACTGCCTCATGCTTTGCAGTTCATTATTTGCCCTATCCATCCCAATACACTGATGTGCAGCCGTAGGTGAAGGTCAGAAAATTTCTGGATAAAGACAGTACAACTGGATAAATACCTAGCACTTCTGCACTTATTTCTCCTAAATTTTTCATTCTTAGATAACTTAATTGACTTCAACTGATCATTAAACTGCCATGACTGATATCTGCTATCTGTGGTTTTCTCTTAGCCTTACATATCAAAAATACAGTATTTGGTTTTGTTAGGGTTCTGTTTGTTTTTATTATACCCATATAAAGTTTGTTTAGTTAGTGCAATCAAAGCACTTGGTCTTGGAAGTAGGAACAGATAATGGTAAAAATTGTGAAGACTTTTAGTTTTCTTTTTTACTCTTAAACTACTTTGTACAAAGAGGATTTCTATAATGACTAATAGGCTTTAAAGTTACTTTGTTTCAGAGTACTGGCTGTCAGTCATGGTCTTTATCCTGGCATATTTCTTTTAGGTACAGAGAGAGTGTGCAATGAACATGATAAAGGTCTAAACATTTATCTTTTCTCCACATTCTCTGATAAATCAGCTTTATGAGTACAGTGTGTTTTTTATCTTTATGTCAGCCCGTGCAGCTAAGTACGCAGATTTACCCATTGACTGATGTCTTTAAACTTGGTATAATTTTGGAGTGTAATGCTCCAAGTAACATTTGGCTTTCACACTAAGGCAAAATTCTGGATCTCCTTTCATCTCATTTGTAGTAAGCCAAGAGGGAAACCAGCTACAGGCAAGCATCAATTCCCATTACTGTCCTTCATGGGAATACCAAACAAGATCTGATTGCTATGATTCTGAAAGACATTAAAGTGACATATCCATGGAGTCATGCTGCATCAAACAGCTACAAACATAGTGTTGAAAATCAGCATTTCTCTCTCCCTGGAATTTTTGAAAAATAAAAGCTTACCCCCAAAACAGCTACGCAGAGTTCAATTTCTGGAATGTAAAATAGATGGGTTAATTTTTAAAAAAATAAAAAAAACCCGAAAACCAAAACATGGATGGGAAAATAACCTATGAATTTTTACTATTTCTGAATTAGTCAAATGTTTTGTGTAGATAGATAATGTGAATGCAGAAGAGGTTTGTGGTTCATTTCAACAAAGAAGCGTGAAAGTCATGTGAACAACAGTTCAAGCTTTCATTCTTGAGGGCTCCAGTTCCTGCTGAGCTGCTGGCCTTTCTTAGGCTTCCAGGCTCTGGTTTCATTATACTGCAAGGTTCACAAACCAAGCTCTCTACAGAACCACAATCCAGCACCTTAGGGGAAAATGGTACCACAGGTATGCTACCCAATCTTGTTGGGCTTTAGGCTTTAAAGAAGCACAACGGCTGTGGTGGCAAGTGAAGAAATAGCTTTGCAAAGGCATGCTGACTATTACATCAGAAGTTCTTCAAAATTAACTTTTGTGCTTCCCATGACACAATAACGCCTCAATCAAACAAGGTTTTTCTGAAAAAACTTTAGTTGGAAAATGTTAAGCCAGCGTCATGAAAGCCTCAAACTGGCAGTCATGCAACAATATTTTCCAGAATTATTTTCCAAATTTAGTGGCCTTTTTGTGGTTATTTGGATGAAGAAAGACAATGAAAATAATTTTTCATATGGTCACATACACAAGTCAGCCCTGTTAATTGCTGAATTTTGTGCAATTCAGTTGTCAAATGAAACAACATTTCTGGAAAATTTTTAGGAGTAAATAGTCAACATTAAATCCCAGTGAACTTCAAGCACAATAGCAACAGAATTAACCTCCCTATTGGAGCACCTGCATAGTACATAAATTCTAGAAATATTGCTTAATTGCTAGGAAAATATTTCTATCTAAATTAATCTAAGAAGGCACATTGGATTTCATTTCTTCCTTGGACTGGTTTCCAGAATTCATCCATGAAAAGCTTACAATGTTTTTGAATTACTGTGGTTGGTTTGGAAATGATCAACACATAATAACTCTCACCAAAATTGTCCATGACTTTGCCATCATCACTGCTTAATATGAAAGTTGAATAAATACAGAGTAAGGAAGTCTCTGGTGGCTGGTGATTACTGACCAAGAAAGAAAAATTAAAGGCCTCTTACATGGTAGTCCCATGGCATTACCCAGACAAGAAGCATTGTTCATAGGGGGAAAGTGATTCCCTGTGTATCAGAGAAAGATACATCAAAGATATTTATTATCAAATATTTTTCCATTTATTGCCACAATTTTAAAGATTCAGATGAATTCAGCTAGACATATGTAGCCTTCAAGCCTTTCTCAGTGTTTCTCGATTGAACCATAGATAAAAGAATTTGCAATTGACCTTAAATCCTTTATGGAGATTCTTTGAGTGTTCTCTATAAGTAAGGTACTTTATAAAGTAAGAGAATAATTGAATTGTATTTGAAGATCATAACTATATTTGAATTTAAAAATTGAATTTCAAATATGTTAGATGAAAATGAACTGCATCCTCAGTAATGTTGGAATTTCTAATTGGTCTAAGATCTGAGCAATATGAGATACTCTGGTTAGACATCCATCCTCATTTATAGCCATACTGTAGAATACCCTGAAGTGTTAAGAAATACAGCAAGGAACTTTCTGACAGTAAATTACTACTTTCCAGAGAAACTGCGAAATTAATGGCTACATTTATTGTTGATGCTATTTAGAACCTGTATTACTGAGACAGGTTTTGATATTATCCAGTAAATATGTTGGCAGAAATAATTGGGTTCAATTATCAAACACCTTCTGTGTCTCCTTAAAACTGTAATAAAACTGTAATAATGAAATCAGGTTTATATATGTTTCAGGTGAATCTAATTTGATATGTATGTTTGTGTTGTTAATACTTTTTATTTACTAGGGAGGGCTCTTCACAACTGTGTAAAAAGACTTATTGAACTCAATTTTGAAATACTGCATAAGTGCTAAACTTGCTCAATGGAATCCCAAAGGCATTGGCAACATGAGTAGGCTGTACTGCAATATTGCCAGATTTTTGAAGGCCTTCTTCATGGGTCTAAAAGGCCTGGTTCTGATCTGTGACTAGTGAACTTTTCACTGCTTCAGCTGAATTCCTACACATCTATGGGGCATGATGGAATTCATGCCAGCATCCTCAAAGAGGTAGCTGGTGTCATCACAAAAACCTCTCAATAATTTTTGAACAGTCCTGGGAATCAGGAGAGGTCCCAGCTGAATGGAAGCTGGGGAATGCTGTCCCAATTTTCAAGAAGGGCGAAAAGGAGGGCCCCAGAAATGACAGGCCAGTCAGTCTCACTTCAGTGCCCGGTAAAGCTTTTCATTAGATTTTTTCTTTAGATTTTTTTTTATCTTTTCTTTGGATTCTTCTTTAGAGAAGATTTTTCTTTGAAATACTGAAAATGCTAAGAGACAACACAGTCATCAGTCACAGCCATCAGAACAGGACTGGAAGGGATCCTGAGCAAGTTTGCAGATGATACAAAACTGGGAGGAGCTGCTGACTCCCTCCAGGGCAGGGAGAGGCCCTGCAGAGAGACCCCCACAAACTGGGGGTCTGGGCAATCACCAGCCATATGAAGCTCAACAGGGGAAAGTGCTGGATTCTGCATCTGGGATGGGGCAGCCCTGGATGTATGGACAGACTGGGAATGAGGTGCTGTAAGCAGGGCCATGGAAAGGGACCTGGGGGTCCTGGCAAGTTGACCATGGGTCAGCAGTGCCCTGGCAGCCAGGAGGGCCAACCCTGTCCTGGGGGGCATCAGGCACAGCATCACAGCTGGGCAAGGGAGGGGATTGTCCTGCCCTGCTCTGAGCTGGGGCAGCCTCACCTCCAGTGCTGGGGGCTGTTTTGGGGGCCACAATGTAAGAAAGACATTAAACTGTTAGAGATCTTCCAAATGAGGGCCACCAAGACTATAAAGCGTCTTCAGGAGAAGCCTCACTTGGTCTGTTCAGCCTGGAGAAAAAGAGATTGAGAGGAAGTCTCATCAGGGTTCCATCTTCAAGAGGGAACGAGGTGGGGCAGGCACTGACCTCTCCTCTGTGGTGACCCGTGACAGGACCTAAGGAGAGTCCTGAAGGAGGAACTGAAGCAGGTTTGGGCTGGGTGTTAGAAAAAGGTTCTTCACTCAGAGGTTGTTTGGGCACGGAACGACTTCCCAGAGAAGTGGTCACACCATCAGGCCGACAGAGTCAGAGTTTGGTCAGTGCTCCCAGGTGCATGGTGTGACTCTTGAGGATGGTGCTATGCAGGGCAAGGAGCTGTTGCTTGCTGTCAGTGATTCTTCTGAGTCCCTTCTGACTCAGCTTATTCTCTGATTCTTTTCAGAGTTAGACAGCCCAAATGTTAATGGCTGTGATTGTCCCTCTGGTACATGGAAAGTACAAATAAAACTCTATTTGTCTGGAGGACTGTGATATGAAAAGGTATAAGGGCTAAACAAATCTCACACTGGATCCATTTTGGATGTGCTACTGCTCTTGAATTTCAAAATAGTAACCTGCCACCATCTAGGCATCCCATCTGCTCATCTATTCACTGTTAGTAGCCACCTGCAATGGGAGGTTAAAATACCGTGCCAGTCTGTGCTATGTTGCTACCTGCCTAATTTCATGCCAACGGCAAACTCAGGGATTTTTACAGGGACAAAATAATGCAACTGCTGCAGCAACCACATGTTTTCCATCATACAGTGGAAAAAAATAAGGTCAGCGTAGGCTTGAAGGGTTGTAAAGCTTTAGTCTGCCTGAATTATTTTATGCTTGTGAAAGTTAAGCAGATGAGAAACACATTAAATAAGATGACAGAATTTAGATTATACCTCCTCCCCTCCTCGTGCCCCTTCCAAGTCCTTAGCTCAGTGGATGAATTCCTCCCCCCATTCCTTTTTTCCTCTTTTTTTTTTTTTCAATTTGTTAAGATGCTGAAATCTGCTTTGTGTGATTTATGAAGGAACTTGAAGCGATTAGTTTCACAGTGCATGAAAATTCCTCAGGTTCAGAGGGATGTCCAATCTGTTACACCGCAAGCCGTTGACTGGATGAGAACATGAGCAGCTCGGAGCCATAAGGAGATTGTGTTGAGTTATTAAACACTTGTGGTAAAGCTGCTTATTGTTAATTCCTCAATGTCCTGCTGAAGTGATCGGATAAGATCAGATCGGATTAGATCAAAGAGCCTGGGAACCAGCCTTTCGAGCAGATTCATTTAATCAATAAAGAGAGTCTCCAAAGAAAGAGAGAGGCAGTACCAGGATCACAAGAGATTAGAGCAGGGAAAATAAGAAACAACAGATTATTTTCCTCTGATTTTTAAAATGTGATTCTGTAAGCCAAAGCATGCTTTTATGCCCGTCTGTATGTGTGTGTGTGTGCAAAAAACAGCCAAAAAGGATATAAGTGCTTCCTTAAAACTTCATTACCAAGCAGACAGTTTTAAATGAAGTATTTTTCAATACAGTGATATTTAATAAATCAAGAGACTGTAAAAGTATTATTAAAGCAATCAGTACCATGAAATACCTACTGTGAAAAAAAGAACCATTAACAGCATTTCAGCAGAAGCAATTTTTGTTTTAATGATTCCTTAAGAATAGGGAATTCTGGGTGGGTTAATGTGCACAATTTCTGATCTTGCTTTCATCTAAAAGAAAAAAATGGGAGCAAAACCCAATAACACCTCCAACAACAACCCCCACCCACCAGTATCACATCAAGATCAGAATGTATTAAATTAATAACACTGGCAGATGTTGTGGAATGTGCATTGTTATAATACATGTAATTACAGTACAACTGCTGCCGTTAACGCTTGTACAGTGAATAGACTTGTGTATAATTACTTGCAAAACCTGGCTAAATCTGTACTAAAAGCTAGAAGCTGATAGTAAATGTTTAGAAAGTTAACCCATGGAAAAAGAAGGAAAAAAAAAAGCAAAATATGAAGAACAAGGAATAATTCATTCTAATAAAGCAATGATGTAACTCCTTTCCATTTCTAGAGTAGCAGAATTTGGCCCCAAATAATTTGGAGAGAAGGACACACTTCTTTCAAAGATTATTAGCCCAAATTGCTTAATAAAAAAATTACATCTACTTTTACAGGTTGTAATTTATATTAAGAGTCAGATAAGGATACATATCTACAAATCCCTTGTATAAAATGTAATTTTTTATCTAGATAGGCTGATGACTTTAGGCCCTGCACACCTTTAGCAATTGTTAATTACTATGGGATGGTTTAACACTATTTTCCAAATCAGCATGCATGCATAAAATGACTGCAATCTAATTTGACATATTATTAGTGATGATTATTGTCAGAGATAAATTAGATTGAACAGAAAATAACCTTCATCCTTAGCATGTTTTAGCTCTCAGAATTAATGTGATTTGGTGAACACATATAAATAAAAGTCTGATGAGTCCCTGCTGACTGCAGGGCCTGCTGGTACTGAAGTGTATCAATTTCATGCAGATGATGAATTCCTTAAGCATTCAATGATAATCATGCTTGATTTGACAAGACTTTCTCATGCTATTTTAGGGCCTTAATTTTCTGTGAAGTTCTGTCAAGTGTTCATCAAGCACCCACTTATCTCCCTATCTTAACCTGGCAGCCAATCCAAAGGTTGCCTACCAGTGCCGCTACCAGTCCCAGTCCATTAATATTCCTGCCATGTGACTGTCCACGGAGAGAAGTCAATCAATGGCTGATTAACATTCAGGTCACATGATGCCCAAGGAGAGTAAATGAGTTACACAGTAAGACATCAAACAAATTTTCATCTTGAAAGAGTGATTGCTTTTTCTGCTGCTGTGATGTTTGTCAAATTCGCTCTAGCCTTGTCCAATTAAGCTCCATGAGCTGAATGACTAATGAAGAAAAGGGAACGCTGTGCCAGCATGACAGCTATGAGATGTACTGCTGAATAAGAGCTGCTGAAGAAATTGTTTAAAATTAAAAAAAAAAAAAAGCCAAAATGATTGAAAAATCACGTCTGGATAACTGGTGTAATTGTTTTCAAATTTCAGATGCTGTTTAGAAGTCTCTTGTGAAAAATATAAATTGCATCATGCTGTATAGGACATTTGTTTTCGGTCTAACTTTACAACGGAAAATGAGCTTGCATTGCCTAATAATAAAATTATTTTTGAGATTTTGAACAAATATACATTAACTGGATTATTGCCAGCAAATGTGCTAATGAACTTTCACAGTCTGCTAGAGACATACTGATAACAGAAGATCCCACTTTTAAGCATCAGCCAGTATGGGTAAAAAAATCCTTTTTTTATGCAACTGAAAGAAAAAAGGGAGAAAGGAAGATATTTAGCAGATGGCAGAGGGAAGCAAGTCCTCTGGATTTTAGAAGGAAGTAGCATTTCAGGACATTGATTGAAATACTGTGTGAGATTCTAAAATAATGTGGCACAACTCTTTGTGCATCATTTGAGGAGTTGATCCAGTATGGAGTTTTTGTTTTTATTTTATTTTATTTTATTTTATTTTATTTTATTTTGTTTTATTTTGTTTTATTTTGTTTTATTTTTATGTCACTGTTACTTATTTGTTGTTAAATTAAAACTGCTCAAGGAAACAAAATAAATGTTTGAATAGAATTATAATCCTGTTTAGCAGAAAGCTTTTAAAGTGAATATCTGAAATGACATTCTGGGACATCACTGGAAGTCTATTTAGTCAGAAATTCAGAAATTGCATTTTAGTGCTGATACTGTACTAAATTCCAGTGATGTGTTTGGAGTAGAGACCCTATGACTAATAAAGCTTTCAGTCACTGAAAGAAGTTGCAGTCACCTAATGGATTACTGAAGATATGAAAGAGTGTTAGATCCTACTTATTAGGTTCTAGCATGAAATTAGTTATATTCCCAAGGCATTCTGAAGCAATATTTTCAAGTTGCCTTAATAAGGGTGTTAGAACATGCCAATTAACTGGCAGCTGAAATAAACAGCAGTTGGAGGCATAAGACAGTATTTATATCTGCAAAGCTAATAACATTTTAAATGGGACTTCTTGGTACGGTGGCTCAAGGTGCTGGAAGGAGGCAAGATGTGGAGCATACTGTATTCAAAATACTGTAAGTCAATTCTCAGCGCCGCTAGTCAAGGATGGAGACTGCAAATAGAGCAGCAATGAATTTCTGAGAGTCAGTGAGAAGGAAGACAAGGAGGCAGGGGACTAGCAGTTCATTGATGGTAGGAAGGGGGTGTCAAGTGGATACTGCTGAAGCAACCTGTGGTGAGTGATCTGACCAAGTGCCTGCCTTTAAGGCATCACCACAAAGGCACATGATGGAAGAGACTGTGTAAACGGGATCAGGGTAGAAAAGGGAGAAATATATGGAAATAGCAATTTGGCATACTGCTTTTGTGAGGCACTGTTCCTAGGAAAGTAGTGCTGTAAACTTCAGAGATCAGTGCTGCCTTGACATGAAATATTAGCTGTTAGATTACTGTTTTACTTGTTTCTGTTGCAGCCATACCACAGAGAATTCATAGGCTCTGAACCATTAGCTGCTGAAATGCTAACAAAGCAAAAAATGGTGAATATTGTTATAAACAGCACCACTTGCTGAAACATTTAAATCAACAGTGGAGAAGGTGTCTAACTTTCTGTCAGTCACATTAGGTGGTTATGAATAAAAGAGTATTCTACTTTCTGCATAACTTTGCATAATTAATAGTTTTTCATGCAAACTATTGTTTGCCTTAATTGTTGTTTCAACAGCTGTTTTCATTAAATTGTAAAGCTCTTTGTGTCTAATCCTTTGAGCTGCATTATTGATAACAAGAACACACTGGAGCTAGCTTTAGAGGAAGAGAGTCCCTGCCAAGCTGGAAAGCAGTCATGAAGTTACTTGAGAAATAAGGCCCTACAGTGGGACTGGTTGTGTAGCTAATCCATTAGTCTTTTCAAAAGGACTTTGCTCTACGCCCTTATGGCTAAATTGACCCAACAACCTATCAATGCTTTTATTTGCTGAGTGGTTGTCCATGAAAGGTCTCCATGCTGGATCCAAGCTGTAATCAAAGCCTCCATCAGTACCAGGGCCCTGATGACACAAATGGCCAAACTTTCAACGAGGCTGGCTGGTTTCCAGCCACGCCATTTTAAAGATACAAAGAGGCTGTGTTGTGCTGTGGAATTCATTTTCTTGTTTACTTCCTACAGAAACAAGAGCATAATCAGCACTCAGTGCATCGGATCAGACCGCTGAGTTGTTGACAGAAGCTTGGAGAGGCTTGCCAGCTTTCCACATGAAACACTGGCTTTCTTCTAATACACCCCCCACCGTCTGTGGCCCTGCCAATTGTAGCACATCAGAGCAACCATTGAGATAATGACCGTGAAGTCTCATGATACACTTTGATGAAGTGTAACATTTTTTAAAGGATTTTTGTCTGTGCCAAAATGATAGAGACAGCTGACTAAAAATCACCCCATCAAAATCAAGGCTGATGAACAGCAGGCAAAGACATGTGCTTCCACAGAGAAAAGGGAGGAGAATTTACAGCCAAAGACTCTCAATGAGTATGTGCACCACAGATTCCTTTATTTTGCTTTTAAATGATCCTTTGTTTCAAATGAATGTACATAACTTTGCCAAGAGTGCAATTTCCCCAAATATATTTTTAATTCTGCATCAAAAAATGATTCAGCATTTAGCATTTATAATGTTGAATAAATACCTTTTCTATACGAGCAAACTTTGTTTCTTCACATTAATGTTTTGCAACTTTGCAAAGCAATATTTTGAAATAGCTGGGACTTAAAACCTTCTCAGCCATTTAAAAATTGTGTAGTGGCAACTCATTCAACCAACTTGGCTTATGGTAAAACAATTGGAGATGTGTTTTCCAAGCAAACCACAGGGAAAAAAACCCAGCAAGACGGTCACTTAGGCTTTTACCGAGCTTGCTTCCACAGTCCAATATTTTTTGTAACAGGAAATTCATTACCAGCAATGGATTCATTGATATACACCAGTGCTAAGTAGCCTGGTTTAGGAGGTTAGAGAAAGTCTGCAGAATTTCTTGAACTGGGCATTTACTATGGATCTAGACCACCCCACTGTGCTGATGAAAGTGCGGTTAGGAGGTCTTTGAGCTGAATCAATTTGAGTTGGAATTTTCCCAGTGTATCACAGTTACATAAACACCTGTGCAAAATATCTTTCAGCTGAATTAATAGCATTGGGGTGTGGGGCGGGGAGGAGGAGGGGAGGGGAAGAAAGGAGAGAAATGGAGTGGGAAAGGGAAAGCTGTTTTCAGTAGTTTTCAACATTTCTTGCTTGTAAAAAGTGGGTCTGGAGGACTGTGTTTTAAACTGTCTTTAGTGTAACCAATGCAAGAGCTCATGTGTGCCTATTTTTTGTCTCCTCAGTACTGTAAGCCTAGGAAAATGCTTTAAAAGTCTTTTTTCTATCTCTTCTATACTCAAATTATATTTTTTTCGAAGCTCAAATATACACAGCATGCTGGAGATATACAGTAGAAAAGAAGGATGCAGTAGTCTTCTGGAATTGATCAAAAGTATTGGCAAGAGAACAAAAGTAAAAACTTCACTTTGAACCCAGGTACACAGCATGCTGCGACCAACAGTGTTATAAGTGTGCAGAATTCAGCACTTTCCACAAGATAGATGTAGAATACATGTAGGTTTTTAAGAAGAAAGAGGAAAAATTTGGAAGAGAAAATAAGTGGAAAGGGGAATCTATTTTGAAGTGGGGATTCATGGATGTTTCAGCATCTACTTTCTGAGTAGATGAGTAGATGAGACACTTTCTGATCCTCTCCCTTCTGAGAAATGCTTCATTAAAGAGGAGACAGTGCAAAACACTTCAGTGCGAAAGGATACTGCTTCCCATTATGACTCAGCCTTTATAGTAGAGTAAAAAACTATTGGCACCTTGTCTTCTTGGGAGATAGCTCTCTGCTCTGGAATCTTGATGTAAAATAAGATAGGCAGTATGTGGTTGCTTTCCGTATCTTGGGAAAAAATGGATCAAACTTGAGCAGATTTCATGTGGTTTGCATATAACAAAAACAGGTAGAAGTCTCACTTTGTTGTCTGCCTCCCAACAAATACAAAGGAGTTCAAATTTGCCAAGGAGTGGCACAGACTCGATTGGTGCACTTGCAGGATTGAGCTGCTCTTCCTTTAAGTTTCAATAAACCAGTTTTTCATACCTCTACCTCATTTACAAGCAGGGCCTAGGCTGTGCCTCGCAGCAGGGGTATGCATTGTCCTTCCGTGAACACACAGAATCATAGAATAGTTTGGGTTGGAAAGAGCCTTTAAACATCCCCAAGCTTGACCCTCCTGCAGTGAACAGGGACGTCTAAAACTTGGTCAGGTTGCTCAAAGCCCTGTCCAGCCCAGCTGTGAATGTTTTCACAGATGGAGTATCCACTCTCTGGGAAACCTGTGCCAGTTTCACCACCGTCATTGTTAAAATCTTCTTCCTTATATCTAGCCTGAATTTACCCTCTTCTAGTTTAAATGCATTACCCCTAGTTCTATCAAACAGGCCCTGCTAAAAATTCAGTTCCCACCTTCCTTTTAAGTTCCTTCAGAGGCAGCCCTGCAGGTGGAGTGTCACTGGAGCAGAGCAGAGGGGCAGAATCCCCTCCCTCACCTGGCTGGCCGCACTGCTTTGGATGCAGCCTGGGATACTACTGGCTTTGCAGGCTGCAAGTGTACATTGCTGGGTCATGTCCAGCTATTAATCCACCTGTATGACAAGTCCTTGGTGGGATTGCTCTCAATACCTTTCTCCCACAGCCTTTATTGATAGCAAGGTGTTGTCCCAACCCTGGTGTAGGATTTTGCATTTGTTATTGTTCAACTGTCCACTTCTTGAGCTGTTTCGAGTCTTCCTCTTGAACAGTATCCTGTTCTTCATGAGCTTGACGTCATTTGTACACTGCTGAGGGTACACTCAATCCCATTCTTTATATCACTGATCAAGATATTAAGCAGATATTGAGATATTCCCAGTACAGACCCCTGTGGGACACCACTTGATGCTGATCTCCACGTGGATCTGGAGATCAGTGGGATATTGAGCCATTAAACTCTACTCTCTGGATGTGACAATCCAACCAATCAACATCCAGCAAGTAGTTTGCCAATCAAATGCATTTGTCTCCAATTTAGAGAGAAGGTTGTGGTAGGGCACCGTACCAAAGGTCATGCATCAGCGAATGCTGGGAGGACTGCCTGAAACCCTTCCCAGTTATTGAGTGTTTTAGCATGAATAACTGTTTAAGTCCATTTAGTCGTGTTTGCTGATGACTTGGTGAATGTTCTATATACCCAGTGCAGGCATCCAAGCACAATCCATAGTCATAAATGAGCAGAGTGCAAAGGTAAATCCACCCTCTTGATTTCTCAGAGGCAGAAGTCATGTGCAAGCTTTCACCAGCACATCCCAAATGCCTTGCCATCTGTTAATAGCAACAGGTCTTTTGACATTAGTATCACACTTGAAACACTGCATCTGTGGTGTGATGGCCAAATTTTCAATAATATGGTTTAGTGATGCTAACAGTAGAAGCACTTTCCTATCTTATATAAAAAGCCAGAGGAGGCAAAGAAGTGAATCCCTCTCTAGAGAAAGTGCTGGGGTTGCACAGGGTGTGTGGGGGTGTGTGTGTGTGTGTGAATACAAGTGAAACAAGAACTATTCATACAGTTTGAGAGTGTTATTTCCCATCTCCTTCCTGTTTTTTGAAAGAATGTCCTGAGAGTATAAATTTTGGAAAGCAAATTCAAACAATGAAGTTATTCAAGCTGGCCTTATTTTTGCTGGCTGGTGAATGCCAGCACACATGAAATAGGTAAACTTCCAGCAGCCTGGATGGGAATCAAAATAATTAGAACACTTAAGAGATTTGTATCTTAGAGGCAAATGTTGTCATCCTCCCACGTCCATTTTCATTCACATATCACAAAACTGTGCAGGAAAGGGAGGACTGAGTTAGGCAGTTTTGCATCTCTGAGTGGGCATCTGTCAGTGATAAGCAATTTTGATGGAACTTTGCTGCAGGGAATATTCAACAGTAATATATTCCTAGCTGTACCAGTGAATTTATTCATTATGAATGCCAGAATGAGAAAGCTGAATTAAGTCAAGGGAAATGAAGGAAAGGTTGTGGGGAGAAGATAATGAAAGGAGGAGGTGGAGGGTGGGGGGAAAAAGAGTTAGCAGTGTAGGCACATATGTTTCAAAGCTTCTCAGATTTCCTGAAACTGAGCCTAACTGAAATGAGTAATAGTTAGAATTCAAACACAGTATCATGACAATCCAGGGAATTTTGGAAACTACTTCCCCACAGAGTCTTTAAGGACTACTTGATGTTGAGGATTATGGTTGGAGGAACTAACATCTGCTGTATTCACCCAAAGCCATATATATGACTTCATATTTCCTCCTGTCTTCTAATAATGTAGATTTTACTATTTCTTTTTTTTTTGTTTGTTTCATTTTATTATGTTTTGACTTGTGGAATCAGAGTAGAGCAAGTTAAAAAAAAAAAAATTGAATGCATTTGCATGTTTTTTAATATAGTTTTCTTTGTATGAATAAACTCCTAAGAAGGAGTTTATTATTATTCAATCTCCTTAGAAGAGATTGAAATTCTTGAAAGGAAAATAATTCAGCAAATAATGTTAAGTGCTTCCTACAGAAAAGACTGGCATCCTAGCATAAGATCTAAAATTATTTCAGAAATCTATTTTATTCTGTGCCTATGAGTATAGGCCTAAGCCATGAAAATCTTAACGTGAAATGAAACAGAAATATTCATGTGAAAAATTTCAATTTTTTAATATTTATTGTTATTTATATTTTTATTAGTTAATAAATTTTATACATGGCAGAAATAAGTAATTGCAAGGAATTAAATCAAGTCAACCAATAAAAATTCATTTTTATTGCATGAAAATAAAAATTATTTTAAAAAGTCAGGAAAATCTATGCTACCATATTCAAAGAGGGGAGCAAAATGTGTCCTTCTACCTTTTCAATCCCACTGCACGAAATTATTTGCCAAAAAATTACTGGGCTATTAAAAATACAGTTTTGTAGAAAACAGTATGGTTTCAGGGATAAGTTCATTGCATGTACCTTGTAATGTACTCAAAAGCTATGATGTAAAATACAGGCAACATAGAGTAATGAAGAAAAGTTTACTGCTCTTTTTTCTGCCTTAGAGGCAGAACCTGGTAGATTAAAGTTGTGCTGGCTTGACCTTTTCTCATGCTCTAAATTCTTATAAACTGTATAGAACATTTTAAAGCTAAGTAATGGAAGATATTATGTCTTTATTGTTAAAAAACCCAAACAGCCCAACATATGGAGGTCTGCAATATCAAATTGTTTTGCTCATGGATGATATAGTGATATTTGAAGAAGAAAAAGGAGGAAGTGTTTAGTCATCTTTTGAATGAATTCCATTTACATATAAAAATTCACATCAAAGGATGTCACTAAAGTTCCAATTGGCCAATCCTTTCTGCATCATCTAAAAGTAAAAAAATTGCTGAGATATATTTTCATACCTCTTTCTCCAGGCTATCAGCATCTATAATCATTATAACAGTCATCACAGGACCTACTAGAGACTGTCAGTGTCTTGGATCTTGTATTTTGTGGCAGTGAGAGGGATGTATCTTTTAATTTGTTCACTCAGTCTCACCTCACCATTGATAATTTAAATATTTTTCATAGTTAAAGTGAAAGTATTAGCAAAGGCAAAGGCACTTTCACTAAAGGAGAATCAAAAACTTCATCTCCCTGATTGGAGGAAGTTTTACTGGTGGGAAGTGGAACTATCAGCCGCATCAGACTCCAAGACAACATTTATAACAAATCATCCAATTGCATACGTAGGAATAGTGGCTCTTGGCTGAATGCAATGAACAGGTTGTTGTGATCCAAAGAGAGATTATATTTCATATACACTAAAAACTCCCTTGAGGTACAGTGAGAAAGATTATTTGCTCTTGTACTCACTGCACTGAAAGATTTTTAGCTGCTGGGAAAGAAATGTATTTTTTCTTTTTGTTTTATATTTTTTTAAAAATTATTTTTCTCTGAAGGACTGCTGGCCTCTGGCAAATTCTGAGTTTTAAAACACAGAGTCAGTAAATTAAATTCCGAGCCCACTGAAGGCAGCTGAGTTTTGCCATTGAAATCTGCAGAGGCAGGATTTTGCCTACTGTTTGGAAAACATTGCTTGCAGCAATCAGATAGCAACCGTTGCTGACATCTAGCAGAGAAAACACTAACTACTCAGCTGCCACTAGCACTCAGCTGTTGCTTCTTCTGCCTGTGCAGACACCAGGGTTTTTTGACCAAAACCAGGCAAGAGCTCAGAAATAATCTGTGCTCAAATTAGCAGAAATGATATGGCCAAGCCCTTTCTAGGATTTAAGTTAAGATCCATTACATCCTTATGTTTTCTCCTTCAGGGAGATGCATTAAACTCGACAAGGACAGAATCTGTTCAGCACAGGAGAGTAGGGCTTAACTCAGGACAGACTTCAAATATCTACTGGCATGGTGAAAATCATGAATATTCTTGTGCAAAGTTATATAGACATAGCCCTGGCTTTGGGACACATAGCTAGATAGATAAGCCTTATCTATCTATGGGATATCTCAAACACTTGCAAGAAATCTATCTTAGTGAGATTCCTTTATTGCCATTAAAGGAAAAACACAAAATCCAGATAATTACATTTTTCTTTATATTACCAGAACTGGAAAATAGAAGAAGTTGTTCATCAGAGATTCAGACTCGGGAAGATGTGAAAACTGAGGCCTGTTTATGCTTTTTCACCATCTTGCTTTGTACTTTGTCTACTCTTCTTCTTAGGCAAAACATCTAGTCTCTATTTCTACTGCTTTGTGGCTTCTTGGGTATTATAGCAGTTATTTTAGAGCATGTTCTGTGTATTGTGTAAGCATTCTGTGAGAGAACGGTTGAAAAATTTTCGAGAGAGGTTTTTTAAACTTAGTGAATATAGGGGTCCTTATCCATAACCCTCAGATTAACAATGGCGCTGTTCTTTACATCATTTGTCCTTGAGGTATCTATGTAAACTGTGGTTGCTGTGAGAGCTAATGATGCACAGAAACACTTCTTCAAAGACAGAGGCCCATTTTTGTGAGGTAGGTCTCTGTTTTAGAGAGTACTATGCGTTGCATGAGGTGATTGCCTAACGATTCTATGAACCCTGAAATAAAATGATGAAAACTTGGTTTTCCTTCAAGAAACTTTTTAAAATTCCAGTGGTTACTTCTGAATTTGGGACCTTCACTAAAAAACTGGATATGGTTTCTTTGAAAAAAATAATATTCAAAACTTTAAATCAATATTCAAACTTGATTTATGAAAATATGTTTTTCTTCACACCTCTGCGACCCTAAACCTATTGTGAGGTATTTATTTTTCTTAGTTTTCCCCCCCCCATTTATTTTCTAATTAAAAACCTTACAGAATTAAGAAAAGTTATATTGGTCCATGTGTGCAAATATGTATCTGTGTGAGTATGGGGACAGATAAATCACTCTGACAATGGGCATGGCTTTAAAACAAAGAGATTTTTGAGTTAATCCAGCTTTGAAAGTCCTGAATCTTCAGCTCATAGTTGCTTTGACAGTGGAAATGTAATTCCTTAGTATGGGCTGCCCTGTTTGTGTGAACTGTGCAAGAGACATCTGTGTCTGTGAAACGACTCACCTCTTGGTTAGATTTTCATGGGATTTAATGTATCTAGCAGAGCTAGACTGATCTTTTCAGCTGTGGATTAACTTCACAGCTGGCCAGTATGCTAAAATTTAGTAAAGGCACCTGTCCTGCTGCCATTTCAGTTAATGGCAAAACTGTGACATTTTTTCACAGGAACTAGATAACAATTTTACTCTTTATATTGTGATTAATCTGATGCTAGGTACTCTGCTCAGAGAGAAATCCACTATTTATTTACTCTAGAATTCATTTCCTAGTGTTTCACAACCTTTCATTAAACCCCGTGCATTTCTCTCATCTTTTGCCTTGTTCTAATCAAGTATAAATTGGTACAGTGCAGTGTTTATCTTGCTAACAGCTACTCACTCAACAGAAATTAAGTGATTGCTTTTCTTTGTGATTTGTAAGCTCTTCCAGGCATAATTTTGCTTTCTGCCAGCCACCCAAATTCATTTGTTAACATAGCTCCTTTTGCAGAATAACTATTGATTTAGAAACTCCCAATTAGAAAATGTGTATCCCCACTTTATCTTGAATGTGAATATAGAGTGACTAATGTACTGAAATCATAGCATCAGGTCATATAATTTATTAACCTATAATGGTACTATTCATCTAGATCAGGAGAAAGGTAGAGAATATTTCTGTTGACTCAGACCTTCGACCACTGGCAAAGAGTATTCCATAGATTGTCTTCCATCACAGCATCACATTTAGCAATGTCGCTCAGCATCTTGTGTCTGAAAATCTAATTTTTTTTCCAGAGGCTCAACAAATCCTATTATTTCCTTGAATATGTACTCTACTGATAGATCATAATTTAGCAGAAAAATCTTGGGGGGCACAGATCAATAGTCAATGAATATATGTCAGGCAGGATGGAATGATGGCTAATTGGCTTGATCCATCTAAAAGGTCATTAATTCACATCTCCATTAAAAAAAGTTGGCCCATGATACCAACTGTGTAAAGGACTGAGGGCAGGGTAAAAAAATGAAAGAACTAAGAGAACTATACCTGTCATTCTCTCTGTTTCAGGTCTTTTACATATCGACACAAGAACTTTCCTTTTGTTGGTGTTCATTATTCTATGTCTGCAAAGAATCTTATATTCTCTGGAATTGATTATTTTAATTTCCCATCATCTGGTCTTCATGCACATTAGATATTATTTTGCTCATATAGCTTGAGGCTAGTTTCAAAATGAGGAATGGTTATTAACAAAATGCAAGACTCCAATAGCTGCTTTCCTTGAAGTTTTATTCTGAAGGGAAAGAGAATTATGCTAACATGAACAGCTTTACCACTAGCATCAGCTCTGGCTTGGGAGCTTGGGAAATGAGGTATGAAAGACCATTTCTTTGGCACCTAATTTTCTGGGAGAGATGTTAAACTAGGAAAAGGAACTTTAGTAGAATCTACTCTTTTGTATCTGTTTTGCAAGGAGAACAAGGGCTATCTGACCAAAGGAGGTTAATCTTTCTTGGTTATGAGTTTGGTTTTGGTTTTGATTTGGTTTGGTGGTTTCTTGTTATTTTGTGTGTATGTCTGGTTTTTATTGCTGTTGTTTTCTTTTTTTTTTTTTTTTGAGGATGGGGAGGTGTTCCTTTGTAGTTTATATCTTCAATTCAGCAGTGATTGTACCATTAAAGATATTGAGGGGGGACAAACATTCTAGATGGATGGGACCACTTCTCTGGAAGCACGTTAGGGAGGTGTACTGTCTGAGAAAGTTTTGGAGAAGCACAGGTGAGGGGACACTGGTAATATTCATGGAGCTAAGCAACTGGGCCTGCACTTTGTGGTGGCTCCAGAAGTCCAAGCAGAGTACTGTGAGACAACTGGCTACATTTTCCTGGCTATATTGATAGTGAACAAGACCTTAGATAGGAAAGTCTGGCCGCTGGCAACCCTTCTTTCTCCCATGAAATAGGACCGAAAACTGACTACATGAAGCTTTTCCCTAAATAGCACAAAATGCAGAGATTTGAGGCTCTTGAAATTAATCTGGCAACACCAGCACATGACACAACACTTTAGTTCCCCTAAATCCCCTATTTTGGTAGACCTTTTTCATCTTTCTCCTTTTTAAATGTTAGTTTGCCATTATTGCAAATAGTATTCAAGTAGGTTGGTATGAAGTATCTCATTACTTTTTGCTTCACAACAGAATTTTGTTATTTCATAAAATACCTTTTGCTATTTTGAATAATAAATTTAGGAAGGGGAACACTTACTTCAGGTTTTCCTTCTATACTAACATTCAAGCTTCTTATTTAGGAAATCCAATCTGAGTTTAAATGTTTCAGCAGAACTGTGTTATCATATTTAGGCCACTTATTTGTCCAATAGTTACTAACTTAGTGAAATCATTATCAGCCCAGCAAACAAAGTTCAAACAAAGGGAACTGCTCCATCTAGAGTTCCGTCTTGCACATAAGCTGATTAAATATTTTAATCAATGATTTTACTGGCTGACATGGCCTGTACCATTAACTTTCTCTTACTTTAATTTTTCAATAATTTATAGATGTTACATCTATCAACATCTATCAACCTAGATGATCATATATCATCTACTAACAACCTTAAAAAACAGTACTTTATTTGAGTTGATGATCTCAAACTATTTATAAATATCTAAGGGAAAGGTATACACATAACAAAAGATAGCTAATTTTGCAGTAGTTTACCACATGAAAAAGTGTTTTCCAGAGGCGAAGTGCACAGATTCTATTTTAAAACATGAAGATGATGTTACTATGATTATTATTCCTGTGATGATTATTCCAGTAATTTTGTCATAGCTAGTCTAAATTCAGCGCAAATTTCTTCAAATACTTATTTCACAAGTAAATTCCAGTGGGAATGAGCTCCTCAGCATACAAAGGTATTACCAAAAACTATACTAAAGTATACATATATAGCTTGCTTTTAATTTATTCAAAGTTCTTTTGGTTTTTATATTCAAATATCATCCCTGTATTGGCCTTCTCCTGATTTGCTTTATTCTGCTCAGCATGTCTGAATATGCTGAAAATCTTTCCCACTAATTTATTTAATTTTTCCAAATTGAGATAACAACAAACAATTCTTTCTAGATTTCTGCTCTCACTTACCTCTCCTCTGTACGTTTTTCTCTCCCTTTCTTTTTCTTCCAGTACATTTTTCAAATTAGATAGTCAAAACTAAATGCATTCACCAAAGTGAGAAAATTGGTAATTGCAGTTGAATTAGTCAAAATTTGTGCAATGCTGCATCAAGACAATAATTGTAGAAGGTGCTTTTGTAGAAGTCAAAAAAGCTGGTAGATAAAAGGATCTTGCTAGAGAAAAATCACATAAAAATATATCAGTGTTTAGGGAAGTGAGGGGTGGGAAAATGTGAGGTGTATGCCAGCCAAGCCATGACAGCCACCTTTCTGCCCACCGTCAGCCCATGCACACAAGATGTGGCCTAAGCTGATTTAGCCCAGTCAAGCTGAACTGAGTTACTCTGCAGCTGCAAAGAGCTATCTGTGTGCGAGCAGTAACCACAGAGCAGCTACAAATGAGGGCTTGTTTGCATTTGTCAATCACAGTGCTAAGAACAGCAAAGGCAGCCCCTTTGCTGAGTCAGCCCACCTGTTGTGTGCGCTGCTCTGCTCTCGCCACGCTGCTGCTGCTGTCCCTGGTCCAGAGATCGCCTCTGTGGTAGTGCTACACAGCAGCTCCCAAATCCTGCCTCTCCTGTCTGACAACCTCACGTTATTTGGTCTTATCACAGCTTGACTGGGGCTAAAGACAGAACTTGAGTCCATTCTGGAGGTGGGAAATAGTCTTAGTAGGGTCCAGAAATAAAGCTGACAAAGACTATGTGAAGTCTCCCCAGTGGGGTAGTAGAAGATGAGCCATAAATACAGCTACTGGAATAAATCTGCTGAATTTTAGGGCCTGGATGTTCAAAGAGAGATTGATCAAAGCGTCTGTTAATTTTTCCCTAAGGCCTGATGGAAGTCTAAGTCGTTATTCTAAAACACTGGACACAATGTTATGCATAGTAAAGGCATCTCATCTTGGATTTGTAAACTTGTGAAAAGATATACATGAGTTATACAATTAAGAGTGTCACAGCACTTCTTACACTATTTAATCTTGTTCTTAATTGAACTCAATTAATTGGATGTGGATGCCTGTGCTGGCTTTAACACCATCAGGATATCAAACTCCAAATGTATGTACACATATACATGTACATGTACATGTACATATACATATACATATACATATACATATACATATACATTTGAAACAAAAGGTGTTTTACCCTCAAAGAGAAATTCCCACTGGGAACAAAACCAAGATGACTGACAGCTCCTTCAGGTCTGTGTGGCTTCCCCAGACAGAGCTTCTATGGTGACCACACAGTGCCAAACTCTGCCTCTTCTGTGTAATCAGGATAATGCCTCATCCACACCCACTGAATAAATATGGGACACCACATCCCTTGAAGTGTTCAAGGCTGGGTTGAATAGGTCTCTGAGAAACCCGATCTAGTGAAATGTGTACTGCCCCCAGCAAGCCTGTAGGAGCTAAACAATCTTTAGGGTGCCTTCTAACCAAACAATTATATGGTTTTATGATTCTATGAATTATACCTCAGACAGGCAATTAGCTGAGCAATCTTTACAATGTTTTCAAAAACAAAACTGAAAATGTCTTAGGCTTTGCTTCTCTCTCTCAGGGTCATTGGCTAGTAAAACAGCATTCAGACAAATCAAGATAGAATGGCAAAGATTCAACCAAGTACTGAAATACACAGGTTGTTCTTCAATGTTTCTATGGAATATTTACCTGGAAATTATAGCCTGTCTATTTTATATACTGAGTAAAAATCAAGCATTACTTTTACTTCAGTACACATTTTTTAATGCAAGAATAGGTATGTGGGAGTTCCAGAGAAATTAAGAGCAAAAGAAAATCCACCCTCTTCCTGTTTAATTCTATGTAAAAAATTCAAGTGACATGTCCGTGTTTTTCTTGGAATTATTCTATTATGGGTATGTCTTAACATTTTCGTGAAGAAACATGTACAAATCAGTAAGAAGAAGAAAGTAGGAAAAATTTATATGACACTTCAACAAGACTGATAGAACAGGGCAAGTCATCCTTAGATGCCCAGGCAAATAGCAGCAGTCTGAATTTTTTTTTTTTCCTTTAAATTTAGCTTACGCTACACTGGATCAAAATACTATCTGGAAAAATGCCAGCCTGTGGTCTTTTACAGATAATGTCATTGATGTTTCAAAGAACTTTTGCAGTAAAACAAAAGAATTATCTGCAGTTGAGCCTACTTGCATAATATTTGCCTTATGAAGCAGTGCCACAAGTGAAGGAAAGCACACACACACTGGTCACAATATATTGCCAAAACTGTTCTGAGGAAACCAGCTGGCAGACTGATCTTCTTTAAAGCACAAACCAGAAAGGTTTGTGTAAGAAAGAATCACATAGGACAAGAAGAATCTCTGTGAAGTTTCTTGCAATTGTAAAATATGCCTGGTTTCCTGGCTCAGAGACAAGATCCAGGTGAGCCTCAGACTGAATTGTCTCTCTGGAAGACTACTGCTTCCCCTGAAAATGGGTTGTAAGACTTGTGAGAATATGTTCAGATAGATTAGAAGCGGCTTCACCAGTTTAAATGTCTAGTTTATAACGAATACTTAAGGCTCACTTCAACCATCCTATCATTCCACAAAACATCTGCTTCAACTTGACACTGAGATACATGGTACATTTTAAAGTGACACTTTTCAGTAATTTAGTTCTAAATAAATTCATTATTATGGGTAGTGAACCCAGGAGGGAAGTTCACTGTAATATGATCCTCCTCTATTAATTGAATTATTTTTTCAACTGTTCATTTAATCTTTGATATTTATTTTGACATTACCATTGGGTAGGGAGTGGAACCCTCTCCCTGCTCAGGGACAAATAAGCCTTTCAAATATATTTTACAGTCACTAGCACATTCTCTAGTAATAGCTAATAAATATACATAAAAAGAAGTGGCAATGAACCTGAAAAAATACAGACATGGGCTGTATTCAGTCTCTGGGTCACACCACACCACCCTTGTGGTTCATAGTAGAGAAAGAATTATTGATGATTTCTACTGATTGGGCTAAACTACAAATTAATCCCACTTTGAAATCTGCTTGGTATTCTGTAGGTAGGCAGGCTTAAGAGAACAGACTTTGTAGGCACAATGAAGGAAATGTACAATAGGTGAATGCATCCACAGTGGGCAGCTGCAGAGCAATTGTCAGTTGAGGTAGAGTGCTCATCTGCTGAAAGGAGGGAGGGGTGTGCAGAGGAGTCTGTACAGGCTAGATCAATGGGCTAAGACCAACAGTATGAAATTCAACCAGGTGAAGTGCTGGGTCCTGCCCTTGGGTCACAGAAGCCCCACGCCGGACCACAGGCTGGGGGCAGAGTGTTGGAAAGCTTCCTGGAGGAGGAAGAGCACCTGAGGTGCTGGTTTGCAGCAGCTGAACACAAGCCAACATGTGCCCAGGTGCCCAAGAAGGCCAAGGGCATCCTGACTCATGTCAGAAGCACTTATGGCCATGAAGTCCAGGGCAGTGATTGTCCCTCTGTACTCAGCACTGGTGAGGTAACACTCTCAATTCCTGTGTTCAGCTCTGGGCTCCTCAGTTCAAGAAAGACATTGAGGTGCTGGAGTGTGTCCAGAGAAGGTCAACAGATCTGTTTGAGAGTCTGGAGCTCAGGTCAAATGAGGAATGGCAGACAGAAGTGGTGTTTAAAGAAAAGAAGACTCGGGTGAGACCTTCTGGCTTTTTCCTGACCGGAGGGTGTGGCAAGATAAGGATCAGCCTCTTCTCCCAGGCAACCAGTGACAGTAAAAGAGGAAATAGCCTCTTTCTGTGCCAGGGAGGTTTAGATTAGGGAGGACATAGGAAAAATTTCTTCACAGAAAAAGAGGGATTAAGGATTGGGAGGAGGTTAAGGATTGCAATGGGCTTCCTCAGGAGGTGGTGGAGTCGCTGTCCCTGGAAGTATTCAAGAAATGATTACAGTTTAGTCAGTTTGGTTAATATGGTAGTGTTTGGTCAAGGGTTGGATTCAATGATCTTGAAGGTCTTTTCCAGCCTTAACATAGGTTGGAAAGGCCAATAATAATATTTGGAGTCTATAATAATATTCCCCCTACGTACTATGAAGACGATGAAAATATTTACTGCATGTCCAAACAGATCCTGTTTTAAAAAAAAGTGAATGGTAATAAAGAAAACAAGTTTTCAGCAAAAGGAGTGTGGATTTGACTCAGATGATACCAATATTGCATGAGCATTCATGCCAGAGGCAGAGGTTTAGAGGTGGGGAACTGTCACTGGGGATGTGCTCACGGGTGCTGTGGGGATGGCCCTAAGCACTTTGTGGGTCGCTGTAAACCTATTGCCATGTTAGTGCTGCTGAGCTACCACACCCCTCCGTCCCAGGGCTGCAGGTCATGTACGCTTGGCATTGCCAACTTTTTGTTAACATACTGTCAGTGCATTATATTGATCAGTAGTGCTCTAATACACCGTGGTTCTTTTCAACACCAGATTCATATATAACAGTAGAAATGTCTGTTATGTTAGAACCATAGCTTAAAAATATAGCAGGTTGCTAGCCTTCTATGTTTATGAATAAAAGTTCAAAAAGCTAGTGTTAGAAGTTACCAGTCGAAAAATAATGAAAGATATCCAATTAGTTATCTATAAACCTAAGAATTTTTAAGTAGCATTTATTTTGGGGTATTCTAAGAAAAGGTTAAGCAATATAAAATGAAGCAATATTTAATTCATTACCATTTTGGATTCATTACCCTGCATAATGGTTGATGTCTTTCTTCTTGCGTTCATGAATTTCTGGGATTTTCAAGACAATCTGGTATGGATGGAACAGGAAATGAGTGTCAGTCTCACCCTGTGAGCAAGCATAACAAATAATCTACTACCAACATCTTGTAGGCCATGTAACATTGTTAGAATTTGTTCCATGGTGGTATATAGTTGCATTTATCCATCCTAACTTGGAGCACCTGTTGCATATACCAAGTTTTACATTTATGTGTTCGCAGCACGAGGCTGGCAGTCTTTGAACAGCCTCTCTCCTGTAAAAAAAGACTGATGGAAATGCCTGCAAGCAATTAGCAGGACTCTCTATTTATAGTGTCAGCAACATCAATTTTCTCATTCCTAGTAGAAAAACTGAGTTTGATGTAAACTGAACAGGAACTGTGACTGCTCAGGCTTGCAATAAATGAACCTTAAGAGTATTATTATTATAACCTTGGCATATGCATCAAAGTCCCTGTTCAAGGCAACTGTGAATGCAGTACTAGATTTAAATAAATGTCATACTTCCCAATGTCAGTTAATCATTTTGCAGTTCCTTGCTGCTCTGCTTACTGTAATGTGTTTCAGCAACATCTAAAATTTTAAATTCATGCCTCCCACCTTTTATTTGAAATATGTTAGACATATTGTAGACCTTCTTGAGTTTGAAACTCTGGTGTAATTATCTCACACAAACTAGTCTGAGTCATTTGTACTGTTCAAGAAAAACAAACACATGTATTGATGCAGCATGCTTGAAATGTTTAAACTTGTCATCTTAAAGTGAATTATAGCAATTGGTTTCCAAGAAAATAATGAAAAATTATTTTAGAAAACCTAAACAGCAAACCAACTGCAAAAGATGTTTGTTGGACAAGTAGAACAATGTAGAATTTGATTTCATGAAAATGATATATTAGTGATCCCAGGAGGCCATATGACATAAATTCAAAAGTACCAGGCCTGTAATACCAGATTTTTTAACATTTGTAAAATTCAACTGAAAATACCTGCATAATCAAATATCTCACTCTTGGTATCCAAATCAATCAGCTGAAAATTGAGGGTAAGCTTAAGTCTCTGTAATGGGATTGCATGTCTAAACTTTGATAATGATGGGACTGCAGGGGTAGCTCCTATGAAGAGATGCCAGAAGCTTCCTCCAGGTCTTCCTCTGTCTCTGACAGCTCCAAAAGTTGGATATTCCTCTGGCAAAGGCTGGGCCAAATCAGAAATGGTGATAAAGCTCCTGTGGTAACATATTTAAAAAAGATAACAAAACCCCCAACATTATTGCTCAGATATAATTGTGGTCAGAGGGGAATGGGATGAGAACATGTGAGAAGAACAACCCTGAAGTGAAGGAGCTGAGGATGAGATAGATTGTGTAATACTTTTTATATCTTCCCTCCAACATCCCTTGGTTTTTTAAAACTAAGGAGCAACTGTAGACTTTAATCCAAAGGGTAGCATCATCTCTATAGTGTCCAAAGGCATAGCTCTTTACCTTGGAACTATTAGAAGACATGAAACTATTAAAAACAGAAAATGATAGGCAGAAAAAATCAGGAGGAAATAAAAATGAAAGAAACAGTATTAGCAGTCTACAGAACATGAACATGAAAAGAAAAAAATTACTCCCAACATCAGAAGTGGAAGAGAAGGCAGGGAGAAGGAAAATCAATTAAAGGTATGATGTCCTTGATTATTTCCTTTCCAGTTATTCCTTAAGTAACCCATATTCTGGCCAACATATGAAACCATTTAAGGTAGAACTTGGAAACTAGACTTCAGTTCTCATACAAATCCCTTACTCACTGCACTGAGAATTTTGTCAGCAGAGTACAAGCATAATAAAAGCACGCTTCTGCCCACCAGCTGGAAATTTTAGCTCTTGACCCACTTGAATGACATAACAGGAGAAAGAGTTAGACTTTCCCACTCACTTTGAAGAAAGCATATACTTCTATGGAGTTCAGTGACCTAACAGTGTTTCTCTTTGAAAATTGGCAACCCTAAACCACATTCAGATGTAAATCACACTTATTGCATACAGAAATTCACCCCTCTGTTCTCAAACTTTTAAAGCTTTTCTTTTTAAATTACCTGTTCAATATGGAACATTTATTCTTCTTTCACTGTAATGGCAGGACATAAATGTAACTTACAATTTCACACTTTGTCTGGAAGCTAAACAAAATCTATTGCTTTTAAAAAATTACTGAGGTCTGGGACAGCTGCTATTACCCCTTGAAGCTAGAGGATGTGTCCAGGTTAAGTGTTCATTCTCACTGTTCAGATGGGAAGTGGAAAATATTAATGTGATCTGTGTGAGAAAGAAGTGCCTCTGAAATATTCAAAACAATATTATGTAATCAGCAGAGGAAGATTTGGAAAAGATTTGGTTGAGAGTGTATACATAAGAAAAATGTGGTAATTTTCACCTGGATGATAATTTTTAAAACACATTGCTGGAGAAATATATAATATCCAGATTTACCTCAACAGAAAATTTGGACAAAGAAATTCCTAGAGAAACTTTTATCCGAATGTTTTAAAGGAGTAGCTTACTGTGGGTTGTCACAAATACTATGTCAGAATTCTATTTCAAGGTAAAACATAACAACAAATAACTTATTTGCCTGAGAAATATCTTGGTTTAACACTCTGAGTTTGTAATTTCCATTTTAATTTTGCAATGACCTATATTTTAAATGCAAAACACTTGAACTCCAAGAAATCTGCATCAAAAACTTGTATTTTCAAAATCTTGAAACAAGGCAAAGTTTTTTTGAATTTCAAGAATAGAAAGGAACATTTTTTCTGAAGTAGGAAATTTTAGGTATCTTATTGTCATAAGAAACTCCAGTTTTTAAATCAGAAGTTGTTTACCAAACAAATCTTCCAAGCTCTCAGCAATCCTATTACCAATTAGAGAAATATGAGGAATGTTAAATTGTAACAGGTGTTTATTTGCTATTTACTGTTTTGATTTGCGTATATATGTTTTAATGGATGACAGTGACAGAGGTGGAGGGAACCTGGGAAGAACTGCACCAAAACTTCTCTACTGAAGCTTACCACCAGATTCCACCTACGTAAAATAGACTCCACAATGTAAAACATGGGAGAGGACAGAAAAAGTGGAAGCTTTTAGCTATTTCACTGCTTTCAAAAATGACTCCCTAGAACTCAGCTCAGAGATGATACATATTTCATGTACCTTGGCTTTTAGGACAAAAATAAAGTACCTCCAACTTGCCAGCTTGGTAAGGCAAGGTGAGGATAGCAGTCATGGGGTGTGCAAACCCAAGTGCGCCAGCTCCCCAGTACGGAGGGGATGTTCTCTTTGCACATCTTACACCTCACCTTGTTCATTGCACACCTTATACCTCACCTGTCACACCCTGCAGAGCTCAGGAGAACCTCAGGAGATCATGAGCCCTCCCTTGTGCACACACAGTTTTCACCTCCAGTAGGTAGGAACTGGTGTGAAAATTTTGAATGCTCATATTCAATGACAGCCTCTGTAAGACATTTGGTAGCATACTCCAGCCTTCTGTACACTTTCTAAACACCAACACTGGATGTGAATATGGGCTGGCAGCTCAAACATCTCCTCCCATCCGATAAAAACACATTTTCTGTTGTTTTGGTGTATGGGGAGACTCTATAGTGAAATTCTCTCGGATCCAACTGTATGAACTGATTGGTCTCAGTAAAGTTTTCATGACTTTATACCTACAAACAAAATAAAAACTGTTGAATTTCTACCTTAATATATTTATTTAAGAAACTAAAGGTATTTATATAAGAAACTAAGAGACTTGAGTGAACTCCAATTTTCTTATCTGCAATTACACTCTGTGCATCTGACAGTAGGCCTATTTCGAACTCAGCTAGCATTGTATCACAGAATAACAAGGCCTCACCAAACCAATCTTGCTATTAAAAACCATTTTAATGTGAGTGTTCCCAAAAGCATGCCCTCAAAAATAAGGCTTGTTCAAAATTTCCATTTGTTTTGTGACGTTCTTTAGTCTTATTTCATTTAGCAAGTATAAACAATGAGCTGGAGTATACTTGCAACATATCATTCAGTTTTCAGTCCTGGAAAAAAAAGATCTTATATTGCTGGAGCATGTCTGGAGAAGGGCAACAAAGCTGGTGTAGGGTCTAGAGAGTAAATCCTAGGAGGAGAGGCTGAGGGAGCTGGGGATGTTTAGCATGGAGATGGGAAGGCACAAGGGAAACCTTAGAGCTCTCTACAACTATCTGAAAGGAAAGCAAGATGGGTGTTTGCTTCTTCTCCAGGGCAACAGAACGAGTAGAAATGGTCTCAGCCTACACCTCAGGAGATTCAGAATGAAGATCAGGAAAAAGTTTTTCACTGAAAGGATGGTTAAGCATTGGAACAGGCTTTCCAAGGAGCTGGTGGGGTCACCACCCTGGAAGTGTTCAAGAAATGACTGGACGTGGCATTTGGTGGTTGGGTTGTATTGGTGTGCCAGTGTTCGGTCAAAGGTTGGACTTGGAGATCTTGGAGGCCTTTCCCAACCTTAATAATGATATGATTTTGACTTTTCTATATAAGGCTGTTTTGATATTTTTCTGTATAAGACTCAACTGATATTATTAAAGAATGTTGGATACCTGATGCTTCAGAAATTGAAGTGCATGTATAATTCTAAGCAGTTGTTTAGTTCCCTTAAAGTTAGTAACACTCCTATAAGAAAATAGCATTAATACATATCAAGAAGATAATTACAGAATTTTAGGCAGAAACACACATCCATATGCTATAAAATCATTCCGAAAGTGACTGAAAAATCTCCAGGTTTCTTTTCCTGGGACAAAAGAGAATGAAGACAATACCACTCTCAAAGTAAAACCTAGTCTGTCAGCGTGGCTCCCAAAATCTCCACAGTTCAAAAGGTGTTTTAGCAGGACTTGGATAATGTACCTTAAAATAGAATGATCTGTGACCTGAGATCAAAACTTCTGCTGTGGTAATATCACTTCTGCTCTCTATTGTTTCACTTAATAAAAGCCACTTATGATCAGTGACTCCCTTGAAATCAATCTATATAAACACACATTTTTAGACTGGTACTATGTAAAGGTAGCACCATTCCACTGTGTAGCACAGCAAGCTGAAATCTGTGCAAAAGGAATAGCCATAATATATATAGTTGAAAGAGCTAAAGATACCTATGAACATGAAACCTGAGAGAAAAACAAAATTTAAAATATCAATTAAAATAAAGTTTTGACAGAATTCTTGACTTTATTTAAAGTAGTAAATTCTATTTATTATCAAGTAAAGAAATCCTTTACTAAAGAAGAATTAAACCATTAAAGTATAATCTTCATAATTTTCAAATGAGAGTTTTCTGTACCCTTCCCACTTGTCAGACATCAATAATATTATCTGGATAAAGAATAGGGGAAAAGAGGAAAGGCTTAAAAAAAGGAGTGAGAAAGGCAAAGGTACAAGTAGGAGAAAGGAAGATACAAGTCTTTGTTTTGCAAGTAACCATTTTTTTTAGAAGAGTAACTGTTGAAGTATATGATACTGCCCATGCACAGATAGTCACCAAGTAATATTCATCATGTATATATATGAAGTTTGAAAACTCTTATACATTTATAGTATGCTAAATACAGCACACAATTCAGAAGTTCATTAGGTCCTTTGAAACACCAAAGAGTCAAAATTTTCAACACAAGTTTGCCAATAAAAGTTGTTTTGATGTAATGCTGACTGAATATATTGTGAGAACTTCATAACAGGGAAAAGTTTTGCACGATTAAAACCATGAAATTTACTGTCTAATTGAATCTATATGAATATATTGTTGCCTTAATATTTTTTAAGGAAAGTACACACTGTCTTTTTAATCTAGTGTTTTTGAAAGAGGATAACATGCGAAAAAGGTACTTAGAAAATCTGTCACCTTTGCTTGAAACCTCTTTGAAATTCAGAATCACTGATTGCTCTCTATAATGATATTTTTCTATTGATGTCAAATATGTCCTTAAAAAAATTAATTACACTTTTAAATGTGTTCAAAGTTGCCCAAATAAAAACCTGTTCTACACCGTCAAAAAGCTCTTCTGTCAACAATATTGGTACTGACAAGGAACGGAAAATTTTATCTGTTCCTCATATTCTCACATGCTAACTAATCTTCATACATATTCACAGGGGATTAAAAATACAATAAGTTTCAATCAATAAAGACAGGACTGCTATATTCTTATTTTATGAACTATCTTCTTATTGCTGCATAATAACTTGTATTTATCTTTGAAATTTGTGGTTTTAGTGAAGAAAGCAGTAATGTTTCATAAGGTCCCAAGTGACTATGAAATGAGCAGATGATTTTTAAACATTACTGAAAGAAGACTGATTTGGAGAAAAATTGTATCTTGTATATCTGTAAGCAGATACACACTGAGTATTTCCCAAAAGCCTAGCTTTTCCTGGAGACCTAGCTGTACATTATAGCACTGTGTTATGTTGCATTATCTTATTCTTTTAAGGGAGTTTTACACTTCAGTTTGCAGCTATATTTATTTTTATTTAAGGATGTATCTCTTTAATTAAGTCCGTCATTGTCAAAATTCCTATGTGTATTAAGTGATATTAAGTCCTACTGCTACAATCAGCTCAATAATATATATGCATAAATAAGTGCAATAGTAGTTTAGAAGTAAACATACGTGCCTATTCCCACATATATCTTTATATATATAAAATATATATAAATATTTTGTTACAAAAAAGTTTAAGGAACAAAAGTGACTGTGAACAGACTATGAAATTGAATAAGTTTTGGATTAAACTCATAAAGAGGTCAATATTGAGGAGAGATTATTTTAACTGACATGAATATTTCATGGAGTGTTTTTGAGAAAATATCACTCTGTAAAGCAGCATAATGAACAAGTGAAGTGCAACTGTTTTGAACTGACAGTAATCTATAGGATTTTTGCAAAAAATCATAACAATCTGCCTTTCTGTGGCATATTTCACTAGTGGTTTTTTCAGTAAAGTGTAAGTATATATCATAAACACCATCACATTTCAATTACTCAAATTTTCATCTCTGGTATTTAAGGACTGTATAAAATACTGAACTCTGATTTTTTAAACTTTATAGGATAAATTAAAATGCAGCAGATGTCTAAATTAAAGGTGTTTTCATTTCATATTGAAGTTTTCTTACAGACCATTTGTCTTTCCTTCATTATTCCTGCCTGTGTGCACATGGAAATAGCTGGAAAAGATTTGAAAAAATACACATTGTGGTTTGTAAATGTGTCTTGCCAGCTTTGAGCTTGTCTGTTTGTCCCAAGCCTCGCTATGCCAGTTCAACAATCATCTCCTGCCAGATTTGGCTTTCAAAATTAACATATTTTGTATATGACATATGTTTGAAATTAGCACAAAATACAGCCAAGAACTGGAAATTAACAAGGAAAAAAGTTATTTTAGCTAACATTTGGGAGCCAGGAAATACTTTGTTGGCTTAAAACATTAGGACAGGCTATTGTCTATTAAATTAAATACATTCAATATGTAGCCTACAAATTGTCATCACCACACTGTCTGTTTTGTTATAAATACATAATTTCTCCCCTTTTTTCACATGTACATTTGATGTCTGTGTGTACTTTTGTAGCTATAGATGAAGAAAAACATCACATATGCCTCTCATGTTAAAAGTGGCTGTAAAGACTTGAAAATCTTGCAGTACTGTCAGAGCCAAAAATTTCTGCTTCTCATTAAGAACTGGCATATTGTTCTTGTCACACATATGCATTAAGCACGCCACTATGGTCACTGGGTTTTAATCTTCATTGCTGCTGCTCATTTGGAAACAAAACAGCATTTTCTTTTGTTTGTGCAAGACCCCTGGCATAAAACCTGGGATTCTTCTCCTCCATCTTAGCTGAAAATAATATTATATGCCAAGGTTATTGTCATCTCCTGAATGGCCCCAGGCATTGGGACCTCCTAGGGACCACAGCTAGAGGAGAAATAGGGTGTGTGGCAGGATATTGCCTCTGCATCCTGAGTGCCATGACTGGCGCAGAGGAGAATCATGAATGGTGGCACGCCCAGGGCTTCCAAACCCACACTGATGGGCTGGCTGCTCTCTCTAAACAGCTCGACCAAAAGTTCTGATCTTTGCAGAGGTGGACTTATTGTTATTTGAGGAATATGAATAAAAGAGTAGCTTACTGTCATGAATAGGCTGCTTAAAGAATCACCATCAAAGGTAATGGCAAAAAGTGGATTTTAATATAAATTTATGGAAATGAAACTTTTAACAGAGCTTGATGGAAAAGTTCACTCTATTGCTTATGACCTAGATGAAGCACATGAAGGAAAATCTGATTAGAACCAACTAAGAATGATTTACATAGAGACAGAGGTTACAAAAGATTGAAGGTGCCAAGGATGATGTGGATGCAAAAAATATAAGGTTACAAAAGGGTTTAGTAGCACTTAATCATTGACTAATTTAATAGTTACAAAGTGATTCAACAGGATTTACTATGATTATGACAACTTGATTATAGATCCACAGTGACAACATTCATACCATAACCAATTCACACACACAGAGGCACAGAAATTTATTCATCTACATGAGTAAGTGTGCAAAGGTACCCACCAAAAAATTCCCTGAGGTTCAGTGAAATACTCACATCAAATCTCTTGATTTTTCTCTGCAGGCATGGGTTGTGCCAGAAGGAGTCAGCCTACCTCTCACTGTTATCAATGGTCTTCCAATTATCACAAACAGGAATGATGGTGAGCTCCAAGAATCATCCCACTTGGAGTCACTGTGCAGCTAGTGGCAGCCTGGGAAAACTCAAAGGGCCTCTCTTAAGACTGCTCTTCACAGGGTAACAAAGTGATTTGCTTTAGTCATCCATAAGTTTCTATCCTTCCTGTACGTCAAGTTAGCAACTACTGGAGCGTTGGGTTTTTTATAAAAAATCCAGTAACAATGGTTACTGTGCCGTTTCACTTGGACTACAATTCAGATAAACGAATTTACCAAGGATAAGAAAGTCAACTGTTTATCCTTTGTTCCCCACCTTGCTCAGGCACCTGCTGCAGTCAAAATTGTTCCCATCTTTGTCATGCAAAATCTCCTGGTAGGGAAAGGAGAACTCAAATTGTTCAGTCAAAGCTTTTCAGGAGCTGCTGAGGCTGTGGAGCAGGCCCAATGAGAAGGGGAAGAGGAGGCGCCACCATAATCCACCCTATGACTAAGGATGATGCATCGCATTCCCGGGAGTGATGGTGTGGTTGCCTCTTTCCTCTGGGATAATAAACACATTAATGCCATATTACAATTGTAGTTCTAGGGGAATGTTTTGTTGAGATGCCTAATTGTATGGATTTTGTTAAGCATAGCTGTCTGGTATTACATGTGTAATAGTGTGAGCAGGTTGTTGGAACCACACACCTGCCTAATAATTCTTCAGACTCTAACATAAAGAATAATATTAGATATTATTTCAAACTTAGATATTCTGTGATTCTGTGAAAACTCTATGACTATAGTACTAGGCACTTCAAATTTTGTGACACAACTAAGTTAAATGGAGTTGCACTGCTTTACATCGCAAGTTACACCCTGAATATTCTGACTTAAACAAAATTCAAATCTTTACTAGTGTATTCTAATGAATGCGCTGCTTCAGGGTCATCCCTTGTTAATAATGGAGTATAAAATGTACAAGTTTGCAAAAAAGTGGCCACAAAAGATCCCAAAACCCTATAGAAGAGCACAAAATATTCTTTGTTTATATTTGCTTGTTTCGCCCAATGCCAAGTTTATAGTTTAAGGCACCAAATAAATACATAACCAGAATACTACTGGCTTTGTAGGGGATGAGGAACAATGTAAATTTTGAATTATGCATCTCAACAATTAAGTGCTTCCAGTACAATTAAAAGCAAACCATTTTTATTAAAATTAGATCAGCTGATGGTGGGAGAATAATCACTCTGTAAAAATTGGAAAAAGTCCCAGAGTCCATGAATTACATCAACACAAAAAAAAATTTAAATCTTCAGAAGAAATGTCAAGACCTGGAGGCACTGACAAGGTAAATCCAGCTCCATTTTCCTACACAACTGACTGCAAAATGTATGACTGGCCTCAACTCTTCTATTACATGTATAATTATCAGCTGGAAAGTGTTGATGCAGTTATTAGATATACCTGTAATAGGAATAGGAAATAGGAAAAATAGCTGTATCACTTAGTGCATGTTATGAGTATTAAACATTTGGTCTAAAATCTTTTTCAAATCTTTTTTCCCAGCAGCTTGCCCTGGGTATGAAGCTGTGCCAGCTTTATTCTTGCTCAATGTATGTAGATGAATCATTGTGGGGATTCTGTTTGTTGAGATATTTTAATTAAGGGCTCGCGCTTATCTACTTTGTAAGAAAATGATTTTTGGTTAAATCCTTTACTCACACAGGATTAACCCATCTATGAACTGCAGTCAGTAATAGCAAGGTTTCACACTTTGGTCAGAAAGAACAAGTCAGTTCATCCTAAAGCCAGTTTGGAACCTTCATTCTCTACCATGACCCCACAGTATTGTGTTTTCTAGATATGGAGGACATAAATTTTGTCAGAAACACAATGCAGGCCATAAAAAGCAACAAAAAGGCCTTAATTCATTTTAGGGATGCTAAGACCACAGTCTGAACAAATATTATTTTGATTTTTTAAAATTTAAACAGCAAGTTTAGCAGCTGCTCTATCTTATTTTCAGAGAGTATATAGACATTGTGAATTTTCCTAATGCAATACATTATGTGGTTTCTAATACATTATGCAAAACCATGTTTACTTCACTTCCTGAACTCAAATGGCACGCTGAATTTTTGGCTTCAATTCATTGAACTCCTATTTCTACTTAGAAAGATTTATCTTTTCATATGGAGTCTTAATCAAGACAAATTCTACCACAGCAGTTGCCACACAATTTTCGCCATGTGCTATGTATTTAGTTCACCCAGAGCCTACTTCAAAGAACTATAATTTGAGCATTACATCACTTCTGTCATTCTGGAATTATCTGAGGCCTGTTTTATTTTCCATTTCTTTTTCACCCACCCACACTAACTTATTAATACATAGGAGAGTGCATGTGTCTGTTTTATGCTCTGATTACCATCTTGCTTGCACTGCTGGTTTTGCATATACAGTAAATTCTAAGAAGATGGGCTTAGCAAAATGTGAAATAGCAGAACGACAATGCAGGAGATGTTTGGATAGATTCATAAGAAATAGTCAGATTTATTGGCTCCCCCATATTTCTTATTTTGAATTTATTTAAATCTGTGGCTCATATATCACTTATGAAATAGTGACAAGCAGCTTATGAATCAGCCAGTCTGCTATCAACAAACTGTTATGAGCTCATTATCAAGCTGATTTGGGGGCACACCAAACAGATTCCAGCTGGATTGCGCAGAGTGAATTAAATGTTGTCCAAAGGTTCTGTTGAAATGTTATTCAAGGAGCTGTCTGCCCTCTTTGATTCACAGTTGGGCAGAGCTTTTGTGTTGTTTATTGTTTGTATGTTATTTCCTGAAATGGGAATCTCTGGGGAAAACAAAAGTTGAAATTCTATTTCTGACTCAAATGTTCACTCTATGGAGGATATTTGTACACAGTGAAATAGCTGTGCTATCCTGCCCACAGAGATGCAAATGCCTGGGACAGAACTACTGCAATCTATGTATTAAGGAAAGCAGCACCAAGGTGCTCCTGATGGCCCAACATATTCCAGTATTTACAGTCTATCTACATTCCTGTTTTTCTCAAACAGCCATGACTCTCTCTGATGGGATTCGAGAGCAGAAGAGATCAAACACTTACAATTACACAAAACATATTTTAGCATAAAAGGGTCTCAGAAAGAGGATTCAATGGACTTGAGTACAAGACAATGGCAGTCCTTCACAAGAACTGCAGGGCATGGTTGATAAGGTATAGAGCAACTGAAAACCGGGCTTGTGGGCAGCTGTTTTCTTCATGGTCTGTAACAAATGAAGTCCCAAGTCAGCACTATTATATGAATGGCAATTTCAATCCAGTGAACATTCTAAAAGGGCACGTTTTGAGACTTTTTTTAACATCAAATGTCTCAAGAATTTCTTGGTATTAAAATGGGGTGTAAATTATCATGTGGGTGCTGCCCAAGGGTAGCTGTATTAAGCCTAATTGAGGTTATACTTTCTATGTCATAATTCAAGGAAGTATCAGGCTTGGAAAAGGTACAGCTTATCTCTAGGTATGCTAGGGAACATTATCAGTGCAGGTGCTCTGAGACACATTTACCCCAGTCCAAGTACCTCTGATGTGGCACGTGACTTGGCAAGACACAGGAAGCCGGATTTTCAAAAATATCTAAGTACCTGTGGTACCAAATGGGACTTCCCAAAGTTTTCTTAGACTGTCAAAGGTATTAAAAGTATTCAGGCACTTGTGAAACTCCCAGTAAGAGACAACCTGTGTCTTAGGTCTTAGTCTGCTTGTACCTTTGAAAGTCAAGCCCTTCTTTTTGTCTCAGCTAATCCTTTCACATGGGAACAGAATATCTAAATATCTCAAACACATATAGTCAGAATTAATTAATGTTTATAACAAGCATTTTAAAGATTAAGTAGTCTCTGGTAACAGACATAAGGTTGCTGTTCTTGGTGTTCAACTAATTGGACTGATGTCTGACCTCAGGCAATGATGGTTAACTGCAATGTCTCTTCTTGTTATATGCACCAGTAACACACTAGTTTTATAAAATTCCTACTGAATTTTGGAAAATCTCTTTCCAAGGCTAGCTATGATGAAAGGGTTTAAATGTCTTGAGCTGTACCATGTGCTGTGAAAGTTCCATCAAAGAAGGTGTCGGAAACACAAACACTGCCATTGTAGGAGACTTGTTGCTGTTGTGATCTAATTTTTTTTGCCAATCTGTTGTGTCCCTTCAAATGTATTCTCTTTCCTGTCCCTACAACCTGCCAACATTAGAGATCTTTGGGAGCTTTCTGTAGTTCTGACGACAGGGAGCAAGACCTCAACCCATAATAAAAAAGCACAACTAGCACTTTTACATTTTGGAAGTGTGTTCTGAAATGAATGCTAAACTCTTAATTAGTACAATTTCAAACACAAATCCGTATTCAATTCCTCCCTCTCCACTGCTCTGCTTCCTCAGTTGTGGCAGAATGGAAGATACATCTGTAATTTCTCTTCTTGCAGACCTCTTTCAAGTGATAGACCAGCATATTTCCCTGGAATCCCACTACGCATCTAGCTTCTTTTAGGTAAGTAGGAAAAAAGGCACTTTAAATTTTGGGGTCAGCCTGTATAATAGTTGGAAGAAGGGAATAAAGAACATATCTGGGAGACAGTTTAAATTATTTTATATAAAGTAAAGAAACAGGAACAAAAGCATTGATCCATTCAACATACCTCAGTTTTGAGGGGGCAAATTTAATTCCTTTTTGAGACTATGGTGAACTTCAGACTTCATCTGCCTCATAAATAATAAAATTCTAGCCCTCAGAGCAACCAAATGATGGGTTGAACTGCCCTCTGATTTTCTTCCTCAGCATATCTTTTTCCTGATCCTTACACTGGCTTGTTGCACAGCAGACATTTTGATCATCTAGCCCTGGAAACCTCTGTGATGGAGCATTAAGTGGTAATCAGCTGCCTGAAGGTTTCAGCATGAGGTAAAAAGACCTCACATCTTAGCTACTTTGTTGTTCTAGTTTTTACTTCTGCTATCTGCTCCCCATCCAAATACATCCTTGAATTTATGTCCCTTCATCTCACTGAAAATCCTCAGATCCTGGATTCCTCAGGTTCTGCTTCTATTATTCTCAAGGGATACAGTATACTTTGTAGGCTTAGGCAGTGGCTATCATATCAGGGCTAAATGGGCTCCATCAAAAGATAATGGTCTGTGATGGGGAAGAGAAAAGAACAACAACTGAAGAACTGCCTCAGGGCAATTTCCAGGAAATGCATTTAAAACAAACAAACAAACCAACAAACATCTAAGCAACAAAGAATGCCTTCTTAAAAGGTTGAAAGTATTGAAATAGTGGTATGAAGGAATTCAGGGGGAGCAACTTATTCCTTAGTAAACTAAATGTGAAGAGAAAGCATTTTATTAATGAAAATTTCTACATCTCGAAAAGGAAAACCCTGATAGAAGTGAAATAAATTGAGCTTATATGAAGGTATAGGCTCTTTCTTTTATATACTACCTAAATTAACACCAACCGGACTGGCAGCTTTCCCAGATCAAAGGCTGCTAATAGCATACTCTATTCCTTTAACCAATGTGGTTTTTTTATTTTTAAATTATCTACTGTGCACTGATGTGCAAAAGAAACACATCAATTCCTAATAAAAAATGCCTGATATTATCTAATGAGTGGAAGCTAGAGGTCATCTTGAGAATGTAATATTTAATAGAAGTCTTAAAGTACTGAACTAAATAAATATCCTTCATTGTCGTAACCTCATGACCATATATATTTTTAATTGCTGGAATAAATGATTTCTGCTTTGCTGGTTTAAAAAGATACGTTAAGACTTTTCTAGGTTTATTACTTAGTGCAAGTGCTGATGTGCAAACTGCAAGACTCTGAAGCGCATGCATAATCAATAATGCATCTAGCTGCTCTCTGACTGAGTTCAATTGTAGTATCTATTAGATCTAGCCTTCCAATACCTTGCCTTGAAACACTTATTCAGGCATACCAGGGCAAGCTGTGCTACATTAACTTCTTTCTGGTTGTAAGGAAGGAAATACTGCTTGCAGTGTAAATACTGTGCAGTACTTTGTCCCCTTTAACAAAGTGATCCACCAAATTATTGTTGTTCACTAGTAACAATATTTCTGTACTCTCCTTATTCACTGGTAACAATATTTCTGTACTCTCCTTAAAGTTTATACCATCTACATTAGCCAAATTACTTAAAATATTTATTGTGCCTTCCATAATTTCTTAAGAGGCATGTGCAACACAGAGAATATTCTGTACCTAGAAACTCACTACATGCTTCGTGTGGCTTGGACATTTCTTTGTTTTTAGGACTGTATTAATTTTGTATTTACATTTAAGAGGATGATCAAACTAATGTTTGTTGGCATTCCAGAGATGTATTGAAGAGACCGGACAGCTTTTTGAAATCAATAGAAAAATTCCTTCCCTTTTGGTCTAGTATTAAGGACAAAGAAGATTCACAAAGCAGTCGTTAACTTGTTGGCAACTGTATAACAAATGTGGACCTTCGGGCTGCTATTCACCTTTTATGGGTGGAAATACAGTCTGAAAATGATGAAGGAAAGTAAATGGGTATGATAAATTACGACAATAAATACTACAGTAATTCACGAATTATGAGACTATCTGCATATTCCCAGAGTTATACAAATATAGCTAAGGGCAGAATAAGGCTGATGACTTTTTAAAATGTTGCAGTACTGTATCTTCTTCTCAGTCGATGAACAGTCAATTGACAATCACTCTGGACTGGTTTGTTTTATTTAAGGACTTTCAATGACCTCCCATTCACACCAATCACTCACTAGTTATCCAGTCTGAAAAGTCAATATAGTTCTCAAAAGATGACCGATCCACGTTCTGCTCTTTCTCTATTACAGAAAAGTCATTTAGTGTGCTGGGAGCACCCTGCACTATCACATCTGCAATAGATAAACTGAAGGCTGAAGATCAATTTGCCAAGTACCTTACATCTAGGTCACTGTGACTCCTGACAGGTCACAGTGCTCATTGTCAGTGTCATTTGTAATAAAAGAAAGCTATATGTTGATTCTTTCATTCTATTCCTATCTTTAGGATGGAGTCTGCAAAACCTAATTTCAGGCTGGGTTAATTCTTAATCTAGCAATGAGTAGAGGCATAAAACAGTACTGAAACATGCATAAATTATCCTACAATAAATTGTAATGATCTGGGCATAGCTATTAAGATAATGATGCATAAAACAACTCCTGTAAATTATATAGTGATATATAAGACTTTTAGGTGGTAAGCCTCTGAGTGCAATACACTGAACTTAAGCATAATGTCACTGTTCTATGGCAGTGTATTTCAAACTGATTTAAAATGTGGTTTTTTCTACTTTTTCCCCAGTGTACTTTTATAATGACTTTTACCTAATCAACCCAAATTTACATTAAAAATTCATATCTGCTCTAAGAAATTGTTTGTATCTGACTCTAGTTTCTGTATTTTTTTAATTATTTCTTCAGCACTCCCTCCAAGGAATGCTTCTCATCCCTTCTACAGTGGGATAGTATACAATGCTTTGTCTCTGTCTTTTCTTACTTCTGCTCTTGAGGTATGCACAAGCACTAATTCACCTAAATTCTCTATGCCAGTAGCTCAGATATCCATTTCTCCTCCAGTATGGGTACTGGTAACTTTTCATGGTCAGATATTGCCTTAAGACTGCGCATGTTTCAATCATCTCCCTTCCCTGACTGTGCTTTCCCTCATTTCTGATTATCCCCAACCACCTTTCAGCCTGCTGGGGATTTTTGAAATTACAATGATTCTCATAATCAAACCGTGTTTCAGTTTTGTTACTTTCTTCTGGGGAACATCAAAAACCCCTTATATTTTTATTCCACAGTTCTATTTTCATCATTCAAACTCTTCTTGATCTCTGAAACAACCAATCTCTGTTCTTGACGAATGCAATATTGTAATTTCTGTGGATATTTGACAAGTTCCTTTGCTGTTCATTTTCTCATCATAGCAAACACTCTTCCCCTCTCTACCTGTGTTTCCAGTTGTTTCTACTGTAGTTTTGCTTTTAACACCTGTAGAACCTGGTTCTCACTTAATATGAAGCAATTGGTTTGTCTTTTTTCATCTGCCTGTAATATTAACCTTGATGTCATTCTTGTTAGATTTTCATAATAAAAAGAAGATTATAATTTCTTCAGTTCTGGGTCAAAAAAACCAAATTAGACACATGTCTTCTGAAAATATAATCAACATATTAATATATATATAGAGATATATATATATTTTAATGGACACTATCAGACATTTTTTCACTTCTTCATGGAAAAAAAAAGCAACATTTCATTTACATCGGCCTATTTACATGCTGCAGAGCTCCAAGAATTTTGGAAGTTAAATATTTACTGCCTTTTCTTGGCTAATGGAAATTATTATCACAATGTCTGCCAGATAATATTAGTAGTAATTCTTAAGAGAAATTGCTAAAAAGTGCAAGCAATAATCTTCTAACTGTGATCTAAGAAGGTTTGAAAATCTATCCTATGTCCAACTAAAATCATCTTCTCTTTTATTTGAGTCTAAAAACAGGTAACCAGGTAGAAAAATATATGTTTTTAAAATTAAACAATTTTTCTTGCTTCTTTATGGCTAAAATTTAATAGAAGGTTGCTACTCAAATTGAAAAAAAAAATCAACAACAAGGAAAAAGCTCAACAGGAAAGTAAAACTACTGTTCCCTAAACGATGTCAACATTTTCTTTGTTTTATTTTTTGGTTTGAACAAATCAAAGGAAATTCTATTGGTGCAAGTAGACATAAATCTCTTGATGTAAATATACATATACCCATTTTCAGGTTTGGGGTAGTTTTTTCACACTCTATTAAAAATGACAAAAATTTATGAAGAACTACAAGCTGTGAGTAGCCTGAATAATTGCCTCTCATCATCTGGATTAGACAACTCTGTTTCTTAAGCCCAAATACTCAGAAATGTTCTTCCAGTTATAACCTGTAATGAGCCTAATCATTGTGGGAAGTCAAACAGCTTTTTCTAGTGGCTTGGCGTTGTAATAGGTGCTTCAGAATACTTTATGGATTCATTCTATTCCTATGAAAGAGAATTATAATCTTGCAGCAACTAAAGTTAATAACCAGTTTTGGTGAATATTACTAAATAGGTTCTCAAATAAGTACTAGTTGAATACTGGTGTTGATAAAGTGAATATTCCCATTTAATATAGCACATGTTGCACATATTTCAATAGAAACTGCAGGCTCCTGCTTATATGAGACATATAACGAAGCTCTTTCTTTCCTAACTCACATTTTTGAGATACTGTACTGTGTTTAATTTGACCTGGAAATGATGCAGATTTAGTGTTTAATCAAAAAGAAGGCTACTTTTTTGTTGTTGGGCTTTGTGTTTTTTTACCATAGGGAGACTTAGAAATTGCATCTAACTGCACCTGCTGACCCAGCTAATTGGTGCATCTTGCACAGCAGCATTCTGGGATGCCCATAAATTTGTGTGTCATTTTCACTCTACGCCCTTGGTAATGCGGTGGCTTTCAAAAATTCCTGTGATTCTACAATTCCTGCAAAAACATGAGTCAAGCCCAAATATTTTTTTTTGAGGAGGCAACAAAAAGATAATTTTTTTGAATTGGGACCATATATGATATTCTGCTAACAGCATTTTACCAGCTGTACTTGTGTGAGGATCTGAGCTTTTATGGTGCAAGTTGGGCTAAGCAAGCACAGTAAAAATCACATATAAAAATAAGTTAAAACTTGTAGCCAAGCCTCTTAAAATTAGCTAACCAAATTATATTAAATCATCCATCTGTTTGTTACATTATCCTGACAATAATGGTAGTAAACCAAATTTACTGGCTGTGTTTTATAGAGTTTGCTGTCTATAATTTTAGCTTTTAATTTCCAGGCTCTAACTTATAGTTATTTGTAGTGTGCTTTTTTTTTACACAAATACTTTTTCTTCACCTTTACATATTTAATAATCAAGTTATTCGTTCCAAGATGATTTGTAAACAGCCAGAATGATGTGGTAATTATCTTTTATTCAGGATATTAATTTCTATATTATTTTATGGTAAACGGCTTTCAGCTGTAAGTCCTCTTAATTTCTTTTGGCCCTGTCAAAATGAGGAGAAATATGATCTTCTTGTCTGGGCTGTATACTCTGTCTTAAACAAGAAGATTCGCAAAAGAAGACTTGTCAGTGAAATGCATGCACCTCCATTTTTAACCTTTAATTGCTCTTAAGAAGTCATAAAATCAAGCCATCTACACACCCCATACAACAGATGGGAAAAGACAGATCCCTGGATTGCAGTCTGTTAATATGGTTGTTAATATGTGGAAATACAGGAAGCACAGATCACAAGGAAGTTATTCAAGGTTTATCTTATTCCCCTGTTACAGGGAGGCTACACAACAACTGTATTCACTGGCCAAAACTTCTCATTCATTCATTCTGGAAACAGGAAGGAAACAGGAATGGCTGGAAATGGAAGTATTTCACTTTTTGTGTTGAAAAGATGTTGGGAGCAGTGGCAGTGGTTGAGGTACTAGTAAGTGAAAATGTGGCTTCTAAGTCTTCTTTCATCCTGAAGGCTTTCAAAACATTTTCTGTGCCTCCTAGAAATGTGCCTAGCATTGTTCTGTGGCCTACATGAATGGAAGATACCTTCCATTTCTTCTGAGGAAGTTAAAAAACAGTGGTAATCAGTTTTCAGGGAATCATAAAGGCTGAGAATGTAGGGAGACCTGTTTCTCTGAGGAGATTTTTCTATAAGACATGAGCACCCTAGGTTTGTAGTCCTGCCTACAAAGATTGCTTACTCATCCTGCAATAAAGAGTCATACAGCAGGTTAAGAAAGAATGTCTGCAAAAAGGAGATAAAAGCCAACCAATCTCAAAGAAGCCTATGTACTCATAGGCATCTAAGTGCTTGGGTGAAGCTTTATAGGTAACTCATGGGGACTTGGAAATTTCTTCTGGTTGCACTTAAGGCACTTACATATTTTAGTTTTGTATTCAGGACCTAATGGACATAATTGCGCAATTTATGAAAACACTTACATAAATAGCCTGTAGAACGAGGTTTATATAAGAGAAATTAATGTCAAATACCAAATTATTCTTCTTTAAACAGAGGGAAACGAATCCTTGAAAAGAAGGGAGGTTGGGTTTTATTTCAAGCTTCTGCTATCAAACCTCAAATCTTTAATATAATTGACAGCAGATTCCTCTGGAAAAAAATATCCTGGAGCTCAGCAAGGTATTATTCCCATGTGCTGAAAGACAAGATGGTAGGGAAGATGACCAGCCTGATTGAACAGAAAGTTTTGGCTTGAACTCAGAGAAAAACAGAGAGAGGATCACCTTTGGAAGAAGGGGCAGGCAACTTGGGAGTACCACGAGTAAAAGGATGGTTAAGGAGAATCTCCATCCTTTGTTGGATGCAGAGAGAATCATAGTGACAAAGGAAAAGGCTGATGTGATTAATGCCTTCTTTCCCTCAGTCTTTAAGGGAAAGGTACATTGTCCTGAGGGTACTAAGTCCCCTGAGCGGGAAAACAAGGACGGGGAGCAGAAGGAAATCCCCACAATCTAAGAGGAAATGGTCAATAACTGCTACACCCCTTAGACATACACAAATCTAAAAGGCTGAACAAGATCCATCAAATGGTATTCAGAGAGCTGGTGAAAATGTTTAACAAGACACTTTTTGTCATTTATCAGCAGTCCTGGATAATTGGGATATTCCAGCTGACTGTAATTTGGCAAATGTGACGTCTGTCTACACAGAGATTGCAAGAAGGACCCAGGGAACTACAGGCCTCTAAATCTGACCTCAGTACTAAGAAAGTTCACGGAGCAGATCACAGTCAGGCTCTTGTATAGCATATGCAGGACAGCCTGAGGATTAGGTCCAGCCAGCAGGCATTTGGGAAAGCCAGGTCCTAATGGATCAACCTGATCTCCTTCTGTGACGAGGTGACCTGCCTGCTGGTTGAAGAGAAAGCTGTGGATGTCTGCCTGGATTGAATTAAAGCCTTTGACTATGTCCCCCAAATATTTTCCTGGAGATACTGTCTTCCCACTGCTTGGACAGGAGTGTTCCTTGCTGGGCAGAAAGCTGTCTGTAGTGCGGGGGCTGGAGGGTGTTGGTGAATGGAGCTACATCCATTCACCATGGATGGTCAAGAGTGGGGCTCCCCAGGGCTCAGTGTTGGGACCAGTCCCATTTAGATCTCTATCAACCACTTGGATGATGGGTTGACTGTTTCCCCTCAATCAGTTTGTAGACAGTACCAAGTCAGGTGGGAGAGCTGATCTGCTGGAGGGCAGGAGCGCCCTGGGAGGGCAGAGGGACCTGGACAGGCTGGATCAATGAGCCTCAGGCCAACAGTATGAGATTCTTAAGGCGAATTGCTGTGTCCTGCCTTTGGGTCACAACAACCCCATTCACTGCTACAGGCTTGGGGCACTTGGGCTGGAAAGGTGTACAGTGGGGTGCTGGTCATCAGTAGCTGAACATGATCCACTCCATGCCCAGCTGGCCAAGAAGACCAATGGCATCCTGACCTGTATCAGCAGTACAAGTGTGGCCAGCAGGACTGTGGAAGGGATCGTCTCTCCTTACTGGTGAGACTACACCCCAGATCCTGTTTCCAGTTCTGAGCCTCTCATGGCAAAAAAGACATTGATTTGCTGGAGCATATCCAGAGAAGAGCAATGGAGCTGGTGAAGGGTCTGGAGAACAAGTCTGATGAGGATTTCCTGTGGGAGCTGGGGCTGTTTTGCCTGAAGATAAGGATGCTCAGGTCTCAAGGGAGGTTTAGATTAGGTATTAGGAGGAACTTTCTTGCTGAAAGGATGGTCAGACTGACCATCTAAAGGATTGGAACAAGCTGCCCAGTGGTGAATTCACCATCCTTGGAAATGTTCAAAATTCTTGTGGATTTGGGAGGCACAGTTTAGTAGTGAACATGATGTGTTAAGAAAACAGTTGATCTTAAGAATGTTTTCCAACTTTCACTATTCTAAACTTCTATGACTCAGACCCCTGTTTTGTTGTAAGTCAAGGAGTAGAAGAAAACTAGCTTGGCTGAACAGGTAATTCCTCTTGGGACTCAACAGGAAAAGGAAATTTTATCATCTATGGAAGAGTTTAGGCATTGCAGAAATATTACAGAGATGTGGTACACATATCCAGGTAGAAGGCAAAAAAGGTGAAAGTTCAGCTGGAATTGAAACAGGCCAGTGTTTTGTCAGACAAGAAAAAAAGCTTTTTTAGCTTTGTTAATAGCAAGAGGCAGTCCAAGAAACGACTATGTACTGAAGGTCATTAGGGAACATGAAAGAGCAGAAATATCCAATGAGGTTTTTTGCTAATGCTGATAGACCTTGGGCTGTACATTCCTTCAAGTTCAGCCCTGGTGCCCTCACCCTGAGTCCTGTGTGCAGGGCTGGGCCCCACACTCTGAGAAGGGCGGGAAGGAGGTCCTGGAATGGTCCGGAGGAGGACAACAGAGCTGGTGGAAGGGCTGGAAGGCACATCCTGTGAGGAGGGGCTGAGGGCTCTGGGTCTGTCTGGGCTGGAGAGAAGGAGGCTCAGGGGTGACCTCATTGCTCTGTACAGCTCCCTGGGCAGGGGGCCTGGAGAGGGAGGCTCTTCTCCCTGGGATTCAGTAACAGGATGACTGGAAATTGTACAAAGCTGTGACAGGAGAAGGTTAGTCTGGACATTAGGAACTGTTTCTTTGCCAAGAGGGTGTTAAAACAATGGAACAGGCTTTGGAGAGGTGGCTGATGCTTAAAGCCTGTCAGTGTTTACGAGATATTTGGACAGTACCGAGCAGTCACACAGTTGGACTAGATGGTCCTTTCCAAATGAACTCTTCTGTTCCATTCAGAGAATACTTCTCATTTAATGTGTGATAGATGTAAAATATATCAGAGAAGTAACCAAATTAATCTGTTAAAAATATTTATATCTCAAAAGCTTAAATATTTTTAAAGGCTGTGTATGCAAATGCAGTAAAGTGAATGGGTGAGTGTCAGCCTTCCTGAGCATGCATCGCATTTCTCTCCATCAGCCATTTTGTAATGCCTGTATTCGGAGTTTTGCATCACATTGGGAAGCCACAGCAACCCAGGACTGTTGCATCACTTTGTGAGACTGGCTCCAAAATGGAAGAAAAACCTCCATAGCATAAAACTTCAAGTAGTTAAAAATATTTACATGCCTGAGGGGACAATTACAGTAATCTGATTGTCTAATGAAATTTTCCGCTCAGTAAGCTGTTCAACATCCCTGTAACTTGTGTTTAATCATAAAATAGTTCAAAAAGGTAGTAAATTGCTATCAGAAGTTCAGGTGAGAAAAATTTACTATGTCTGAAAAAGTTGCTCAAATCGTGAATTGCAATAAAACAAAAATATCTGCATTTTAAAAACCATAATTTAATTTAAAGATTTTCCCACTACTAATTTCCCTAGTTTTTTAATCCATAATTAGGATTCTGTGTCTTCTTATGATAAAATGTAAGGACATTCACTGTAAGAAAACTCATATGTATGTAACTCAAGGTAGACACATTGATGATAATGAAGATTCTTCTCAAACTTTTTTCAATAAATGTAGCACATGGAGTGTTTTAGCTGTCTTTCAATAGAAAAATATTCTATTCTGAAAATTTTCTATGGCTTTTTCTAAAATCGTTTCTGATGTCTTAATGCCTCCTTTTCAAGCAGAGTTGCCAGTATTATTCTCTTTTCATGGGGAAGTCCTCATACCATGGCCGTATTCAATATGGTAATTGTCTCTACATGTAGGAAGACTCTTTCGTAGATGTATGGCCTGAAAAGCTCATGTTTATTTGATTATTTGTGGTAAGCCATTCCAGTGTAATGCACTATATGATACAATCTCTCATCAAGTAATCACAGTCTACATTTTTTCTTTGTACATTGCGTGACCTTGCATTTGGCAACATTCAGCCTCATGTTGATCAAATGAGCCAACTTCACTATATGAATCAGATCAGCCTGGTTTATAACTGACCTATGACCATTGCAACTTCTCTCTCCACCAGTTTTTGTAGTATCTGCACATTTTACAAGCAATGCTTCCATATTTTATTCCAGTTCATTTACAAAGGTATTGAAGATCAATGGGGCGAGGACAGATTCCTGAATATCTGAACTAGAAGCAACCTCAACAGGAAGATGAGTCTTCATTTATAGGTTACATTTTGTGGTCTATTGGTTAGCCAAATTTTAATCCTTTTAATACAGGGATTATTGTATTTTGTGATTGCATTGATTTTGTGAGTGCTTTTTTCCCTCTCCTCCATTACACTGAGGAGCCAATTCAAACATCACACAGAAGTCTATTCCTCAGCACATTACCAGTATTGACGGATTGTTAGGTTTTTAACAAGACTATTTTTAAAAACTGTCATATCAGATAATTAGAATTGTAGTAGGAAAACATATACCATGTTTTTCATACTTAGATGTCTGCTTGTGGATTTTTTTATTTGTTTTCTTCCAGCTCTTTGGTGGTTGCTCTTTTTGTTTTTGATCCAATGACCACTGAAACAAAATAAATGGCTGACAGGCCTCTTTCTGAAACACTACAGCTATTCTTATTAATTATGCAAAAGTTCTTATCTCTACTCTTTGCATTCCATATCAATGCACCCACACATTTACTCTGAATCAATATCAGTAATAAGCAAATAAAACCCTGAATTATTAAGGTGGTGGAGTACAAATGGGAAGAAAACATTTTATATATTTTTGAGAAACCTATCTTTTGTCTTTTAATGTGTAGGTTTTACAGAACACAAAATAATTCTTGTTACTGCATGCCACTAAGAGAGTCATGTTCTTAGGTGGCACACAACATACCTAATACCTTCAGTAATCTTGAACAGTTTTTCTCCATCAGTCTTCCCTAACTACAAATTCTAAATGTTTTCCACTACACTGTGATTTCAATAAAAATAAATAAAATGTATATGAGATCCTGTCCAATTCCATAATTCAGAGAGATATTGTTAAAGTGCTTAACTTTTTAAGTGTTACAACAGTCTAACTTTTTAAACTTAGGATTTTGCAAGTTTTCAAATAAATTTTATTAAGAAACTCAAAACTCTAACATACACCAAAATAATTTTTGTATGATAGATCAATCTGCTTTTCTTTTTGAAAGTGGAAAGAAAATATTTACTGAACATTTGCTCCTTCTGAACCTCATGAGTCATCTTCTCTTATATTATAGGTCTATGTTGAAATACTTAGAAGAAGTACTGTATGGGTTTAGAGGGTTTAAAGGAGTGAATTTTCATTTTTCTTTCTAATGCTGGTTCTTATCACGTTCATTACATGGGTAATGTGAGATAACTCCACACATTGTGCAGAAATCCTCTTTTTCATTTTTGTTTATGAACAGTGAGCTATGATTTCAAAGGGCAATTTAGTGCTTTTGCTAAAAAGTAGATAAATAACTAATTTGAATCTATGGAAAAACACAGAATTATTCCTTGTAAGACCTTTGCATTTATGGTAATGTCATAATATGAAGTTACAGAATTAAATTTACATTGGAGAAATTGAATATAACTCTGTCTGTGTCAAAGCTCTGAATTACATCACTTCTGAACTTTGCTTTCTAATGTACCTAAGTGTGTTTTATTTGGTGAATGAGTTAATTGTCAAAAAGTTGGCTTGAGGTTTTTCAGAAATCTAGTGAAAAATAAAAATGTCAAAATGCTTAATTTAAGGTAAGGAGCATTGGTTCTTTTAAAAGTTAGGCTCATGAGAAAGGTAGGCACAAGTTCTACTCTGGTTCTTGGATGACCTATTCCTCTGTTGGCCTATTAAGTGAGCATGAGGACGGTTTTCTAGAAACCAGAAAATGCTTGAAACCTATCTCAGCCTGTACCAGGGAGTGACTTTGAATCAAAGCTTTTTCTGTCTCAGGAGGCTATTGCATACCTGGGTACTTGATATTTGATGCACGTTTATTGCAAAATGTTCATTGCAGGTGTTCCAGTTTAGGGGGAAGAAAAAGAACTTTAACTATAGTCAGCTGAGGACCTGGAACTCAGGAGATACAGTGGCACAGATTCCAGGTCAATTTGGATACTGCTGAGATTTAACTTATTCTGTGATGGGATTCTCTCAACATGTCCTTTTGAGCCTGTATCAAGACCTAGTGATCCCTACAGCTAAGTCACAAACTCTTTCCAATGTTCCTCTCTGCTGTTGTAACAAACAACCTCTCAAATGGAGTCTGATAAACACAAGGGAATGATGTTACTGTAGTGTTGTTCTACAAGCATTTTTCAAGTTGCTGCAAAATGGAGTAGCATTGAAAATTCAGTAAAGATTTTACTGAATTTTCTCTAGCCTTGGTGGAAAAGGTATGCTGTGAACACAGAAGCTTCTAAAGTCTCCACCTCTCTTTACAACAAATTTCTATCCCATACACATAAAATTTCAAGTACAAGCAAACATGAATTTGAAAAAAGACCAGAAGCAACCCCTCAAGTTTATATTAGTAAGTACACTTTAATTAGTTTAGGTATATATACCCAGTGTTAATGAATCAGAAATACAAGGTGAAAAAACCTATTTCGCACTTTATCTCTGAAGTCCTCTTTTTTTTTTTTCCACTCAGATTACCAAAACCCAATGAAAGTTCAGTTCTCAGGTTTGTCCATGACCCAAATTGATGAGTCCTTACTTATTACTTGTTTATATTATTATCGAGCTGGTTTATGACAGGTTAAAATAGTCAATATTCTCTACATAGAGATCCCAGCCGCTGCCAGATTACAATGGCTTTAACTTCTAGACGCAATGTATGATCTTCACAAATAAACATAAACAAAGAATTAGACCACTATTCTACCAGCCACTATTCTTTGGAATTGCTCAAAGAAAGGAAAGGTGGAAACAGCTAGAAGTCCTCCACATCTGCACTAAAGAAATAACTGAAGATTTTGAAATGTGATATATACTGGGAATACTGGCTGCCCAGGATCTTGCAAGCTGTTCTAAAAGGAAATTACCAATTCAGTATTTTTGTCACAAGCTGACAAGAACTGGAGTTGTTAAGTGTCTGCTTTGGTGAGCAACTTGCCACTTTTCCTGCTAATTATTTTAATAATATATTAGTGTTTTAAATATTTTAGATTGTTTCTATTTTAGAAAGCCAGAACAATTTAATAATTAATGAAGCATTATAGGCAATAAAACCAAGAGATATTGAAATAGTATTCTATTGCCCAAGTTTTCTTATTGAAAGGGATATTTTCAGGTTTGAATGTTAACATCACGTCACCAGTTTTGTCTTTCTTTCAAATAATTTACATATTCAAACCAAAAGGAAGAAAATAATTGAAGTCATTACACAGGATTACAGTAGGTGAACCTAGAAAGTACATTGTAAGTATGTTGGAATTTTCCAAGAAATCTTATACTTTCATTTTGAAATAACACTAATTATGAAAACATGATAGCAAATCCAGAATTATATGTTTGAGTTAGGAGAGTGAATAAGAAACAACCCATTATTATCTGAAATGCCTATTAGTCCTTCCTTTTGAATTTGGCTGGGAATACTTCTGTCAGAAATAGCAGAATTAGGTCCTGGAGGTCAGAACTCAAATGCATGTGTGTATGATATTATAGTAGAAAAACTCTTTCTGACAGATGAACAGTATACCAGTGACACAACAGCCATGGACAATTTCAAATTATTTAATGATTGATGATACTGGTTTTTGATTCAAAATTAAATCAGTTCGAAATTTAAGTTCATTTTTCACCAGAATCAAAGCTAGGGCAGGCTATTGAATATTGGCAAACTTCCAGAAAATTTTCCCATTTCCTTATATTAGCCCTCTGTAGATAATTTTATTAAATGGCAAGTCAGATGATCTTTTTTATCTCAAGTTTCCGTTGATTAAAATAGTAACCCTACTGTGTAGCCTCCAGAAGCCTTGGTTATGAAGATTTAAGGATGAAAATTATGGGAGTTCTACTTTTAGTTAGATAACATCAATACAAAGATGAATTTCTACTTTATGACTATTAAAATATATATATTTATAATATAGCTTTGTGAGTACTTTATTGAAAAGAATTAGCCTCTGGGAGAGAAGATGGTTCCAGTCCATGAGTCTTAATACCTCAAAATGCAACAGTAAGTTAAAGAGGTCTGGTTAAAGTGATGTGAAAAACTGTTAACATTTCTACTTCTACTTGCTCAATCAAAGTGGAAAGAAATTCTCACTCTTATTTTGAAAATCTTACATTGTGACTACACTTGTGCAGAAGAAGGAGTTTCATGGCACTCAGTAATACATTTGTGCTTCTGTACATGAGAGTATAATAATGGCTAAGACAGCACACAATGCTTCAGTGACTACCTTAATAACTATATTTGCAGAAAAATTTTCTTGAAACTTTGAATGAAAAAAAATGTATGCTACTGATTAGGAAACATTCAACACAAAAAAGAATATCAAAATATATCTGACACTGATTTTGAGGGAACCTGTCCTAGTCTCAAACTTTAGCAGCTGTTGTCATACCAAGGTACATATTGGCTTCATCACAGCAAGAGGAAATTCTTTATCTCTGATAAATTATCTTAGTAATTTTGGACTCATTGGAACAATGACAGTTTCAAATAACCAGGAATATATCCTGAACTTCAAAGCTAAAAGCCAGCATTCCAGAAGATATTGACATGTTGAATAGTCATCCACAGAACCCATATATCAGAGAGAAATTGTTATTTTGTTCAACCCTTAATGGGCTCCATCAGGAGTACTGCATCCAAGTATATAAGAAATGTTGAAAAACTGGAAAGTCTAAAGGAGGCCAACCAAGATGTTTAGGAAGCTGAAGCACAAAACATAAAAGAAAAGGCTTAGGGAGTTGAGTATGTGCAGATCCAAGAGGAGAAAGCTAAGGGTATTCATTCACCATCATCAACAAAAATAAGAAGTTATGGTGAAAACGGAGCCAGGTCTCCAGCAGAAGGTCAAAAGACAATGGCAACAACTTGCAGGAAGAGAAATTCCAGCCAATCATACAGGAAATATATTCACAATAAGGGTGGTAACACAGTAGTACAGGCTGCCAAAAAGAACTTGTAAAATCTCCTTGCACATATTCACAACTCTCCTGGACAAGGTCTTGAATAAATTCATCTAAATTTAAGGTGACTGCTGTGAGAAGGGAATGAAACTAGGAAATTACTAGAAGTCCTTTCAAATCAAAGTTATTCTGTGATGCTACAATTCTATTCATTTTGATTTTCAGTTAGAATTTGTAAAGTACTTTTGCTGTATTAGTGAAGCATCAGTTACAGAAGCTAATTTCTGCAAGCTTAATTTTACATTTTGAAAAAAACCAAAAGACAGTACACTGAAATATGCAGCAAAATGTTTCTACTGGTAGATAAAATGGAAATTTACCAAAAGAAGATGAAAAATAAAAGAAAAACAATGTTGAATTTTATGGTTTTTGGTTTTTTTTTTCTAAATTTTGATTCAATAAGACTGTGGTAGGTGTTGGATTATTGTCAAGAATCAGCAGACAGATAAAACAGAATGAAGGCAAGAAGAATATAATTCAATTTTTTTGGCAAAAGTAATTCCCATGGTCTCTTTGGTAAACTGCAATATTGGAAAAGTATTCTTAAAAAACAAAGTGGAAATGATTTTCACTTGGAACACACAAACCAGAAACACTTGGTTTTTGTCATTCAAAGATGAATAACTGTTTTTACTATCATAGTGGGTCCCTGTTAAAGTAGAAGAATTTCTAAAGAATGAGATGAAGACAGGGTTCTTACATCTGGGAGGTGCCCAAATTAACTGAACTAGCTTCAGTGAATTTACCCTGGATTTGTAATGGTGGAATTAAGGACAGAATTTGATTTTTTTTTTTGTTTCATTTTAGTCAATGAATCTACATTTCTACTTTTAGTCTGGAAGTGAGAAAAACTTTTCAAAATAATGTCAAACCAGTACTTAGATGCTAGCACCAAGCCACTGGCTTAACCTCAAAGATCCTTCTCAGGTTTCACAGGAGAAATACTACTTCTCCTTTACAGCTCATATATAAGACATACAGCACTGTAAAACTGGAGCAACAGAGATCAAATCAGGTTTACTCAGAAGTCAGATAAGAATTTAAAGGGAAAGGTGCACATATATGGACATATGCAAAATCCTGACCAGGTAGTTCTTTCAAGTATACAGTAACATTTTAGCTAGAGTATAACATTAGAAGTCTCTGGTCTGGTTTCCACAGCAACTCTGTGGAAACAGTTTAATGGTGTCATTAAAGATTGAGAGATGTAGGCCATTGCTAAATGAAATATAATCCTGTTTGTCTGAAAATGTTTTTCAAAAATGGTTAATAGCTCATACCAAAAAAGTCAGTTTCTGGAGTGAACCTTGTCCATATTATGTCCCATTCTGTGAGGAATGAAGAATCTTTCTTCTGTTAAGTCTCTTTGCATGTACTTCAGGGCTGTTGCTCAAATATTTTATGGAGAAAACTGAAAAAAAAAGGAGGAAAACAAAAAAAGGTGTATCTTTTCCCCACTTGAGAATATGTTGTGTTACTTCTGTTACTTTAGAGTCAAATTCTAAAGAAAAACGCTGAAGGCTTTCTTTACAGAAAGGGACAGCTCACCCCGGACACAAGACCTAGAAGACAATGTCTCCTAATATTTCCTTACCTTTCTAATCTGACTACCTTCTTCCTGAAGAGACACCAGAGAAACCTGTGATCTCCAAAGAACAACAGGATAGCTCACACATGGCCCTCAAAGAGAAGGAATTGCAAAAGATGAAACTCTCAAACTTGAAAAGCCTTACAACAAAGTTTTGCAACTCATTTTCTGAAGTTCTTAAGCGCTATTGATGCCAGGCATGAAGAAAAAAATGGGGGATGTTTTATCCCTTTCTAACTCAGCTTTTTTGAGTGGAAGTTAGCCAGGGAGACCACTAAGCGATAAAACTGTCACTTTTAATCCTGATACAGCCCCCATTTTACCATAATCTCACCTCAGGGAAGAACAGATCTCTGGCTTATTTCCAGGAAGACCTCCACTCTTGAGATACGAATAAATTTCAACTGGCAAGGAGTCTGATCCAGACCACAAAACTGCAGCCAAGCTCCTCGTTCACTGAGTTCTAAACTGAGCACTTGGCCAGGGATATTGGAATGAAAACCTGCAGAGCAAAGTGTTTAACAAAGATACACAGACCCACACTGCTGAAGTCCAGCCACCAGTCTATGGTCCAGTGTTCAGGACAGGAAGTGGGACTGCAGGCTGAAGCCAAACTCAAACTGACAGCCAGAAGGATATGGAGCTAGGAAAATAATGTCTTTTTCAACTCTTAGAGAAGAAAAATATTGAACCTTTAAAATAACTTCTTAAAGTTAAAGGTATTAAATATCTCCAATACCATGAAGAAGGAAAGTGAAAAAAAATAATAAGTGTCCCAGATTAATTTCCTTCAGGAAGTGTATCAGGAAAAAACACAGATTCTTTAGGGAACAGAAAAAGGAATTTATTTACAAAGGAAACTATTCTTTGAAGAGCCTGAGGAACATCAACATGAAATGAGAAACCTATGAATGTTGAGTGGAATTAGTCTGAAAAGTATATAAAATTGGATATTTAGAAATACATCCCTTCATTTTGGTTTACCTGACTTTTCATAGCCCCCCCAAAAACTAATATTTTAATTTAGCTTTCTGTAAAAAAATGTAGCGCTAAATCAGCTTTAAATGCAAATCACAAAGATTAAGAAATAGGTGGTCAGAAAGAAGAGACCATTAATATGTCTGTTGTCTGAAATAAATCCAAGGTTTTTGTTCACTCTGAATATCTAGCTACCTCTCCACAGGTGTATAAGCTGATGATCCAGCTCTCAAGCACACTCTAATAGTTAGTGTTCATTCATGAAAGAGAATCTAATTTTAAGAGGTTTCTTTTATACCCTAAACACTTTGTAGACTATTCAGATTCAAATTTGCCAATACTCAGAGGCTTTCTTAATGATCCCAAATCAAAAGGCAATTTAGACACTTCTTGATTTCTAACAATTGGCTGCCCCCACCTTCTCTGAAAATGCTAACAGCAGGCAGCTGTCATCACCTGTGTATGTGGCAATCAATGCCTCCTGGCAGCTACTCTTGAGCACAGTTGAATCATGACCAAATCTTAACTCAACCTAAGAAATAATTTTTTGGTCAATACGGCAGCAGGCTTGAATTCCTGAAGATTTCCCAACGTTTTTTCAGCACAATGGAGCTTTTGCGTCATACAAATACCCTACTTAATACTTATAGTTAATATGGTAACAAAACTGAGATGCTTGCAAGTAGTTAATTTTTCAACAGACCAAAACAATGAACCTCTTAGTAATATCATTAATACTGGGACTTGTTAATATCATTAAAACAGTCTGGGCCAGCCAACCGGGTAGATTTTAACATAGCAAAGAGAACATCTGTCCAAACCATGGGTTGCCAGCTTTCCCAGGAGAATTCTGAGGCCAAATCTATTGAAGGCTTCACCAAAGCCCAGAAGGACAAAAATCACAGCCTTTCCCTCATCCAACCTGGCCATAAAATGAGATCAGGTTGGTCAGGCAGGACCTGGTCTTCCTAAACCCCTGCTGGTTGGGCCTGACCCCCTGGTTTTACAGTATGTGCCATGTCATCACACTTGGTGGCAATATTTTGCATGGTGCCTAGAGAATGCAGATTTTTCTTGGCCCTTCTTTTGTTGTTAGTGTACTTATGAAAACACCTTTTTTTTAATATTTATAAAAATGCTTTTTGTTATCTTTTACAGATTGCCACATAGAGTTCTAGCTGAACTTTCACATTTCCAACTTTGTCTCCATATTATCTACCAACAACACTATATTCTTCCTGATGTGTCTGCCTCTTCTTCCAGAGGTCATAAACTCTCTTTTTGCCCTGAGTTGCAACAAAAAATCCCTATTCAGCCAGACAGTTTCTCTTTCCATGCTGGCTTGTTTGTAAGCACATAAGGGACAGCCTGCTCCTTCTCCTTCAATATTTCCTTCTTAAAGTGTGTCCAGTCTTCCGGGCCCTCTTTGTTTTTGAGGACTGTTTCCTAGGGTCTCTCTGAACCACTCAATTTAGCAGGTCAAATTCTGCCCTCCAGAAGTCCAGCCTAGGGGTTTTGTTGACCCCCTTCTTTAACAACTGAAAACCCAGTTCATGCTCACTGCATCCAAGACAGCCTCTGACCACCACATCTCCCAAAGGCACTTCTCCGTTCATAAACAGCTGATCTAGGTGGGAGCAGCCCTGGTGGCTCCATCACCAGCTGTGTCAGGAAGTTATCTTCCACACACTCTGATAGGTCTGGGGGAGACAAAAGCACATCACCAACTTGTCTCCTTTGTCTAGCAACTGCTTTTTTAGTGACCTTAGTGAAAAGCAAAGGATATGAAGGATATTTTTTAAGGATATGAAATTACCGAGTTGAAAGTATGTAGCAGACTCCTTCAATGAAGTGGAATAAAAGGAAAATTTGCATATATAGGGACACCATCACCAAATCTTCCAGCATTTCCTAGGGATGAAAGTAAGAGTAGGATCATATTCTTTTTTATAGTAAACTGATCACCAAGGGTCCTTTCAACAATCACAGGAAAAGAAGTACCTAGGTTTTCCCTTGTCACCATTCACAAAAAGGCTAGATGCTTACAAATCCCCAAATATATATATATATTAAAGGTCATTTTTGGTAGATGACTGCAATTAAAAGAATTTCTTAGCTCCCTTAGTATTTATGTTAGAAAAGATCCCTGAGATCATTGAGTCCTCCCACGTGAGCGAGACATAGTGCCTTGTCCAGTAGTTTTGTTTACACACCTCTAGCAACTGGGATTCCACCACCCTGCTGGGCAGTCCATTCCAATGTTTAGCAGCACTTTCCAAGAAGAAATTACTCCTGATGCCTAACCTGAATCTCCCCTGGCTCAGCTTGAGTCTGTGTCCTCTTGTCCTGTTGCTAGGTGCCCGAAAGTGGTAATTTTGAAATGTGGTTCTGGATTCTCATTTATTCTCATTTGAAACAAAATGTGTTTTGTTTCAAATGAGAACAAAACAAAAAATGAGATGCGTTCTCATTTGAAACGAAAATGTCTAAAGAGAAAGCATGTGATCCTGCTAGTGATCCTGCTGTCCTTTTAACTATCTTTATTTTAGGTACTTGTAATTACTAAGAAATTGCCCAAATTTTGAAAAATTTTGTATCTGTATTCTATGGGGTCTCAGCTCATGCAAGTTGGTGGGCAAACTTTTCAACCAAGAGCTAAGTACAAAACTGCATCTCTGTGTAAGAAAACCAGGCAATTCTGTATTTTTAATTCCTTCCAAGTACTTTGGAGAGGATTGGATGAAGAAAGACTTTGGAGAAGAACATGGGGGACCGAATTTTAATAACAAAATAAGAAAACAGGGGAAGAAAAAGAAAAAAAATATTTTTTCCAAAAGAAATTTTATGGCTTTTGGCACTGCTAATAATTTGTGTAGAAAGATTATATTTTCGTGTGTGTTTAATCCTATGCCAAGGCAGCTGCTGGTGCAGTAGCTATCTGAAACAAATTAGAGGGCAGTTAAAGTGAGATTTTCCACAATCAAGAACAAAGTGGGACCAGTTAGTATGAGGACAGCTTGTTCTTGTTGCTAATGTGTTTAAAATCTTGCTGCACATAATTTAAAACAGCTTTTGAGTTTGGATGCCGGCTCTGGTTTCCAAGGTCTAGTGCTAAATCAAAACCAAATGGAAAGAGTTGAATTAGAAAATGACAAATTATGCATTGACATCTCCTGCTCTAGCTAAAGAGAAGGGCCTTTGTTTTTTTCATCTTTGATATTGATTTAAAAGTTAATTTCCCTCAATATTAAAATATTTAATGGATGACAGCTGGTTGAAATCTAAAGTTTGCAGCCAGCTATCTGCTAAAGGAAAGCTCTCAATAATTATGGTGGCAGACATAACACACTTACAAATTATTTAAAGATGCATTACCTTTACTATTAAAAAAATAGATGTCAAGAAGATTCAGTGCCTTTTTATTAGCTGACCTGTATTCAACTTTATTCAAAACGTTTTGTTGCACCACAAGCTGAAATACATTGGCTGATCTCCTAGGAATCCAAACAATGAACAGGAATCAAACAAAAACTGTCATTTGAAAATTAAATTTTATTTTGAAAATTATATCTAGAGAAAAGAATACAAACAATCATGGGGTTTTTTTGCTTTTTTTCTTGGTATCTCATAGGTACCATGTAGTATATGATATGCATTGTTAGAGAGGTGAGGAATCTAAATTTTTAAAGGTCAAAGGAAAAATAATGCTGATTTCAGCTAGACTTGGAGGTCTTTGAATTTCAATGGAAATAATAGCTAGATAATGTAAGTATAAATAAAAGTCAGTGGCATTAAAATAATTAAATACTGTTTTTGGAAACAAAATATGTTGGAAATTTTCATTAATCTTTAGCTTCAGTAAGAAAGTAGTATTTGCATGATAATTGTTTTTCAGTGGTACTTACTTACTTACTTCAGTGGTAACTGTGTGTTTGATAGATTTAGCAGGAAAATATTAGTATTGAATACTATCTTTCCTTGTGCTTTCTGAAAAAAACAGAAGTGCTAATATGAACATCATTTTTATTAAAAGATCATTGACCTTTTCCAAGATTCTCTGCAATTTTGTTTGAATTTTAAAGAAATATATAGAAAAAGTGCCAAACTTTTTAAGTTTATAAAAACCCAAGTCAGATGTGCTTTGTCATCAAGAACTCAACTAAAAATATTAGAGATTAATGCTAATACCATCAGACCTAGCTATTCCACAAATAAGCATTGGGGTCACTCTGGTTTTATAAACACAAGATATAATATAATTGTGCCTGTCCTTAGACACATGAATGAAGCACTGATCAATTTTTCTTCACTGCTTGGAGTCAAATATGGCCCCCCAACTGCATTGCGCATCAAACCTAAGATCGTAAGAAAACCAGAAGGAAACTACTCTTCCAATCTAACCTTATTCTGCAGTACTTCTGTCTCCTCGAATCAGAACTGAACATCTGAGCATGACAGAATGTGGAATAAAAAAAGTGGGCCTTACAGAAAGAGGAAGCAGGTGAGTAAAAAGAGACAAAGGAATAAAGACTAACCAAATAAAAATTATAGGGGAGAAATACACCAGAAAACAAAAGGTACAGACAGACATTTCATAGGATTAAAAAAAGATCTGGACATGAAAAAAGCATGTGAAGCTAAAAACGGAACCACAATATATAAATTGAAGCTGTTATGAGTATAGAGAGTAAAATGAAATACTGAATGCAGAATCCAAGAGAGTAACTAAAGTTTACCAAACTCTTTGCAAGTCAAGTCCAAATTTCAAGTCAAAGACAGATTGAAAACTTTGGCTACTTTGGGAAGATACGTAAAAAAGATATAGCAGACCACATACTAGATTACTCACACAAGCACTGAAGTTATTTATAACAACTGAGATTACAACAATTTTTAAATTGGCAAGAGAATTTAAGCTCCTGAACCCATAGGAGAGAATTTTCAGTGTAAACATAACAATTTCTCTTTTGTCACCTTCATCTCTATTTGCAAGCTTACCTTTGAGAGTACACTTCTGACTTGATATCTCTTTATGTTCAAATCTTCATTTCTGGGGCTAAGTTTTGCATGTGTTTAAAGGAGAAATATAGTTTTGCACATATTTAAGGGACAGTCATATCTCTGCACATTTAAAGGTATGCCCTCTGAGGAATTAATTCTTCAAACATGCTACTTCTATATTCTTGTACTATGGTCATGCATTCATTTGGTACAGACTGTATCATTTTTGTTTTAAAGGACTTATGGACTCTTCCTCTGCTTCTCACCTACTTCTAAAGCCTTATAGTCTAATCCCCTAATCCAAGATGATGATTTCTACATGACTGTGGTCATCCACATGTAATATATTGTTCCATTATCACTAAAAGTGATTTGTAAAAGGAAAGAAAAGAAACAGAAGAAAACAAAGGAAACAAATATCCAGTTGAAAATTTGTATAAGAGGTATAAAGTGTTTGATCACAATTTATGGCCTTTTTTGTTAGTATTTTTATTAGTTGAAAGTTGTCTATACTTCAAAAGACATTGGACAGTGAAAAAGAGGAGACACTACATTAAAAGTTACTCCCTAATATCACAGGACATGAAAAAACCACTTGTTTGGATTGTCATAGTTACATTCAGCTTAGAAAAAATCAGTACATTCAATATAAAAATTGTTTTTTATATTGACATTCAATTCTATGGCTGTAGATATAGGACAAATCTTGCTGAGAGTTTTTTCTCAACAAAATCTGGTATAATGCAGACTTGAATGAAAGCTGACTGTGTAAACAAGGCTGTGTTAGTTAGTGAGCCTAACAAATTAATAAATAATCATGAAGCTAGTGATGCTTTAGGGAGAGGTGTTACAGTGGCAGGCAGTCTCTGTCTTATAACAATATAAATTTGCTCTTGCATAGTTTGAAGAAATGGACCAAAGCATCAGTTGATATAAATTGGGAGAATTACAATGAGAATTTAGGTCTAATGTACCTATGAGACTGTGGAAACAGCCCTCTTACTCAGAATTATTTGGAAACTGTCAAAATATTTTAAGTCTGTCCTGCTAGAGATAAGACCTAATTTACTTTCTTCTAGAGAGCAGGCCTACTATTCTAAAAGAAAAAAGGAATTGCGGGGGGTTAGTTACATTATACTTCAATACTTCCACAAATATTTAACCTAGACATGAAGCTCATAGGTATAGTGTAATTCCAGTTTATTGGAATTACTGAGAAGACCATTTCAGTTAACAGGGATTTTTCTTATGCTTCCCTTCCCTCTTTTGCTGTTGAAGTTCATAACAGCAAATAAGGTCAAGCTCAAACTCTGAAATAAGATAAATGCCATAAAACACATTGTGAGGTATTTTTGCCAAATATATATTTGATCCTTTTTCTTTGAAGTTGATATCATTGCACAATGGATAAACCTATTCTATTTTAATTTAGACTTTATTTTCTAGACTATCAGATTGAAACTTACTTTTAAGTAAAATAGAGATAAATTATACACATATTTATTTCATTTCCAAGTAAAGCTTATTTTCATTTTTAGTGTCAATTGCAGAGCTAGATGAAGCCATGAACAGTCTTTATTCTACATATCATTTCCTTAAATGACTCAATAGAAAAGCCTAAAGATATGCAAAATCTTTTCCTCTTGTTATTCCAACACCAACATCTTCATCAACAGCATTAAATTACTGCCAAAATAATGTTCAGTCTCTTGAAGATACAGATAGGTAGTCCTTTCCCAGACTTATTTAGGGGGTCTGCACCACCAGACACACAAAAAATATTTCCATTTTGATTACTAAAATTTACAACGCTTTTGATGATACGCCTCACAAGCTGTTCACAAATCTGTTTCTGTATGGTTTTTGCTACATTGATTAATGGAATAGGCTGAGTTCCCTCATATATAGCAAAGTATTTCTACCATAGGAATAATATCACCTCACTCTGGACCACTTAGAATCACTAGAAAAAAAATCACAAGGTAAGCTCTATTTCCAAATGTTTTGAGGCTAGACTGACAAAGAAGATGTAAAGTCTTGAGACTATTCTTTACAAAGATGAAAAGAAGGCAGTGCTTCAAGTGAAGATGCAGTTCCAAAGAAACCCACAGGACTATTCAAGTGCTGAACCTAAACCTGGTTATCTTGCTGAATGCAGACTTGAACACTGATGGGAGATCTACCCCAGAAGAATAGGATTAGATTAAAAACTCTACCATACCCATGCCTGTTAACATTTTACTGTTTATTAACTTCCAAGCAGATGAAGGAGCCTCCCTCTTTTTCTGCCTACTTCTCTGCAGCTACTCTGCTGCTTGTGTTGCCCCTTCTATTTGAGAAGTTTCAGTTTTCTCTTTTGGTTCAAAACCAAATTTTTCATGGATTTAAAAATATTCCTCTTGAGAGTAACCTCACAGATAGCTTATGAAAAGCAGAGTGAAGAAAGAGACATGTAGGAGTTCAACTACCAGTTTAAAGCATAATAATTAACTGTTGAAGAAAATGCAGGCTAGGTGATCTCTTAAGGGACTATTTTTTGAAATTAAGAGCACACTTGTTACTGTTGAACTTTTGCTACAATGGAAGGGCAGAGGCTTGTGAAAGTTTCAGAAGATGAATGCCAGGGCACTACTACAACATAGCAGACACTGCTACTCTCGGTATTTTGAGACAAGAAAGTTAAAACAAGTTCCTTATCTAAAACTTCTTACTACTCTTTAAGTTAAAAATGTCACCAGATCAACTGAGGATGTTCTCTTTATAGGTCTATACCATGAGAGTATTCTACATTTCTTGAAAAAAACATAAGTCAAATGGATGCAGCTCCTCAGGTGCCTCTAAAATTTTACCTGCTGTCTTCTAAAAATAATACAAATTTAGTAAATATAGTGACCTTTTTTGTTGCTTGGGCATCTCCAGAGAGAAGTACATATGACTGAAAAGTGACCCTACTGGAGCACTGCTTAGTATGTCATACTTAAAGTGCAGATACTAGAAAATGGTGTTCACTTTTTTATGTGCAACATTTTTCAAGTTTAATAATGAGGAAGAATGAGTATAGTATTTCGGATGGCAAGAAATTGTTTCTCTCCTACTTTATCCCCACCCCCACCACCAACACACCTGGAATCTTTTGAGGGTGGGGGAAGAAAAAGACTCTTAAAATAGCAGGTTTTTAAACTTTTGACATGTCTAACAAAAGGGAAACGTAAAGATTCCATTTAACACTACTGCCTGCTGCTTAACTAGAGTCATAAGGTCACTCTGTAACACACTTCTTTTATGCACATCTATGCAATGGTGAAAAAGGGAAAGCTGCCAATTCTCTAACTGTGAATTAAGTTTTCTTTTCCCTTCTGCCACACCCATTTGCTTCCTACCTCCCAACTCTAAACCCATAGCCCAGATTTTCAGTATCATTGTTTTAAAACCTGAAAAGTCTGCTTAGAAACATTCTTGAAAGTGTGAATAGATTTTTCTCTATTGTCCCATATGTTCTTTACCAAAACATAATACTGCTGCATTTTAAGACAGATTTCATAAAATACTGAGGACTAAAATGTCACTGTAAAACACCTGGTAGAATAGTGTTTTTTAAAATATGATAACATTTTTTTGTTCCTATGACACTGATTTGCGTAGTATGTGCAACTTGTATATGCTCAATATTTGGGCTTTTATCAAAATAATTATATATGTCTTCATTTTCTTTTTGTCCTCAAATACAAAATATATTGAACAAGAAGTCCGAGTTATAATGTAAAATTGTGGAAATATGGAAATATTTCAAATTTATTTACACTTCCCTTTTTATTTTGATTATGTCATTAATTTAAGATGCTTATGTAAGCATTTTTGATTAATTTCAAAGATTCAGTATGAATGGGTACTGCATAGGTGGAGTCTCAGTTACAAAACCCTACAATATGATGAATATACTTAACTACTTCTACTTTCTAGGGAAAAGAAAACCCCTCTAAACCCGCTATACCATCTCTTTTGCATTCTTTCCCCAGATACACCTATGAAAGTTTAAACTAAAGAGGCAAATGAGTTATTGAAAAAATCAGTATGAAATATGAAAAAATCAGTAAAACCAAGTTTGAATGGGTTTTATGCAAAACCACTCCAAAAAAGATTTACATTATTTTAGAAAACAAAGTATGGCCTGCATATCACAAACAATCCAACCTCTCTTACAGTTTCTGTGAACAGTATTTTGTATTAACAAACAATTGTGAATTGTGGCATAACACAATCCTGCCCAAGTGATATCTTTTTCCAAAGAGGTATAAGGGATATGTTTGGTCTGAATATAATAAAAATGGATTTTTGATTGGTCATTTTGTAGCATTTTGTATATGGCCAAATATCATTATATGAAAGACACAAAAAAAATTCTGTATTAAGAAGAACAGTTCCAATCCACAAAATTAGACTTTACAACATCTGCTTTCTGTTATGTACTGTTGCATTCTTTAGCTGAGAACTATACAGATTACAAATATGTAGTTAACCATTTCCTCACAAAAATGGTCTGGCACACTAACTGAGGTCACAGAGCTTGAATGGGGTCTTAGAGGCAAAAAACCCCAAGTTTTTGCATTGAACCTTAGATAAGCAAGATAAACAAGGAGAACACATACATACTAGTCAGAACCAAATGCACCTTCTTCATGAAGAAAATATGAATGACGCCTTTCAATCATTAAGACAACTCTAGCATGACTTTTAATGCATTTCCCCTGTGTATTGTCCTGTAGATTTTCTTGTGCCTCCTCTTGATGAAAACCATCTGGATGTTTTCCAAAGAGCAAAATGAAGAAAGAAACATTTCAGTGCAGAGTGAAGATGTTGTTCAGACATCAGTATGAGACTCAGTCAGTGCATTCTACTGCATGTTACTTACACAGTAAATTGTCTGTTTCTATGATGATGTTCTTGCCTTACAGAAAATCACCTGCTTCCAATTAAGTCCCTACAAGATGACAGCAACAGTAAACATGAATATGGCTCAACTCAGCCCATAAATAGAAATTCTTTTTTTTTAAGAAAACACCATGCCCTCTGCTAGAGTAAAATATTGTTTTGCAACAAGATTTTTAGAGCACTTAAAAAGACATCACAGGTGCCTGTCATTTTCTACAACGTAAATCTTCACTGAAGTACCCTTGTGCTGTAATGCTATCATCTATCTTTTTCCTTACATAACTTTAATGTTTAAAATATAGTTCCAGTTCTCAAGGAATGTTTTTTTTTTTTAATGTCAAGTCAATGCTAGCAAAATAGTACAACATACACTGAGAATTTACAAAAGCCACAAGAAGAGATACAGTCATTGCACAAAAAACATTAATTGATAAACATATTACAAACTAACAAATTATTTTTCCAATAAGAAATATTTAGAACCACTCTGTCTTCTTGTCTTCTTTTATGATAGTTACTAAACTTTGAAAGAAGACATAAACCTAATTAGAAATCTCCAAATCCTTTTATTAAAAACAGCTTGCCTGTAAAACCAAGATTTACTTGACATTTGCTTTATCCAAGCTCTTTCATTCAGTATAATAAAGGTTTTCTGATGCCATTCAGCAGCATCCTGAATTGACTTCTACATTTTTGTTTTAAATTAACATTACAGTGCTGTTCAGCAACACCAGGGTTTGAAGTTGCAACACCATCTGTGGCAGTTGCAATTTCTCATGGATGACGATAAGGAATCACAATATATTCTCAGCATTCACACTTGTTTCTCAGCCACTTAAAAAGATTGCAGCTGCACTGAAAATTAATTCTTCACAACACCCTAGGAAGGCAACAGAAACTACTTGTAAAATTAGCTAAAATGTGGTGAAAATTTCCTGATATTAGTGTGTGTGGGAGCCTATACATATGGATAGAGCCTGGTCTGATGTTTAATGAGGCCACCTCACAGAGAAAGATCTAGCCCTACTAGTCTCGTACTTTACTAGATTTTAGTGATGAAAACAATTGCACAACTAGGGCATCTGAGAAAAATTAAGTGAACACTGAAGAAACACAGTAGCAGAATTGTAAATTGTACCTTGTGTCCTGATTACAAATCTAAGAGCTGGACCATGTCAATGTCCCCACTGATTTTCATGCATTAGGAGGAGGCCTCACTTTTCCAAGGTATCAGATTGGCACACTGGAAGCATTTCACAGGGAATTTTGTCCTATGGAGGTGTTGCTCAAAAGCCAGAAGAGAAGACTACAACCTGACACTGATTGTGCGCATACAATACACTGGAATGAGGATTTCTTTTAATCTACCAGTCCTGGTAGGCACCATAATCTCTGAAAGAACACTCTACAAAAGCATTCTTGAAAAGAACTGGTTCTGTATTCTTTCCATGTACTCTACCAGCCTCTCTTCCCACACTCCCAGAAATAAATGTGTAGTCTCATGGTTTACAGAGTGCTTGCAAGGGACATTTTTCAAGTATCATTTCAGTGTGAGAAGAGAACTGATTTTCATTGAGTAGATACTGTCTTCTTTAAGGCAATACAGTCTAATAAAAATGTATTAAATGTACATTTCTCTTGGTTATATCTTGTGCAATTTTATAGCTTGTGCTTTCTTAAATTTTTTATCATGCAACCTGGAATACTTTGTCTGTACACACACTTTTTAGATTTTTTAAAGAGTGAGAACTGGAAGGTCAACCTGACACTTGGTAAAGGCTATATAGGTATGTGTTTATTGCCCTATTCTAACAGATATCAAATGGAGATTTTACACTGGATGTTTAAAATGTGTACAACCACCCAAACCTGCATATAAAAAAACATTTAATTCCCTTGAAAGAAAATCTCATTCCACCAGGATTATAATGAGTAGAAATTCACATATGATGCTGTGAATAGTCCATCTCAGATGGTTCTTGCAACATTGGCTTCATTGTCACTGTAATTAAGACTACAGAAGAGGATTCAGGGACATAAGCCATACTGATTTTTTAATAATAGCTTGATAAAGTTTAGGTCAGTGTGTGGTCCTTGACTAAGTCGGAGATGGAAAATTACAGCTTGTTTTAAAAAAATCACTGCTGGTGGATGAGACCAAAGCATTTTGGAAAGAGACCAATTAACAATGGGCCAGGAGACCTGAGCTATTCAGTTTTTTTCTTATTTATGTACATGACTGTTACCTTTGTGACTCTGAATATTCATTCATAAGAGGTCCTTGATTGAGCTCCTTGTAACATCTTCCAGAGAGGCAGTAGTGGATCACATATCAGCTGTGGTGCCCATAAGTTGTTTGAACCCCCCATTGTGCACCGGAGTGCAGCACGAGTATAACCATAAAACCACACTGTAGTTACAGCACCTGCTGTGATAATCTTTTGAGAGGTGGAACGATTGTGCTGCTATTCACTCCAAAGTCTCCCTCAACGATAACGGTTTGATTTGCTTGGTTTGGTTGGTATGACTGTTAGACTCATGCTGGTAAAGTCAATTTGACTCTGTGAGACATCCAATTCCTAAATCTCTGATCTCCCCTGGTCCTAGTAACACTACCATCATTCAGCATTTATTCACATCACATATTCACAGCTAACAAGCAATGAGCATACAGAAACAACTTGATAGTTTTTAACTCATTGTCTAATTAGTCTGTTCTCCTACAGAAACAGTAAAATAATTAAAATACTTTCAGCAAAACTTCCTCTAAAAATCATCCAAATAAATAAAATGTTAGGTTGTCTTAAATCTAATTAACAAGGCATTTATATTAAAGAGGATATGGAGCAATAATTATGTTACTTATTCAAACAGATTTATGGAGCATTATCACACATCTACACATATCTCTCAAAAACGTACTTCTCCTTACAAAACACGCTAAAATCTTCAAGATCTTCTGTTCAACAGCCTTCTCCCCCCTCAAGAAGGTAGAAGCAGACAAAAATATCTTATTTTTATAGGCCACTATTTAATGTGGCCTAACAGAGGAGGAAATGGACTCTGTGTTCTCCCCTACTTGGCTTCCATGGTATACTTGTCTTTCACTTGCCTCTTCATTTCCTCACCTGGAAATAGATGACATAATATTTTTTGTGTACTATTCTGAGATGTAAAGATAACAAAATGCTAAATAATAATTTAAAATTATAATTTTTACAACATATGCAGGAGAAAGGATATTGCAGTGCCAACAGTACCAAGTGCCATCAGCACTATTGTGTTCAGTCTCCCTGAGAAGTGTCATTCTCATCTTATACCTAGGACTACAGTTTAAAGACAACATTCAGGGCAAGATCCACCTCATACCTTGCAGAAAGCCCCCCAAAACAGCAACCACCATTTTCTCCTAACACATTCAGAAGGCTGATAGCACCCTGTGGTCATGGCCTGCCAAGTCTCATGATTAGACCAGTTGCCACAGAGGCTGACAGCCTCTCCTTTGAGTCTCAGGGGACATATCTACCTTTTACAGCCTAGAAAGCTGCAACCTGACCATGGTGGTGACTACCCTGCCACCTGAAGCTGTTCCATTTCATGGAAACTGCAAACCTACTGAGGACAAGTTCTCATCTAAGAAGTCAGCTGAGAGAGGATGTGGCACACAAGGTGGAAAGGGGAAACCTGGAGTTATGACCAGTTCCCTCAGGGCTCTAGAAAATGCATTGTGTTTTGATCGTTGTAAAGTGGAAAGCATTTCTATGTAGTTAATCAGATGGTGACATTAATCAGTGTCGTTTGGAATCAGAACAAATGAAGATAGCTTGCATGCCATTACTGATGTCTGAAGCCAGGCTTTGTCTAATGTTTCTAAAAGTAATATATAACTCTCTAAAAATGCTCATAAGAATTTAGTACTCAATTACTTAATTAAATAGCTGTCCCTTCTGTTTTCACCTTCTTTTCCTTTCAGATTTGTCTTATATCTACAGAATCGAAATAAAATTATCAATTTCAAGTCTTTTGGTTTTCTCAAAGTGGAACAAACTGAAGCATGGGAGTCTCCTAGACTACCAACTAGACCTGAAAGTGATATAAGTAAATCAACAGCACTTCCAAAAGCTTCCATTTAAAATCAATAAAATGCTTCTTTTTAAGTCCTCTCATTATCCTTTCCAATCATCAGAAAAGAGTGCTGCATATTTGATGGCTATTTCCTGCATAGAGGCAGGGGAAAGGCAAATCTGCATTAAAACATATCAAATCTTTTGCTGTCATTCTGTCAGCTGTTCTCTATGCTTGACATCCTCTTGAGATTACATCTGTAGGCCCTATACAAATGTCATTTTAAAAAATACATTACTTTCCAGTATGATGTGTTATTTCAGCTGTTTTCATAATGATCAGTTTAGTTTCTTATGTAATACTTCCTGTCAACTTTCCATCTCCATAGAGAAGTCGGTGGCAAGATTTTTCTTTCTTTTTCTTAGGTTTTAATCTCTTTAGTTGAAGCAGATTAATATCCATTATAACAAATAAAGTACATAAAATGACCCGCAGAAACTGCAGGTTGAGTGTACCATGAGTGTACTGCGAGAACACCCAAAACTAGAACAAGTGTTTTTCTTCAGGGAAATATTAATAAAATAACTCAGAGAAATAAAGATATTTGGGTTTTATTTTCCCCAAATGCAGTGAAGAAGGCACCATCAACTCCTCTGAACTGCCCCATTACCAGAGATCCTATGAGTTTTACCTGGGGAGACAGAAAGTAGCATTCACCAGGGCGCAAAAGAGATCCCTCTTTTTTCTACACAGCTCTTCTCCATTCCTTGTGGAGGAGGCATCTTGCCAATTAGATGTGAGTGAGGTAAGGTACACCACTTTCTTGACAGTTCTGCAAGGCTCAGGTCTTCCAGGGTAATTGAGTCCTGGGGTCTGAATAGCTTGAGAGTGTTGTCTTAGGTCTGTGATAAAATAAATGGGTGAACAATAGGCTGAATGCTCATACTGAAAGAATTGTAATAAATGGGGCAATATCTGGTAACACAAGACTACTAACCCAGGCCTCATTTCTAGGGTTAGTTCTCTTTGGCACCAGAATTAGTGACCTGGACACAGGTGTTGAGTACACACAAAGTTTATGGGTGATAATGTATTGAGGGGAATAATTGATTCCAAAGAGGACTTACAGAGATATCTTGATTAGAACACTGGGAAATCAACAGCTGTGTGAAATTTAACAAGGACAAATGTTGGATTCTGCACTTGGGGAGGTGTATATAGATAAGAGGTTGGAGAGCAGGAATGCATCAAAGGATCTGAAGGCTTTGGGCACTAAGCAAAGTATAAATAACTCATCCAAATAAATTATTATCCCACTTATACAGAGCATTGCTGCAGCCTCCCCTCGTGTGTAGTTTTGGGTTCAACAGTATAAGTGTAATGGAAAAGAGCTGGAATGTGTCCGAAGGAGGGTAAAAGTAATAAACATAATGAAAGGGCCAGTGGGCACGACTTAGTAGGTGAGGATACTGGATGTGTTCAGCAGAGGGAAGATGAGGGTGAGGGGTGTCTCTGTTACTGCTGTCTGCAACTTCGTTATGGAAGGAGCGGAGTGGGATGTGGTGTTGTCCTCCCTGTTGTCTGGCAATAGGATGCAACGGAAGGTGGACATGGGCCAAGCACCTGCCTGACAATGGGGAATGATGAATTAATTCCTTGATTTGCTTTGATATGGAAGGAGAAATTGTTGACAGGATATGAACTGAGGTTCCACAAGAATCTTGTCCTGTTAGTGCAATTAAATTGGAGAAATATTAATCTAAAATATTTAATGCTGATAAAACCACAAATTGGCTGGGACTGCAATCCTTTGGAATTTACCCAGTAACATGATAAGCTACATCCACTTTCAGTCTTCCACTCCAGTGCCTCCAAGTGTAAGTAATTTTTTGTACAAGCATCCTCACAGGAATATTGATATACATATAAACATGTGTGTATGTCTTAATTATAATTAACTGGATTTATTGTCTCTACAGCAATATCAGCTTATTCAGATTCTTATGTGGGACAAGGCATGCAGGAATAAAATACCACTGTGTAGTAGTTAGAGGTGAAGTGTTAGCATGGCTCTGTGCTTTGCATTTGCTCTGAAAGAAGAGATATTAGTTGCTAAAGTGTTTTAATTTTTACTTTTGATATAGCTGCTCTGTTTTTCTGCACAATATGGAGTTTTTTCTTTAAATCTTTTTTTTAGTCTTGTTTGTAGCCTGTATCATTGAACTCCTTTATTGACACAGGTTTCAGTTCTCTGGGCTGTATGAGTCCCAACTGTAAATAAAAACATAGTTCATTTGTTTTCTATGAGGTTCACTGAAACTGATGGGACTCTTTACAGTGAGTTCAGTGGGAGCTGGAAAAGCCCTCACTTGTGCTGAGTTAGTTTTCCCCGTAGTCCAGTTTCTAAGTAATATTTGCAGAAAAAATACTTCACGGAAAGTGATGGCATAATAATGCAATTTGCCACACATTTATTATATCCAGTAGAACTACCATGTAGTTGGAACATTATTACTGTGAAACGCTTTTATTTCACAGTAACTGTAAAGTGACACCATGTCCCCTGTACAACCCCTTTCTCTCTTATACACGTGAGATAGCATAACTGAAATCTTATTTTCAGGCTCGTGCTTTCACTTCTTTATAGACAGGAACTGCAGAATGCCTAATAAAGGATTTCTTTTTCTTTTTTTCCCTTTTTTTTTTTTTTTTTTTTTTTTTTAAATGTGAAAGAGGTTGTATTTTACAACACTCTCTCTCTCTGACCAAATTACCTGGACAATTGTCAGGAGTCCATTAAAACTCTTTTCTTTCTGTAGATACATTAGGAGTCCCCTATTTCCTTGTAGATGTCTCTTTTACAATTGCAAAAGGATGATAATTCTTAAGGAAAATTATGTTGTTCGTCTCATAACTTCCTATAGAATATAATAGCAATAGGGTTAAATGGACTGAAAATGCAGTATTAGTAATGCTCTATACTTCTTGAAGAGTGTACAATTTCAGAAAGGATATCTTCCCTTTGGAAGTAGAGCTTAGGTAGAAGCCGCTTTATCACTACTTATATCCACACATTTTTCTTAGGCTATCCATGGATCCCACGCAATTCCAATTGCATATAATATTTTGTGTTGTGATAATGCTAATTTTCCTAGTTCATGTTTTATATATTATAAACATATTTCTCATGTGTGTTAATGTCTGTGTTGAAATTTATTTCCTTTGTATTATTTCACCCTTTTACCTTACTTTTTAAAATTTTATCTTAAATAATCATATTATTCGATTCTGTTCTCAAAAGCATGGTTTTTCAAATTTTGCTACTATGAAATAGCAACCTGCTGCACTAGATTGTTGTTGATGCTGTTCACTTTTAAGATGCTGGATTTTTATTTTTAAAACTTTTATATCAATATTATTTTATAGCATCCGCAGCTTATGAAGAAAATTTGAAAATAAGACATAAATTCAGTGGTTTACAATAACCCAGTTCTTTGGTTTTTTATTGCTCTGGAAGAGGGGAGCTGGGGGTTAGAATTTACCTCCAGTTCTAACCTGGGCCATGGTCTACTTATTTGACTACTGCTACTGTATTCCAGGGAATGCAAATGCTGACCTGGAAACACAGAGGTGAACTGTGGAAACCCAGGGCACCAGGAATATTTCTCTGTCTGCTCTGGGGTGCCCTGACCCCCAGGGGAGTGCTGACTTTGACCCTCATTCATGGAGGAAGTTTCCTACACTTCAAGATTGACTAGAATTCACAGAAGTGTGAAATAGATTACAGAGAGTAGTGTAGGTGTATCACTTGGTGAGAAATTTAGGGTTTGGGATTTTTAGCATGTTGTGGATGGAAGCAAGATGGAGGGCACAGGGCGTCATCCTGGGTTTCTTCTTCACACTTCTTCTTCCTCCTTCTTTGTGGGTTTGGGTGGCATTTTGTAATTGGGCAGAAACATCTGCATGGCGGGCTCTGTGGGATCAGTTATTGGGTTAAAAGGGAAAATAATCTAGGTGTCAGTTCTTAACTGGATAGTTTAGTCTTAAAAGACCTTGTAACAAGAGATTGTTAGCCATTTTGTGCCTGCTAATGAAAAGCTGTCCAACTCACAGTAATGATAAGAAATTATAAGAAATAACAAACACTTGAGTCCGAACACAAATTACTGTCTCAAGCGCCTTCAACCCAGACCCAGAGAAACCAACGACTGGTACCACCACAATGGACAAAGGCTTTGTGTCAGATTTATAATCACTCATTAATTTAACAAATGTGTATACCTAGTCTAGTAATAACTTATCTGTCTTCAACAGACCCTTTTTAAATTAGCCAGAGCTACACACAGTGAAAATGCAGGAGAACTGGGGCACAGCTACTGACACTTATGTTGGAGTGTGAGACAAGACAGTTGTGGAAGTGAAACTTCAGATGCAGAGAGATCAGACAAAAAAGATGTGCTTTATTTGGGCTATTCCAAAGTTGGGCCACCACAGCAGAACAATTTTTCACATGGCAACTTTGAGCCTGGGCTGCAGAATTTGGATTAAGCAGGCATTTGGGTTTACACATCTAGATATCTTTTTCATGAGCTAGGCCAAAATCAGTTACTAAAAGAGTCTTTGAAAATAAGTTCTCAGATCATAAGTAAAATGGAAGAAAGGATATAAATTTCCAAATCCCCTCAGCATCTCAAACTTCTTGTTATACACAAACAAACTTCTTTAGAAAGGCCTTTGCCAAGGCACAATGTATTAACGTTTCCCAGACCTCATTCATACCCTTTCACTTCTGTGCCTTGATCTAGACTGACAACAGCTGGTTACTTTGCAAAAGCTGAAGTTTTGATGTTTCATTCTCCTCTGTGGTGAATCTCTTCAGATGCCCTGTGAAGATGAAGGAGGTATGTCACCAGCTATCTGCATTAGCAGAACCCATAGAAGGACATGAACTTGAAGGGAGAGAGAAAGATATCACCCTATTGAGATAAAATAGCCCAATAATGGAATTAAAGATGCATGAGCATTTTGATGGCTTTTTTTCCAGAAAGCCATTGACCCAAAGGACTGGCTAAGGCCCCAAAACTGTGCTCAAGATAACAAAACCAAGCCAAACCAAACCAAACCAAACTAACCCCCAAAAAACTAAAGAAAAACCTGCACACAGGAACACACAATTATTTGGAGCTTATTTATCTATTTTAGCACTGAAAAAATTATGCTTGTAACTTGATGTTAGGAGGTGATAGTGGATTACAGTGAGATGCTCTAATATTTACCCTAAATCAACATTTCAAAGTCTGTGTGTATCTGCTGGCATTTGCCACTGAGTAAATTACCCTTTATTCACAAAGTTGTAACCTCACTGAGGGCTTGATTTCTAAAAACCATCCAGGAAAAAAAAATGCTTTGACATTTTTAAAGAAAAAGTGAGAAGGTAATAAAAATTTAAAGTTTTGAAACAACATGTTGAAAACCAAATTATTTTCCATGTAGATTGGTAGAATAAGCTCTGCAAGAGGCACTTCTACTGGTCTTAAAACCAAAGATGTAATGGGAGGTTCTAGGGACAGGTTGGGAGCTAGGACTCAGACAGGTACTTTACAGACAGATTATCTGGTTTCTCACATTTACTGTTGGATGATATAGGTTTTTCTGATTTGCTTTTTCAAAGACTCTTCAGAAGAATGCGTGTAGCAGATAGCAAAATAGCACTTTCAGAGGATGTTGCACAAGTGTAAAATCAAATGAAAGAAAAAAAATTTATTGAGTTCAATTAAATATTTCCAATTATGTTTTAATAAATATTTTAACCTAAAATGAAGCACAGATCTTTACTCCCATTTTCATGAAATTCCTTTGTCTTCCGAAATATGTGATTGCTAAATTAAGGATTAAAAGGATTAAAAGAATTGTATCCTAGATTTAATATTAAAGAATTAAAAGAAATATATCCTACTTTTGATATTTACTTACAACTGAATAAACTAAATAAGTAGCATGTTTGTTATGTCTGCAAGCAAAATTAACTAAATGAAACAAGGCAGGCTGAATGGACATGCTGATGTCTCTGTTTTCAACAAAGCCTCATTCTGGAAATAGTAACAAACTACAATAAATAACAGAAGTTTCATGTCATGTGTAGCTTTTACTTGCTGAGCAATAATTTATGATCCAAGAATTTTCATAACAAATGGTGCCCAAGCAGTTATACTTTTAACAAACTTCCTGTGTCATAGACACATCATCTCCAACCAATGCCCTAGAGGAGAAAATGAAATTAAATTTATTAGCTGATGGAGAAAAAATTAAACTAGTTACGTTATTTATATACGTTCACTAGACTTTGTTTATTCTTGTTGTCTAAGAAAGCTTTTGCATACCTTTAAAAAGATGCTTCCAACAACTAATTGTCACTACCCATAATTAAACCGGGGCCATATTGCTGCCTTTTTTATCCTAAAAAATCTGCTCACAGCAAGGCACTCAGATAGTTCAGCCACCCACAATCACTCCACGACTATTTGTTTATTGAGAAGGAAAATATGATCAGACTTACAAAACTGGGTATGTACTATTAACATCAGCTTGGAAAGTGTTGTGGTTAGGCTATGGTAAATATCACTGGTAGTAGAGTATTGAAGAGTTTGGGAAGTCATCAACCAGTGCTTTCAATGTGAAACACATGACATAACCACAAGCTGCACTTTATTTAATTTGAAACTGTAATGTGAGAAGTGACCTAATTTAATTCATGTGGCTCCATGTGTTTGAAGTTAATAGACTCTTTCTTACTGGGGGGACAACAAGGCCTTTAACAAAATACCAGCCCTACCATGCCAAGTTGTTTGTCTTTGGGGATTCATTCTTTTCATATTATGATTGAAAATTCATGGATTCCACAGGGATTTCCTGTACCTTTTACTCATTCTATTTGAAGGGGTAATTACTGCAAGTTGGAATAGTTCTCTTATCTGCAGGTGTAATGGGGGGTGGAGTCAGACTGCTCACATACGGTGTACCAGGTCTTCAGCCAGCTGCAAAATGAGGATTCTGGAGATGGAGGCATTGCATCATGATCTAATGTTTACAGGTAAAATTCATCTGACATTGTTCAAAACTTTGACTTTATAGAAATATTTTATAAATTCTTTTAAATTTATTTATATCTTATGGATTTTTTTTCCTGTTCTATATTTCCTGCCCAGAGAGTCAAATTTCTCAAAAATACTACCAGATTACCACCTTCAATTTTTGAAACAATTTTTCAGGTTTCCTGGCCTGATATTGTGGTCTTTTAATGTATCCAACAACAAAAATTAGTACCAACTCTGCCTCCTAGTTCCTTCCCAATTGTTGTTTTCAAAACTTCAAGCTACTCACATTTCAGCATTTGAAATCAAGACAGAGTATTTTGACATACTAAATTCAAAATATTTAACTGCAATCTGCTTAGGGACATCACAGGACTTTTATTTTAATTTTCATTTGGATTCAGCTTCCCCGCAGACTAGGCAGATCATGTTACATGTTATATATTTTGGGGAAAAATCATCATGATGGTTTCTCACATAAAAAAAAAAAAATTACTGTTAAAATGGAAACTGTTCAATATAGAATTTTGATTTGGGGAACAATTATTTTCAATTCTAAAAGCACTTTCATAGGAAATGTTTTATTTGCTACTGAGCAGTGCTTCCATTGCATCGAGGCCTTCTCTGCTGCTCAGATTGTTATCACAGTGAACAGGCTGGGACTGCACCATCAGTGGGAAGGAAGCATAGCTGGCACAGTTGACTTCAACAGACCAAAGGGATACATCATAAATAATGGCATCATACTTAGCCATAAGAACTGTGTGAACAAAGAGGAAGAAGCAATGCTTGGAGTTAGGGCATTTTTCTTCCCAAGTCAACACTACGTGTGAGGGAACCCTGCTTTCCTGGGGATGGCTGAATACCTGTCTGCCTGTGGGAAATGGTGAATTAATTCCTTGGTTTTTGTTGCTTGCATTCAGAGCTTTTGTTTTACCTAACCCATAAATATATGCCCTTTTACCTTTCCAATGGATTTCCCCATCCCACTAGGGAGGAGAGAGGGAGTGGCTGCAGTTTTAGTCTGGGTTTAAACCAAGTCTTGTTTCAAAATACTTGAATTATTCTTTATATTAAAAAAAAATCATTAAAATAATATGAATATTAATCAAAGTTTTCCAGATCTTAACAAAATATGGCTTCCTAGAACCATGAAAATGTCCAAGTGTTAACCAGATATCTGGCCAAAAGTCTTTATACTTTATGCACTGTTTAGGTCACTAGAAGATATTTATCCACAAGTTAATTTTATTCCTGAAATATCTGAAAGACTTGACAGTGGAAACAAAACTAGAATGAGAGAAAGAAAAATCCAAACAGAAAACATAGAAAGAGGAGGAAAAGCAATCACCTCTGGGTTAAGGTTGTCTTCTAGAACCTAGTTAAGGATGTTGTAAGGTAGCAAAAGAGATTATATTCTCCAGCAGTTCAAACACAGTCTCTGTGTAGGAGCTGTATCATATTACATGCTGTGCTGGCTCTGGAACTGATGAGAAATCAAATCTTGATTGTGGGAGGAAGTGAGTCACACATTGCAGGGAAGATATGAAAGGATTGTCCAGGGATATGGAGACTCAAGCTCCTGCCAACAGGACACTTTGAGAACTCCTATCATCTTTTACTGCTCTTATCTATTCTTGACACTTCTATTTTTTTTTTTGGTCAATATCTATATCTGTATAAAGTTGTCAAACTATTTGTTCTCCCTTCCTCCCCAGTTATCACCCATTCAATGAAAATATTTTTATTTTACATTACGATGTAATGCCTAGCTGAATAAGAAAACAGAACTTTCAAAGGCCAACATGTTGTAGTGAGAAAAATAACATAACCTACAAGAAGCTTATTCCTGAAAAGGGCTTTTAAGGTGGGAGAAAAGCATATGAAAATTTATCTGACATTGAATCAAAATTACATTGCAATTTTTGAGAAAGTTATGACCTTAAACACCACAAATCTTCACAACATTTCGATGCAGGTTAGCCTGAGGAATACCTTGTCACAGAGCTCTCACCAGCAGTTTTATTCAATTATTTTCTCATTATGTGTAAAGGGAAGTTCAGGAGTTTTACAGGTTACAGATTCCATATATCACTCTTTGAAATAAAGTACATTTGAATAACTTTCAATAATTTAAGATAGGATCAGTCTTTTGGTAAGGAGACAAAATTCTTGATAGTCCCTGTTAACTATTTCCAATAAATGACTGATATATTAACTATTTGTAAACATAACTTCTGCCATCTTTCCCTTCCTTCCCAGCATAAAAAGATATTCTAATTGGCCTTTTTCTTTCTCTTCAACACTAAAAATCCAGTTACGCACCCTGGATCTTGGTATTCTTCAATGTGGATTCAATACGTGTACATAACCTTCTTACTCAAAGAAATACCCACAACAATTTATCAGTATTTCCTGGTGATTTTCTGCTTACACCTCATAATTCAAAGTGGGCAGTGGAAGCCTGATATTCTTGGTGTGTGTGTATATATATGCCAAGCAGGTATAGATTCCCATTGTGAGGCAGAAGAGCCCCTCTCTGAACTGTTAAGGAGAAAACAGGGCCTTCTTCACTGTGTTCTGCATCTGGGAGCATGCATTTTCTGAAGACCTAAATCCCCTAACAGAGTGAGTTTTCTTCACACCCAAATCAGAGGAGACAGCAAAAGCCGTCTATTTAAAGATTAATACTCCTCACAAGTAATAATAGAAAATAATTTCCCTTGAACAACAAATGGTTTCTTTGATTAGTACAATTCTGAAACCATTAAGACAGTATTTTCCTTTCCAAGATATACATTAATTCAAGAGTTTCTCCCAAGCCTCCTTTCTCCGAGCTATATGCCATTGTCCCTTTTTGCACTGACACTAGCAGGAGACAGCAGCCCAGCAGCCTCTGAAAGGCAGGAGACCTGCCTGGGCCCACAGAGGGTCACGTGGTGGTATCCACAATCCTGGATTCATCCGCAGGAAGACCAAGCTGCAGCGGGTGTCACTAGCCTGAGAGACAGACATTATTTTCCACATATTATTTATTTCTCTTCAGGGACTATCAGCAAGATTTTTAAAATTTTTAAAGCCACTTCAAGTCATGGCTTTCTGGCTTCTCTGCTGAAAATAGCAACCAGTCAAAACACCTTTGATAGAAAAATTCTACATCAGAAGATGGAGTTTCATCAATTTGACTTTTTTTTTCCCCAAGTGGAACATGTCAATTTCAATTAAGCTTTATATGTGGATATGTCAAAATGAATAATTTCAAGTTTTGTATTTGGTTTTGATAAAATAAAATGTTTTGGTTTGTCTTCATTATGTTGGGGGTACAGTAAAAGACAGGACTGGAAAAATCTAATGTCTTAAGCATGTTCAGCTTCATCAATGTCTCTTTCTAAAATGCCACACTCAGAAAACCCCTTCCTCTCAACTGTGAACAATAGTAAATTCTCTCTGAATAAGAGTTATTTCCCATGTTTGAGCCATTTTACTGATATATGATGAGAAATTCCCAATTTAGCTAATCAGTTGATCACATATTTCCATATCAAAATTATTTATTTATTTATTTATTAAATAATTTTTTAAATTTTTATTTATTATTGTTGACTTTATTATTGGTTACCTCAGTATTTTATTATTATCTTTCCAATAACAAAATCCTGTTACCATCTTACAAGAAGGCTTTGAGAAACTTTAGTCCTCATGATGTATCAAATATCTGAGTCTTTTATTAATCTCCAAGTTATTTTTTCAGATGCTTATGAACAGTTTTATGATTTGCTTCAAGTTACACTGATCTGTCTCTAGGTCTTCATTTTATGGAAAATCTATCTTTATTAAATATTCTTTGGTCCCCTATGGAGGGGAGGGGAAGAGAAATTTTTAATGATTTCTACTTTAAAATGAGGTTTGACTCTTTGTCTTTCAATTTTTTTTCTTATCCTTTGAACAGCAGGGCAGGGTGTTCTTTTGAAAATGAGTAAGAATCAGCCAACCCACCTTGAACTATTCTTTTTTTTAATGTCAGATTATGGTCAATTAATAATGAAAACAGAGAGAAGATATAGAGAATAGTAAAAAGAATTTATGATGTTTTTTCTGTGTTTAAGAAAATATTTGAAAATAAAAATCAGGGCAAAATTAATATTTTTTTTTCCTGCTAATTGGCTATTGTCTAATTTACATGTCAATAAATACATTTGGTTTTTCTGCACAGGTTTCCAGCCTTTTGTTCCAGATCAGGTTTCTGTCACATTGAATGGGGAACATTTTCTATTATTTTGTACATAAAAGAACTACGTTTGCGTTAAATATACACAAAGACATAGCCATAGAAATAAACTATAGAAGAACTAAATATGTTGAGTTAGATGTGAAAGACCCCAGTATCACTGTCTATTTTTTCTCACCCAGATATTGTCCTTGGAAATATGCCCCAGACATAAAAGGCCATTCTTCCCAACAAATACTTGGGAAAGCATCTCTGATAAAGTTCAAATTACAGAATAATGAGTGCGACATCAACTCTCTGTATTGTATACTAATTTTGGCAGTGCTATTAGAAAAAGAAAATAACAAGAGACACCCATTAAGGATGAGCTCAGAGGGTCTCATTTTCAAAGCATTGAAGCAAAAGGCCGCTTGCAAGAATATATGCCCAATTGCATGCTTAATCTGCAGGCACAATTACTGTGACTTCATGTCATTCTCAGGTATTGAAACTCAACTGCCTATTTCCATGCACGCAACGCAATTTGCATTTGGAATCACAGTAAATGTGCATTCAGATTAAATGTGTAATTATCCAGGCAATTTTGCACATGGCCCTGAGCTTCTAACATTTGGAAAAATCAAACCCTGGAGGCTGTGCTCCTCTCTTGAATATACAGAACTACTACTGTCCCATTAAAAGGGTAATCAAGAGCAGAATATGTTTTCACAGCACCCTCCTTTTATAAACAATTTTTTCTTGTACTGAAAATCTAGCCCAAACCCAGAAACCACTTAAAAATAGGCAATGTATTTATCAACTCCTTTACACATTGGAATGCCAGATGAGCACAAATAACGCTGACAACTCGGCACCACAATAGAGGGAGCAATTAAACACTCTTGTACTCAAAGGGTGCTTTCTTGTTCTGTGTTTCATAGCTATAGTAGGAACAAAGGGAGGAGTATAACAAGAACCTAAGCAAGGAAACTAGAAGGCAAAGATAGACATTTAAATGAGAGAAAATGAGAAGAAAAGTCTCCAGAGTAGGTCGGCAATTTTGTATTCAGAACTCAGCTGAACAGGTTAAAAAAAACATAAACCATAAAAGATTGCTAAACTCAGTGGGTCTTAACTACATGTGATAATAGTATTAACACAGGAGACACTTACAAAGCACTTTTCAGCTGCAGGCCCCAGAATACTTTACATGAATGGTTATTATTACTAGCACTCTACAGAAAGAAGACCCAAGCTGTTGAAAGGTTCTGTCACATGCTAACAACCAGTCAGAAGCCAAGAAGCAGGCCCCTTACCTATTTCTGTGGTTTTCCTGAGAATCCTTAAAGTAGGAATAAAAATGAGAGCATAGCCCTTTTTGCACAGGCATTAGAGTACAGCAGAATAGCCAGCTTTTCTGCAAGGGAAATTTGTGTGGTTACAGGGCAGTTGAACAAAAATTTAGAGGAATTCAAAGATTGCGCTACTCTAAAACTGTTAAGATTTTCTGTAAAGAAGTAGCTTCAAATTGTCATTCCTCTAAATTATTCCTTGGTGTGTGTATATATCTGTCACATATCTGTTACCAGTATTAACATAAATACAGCCAGTATAGAACTTCCTTGTGCAATTTAAATGGTGATTTTAACAACAGACATATAAATAGAATTACTCCTTCCTTTGGAAGAAATGTTTCATAACTTTATTATAGTATTCTATAATAAAGAAATCTGCCATTGAACTGCTATTTATATGAATCAGTTATAAATATCAATAGATAGTGGTGCAGAGTATGTCTATTAATGGAAATGCATTTTGTTTAGTTCTAGCTATAAAGAATCACTTTCCACCTAGCGTTCTTAATGTGAATTTTGAATGACTACATGGCTGCGCATTTAAGTTGTTACTCATGACGTCCTGTGCAATGGAAAGGGAACAAAGTGCAGGTGAACACTTCAAAGAAAGAGGCAAAATGGCCCCTTTGCATCTGCTCTATGTGCTTTCTACGAACAGTGCTTACCTATCATGTAAAAATGCCTTGCATGAAGAACATGGCCATGCCATGTGTAGAGAAGCGGTATTTGGGCATCCATATTCTTTCATGCTCTATAATCTTTACAAGAGTAACACCATCTCTTCCCCAGAACCTTGGTTTGTAGGAACCCTTGCCAAGACAGAAATTCTTCAGATAACAGAAGAAATTAGTGTTTTCTCTGAGACTCATTATGATAGAAGATGAGAAAGCAGAGAGGCTTGCAGAGCAGGACATCTCTAGGATACAGCTGCAGGTTCCTTCAGAGTCCAGTGAGCAACTAGCTAAATTCATTCTGTGTCTTCAGTAACATCTCCAGCTCACTCTCTGGACAGTGATGTGCAGGGATGTTCTTGAGCACTCTGTCCCCTACTGTAGAATGTCTGTCTTAAAACACTACTCCTCCTAGCCAGTAACAACAGCAGAACTTGCAACCAGGAGTGGTTCAGCACCAGTAGGGGCAGAAAGTTAGTTTTTAAACCCCTTGCTTCAGTGAGGGTAGGCCCATAGACATAGCCTTGCTGTATCCTTTGCTCTAAGTATCCCAATACTAGGTCCCAAAACCCTGTTACTGTCATTATGGGAACAGGAGAGATGTACATAAAAAATTTTCTGAAGACAAGGGTTACCTGGCTGGACACTTAAACTGTATTTAATAACAACTGGAGTTCCTACAGTACTGATCCAGTGCTGAAAGTAACTGTCAGCTTTTCAGTAGTCTTCATAGGTATTTTTAGCAATCTAAAAGGGGGTCTTCTGGCAAGTGGGGGAACTTGCATTATTTCTGCAATTTTGACCCTCCAGCAAAATGTGAAACTGCCACAGCTCTTAGATTAAAATGCTGGTGCAGTCCAAACATCAAGTTCTTACTCACCAAAATTTTCATGCACTTCTTTTTGTGGCGTGATTTGGAGGTATGACAGCAAACACCTGCTCCTGGCTATGTCCACAGAAATGTTAGAATCAGCTCTCTTTGTTGTTATTACACTGTATCTGGATAGTAATTGCCTCAACAGTGCAAGTATGATGTCATGTAACTGATTTCACCTTTCTCTGATTCTGGACATGTTACTTGCAGAAGATGCCATGAGAAAAAAGCACTGGTATCACTCATGTTAACAGTCCTGTTGTTCTGCACTGTTGGAAATGAATATATTTCAGAATGGCAACTCGTGAATTAACATCTGTAGCAGAAACGAGACATGATGAGGTCTATTAATGAAAGTGTTCCTTCCAAAGTTCTGTTACATTGAACACCACACGCAAAAAAAAAGTATAGAATAAGTATAAAATATACATGAAAATGTACTCACTTTACATTGGCTCATATTTTTAGAGTGATGAACAAACGTATCCATTGCATGGAAAAAAATGTACCTAGGAACAAGAAGGGTTTTCACAGTGAAATTAAATGATCTACAGCATTCTTGAGAACCTTTGTTAAAAGGTTCTTTTTGTTCCTGGTGTGAATTTTCTTAACCCTTGCTTTTGTGGGAGTAAGTTCAGGCTGTGAATAGCATTTAAATATAATTTTTCACATAATGCCTAGCCTACTTTCAAAACTCAAGTAGCAATTTAGTTACCTGGATTTTATTATATATTTCTATTTCAAATCTCACCTGTGGTTTGAACATATTTTGTCTTTTATTTCAACTCGGTTGCTATGACTCAAAAGCCCATGCTAGACTAGAATATGGTAATAGAGGCAATTATATAATTGAGTATGCAGCACTACTCTCAGGTTAAGGTTTCACACCTGGGTGTCATTATTCTCTCCCATATCAATTTATTATTTAAGGACTTACCATTTGAAAGCTCTTAGTGCGCTCTGGCAATTAGAGTTGCAGAGTTTCTGTCTGCAGTAGCTGTATTTATTTTGCTCTCCTAGCTTTTTGTGATAGAATAATTAGATCTGCTTATAATTCAGTAATGGCAGAGTCCTCTGAAACTGCCAATATTGCCCAGCCTCTCTTTAATCATCTGCATTAAAAAAAAGATAGGTGGGGTCTGTATCACACACACACACAGAACTAGGAAATAGAATTATGGTAAAAATACATCCAAATATTTCAATTTTATTCATATTGGTAGACGAGATTGATTTCTGCACCGGACCTACAATAGCTGAGAACATTACATAGTAGCTTACCAAGGGAGTAAAATTCCCCAATTTAAAAACATGAACAAAATCAATTTTGTTATGGTAATATTAAATATGTGTTATTTATGTTATGGCATTTAAATTACATTGTTATTCAAACTAGGCTGTGCATCACAACTCATTGGAAAATTTTGGAAACAATCAGCTCCGAAGTTTATTCATTCAATGCCATGGGCACTAATAACATTATTTGCCTTCTTAAAGCCACGAAAAGGAGAGTAAGTTTCCTGTTTTACCAATATTACTTTTATACTTGTTAGAATAAACCAAGCCTCTCTTTGATTGAAGGGATGGGCCCTTAATAAAGACAGCAAGAAAAAGAGAATAAAAGCCACAGAGTTGTTCAAACTTATATGAAGATACATGCATGTCTATATATGCACAACATCAGCAGAACACCTTTATGGGTACTTGCATCAAAAATGTTGCTAGATAGTTGATATTTAGGTACACAGAGGACACCTTCAGAGAAATGTGTCCAAGCTTGCTGTAAAGTAATGTCAATTAGTATCTGAAAAGGAGTTTACATTTTCCTAGTCTATACATGGAATCACAAAACTTGGTGAATTGTACCAAGTAAATAGTCACAGATATTTTCTCTATCCGAACATTCACTGTCAGATGTATCACTTCTTCCTTCTCTTGAGTGTTTGCCTCACCATAACATAAGCTCACTTATCATGTGCGATTTTCATCGCTTTACATATCGAGCTTCTAAAACAAAAGCTCAATAAATTTATTTCAACCTCTGTAATGTTGCTTGGCTAGGGTCATGTCTACTTAACTGCAAACATGCTTGTCTTTTTCCTTTGCTACTTTGTATTTTATGTGCTTGTATTAGAAAGTCAGTGCAAATAGCATGTAAACATTATAAGAAAAGAAGGATAAAGCCAAAGGCAGAACAACACCCTGTCAGACTTTCTTCACGCAGAAAAGTAGAACCAGAAATCTGAAAATCTTTGATATTTACCCTTGTATGTTCCCAAATGTTCTCTTACCCTTGAATGTTCCCAAATCCCCTTTTCCCCTGATCTTGAACTCCCAAAGTAGGAGAGATAGAAAGAAAGAAAGAAAGTAGAAAGAAAGAAAGAAAGAGGACAAAGCCAAATCCATAACTTCTACAACAAATAAGTTTTCTTAGACAGCAATCTATGAAACCACAAATATAAAAATGAGTCCTTGCAGAAAATTCACAAAAGGTAGTGAACCACTAGAGTGTATAATTCAAGCTAATTTAAATAATGAGCTGAAAAAACAATGTTTAGGTTGGAACTTAAAGAGTATATTGTTATGTATTTTATGCATCAATAAATTATAAAATATAACCTGATTAATATAATTACATAGCAAAATATCATGCAATTCTAGGAAAGGGTAAAATGATTTTGTGAAGTGTCTAAACTTGGTGCAATGTCTAAATTTGGAAATGGTGAGTATAGCAAACTCCACATAACATTAGAAGACCTTAAAACCCATAAGTTTTAGTACACCAAGTCCTTCTGTTACAAATCACATCCACCAAATATTTAATTGTACCATTCACCTTAAGAGTAACACTTCTTCACTGGTGCTGCTGGCCAAGGCCGTGATGATTTATTACACATGTATTCTGATTCTGTCATGCCTGAATGACATCTGTCTATTTCTATTTCAGGGCACCTGACACTATGGTATCTGAGCAAAAGCATGAGACACACTAATGTGCACAGATCAGTTACATGATAATTTGCTTTAAGCATTACAGCCATTTTGAGTCTTTTTATACACTCTTCAGAAAGGGCAGCATTGAAACTAATAGCCTTAAATTTTGTTCTGGGTATTATGTGGCTAACTGACATTTAGAAACAGAGTCTCAACAGTTTTATTTGAACAACAAACAAGACCACAACAGCATAAAGTGATTAACGTCTGTGAAAATGAGTGCTGGAATTAAGCAACAAGGGACTCAAACCTTCAAAGAAAATTAGAGAAAAATCTTCTGAAGGTTAAGATTTGGAATTCCATTCACCAGTTTCTCATGTATTGATTTTTGCCAAAATAAATGTTAAATTAAAAATGTCTCCAGCATAAGCAAAGACTTCTCTCTGGGAGACATTGGTAGTAAACAAAAGGCAGTTTATCACCAAACCTTCACAGGACAAGAAACCGACTTTTTATTTCTATTTGATTCCTCTTTCATGAACACTTGCATAACTGTTGAGTGTCACATTAAAATATCTATCCAGAAAAGACAAGGGCAGATTGGATATTTCCTCAAGTTACTGGCAATCAGAAGACTCTGAGTTTCCTAATTTTATCCATTTATTAAGGTGGTTTTGTAATCACTAGGGATATAAAGGCACATCAATGAGAACCTATTCACCAAAGCAAAAGTTTAAATAAAAAGGTGGAAATACCCAGTACTTATCTAGACATTCCCCAAGTAATGCTGGGGGTTAGAAGGCAAAGGGATGCATTTCATGACTGGAACAGTAGAATTTTGTAAAATCACTTATATATCATATTAACATGAGGACACATGATGACCCTTTATATGTTTCAAATTTGAGTCTTTATATATTTCGAATTTTGCTTTGCTTTGTTTTTACATTTCAAAAATATATGTCTTCCCACAGTGTATGCTGAGTGCAAACAACAGCTAAAAGATTAATGAAAAATTACTGCATTTCTGTCTGAAGTTAGAGAAACAGAGATTTGTAGAATTGGCAGCATAAGAGAAATGTCTAGTCCCTAAGGAAATCCAGTCTGTAAGGCAGAGTCAGAGCAAGAGTTTTATCATGGTAGGTCATGAACAAAAATTGTAAAAGTACTATCCCAAAATTCAAAGGGGAAACAATATTACTAATCTGCATCAATGCTTTGTAGATTTTCTGCTTTATAAAATGACAATTTGAAAGATAATTGCTTGTCAAGCTGTCTACTCCATGTAATCATTCCTTACACTGTCAGCCATAATTGAACAGAATTCTGGAAAGAAGATTCATAATTTCTAAATAGAAGTTGGTAAAAATTGTTCTCTAGTTTATGCACCTACTGAAAATGTAGTATAAATAAGGTATGCCCAAAAATCTGTAGAACTTTGTTTCTCTGTTTGTGATTACAACTAAGCAGTTATCATTAAAGGTATTTTTAAGCCTATATTCCTGAAATTAATGCAGAGTTAGGTTTCTTCTTGTATGGGGATGTTTCTAAGGTTGTACACCAGGACGTAGTCAGCTTATAAAACAAATACTGAAGTCACATGAGACAGTAAAAAAACCTTTTATTTCTGAAAAAGTTCTTTGGGCAGATTAAAATTATGTTGTTGAATACAGTCAGTGGCAAGAACATATCTTTTCATGAGAACACAGGAAATTATCTTTAGTCCTTGATAAATGTAATAAAGGTTTAGTATCCTTATTAAGAATGCCTTGCATTTAATTATTTTTGAAGTGTTTATGTTACGGCAATTGCTCTTGAACACCTGGCTCATTTTTGCTATGAGTAAATACTTAGCCCAAAATTTCTTAAACTTTGAATTAGTTAATTTCCAAGAGAACTACTGATTTTACATCTAAAGCAATCAGTAGAGCAGTATAACTTCACAGCCACTCAAATCTACTAAATATAAAGCTCTTGTGTCTTTCCCCATTGCTGCCCCTGGAAGGGGCTTCAGTGGCTCCTGGATTTCCTACAGCACTGATTTGCCCTACAGTACTGGTCCTGTCAAAGTGGCAGGATGCAAGAAAAGTAATTTAGAAGTACCAAGTTCTTAGAACACTTCAGATATATCATTCCCCCTCAATTTAGTGATTAATGCATTTTAGAGGAATTACAAATATTTTGACTGTTGCATATGCAGACACTTATAGAAAGAGATGAATGTTGATAGATTTTCAAGAGCCAAGCACATTTATTTAGGGAGTCAGCCATTTGCATTTGCACGGTTCTTCTTAACACAAAAGGCCCAGGAGCATCCATATTGATTGCATAAAATTGCAATGTTATGGGTAGAATAGTTCCAACTACATCAGGATGAGAAAATAGATCTCTGATTACTCAAATCATCTTGTTCAAATTCTTTTCAGTAGAATCACAGAATTAAAAAACTTTTGTTTCCACATACTTGAAGCAATTCAATTTCTCCTTTAAACCAAACAGTGTCATATACACTTCACAGTTCCATGTATACTCCAAATTGGGATAAACATTGTACTAAGAGACTTAAGTCAGTAATAAAAATAAAAAACTTTAATAAACTGGAAAAACTATTTCCTGTGTGCAGAAAAATTCACAGATTATTTAAAGAATATCAGTTTTTATTTTAGAACACGTGCCTATGAAGAGTAAAGAGAAAGAGTTTTGTGGGTTGGTACTCTCTAGGTAACTTCTACACTTCGAGGCCCTCTCTTAGGCACACAGAGATTCAATTAGACACTCTGCTGTGTCATTCAGCTAAACAAGTTTCATAAATTTAGGTTTCCTGTCAGTTCTCATATATCTTCAACCTCAAAGTCAATCTTAATGTGCTTTTAATATTTTTTCCCAGAATAACGTCTTTCCAAAATCCTACTCTGATATTCCTATAGAAGTTATTAACATCTAAAGAGATTAGATTAATATTTATATAGATTATTATAACATTTATATAGAATTTACACATTTTTCCAAGCATCATAAACATGTTTCTCTGGGTTTATGAGTTTTTTTTGGTGGGTTGGTTTTTTGCTTTTTCATTTTGGGGTTTATTTGTGCATGCATGAGTACGGTTTTGTTTTGGCTTTTCCTGTTTAAATTGCCCCTGTCAGATGGTGAACTTGAATATGTAATTTTCTGGATGTGTAATTTCTAAGCAACTTCCATATCTGAACTGTCTGTACCTTTGTCCGAAATGCCAAAGAGAGGAAACAGCACCACAAAGCCGAGTACATCTTAAACTATTACCACATTTGTTTCTATTTATCCACAAGTTCATTCTTGTACTATGTTATTGGTAATCAAAAAGTCCTGATTTATCATTCATTAAGTCTTTCTTCTTCCTAAAGCATTCCTGATATTTCTTTTCTCTTTACGAGCTAAATCTTTTTATGGCACTAATTACTTAACATTGATACTGCTTATTTCAAATCTCTTTATTTCAAATGGAAAACTACTACAGTGACTGAAATTTTTTTATGAAAAACAAGAAAAAGTTCAGAGTTGATAAGAACCAGTATGTTCAAGAAGGAATCCTTAAAACTCCTTGTTAGACTACGGCAGCAAAAGTATCCACGGTCCAGCATTAAAGTATCTTCTAAGCTTGTCATATTCATCCCCACGAAAAATTTCAGGAAAAGTAATAATGACAGAAAGTAATATTTTTTCATGTGGCAATGGGGACAGCGTAAAAATTAGGAAGATAGGCAAAGAAAATACACGTTTTTTAACCATCTCTTTCCTCTCTTTGATCCAGCTTATAAATACCTTTTTGCTTCATTTATAACTCAAGTTTAGTGGTGTACAAAGAAATTACGGAGACAAACAGTAGGGATCAAAACTAGTGAATTTTGCATATTTTCATGCCAATAACATCATTACAGAATGATGGAATTTTTCTTAAAAGCTTCAAGTTTTCCATTAAAGAGGAACTACGATCAGATATTTTAATGCTGGAGGTATGGAAAAATATTCTGTATGTTTTGCTTGAAAAAAAAGTGACTGTAGATGGAACGGAGAAATTCTCAGATGTTTCTCCACAGTGAAGTCCTGATCAGTTAGGGCCTTTTCCTGACTGATTCCCTCTGTGACTGTTTCTTAAATTGCCTGTATCACAGAAACAGAGTGTCACTGGCCATTCCATTTTCCTGAGTAAGTGTTACTACTGATGTTCAGTGAGGGTCACTTCCAAATCTATAGCTTTTCCTCTAGAATTATATATAGTAGTATTTTCATAGGAGTAGATAATTCCAGTAACCATTCTGTTGTCACTGTTAGGGAGAAAAGAAAGCATCATAAGGCCTTGCAATGGGCTATGATGTTCTCTTTTCAGTGTGCTGACATAACATTTAGAACATGCCATCAGCAAAGGCAGAAGCAGGGTCATGCACTGAGAAGGAATAACCCCAGTCACCAGCACAGGCTGGGAGCTGATCTGCTGGGAAGCGGCTCTGTGGAGAAGGGCCTGGGGTTCCTGGTGGACAGCAAGCTGTCCATGAGCCAGCAGTGTGTCCTGGTGGCCAGGAAGGGCAACGGTGCCCTAGGGTGCATTGGGAAGAGCAGTGCCAGCAGGGTGAGGGAGGTGATCCTGCCCCTCTACTCAGCCCTGGTGAGGCACATCTGGAGTGCTGTGTCCAGTTCTGGGCTCCTCAGGACAGGAGTGACATGGAGCTCCTGATGTGGGTGCAGCAAAGGGCTACAAAGATGGTGTGGGGATGGAAGCACCTCACTTATGAGGAGGGACTGTGGGACCTTGACCTGTTTAGTCTGGAGAAGAGGGAACCTCATCAATGGCTGCCTATTTGAAGGGAGAGTGTCAAAGAGGGCGCATCAAGGTGGTGCTGAGCAGTGGGACAAGAGAGAATGGAGAGAATCTGATGCGCAGGAAGTTGCACCTGAACATCAGGAACAACTTCTTTACTGTGTGGGTGACTGTACACAGGAAAATCTTGCCCTGAGAGATTATGGATCACCCTCACTGGAGGTATTTAGGAGCAGTCTCGGCACAATTCTATACAATGAGTTATAGGAGCAGGGAAGCTGGACCAGATGTCACCTTGTTGTTACTTTCAAACTTACCCCTTGTGAGATTCTGTCAAAATATCAGACCCAGTATGATTGTCCTGAGATTCTCTCACTGGAACAAGGCCAGTGTATTGATGTTATTATGTTTGTTGATGTTATTTTTATTGGCACACAGCAGCTTTCTGAGGGTATAAAAATCCCAGAAAATTTTCCTGTGACATTGAGAACATCTCACAAATAAAATGCTTTTTCTTAGCCTAGTCCCAAATGTCATTGACATTTTCAGAATTTTTCAACTTTTACACTAAGTCTATGGGAAAAAGGCTACTGATATTTTAAATTTAAGTATTTATTGAAAGGCCAGAACCTGACTCCCAAGTACATAAGAGACAAATTCTGTTAACTTCAGTTACCAGCAGAAAAAGCAATGTGCTTTCATGTAAAATACCAATACCTTTTAAATCTCAATTTCATAATGTGTTCTGAGTTTTCTCTGAAACCTACGAGAAAAAGCCCAAGGGAGTTCACTTGAAAGATGCTTATTTTTTACATATTTTATACAAAGATGAGTGTTTATTTCAGTTTTTAAAAGGAAAGGTAAGGAAAGCATTAGTCCAACTTAATGTAATGCAAATAACTTCTCTGCCTTGAAATAAACAAACAAGCAGGATAACAGCATACGTTGGCACTCACAAGCGGGTGGTCTATTTTGGTATGTAAACATGAAGTTTAAGACCACATGCAGCTTCTTGATGATTTCTATTAACTCATTTCTGAAAAGTCTTACATAATGAGAATAAGTAAATATTCCTCTATGGGAAAAAACCTGTTGAAGAGAAAATTGAATCTACAATGAAAATTGAATAATTAATTCAATCTATTGGACATTGTGTAATTTAATTTGTTCTTCTTAAAAACCTAGTGACACAGACAACCAGTTTCTAGCCAGTGATATTATCCATGGTCATAATATGATCAAGAATAAATGACTCAAGATCTTTCCAAGAAAGAACTTTTCTACTTTTTATTTTAGTAAAGCCTTAAAACAGAGATGGAAACTCTCAGCTTGATATTAGGCTTCATAAAACAAGTACTTTAACTTACTGAAGCAGTGCTCACATTCTGTATATCTTCCTGTCCTTTCTCTCTCTATGCATAATCCTAAACCTCCTTCTTGCTCCTTCTTCACACCTTTTTGCTAAAATTCCATGTCCTGCCTCATCCATTCCTACCCTAATATAGTTTTTCTCACTGGGATTTGTTTCTTACCCCCATTCTCTCTCTTGTTTCCTCTTTCTCTCCCTGACTCTTCCTCTCTAATAGGAATAGAGAGCTCTTTTCCTATTAATGGCTTCTTTCCCTTCAACTACCTCTCTCATCCAAACACTCTTTTCAAGTCATGGAAGAGACGTTCCTCTCTTTCATACTACCTGAACACCAGTACAGGAGAAATGAAGATTAAGAAAAATAACCCTTTTGATCAACTTTTGTCCCTGGCAAAGGAACAGACCAGAGCAGTAACCACTGAGAAAATCTCGTTTTGAATCTCAAGCCCCAAGCAGATGCCATCACTGGTGCATTGTAGAAGAGCTCTGAGAAGCAGAGCTCTGAGGAGCAAGAGCAGAGTATTTTTGTAGCCAGAGTCTCTAGAAATTTAGCTGGCAAATATAAAGCACAGGAAGCTACGTATTTTATCTCAATGTAGGCAGCTTTCCATAAGAACAGCTAAAGGACATATCTGAAACAAAACACCTCCACAAATATTTGTGTGCTACATTTATAGACTACTGCAAGTGTCAACAGAGTGTTCTCACCAAAGTGGTTGATGAAAATATTGTAATTATGTATTTCAATTTAACTTTGGCTGATTCTCAGAAATAACTGAATGTTGTTAGCTGAAGGAGAGTTTATTCTTTTGTTTAAATCTGCTTAAGGAAGACGTTTGAAATCAAACATTTTAGTTGGACCTGCCACAACTCTCAAATTGACATGCAACTGAAAGAAGACCATAGGATGAAAAATCAGTGTGGAATCCCAGCAGCTGCCATGTCTGCTTACATTGCCTGTAATCTCAATTACTACTTAGAATCAGCATGTTGCTTTCACTTTCTCTAAAATTACCTCCCACCATTTGATTCCGATGCCTTAGTTTATGTGACCTATTTGTCAGTAGTACAAATGAGTTATCTAACAAATCATTCAAGTTACACCAAATAAATTTACTGTGAAAGTTTGAGGGCAATGCTTGGCCTAATCATTTTCAAATGCTGGACTGTCTTGCAAGACACCTTATTAAGAGGCTACCTTATGGAAAATCCCATAGTTACCATGAATTTCAAAAGACTGATCATGTTTAAACTTATCTGCCTCAAAAGAGCTTCAGTTTCTGGCACAGTTATGATCTAACTAACAGCTCTCCAGACTTGCATGACAAACACCAGTGGACAGCAACAGATTACTGTTTTAAAGGCAGGCTTTTAACTCCCTGTCTCCAGCAAAAATGGGAAAAAATATGTGACCCCTAGAGAAAAAATCTTGTTGGTAGAGTTGGAGGTGGAAGGATGCAAGTGTAGTGATTGTGCGTAAATGATATTAAGTAAATAATATTAAGAAAAGCCAAGAGTGAATTTATACATTAGTTAGGGAAAAATCCAAACCAAAGACAATTCTCTCCAATATGCCTGTTACTAAGTATGATGACTGTAATAAAGCTTTAGATGGAAATAAGAAATAAAAAGAGTCAACACCTTAAACATCAGCATCAGAGCAGAAGATCCTCAGCAAGAGAGTGGAGAAAAGAACAGAATGTCTTTTATTGTCTATTTAGTGGGTTAGCTCCCCAAAAAATATTTATGAGAGAAAGGATTATGGAAAACAAAACTCTTATCCTAACGGATCATATGGTTGGTTGTGCTAGACGGACTCATTTATCTCCATTGAAGGAGGACAAGACCTTTATAATTCACTTGTGGCTTCATTGCTTGTGAATTATGAGCCTTGCCCCCTTACTAGTGGGCACCAATCTGTTATCCCAGCAGACTGCTGTTGTTGTTATGCACTTTTTTCCTGCTTTATTGATAGGTGCCAGAAGATCTTTTTTTCCCCTTATCCGTACCTCACAAATACAATGAAATGTACTTTCTTCTGACATAAAACAAGTCTAGATGGTTATACAAGGTATATCCAGCTGAAGTCCTTTGAATATCCTCTGTATCTCTTTATATCCTTTAGAAATCAAGTACTATATAATTTCTTAGAGCTTTAAAATCTCTCAATCATAAAAAGTGATCATTTAATCTATGAAAAAGGACAAAAACATATATTAGTGAGTGTGAAATCAAAGACTTACTGTACCTGCTAATCAAGAATTTATAGGCTTAGAAATGTATAGGCTTAGAAATAATCCCACAAAGATGAATATACAAATATTTATTGACAAAAAGGGACTAATAAGTGTGCCAGATGACTGTCAGTCATGCAGATGCAGAGGGCTCCTATACTGCCTTCATGCCATAGCTATTAGTGTCACCTAGTGCATGAAATTATCATTCCCAACAGGAGATATATATACCTCGATGCTGACTCTGTTGAAAGCCTGGAAGTCATTTGAAGTTGATTATGAAGTACACATGGTAAATCCTGATGCATAAAAGTTGTTATTAAAAATAGTAACTAGGCTGATACATTTAAACTTAAAAGTTGTGGGTTTGAATTTCATGTCTTTTTGGGGAAATTTAATCTGCTAGTGGAACTGCTGTAAAAATTTAAAAAGCCTTCATATAATCCATAATAATCATAATCCATTATTTGTAATGAACATGTGAAAAATAAGGTTTTTCGTTTGCATAATATTTGTGGAAGAGATGAATTTGTGGTAAATATGTTCGTGCAACTGCAGTCTCAGACAGATCCAATTTTCTTTTAATTCTATCTGTTATTGAAAAACATGAATTTTTTTGTTGTCAGAATTAAATTAAAAACTCCCCAAACATATAATTTAGTTTTCTTTCCATGTCAGAGTTGTTTCTATCTGCATTGTTTAGTATAAGAAAAGAAAAAGCATCTAAAGTAGATGTAATATGTTAACAACAAAGATAAAGTGAAATAGCTTTGAAACTGATTTTTCCTTTCTGGTAAATGATGTTCTCTAATATGGGAGTGAATAAAGTTCAGCATGGCTTGTTCAGTTTTTTGCTAATCACTTAGTAATAGCTCAGGGCAAAATGCCTTGGAAAGATTTTTAGTTCAGTAAAACTGAGAAATTGAACACTAAGCTAGTAAAAGAGAGAGAGACAAAAGAAAAGTGCAAGCTCCCATTAGTATTACATTGGACAGGGACAGTAAATAATTGAGAGTTGTCACCTAGAAGTTTCTTCATTATTCATGGGCTTATATTTAGTCCTTTGTATCAGTGCCATCTAATCTTGTTACGTCACTTGCACTCCTCAACTCAAACATTAATATGTCTGCTACTGACATGTGATACACACTGGCTTTTCAGAGATATCACAGGCTGCTGATCTGCACCAGTCAAGAGCAATGTAATTGACACTGGCAGACAGAAATATTACTGCCAGATTGAAGAACATAAATAATAAAAAAAATTCTTGCAATACTGCACAAAGAAATGTCCATAATAAGAAAAAGATCTCTTCAATCACATCCACTGAGAATCAGCCCCAAATTAAAATAGCAACAAATTAAATGCAAGGGTCCCATTCAATTATCCTGCGTGTCTGTTCTCTTTTGATAATACACTGTTTAGCTTCTGAGCAGCTGTGCAGGTTACTGTGAAGAGAAAGGGAAGATTGCAAGTAAGTATTTGAGATCATGCTTCTGTTTCAAGGTTTAAACACCTGTAGAGGAGTCTCAACAATTTAGCAGAAGATACAGATATTTAGAAAAAAAAGCAAAGATAAATGTACCGAAATGGCTGCTTCATATTATCATGGCAATAATATAAAAATGCAGTGACTGGTCTGCAAAACTAATGAAGAGGGAAATAAAAGTGAGGTTTGAAAATTAATATATTGTCTGTCTTAGGAGTTTTAGGAAGTTCAATTTTAACAAATGTGAAATAATTAAAAGCTAAAGTCAATTTAGTGCCATACCAACTGTATGCCTACACCACCAGTGGGTATGTATCAGTGTGTTAAGAGCTTAAACATAAACTGTGAGCAATAAAGTCTGTCAGGTTTGCTTCTAATAGTGCTGGTGCACTTTAATATGAAGGACAAGATGGGAAAAGTGAAGAGGCACTTATGTATTCATCACTGATGGGGAAAAAAAGAGTATTAAAAAACCTATCAGCCCTATCAGCATCAGCGGGATGCTCATCCGAATCCACCTCTCAGGTAAACTAGAAACATAGTTGGATAGAGTGAGATGAAGATGAGCAAGTCCAATAGATTGTGAGGATAGTTAAAAAAGAAAGAAAAAAAAAGTGGGGAAAAGGAAATGGAAGATGGGAGAAAAATAAAACAACTTCTTAAGAAAGGAAGTAACATACTACATCTTTCCTGGATTGCTCTAAACTGAAGGAGAGTTTCTGTTCCTTCTAATTTCTACCTTTACTACAGAAACCAAACCATGACTTTTCTTTGATTTTAGGAAGTGACATTTCTTCTCCCTCTCAGATGGCATTGAACAAATAATACCCAAATAATCCCTAAATCAGACAAAAGTTGCATCAAAAATTGTCCTATTTACCTGGAGTTCAGTACAATTGTTTGTTACCATGCTGTGTATTAGTACACCCTAAGGTCAATGAACAGATAGACAGATACAGTTCAGCGGGAGATGGAGCAGGTACAGCTGTGTTATATGGTAGGGAAACACCTCTACGCTTCTGATACAATAGGCAAAATTAGGGAAAGAAACCTAGGTTTGTCTTACTATAAATAAACATGACGCACTGACAAAGGTAGAACACAAAGAATTCTGTACAAAGATTATTACATAGTTTTATAATAATTGGGAGCTCTTATGTGTCAGTTATGAAGCCAAGACATGAACATTTAACAAAGACAATCACATAGACTGAATCCCTCAACCATTTTGGGAAAGTAAGTATTTCATATTCTTTTGTGTTTACTTGGCCTTTCCCCTATTTCTTTGGTTTTTTTTGATTAAATAACAATTTATATTTGGAAAAGTTTTTTGTGTTTTTTTTTTGTTTTGTTTTGTTTTGTTTTGTTTTGTTTTTTTAATCTTAGCAACTACTCAACACTCAAACCTAAATTTAGGATTCTAGAGTTTCTTTTGTGATGGTATGTTGTCCTGGAAGAGCCCACGATAATCTCATGTCTTGCTGCCTGTATTCTATGATCCGTAAAGATACCTTGAATGTAAAGTAATTATGAAAAAGGCAGTTACCAAATTAGAATAAAAAGTGGGATTCATGTTTAATAATTTAAAAACAGGAGAGTCTGAACTTACATTTCCCTAATAGCTGTAATCATTTCCCATATTACTAAAAGCTTCTCTTTTCACTGGATGAGACTATACTGCTTTGAGTTCTTCTGTCTCCACACTGGTATTGGTCATGAAAATCAGGAAAACTTTATAAGGTCCATCTATAGACATGGTCACATAATAAACAAGGTTTGACAGCCTTCAATTTCCAATGACATCCTGAGGTAAATGCAAATTTAGATATACATTATTTTATGAAGATTGGGAGTACATAAACATGAAGAGGTTTCCTTTCGTTCCACAATCAGCAAAAACTGAATAGAATAGACTAGAATGCACAAAAGCAAGTCCTTCCTATACTGTCATATTCTGATTAATTCCCATTAGTCACAGTCTTTTTATATTTTAGGGCACATAGTAACACAATATGGGGTGTCACTTTGCTCCTTCATTCTAATGGTAGTAATTTGTGAATAATATCAGGAAGCAGACATCATTCTGGCCTCAAATATTTTTCCTTAAATCATATGATAATTCTGTTTCTCTTCCTCCAGAACTCATCTTTTCTGAAGGGCAGAAAGTTTTTCCTAAGCAGAAGTTTCTTCAAAAGAAACAAACCAAAGAGAAATAATGAAAGCATGGCTTGCAACAGACAATATTAAATAACTTTTGTCCTGCATGTTTATCTTTCTGGATTCATTCTATAGTTCTCAGAACAAGCAATATCTTTATAGAAGTATCTTAATAACTTATATTACTAGTCCTATTGTTCACATTCCTAATGGTGATAGGTGAATGCAACATTTTTAAAAAAAAAGTCCTACAAAAACAAAAGTCAAGGATAAAAACTGGTGGTTTATTGTTTAATTCTAAAGTTATTTAGACTAATTGTCAAGTAAGTCAACTGCAGTCATCTTATCTTATATCTTGTTGAGCTTACACATGACATTTGATACTAGCAGGCACCTCTGCTATGATACTTATTTTCCAGATTTGGCAGTTTTGTATATTCCTAAATAAACCTTTCATTTCATTAAAGTATTTAAATAAATAACAAAACAAAAATACACCAAGTGAAAAAGCCAAACCACAAATGTGAGAATTCCAGACATAACCAATCAGAAGCTGATTTGGATTTAGATTTATAGGGCTGGAGGAGGGACAAGGCAAGCAGTATCTCTTTCATATGTACATACCTGAGAAGTGTCAGATGAAGTGTCTAGGCAATAGAGGCCTTTAATACTACCCAGTGGGAATCACATTCAGCAAACATTTTAAATTGCTCACTGTAATTCAGGGAGATACTGTTGTTTCCTAGATGCGCCTTTCAGAATGCTTCAGAAACTTGAAAGTAGCCCCCATGCTGTTAAAGTGAATCCCTTATATGGTTTACCATCATCTTAAAAATATCACCACAAAGCTGAGACTTGCTTTGTAATAAAGATGAATGCCACTCTTTAGTGCATGTTTCAAAAGAAATGGATTATATTAACTGATGTACAATTCCCCTCTCTCTATGATTACTTCTAATTTGTAAATTCCTAAAGCCATGGATTACTAATAACAGCTATCACTCATTTTCTCTGAAACAGTTTGACACTAAGTACTAGAGATCACAGTGAGAGTTATAATGAAAACTATGCTTGCAGATAATGTATAGACACAATTTCACTTCCTCCTCAAGGCTTTAAGAAAGAATAGTACTAGCTTATACATTATCTTATTTCCCTAAAATGGAGGGAAGCAGCCTTTGAGCACAGACAAGAGTGCCCATTGGTGTCCCCTAATGAACCCCTAAAAGCTGTATGCATAACTGCCTTACATCAGTCTGCTTCTGTCCCAATCCTTGTCTGGCATCCCATGTCACACACAAGCAAACAAAGTCTAAGGGCCAATGAACATGTTACTGCAATCCCAACAGAAATGGGATGAAGTCTGTTGAGATGTTTGGTATTCTTAATTGCAATACATTTCAAAGAAAGATTGTTAGATGCTACGGCTCTGCACACAACTTTATTCCAAAGGAACAAGTTTCTGTGAGATCCTCATTACCAAGGCATACCAGGCTACAGGTATACAACTCTGGGGGAGCTCCCAGCAAAAAATCTTTTGAATGGAAAATTCCTAAGGGCAACACACAGGGTAATGTAAGATGCTCTGAGCATCTGCTGGAGGAGAATAATGAAAATGCACCTGGAAACACCTGAAACAGCAAGAATCACACTCATGCAGTATTTTTTAAGGGCTCAATTGTGCTAAAATTACTTGTTTCCCTTCTTCTAATTTTATTTCCTTTCTATTCTTTTCTTCTACTGTTTCTTCCTTTCTTTAGCAAACACTTCCCTTTTGCAAAGATGGCGCCCATCATTACCTCTTCAAGTGCGCAGATTCCACTAAAAAGCAAAACCTACATAAACTATGATGTAACTGAAGCTTGATTTCTAACCTGGACTTCAGACGATGCATCCAGTTCAGTTCTCTTTCTCCAGACACAAGCCTGGACAATTCTTATTTTCACAGCTATATTTTCTTTCAAAACCTGAAAGGAAAGGCAGAAAGGACAGATTCTGCCACTTTCCCCTGTATACTCCCTTCAGCAGCCTAGCCTAGATGAAATGAAGATACACTTCCTTAAGGAAAACACTGGAAAAGCAGTAGTAAAGTAGAATGCCTCAGTTCCTTATCCCGCTCAAAAAACCCAACAAAGCAAACACAAAGTTCATTAGTTAGCAATTATGTGTTTTCAGTGGTGGAGTGAAAATGCAAGTGAGCTAACAGGCTATAGCACAGTTTAAAACTAATAACAGCTGGAATATTTATTGGTTACTCAGGTCAAAGTAGTCTGCCACCCAGAACTTCATTAAATGTCATCTTTGCCATTGAAAACAAATCCTAACCTGACTGCAGGGAGTGAGGGGATGTCTCCAGCACAGGCAGAAACACCAAACTACTTTGTGCGTTGACTCTCTATGTGTGAGATATATAGTCAGCATTTCTAATGAATCTGCTTGGAGTGGCTGGAATATTATGATTTATAGCATCTTCCCACTCTCCATCATAGCATTTTATTAGATGGATGGGAAGCCAGTAGTAATGAGGTTAGGAATGAGAAAACATCCATCAAGCTTGGCTACATCTTCTCAGTAAAGACAACACACTATCTTGTACGTCACAGGCAGTGATTTGGTCACGATGGTATAAAATGTGTGATTAAAACCAAGCACTTGACACTAGATAATAGGCATCTAGTTAAAAAATAGCTCTAGTGTTCCTGACTTTTAATTAAACCCAACTCATAAATATGCACTGTGGTAAATATACTGCAGAACTGGTCTTTTTTATATTCCACCACATAACAATTACCTCCAGAATGAACACTTTATTTCACTACATGCTGTTATTAGGCCAGAGAGAGTCTGAGACAGTCTAAAAAACAAATGTTGAGCCAGTGATGTCAGGCAGGTACACAATGATCCCATCCACTTCAATTATTTTCTCGCCTTCTCAACTTGCTACTGCAGTTATCAATCTAAAATAAAGCATCCTTGATCATTTTTAGCAATCTTTCAAGGCACCTTTGATTACTTCAGTAATAACAGAGGGGGGGGCTCTTAAATGTAGAATGCTAGTGCACTGTAAATCTGTCTCTTTAACAGGTTTATTCTTTTGTGTGGCTCATTTACAGAAGATTTTTTACGTGGCTTTGAATAATGTAAAGCTGACAAATTTGTGTACAGAAGCCACAGACAGTATGCAGGCACTCGTTCAGCAAGCTATTTAACTGTGCCTGACTTAAGTGCTTGAGTCATCTCATGGAGGTTAACAGTCAATTACCCATTGATTGTTAACTCAGCAATTGATCAATAAAGGAGTAATCCAGTTCCCTCATGGCTTCAAGAGACAACATCCTTGTGCTGAAACCAGAAGCACTGGGGTCAAGTTCTACATGTCAGGGAATTCTTGCCGCTGTAAAGGCAATGGGAGGCTTTCAGTGGCACAGATCACAGAGGCCAGATGTAGTATAGCTGCTCAGGGTTTCATTCAGTGGGAAAAATGGTAACTGAAGACCTGTTCTAATAGCAAAAAGTAAGCATTTCTGGTTTTAAGGAAATCATTCTTATCTACTAAATGAAGCACATTGGTATCTGCTTAGTTGTGAGCAGGAACAACCATGAGTCTAATGGATGTACTACAATTGGTGTGTACTTTATATGGTACATTGGGTGTGACTAAATCTCTTCACTATTTTCCATTGTAAATGAAATAATATTTATCATATTTGATCAGAGATATTAAAAATTCTTGGCATGTTGAGACATGCCAAGAAATATAATGCCTTTCTTTTCTTTATGTAGTTTTTCTGTAATACAGCGAACATAGCATTTTTAAATTGTCACAGACAGAAAACTGACATTTTGTAATGGTGACACATCTTGCTAAGAATGATGAGTTTTCCAATGCAGCTGAATCACTGAACTTTATAATTTGCCTAAAAGATTTGCAAATTAGTGATTTCTGCTGTAAATCACTATTTTTCCCCTCTAGGGAGACCTTCGAAGCATTTGCTAGTGGCCTCCAGGGAGGTAAATATTCATGTGATGCTTCTTCTGTTTCCACCTGATACATCAAAAGATACCTATACACAAGATATGTTTCAAAGTTAACTTTTGCATATTGTCAAAGTCTGCATTTCTGGGTTTTTTTATAGGCAGAGGAAGAGAAAATGGCATTTCTTATTTTCAGCGTAAAGACAGCTGGATCCACAATAAAAGTGTCTCTCAAAAAGAGACTTGTTAAGTTGCTTCTGAATGTTGAGGATAAATTTTTTTAAAGCTGTTTTATCAATAAAAAGTACAATTTATTCTGTGATCACAGAATGGGTCAGGTTGGAAGGGACAATAGAGGAGTCAGCTGGTCCAAACGCCCTGCTCCACCAGGTCCATTCTAGTGCACAGGATGAGATCCAGAGGGTTCCTAAATATCTCCAATAAAGGACATTCCACAACCTGTCTGGGCAATCTATCCCAGTGTGTGGTGACAGGCACATTAAGGAAGTTCTTCCTTACATTTGTGTGGAACTTCTGTGCATCTGTTTCTGTCCTTTGTCTCTTGTCCTGTTGCTCAGCACCACCAAGCAGAGCCTGGATCCATCCTCGACACCTTTCAGATACTCACAGACAGTGAAGAGGTCTCTTGTCTCTCAGCCAACTCTTCTCAAAGCAAAACAGCTCCCTCAGCCTTTCCTCATAAGAGAAATGCTCCAGTCCGACAACCACCTTTGTCACTCTCTTGCACCCACTCCAGGAGCTCCATGTGTCTTTTGTCCTGAGGAGTCAGAACTGAACACAGCACTCCAGATGTGCCTCACCAGGGCTGGGTAGAGGGGCAGGATCACCTCCCTCAACCTGCTGGCACTGCTCTTCCCAATGCACCGCAGGGCACAATTGCCCTTCCTGGCCACCAGGACACACTGCTGGCTCACGGACAACTCGCTGTCTACCAGGAACCCCAGGCCCTTCTCCACAGAGCCGCTTCCCAGCAGATCAGCTCCCAGCCTGTGCTGGTGCCCGGGGTTCTTCCTCCCCAGCGCAGGACCCTGCTTCTGCCTTGGTTGAATTTCAGACAATTCTTTGCCCATCTCTCTATCCTGTCAAGGCCCTTCTAAAGGACTGTACAACACTCTAGGCATTGATGTTTGGTAAAAGAATTACATGACAGGTTTCATGCTAAATAATAGTCCTAAAATACACAAAGAACCAGTAACCTACTTCCTTACCTTATTAGTGTTCTGCCAGTGCAATATCCTAATAGAGCCCGTTCAAGTGTCATACTTTCAAGTGATTTCTCTTTTCTTTCATGCCATCATACTAATTTTAAAAGTTAAACTTTTTTCAGTTTCATTTTCCAGTTTCATTAATTTCAACAGTTTCAGCAAATTAGTGAAGTTTCATTGGATAGAAATGGTGGCATCACCAATCAAGCTCACTCTGTCATATGGTGAGGTGAAATATATCTTGGTGCTATATTAACAACTTGCTATTTGCAATGAATTTTAATAACAGGATTAAATTGCCTCAGCAAAAAAGATAAACTTGAATGTTAATAAAAGGTGGGCTATGATGCTATCTAAATACACCACTAAGATCTTCATACAAAACCAAAATTGTTTATTGGATGAAGGAAATACTGATCGAATAGACTGTGATCTGTCTACTTGCAGTCATCATAACCCTTGTAGAAAGACATTTCTTATGCTGGCTTTTATTACACATTCATTTTTCAGAGGAATAAATTACATGCTCCTTTTGCTGTGTTAACATTGCAGGCGACCATGGATGCTGTTATACATTCCCTTGGAAACACATTTTATACAATGCCAGTTAAGCAGGAGGTGGGAATATTGGCCAGAGGATTCCAGTATCTCAGCTAAAGGTCAATATGGCTACTAACCAGCAAGAAATTATTTAGTAATGGCTTGTATAGTCAGCATTGGGTTCAAGTCCAGCTTCTACTAAGGAGATTAAACATACAGGCTTCTCAATGAGAGCAGGTGCTACCAAAGGAACTATCCTTGTATTGAGAAGGCAGCTTAAGATAAATATAAATCATGCCCATGATCTCCCCTGACCAAACTGGTTTTGCATTTTTTCATCTTTAATAGTCTTAATGTTTCAACACAGAACGTAGTAAAATTTCTATACTGACACTTAGCCACTAAATCCACACACAGACTCAGTAATGCTGACTGCCCCCTCCCCTTTTCACAGATAACAAGAAAATCTAACCCTGACCAAAAACTACATCAGGTTAGATAGCTTGGCTACTTTCTAGCATGCAAGGAAAAAAGCGTATCTTCTTTTAAAGGTTAATCAGAAAATAACTGCTTATCTAATTTTTTCCTGCTATTTTTAAGGCTTCTTAGTGTTTGAGTGAGATTTTCACTTAGCTTTCTTCACATATTTCCATGAAAGAACTATTGAGACTTTATTGGTGTCTTCAAAAATGCCCAGAGAGGTCTGAATTAGCAAGGTGAGGTCTGGTATGGTTTTTAATTTAAGACTAAAAACTGACCTTGAATTGAATTGAATTGATTGACAATTTAGTTTAACACAGGTAAGGCAATATTAACTTGTGTTCTTATATTCCAGTAGAAATGCCCATACACTGTGTTCTCTGCAAACAGGGTGGCCACTTGTTAAAACAACACCAAGACTTTACTGCAAACAAATTTCAGTATAAAAGGTGTCACCAACATTGTGCACAATGACAGCAGAGAAACACCTGTACCTCTGGAGGATGAGATGCAAGCTGGGCTGTCTCCTCCTTCATCACTCTCACTTTTTCTTTGACTCTGTGCTTTCTGAACTCTGCACATTTAGACAGTTCTTCAGACAGATTCCCTTGCCATACAGGACTTGCATCATTAATAACAGTCTCATCTTTCATTATCATTCTCAATTTCTTCACAGCCTACAGGAAGAAACTTGAAGTCTGTAATTTTGTCCCCAAATGCCAACGAAGCATAGATGAGAATTCATTCTTTGAATTATTCTCTTCTGAAAGTCACCATCCCTCATTAATGTATTTTAATCCACAAAAATTCAGCCACATTTTCAAAGAAAAACTTTATTTTCTCTATAATTTTATTATTAACTGGGCTGAAAGAAAAAGTTCCAACTTTTCCCACAAGCCAGGAAGAATCATTTCATATTCACTTATTTCCTTGTATTTGTTCCATGTCAAAAATATTTCTTCTAATTTTACTATTGCTAGTAGAAGAGCATCATTTTTCATCAGCAACAGCTGACACTTTGAGGGCAGGTTGCTCATGCGACATGCCTGGACAGAAGCTGCAGGTGACCCTGTTTCATTAGACCACATGTCTTCCCAGGACACCAAAAATTCTGCTTTATTCAAAAATTTCCAAGCAGCTCTGAAGATTATTCTTTTGTTATCTGTTTATAAGATGTGGCTTTTATCCTAGATTTCTGGAAACCAATTCTTTAAAGAAAGAGATAGTTTCTGTGAAATGTATGGCTTAAACCTAACCCTTATCCAAGTAAATGACTTTTAGGCTGTCTCTCACCACCTACATAGTCTTTACTAATCCCTTCAAATTTTGAAGCACAAAGCAATGAAGCAGCAAAGAAAATGAAATTTTCTGCTTATTAATGTCTGTAAACTTTGTACCTCTCTGGAGTGAGATGTGAGGCAGGTATAAAAGGACATTTGAAATACTTAATCTGCACTTGGTCTGATCATAAACCGTCAACCAATCCCAGTCATTAGTAGAAGGTATTTTGATTTTCTAAATTTTCAGAAGCCAAGCCTTTCTTTGATTAGGGAGTTAGGACGAAGGAATTATCTGACAGTTTTTCCATCCTGAGACTACAACAAACTCTTCTGGAGATTTCCTATGAGTGCACTAATACTGAAAATACATTGTTGTGATATATAAACTTTGAGAGTCCTAAAAACTAGATTAAACATCCTTGATTTCTTCTTGACTGCAAAGCGTTGCTATCTTGAGGGAGCTATAAGATCAATGTGAAGAGGAATCTATTTGTGCAGATGAGAGTATTAAATGAAAAGAAGCAGAGCTGAGGTACATTTCTATCTGCAAGCCCTGAAAATCTAAAGAATAACACTCTATTACAACACCAACAGCAAACTGTATGATGGTTTTTTTTTCATTACAATCTTTTGGGAAAAGACAAGAAGTACAAATAGAGCAGCATCTTCCTTTAAAGAAAACTAGGTTTTTCTATGTGTCACTTCTCTAACAGGAGTCCCACAGTGCCATTGTGTTTACTTTCTTTGCATAGGAAAGCTAAACAGTGAGAACACTGGTGCATAAGCTCTTCAACTATTGAGATATTGAATTCTGATCTTTAATAAACCAACACTGATTTACTTCACTGCTTCTGTTTGCTTAGTTAAGCTCCACTGGCATAGGAAAAGGCACACATAATTTAATCAGATTGCTTTTTTCATTTGATTTTTATTAATGCAGCAAGAAGGCATTGAGCTCGATGAATTCTCTCAATTCTCACCAGTATAATATACCACTTCCTTCTTGACTGAAAGTTTCAAACAACAGCAAAAAATCCCAAAGAAGTATCAGAGCTGATGTGGAATCGACATGAGGGCCATTTCAATGGTACAGGCTGTACTCTTTCAATCTTGTATTAAAAGTATACTTTATGGAAGAGAGAACAGAGTCATTAAAGGAAGTGTTAAATACTCTCATTTCTGTGGGGTTTGACATGCCATTGTGTTTTCTCCTTGGAAAATCCCACCATCTTGGGACTCCAGGATATCTGTGCAACTGCTTTATGCCATCATCCAGCACAGCCTTCTGCTCTTAGCATTAGCTATTCTAGATAAATATAATACTGTTGAGCTGTCACAACTGCTCAACACAGATTTTCATGTTTTGCAGTTTACAGCAGCTTCAGACAAATCTTTTCCATTTATTTCAGGGTTATACCTCAAAAAAGCATTCATTTCTCTGTACAGAATTCTCTCTCACAGTAATTTTAAAAACAAGTTTAAAATAAAGCTAAGCACATGTAAGGGTGATTCCATGCTGTGCTTTGCATAAGCTTTGAAGACTCTTGCACTTTGTCTAGAGGAGAACTGATGAAAGTCTTTGAGTTTTCATTGCTCAGTTGCCATTTACCTGTTGTCCCACAAGCCAACGCTGTTTATTGTGCTGTGTTATTCTACCTCTATCAATTTGATTATGTTCCATTTTTTAATGTGAAGACTGAACTGAAGCCCATATAATAATATGAATTTGTGTGTCTATATCTATATATTCTTACACATATTTATAAAAAATAATGATTTTAAAATTTGCAGTCTCTTGGGAGCATCTGTGTGATTCTATTTTCAAATACAATGTTATGATCTGCCTTCATTGAGGAGGAAGCAGCCCATCTGCTTTTTCTTTTCTCCTTGAAAGAGTGTAAAAAACAGATATGTTAATTGCCAAAATAGTACTTCCTCTGTGACAGCAGAACATCACAATAAAGACAAAATCTCATAGGATAAAGAAGGAAAAAAAGAGGAAATTATACTTCTTTCTTGCTGAGGATATTCTCTTACAAAAAATTGTTTGGAAAGTGGCATTATTATTATTATTATTAGTAGTAGTAGTAGTAGTGTTAATATTAATATTATTACTATTGTTGTTGTTGTTGTTGTTGTCGTTGTCATCGTCGTCATCATCATCATAATCATCATCATTATCATCATCATCATCATTACAACACAGATTAGTTTTCAAGTAAGACATGAACCATCCGTGAACCATCCTTCCATCCTCCCAGGGTAGCTTCCATTCCAAAGCTGCTAACTATGCTCAGAAACAAACACATGTTCTGTATGTTCTTTATCATATTTATATCAATCAAAGTGAAAAGTGATTCATTTTCTGCTAGAATTGCAGGATAACATATCGCCATGTCTCTCAAAACCTTTTAGCACTGGTTGTATTTTGTTCTTAAGTCTTTTATAATTGTGTTGTTGGCCTCTTCTTATGACAGACCTCTGCTTACTTTCCTACCTATAATCTATATTCTACTTCAAAGTCCATGTGCACATCGCATACAGATTACTCGGGTTTGTAGTATTCCTCCTTCACCGAAGCCAGCAAGAGTTTTATTACCTATTTCCCTGAGTATTACAAAAAGTATTAAAAGAATTTAAAGACTATTTAGAGAAAGTCTTTACTTCATTCTATCTCCATGTTCATATTCCCAGGTACTACATGACAAGTAGATAAGATTAAAAAAAAAAAAAAAAAGTGTGCAGCAGATAAAAGTTTGTACCCACAACTTTCAAACTTAGAGACAAAATAAAACTATAGGTAATTAATAGTTCTGATTAAAAAACTTTAAGTATCTAGAAGGCTACAAGATCCTTTAGATTATTCTGGGGTTTTTGAGAAGCTTTTATGAGTTTCAAATCAAAATGTTTAATGTTTCCTGAAGCATGAAAACATGTTTCAGTTTTTTCTGAGTTACCACATAACTAACAAAAGCAATACTTTTTAAAATCCACAATGTTATTAATTCCTTATTATTATATATCCATTATCAAGACAAAAATTTCAGCCTTTCAACACATTAGAGATAATGTTTGGAGATTGTTCCATATATTTTTACCACAAATCATCTTGAAGATGCTTTTGTGCTCTAAACCAATAGTTTCAGAGACAGAGCTACCGACCTCTCCATTATTTCAAATGAAGAGTAAAAAAGCCCTCTTATTACTTTCAGGAATGTAAGAACATTGACCAACACTAAATTAATTATCCTCAGTTCATTGATTATGCATCACTTATCAAACACCTTCTGCCATAAAGCTTCTGAAATACCTAGTTCTGTGGAGATATCTGCATCGATAATATGATATTATGCTGACTTGTGTGTCAAGGCATAAGTTTCCTGAATTTTAACATGTGAAAGTAGCAGCTCTGTTCTGTTAAATCTCTAAGTTTTATAATTTAATTTCATATGAAGCTTAAAACTAAAGATAGAGTTTCTGAAGCAACTTTTCTGGAAGGTGGCAAAATGGAGAGCTCTACAGAAATGCTCAGCTAATGCTTTAATTTTTTCAAAAATGAGAAAAAGCCAGTTTAAAGCATGCTCAATTAAATTTTTACTTTTTTTTTTTTTTGGTTTGTCTTATCACCAAACCATACACAAAATAGAAAATAGTTATATTGAAACATTTGCCAGCAAGTTGTTCCTGTCATGAAACTAAAATGTCATCTGTCATAGCAAACAATCACTTCCTATTGGCAAATGGCTTTGTTTTAGTCTGCTTGTCTGCCCACCTAATTGGATAGTAGAATATTGCTACAGTGATGGGCCATTTGTTCAAAATCTTGCCTCCAAGGATACTCCTCCAATTTATACTCAAAACATTAATTGTTTTGTTTCCTGAATGCTGTTCTGAACAGTGTAATGTGAAATCTTTTGGCACTCGCCTTTTAAGTGTTTACAGACAGACTTTCAAACATCTGTATTTGCCTAAATGTATAATATTAAAGGGGAGTGAAAAATGATGTGTTAAGTATTTGTAGGAAGGTCTGAACAATAGAAATTGGTTTAAAACATTGCCCACAACATTGTCAAAACAACCAGTAGTCCCCACTAAATCTTCTCAAGCAGACATGCAGATATTTCCATAAAGGATTCCACTTTTGGGACCAAATTGGGTGTTGGAGCAAATAAATGTAATTTCTGTTTCTTATGACTATGTTAAAAGAAATTGTAATAAGATAATTTTAATTCTTTGGGGGTTGGGTTTTTTTTAATATTTTTTTTTTAAATACAGATCTAAAATTATCTATTAAATACAATCAGTGTTAATAATAAGAATCATACACTTGGATTCTCAGCTTTTAATTTGCCATTCCCTATGAAGCATCCATGTGTAGTCCCTCAATCTCCAATTCTGAGGCATAATCCCATACAAGTACAGTATTAAGTTCCATGGTAAACCTGACAGAGGAGGGCAAAAAGGATTAGACTGCTGCAGTTTAACAAAGATTCCATGAATGTGTCACTTTAAAGCATGCCAGGTTTTGACATGAATAGGTACTTGCAATCTAAATGTGTTACTTATCTAAGTATTAATTACCTACTGAGGAAAAAAAAAAAAGACAGTTATCCCATAGGAGTAGCCCAAATTTTGCAGTATGGTCATTTGTAAGTAAATTTGCAAAGCTGTGCACAGGGAGCTAAGGATAAACCCTATTAGTGTATAAATGGATTTACACATTTTGTAATTGTATGCAGCTTGGAAAATGTACCTTTTCATGTCTTAGCCTGAGAATCCAATAGCTTCTTTAGATCTGCTGCCTGCTAGTACCTAGAAAAGATGCTAAATATCTGCATTGCCTCTAAAACATGGCCCAGTGTAAAAAAGTCCAAAACTAAGGAAATGTCAAATCATTTTTTTAGCTAAAGGTGTAGAAGATACCTCGGAGTTACAAAACAACACTAAAGGAGAACAAAGATAAGGGTGGCCTCAAATCCTAGTGGAAAAAAACATTACTAGAGGGGGAGAAAAAAGGTTCCTAATATTTCAGTGTCCTGGTTTAGGGCAAATTTGGGAGGAAACCTCCATATGGGGGCCCTCCAGAAAGCAAATTTAAATGGCCCCTCCCCCAGCTGGAGGAGGAAAGGATTTCTTTCACTAAAAGATTTCCTTGGAGAAAAACAGAAGAAACTCTTTCTTTAACAAGCAAAGTATTCACAAGCATTAAAAAAAAATATTAAATGATATAAACTCTTGCTGTTCTGAAGAGATGGCAAATTGAGAAAGTGCTTGTAGCAGGGTGTAGCTCAGCTTGCTGAGTCTCTTATCAGTCCCTCTGGTGCTGGACAATGCTGTGTCATGGGCCCTGGTGGGACACAGCTGCAAGCTCCCGATGTTTTCCTGGGTGCTCAGTCCAGACCAGGTTTGAATAGTTCCAAGGAAAGGAAAACTGCAGTCCAGGGAACTTATCTGCCTCACCCAGCTGAAAACTAACTAAAAGCCAAGAAGAGCTCTGTCCCACTGTCTGTCCGTGCTGCAGACTACACAGTCCAGGAGAAGGATGCGGATGTGGGGGAGCAAGTGCACTTTGTGATAACAAACTGTGCACTTCTTCTTTCCTTGCCTCTGCTCTCTGAACTGGTCTTAAAAACTTATTATCCAGCATTAACAGAACAGATGATTGGGGATACAAGTATCATTATATAGGTATATTATATATCTTACTCATCCCAAGACATCCAGACATTTCCATATTTTTGAAATACATTTTATCACCAAAAAGTGTCAAAAAGTCATTTCTATTCCTCCAATTTCATTCAATTTTTGCATTTATAATTTAAAGGTTATTATCTGTTCCATTGTCTCCTATAATTTCTATTTCTCTCCTTCATGAATGTATATTTTGATGTCCTATAGCTTCTGTCTAAAGTCTCAAGACTGCGTTTAAAGTTTCACTGAAGTTTTCACAGTCAGCTGTTTATCTTTCTTCTAGTAACGTTTCCCTCAATTATTATTTTCCAAAAATTTGCTCTCCCAGATATCTTCATTCCTTTTCCCTCTGCAAGCCACCTATGAGTACTTTTAAACTCTATCAACATTCTTCCAAGATCCATTTTTCTACACATTCCAACTAAAAGGACACTAATCATTTGCATCAGCCTTTTCTTTCTCAGATTGTCTTCATGATTTTTCTTAACAAATCCAACTTCTGCCGCAGCCAGTATTATCAGCTCACTGGATGTATTGTAATGGCCTTTCACATCAGTGCTCCTATTTTCAAACTAGTACAAATGCTTTAATTTTGCTCTCTAATGTCACTACAAGTGTCCTCTTTAATCCTCAGCCTCTCTTCAGCACTGCTGTCCATACTCCAGTCCTTCTTCTGAATAGTCTCTCCTCTGTCTCAAGCTTCTACTATCTACTCCCTTTCATCAGTGACATTTCTTTAGCCTCACTGTTTTTTCTTCTCTCACTCTCCTTCAATCCTCTGCAAGCTAGTTTTTAGTTCTCCTCACCAGTGAAATGACTCTCACTAATGACTTTTTATGAGCTGCAGTAAATAATTCAGGGGCAATGTTAATAATGCACAGGAAAGAAGGAGAGGAATGAAGAGATACAGGAAAAGAGAAGTTTCAGCAGAATACCACAACATGATTGAGAAATACAAAATACATTTTTTCCTATTACCTCTTCTCCACAGAAAAGTGCCTCATATTCCAAAACTGATATATAAAATGTGGCAAGATGAGGGACTGAGAAGTGGGAAGAGGTTCATGGATCAGGATAAAGTTAGAGAGGAAAATCTTGCACAAAGCCAAAAGGGTTTTTCTTTACTAGAGCTTGAACAGAATTAAGTATGACTAGCAGCCTTGAGAAGGATTCATGCTTTCATAGTATTTAGAATAAGACAGGCAGCCAAACATCATGAGGCTCTTTGAGTGCATCCTATTTTTAAGTCAATACATTTCTCAGATACCACACACATTTTAACTGACAGCAAAAGTACTTTGTTGTTTCATCAATAAAAATTGAAGCAGCTTGATTTAAAATGCAGTGTTTCCAGCAGTAGCTCAAGTATTCAAATTCTGTGTGTGATTTAGCCTAGGTAGTGCTTCTGAGAGGGGCTACTGAAATATAAACAGGGTAGAGGCTCTTTGATTTTGCAGCATATGGATCAAAAAGTAGAACTCACCAAGTAATCCCTACAGCGGGAAAAGTGTGAGCAAACCAAGTATTTCCTTTGGAAAAACCTGCTTTGCTGGGACAATAATAATGCCTTTTTCCATGAGAAAAAACTCTTTCAACTTTTCACTCATGTGAAATTGAAGTTTCTAAAATCCTCAGAAAAACTACTGAATCAAATTGCCTGCTCCTGCAAAGAAAAAAGGCAAGAAGATTTAGTGAACTGACTCAGTATTTCACCATAAATAAGGCTGGAAAATTCCTGCCAGTATCCATCTACCTACTGATTTAAGTTTCCCAGGTGACCAGCCAAATAATCAAGCCAATTCTTTCTCAAAGGAAATAATTGCCATTAAAACCCATTTCTGTTAAATCTTTCAGAGTTCTGACTTTATTGTCAAGGGCTGGTACCAGTTCTTTCCACCCTTCTTTCAAAAATAAAAACCCCAAAGCCCAGCTTTCCACATTTCAGCCTGCTAGAGAGTAGAGGATATCTTCCATAGTAACAAGTAGGCTTAAAAAGGCAGGATGCTTATCAAACATTTCATTGAAATTTTGTCCAAATAAAACAGGAAGAACCCTTCCCAGCCTCACCAAATGAAAGTCAGTGTAAGTCTGACTTTTGCTGTGTAAGTCTGTATCTTTGTTGTTAGCTGCAAAACATATGTAACAATGTCATGATTTGCCCTACTTCTGGAATCACGTCCCTTTTTCCTGGTACACCTATGAGGAAAACAAAAAATACTAAAAGTCTTTAACAAAGGATCTTTGTGTAAAATTTTTCTGGTTTAGACCTTTTGCCCCTCTCCCTCCTTCCTCAAGGTATTGACCCTACTGCATCACATGTGAACTCACAGCACATGACATGAAACTATGTAGTCATGGAATCAGAATATGAGGAGTTGGAACAGACACAACAGGACCATCGAGTTCAACTCCCACTCCTGCACAGGACTTCCCAAAAGTCACACCCTGTGCATGGGAGCATTGCCCAGGTGCTTCTTGAGCTCTGTCAGGCTGGCGCCGTGATCATGTCCCTGGGGAGCGCGTTCCAGAACTCAACCACCAAGAAGGTAAAATCTCTTTTCTAGCATTTAATCTAACCCAACTCAGCATCATGTCATTTCCTCAAATCCTTTTGCTGGTCATGAGAGCGAAGAGACCAGTACTTGCCTTTCAACTTTCTGCAACTCTATACCCCACGAATAGTTTCCTTTAACATCTCTACAAACCCACCAAAAGAATTGTAAAAAGATTGGTTTTAATCCCTGAGAAACACTTTATTTTAATCCTTTCCCAGGTGCTGTTCTCAGCTACCACTGAAGAATAAATCTTAATTGGCTTTGAGGTTTTTTTCCCCACACCATGTTCTTAATAAATATATTAATGGACTTAGTATATACTTTTCAACAAGATGTTTTCTGGAAGAGTTTTTTTAAAGCAGCTATAAAATAATATTGATGGCTTCAAAAGCTTCTGTGGATAACATTTTTCGGCACTTTTCATTTTAGGGAGTCAGTTAAGAGAACTGGAAATAATAAACAAGACCTTCTCAAGTTTGCAAACATTTTCAACTTCCATTGTTTCATGAGATGTTGGAAACCATCTGCTGCTTTTTGCTGGTGTGTGCATCACTCCCTATAACAATGACTGAGATGGGATATCTTAGAGCTGGTTGGTCTGACACATCTCCACTAGGCAACTCTTTGAGCTGAGTTTATCCTTCCAGTACTATAAAAAAATTAGCTTATCTTTGTTTTGTGATGACTGTTGCTAGCATCTCCTAGCCTGTGAGAATGTTTCATCAAAACCAAGTCTGAATTTTGAAACACTTGAATTTATCTTAACGTCCATATGAAAAGCACATGCTAGAGAAAGCATTTCTGAAGTTTACTTGAGTTTTCCTAGCAGAGCAACTCATTTAAATCTTGCCTCCAACCATGCTAATCTTCAATGAAGTGTCTCTCTTATGAAAATAATCAACAAACCTAGGCTGACACATACATCTTTTGTTAGAAGTATAAACTTGCCATCGTGCCACTTTAGTACCCAAATTCTCACAAGAGAAACCACTACTTCTTTCTAAACTTCAACCATTTTCCAAGACAAGTCCTTAGCTACTGTGTGAACCTTCACAGCACAATTAGAGACGACTTCCCATGGAGGGAAATATTTTGGTCAAATTTTCCCTAGAGCTTGCCTAGATCAGCCAGAGTGCACTAAACTGAACCACCAAGGGATATCTTGTCGGGGGAGAGGGCAAAGATTGTGAAGCTGGGACACCCTGTGATGAAGCAATCAATCAAATGTATAACATAACTTTTGTGCTAGAAAATTCCCTGCTCTCCACCTTTCCATTGGATTTCTCCCAAAAGACCACCCCCTCTCTGGTTTTCAATTGGTTTACTCAAGTCACCCCACAAAAGACCACCCCTGTACCCCTGCCCTAGTGGTCAAAGGGCACCCCTGAGCCCGCCTACTCCGTTCCTCTTTTGAAACCTAAGTCCTGCCCAGGTTCGGGGCTCAGCACCCCGGCTCCGGCATCCTTCAACAGAGTTCCAACTCATTTTCCTCCCCTGTCGGCACCCTCGGACTTCCCGAAAATAAAGCCTGTTGGAATTTCCCTGGAGTCTCCTGAGACCTCTCTGTTCAGCTGTGTCATCTTAAGCATCCGGGGCAGTGGGTGTGCGTGACCACGGCTGGATCCCTACATGGCAGCATATGTGGAGGAGGGGACCCGCTGGCACCCACCCAGTTTTGGGGCCCCTGGCAGCTAGCTGGACCCCAAAAAGCCACAATAATTTATGTTTTTTATGGAGAAGTAATAAGCAGAACTAGAGGGTCACAAAGGTCAGAAGGACCTTTGCTGCATCAATAACAGGATAGACACAGGCCACATTGCTCTAGAGCTCATGGGGCACCTGAACATGTGCTATGACCAGCTCCACCATTCCCCTAAGCTGCAGACTTGGACATTCTCATGTGTGGGAACTTGGCACGTCCCTCCGGATGTCCAGAGTTGCTGCAGACCCTGTTGGGGGACTTGGAGACCCTGGCATGCTGCCCGGAACACCTGGTGGCTTGATTTTGGTTCCTCCAACGAATTGCCATCTTGGCATGGGGATGTGAAAGCTACACAGGTTTGAATGGTGTTGTAATAAAATGTTTACAGGGTGAAAATGTAGATTTTAGGATTTTTGGTATAAGGGTTATGGGAACAAGATGGAGGAATCAGTGCATGTCTAGTCCTTCTTCTTTCTTCTTCTTGTTCTCCATTTTCTGCTGTGATGTTGTCACCTGGGGATTGGTTTAGAATAGAAATGCACTGTCTAACATAGGTGATAGTATTGGGAATTAAAAGTAAATATGATATATGTAGTTTGTAGTATAAAAGGACAACACTGCCTGGAGGGTGGTCAGAGTGCTTGTGGCTGCCTTGCTGAGCAGATCTCAGCTGGGCAGAAAAAAAATTTTGTAAATAAGAAATAATAAACAACCTGAAGACTGAAAAAGCAAAGAGTCCAGACTCATTCTTAAAAGCACAGGCTGCCACAGAACCACTATCCCACGCATCTCAGGGCAGAGACAGACAGCCGACCCAAGACTCATGAAAGAGATAACACTTATAAAAAAAGTCAAAGATCCATGGCCTGAAGAAGAATACAAAGGCAAACCATGCTGTAGCTGCTGGGTTTCTGAGATCATGACCACTGTGGCTCTCCAGGAAGCATGTAGCTTTTCTTCCCTATGTGTCTGGAGAGCCAGGGCAATGGGAGAATTTCAGGCAGTGGCTAAGACCAGCTGCCTCCAGGTTCATTCAGCACCCATTGAATCACACCAAGGCAAAAATCCTCCTATAAAGCACAGACATTTTTATAACCTAACTAGTTAATATAAAAAGCACTCAAGAGTTGTCATGTTTATTTTCTATGGTTTTGGTGTGAATTCATTAATTAACACAATAAATTTGCTAATGAATATTTTAATAGTGTTAATATGCTGCATATGCAAATTGAGTCTGCAGAGTATAACCTGGAGAAGAACTACTTCAACACTGGATTGATTTGTGATGCAAGTTTTGTTTTGCCACTCTTTCCCTTCCTTTAGGTCAAGCAGGTGACATTCTGTAATAGCAGTGTCCTTAGCAAAAGTCATCATAGAAGATGATTTCACATGGGTAGTGAAGGTTAAATATTTTTAAAATGCAAACAAAATGAATTTTTAAATGCTTCAAAATGGCTTCAGATTTAGAAAGCCCTTTACAATTCATGGGCAGTTCTCTTTAAGAAAAATGCTCTTAACTTATGCGTGCTTCTCATTTGTCTGTTCAGAGATTTCTCTGTCTCTCCTACCACACAGTCTGTATAATTTAAGGTGACTCACTGTACAGGAAAGTTCACCTTCCATTAAAATGTTTTCTTTAGTAAGCACTCTTCTGGAAGTGCTGTAGTGTAAACATGAGTGGCTACGAATACGAACATTTATTAAATAGTGCTGATGAATTTTTCAATACCTAGGGGAGAGCAATTCACAGCTCAATTCAGGCCATTTTAAGTGCTGCACAGGACAATTCCCCTACATCTTCCATTAATATTTAATTGCCTATTTTATTCTGTTTACCTTTTTGGTTAATATATAATTTAAAGCACTTCTACTAAAAAGGAGTGGGGAGGAAGGGAAGAGAACAACTGTTAGCTGCTTTTAACAACTCTCTGGTGAGAAGTTTTTCTTCATTTAAAATTCATTGCAAAGAATTTTTATTTAAGATTAGTAACACAAACCCCAGGTATTAAAGTAAAACTTGGAAGCAACTGTTGCATAACAGTCCTGACATTGACTTAAATTTGACTGACACCAATTTCCGACTGGCAGCCGTTCACAAAGGACCCTAGAAGACTGGGAGGATGCCACAAAGCCTGAGCGCTAGAAGAAGGTAAAATAAGTGTGTGAAAGTGTTACAACCCCTGTTGTACAAAGGGTATTTCACAGAAAGTAGCATTCTTCAAGGTTTTGGTGGAGAGGGAAAGAGTATTGGAAAATGTATCAAAAACATTTGGCTCATGATTACAAAACCAGGGGATGTGGTAATTAGGAAATAAACTGTGAGATTAATGTGCCTGAAAGTACTTGGGTACTGTGAAGTGGATAAAAAAGCAACCATCACATAAGAGTGTTACACATGGTCTTCATTGCCAGATATTGGGACATCACAGGTCATCACAGTCATGAATCTCATAGAAAATTATTTCTTTATTAAAAACAATAAAGAGCTGATTTTTGAATTTGGGACAAAATTACTAGCAGCTGTACTTAGGCTTTGGTCACTATTTCGAGAATCATACGAAGACTCAGGGGGGCTTAAGTATTGACATAAATGTAGTTGTTTTGAACTTTTCAGAGGCTGAAAATTATCACCTGGAGAAGAGCTACTTCAGAGGCTGTATGTTTGATCTTTTACTTTCTCTAAGCCTTAGCACATATAAAACACATTAGGGGTTTATGGTCTAGAGTAGTCTATCACTTTTATCACCTTCTGCCTTAAGATAAGGTTGGTGGTTTGCTGAGAAGTTTTTGAAAAATAATAAATAATTAAAATTAATAGATTCCTTAGCTTTTCTGGCTCATGCTCTTCATTTTCTTTAACAATCATTCAGGGTATTATGCTATTATACACAGCATAATATCATGCCATGGAAGTATATCTAGATGTAGTGTTAGAAATCTGGTTCATTAACCAAGCATTTTCTCCAGGTCAAATATGTCTTATTTTTCAGGTTACCTACAATATTAAAGATTAACACATATGTAATCACAACATCAGTGCCCAACCTTCCTAATGAAAGTGGGAAAATGTAAACATATGTTTCAAACTTAGCATGACTTCAGGAACTACATATATATATATATATATATATATATATATATATATATATATATATTTTTATGAAGGGTGAAACAAAAAGCATGAATAAAATTAAACAGCTTATCTACAGTGTTTGAGACATATCCAGCACAATCCATAAAACTGGAAAATGGCTAAAATTATTCTGGGAGGTATTGAAAAAAATCTGAAAGACAGCACAGTCATTGGTCACAGCCAGCATGTCTTCAAGAGAGGAAAATCCTGCTTATCAAACCTGATTTCCTTTTATGACAAGGTAACTCACCCAGCTGATCAAGAGAAGCCTGTTGATCTCTTTGGATTTTAGTAAAGCCTTCAACACTGACTCTCACAGGATCCTTCTGGACCTACGTGCAGCCACAGCTGGATAAACACATCATGGGGTGGGTGAGCAGCTGGGTCACGGGTCAGGCACAAAGGGTGACAGTGAATGGGGTGGCATCAGACTGGGGACCTGTCACCAGTGGGGTTCCACAGGGTCCCATCCTCGGCCCTCTGCTCTTCAACATCTTCATAAATGACCTGGACACGGAACTGGAAGGGATACTGAGCAAGTTTGCAGATGATACAAAACTAGGAGGAGCTGCTGACTCCCTCCAGGGCAGGGAGAGGCCCTGCAGAGAGACCCCCACAAACTGGGGGTCTGGGCAATCACCAGCCATATGAAGCTCAACAGGGGAAAGTACTGGATTCTGCATCTGGGATGGGGCAACCCTGGATGTATGGACAGACTGGGAATGAGGTGTTGTAAGCAGGGCCATGGAAAGGGACCTGGGGGTCCTGGTTGATGGCAAGTTGAACATGGGTCAGCAGTGCCCTGGCAGCCAGGAGGGCCAACCCTGTCCTGGGATGCATCAGGCACAGCATCACAGCTGGGCAAGGGAGGGATTTCCTGCCCTGCTCTGAGCTGGGGCAGCCTCACCTCCAGTGCTGGGGGTAGTCTGGAGTGCCAAAATGTGAGAAAGACATTAAACTGTTGGAGAGAAACCAAAGGAGGGCAACAAAGATGATGGAGGGCCTTGAGGGGAAGCTGTATGAGGAGCAGCTGAGGCCACTTGATCTGTTCAGCCTGGAGGAGACTGAGGGCAAACCTCATTGCATTCTACAATTTCATTGTGAGGGGAGGAAGAGGGGCAAGCGCTGATCTTTTTGCTGTGGTGACCAGTGACAGGATCTGAGGGAAAGGCCTGAAAGGCCCCGGTGGCAGGGGAGGTTCAAAGAAGCATTTGGACAATGCTCTCAGGAACATGGTATGACTGGTTGGGATGGTCCTATGCAGTGCCAGGAGTTGGACTTGATGATCTTTGTGGGTCCCTCCCAGCTGAGCATATTCTATGATTCTCTGAAAATGTTTCTATTTTCTTATAGTACATGTTCATCAACCTTGGGAACAGATTAGGCCTATACAATGGAATTATCTGTGGCTTTGCTCCTTAATGTAAAAATCTCAAGATAACAGGGCATGCCTCTTCACCAAGGAACTAGCTGAGAGCAATTAGCATTTGTGTCTTCAGTAAGAGTAGGCAAGGACAACATGAGCAGGAAGTCTCTATGTTTAATTACCAGGTCATGAACAAGTGGTCAGTATGAAAGGTCACTCTGTATTGGAATCCTCAGACTTTGTCATTATCTATAAAACTAACCCAAGTCTGGTTGAAGTTTAAGGGAAAACTGTATCTATTAAGAGCAAAACAAGACAGCAAGCAACCACGTCCTACCCCAGCCCCACCCACCTCTTTCTCTGATCTAACAGACAATATTTCAAATCTTCAGGACTCCCAAACTGCAAGGTTTCAAAAAAGTCAAGGTCAGGAAACAGTAATTTCCTCATTAACAATGCCAGCCATGAGGATGCTTTTCCTCTTCTGCATGATCAGTGTGCTGGGACTTGCTTGCCAAGGGCCTCCCTTCACTGCTGCTATTTCCTACAACCTCAGGGAAACAGTCTGTGGTGCCTACTTCCACAGCTCTTTGGTCTCCTCTGCATTTGTACACAGAGTAAGTGCCAGCCACTCATGGCCTCATTTTCCCTGCAACATGAAAGGCATGCATTTTGAGATGTAAGCCTATCCTCTCTGAACTCATGAAAGTGGTACTTATGCTAATACTTAACTTTTAAAATATTTTATTACTCACTTTGATATAGCCTGAAAATATGCAAGAATTTTTGCTCTATTGAATTGTGGTTTTTATGCCATATATAGTTTCTTGCTCTACACAACAAATAACTAGATCCTATTATTTTATTTATGTTTAGCCAGATGGTAAAATGGATTTTCCAGTTACAAACTACTTGCAGAAATCAGAGTAAACTATAATATTTGAGAAAGGCTAGTAATCTTTATCCAATAATCAGAGATGGTGTTTGCTTGTTAAAATCCATTTTAATCCCTGAACTGATGAATACATAGATGCTGTTCTATTTTTTCACCTCAGAAATAGTCTTTCTAGTTTGGTTTATGTATATTTTTCTAAGTTTGTCTGAACAGGACACAGACACTACATGCAATCAGTCTTGCTGCTGTCTGCAAACTGAAGCAAGAAGCAGTGGAAAACTAATTCTAATAGTTTGATGTCCATTTGTGTTCTATTAAAGTATCTAAATCCCTAGTCTATTAAATTATCAGTCTATTAGTACCAAAATTATATTTGGCTATATTTTTCTGAATTTTTTGTTTGTTTCCTTTATTGCACTCTAAATTGCTAAACAGAGATTTATAGAAGCTGTTTCCCATCTAAATTTCACCATCCCTCACACTTCCTTCCTAGTGACTTAACATGTCACTAGTTAAATATAGCCAGGTCTTTGCATCCTCCTATTAAGTACATTCAAATTCTACTCTCTTGCTCCTAAAAAGTCAATCTCAAATGGGGTTAAAAGCATCATTACTTTTAAAAATATCTTTAAAATCAGATTAAAATATTTTTATTTTTAATGTGCCCTTTATTTTCAGTTTTTTGTCATTTGATTATCAAACCTCATAGTTTTATGAGCAGACATTCTGAACCAGTAAAATATTTTATATTTGTAATTAATAGTTTATTTCATTTAGTAGTGATTACACAGCAGAACCTCTTAATTCTCATCACGTGCTTGTAGTTTTTAGATTTTATCTAGTCTGTTCTATGGATCAGATGAAAATTTCAAGCACACAAGTAGATAACATGGATCACTTCTTCATTTTTGTACTACCTCAGCTAAAAGTAAATTGTTAAAATAATCTTCGAAAATTGCTTGTGTTCCTGAGCATAGCACATGCAAACTTGTTTTCTGTTTTCCTCTCCCAAAAGAGTGGGTACTCTGGCTGCATTCTATCCTTCAGAAAATCAGCTCCCTTTAAGACGATCAGTTGCCCTTGTTCTGTGCTCTCCTAAGATGACAAAAGTGAAACGAAGATAGACAGAGTTGGGCTTCTCTCAGGAGATGGTACCTTTTTACTTCCTTTTCTGGGGTACACAATATACACAAAATGCAGACAACAGTGTAAGTTAGAAAGTAATGACACCACACTCAGGGAGGAGTCCTGCCAATGCCCATGGAAATCAATACATTGGTCCTACTGCAGTAAAATCTCTTTCCTCTTTGTTAGACCCAGACAGCAATCCTGACACTGTCAGGCTGGATGTTCAGAGAGTTCTGTCTGCCAATGCTGCACCTTCTGTTCCATTTCACCCTAAGGGTAAGTAAGACATTATATTCTGTCCGCACACATAATAATAACAACAATATGACTCAGTACATTCAAATATTTGAAACAGTTCAGTCACAAATGTCAGCAGAAAGTTGGATCTGCAGACTTGTTGTAGCACACACTTGTGACAACAGCGTTTAAATATAAATGAAAAATGTTACTGACAAATGTCACTAGAAATGGGTTCTGTTCTTCAACTGTTGACTCATCTTATGCAAATACATTGCCTCCTTGAACTACATATGCCTGTATCTATCCTTCTGCCTTTCTGATAGGATCACACTGGTAGGTTGACTGTAAGCAGCAATTAACAGGGAAGGTTTCAAAGTCCCTCCATATGGATAGAAAGCTCTGCAACAGTCTGCAGTAAAGATTCATATTCTTTGTTCCTATATGTGTGCTAGGGCGCATCTCTATAACAATTCCTACATGTAAGCATTATAGTTTGAATAGTTTTGAACAAATTTGTGGAAGCGGGTTGATCAAGATCACCTTTCCAGTAGATCTTTCTGGAGAGTTGAAAATGTTTAGATAAAACTTAATTTCCAAGCCAGATTCAGAGGGAAATTAAGGAGAAAGAGTTAAAGGAAAACTAAAGGGAAAAGCATTTCCTTTAGTGAGCTGCAGGTAGAAAATTAAAAAGAAAAAAATCTGTTCATTGTGTAAACAAAAATAAAGTGTAGTTGATGCCCTCAATTAAGTTCATGCTTGGCCTAGCTTCATTTGAGGGTGGTTTTGTTATTTAAAGTTGCATTTTCCTATTACGAAAAGTGTTTTCTCTCAAGGCAGATTCTTCTACATTTTTGAATTTTACTGAATAGCTTAGGAAGCTTTCTTTGCCACAGCAAATGTTCAATGCTTGTAGGCAAAATGGGAAGGGAATAAATTTTAGTTTTAAATTATGTTAATCTGAAATAGTGGATTGTCCAGATTGATACTCATCAGAACAGTTTCTTCCCAACCGCTGTTACAATTAATGTTGAGAGGATGAAGAGATAAAATGTATCTTAAGAGTAGGACTAATAAGAAGTATAAATATAAAATACATCTATATCTTCATATGAAGATTGCACACACCTGTTATTTATCACTTTCTATGCAAATACTGCAATGACTCTCATTTGTTATATGAATTTATAGATAGCCTTTAAAAATACCAGAACATGAACCATATGAACCTGGGATTGTGTTTTAATTTTGTAAGCACATCTTTTTTATGTATGTTTTTCTCATGCTCTACTGTGTTTATGACCAGTGGCATTAACATTACATTACAATGATCTCACATTCATTTCCAAGAAGAGGTGGAAAAGTATTTAAAATTCAGAGATTTTAACTTAATGATTTTTCCCATCTATTTTAGATTTATCCAATTATATTAAGCCATTCGCTCAACACATAAATATATGCACCCATGTCACAATATTCACTTCTGACATTCTTTATTTCCAACAGACAGAAAACCTCTTTCTTTTCATAATCTTGAAATTATCATTGGAAAGAAAATCTATCTCTGTACTAAATAATATTTTGAACTGATTTAGCAATGACCTGATGCATCTTCTCTCACCAATTAGGAACAAAGATACATTTTTGTAGATAAAAGACATCAATGTAGGTTAGTCAGATATGGTCTTGGAGACACTGATACAAAATGAAAATAAAATTATTTATCAGTCCCTTTTTGGGAACACTCAAAGACCAATTACTCAGATATAAGTACTGAGCTGCAAAAAGTGCTACACAGTGCTTGTCACATTTGACATAAAATGCGTAGTAGCAACACATAAAATGTTTACTAGTGGCATAAAGTACAATTAACAGCATGGGTACTCTTCTTCTTCTTCTGAACACAGCTTAGGGCAGTGAAATACACCATGTATGTCTCATCCAAATGAAGTTGTGGAGAAAATGGGACGCAATTAAAACATTTTTATAATTTACAATAGAGTTTATAAAAAGAAATAACCTTTCTTGCTTTTAAATAGACATGTTCTTTCTAAGTCTAACTTTTTTACTAAATCTTCATTTTTGGCAATATATATGCTTTCCTACTCTAAAACTCATGCTTCACAGTTTCTCTAAGAGAACAGAAGCCAAAGCATATTTTTCTGTATTTAAACAGCATGCACAATAAGCATGTCAGCAAAACTTATAGGATAGTGAAACAATGCTTTCTTTTAACCATCTGTCTCTTCACATCCTTTTCTTTAATTGTTACAGTCCAGTTTCAGTGATTCATAAGAAACAATAATAGGTAACATTAATAACAGTATTTAATTAGATGTTTTAAGATATAGTTTGGAGTTGGACTGCAACTAGTTTAAAGCAATTGGAGGTGTGCATGTGTCAGAGAAGGTTATATGTTTTGCTTTGCTTGATTGGCTCTAACGGAGAGGATGATGTGCCCTCCAGCCCTGATATTTACAACATTTGCTTTTTCTTCCAACTTCTCCCTTTCCCAACCCCCCTCCCTTACTGTAACAGCCAATGGTAATTTAGATAACATCTAAAGCCTTGCCTGACAAGGTAAATTCAATTTATGAAGCAATCCTTCCACATAGACAGACCTTGTTTCTTAGATTAGTTGTGGATTGGCTCTGTATGACAGCTTGTTTGCAAAAGGTGAGCTATCTGCATTTCCAATGCATGAAGCATCATTTAAGGAAAAAATAGAGATGTCATTTCTCTTATTTGTCAGAGTTCATGTAATATTCCTTCTTGGTTTTCTTCATTGTTTATTTCTTAGGAAAATAGTAGCAACTGCGTACCTTCGGATGAGACACCTAATTTTGTTATGGATGAACATAGTGTTGTGACAAAACAGTGGCACAGCTGTCATAACAGCTGTCACACATTAATCATGACAGTGACAAATAGCATAATTACTTTATCTGGAATGTCTAGCATGCAACTCAGTATGCACCATTGCAGCATAAGCATATCAAGCATGATTTAATTAAAAGACATCAATATAGATTAGTCAGACATGGTCTTGGAGACACTGATACAAAATGAAAATAAAATTATTTATCAGTCCCTTTTTAGGAACATTCAGAGACCAATTACTTAGTCAACAAGGTAATTTGAATCTCTTTTCCTAATCAGACCCTTTGATGCCAACTCTGCATGGTGAATTGAGCTATTGGCATGTATGTTTTTCTGACCCAAAACCTCAGCTATGTATCATATTCAACGGTTATCCATTCTTCCAAGATGGCTTAAATGTTCACATCTGTCCCACATCCTTTGACTGAACAAAATGTAGCAAAATAACAAGCTTCATTGTAAGCTGCTGAGTAAAACTTCTTTCCCACAGACTTCACAACGGAGATAGAAAGTGAAGCTTGTGTCACAATGTGTGCATTCGGTTCTGCAGTACATCTGCCAAGGCTGAAGTATAATGTAGCAAGAGCCCATTATAAAGACAGCTACCACTGAAAACCACAAATTCAGCTCCACCTTAAATTTCAAACAAGTAAAACCATTAAGAGGTAATTTTTATTTTTTTGCCCATCAGAACCCTATCCAGGTCAGCATTGCTTTAGTATCACTCTCTGGATCTGCATGTGTACACATGTTTGCAGCTGTTTTGTTTAGGCTTTTGTGAAGATAAAATGCACACATAAAATGCTTTTGTCAAGGTTCACTTCACACAGCAAATTCCACTGGTAATTACCAACTCATAGTATTTTTACTTTGTGGTCCAGATTTGTTAAGCTCTGCATCTCATTGCATCCACTTATTGAATTTCTAGGGGCAGTTCATGAATTGTACTGAAGCTGACTCAATGAAATATTAATTAATCAATTTTCATAGACATGGATTCATTATCTTGCTGGATGGCATCAGAAAACACAGTACTGCAGGCAGAATCCTTCCACCTGCCTTCCAGAGGATTTCATTTTATTATTCAATTTTTAAAGACCACACTCATTCTAGGTGAGTTTACACTGGGAGCTTTTCAAGCTCTTGCTCTAAGACAAAATTAAGGGACAAACATTATTTAGATGAACCTCAGTAATCCATCAAATGTGATTTCCTATTAACCAGCAAAACAAGCCTCTTAGTGATTAGTTCTGGATCACAGGAAACAAAGTTTTTAAACACAATATATTCCTTAAAAATATGTAAGGTTTATTTTTCCTTTCTTCAATAAGAGGTACAAAGGGGAAAACAGCAAAATTATTTAGCAATTGGTTTCTGAGATTATAAAATTTACATCAATAAAACCAAGTTTTAATAACTGGATTTAAGATTTCTATGTTTCTGCAGGGAAGCTATATAGAGCTATAGTCTCCAGAAATGCATCTTGAAATTATTTCAGCCATATAAGTTTTTAAGACACAGCACAGGAAGCCTGCAATGGCTTCCATATTTATTCATCTGTTCGTTAATAATCACGTTTGTTAGTAATATCTAATAAATGAACAGCTTGCATGTGAATTTTTCACATGCTTCAGGTTTGTAACCAAGATCATTGTACTGACTTCCTCTAGGTTAACCATGGAGGAAAGACAAATGGCTTATCTCCTTTGGTATCCTGAATTTGGTGGACTAGCACATGAGGTTCTGCCAGCCTCATAAAGCAGAAATCATACCGTCAAGGTAAACAGCTTTCTTTGTTTTCAGTGGTGTTAAACTTTGAACTTCAATCTGAATTTCCTACACAGCCATGTTTTTAGGGCATTCTTTGGCATAACCAACTGAAAACTAGAAGATTAAATTGCAAAATCCTTCCTCACTTACCAAAGACACAAAAAAGTGAGGTTTTCCCTCTTCCTCTATTTGTGTTCTTCAGATACCTAACAGAAGTACTTTCTTTCCCTGACAACAGGAACCAGTAGGCTTTTGGTGTGAAAATTAGCAGCTGCCAATTGTATTTATCTCTTTGACTAAGAGGTTTATTATTTATCTCCCCTGTTGCAGTGTCCATGTGGCAGCACTGATATTGAGCAGCTGGACAGATTGCACCCTGGAGCCACATCTGTAGCTATATAGATCAACACTACTTTCATTGCCTCAATGCTGGAGAAGTTTATCTTCTGTCAGTTAGATTTACTACCTACTTCATGAATTGTTAAGCATTTTCCCTTCCTCTACTACAATTTGATTTTGAAAGCATGCTACTGTAATCTGGTACAGCTGATTGATTATTTGTTTGGTTTTTTTTTCCCTAATTAATAGGGATTTCCAGTTGGGTTTGCAAAGATGGATCTGGAATGGTGAAGAGAATAAACAGTGATGAAATAGTTGAAATAGTGAAATAGTTGTAAAGGACTGCAAAATACAAACCAGTAAAAATTACAAACCAGTAAAAATAAGTGAGTGCATCATGGATCATATCTGTTTCAGTTATTTCTTAGTATTTGAAGTGATTAATTAGGAATTATCCACATTAGGCTTTCTTCCCTGAGAAAGTTGAGTACTAAATCATTTGCTTTCCCTAAAGACTAACAAAAAATGCATTCTGATGACAACAGCAATCATATTCTAGTGATATTCTCTATGTTTTTCCAACAGTTTATTAGAGGAACTACATCTTTATAATGCACCCATGAAACTACACAGCAATATCAAGTTTTTATCCAGATAGCTGTCACAGTAGCAAGGCAGATTCAAAAAACAATTTAGGCTAGTATTTGGGGCTAGTAATGGCTGAAAGATACTAGTTCTTATTCTCCTCCAAGTATTGTAGAACCTGCAGACTCAGATCCAGCAATATTCTAGGGGCGGGATATTGAACTATCTTACCCCATCATGTAAGCACTCAACTTGTCACTGGAACATTGCTTTCTCCATTTTTCTTATTGTATCAATGGTCCTCAACTTTGTAAAAGCAGAACTCTTCTTGTTTTTCCCATTTCACTCTTTCAAAGATAAAAAAAATTTATACCACTTTCCCACTTTAGAGGACTATAAAATAAAATATTTGGAAATCAAATATTCTCAAGTTTTTGCGTTCAACACAAGAGGTAAAACTAGTGTTTTTACATACGCCAGATCAGTTTTCATATCTGTTTACAGACCAGAGATTTTGTATGCAATTCCTGTGTTTGTTACACAACCTCCAAAATAATTTTCTGTCAAGTGGTGTCTCATCAATTGTTGTTTATGTTTGTATAAAATTAACAGCACACATATTGGATTCCTACAGCTTCCTTCTCCAGTTAATACCTTTGTGAACCCAAAACTGGAAGTCATGAGTCCTGTGTCCCACTATTTAAGACAGCTAGGTAATGACAGAGTTCACTGATGCTCTTTGCATTTCCATGAGATCAGATATCCCCTGCAGCATGACATGTGCTAGCCCAAAGGAGAACTCCAGGCAAAACCTGCCTACCCATACACAGTACAAAAGAGTGCTGCAATAGATTCAGAAAACAAAAGCATTTCCAAAAGAAATGGAAAGGATCAGAGTATAATTTGATGTGCAGTGAACATATCCAAAACTTTTTTTCACTTGGTATGGGCTAATATGAAAGGCTCTGAGCAGAAGTCCACCAGTAATAGTGTTTCCAAAACAGAGATGAGAAGGATGATGGGTAGAAGAAAGAAGTCAAACACTGCCTATTTAAATGATAAAATAATGATACAGAAAATTTCTCCTTTCCTTCTCCATAATATCTAAATATTAAAATAACTCCATTTAATCAGTTCTTTGAAAAAAATACTCATATTTCAAATGACCATTTGAGGTAGGTTAAGATTTGAGGGTCTGTTCTTTGTGGTTGTAATGGCAGTTCTAACTGATTATTTTATGAAAGTCCACAATGGAGTCACTAAAGCAAAATTCAGCATTATTTTAAATAGCCAATGCTTGTTTAAACATTTTTGTTTTCAGTGATATCTTATTTTTCATCATGGCTAGTTAAGATTTCATTCTGGAATATATTTCCAATGTTCAAGTTGAGCCCTGTGAATTCCCAAATTGAAGCAGCACTGTGTTTTTATACTAGAGTATCCAGTCAAGTCTTGTGCACAAAATATATAGCATGAAATAACTGAGAATAGATTAATTCATTTAAATAAATTCAGTGTTGCTAATGAAATAGATATCAGGTTACCTACACACCTTAGGAAAAGGTTAGCACTTTCTTTCAAGTATCCCATCAATCTTTATGAGTTACAGTTGTGTTCTGTGTAAAATGACTGATTTTAAACCATATGATATTCATGAATATGTCAAAGGCATACCCAGAGAGAGATCATTATAAGGAGAAAACCTTACATAAGACCTATTCTCATTCCTTTTATGGAGATGATAGTTTTAATGCCATGGTGTACACGTATGCTTTTGTTACACTTCACACAGCACAGAAGGGCTGGGCAACAGCAGGCTGCTGAAACAGTCACCTTTTTAACAAGCTTTAACAACTGGTATATTTGGCAGATTGTGGCCATATGGATCTGCAGACATGATTTCCTGTTCAGCCTTCATATCATCATGTACATTTCAGAGTGACGTGACAGATCTAAGCCATGTGCAGGACTCCATATTCCTGACTGAGATTTCTACCACCTGGCCTGGTCTGCAAGAGCTACAGCAAAATTCTTCAACATTTAGAGCAACAGTACACTTACGCTTTCTTTGGACATGAAATGTTCTGAGAAATTGAGAAGCTAGCTTTAAGCAGGCATGCTCCTGTAACTTGTCCTCATGTCTAGCTAGGTTTCCTCTCTGATCATGTTATAGGAGCCACTCTACATGAACTTGCAATTTTCTCTAAACATGTCAATAAAGATGAACATGAAAATACTGGGTTTTGCTAGAATAGAAATATTAAAAATTTCCATCTGTGACAGGGTATGTTTTTGTTAGAGTCATCTTTTGGAAATGAGGGTGGAAGTAAAGAAAAGGACAGCAACAACAATGAGGTTGTTGTGATATGGTAGCAAAGTTTTTCTAAAGAGAATATTAATGTGGGTAGGCCTACATGGTCTCCATTTTCTGAGTAGCTAAATTTTTACAGAGCAAACAGACTGAGGAGTATTTAAAAATGTGGGGCTGTTTATTTTGCCTCAGAGGAGAATGGATCATAATTTGAATGTTTCCAGGGAAAAGAAAATAAATTCTTGAGAGATGTGATATGTTTTCACATCTTTTCATTAGAGCTATCAAATACAAGCCTAATTAAAATACTAGGTTGTAGAAAACTTTTTCAAAACTGTGTTAAAGGTGCATTTATATTTTTAACACTAATTCTGCAAAAGTTCTACTGAAAGCACAAACTCAGTTTTGGAAAAGTTCACATATGTCTAATGAATGTCTCACGGACAGTTAAATGAGGGTACAGTATGTACAGGCAAGAGACTTCTGGCAGAGCTTATTTTTGGGTGAATCTTGTGTTTTCTGGTGTTGTTTATCTGTGGGCTTAATTTTGTTTTATAAATTGTGGTGTAGGCATAGCGCAGCATAAATACATCCTTATGGTTCCAGACCTAAGAGTGAGTTCCTTAACAATATAGATCACTCAGTCTACCAATTTTAGTTTAGCTAGCTCATGTATTTCTGCTTATTTAGGTGCTGCAATCATATTCTTGGAGTCATTATCAAAAGCAGCAACAAGCACTCTGAGTATGGAGCTGCATTCCAAACACAGGCCTGAGGCTTTTAGGTCTCATGAAAATTTGGACTATTATATTCTATTTTGTCATCTCAGCTTGATGCACACATGAATGCACCATGAACAAAAAGCAAAATTATATTAGACATTATTGTAGAGGAAGATGAGATATTTGGGAATAAGTGTTAAACTTTGGGCAGTTTTTAAACAACCATGTCCTATTTATATTTCTATACCACATAAAATGCAGGTGTCACAGCCAGACTCTGAATGTTTTATTTATTCTACTATGAGAGACATAAACACACTTAATATTTGAGGATAACAACCAAACATTCTCTGTTTTAATATCTAGGTACATGGATTTGAATGGATACATTCATATGACATTATAACATTATATACATTCCTATACATTGTAACATATAACATTCTTTCCGATATTGCTATCAAATTGTTACTGTAAACCATATTTAATAATAAGGAAATCATGATCATAATCCAATGATTTACTAACAGTAATGTCCTTATCATAATAGTTACTTTACAGTTCAGTACCAAGTCTCCTGGCAGAAGGACATAAAACTTCAGTATATAGAGTAAGAACTTTTCAGCTGAACAGATCACTGGCCTCTTTATTATCTCTCGACAGGAAAAAAGAAATATTAAGTAAAATTTACTTTGATTAAGTAAAATTTACTTTAGTTTAGGAAAGAAAAATATTGTTTGACTATGTAGAATAAGATTATGCCAAGAAGTTAAGCTGTCCATGACTATCCTGGGAAGCAGTTTGCTGAGCTTACACTTTATAAGATCAATCCCATAGAAAATACTTTTTTTTCCCCTAGTGAATTATTTGGTCTCCAAACATCTTAACTAGTAAAAAACTATATCAGTAGAGATCAGATCCCATCTGCACACATAATGTATAGATCCACACAAACTTGTTACATTATGTTGTTTTACAATTTATGCTTAAACTTTTGCTGCTCTTTTTTCTCTTTAAAACAACAAGCATCCTTAGTACTCTTAAAGTAATTACTATAGCAAAAAAAATCCCTTAACTAGTCTAATTAAAACTGCGTTAATGTTTACTCGATGCTTATACTGTGCTGAGAAGGCACTATGCTACAGAAGTGATGATTCATTCAAGAGAAGCAGAAGATTTAAATTGGAGAAGCTGAGCTAAACTTTCTAAGCATCGTACATACCTGAAACAAATCCCTGAATTGTGGATGTAATGACAAAAGCCAGTTAGATCCCTGTATCCACATCAGAAAAAGAAGAGGGCAAATGAAGCAAAATGGAGAACACCTCTGGAAGATCTGATAAATTGGAACATGTGGCTTGGCATTACTGGCATGTAAAGTAAAAAGTCAGCCAAAGTCCAGAGCCAACTGAGAAGCAAACATGCATTCCACTTAGCATTACAAGGGAGTTCTGGAAAGCCAAACACATAGAGAGGGAAGTTTGTTTATAGCTAAAATAACCATAACAGATGTCTATAAAAGAATTGCTTGTATGAGCCATCACTGCTAGAATACAGCTTGCCTTGCTTGGAAAATCACTTAAGTGGCATTTGTCACAGGGTTAAGAAATGTAATAATTTCTCTGAAGATGGAATGTAAGGTCTACAGCTGAGAAAGCGCTAATTATTACCAGCCATGGTGACAACATTGCATGGCCTGATCTCTCTCCTCAGTGTACAGGTCTAGGAGGACAGTTCTCAGCCCCTGTCCAGGCTTGAAAGGCTGACCACTGCCCCAGCTGAAAACATGGCTAGAGTATGCATTTTATGAACTCTTCATATTAACCACCTTAACTTCTTTTCCTTCATTTCTCTCCACAACCCTGAGGCAATTAAACCATACCCTGTAAAAATACCCAGCTATTTACATCAATACTTACTCACAATGAATCTGATAAATTATTGAAGGATTTTAACTTGTATGAAAAGTAGTGAAACCTTAGAATCAACCAGAACTTGAATGGACTAACTTCTTTAAATCTGATCCCCAGGAGTTTCAAAATATCCAAGACAGAAAGTAACCATTACAATAGTAAGAATGACTCAGGAGTTTTCAGAGAAATACCACATACTAACTTTAGTCTGGCAAAGAAATTCTGAAGGATGAAACAGGTCCATTTTATCAGGAATCTACTCTGACCTATGTGTTAATAAAAATTGTGTAACTTCTGCTTCTACTACCTGAAAAGGATAAGGAATTCACGTATTTTTTATGCTTTGCACAAGATAACTGAACAAGAAACAACTGGGACATCTATTACATATATCTCTAAATGAATGAATGAAAAGTTTGTGCTGGGCAGCACTTAATATCCATTAGTGATTATGCATAATTTTTCAGGAGTAATATCTGGTAAATTAAAGAAAGAAATTGAAAACTATATGAAGGAACCATAAATTCAAGAAAGCCCTATCAACCCTTAGAACAAAAGAACCTCTTAAAAAAATATATTGAAAAGAAAAAATAACTGGAAAAAGAAATTGAAAAGGAAAGGAAATTACTAGATGTTACTATAACTGGGACAGATCGTATCAGAGGATTATTAGAATTTGGAGGAAAACATTATTATTTTCTAAATTGAATTGGATTATTTATTACAGTTCTAAGTATTGAACACAAGGAAGATTCCAAGCAAATATTAGATTAGACTGGGAAATAATATAAATGAAAGAAGTGGCTCTGAGATAAATCTCTATACAAACATTACAAATATTAAATTCTCCTTCATGTAGCTCTGATCTGATAAGGATAGCTTTACTTTTTCTAAATACCAAGTCCTGTAGTTCTAGTCACTACCCTTGTAGGAAAACTATTAGCCACTTTCTGATTGCAGAAAATTCCAAGTTCAGTAGAAGTACTACTGGGAAGGGATATTTTTCAGTCCTAATTAGGTCCCATCTCAACTTCATTCATACTTCACAGGCCTTCTGTATGAACAGATTCTTTATATTCAGTAGATGAGAAAATGGCATGCAATTGTACTCCGTTCTAACATTATTTATTTTCCCAGTATAGACATCACTTTTATAAAGATGGGAAACTGGAAATGTGGGAATCCTGAGTTTGGTGTCTGCTGTTAACGCCAAATAGTATTTCTTTAGGTATTTTCTTTTGTTAATGCTTTCTTAACAAGAACTCAGAGGAAATTTAAAATAAATGTTAGAACTGCACACTCATGGTAATCATTAAATGCATGTCTGCAGACGAAAGATCATAGTCATGTGTGAATGACTATGACATAAAATGTACAGTTTGTGTCCAGCTTTTGTTACTATTATTTGGCTCAAGAGCAGTCCAGGCTCATCCTACTTATGTTTGCTGGGTGCTTGCCATAAATATTAGGAATCAGAGAATTTGAAGTTTGAATAAATCATCTGAACTGATGGTAATAATTAGTAGGTGAATACTTTCCTTATCTAGATTTTGTATCACTTATCAACTCATTATTCAAGTATTTTATGAGTATTTGGAGTTTGTAAATATTATCCTCCTCATTTGATGACAGCATTTTTCCTCATATACTGTATTTGTGACTTTGTTATTGCTCTTTTGCAACAAAAGTGTTTTGCTATTCAAGCAGGCTTTTGAATCAACTATTAGGTTAAAATTATCATAACCAGAGAAGACATCTTGTCAAGAATGACATCATGTGTCTCTTAAAAAAAGTCCATGCTACTTACATTTTGGGACATGACCCCAAGAGTGTGAACTGATGACACAAGTAAAGCAGCAAAGCCGGAGTTGGACGCAATGAAACCAGACAGAGCTGCATTCACTATTTACCCTTCTTTACAAACCCTACCCCCACTCCCTCTTTATCATGCTGATAGGAGAGAACTGGTCACTTGGAAGTAAGAGAGGGAATTTAATTGTGATCTAAACTACTTCATGCAAGTCTTGATGTCATGGTAAATCAAGAGCTTCAGGATCTGGGTGTTGTAGTGTTGTGGGGGCAGGGAGGGTGGTGGTAGGGTTGTGGTTTTTTGATTTTGTTTATTAGAAATACAAAAAGTGCTTAAATCCCACACTGGAACTATTCCCAGGACTTTTGACAAAAGAAAAAAAAAAAAAGAAAGAAAAAAAACCCAACCAAACAAACAAAAACAAACAAAAAAGCCGCAAAACCAACGAACAAACCAAACCAAACCAACAATGGTGGACACACACTTATTTTTAAATTATTATTTTAAAGTGCTTTCTCCTCAAATTAAAATGCATCCTAACAAAGCAATTAAAAGATCAAACCTCTTTAACTCATAATATTTGTATGAAATTTCAAATCAGTGGATAGATGAACACAACTCCTTTCTCCCTGGGAAAGGCCACTGAACTACAAGAAGAGAGAGGACTAGCCTCCTTAGCCAGGGCAGACTAGCTTCAAGGGCTGTGCTCAAGGAGGACAGCCCTAGGTAATTCACAAACCTGAGACCTAATGGTGAAGGAGCAGGCACAGTGTCACTGCACAAACCCTTCAGACACCCCACTAATTACCAAAAAGATACCATGTGAGGGCCCTGCAGGTGTGCTGCCTCGGCACTGAAAGCCTGGTCTGCTTTGCAACCTGCCTCTGTCCTCATCAGCACTGTCAGAATTTGAGCATCTCATTAACACCTGTGAATTAATTTAATCTCTGAGCTTAAAAAAAAGGATCTTCCTCACTGTGCAGACAAGATTGCTGCTACTCAGGGCATAAGGATCAATTTCCTGTACACAACCAGTGTTTTAGTTAAGGCAGACTCTAAATTTCAGAAGACTGTGTGAAATAAACAAGCTGAATACTAGCTGGAACCTGTATCCTTACTGACCTCCCTGGGGGATATCTCTTTGTGTGCTTGTAAGGCTAGAAAAAAGCCTCAGGAATTCTCTGTGTGCTACCGTTTCACTGTACACTTTAGTCCTGTCCTGATTAAAATTTTAATGGTCATTATTTTACTTAGAGAGCAAATAAGTTGGTTACTTAACATCCATAAATTAGGTCAGATCCTCAGAAGGATGTAGGGAATGGTAACCTGACAGTAGAAAAAATTTTGTAGTTTTCTGCTTCTGAGGGTCCATCATTAGATAAACACATGGAGGTACTTGAAAGGCTAGGGGGTTATGACAGAAGAAATATTTACAAAGTGCATTTTTATTAGTATTCACAAATATGTGATACTTATTTACATTTTTCTTTTACAATAAGAAAGGCTTATTTCATCTGTCTGGGATACCTCTCCACCCATTTAATGAACTTTTAATTACATCATGCTTCATCCCCACAGATCCACCTTTTCCCTGTATGTACCACATTGGCCTTTATTGCCACATCTGAAACATAAATGGAAAGTGAAATTTCCAAGAACCTAAATGAGTAAATTCATGCAGAAATCCCAGAAGCTTTTAACTCATATGTGCTTCTGAAAGTTGTATTGAAGCTCTGTGGCACAAATATAATTCTTACAACATCTTATACATTTTTGATGTTGTAATTGCAAATTGTAACCATTTTTGAAAATGAAGTTATTGCAGACATAATCAAAATACTGTATCCCTAGTAATCTACAGCTGTCCAGCAGGTCAACCAGGATCTTATCAATGGAGTAGGAAAAAATTTATCACATTATCATTTCTACTATGATGAATACTAGACAAAAATTTCCTCACTGATCATGAACCTCAGCTTTCAAATCTGTCATTTAATTTATTGAGAAGAAACAAGAAAAAAAAAATTAACTACTGCCCAATTACTTCTATTATGACGTTTTTTCAGTCGAGCAAACACCAACTGCCCCTTAGGAGTGTTATTTCCAGTGGTAAATTCAGGAGCTTCTGATAGGCAGAAATTGCAAAAGTATTTGTAGAAGATGGAAAAAATTATGGAGAAAATTATGATCAGGGTTTTTTTTTATTTTAATTCTGGGTAAGGTTCATCTTATTCCAGATGACATGTGGGGCTGGAATAGAATAGTATAGCATAGAAAACCTCAAAGAGGCTGCAAGTGTACAAAATGAGCCTAAAGATGAGAAGACTTATTATTCTTTAATGGTGTGCAGCATACTAGCTTAAAGGGATGGAACACCTCTTGCATGAGGAAAAGCACTGGCGTTGTTAAACCAGGAGAAGAGAAGGCTCTGGGAAGACTCTCTGAGCATTTTCAGTACTGAAATGGGGTCTATAAACATCTTAGCATGGCCTGTTGCAACAGGTTAAGTGATGAATTTAAACTGCAGATTCAGGTATAAGGAAGAAACTTTTTATGAAGAGGTCGGTGACACACCGGCCGAGGTTGCCCAGTGAAGTAGTAGATATCCCATCACTGGGAATCAGAGCTTAGAGCAAATTCTTCTATTTGAAGGAGACCCCTCCCATATCAGACCAGATGACCTCAAAAGGTTGCTTCTAACCCAAATTATTTCATAAATCCATGAAACTTTCCCCTGGATAACATTGGATGGACCACTTCTTCTCTAATTTCCTATATCTGCAGAGGTAATAATTACACTTCAATTTGTTCTTCACAGTCAGACAAAAAGAGGATGCTTTTGATACCCTTTCCAAAACATGCAAAAAAAGCTAGAGAAAATGTAGTTTGCAGATTGTCAAACCTGAAAAACTCTGCTCATTTTGAAACTGTTACGAAGAATACATTTCCCAAACATAAGATCTTTTTCATACAGAGCGTTACAGTTTTAAGGGTGCTTCTGGTGGGGTGCAGTTTATAGTAGGAAATTGATAAGAAAAACTAAGAAAAAATGAGGCTCAGAAAAAAAATGTAGCAGACTGAATGACTATTCTCTGTCAGTAGAGAGAAGTCCAAAATATGAAATATTCTGGCTAGTTAAATCACTTTCTCTTAATGCACTTTTTTCTCAGACACAAAAGGTTCTGCTTCAGTCTTAAGTTGACACTTTCTAGAAAGGCAAAACCACAGACCAAAAAAAGGGATGTGGTCAGTATTCTACTGCCAGTAATCTAAGACTTATGGGAAGCTGCACCTTTCCAGTTTACTGTCCACTTCTGCAAAACACTTGTACCAGCCTTTAGAGGTTACTATACATCAATTTACTTAGATCAGTGGCCTCAGCGAGAGTCAATAAAAATAATGGCAATAGCATCAATGTAAATGTACCCAGATTTACTCAAGCTGAGAATACAGCATGCAAAAAATTATCAGCATGGTAAAGTGTCAGGTGTAAGTCAGGTTGATACTTGATTTGAGAATAGGAAAAAAGCAGTTCCTTAAAGTAGCAAAAAAACTGGAGTGCATTAACCTTCTATAGTTTTCTACCAAGAAAATTCTTATACTAATCTTACAGCCATTTCTGATCAAATATTTTCAGACAAGAAAGACAAGATCTTTCAAAGTCTTATTGAAGTTGTATGGGAAACACCCTCTTGATTAGAAAGGTTTTCTTCTATGACTAGCCCATTGTGACACATCTCTATCTTTCTTTAACACAGTACTTATACATTAGAAAAATGTGCTTTCATTTTCTTCCAGCTGCACTTACAGGTCTATTTATATATTCAAATTATATATATTTACATTTGATATTTTATGTGTATTTAAATATGCATATCTCTGTTTATGTCTATCTTCTGTTATGGACCACTATTATTCCATACTCTGAAGGCTGAAACAACATACTGCCTGGAAACTGTCAAGTTGAATGTAGTTGACTAAAAATTCACTAAATACCTAATATTTTATTCTTGGTTAATTTCCAAAATATCTTGTGCCTGTAGTAAACAATTACAAAGACTCACCATCTAGCAAAAAAAAAATTGTCTGCTTTCACAAAAGTGAAATTTTGTGCCTAAAAATAATCAAGCAAACTAGTAAAATTTTTCTTAGAAGCAAGATAATGACAACTATATCACAGCCCTCTGTGAAAATAAATATGCATATAAAATAATTTTATCATGGGTAAAAAATATATATTTAGATATGCACTATTTTTTTCTATAATACAGCTTCATGTTGTGTTCTTAAGAAACTGAGGTTATGAACAGGCCTTCAACAGGGGCTTGAGGTTGACCTGTGTAGCTCCAAGCCTTTAAATGCAAGGTCGCTGTCTCAACAAAACTCCTTCCTTTTTCCTAGAATTATTTGTAGACATTTTATTTGTAGACTGAACCCACATCCCCACTCTCTGACGTTATATAGGAAATACCTAACATGACACAATGTTTTCACATGCTACTCCTTCTTCTGATTTATGAATAAATTAAAACATTTAAAATACATAATAAAACTACCTTCATGTGTCCCATAACTAAATCATTGCAGATTAAAACAGTAGAGATGGCTAACACATTTTCTGCAAAGCCTAAACATAAACAAAAAATATTTAAACAAAACGTATTGCATTCTCTTATTTTCCTTATTGTTTGCATCAGATAAGATTTCAAATTCCAGTTCCATGCTGCCCAGAAACTAGAGAGTTTAAGTCACAACAAGTATGCATAACATTAATTCAAGAGTTATGATGTGTTTGGCAATGATGTAAAGAACAAGAACAACACATTGTATGAGAAAGGCCAGGTAAAAAGATTTCTGAAGCATGACAGGATAAAATTAGAGGTATTAAGAATCAGTAGGGTGGCCCATTTCAGGTTTTCTGCTCTGAAGCAGGCTTCCTACTTGATGCGAAAAGGTTGTTTCAACTTGTTTTGAGCACTTCTACAATGATAAAAGTTATAAATATATTTACAGTTACAGATTATAGAGAAACAGTAGATTCTGTTCTCATGGGATTTAGAGATCTTTGGTATTACTTATGAACCACTAATGTGTATCTTAATCGTGAAGAAGGAGGGAATATTATGCTGCTTTTGCAACATAATAATAATCTCGTGGGGCTTTACAAATTTTAAATCATTAATCTTCCTTATTTTTTAGAAAACAGTTACTTTTAATGTATTCAAAGGAAAACTAAGAGCAAACAGATAGATGAAGGCCAAAATTTTGCAAATGGCTAAGAGAAATAAGGGAAATTTCCACTGGTCTTTTTAAAATATGTGCCAAAGATCTTGCAGGAACTCTTCTAACCACGTGATATGGAACACTGTCATCTTACAAGAGGTAATGTTGTATGACACATGACTCATGAAGCTAATCTCCCCTAATGGCAGAAGAAATCTAAAAATTGCAACATGTTATTTCACAATTTCAAATAATTTTGTGAGCATTTTCAATAATTTGCCAAATATAGTTATCTCCTGGCTGCATAATAATGTACAAAAGAGAATTTTCTCACTTCTTCAATGAAAAGGTACTTGTTTCCTTGTGGTTTTGTTAAATTGAATATACTCCCCCACAATATAATGAGTAATTTTTGTTATTAAGCAAAACATGTATAATTTTTTCTTGCAATAAGAGGCACTAGTGTAGAGTTGAACTGTGAAAATTAAAGGATTTAAAAATTTTTCAACACTAAGTGATTTGTTTTACCTATTTATTAGTACATTTTTCAGAATTTTAGCCACTTAATGCCTTTATTCTGGCAATTTACTCTATAAAAATGGACCATGTTCAGAAAGCTTGGAAAATTCACTGCCCTTCCTCTGCTGTTCTGTAGAAGAAAATTAAGACAAAATGCTGCTATGAAACATACCAGCCTCTGCAGATCCATCTATCAGCAGCATAGAAACTAACATACTAAATCTCTTCATCATCTAAATGAGGTAACACAGCATTTGAATCCAGATCACTGTGTCAAAATTTCATTCCATGCATGATTTCCACAATGTGTTCCCCTGGGACCAGAATGCAGCTACGACAGTTCTGATTCAAATTGGCTTCCTAATATTAAAACACTAAAGCATATTACACTATTCCTTTCAGCTTTTTATTATATGCAAAAAAATAATTTAAAAAATAAACTTAAGGTCCAAAATCAAGAATTAAATAACAACATAGCAAAAAAACCGGGATATTAGTGTTTTATTCCATCTCTCTCTCTCATTACCAAAATCTCACAACTGAACTAAAGCAATGGAATTGGAGGGGAAGGTGGATTTAACAGTTGGATAAGGAAGAGACAATCAAGCATAGACCTTCTGATTTTAACTCAAACTATTTAGAAAAAAGGAAAGTGTCAGTTTTTATCTTAGTGCAGATCAATCAGCTTAAAGTATTGCATTCTCTGTGTATTGTAGCTCTGTGATCTCACAGAGTGTTTCAATGTGTTTAAACACTTAATTTTTTCTTGAAACGAAACTATCTTCCCTCATATCCCAATGATTATGTCTGTCTCAGCATATTATTTTTTTTTCTCTCTCTGGAGCATTGGCATAATTCATCCTTGATTTGATCCTGCCTATGTGGACACTATATTAGTTCCTTAAATGTTTTAAATATTTACTTCTTCCTAAAATGCCTTTTTCCTCTGAAATTAACCATGAGTAATTTTTTTTTTCTTTTTGATGAAAAAAAAAGAAAGAAGAAAAAAGCCAAATAAGTAAGGAGAGTGGGAGAGTGAGGGTTGTTTGCCCAACCACCTCTCAAAAGAGCTCTGGAGTATCTGTGTAAGCAAAAGAGGTACCCACAAATTCCCCTTAATTCAATCTTCTTTTCTTGTCAGTTGAACTATCCAACTTAAGCTGCTGCAGAATTACCAACTTTGCTATTCCATTTTTCTACATGGAAATGAAAAAAATTTAAGAGTCTTTTTCATTTCAGTTTAAGTGCAAATACCTACATTGTTCTGCTTTTAATGGTTTCCATGACTGATGATGAACAGATGGCAAAATTTGTTAAATTCTTAGAGAACCAGAATGTTGATTAATAATAGAACAAATCTGGCACAGGCCTAATATCCAATTTCCCTTTGCTTTTTTTACTCCACTGATTTATCGTATTCTAAATCTACCTTCTGGATCTCTTTTTAGCTTGCCCCTTTCTGCTTCTGAGCAATTAATTCTGTTCTGTGCTGCAATGTCAGGGAGCAGGAGTTGGACTCAATGATCCTGATGGGTTCCTTCCAATTCAATTTATTCTATGGTTCTGTGGTCAATGGGAGGTAAAAAAAAAAGAGAAAACAAAACCAAATCACACAAAAGCTACAACAAATCAACCAAATAAAACCCCACCATAAAAAACCTTTATCAGTTGATGTCTTTCAAAACAACATGGAACGAACAATTCCATGCACACACCTTTGCAAACACCTCAGAGGGAAGGAGTCCACTGATCTTCCTGTATCATGCAACTCTCACTTTACTGACCCTGGCCAACAGACACCCAAAATAACCCTGGTCCCATATGTGATCCTTGCACATGCTGGATATTTGCATTTATTTCCCTATTCATCTCATGATATCCCCCTCCTATTTCATCTTACTTTTATGTTGATATTACCAAGTTTTGCCTGAGACTGAGCCTAACAATATATTTTTCTTCTAAAAATTAGCTTAAAAATGCTAATATTAAAGGGCAATGAATAGGAACATATTTCAAACACTTTGGTTCTTTGTATACCACACATATTTCTGGTCTTTCAAAGGCACACTATACTAACTGTAATTGCTAATTGTTACTGATTGTGTTCTTTTTGGAAGCAGAACAGAGGTGCGGGGACTAAGCAGGAAGATTGGAGATGTGCCAACCTCCTTTGAAAACTTTGATGTAAACCAAACACCTAAGAGAATGGCACCCATTTAAATTATCTTTCAGACTTCAGGAAGTCTGTCCTCCTTTCCTCAGGCACAAAGAATTCCCAGAGTTGTATAACAGGAAGCATAAAGTGAATTTATAGATGAAGAAATGGTAGAATGGCAAATATTTCAGGATTTTATAAATATGCATTAATTGCACAAACATTTTAATAGTGAAAATATATGGCCAAATAGGGCTATAAATCAGAGATCAAATCTGAAATGTATGCTTCCAGTTGTTTCCCAGTACTAGTGGTAGGTTTCCTAGTACTGGCAGGTTGGTTACTCAATCCTGCAATTAACTGTACAAGTCCACATCAAAATGTTTGGAGCCTGAAATTATTACCTCAACATGACTCACAGAAATTAGAACAAGTATTGTCTCTCTAAAATTTTTTAGAACTGCCAGAAAATAGGGGAGTAAATTAAGGAAACACTGGAACAAAAGAAATAAAAGGAAAAATGTAGAAAGAAGGATGAAAGTATTTAAGGTTATTACTTTTCTTTTTCATTATTTTCTTCTTTTTTCCTTCTTTCATATTCTTTTTAATCTCTGAAATATTGGTCTTAAAATATAGACTTTTCAACATAACAACTATTCAAGAAGACACTACATGGTTCTCTCAGTTTTCTAGCTCTTTGGGAAAAAAGGTCTTCAGGAGAGATTATAATTTTTTAAAAATGAACAAAAACACGAAACTGTAGTATGATAACCTTTATTTCCTCTTGACCCAGACTTCACCACTCTCTTGAGTATAAATTGCAGAACTCTGCCCATATTGAATGTATTGCACATGTTCCAAAACAAGACATTAAAATCAGAACTATATCAACAACCAACTGAAGTTGGTTTTGTTTCTGAATTTGATTCAGATTGTGATTATCCTAACTCGTATTCATATCTAATTCATAATATAGAGTGAATGCAAGCACAGTTCTAGGAATCCCCTAGCCTGGCTTCCTTTTCCCATTTTCCCCAACATTTTCCTGTGAAATATAAAAAGCATTGAAAATTTAACTGATAGCATTGGTGACATGAAGACATTTTGAAAACATTTAATATGCTGGATCAGATTACTGGAAAAGTGCCTTTGAAAAGGTCTGGATAATTTTAACAAATGTTTACTGCCATTTGAAGTTACTTTAAAGTAACAGCAGAGAAGTAATAACCAAGGTATTTCTACTAGAGCATGTGAAGAGAGTCGTTAGGAGTCTGAGCATAGGTGTACTCCTCACCATCAGACCAGGAACTTCACAGAGACCTTTATGTTCTCGGGTGGACTTCCCAGAGACCTTTATGTTCATCTCCACAGACTCAATCTGAGTTTTCCAGTTCTATTTGCCAAACTGAATTTCTGAAATACTATAAACTCTGTGCATATATTCTCTTCTCTTTGATGCTGCTTGTACTATCGCATCTTTTTCTTCCCTCATAATACAATTATTATCATCATATAAAAAGCATATCTATTACAGACACTGCTTTTATCATATGTAAAAGTAACTCTTTGTGAAGAATTATTTTATATATTGGTATTATATCATGCTTGGGTAAGGGGGTCTAAAGAAAAACAAGCTAGTATGACCAATGCGTATTTATTAGCATGAATTTATCTACAGAGTTATTATCAAATCCACACTTACATTAATTTTCTTGCTTACTCTATTTTTTTGCACATAAAAACCCACACTCTAGCATTTTCCTTTTACTTATCAGTTTCTTGTCCTCTGTATTTGTACAGAGGGATTGGAACATGACTACCCGCAGGTCCGTGAAATAGCCCAATGTTCCTTTTCTCTCATCACATCAAAACTGGTTGAAAAAATGCTGGCACCACTAGTGAGAATTAATGGCCTGATAGTCATTTTCCTTTCCTTTGATTTGGGCTCTAATCCAGGATTTGGTGGTTCTGGTGTCAGCTGGCACCAGTGGAGCTGTCTGACAGAGACTCATTAAAATAACCCTGAGGGTGACTGGAAAACCTAGCAGGGCCGCTGGTAATTACTGTGCAACAGTGTTTTTAAAGAGCATTATTAGGGAGATCTCAGGGTACCTATTTAAGATAAGAATTACTGAAATGTGAAGTACCATGTTGATCCACTAGTCAAGAAAACGTCAAATATTAAACAGAATTACTGAGAGGAAAACAACTGTTTGTTTAGGGGGTTGTTTGTTTGTTTCTTCTTTCTATGAAGAAACCATTTCATAAGCAGTAGTAGAAGCGATGGATTCAATTTAAATATAAAAGTGTGGCAATATGGCTCTGTCACTGCTTGGTAAAGACACAATATCAGAATTTATGCTGCAGAGAACAATCCAGGCAATAATCAAAACCATCATCATTAATTAAGACCTGAAAATCAAATTTTAGGAAAACAGCTCAATCAAGCCAAGAATTATAGCTTCTTTTCCATTTTATCCTTGTAATGATTTTCTTACACTTTTTTTCCCTGTGTCTTTACATAACAACTCTGTTTTCTGCACAGAATATCATAAATTATTTCAGATAATTTCAGTATATGCCTAGGATGAATGACAATTTTTTCTGCTGTGGAAGGCCTTTCACTTCTAGTCAAGCTCCATTTACTGTTCTTACAGATTATGCCATTATCCATCCTTCCATACAAAATTGTCTCAAAGGCATCCCACAAATAAAAGTATGCAACTGAATATATTGCAAATTCTGTCTCACAAGATGAGGATTAGACATATCAAGATGAGGTTTGAGTCAGACATTGTCCCCATTTCCACTCCAGAGATGTTCTAGAACACAAGCACTTAAATAAAATGTAAAGTATGCAGCAGGACTATGGAGTAATTTTCTGACTTTTTTTCATAATTGTTGGCCTGTATTAAAATTAAAGGTACAACTAGAGGTTATGTTATTATAGATGTGCAAAAAATAATTCTCCCAGCTGTAAGCAATTATTCTCTCCCTGAAATAAACCTGGCTAAGATACTATCTATTAACATGGAAGAAGAGGAAGTACAGACAGTTCCCTTTCTCCTCTTTCCCAGAGGCAGTTGTTCAGTAGAATTTTGTCCAAAACATTTGTCTGACTTGAGGTTCCATCTCTCAACATTATTTCTTAACATGTAGTCCTCAAAAAAGGTGAGAAATTTAATTGCCCTAGGTGTTCTTCTCTTGTCAGCCTGAATTCAATTCCATCCTTCTAATCGGAAAATTATGCAAAGGCATAGGTTCCTAAAGAGATCAGCTTTGGCATGAGAGACTCACCACATTGCTAAGGTTTTCTCAGAACAACTGGATGGATAAACTTATAAAGCAATGCTTCTTAGAAAGCGTAAGAAGTGTTTTCTCTCCTCTTCACATTGTCTTAAAAGATCACATATGATTCTAGCAGTTAATTTGTCTTAGTGTATGAACCACAGAAAAGTAACGTATAATTATTAGTTAATGTGTGATTACATAATTCCTTATAATGGAAAAAACCTCTCTTAGAAGTTTTAGCCATAGTTTACATTATAAACACTGGGCCATGTTGTTAGCAGAAACTCTTGAAGGGGCTCCAGCACACTTTCCCAGAAGTGTTTCTGCCAGTCTGAGTATCAACCTTGTCACTATTTGTCATGGCAGAGAATGTGCTTTTCCAAGAAGACAGATATTTTGGCCAATAAAGAGCTGTGAATGGAAGATCTTCTTTTTTTTTTTTTATCAGTCCATCTGCAGAAACTTTTCACATCCTGATACTGTCAGCTGTGCTAGCCAAGAGTGACCTCCACACACTCAGGTGGACTGCTGCCAGATGCCCAAAGAGGAAAACAGGTAGGATTTCTCTTCTATTTCCATGCAGCTCCATGAAATTAGAAATTTTGGTCTCAGTGCTTAGGCTCGACACAAATCCAGTAGGATATATGAAAATTATGAGTTTTAGCTGAACTGTCCATCCAGCTTTAACAGACAAAGTATTTTAAATTATTGTTACTCCAATTAACATCTATATTTAACTTGACATTAATTCAACACAAAGGTAAACATGCAAAAGAGCCACATTCTTTTCTGTGGGCATTGGCTGTGACAGAGCACTTTTGAGGCTCATCATGCCTGCAAGGACTGGACATATAGAATTGTCCTGTACGCACCTCCCAGGATTAAACTCAGGAAATATTTTCATTTTGAATAAAACAGTGTTTATGGAAATCCTTGGGTGATTCTGCTATTGCTTATGCTTCAACTCTGTAACAGAGCTTCAATTCTGCAACAGTACTTCAACATTGCAACAGTGAACACTACTACCCTGAAGCTTTTCCTGTCATCTAACAGAATTCTGAATTACATTTTCAGGCTCCTTCTGAAGGACGCAGCAATTTACTGATATCTACCAACAGCACTCACAACAGCCACTAATCTGGCATGGAGCCACCTACTCTAACCAGCTCTGTGCCAATGCCAGAGTCTTCAATTTCTACAGCAGATCTGGATATCAACCCTATCAGCTCTTAGCTGTAGGGAAGTAGCTGTCTTCCTTGCCACCCACAGGTGGTGAATTTACTCTGTAATTCCCAACTCCAGGAAAAAATAAGGTGGAGACAGTAGCAACAACTCTATGTCTACTAAAGCACTTTACTAAATAATTATAAAAAACAAAACCTAGCTTCAAATTTTTCACTTGCTGGTTTCAGGATATGAACCAACAGAGAAGGCATTCCAGATAACATTTTGTATCTTCTGTATCTTTTGCACAGTAGGACAGTAATAACCCCTGTAGGGTTACACACAGTAGGACCCTGTAATAACCCTCAAACCAGACCTCAGCAATCTGTACCCAAGAATCCCCTTCAAATGCTGACAAGCACAAAGATCATCAGAAATTAAACTGAATGAGATTTTGGATAGCTTTGACAGTTTTCAGGTCCTTCAGTAGCCAAATATCTGAGGATGAGACAGCTGACTATCTCTGTCCCTCCTAGTGATGGACTCAATGCTCAGATTACTCTCCTTCAGTTAAGAGGTGAATTTTTACCCTATATGAAACTATAAAAAGTTGGAGTAGACAGAAGTCTCAATGTTTTTAAAACTATTGCATTAATATTATAATTACATTATGTTACATGAATACTTTTATAAGTTTGATGCAATTTTTTTGTAGTCACAATAATTTCTTCAAACTTATACTTGCTGAGGCAAGCTTGAACTGTGGTTTGAATTTTTCTGTCACATCCTTCAGACATTTATTTTAGATGTATAAATATATGTGTATAGATGCAATATTTTGACAGAGTTGACACAGATGTTTTCTAATATTGTAATCTTCCAAGTCATCAGTTATGAGATGCATATTTAGAGAACAGAAAACTTCTGTGAAATGTTTCAGAAAACAACCTTGGCTCCTTTATGTATGCTTACTTTTTAATTCGGTCATAAGATTTTTTTAAAATATTGCTGATCATTCTGAGTTTCTTTTTCAAAATTTAATCTGTCATTTTATTGGAGCAAAAGCTCCAGTCTGAAGCTAAACAGGGAAGCTAGATGAGTAAAAGTAAGATTGAATACCACTCTCTGCCAAAAATAAAAAGAGATTCCAGCTTCTTGCACTTAATGAACTTTGTCTCACAGAGCTGCTCTAGGACAATGCCATCCATTTGTAAAGTAACCCTTATTCAGATAGCTTTGTCCAGTTAGAGATTAGATGTGCTTATTTTATTTGCTCAACACCAGATATTGAGCAAATTGGGTTAATACAGCTTTTCTTCTGAATCTACTGACTTAAAAAGAAGGATAGCAATGACACTTCTTGGCCACTTTTGCTCTATCAGCTGTGGAATATATAATGAGCAGTTGCTGAACAGTATTATTTTCTACCCATAACAGTGCAAAAAGCTCTGATAAATTACAACAATAAAGGCTTCAAGCATTAATGGAATAATGTAAATCCAGCTTGTGTATGACTTGGGGATTGTGTTCTTTTGCAAAGAGCAAAAGATTAATGCACAGCAGCAGAAGTGCATCTTTTTTCCCCCTGCAGTCTGAGCTATGAGAGACAAAATAAAGTGCTAAAGTTGCTTTGCTTGTATTGTGGAGTTATTACTTTTTTTTTTTAGCCTAGCTCTGTAAAAACCAAGTTAATGGTATTCTGAGTCTTTAGACACATTTACACATCCTCCATCTGGTTGGGAAGAAAAAAACCCCAGATTTCAGTAACAAAAATTGTACAGATCTGCCTTCAGGCAACAGAAAATGCATGTGATAAGGGAATAGCCATGAAGTGTAAAGGAGTATTTAGGTCTTAACGCTTATTGACTGGAGACTGTAAAGGAGATGTGAAGGATGTGTGAAAAATCCTAAATAAAAGAGCTGGCATAACATATAATGTCTGTAAGAAAATGTGCTTGGAAGGGATGCAACTATCTTTAAAGAACTTGGTAAGAGGAGAAGGTGGGATGGAAAAAATTAATTACAAGAGTGAAGATAAACAGCATTCTGCATCCAGGGCTTGTTCCAGGAAATACACTGCATTCTGCAATTCACCTGGGTTTGTTACTATCAATAATAACAACACTCAGAATGCACAAATTCAGCTCTTCTCCTATCCTCTGTCTCTATCAGGAAAATGTCATCTTTCCACTTATGTGAGCAGAAGACAAGGCTGGAGATTGCTATGTAAGGCCTGGTTTCCTGCTTCTTCAAGAAGCATATCAGAGTAACACCTTTCTTCCAGTTTTCTTCCTTTTTTTTCTCACTACTATTACCACTGGTAACCCAGAAGCAATAAAGTTAGCAGTCATCTAAATCCTAGCTCAAAATCTATTCATGGACTACTGACACAAATTTGGGTTTATGCTAACACTGACCTTTATCTGACTTTTAGCTTGGCAGGAGATTCCTCCTAGGTGTTTGACCTCAAAATGTTCTTCTGGAGAGCGATCCTGCCTCTTTTAGGCTAAACAAGCCAAAGTATTCCAGTCTCCCAAGAGGCTCTATCTTTATTTCAGAAGCCTTTCTACACATCCATTTCTGTACAAGCCATCTTTCTGGAGGAGAAGCAGCTAAAACTGTCCCTTCTACATTTCAGACAATAGGATCAGAAAGTCCACACTGAGATATTAAAGAATGGAAAGAAAAGGTGAGAACACTACAAAAAAATCTGTTCATTGCTGACTCATAGAATCAAGTCTTATATGTGCATTGAAGAATAAATTATATTTCATAACTTAAACCTGACAAGCCCTAAAGTCTGATTTGAGCTGACTGCTACTACTCAGAAATGGGATCTATGAGAAAAATCAATACTTCCATGAAAATTTTAGTTGAGACTTTGGTAGCACACAAAATAAAAAAAATTAGAAATTACAAAAAAGTGGTAAAGAAATAATGAAAGAAAACAAAAAACAGAGAAAATAAACCATTGTATCAATCTGTGGCATGTCTGCCTCTTGAACACCATAGGGTATGAAACTTCACATCTCAAAAAATGAATAGAATACCTGGAAAACATTCAAAGGCAGCAAGAAAGCTAATCAAAGCCTGCAGCATGGAAGAACAATTAAATAGGCTTATACTCATCAGCCTGAAAAGAACACAAATGAAAGTGGCTGTGGTAAAGTTTTATAAAATCATGTGTGTCAGAAAGGCGGTGGGAAATGGAAATGCTGGCAAAGAAATGGGAGTAAAATTTCTTTCTGTTTGGAGTGCTGGAGCAAGATCGCGTCCTGCAGATATACCCTGCACACACCAATCTGTGCTATGCTAGCTTTTCTCCACTGAGAGAAATGTGTTGCTATGTGTAAAGTGAAATGGGATACAGCAAAGCTATCCAGAGTCTGTTAAAACAAATTTATGCAAAAGCATTCTTCTACAACCCATATAATATTCAGCCAAGGCATTAACTGAGTATGAGTATGAGCATGGGTGTGGGTATGAGTATGAGTATGAGTATGAGTATGAGTATGAGTATGAGTAGCATACATACCACTATGGAGCTTCATAGAGATGAATTTAATGCTGCCCACAGACATCTAAGTAACATTCTTTAAATGTCTGGAAACAATAGGGTAGTCAATAAAGTAATACTAAAAAAATTAAAATATCTCATGAATATCTGAAGAGAAGCCAGAGATGTCTATGATCAGAATAAGATCTCTTGTTAGATTTCCAACTTAAAACAGTTGAAGAAAAGATAATTTTCAAGTGTTAACACTGTTGTATTTCTGAGCAGAGGAGTTGACACATGTCCTCCTTCAGTTGCTGACCTAAATTAACAAAAAGTCATCTCTTGGGACTCACTTTTAGTGACTCTGAGGACAGAGCATAAGAAGGAGATGAGGAATGAAATCCTGCCATATGCTATAACATATGTACAATAACATTGATTGCTTGCACTGCAATGAATTAATGTCAACATCAGGCTCTCCAATTTAAGCATACCATGATAAATTGTAAACTGAGTTTTACCCAGAGAACAGCCACATTTAAATAAGATAAAACAAAACCACAAGAGTTGTTCAGTACCATCACTCTTAAAACATAACAACACCTAAGTATTATATTTTACTTTTAAATTCTGACTGTTTTCTGTTATAAATAACATTAATGCTACAGCACCTAATGGTATAAACTACACTAGGTAAAATGCCCCATATCTGTTTGGATGACTTTTGGACAAGAGGGCCTAAATGAACTATTATTATTATTATTTGCCACTGGTACCCAAAGGCACCCTCTAACCTGGATATATATTGCTTTCTTTCTGTTATAAATAGCAGGCCAATTCTGGTACTACACAAAAGGATATACAATCATTCAATTTTCAAAGACTTTACGTATGCTTAAAAACAGTTTGAGACGTCAACTGACTTCACAAAAATTACAGATCTTTTCAATACTAAGTTATAGAAAGATCTTTGTGGGACAAGGGTCTAAAATCAGCCTGAACAGATCTTCTGGGTTTGTTACTTTAGATCATCACTCTACAAAATCATGTTACAAACAGCCTGAAGTGGGAATTGATTTAAACCTCTCTGGAGGTTTAAAAATAGCACCTTATTACACTTTATGGAAAGATGGTAAAAGAACATTTCTGAAACAGCTCCTTGTAGCTGAGTTTTTGTTAGGATTTTGAGAACTCTTAGAAATCAACTTTCTTACTTTGCAACAAAATAAAATAAAATTTAAAAAGAAAGCCCAGTATGCTAATTTTTTTTTTAAAAAAGCACTGTCAATTTTATATGTTCAGTGATCAGGATAAAGAAAAGATGAACAAAACAGTTAAGAATTCAAAAGAAAATGGCTCCAGAAGGTTGAGTTTTATTTCTAAAGCCATGACCATAAGTATAATGGGGAGTCGGCTAGAAGTACTATATGAAGTCACACTGAATCCATAGTAAGCTAATATTTAGAAAAAATTATGTTTCCATAATAAGGTGTTTCTTGGAGATCATTTGAAATAAAGTAACTTTCAAGACCAAGGAGCAGGGTAAAGGGATGTACACAATGACAAATTTGGAGAGGAATATGTGGGGTGGAGAGTGATAAGAGGAGCAAGAAGTTGATTGCTTTTTTATGCTCCCATTTTTGATTATTTCTCCTGCCATGTCTCTTAATTTCACTCCTTAAATACAGAACCAGCACAGTTATATCAATGTAAATGTGTTTCACCAATGCAACATCAGGTAGCAAGCTGCAGAAATAAGAATAAAAACTGTCCTTCCTCTGACTTACAGTAGCTCACACTGAATTGTATGTCTGTGTATCATATTTCATAACATAAAATATGTTTTTCTCCATATTTCTCTGCATTTTAGAAACTGGTGAGTTTTATTTCTTTGTCACTACCAATGTGAGCAAAGATAATTTTGTGCAAAATGTACAGAGATATGTACACATTTCAAAGCCTGCTACATATATAGCATATTGATAGGTAGTAGCATTTGCTGCAAAACACAGAGAAGAGCAGGAGCTCCAATGTCTTAATTACCAAGACCAGTACAGCTCTCTGCTCACTTGGTGCCTCACTGGCACTGATTTTAAGCTGGATTTTCTGTATTAATACTTAGAAAATCTCTAGTTTGGTGAAGGTTAGTTAATTCTTTTGCAATGTTATGAAAGTGCTGAGTATGCCTACTAAGGGTTCAAGATAGGAAAATGCAATACATTTGTCCATGAGGGTCCCCTCCTTCACATGGATTTAACATAGTGAAAACTGCCCATATGGTACAACATATGGCAGAATTCCAGCATCTCGTCATATACCTGATTCTTCATTCTCAGTGTACACAAATGGCTCTTTCACAGGGGGATACTGAATCAAATTGGGCCACAGACTGAATGATTTTGTCTTTTCCTAGAGCAGATTGACAAGGGAAAATTGATAAACCAAAACAGACAACAAATGTTTTTTCATCTTAAAGGGGAAAAACCCCAAAAAAACCCCACAATTCACAGTACAGTTATGGTATATAGGTGTGCTGGTTTTAGATTAACACTTATGTGGTTTTGAGTTTTTTGGGTACATTTTAGAGGGTTGTTTTCTTCCATACCCCTTTTAACACCAATAACAATAATGGACCAGTAGATGGTAAGTTTTTTCCTAATTCTAGCTTTTTCCCCCCAAATCCTTTCAGACACTGAACTTTATGGCCCATATTAGAATGTTCAGTTTCAAAATTACCCTAGATTTACCAAGCAAACCTCTGTGCCCAGCATTGGAAATACAATCAAATCTTCAGTTCCATTTCATCCCATTTTTAAGGTGAAGTTTAAATGCTTCATTCACAGGAGCTTGTGATTCTATATACCTCTATACCATAATATGATAAAAATATACCAAAACCTCTTCTACGGCTTTACAAAGAGAAATATGGGAGACTGGATTAACTCTAAGAGAAAATAAAAGTAAAATCTTGTCTTGTTTTAGGAAACGACTTGCCATGAGGGCATTTAATATTTTCATAATTATCATAAAGAATGAGTAGTGAAATCTTGACCAGGTTTTTATACGAAATAAGAATGGCACCCAAGTCATCTGCAGAACTGATGTAATTACAGCTGCCTTGATTTATGCACATTACATACATATGTGTTTTGAGTATCCAAAAATACAAACCTATAGAACTGACAAATTAGTAGACTGCTGCTCTGAACAAGTGTCTTTCCCACAATCAACTGTGTATGTTTTGCATCCAATAATAGATTTCAAAAAAGAATATGAAGACAAAACCTCTGATATGAACAAAACCTGTACAGAGACAAATCAAGATCCTGAGAGCTCAGAAAAATGAGCTCAGAAAAGGAGTTAATTTCTACTCCCTTTCTCATTTGCTGACCTGCCTAGTCTCCTCTTGGTGCTAAAGTTAGGGCTGTGAAAAAGTTAGCTACTGCATTTGCACCAGGCTGCAGGTCCTCCAGGGAGACAAAATTGAAACACAAATTGGAAATGGCATCACAGAAATAGGGCTTCTTTTAGAGGTTTTAATTTATTTTTGTTTCAGCTCAATACCAGAGTACAGTGGCACAAATCCAGTTGACCAAGTCAGATTTCTAGATGTGATAGGACAGAACAAAAGCACTCAGGATAACAAAGATTCTAGAAACTTAAAAATATTAAACAGTTGAATTAACTAAAACATAATTGTCTGTATAAATATATATAAAATTATTTTCAAGCCATGTGAGACCTTTTTACAGTGCATTTTTAGTCAGAAATATCTCCTTCAAGTCAAGTGATTTATGATTGAGTTACAGTATTTCTTTCAGAAAGTTCTTTTAATTTCAGACCAGAAAGAATCCTGGAAGAATACTGGTGGTTTTAGTTCAAAGACCGCTAAACTCTTGAAAATTTGCTCCTTATATCCAGTATGATTTTGTTTAGCTTTTTTCCTTTGGTTTATTAGACTCTTTATTGCCTCTGTGTTAAAAAGAGAGGCATTACTGCATACTTTTCCCCATGCAAATAATTACAAAGTAGTATTAAATTAGCTTTCAGTTTTCATTCTGATGAATTAAAACATAGAATTCTTTTTTTTTTCCCTAAATTTATTTCTGTAAGGTATTTTTTCGCTTCTTTGGATCTCTCTTGTGATCCTGTGCTGAATCACCTCCAAAGTTTCCATGAACTTCTTTTGGATTAGGAAGAAAAAAATTGAATTACATTGCTCTTAGTGTTTGAAAAATAGAGCACCAGGGATGACAACAGTGTATCACAATAGTTGTATATGCTTATAATAGGACAATGACAATCTAGTCATTTGCCCCCATAGTAAAATCAGCTTTATTTTATGCATATAACAGGACTGTAATCAATACAGGGCCGATGGAAAGGAGCCATTAGTAAGTGTTCAGTATCAAGGTGTACCAAGAATCCCTTGTTCATATGTTACTTTATGTTACATTGGACTGAAAACTAGAGGTATTTCTTCTACTATTTTTAAAAGACCTCTGTTATAAAGAAGACCTAAACTCTTCTTAACCTGTCACTGAAAAGACTTTTCCATAGCCAAAAGTAAGTTAGTCAGAATTTATCTTCAGGTGCAAAAAACCATTCCAGAAATTATTTAGTGAGTTTGAAGACCTAAAGCAATGCAAAGTTAACCCATATATAAACATTTTCAACACTGGCCTGCTGTGATTGACAGCAACTGCCTAAACCAACAGCATAATCATAGCCTAAATCTTCAGGAGTCATAACTGGAGAGCATAGAGATAGAATGAAAAACAAAGGCTTGTTTGTAATAGATTTATGTGTACATAGGTGTGCCTCCAAACTACTCAGCCACTGACAGGTTTGACTTGAGTTAGGCTAATGAACAGGGATGAAATAGCTAGAGTTTTCCCCCCATATTTCAGTCCTATTGAAGCAAAGTTCAATCTTTCTCAAAAGAAAAAAAAGTTCATCAACTCTCTTGTTGTTTGTTTTGCATTACAAGTTCCCCAATAAATTATTGCTTAAATATTAAGAAGGCAAGCAACAGCAGGCTAACTCTCATTAGCATACATTTTTTCCCAAAATTTTTTGATCTGCTTGGTTAAGTAGGAAATCTAGAGAAAAACTTATCTGATAGATTTTTATGCCTGTACAGTCAAGCAGAAAAGAAAAGCAGGCAAAACTGAAAGAAACTAATAGTTCAGCAGTATCTTTTAAAATGGTTTGAGATTCATTGCACAAAGATCTGAAATCTGCAAATGGACACTGTGTCTGATGCCAGTAGTTTTATAAATGAAATCCAAGTCAAAATGGTATGTTTCATGTACATACATGCAAATGGTTCTTCCATCTATGACTAATACGAAAGCTGCATCTAGGAAAGATGGAAAGACTTCAGAGAAAATCAAAAAAGCCTCACAGCATCATGAAAAAAAATATACTGGGAAGCGTAGCAGGGACAAAGAAGTCATAAATAAAATGCAACTAAATTCCAGATGTAATATGACGATAAAACAACAGACAAAACATGAAATGACTGGTCATAAAAACAGGAGAATTATATTCCAGGAACTCCCTTTCATCCCTATATGAATGAATTTTTCTTTAATTTAGCCAGGTAAGAGGGGAAAATTGAAGTATTTCATTTATTGGGTGGGCCTTTCTGATTTTTAAGTGCACAAGTTTTTCGACATGCAGGCTAGTAGCTAGATAATACTTTCATTCTCCACTTTGCAGAGAGATTTCTGGAAGCAGAGTCACTGCTTTAGACTTTTAAAAATGTACTAAAATAAGCTTGCCTTTCACTGTCTTTGGAACATAGTGGGGTGTACTGTGGGCTTGTCAGCAGGGAGCATCTTTTTCAGTTTTGTAGGGCTTTTTCCATTAGGAAGGAATAGACTTCAATGACAGCATTGTATATTGCAATATTTTTTCTATCACAAATAATTTCTTCAAGTAAGAGAGAAATAACAGTGTTCTGGTTTCAGTGGGGACAGAGTTAATTTTCTTTTTATTATCTGGTAAAATGTTGTGTTTTGGATTCAGCATGAGAATAATGTTAATAATACAGTAATATTTTATTCTCTGCTCAGTAGTGCCTACCTTAAGGCAAGGACTTCTCAGCTTCCTATGCTCTGCCAGCCAACAGGTGCAGAAGAAGCTGGGAAGGACCTCAGCCAGGACAGCCGGCCCAAACTCACCAAAGGGATATTGCATACCATAGAACACCATGCCCAGTATATAAACTGGGGGGAACTCCCCAGGAGGTACCAATTTCTATTGTGGGACATGTTGGTCATCATTCAGTGGCTGCTGAGCTGTTGTATTGGGCATCTCTTGGTAACTTTCTCTTCTGTTGTTGTTGTTGTAGTTGTTGTTGTTATTATTGATGCTCTTGGTATAATACCATACTATTTTACTTTATTCCAGTTATTAAGTTGTTCTTATCTCAAACCAAGAGCATTTTTCCCCTCATTTTCTTCCCAATCCTGCTGCAGGGGGCAGGCAGAGGGGTAATGAGCAGCTGCATGGTACTTCATTGCCAGCTGGGGTTAAAACACAACAGACAGGCAAACACTGCGTCTTAAAACCACCATAGAGAGTCTTTCTGTAAATCTTTCTGATGTGATAGAAGCAGCAGGAAATATCATTTTGGATTTAGTGTTTGACACACTAGTGTTTCTGTCAGTAGTGTGAAAGCAATAAATGCCTGTTTGAAAAAATGCATGATGACTTAACAGCTCTATTTACTAAAAAGTTGAAAGCTACTTCTGAGAAATCTAACAGTTACCAAAATAAAGCAAGAGTGGGACAATGGTCACAAATTTAATTCAACAGTTTCAGAAAACAACACAGCAACAATCATGAAGATTCATTTAGATAATATAATAATACCTCCCTTCTTTTCTTTTTCATATACCATGAAAATGAACTAAGTTCCTGACTAAATGACATGAGCAAAGACTCCTTAATCTGAAGAATAAGGACAGGTTCCAGTTCTGAAGAATAAGGACAGGTTCCGGTTGTGACATGAAATGATATGGGAGGATCCTTTGCTAAGATTCTGCAGGCAGTATTGCCAAGTGAGGAATCAACTGAAAATTTTAATATATTTCTTTCACATATAAATTTAAGGAAAGGTCAGGGTTACCTCACAAAAGAAAACTAAACGTTTGGACCTGGTTTGACTGTGTATTGAGTTCTGGACTGTGCAATGCATGTGTGGGTAGCTCAGGCTTCAGCAGTAACACATCTCAGTTTCAACCTTCTGGACTGTCTGTCACTTGCTAAGTATTTTTATGACAGATCCATAGAAAATGTGCTCTGGAATTTATTATTAATTATTCTGGTGGTGTAATGACAGCAGGGTCTACTTCAGCTCCTTCATCAACCCTGCAGTGAAGTATCAGACTTTTCACTTATACTTCTTAACAACAGGTTTTGTATGCTTTGCTATAGTGCATAATTTTTTATTGCACTTGAAATTTCTTTGGTGTGGCTGAATCTGCCTGAGAGAGTATTGCTAGCTATTTGGTCTGCTGTAATTTACTGCCTACAAACCCAACCCAACTTCTGTAACTTAATAGCTTAAATATCCTTTTCTTAAATACCTGTCTCATCTACCTCCAGGCATCTTCTTACTGGTTAAAATGTCAAGACTGAAAAATTAATTAATCTTTTCTGAAATGAGCTGCAAAGTACAAAGTGCAATTTAGTACGTCGTCTGTAAGTAAGAACCTATATTTTATATTCTGCCTTTTTATCCTTCAAATTTTGGATGTTCCCTGACTCTATGCTGAGTGAATCTTTTTTCTCTTCCATTTGCACTGCCAGCATCTGTTTAGACTGTTAATAATTTTATATGTCCAAAAATTCCTTGCTGATCTATCTTCATTAGACAAAATTTTGAAAATTTGTGTCAAGACTAGTTAAAATCCTTATGCATACATATATATATGCACACATACACACACATGTGTGTGTGTATGTGTGTGTGTGTGTATACATATATATATATATATATATATATATATATATATATATATATATATATATATATATAAAGAAAAACCTATGTCCCTTTTACAATGGATGAGCTTTTAGTTTTTTTACTTATAGATTAGCAATCAGCGACTGTGGCTGAGGGCTAGCTTATTCCTTTGACATTGGCTAGTAAAAATCCTTGGAACATAAATATATGCAATAAGCCAATAACTCTGCCTGCCTTTCTGCTGCTCTTGAGGGTATCTCAGTTCTGGCAAACAGACGGGTAATGGGAATTAGAAGGAGGAGAAAAAAACAGCAATAAAAATATAAATCACAAAAGGAAGGAAATCCATTTGGTCCTTGGCAGCAAAGACACCACTCAGCTAATCCATGCTGAGTGCAATCCAATACTCCTTTATATAATCCTGTTCTTGTGGAAGAAAATTAAAGTTTAATGCAATAACGGCTGACACAAATCACTTTTGTTGCCCAGAAGCAGATTAAAGAACAGTTAAAATCATACAAATCTAATTTATTTTCTGTTGTTGTTGTTTTATTTTATCCAGTGGCATATTTATTCCTTAATTCCCAGCATCAATTTTTGATTATTAAGGATATAATCCCAATATAAGAAAGATTTTGTGATGCAAAGAAAGGAAAAGAAAATAGTGACAGCCAAGAAATTATTAGCTTTTAAATGGTACATGTTCTCTCAAAATTTTGTAAATTTTTCATAAATTGATATGGATCCTTATCTTTAATCAATCTGTGTCCAGGGGACTTTAAAATATGCATAAAGGAAGTGGAGAGCTATCATTCATAATTGGAACTGTACAGGTCATTCCCATTAAATAACACTCTTAGTACATATGCATTTGTTGTTCTGCAACACGTCAGAGATCTGTCAGCAATGGACAAACTGGGAAATTCTGCAAGACAAACAGCAATGTAAAAGAGTTGTGACTCTGATCTTCCATTTTATTCCTCCAACCATCACCCTCAACATGCCCTTCATCAGCAAATTGGACTGAAAAAACACCCACAAAACAAAACAAGGTGAAAATACACCCTGGGCATATTATGCTCCATACAATACATTCTTTCATGACAGAAAAGGTTACAATTTATCTGCAATGTTGATCAGACTCATGACTGTGTTGAAATAGGATCAGGTTTTTCATTTTCTTTGCCTTTGTCCCCAGCTCCAACATATCGTCTCTCACAAATTCCTTTGGGAAATTTCCCTTCCTACACTTCATATTGGTGGTACAACATAACCACAGATGTATGTGCAGAGAATGCAGGAGACCGGGTACAGTTACCATTTTTCCCAGAAGAGCTATCAGAATATTACCCAAGGCACTAGAGAAGTTTGTGAAATACAATACAGAAGTGGAAAGGTTGCATAATTTCTCCAGTATTTCTCTTCTTCACAGCTTTCTGCAGCAATATCTCTGCAGGTGTATCCTTAGAGGAAGAAGGGGTTACTTTTGAACAGGAGTTAAAAACATACCTTAAAAACATGAACAGGTTTTTTTAAATTTTCATTGTGTTATACTGTCCTCACTCAGACTGTAGGTAAGGAAAAGAGAACACCTTGTGTCAGTTCAAGGCCTCATTACTGTTAGATTTTAGGGAATCTTGAGAATAGGTTCATGAGCAAGCTATTTGCTCTGGAAATGCCACTTTACTAGGAAGAAGAGAAAGGAAACAGATCACAAAAACCTACAAAATATTATATCCTAGGAGTACCCTATGGGAAGACATTAAAATTAGTAGGGTTTTATCGTGTCTTAGTGACACCCAGCTAACTCTTTGACATTAGTTATTTCGTATCATCTTGACATATGTCCTTGACTTATATCTGTTCTTGCCTGTGTTAAGAATTTATCCCAATCAGATGCACCAGCAAGGCCAAAGTAAAAAAGGTAACTCAAGAACGACCTCCTTTCTGAACTTCAACACGCATACCTATTTAAAACTGGGTTTCTTGGGCTGCTGTAGTCATAGCTTTTTTAGGCGTGTTTTAAAAGGACATAGCATGAAATCAGGCACATTTCTGTTGTGTTTTGGGTTGGTTTTTTTTTCTTTTTCAAAGCACAGATTCTCATTTTTGGCATGTGAAAGCAAGTCTATAGAGAGTATATGGGAAGAAATGTATACATTTAGGAGTACATGGTTCTAAAAACCAATTTTTAATTAGAGATGGTGCACTTTAAAAGACTATAAAATTTCCAGCATAGAAAATAATAGAGTCTTATTTTTCCTATTTACTTATTTTGTATATATGTGAAGAATGCCACAACAGCATATTTTATGACCCTGTTATATTGTGATCTTCTCCAATTTTATGGGATCAATCAGCAGTGACAAAACTCAGCCTCTGGCCTCTGGAATGCCATTGGATTTGCAGGTCAAGTCCTAGTTTGCCAGACCACTGGTTTTGTGCTCTTGGTGGAAAAGTACTAAATGCAGAAGTGGGGGATAGGGCATGGGGGTGCACATTTGTGTGCGTGCTTGCTCCCTAATCCCTTTGCAGCCTGCCAGCCTTCAACTGCAAATGCCATCATCACAAAGGCAGTAGCCAAATCCAACAGGTGGGGCAATAAACCATGACATTTCTAGTAGGTTTAATTGTAGGGGGTGTGCTGGAATACTTTTCAGTACAAACATGGTTTCACTTGACGTCAACATCAAGATCACTGACCTAGTTTTTACTCCAAGTCCACATGAGCTAGGGTGTAAAGTGCTCACCCCAGTAGACTTTATGACCTTCCAGGTGCCTAAACCTCTGACCCAAATCATTCCCATCTTTGCTGGTTCAGCTGGCACATGGTGACAACCTGCTAGACTTTGTGTCTGGTCTAAAAGTGATTTAGTGCACAGTAGAATTAAAGTATTAGCACGATATTCCTGTCCATCCAACCTGAAAGGGCTTTTTGATGGCTGTAGAAGAGGTTCCCTGGAGGAAATTGCAATATACAGGGATTTGTTGTGAGCCTATTATTGCCTAGTGCTAAGGCACTTCATAAATTTACATCTGTGACATCTATGCTTCAATTTTTTTTCATTACTGCTCTTCCTTATGACAATTTACTAGCTGCATTCCTCAATAAAAAGCTAGTCTGCGATTGAAAAGTAAGATGCAGACTTTATTTCACTTACAATTTTTTCATGATTCTAAAGTATAGATATATAAGTTAGGAAAACAGAGCTAATTAAAAGACAAAGTATATTTTTAAGACTCCAAATTAGTATCTCATTTAGATCACAACTGTTTTGTTGTCAACTAATTTATTTTGCATTCATACCAAATTAAGGATAAAAAGACCAAAATGTGCCTAGCTTTCTTTTCAAAGTGCTACTACTACTACTGCTACTATACATCATTATTCTATAAAACAGAAAGTATATATAAAAAAATATATATATAATATAACTTTTATATATAATATATATAAATAATACATAATATATATAAAAGTTATTCTATAAAAGGGTTAGCTTCTTTAAAAAAAAAACACCTTTCATTCTAAGATATTATTATTGCTTTGATATGACTATCAAAATTACATTAGTACTTGTAAGCAAGGTGGCAAAAGACAAATCAGATATGATCTAGCTGGAAACAGCTTTTTCTGAACAAGGCAAATACAAAAATGGTGAATTTGGGGAAATAGGGGAGAAAAAAATGGTTAAGCCATAGATACAGAAGAAGAATGAAATTAACTTGCAAATATCACAGAACAAATTTCTAGTAAATTATGTTAGATTAAATATTTTTCTCTTCTAATTGAATATGAACTGCAGTAATTTCAGTGTTGCCTACAGGTTATGCCTTCTTTTCTTTCTGGTGTTGCAAATATTCAGGTTGTTTTTCTGGAATTTTACTTAGAATGCATACCTCAACATCTGCAGGATTTTAAAATAAAATTTTAATATCTGTTTGCTACTGAAGTTAGATGCCACTTCTTAACTGTAAAATTACTTAAATTCCTATAAATTTACTTCATTTTGTAAGACTTCGCATACAAAAGCATAAATTTAAGTAAATAATTTATGCTCACATGGCAAAATTAATGTCTTTTTTCCCTTTGTTTCAGTTACTCCTTTCTTCTGTCCTGCCAAGATTATTACAGTGTGCTCCTCAAGAACATATTAGACACTTCCTTGAGTAAAATCATGCAAAGTTAAAAATAAAACCTATGTTTGCGCAAGTTTAACTATCATTTCCATTGATGTCAGTGGCAAGGCTTTTGCTGAATTTATGAAAAAAAAATCATAACCATAAAGTGAAAATGTTTTCAATACTGCCAATCTTTCCCTTTGATAAAGGCAAATCTTTACAAAATCAGAATCATCAGAAAACTAATAGGAAAGTCCCTGTGAAACTTAATGAATCCACTCAACAGCTTATGATATAGCAGCCTATCTTCACAAGCCTCAATTGCTTTCAGCTCTAAAATAGGCATAAATATCTGTCTGTGCAGTCCTTTACTGCTAAGTCACTTTGACTTCAGTGGTATCAGTGTTATCTAACAGAGCGTGGTGAAAAAAATTCTGAAAATTCTGTGTCAAACAAACTGCAGGGACTGTCTTCTCCAGTTTGTAGGCAGTCTGCCACATGTTTATAAATGACATTAGAGTTTTCAGGTGTGAGAGCCAAAAAGTATCTGCTACTCCAGATATCATTCTCCTGAATTCTCTTTTCTTTTCCACATCTCAAACACAAAAGCCTAACCAAGTCTCTGGCTCCCCACTGACAAATATAAAATGACTTTGCATGTTGCTATTTGAGGCTTCTGCTGGACAATGATAAGCTGAAAATGTAGGGATTTCACAAATATAACAAATATTTTTAAAGCTCAACAATAACTGATAGTGTAACAATATAAATTTATTTCAACTTGCATATTTTATAAATAAGAGAGCACATGCCTGAGGAAGGCCACTAAGAAAATGAGGCCAGAGTACTGACTGGATGCCAGTTTTATGTCTGAGTGACTATGTGACTTCCTCATTTCCTTGTGGCTTTGATCTCCTCCAACACCAGAAGCCCTGAGCAGTTCATCACACACACTATGTCAGAGTGACCTCAAATTCCATGTTACCTTCAGAGTGAGTGTAAAAAGTCATCCATTCATCAACGTGAAGACCTCATCAATGACAGCTTAAAGTGCCATTCATATTTTTTAAGGACCTTACAGTACCCAGGGAATAAAAGCTCTGAACTGGCCCTCAAATCTCAGACACACAGTGGAAAATGGCTTTTTGCAGGAGCATGGCACCTGCTGTTTAGATCCAGTCAAGTGTATTCCAAAATTGGCTGTTTCTAAAAGACAGTTTTACTGAATACTTCCATGCCAAAATCGTACTTTAACTAAGAGGTAAACATTAACTGGTAAGGAACATGGCAAAGAATGCAGAGAAAGAACATTGTTTCATGTCTGTTGTGCCACGTTTTGTACTCTAATTGTGCTGTATTCTTATTTAACAACACAAACACATATTATGGGCTCAATCAATTCTGTTCAGACTGTTTTTTTTGGAGGTTATTCTGAAATCTCTGTTTCTGAGCCTCTGCTGAGTAGAATAAAGTTGGCACATTTTTGGTATAAATCTTAAATAATAATTGTGACTTTTTAATTAAGGCCTGACACAGTACTTTCAGCTATTTTAACTACGCCAATAGCACCAACTCGGGTGCAATGTTACAACAATGCAATAAAATACTTCGCTATAATGCAGAGGCACAATAGTCTTTGAGTGTGTTCTTTCAAATGATGAAGACATGATTAACTACAATATAATACATGAACTCCATCAGTTCCACTGATGGCATTTTTAAGGTAAACATTGCCTGTTGTTGCTTTTTCTTCATGTCTCAGCTTTCCCCTGAACCCAGTAGGTTTTCTGGTCTGCTTTTCTGTAAACTTGAGTGTTCAGTAGCAATGCAGATATATATACAAAGGTACAACTGATAGAGTCTCCATCAGTCACCCTGTATTCCTTACTCACAACCTCAAACTAAAGAAGTTTAAGCATTAATAGAAACAGTCTGTGTCCAGCTGCTTAACTACAGTGAAACCATTGAGTTCTCAGACAGATGACATTAGCATGAGCAACACAACATACTTCATGGCTGTAAAATTTCCCAGTTGTAGATCCCCTTCTTCAATGGCCAAAAATTTTAACAGATACTGCTGATATAACTGTTTCTTCTGGATTTTTGTCAACAGCAGTTCTAGTTATAAATTGCACCTAACTGCCCCCCTGATCAGCACAGCTATATCAACAGTGTTTATGGTATAGACAGTCTTTAGTTTCTGGTCTAAATTGGAATTTCTTTGCTCTGTTGCAACTGTGAACCTGACTCCAAAATTAGATGAAGCTTATTAGCCAGTTTCCATCAAGACATCAAAAATAAACGAAGAGAAAACCATCAGATGATTAATCCAATCTGCTCTCAGAATGTGGCTGGTGTAATCCCAGTGTTATTGGAGACCTGAACTCTACTTTTGCAACATGTTTGCAAGTACTGCAATATTTTTAGTTTTCTTTACTGCATGTTTATCTTGACTCAGTGTTGATTAACAGACTCTTGTGCAGTAAAAAAAAAAAAAAAAAAAGACATTCTTTAAAATCTATGTTGTTTTAATATGTATTTAAGAAACAGAATGTAGTATGTTGAGTTATGAATACCTGGCCAGAGTCCAACTGGCTATCAACCAAATAGATTACCAAGGAAGAAATGAGGGGGAAAAATCCCAATCCTCAAAAAATGAATAAAATTTTAAAAAAATCAGCCATATAAGACTAGATGTTACGTGAACTGTGAGGTATAAGGTTGTTATGAGGTATTTTAAACAAAGAGCTTAATTTAAGCTCCCAGTTAAACTCTATAGGAATTTTTTATCAGGCTCAAAGTTGTTGCAATAATAAACATTCTTGTCTGTTGGTTTCTGTGTGCACAATACACAATGTTTTGAAAAGCTCTTTTTGATAGGTCAGGACATGTCTCCCTTGTTATTACATAAATGGACCACGAGGGCATTTCAAAAACCCTCTTACTAAAAGTCTGCATAGCAGGGCCCATTTTACCACAGCTCAGCCTAGTGAACTCCAAAGAAGAAAGGAAAACAGACAATACAAATTCATACAATTCAAGCAAAATTTTTTGCTAGCCAGGCTTGCAAATAAGATATGACTAAAAAATCATTGAACACAGGAATGCAATATTTTTAGCAGCACAGTATGCCAGAAGCAAGAAGACGGTACCCTAATGTCCTCAGATTACTTAAAATGCATTATTTTCCAGTGTCAGGTGCTCTGCCTCTGAACTGCAAAACCTCAGGAAATTACTTTTCTACTCTGTGGATATAAATACAAGCATATTCTTTGTGTCAAATGTATTCAGACTACACCTTTGGAAAGACATAGACCTTATCAGATACTGAACAATCTTTCAAATTGCAGAATTCCAGCCAAGAACCTCACTTATAACCTGATGTGATAAGGTAGAGAAGCAATAAAGTTACAGACAACAGCTAAGGCAATTTGGTAAAGAGCAGTTGCAATGCTGGTATAGACAAATGGACACGTTACAACAAATGGGGACACTGATTATATGCAACTGATTCATTATAACAAGGTTTGTTACATTTCTAAGAATATGCCATCTGTAACATGTTGTTGTTATATTTCAATATACAATAGTACTCTAAACTGCAATTATAATTTCTATCCATTTTAGTCCACAAAGCATTCACAAAACCATCCTATCCTAAAAAATCACATAAATATCACTAATCTCTAAGTGATAAATAGCAGTATATAAACAGAAAAATGAAGAAACCTGGTGAAAACAGCAGCAGAAAAATCTGTTTGCCAGGCCTTGTATAAGAATGTAGCCACTTGGCATGAGTCTGTGGTTGTGGCTGAAGTCAACAAAAAAACTAATTTTTAAAAATCCCACCCTGGAGTTCACAGGTTGTGAGGCCTTACATTCAGACTTCAACAAGTTATTCCAAAAATTTAAAAAAAAAATCCAAAGGTGTGCTTGCATAATTTTTTTGCTTTTGGTTTGGTTTGTTTTTTGGGGGGAGGAAAGAAGTTAAAAATAATGTGCCAGAGCACACTAAGGCAGCATAAACTATGCAACATTCCTTTCAAGCTGATGGTGTGTATACTGAGGTACTGCTTAATAATTTTAACTGCAAGGGACAAGGAATACCTGTGAATAACAGCTATGGAAAGACAGGTATCCAGGGTCTCTTTTAAAGTTACTGAATTGATAGAACCTTTACTCTTCTAATTCAGAATCTAATAAACATCTTGCAGAAAAATACACTCAAATAACTGACAGAGAGGAAGAGAGACAGATTGCAGTGAGCAAATACGCTCCAGGCACAAGAAATCTCCACTCTCCTTCTAAGGCTTGTTAAAGTTTTGAAGTCATAAAGCCATGAAGAAGGGCTGTTCTGTTTTTCTAGCCATGAAATCTCCACATTGGCTCTTTCAAGGGGAAATGATTTCTGATCATGACATAAGCTTAATCTGCCATCTATTGTGCAATATTGCATGGAGCATGAACTTGGATTTCAGATTTTGTAAATGTTAACACATGTTATATCAATAAATCCATTATTTATTGATACTAGCAGAACTAGCTAATTTTGTAGTTCTTACCCAGACAAAACACAACAAAAGCTGAAGTGAGCAACACCTACGTAAAGACTACAAGATTTGGGAACTCTAGCTCTACATTTTTTTCCTCTTGAAAAACCAAGGCAAACAGGTTTCATTTGATTTTGTGCATGCCATTGGAAGGAGAAAGGAAAGAAATGGGAAAATAAGAAATTGAATTTAAGGAAATAATTATTCTTATCCTTCCTTCCTAGGCCCACACTACACAAAATTCCATATCCAGGGAATCAGTGGTAAGGGTGAGGGTGAAGTTCCTGGGAGACTTCAGGATACTCAAGTGGTCAGGAGGTTTCTTATGAAATTCATTCCTTACCCACTACAGTGATGAGACTGGAGCCTCACAAGTCCTTGTTCAATTCCACAGTAAGGTAGAAAACCATTGGTGTGCACCTCCCAAAGCACAGCCAAGCTTTCCTGTGCCTGTTGGGCAGAAGTGTAAGCTTGAGACTACAATTTATTGCTAAGCAAACTAAAAGGCTGGTATCAGTCTGCCGCAGCCACTCTAATAATCTCCAGTGTTAAAATAAAACTGAGATCTTTCAAATTAGTTTCAAGGAAGAAGTTTTCTGAACATGAAATAGCTAATCAAGAAGAAAATGTGTTTAGTAACTCTTAAAATGCTAAGTTTCACTGTAAGACATATAATACCAGTGATTTATTAAGCAATATTATTCTCATGATTGTAGTGCTATATTATTCTTACATTGTCAACCAATCTGTAGAAATTCGTTCTGCTTCAGGCAATCCTTACTCTTGCCATACAACTGTTGTTATGTACATTTTTCTCATTATAGTAAGCACTTTGATCTCTCAGAAAATGTTCAGCATCTTATCAAGCGTAACATAAAACCTACACAGAGCAACATGATGGCTGAAGAGATCATAAAAATCACAACAGTAGTTCTCAGAAAACCCAAAAATACACAGGGGGAAAATAAGGGGGGAGGGGACAAGATTTCTTTTGACTGTCAGTAGAGATTTAAATTATTTTAAACATCAGATTATTTTCTCTTTTAGAGATGTCCCTTGGAGATCTGATTTTTACTGTCAACATAAGCCAGATTCAAGTAAAACAGTTCCCCTGTGATAAAAAAAGCAGCCTTCACAATTCAGAACTCATCTTCCAGAGAGCACTAACCACAACCCACATTACTGAGAATACACCTAACCAAGCACAGTCATGAATTCATAAAGCCTGTATTTCAGTGCTTTTAACATTAAATCCTGCAGACTATTATCAATTTGAGGCATAGTTTAGTGTGATTTATTGTTAGCTGTAGGTCAGCCTTTTCCATTAATTCAATAGATGTGTATTCTCATAGAGAAGAGACTGAGAGTGTAGCCAAGATGTGGATGTGTGAGGTTCCTGGGAAGCAGCACAGTACCTCAGTCATTCTTCCATGATTTCATTCATTCAATTTCTTCCTGACAAAAGAAAAAAGCATTATTCCCCATTGCAATGCATGAAAATTAAGTTGGCCCAGTTCGAGCAGGAATCTCAGAATTAAAGTAGTTTTCAGAAAAGTAAAACTTGTTATAAGGTTGACAATCAGTTTCACTGCAGTGCAAAAAAAGCTTTAGCTGGGAAAAAGACAGGATTTCTCTGGGCTTGTCATCTAGCACAGTCTGGGCTTGTTAGAAACATGGTTTGAATTTTCCTTGGGAGAAATATTTCTTTCCTCTCTTCCAGCTTCCTGAGTTTTCCCTCCCCTTTCATGTCTCTCATCATTTCACTATCAGTAGGTATATCTAAATGATGTGCTTCACACAGGCTTTTCTATGCAACGGCACCCAAGGAGAGCCTATGAGCACATGAAAAGAAGCTTAACAAACACGGGCAAGTAAATGCTGATAGATAAAGAGGAAGTTTTCCCACAGATAAAAAGGGAAAGGATAAATAACCTTCCAAAAGGGTGAAGTGCAGGAGTTGTAACATTTTGTCTATAGTGTTTTACACCTGGGGAGACAGTGCAGACACATACTAGCAAAGACAGAAAATTATCTAACCAGCATAAAACCAAGAAAGAAAATCACTTGAATCAGAAGTTATAGTGTTCAAGAGAAAACCCTCTAGCTTTATAAATTGCTGTTAGCAGGGGCACTACAGTGAATCACTTTTTGCAGTAGTTGCAAGGTCTCAGCCTCTCTCAAAGGCAGTGATGAAAACAAACTGCAAATCCAACACATACCACAAAGTGGCCTTGGCTGAGAAGCTCAAGCCTGAACCGTCACCTCTGAAGTGTTTGAAAAGGCCATTTTGGCTGGGCACCAGCTCTGTGACTGGGTTTGGAAGATCACCTGTCTAAGGTATTTCTTTATGCTTTTGCTTCCATGCTTGTCATATGAGACTTGACTGCTAAATATGAGACACATTACTTTTGTTAATGCAGGAAACTGCTAGTGACAAATTGATTTTCCCTGTTATTCTACACTTATTTCAGCACAGTGTTAGGCATCTGAAAGAAAACTACTGCTATTCCATTTTGTTTGGGAAAAATAAAAGTTGACTTATGAAACTCGTTATTTTTACTAGTCTGCTGTACTCTTAAATGTGATGATTTTCTTATAGAAAGGAAAGAAAGTGTGGCTCAGATTCACTATTTCTATATTAGTGAATTTGGACCATATGAGGAACACGGTTAATAATGGGGATCTTACACAAGTAAGTAGGGACAAACAGATTAGTTTCAAGGGCAAGTACCAAGTCAAAGAAGATATGTCAACATTTGCAGAATATTACCTAGGAATCTATTTCCCAGTGAGACTGGAAAATGCTCAATATTTAATGGCATTATAACATATTCACTTAATTTTACTTTTTTTAAAAATCAGAATCAGTGTAATATCATTCCATAAATTGAATGCAAATATATTCTCCCACAAAGTGGAAAAGAGAAGCATGAAAATAATTTTTAGCAGGGTGTCAAAATGGTTTTGCATACAACGCTGCATATATTTACTGGAAGTTCTACCCTCAGTCCAGAATCTGGTTTTCATTAACATAATCCTCCAACTGTGCATGATGTTGGTGTTATCTTCACTCTCTGATTTCTAAAAAGAACTGCAGTGACCCTCTATGCTCTCTGGCTGGGGTGTTATGATCTGTTTTAAACACAGAAGAGCAGAGGAAACAAATTCTCTGTGAAAAAAGTGGATCAAACCCAGAACAGTTCGAAATATACCCAAAAGACATGATTAAAACCAGATGAGGTTAGATCTTGGTGCCAAAAAAATTATATATTTTATTTAATAGCAAAAGAGGCAAAAAGAAAGAGGGAAAGAGCTGAAGAAAATAGAAAAAGGAGTGTGCATAGGGAGTCGGAGGGCAGGGAGAGAGTGACAGGGGTTAGGTAGACACATATCAACCCTCTGGGGGTCCCAATGATGTCTCGTTGCTCTCCTCCATCTGGTCTTGGTGGTGAGGGTCCCCTACTGCTGCACTTCCACTGCATAAGACCCTGGCACACGGACTGTATGGAATCGCGGAGATGGATGTACCTGTGGGCAGTGGGGATGCCCGGGTGCCTCCCTTGCAGGCCCGGTCTGACGGCGTCCCTTGCGGCGCTGCGGCTCTGTCGCACCGCACTGCCGTGCCCCGGGCGGGCTCCGGGAGCCCTCGGGGGATCCTGTGGCAGCCCACGGCACTCCCGGGTCCTCGGTGTGGCTGCGGCTTCTCCGGGGCGAAGGGGCCCCTCGGCCGAGCCCTCTGCACAGCCGGCATGGGCGGCCACGGCCTCTCGGCAGAGGCCTTTTCCCCACAGCCTCTCCCGCAGCTCAGTGTGAGCCCTGTGCGGGCCTGGCCGCTGAGAGCCCTGGGGCTGTGCTTTCCCTTCCCAAGGTGCTCAGCTTGTGCGCTGTGAATTGATTCTCCTGCCCCAGCCTTGAGTTTTTACTTTATTTATCTTCATCAGCAAACAGTGTAGGGCCTCTGTCAGGACCCATTTAGGGTGTGGGGGTCTTCTCTGCAGCTTTTGTAATACAGTGTTTGCTATACTAGGCAAAGGTTCTTCATGAGGATGTTTAAGTCATAAACTGTCATATTTCAGTCTCCAACATGGAGTTAATTTGTTTTCTAATCTGTGCTAAAAGTACTCCTAGATACTACTATCAAAAATTGACTTTTGCCAGCAGACATAACAATATCCATCCTTTCAGGAACAGGAAAAGACAATAAAATTTCAAGTAACTATTATCTGGCTGTAAATGAATGAGTTCATATTGACATCCATTCCCAAATACTTCATAGGATAAAAGGGTTAAATTTTCTTTAATGTTTAGAGAATGCTTTGGAGGCTTTAATAATGAGTATTAGGGACACACATGTGTGAGTAGCTATGAAGGGTTTTAGTCTTTTCTAGTTACTCTCTCTCACGGATCTCTTTTCAGCAGTTGTGGTGGGTTAACCCCAGAAAAAGCCATTCCACCCCTCCCATTTACAACTGGATAGAGGACAGAAAATATAACAAAGACTTCATGGTTTAAAACGAGGACCAGGAGAGATCACTTACCAAATACCATCAAGGGCAAAACACACTTGCATGGGGGATATTAACTGAATTTATGACTAAAAAAATCAGAGCAGGAAAATGAGAAATACAATAAATCTTAACAACACCTTCCTCTCATACTTCCTTCCATCTCAAGCTCTACTTCTTTCCCTGCAGCAGCCCAGGGAGATAGGAAATGAGGGTTATGATAAATTCATCACACATTGCTCCTGCCACTGCTCAGAGAGAAAAGTGCTTCCCCTGCTCCATTGTGGGGTCCCCCTCAGAGGACACAGATCTCCACAAACTTCTCCAACATGAGATCATTCTACATGCTACAGCTCTCCACAATCTAGTCCCTTCTCCATTAAAAAACGTAATTAAAACAGCAATAGGTGAACTAGCAGCTTTGGGTTTTTATCTGGTACATGGAATTGTCAGCTTCTGGAAAGTAAGGTGGATATAAAAGTAATTTCATAGAATTAAATTTAATGTAAAAAGAGACCAGAAGCATGCTTCATGGCGCAAAGAAGAAACTTTCTTCTTATTCAGTGGACCAAGGCAACAAACAACTCACAGTGCAAGTTTCTTACCCAGCCTATACATCTCCATTAGGGACACATATATGCAGCAATTTATAGGCCAACATGAACTTGCCCTACCTATATTCCAGTCAGCTCAAAGCTGCAAGACACATTATGAAATCTGAACTAGAATACCAGCTCTGAGAGAGCTCTTGCTATGTTCAGGCTGAATCAGTACTAACAAGGTTTCTAGCTGGTTTGGAGCACAGAAAAAACAAGCTCATGCCCGCCTGAGAATGACCAGGCTCAATGTAACCCATGATTCAGAAAAGGTACCTCATCCTGGAGTACTGCTTATGTCTCTTTGGAAGAAAACAGGCATTTTTTTTTTGTTGTGAAACAGCAGTGAACTGAACTTTTTAGAAAAGCAATAAAGGACCTGAAAGCACCCTCTCAATTCGTGGTAATTATAGACAATGAAGATGGTATTAATCAGGATTCTTGACAAGAAACACTAGATTGAAGATACGTATGTGTTGTGATTGAAAAATAAGGACAAAAGGAATGTTTTCATTAAAGTCAAAATTAGTAAGAAACATCAAAAACACACTATAACATTAGTAAACAGGATTGCTGCCACCTATACACATGCATGCAATACTCAGTATCCTCAAAATTAATCAGACTTGTCTCCAGATCACCTGCTCACCTGTGCTGCCCAGCTAGCAGAAAGCCAGCACAGCCAACCCTGTGCCAGCCCTTCCCAATTCATCTGGAATACACAGGAAATGTGCTGTAGACAACATGCCTTGTGCACCACAATCCCTGATCAATGGGTTTCAGCAGGTTTCAGTCAGTGGGGGGAGGCTGACAATTAAGTAGGGGGTCAGGTGACTCAGAGCCCTCCTGATTCTACAGCCTACTACTGTGTTTAAGGCTCTTTGGTCTGGCCAGCTGATTTTAGCTGTCATAACTAAGCCACTGTGTGACACCCAGTAACAACCTCTGGACCAGGAAGAGTTAACTTGTAAAATAGCGCTTTGTGAATTAAACCTGGCAAAAGCTCACCATGCTTTCCTTCTCAGGGATTACATCTTTACTATGCAAATTCTGACTGTAGACAGGCAAATGGATATACTGGAATAAATCAAACTTCAGCACTTACACTGCTAAGAACAGTAGGAGAATATAATACACCAAGCAGATTTATATCCGATTGGGTAATCCTCCAGGATTTCCCTTGCTGAAAAGTCAGACCCAGTTTATGTCAGAAGCAGTCAATAATACAGAAAATAAAACATGGAATTGAGTGAGTGTCAATTTCTTAATTCATAAAGGGAGAAAGTAGCTCTCCTTTAGTAACCTCACCTCCCTCAGAAGGTGGTGCAATATTTCTGCAGCAGGAGAGTAACAAAAATTAGACATTGTAGAGATATGTGTTATTTAGCTAAACAAGCACTATCAAAGCAAAACAAAAGTAATGGCAAAAAATTTCTCTCAAGACTGACTTGCATGAGAAACAAGGCGGGGTCCTCCTCTGAACCTTGAATAGAAACATTATTTTTACCTCCACAAGAAGCCATTATCACTCTTTCACCAAGAGGAAGGTCATACCATCTTTCACAAAAGATTTTCCTGCTCATAATTGCCGCCTGCAGTGTACAGACAAATGCAATCTTTTAAAATGCTAACTGTGTTATACTTGCACCCGAGGGATCCAATGGTACAAATGTAATGTGGCCTAACCAGTTTGTCTTAGCAAGACCTTACAGTGCTGATTTGAAACAGCTGAACTAAATCAACAGTTACCTTGAGCCAAAGGCCTTTGGAGAGCAATTAGAGTCAAAGCTTGGGTTTTGAACCCAATATGCCCTGTCAGTCTCAATGATTTGTGTTTGTTGTACTCAGCCTCATTTCCTGCGTGAAATACGAGGCTGTATAAAGAGGAAAAATTCCCAAGATTAAAAAATATTTGACCTCAGTGCATTTGCAAGCATGAAAGTACACATGTCTAAATGACCATTTTGGTTTGTAGTACAAAGTTCTATTGATGTTGGCAGGTTGAGCTTCCCTGTCTCAAAGCCACATGAATGGTTTCAAGTTTCAGCCAAAAAATGTTTTCCACATGCTTTAGTGTGGGCCAATTTACACAGCAGATTTTGCAGAGTCTGTGGCCAAGTGCTTCATAAAGGGCTGCCTTCTTTGGGATCACGGAAACCACAACAGACACATTGCTAATGCAATCTAATTATCTGCTTGAATATTTTTCCAGATGTATCCAATGTCTAAAAATACTGCAATAAAAAAGGTATTATTTGGCTCCTTGGACTGAAACAGTGGCCTAAAGAACCTGCTTGTCTACAGGGGAAGTTATAACGAAGTCATTCTGTGACTGCCTTTAAATCAGTCAGAGAAAACTGAACAGCCCAAAGGTAGGCTATTTCTTGACTCATGTTTGGAATTAGCCTCCCAAAGAAAACCATGGATAAACGGGAGCAGGTTTTTTTGTCGAAAACTGCATATACTTCTTACAAAGCAATTTCCATCATTTGCAGATCACAATTTGATATTGGGTAGGCTCATCTAATATAAAACATCTTTTCACTGCAATGAGATGTAAGACAAAGATTCTGGGCAGTGGTATATGGATAGTCATGTCATGAGTTATTGCTTATTTTTATGATTTTACTAGAGTTCACTACAGGTGAACTATTAGATGCACAGGCAGGATCACTCAGTACCCTCTGTACCCCAGGTCCAGACAAACATAAAAACTGAAGAAGCTTTTTCCCTAACAAATCTTCCTAGGGGACTGTCACTGGAGACTCTTTCCTTTCTTTCCACAAATGTGCCTGAAAAATCAAAATGTGGCATAGGTTATTCAAACAGGAACTGACAATTCAATAGATTTTTCTGTAGTTCTATATTTTGATCAAGTAATATAAATAAAAATACAAATTTAGGATGAAGCAGTAACTTACATTTATTTTCTGAGTATTCTTAGCCACAGCCACAAAAAACCAAATCAAACAAAAAAAAACTCAAACAACAAAACCAAACCAATCCAAATCAAACCAAAGGAAAAAACCAACCCAAAGAAACAAAAAAAACCCAATGCAAATCAAACAAAAACAACAAAAAAACCCCAAAACACACAAAAAAACCACCAACCAAAAATAACAAAAAAAAACCCTAACCAATAAACACACAAAATCCCCAAACAGTAGGAACAACAACCTTGATTTCCCACAAATCATTAAAATGAAGGAGCACTGGTGCCAAGGTTAAAAAGGCTGGAGTTGAAGCTGTGGCTGCTGAATCTGAACACAATATAAGAAGAATGCTGCAAACCACATGGGAGACCAGGAAGAATCTGCTTTGGTATTTCTGTCATTTCAGTGTAGTTCTTGAATTATTTGAGCTATTTCCATGCTCAAATAATAATGTTTGTCATTTACAAGAGGCTGTGGTTATGTGTGTACTCTTAAATACTTGCATTAGAAGAAGAATTTGCCAGTCTTATGACTTGGTTTATTGGATAAGGAGAGGCAACAGTGGAATAGAGAGATTAATCCAAAAACAGATAGTTAGGCACCCTTGTAGTGGTTTAAATCACTGTTTGTATGTTTAAGAGAAAATAAACTTCATCAGGTTACCTGTTTTCTCTCATCACATTGGCTTGCCATAGCTCAACATGCTTACTTTTATTTTCATAAAGAAAATTCATTGGGTTTTCAAATGAATCCTAAGAACCTGAGAAACAGTAGAATATGGAATCTATACATTGTGCAAATATTTGCAGTACAATGATGTCATATAACATTGAAGAAATGTAATTGAAGAAATATCATGTATAAGTACATTCATGTCCATCACACACATGCAAAACAATCATGTTATGAAGCTGTCAGTCAGTATTCAAAACTTTAATGTTTTAAACAGGTTATAGAGGTTGAAAAATCCCCAGTTAGCAGTGCAGATGAACAGTAAGTGATTAGCAAAAAAAGTATAATTTGCAACTACCTCTAATTAAAATGAGTTTCAAAAGGCCTGCTAGGGACAAACTCCCTTGACAGCATATTTTTTAATGCATAAAGCATATTGTACGCTCTATTGCATTTTGCAATGCAATGGTCTCTACACTGAGACCAACCTACTAAGGCAAGCAGTTCTGCAAGTTAAGACATGCATGCCTGTAGATAAAGATGTACATGAGGCCTGAATCACACAGATTGATCTGTTATGTTGCATGAAATAATGAGAAAGATTCTTCTATTTGTTGTTTCTTTCTCTCTTATGTAAAATAAGAGAGAATTATGTAATATGTTAATCGTGTTAACATTGGTATAAGGAACTTTTTGAGGAGCAGCTCCCCCTAATGTTTTCTGTAGCAAGGAGAGATTGCAAGAGGCATTTAACTGATTGGTATTCCTGTTGGGAAAAAAAAACAGAAGCAATTTTGTGATTTTGTGAACCGACTTAGCTATCAACAAGACTTAACCATCAAGCAAGCTGAAGTCCCAGTGTTACTTAAAGACACCACTATGTCTTTATACTATGCCATATGTACCACATTGACCTAAAGCACTTGCTTTCGAAAGTCAGTAATTTCAAAAATATGTGGGACTTTACATTAGGCGTGCAAATTTCCAGCAAAATACTAATGTGTTAAAAGCTAAGCTACATTTAAAATGTTGTTTTCATTGCAGCTAAACCTGTTTAAAGATCGCTGCTTATAACCATATGTGAAAGGTTCCCTTTCCTGAGACCTGTTGGATAAGCACATATGAAAGTTTGTCTTTAGGCCATCTCTGACCGAATGATCCAGATTTTAAAAATGCAATTACTCTAAGTATTTCAACTAATCTAGACCACACTGATACAGTAAGGAGAAGGAGTGACTTCACAGTTATGCTCCAAAGTCCAGTAGAGAAGATTGTGGGACCTCCTAACCTTTCAGTCTGCATCTTGTTTTTTCTTTGTTTCCTCATCCTTTTTCTTTGACATCATACCTTTATTTTCTTCCTTTAATCACTGGTATTTCTGTTCCCAAAACCGACACATTTTCAAAGACAGTACAGCTTTGCTGAAGCAAATCATGGCAGAAGTTACAAATTCTCTCTTTTTCATGAAAAAAGGATGGAAAGATGGAAAGAGTAAAGGACAACTGGGAGGTCTGGTCAACAAGAGCAACTGAGAGATCACTCTGCAAGAAACAACTGGGTAGCATCTCTACAGAAAGTGCAGAGCACAACTGAAACCTGTCAGTATTACCATAATGTAAACATGACCCTATTGATATTAATATTGACCATGATGAAATATCAGGTGCATTTTAGTGTCCTCTCTTTTCCTCTAATATTTTTTCCTTTCCAGTTTGTTTCTGATTTTGTTTTTTCAGTGAAGGAAATTGTCTCTCATCTGCTTGCTACCTTTCCTTCCTTTGGCCTTTCCTTTTACCAATTCATTTCTTTCAGTTTCTTCCAGTTTTTTGCTTCATCCCACTTCCACAAGTCACACTCCTACTAAAGGCTGACAGATTTCTACACAACAGTAAGGAGCAAAGAAGTAAAGGCACAGTGGCAAACGCCATGAGGGAGAATGCATTTTGCAAATTTCTACTCTTATGTGGCATTACCAGACAAGGAAATATATTTTCCACACAACTGATAAAAAATTACTATTTGAGGCATTGGATTTTTTTTTTTTTTTCCTCAGTAGCTAAATAATACCTGCATAATTCCAGATACAAGCTCGGGGCTCTTGGCTAGTTGCACAATCTAATGAAATTGAAAAGTTCCTATCCAGCACAATATCAGTAAAAGTTAGTTATGTCAGCACCACTGGTTTCTAGATACTGCTGTGGGAAACCACTTACCTTTGCTCCTTGCTACTGACTATAACCTGTAAACAACAATCGTACTCAAATACAGGCGTGTTGTTTTTAACATGAAAAAAGAAAAAAAGTTGCTTTGGGAAGTCAAGAAAAATAGAGAATAATTTCTAAGTTGCAAAACAATTACATAGGACAAACTCAGTGAGACTCATAACTTCTCAATAGTTTTCCTGAAGCTGCAAATGCTTCATCTTATGTTACTATTATTGTGGGTGCCACTGAAAATACTACTTCAGCACACAAAAGTGCTTGCAAATAAATTGAGAAAACCTAAGAGCAAACACAATGTTAGGTATTCTCATGCTGATGTTTTGTAGAACTTCTTTTCAGAAAACTGTCAGCCTCATAGTAGAAGAAGATTTTACAGGATTCACATAGTTCTGGGAAACCTGTCAAGGAGGAAATGAAGACTTTAAAGAAGAACAGAGAAAGGCAGAAAGATTTTCAGACTCTTCAGTCCCTTACTGAGGTAGCACTTGCTGACACAACCACTCACTTTACATCTATGCACACACACTTGCAAGAAGTGCTGTGGAAGGTTGACCTCAGGCCAGGGTTCTCCCCTGCTTCCCCATACTAAGCAAGCTAGTCAAATAAAGTAACATATTATGCTTTGTGTTGCAAGTAATTCCCAATAATAACACATAATGATATTTTGAATTTGCTCACTCGGTAGAAAGTTACTAAGTTCACAGCATTTACTTGTATCTTAGCAGACTACATCTGTCATTTCATTCAAGAGCAGGCCTATGGGTAATCATTTAATCAAAACCACTGCTGTGATTGCTGCTCGTAAAGAAAATTAAACAGCAGCAGCAGCTTCAAAGCCAGGATTACAAAGATTAAATAGGAGCCGCTTTTTGCTAAGTGTTGGGTAAGAATAAATTGCAGTGTCCTTAAATTTGAAGAAAGGTAGCGTGGGAGAATTATTCATTTTGCCTCATGAGTATTTCCTAATTTTCATTTCCTCTCCTCACAGTTACACTAAATTATAAAATCGAAAATTCATGAAAAACTGCTTAGCAATAAAGAGATAGAAATTCTAATGGTCAAAATCATACAAAGAAGACACTTTGTACTAGATCTACAACTTGGAGTAATAAAGACATTTTATTTAATGTTGATTTATTTTTTTTTTAAATACACTCTTGACATTATTCTTACAGGTTACCACACAGACTGAAGTCTGAAAATGTACAATTTTATGTACTTTCCTCATAAAAGATACATCACTGTACACAGTATATAGATTCATACCTAGATGTACGGACAAGCATGACCAGTTTCCAGATTTAAGGAGATTGGAGAAAAAAGAAACTTGTCAGACTGGAGTTCTGATTTTTAAACATGCTTATAGGGAAAATAATGGCAAGCAATTAATTTAATTTCAAAAGACTAAGAATATTCATTGTGAAACAGAACACTTAAGTAAAATCAATACATCTATTTATCACAATAAGACTTCATATTGATAAAGAGACTTATATCTGTATTACCTCTTGACATCAAATGTATTGCCAAGTGATCTTAATTACTACACAATCATGTCACAGACACCTCCCAAATACAGTGCCCAAAAGTTAAGAATGAAAGACAGAGACAGGGTTAGACACTGAATCAACAGAAAAGCTTCATTTCTAAAGGGGTGGAGCACATGGATAAAAGAGCTGCACTACAAATATATTCTGTCAGCCAATTGTTTTTCTTATTTACATTCCTTCTTCCAGAAGTCTGCTATATCTGGCTGCATGGAGCTTCTATTCTAGAGCTGGTTGAAACAGCTGTGATTGTAATATACGTCTCATTAATCTTGGCCTTTTCTGTTAAAACACAGGCACACAGCAGAGGCATACATCTAGGCTGAGTCTAAATATAATTTCAAATTATGTTTTTATTGTCATTCCTTCCTTGTGACACACCTCATTCTTATCATCTTACTGAAACCATTTAAAGAGACAAGAGGAGGAGGAGGAGGAGGAAGAAGCAGTGCAAAATGCACAAAAAGAAGATTATTAAGGCTTACTTTACACAAGAGATACACCCAGATGTACTTCGTTATTAAATTCACTATAATGTGGACAAGCATTAGAAGAAGCCTATGGCAGTTTTAAGGACTAGGAAAGAGTAAACTTGCAACACTATTTTCATGTCCCAAAAACCATTTCCATGTCTGAACTTCTAATTGATTTCAAAACATTGAGAAAATCAACGTTGTATAGTCTTAGTTCTCCCTATTCTATCAACTACAACTCCTTAAGGGTAGAACAGTTTCCTGGGGCTAGAAAAATCTTGAACTTTATTTCCCACAGAGACTGTACAGTCAGGGTGCTCTATGTGTTACAGTGAATCCTAATTCCCTTACAGTTCACCCCATGTACCCAATTCTTAGAAACTCATTTGTCATCTCAATGAAATGTGACCTGCATCACAATAATGAAATATTCATTCAGCATACTTTACTTCAATACCTGCTAATTTCAGAGTAAGGCTCTTGCTTTAAATTCATGATTAAGTTTTCTTGTGACACACACATTCAAGTATGACTTACTCAGGATTACACTGAAGTAAGAAACCAGTGAATTTGCCTTTATCCGAAAAGCCCATAAGGAGGCTTCAACATCAAAAGAATCCCTAAGTTGATTTGATGCTTGTCATCAATATTTTTTCACAGGATCAAAATAATTTTAAGTGTGTTAAATACTACTGACCTCTAATACTGACCTCTAATACTCCTTAATAATTTTGATTTTCTCCAATACATTAAGGAGTTTATATATAAGGTAACATAAAATAGGCTTGTATGTATGTCCATTTGTATTCTTATTTTTTAAGAGACAAGGGGGAAAAGTACAATAAGCCACTTGTGACAGGTTTGGGTTTTTTACTATGTCTGTTTCTAGCGCACAGAAAATTGAGTTGAAAATAATTTACATCTAAAACTCCTATTTTAAAATGCCTATGAATTTACAGCCATAAAATCTGATCAAATGTATCTAATATTCAGGGTATAAGCAATTGTTGCTTTATTGTTCTTTTACCCCATCATAAAAGCATGACTTTAAATGATCTTATATTGACATGGTGACCATGTTGCAACACACTTATCAATATTAAACAACCAGTCAAGCACATCAGCAGGTGTTCTTTCTATATACATTACTTATTTTGTGTACTTAACATATTTTGTAAAATGTTAAGTATACAAAGATATGCCAGAGAACTGTTTATATATGAACTTGATTAACCTTTAATAGCCACAGTGTTCTGCATTTCACTTCTTTATAATAGCATTTCTGGGCTAGATGGCAAGGGAAAATTTTTAAGCTTCAGGCATGTGAAATACTAGTCCTACTTGTAAATATCTGGAAATAGGTCCACTAACAACAGTGCTTGAAGAGCTGTAAGCAGATTTCATTGTACTCTCCATCATTACAGCAGCAACTTCCTCAACCCAGCATCTTACACTAACATATTGTTAGCTAGTTTCCAACATCTATCAATGGAAGATCCAGTGATACAGCCTATAACCAGCCATCCTTCTTCAATCAAATGGGCTCCTGTCATTACATGAGCCACCAAAGATCATGCACAGCTTAAGGAACTCTCCATGATCCTAACAGCAACAGTTCTGCCCTGGGCCAAGGCTACTGCTGGAAAGAGGTACCAACACAGGTTTACTCTCAGCACAGACTAAAAAGTCATTCCTGTTACATCTGTAAGGATGTAGAAAGCCAGTTCACATGCCACAGATTCTCTCTGTTCACTGCAAAATATCCCTAAGAGTTTTATCTTCTCTAATATCTACCTTGTAAGGATACTATGCTTCAAGAAGGCCAGGTAAGGCCAGGAAGTTTAGGTAACACTTATGATGTGCGTTTTTCACAGGTTCTGTTTATATGAAAGGGAGTAAAACAATTTGTTTCTCCAAGGAATTATTCACCCTGTTGTAATTTAAAAAAATAAACTCCCCATCCGAAGTTTAGGTTTTTGATTCTTGGTGCACAAATAAAATTGAAAACACCTTATGAATAAATCAGATAGAGACCATTCTGCCACAAGCCCGCCAACAAATTTAGTTGTACCACTCCCTTACCTTTCCTTAGCAGATACTATGACTTCATTGTTCAGATGAGTAATTTTTCAATACATAGAGTTAACTACAGCTGCAGCTGTGCTTTTCATGGCCAAGCTCTAGAGTTGGTCCACTTCGTTGTCCTGCTCTACTATTCATACCACCAAAAAGACAGGAAAAATGTTAGTAAATTTGAAAAATGACTGAAGAAAGATGTTTTTTTGATATGAAGTTTATAAGATCTCAATTTATTCATCTCACAGAATACAGACTGAGAAGTGTCTTGATGACTGTGGGTAAGAAATCACAAAAGGAAAAGACAATTGATGCAGGAGAGCTTTTCAACTTTTCTGTCTAGGGTGTAATAAGATTCAACAGCTGGGTAGTGAAGTTAGATAAATCGAACTTTGAAATAAGATATGATTTTCTCACTCTGAGAGGAATTGAACAGAGAAACAGGGGACTATGAAAAGTCAACATGAAATGGAATGTTTTGAGATAAAATTAAATAGCTTGTAAAAGTTTCCTAATTTAGATCTGGAAAAAATTTTACATTTAGAAAGCATAAGTCAGTTAACATATAATTGTTGAATTTTATGGTTGTCCATTTGCTTTCCTAACTAGGAACCTGTGAATCAATTATATATGATTCACATTCCTGTGAAATACAAATTTTCCTAAAATTTTCCTCATGATATCATGGTCATTTTCAACTGTTTAAGGCCCTGAATCTCTAAGAGTTTCCCAGTGAAATAGCAAATTGCATTGGTAGATTGCTAAACAGCATATGTGACCTAGAAAAATTTCATCACCAATCTATTCAGAGTTTTTAGAAATAACCTAAAGTGTGAGAGCCACAAAACAAAACACTCACTGATTAATACTAAAAATAATTACTATCAAACTTCAGGTGGTCACCTGTAACACTACAGGTTTACATTCTTTTGGTCTAGGTTTTTTTGTTCCTTTTCATTTCCCTCAGTCATGTTTTGGTAAAGGGAGTGAGCAACATCAGTAAAAGGGTAGAAAAAATCCTTTTCTGAGTTACTTTAAGATCAATACTGCTTACACCACAGAGCCAGCTTAGGAGTCAAAGGGAAATGTTTCCTATGTTACAATTGGACGTCTCTTTTTTCTTTTACAACTGGGAGAATGGTCAGTCTCCTGGTGCTATCCCCACCTACTTCACTTCCTTTTGTAGGAATCTCAGGCATTGATGACAGGAAGGTGTTTCCTCATTATCATCAGTGGCATATAGGAAAAGTAAAATATAATATGCAAAGTAACCATCCCACCATGATGGGAGCTGACAGAGTGCTGGGGATCCTCCTTCTAGGAGAAGTTTTTTTTGTGTATATGCATTGAATGACACATTCCTCATGATAAAAGCAACACTATGCTTTTTCTTAGTCTTTGGGACCCTGCAATCTACCTCAGAAAGTCATAGACTAAGTTAGCAAGACTAATGTAAAGCAGAACCTGCTGTAGAGATGCCACCTTCCTGTCTTATGAAGGTGCTCAGCTACAGTGTTGCCTGAAGAGAGAAGGCAAAGCCTAACCTGTAAAGAAATACAAAACCATTGAGAGCTCCTACACCTGATAAGATCAGTATTATAAATGTATTTGTTTTGGGAAATGCTACTGCTATCACCAATATAATTTCATTTTCAAAGCAGTTAGATAAAAAATGTGAGACCTACCAGGTTATATAGCTTTATTTAATTGCACATATTATTGGTCAAATTAACAAGTATTAACTGAATTCTGGACTCCATGGAAACAAAACCTGCAATTCCAAAGCAAGTTGATGCTTTTGAGCAAAAAGGGCCTATTTTCACCAAGTTTCTATTGTGCTTATTGTCCTTTGAAAAGGAAATTACCTCATGAAGTCTTTATTAAATACTACAACAGCTTTCCCAAAAGCAAATGCTTATGCTCGTGTTTTCATTAAAGTACTGCTAAATGAATTAAACTTCATTTGAGATTCCCTGTCCTTTAACTTTTTTCCCATTCTGTCAGAAGTTTGAGTAGATTCAGACAGATTATATTTTTGCCTGTTCTTGCAGTGGTTATTGCTGGCTGGACCTGGGGAAAAAAAAAATAAACTGGATAAAGGGCATACTTTCCCTTCTTCCTTCATTCCTCAAGCTCAGCAGTGTAGGAGCCTGTGCACAAATCCATACCAACTTTCCCTTGATAATAATGACCACAAGGTGCAGGATAGGACCAGGAGTATTAGCATTACCAATAACAACAACAAAAAACTACATAAAAACACCCTTGTGATCAAAGCAAGGACCTGAAACAGAGCTATTCAACCTGCTTTACAATGAGCAAATTCATTGATGTGAATAACCACATTAAGAAGGTTTCCAGAGCCTGAGCTAGATCAAATATCACAGCACATAGTACTGGACAACCACATAGACATTCTCCTGTTCATAGCTTGCAGACAAGTGTGTTCATTGTTACACTCTGAATTCTCAGAGCTGCACAACACTTCCTTTCACATCTGCTCCTGACTTCACAGCATAGAGGTGTCTAAAGACAAAATAACTTTTCTTTTTAAATAAAACCATTGCAGTTAGCCAAACAAGCAAGGAAATAATCAGGAGACTTAGGTCTCACTGTGACGAGTTATAATCTTGAAGTTTTTTTGAAAGCACCTCCAATCAATGCTATTCAGCGTAAACGATTTCCTACTGAGTAATCTTCCAGAGTTTTTTCCCTTGGCATTTTGATGCCAGCTACCAGTCTTTACTGAACATACACCTCCCTGCATCAAAAGCAAGCACTTTAATAAAAAAAAAAAAAACAGAAATAAAAGAGAGAGAGAGAACAAAGAAAAAAAAAAGTGAACAAGAGTAAACAAGTGAATTACTTGTTTATACAAAAATAAATGGGATTTATTTTTTAAACCCCACACTAACCTCTTAAAGAGGCACACAAAAATGTTCTAAATTACAAGATTCTAGTTTTAAGCAGAAACTATAATGGAAAGAAGAAAAGTATTACAGGACATCAAGCATTTCTTCTAAATTCACTGCTATATTTCCTTTCCTCTTCAGCACTGGGTGTCCCAGAGCTGAAGAGGAAAGGAAATATAGCAGTGAATTTAGAAGAACCCAGAATTCCAGATGAGGTCCAACCAGTACCAAGTACAGGGGAGCAATCACTTTCTTCAACCCACTGGCAATGTCCTGCCTGATGCAACTCAGGATGCTGTTGGTTATTTTTCATAAGTGGGTGCATTACCAATCACCCACAATTGTTACAAAGGTAACAATCAGCTTTTTTTTTTTGCTAGAAATCCCAGGTCTTTCAAAGCATAGCTGCTCTCCAACAGGTCTCCTGGAGGGGGAGGGGGAGGTGTCTACAGGTGTCTAAGACTGTTCCTCCTCAGGGGCAGGATTAAATGTTTTCCTTGTAGACCTGCACAAGATTATTTTTTTCCTCAGTTCTCTATCATGTCAAGGTCCCTCTGGATGGCAGCACAACCCTCTGGCATATCAGGCACTCCTCACAATATTATATTGTCTGAAAGCTTGCTGAGGGTAGCCTCTGTTTCGGCACAGAGTTCATTAATGAGGATGTTGGGGGACTGGCTTTGGTAGAGTCCCCTGAGGTAAACTGCTGATGACACCTTCCAACTGGACTTTGTGCCTCTGATCACAACACTCTCAGCCACTGTGCCAGTTTTCAGTCTACCTGCCTGATTAATTATCTAATCTGTACCTTGTTAGCTTGTTTATGATGGTGTCAAAGACATTAGTATAGTCAAGGGAAACACAGTCAACTTTCTTCTTCTCATGAAGGCTACCAGATTTGTTAAGAGTGTGTTCCTCTCCATAAATATATGCTGATACTGATAATCACTTTTTTTCCCTTGTGTTTCTGGAAATGTTTTGCAGGATTCTCTGTCACCATATGAGGTTGTAAGATGACACCAAGTAGCATCCAGCTTAAGACTAGAATGACATTTTTTATTTTATGGGCTGCAAGAACCTCTCCCAGTTGCCACAGCCTTTCAAAGATAATCAAGATTGTCCTTGTAATGGCAATGAAGCAGGCTTGCTTCATCGGAATTTGTGAGTGCAAGCCATCAGTCCCCGCAGACTTATGTCCACATTTTCCTGTGCTCTATCTAGGCTGACACTGTCTTCCTTGTTCCAGACTTTCCCTTTGGTCTGAGAGCCCTGTCTTCCCTAAGACATGTGTTAGTAGTGGTGAATGAAATTTAAAAAATAGCATTGAGTATCTTAGCTATTTCTGTGTGTCTTCATCAAGTGCCTTACCCCATTCACCAGTTTTCCCTAGCCTTCCTTCAGGAAGCTTTCCATGAAAGCTACAGGCACATCAAGAGCAACTGCAAAGAATTAGAATTGTGATTAAGCTCCTAGTTCTGCATACACAATTACAAAATCTAAACCCCTCCAATAGTTAAAGACAGGATTACACAAGGACAAGATTCCACAAACACCTCTGTGTGAATTGACACAGGCAGGTGACCAGAACAACCACAAAAAACCGGCAGCTGAAATGCAGAGAATAAGTTTATTCCATGACCTCGCTAACTGGAGGGTCCTGAAACAAGGCTGGGCAGCAGTGACACGAGTGAGGGCACAGGCACCACCAGGCTCAGTCCAATCCTGGCAGTGGCAGGGCTGCTGCTGTGCCCATTTCTCCAGGGCCTGAGCACGCGGAGTTCAGCACCGTGCAGTGACCTCCCTGTGCTTTTTATGGTCTCTGCTTTGATCTTTCTCCCAACAGGGAGCCGAAGCATGCCTGGGATAGGGCCTACAAGTCTCTGTAAACATCTATGTTATCTCTACACAGAAATTCTACTTCTCCAAACAGATAGGGGGTAAACAGCAGTGGGTTTAATATATGGTTTACCACACTGATATTCTCCAGGCCTTGGTATTCCCAGTTGCAAGGTCACTCAAGCATATCTATCCTCTCCTCCACAGTCTTCTGCTTTCAACTCTTTCCTCCCAACAAATGACAATGTTAATTGAAAGTTATGTCAAAAATCCAAATAATAACTATTCAGAAATTTTGGGAAGAAATACTTTATTTTTATCAAGTGTCTTCCAGTCATAATCTGAAAAAATTTCTATTAATCCATATGATGCCAATATTTATGTTTCTTTCTCCAATATTCTTTAATGGAGAGTTAAATTCTGTCCCAGTTAGCACCAAACTGGTATGAAATTCAATGAGGTTGCAGCTGCTAGTGAAGATACGTAAAATTTTCACAATATCCACATGCATTAAATGTAACCATACCCAGACATTTGGCCTAAAATTTCCTTGAAAGAAAAAATATGGATTTTATATATACCCAGCCATTTGGCTACAATATCCTTGAGAACATGCTGCAGACAGGATGGCTTAGGATTCATTAGTATTCAACAAAGTTTGCAGCTCTATGACCTCTGATTTGGAAAGACATCAGAAAGAAGCATGTTTCATATGAAAATTCCTGCATTAGTGATCCAAAGACAAAAGCATAAGCAGTAGCTTAAGTCCTATCCCTGAAATAATGCTTCTGCCCCACTGCATAACTCCTAATTATAATTTCAAGAGATTTTTCTCCCTGAATTAGATTTGTGACTATTCAACCATAACCACCATCGGCAGCCTGTTCCATCCAACCCCAAAAATGTCACAAGGCTTCAAGGTTAAGCTGCTTCTTCAAACAAGTTTCCTTCCCTGCAGATTCAGGAGAGGATACAATTACTGAAGTACTTTTTTGTTGGCAAGCCTGTCCTGAACATCTTTGTCAGTTTTTATCGTTTCTGCTGGCTTTGAAATATAAGAGGTTCCACGTAACAGTCCGCAGTTTTGTGACTGCTTCTCACTCTCTGATTTGCCATATGATTAGTACTCATTAGCAATGCTTAACTGTTCCAAAGGAGATGCTGTTCCTAACTTCATTTTTGAGATCTACTGCCATCCAGAATCTGTGTGCTACATCCTGCACACATGTAAGAGCTGATATAAAAGCACCCCACTAATTTGAACATTAACTTTTGGCTCCAAAACTACTAAATGTTTGGAAAACTAGGACAAGTTGTTTCCCTTACATGCACCCTGCAAATCTATAGAACCATTGAATTTGGAAGTGGGAAGTGCTTTCCATAAAGATTCCTCACAAATGAAACAAAACAAATTAGAAACACATCCTGGAGTAATAAGCTTTGGATATATATCCTTAATAAATTAAAAAAATACAGGACTAATATGAAAAATTTAAAGTTATGCAAAACCATAGCATATCCTCTTGAAAAGATAAAACACCAATAAAACCATTCTTAATATTTTAGTGGTTTTACTGTGTCACAAACATGTTACTGATACAGTACTTTTCTAAAGGACACAGGGCAAAGGGCCATTTCCTTTTAAGCTGTAAAATTACTTTCAAGCAAGCAACAGATAAAATTGCTGATTTACAAAAGCTTTTATCAGACTTATGATGGATTTTAAAGAAGCGGAACTCTATATGACCTATGTGATTTGTTTTCATTTACAAAGGTGGAGAGGCTTTGAATTTAAAAATGGAACTTTTTCTTCTCGTGCCAAATGTAAACAATTTAACATCCATTTCCCATCCAAAGATTTTAGCAGTTCAAAAGACTTCATATGAATCTTATCTGTATTATATTTCCTGCTGATTGGCAGTGCTTCACACTTCAAATTGAAAGCCAAAAATGTGTTGGCTCTGAATGGAGACAGGAAACAAATAACAAAGAAAACTGGGAAATAAACATAATGAGTAGTTACGAAGTGCTGAAAACTATACTTAGTGTTTGAGTTCTTGTTAGTTCTTGAGAATCAAATGCTGCCATATTGATTTATGTCTGGGAAGCCTTGTTTAGGATAAAAGCATAAACAAAAGCCTTTCAGCATTTTGTCAACAAGAAAACATAGTTTATATTATCTTCAAAGCTCATGTCTATTCCTGACTTGACTGATTCCATGCTCCTTACTGTGAAGCACTTTGTTATTTCCATGAGAGGCACATGTTGCATGCAGTAATTACTTTTCCCAGGGGTAGTGCGTGGATCTATTACTAACAGTCAGTCAAATGATTCAATGAGACCAATGTTCAGCTCAACCAAAAAACCTGTCCTGGGTGACATCATGACTGGAAACAGAACTGACGCATTCTTCCATAGCAGGCAGTGCAGCCACTGGGAAAAAAAAGATGAAATTCATTACCCCTAAAGAATATGAATTCTTCATATTCTCCCTTTAAAGTCATGCAATTCCCAGTAATTTCTCAAGAAAAAAAAAAAAAGAAGAAAGGACAGAGAATAATCACCTGTTTTATAAAACAGAATCTAGCAATTACTTCATATATTGCAACTGAGTTTTGTATTATTTGTATAACCTGATCATATCTATCATGACTCAGATATAAAACACAGAAAACAACACTGTATGGCAATACTTCAAGAAAATCCATATAATGCTTCTTTTTAATGAGGGAGTTCACCCATCATAAAGAATTAATAGATTTTAAAACCAGCAAACACTGCCGTGACAAACCAAGTGGACACAAAATCCAGATACAGCGCTGCAGCTGGTATGTTCTGTGGTACAGTGAAAGTCAACTCATTCCAATGCTTTGTGTTCTGCCTTACTAAGAGTTATTCCTTCCTTCTTTCCTTCCCTCCTTCCTCCCTCCCTCCCTTTCTTTCCTTCCTCCCTTGTTCTATTCAGTTGTTATAAAGGTGTATAATCCAGAATCCATATGTGTCCTCTTTCAAAGTTCCAGACATAGGCATTTTCCCATCTTCTCTTTCTTAATATGCAAGTTCAGAGAACTGCACCAGGTGCATCTTAAATAACTGATATTATTTCTTCTGTCAAATGACAGAGATTGCAAATTTCCAAATAGTCTTTTTTAAAGTACATGGTGAATAAGTAAAAAAAAAAAAAGAGTTCTACAATGTATCACATTCTTTCAATATGAATGGTCACTTTACAAGCACAATCCAGACCTCATTCACCACTAATACAGTGTAAACTAACATTGGCCATGGACACAAAAATTTCCCTTGGTACTCATGAACACTAGTGCTGCCTGCAACACAGAAGAAACAGACTTGTCTGTCTTCATGACATCCATGAAAACCTACTTCCTTTTAAATAAAGAAGACTTATCTTCATTAGCAGGTTATAGACTTTGGCTCTAATTCAGCAACATCATCACGTGATGAATGCTGGATCAAATTCCTACTGGAGAATGAGTCCTCTTTTATGTTATCGACAGTATCTTGATGTCGGATCTCAAGATCTCAGTCCTGAGGTGCTGAGCCACCGAGACCACTTTGGGGGGCTCGGGAGTCCTGGGATGTTGCCAGAAGTGTCTGGTGGCTGGACTTTGGTCCTACACAGGAGACGACAAGGATGAGGGCTTCACCGGGGTGAATGGTGAAGGGATTAGCTAATTAGAGGGTGAGACACAGGGTTTAGGATTTATGTACAGGGGGGTTTAGAGGAGTAAGATGGAGGAATTGGGGTGTGTCCTGTCCTTCTTCTTCTTCCTCTTCTCCTCCATCTTCTTTGGCCACAGTGGCACCTTTGGATTGGTTATTACTGAGAGTGCACCCAGTTATAAGAATAAATGGTATTGGGGAAAAATGATAAATATTGTACACGTAACAATGGGTATAAAGATAGGTGGCTGCCCCGGAGGGCAGACAGTGTGCTCATGGCTGACTGCTGAGCAGATCTCTGTTCGGCTGAAAGAACATCTTTTAGATAAACAATTAATAAACATAAAAACCGAAAGAAGAACTGAAGCCTCTTCTCGTCCTTCGATACGCGGGCTGCCCCAAGGCCACCTCGGGCCTTTCCAGGCCCCTCAAACAGCCGAGATAACCGGACATCTTCACAAAAGCAAAGATAGTGTGCTTACAAACTCTCTGAGATCCTGCACTGTTAACATTCTCTTTTGCTTCTTTCTCATTACTCCTTAAACATTATTAGGTAAAGATTCATTTAGCTTTTCCAGCACCTGCATAATGATTGGACCCAATGACCTTAGAGGTCTTTTTCTACATAAATGATTCCATGACCCTGTCTTTTCTTTTTCAGTCCTGTCAATCTTAACCAATTCTCAACTACTACTACTACTACTACTACTACTACTACTACTACTAATTACTATTATTATTATTATTATTTTGTTTTATTATTATTTTTATTAATTTTAGCCATCTTGACTTTGCAGAAGCTCAACTATCCCTTTGAAATAAGTCTATCAAGATTTGTGCATGGGGGAAAGGAGGAAGAGTACTTCTTCAACTGTAAAAGGGACATGTACCATTAAGCAATGTTTCTGTTTATCCAAATGCTGTTGTTTCTTGACTTGGCCTTTAAGCTGGAGTAAGGCTGAGGCTGATTGAGTTATGGCAACAATATAAATTATGTTCAAGGACTGTCATTGCCCCAACACAAAACTATATCACTAGGACAAAGACGGCAACAATACATGACATTTAGAGGAAGACAACAGGCTGAAAACCCATGGATGGGAAGGCACATAGCAGAGGAGGGGTCTCCCCCTTCAGATTATCTCCTTTATGCTCTGTGCCTTCATACAGAAGTCTGTGGGAATGAATCAGGTATTTTCTGGTGGAGAATGATGCCAGACCTTCACTCACATTTCTAATACAGTTTTTCCCAGACACACAGCAAAAGTATTACTAAGAGTTGGGAAATATTAGAGTACCACTGAGGATTTAGATATATTTCCAATGAGGTTTCTCTTTGTACTGCCCTTCAACCTTCCTCAAGAAAGGAAAATATGCAGCCCAAATGCTTACTGGCTATTAAGTATTGCTACTGTGTAAAGTTCTTGTTACAGCAGTTACATTTGGTGAAAAGGTCTCAATTAGCTTTTATATATAAAGTTAAATTTAAATTCTACAGGGCTACTTAAGAAGAATTTGAAATTCAACAAAGGCAAATGCAGGATTCTGCGCTGGAGAGGAATAACGCCAGGCACGAGAACAGGCTGGGTTCTGATTTGCTCAAAAGCAGCTCTGTGGAGAACGATTTTGGGACGCTAGTGGACATCAAGCTGTCCATGAGCCAGCAGTGCTCTGGTGGCCAAGAAAGCCAACAATGTCCTGGGGTGCATCATGAAGAGTACGGCCAGCAGGACAAGGAAGCTGATTCTGCCCCTCAACTCAGCCCTGGTGAGGCACGCCTGGAGTTCCATGTCCAGCTCTGGGCAATTCAGTACAAAAGAGACTAGGAGCTCTTGAAGGGAGTCCAGCAAAGGGATACAAAGATGATTAAGGCACAGAAGCATTTCTCTTATAATGAAAGGCTGAGGAAGATGGGACTTTTCAGCCTTGAGAAGAGACAGCTGAGAGGAGGATCTTGTCAGTGTAAGTATTTGAGGGGACAATGTTGAGGATGGATTTAGGCTCTGCTCAGTGGTGCCAAGCAAAAAAACACAACAGGCACCAACTTGTGGACAGCGAGTTCCACCTGACCAAGAGGTGTGGAGTCTCCCTCACTGTGGAAATGTAAAAGAACAGTTTGGACGCAGTTCTGTCTGTGCTGGGCGCTCTTGATGACCCAGCTTGAGCAGGGAAGTTGGACCAGATGACACTCTGTAGTCCTTCCAACCCTATGCATACTATGATTCTGAGATAGCTCATGACAAATTAGAAAATAATATAATTGCCAAGAATAGGGAGAGGAGTAGAGGAGTGCAGATAAGCATCTTTTGTAAGATTTATTTCCCTTTTTTAAAGCCTTATCTTCTCAAGCAACTTGTATTTTGAAACTGAGTGGTTTGCATGCTTGCTTATGTACAAATTATGTCACTGTACTCATAACAAGAAACTTGAAAAGTTGTACTGCCACCACTCCTACCCACAGCAGAGATGATACTTTAACTCTAGAAAAGCAGTGCAAAAAAGGCACAACTACAGAGCTGTGACGCATTTTCATGCCTACAGAATTGTAGAATCTACTTTAGGAATCTTTCACTTTTAAATATACATATATATTTATTCATTTCAGGTTGAAGCAAAGCAATTGTATTCATCTTTAGGCCTATGGGGAAAGAGTAATTTTTGAAGAGACAGGGAGTTTAATTATGACATAGCATGCATAAATTTAGAAATATGCATTAAAATATAAGCAGAAGATCAGTAAAGAATCAACTGAATTTGCTGGAAAACAAAAAAAAAAAAAAAAGAAACAGAACTCCAACACTTTTTCACACACAAAACTGTACTGAATAACCTCCCAGATATTGGTTTGGTTTAAGTTTTCAACATTTTGCTAGATTATACCTGGTAAAGTTTGTGATCCGCACTTATATCCTCCGGTTCTGCTGCAGTAGCGTGAGTTACTGTTCACAACTGACATCTCACCAAAACACTCAAGCCTTTAGCTCTCCACGAGATGTGTTTTTACAAGACTCTGAAGACCTATGCATCTCCAACTTCTTCTGCTAGGAGTCTCAGAACTGCATAGGCTTTTTCCTAACAACAATTGCTGCTTAAATTTGAGAGTTTGAACTTTAGGATACCAAAAAAATGTGATACATAAAAAACTAATAATTTTTTAATGTTCTTGATAAAGCCATTTAATATGGAACATGCCACTGTTTGCTGTAGTTACATTATGTACTGATAGTCATTTGTTTAAACCTAAGAAAACTTTCTCCTTTAACACACTTAATTTTGGAAAATTATGTCATTACAATTGTCCTATTTAGGAAACTGTGGGGCAAAGTCATATCCTCTGCCTTCTGTACTATTTCAGTGTGAATCAGAAGTTTCCAACTTACTGAGTGGAAATCCCCAGGTTGCTATAATCATATATTTGAACAGGCCAGCTTGTTCATAAAAAGAAAGATCAAGCCTCAGCCACTGAACTTTACGCAATTATGTACTTTCCTGTCTAGTAAACAGAGATTTAGCCAGATAAAGTGTTGTAACTACAAAGTAAGCTCTCAGAGCAATGACTGCAAAGATTTTTTTTACTAGAGATCATAAAATAACTTCTCATTTTGATTCCATAATTTGAAATGTGAATTTTAAAATGTCATTCTTCAACTCCTCAGTTTTTAGAAGAACTATGGGCCTTTCCTTTCCTAATTTTAAAAGTTATGAAATAAACAATACAACATATGAGATTTTTACAGAAAAGGGCTTAGCTTAAAAACGTGCTATTTAACATGTTGACAACACAAAAAAAAATAGTATTTCAAAGAAACTCTACACAACAAAGCTTCTCCTCCTGGGTCAAACTTAATTAAGTGAACAACTTGGAGTTACTGTGACATCTTTTGTTGATAACCTAAGTACACCGATTAAATTATTTCAACATGCTATTCCTTAAGCCATTACACAATTTTGTATTTTTTACAAAACCCACTAGAGATATAAATTAGAATTATCTTAGAAAGAAGATTTAGTTTATTTTGCTCTAAACTTCTCCATCCCCATTCTCTTATTTTCAAGAACCCCACCTTTCAGAACATGTAAAATTTAAAGAGCCACATTCGGTACAGAAATTAAGCTACTTCCTTTTGCTGTGTCATAAAATTATGGGGCCATGTGTATGTCTCAGCTCTGTGCTAGAAACATACCAGCCAATATAATATAAATGAAAACAAATGAATTCTGCTTAGATATCACACCTCAACTTTATCATCTAGGAGAACATACACCTACCTAGCTCATTCATTGCATCACAGAATGGCTTGGGCTGGAAGAAACCTTAATGATTATGGAGTTCCAAGCCCCTGCCATTGGTGGGGACAAATTTCACTAGAGCAAGATGCTCAGAGCCCTATAACCTTCAACACTTCTAGGCATGGGGCATTCACAGCTCCTCTGGGCAACCTGTTCCAGTGCTTCACCACTCTCACAGTAAAGAATTTCTTCCTGATATCCAGTCTAAACCTGCTCTCTTCAGTTTGAAGCCACCTCCCCCCCCAGTCCTGTCATTACATGCTCTTGTAAAGAGACTCTCTCTGTCTTTCTTGGAGGCTCCCTTCAGTAACTAGAAGGCTGCAAGTAGGTCAATCCAAAGCCTTTTCTTCTCCAGGATGAATGATCCCAATTCTCTTAGCTTTACTGTGTAAAAGGGCAACTCTATCCATCTAATCACTTTTGTGACCCTCCTCTGGACTTGCTCCAAAAGGAGACGGACCTGGAAGTTGGCTCAGAACAGCACAGTCCAACCTCCATAAGACTTTTTCTCAATCAGTTTTCCTGTCACAATAGTTAGGATGTTTAACAAAAATAGACTTACGTGCTTCTGCCTGGTACTCCACAGGTAGTTCTCATGGGATTCAGTAATTTGGATACACTCATATTTTTACACACATAGACCTGTACTCTGTCTTGAGCAGCTTCTAAAAGAAACACTCAGAGAAGAGTAAGAACAAGGCAAGCACAATATTTCTTCCCTGGTCTCCAACTATTTTCAGGTTGGGGGATTCCCTGAACTTGACATGAGCCATCCCTTTTGTAATCCCTACGGATACCTCATGTTTAACATGTATGCAAACTCCTTCACTTGTGTCTAAGTTTTCCTTAGATGTTCCAAAAAAGATGGCATTTCAACCCCAGAATGGTAGTAGGAGAAAGTTAGCAACAATAATAGAAACCTGATAAAAAGAAACTTGACAAATGCCCTTAACGTATTTTCACACAATATGTTACTAAATAAAGAAACAAAACCACAGTGAGATAAATTATATTATTTTAAGACCAGGAACTTAACCAGCACTGCCAGGATTGGGCAGAATTTTTTCAAAACATCCTAGTTCATCCATCTCCTGCCGTCTCTGGCCATCTCTCCCACGGCTGGCAGTGAAACCTCCATTTACTTTCAAACAACCAATGAAAAAGCAAAATAATGGCTTGATTTTGAAAAGAAAATACCCAACCTACTAAAGCATATAGTATTTTCTAAACTCCTTTAATTTTTTTTTTTTAAGTAATGCTGTTTTAGCAGCAGTTCTTCAAGATAAGTACAGCAAAATGCTGACTTCAACAATGACTTCTGAAGATTGATTTTAATTCAGGCTATCACCATGTCTCTTCTGGAATGACATATTTCAGTAAAATTTAAGAAACTTCAGGAGTTTTTTCAGCATTTGCCTTGCCTCTTTCCCTCAGAAAAATGGATATACCAGACATTCAGAAAAGTCATTTCTGATCCCTTTTTAATTTTCCTCCATAGGTCAGAATTATTTAGATTTGTGCTGAGTGATGGTATCAGACACAGCTCTAAATGAATAGAAAACTGTCCATTACACCTTACCCCATTGTACATTCTATTCTTCACAAGTTTTTATTTCTAGAAAGTACATTACAGAGGAGAGAGTGGCTGTAGGGTACAGTACATTTAAAAACACAATTAAACTAAACTCTTCAAGTGGAAATGTGAAATGTATTTGTATTCTATTAAAGCCTTTGGCCTTATCAGCCACAGTGCACTATATAGCAAGGTCATTAGCAACAAGCCACATAAAATGGAGAACATACATCAGCAGTAGAAAAACAAACATGAGTCCAAAACATCACAATAACTTCCTGTACCTGTTCTTGTTTGCTTGCTGAGCTCTCAAACATTGTGAGTCTCTGAAATACATAAAAGCATAACAGCTTGAGTCAATATTTGCCGACCAAAGTGAATGATTTTATTTAGCGTGATGACTGGACTCCTTGAGCAAATACATCTTGTAAGGAAGCATAACAACTGCAGGCCAGCCTGAAAACCAATCAGAAGTGTCCAACCACTCTAAATGTACATTGTGTCTGAGGAAAGCTTAGCAGCTGCTCCAAGATATTCCTCACAAATAAAAGATAAGATGATTCATTTGGTTTTCCATAAAAACCTATTGGGAACATAAACTGGAATGATTTTATAATAAACTTGTGCTTTCCTTTTCTTGCTTTGAGATGGTTCATCCCTGTTTGAATTCCAGGGAATGAGTATTTTCTGATTCCTTTTCATATAGAATCCTTCAAAGAGTTCAGAGATCCTTTTTAATACCTAAACAAATGTCTATTTAAACAAGTTCATTTGGGACGTGGGCTGAGAGGTTCATAAAACATATTGATTTCATACCAATTACTACAGGAAGCAAATTGTGTTGAATAGGGAACTGCATCTGAAAATCAATACAAGGAAATTTCCCTTTTGCCCATGGAAGTGCCAACTGAAGTAAAGTCTTAATCCAATTTTCCTTTTTTTTCAATAAGTACAAACTATAGTTATGATATGGACCAGCTGATAATTATGCAGTGTTATAAAAAACCACACATTTTCTGTATCAAAAAAATTCTGCTTCCTTTCCATCTTTTCATATATGTCAGTGAAAAAACCTGTACCATATGAAAGTGCTGATAATACAAAATAGCTTCTTAGTCTGGAGAAAAATATTTTTCTCTTCCATTGACCTATGTCACAGTTATGCAGCTCCTCAAATGCAACAGAATCTAGAAAGATAACCTGTTGTGAGTGTGGGAGCAAGGTTAAGCTGTCACAAAAAAACCCCTGTGTTGGGACTACTAAATTAATGTTTTATTCTCACTTGCCTGTATGAAGACAAGGTGTCTACACCATCTATTAATCGGTCTCTGTGCATGCAGACCAAAGGCCAGAACTGGAGCATTCCCTACCCTGCTGCCTTGAAAGTTCAAATGCTCTTTGTCAAGACACAAGTTGTGTATAAAACAAGAGGGAGCTTTCAGTATTATATGTCTATGATATAAGGCACAAAGAAAGCTAAAACTCATCAAAAACAAAGCCAAGACCAACTTGAGGATGCAAGTGGTTGTCTTAAGGGTAGTGTGGTATTAGTAGGTTTATAAAAAAATATTAATTTTGTCCAAAGTGATGATTTTATCATGCCTAAAATGTAATGCAGGAATAAAAGAGGTCTAAAATTTGCATGGTATTATCAACATATTTCATACATTAGCTGGACTAAAACCTCCAGGATTTCAACTGCTCTATTAGAACAGAACTTCCTGTCTGTGAAGACAGACAGAGGCCCACACACTTTGTAGGAAACTTTGTAGGCATGCTATGCAGGCTGCAGGTTGCCAAAATTCAAAAGTCGTCCTCAATTTCTTCATCCATATAGGTGTATTTGCATTCTTGAGTTTTTTTAACTACTTCACAATGTGTTTATCCAATTAAAACAATAATTCTGAAGTGAAACACACTGGGGGTAATGAATTATTATTTTATAATTGGTAGACCAAATATAATCAGTTAAATTTGAGTAACTAATGCAAAGTACTAAATAAAGATGCCTAAGCTATTTCTACAAGTTTGTGTATTTAAATCAGAGTACCAAGTGTGCTCATTATTTCCATCCTAAAGAGTAGACAAGATATAGGTATTTCTGTAAAAAATATCTGAAAGCTGCTCATGATTTCAGTATAAAATCCTTTATGTTTTTAACACATACACAGTAAAGAGGCTTTGATTAAGTACAGCATGGTGCTAATGAAGCCTACATTCATGGGTTCCTTCCCTGTATGAGCCACTCACTTTTAAGAGCTGGACTCGATGATCCTTGTGGGTCCCTTCCAACTCTGAATATTCTGTGATTCTGCGAAAAGTGGTGAAAATTTTGCAAAATACTCTAGCCCCTCCCAGTAGGAGAAGGGAGAGGATTGATAGCAAAAGCATAGCAAAAAGCTCAAAGAAAAAACTATACTGTTTATTTACTGATAACTTCATTTCCTCAAATAGCCAAGTCCTTCTGCTTAGCAGCTGACCACTCCTATTTATCAAGAGACTAACACAGAGAGCAAATAAAAGACAAATAATTTATAGGATCTGTTTATGCTTCTGCATAAAGATACACCAAACTTCCAATTACTTAGAGCCTTGAATTTGTGAAATTTTCCAAAGCAAACACATAACCATATATTATATGGTTAAAAAAAAAAAAAAAAAAGAACTGCTGAGTTTTTTTAAGCACAGGTATCTTAAACACAAAAGTACAACTGTTCTTGAAGATTGTGACATGACTATACTTTCATAAGGCTCACTATAATATGATGGTATTTAAAGGTGCTATATTTGTTGCAATTATAAACCTGAAAATCACAGTATTGAAGCCTTCTTGATTGATAAATCAGCCTATTTATTTTTCTTTGAAAAATTCTGATTACAGTCAAATTTTCATTTGACAGATTTACTTCTCATTTTTCTTTACATTATAAAATTATGAATATATATCCTTTATCTATCCAGCAAAGTATTTCTAGGCACTTTTTAAAACAGCATGTCAAGTATGTAAGATCAACTTCAGCAAAGTACTTAAAGGTCTTGAGGTCAGAGTTAGCAAATATCACTGTCACACTAAGAACACCAGCCAATATCACGCTATGTGTCACAGAATCACACAATAAGCTGAGTTGGAAGAGACTCACAAGGATCATTGGGTCCAGTTCCTGGTCCTGCACAGCACCGTCCCCTAGAGTCACACCCTGTGCCTGACAGCATTGTCTGAATGCTTCTTGAACTCTGTCAGGCTGGTGCTCTGACCACTTCCCTGGGGAGCCTGTTCCTGTCCCTCTGCGTGAAGAGCCTTTCTCTAACATCCAGCCTAAACCTCCCTGACACAGCTTCAGGCCATTCCCTTAGGTTCTGTTACCCAGAAAGAAGAGATCAGTGTCTGCCCCTTCTCTTCCTCTCAGCAGGAAGTTGAAACTGCAGCGATGACTCCCCTCAGTCTCTTCTTCTCCAGACTGAACAGACCAAATAACCTCAGTTGCTCCCCACGTGTTCCCCAGGTTTTTAATGAAGACATTGAAGAGCAGAGGGCTGAGGATGGGGCCCTGTGGAACCTCACCAGTGACAGGTCCCCAGTCTGCTGTCACCCCATTCACTGAGACCCTTTGTGTCTAGCCTATGGCCCAGCTGCTCTCCCACCCCATGATGTGTTTAGCCAGCTGAGGGCTGCACATTTTGTTCAGAAGGGACCTGTGAGAGATGGTATAGAAGCCATTACTGAAATCCAAAATTATTACAACCATCTGGCTTCTCTAGATCAACTAGGTGGCTTATCTTTTCCTTTTCTAAAAGAAAAGATTTGATAAACAGGACTTTCCTCCATGCTGGATGTGACCAATGACTGCGTTGTCTTCCAGGTGTTTTTCAGTACCCCCAGAATAATCTTCTCCATAACTTTACCAGGCACTGAGACTGACAGGCCCTCCTGGTTTCCAGGAGTTTCCAGGGCTCTCCTACTTGTCCTTGAAAATCAAGACAATGTTTCATCAGTTTCCAGTCAACTGAAACCTCTATGGATTCCCAATACTACTCAAATATTATTGAAAGAGGTTTTGAGACTACATCAACAATTATTTGAGGATTCTTGGATGAATCACATCAGGGCCTATAATACTGAACAAGTAATGTTCTTATACTAGCTCTGTCTTCAAAGCCATCAGTGTAGCTCAAATAATTTTACTTGAACTTGTATGCAAGCTGTGTATATTTACATCATAAGAGACATAAATAGTCTTCCTTTCACTATGTCAAAGTAAAATTGCTTTTATTTCACAGATGAAATATTGTCAACTCATCAAAAGTTTTACTCTCTTCAAAACCCATTACTCCTCTACTTTGAAGAGCTTTTAATTTTCTCTGCCTGTCATTTCAAGCCATTCTAGTCGTCAAGAGTGGCATGCGGAAAAGAATACATGCATTATATATTACATCTGATGAGCAAGCTCTGCTGCAACATTTATCTTCATATGTGAAGAGAAATGGAATGGCTCCGTGAGGGTAAAGCACCCAACCCTATTCATGAGTTAACCACTCTTGTCTCACTCTTGATATGTGAAGACAAAGGACATAATCAGATATCACTCAATATATTGTTTATATAAAATATTAAGGTTTTGGCTTTGCAAATGTGTAGGAGATAACCGAGGTAATCTGTAATCTGTATAACAAAGTCATGCTTTGGCAAAAGAGTTCTGTATTTATTTCAAAAAAATCTTCTTTCCAGCTTTGAACAGTTATTTATTCTTTTTTCCTTTAAATTTTGTCCTTTTTAAGAAAAAAAGTGCAATAAAAACTACATTCCATGGACTAGGACATAAAGTGAAAGAAAAAGGGGTGATTAAAGGGTTAAGAAGTAACTGTCATACATTTTTAAGGATCATCAAATGAATTCCCTGTCTTTTGTCATTTTAATATTTATTTCCTAAACCAATGTTGACACTTGCAGGTATTTATGACTTTGTGATATATTTTGAAACTATAAGCATTTTCTACATGAAGCTCTATTAGTTAAAAGTTCATGCAGTGTAGAATTAGACATGAACTTGTTCAGTTAATCAATGAGTAAAGAATCCAATAGTTTTTTTGATTGCTAATTTGATTCCAATAAATCAACTGTATATTGCTATGGCTTGTGATCATGCGTGTCTTCATACTTTTGTTCCTAGGTAAAACATTCCTTTATCTGAAACACAACTTCAGCTCTACCTCACCACCTGGTGAAAGATAAACAATTAAATGTCTTCTTGCTCTGCTGCACCTATATATGTCCCTCTGCAGTTGTGTCTCCAGCACCAGCCACAGGCACTTGGAAAGCACCCCTATAGGAAGACTACTCCCCAAAAAAGTAACCGTCTGAAAGAGGAGGAAGAAGGGCAGGAGAAACCCAAACACCTACTTCCCCAGCATGAAGCAGCCAGTGACTGTGCCAGGTGGGACCAGGTGGAGGAAGAGCAGGAGAAGGAGGAGGAGAAGGAAGCATGCCAGCTAGCAAGGCTCACTGGTGGGCAGGAGAGGAGTCAGGCAGAGGAGGAGCAGGAGATTCAGACAGATAGAACAGTTTCTAGCATGCCACTTCAGCATGCATCAGACTGAAAAATAGAAAGAATAATGGGAGGGAGGCAGGATGAATTTCAGGCTTGCTGGGTGATTCAGAAGGCTTGTTTGGCAGAATGGTCTAAAGAGAGAGTTTTATCTATTTTCCTCACACAAACTATTATCACAAGTGTAAGCACACCAATTCTCTGTTCTTAGAGCTCACATACTGATCACTCTGTCTATCTTTGGCCTCTCTCTCTACTCCTACCTTCTTTTTTGCTCTCATCTTGATTTGAACTACAGGCAAATACTCAGCGAATGAAGCTTAACATTTTGGTTGCCTTAACTCTGACATTTAATGAGCATGATCTTCTCACAGAAGACCTCAAAAAAACCACTGAAAAAAATCACTGTTGTATTTGTTCTGCATAAATCCTAAAGACTTGGGGTAGTGATCCTAGGGAGAGGCGGAGGTCTCACTTCAGTCTCCAGTATTCTATATAATAGTTCAAGCCAATACCTACGTAGCCTTTGTGGTACAGCTTGGACAATGCTCTCACTGAAATGGAAGTAAGTACATCCAAACTGCACATTTCCAGATCTTGCCAGTCTAGGAATTAAAACCATGGTAGCTTAATACCACAACTTCTCTGTATCCCACTAAAATTGATCACAACTACTCCAAAATGCTTCAAGTTTTTAGTTAACCAAGTAGCTGAGTTTTTGAACAATATTTGATTAATTCCCATATACCTTTCAACAATATTAGGATTCCAAGGTTTTCCATGGGGTAGTTTTCCACCGCCGCTGCTGCTATGTGAAGAGACGAGTCCTCTTCTTTTGGCAGAGCTTTAGCTCTAATTCTGTTCTTGTCAGAGACAGCCTCAGGCAAATATTGCCTGTGAACCCTCTCATGTGTTCTGCCTTCCAATCAAACTGCAGAACTCCTGCTTCTCCCCAGTACCCCTGCATCAGGAACAGGTCATGACACTACTGAACACTCCCTTGAGGCATCACTAATATTTGTTGTCAGTCACTTCCACTATACTGTTTTCTCTGTATGCATGATACTTTAGAACTCTCTGTTCTAATACTTTTTTAATATATATATATACACACACATATGAAAAATTTTATTTAGTTAGCTTTAACCTAGAGGTTTACATGCAAGCTTATGTTTATGTGGTCAGCCTGTCTGTATACAAGCACAACACATGTGGAATTTTTAGATACAGGCTAGTAAGTCATTCTATCCAGATCCATTCCTTTCCAAATAAAAGCAGCATATAAATAATGCTCCAAGACCAACATCAGTTATTTTGATACTATTAAAATTACTATCCTGAAACCACACCAAAAAAGCCCCCACAAAAGTCCCCCACAAAAAATCCGAAGCCCCACAGTGCCTTCTTAATGAGAGGGTAACTCATTTACTTCACTTTCTTACCGGACCCTCTACAATCACAGCAATGTAGTCATCATAGAAGTTTATTTGGCATTGAAAACAGCTTTCAAAATAAGAGCAGCTTTCTGAGGGGATAAGATATTACTGTTTTACATAATACCAAGTTATCTTTGGTCCAAGTAAAACCAAGTGACCAAGCTAATAACAAACTACTTTTCAAATCTTCACCTGGTCTTGACAGCTGGTTTGTTTCTAACCACTAAGGGTGACAATAACCATGCCAGCAGTGTGTGGCTTAGTCTGGGTCTCACCTCTCTTGAGTACACCAGTGCTGAAATCTGTATATCCCCTACAAGACATACTCAGCCAATTGTACCATTGCCTTATGAGATCAATGTTTATATCTTTCTAACTTTGCAATGGGAACTGTTTCTTCCAACTGCATTGCATCTTTCTCATGTGCTCATCAACATTAAATTCTTTCTTTTTATCAATAAAGGTCCTACTGTAGCAAGCTGTGGATTTCCTCCTTTTTACTTATCTATGGCTTTATTTTCAAAAGTATTATTTTAATCTCGCAGAATTACCTTTCACTATCATTTTCTTCTTCAAAAAAGCCCATTGCTAGGAAGAAAATGCATCAAAGCACTACCATTTTCTTTGTATTTGTAATATCTACTTCCTTAGCATTGAAGAATGCTAGTAGTAATACAATATATTCCAAAATCTACCTCCATCATACCAGGACAGTGATTTGCACAGATCACTCTGAGTGCAGATTTATCCTGGCTTTGAGATCCAAACATTTTATTACCTTGCATCTTCTGAATGCACTTGCACCAATATACATTCATCAACACAGTTAATCTGTCTGGAGCGACATGTGGGATGACAGGAAAATTCAAAGACTTGGCTTTGTCTACTCTAACAATCTTTCTTTTGCTGTGGCATTTGGGGTTTTTTGGTTTTTTTAGGTTTTGGGTTTGTTGGTTGGTTGGTTGGTTGGTTGGGTTTTTGTGCCTGATCAAAGAATATATCATTAAGAGGGATTTGAACTCAGCTTCTCCCATGGGTCAAGTTGCTTCAGCCAATGAAAACCCCTTCTGTAAATTCTGAATAACTACTAATGATCCCACAGCTCTGAATCGGGTTTTGTTTGGTTTTGTTTAGTTTGTTTTTTTTTTAAAAACTAGTCAACTTTAGTTTTCCTTAGTTAAGAGTTTCAGGAAATAAGAAAAAGCAACTTTCAGACCACCTTTTCTTTCTATGGTATACTTTTCTTACAGGTATAAAAAGAAAAGCTGAGTGTATCTTTTTCAAGATACCTCAAGGGAATATAAGTCTTGATGAAGGTTTTATCTATATTACTTGTATATTTGGGGTTTTCTTGCAATCTGCTAACTTCCATTTCTGTCATAGATTGCTCTTTAATGTTAGAGGGTGGAAGTCTTCACTCAGTTCCCATCCCCTTATGTGTAATATTTCATATGCTTCTCTCTTAGCCTAGCTTCCAAATCAACCATGCCATTTAAGAACTTAAATCTCACTACCACATTTTGTTTCACAGAAGACAAGTCTTTTGTACAACTTGATCCAAATTATATTTCTACCTAATAGAGCATAAATCATGACAACTTGTCCATTTTTATTATTCCTGCAGGACTCCGGAGTGTATATATGTTATCAGTCTAAGAATGAAACTAAGTACAAGGCCACAACTAAGATTCTTATAGCATATTCTATGATATTCTCACACCTAAGCATAATACAGTTAATTTGGCTCTCCAAGCAATTAAGATTTTCTTAGTTTATTGTGATTGCAGTGTATAGGATTTATAAAAACTTAAAGCGAACTACTTCACCTGAGCAGCTTTTAAGCTTTTGTTCAGAGAACTAAAGAGGCTGAGTTTAGTGATTAAGTACTGTACTGCTGGTTTGATCACTTGAGCTGGATTTTTTTGAGACCGTGCTTCAGTTTAAAAACCAAACCACTTCAAAGCCAATTATTTAAGACCTAATACAACACAATACATTTGAGCCAATAATGACCTTACTGTATTGCCAGTTTTTCAAGTGGCTTCTGGATCAGACAGAAAACAGAGACCAGCCTACAATTCACTCCCAAAAAAGCCAGTCAAAAATAAAATTAAGGCTCAATAAATATTCTGATCACCCCCCCAGATTTTTTTACAAATATAAGTGCAATTTTATAATGTTTTCCTTTAGAAGTCTCTATTTACCATAAGTAGAAAGAATCATTTTTTCAAGGGTCTTTATAATTATTTATGTACCAGATGAAAACAAAGGATTCATTCTACCCCATTCTTTAATTTTACTCACCAATAGGTGAATTCTTCTTACAGCTGGCATTTCAAATCTATTAGTAAAATTTATCACTCAAAGGCTTATGGAAGGACTAAATTACACTAATGAATTGACTATGAATTTGAAGCCCAAGATGAGGCCAAGTATTTTCTGGCTTCGTTTCTGTATCTCCGCAAACTGCTTAATTTTCCCCTTACTTATCCATTACTGCTAAATTGTCTTGATATTATTGCAGAAAATTGCATCAAACATTGGCTTGCCCTTAGGCCTATACTGAATGAAGCAGAAATCAGGATTCCTGCAGAGACACTGGCAAGGTATGAAACCAATTCCTCCACTAATTTTGCTGAACTGAAAAAAAAATGTGGAAGATAACATTCAATCCCTCTTTTCCAATTTTATTTAAGAGTTAGTGAATTATTCCTATAGTTGGCTTTTCAAATATATTAATTGATTTTCTCACTTAAAGCCACGCAAAAAAAACTAGATTAATGAAGCAGCTACATAACTTCTATATATAAAAGAAGCTAAATACTTTCCAGCTTCAGATTGTATTTTTTTTTTTCTGGGGAATGGGTGAGTATATGCATTTTTTTGTTTGATTTTTTTGTGTATTTTTTTGTGTTTCTATATAAGGAAGGAGTAAATGTCCTTATATGGGTTAATCTTCAGCATGATTCCAATGCCTGATAGAAACACTAGGGTCAAATACCTGTGGTTTTTGCTATTAAAAAGGGGACAGTATAATTGAGATGTCATGGGGGAGAAGGACAATATCTGAGTTGTCCCTGGCATGCTGTAGGATGAGAGGAAAAGGCTAGAGGGATAGGGTGCTAGCAAGGGCCCTCAGCTAGGGACTCTGAACATTACTGGCCACATTGCTGCAGATCTTCAGACTTACGGAGATGAATCAGGGACTCCCGAGCTGAGAAGCCAACAGGGAAACACCAGGAAAATATATGAAAGGAACTGAGGGGTGCTCCTCTAGGAAGGTGACATATCTGAGATCTCAGCTGCATTTATGTCAACATACAAACAGCAAAGGTTGGAAGCCACTGTGCCGCTAGAAAGTTATGACTTCTTTGCCACTACTGAAACTTGGCGGGGTGGATCCCATAACTAAAAGGCAACAATCAATGGCTAAATGCTGTTCAAAAGAGGTATGGGAGGAAGGAGAGGGGGAGAAGTTTCCCTTGGCACCAATAGCTGGATCAGGTGTGAAGAGTTGTCCCTGAAGAAAAATCATGAGCTGGCTAAAAGCCTGTATGAATCAAAGACTGAGGCACAACAAAGGGAACCTCATGCTTGATGTTCAGCACAGGCCCCTGATCAATGGGAGGTTGCTTATGAAGCCTTCTTTCTCCATACAGAAGAGGCATCCCACTCACAGGCTCTCATCCTGGCCTTCAAATGTTCCAGCATCTACTGGGCAAGCAGCACACAAAGGTGTAGGCAACCTAGGAGACTGCTGGAATGCTTGGAGGATAACTTCCTGATTCAGGCAGCAGACAGACCTATCAGAGGAATGTGTTACTGGATCTGTTGGTCACCAGTGCAATTGAACTAACTGGAGGCATTGAGACTGGAGACAACACAAGCTGCAGCGACCCTGCATTGGTGGAGTTTGCACACCTTGATAGATGCAGGGGTAAAGTTAGGCCCCTGGACTTCAGGAAAGCAAACTTCCAGATCTTCAAGGAGACAGTCAATAGGAGTCCCTGGAAGACTGCTCACGGGAACAGTGAACAGAGCTGGTAAATCTTTAAGGGAGTCTTCCATAGAGAACAAGACCTGGCAATCCCCAAGAGCAAGAACTCAGGCAAGACGGACATGAGATGGCACAGCTGAGTAGGGAACAGCTGGTCGAACTAATGGGAAAGTTCAACCAGCAGGCAGTGGAAACAAACAGGTGACCTGTTTGGAAGGGCATAGAGATGAAGTTCAGTTGTGTAGGGAGGAGGTGAGGAACAACAGCCTGGAATTGAACCTGGAAAGGGACACAAAGTGTAACAGAAAAGGCTTTTGCAGGTGTGCTAACCAGAAGAGGAAGGTGAAAGAAGGTGTAACACCCTCTGATAAATATGGCTAACCAAGTGGTAACAACTGATGGGAAGAAAGCTAAGGTTTCTGATGTTTTTGTCTCAGTCTTCAAGGGCAACCTCTCTTCTCACACCTCTCAAGTGGATGGACAGCAGGATAGGGACTGGTGGGGGCAAAGTCCCTCCATTGTTACCTAAGTAATGTCACTTCCAACCCAACCCACTCTATTATTCTACCGAATTTTATATAGAAGTGTTAATAATGCATTAAGAACTGCTATTCATGACAGGCTCCTTGGAGCTAAATCTTCTTCATGAATTGATGTAAATTGATTTTTTCCACCTGTAAAACACAGGCAGGTAGGTTTTCCAGTATTCTTAAAAAATACGAGACTTTGCACAAATTGTTAGCTTGTTCATTCAAAAGGCAAAGAGTATTTTCAGGAGATTATAGCTAGGTAGAGATAGAGGCTAGATAAGTAGATAGATAGATAGATAGATAGATAGATAGATAGATAGAGTCCCTAGTCAAAGTTCTCACTTGGTCCTTCAGAATTCTAAAATACTGGATGTGTATACCCTAAGTCTGAAGAAATAATCTAGCATTTCTAGATGTTCTAGATAGTTCATTTTTAGCAATTTCTTAATATGAGTAATTCTATTAATGGCACTCTGCGTCAATGCTTACCTTGACTCACCCCCTTGTTCCACAGCTGTCCTTACAACACGTGAGATATTTACTGTCCTTCATTGCTGTTGACCACATGACTAACCAGAACCTGGGCTGAGACTATGAAAACTAAAATAGACATATATCTAAGAATATCTGCTTTTCCTGATAGAATAGTTTATAAAGGGTTTGAATGTAACTTCTAACAGGGAATTTACTTTTGAAATTGAACACATCATTAAAAATCTCTCATTAAAGAGGTCCAGGCAACTATTTGCCATAGGAAGGCACAAGTCTTAAATTTTCCAATTCTAAAAAGCATAATTCATGCTCTGTTTCTCAAGTATTTGGATCTTCTTTTTATTTGTCTCCTATTCTTTTCCCACTAGCATTTGAAGCCTGTGACTACTTTCTCTGTCTCTTGACAAATAGTCCTAACAGTCCCTGAAGTTACTGTGTGAATTGGACACGTTACATTACATTTCACCCTCTATTTTATAACTAAATATTTAACTTTATTTCACATGTATGCAAAGAGACTCTTAACCATATTGAGGTCTTGGCATCATAAAAATACAGAAAAAGTTGATTTTATCATGGAGGAAAATAAGATTTATATCGTTTACTTTAAAAAATTACTGTTTTACTATTCATTATAAATCTTTCTATATTACTGCATTACCTTCGCATATACATTGAAGATCACTAAATGCTACCTCACAGAAGTGATCACACCATACTGAAGGGGCAATTTTTCCCTTTTACACTAATTCCCAATAAAGTTATCAATCTGGCCTCTTTTATTTGTTGTTTGCAATGAGGGTTTTACAACAACATATCACTAAATCAGATACAAAGAGCAAATACCTCTCTGTCATGCCTACCTTTTATTATCCATTACCTTTCTGAGTACAAAATCCTGCTAGCTCAAAAGAGAAACTGTTCACACCTTTTCTGTGCATTTTTTTCCAATATAAATGATTGTATGCACACACCTACTTTGCAGTAACTGCCATAGAATAATGCCATGCAATAGTGCTCTTTAGAACAATGCTGATTGTTTTGGTTCTTCTAGATCAGGAATCAACCACTGACAGGAATACCTGAATCCCAGTAAATCACAGGCTACTCAATCTAAGTTGTAGGTCTAAAACAGTAAAAAAGCAGGACATGTTCCATGTCAGAGTTAATTATGTTTCAAGAATACACAATATAGCATTACATTATTTGCTCTTCATCAGTATCTCAATGATAAACCTTTCTGCTGTGTTGCCTACATGTTGAACCTTTTAAAAATTTTTAAATAGTGCTCAGGGATGCAATATCATGGCATTCTAGCCACAATGCACAGGTCCAGTTACAGCAAGTGCTGTAAGTTCAGCAGGTCTTGGAGAAAGTAGTGGGTAAACATTGACTTCACAAAAACCAAAATTCTTAACATCACATCAAAAATAGCAGCAGAGGGATAGAAACTCATACCAACACTACACACATCTGCTAAAGTATCAGCCACTGTCTTGCTCCAGACAGTTTTCTGAGCTGTCTTCCTTCTAACGTGTGTCAGAGAAGCATTAAGGATTTTTTATATACAGCTGTATACAGTAGTTCAGAAAAAACAAACTGCACGAACAAGTGGTCTGTATTGGCAAGACCACAACGAGAATGTCAATGGAAGTGACTATTCCCTTCTCTGCAGTATTTTTGTGACTACATCTGAGCACTGTATTCAGTTTCAGGCTTCTCAGCACAAGACAGGTGTGGACATCAGAAGCATGTCCAGTTACCACAGGGGTTAGGTGATTGCAGCAAGAGAGAAAAGAGTAGGAGTTTGTTCAGCCTTAGGAGCAGAAGTCATCTAATTTCCATCTCCAACTATCAAATTAGATCACAGCTATATGTTAATAGAAGGTGCATAGTTACCAAGTAAAAGCCAGTAGCAAAAAAGTAGGAAAATAGTAGCTTTTCACATAAGAAATTTTTTTACTGCATGAGAAGAGTCAAACCCTGGACCATATGCTGAATGACATTGTAGAATTTCCATCCTTGGAGATGGTCAAAGCTCATCTGAACAAAACCATGAGCAACCTGCTTTAACTGGACCAGCTTCAACGAGGTTCAATTGAACGGCACATAGAGGTCCCATCCTAACTAAATTGCTCTGTGATACTGCCAACTGACTGTATAGAAAACATTGAGCCAAGGCACTTGTTAGCATTTAACTTCAATTCAACGTTAAAAAGCTGAAATTGCTATCAGCTCTACCATTATACCACTCACACAGTGCAGTTGATTGACAAGTGCTAATTTAAGGGACATAAATGAAGTTTTACTGCTTTTAGCTCCTGGTAGGTCAACCAACAGGGAGCCAATATAGCCAGAATTGAGAAAGCTGGTCTGTATTCAGGCATATGGAATGCTGGTGCTTTGTGTGACACCAGAACATTATCAACCTTACTATGTAATCCACGAAAACCTGTGAAGCTGGATGGGTGTTAATCACAGAATACTCAAGGAAGGGATATAAAGCAGAACTTTTATTATTTCTTGGAGTGGATGGGATGAAAGAATACTTCATGTTCTCCAAGGCTGAGCTGATTGTACAAACTAGAAATAGGCAGGGAAATAGTCTATGTATTTCCTTACATCATACTTCATATACATAGCTCAGAAAGCATTTCAAATCAAATGCTGTATGTCCGGTTTATCTCCCGTTGTTTGAGGGGCCTGGAAGGCCCGGGGGTGGCCTTGGGGCAGCCCGCGTGTCGAAGGACGAGAAGAGGCTTCAGTTCTTCTTTCTGGTTTTATGCTTATTAATTGTTTATCTAAAAGATGTTCTTTCAGCCTAACAAAGATCCGCTCAGCAGTCAGCCATGGGCACACTGTCTCTGCCCTCTGGGGCAGGCACCTATCTTTATACCCATTGTGACGTATACAATATTTATCATTTTTCCCCAATACCATCTATTCTTATAACTCGGTGTACTCTCAGTACTAACCAATCCAAAGGTGCCACCGTGGCCAAAGAAGATGGAGGAGAGGAGGAAGAAGAAGGAGGACAGGACACGCCCCAATTCCTCCATCTTACTCCTCTAAACCCCCCTGTACATAAATCCTAAACCTTGTGTCTCACTCTCTAATTAACTAATCCCTTCACCATTCACCCGGTGAAGCCCTCATCCTTGTCGTCTCCTGTGTAGGGTTAAAGTCCAGCTACCAGACACTTCTGGCAACATTCCAGGAGTCCCGAGCCCCCCCCAGGGTCTCGGAGGCTCAGCATCTCAGGACTGAGATCTTGAGATCCAACATCTCCCCCTTCTGTTTGCCCCAAGAAAACCTCTTTTACAATCCGATTCATGGCATCTGGGACGACATGGATGAGGACTAGGAGAGCTATTACAATATAAAATCCTAAACTATTAAAACATAAAATCCTACCCTTAAAATTCTTCTCCAAATGGGAGAAATGTCAAAGAAATCTGCCCTTAAAATTCCTCTCCAAATGGGAGAAATGTCAAAGAAATCTACCAGCTGATCAATATATGATCCTTTGTCAGTTTCCCCTGTAATAGGTAAATTTGCCCCATTGCCCATTGCAATTCAAGATCCCAAGGAGAAAACCCCCCAGAGTCTTTCCTCCTTATACAGAAATATTCAAGACCCCAAAGGGAAAACCCCCCCAGAGTCTTTCCGTTTCTCTTGTTTCTCTTCTGAGTTGTCCTTTGCAGTCTGAGTCCCGACTTTTGTCTGAGTATTCGTTTCTTCTTATATCTTGTTGAGGAAAATCGCTGTGTAGTTGCATCCGGCATGTTGTGCACTTCGGTCATTCCCCCACGAGTGGCGCTGTCACCGGGCTCCGTGGCTGGGACGACTGCATGAACACAACTGCCTCTTTGTTCCGCGATTGTTGCTGTTTGCAAGCTCACTCAGGGGTTACCTAGTTTTTGATTCAACTGACAATAGGGTTAAAACACACAAGCTTCCCCGGGAGGGGAGAGGCTTGGGACCCCGAGGGTTTTTACCAAAGGCACCAAGTCTGGAGAGGGCCCCTCCTCGCCTGAGACGTCACCGTGGGTCTGGCCCGCCCCCGCCCGCGCTCGGCGCATGCGTGCTTTCCGAGCTGCTCTCTGTCTCTCCCGAGGTAATTTTTTCCTCTCCCTTTTTGTTCCGCCTCTGAATTTTCCCCCTTCGGTCTGCCCCTGACTCTTGTCTCCTCCTCCTCCGACGCTGTGTGTGTGTGTGGCCTTTCGTCAGTGTGTGCGGCCCGCCCCCGCCGGCACCCGCGCCCGCCGCGACTCGCTCCGGGTTTTTTGCGTCACAACCGCGCGTCTCCTGCGTCTCGGCAGCCTTTCTGGGATTGCGCAATTTCCCTCATTTCGCTGCATGGGTCAGACGCCCTGGCGTTGGTTTGTGATGCTGCCCCGGGTTCTTGCGAGTTTTGCCTGCCGCGCGCGTTTCTGCTACCTTGCCGGCCCCCGGGGCCGCTGCACCCCCCGGCCCTGAGCTTAGCAAAGCCGTATCTGAACACGCGTCTCTTGTTTTTTCTTTACCCGCGCTCCCCGCCCGCCGCAGCCGCTGCCTGGCTGCCGCGAGAAAGCGCCTCCCCCGGTCCCCTCTCTCCTCCCCCCTGCTCTCCCTCTGCCCCTGAGTCTTCCATGCTCTCTGGACTTTTTGGACGCTTTTTGGGAGTTTCCCAGGGTTTCTGGGTTTTGGGACCGGGTATTTTAATAATATTTCTTGCTCTTTTTTCTCCAAGAGCATTTCCCCCTGGCTTCTTAAGGCCAGAGCTAATCTTTTCCGGAGTCTTGTTCCCCCCTGTTTTGAGGGCCCCCCCCCCCCAGACGTCTGCTGCGTCTGTTGGGTTATTTCTTCCTGGCCTTTTAAGGCCAGAGCTAATTTTTTTTTTTTTTTTGTATGTTTGTGTCACACCTTATAAGGTGGACAAAATTTCCCGTTGTTCCTGGGAAGGTGTGCCCCCATGTTCTTATTTTTCAGGCTTTCTTACCAAATCTGTCACCAGAGCAGTCTGGACGTCTCGATCTGTCCAGCAGATCACGAGAAGTGGACCCAGGGCGCCTTCTGGTTCCGATCCGGGCTGTTCTGCTACGATTGTCTTTGGCAGAAACTGAGAGGTGGAATTCTCAGTGACTGCTGTTTTTTTTTTTTTTTTTTTTTGCAGTCTCTGTTAGCTTTTTGTTTTCTTCTTCTCTCTCTTTTTCTTCAGGGCTTTGAAGGTGGTGGTGGTGCCCTCCCCGAAAGGTTGTGGTGGTCAGAGCTCACCCAGTGGAAGCCAAATGCCGGTTTATCTCCCCGAAAGGTTTTGTGGTGGTCTCTGCCCGCCCAGGGAACGCCAAGTGTCCGGTTTATCTCCCGTTGTTTGAGGGGCCTGGAAGGCCCGGGGGTGGCCTTGGGGCAGCCCGCGTATCGAAGGACGAGAAGAGGCTTCAGTTCTTCTTTCTGGTTTTATGTTTATTAATTGTTTATCTAAAAGATGTTCTTTCAGCCTAACAAAGATCCGCTCAGCAGTCAGCCATGGGCACACTGTCTCTGCCCTCTGGGGCAGGCACCTATCTTTATACCCATTGTGACGTATACAATATTTATCATTTTTCCCCAATACCATCTATTCTTATAACTCGGTGTACTCTCAGTACTAACCAATCCAAAGGTGCCACCGTGGCCAAAGAAGATGGAGGAGAGGAGGAAGAAGAAGGAGGACAGGACACGCCCCAATTCCTCCATCTTACTCCTCTAAACCCCCCTGTACATAAATCCTAAACCTTGTGTCTCACTCTCTAATTAACTAATCCCTTCACCATTCACCCGGTGAAGCCCTCATCCTTGTCGTCTCCTGTGTAGGGTTAAAGTCCAGCTACCAGACGCTTCTGGCAACATTCCAGGAGTCCCGAGCCCCCCCCAGGGTCTCGGAGGCTCAGCATCTCAGGACTGAGATCTTGAGATCCGACACTGTACATCATGGAAAGATTTTTATTATGTTAGGTTTTAAGACTGAAATTGCAGTTTGAAATTTTCTGGATGAACAAACAATACAGAAAACTCTTTATTATGTTTTCTTCATCACTTTAGCAAAGATGTGTGAAAGGAAACATTTTGCTCCCAAACTGTTAACCTCTTGTGTACACCCAGTATCAAACCCAGACTCAGAATTCCTCCAAGTAATCTAGATAACTTTTCAGTTTCTTTCTTGTTTAAACAACATGTGGAAAGGGTACAGTGCAAAGGACATAGCTGTGTAGAGCTGAACTACATCTGCAATGTTAGTGACACAAGAAACAGTTTCCGTTTACATTGTAAATTTTTCCACTGATATGAAAAAAGTTCTGTGTTACCCTTCACAAAGTGCCATCTACTAAGAGTAAGAATGGAGGTTGAATCACTTACTAAATGAAGGTTTTTCTGAGGATCTGTAATGCCTGGTATCACCTAGGTAAAGCGCCCTCACAACAGGAGCTCTTCTAATGAAGCCTGAATGTGTGTATGTGTAAGAACACATTTCAGTCCTCAACAAACTGTTTACTGTTCAAACATTAAATACATGTAGAACTGTTTTAATCAGCTGAACAAATATTTAATATACACTCCTGTGTAAGAGCTATGTTTAAAAATATCGCTTATGCAGTTAAAGCATGGGGAATTTATGGAAACTAATGCTCTGAAAGGTAAAACAAATACTGTCTAAACAAAACTTGCACATAAAAACAAAAGTCATATCTTTTCAACCTCTGTCTAATGCAATCTTCATTATTGACACCATGAGTCTTTTATGTTGAAGTGTTAGCAGGATTGGTTTACCATGAAAATGCTTTGGTTTTCAAGAAGTCATAATTGCAGTGCAGAAACAGGATTAGTTTCTAATAAACTAACTGAGGAGTGTAATGTTAATGTTACATTCACAGCAGGGCTTCCTCTGTAGAGTAAATGTTTGTTTACTCTCTGGGATCCAAACACTGAAGGTCATTCATTGCAGGAGTAGCTGGATTTCCGCCTACAGCTGTTAGAAAGGATTTGTAAAAAGTCTGACAGGAAATTGCAACTTCTTTGAAAACACATGTGCCTGAATAGTTTCTGTGTAAATATAGTACAATGCTGGCAGAAATAAAGGGATTTTTAGATATAATCTCTTGAAAATACATAAATGTGCTTCACCTTGGCTTTATCTATTTTCATAGAGTTTATGGCTGTCTTTTTGTCTTTCCTTGGAATGAGCATGTGTCTGAAGGACATTCTACAAATTATTATGTAGTGAGAAAGAGGTGATATTCCCTGATCTCAAAAACTGGAGCAGCAATTTAGTACCTTTACTCATACACATTTTGTTAACAAAAAACATTAGAACCTGTTGCAAACTCTTCTCTCATCAACTATTTGCTTTATTGTACATAAATGAAATGCAAATCTAGGCAGAATAAATATTTTTAGAGAGTGCAGGTTAACTTTCAAATATGACACAAGTTCCCCAAGCATGACCTTAAATGCCTAGTAGAGCAAGAAACAAAGTCAGAAAGCTTTCTCTGCCTCTTATTGAAGCAAGGAGTATAAATTATTTTTCTGTAAGGGTATGATAGAACATGTTTGGGTCACCCAGACATCTGCTTTACAAAATACTACTTCCTTCAAATTAGTGGTTACTTCAGGTGAGGACAAGAAGGTAGTAATCATTAAAAGCAAGAGAAACCTCCAACTCAGCAAGAGTTCATTAAAGTTTTGACGTCTAGATACAAGTGAATAGAGAGTTTTATTTTCTGGGGCTCCTCGTGCACTCAAAGAAAGTGGTGAAATCAACCTGAAGGAAGCTAGCCCTTTCAAGGATTAAATTTGCTCTGCGCTGTTGTTACTCCAAACCAGTTTTATTTGTCTTTGATAGTGGTTGTATGAGTCAGAATTTCTTGCACTTATGTCAGAAGAGAGACACTGTGCTTAATGAGAATTCCAAAGATGTATTTTAACTACATTTTTAATTGCTTCTGACTCCCTCAAAGTTTGTGTAACATAATTTTTGAGTTCAACATCACATGAGATTACTTGCATCATTTAACATACCATATGGCAGGTCTACATCTATTTTAAATAACTTTCTTAGATGAAACAACATTAATGCAAACATTAAAGATAAAATATGAGTCTAGGCACGTTTAGTTTTGGAAAAACAAAGAACTGATCCATTCTGTATGCACTTGGCTGGAATATATTTTGGAAACCGGGAAGATCCAAGATCTTCATCAATAGGTTTTTGGAGATTTTCTCCCTGAGAGGCTGCCTGGAGCTCCTCTGTACTGAAGTGAATAAACTCACAGAAGGAAATATCTCTCTCACCAGCATAGCAGTTCTCTTCTGTCTAGCTGATGCATTGTGGCAACAGCACTTTCCAACATGGCACAAAGTCATCATCAGAAAGGTTAAACTCAACTCCCTGGAATGGCAGAAGGCAAGGTGCCTGCCACATACATGATGGGTATCAAAAGCAGCTTTCCAGCTACCACTTGGATTGCACTCTAAAAGAGCCCCAAAGATTAGGAGCTGATACCCCATTAACAGTAAATTATGGCTAATTGTCCTCTTAGCCTAGTTCCCTTTGTTGTGCTGGTTTCTGTCTGGATTCACACTGAAACAGAAGGTAGTCCATGAGGACGAACTGCTATCAATGAAAAGTAACAGGTTACTGGCCTTCAAATGACACATTTTTCTCTTTTCAATAAAGCCTGAAAAATTTTTGTGTGTCCCTAACCCAAGAGGATGTGTGTGCACGGCAATGAGCAAGGATCTATATTTAAGTTTGTGGCACATGTAAACTGTATCAGAGGAACAAGAAAAGACAATGGGCTATAAAATCTAACAACTAATTATTTAATAAGAATTAAATGAATCAGATCCTATTTTGAATTTCAGAGCCATCTGCAGATCTTTTTTTCACTTTAACTTCTCAAAATCAATTACACTGCCAGTAGGTCTTTGTTTTCAAGTGTTGTAGAGTGGCCTTATGTGAAATTACAGTAAGCATACAGATGTAGTTCAAGACGTGTCAACAACATGATGATATTTGGATATGTGAGATGTTGGGTTTTTTAGGTATTTTCATGATGAATTAGTCAAAAATTTTACAGTTTGCTTCATTAACTGGCATATTCTAAACACCATGTCAAGGACAGCACTGAAAAATATAACTATTTTTAGTTCAAATTAAGGTTCAAATTAAATGAACCTTATAATTTTGTATTTGCTCAGAGAGAACTTGTGAGGAGATAGTATAGTTTTGATTTGCTTCAACAATGATTGTCGGAGGCATGTGGAGGAGGCAACTAGAAGAAGCCTTGTCTCAGTGAGGACTTCTGACAACACCTCACAGGAGACGGGCAGTAGGAGACACTGAACTGCCCAGAGGGGCTTTTCCAACCGGGAAGGGTTGGACTGGGCCAATGGTCTCCTGCCAGCAGCCAGGCTTTGGAAGGAACCAGGGGCATAGAAAGCAGCCGTGTCACAACCCTGGGTGTGAAACTTGCTTTCTGAATGCGGGCTTTTGACGTGGGCCTTTTTTGAGACTGCACTTTTGCTTTCAATGTTTGGTGACGGGGGGGGGGGCGGGGGGTGGGGTGGTGGTGGTTCTGAGACTTGCTTTTGCCTCGGGGCTTTTTGAGTCTTGTGCTTCCGATTTGGCTCCAGCCTCCTGAAGTCTGCTTCTTGCCCTGGCCCTAGCCTGGTTTTGTCCCTTCTGCCCTGGCCCCTGCCAGCCTTTTGGCTCTCCTGCCCTCGCTGGCTCTCGCTGGCCCTCGCGTCTGTGCCGCCGCCCTGAGTCCCTGGCCAGGCCCGGCCCGCTTCGTGCCAGCGCCCTGTCCCTGCGTCCGGCCCTGCCGCCTCCGAGCCTGACCAGGCCGCTCCTGGCCGCGACCCTGCCCGATCCCCTCCCCTCGTGTCCCGCCGCCCTGCCCGGGCTCCTGCCCGACCCCTCCCCTCGTGTCCGGCCGGCAGCTGCACAGCGCCGCGTCATCGGGGACATGGCCCGCACCTCCGGGGCTAACGCCCTCTGTCCCTCTGCTCCTCTCGCCCTCTCTCACTACAGTCCCGCTTCCTTCCCATTTTTCTTCCTCTTGCTCTGTCTTCTCTAGCCCTCTTAAGTAGGGTAACTGCTTTGATTTTGTTTTTTCGTTACCAATAAACGGTTCTCAGATACAACGCTTCTCTCATTTGACTTAATTTCGTTCCTGACCATCTATTTTTAAACTCCTCCCAGTTCCCCTTCTTGAAATGGTACAGAGCTGCTGAAGGGTTCAATTTAGATTTTGTGCAGAGGAAGCAGCAACCCCACCTACTGTTTCTGCATCAATTTAGAACAGATTAAATCAGTCATAAACTAATAATGATAATCACCAACCAAGAAAACAAAACCCAAAACAAAATATAAGAAAAAGACACTGCAAACTTTAACTTCCCAGCTTTCCAAAAACACTTGTACTTGAAGAGTAGATTCAGAGTTTGACTATAAGGCCACCCTGGGTCTTGAGTCACTGTTTAACTTCAATTCTGTAAAACTGTCCTAAATAGACCTGGAGGGTAATTTTTTTGGACCAGATATATTCATAATCCTTTAATTTTACTTGCAGTGTAGCAGGACAGGTGCAGACATCCAGAATTCTTGAACTGAAGGATAATACTAGAAAAAAGAACACATCTACTCATTCTCACTCACTACTGTAAATGAGATTATGCCCTTTTTGACATTCTAAGCACTTCTGTGTCTTGCTATATGGGCAGGTACGTTACAATTACTGCTACTTGTTCTTAACATGCTGTGATAATAGGCCCTATAAAAACACATCCATTTCTAAAGACCCACACAGTAGGTAAACACCCAAGGCAGACTGTCAGGCAGCAAAGAGAAGTCTAGAGAGATTTTGTTCCTATACTGAAAATGTTAAAGGGTTGTAGATTTTAGTTTGCTTTAGATCATACTGCAGGCCACTGCCCTGGAATTTATTATTAATAAATCAAAATAGATGGTCTAATTTAAAAAATTTATGAAGTTGCATCAAGTTTCCCTAAATTCATCAATGTTTTTCTCAGTGCTTGTGAGAGAGTAAGATAAATCCCTCAGTAATTTAGTTGTTAATCTTTCACCTCTTTAACCAATGAGGAGTTTGCTTTTCAAGTGAATTAAAACAGGAATAGAAATTTTTTTATTCTTGTCTGGCAAATTAGAGTTGAAGTAAAAGTCAAATTAGTATTGAAGTAAACACATTTGCTAGCAACTATTCTTGATTTGGATAATGATTACACAAAAATTGGCATAGTATGGCCCCTGGTCTGTACATCTTACGTGATATCTGTAATCCTTAGATTATCACAGCTACAGGACATGAGGTAGAAAGCATTTGTAAGCAACTTAGAATCTTTTATTTGAACAAAGATGGAGTTCAGGGAAAAAAATGGGGTCATGTGAATCTTTATCTGCTGAAGTTATCTGCTAGCTGTTGGTGAGTTTTAAGTTTACCCATGTGCCCTGTTGATAAACATTTGTACAATCATGAATTCTTGTTTATTTGTCAGTGATTTGAAGTTACTATTTTTGAACACATCAGCAATTACTGGAGTATTCTTTGATAAGAAGGACTAGAAATTCCTCTTTGTGGTATATGCATTACAAAGATTGTTTAGAAATAAATTACACTTTTTAACCCTGAGAATTTAATTATTTAAATGTACAAATATTATGTACATTTAAAGATTCACTTGTAAAAATTGGCATATTTAAAATAGAATATGAAATATCTGTTCATTTTGTTTTACAGACAGATGAGAATTTTCTCCCAAATATTCAAAGATTCCGCCAAAGATTTCATATAAACTCACTAAGAAGAATGTATATGGATTACATAATTGTGAAGTAAAATTTACTGAGCAGTTTTATCTCTGTGCAAATCTTACCTCCACTCTGTCCATTGTTAATGACAATACAGAATGCAACAAAACCTCAGTTGTTCAAAAAACCAAATGGCGTTTACAATATTAATGTAATACAATTGCAAGATAAACAAAATACCTTGTAGATTTATGTACAGCATGTATTAAAAGTGTATACAAATACAGCATGTATTAAAAGTGACAGCCTCTCTTTGAAGGCACACAAAATTAGCTCTTCTTTTCTCCTCCTCAAAAGCACAAAGAGACTATATATTAGACTAAGTATTTTGCTGTTAAGTGCACATGATAATCCCGGGTTTGTACGTGTTTATGAATCTCCCTCCCAGATGGCTTTGTCTGTTCAAAGGTAGAATTTGGTGCAGTATATCTGGTTTTTACATCACATGTAACTGTAATATTAACTTACTTGAATCCTTTGTACCATCTTTGCATGAAGGAGTAGGGAGAGCAACTCACAAGCAACTATTAATCTATGTTTTCTCTGCTAAATGCCAATAAAACGTTTCAATAAATGTTCTTCAAACCTAGAAGAAAAAAAACATAAACATACCAATTTCCTCCTGTTTACTAAATTTTAACCAGAGGCAGCCAGAGAACAATGAAATTCTGACATCGTGGGATCTTAGGTGGGATCTCCATTTTAGTCCAAGAATATAACCTTAGTCACAGTTCCACCTTAGGAAATCGTTTCTGCTTCAGACATTTACCCCGTGACATAGTTCTTATTCAACAGGTACACACTGCCATCTAAAGGCCAGTCTTTGGACTTTTCTAGACCATTTGGGCTCCAATCTCTCCACTGATGCTTCTCACTGTGTCCAAATTCTTACTTGCAAAAATAGAAAGGTGACATTTTGGAAGAAGATATAAGGAAAGATCTTATAGCTTAGGCTGAAATGGAAAGACGACACTGAGTCAGGCCCTGCAGACCTGCCAAGAGCAGGTGTGCTTCTGGGAGATGCAACATCACTATGCAGCCCAGCAGCTGACTCTTTTAATTGGAACCTTTCTGGTCAGTTACTTCACAGGGATGTTGCTGAAATGTAATATCCAGACCTCAGCCTCACTAAAGCTACTACCACTGCAGAAAATACTAAATGGAGGCCAGAATTACATTTCACACATCAGAATATATTCTTACATCTTTACCTATCACCTGGGGGTGATAGTGAAGTATTCTCCCATGAAAAGAGATTTTGCCTCTCTAAGCAGATGGTTGCCTTTACATGCAAATTCAAATGAATAAAATAATTTAGAATGGATATATTGTTCTCTGAAGCTCTGGTTTTAGCTGTCCATTTCGACCTCTGTGGAAATTTTGTATCATCTATCTTCTTCCTCATCTATACTAAAATAAAAAAGGAAACACAAAAAACCCCCCAAAAACCATTACATTCTTTCTTTTGAAGAAGCACAAGGTTGTCACACTTCAGGATATCTTCTGAGTCAACCAAAATATGTGGTTGCTTCCAAACATTGTCTGTTTCTTTGCTGGGGAATAGGCAGCTCAGTACATTCCCATCACCCTGAAGACCCTTTGGGACTTGAATCTATATTCATTCCTCAGGGCGACAAGAAATGAGAACAAGTGCTGACATATATCCTTTACTGGTGTTTATTCTGAGTCAATACACGTAGAAGCAAAGAGGTTTTACAAAGCAACATTTGACCTCAGCCTATACCAGATGATACTTCCCGTTGGTATAATTTGCTAAGGAAATTCAGCAGAATTAAATACAAGCTTTCTCTGAATTTTGAAGTACAGACTTTAAATAACACCACATCCTCCAGCTACAGTTAAATGGTACCACATTATATAACTACAAATAATGATACTGATAGAGCTCAAAACACAAAGGAAGATGAAATGAAGATTCTTTTCTCTAATTATAGGGCTGCCTATACTTTGGTGTGATAGGAGCAGTTTTTTGTTGTGTAAAACAAACAGCAAAAAAAAAAAAAACCCAACAAAAATCCCCCAAACCAAAATTCAAAGAATACCAGACCCAAACATTATTTTGATTGATCAGTTCAGTTAAAATAATATCTCAGTAGAACCTTCAGTCTCCCTGCTATGTGTATTGAAGTTGGGGAGTACATAATGTCCTGTTTTAGGCTGGGATGGAGTTAATTTTCTTTTTACTACCTGGAACAGAGCTTTATTAATGTGTTGATAACACATTGATATTTTAGTTGCTGCTCAGTAGTATAAGGACTTTGCTGTTTCTCATGCTCTGCCAGCCAGCAGGTGTACAAGAAACTAGAAGGAAGCTCAGCCAGGACAGCTGACCCAACCTGGCCAAAGGGACTATTCCCCATTCTCCCCATTTCCCCATTCCACAGAACTGGAGGGAACTGGCAAAGAGGTATTGATCATTGCTGGGAGACAGGCTGGGCATTGTTCAGTGGGTGCTGAGCAATTGACTTGTGAACCAATTGTTTCTCTTAGGTATTATTCCTCTCTCTTTTTAATTTTTAATTTCATTATTTTTATTTTTAGTAGTAGTAGCTTTCATTCAATTGTTAAAAGACTCTTATCTCAAACAATGGGGTTTAGATTAAAAAAAATGCTTTTTCCGATTGTTCTTCTCATCCCACCAGTGTATGGGTGGGAAGTGAGTTAACAACTGTGTAGTACTTATCTGCGAGGCTGGTGTCATGATAAAAAAGAACAGCACAGTAGACTTAAAAAACTTGAACCATTGCACAGGACCACCATAGGACTACAGTAATTTCTAGACTAGGTCTAATAAATAAAATTCCTTTGCTGGAAATGTTGCAAAGATAGATAAGCATCTTAGCCATGAGAACAGTGGTGTCTGCAGGTATTAGCATTTTAAAAATATATTCCTAGCGTATCAATTTCATAGTCACAGCTTAGAAACCTAGAATCTGAAATTCAGCAAGGTAGATAAAGAGATGGCATGAGGAACTGTCTTTAGAATTGTACACATTATCTTGATCAAGGGTTCAGGAATGAGAAGTGTGCATCCATCCCCAGACTAATCAAAGCACAAGGAGCAAGACTGGTGAGTAACCCTGACCTCCTTCTAGAGTCCCAGGACTCATGGCAATGAGGATAAACAATCAATACTTCAGCACAAGCTATGAAAGCATTTTAGCTTCATATTGTCTTTAACTATTATGGCAATTCTGCTGCTGTGGAGCTTGGCCAGCATACTGCTTATTAAATCAGCACAAATCATATTAAGTTAATTTTTACCATGGAACCAAATTGGTTTCAATTGGCCTAAAAAAATATTTATAAAATGCTTAGCCTTCAGTATTATATTTTGGATGGTAATGTGGTTTTAGAATTTTTGCTTTTTTGCATTTTACTCCTTGTTCTAAGAAAATACATCAGCTCCATAGTGTAAAACATCAGCCCTTCACTTTTTATATAAATAATAATTATAGTAATAACTAGAATAACAGTAACATATGAATGACAAGATATTGTATATTGTCCCACTGTTGCTAAATACATATTGCTCCTACTTTCTCACACAGGTAATTTATAGAAGGGACATTTCTGAAATGGTTGGTTTCCAGCAATAAGGCATGATTATTACACTTTTTGTTGCTGTTCCAGTTTAGCAGATGAAAATTTGAGAATGGTGAAGGGGAGAGACATTTGTTGGTCCAGTTCATCTTTCCTACTCTTCTAGGTTGCTTTACCCCAGATTTTAGTTCTGACCAATTATTTGTTTATAGTATTTGCTATAATCCTTCTGTGTCTGTATGCAAAATCATAAATCAGTAGCCTATTTTTTCTGCAAGGAACATGACGTATGTAATCCTAATTTCTTGGAGAGACCCTCCAGTTAATTTAAATCTATGAAGTCTATCGAGGCCACTCTATCCTACTATAGCTAAGCAATTTGATTTCTGTTTTGAATTGCCAATACGTCTGTACAATCTGTTTACGCTTCATTCTCCAACTCTTCCCTCAAGTCTACTCTTGCTATTTGCTCTGATTAAGAACAAACACAGCTCCCAGAGTATGCACATTGTTTACCTCTCTTTTCACAGGGAAGTTTATGGTTTGAAATTTCATCTCTCCATTAAATCCACTGAAGCTCATAAGTAACTAGATACTTTTAAGATCTCAGAGTTCAGTCTCCAAATATGAAAGTTGAAGCTTCTAATAAATACAGTAAAATACACCTTGTTCCAAGCAGAGGGCATATAGAATATGAAATAATGGCTATGGACTTTTTACTTTAGATGTGTGTGTATATTTCACAGAGAGAGAGATAATATGCAACCATGGGGGAAGAAAAACTTGATTGAACACTAACTTTCCAATCATCAAAGAGTATTTATGAGTATCTATCTTTATATTTCAACAGATTTTATTTGCTGCAAAGTTATTAACTAGCCCGTTAGCATTGTCCTTGGTGATTGTTCTCCATTAGGCACAGTATTACAGATTTTTTATTTTGCATGTGTGCATAGAATAGGATGAAGTGAAGGCAACCTTCACATTTGTTTAAGAAATATGAAACACTTTTGGAAGGAAATTATTATATTTTTGTATAATTTTTCCTTTTTAAGTTAAAAACATAAGTAGCAGCTTAGTTACATCTAGTACTTCAAATTTTGAGGAAATAGGACAGAGCATCCATTAATCAATCCAAGAAGAGCCAGAATCCTGTGCAAGTTAATGATTTATTTCTCAAAACAGAATGAAGAAAGGTAGATAAAGTATAAGGAAGGGAAAGTATTCTTTCTTTTCTTTAAAAAACCTTGAAATATGTTCAAAAACATTTTATGAGGTCACACAAAAAAAAAAGAGTAATTGGAAGAAAAATTCTGCTTGTCTAAGCGAAGAGCACATTTATAGCAGTAGGCTAAATGTTTTATCGATTGGGAAACTGGGAAACTCAAGTCATTACTCACCATGGGCTAAAGAATAATTGCTAATGCTCTGGCGGAAAGATTAAAAACAGTTTCTGGAAGTATTTCTTACAATGATCAATGGTGTATCATCCCAGGCCATTGGATCTTCAATAACATTTTTCCCTTTTGGGATACAATCAATTTTTATAATATGATTCATTTGCCAGTAGGCATGCTTTCTTCATGCAATGAAAAGGCACTTATGCACCTTATATTGTTGAAAAATAATCTTATACATCCAGAGCCCAAGCTCTGATATGAAAAATTTTTCCTAAATCATCTCTATTTTTACATGAGTTTGGGAAATAGATGTGTTGAATGGCTGCTAGCTTTTGTATTGTTTTCCCTCATTTGGTTTTCAAAAAATTGTTTTTAAAGCTTTTAAAATAATAATCATTATTACAGAAGTGATGCCAAATTTTGCCCCAAACAGGCAGAGTGACTGCCTAATTAGACTCAGCTTAAGTCAATTAAGCAGGAGGTATTTTTATTAGCGACGCATCGGAGAAATCACAAAATGGATTTCTGAGTTCACATAGCAAAAGCAAGCCTTATATACAATTTTGGGTATAGGATTACATCAGATCAGATACATAATCATGCATATTCATATGGGGCGTGGTGTAGGCGGAGCGTGGGCGGAGCGTAGGTGGAGACATCTCTTTTGGGGAATTTTCAGGTGGTCGTTCCTGTTGCCTTCACCATAGACGGGGTCTTTCCGATGAGTCTTCCTCTTTAAACTTTTGAACTCTTTTCCTAATTTGGTCAATTCCCGGTGTATTTGGCTTAGATCCCGTGGCTTGGCAAAACCCTTAGGGTCGTTTTGACATTGCTGGCTCTAAACCTGCTTAGCTTATTAGTTTCTCCTATACCTATCTCTTCCCCTGTCATGATGCTCTACCTTTTATCTAATTTATTGCTCTGTTTTCCTAGTGCTGTGCTTTCTCCGTGTGTTCTAGTGCTAGGCCCTTCTTTACATGCCTCTCATTCCATGTTTTAACCCATTACTTCTGGAAGGCTATCTGCTTTAGGGCTTCATTTCCCCCCTTTTTCTTGTAACTTACGAATTCTTTCGTCAAGTTCTGGTCCTACAGGACGCTGATAGGCTCGTACTATTGCCCAAATCATTTGGGTCCTCTTCATTATGCCCCTTAGTCTCCACCACAAACAAATGTTTGTAAGAGTTAGTAATAACAAAGCTACAATTACTACTAGCATTGGGTGCACCAGGTAATGGAAGACCTGTGTAGCTGTTGGGGAGTATCTTGTAAAGATGTCCCACCAGTGATGCTGGCCTACTTGTTCTACTTCGGTCAGGACATTCTTTATCTTTTCTGAATTGTGTTCTATCTGCCATACCATTCGTTTAGTTGTTTGATTCACCTTTTGCACCAATTTCTTTACTTCAGGGTGTGCAAGCATTGCTTTGAGAATTTTGACGTCCATCTCTATTTGTAATTTCGGTATCTCTTGATATAGGTTGAAATTTGCGTTAATTAGCTGTTGGGTAGTTATTGGGACAGTGTAATGAAAATCACAACTTATGATCTTGGTAAAGTTGCATACACAAAAGTTAGTATTGTTAGTCTCTTCTAGGCAATTATCTATAGTGACGTTGTCACAAGCTGTCCTTACGCAAGCACACCCATTTCCTATATAGTAAACTTGTGATTGTGTTCTATCATGCGGAAGCATTTCTAAGGTACATACACTATTTTCAGCATCTAAGCATAAATCTTCGGCTTCTACCACAGCATTTTCGCAAACATAGCCTAATTGTCCTCTAGGGATGCATGCTTCTGTGCTAACCGATTGCCACCTATTTTTGGTGTAATCATAACTGGCCCAGACGTTATGGTTTATTGGCCTAACAACGACTTCTTGGTGTGTTGTCCCTAGAGTGAGGATGGGAAAGATAGCTCTTTCTTCTGCCGCACTAATGGTGAGGACATAAGCTTCAATGTGTTCTTGTTGAGGCTCATAGGTGAAGTTCACTAGTTGCCACCAAGCCTGATGGTCCCTCTCAAATTGTGTAGTGTGATTGTCCTTTAATATTGTTTCCCTTATTTCTTGAGGTAATATACCTGACGTTCCTTCTCTCATTATTCCTGCCGCTACTGATTGTACCCATTGTTGCGTCTGAGAGCATTGGATAGCGAGTGCAACGTCTCTGCTGAGTTCCCCTGTGTAGTCAGTGAGCTTTACAAAATCCTCTGCAGTATGGTTTGCTACCATGGTTAGTAATTTCACCACTAGCGATTGTGTTTCAGCTAATGTAAGCATGGATGTACTGAGAGGCACCTTAAGCTTTCCTAAGCTCGATGTGACGGTACTTAATTTGTTTACTAATACCTCTTGATCTATTGTGTTTACTATGCCAAATCCGGTGCCAATCTACCCACTTAGATCTCTTTTTGTTTTTCTGTGATGAGACCTTGTCGCTAGCCATGCATTCCATCCCTTAAGGCTTTGCTGTATAAATGGTCGGCAATCCTTTTGCAAATAAGTAATATCGGTGTGAATGTTCATTTGCACCTTTTTCAGGGAATAAGTGGGGTCTAACAATAATTTTAGTTCGTTAGATTTTCTTATCACCTGAGGCCCTATAAAGGTTAGGTTGTGTACTGCTTTACACTCCACTGGTAGGGTGGTTTCTTGAGGCAAGTCTAGATCTGGATACAATGGGATCACGTCTCCTGGTAATTGTATCCTATATTCGACAGCACGCCCGAGAGCACGCCCGAGGGAGCTAAAACCCTGTCCCAGTGTTTTCAACTCCCTTTCACATGTGAACGTCATTGACTGATCCAATCTAAATGCCATCTCACACAGTGCTTTTCCTCCCTCAGGACCACTAGATGCTACAATTTCTCCCGGAGAATGGAGAAGGGGGTGAGGGTCATAGGTTATGTTTTGAGGGTGTAGCTCCCCAAGTGAATCTTCTCTATAAATCACCGAGTTTCGGGGTTGTGATCCAGGTGGATCTTCCCTGAAGTCGCTCCACTGACATGAAATTGGGCCCTTTTGTTGAGTCCAGGCAATAGGCTTGCCCATTTTCACTAGACTAAAGGTAATTAGGTTTTGTTTAGAGGCTGGCATCGAGGGTTGAATTGTTAATACCAGCCGCCTTGTTTTTCCTTCTCTTTTTCCTGCTGGGTCAAGCTCTCGACACCCAATTTGGATTTGGTCTCCCTTGTATGCTATCATGGAGGGCTGATCCCATACTTCACTTGCATATGGCTGATTGTTACGTAAGGCATAAACCTCGAAATAGGGTCCGCTCATTCCTAATTCCGGGTGGATACACTGATGTGCATGAGACCATGGGTCTATTGGGGAAGAGTCTTGGGGAAGAGCTATACTTATCGAGAGTCCAATGATCACAGTTGTGTCTAAATCTCTTTGTTTTTTAAAGGGTCCAATTTGGTCACTTGTTAGTGGATGTCGTGGGACAGAAGAATAGCAACGGGTCGATAAAACCTTAGAACGACTAAGTTTCAAACAATATTGTAACTAGCGGTGTACTTTCCAATGGCACCACTCTAATACAATTTGTTCGGGAGCTTCAAACAATTCCCTAGCCTCTAAAATGGGTCTGTTGGCGAATTTCTCTAAGGCCAAATAGTCGTCATTTTCCCTTGCTTCTTTGCAGCTACACTCATAACATTGGAGGTCCAGTAAACAACTTTGTACGTTCCAAAATTTTCTATCGCAACTTCCACAAAGAAATCCAATTAGTCCCACACAATTCCTTTCCCCACACCCAAAACACGGCTGATCGTGAATAGGGTCCTGTGGGTCAGGTCCTTGTTGACTGTATGTTTCAACCCACCCTGTCCACTGTATTGGCGTGCTACGCAATGCAGCTCTAGCTTCGGCATTAAATTCTGCTATGAGAGATAAAGGTTTTGGCAAAGTCAATGTTAGTTTATGTTGGATTCTCACGTGATCTTGCGGAGACAGCTGACTCAGAAGTCTGTACATCTAGGGCAGGTTTAATCTCCTCTTGTTTGTTTTCCGGAGCTCTCTTGACCCATGAATAGTGGATCCACGTAGGTCGTTCCTTGATCCGAACCGCGGTGAAGGTAGTCAGCAGCACTTGGAAAGGTCCCTCCCACTTTTCTTGTAGGGGTTTTCCTAAAAGATTCTTAACATACACCCAATCACCGGGGTTAAACGGATGCAATTTGCAATCCGGTTGCTTAGGTTGGTGCTCTATCATCACAGCAGCATTCTTATCAAACTGTTTCCCCACCGCAATTACATAATCGTAAATGTATTGATTACCAATCTGGTCTATGACATCCCCATTTACAGCTTGCATAGCATAAGGTCTACCATATAGAATTTCAAAAGGACTTAACTTTTCCTTCGATCTTGGCTTGACTCTCAGTCTCAGCAGAGCAATAGGTAAAGCTTGATACCACTGCAAATTAGTCTCTTGGCATATTTTAGCAATTTGCTGTTTGATAAGATGATTCATCTTTTCCACTTGCCCACTGGCCTGTGGACGGTAGGGCGTGTGCAATTGCCAATTGATTTGTAATGCTTTGCTTATTGCTTTCACTACTTTTGCACAGAAATGTGTACCTCTATCTGAAGAAATGCTCTTCGGTACCCCAAACCATGGAATAATTTCATTCAACAGTACTCTAGTTACCTCTCTTTCCTTATTTGTCCTACAGGGGAATGCTTCAGGCCACCCAGAAAATGTGTCAGTTAATACTAACAGGTACCGAAACCCCCCTTTTCTTGGGAGTTCAGAAAAATCAATTTGCCATATCTCACCTGGGAATTTACCTCGGTTTATAGCTCCTAGGTGTACTTTGGTTCCTGTGTTTGGGTTGTTCTTCAGACACCGTTCACACTGGGACGTAACGTGTTTTATAGTAGTAAATAATTTTGGTCCTGCTATTCTGGTCTGCAAATATTGGTAAAGCGAATCTAGGCCCCAATGGGCCTTCTCATGTTCTGCCTTCACAAACTGCCACATCACGTTTCCTGGTATCACTAACTGTCCTGTTTCTAATCGACCCCAACCATTTTCTAGTATTTTGCCCTTATTCCTTTGAATCCACCTATGATCTGATTCTTGGTAATCTGGCTGGATATTGATATCCAGCTCCCCTGGTATTAGGGCCGCTATTTCCGCTTCCCTATTTCTTATGGCCGCCAATTTAGCTTCTGTATCTGCCTTCCTGTTCCCTATTTCTGGAATAGTATTGCCTTTCAAGTGCCCCTTGCAATGCATTATGGCCACCTGTGTTGGGAGTTGGACCGCCTCCAGCAGTCGCAGAACTTCTTCTGCATGTTTGACTGTTTTTCCTTGTGTAGTCAACAGTCCTCTTTCTTTCCAGATGGCTCCATGAGCATGTACGACAGAAAAGGCATATTTAGAGTCTGTCCATATATTAATTTGCATGTTCTCTGCTAATTCCAGGGCTCGGGTCAGGGCTATCAGCTCTGCTTTTTGAGATGAAGTCCCTGCAGGCAGGGGGTTTGACTCAATTACCCTCTCTGTAGTGGTGACTGCATAGCCAGCCATTCTTACTCCTTGCCTCACGAAGCTGCTGCCATCTGAAAACCAGTTGTCCACGTCTTTGAACGGCTCTTCTTTGAGATCTGGGCGACTGGAGTAGACGGCTTCAATTGTTTCCAGGCAGTCATGCTCGATGGGTTCTGCTGGAGCTCTTCCTTCTAAGAATGAAGCTGGGTTCACAATATTAGTTACCTGAATGGTTACATCATCTGATTCAGCCAGGATGGCCTGGTACTTTAAAAATCTGGAAGGCGACAACCAATGGTTGCCTTTCTGTTCCAGCACAGCTGACACAGTGTGGGATACTAACACAGTCACCTTTTGGCCCAGCGTAAACTTCCTGGCCTCTTCTATGTTAATTATCACTGCGGCCACTGCCCTCAGACAGCCTGGCCATCCTTTACTTACTTCATCCAATCGCTTGGAGAAGTAGGCCACAGCTCTCTTGTATGGTCCCAACTGCTGTGCTAGTACTCCTAGGGCCATCCCTTGCCGCTCATGGGAAAATAGCCAGAATGGTTTTGACACATCTGGGAGACCTAAGGCTGGTGCTCTCATCAGCTCCCGCTTCAGCCTCTTAAAGGCCCCTTCCGCCTCGGGAGTCCAAACTAGGACATTCTTGGTTTCTTTTAGCAAATCATACAATGGTTTAGTGAGTATCCCATACTGGTAGATCTATAGCCGACACCAACCTGTCATCCCCAGAAAGGCGCGCAGGTCTCTCACCATCTCTGGTTTGGGCATCTGGCAGATGGCCTCTTTCCTGGCTGCTCTCAGGGATCGCTGTCCTCTGGAGATTTCGTATCCCAGGTACACCACTTCCTTTTGCACCAGTTGTGCTTTCTGTTGAGAGACTCGATATCCACTTAAACCCAGGAAATTCAACAAGGAAATAGTCCATTCAATGCATTCTTCCTCCGTCACTGTCGCTATTAGGAGGTCGTCTACGTACTGCAGGAGAGCGCCATCTCTCGGTGGCCCTTCCCATTGTTCTAATTCTTTGGCTAACTGATTCCCAAAGATCGTGGGCGAGTTAGACCAGCCTTGGGGCAACCGTGTCCAGGTAAGTTGGGTCTTTCTCCCCCTATCTACTGATTCCCACTCAAAGGCAAAAATCCTTTGACTCTCGGGGGCTAAGGGAAGGCAGAAGAATGCGTCTTTCAAATCTAATACGGTGAACCAGGCCAGGCTATCCTTTAGCCTAGTTAAAAGCGTGTATGGATTAGCAACCACCGGGTGTAATGTCTTGGTTATTTCGTTTACTGCCCTCAGATCCTGAACGAGCCTATACGTTCCATTAGGTTTCTTTACTGGCAAGATCGGTGTATTAAAATCCGATTCACATTCTACCAATAACCCCAGTTCTAAAAACCTTTTGATTATGGGCTCAATTCCCTTTCTGTCTTCTATCCTCAGAGGGTATTGTTTTCTTACCACCGGTCTTGCCCCGACCTTAAGTTCGACAACAATCGGTTTCGCTCGTTTTGATTTTCCAGGTATATCCGTAGCCCATACCAATGGATAAGTCTTGCTCAGGATTCGCTCGAAATTGTGGTTCTCAGGTTTGGGTTCCACACAACTGATTGTTAGGCTTAGGGCTGTAATCAGTTGTTCATCGTTTACTTGAAATTCCAATTTGTCCTTGTTGAACTTTATTATGGCTCCCAGGTTTTCCAATAGGTCTCTTCCCAATAAGGGCTTTGGCGAATTTGGTAAATACAGGAACTGATGTATTCCCATTTGTTTCCCAATTTTGTATTTAATGGGTTTCAAAAAGTAAGCTTTTTCTGGTTGGCCTGTTGCTCCCACAACTTGTACAAATTCATCACTTTTAGGTACCAATTCCTGATTTAAAACCGAAAAAGTTGCTCCCGTATCAATTAAAAAGCTCAATTCCTTTTTACCTTCCCCTAGCTCCATTTTAACCAGTGGGTCTGCTAGGGTACGGCCCACCGGTCCCCCTCATTCACTATCTTGATGTGTGGTAGTAGTGGTGGCCATTAGTCTTTCCCTTAGTCGGGGGCATTCTTGCTTCCAGTGTCCCATCTCTAGGCAGTACACACACTGATTTGGAGCCTCCCTCTCCCTCCTACTGGGTTGCCTCTTTTTCTAGGGCCCGCACTAGAGGGTCCTGAGGTGCTACGTTTACCCCGCACTCTTTTTGCCACTCTAGTTTACTCCTTAGGGTAAAGAACATTTCAGCATACGTTACTTCATCCCATTTATTAAGCTAGCGGAGGAAAAGCATTAGTTACTCCCTCCGGTGGCTATTTCTCATTGTCATTTAACTTGTACAATGGCCACCACTGTGTACAATATTTAAAGAGTGTCTTTTTACTTATGTTTCCCCCCGGAATTCCTCCCAAGTCCTTCTAGTGCTTTAGGATACATCCTAAGGGGGTTTTCATGTTTACGTCCTTACTCTGTTGACTTCCCCTGGCTATTCTCTGTATTCGTGCTCTTTTCCACAAGTACTATATGCCAATATACCTTAACGCTTCATTCACACAATTTCCATTCGCTTCGTCCAGGAAATGTGGATCGGGACTCCGCTCTCGTTTCGCAGCGATGCTGCGTCTCACTTACTCCACACACACTCGTACAGTGAAAGGTTCCTACCTTATGGCCTTGGTCGCCGATAGACCGTGAAATACCGGGTTCCCAAGTTCATGCACATACATTTCCAATCTGTTTACATAGAAAGTAATAAAAGCGTCCCCTATAAGATTTTACAACGGACACATAAAACAAACACATAAAACCACCAATTAACACATCTTTCTCCCGTTCTCAAAGAACAGTAGGCAATCTCCCATACAGCAAAACAAACCAAAGATACCAAGTTCAATTCTTCTCTACCATAACCTAGTCGTTTCCTTTTGTACTCTTTTTACGGGACTTTAACCCGTATTTACGGGACTTTAACCCGTACCGTATTTACGGGACTTTAACCCGTATTTACGGGACTTTAACCCGTAAAATCAGGGATTTTTACCGAGGCGTCCCTCCGGCTTACCCTGTGAGCGGTCACGTCTGACCCTCGTTTTCCAAACAAAGCGCTTTATCCCAAAACCAACAAACAATTCAAATACCTCTTAAAGCCAATAGGCAATTAAAATACCTCTTAATTGAGCAGGAGATGCAGCCAGCGTCCATCCGAGAGCACCGGTCCAGGGAAGGAGCTTCTTCCGACGAAAAGCCGTCAGAGGCGCCCAGAAGACCCCGACCCCAGACCCGGCTCGGGAGAGGACCCTTAAGGCTTGGATCTCCTGTCTGGTGCCATATCTCCTACCTGGCTCGCCAGAAAATGATGCCAAATTTTGCCCCAAACAGGCAGAGTGACTGCCTAATCAGACTCAGCTTAAGTCAATTAAGCAGGAGGTATTTTTATTAGCGACGCGTCGGAGAAATCACAAAATGGATTTCTGAGTTCACATAGCAAAAGCAAGCCTTATATACAATTTTGGGTATAGGATTACATCAGATCAGATACATAATCATGCATATTCATATGGGGCGTGGTGTAGGCGGAGCGTGGGCGGAGCGTAGGTGGAGACATCTCTTTTGGGGAATTTTCAGGTGGTCGTTCCTGTTGCCTTCACCATAGACGAGGTCTTTCCGATGAGTCTTCCTCTTTAAACTTTTGAACTCTTTTCCTAATTTGGTCAATTCCCGGTGTATTTGGCTTAGATCCCGTGGCTTGGCAAAACCCTTAGGGTCGTTTTGACATTGCTGGCTCTAAACCTGCTTAGCTTATTAGTTTCTCCTATACCTATCTCTTCCCCTGTCATGATGCTCTACCTTTTATCTAATTTATTGCTCTGTTTTCCTAGTGCTGTGCTTTCTCCGTGTGTTCTAGTGCTAGGCCCTTCTTTACATGCCTCTCATTCCATGTTTTAACCCATTACTTCTGGAAGGCTATCTGCTTTAGGGCTTCATGTGCAAGAAGAATTGAATAGACAGTAAAGTGAGCCATTCTCTGACCTGTGGGTGGCTTAACTAATTTATTGCATGAACATTAATTGTAGTGGTAATTCACGTCAGGGGTAACTATAATGCTACTCTAGCTCATTTCAAAAAATCTTGTATACCTCTGCTTAAGTAACCAAATGCTGCACACAGCTTTGCAATTTTCTGATTTAATGAATAGCTGCTTAAATATTTAAAACTACCAGGATTTCAGAATCAAATATATGTACACACAACACAGTTTATTTCTTACTCTGAGCCTGAAACATTTCTGAAGGAGAGAGCAGCTGTCACAGCAAACAGATGACTTGATTGATAAACAAGACAGATATAAACCTAGACTCATTTACAGTTCCAGCTAAAATCAGAAAACTCCTCGCATCTGAAATAAAGGAGTATCTATGAGACAGAGACACAGGTGCAGTTGGAAATGCCTCACTCTTTTTGCCCAATGTCAACTGTACCATATTAAGGAACCTGAAAACTTTCAACCAAGATATTTCTTGTCTTTTTCATTTGTCTTTTACATGTCAAGAAATTTCATTTGTCTTTTACATGTCAAGAAATTTCACAATAAAATCTTATTAAGATTTTCTTATAGGTATACGAAATTTACATAAAACTGAGAGTGTAATTGGCCGCATCCCATAATCTGAGACAACCAAGTCTAAAATCTTTATAAAATTTCTGCTAAATATTAGTTAGCAGAAAACTGTAAGTTAAAATGGCTAACAAGAAGGCCTAATAGTGCAAGAGTCCTCATCTTTTTTGATGGAAGGAGAGAATGGCATTCTCTAGAGAAGTTCACAATACATACCATACTCAAAAAATCTACCAGTTGGCCATTAAGGAAGGCCCTAGCTATATTAACATTAGTGGAAGAACAAAGGCTGAGGCAACTATCAAGCAAGACACAAGTGTTTCCTCAGTTTTTCTTGTTCAAATAGGTTTAAGCAAGTTTCACAAAAAACATGCTCGTGTAACAGACAATTTTCTATCTGTGCATATATTGGCTTTGGCTGGAATGAAGCTAATTTTCCACACAGTATCCTTCATACTGCTGTGTTGGCCATTGGCAGCTGGAAAGGTTTTGTAACACAACAGTGTTTTGGCTACTGCTGAGCAACCCTGGCACAGCATGAGCAATGTCTCACTAACAACCTCCTCATCCTCAAAGGGTCAGTAGTCTAGAATGGGCAAGAACTTAGGAGGGGATATAGTCAGGACAGCCGACTAAAACTGACCAGGGATATTGGGAATATTACATACCATATGACTTTGACTCAACAATCACAGCTAAGAGGAAGGCTGGGGATGAAGCAGGGATGGAGTGGCGTGAGCATCTGTGATTACAGAGCAAACTTCCTGCCCTCCTAAGGGGAGTCATAGAGTGTCTTGGTGGGCACCTCATGGCCAAAGTCAACCCACCACAGTGCATCATGCACCTATTAGATTAAGATTTTTTTGATGCTTTCATGGAGTCAGAAAAGACACTCATTTTCAAAGACAGTGCTTAAATGAGAATCTGGTAAAGGGCTAAACAGTGATAACTTCTGTTCTGTAGCTTCAAAATTTACATTCTACCTTGACTCAGGAAATTATTGAGAAGACATATATTAAGATTTTCTATTAGGGATGTACAATTGATCTGTTAGTAACAAAAATATCAATTTATTCTTGAGGTTGATATTTGATTTTACTTTCTACAACTAATGCCTACCACCATAATTAGTTTATCTTTTTAGACAAAAGAGGATGTTAAATATCAAGCAGGCTACAAAGAATAAGCAAAAGCCCTGCCCTTCCCCCCCCTCCCCCCCAAAAAAAGCATCTAATGGAAGAATGCAAAAATAAAACATGAAGAGAAAATTAGAAGCAAATAACAATCTAAATTAATAGACTGGAGTGTACCATGAAAACTTGATAATGAAAAGAAACATTAATTTAACATTATCTCTACAGAGACTTCCAAGTAGATAAAATATGGATTTGTTTTAATTAAATCCTCTAAAATATTTTTTTAAATCACATGAAATTTGTTTAAAACCAGAGACACCTGTAATCCTCCAAGTATGAAATTTCCTATAGTTACACATTCTAAAATACAGCAATTTCTAAAACAAACAAGCAAAAAGCTATTTGGATAATACATGTTCAAAACTATTTGGAAACATGCAAGAGGTGGGCCAAGACTAGCACTGCCCTGTTTTGATCATGGCTTGTCCTTGTCCTGACATGTCATGCTTATGGACTGATCTCACTTAAAAATTAAAGGTGCTCTAAGACCATTCTTCCCATTACATCAATGAATGATGAATATTGTGCAAGGTCATAGTTTCTTCTTCTTCACAGTGAAGAACAAGTTAGATTATTTCCTCCTTAGTGCAATCTGGAATTAGGGTTGAATTTGTGAACCTGAAAGGCAGTTACTTCCCTGACATCTTCAGATTTACCTTGTCCCCATCATGTTTTCCAATTAATGATGTCCAGAATATTATATTGTTATAGGTACCCACACGGGAAGGAATGCAATAAACATAGTGACTATAACTATTTTTTTTTTTTAAGATCAAAGCTGCCTTTAAGAAAATACATCTTTGATATAAGGAGGCTTACCTAGAAGAGATACATATGCTTTACTGTTTTAGAAAAAGCAGGTTTTCTCAGCTGCCTGACTTTTTTCCCTTTTTTTGCTCTTTAAGGAAAAGGGGAACAGAAAGCAAGGGAGTGAGAATCAAAGAGCAAGGCTTAAAGGCTAATCAACTTAAAGTCATTTTTAAAACTTTATATTGTAACAGGAAGTCATGGGAGAGAGGATTGAAAGCAATATATACTTACATAGATGCAGACAATCTAACACAAACAAATTGGTCATGATAACTCACTACTCAAATCAATTTCAGTCCTTAAAAATGCAACACAATACAGATTTTTTTCTCAGACTCAGCAATTTAAAACTTTCATAAGGCAGAAAGCATTTTCATGAGCAGACTGTCAATTAGAAAACATGGGTTTAACAGTAAGACAGAGTGCCTACAACTCCTTCTCATATCCAGTAGTTCAGGGCCAGCTACAGAAATGCAGGCCCTCAGAAACAAAATAAAATAAATTTCTGTGTCTCCATTGTATTTAGGCATTTACGAAGTGACTTAGCAGCCAGCATTCAAAGGTGGAAGCCAAATTCAAAGGAAATATTTTAATAAATCCCTAAGTAGAAACAATCCCAACTGAAATCAAGAGGAGTTTTGCCATTGCCTTCAGAGTTTCACATCAAAATTTTTGTTTCCACAATGGGTAAGAATATGAGCATGATTGCTAGCATATAAAACTTACAATTCAGAAGGGCCCATAATCGTGATCTGCACAAATTTTTAGTAAATGTTACTACCAACATTTATTGCATATTTGTAGAGGACAGTGTAAGGAAGGCAGCATTAAGCTGAAGCTAGTTTGCCTTCTTGTAAAACAGTTTAGAAAATGCTATTCTAGAGAACTTAGCCTATCCAACTTGTCTTATACTATGATGAATTCGACCAAACCACTCACCATTATTTACAGTTTCTCCACTTATTATATGTTTTCATGTTCCACCAGCAGATTAATTAGTCCTCCTTTCATGACATCCAGTTGTTCTACTTCATTACAAAGCAGTTTCATTAAACTTAGTCAACAACGTGGTATCTTTCTGTACTACCTGTTACTTTAAATCCATTACTAAGTTGTTACTCCTATTACTTGTTCCTTGCATTACAGTTTCCATTTGATACTATTCATATGCCTTCATCTTTAATTATGTCCTTAATTGCTTTTGTTTAATACAAAATACTACACTACCCACCATTTGTACTTAACAGACCTCCTCTAAATTTTGTGGATTAACTACTCATCCATGTACAAAATTGAAAAAAAATTAGCAAGCTTTAAAATGTCTATCCAGCTTGACCAACTTCATTAGCTTCATGAGCAATCTTTCTCCAGCTCTTCATCATAAACTGCTTATGTGATGGATTTAACATTACTCAGCAGTGACTGACTTTCCAACCACATATAATATTAATCTGGATTTTATATGAGAAATAAACCATTTCTAAGTATCTCTGTACATTGATTCACCAAATCAAAGACTAAAATGAACTTTGTGCTCCAGAAAGCTGAAATATTCTGTCAGTCTGGTCTTAATGATGCAAATGGTGTTTGGTTACTGATGTCATAGAAGTGACAACTGTGACATTCCTGATTCAATGGCAGACCCTTCACAATGTATTCCACATTCCATCAAATGCGGAGTTGATTTGACTTTGTTTTCTCTAACTCAGGAGTTTATTTGCATACAAATGGTGTCTTTGTCCTGTAAAAGTACAAGGTTCAGAAATATATGCTTATTAACAACTGCCTAGCAGAGTTTATCTAAAATATTTTATTTGAATAAAAATACTGCTCTTTTATTACATTTATAAAAGAATTTTACATTTTCATCTTTCATCACTGTTAGTAAGTTACTACTAAAGCATTTTAGTTATTGTAGGCTCCATTTTATTTTTACATGCTATTTTACTGGTCAGCTTATTGCTGACCAAAAGGGTGTAATCTTAAATACTTTATGAAACTAATTCTGGTCTTCTTTCCTTGTTTAAAAATAGCAAAATAGAAAAGAATTTTATAAATGAACTTCTGGAGAGTAGCAATATCACTAAAGAGAAAAACATGAGACAAAAGAATATAATAATTACTTCAGCAACCTTATCAAGAAACACTTTCTTTATATGACTCATAATGATCAACCTAAAACTTTATTTACTGTGCTTGGGAAATTATTAATATTTATTCATAAGAAGTACTTATGATGCTGGAACTATGCAGATCCTAAATGGTTTTCCACAGGGAAGAAAAAGGACACTTCATGATATAATGATCACTTTCTGCATAAGCTTTCATGAAACACAGTCAGCAGAACCCATGATTTCTGGACTCTGTTAAACATTAATGTATGTTTTGTGTGTGCCAGCAATTATAATCTATTATAATATATGAATTCATGTCCCATTCAATAACGATTTATGCTAGCATACACCCACCTCAAAGCAACATAAAAATTGCTTACGGAATTTACTACCAAGTAAAAAGATCTACCGATTAATGTAATGCTATTATTTTTTCTATTTTATGTTATTTAGAATTGTAGTGCATTGTTTGTTTTGCTGACAATGGCAGTTTAAGATTTAGAGTATCTGGTTTTATATTTTTTTTAGTCAATGGTATCTTAAGATTTAAAGGACCTGTATATTTGTCTAAATCTTGTTACATGCATTCCCATTCTTCCCATTTCTTAAAACACTTTGGTGGTACAGCTCAGCTCCTCTGCCAGGTGCCTGCTCCTGCAGTCACTCTCTGGGCTGCATGTTCCTTGAGGATGGGCTCCCCTGCTGCAGCTGCAGTGCTTTAGAATGTACAGTGTGGAACAAAATGCCTCACCATGGTTTCCACCACCAGGGAAACTGGGAAGGGGAAACTGGGCCCTGGTGACTGGGTCACCTATTCCTTCTTGTCAGGCCTTGGTGTCTGCAGGTCTGCTTCTCTCACGTTTTGTCTCACACTTCTCTGTCACACAGTGTTTTGTCCTTTCTTAAATGAGGTTTCCCAGAGGTGCCACCATCTTTGCTGGGCAGATTCAGCCACATCCTACAGTGGACTTTTTAGAGAGAGCTTGCACCAGCTGTGTCCATTTCAGCATATGTGTTACTGTCAAAGCCTTGCCACATAAATACCATATTTCCACTTGACCACTGTGAGGACATATTTAACAACTGGTGTTAAAATATACATTCATCAGACAACCTTAATAAATTACATCAACAACAGCAACAACAACAAAAATTCCTCATACCAAAATCAAAGCAATATCATCTGAATACTGGAAAAAGTAGGCAATTCACACACATATTGTGAAGGCCAACCACTCCTCCCTTCACCACTTTACAACAACAACTACTCCCCCACAATCACTCTACTTTTCAGCAATATCCAGTATAAGTGTTGCCTATTACCTTGAATTCCTCAAGCTTCATTTTGAGTGCTAGAAAGTACTGTGGTGGTTCTCCTGCATTTCCCTCTCTTTGGGCTGTGGAGATAAATAGAAGGAAGGTGAAAAGGATCAAGAGGAAGACAGTTTAATAGGAAAAGTAAGAGTAGTGCATGCGAGCAAAACAAGAAGGGGGATTATTTCACTGCTTCTCATGGGCAGACAGGTATCCACTGGAAAGACTCACTAGAAAGAAGAGACCCAGCACCCTTAATGGTCACTTGAGAAGGCAAATTTCAATGCCACAAACGTCTCTCCTTTACTTGAACTTTTATTGCCTGATATGATTTCATATAACCATAGAATAATTTAAGTTGGAAAAGGTCTTTAAGGTCACTGAGTCCAATTGTAAATGTAAGAAAGCCAAATCCAACATCAAACCATCTCCCTAAATGTCAAATCTACATGTATTTTAAATACCTTAGGGATGATGTATTTTAAACTCAGCCATGCTCTTTCCTGGGCATATTGTTCCAGGTGTCTTGGGATATTCTACTGGCAATCTTGGACCAGATGTTCCAGCTGTGTCGCCTCCTGAACTCCTGCCCACCCCAAACCTCCTGACGTTCAGGGAATGAAGGGGCAGAGAGAGAGAAAGCCTTGTTGTTGTGAGAGCACAGTTCAGCAATAGCCTGAAGATCAGTGTGTCATCAACACTGTTTTAGCCAAAAATGCAAAGTGCAGCTCCCAACAGGCCAGTATGAAGGCAGTTAAACTCATAACTTTATCCCAGACAAACCCAGTTCTGCATGCAATCAGCAACCTTCTCATGGTTTTTTGGTTTTTTCATTCATTTATTTACCCAGATAAAATCTTTGGGTAAATAAATGAAGGTATTTCTATGAAGGCATTTCAGTTCCAGTACAGAAAACTTTTGCTAGAAACTGGAGTTCTGAAATCATACCTACCCGCACAATTTCCAGCAAAATTTCTCTGGTTGTGGGATTTCAGCCAACTAGTCACCAAGGATATAAAGAGACTGAAAGCCTTTTTTGACACAGCATGATGTAGTGGACAAATCCTCAAACAGGTGTTGATTCAAATGTGAGTTCATTGAGGAACCACCTTCCTTTATAGTTCCTTTGAGATTCAAGATTCAAGTGATATTACATGCTAAATTGACATTAAAATAAACTAATTTATTTTAATGCAAAATTTTCAGACATTCACAGATCAAAACAGCAGAAAATTGTGCTGCTAAGACGGGAAACTTAGATGTAGAAAGTGCACATTCATCTCTCAGAATCAAATCCCTCAAAAGCAAATATCAATGGAACATATCTAGAATTTTATTTGCAATAAACTACAGCTAAAACATCAAATTATGATAACATGTCATGATATTTATTGATTTGTCTTTGAGCTAAGATTAAAGCCTCCACACAGGAAGCAAAATATTTGCCTAGCCAAATATAAAGTTCTTCCTCCCTTTTTATGAAAGTTCTTTCAGATTTTGCTGAAACATTTGAAGTTCCTGTTCTGATTGCTCAGAGTTTCTTGCCAAGCCCAGTGAACGGAGAATTTAGAATCAGCTAAGTAAATCCTAGTATCTTTCTGAAATTCTTTCCAGGAAGATAAAAGTCATTTATCCTTCCCCCAATTTACACAGTGCTGAATGAATAAGTAATTTAAACTGTTAATCATTCTGACTAAAAAAATAAGACTTTTAATTGCCTTTCCTTTACATATTTCTCATTTTTCTCTGAAAAGCATCCATTCTGTTCTGGTTTTGAGGCAGAGGGTTTGTAGATTGACCTACTTCCAATTTTTATTACTGCTGACACATATTTTATTTTCTTTGGTTGAGAGCAAACAATAATGTAACAGGTAATCAGCATGGATGTAGGTCACCAAAAGTGCCCCAGTTTTGTTAGCATTCTCTCTAAGTGTATACAAATAGCTTGGATTTTTAGGCATCCAAAAACAAAGAGACACTCCCAACCCTGATCCCAAAATGACAATTAAAATCTCTGCCTCCGACATCACATAATCCATTTTATAATTCACCACAGAATTCAGAGCTACATTCAGATTTCTTGGTATCTACATATGGTAATGAAGAGCAAAACAAAATCCAAGAAATCAGTCAGTACTTTATAAGTAAGTTCTTCCAGTGAAACAAAAGTCAGATATATTACTTCAGCCTCGTCATACCTTTATCCCAATACTGGAGTGCAAATTTTTTTAATGAATAAGCTCTGGTGAAATAGAGTACCAGCTTAAAACAGTCAAGATAGGTAACTAGACAGGCTGTACTTAGAAGCAAGTTAGACGGCAAGGAGCAGAAGCAGAAAAGGTGGGACAGATGCTGTTAGCACCATTTGGCTCCAGCACGTACACATATGCCATACATTTCTGAACTAAACATACTTTAACCACACCAGGTAGCAGGCCCACACAAATATAAATACAGGTTTGTTTTCCTTCATGCTATATTGATTTGTTTGACTAGAAGTAGTAGCAGTGCTCTTCCACCTGGCCTGTGCACTACTGATAAGATGAAGTAATGATTTCTAACCCTACAGTCCTGCGATTCTGCATTCTTCTACAATTGTAATTCAAAAAAACCCCTAATTTAAACACCATGCTTATAAACAGGAAGTTGCTTAGAATTAGAAACTTGAAAAAGTATAGCCAGAGCTTTGACATTTACCTGGCACAGATAAACCTGAATAGAGAAAAAGAAAATTCAGCTCATGAGTACTCCAGGGATTCTTCTACAAAGTTAGTCTCAGCTATGTTTAAAAGACAGGACAGCAATGTTGATCCAGATTGTGCCCACCTTCTAGTAGAATACCATGTTAAGATATTTAATTTTAAAAGTTAAAGAAAACATTTCAGTGTTAGGAATAGAAATTATTAAAGAAATTGTCTGTAAAACTCAAATAAGTTCCACATCTACACCCCCAACCCAGAATAAATTCCTAATGAAGTTTAGATGCAGCAGATCTTTTTGAAAGAAAAGTTGGTCATTTTAAAAGCCTATCTCAAAAACACATTCTGAGCAGTACACGTTCACCTCTTGTCTCCTTGTGCCATTTTATCTCAGGGTTCTCATTATAGATTTGTTTTAAGAAAGCAAGAATATTAATATTTAGGATGCATGTTATTTTAATTTAGTAACATTTTCCAGATGATTGTGAAGCATTATTTTCAAGTGTATGGAGTACCCAGCTATTTAAAATATTGATCATTCTTATTAATATACCATGTCTTTCTCTGAAGTTTAATCAGTGTTTTATCACTTTTGCCTTTTTGGTGATATCAATCAAGCAAGAAAAAACACATGTACTTTTAGAAAGTTAAGAAAAAAAGGATTTTGAGAATGCATGTTTCACCAAATTTACCTAAGCATCTAAACTCAGTTTTTAAGATAGCAAATAGTCATTCAATTATCATTCTTGCAAGCATTATAATTTATTTCAGTGATGCACTGGAAATGAGCTGTACACTTCATTAGAAAAACCAAAGAATATCCATACTGATGTTACATTTTTGAAATAAAGGGAATACTAAAATAATGGATAAAACTTTGTGATCAATATCTATCTTCATTTTTGAACAAATTCTGCAAGACCAAATGATCTGTTATCACCAATACACAAATTGGTGCACATGATACTGGCATACTGAAAGAATAACAGATGTTTTCTTCCCAGTCCTTGACTCAGATATATTATAACTGAAAGGATGAGTATGGGATAAGCACACTAATACAAATTTAGTCAGGGTATATAAATCCTAATAATTTGACATTTCCCCTTTTGGTACTGCTTGTAGATGGAAGATTTTTGGATGCACTAACAAATTTAAGGTGGGGAAGAAGGGTTGGGAAGACGAGGAGATCTAAAATCAACATTCTTGACTTTTTTCTGATGACAGTTTTTGATTTATGACCAAGCAGGAAAAATCTCCTTGACATTTTTATGCCTGTAAAGGAGATGGACAATGCACTCTTGCTTTTTCTGTAGAGGACAACTGTCATTTCCACACTACTCAAGTGTATCCACACATCCACTTGAACTGAAAACCAAAATATTTTAAACTCTGTCTTGGAATGATATAATCACAGGTGCCTCAGAAGAGGGTTGCTGAGTGAAAACTAACTCAATAACAGCAGAAACATGTACAGCTTCCATACTGAAGAATTTTCATGGAATAAGAGAGGTGAAAATGGCAAAGAAAAAGTGACAACTTTTCAGTCCAGCTGAGCAAGCTCCAGTCCTTTTTAAAAGTCAAGTTTTTAATATTCTTTCACTCATTTCTAGCAATGCAAGAATGGTATCTCAGATGAAATTAATTGCTTTAAACTATGTTGAAGGCTGCCTCAAATCAAATCTAGAGCCAGTTCTTATCCAATAGGCTACTGATATAAAATAATTTAATTACAGAATCCTAGAATTATAGGATAGTTTGGTTTGGAAGGGGCCTTAATGATTATCTAGTTAAAACCCTCTGTCCTTGGGGAGGAACACCTTGCACCTAGACCAGATTGTTCAAAGCCCCTTCCAATCCAGCCCTCGACACTTCCAGGGATGAAGCACCCACAGTTTCTCTGTGCAACCTGTTCCAGTGTCTCATCATCCTCATATCAAAAAATTTCTTCCTAATATTTATTCCAGACCTAGGTTGTTCAGTCCAAAGCCAAAACCCCCTTTTCTGTTGTCCAGGTTTAGAGCAAATTTGGGGAAGAATCCCCCAAAGGAGCTCCAGTGGGAAAAGCAGATCCAATCGGCCCCTCCCCCCAACTGGTCCTGGAGGGAAAAAATACCTCCTTGGAGAAAGGTGGAAAAAACCCTGTTTATTAAACAATAAAACCAACACAATATCAAACAATGAGACCCCTTGCCACTCTAAAAAGAGACAAACTGAGAAAACCCCGGTTGCAGCTGAGCTCACTCAGTCTCTGATCAGTCCCTCAGTGCTGGAATTGTCGCAGGCCAGGCCCAGCCTGGTGGGCCACAGCTGCAGCTGCCGGTGCTCTCCTGGGTGCTCAGTCCAGAGCAGTTTCAAGAGGACCAAAGAAAAAGGAAAAAAAAACAGTCCAGGGAACTTCTCTGCCTCAGCTAGCTAAACTAACTAAAAGCAATGGAGAGCTCTGTCCTGCTGTCTGTTCATCCACAGACAACACAGTCAGGAGCAGGAATGTGGAGGAGGAGTGCAGTGTCTGAAAACAAACTGCGCACTTCTTCTCTCCCCCCTCCACTCTCTGGAACACTCTTAAAGGTACAAAACTTATTTTTCAACATAAACAGAATGGGACGATTGGGGATAAAAGCATCATATAGTCAACCCAGGACACCTATTACACCATGAACCTCCCCAGCTCTCTTGCGCCCTGTAGGCACTGTAAAGTATCCACAGAGCTTTCTCCATGCTGGACAACCCCAACTCTCTGAGCTTGTCTTTAATGAAGAGCTGCTTCAACCTCTGATCATCAAACACAATCAAATCTTATGTTCCAGCAAACATAATATAGAACAAAAGGTGTTGTGCTTAGGTCCAGCATGAGGAGATCAAAATAAGAAGGATCTATTTCGTTAAGGTAAACACAAGCTATCAGGAATAAACAAAAATAATTTGAATAAAAGCCAAAAGATATTGAAGAGAATTTGAAAACTCTATAAATCCAAAGCCTTCTGGAAACAAAATAACAAAAAATATTATGATTTTCATCTCTATCTACAAAATAAATACCCCCTTAAAGAAAACCTACCAGATAACTGTCTGTTATTTAAAGAGGTTCAGATGTTGACCTATTAGTCAGGCAGATTTTAACTTTTAAACTCTGTTTAGGAATATGTACTTTGCAAAAGATAATGGTAAGGTGACAACCTAGATATATCATTCTGTAAAGACCGAAGAAAGAGAAGCACCAAATCTCAGAGAAGGGAAATTAATAAGTCTTTACAGAGGGCTATAAATTTAAAACTCCATCTTCTGTTTTGAGACAAACAAGCCAAGAGTAAAATTGTAAATCCCCTGGAAGAAAAAAAATCAGAAATGTAGCAGGAAGTCTTAAAAAAAATGCTATACAAATATCAGGAGCTCCTCAGTTCAAAATGAGTCACATGAGAGACATGTGGACCCTGTAGGATATGGTCAGCATGACTGAAAATTTTTCCTGCCTAACAGTTCCCAAAACATAAAGGTGTATAGTGCTTAGAAGTCCAAAGACTTGCTTGACCTCTCCAATGAAAAGCAGGTAGCATTAAACCAAGACAATATATGAAGACTGTGCAAAGTAGCATAAAGGTGTAGATGTACTGCTGTATGTTGAATTTAAATGCCCTCATGTACATGTAAGTAGTTAACAGGAGGCACAGAAATAAATTCTCCACGAACCTCTTCAAGAGTAGCTCTCAGACTTTTGGCTGCAATCAAAAGTTGATGCCGGCTGATATATATAGAAATTTGGTTAGTCAAGGGGAGGATGTTAGAAAATTAATAGCTTCATAAAATTTCTTAGGGAAGGTCAGTGTGACTCGAATCCCACTGTAATTTAATGACATTCTCAAAAGACAAACGATGAACATAGTCCGGATCCTGAGAATATCCCTGTTCTTTTTCCAGTTATCAGAATCTATTTCAAAGTTAGAAATGTACCTGCCACCTTGATCAAAGATGCCCTGCCTTGGTGCAATTGCTAGAGCAGTTAAAGATTTGGAGGGCAGAGTCACTAAGTATGACTTTTCAGTTCTGAATAGGTCTTTAAGAAGCATCAGGATGGTAGCAGGAAGTATTACAGAAAATGCATTCTAAAATTATTTTTAATTTAGACATTGAGAAGCAAAAGTATAAGCAAAGTGCATTGTGAACTGAGCTGAAACAGTAACACTGAAAAATTTCAAGGTTTTGTGTGTGAGAAACAATGGAGATAAAATCAAATAAAGACTTTGATAAAATTGAACACTGTCCCTGTGACAAAAAAAAAATAAAAAAAAAACCAACAAAAAGCCCAAGCAAACAAAAAAACCCCAAACCAAAAAAAAGTCAACCAACCAATCAAACAAAAAGATGGTGTATCTTTATTTAACTATTAAAAATGCTTCTTAAAAATTACACTTCTGGAAACTTTTTTTAGACAGATCAAAAACAAAACAGTGGACAAGGCATATCAAAACTACTTTTGTTATCAAACTATACATATAGACATGTACTTGTTATAATGACAAGGGTTTGCCACACAGATATTGCTACATTTCTTATTATAGCTTGAAAAGAGCCCAGTCTCATTACAGCTTACTTTAAAAATCATTGAATTTCCATGCCTCAGCTCTTCTGACCTTGGAGTTCACCAGCTTTTCCTTCCCTAAGGATAACAGTGTATAAGCATAGTAGAAAAAATTATGGTCACATTTTTGTACAGCTGAAATGGCCTTGACAAAGATGTTACCACTGCCTACACGTAAGATATTGCTGACCTTAAAAATCATCTGTCTTGATGAACCAAAATTCTGTACCCTTTGTCACTTCCAGGATGAAAGGTGAAAAAGGGAAAAAGTGGGTGTGTTTTGGACAGATGATTTAGTATATAAATGGTTAGCATACAGCCACACAATTCTTGACGCTGTCCAGTGCAGGGATATGGGTTGCAGTAGACTGTTGGTGGACTGTTCACGAACGTGAGACAGGAAAGGGCTTTTCAATTAGTACAAAATGCATTAAATGCAGCTGTGTTGAAGACTACTCCTTTTTCTCACGGCTGCATTCTTGGGTTGAGGGCCCAGGCTGGCTTTGCTGAGATTTTTTATGTTTCGCTGACAAGCATTTTACCTATAGAAAGCACCAGTTTCTCAGTCCCATTAACACCAATCTGCCATTCACAAATTCACAAGTCCAATGAGCATCACTTGCAATGTTTTAACTTCATGTTTGGCAGAGCTGAAAATTTGCAATAATGTACATTCTTCTGACCTAGCAAATGACATTTAGAATTTTCACCTACTATTAAGAAAAGCCAATCTCACTATCAAACACCCTGCTCTTATATACACCTAATGTGGGTTTTGTCTCACTTCCAGTTTGTCTCTTCCACCAGGAGAAAGAAGGCAGACAGACGAGGCAGACCAAGAGCCATAAAAAATATATTTTCCTGAAACTGGATTTTTTTACCATCTGCTTGCCCTGCACTTTGGGAAGCAGTATAAAACCCAGCCTTGTCTCTTTTCAACCATTTTTCACATTCCTACCACACAAACCTCCACCTCAGGAAAGTGTTCAACACAGATATGGGATCCTCTGAGAATTCTTTTTCCCATCAAGCTCCTTTGTCTGCCTTAGTGTTCCTCAGTTTTGGTGCATCTGTGGTGTGAAATTCAACTCTGCTGCCTACCTAGCGCACTGAATACATAAAGGACATCCAGAAAAAAAATAATTCAAGTTTTCCTCTGCTCCAAAATCTCATGTTTTAGAGATGCAATCTCTTAATTGAAGAATGGCAGTGGCATACAGGTTTTCCTACTCATTGACTAGATCCTAGTGTAGGGTCTTATGGACACAGCTGAACTGAAAAAGACCTGTGATTTTCAAAACAAAAAATTCTCCCAAGAGACACACAAGGTTTTTCTAGGAATTCCATCTGCTGCTTGAAAATCTCATTATAGCAGAAACTCCCTTCCAAAGTACCATTTACAAACTGTTATCTCTAGTTTATAGTCAGCCCTAGAAAGAAAACACTGGCTAAACTTTTTTCTTGAATATTTTGTATTTTATGGGTTTTTTCCACTAAAACAGAAGGCATTAAAAAGGTGCCAAATAGCATTTAACAAATTGAACTGTAAAAAATAAAAATAGAAATGATTTAACATTCCTACAGTGAAACAGCAATCATGATAAAAGACAATAAATTGCAATCACAGAATGCAAAAATCTTTACAATTACAAGTTCCAAACATAGTTTGCATTTTAAAGCTTTCTCAGATTTCTAGAAATGAGGCAGCAATGTGTAAGATGATAGCATAGGAAAAGCAGATAAGAGTAGACTCATTGAATCACTCAGTCAGAAAGACTGGGAAATATCCTAACTCTCAGCACCCATTACATTTTCTCACTGGTCATCGGGAAAATGAGATGCATTGAACCTTACAGAATCAATAACTAAGAGAGATATTATTTCTCTATATGCCCATACCTTTGATTTTGGACATTAAAGAATTCCTTACATATGCTATAGAAATTTAGAAAATATGTATGTAGCAAAACATACATCATCTTCTTACCTTATTCTTACTGATTTTGAGCTACATTTGGCAAGTTCTCCCATTTCTTTCTGGATATTATTCCTACTTTAATGATGCTCTGTTATTTAATTGTCCCAAGCACTGAGAGCTGTGGTAAAACAACAGTTTTAAACTGTGCCTCTCATGGGTGGCACAGCTGTACCGGTGTCCTCTATCAGTACATGCTGTCAAGAAACAGGTAATGGAGAAAAAATGATCATAGATAACTTCATTACAGAAGTGGTTTTTTAAGGACACAGAATCTAAATTTTCAGTCACATTCTGGATCTTAGGACCTGTGGTGGGTTGATCCTGGCTAGATGCCAGGCACCCACCAATGACTCCTGTCTACAACTGGACAGGGGTGAGGAAATATGATGAATGGTTCATAAGTTGAGATGAGGACCTGGAGAGATCACTCACCATCCATGGGCAAAACAGGCTCAGCCTAGGGAAATTACTTGAATTTACTACTAACAAAATCAGGGCAGGACAATGAGAGGCAAATACTAAAAAACACCTTCCCTCCTTCCTATCTATGTCTCCTTCCTGCAGTTGCACAGGGAGACAGTGAATGGAGGTTATGGTCAGTTTGTCATAAGCTGTTTCTGCTGCTGCTCAGGGAGAAAAGTCCTCCCCCTGCTCCAGCAGGACGTCCCTCCCACAGGAGACAGCTCTCCATGAACTTCCCCAACATGAGTCCATCCCATGGGCAACAGCTCTCCACGAACTGCTCCAATGCAGGTCACTCTTCCACAGGGTGCAGTCATTCAAGGACACTGCTCCAGTGTGAGTCTCCCAGAGAGATTTCAAGTCCTGTCAGGAAACCTGGTCCAGCATGAGCTCCTCTCTCCATTATTCTGCAGGCACTTGCCAGGACCCTTCTCCAGAACAGGTGTCTCGTGCATTCACAGCCTTCTCTCAGGATGGAGTCCCTAGCTCCATCTTGGGGCTCCTCCACCAGCTGCAGGTGGATCTCTCCATCCCCATGGACGTCCATGGGCTGCAGCACACAGCTGCCTCACCATGGGCCACACCAGGGGCTGCAGGGGAGTCTCATCTCTGGTGCATGGAACACCTCCTCCCTCTCTTTCTGCACTGACCTTGGTGACTGCAGAGTTGTTCCTCTCATGTGTTCTCATTCCACTTTCCCTGGCTGCAATTACATCTGCTATTTTTTTTTCCTTCTTAAATATGTTATCATTCATGGAATGTTACTATCATTCCTGATTGGCTCGGCCTTAAGCAATTGGGGTCCATCCTGGAGCCCGCTGGTATTGGCTCCACTGGACATGGGGGAAGGTTCCAGCAGCTACTACAGAAGTGATCTCTGTAGCCCCCCAGTTAGCAAAAACTGGCCACACAAACCCAAAACAGGACCCCATACACTTAGTGTGAAATAGCTTTGGTGCACACTCAATTTCTGTTTTATAATCTGAAATAGCTCTGTTGGAAACCCTGTGTATGTCCTGATGGCAGGCTAGGAGGAGAAAAATACCTGAAAACTTCCCCACTTAACATCTGATTAGTCAGGCTTCATGGGGGAGAGTGACTTTCACTTCATATGTTCTGTCATACTCAACAGTGTACTTAATGCACCAATACCACGCACATTAGCAAAGTACACACCAGAAAAAGCAGCCTTTCAAGCATTACATGTGACCAGAAATCTGGGACCTCATTTCCTAAATGCTCTGTTTTATTTTCTAATTGAGTATCAGAGGAACTCCTTGCTGGGTGTAGGTTCTTTGGTAATTTCACATCTCTCTGGTTGCGTAGCAACCAAGGTTAGAGAGGCAGGCACAAGTTCATCACTATATATCTGACTAAAATGCTTCATTAATCTGTGCACAGTTTTTGTCCCTCTTGGTAACAAATGGATTAAAGCAGGTAGAACTAACATATTCCCCTGTCAGCCTTTCTGCTCTATCTTCACTGCAGGCTTCATTTCAGATGATTTTGAGAGCACTTTTCCCCCCCCTATAAACTTTCTTAAGCAGATCTACCAGAGCTAATTTCAAAATTAACAATTCTTCTATAATGTGTAGCTCTTGTCAGGCATCATTTCTCTAATAAACTCTCAAAGATAGTAATAGAAGCTTCCTTGCTCCTCACAGCATTACACCATGAATACATTGACATTTCATCCAAGTTAGGTTTCAAAGGCTTCAAAATAGATCAAAGCTTCATTGAAAAGGCCTGATTTATTCAGGACAGCTACACAAAATCTGTATTTAATCTCTGTTTAATCCAGTAAGATAAAAGACACATAGTATTTTATAAGATTAAAAATATAGACTTTAAAAATCAAAAAGGATATTTTCAGGAGAAACCAGCGATAATTTTCCAGCCACCTTCAGTGCTAAACAATTCATTTCATTGGAGACAGTCACTGTTTCTCTGGCCTCTACACGTCAGATTAGAAATAAATACAAGTTCTTTTACAGCACCTAGTTGTCAATATGTACTGTTACAGCAGTCTTTCCAGCACCATCATCCTCTGGCTATAGACCATGTGTTTAAGGTCATATTATGCTAAAGCTGTTTGAGCTCAATACATCCATGGAAGGCTTTGCACAAATCTTCACTTCAGTAGGGGGTGAGACTACATCACATCTTCAGCACAATTTGAAGTGTATGGAATAAGGCTCATAATGAATTCTAACCTGAACCATGTTCAAAGAAAGGTGACACTAAAAAGAAATTTCTGTCTCCTTTGCATCCAACAACACATAGTCTCTAAAACTTCAAGAAACTACATACAGCCCCCTGCTACTCACCTTTCTCTGTCACCACTTTTCATTAAAGGAGATACACTTCATAGGAAAATTAATACAAATTTCTTCACAAGTAGAAGGATTTTTTTTTGTTCACAAGCAATCACGGGTGAAAGCATATAATGAAAGCACATAACTTTGTCTAAGAATTTTAAAGAATTGGTGCTCTGAAAGAAAAAATATGATGCAGGTTAGCAACAGCTGAAGCGACTTGGCAAAGGAAAAAGAAACAAGTCCAGGCCTTTAACAAAAAAAAAAAGACCCCCCCCACCAGACCACCAGACAACACAAATATTTCAATGACCTTTTTTCTCTTGAACTTTGCCAAATTTTGATTGGTTACAGCATGAAAGTCCTAAAAGAACAGCTTTAGCTTTAGAATTAGAACTTGTAATTATACAGAGGGCATACCCATCAACCCTGTCTGTGTAAAATCCTTATTCATGTGCAAAAGTGGAATTGCCTTAGTGAATCTGACTGCATTTGTTAAAGAGTTCATTTATGTTTGGGGGACATGCAGCATGAGCACTGTTTCCATCTTCCCAGGTGCCTACTAGATGGCTTCTCCAATACAGTTCCTTCTCTGTTTGAAAGTCTTGCCTCTGTACAGCTCTCATAAACAAGCTCCAATAAACAGCTTGTTATTTGTCTCACTGTAAACACTAAATATAAGGCTGCAGTTTAACCCTTAAAGAATTATTGCCTGTGTGGCTAACCAATTTTAACAAGAATTAGCACTTAAATTTATGAAAAGAATGTGCTACAATATCAGTTTCTATTTAGCTTTTTATCTCTTCCTCTGATCTCTTGCAAATCTAGTGCAATACACCAGTAATTGATAAAGAGAAGTGAGAATACTTGTTGCTTCCTGGGACTTCCATCCTTTGAATAATGGAGGCAAATAGCAGTTTGCCTCTTTTATCCTTCCTTTACTTTCCTAAATTCTGGAGTATCTGAGAAAAAAAAAATTGTACAAAGTTCAAAAATAAAGGAAAACATCTCCCCCAGCAGATTATTTAGGGTCTTTTACTGTTCTTTTAAACACAGGAAGGAGCCCAAGACACATTCCATTTTTTACTGTTGCTCATGAGTTCATTTCTGGCCTTTTTTATCACTGTTAAAATAATTATGTATGAATAGAGACATGGTCAAGATAGTGGAGGTTCAGATAACCAAGAGAAATCTATAGCCTTTGGCTCTTTTATTATAGAAGATTCTCCTCTTCTCTGTCTCTTGATCCCACATCCTACACCCCACTTATATTGTTATTTTCCCCCACATTTCCACACCAGAAATAGGGTCAATTATCAATATCTCAGTAGAGTTTAAAAAAATTAAGTAAGTTAAAAAAACATTTTTTTGGGTCTATCATCTTCTCTGTCTTCAGGCAAACAGTCGTGACTACATTTCTGAACAGCAATAACATGAGAAAATGATATTCTGTCTTTCTAAGAGGCAATTTCCCTCAGCTTAATGTGCCTCTATAAAATAGAATTAACTTCAACATGGAAAAGAGGTAGGTGGACAGAAAAAAAGTAAGGTACTGTACACAAATGTTGATTGCAGCTCTTCTCCTTTAGGCCAAGAACACCACCTAGGAAGAACAGAAGCGAACAGATTTGATTCACTTAATAGACTTTAAGTGCCTCAGGACACAGCATAAACTTGTATCACATTATCAGACAGGCCCCCTCATGGTGTCAATGTCTGTAAAGGCTCATGAATATGTAAATAATATATGTATCTTGGAAACATGCTTGACAAGAGAATAGCTAAAATGAACTGATTCTAGTTATAACCCATCAGTATGCCATTCTTTATGTTTGAACAGGCAGCCTATTGCTAGGTGACAGATCATTAAGGCTATCTACTCAGTCAGCGGAAATGAAGAAATAATTTGTTCATAATAACCTTCAGATGACCTCCCAGGCAAAACAGAGTCTTTAAAGAGCTATCCTCACTGATACATGTCATGCCTCTACGTGGGGTTCTTCTGGCTTCACAGTAATAGCAGGGCTGCTGGTGAAACAGAGCAATAAACACCTAGTGACAGGGCTGTAGCGTGAAAAGATCTCATCACCTGCCATCAACTGGCTGATGAATAATTCAGGCCTTCCCATCAGAACTAGGGATTTTAGACCGTGCCATGTTACATGGAGAAAGCAAGCAGAAAGGAAACATTGTTGCCTTCAATTGTAGCCTTGCTAAGCCTATTTATAAGGTGATATTGCCAGGCACAATAAATACACACGCATCAGATTGCTCTCATCAACAAGCCTAAGTCTCAGAGATATTAGAGGAAAGATCTACTCAACAGAAACAGGCCTCCTATGTAGATGCTGCTGTTTGCTCCATTTCTATAGATCGGTTTATTCATATCTAGTCCTTCACTGTAAGCTGCTTTTTAATTAATTTTTCCACAGCTGCATGGCATAGTCCCCTATTGCCCTGGAAAACATATGCCTTAATGCTTCAGCCTTCATCCTTACTGTAAATTCTCTGTTAGCTGATACCTCCCTGAACTCCTCAACTATTTATATTACTGCACAGGGCAGCCCTCTAGACACACTCATTTCTGCCACATCACATGAAATGTCTCTTCTGCAGAGAGGGAAAACTGAAAGAAAGAAAGCTGGCCCTCCATGATATTATCCTCTCAAATTTAAAAAAAAAATAGTGCATAGGCTTTACTTTTCATGTGTATTTCCTCTTGGAAGAAAAGAACTTGGAAAAAAAGGTCTTACACCTTGCGTTTTGTTTTGCTTTTTTGTTGGTATTGGTGGGGTTTTTCCTTCATTATGATAATCCTGCATTTGTTGTGGAATACTAAATGTTCAATGGGAAGATTTTCAAAGAATACTGATAGAGATTAAACCTTTATCTGTGAAACATAACAAAACTCCATTTTAGGCTATTAACCTAAACTCTTTTTTCAAGATAGGGTTTTAGTGAAAGTAAGGCACTGAACCAGAAATTGTCCAAGTTTTTTCCCTTCAATTATTTCTATAATGTTCACAACAACACATTTCATATTGCAAGATAACAAGTGACAGGAAAGGGGTTATTCTAATTACAGGGTTGCTCAACAGAATGATATTTTCCTTTTAAAACACTTCAAGGAGAAAGCCAAACTTTTGCTATAAATCACTATGTGTTTGAAATATTTTTTTTTAATATTCTATGTCAGAAGTTCTTTTCACCTTGCTTAGAACACATTGTAAGCTCACATTGAAGAGAACCACCCAGGAAATATATACCCCACAGATTTGTTTTCACTATTTTAACAACTTTGTTTTCTACTGCAAGTGGATGGAATTAATCCAGCAACTTAATTCTTTAGAGGGAGATCTGTCAAATAGGAACTAACATGGGCATTGTCTTCTGCTCCCCCATCTTTGTCTTCAACTGAGGAAAAATATAATGGAAAATTCCCCAAGCCAAAACATCTCAAGAGGAACTTGTTGCAAACAGGAAAGAGTTAATAATAGGTTTACCAATTCATTTTGACAGTAAGGCTGGGACAAACACTGCACCATGCATTGCTTGAAAGCACCTAATGGGGTTCATTTGCAAAGAAAGAGTCTTTATTTCTCTAGCCAAGGAAAAGCAACTCTTGCTATTTGCTATAGCATTCATTTTCAAGTAAATAATTACAACTCTTCCAGGGATGAGGGTAAAAGCAAAGTTTTAATCAAACTGTTTCACTGCCTAAACCCATAGATGGCAGTTTTTTATCTTGCCTCTCACCTTTTCTTTCAATTTGGTATCCCTGATTAGTTTGTGTTATGGATTTCTGTAACTCCAATGTAAACAAAGTGAGAAATATTGGCAAGAGGATACCAGGTGAACAATAAATGAGACAGAAGGTACAGCTGAGAATACATTCAATCCAACAAGAAAAAAATTTTCTCTTTCTGTAAGTTCTTCCTAGTTATTTCCTACACCAGCAAGAACAAATGACACCCATATTAGATTTATTTAATTTGTGTATGTCCTTAAAATGAAACTAAAGAAAAAATTGAGTACTTGCTTTCCTTCAACTAAAGAGTTAAATAGAAAAAAAGCAGACAATAAAACAAAACAAAATAAACAAACAAACAAAAAACCACACCTGCATAAAGGTAGTCTAGGCAAGATAGAGAAGATAGATCTGGAAAAGTCATATGTTCCTACCTTCTGACAAAAAGCCATCCATTATTAACAACACAAGCACACTTTTGTCTAGTCTAAGTGGAATTATATGCATGAGCTTTACTCATGCCTATAGATATATCTGTTTATGTAATTTCCTTCTTCTATGAATAAACAAACTAGTGAAATCACAGCAGAAGTGCTCCAAATTCCAGGTGTCCCTCTAATAGATTTCATAGGATTTTACTCTGTAGCCATGATCCAAACTAAGAGATGACAGTTCAGTGGAGAAAAAGGCATGTTTACTTCAGGAAAGGATGTCCTTATGACACCTATCTGCTCTGATGAATCCACTAATGTGAAATTTCTGACCCAATAGGCAGTGATTGCACAGCACTGAGACTTCTCTCATTATTCAGGAGATATGTGTTGTTACAGTGTCAGCTCTCTCCCTGCAGACTTGCTGCCAAGCAATTACTCATTTTCATCACTTAGATTTTCTCATCCCCCCACCTTTTCCTTTTTATTTTACTATGTTTTGTGGGTGTCTATATATCCAGTATACTTCAAGAAGCAAACACACACAGTACTGGAATGAAAATTATGCTTTTCTTATTTGATTTTAAATAGAAAAGCACTTTTACATCCTTAAAAATTGATGCTGTTTTAAGCTTTACAGAAAGCAATAGGAAAAACCAGTATCTGCAGGGGAAAAAAATGGAAAGCAATCAAGAGTATTTCCACTGTTATACATATTTGCTCCCTGTGACAACCTGTGAAAACTATCTTCTATGCCCTGAGTCATTCATCTCACTCTCTGTGAAGCATCAGTAGTAGACAGAGGGGATAAAAAAAAGCAAAAGAAAGAGCAGTGATACTTTTTTATGAATGTGTCTAACTTGGTCTCTTAATGAGGAACACTACTAAATTGCAATCTGACTGTCTTGATTTTTTCTCATTTAAATCCATTAATCCATTTAAATCCATATCTGCATTTTGAATTCAAGAGTTCAGTTTGCAGTAGGTGGAAAAGGGGTTCTGATGAGACCAAAAATTTTAGAGAAAATAACTACATATATGATATTAGGTGATATATCCGTGCCAAATTGTTTCTATATGGTCAGATTTGTACCAGCACAAAAGCATTCAAACATTAGTGACCTGTAGAAGATAAGTTATTCAACAATATAACAGATCTAACATCCCATTAATCCTCAATTTAAACAAAATATTTAACAAGCCAAAAAATGTGTATGAAACAGCCGTCTAGGACAAAAAGGTCAAGATTTTACAGCAACTGTTGATTTGACATGCTTTAATTTCAGATGTTCCACCTGACAGGAGCATTCTGTATTTTCAGAAGGTATCCAGCAACCTACATTGAAAGTTGAGACGTGGTAGTCAACCATGATGGATGGCAGAGAGTTTAGAAGGCCCCAGGAAGTATTACTGATGTTATTCCCAGAAGTTTGTTGTTCCTGTGAGCCAAGGAGACAGGAGACTCAAATCTATTTCTTTGAAAAGTTTGTGAAATGGCTCCATTGTGAGGACTCTAGATTTTCTTATAGCTCAGAACAAGGCTTTCAATATACTTCTATAAGCTTAACCTTTGTAGATGTCCTCCCTATTTATAAATTCTTTCCCTTCTCTCCTACCAGCCCAAGCACAATCATCTAAGACCTTTCTCTTACTCCAATAAATTAAAGGAATAGCAGCCACAAAACTTTCCTCTGGTCACTCATGCTGGGAATCAATCCTTACCTTCTCACTGGGAACTAAACTTTCCAACAGGGCATCATGACAGCCTCCAGGACTCTACTGAATGGGAGTGTCATTCTCTATTACTTCTCTATGTTCAGCAAAATAATGTGTGTGAGAGGAGTATTTAGATGACTTGCTATCTGTACCTCCTTCCTATAGTGCAGAATACAAATGCATGACGGGACATAATCTCAGACAATATGCCAGGACACAATGGCTAAATGCGTGCGTAATTCTCACAAGCCCTACACTCAGAAGAGAGCATACCGTGAAGAAATCAAAATGATAGCCATTGATGTGGTAGTTCAGAGCCATAACAAAGCTTTGTGTCATAGCCCATAAATGACACAGAGGATAAACCTAAGTCATCCCAGAGCCAAAACATGGGAACAGTCCTGGCAAAGGCAGGACTCTAACATCTAAAGTCTCTAAAATCTCTAACGTGTACTATGTGGAGATGGTATGGAAAACCAGAACTACAGCTCCATTTAATGACATATATTAATATACCTAGTGAAATTGTTGCTGTACTATCTAGACAAGTTCACAGATACACAGAATCAATTAGGATGGAAAAGACATCATTGAGCCCAACCATAAACCTGACACTGCCCACTCCACCGCCAAGCCATGACCCTAAGCACAACATGTACATGCTTAAAACTCTCCAAACTTGAGCCTCCCTCCTCAACCACTGTCCAGGGGTGCAAGTCCCCAGGCACTGACCGGAAATGGAGCTGGAAGCAAAGAGGGGCAAGGAATGCTTCTTTGCAGAATGTGGCTGCAGATGAAGTCTGCAGGCCTGCTAGGAAAACTCTATTACAATTTTTATATAATCATTATTCAGTATAATCCCTTGTGATTTTTGTCATCATTTGGTCATCATTAACAGGATTTATCTTATCAGACAAGTCATTTTCCTTAATTAAGTGGCTAACTGCAGATGGTATCCTACAGAAAACATCTGATATCCTCATAAATATCCTCAAAATCTTCTTGTGTGTACAGGCAGAGCTCTTTTGTCAGTCTTTCATAGAATTAATAAGCAGAAAGTTTTACCTTAAATAGCTGAATAATTTTGCTTCTATTGTTGTCAGATATAGCATAAAATACAGATTTTTGGAGCAAAGACAATTGTGAATTTATTTATCTTGATCTGACTTAAGAATTCTAATTCTCTAATTCTTAATATTATGTGATCATTTCTATTTGCATTCCTCATTCTTCTATTTGTGTTGCCCAGTCTTCATTTTCAAAGGACGGAACAGTGGCCAACAGCAAGTACTAAAATTTAATACATATTTGCATAATTTAAATGAGGAAGTGGACCTTTTCCTAGAATTTGAGACAACCATCCAAATATTTTTCCTGCATTTACTCTAGAGTCCTTAACACTAAGTGACATGCCTGTTTCCCCTAATGTAAGTGGACAAAGGATAGAATGGAATGTAAGATTGATGTAACAGGAAGAATGACTGAATAACAAAAGAAAAATTTCATTATTTTTTAAGAAATCTATGGTTTTTAGTTAAACCTGATGTGACCCTAACTTTCCAGAAATGTCATCTATACAAGTTAGCTGATGGTGTCTCTCCTCTCACACTATCCTATCAGCTGTTCTCATGCAATCCTAAACAATGTAAAATTTCTTCAAAGAGAAAATTGCAGCTCAAATCCATTCACTGAGATTCATTAATTCATTACAGAGGAAAAAAGTTCTGACGTTTTCTGCCATACATCAGTGGCATTTTGGTCCTCTTGTAGACAAGTATATAACCTGCAAGGCAGATCTTCAGTAGGAAGATATTTCTCTGCTCCAGAATCCTTATAAAGTAAGTATATCATAGACCACTTGTATGATAATCGTGCAACAGCTGCAATACTTTATTCAGTGAAATTTTTACTACTTATGTGGTATTTTGGAGAGATTTTTCTCAGCAAAGGTATGTCTAGGGATTTTTTTTCCTCTCATTTTTGCATACAATGCTATTCTGTATTGCCCAAGGTTCCAACAGAAGTATCATGGGAAGTAAAGTAACTTAGTGTAAAAAAAAATGTTCAACATTGAGATTGTTAAATTTGATCTGGGAGAATAAAATCTTAAGTGGCCAATTGCAGAACTACCTGTCTGGTAGATTAAGCAGATGTAAGTCTTGGAATTTAGATGTCTTACCATAGTCTGATTCACCCTGAGCTAAGTCCCAAAGTCAAAGCACTTGGAAAGCTGATGTGCTGACAGACAGATAAACACCTTTTAAGATGTAAGCCTTCATCTATGGTGTCTTTTCCAAATTAATATAACACAAGTATTGCTGAGAGCAGTACAATAGTGTGCACAACATCTTTCTTCCACAAGGCCTTTCTTTTTCCCTTCTCCATTGCACCTTCACTAGCAGTTCAGCTAGCTGTACAACAGACCACTCCAGAGATGAGGTCTGGCCGATAACAAAAACGTTTTTCCTAGAATGAATTTTCTTCTGGAGCTGTTCCCTGACCTAATTCACTGTGTGACTGCGCCTAAGCCACAAATGTGCATCTGGAGATGCTGAACAGAATGGAAACATGTTGTCTGCTCACAGCAACAAATTACGCAAGACTAAATTTCTAACTGAAGACTGAATTCCAGAGCTGTGGTTGATGGTATATTTAATTAATCACAATCCATATCTTCAAGAAACTGACATATTTTCTAGTTCGTGACATTAAATTAGTAAATATATGGAAAAAGTAAAATCCAATGGTTTATAGTTCTGTTATTTATTTTCATGTTATGTAAATGCATAGTATGAAATGCACCATCTGATAATATGTGTAATTAATATGCCCCTTATCCCACAAGTTATTTAAGTCAGTGATTTCATATTTTATATTTCAGATCTCCTTTTGCAATAATAAATTTTATCAGGCTTTTATTGTAAGAGGGAGAGACATATCTGGAAAAAAGGTTTGAAGGCCAAAAATCTTTCTGTGTTCTATGGGGAATCTTGAAGTCAAAGCAAGTACATACATCGCTTTGCAGAACTGATGCTTGTTTCATTAGATCAGCAATTTTAATCCATATGACTCATACTTACTTAACTAAGTTTGTATTTTGTTAAGAGCAGTCAGGCATAGTTGAAAGCAGTGAGGTGAAAGCAATCAGATACAATAAGGTAGACCTGTACAATACCATTTAAAAGATACTAAAAAAATCCAAAATTTTTTGTCCCATCATTTTTCAATGGACTACTGCAATTTTCTTACTTTTTAACACAGTTACAAAATACTTGTCACAAAACAGAAGCAAAATGAATCTGCAGCATCATGTACCTTAGTTCATAATTCTAGTATATAAACCAAAGTTAAATTTGTAACTTTGATGACAACTATAGAAATAATATTGGACTATCATGGTTCTTTAAATTACTGGCACTGTTGGCTGCGGGCCCTTCCATTTTTGCAGATGTATCAGCTAACAGAGTTCTTCAAAGAGGAGAGTTTTCAGACCTCCAGGTCTACCACAGTCCTGCTGTGCATAATTATCTCTACAACCGAACAAAAGCTTGTCAACACTTTCTAAAGTCTGCAAAATATTTGCATTTCTGGAGATCAAACAATCAAAAATGTAAAATATATCATAAATACATCATATGAATAAATTCTTAGCAATAAGTCATTGCAATTATAAACTATTTGAGATTATAGAATTTATTTCTAAAATTTCCTGAGCACTTTTTATTGATCCATGCTCAAAATACCTAGTAGGCACTTAACAATAATTACAGTAAGCACAGTCTCAAGCCTGCACCACACAAGCCAATCTCTTTGCTGAAAGAGTGGAAAACTTTGGTAGTCAGTAGTTAATTGGCCACTAGATTGATTGAAGATGAAGGCTCTTGTAAGATGCAAAATTGATGGCTGGTATCTGGGGACTAGGCTTGGTTGGGGACTTGGTTGGGCTTGAGGGTGGTTTTTTGGTTGTTGGTTTTGGGTTTTTTGGTTTATTTGGTGGGGAGTTTTTGCCTGAAGAAAAATAATTTAATAGGTCAAATGCAATTCAATTTTCTAGTTTACTGGGACTTCTTTTACTAGTTTGACTTTTTGCTAAACAGCTTGTTCAAATTAACCCCAATTTTTTTCTTAACATTTTGCCATTTCCCACACACCATTTTTGTGGTACTATGTAGATGTAAGTATAAAAAAAAAGTTTTTAAGATAAGTTTTGCCACAGAAGTTAAACTTTGTTGCGATTGTGAAATAAAGGCTTAATTAGGAAATTAATGTTGACATTTTGAGACTACTAATTTAAGTGCTTTGAAATTCCTAATTGCTTCAGTCTCCTGAAACTGGCAAAAACTGAAGAAAATGGAGATAATTCTAAAAAACTATAGCAAATTATGTAAAATTACTGAAAAGAAGTTTTCCAAAAGCCCTTTGCATAAAGGCTAAAGCTACGTGTTTACTCCCAATAGAACAGCTAGAGAGCTTTGGCCAGAGGACCAGCTGAGGTTAAACAAGGCACTGTCAGATAAGTTGGGATGGAAAGATTTCATGCAGCAACTCATTCACACACATTTTTCTTCTCTTTTTATTGTAACTTATATCTACATATTTGAACTTGCTCAGAAAGTCTTTTGGAAACCTGCTGTCTTCTGCATTTCCATCCAGTGATGGTATAACTGGTGTTCTCACAGGCAAAAGGACACTGCCATTTTACTCCTGAGGCCAGAACTGATTACAAGGGCCCATTTTTTTTAAATGGTAACAACACCATGTTTCTTGAAAACACCAGAGCAAAGCCATGGTAGAACACTATTGCTACTCTATGATGGAATTTCTTATTCTTGAAATAAGTGAAAAGTAAGCATGCTGGCAGAATTGAGCTCTTACAAAAATTGAATTCACAGCTGTGCTTCATCACTATTTTGATCTTCTGAAGCACTTAAATAGAGCATTTTTCACCTCTGTATATTAACTATCAAATTTTTATCATTTAGTTGAAAATGTTATATTGAATGTTCATGATAGAGTCAAGAAATTGGCTGCACCATGAGAAAAATGCTGTTCTTAAACTTTTCCTAGAGGATTTGACAGGGAAGGAGGCAGTATAATTGCTCTGAAGATGATAAAGATTTGAGTCTAGGTTTCATTTCTACAGCTGGGTCATAGGTCCATGGAAGTCTAAACTGGCAGTGAAGACGTTAACTGACGCAAAGTATAGATCCAACACCACTAGAGATAAACAATTGGTATTTACATTGGCAAATATTCTTGCTGCATTATGTTTGCCCTATTTACTTCTTTGTCAGTAATGCATCAAGTATCCTATAGCATAATCCTTCTCTCAGCACTTACCAATGAACTATGAAATAGTATTAAATAGAATTAATTAGAAGTTTTAATGAATCATGTCTGTCCTCATTTATTATACAATGTAATTTTCAAGGAGTGATTATGAGCCACAGATGAGTGAATGGTTAATGTAGTTTGTTAACCTTACTAAGAAGCTACAGTACATGGTCCAAGTTAGTTCTCCTATACTGTTAGCATACTTAAGTGCTTGCCATTACTTCAAGTGAGCAAGATTTTAATGACTTTGCTATTAAGATGCAGAATCGGCTAGATGCTGACCTTCCTCCTGTTTTATTTTTACAGTCTCTGACACACAAAACCTTTTCCTTTTCCTTCTCCTTCCTTTCCTTTCAACCTGAATTTACAGATGGAAGCCACACAACAAAACCCCGCCTCCCGTCAAATTTGTATGCTTAATTTAGCATACGTCATTTAGCTCATGCAATATTTTACCCAACTGTACCCAAAATTGCTAGATTCTGCTATGTTCTCAGCACACAGTATTACCATAACTATAATTTCAGCATTTCCTCCCAGCTGGAGCTGATAACACACCAGTGTTTTAGGTACGGCTGAACAGTATTTTCAATTTCCAGCTCTTGCCTGAAGGGATTAGGCTGGAGTTGTACAAGTGGGTGAGGACACAGCAGAGAGAGATGAATGCAGCAAGCAAAAGGGATATTCCATGCCATACAACATTCTCAGAAGTAAAAACTGAGGGAAAGGAGGAAGACTGAAATATCCCTTTGGGTTACAGCATTTTTCTTCCCAAATACTTGTTACGTGTACTGAGGCCTTGCTTTCCAGGAGGCAGCTAGACATCTCTGCTCATGGGAAGTAGTGAATGGATTCATTATTTTGCTTTGCTTTCATGTGCAGCTTTGCTTCGCTTCCTAAACTGTTTTTATGTTGACTCACAATTTGGTGTGAGTTTTTAAGGTTTGCTCTTCCTTTTTTTCAGGTCTGTCTTCCTGCAGAGAATGAGAGAGAGATTGGGTGGAGGTTCCCCTGTCAGCTGGGATCAGTTCACTGTTGTTCTTACTCAGACTTCTTTAAAAAGTAATCATACAAGACAGGTTGGTATGGATGAATTACATAGATCTCTGCTTTAATAATTGTATGCTTTTGCTAGCTTTAATATAATTGCTTTAACAGGTGATATTTGTGTGGATACATGTTGAGGCAATTCTCTTTTCCTTTTATTACCTTGGAAGAATGAGAACATTTTCAAATAGTCAAGTTCTCAATAAAAATATAACTTAATGAGACTACATCTTTGCCATAAAAACAGAAATCAAGGTCTTCTTAATCACCCTTTTTTTTTTCATTTTCCATAAGTTTTACCTCATTATTTTGAAGTCTTAAAGAAGCATATCGTTCCTTCTATTATGGTAGTAACATAACCTCATGAATTTGCAGAATCATCAAATTACAAGGGGTTACATTTCTAATTCCACATGTAGTCATATATATGGATTCTGTCCTCAGTAGGCAGATTTCCTTTGTAAGCTTAGATACAGAAATAACTGCTCAAAATGTGGCTTGAAAGGACTCTTTCTATACACACCTTTTGCCCATGGCAGGATCCAATTCTTTGTGTCCTCTAGGATGTTTGCCTACAGCAATACCCTTAGCTTTTGCCAGCTCTCAGAAGCGCTCTTCCAACTCAGAGACTGAGGTCACAAATAGGACCATCCTGCGCAGTGCGGATCAGGGCAGACAGGATCCCCCAGATACCTGGGCCACAAGTAGTCTCTGGGATGCTTCATGTCTAGAGATGGCCCCACACTAAGTTTCAGCACAAAATGAGTTCCAGAATTTATCTTAACCAATTAATTTCAAAAGGCAGAAGCATTCTGTCTATTTTCCCAAATCAGGAGGAAGAAATAAAATATATTCTCTATTCTTAGGGTACAAGGACTACAATGTTTCTACAGGTGTAGAGATATTTTTCATCTGAACACACAAAATAATAATCCCAGCAGTCAGTCTGCTGGGATTTTCTCTAGTTTTACCAAAGTAATTCTTAATATTGAATTTGAACAAAATCGGTGGGTAGATAACAGTTTATATTCTTGCTTCACTGATAATATGAAGTAGATCTTACACACATTCATAGTCAACTGCAAATTTATTATGGCTCTTGCAAGATGTTGAACAGCTTATGCTTCAGCAAAGTAGGCATACAGCTTACTAAAATTTTTCTGTTGATGTAAAAGTGTGTTCTACTTCTCCTGTGTTTTCTTTAACCGTGCTAAAAGCCTTCCTTAGCCTCATTAAAAGCAAGGTAGGGAAGCTTGCTAAAAGCTTAAGTTCCTAATCTCAGAATAATAGATAGAAAAAAATTATTTTCACCTTTAACAAAATAAATAATTGTGGATTTATAACAGCTTATGTATTTAAAGATGGTGAGAAAGACAGCATTAGCCAAATGTTGATGTATTTATGCCCAAGCTGAGTGATTCGAACAGGAGCTTAATTAGATGGGAGCCCTCAAAAAGTGATTAATTGATTATTTGAATCGAAGTAAAAAGACTTATTCAGAAACAATTGCCTTGTGTTTGTGTGTGTTGTATGCATGTATTATTCTTAAAATCAAGGGGATTCTATGATTAAATTTATCTCAGGGTAACTTAGTGACAGTTTCTTTCATTGATTCATATTTCATATCCATACTAGGGGGTTTCTGATCACTCTGTATTTGCTAAGACAATTTAAGTAGCCACCAAAAAAACCCAAATAAGTATTTCCTTCTCTCTTAGTAATAGAAAGCTTGAAAAAAAAGGCTTCTTCACAAATTTTGTGCCCAAAAATGCTCATGGTTATCATGTGTTTATCATTTTGAACCGAATTTTATGGCTGTTTGTCACCTCCTGTTGCCTGGTCATATTAATGTTCAGTGATCCTGTATCAGGATGTTCTGCCCTGGAATGTGGTCAAGCAACTCAGGTGATGCCCTGTTTGAGGGCTCTAAGTGGCATACTGAGAGGGGGCTGTCGTGCTGGGTTTGGTATTGAATTATGCTAAAACAAATCTGGCTCATCAACTCCGAAGCTAACGTGCTGATAGTGAGACAAAGATGTGACAGATATGGTAAATTCTTATCAAAAAAATGCTGTGCTGACCAGAAGACATGTGACTAACAGCCAATTGTTTTATACTGTAAAAGTCAAGTTCCACTTTTGTACAGTCAGATTTTTCCAACATATCTCTTTTTGGAGTCTGCGTGAAGATGCCTCATTTGGACGGGTATGCCCCTCAGTGTTACTGCTCAAGGCTGAGTGAAAGAGATTTTGTTCACCATTGTTGGTATGGGTGAATTACATCAATCTCTGCTTTAATAATTGTTTGTTTTTGCTAGCTTTAAGGCAATTGCTTTAGCATGAGAGCTTCGATGTAGTGCACTATCCTAACCTATTCCAGCAATTTTAACTTCTGAGCTGTATAATAAATTATTCTGATCAAGATACTTCCGGCTAATCATTTATCATGATAAATAATTTATTTTTACAGAAATATAGCTGATTTCTCATTATTAATTCTACAGGATAAAGTTGTACAAAGGCTCAATCACACCTCTCTAATTTCTTAAACTTAAACCATTGAAATTCTGAGGCTAAGATTGGATCCAGCTGCACCCAACAGCTCTGGGAAGGAGTTTGGAAAGGAAGGGGGTCCTTTCAGCATCTCATGACTCAACAGGAGGCTTCCTCTGATAAACTTTGTCTCAAACTTCCACTCCCAATGGCAACAGTTCCCCTCTTGTAATACATATCTCAGGTATTATCTTGGCAGAAGTCATTGTAAACATAGTTCTCAGCTTAAGGAGAATCCATCTGAAGTATATTTAAATAAATAAACAACAGAGAATGACCTCATGGTATGGATTAAACACATCAATCACAAAACGGAAGTGAGATGGAAGAATTTCAATAGAGAAAAAGAAACATCTGTGGCATGAAGCTCAATTTGTAACGACCTCAAACTGCAGGACTCCCGAAACAGAAAGGCTGCTGCTGAGATACATCAAAAGTGAATCTTTATTGAAGAACAATTGCATGACCTAGTTTCTGGTCAGCAACAAGCTTTTGCAGAAACTTCAGGAGCTGATAAAAATCTTTGTCAAGTTTGGATGTGCACTTTTATCTTTATACCAGTAGGAAGGAGAGATTAGAAGAGATTTTCTGCCATCTTATTTTAAACTTAATTCTAAAAGTTGTATAATTGTAGGACCAATGGAAGAAACAAAATTTGTATACACTAGATGTCCATAAATATTTATTGTACTAGGTACAATATTTATTTAATACCTATTGTACTAGGTAGAAGTTTAATATTTAGCTAGTAAGCATGAAAATATGCTTCTTTTAAGTAACTAGAAACAGTAGAACAGAAAAATATAGCAGTAACTCTGGATCAGACTTGGGAGAAGTATCAGCAGGGAATGATTTTGGCAGTTGCTTGTCCCTCAGTGAAGGACAGTAAATGGGGTGGTATGAGACAGAGGAGGAATCACAGAATCACAGAATATTCTGAGCTGGAAGGGTTCCAAAAGGGTCATCGAGTCTCTTAAGTGAGCATGTCAATAGAATCCACAAGCATTAGCACAATCTTCTAACCAGCTGAGCTAATCTCAGGGGAGAGCTTCTTTGAAGTTCTCAGGTTTTTTTTCCTGAGAAAGACTAGATATAGTGCTGGAGCATGTTTTTAACTAGATAAAAACAGCTGGAGCATGTTTTTAACTAGATGCAGAAAAGCTTTAAAATATATTCTATGTCTATTATTATACATGGCAAATCACCCTAAAACCTCACAGATGATAGGAGATAGTACAGACATCCAGTTCTACTATCCATAACCCCAGACCACTAGTTCAGAAATCTGTTTTTTACTGTAATTCCTCATCTCTAATCCAAAGCAGTCCCTATGGGATGTGGCTTATGTACTTGCAATGGTGCTGGTAGTTCACTACAAAAGCCATCTTTAGTAGCCCCAGTTGCCTAAATTAATGGTTTCTAAATCCAGAATCTTCTGAATATCACTGAGTAGCTTTATATATTTGTCTCTGATGCTTATCAAAGAGGTAAGTGGAAACACAGTAAAAATAGAAAACAAAAATAAAAGTTATCAAATCCAAAAACTGAGAAGAAAAAAACTCAGATTTATTAAAAAGCAAAGACAAAAAATACAAAAAAACCCAAAAACAACAACAAAAAAACAAACTCAAAACCAAAACCAAACAAACAAAAACCCAAAACTGAACTAAAACAAAAATACCCCAAAACAAAACAAACTAAAAAAAAAAAAAAAAAAACCACAAAAAACCCAACAAAACCAAAAACCCGAATCCTGTTCAGTCTATTTTCTTTGTCAAATGCACCCAATGTGTTGGGTGCACCATTGTCAAATGCACCAAATGCAACAAATGTATTTGTTTGGCATTCACTCTGAAGCATGTGGTGCATGATGTCTTATTGACATTAGTTGTTCAAGTATTTTCTTCTGGATGCAGTTCTTTAGCACTGGCATTGTCCAAAAGTGTTATTTTTCTTCCAGATAGAATTTTCCCACCTTGTGTACAAACAATAACACACTTCAAAGCCATGCTCTCAGGCAATTTTGTAGGCAAAAGAATTAGAGGGCCAGATGGATTCATAGTGGAAGCAGTAACAGATTTGGCAAGACTGATGCCTTAAGAGCAAAGACTTTCAATTCCTGTGAAGAAAATTGTCAGGAGGCAACCATGTGATGTTAAAAGCAAGCAAGGAAAGAAGTTGATGTTTGCAATCCTCACCATACTTTTTAATGTCATTCAAAATCCCAGATGTTTCATGTAAAAGCACGACATATTATAAAGACAGACCAAGTCTCATTTTTATGAAACCCTTAGAGTTGTAAAGTAGATCTACAATGAAAATCCAAGAAGGCTTAAAAAATTCATAAACATCCTACTGGCATAACCAGGCATTAGCAACAGAGAGAAAGACACCACTTTTACATCTGCCTCAAGAATCAGGCTGCTTGTTGGTGACAGGCAGACAGACTCCACAGCTGTTCCTCTTTCTTGTGCCTGCAAGGAACATTAAAAGCTATGGTGAAGCACAGAGCCACCACCACAGCAGTCTCAAGAGGCCAACAGCCACATATCAGAAAAGATATAAGATAGATAAAATAATTGTTGATCAGTTTGGTTTTGTGTGATAGAAAAAATTTTGAGTGTCCTCCTCCACTACAGCAAGAACTTCCTGGGAATAATCCTGTGAAAAACATGGACAACATTTTAACTGGCACTAGCTTGTTTCTTCCAGGTTGTACTACACAGTAAAATATTGAATAAATAAAAATTACTCATGCTCCCTCATCGTGGCACAAGCGGGTAATTTTCAATTAATGCACAACAAAAAAAAAAGAAAGACTGCTGTTGATTTAAGTATAAAATCACCCATTCTTGGATGTCTGACACAACCTTGGCTGTTCTACAGTTAAAATTTATAAAACAAAACATATACAGCCCAGACATACACTTGTGTGTCTCTTGAGAGCTGGCAGTCAGGGACTGCAAAGGATCGAGCAAAAGGCAAGTCCCACCAGAACTGCAACACTCCAAAATCTTCACTCTCAGGTCTTGCACACAAACTCACAATTAGCAGAATCATACATACATGCACATTTCATAAAATAAAAGATTTCTTCAATAACTAGATGCCAAAACCACTATGAAAGAGAGGGAAATCAAATCAATAGTAGGTCCAGCAGGAGACTGTGTGCTATCCTTGCATCTGTTTGCAGGCGTGCTCGATGCATACAGATTAGCTGATAAATGGCTGGTTCAATAGACTGGTAGCAAACACATGGTTTGCTAGAGATGACTTTTTAAGTCATCATACATCAAACAGACAGTGTCAGCCTTTGAGGATAAACCAGTGATGGCTTGTTGTGCTCTTTGAACTGCCTCGGAGACCCAGAGACTAAAAAAGTGCCTGAATGTTTCCCTGAATCCACTGGGACGATTGAAAGCTTCAAAGAGTAACACTATCACATCCAAGGGGAAATGCATTGATTGAAGGAACCAGTGTGAAATAGTCTTTTATAATTACCAGAATGCTGGAATCGACTGGTGTTTTGCTGAGCTATATTTTATCTTTATTGGATTAACTGTGACACAGTAGGTTATGTCAAAGGGAATCTGCATGAATATTAAAAGTAAATGTGGTGTGAATAATAGATAACTTACATTAGATGCAACAGCATGCAGCAATTTTTATTCACCTATGTAATTAGATTAAAACAAATCTGCTGAATAAAGTATATTGTCTTATTATAATCCAAATTCAAAAGTATCAAGAAGTTATGAAAGAGGGATAATTGCTGCTCTTTAGAAGATGCATGTGGTTAGTCACATATACACATGACAGGGAAAATTTTTGAGAAGAGTTCTAGAGAAAATGGCTTGGTAATGGATAGAAAACCATTTCAGTCTCAAATTGTTAGTAAGTATCACATATCTACTTAGAAATTTGGTAGCAGGTCTGTGCTGTTTGGGTAAAAAAAATAAATTAGGGGAATTGTAAGGAACAGAAATTATGTAAAGCAGATGAGCTTAGTGCTAGGACCATACATTAAATCCTTCTGGTCATTTTAAAAACATATACTCAGCATTGGGTCTTCTAATTTGCTAAATCATTAGCTGTATGTTCTTTAACATAATGAGTGTTTTCTTTTGTATGCCACAGAAATACACATTGGTTTGGAATTTTAGCAGAGAATTCAATTTTTGCAAAGCTGAGCAATTGAAAATATGAATTTCAATTATAGAATCACAGAGTAATTTAGTCTGGAAGGGACCTCCAGAGGTCATTAGACAAAGCTCTGCCTCAAAGCAGATCTAATTAGATCAGGGTGCTCTGGGACGTGCCTAGTGGAGTCTTGAACAGAACCAAGGACAGATATTTCACACTCTCTTTGTTCACTTATTCAAAGATTTGATAATCCTCACAAAAAAAAAAACTAAACCAACAAAAAACCAAAAAGCGCCTCCTTAACTTAATAATTTTTCTCAATTCAAATTGTGTCTGTTTCCTCTGCCAGCATTCACTTCCTGGAAGAGTTTGGCTCCATCTTCTCTCTATCCTTACATTATGTAAAAAAGGTAGCAACAAGGTCTCCCCTTTGCCTTCCCTTGTTGGAGCTGAACAGACAGTTCTCTCCTCCTGTGCTTTCTGCTCAAGCCCTCTGATCTTGTTTGCCTTCACTGGACTTACTTAACTGTGTCAACATTCTTCTTGTTCTGGTGATCCCTAAACTTGACAGAATATTGCACATTTAGCCTTAGAAGTGACAAAAAATAAAGGATCACCTCTCCAGACCTGTTAGCTACAGTTGAACAGTACAGTCAAGGATGCACACAGGATTCTCTGACTCGTTCAGCTTATTGTGCACTAGGACCCTAAGGTCCTTTTCTGCAGAACTGTTCCCTCACAACTGGACCTCAGCCTGCATTGTTGCATGAATTTATTCCATTGCAGATGAAGGATTTGCAATCATGTGAAACTATGTGAGAGGCTTAGCAGTTCATCTCTCCAGGCTGCCTTGGTTTCTCTGACTAGAAGCCCTGCCCTCCAGTGGGCTGACCACTAAAGCTAATTTGGTTTTGGCCACAAACTTGCTGAGGCTGCATTTCATTTTATCATCCAAGACATTAATGAAGACATTAAACAGTTTTTTTCTCACTATAGATCCCTGAGGGATGCCTCTGGTTACTGGCTGCCAGATGGACTTGCGCCACTAGTATAAATTCCTTGATTTCAGCAGTCCAACCAACTTTCTAATCAATTATTATTCACTTGACCCACTTCTATCTCACCAAGCTGGTGATAGTCAAACTGGTTGACTATCAAAAGACTTGGAAATCAAAATATCTGATACTCTACTGCCTTGTTCAAAGTATCAGTCCACTATAGGAAGCAATCAGGTTGTTTAGTCATTGTTTATTTTTGATAAAGTCATGCTGGCATATGAAAATTACCCTCTTGATTCTCAAGTGTTCAGGAATTACTTCTCAGAGGATTTGTGCCTTAGCTTTTCCAGGCTGCTTTTAGTTGTCTAGATCCAACCTCTAGCCTTTCTTGAATATGGTTGCGACTTTTGCCTTTTTTCAGCCACCTAGAACATCTCTTCAAAGGCTTGCTTTTTCTCTTTTTCTTTTTCTTTTTCTTTTTCTTTTTCTTTTTCTTTTTCTTTTTCTTTTTCTTTTTCTTTTTCTTTTTCTTTTTCTTTTTCTTTTTCTTTTTCTTTTTCTTCTCCTTCTCCTTCTCCTTCTCCTTCTCCTTTTCCCCCTTTTCTTTTTCACCTTTTCTTTTTCTCCTTTTCTTTCTTTTTTTTTATCTGACATCAGCTAGCTCCTTCATCACCCTTAGGTGCTTCACATCTCACCCCATGGGCTGTATATCTATATCTGACTTAGGTAATACCTAACTTGCTTCACTCCCACAGACTTTTCTAGCAGACTTAGGACTCTGGGAGGCAGGTTGGGTAAGATCTTAGCAGTAAAACTGAGAAAGGCATGGAAGCACGACAATGAGAAAGAAGGCTATGAAGATTCTATCTATTTTTCAACAAATTCTGGCTATATTTTAAGCATACATGCACACATACAGAAATGTACTGCCTGTAAAAAAGTCATGGCAAGGATAGAACAAGTTTTAAGGACTGCCTGCTCAGCATAGTCTTAGCTATGTGTCTAATGCTCTAGATTTTGTAGAAATCTCTGAAATATCTAAAAGCTGTGGCAGGGTTTTTTTTTTTTTTTTACTCTAATCACCTTTTTCCCCACACTATAGTAGTTAAAGGTGAAGTCAGTCTTATTTTGCTTTTAAATGTATATGTTGAATGAGTTCCTTTCATTTTCAGACTTTATCGATCAAATCAATCTATTCACTAACTGTTGGAGAGTGAACATTGCATAGCTGCTGAGGCAAACTCATTTTTGACAATGGTGCATTTAAAGTCAATGAACACAGTCCACACAGACCAAACATAGCCCATAGCTTCTTTCCAACAACATTTGCATCACGTCACACTTAGAATGATTCAAGTTTGACATTTTAGCTGCTAAAGGAGCCATGAAAGTACATCACAGGCAACCATTTTTCTTATAAATTGCAAACTAAGGAAGAAATATTCCCTATTGCCTACCAAGCTACCATCGGGAAAAAAAAAGGAAAACATTTTATGCCATTTCCCCTTCATCTAAAAGAGCTGACCTATGTTTAAAAACTTTATTGTAAGATTTTTTTAGTTTGAGGGTGGTGAGGCACTGGAACACGTTGCCCAGACAAGTTGCCCCATTCTTGGAAGTGTTAAAGGCCAGGCTGGATGGAGCTCTGAGCAATCTGGTGTTGTGGAAGATGTCCCTGTCCATGGCAGGGGGGTTGTTGGAACTAAATGATCTTAAAGCTCCCTTCCGGCCCAAGCCATTCTATGATTCATGATCTTATGGTTAACATTTAACATGTACAGTGCTATTTTTAAATATATGCAGAACTCTCAAGAGGGCACAAAAGAGGCAACAAGCAGCAGAACTGTCTATAGCAATATGACTGAATATGTGTAAAAATTGTGTCTTCCAGTTCCACCTCCTACAGACAGTTTCTAATAAGGTATTATCTGCAGCATCCAAATAGAATACATTCATCTCATAGTAAAACAAAAGGAATTTTATGTTGTTGACTAATATTTTGAAGAAGTACACTTTATTTAGCAATGTTATGAGCACAGTCGTGCTTGACTGTACTGAGAAGATGGGCACTTCAAGAACAAATCTATAACCAGCTGCAGAATTGGTGCTGGAGAGAGGGGTTTGGATCCTATGGCCAGCTGATAAAAACTGTTGTCACCAGTGCAATGATGGATGTCATAAAGATGGCTTTAAACTAAGAATGGCAGCAAGGGACAGAGTAACCAGCAATCCTGTGAGGGAGCAGCCAAAAGCAAAGCAATGTTCGTAGGATGATGTGACAGCAAAGGATCAAAAAATCAACAAAACTAGGCCTTTTTGCATGTAGCCAAGGAAGTCCCTACAAGGCACCAATATGGAAAAATCTCACAAACTCTCTCCAGACATTTAACATGCTGGGATGCCTCTTTGAAGTGTCAATATACCAATGCACATAGTATGGGGAATAAATATAACAAATACAGACTGTGTGCATTTGCAGAGCTACAGTCTTACTGAGATCATGGGATGTTTCCCATCACTGGAGTCTTAAAATGTCACAGTGATATAGGCTTTTTAGGAAGGACAGGGTGGGAAGAAAAGGCGGAGGAGTTGCCTTTTACGTGACAGAACAACTACAGGGCATGGAGCTTTGCCTAGGGATGAATGAATAACCAAATGAGAGCTTTTAGTTTAGTGTTAAAGACAGTACTGGTAGTAGTGACATTATAGGGGGTGTCTGCTATAGGGTTCCTCACCAGGAAGCAAATCAGGCCTTCTGCAGACAGCAGTAGTCTCACATTCACGGGACCTAGTCCTCCTAGGGCCCTTCAGCCGCTGCCCCACTGCTGGGGGCAACACAGCAGCACAATACCAGTCCACAAGATTCCTGAAGAACATTCATGGTCATTTCCTGCTCCAAGTGGTAGAAGAGCTGATGAGGAGAGGTGTTCAGTAGAACAGGTTGTGTTGTGAGGTGTTGTAGTAGAAGAGATTCGGACCTCTTTGAAGATCTGCTTGGAAGAGCTCCCTGGAATAAGCGCATGCAGTTAAGAGAATCCCAAGAAAGCAGGCCAATATTCAAAACTCACCTTCTCTAAGCTCAAGAGCAGTCCATTCCAACTAAGAATGAAGTCTGGCAAAAATGCCAGAATGTCTCCACGGATGAACCAACCATGCCCTGGCCAAACTCAGACACAAAAAGGAAGCCTACAGAGAGTGGAAGGAACAAAAATTAACCTGGGAGAAATAAAGATGAAGTTAGGAAAGCTCTAGCCCAAATGGAATTGAATTTCTTAGGATGTCAAAGACAAAAAGAGAAGGGCTTATTTATTTATATAGGAAACAAAAGCAAAGGTTACTCCTGTCTTCAAGAATGGCAAGGGAGATCCAGGGAAACACAAGCCTCACCTTAACCCATGGGAAAGTTATGAAGCAGCTAATCCTGGAAACCATTTCCATGAATGAGAAGGTGTTAATCAATAATGGTTAGAATATATTCATAGAAGAGATTTCATCCTTGATCAGCTTGAGTTTGTTAAAATTCTACTATGAGATGACAACTGAATGTGTGTAGGGGAGACCAGTGGACATTGTCTATATTAACCCATTAATATGTGTGAAAACCTGAAGGGAAGGTGTGAAGAATAAATGCTGTCCAGTGACAGGACAAGTGGGCACAGACTGAAATATTGATTGTTCCTCCTGAATATCAGGAAACACACTTTTACTGTGATAGTAACTGAGCACTGGCACAGGTTTCCCAGGAAAGTTTTGGGGTCTCTGGAGATACTCAAAAGCCTTCTTGACACTCTCATGGACAATCTGTTCCATACAGTCCTGCTTAAGCAGGGGTTTGGTCCAGATGACCTCTAAAGGTCTCTTCCAACCTCAGTCATGTTGTAATTGTGTCATAATTTTTTATGTTTAAGTTATCGCCTTGGTAGACAATGGGAGGGAACCACATATTTCCTACTTAGATGTCAGTACTCTGTGTCTCATAAAATCCTCACAGAGAAACAATGGAGTATCAGCTGAATGAGCAGACAGAGAGGTAGATAGAAACCTGGCTGAACAACTGTGTCCAAAGGCTGGTGATCAGTGGCATGAAGTCTTGACGGAGACCAGTAACTGCCAGAGTACCACTGGATCAGTATTGCTTCCTATTCTGTTTCACATCTTCATTAAAGGTCAGGAGGATGGGACAGAAGGTACTCTAAGCAGTTTTGCCAATGACACAAAACTGCAAGGATTGGATGATATACCAGTGAGCCATGAATTCTGCCATCCAGAAGGACCTCATCAGACTGGAAAAATAGACTGACAAAAAATCCTTTAAAGTTTAGCAAAATGAAAAGTCCTGCCAGTAGGGAGGAGCAGCGCCCTGCAGTGTATGGTGGCAGATAATTGCAGACAGCAAGTTGAACAAGAATCAAATTGCCCATGCAGGAAACACCAGGGGTGTGCTGGGCTAGGCTGCACAATTCTTGCCAACAGGTCAATGGAGACAATTCTTCCCCTCTTCTCATCTCTGGTGAGGCCACTGCTGCAGTACTGTGTTCATTTTAGAGCTATTTAGTACTATAAAAGAGAGACATGGAGCTTCTACAGACTCTGACAAAGGGCCATGAAGATAACTGGAGCATCACACATAGGAGGAAAGACTGGTAAGGCAGGGACTGTCTAGTCTGGAGAATACTCAGGGAAGGATCTCATTAAGGCTTCCAAATACCTGAATGGAAGGTGTAAAGAAGACAGAGAGAGGCTCTTTTCGGTGGCATGCAAAACAGGATTCAATGACAAAGACACAAACTGAAATACAGCAGGTGCTTCCTCAAAACATGAGATATACTTTTACTGAAGTCAAATGAGCACAGCAACAAGCTGTCTAGAGAATTGGTGGACAACTCATCTATGGAGACCTTCAAAAGCCATCTGAGAAAGGTATTTGGAAAGCTGTACAGAGCAATGAAGTCACCCCTGAGCCTCCTTCTCTCCAGCCCAGACAGACCCAGAGCCCTCAGCCCCTCCTCACAGGATGTGCCTTCCAGCCCTTCCACCAGCTCTGTTGTGCTCCTCCGGACCATTCCAGGACCTCCTTCCCACCCTTCTCAGAGTGTGGGGCCCAGCCCTGCACACAGGACTCAGGGTGAGGGCACCAGGGCTGAATCCAGCAGGATGATCCCAGTCCCAGCTGGTGATGCTGTGTCTGCTGCCCCCCGGGATGGGGTTTGCCCTCCTGGCTGCCCGGGCACACACTGCTGGCTCACCCTGAGCTGCTGCCCACCAGCACCCAGAGCCCTTTGGCAGGCTGCTCCACACACACTCCTCTCCCAGCTTACACCCGTGCCCAGCCTTACTGCATGCCAGGGGCAGAATCTGATATTTTTCCTTACTGAATTTCATGCCACTGAAGGTTCCAATCTATCTTGATCCCTCTGCAAGGCTTTGTCCCCCAAGATAGACAACAGTATGTCTCAGTTTGGCCTCATCAGCAAACTTAATAGCATGTATTCAACTTCTTAATCCAGATAATTATTGAAATTATTGAACAGAACTGGCCCAAGAATTTAAGACTGAGGAATGCGGCTGGTGGCTTCTCACCAGCCAGTTTTAGCCCTATGCACTACAGCCCCTGAAGCCCTGCTGTTCAGCCAGTTCTTCACACAGTACACTGCTCATCTCACAACTATACAACTTGTCCAGAAGGATACTGCAAGGGACAGTATCAAAAGCTTTCCTAAACTCCAGAAAAACTACATCATTACCTCTCCTTCATCCGCTCTGTAGGTAATCTTATCATAGAGAATTAATGAAAGAGGACTTTGTTGAACTTGTGCCGACTGTCGGATGATTGCATTAATTTACAAATGCATTTCAATAGTAAACAGTATGACCTTCCCCATAAAATTTCCACATATTGAGGTTAAACTAGCAGGTCTGTAGTTTCCTGGGAATTTCTTCATACCTTTATAAATTGCAGTTATGTCAGCTAGCTTCCAGTCAGGCGACCTTCCCAGAATTCCAAGATATTTGAGAGATGTTTCTCAAAGATAATGGTTCATCTCAAAGAGACAGTTTAACATCTACAGACCCCTTCAGTACTCTCAGATTAATCCTACCAGCCCTCACAGACTTATGAACATTCAACTGATCTAATTCATTCCTTACAATTTCAATGTTCACTGATGGACTGATCATTCCTCTGAGTCAGAGGACTTTGTAAGCAGTGGCATTCCAAAGTCTACTTTTAATATTAAAGACTGAAGAAAAAGAGCATTTAATGCCTTCATTTTTCCTTCTTTCTCGCTTGCTAGATGACCAGCTTCAACAAGCATTGGTCCAGTTTTTTCCTTAGTCATCTGTTGCTCTTGACCTATTTGAAGCCTTTCTTGTTGTCTGAAACAGCACTGGCCACTTTCAATTCCTGCTGCACTTTGTTCTTTCATGTTTGTCCCCTGCCTGTAGGAACCACCGCTTTGTCCTGCAAAGCTGACCTCACTTCCAGAGATCATACAATATTTTTTTCCTTTATGAGGAGTTTCCTGTTCAGCCAAGCAGATCTTCTGCCCCATTTGCATAGTGGTATTGCCTGCTGCTATGCTTTTAAGAAGTGGCTCTTAAATTCTGCCCTGTACTCATGGACCCCGTAACCCTCAAAAGCAGATTCCTGGGGGACACCGTGAACTAAATCCCTGAGTAACATAAAATTTTTCTCTCTTAAAATACTGGCTAGAAACTGTACTGAACTTTTTTATCGCTACACCAAAAACTCTAAACTCAGGTATTTTGTGAGCACTGTGGCCAAGAGAACTGTTTAACCTTATATGCTCCAAGAATGCTTTTCTGTTCACAAATAACTTGTCTAGGAGAACATCTTTCCCTGCCAACTCACTGAGTAGTTGTGACAAGAAATTACCTTCAATATACCGCAGAAATTTCCCAGACTTGTTTGTCACAGCACTATGTTATTCTGTTGATGTCTGAGAAGTTAGGAAACCTCAAAATGGTGCTCTCAAAAGCCGCATTTGGTGCCCCTCAGCTTCAGTGACAGGTTTCTGTGCATTGGTACATGTAAGTCATACAGCACTTGAAAAGAACCCTCAGCAAATGCAAATTATTCCAGTTTCAGTCACACCAATGAAGCTCTGTCTATTCAGAACTGACATGAAGCTCATTCACTTCGAAAAAGAAATAAATACATAATTAATAAAAACTAAATAGCAAACTGAAAGTCTTTGCAAGGAAATTCCCAGCTCAAAGCAGATTTGTTTTTCATGGGAGTTATAAACCCTTGAAAGTAGCAGGTTTATAATGGAAATGCTGACACGACTTTAACTATAGCATTGCAAATGGCGATGCTATAATTAAGCTTCGATCTTCTTTGGAAAAAAGGAAGAGGGAGGTTATTGTTCAATGGACTGCTCTGTCATTTGCTGCAGTGATTCTTAATTGTGTCTCATTACCGCAAGATGATCATTACTCTACTTGTCTATCTGATTTAGAGACCACTAAAAGTGTCTTGTAACAAGCAGCCGTCTCCTATGCAACAGTCCTTTGGCTCTCACCCTCATTACTCAGAATCTGTCCAATTATTTGTCATTAAAGTAATAAAAAGGACTGCAGCAGAAAATGTGGGAGGTAATTGTTGGAGGCCTGCCGAGGAAAAAAATGAAAACTGTTTTTAAGGCACTGGGAAAGTGACATCGTTAATTAAGTGTTAGAGAATATGCAAATCAGTCACAATCTCAAGAGACTGTTATAAAATAGAGAAAACATTATTATCATTGGAGGTAAAAGAAGGCAGACTTTCCCAGTCAGTGTTAGGTTTAGTTACTTCCTAAGAATGTCAGTGGCAATAGGGTGCAAAGTCCAAATAAAATGAGCAGACAGGTATATTTCAGCATAAACTGCCCTTCTAACATTCTCCAGCTCAGAGAAAGCTAAGAATGCAGTCACAGTAGAGGATCCCAATTAAGAATTTCCTATAAATGCTGTGTATTCTATTTGATAGCTACCTCACATGAGAGTGAATATATCACACACTATAACTCCTTCACAACATGTCGAAAAAAATTTGTACAAGTGACTTCACTGTTTGTTTATATTGCTGAATTTGTTGTAATTTACACTTCACCTTCATGGGTTCATTTATTCAATCAGAGAGAGAAAGGCAAAGAAGGAAATGGAGAGGGAAAAACAGCAAGAAAGGAGGAGCAAAACAAGAACTCTTGTGCAACTAATTTAAAAAAAAATTCAGGGGAGTCATTTCAGGTAATTATTTACACAAGTGAAAAAAATGATACATCAGTACTTAATCACACAGTTCTAGAAGGAAAATTATTGAAAGCAATTGCTATTTGGGCACATTGTGAGCAGATGCAAAGGTGTGGCACATCACTTCAGAATAATCAAGTCCCAAAGAATCAATCTTCCTTCATGCCAAGTTTTAGATAGGAAAAAGGATACCCAAATTTATGAGGAAAACAGTTCAGATGTGAAGTAATAGATTTAACTGAACATATCAGGGCTACAAAACACTGATTTCCAGAGTAGAAATTCAGGCACAAGGGGGAAGAGCCTGAAGAGCCTCTCTGAGGCATTCTGATAGGTATCTTGTCTTGACTTGGAAGGAAAGACAAAGGCTCCTATCAACGTATCATAGATTGGTGCAATACATCTTGTGTAAGGACCATCAGGGAACTGTTTGGTACATGGTTACTCCATATTCAAGAATTCGCTGAGGTTTCTTGGGCCAGCTGAGTACAACCACAAGAGTAAAACTTCCCTGTTTTTTACACATATCTCTGCTTTCTGGCCTCCTGAAACAAGTCTTGCTCAACATGCAATTTTGAGTCTCACAGGAAAGAATCACTTCTTTATAAAGTTATATATATGGAAGCAAGACAATAGATAAATTGTACCTTGCCAGACTTGGCACAAGAAAAGTGCTGGACTTTGAACTTTAGAAAAAAAGAAAAGCATATTTAGATTTGCATAGACCAGCTGTTTGTTTTTTTTTTTACCCTCTCAGGTTTAACACAGGAAGATCAGACAGAAAACACAGGTAAACTTGATGTTCCTGCAGTAGTGAAGTCAATGAAACTTGACCACTGTGTAGAGAACCAGGCTGCAGCAAAATTTAGTCTTCTTTAACTGGTAAGCAATCAAACTAAATTATCCAAGGAGCGGAATGGGAATATGAAATATTTGGAGCAATACGTTTGGCCTCAGCATTCTGCACCTGAGCATTTAAGCATTAAGCACGGTGCAAATACATTGCACAACTTATTTGAGGGTTAGTAGTTTAAGGAAAAGCAGTCTTAAATAGATACTAACTCTCTAAAATCTGAACTCTGGAAAGCAAAATAAAATGTATAAACCCTGTATATAATTTTAAATTGTCATTGTGGCCAGCTATACAGCTAATTACAATTTAAATACTTTGTCCTAGGACAGAGAGGAAATTTTTCTTTTTTTTTTTGTATTGCTGAAGTTTCTGGATCATGCCTTGAGTAGAAAGCGAAGGGAGACGACCCATCCTTTGATCAGCATTGAACTCCGATTTATTGATCCAACACGCACATTTTATAACCGTGTTAATTAAGTTCATACATATTGCAAAACCCAAGCTCATCATTGGTTACAGATTACACAGCAACCCCTCCTTTTGTTTTCAATACCTGTGGTTTGTTATTGAGACCAAAACTTATTTTCTCATCTTGTTATAAACGGTTCTCAAGACCTCCATGTTTGTCACTTTACTTTCCCATACTTATCCAAGGGCAAGATATTTACTTGTTATTGAAGACAAGCATGAGACGTCTTGCTGTTTACAGAAACGTGCCTGATAAACAGGCTTGAGAATTAGCTGCTTACAGCTGCCTTTTACTTTTCCATCAGCTGTATATTTTCATGGCCTTTTTTCCTTCAAGCCATGTTGGAGTAAAATTCTCCAACAGCCTTGTTAGTATTTTTAAAAATTACAAAACTCTCCTAATATATGTGGTTAGAATGCAAGTTGATTAAGCCAGTGTAACCCTACATATCCAGTAAACTAATTTTTTTGATGGTACACTATGAACGAGAACCCACTGCACACAACCAGTATTTTCAGTCCCACATCTCAGTCTAATCATAACCAGATTTTTTGAGTGACAGCATTCATGGTATTTTAGTTTATCCCTTTTACATCCCACACACCACGTTTGAAGTCTCAAATATTTTAGAGGTGTTGAAGTAAAGACTGCAAACATAATTCAGAAACAGAGGAAGTGTTTTATCTGTCTGTTCCTGTGCTAGCTCATACTAAAATATTTTTCTGTCCTTATTTCACTCTCAAAGACTCACCAAGAGAGCTATACTAGAATACAGACAAGTTCAAAAAAATGGTAAAATCTGAAATCTTTCAAAAATAAGAAGAGAAGTATTTTTTCTCTATCTCAATTACTAAAATAGAAGCATGTGTATCACTTTTGGAATTACTTGTGAGGAATTCTTGTATAGCCCACCTTTTCTCTCTAGAAGTTGCACTGTACATTTTCTGCATTTTCCCAGTTTTCAAACACAGCTGTAGATTGTGAAATGAAAAACTAAAACTAAAATCCAGTTGTGAGTTTGCATTGTAGTAAGTTTCACTTGATATTTAGAATATGCTAAATATCCTTTTCAGGACATTCCAAAGTTTTTTTGCGCTTACCGATTCTCATAGTGTAGGTTATGATCTTCAATGTAAATGTAGGCCATCTCAATTTAACACTTGTCTTTCACTTGACAGTTTTGTACCTCTAATACTTTTCCTTTCTTCCCTTTGCCTTCATTATATCCTTTTTATTATTACTGGTTTATGCATAGAGTAAAACAATGCACATTACAGATACAGCTCTTCATCCTCATCCTCTTTTCCTATGATGAATTTGTTCAACATTAGGTGGACAGTACATCACTACTGCAGCAAATGTCGTTAGCAGATTGATTATTTTTTCCAACACTTGAAAACTCTGAGAGGAGGCAATTTCATCAGGTCTGTGACTTTTAGCAGTCTAAAAATAAGACTCTACTCAGTCTGTGTTTTAAGCTTTTCATTAGGTCCAAATCCCAGGCTTCCTTCTGAAAATTAAAGGAAGGAAATTGGAAATAGGGACGACTGATTCTTGTATTCAACAAGTTAAAGTGAAAGGTTTGTTTATTCATTCTTCCAGTTACATAATTTAAACTTGACTAAGCTGAGTAAAAGGTTCATTAACTCTTTAGGATATTTTTGATGAGGTTAAAAAAGAACTAAAAGTATGTAAACAGGTTTCTATTCATCTAACACATTTTTCACTACCTGTTGCCCTTTTGGTTTCAAATTAAGTATATAATTAGTTTGACTATATTCTTTCCTTAGAGATAGACAGAAAAATCTATGACTTGTGAAGGTGGAAAACAAAGAAATCAATAGGTGTCTGTCTTATTGGGAACCTGAGGGGATTTGTAAGTGTGGCAGCAAGAGCTGCTGATTTTGCTAAGATGGTATTTTACACTGTGTCAGAGATTATATCTTGATTCTTATTGCAGAATCAGTAAAGAAATAAAATGCAACAAACTCTACTTGCTTAGGGCATAGAGAATACACTTGGAATCTACTCAACAATTTCTCATGGGTGAATTTTTATTTATATTTTTCTATTTTAACAAATACTCCCCACACATCACAGAGGCCTGAGGACTCTTGCAAATACAGTTTACCTATACATAGGCTGGAAATCTTAATGCTATGAAGGGTTTGGGGAAGAAAACAGAGGAAATCTTTGGTAATAAAAAGTTCTGTCAAACTACTTCTCAGGTTTTAGTCTCTGTATGCATTACTTCCAAATAAAATATTTTGACAGGGGGAGGTTGGGTTTTGAGTTTGGTTGGTTGGTTGGTTGTTTTTTTGTTTAGATTTGTTTTTGGGTAGAGCCTAAGTACAGAAGGACTTTTTATGCATATGGACCTGAATGAAAATATTACCTTACAGTGAGTGTAAGTTTTCTAGCACAATCATGCTTTCAATAAATTAGGAGCCCAAAACCAGTAGAGGAAATTAACATTCAATATATTTATGTAATTTTTTTATTGTTTACAGAACCTAAAAGCTTACACTTCTAAATTTTAAGCAGAGGTTCAATTATTTGCTTATTTAGGAAAATACAATTAACTAATGATAGAGTAACTGTACTTCAAATACAATTTTATAAATCTTCTGTCAACTTGTATTAGATAGGAGCTCAGCTTTGAGATCTAAACATGTTCAGATCCAAATTTAATTTGGGCAAACCTTCTTCTCTAGTTATTTGCAGGACCATCATGGAATGGATTCTTTACGTTAGAGTTGCAAAGTGCAGCCCAGGTAGTAATCTGAATTATTGTTTATTCACAGTTTCATTAAATAATTTTAAAAAACAAAAGAAGTAAAATAAAAAGATTCAATAATGCACTAAGTTGCTCCAGAAAGACATCAAAATTACTTGAAGGGAAGGGATCTTCTGAATCATATTTACCTGTTTGGAAATGGACAGTATGTTATAAATATATTATTATATATTCTGTATTCAATATTCCATATTCCATATTATATGTTAAATATTACATGTTATGTATTATGTATTGTATCTTGTATATATATTATATATTATATATTATATATTATATATTATATATTATATATTATATATTATATATTATATATTATATATTATATATTATATTGACAGTATAATACAACTATATTATTTTAAAAGTAATATAAGACACTTCTAAACTTTTCTGCAAAATAGTAATAGAACTAAAACATGGTCCTGATTATGAACATTGACTGTGGTATGTGTCTGGAAAATAATTTTGTCTAGAGTTCATGTACAACCACACTGATAACAACACTCCACTTGATCAATTAAAAGACTTGCTGAACTAAACAGGAATCAGCAAGATTAGGTAGAACAATGATATAAAAACTTTAGAAATTAAGAGAACCATGAAAAACTAAGATTGTGAACTGGAGTTTAGATAAATATGAGATAGATAATGACACTCTTACTATGGTTCACTGTGTCTGACCCTTTGCAATGACTTTCTAGCATTTAAAAAGTGGACAATGCTGGTAATATTTGTGTCATTGCTCTTAGTAGCTATAATACCTTTGACAAAACACTTTGAAGATAGAACCGTTTCCCTCTTTTTTTTATTTTCTTCCCATGCTATAACTCACTTCTCACATAGTCAGGGAGACAGCTGACAGGAACAGTGAAATGCACTTTATATGGGTAAGGATTCCTTCCCTTTCAAACGATTCCATTGGTTGTGAAACTTAAACAGTAACTTTCAAACATTTATCTATGTAATTATTTTATGAGATCCATATTCTGGTTAAATATGGATTATTTATTATTACTGGATATCATGTTTTTACTGTTAGTACTGTTATTATTACTGGATATCATGTAAATCAAGCAGTAGCTTACAATGTAATTAATATAAACCCCCAAGTTCTGACAACAGAATTTGACCCAAGGAGATCCTCTAGTTTACACCATTTTGCAATAAAACCAAAGTCATTTAGAAATACATAAATATTTCTTTAGGAGGAAAACATAAGATAATTGTGAAGGATTGCTGTGTGGCAAGGTTTTGAAACAGGAATCTAAGTAGCATTACAATATGTCTTCCACATATTGTGTTAGAACAACTCTGATGCCCTCATGTGGGAAAATGATATTTTAACACATGCCGAGTTGGCTGAAAATTCATGTTAGGAAGAAATGTAACCTTGCCAAAATATTTAAAGACAAAATTTTTGATATTAAGAATAGGTTAAATTTTAATTTCATTTCAGTTTGAGCAGGAAGATGCACCAAAGGCATAAAAACAAACAAACAAAGCAAAAAAAACAAAAACAAACAAAAAAAATCACAAAAACAAGATATGAGAATTATTTGAGGAAAAAGTCAGGTAACAAACACAAAATGTGCATCATTCCAAAGAAAGGCTCTACTTCCTATAATTATCTAAGTGCTCAGAATTGCATTTTATTTGTCTATTTGTCTAAAAACTGCCTTCGAAAAATAGAAAGACAGAAAAATAATCATTAATTTCTCACTTCTTACTTCAACGATCAGCTCTTTTAAATATGGTATTTTCTAGTGGGAAGTCTAAATACTGTGTTTAGGGGCTAGGCAAATAATTGAAGAGTGAAAAATAATATTGGTTGTCTTTTGTTTAAATTCATTCACATTTATATGGCAGTATAATTTTTTTAAAGACTTGCTATTTTACTGATTGACTGTCTATTGCTTAATCTTCATATCACACTGAACATGAATAAAAAAGTCTGCTGAAATTGATTATTTCAGGGTTTAGAAATGTATCATCACTATATATTTGTACTGAATCTGTACCAAGTTATGTCAGGCATAAGCTATACTAATAGACATCTATAAACAACCCGCAGAAATAATTCCTCATATGCCAAAGAGATCTGAATTTGTGTATTTTTATGACCTAACTACAACAGAATGTCCTGGAAAAGTAAGATATAAGGGTTACATCATTTAAACCAATGGCCATTTCATGGATTTTCCCCCCCCAAACTGTCTAGATGAATGTGATTATATTCCCTTTGGTACCCCTTTATTTCTTTTTCCATGATAAAATATATATGACAAAAATTACTCAAAGAACTCAGGGTATTTTATACAGTTAGATGATCTGTGAACAGTCTATTTTCTGAGCGCATTCATTATTTCACCATCAATACTTTATGTGAACATATCTGCCCAAGGGTCTGCTGAAAACTATTCACTTTGGTTACTGTATTTCTTTGAATATTTTTAATTCATCATTTGTGTTGTATGCCTAAATCACGAGTTACATGGCATTGCTTCTGCTTCTCAGTTATTTGACAGAAGAAAACCTTTGTAAAGCAGTAGGAAAATGATTTATTCAGGACTATCATATTGCTAAACAAATATAATTTAATGTATATGAATATTTTTCTGAAGAACACTAATTCCTCATTATTAATATAAACAGATGTCTCTTCTGAGCAAGTATTTGCAACAAATAGGGGTAAACAAAAGCATACATTCTGGTCAGATCAAAATCAATTGGAATTTTAGGCCATGAACATACTTTTTCCTCCTCTTGCTTACTCAGCCTTGGTCTCTTCACTTAAAAAAATGCTAAGGAATTAATAAACACTACAATTTCTAAATCAGAAAACACATAAATGCAACACAAGGGAAAGAAGTCATAGGGATGATAAGCATGAAAAGATCTTCAAATTTACATACAATTTTTGACCAATCATGCAACTTTCCCTTTTGGACGAGGACAGCACCATTGGAAGATACATCAGTTCAAAGCATTGTGGTAGACACCGTCTCCTAGTGCAACTCAAGAAACAGATATAAAGAAATTAAATTCTGCTCCAATAACCAGAAGACTCAGATTTGGCCTGAGAGGCTGACTTTAAAATATCACACCTTTTGCCTCTACATACAGAGAAGCTTGTCTGTGAGCACTGTAAGGCAGGGCTGAATTCTTTTGGGAATCTTTGTCAGATGGTGAGGGAAAGTATGGATAGATAGTAAAAAAAAGATAAAACCCAACCGAGGAAACAAAAACTGCAAAGCAACAGCCATGCTGGGGCATACCTTAAGGTTAGCCCTTTAGGAGTAAATATTGGCACTGACACAGTTTAAATTCCTTCATAAAATTCTCCTTGGATCTGGTGGGTTTCCTAAGGCTAAGGATGACACATGCAGAGGCAGAAACAGCCTTGGAATAAAATTAATAAATTTTTCAAGTTTCCAAGTTTGCAAATTAGTTTCAAAATTTTTCAAGTTTTCAAACACTGAAACTCAGATGTTTCAAATAATCAAGTTGACTTTTCTTTAGCATATTTATTTTTCCAGTATAACTATCTAGCCTTGACTCCAGCTCTCAAAAAACCTAGAAAAAGACGGTTCCTTTTTTTTGTGTCATGGGGAGGTCCTTACCAACTTAGGACAAAGCCTGAGATCACAGCATTTCCAAACTGTAACTGTTCCACATTACTTCCTGTCAAACTGGAACTTACACTTTTTTTGCTGACAAGCAACCTGATAAATTTTATGTTCCCTATAATTTAAAACTAGCAGTTTTCCTAATGACCAATATAATTTTACTACATCCCTGAAGCTTTTTACATTTGCACTTTTTGTTGCAAAGATAGGGGAATGGTTTCAAACTGAGAGAGTAGGTTCAGGTTAGATATTAGGAAAAAAAAATTATACTGAGATGGTAGTGAGGCACTGGAACAGCTTTCCCAGAGAAGTTGCAGATGCCCCATTGCTGAAAGTGGTCAAGGCAAGTGGATGGAGCTCTGAGCAACTGGGTCTAGTGAGAGATGTTCCTGTCCACAGCAGAAGGTTTGGAAACAGATGATCTTTAGATTCCCTCCTACCTAAATCATTCTATGAGTCTATGATCCTCTGATTCTGCTTTGAAATAGCAGCTTTTGGGCAGAAGCCTGTAGTGCTTTTGCATAATAAGTAAATGACTTTCAAAACCTAACTAATCTTCCTGAACTCTCTAAATCATTGTTCTGAATGTCTGCATCTAAGGGGACTTTTGGATATGGTTTACCTAATTAAAAAGAAAAAAAAAAGAATGGGAAACTAAATATTACTTGTTTCTTATGACCAACATCATCTGCTTGTTCATGTGCCTTTCTAAGTGTTTTACTGCGGAGTCTCATTACCCACTGAGGACCTCAGAAGCTTCCTCAGAAATCATTATGAAAACAAAAACCAGAAATAAGTAAAAAGCCTAACTCTACAAAATAATGCAGAAGTTATCCTGCAGGAGTCAGACATCTGATGTTTTCCTTCGGTGGTAAATCAGCTTTGGGAAAGGATCTTGAAGTTGCTTAGAATTTGCTTTTAAAAACTTCAATTTTTTGTCACTAAGAATCTCTTTAAATCTGATGCAATTGTGGAAAAATTCCAGTATTCAGTAAAGACTTGGCAAAATTTAGCTCACATTTCATAAAAACTAGAGTTTAGTATGACTAAGCATATTCTGCTTTTCAGATTCTACTCTTCTACAGGTGATGTCTCCACATAACATTTCATGTATTTCAGATCAGAAAGAAAATAGGGTTTTTCCTTCCACTCCAAACCAAGTTTGGGCTGAACACTAGAATGGAGACCAAGAAACCTCTTCTCAACCCAGTCCCTTCCAAACATGCAACATGCTGTCTTCTGTTACCCCATCATGTCTGAAATGGAAACTTCCTGATTTGAAGAGGAGACCAAAAATGGTTTTTTCACAACAGCCTTTCTTAAGTAGAGAAGAATGAACATTATGCCAAAAATGAAAAGGAAGGAGGTGATGGAAATTATGGTTGGCAATGAGAGGAATAGAGAAGCCTCAAAATGGTGAGGACAAACCAAGGAATGCTCCAGCCAGAAGACAGCACTGTATAAGAAACATTTTGGGAATTATTATCAGCTGAGAGGAAAGAGTAATTATAAATGGGCTTTTCAGAAACAACAGGCATGAAACCAGCCTGATAGGTGATAAAAAACCCCTAAAAACTTATTAATTCCTTCCTGTAGTGCTGCATCTGTAGAACTAGACCTAAAAACCCAAGTCAACAATTTTCACAAGCACTATTTTGGAGTAACTCCCTCAAGGGCATTCAGTAAAACTAGACACTAAACACCTTGCTTCCAAACAAGGGCTGGGTGTAAAACTGCTTATTTGGAAAGATTATTCCAGATCAGCAATCTTTCTGAAGATTTTAGAACTAAACACAATTTTATATATAATAAAAATAAAATAATTTAGAACTAAACATAGCTTTATAGAACTAGACATAATTTAAATTTTACAATTTGTATTTACAATGAATTTGTATTTACAAATTCTAAACCAAGTATGCCCAAAGACTGAATCAAGGAAATAAAATAGTTTGGTAAAAACTTAGGAATAATGCTGCGGGAAAAAAAAAAAAAAAGACAATATATCATTTGATTTAAAATAGGGAATAATGCCTATTAATAGTTATTCATTTTTATGCTATGTACAAGTGATTTGTGCTAAGCAGTCTAATTTACAAAGTGGATCAGACTCTCACTAGTTGCCAGCACCTGGATATAAGGTAGCAGACTCTCATGTGCTCTCACCCTCAGAGCCGCATGGGCACGTTCACATCCAGAGCTGGCTGCTGTCAGTTCCACCCACCACTTCTCCCCAGTCTCTTCACCTGCTCACCAACTGGTGCAGCTTGGCCATCACACACTCATTCACACAGCCACATTCCAGACCCTGGCATCATGGACACATGGCCTTCCAAGTTTATTAGTAAGAGAGAATTTATTAATAAAATGGAACAGGCTGTGCTGATCAGGCACAGGGAAGGCCAGACAAGCAAATCAATCACATACGATCAGTTCTTTTTATCCCCTTTCACCTGTGTTTTCTCAAATTTCTTCATCTCCCAGTCATCCTGGTCCCTCTCTTTTTTCCCCTTACTCCCCTAACTCTACCGTAACAAGTCCGGTGCAATCCTGACAGGCTTTTGTTCCCCATGTCATAACGTGTCTCACGCCCTGAACCAGCCCCAGTCCAAAAGGTGATTTGCTCCTGATGGCCCATCTTGGTGGGTTTCACACCTGGGCGTGGAAGCTGAAGGTCCCTCGGGTCAGCTCTGGAAGGACCCAGACAAGGCAGGTGTACCCTGAAATCCACAGGTCGCGTCCCCATCTGCAATTCCGTGTCCCTGTGATTTTCTGAGCCTGTAGAGATAGGCCTTTCTTTGGTTGGGTGATGATCCATGGGATGATCTTAGGAGTAGCTGGAGCTGGATATTATTTGGCTCTCAAATAATATTGGTGGTGCCTTTCTCCGCTCTTTTGTGGGCATGCAGAGGAACTTTTATCACATAAACTAACAAAGCTTGATTCAATCAAGTACCATAGTTCATCATTTTATATTGGTACCAGAAAATAGTTTCTGTATGATAATATTTCTGAGTTCATACTGTTCAGAGACTACTTGAATATTTTGAAAGCTTCAAGCAGTAGTTTTAAGTGAGATACAAAGATATAGAAGGCTTATTTCAGTTGAAGTCTATTTTATCAGATGGTTTATAAATTATTTATTCTTTAGAGTTATCCAGTCTCATTAAATGCAGTTATTCCCTTGAAATACTTAACTAAAACCCAGTTATAGTTCAACTCAGCACTCTTGAGTTTTTCTAGCTTTTCTTGAGTAGATCACACCTGACAGACAGCTTATGCTTCAGAAATCTTTCCAAGAGACATGCTATAATGGTACCAAAATGTTGCTGAACAGTTGGTGCTGAATGGGTACCAGATATTTCCACATTTAAAGTTAGGCTGCTGATTGCAAATGTCAGGCATCTTTTTAAAAGACCTACAGCTTGATTTGATGGTACCAATGATAGAGCATTTCCATGTCCCAATTTAAGTAAAACTCCTCAGAAAAAAGGTCTACATAAACTTTTCAATAAAATTAATAACTTCTCAATCAGTTTTATTTCAATTTTATTCACTTTCATAATTTTATTGCAATTCTATTCTAGCCGCATGGTCCCAGAATAAGCAAAGTCAAACCTGAAAATCAAATAGTGATTTTTTTTCCCCTCATAAGGGGAAACATCTTCCAGTAATGCTGATAGGATGGTTGTATATTTTTTTCCTTTTACATCATTTTTTTAAATTAAAATCATTATATTTCATACCATCACATTGTATAAGATTTTTTTTGTTCTTGTGGTATTTACACTTGTGTTAAATGTGGACTTTTACACTTCCATCATTACCCAAAGAAGAGTGGCAAATTTTAACTTTAAACATCCTGCAAAAGTAAATCCAATTAAAAAGGAAGGATTGGAAGCGAGTTTAAAGATCATCAAGTTCCAACTTCTCTGCCATGTGCAGGGACACTTTCCACTGGACCAGGTTGCTCAAACCCAGTTCAAAGTGGCATTGAACACTGCCAAGGCTGGGGCATCTACAGTGCCTCACCCTCGTCCCCACTGCAAAGAATTTCTTCCATACATCTAATCTAAATTTCCCCTTGTTCACTTTGAAGACATTTGCCCTTTTCCCATCACTACAGCTGGTCATGAAGAGTCCCTCTCCATCTTTCCAGTAAGCCCTGTTCAGGTACTGGAATGCAGCTATGAGATCTCCACTCAGCCTTCTTCAAGCTTAACAGCCCCATCTTTCTCAGACTGTCTTCTCTGACAGGCTTCTCTGTCTTCTCATCAAAGTCTGTCTTCCCAACCTCACAAACTCCAAATCTCACAAACTCCAAATTACCAATCTCACAAACTCCTCAGTACTTGCTCCAACAGTTCCATGTCCTTCTTACGCTGTGTCTTCTTTGGCAGTGGTGGGACAATGAGTGATGGGTATAAATTGAAAGAGAACAAATTTACGTAGAATGCAAAATGAAGATCTTTACTGTGAGTGTGGTGAGACACTGGAACAGGTTGCCCAGGGAGGTTTTAGATGCCTCAAACTTGGCTGTACTCAAGACCAGGTTGATTAAGACCTTGAGCAACCTGTTCTAGCGGGAGGTATCCCTGCCCATGGCCAGAGGATTTGGAGCTAGTTGATCTCCAAGATGCCTTTCAATCTTTTAAAATTCTGAGATTCTCCCAGTGCCTGCATTTTCTTTTCGCTACTTGTGCTGTGTGCCTAGAACACCTGTTATTGAAGAATTAAAGCATGGAATTTATTGACAGCCTCAGTCCTTTTCCATAATCACAGTCTCCCATTTCATTCCAGAGAGGGTCCAACTTATTCCTTACCTTTATTTTGTTAACAACATACCTATAGAAGTCGCTCCTTTTTTTTCTGACACCTGCACTTCCTTATTTAGCTGTACATATCTCCTGTAAATTTTTCCCGATTTATTTCTTGTTAGGATGCACCACTCCTAAATTTGGAAGAGGTGATTCTTGAATATTAGCAAGCATTCTTGGGCCTCTCTGCCCTCCAGGGCTCTATCCCACAGGACTCTACCTCCTAGACTTCTCAATAGGCCAAAGTATGCTCTCCTGAAGGCCGGAGCAGGGAGCTAGCTCAATGCCTTTTTCACTGCAATGGGAATCTCAAATGCCAGCATCTCATGGTCACTGCAGCCACAGCTGCCTTGGAGCATCACATTCTCCACCAGCTTCTTCCTGTTGGAGAGCACAAGACCCAACACTGAACCTCATCTCATTGACTCCTCTATCACTTGTGTGAAAAAGTTGTTGCCAACACATTTGAAGGATCTCCTGGATTGCTTGTGCCCTGCTGTCCTATCGCAATACATATGATAGAATTTTTTTGCAAAATTATTTAAATTTATATTAAAAATAATGCCAACGTATGTTATTTTATGCCAATAAATATTGGCAATAACTGAACCATAGTCTTCAAACACTGAAGTCTCATACAAGGTAACCAAATAAGAGAAAAGAGGGAGAAAGTGTCCTGCTGCCATCACACAATATACACAATCCACACTAAAGCTCTTTACAGGTACTGATAAAACCCCTGGGCATCAGGCGCCCAGCAGAAAACCAAAGGCTACCTCTGAACTTTTTAGGTTTTGTACCACAGCTTTCACAAACAAACACTACCAGCCTTTCTCATGACTCCTTGCTAGAAGAAAATACCCTGTATCCAAAGCCAATAGCAGTCCTTAAACACAAAGCAGCATTGCTGATGACATGTTATTTATATGCTTGTTATCTCTAAGGTGAAATACTGCATAGACTTCTGTATTGTATTTTAATGCAAGAACAGCTGCTGTGATTTAGCAATATTTTTATGTGCTTACATACAGGGTAGATAGGCTACCAGAGCAATACCAGTGTTCAGAAAACTCCACATAGTTTCCAATGCTATTCTGCCATATTGAATAAATAAGACCAAGGATATTTTTATTTCTTTTTGTAACCTTTGCCTTGGCAGGTTTTTGCCTTTTAATCCCCTCAAAGCCTTTTAAGAATCCCAGTATGGTATGTCTGGTCTTCCCTTAAAAAATACAAGTCTTTCTCCACTGTTATTTGAAGCATTGTACTCCCTACCATGTACATATGGAATATGATTAAATATGGAATGATGATTAAATAACCATCTAGAATGGCTTTTACCTGTGAATTTTCTACAGAAGGCATGCTTGCAGTAAATACTTTATCAACACAGCAAAAAAAGTTTGCTTTCTTCAATATTATACACAATATCAGTTAAGAAACACTGCCAGATGCCAGAGCAATCAACCAGCTGGATATATGCAGCATCTGTGCCCTTTTATACTTCTGTATCAGGCAGAAAACAGTGATCCCCAAGTTGAATAAGAGCTTCTGATCAAGCAAAGAAATTACCATAATTACACAGCAAGTTATAATGTTCACTTTATTTCCTTTACCATAAAAGCAGAATAATATTTAATAACAAAAGAAAATCAAGCTTTGTTTCAGGAGCAGTAGAAGATTCTCATGGCAGTCCTTCAGTCTCTTCACTTTGGATTCCTAGTTTAGGCAATAACTAATTCTTAGTAAAGAATTCTCTGTCTATTCTTTACATGTAATTTTTTTACTGAAGTATCATATTGATTTTGTCTAAATTAAACACATTCCTCAACTAACTCTGCTGCTACTTGAAATATGAAAGGATTTTCATACTCCCAGTAAAGAAATCTGCAATTCTCATATGCTCCCAATAGCCAATAAGTTTATGGAAAATCATAAAAGTTTTTAACTTCTAGTTCAGATAGTTTAAACTCAGCATAATGAATTCCCATTTAGATATTCAAAACTTAAAAAAAGTATCTGTGTTTATGGCCAGTGAATAAATTCCTCAAAATTAAGATGGTTTAAAAAGCACATGAAGATATAACATATACTGTCAGATATCCAAAATATTCATCACCTAGAATGCATGCATTATCTGTCTTTACTTTCATGCAAAATATCAGCAATGGACAGAAGACAGGCATCCAATTCTGGCAATATTCAGTGATTCTGTGATCTCTAAAGTCATATAATAAATTTCTGATGAACTAAAAAAATATTCCTTTTAATTTTTCTCATAAACAGTGCATTTTTTACATGCCACATAGAAAAGGAACCACCAAGAAATGCAGCATAAAGGACAAGATTTCAAATTGAGAATCTGGACCCATGAGAACGCACTGCATCACTCAACTTTGTGTCAGCTACAAACTTGGTGTGGCTGCACACAATCCCACTGTCTGTCTCGTTGATAAAGATATTAAAGAGAGATATTAAAGAGCACCAGGCCCAAGACAGAGCCATGAGGGACCCTACTTGTCACCAGCCTCCATGTGAATAGAGAGCCACTGACTAAAACTCTCTGGCTGCATTCATCCAGGTAATTCCTTATCCACAAGGAGTCCAAGATTTGATTTGGGGTAAGCATACTATGTGAAAGGCCTTACAGGCTTCCAGGTAGATGACATCAGTCAATCAGTCCTTGTTGGGCACTGCCAGCACACCATCACAGAAGGCCACCAGACTGATGAGGCAGGACTTGCCTTTAATGATGCTGTGTTGGCTGTCTCACTTTGTCTCTTGGTTTGGTATGTGCCTTAACATTGTTTCCATGAGCATGTGTGACATGACAGCACACAGGTGGCACTGGTCGGCTGTCTCCCTGTTGTAGTGTGTTGTTAAGTTTCTTGTGTTATTCCCCCAATTTATGTATTGTCCCCCCCCCTATTATGTGTAAAATGGTTTTGTTCCCCCAGTTTTTCCTGCCACTGCTACCCTGTCAGTTAAGTTGTTATGGTAACCTCGCTATTTTTAGTTGCCGATATGTAACTGCTCCTCCCCTAGTTTCCCTTATAAGTGAAAGTTGTTTCCTCCCTGGGCCCAGTCAATCACCCCCTTCTCCTCCCAAGTTTCGAGAACCTTCTTCTCTCTGGGGGTTATGGTTGGCTGCCGTCCCGGGGCCCTCCTTTGCTTTATAATAGTTGGTTATTTAGGTATGTCAATTATGTTTAGCACCTCCAAATATGTATTACTATTGGTTAGCTAGGCTTCCCTACCTTTTCCCCTCTTTCTCCCTTAAAACCCTGTCTCGCCCCCTGCTCGGGGCCATTTGCTGGTGGTGCCCATCCCAGTTGGTGCTTCTGTAATAAACCAACAGTTTACCTCCAGCAAGTGGTCGCCTCCTGATTCGTCTCGCAGCTCCGAGCTATCACCCAGCCCAGCCCGAGGCCAAGACACCGAGGGGGGCTGCCTTCAGATGCGCTGGGGCGCTGGCCTTCGCCCCTCACCAGCTAGCCGGACCTAGGGCCGAGTACACCCTCGCGCATCTCCCGACTCCTTTTTTCCACAATTTTAGGGATAAGAGTGATTGGATAGATTAAAGGTTAAATACTCTTACTGTCTCCAATGTGAAGACTTTTAGCAAAACACTTCTATTTCAGAGCTACAAACTAGTATCCATACAGTTCTGCATACAGTGGATTGAAGTGTTACTCAGTGCTTGCTTTATACCCAATGTCCAAGCAGTCAAATATGTGTTTCATTCTGCAGCTAGTTATGTCTTTACAATTAATTAGAAAACAATTACATTACAATCAGAAATAAATTTTCAAAGAGACAGTGCTTTTGCAGGAAACAAACTTCTCTAGTAGTCAGTGATTCCACTAGCTGGAAGTCCCCAAGGTTTTTCTTGCCAGTTTACATAATTTCAGGAAACACTCCACACATTCTCCATACACATCAGAAAGAGAAACAGTGTTGAACCTTACATGATCATTAATAACTTTCCATCCTAGAAATACTTGGCCTTGTTCTGTGTACTGTGAAAAGTCAAACACAACTGGGCCTTTGTTCCTCTTCAATACTGACAGATGTGATAGTAATATTTGACTGGTTCTTCTGGAAAAGACATGGGAAGTTCAGAAGTTTTGTTGTTCTGTTGTGTTTTTTCAAGAAAATGGACTTATCCATGTTCAGTGATATCTCAGTACCAGGGAAAATAAATGTTCAGCATGTACTTAGAAAGGATGTGCTCCTTGTCTTGAAATAGCAAGACATACAGCCAGTAATGCACAAGTACCAATAAAATTTTAACTGTTGTAACATAAAAGGATGTCCCATACACATTTAAAATATTTGCTAAGCAAGAATTTGCGCTATACTACCCATGATGTGACTGAGTTATATGTACCCACTATTTAACACTGTCAAAATCCTTTTTCCTAAATATGTACAACACTTTCTAATTGAGTGCCGCAAAGTGTGGAGAACTATAAGCAAAAAATGGAAAAGGGAGACAGCAAAGAGCTAAACAGATGGAGAGACAGAATTGCCTCTGCCCTCCTCTCACTTCCTGACATACTTCCTTCCATTATATTGAGATGCAAAGTAATTTTAAAAGTTTCTTTGCAGAGCATAGAGCTCCATTATAAACACTAATGCCACATTTTTAAATTATTAGTTTTTTTTCGAAATCAACCAATATTAGCTATTTTAGAAAATATCTTTTGACAGACTTCAAAAGAAAGGTAAACACCAAATAGCAGTGTCATAGTGACACATCCCATTAAATAATTCAGATTTTCTGTCTTGTCTTTGCTTCTTTCTTTTCTCACTTCTCTGGAATTACCACTTAACACTGAAATCATCACTATCTAATGTTTTCCTGAAAGTTTTTCCATCAGAACCCAATTTTTCTATAGAAATCAGGATTTCTTTTTAAATAACTGCCAGAAGAGAACTTTTTATTGTTGTTTTTGTTGTATCAGTTTGCAACATGTGATGTTTGGAAGTAAAAACAAGATTTTTTTCTGGAGTAGATGAGCATTGTGCAGAGGAACACATTAACCTTTTTTTCGATTACGCAACCATCCTGATCCCTTCTTCTTTTATTATACTCCATCAAATGATATTTGGAGTTCATTTTACTTACTCTCCACTGGTTTTACCCAAGGTAATTCAGGAAACTGCCCTTGTTCCAGATCACCTGTTACTGAATCACTGGTAGAATTGGCTATTAAATGTTACTTTAAAGTTTGTCTGCCTAGAGAATCTCATTAGACTTCAGCTGAAGCTTCACACAGATTGGCAATTCTATTGCCTTTGCACATTTATATTATGGCAGTTATCAACTACAACAGGTCAGAAATACAGATTATTTAAGGAATGATTGCTCATCTGTTCTTGAAATACCACATCAGAATGCTGATCCTTATTAAGACATTTTCTGCCAATGACCACGTGAAACCTCATATTTGCTCTTACTGTTATGCTCACTGATTTCTCTGAATAACACCAACAGACTATGGATCGGGTCATCACTTAGCTCCAGAAATCCTTGATCTGCATGAGTTCTAACTCTTAAATACACTGCTTTTGGTCAAATGCAGTTTTATAGCGGTCTGCAGATATAAAACATAACTTACATTACATTCACACAAGCTGTACCTCAATATACATCACAATTTGGCAATCACTTGTGATAAGCAACCATTTAATCACTTTCATTTTTTTCCTGAGACCCAGCCTGGGTTCCTTACAGAATGACCTTTGAGTCTTTGCACCATTAATTCTGCTCTTATATGACTTCATCAAGCTGTTGTCATTCCCCATATAAAAAACAAGAATCTTCTTGGACCAGGATGATTTTTCTCCTCTTAACTTTCCAATTCCTACCATGCAGAAGCTAAGCATAATGATTTTACCTGCATTTAGGACTTTAAAAACTTTAGTTAAACCTCATTTTGTGAACTATTCCAATCAATAGTATTTATTAGGATTCTTTATCTCTCTTATATATCAAACCAGCTGATGCTAAGGTCAGCAGCATTAACTAATTTCTACTCCTAATATTGTTGCCTTTGGCTCAGAATGTGTGCTCAGAGAATTTAATTTCTCATATTCTCTAATATTGCCACTTCCATCTAGGAGATATTTTATCATTTAATGGCCTTCTTTTCAACAAAGATGAACACCTGCATCTTTCCCCAAAGCAGCCCACAACCATTAAGCATGTATAGTGTCATTTGACAGTGCATCTTCTTCATTTTCTCTTTATCATATCAGAAACATTAACATACCTCAGCACATTATTTTTGCTCACTGGTATCATCTCATGTTCTTTTGTATATAGTTTTTTTTTTTCCTTAACTTTTAAGATGTCATCAATGCTCCTCAGAATTAACTTAATTTCTAGTCTCTTATGTTTTCAGCTTGCTTTTCCTTACTTGCCATCAAGGATATGTCTGAAATAACCAAAAGTTTGTTTTTTACTTTGCTGCTCCTTACACAGAAAGAGCAGAAGACACAAACCCAAAACCAAGTAAGATATTTTTAGTATTTTTTTTAAGTAAGCTGTAGAGAAAATAGACTATCAAAATTTTAAAAGTTGATTATTGAGTAACACCCAAGAAAATATACACAAATCAAAAGAAATAAACCCTCAACTACACAGACATACATTACAGGACAGCTAAAATCCACATTGCACTGAAATGAAAAAATCATGTTTGAGTGAACTCTTGTGAAGTGAAATGTCACTTCATACATTTGAGTTTAAGTCCAATTACTTTAATAAATGAGACTCTGCAACTTGAAATGCTAATAATTATGAACCTTCAATAGTGATGTTACACTGTAGGAGAAGAACTTTTGAAATGAGCACACATAATAGTCCTGTCTTTGATTGCTAAGGTAATGACAGCTCCTTAAAACTGTTCCTTCTAATTTCAACAGCTTAAAAACTTCTTAAAAGTAACACCCCTTTTGAATATAGTGGAACGCATCAGTAATGCAATTGTTTGTAGAAATCATATAAGAAATACACCAATCTGATCATAAATCATAAAAAAAAAATTAGACAACAAATTAATTCCAAGTTTATCACTTGTTAATGATTAAAGGAGGGTTTTATTTGAATGTTTTGATTTTTTTTTTTACCTTTTTTTTATTTTCCCATGTCAGGACAGTTGTTATATTACCAGTCTCAATTTGTGCCTTCAAAAACTTGAAAGATATTACACAGCTTGCTAAAAAGTATTACATAGCATAGTTTAACCATGATGACTGGATCATGGCTGTACTGGTTTAATTGTTCTAACTGACTTGTCAACATCTCAAGGAGAGTCACAGACTTTAAATATTTTTATTGACCTGGAAAGGCTGGGAGGTTTTTTTCCTAATCTAGAAAGAGTCAGCAGGGCTTAGACAAGATATTCATTGACCTGGAATGACTGCTTTTTCAGCCTTTCTTGCTCCAGAATGATTGTAAAAGACTTTTAGCAACTATGCTCTAAGTAACAGGTAATCTAATTTTCTGAACAACGTGCTGCTACACATATTGCCTTCATTTCTAAAAGCACTTTACGAGTCCATGTATTAATTACAAGAATAAATACTATATGGCATGCACAGCGTCTATTGGGTGAATTCTTTGGCACAGAATTTTACAGTGCTTTAACGTGGGTTTGTTTAGTCTCTGTTGCTGACACACTATCTGAGACTGTTTCACTAGTGCTAGGACTTTTTCTTAGCCAGAAAAAAGCAGAAAAAAAAAATATTTATTAGGAATATATGATAAAGACACCATTATCTAGAAAGATTTCTTGATTTTAAATGGTATTTTTGGAAACTGGCAGCTGTAGCAAGAGGCTGGGTTTTTGGCCTCTGTTTTAAATGCCACAGGTGAATGATTTGAAGAACCAAAACAACATTCATAATATTTTACATTGATTATGTAAACTTTTGTTTCCCATATTTCATCACACTGAGCAAGAGCTACTTAAACTCATGTTTCCTGAGGGAAAAGAGACGTGAGTTCAGAGGTTGCTGCCTAGCACATCATTTTCTAGGAGGAAATACCAAGGCCCTAGACTGGGCATCAGTCATTAATCAGGTTTTAAGCACTTAACTTCCTTGGCCCTTCTTAAACTCCTGTTGCTAGAGTTGTTTTAAGTAGGTGTGAACTTCAATTCATTAGAGGGCTGACAACACCTTGTCAGAAAAGGATCAAAGGACAATGTTTATATTGCTGTTAAAAAACCTTGACTTTTGCCCTATAAGTTTTGCATTTATAGCAAACGTCCAGTATTTGTCTTTAAGTTTGGAAAAGCTGTCTTTGCAAGCTACATATTCCTTGCTATCTAAGGTCCCCCCTGTATAAAATGAACATAATCAAGAACAAATGTAATTCCTATGGGGAAAGACATTTAATTAATGGCTTCATGATTTTCCTAATGTCATGACAGTAAATGCAAGGGGCTTTGAGGATTCCAAGACAAATTGTCCAGATCGTGGTCTAGAGAAAAAAAAATATTGGTCATCCTTGACCTGAAGTCTATCAGTTATTCTAGATACTTTATTCTTTTGTATTTTAAAACTACAAAAGATCCTAACCTGACATTGCAAGAGCATTATTACTTCTAAAGGAACTTGTTTAGAGCAATATAAACTATATAAAGAATATCTAATTATAAAGAATAGTAGGTATTTTGTAAGTCCTACACACACTCTGTATTCCCAGCTTTTAGTTGTGAGTACCCATATTACACCAAAAAATGACTGAAAATTATTTTCTATAAGTTTCTTTATTACTTAAAGTAATATAAGAGGAATTACATTCAGGTGGGGAAAGTTTCTTCATAGTATAACTTCAGGATCACGGCCTATGTGTTTGTTTTGATAGGGAACAAACATGGCAACCAGCACAATGAAATGTATGAGATATTGATAAGAACACTGCTGGTACATCCTGTACCCAGACCATAAAGATCTGATGTATTTTCTGAGACAGCAATTTTGTCTTATTTGAGGTGAAAGGAAAGAGAAGAAACACAATTCATTATCTAAATTAACAACTTAGTTTTAAATTATAACTGTTCCTCTCCATACATTTGTTTCAGAACTGACAGATTTTCAGTCATTTTTACTCAGAGAAAGAATACAACAGTTTCATTACTCCCCCCAGCAAGCAGATATTACAGGGATTAAACATTTTTTGTATCACATTTAGTAGTGAGGGTAAGATACATTTCAGCAGGATAACTTCGAAGGAAAAAAAGGCAAAGATTCCTGAATAATCAGATGATCATGCCTTCCAGAGAAAAACAACCTGGCCTGGTGTGATGGTTCAGAAACTTTTTTCTGCACACTGGAATACAAGCCTTGTCTCCATATTCTGACTATGAGCCATCACCAAAGCGAGCGCGATGTCAGAGAAGTGTGTTTGCAATTCTCTATCTCCTCTTGCTTTTTTTCCCAAATAATATCTTATTTATTTTTCTTCTGTTGAAAGGGCCTCATATGGAAATGAAACTTTATTATAAGTCACATCCTTCAAACATGTCATCCTATCCAGATTGGTGACAATGACAATGTGAAAAATCAATATACAAAGGTACTGTAAAGAAATATTTTCTTTCAATTTGTAATTTTAAAAACGTGAATGACTGCAAAGATCATTATAATTTTCAGTTAAAATAAAAATTTAGTACCCTATCAGATATAAGGACAAGGGAGAGTAGAGAGCAGAAATTATCTAGTAATCACATGTCCTTTATTTTCTTCAAAAGAATTGCTTTTGATTGAGTTCCTTAGTCTAAAAAAAAGAAGTTAATATAATAGTAGAAAAGAAAGCTAAAGTAGATATAATTTAAAGTATGCAGATAAACAATTGACAATCTTTACATGGTAATTGCTTGGTAACCAGCAAAATCATTTGTAAAACTATTTGACAAGAAAAGTAGAACACTTAGAGAAAATGCTGTTCCTAAACATGTATATGGCAGCTCAGATTTATATGGGTTAAAGTCATTCCAATTATCTAGTTGTGCTGGTCCAAGTCCTTGAATTTTTTTAGTATGGTTACCTCCATTTACAAGAGTTGTGGATTTCACCCAAATATTTTCTTTTTAAACAGGGAAGTTGGAAACCAAACCAGACTAGCTATAGCAAGCTTTTTAAAGAAACTAGTAAGTTTCAATGCAATTAGAGAGGAGACACCTGGAGCTGGAATAGGTAAGATAGTGGGTTAAAAGTTGAAGAAAGAGGACATCAAAGCAAAGCTTGCTTTTTGCTTCAGCAGAAATTTATAGAAAACTTTTTCCAATGTCTGATTTTATTGTTGCTAGAAAGATAAGAAGCAAGTGTACTTGAGAAAAGTACATAGAAACAGCTGGGAGGCAATAGATTCATTATGTTTCTCATGAGATGTACAGACCTGAAAGCCAATCAGAATGGTTTTTACTGCATGATAGATAAAGTAATAATAATCCTCCCTAAACTAGAAAAGGCTACAAAATCACCCTATGATTTCACAAGGTATAAAATGAATTGAAATTAATAATTACTGGAGAAGATGATCCAGAAACCTTTGTCAAACTAAAGAACTAGTGATTAGAGGGTGTAGGAAGGGAAGTCCTAGAGATCATCTAGTTCAACTCCCCTGTGATAGTAAGGGACATTTGGCCTGGTTAAACTTTACTAGGTTCCCACTAGGGCCCACTAATATTCATGGGACCATGTTCAAATAAATTTTGGCTGTCTCCACGAATGAAGATTCATGGAACAGATCCTGATGACTTAAAGAATGGTTGGAAACTGATTTTCTTTTAATTAGCATTTTTTGCTTCTTCTTAACCTCAGTGATATTAGATGTACAGCTAGAAAATTATATGAAATAACTCAGCGAATCACTTCTGCCATAATCTCTTTTTGTATGGGATTGTACTGAGTATTCATTGCATTTTTATTTACATATGTGTTGGATTCTACCTTCAGTTACTTCTAAAACAAAGCCTGAGAAACTGGATACTAGCAAAAACACTCCTCCATTATTTCAGGAAAGGCAAGGTAAGGCGAGGTGAGGTGAGGCAAGGAGAGGAGAGGAGTGACAGACTTCTCGTCAAAGTTTACATTTAAATTTCACAAAGCTTTGCTAGCCCATCCCTGTGGTACAAGCTGTCCACAGAATCCTCATATTATTATTTTCTGTGCAACACCAGCCATGTCATATCAAGAAACCCTTTATTTTGTTAAAGAGTGATTGTGACAGTGAGTGTCCATAGTCTCATTCAGTCTTCTACTTAACTCAACAACCTTGTCTCCATTCTGATTTTTTGGAACTGGGGCACAGTTCAGTCACTGCCCACTACAGTGCAGCAAGGGCTTTTCCAACAAATAAATAAATGTTCTCCTCCTTATTTAGCAAGTTCAATAGAAATGTCTTAGACACTGAATAAGCCTTGATCCATTAACTCATTTCACCACTAAAAACACACACACTCAATACAGCATTGGCAAAAATACTGTCAGTTAAAAAAGAAAATGCTACAGTTTTATGCAATGTCTCCTCCTCCAAAATAATAGTTTTCCTTCTTTCTCTTTCATCTGATCACATTTTGAAAGCTTTTTTTTTCATTTATATAGCTTTTTTCTTCTTCATTTTGTTAGCTTTTTCCTCTCCCCTGAATTCTGCAGTGAGCAGACTGTATGCACACACACACATACACATCCACCCCCACCCCCGCTCTTTCTCAGTCTCTCTGCTTTTAGCAATAATTTGCACATAATGGAACAGCCATAGGGGGGTTTGATCAATGACCTCTGTCTCGGAGATGCTGTTCCAAGGGAAACACATCTGCCAACATAAAGTATTGGAGCAATCATAGCTCAGTGAGCGTCGTAATAAGCAACTGTTACACTGGAGCCATCAGTCATGTTCAGTTACAGACCTGAAAGGATATGGCACCTCAGGGAGCAATGTCCTTCCATAAATTTGGGCAGCAATGAAGAATGATTTGCAATCAAGTAATAAAAGGCCTAAAAAAGGTCCACCACACATACTAACATCCAATACAGCTGACAAAGAAAATAAAAAACCTTGGCATTGTTTGCTCGTTATGTAAACTACACAGCTGTCCAAGCAATTAAGATATGATTTTGGGAATTCTCTCGTAAAAATTTGCTAACAGCGCTTCCACTTGTGAAAGTGACATTCTTCTTTATCAGTAAAGTGCATTTCATTAAGGTAATGCAATTTCATCTAGCTTAATAGTAGGAATTGCTTAACCTTATGGCAAGAGTACGTAAACAACATAAAATTAATGACACTCCATGCATTGTGGGAATAGATTTGCATTAGTGACAGCATTGATCAAGTAATAGAGAAACTAACATGCACTTCAAATTGTTAGTACTCTAGGGATTCCTGTTCACTATCTGCAAAGTCATATTTCTGGTCTTCTGGTTGCAAAACTGTTAGAAAATATAAAATTCACAGTAAGCTTTGCAATTTTTTAGTACTAACACTAATGAAATAAACATGATAAAAAAGGCATGAGTCTGAGGGGATCCATCTTCACAGGCAGGCTAAAAATATAAATGGAACAACAGAGATGTACAATGTCTTCTAGAAATGATTGACTATATATGTGCAGCAGCCTCATGATTCAAAAGGTTTTTTTCTTCCATTCTTTCAGATAAGAAAATTTTTAAATGCTGCAGACACCACTTAATGTTTTGATATTTTTATGAATCCATCTACAGGAATGTTTATTATGCTTATATTCTTTATTTCTTATTATTTCTGCTTCTACCATTAATGGTATGGCTGTGTGGTTTTGCAAGGTATTATGGGCTGGATAATTGTCTAATATGTAAGGTTTTCCCATGTCAAAGTCAAGAAAAAACACCGAGGACATCTAAAGTCACATCAGCTCGAGAAGGATCTTCAGTCTTTTGTACTTCCTTTCTTCCAGAAATGAGGTTTTCAGATACACACAACACAATATGAGTCAATCAGCAGAGCTTGTTTTGGGTAGTCCGACCCCTGTCTTATCAGAGATGTTTTTCTCAGGCCCCTATTGATGCAAAAGGTTAGGAAACCTCTGACTGCTTAGAGAGGCTTTGTTACTTCCTTAAAAATCTCCCTTAGGCTAGCACAAACATGTCAATCCATAGAAGTAACCCCTATTAAAACAGCTAAATCTTGACTGTTAGTATTTATATACTGCACTGAAGATCAGCTTTCATTTTTTCTGTGTTTCAGAGGAACAACTTAATAAAACTTGTCTGAAATGCTCTCATTTTATTAGTGCATGCCCTTGTTTTCTCACAGTCCAATTAAACGTTGTGGTTTAAAACCAGCTGGGAATTAAACTCCAAATTAGTCTCCCTCTGGTGAGAGAGGAACATAGGCAGAGGCTATGGGCTGAGATAACAATTTACTGAAAACAAACAGCAAGAAACTAACAGGAACAGCAACAACACATTAATAATGAAAGTGTACAAAAGAGAGAGATATTTACACAAAAATGTGCTCACCACCCTGACCCAGCATGGCTGCTGAGACAAAGAAAAGTTGTTGGACATTACCAGTGCTGGCACCACATGGCCTCCTGCAACAAAGGAAAAAATGGCAGACATTACCACAGCCCTGCAGTGACAAACTCCCCTTCCCTGAGCCAATGGACAAATTATGGACAAAACACCCCAAGCCAGATTGTCCACATCGCTCCATTCTATCACGGCTCCATTCTATCAGTGCTCCCGTGGTCCGAGCACACTGCCGGGTTCGGCGCTATTTGGCTGGACTGGGCTGGGCTCAGCTCGGCTCCGTTCTGCTCAGCTGTGTTTATCACTTGGACTTGCACTCTCCCTCGGGAAAGAGGAACAAAATGGTGTGGCAGCCGCTGAGTGGTGGCCGCTCCTTCCCCCGAAGCTATGTTCCCAGCAATGACAGGAGTGGTATGGAACAGCGAGCTGGCCGTGCCCACACGGCCCTGGGCTCTGCCGCCTCTCACAACTGTGAGCAAACCTGGGTGATGTGTCAGCAGGAAACACATCGCAGAGATGATGGAAAGTAGGGAAATGGGGAATGCTATAGCTGAGACTGGCAAGACATATCCAACAAGGAGTGCTACTTCTGGGACTTTTATTTTGGTTTGGTTTACAACTTATTGTTTATTTTAGAGCTTTTAATTTGAAAGACAAAAGCTAACTCTGTCTCTCTCTTCCAGATGCAAGACATAAATGGAAGTATTACCTGTAAATACTCTTCACTTAATTAAATTCATAACTGAAAAAATGCTGCAGATATTCCTGCTCAAGCAACATGCACATAGTAGACAAGCTTACAACACAGTAATAGCCTCAAGTCTCCTTAAGCAATAGCAGTGTAAGGTGTTATTTAAAAATAGGGTAGGTGACACTTTCATTTAATATTGGGCTAGACTCCTTGTTCAAGGAGTCCATTTCATATAGAAGTTATTCTTCAGCAGGAAAAAGATTCAAAGTTATGAAACAAGAGTCATGCAACTAGAGGGAAAGGACGTTTTACTAGCAATCAGTCAGGTCCTTGACTACAGAGGCCTACAGTGGAAAATCCAACAAAGAGCAAATTCCTCTTATTTAAGATACACCAGTATGTCATTCCAGATGGCAGACCAGACATATTGCTGGATTACTGAGAGCAGAATAGAATGACCAGTATAAATCTGAAGCCTAAAAACCTAAATCTGTATAATTCCTAAACCCATCAACAGGACAATTTTTAGATACAGAACAAGCAGGTCTCTGTATGGATATCTCTAAACCAAGTAAGAAGAGGATTAAGAGAATGCTTTGTACAAGTCCCTAAAGGCATTTGTTCTTAAACAGTTTACCGCTTTACTGCTATATACAGTAGGACTCCAGGATATTGTAGTTCACAGTGTTAACTTATGACAGGGCAACTAGTCCTAAACAATGCTTGCAGGGTTTTGTAAGTCTGAGGCTCAGATTTATGAAATAAGCCCTTTTAAAAATATTTCAAAAGGGCTTATTTCATTAATGAGCCATTGTAAACCCAAAGAAAAACCCATTTCTTTGGGTTTTTCCCTCTTTTTGCATGTCAGGCTACAGCTAGTCTAAAAAAGCTAGGCAAAGAACCTATTGTCTTTAATTGCTATTATCCATCAGAAAGTCCTCTTTACAGGGAAAAATTACACTTCATGATAAATCTACATAAGAGATCGCTGCATTTTTCATAATTTAGCCACCCATTCTAAGGAGGATATCAGCCTGACAGTGGGCATTGCAGGTTGTGCTAAGCAGCTATCCAGAAACTGTTAATTTCTAGGGGTAAATCCTGCAGGTAGTTTTTATTTCTAAACATGAAAGCATTACATTTTTTCAGAGTTTTTCCAGTTATATCTCCCAGGGCTTACAGAAAGCCTTGATATGCAAGAAAAATACAGGGGCAAGACCCCCATGGATTTAAACAGAGGACAGTTCCCATGTACTAAGACCAAAATAAATTGAAGTTCTTCTGGAAAGGGATCAGTGGGCCATCATGTCTTAATTCTCTAATACTTTGTCTTAATACTGTAACACTTCTATGATTCAGGCACAAAAAGCTTTGTTGTCCAAATATGATTCTCCAGTTTCCACAGAATTGTTTATTGCTATTTACACAGATGAGCAAGTTTTTCTTAAAAGGTAATCTATCAATACTGGCTTCAGTCTTGAATGGATACCTAATTATGAGTGAATAAACAGCAGATCTGAGGGAAGGGGAGACAGATTTGAATACTTTACTTCCTTCTCATTTCTGATAAGATTTATGTGAATCAGATGATTGTGTCTATCATATCATGCTTTTTAATATGTACTTCCTCTGTGCCCCCAACACAGAGTGCTGATTTCTGCACTATTAAGTTAGAACTTAATATTTTCCCTCCTTTTTTCCATCTCAAATATCTTTATTAAAAAGTCACTACTGTTGTCATTTTGTAAGTGAGGACACATGGTCCCCTTTGCATCAGTGAGAATTTTTGCAGCCATGAGGGCTCAACAGATCATAAAATAAAAATTATTAAATGTTCTGCATCTTAGTTAGATGCACAAAATCTTAGTGGCCAAATCTTAGAGCACAAAATCTTAGCAGCCAAAATCAAGGTACCTCTTATCTTTTGGGTTTAACAAAATAGAAATACCTTATGAGTGAATTTCATCCATGAGTAGAGCATAACTCTCTTGGATTTTCAAGTACTTATGGTAAATTGCACCATTTGATAATAAGGGTGAAATTTTTAAAAGCTTATTCCATCAACCATGTGTTTTATGTCATAATTAAAATATTCAATTTCGTTGAAAGCCACCTATATCACATATAACTTCTTCTGATTAGATACACACTTGTTTCAGTGACAAAACAGCCTCTACATTATCTCCATAGACAAGTATATATTGGACTCCTTAACATCCAACACTTGGCACCAGAACTATGAAGATGTTGCCTTACCTAACACAGCATAACTATCATGAAGTGGAAATTAATTAACAAATATATTCCTTTTATTTTTCTTTCTCTTCTCTCTGGCCCTCATCATTCAAATCTAACGTATTCTGGATGTGTAAGGTAGAAAAACAGACAAAAGCCACTCAGTTCAGACGTGTCTCTTTCATCACAGACAGACAATAGTGTCAACGCTGTTTTCCTTATGGATAAGATTTAGGGGAGCTTCCATGTAACGGAAGGTGCTAACACGTCCTGAAAGCTGAATGTCTGCTTTACACAGGACAGTGACTAAGAAAGATTTCGTTATTTTAAGGTTTTTGATAAGATAAGTAGGCCAACTGGAGACTTCACCATTTTGGAGAAGCTATAAATTCTGATGTCACGTTCTAAAGTTGCAGTACCCTATATTTGTTATTTATTACATTTAAACATAAGACCAATAAGAACTATACTTCATGACACTCCCATGGATATGTTGTCTATAATTCTGATACTTCAATTTAATTCAAAACAGGAAATAGTTTCCATCCAATCCATCTCTCCAATACCCCAACTATATTCCTGGTCTGCTTTAAAATATTTTATAGGATATAAAAAGTCTGTATACTAGGCATTTGTCAACTAGTAAGTCTATTGTTCACTTGGAATGCCAGGTGACTTCATAACTTTATATTCATTGGCAGTCATTGCCAATACTTTTGTAAGTTTACCCGACCTATTTAATTACTATTGAGCTGCAATTAAAAGCTTTCTCTTCATTTCCTTAAACAATAGTTACTTGAAACATAATTTGGGCTAGACTCATACAGATTTGGGGGTTTCAGAGGAAAAAACCCAACAAAAACAACAGACAGTATTTTGGCATTACTTTTTGGCTTTCAAATAACAAGGTAGAGTGAAAAAAAAAAACCACCACAATTAATACATCAGAGAGCTCTGCCAGGCTTTTATAGCAATACAGGATTTTTTTTGGCTATAAAGAAACATATTGAATCTTCAGAGCACAGCCCATTCTTCACTGCTTCAGTTGTCTTCTTTTGTTTACAAGTCCCTGCCATCCTTCTCTGTGAATTGAATGCTAAACTGTCTCTGGAGAGACGTTATATTGCTTACAGAATGCCTCAGCAGATGGTGCTTCCTGTTGCAACAGAAGGCTGTGATTACACCTGAACTCTTCAAGAACTCTAACTTACACAGAAAAACAAGATAAATGGAAGTCTTACAGCTCTATCCTTTTCCTCCTCTGTTCTCTCACCTTCAGGAAAAAAAATATCTAGGTTTGGAAACTGCTAACATTTTACCACAATAGTTTGGCCCAACCTCCATTTGCAGACATTTGATCACTCCGTACCTTGTTAGAGCACTGCTTATTATAGTCATAAAATGGAAGAAACCTCCACCAGGAAGAGTCCATAAGCACAAAATGAAGCACCATGAAAACCACAGGATTCAAATGTTCAGTGTTCTATATCAGTTTGCTATTGAATGTGAAATGGACACTTTTACAGAAGTGTCCATTTCCTTCTTTGCAGGAAAAGATTAATCCCGTATTTCCACCTCATCTATTAATTTCTGTAAAATGTAAAGCTAATTTTGGGACCATATAACTTAAAACCAAGAACCATGGCAGCATAATAGGAAGTTAAATATGTAGATATTCTCTTAATAATTATCAGGTAAATAATTACTATTGAAAGGCAGTCATCTGAAATAAAGATTTTCTGTAAGTTACTTTTCACTGCCTCTCCTCTATATCCCCAGTACTGCTCTGTATGGTTTCTACAGACAGCTTGAATAGCTCATATGGATAAGGAAGGACAGAAAAGGGACAATACTACTCTTTGCATGTATTAGTCATGCAAATTAGTCTTTAATCTTTCCTTTTCTGTTGTGTGACTGCATTGGGCTCTGCCTACCTCTTCCATGGTTCTTTTGACCTTTGATTATCTTCAAGCTTTCAGCACTCATGTAGATTCAAATCAAAACCAATGTTTAATTTGTTTTTTGAGTTCCAGGTGGCCAGGGACCTCTTGAGACCTTGCAAAACAGAAACAGATGAGAATAGGTCCAAGTCCTTTTCTTAAAGGAGTAGATGGATCTGCCCACCTGTTAGAGTCTATTCACTGAAGCTGGAAAGGCTGCATTCATCTGTGGTTTTGTAGCCAAATTACAATATTTTCACCAAAAATGGATCCCTATCACAGATGACCTGATCCTTCCCCCCCATTCCCTACTGAACTAGAGAGAAAATTAAATATGTATCTGGGTTTTGCAACTTTTATCAACTCTCACGTTTTACATAGATGATTCATCAGTTTAACTGTAAACCTTAGCAGAACTAAGTCTTTGGTGTTTTCTGTGAAATTTCAAAAGTCTCACTGTACAAAATCATTTATAAAAGCTACTAGTTAAAAAAAAATCACCTCAGTGTTGAAATCTTACAGGTTTCAACACTTCATAATTTCTTAACATTTTTTATGGGTGTGTTTTTCCCAAGACATTCTGGCAAATCTGAACAGCATCAGGCCATGACTAATTTCTTTTTCAAGGACAAAAAACCCTTACCTTATCAGGCGATTGTCAATAAAAAAACATCTCTTCTTACCTTCTCTGAGCTGAGGATACAGCTATACATTGTAACAGAGGAATCCAACAGTAGCCAACTAATTGTTTTACTGCAGAGTTTCACTCTTTTACCAAGCTCCGACCAGACCTGTCCTGTTTCCAGCGGGTCTTTCTACTTGCCCCTGCGTCTATGTTCCCTCACACTCCTCTCTGTAGGTGCTCTCCACTCTCTCCACACCAGCACAGCCCAAGGGAGAAGAACATTCTCAGGCCCTTGTGTTTGTTGCAACATTTCCTACTAACTCAAGTGTCTTCTTATGACTAACAAATAAAAAGAATTTATGTGTGCTGACTGCTTATTTAAGAATTAGGATAGCACTCAGTATTAAATTAATATGGGCCTATCAGGTGTTCTAACAAGAGGCCTCAAAAGAAGATGTGGGAGAATATGTAGAATTCAGTTCAAATAATATTTCATTCTAAAACGAGTATCAATTCCCATTTTAGTCAGCTTGATTAATTTCTTTTTGTGGTGGTTTGACCAGGAAGAAGTGGGAATTCTGGGAAGCTGTGGTCAAACCAATGAAGGTTTTGGGTTTGAGACTGACACCTGGTGTAGCCAGTGGGGTTTGGACACACCTCCGAGAATACACAGGGGTTAAAAAGCAGGGCACTGCCCTTGGATCTCTCTCTTGGGACGTCGCAGCGCAGAGGTCAGATCTCTTCCCCCGTCCAGCCTCTGCTGCTGGGCGGGGGGAGGGGCAGCCATGCGGTAGGCCCGGGGCCTGGACAGAGATGGGGGTGAGAAAGCCTTCAAGGATGGAAGGGTGGAGGAGCCCCAAGAGACATCGGGCAGCCATTCCCCCCCCCAGGAGGGAGAGAGAGGGAGAGTCGGCGGTGATAGCAGCCGGCCCAGGAGGAGAAAGGGGGGGAAGGGTGCAGCCCGGCCGGCCGCAGCAGCAGCAGCACGTGTGGGAGTATCATCGTTCTGAGATAGACAGAGACTGAAAACTTTTAACCCTTTCTTTCATGATTGGGGCCTTGCAAAAATGCTAATCCTCCTCGAAGCTGAATAAGAAGGGAGATAAGAGATGAGATGAGACAAGGACCTGGCCCGAAGAACGTGGAGATGATTGGATGGGGAGAGATGATTTGGAGTGGCCTTTTGGCTGGACTTTTCTTGTGGCCATGGACTCAGTTGTTCCTGTGACACAGACTGCATTTAGGGGGAGGCAGTGCCTCAAAACCAGGAGGGTTCATTCGTGAGGACCCCCCGGCCCCAGGGGGTTGGAAAAATATGGGGGGGACAGATGTCCCAAAGCAGAGACTGTGCCTTTTTGGAGTGAGACAAGGCATCCTTGAAAGACAACCCTAAAAGCAGCTCTGGCCATGCCTCAGTGGTGAGAGCACTGGGCATGGAAGGAAGATGTCACAAGCGGCAAAAGGACTTTTTCCGGGCGGTGCCGAAGTGACAAGGAAGCACACGAGGTTTCAGTGTGTTTCCAGGAGAAGCCTATGGAACAAGAAGGACTCCTTTCCTCTTCATGAACTGCAGTTTGAGTATACTAAAGTGTGGGGCCAAGGCTGGGCAGTTGATGATTTGGGAGAATGTATCGGATTGGGAAAGTCAGGTAGTGGGGAGGAGGAAAAGTGGTTTTTGTAAGGTTTTAAATTTTTTTCTTTTCCTTATAGTCTTTTCCTATTTTCCTGTAGTTTAGGTAATAAAGTGTTCTTTATGTTTAAGTTGGAGCCTGTTTTGCTTATTCCTGGTCACATCTCACAGCAGACACCAGGGTGAGGCATTTTCATGGGGGGCACTGGCTCTGTGCCAGGCTCAAACCATGACACTTTTAGATGTCAGTTGATATAGATCTGCCTAGCTACATGAATACTTAAGCATAATGAGCAAGTATAGGAACTGGATAGTAACACCATTTTTGTTAGAAACACAAAAATGAGAAAGTAAGTCACAATGATTCGGACAAGAATCCCCATAGGCTGTAAAGCACTTTTAAACGCATGAAAAGAGATAGCAACATTTTCATCCACATTAAAGATACACAGGTCAAAACCTGGTGGTCATCTCAGATTCCTTCACTTCTTTGCCCTGTACATCCATAACAATGGCAAGTCATGCCACGTCTCATCTATGATGTTTTAAAAACTTCTTCACCAGTCATTCTCCCATTGTAGTGGAATAAAATATTACAAAAAAAAAAAAAACAAAAACAAAAACAAAAAAACCCAAATCAACAAAAAACCTCCTTACTTCAGTTTTGCTGAATAATATATTGCATAATTATGTACATGCCTTATCTCATGTTTTTTACATCCTTCTATACTTCCTTTACTATCCTGCATTCTTAATGTATGCTCATTTGCTCATATACAGTTTCATCTTTCTCATATTTACTTCCTGTTTTCCTACAGTTATTCATCTCTTGGTGCCAGTTAAGTAATTTCATCTCTTAGATGACTCCTCTTAGAAAAAAAGCTCTGTCCCTAAGCTATCTATTCAGGTAATCTTCTACACTAAATTTCCTATTAAAAACAAAACAAAAAAAACCCCACAGTGACCCCTGGCCTCCCAAAAACCCAAGAAACTATAAAAAATATATATTTTATGTAATGGTAATAAAAGAACAAATAGACAAAAAAATTTAAAAGCTGTTTGGTCACTGTAAGGCATATCTTTACACCTTTACTTGGCTGATGAAAATAAATGGCTCATTGGCTGTACAAAATAGAATTGTTGCCTCTTATAAATGGTGAAGTTAAGCCTTGAACTCAGGTACATTTAAAAAACTCTGTGTCCTCAGCCATTAATTCCAATGCATGATTAGCACAGTTACATTTGCAGCAAAGCAGCCAGGACAGACTCAGACAGCCAAAAATCTACACCCAAGGAAATGTTATATTTTCATCCTGGTGTCCATGCATAGTCATGGCTTGCTTGCCATGCGTATCAGAGAAAGCCATTTCTTTCTTCCCTCTTTGACTGGTTCAGAAATCTCCTCTATTTTTTAATTTCACACATTTTTCCTAATACTGTGGAGAACAATGATTCCTGTGGCTTTTTCTAGAATCTGGACAAAAATTTGGGACCTGACCGCCATCCCAAGAACAATAGGATTTCTACTGTCATCATGAGGTTTTTTTCTGAATAGATTCTTTTTACTTTTTATGACAGAAAATCAGCTTACATCTTTCCATATTCATATGAACACCTTAATATTCTTCTTAATGTTCTTTGGGGCCTCTAAAGGGCAATAATTCTTTGTGCATTTTTGTGAAGTGCTTCACCAAACAGGGAGCTATCCCAGATATTGCCAGAACATTTCAAAACTTACCACATTCCATTTTTCATGGCTTCTGGTTTGGAATGAATGTTAGGAGGACAATGATGGAAGGAAACTGGTTTAAGCAAGCACTGAAGCAGCAGACATTAGTGGTGTTATATGGAAAGAGCAATGCATTCAAACAATAAACCTCCCTTACAAGATACATGCAAAGATGGATCACTAGTTCTCTCTACAGAGGTTTCAAAGCACTTTTTTAGAGGTAGGCAAAAAGATGTTTGATAAATTTTACATTCCAACAGTACTAGAAATAACACATTTTGCTGAATCTTCAAATATCAGCATATCAGCTGCTGTTCATCCTTTTCCCCATCTGAGGAATAATAATGTGACACCTATTAATGAAGTAGCCAATGATCTTCAAGACCTCTATATCCCCACCCTCACAGCTATGTTGTCATGTATACTGACATTTTAGATATACTTCTTAGATAGGCTAGTGAAGGGGGGAAAGGCAGAAGGCCTGTGTTTTCATAGGAATGACACAAATATTACTGATAAACTGGTTAAATGGAGATCCATAAAATTGACAGAAAGTCAGTGGTAGGGTACAAAACGCAATCCAAAGCCAACTACTGTCATTAGATAAATATCCTTACTTTCATATCCCCTTTTCAATGCAAAGTTTTTTTTCCTTGACTTTACTGGAACATTTTACACAATCATCAGGAAAGAGATGAGTCAGACTTTAATATCAGACATGGCAAGACAGTTATGTTTCTCTACATTGCAAATATCACCAGGTTTTCAGATCTAAACTTTAGTGTTGCATGCATTTCAGCACAAACACTAATCAGAATGAAGATCATGACATAAAAAGACCTCCACAAATCTAGGGTCTCCCTTCTTCCAAGACTTCTGAAGGGCTTTTGAGATCAGCTATTTTCAGGAAGGTCCACTGTCAATATCTGAATAAAATCAGATATTCTGCTTCTCCAGAGGACATTGCCAAATGAGATAATCAAGATGCTTATTAAATTTCATTGCATGTTTACCAGGCTGCAATATTGGTTATTTTAAAAAGTCTCATGCAAGAAAATTTCATACTATTTCCAGTTCAAGTTAATTTAAATTATTAAGTGCACAATAAAAAAAAATCATATAAATATAAAATTTTAATATAAATTTTAATAAATTTATATTAAAATTCTTAAATACTCATATTTTGCATTTTTTCTCTCTAATCAATGACTGAGAAAACAATGTGTAATGCATACTACGAAAAATAAAATGTGGTTTACAATAAGTAGTAATATGTACTAATACAACATGTACATGTTTACAACATGTACTAATTGTAGAAAATTTGACAAAATATCAATGACTTTTAATTTGGTTTTAAGGCCCTTCCTCTTGAGACACATACATGCAACAGTGACTCATGTTGGCAAAAAGTACATGTCCTTACAACATTTTTAAGATAGCAACTATCTTCTCAGCTAAGTTTATTATTACTTTGAAGAAACAAACTCATCTAACAGAATCCAAGTGTTGAAGCAGAGGAGCAGACGTCTTAGGGAAGTTCTCCGGTTGAGAAATGACAGGCTCACTAAATAGTTATTTTCTCTATGTAATATGCAATTTAAGCACTGAGATATAGAAGACCCAGAGGAAGGAAGAGATAAGGTTTTCAAACATCTGACTGATGGTCCATTTTTTTTCCAATTGTCTTGTTAGATTATCAAATTTGAGTCAATAAATATATGGTTATTACTTTTAAATATGGAGCAATATCTAATTGAAATCCCAAGCTATCTTTTGTAATGTGAACTTACATTTATTGGAAAGCTGAATGAGGTGTGGAATCAAATCATGTTATCTGATGTATTTTATACTTTAAAAGTACATATTTTATTTTTTTTCCTGCATGGTTGATGAAGGCAATTCTAAATGTGCCCACCAATTATCAGCTAACCTGTAAACAAATTCTTTGGCTTGGTTAATTAACAATTACTATTCAATAGTCTCCTAAAATACTATATTTCCTAGCTACCAGTCAATATCTTTGCATTTGACCAAAGATGTCAGGTAGTATAAAGTCACTTTCTTTCCAAAGAGTTCTGCTGGACACTGTCTTTTTGATTAAACCCTTCAGGTTTCATTTTGTATTGAAAGAAATTATATTTTCTTTAGCTTTTGACAGATGTAGGTACATAAAGTGATACTGATTCAAAAAGGGTGTTCAATCAAACATTTCAACACTGCTTGTATGAAGGTATCATCATTTCCAGAAATTCGTGTTCCTCCTCCTCTTCTGGATGCAGGGGACCGAAAGTGCAGAAGGACACTACAGTAATTTTGTAACATATCTGAATAAGTATCTTTGTTCATTCATGGCATTGGTATTCGTAACAATATGTAAGGAGTTTTCCTTCCCCCCCCCCCCATGCATTGCTAGGCATCATAGAAACTTTGGGAAAGAATCACTATTCCAGCCACACAGGGTCTTTTTAAAGCTCTCTCCTCTCTACCAGCACCAAGACTGACACCTGGTGCCCAAGCCAAGGATGCTGTTCAGCTCCTAATGAAAACACCCATCCAAATTAACACTGATTTCCAATAAAATGTATTGATTTAGCAAGGCTGAAAGACTCCCATCCCTTTTACCCACCAATTTACATACATATTCTAATTTTCATTCAAATCTATTGAAAGTGTAGCAAGCTTATGGACCATGATTACAGCCTTGTTCGTCCCTTAACAGTTAGAGTTGCTGGATCATTAATATCAATAATGAGCTAGAACAGCAATTAGTGTCTTAATGAAATATGCCAGAAATTACTGATTTATCATTATATTTGTCAGTAAGAATATACTATGGAATAGCAGGGTTGGCAATTATATCATTCCACACACTGCAAAACTACAAGTTTTTCCTAGAACGTATGTAAGAAAAATAATCATAAACACTGTAATTTTATTTCCAAACAATTTGGGAAAAAGTCACAGCATGTAGTACAGCAAGAAAATCCAGCAATTTTTTAAAACTGCAAACTCTTATGTGCTGTCTGTTAAACTGCTATTTGTTTGACAGATTTTCTGACCCATTGCCTTCTTCTTCCAATGTTTCTCTTTTCACCAGTTTTAAACTCTGTATCTTCATTCTCTTCAAGGACTAGATTTCAGACACTTTCTCTCATTAAACTGGCTCAGACAAACACTGCCAGGCTGCTTAGCCACTCCATTTTTCTCCTTTCTTTTGTGTCTATTTTCCAAAATCTGTGGCAGAGCAAGGTCCTAAAACTAGGTTTGATCCTCATATATCACTTATGCATTTTCTAATGAAGTCATTGAAATATGGATCTCAGAGATGTGCTGCTTGTAGTGTACAAAAAGTATTTCTAATCTCATCTTACATAGATACCATTTCTACCACTCCATCTTCTCCAACATTTCAATTTGATTGCAGCAGGAAGAATCATGCTAAATTGAGGGGTTTTTAAGAGCATGTCACTGTATATTTCACCAGAGTTTTAACATGAGTTTCTGAATTAACGTCTTGAATAATTATCCTCTGTTTTAGGATAGAGAAAATTCACATCTTTTTTATACAGTTAGAGGCATTTTATTATTTTTTTATACTCACATAGGTATAAAAGTATGAGGTATTCTAAATGCCTTATATTATTTAAAAACTATCAACAGCCAACAAAAAAAAAACCCAACACAAACAGAAAAAAGACCAAAAACCAAAATTTAAAAACCCAACGCAATCCAAAATTTTATATTAATTCTGTTTTCATTTATTCTAAGTTTCAAATTATGTCCATTGATCAGAATATGCCATTACAGCAACAGGAAAGATCACTTTCCTTGAATTGTTTGCCAGCAAAGACCAGAATTTCTGGACGATAATCAGCAAAATACAAAGTAGCCAAGTTAAGACAAACTCTCTCTTGTCATTAGTTATAACTCAGCAGTTTTTTATATAAAAGTTTGCATCAGACATTTAAACAGAATGATTCCTAGTGCTCAGCTGTTTGGAACAAATTTATGCTGCAGATGCCCTGCTACTCAAGTTAAATTCTTTTGGATTCTTTCTTCAGCATTTTCCAAGAGTTCCCTGGGAAGATGCCTGCATGGCTTATAAAGTCTAACACTCTAAGAAAACACATGCTAGCCTATTCTAATAAAAGTGACATTCAAATATGAGCAGTGAAGAAAAAGTCACTACGTGGATGAGCCCCATGTTTGGTGTTGCAGTTTATTTGTAGTCTCACTGCGACCAGCATCCCAAATGAATATTTGCATTACATAGTTACAATTTCTCAAGATGTTTGGTAGAATGGACTTGTCATGTAGTCAAATCACTGTAGGAAGGATAAGGATATTCTCCCACCACTATCAGATAGTTCTCATGTTGGAAAAGAAATGAAATTTAGCAAAATGTTTTATTATAGTTTAGTTATGAGTTTTGTGTGAATTGGTTTGTAAAAATAATTTTGTAGCCGTTGATATTATGTGATTGAGTTTTGTGTAACCCTGGCAAGTAGCTTTAGAAACCTAATAAACATTAAGCCAGGGTAGGAGAGTAAGAAGACTAACCGGTTTGGGGATAGCATACAATAGGACAGGTAGAAGATTTATGATTTTGCTCGTGAACTAGGGAATGTATTACAAGGGTCCGTAGTTTGGCGAAGGGCCACTGTTTCTTGGAGACTTTGTTATGAATTGCTTGTGTATAAAAGGAAAACACCCATGTGTGAATTTTGGGGTTCTGTTTTTGGGGACGCTAGTCCGCAGGCCCCCGGGCCCTTCAATAAAGCGCCGCACAAAACTTATCCGAGTTTTGTGTCCTTTATCATTCGGGCAACAGTTTTCTGGCGACCGCGGCAGGACTCCGAGGGTTGCTGGGGCGGTTCGCGTCCCGATCCACTCCAAGCCGGCGCCGAGCACTTCTCGGAGGAGTCATCGGGTCGTGCCCGACCCCCCGCGCCTGTCGGACGACTGCAGAAGGTAAGCCCGAAGGCGCTTTATATTGGAAAAAGGTGATAATTGGATTTGGTTTGGTGGTTAATAGAAAAAGCCTAGGCTCCGGCCATAAGACGTCTAGGGTATGCAGGTCCGGAATTCGCCTCCTATTGTTTTTTTCTTGGAGAAGGACGGCGAAAAGGTATATTGGTTTATTGGGATTAAAGGTGGAATAGAAAAAAAAAAAAAAAAGAAAAAAAAGAAAAAAAAAAAAGAAAAAAAAAAGAAAAAAAAAAAAAAAAAGAAAAATTAAAGGCTGTAATATGATATCTTTTAAAACTTTTAAAACTTTGGTGCAGGCCAATGGAAAAATACCTGGAAATACGCCATTAGGTTGTATATTGAAAAGGTGGAAAGGCGAAGGCTTTTCTCAAGAGTTAGATAAGAGCAAAATGATAGATTATTGTAACCGTTGGTGGCCTGAATATGAGATTGGGGAAGTGGGATGGCCAGTGAATGGTACACTGGAATTGGAGATAATGGAATTTTTGATGCACTTTTTAAGGAGGAATGAGAAATGGGATGAAATAGCATATTTAGATTTGTTTTTCGTTTTATATCGGAAAGAAGAATGGCAAAAGGAGTGTGGTATTTTGGTTTTACAGATGAATGATGAGAGCGGGTGTGTTGGATGTAGAGAAAGAAAGGAGTGTGATTTGTATCCCCCGATTGAAGAAGATTTGTCCTATTGTGTAGCACCTCCGAGGGGTCCGGTTGTTCCTAATGTACCTTTTGCTCCTCCTCCTGACATAACTATAAAAAGGGCATCTAGTGAGAGTGACAGTGATACTGAAAAGAGTGAAAGTATTAAAAGGACTCCGTTAGCAGAGCGGACTCGCCAAGGAAGGAAGGGGCAGAAGGGGCCACAGTTAATTGCGCCGTTAAGGGAAGCTGTGGGACCACAGGGAGAAAGGATACTTATAAAGGTGCCTTTCTCTCCAGGGGACTTGGTAATATGGAAACAATCGGCTGGAAGTTACCGGGAGGATCCCGAAAGGGTAGCAAGGGTGGTTAAAATGGTGATAAAAACTCAGAATCCGGACTGGAATGATTTACAGGTATTATTGGATACTATAATGGATTCTACAGAAAAGGAGATGGTTATTAAAGCTATGAGAGAAAAGGCTCGTGAGGAGATTAGGTTGCAACAACTAAATGAAACAGTTGATGAATTGGTGCCAAGTGAGGAACCCAGGTGGGATCCAAACTCTACGGGAGGAATAAGGGCTGTAAAACGATATCAGGAATTGTTGGTGGAAGGAATTAGAACAGGAATACCTAAGACTATGAATTGGTCTAAGCTGTATTCGGTCAAGCAGGACAAGAATGAGTCTCCGTCTGCCTTTTTGGAACGGTTAAAAGACACGGCTCGGAAGTTTACTAATTTAGATGTAGAAGATCAATCAGGGAAACTTCAATTGGCATTATTGTTTTTAGGGCAATCACAAGAGGATATTAGGAAAAAGTTACAAAAGCTGGAAGGGGAGGATACTCGGAATTTGGATAAAATGTTGGAGGTAGCATGGAAGGTATACAACAACAGGGAAAAAGAAACTGCAAAAAGACAACAAGCTAGTATTTTGGCTGTAATGCAACAGACAGGGGCAGGAGGAAAATTCATTAGGGGACGAGGTCGGGGAGGAGCTAATTGTAGACAGAGGGGGATGATGAGAAGTCGGGGAGGATTTGGGTTTGCACCTAACACGGGGAGGTTGGATCCAAACCAGTGTGCATTTTGCCGACAATTGGGGCACTGGAAAAATGAATGCCCGGTTAGAGGGGGGAATATGGGGTTAGTTGGGAATACTCATGTGGGAGGATTTACGGGAGGACCAACAGAGGCAGCTCAAGCACTAGTTTTGGGAAATTATCAGAATCAAAGCTGACTAGACAAAGACCTGAGGGTAGTTTTAGAGATAGATGGGAAGGGTCAGGAATTTATGGTAGACACTGGAGCTACATATTCTGTACTTAATAGATTATTAGGACCTTTGAGTGACACAACTGTACAGGTGGTGGGGGCAACAGGGAAGCTAGAGGAACAACCATTTTTACAACCTTTAAATCTTAGGTTCGGGGGGAAGGAATTGGATCATCAATTTTTGTATATGCCAAATTGCCCCACACCCCTTCTTGGCAGAGACCTATTGTCCCGACTTAATGTGAAAATAATATTTGAAGGGAGAAGGGTGAAATTGGAGATACCTGAGAAACAAATAGCAGGCATTTTTGTGATTAAGGAAGTAGATGCCTCTCCTATTCCAGAAGAAATTGAGCAGGCTGTAGTACCCTGGGTGTGGGAGTCGGGGGTCCCCGGGAAATCTAAAGCTGCCCAGCCAGTAAAAGTGGAACTTAAGGAAGGGGCCCGACCAGTGAGGGTAAAGCAATACCCCTTGAAGCTTGAGGCAAGGAGGAGAGTAGCCCCGTTAATTAAACAATTTTTGGTTCAAGGAATATTACAGGAATGTGAATCGGAGTATAATACTCCAATTTTTCCAGTGAAAAAGCCTAATGGTAAATATCGTTTGGTACAGGACTTGAGAGCGATTAATGAAATAGTAAAGGACATACATCCAGTTGTTGCTAATCCTTATACATTGTTAACATCTGTATCGGAAGAGTTTAAATGGTTCTCTGTGATTGATCTTAAAGATGCTTTCTTCTGCATCCCACTGGCAGTAGAGAGTAGGAAATATTTTGCCTTCGAGTGGGAGAGTCCTGATTCTGGGAGAAAGAGGCAGCTTACGTGGACCAGACTGCCACAAGGGTTTAAGCTCAGCCCCACTATTTTTGGAAATCAACTGGCCAAGGAGCTGGAGGAATAGAAGATAACCCAGGTAACAATATCTCCATCCTTGTATGTAGTCCTGCAGTACGTGGACGACATTTTTCTGGCCACTAAGGAAAGGGACATGTGTGTGGAATTAACAATTAAATTACTTAATATGCTTGGCCAAGCAGGGTATAAGGTCTCTAAGGAAAAAGCTCAATTGATCAAAAATAGTGTTATTTATCTCAGTTGTGAGATCACACAAGGGCAGAGACGTTTGGGAGTTAACCGAATAGAGGCAATATGTGCTATTCCTTTGCCTCGTAACCATCAGGAATTGAGATCTTTTCTAGGAATGGTGGGATGGTGTCGACTGTGGATCATGAACTTTGGTCTCCTAGCCAAGCCACTGTATGAGGCCTTGAAGCAGCATCGGTTGGAATGGACGACACAACAAAAGAAGGCCTTCCAGGAATTGAAGCAGGCACTAAAGGAAGCCCCAGCCCTAGGACTCCCTGACCTGACCAAGGAATTCCAGTTATATGTAAATGAGAGGCAAAAACTGGCATTGGGGGTCCTCACCCAGAAGGTGGGATCATGGAAGAGGCCAGTAAGATACTTCTCTAAACAACTGGATTTGGTAAGTTCCGGGTAGCCCTCGTGTTTACGAGCCGTGGCAGCAACAATAATCCTTATTCAGGAGGCCCGGAAATTGACTTTGGGGGCAAAAATGAAAGTGTTTGTTCCCCATATGGTCATGGCTGTTTTGGAGCAAAAGGGGGGTCACTGGCTATCATCAAGTCGAATGTTGCAATACCAGGCTATCCTGAGAGAACAGGATGATATTGAAATAAAGACTACTAACCATGTTAATCCAGCAGAGTTTTTACGCAGTGACCAGGAGGCTGGGAGACTGGTGCACGATTGCGTGGAGGTAATTGAACAAGTGTATGCCAGCAGACCCGACCTAAAGGATGAACCATTGGAAGACCCTGAATGGGAACTATACACTGATGGATCCAGTTTTGTTGAGAATGGGACTCGCTATGCTGGGTATGCAGTGGTAACATCGGATCAGGTAATAGAAGCAAAGGCTTTGTTACCTGGAACTTCAGCCCAGAAGGCAGAGGTGATTGGACTCACCAGAGCTCTGTACTTGAGCAAGGACAAAAGGGTTAATATCTGGACAGATTCTAAATATGCCTTTGGTGTAGTTCATGTGCATGGAGCGTTATGGAAAGAAAGGGGGCTTTTGAATTCACAGAGAACCAATATCAAGCACCGGGAGGAAGTGCTACAGCTACTGGATGCGGTACATAGTCCCAAAGCAGTTGCAGTAATGCATGTTAGAAGACATCGGAATGCAGAAGGAGAAGTTTACAGAGGAAATCGATTTGCTGATGTTACAGCACGGCAAGTGGCACGGGAAGTATGGACTCAAATGGCATTGGTACCGGTAAGAACAAATCCGGCTACCCCATACCTGAATCAGGAGCCCAAATATTCAATAGAAGATGGAAAACTAATAAACTTGCTAGGGGCACAGAGGAATCAGCTCGGGTGGTATGTTACGCCGATGGGACAAATAGTGGTACCGACTCGCATAATGAAATTTATTTTGGAATCAGAACATAATAAATGCCATTGGGGGGCAGAAGCATTAGTAAAATTTTTAAAGAATGAGATAATCTCTAATCAGATGTTAACAATGGCAAAAAGAGTTAATGCAATGTGCCCGGTATGTTTGAAAAATAATCCAGTAGTTAGGAGACAAATACAAATGGGAAAGTTGCAAATTGGGCCACAACCAGGAGATTATTGGCAAGTTGATTTTTCTGAATTGCCTAGGGCACAGAGATACAGATACTTGTTAGTGTACGTATGTACGTTTTCAGGGTGGCCAGAAGCTTTTCCGTGTAAAACTAATCAGGCTAAGGAAGTGGTAAAAACCTAGTGGTAGGATTAATTAGAGATTTTGAGATCATGCAGAACGTGACTAAAATAACAGCTTGTCTGCCATTACCACAGGCTGCAGGTGAACCAATTCCCTGGGGAATAATACCGGTAACCAAAATGCCTGAATCATTCAAGAATGTTTCATGGTCCTGCCAGTCAGTTCCTAAACAAGTAGAGGTATGGAGGGATTTGTGCATGACCATTCGGGCTATGACTAAAGAGGAATGTGAAATGAAACCAAATCATTTTGGTTGGATTTAAAATACCAGGAGGTGTTTGATTGCAACCCCAGTAGATGAGCCATGCAATACAGTACGAATAAGAACAAAATCCCAACGAAATGAGATGAGTTGTCAGAATATCACACAGAATTTTGATACCTAGAAAAGTTGGAAGACATTGTGGGGACCCAGTGTTTTGGAACACTATAGTTACCTTGGAGAAGTACAATGGTGCATCCAATGGTCAGGGGTAAAGAATCAGTCACATTATAGGGCCATCATCACGTCTACATCTCTCCGAGAGTTCAGACCGCGGAAAGAGGATTGGAATTGTACTGAGGTTTTTACATGTGATACACCGGAAGACCGAATTAGATTGGTACCGGTGAAAATGGCATTAAAATGGAGATGTGAGTGTAGGGGGTATAATCACACGGTTAGCAGAGACTGCATGGATGGACCTATAGATTGCAGATATACTACAGTGCACAGTCCTAGAAATCTAGTCTGGGTGTTGAGACACGGACAGTGGACCACACATTTATCTTTAGATAGATCAGTAACACAAATTACCCTAGGGGTTCCCACATTGTGTCCATACTGGAAGCAGAATAGATTGATTCAAAGGAAAGGACTCAAAAAGAGAGAAGAATCCCTAGAGGAGCAGTGGCATGAACCTGGCACAGGAGTACAATTTGGGTGGATATTAGAGTCATTATTCCCTCCGATAGCGACATATCGAAATAGGGAAATGCTCAACAACTTGTTAGGACAGACAGAAAGATTGGCAGCAGCTACTAAGAAGGGATTTAAAGATCTAAATTTGCAATTGCAAGCTACATCAAGAATGACCTTACAAAACAGAATGGCATTGGATTTGCTACTGTTAAAAGAACATGGAGTTTGTAGTTACCTGAGTAGGAGAGTAGATCATTGCTGTGTACACATTCCAAATGTTACACTTGAAGTAGAGAAAGATATTTCCCAATTGGCAGAAGTGGAAACAAAAACCAAGGAAATTGAAAGGGAAGCACAGCATAATTAGATAGGAGCAGTATTTGATTCTTTGGGGCTTCACCTGTCTAGCTGGATTACTTCCGTTATACAGTATGTACTAATGCTTTTAGTATTTTTGGTGACTATATGGATTGTATATAGATGTCTTTTAGGTGTAATTGAAAAGGAAAAGAAGCGATCTATCCGGTTGCTGAAGGTGATGACCCGTGGGCGGCAGAACGAAGAACATCCCCCACCTTGCTATGAAGATGTTACTGTCAATACCGTTGGTTGAGCATCCTTGCAGCAGGACTGAAGGATGCTCAAAAGGGGGGAAATGTTGGAAAAGAAATGAAATTTAGCAAAATGTTTTATTATAGTTTAGTTATGAGTTTTGTGTGAATTGGTTTGTAAAAATAATTTTGTAGCCGTTGATATTATGTGATTGAGTTTTGTGTAACCCTGGCAAGTAGCTTTAGAAACCTAATAAACATTAAGCCAGGGTAGGAGAGTAAGAAGACTAACCGGTTTGGGGATAGCATACAATAGGACAGGTAGAAGATTTATGATTTTGCTCGTGAACTAGGGAATGTATTACAAGGGTCCGTAGTTTGGCGAAGGGCCACTGTTTCTTGGAGACTTTGTTATGAATTGCTTGTGTATAAAAGGAAAACACCCATGTGTGAATTTTGGGGTTCTGTTTTTGGGGACGCTAGTCCGCAGGCCCCCGGGCCCTTCAATAAAGCGCCGCACAAAACTTATCCGAGTTTTGTGTCCTTTATCATTCGGGCAACACTCAGTTGTCTGGTACCCACTTCTTCTCAACGTGATCTCTGGAAAAGTCTAATTTTTTCTGAATTCCTCCTCCATGGACCTCATCCCTTGAACTAGAGAGGCACAGAGCTGCCTACTATGGAGAAGAAATATTAAATAAGACTGTAAGAAAGTGTTGGAAGCAAAGCAAGAGGTAAGATTTATTTAAGTAATGGAACAGAATTATTCTACAAGCCTTTAAAAAGGCTTCAAAGCTTTTCAAACCTTGCATTTCAAAAGCCACACATTTTGAGAACATGTGTGTTCTCTTGTCTCTGCAAAGATAAACACTGAGTTGTCAATCTGGCTTTCTTTTTTTAGGCGACAGCTCCTATTTTAAAACTAATAGCAAAGACAAAGAAAGTGTTTGCCAGGCCTTTGGTGTAAGCTGGAAGTTCTCAGTTTATAACAAATTTAAAGTTTTTGTGAGAATATATCCTTGTGCTTCTTAGCAGTTGTCTTAAAGACTCTACCAAGAGCAAGTGACTTTGCGGACCCAGCTAAATGGTTGGTCATGTTTAGTACATTTAGTTCTAAGTAACCAGTATGACATACATCTCTCACTCCAAGAAACCACAGTTTTCTTACAAAGGAAAAAAATTGTGAGACACTCTGGAAGATTTCAGTTTGACTTGATAAATAGTAAAAGCAAAGGATAGAAAGTATATGTCACATATTCTTACTGCCTAATAACTAGATGAACGTTCATGAAGAAAAGAATGAAAAATGTTTTGTAATCATTAAGCAGGAAAGCCATACTTATCTGACTTCTCTCAAACAGAATGCCAAGATTCAAATTTCTCATTCTACCATAATGACTTTTGACTGTGTAGCTATTTCTCCTAAATCAGATTTCCCAGCTGAAAGAGTGAGAAGACTTTAAGCAGAGAAGCACTAGCAATAGTAAGACATCCACAGAATGCAACACAGATACCATCCCATAAAAAGGATAACTATTACACCATTATTGTCTTGAAACACAAACTTATATCCCTGATGGTGGACTCATTGATCTGACATTACACACAATGCATCCACACAACAGCCTTCCTGCAGTCATGCAGGAAAAACTCTCAGATTTGTGTTCTGTAAGTCAGCTCTCTCAGTGCATAAAGTGTAGACCATAGTCTGCATGCCTGTAATAAAATCCCAGTTTCCTTTCTATGTAGGTTTATGGCTACTCAGATTCTTCACTGTCACTTCTTTATCTTCCACTAGATAAGGCACGCTATGGGAAGAAATATTGTTCAGTCATTTTCAACAGGAAAGGCAAAGCACTGACCTGGCATTTTGTTATTCATCTCTAGACATGCCCTCATCAAAAAGGTCACATTTTCTACAGAAAATACTGTAGTGTCATTTTGTTGCCATGGGATAATTCATGCTCAAAGGCCTCCTGTTATTTTAGGCTCTTGCCTTAATCCTTTAAAGTTCAGCATCAACATCATACACCCTTCATCATCATCACCATCACAGCCACTAGTTTAGCACTGGAAACAGAAATCAGTAGAGGCTTGGAGGGTCAGTTCAAATAAACATTCAAAAGCTCAACTGTCTATCAAAATAATTTCCATTTTTAGATCAGCCTGGAAATCCTTTAGAAGTAAACTGCATTTTAAGTTTAGGCCATGAACATGCAGAGGACCCTAAGAATAAGACCCTTAACATAATAAACATACATATATTAAGACAATAACATTATGACTTTTTTTCATTCCTTTAATTGACAATTTCTAAGCAGTAGTGTCTGTCATAAATAGAAAATTATTGATGTTTAGAGGCAGAATTTGGAATGGAACTAGTTAGGACAGACAGAACGCAAAACTCAAACTGATGTGTTGCTAGAACACCAAAAACTAGGAGTTCGGTGTTCTGTCTGTGCAAGAACAAGTGAGTAGGAGCTGTGCAAGAATGACCCTAAAGATTTACCCCCCACAAGGGTCAATCTGTAGGGTCATTCTTGCACAGTTCCTACTCACTTGTCCTGTTAAGGGAGTCCCTGAGTAAGAACAAACAAATACCAGTTCAGTGAAACTCAGCTCTGACTCCCTCCCCAGTCTACTATACCAGCTAGCCATTTCCCATTCATCTGGAGTATGCACTTTGAGGACAAGATATAGCATAAGCTAATTTGAAGGGTGGATGGTCAAGAAATAGGCCAGTGTTCAAATTTGACAGTCTAGCTGGAGAAAGTTATGTGCAGTCCATCAGCATGCTCTCTCTCAGACAGGTTGTTACTGAAGAAAAGTATAAGACCAAGCAAACTGTACTCATAAATCTGCAGCTTATTAAAAAGGAAAATATACACTGTCCTTGACAGTATCTTTCCATGTTGCCAACTATAGGGTAAAAAAGCATGTTTTCCCACCTCCTGAAGACTCCAGTTGAAGACTCCAGACTTCTCTCACAAAAATGTATCTTCATGGAAAATTTTAGTTCAAATGCATAATATTTGTGACAACAGTTGTAATGCAAACTTCTGAGCAAACTTCCCAGAATTTCAGTGTGAAAAACTGTCAGATAAATTTGCTTAGCTTTTTAAACTATTACAAGACTGATTGAAGTACAAGCAGAAAGGCCTGGACAGGAAGTCTCTACATTGCACTAAAAGATGAAAATCAGAGGATAGTGAGGCATGGAGAAGGGTTCATTAATAAGTTAGATGAAGGTGTGTTGAAGATATAAAAACAAAATGCAGAGGTTTTTATTTATGGATCCTAGAGAACTGGCATTGCAAAAGTTTGTCGCTTTGGTTTTGCACAGCAGCACTCACACAAAAGTCATAATGCGTCAGCCTCACTGCATTAGCCAGCTAGTGAGTGTTACTGCTTCTGAAATGTCTGGCTGTACAAAATCATTGTGAATCAGAGGTAGCAAAGGGCCTTTTCCTCCCCCTTCTTCAAGGATCTGCCAAGCATGGCAGATTGTTCATGTTAAATTATGCTGGATGGCATTGAGATGTGCACTGCTGTCATCTAAGGCTAAGTTGCAGCTGTCAAATCCATTGCACTGTGAGCCTCCTGCAGCAATCCAACACAGGTCCAAAACAGGAACAGACCTTTATCTGCTAATTCACAACTAGTTCAAACCTGACAAATAAAGAATGTGCATGACAATTAGAGAAGAGTAATTATCTTATCAACTCTAACAACTTCTGCTTGCCTGCAGACAAACTAGTTTATTAAAATCTCATTGCCAAACTCATTTGTAGCACAAAGTGCAATGGTTCTGTTGCAATGGTCAGCAGCTTATTTGGCTATAAATTATAAACCTTCACATCAGGCAGAAGGAGAAGAATTACTGAAAATTTTAAAAATATCTATAAAATCAAAATATTTGTCTGTATATCTATACCTCAAATTGTGCCATGGCTTTGGCAATTTAACTCAAATTACAAACTGAGACTCAGCAATAATTAAGCTTGTACTTTTTACATATTTATTGTCCTTAATGACCTCTCTATTTACTTAGCAAACAATCTTTCTTAAGTTTTCCTGTGGTTCAGTCCATGCTAGGAAAACACTAATCTCTCCCAGGTTTTAGCTTTCTCAGTTCCCCTGCACCATGGTTTGACCTGCAGGCAAATGAAGCCATTCAAATATTTGCTTATCTTGTCATCTGTTCTCATCAGACCTTGCAATTCCTGTCATGCCCCACATGTCAGTTTAAAGCATAACGTCATTAATACCTCCAGTGCACTAATGGATGCTTCACACATGAACGCATTAATGAAATGTGTTATTGTTTTCCCTCGCAGGACATTAACAATCTCGCTCATGCTGAGCCTCTGAAGCCCTGCAGTGCTGCTGAAAACCACTAGCTATCAAATGAACCCTCAGTTACGCCTCAGTAACTTTAAGTTCAAGTTTATCACTGAAGTGTCACTAATGTGAGGAGAAGATACAAGCCTCTAAGGTCTTTTGGGCCCAGCTTCAATTACCTTAAAGAGTAACAGGAGGCAATAGCTGCAAGGGAAAAATACACCACCATATAAATTAAATGCTGTCAAGACAAAATAGGAAAGATCTGGGTGTCAATGTGGTAATTTGTTTCTTGTTTCTACCCTTTGTCTCTGGACTGGTGGCTTGGATAATGAGCACAGGATTGCTTTTCTAAGGGATTTAAACAGAAGTAGTCTTATTTCCTGATAAGAGATTTTAAATATAAAAGGCAATAAAATTTTCTTACACAAACCATATTTAAAATAGCTTTTGAGTATCTTTGAGAATTATTTCCAGAGGAGCTGTGAAATGGCCACAGCAAGTTATGCAGCTTTTACATACAGGTTAGTTAAAGAGGACTGTTAGGTTTCTGTTAGTCTGTGGTAGCTAGAGCACTTTGGCAGCAGAAATATAGTGGTGGCATTTTCAAATCAGGAATAATTTCACTACCTTTTCTATAGGTCAAAGGAGAATAAAAATCAATATTTTTTCCTGCAATTATATCCACTATAAGGATCAGCTTCTGATCTTGCATTAGAAGATTTGTTTTTTTTTCACAAAGGCAGTGGAGGGAGTATGGTTAGACTTAAAAATCAGAAATCAAAATAGCTGGTAACTTTAAATTTTCCTCTATGTAATAAATATTTTTATGTAAAGTTCTGAACAGGATAAATACAGAAAAGTCTGGAATTTTATCTTATGTTTCAGGTATGAAATCAGGAAGTTCTTCTATACTATAGTCAACATTTGGCTCTCACTTTATTCTCAAGTAGTGATGCTCCTATATAGAGACTAAGCACAGCTAGGAGAGAGGCCATGCTAGGAACAGGCAGTAGAGATCCTCATCTCTAGAGGAAACAAATAAGTAAATCCTGGAAAGGCCATTCCTGGCTTGTTCTACTCTAGCCAGGAGTACTCTTCCTGTGAACTCCCCTGAAAGCTCCATTTTTCCTCATTAGTCCAAGACATGAGATGAATCCCACAGCCCTTCAACAAAGGAAGTTTCTGATGAGGAGTCTGCAAGGTCAGGAAGGTCAGCCACCCCAGTATAAGTTTATTGCCTATTAACTTCTTAAGGCAGTCCCAGAATGCCTTCATATAGTTATAGCATAAATCCCCATATACATTCTGTATATTGTACCAGCTAAGTCTCACAGAATTAAACCATAAACTGGGAGAATGAGTCCTGTAATCAAAATTATCAAAGTACACCAGGAAATCAGGAACTTTCACTGCCACAAATATACAACTGTCTTCTCTAGACTAAAGTGGACTGCCAAGAAATGTTTCACTCTTCTCAGGGTACCAACAAATAGTTGCTGTTTCTTATTTCTAAAATTCAGACAAATGGAAATATTATTACAAAATTTCATACATTTACAATCTAGAAGCAGTTCGGATACTCATCACTGTGATGCTTGCTCATACAAGTCTTCTTCCATAAACCATATTCTTTTCTCCAGCATACATTTCCACAAAGATCAGGGTAAAATTAGTGTCAGGATATGAGAGTTTTTCTTCACTGTTGATTTTTGAGTGTTATCATGTCCTCCTTCTTAGGGTCTCACAAATCAGTAATGGATCACAATGTCTCTGGCGCAGACATCACAGACTGTCTGCAGCATCTTAATTTTTTCTTTTTTATTGCCATTAGCTAATCAATATGTCGCATAAATCTGTGACAAGCTAATGCTATTACATGTCATACTGGGCTTCATTTCTGAACATTTCAAACCAAGAATTTTTCATTACCAACCCATTTCTTCCTCTTAATTTGCTAATGGGAAAACTTATGCTGGAGTGAAGAAATTTTATCCCCTGTGCTGTTGAACAAGCTAAAATAAGTTATGGACAACAGCCAGCAAGGATTTCCGAATGACTTCCCTCTTTTTTTTAATGTGTACTCATATATGCCAAAGGGAAGTGTTCTAGCACTAGAAATTCTGATTGCCAACTAAGAGAAAGAATGAATTGCTTGCCATTTGGAAATGTTGTACAGCATAAAGTAGTGGTCACATGCTTCCCACGTAGTTATGAGTACACTCAAGTTCTGCAAATCAATCATTTCTTAGGTAACATGCACAGTAGTAAATTAAAGCACCAGGGAATATTTCTATACACAGAAATCCAGTTATTTCTAATTCGAGGCTTTTTAATGGCCCCTGCTGCTCTCCTAAAAATTTTCCAAGTGCAGCTCAGGAGTTGAGAAAAACTCCTGCTCATGCCAATTGACAGTTTAAGAACAAACTCTATGTTTCAGATGTCAGTTTAAAATAATTTGGACATAGGCTGCTTTGTGTCAGCATTGAGAAAGCTCTAACATCATTTAGCCAATTTGAATAGATTACAGCCTTCAATGTTACTCCAGATATATAGTTTATATTTATGTAATGATGTATATATAACACACACATACACATTTCCATGTGAAGTTTTTACTGAATTCCTACTTACTGACTACACATTTTTGTAAAGGAGAATAAATACATGGAATATTAAGGGGTGTTCAGATACTGTGTGTTAAGATAAGGTTTGCCACTTGCTATATCAAATTGAGGGGAAAGCTTATCTACCTATGTCTACATTAAAAGGGAACTAATGCATTTACAATGACAGTGTTAAAACACTGATGAAGTGGTCTAAGAGGTGATGGATACCCCAACCCTGAGAATATCCAGGATCAGGTCAGATAGGTCTGTGAGGAACCTGGTCTAGTGGTAAGTGTCCCCTCCCATGACAGGGAGGTTGGAGTAGATGACCTTTAAAGAACACTTTCAACCCAAAATATTCTATGATTCTGTGATTCCATTTGTATTGGATCTGTACATTTAAAGAACAGGTACTGAGGTGTCTTCATGCATACATCTAGACAGCAGGCAACAGAGAGGGATCCTAGTTCAGTGCAACCCAGCGCTGAGCATTCCAAACACTTCTGTAGTCTAAAGTTCTCCAGTTTTCTAATGTATACAGACTTTCATTTCTTGAAATACTGAGCACCAACAAAATATTTTTTATTATCTGCTTTACTACCACAGTGTCTTTCTAGCTTCTCTTGCCCTGGGAAAGAGTCCCAAGCGCACAAAAAGACATGCATAAATAATAATGAGAAAGATCTTGCAGATGCAGACCTGTCAGGTTATGAAGGTACATCTCAAAAGCAACTTTATTTATTTATTAAATAATTTAATTATCTAGTTACTTATTTGTTTGTTTGTTTATTTTCAAGTGCCCTAAGAATTTCCAAATTAACTTCAACTTTGTTCAAAAGTGACTTTATCTTAGCTGCTGAGATATTCATTCATTTACCTTTTCATTTTGAAACAAAATCTAGTGCAAGGTTGTTTCATTATTGTTCATATTTTATGAATAATAGCATTGTTCATAAAATATGAACAATGCTATTATGTATACGAAAAAATAACCTAAAATTTATTTAGTTAAGTGTTATCTTCTCTCTTTGCTTAGTATTTTCTTTCCACAGTGTGCAAAACAGCAGATGCTGCTTTTTCCTTCCTTCCCCCTTCATCGAAGTGTGGAAAAAGTATCTCCCCAGGTTGAGGAAGTCTGCGCTTTTGGTACTGCCTGCCTGAAACTATTAGTTCCCCTTATCTTTAGCTAGAGTAGCACCTAGTGAACATTTTCATTAGAGCAATGCTCAGATACACCATGTTCATTCAGGAAACTATCTTTTATCAGTTAGCATTAGAGAATATTACTCAATAAATATATGCATACACACACATATATATCTATGTATGTGTATGTGTGTGTTTGTGTGCATGCAGAAAAGTAGCCAAAAGTTCCCAAGAGACACATTTCTAGAAGCATTCAGGTGTCTAAAGAATCAATGCCAGCTGGGCCTGTAGGTTGTATTAAAACACCATTATATTCTTAGATAAAGTTTTGAAATATTTATAGACACCTAGTCCTTCAAAGCTATAGGTAATGTGAAAATACAGAGGTGGAGGGAACCTTAGCCCACAGGGAGGAAAAAGACTTCTGCTACAGAGAAGAGCAGTGCCAGTTCCTACTGGTCATGCCTGGATTGCTTCTAGTGAGCAGTCCTTGTAGCAGCTGGGATCACAGCATGCCTCCTGTCCACGTGGCAGCCTGCTCTGAAGAGACTCTCTGTGCACTACACCATCCAACAGGCGCACACAGCTTCATGGACTTTGTAGAATTCCTTCTGGCTATACTTCAAGCCATGCTTTCAGACTTATTTTCTGTATGTGCATGTCCTGGTTTAACCCTTTAGCCCCTGCTTGCAATTAAATACCCTTTAGCCTCTTATGCACACTCACCAAGGGGATAGGGAAGAGAATCATGAAAAGGTAAAACCTGTGTCTTAGGAGAAGAACCGTTTAATAATTGAAAGAAAGTAAAATAATAATAATTAAATGTAAAAGAAAGAGCGGACTAAAACCCAAGAGAAACCAGAGATGCCCAACACTGATGCCCAGCCCATCCCTCAGCAGCAGTAAGTACCTCCTGGCCACTCCCCCTGAGTTCATGTACATGGCATGGAACATCCCTTTGGCCACTTTGGGTCAGCTGTCCTGGTGGTGCTCCCTCATGGCCTCTTGTGCTCCTGCTGGCTGGCAGAGCGTGGGAAACAGTAAAGTCCTTGACTTGGGGTAAGTGATATTCAGCAGCAACTAAAATATCTGTGGGTTGCCAGCAACAGAGAAACAGCCAACAGATATGTCACTAGATACCTCAGAGTTTGGTGTGTATGGATGATATATTAAGATCCAATGAGTTGTAAGCCTTCACTTTCACTGAATAATTGGGGGAAGAAGCATAGGCATAGAAATAGGAAGTACTCACTGTTAGTGACAGAAAGGAAGAGAGCAGATGTGGATCTCAGGGCAATCATGTACAGTAAATAGGGTTACTTTCACTATGACCTCTAAGCAAACCCATGCTGTTATAGTATCCCATACTCTTGCTTCTACCTCATCCCTGATCCAGGTTATATTGACAAATATGCAGCAGAATCACAGGACTTCTAGGATATAGCTCAGACGCCCAACAGGAAGCAAGTCACAGATGATATGATCTAGCTTATGGCTTCATCTCAGTGAGTAAGGTCATTGGAAGGAGATGCTTTTTTTTTTTTTTCTTAACTGGACTATCCATGTAATTTCAGAGTTTTTAATATATTTTTATTATCCCTCAAATTTCTAATCTCAAAATACAAAGGGATATCAGAGAAATTTACTGCTGAGGATGTGGACTAAGTCCATCCTTTACAGCATTATTCCGCTATGATTTAAATCTCTAGTACGTCTACAAGCAGCATTTGTGGATGACATCTCAATACTGTATAGGTAAGGATAATACAGTTGGCGCACATGAAAGCACCACCTGTTTTCAAGAATAATGAGATTTATACAGTACTTCTAATTAAGGAAGTTAGTTGACTGTTTTCAGGAATAACTATCAACGGGTAGAAAATATCTAAAAAGCTTCTTGTTTTCTGAAAACTGACAGACATTTAACAGGAAGTTTCCTATCAAATCTAATATTATTTTTCAAAAATAAGTGTTAATAACTTCTTTGCCAAAATGCATTAAAAGCTTTCATACATGTTATCGCACCAAAATATTAGACATAAATTCTTGTTAAGACTTAGGATTTTTCCTTTTGTTTCTTTCTGTCATGGAATTTTGTCCCATCTGTGACTAAGAAATCTAACAACTGGTATTTAGGAGAGACAGAAGAAGCTGCCAAGAACAGGAGGGCACCTGGCTGCACTTCTGTCATCTGAGGGGTTTCCCTTGGAGCAGCTGAGATACCTGGAGGTTTGGGCTGGAGAATGGGGTTAGGTGCAGCTCCTAGCTCTCTTCCCTGTCAGCTTCAGAGGGGCAGACAGGCTGCATTTGCTCTGGGGACAATTCAGCACCACTGTGGGGTTCCATCTCCTGCTTTCTTCTACCATGAGTGGAGCTCTTCTTGTAAGAGCCTCCATTACACTGAGACCTTATTAATACACCACCTCACTAAAAAAAGAACTTTCATCATCTGCTCAGGTGCCTCAGGGAAAGCCCCGGGACCCTGAGCCCCTTCCCCCTCCAAGGGAGCCTCTCCTGGCTGTGTTTGGGAGCCGGGCTGCCACTGCCCAGCCACGCCGTTCCTCTGCCACAGCTCCAGCTTTTTGCCACACCGTAGCTTTGCATCTCCTGCCTGCCGGGACACCCGCGGTTCCAGCTACAGCTGCAGAGTGTCTGCTGCCTGTTGCTCGCTGCCCCAGGTGAGCCCACACTGGCGTTCCAGCCTCTGCTTTGAGGTTCCTGCTGGGCCCCGTTTTTGCCAGCCCGGCCGCCATGACGGCGTGGGGAGCCTCGGCCGGGCCGCGCACAGCGCCCCCTGCAGGCGCGGGGGAATCACCGCACCCGCCCGCCCGCCAGGAGCCAGCGGCGCCCCCTGCCGGCCGCCACTGGAACCGCACCAAAGCGCTCAAAGAGCAGGAAGAGACTTCCCTGGGATTTCTGCTCTCGCTGGTTGTGCCAGCAGTGCCGCTGTTCGCTTGCCTGGTTATACAGACACACACTGCTGCACACACTAGTGCACACACACTAGCAAAGAACAGGTATTTCTTTTCCCTATCTTTGCCTGAAAGCCCTTTAATTTCAAAGCTATAATTATCTGGGGAGGAAGGGAGTCATACTCTCCATTCCAAGGGAGGTTCCTTTCAAACCAAGACAATTTACCCTGGTTCTCTAATGTAATCAGAAAATTTAAGTACTTGCAGTACTGAAACTGATTTCTGAAAACAACTTTCAAGAGTGGTAATGTGTCAATGAGGTCTCTTTGTGAATAAAAGTAATTAATTTGATTCAGTTGTACTTGCCTTTCACTTTCTACAACTGTTTGTAGTGAACTAGATTCTGATCCTAAGTTAAGGCATTGATAACACAAAGCAACTTTCTTTCTTGTGCTGATAATTGCACAAGAATTGTCTGCCATGAAAGCCCCAAAGTCATGGAGTCAGGATCAGGGTTTATACTACATCACATGGAAAAACAAACAGTACATGGATGCAGTGAACCATAACCAAGAAATACACTGTGTTTCTAAATAATGTACTGCATACTACAGATTTTGAAAAACACTGTAAAAATTACAACTGAACATCAGTCATCATTCATCATGAATGAATTAAACAGTCCCTAGTTCAGACTAGTGTTTTTTTGAATGGAGAAATTCTTGCATTAAATTTTGGATAGAGTCTGAGTAGCTGCCATTCACAAATGTAACAATTTGCTGGTGCATAGATGTCTGGGTACACAGGCATTCTTCAGGTAAGTGCAAGCTGAGTCACTATAAATCACTATCTTTGCTCATGAGAGTGGAAAATAATGAACAAATAACACCACCTGAACCTTAACAAAATTCATCCTGGATTTGCCCCTCCAACAGACTGTGCATCACTGATATTGAATCGGAGACCAACTGACCTTGTCATTATTGCCTTCAACATAGTCATATTTAATCATATCACCAAACCCAAAATTCATTTAGAAGCACTGTAAAATTAAATGCTTATCACCCAAGAAATCAGAATCACCATTTTCAAGAACAATAGAAACCGAAAAATCTGTGACATACATGCACCTATCTTATCTGAAAATGAATTTATATTACTAGCTTTAGTGATATCCATTTAAAAAAATGCCCAACAGCATAAGAGAAATAATTATGTTCCTTGCTTTTTCATGTACACTTAAGTTGCTAGGGGTAATTTCTTATAGAATAAGTATGGATTACTTAAGGGAAGATTACATTGCAAGAACCTGGTAGCACATGAAAATATTTAAATTAGATTTCTTTTTATCCATTGACTTTACATGTATAAAGGTGAACTCTCAATGAAGCTATCTAGGCTTCTGGAAAAAAATCTCAATTTTCTCTACTTCTAACCTACCTCCGTTTAGATGTATTTAGGTGTATTGCTTTTCCTTTGGCCTCTGGAGCCAAGCAGGCTGATCATTACCCCTTTGTGAAGATGAAACCTTTCAGCCATACACAAAAGACATCAATTCTGATTATCCCCGCACCTACCCTGAACTTGGAAGAAATCCCTTTCCAAAATATCCCTTTTATGTGTGTCTTGGATTTAAACAAAACATTTTGGTGAACTCTGTGGGCCTTGCCTAAAACTCACAGAGGAAGATATTATTTGTAAGAAGCAGAACCATGTTACACAAAAAGATCAGGAAAAACCCAAGAAGAATAATGTTTCTAAAACATCTAATTTTCCCAGATGCATTATTTGGTCTGACACATTACTTCTAACTACTGCCAATAAATAGGACAACTTGTATAAATCACGTCATCATCTAATTTCATGCAAGACTTTGGAACCTAAGAATGGAGAATTCACAAAGTCCGTCTTGGTGATGTCATCTGGATAGTAATAGATGACATGACATGAGAGCATGGAGAGCATATATGAATGGCCCATGCAAAATTTTCACCAAGTGTTCGCCAAAAGTCTGGTAACAGTCTGAGGCATTTAGCAAGGTCTGCATGAGATTACCATCTTCCAAAATTAAACATTATAGCCAGGGGAATAACAGAAGACTTTTTAAGAAAGAAGAATGAGCTTGAAGGGAAGGGTAAGATTTTAACAGCAACTGAGAGAAAGACCTTGGTAACAGAGCAGCCATTCAGAGTGGGTTTGACGCAGCAAGATGTCACCTCACCACTGTTGTGAATTTTGCCTGGACCTGATGAAGCAGCTTCATTCCAGAAGTGCAGCCTGCTCTGCTTGGAGGGTTGATTGGACCTCCCACCTCAGGAAGACCTATGTGACCTTGTAGAGAGATGGTATTCTTCTTCACCATGGTATGGTCAGCAGGTTGTGGAAGGTTACATGGATGCAGACTGAGCTGCAGCACGTACACCTCTCCCAGAAGGGATGGTGAAATAGAAGTACCAGTTCAAGAATGTGGGTAAGCCTAGTGATCCACAGATTCTCTTGACTATGGCATTAGGACTTTGGAAAATTACTATCTCTGAAGATTAAAGAAACTTGTTGAGAAAGTTGTAAAACTTGTATAAGTATCTAGAGATAGTGTTCTGTTGTATTGTTGATATTGACCTTGAATTTGTAATTATCAAGATTACTTGATAATTACATGTTGATACAAATTCAAGAACTATTATTGGATTTAAACAAGAATTGAGCAATGACAACACACACAACAATATTTATTGCCTTCAGATGATACCTGCAAGCCCTCCCTTCTGGAAAGTCAAAAAAGCTTAAAGACAATATAGAGCTTCTTGGATTCCTTTTGAAACAAGGAAGGTTTTCTTCTCCCCTCCTCTTTTGCTATAGGCTAGTTAAGTCTGAAATAGAAGTAGTCCCACAACTAAACAAATATTTCTCCCTTGACAAAGAGCTTATTTCATACCCCTCTCCTTCTGTTCTAAAAAGACTAAGTCTTAAGTCTAAAAGACTGTTCTAAAAATGGAGATTTTCAGGAGCTCTATCCCAGTACATAATCATTTTGCTGGACCAATTTTTTTCCTGTCATTTAAGTCAATTTCCTAGAAAGAGCCTCAGTGAAATCTGCCCATTTAAACACTACCTGTGGGCTTGACAGAGCAACAAACAGGTGCAATTATGATACTGAGGAATCTATAGTTACTCTTCCGAACAACAGCTACACTTAATTACAGAGCATAGGCCAGAATTTAGGCATGGCATATCATTCTTAATATCACCATAGAATATAGATAGGCTAATTAGCCCCCAAGTTATTCAATTCTAAACTTGTTCAGTCAAAGCAAAATGTTTTATGTTAATGAGCAGTTTCTTTATAAAGACCAAACCAGTCTTTTCTTACACTTAATTTAATAAGAATATTGCTCATCAGCAAGTCTATCAGAACAGCACAGCCCTGTGGGTAATTACCTTATCGGTTTACTAAAATAACATCCATCAGTTCCTTTCAGTTCATTTTTCCTAGTTGAAAAGGGTTAAGGCAGAAATCTAATCTAATCTATATTTTACCCCATCAATTCTAGGACAATGATTCTGCTATAATCATCTTTACGAGCTTCCATGTCTATCACATGTCATCTCTTTCATCACTTTAGATCAGCATTATTCAGTCTTGCATAATCTTTCCAGAAAGTTTTATAATTAAGAGATTCTTAATGATAGCTTAATCATATTTTTATTTTTTTAGTAGAACAATTGTGATTGCCATTGGACAGCATTTCAGACTCAGGAAAAAGATGGTAGAACACTATATTTCTTGGGGTTTTTGCTGAAAAATTGAATGGCCTTGATAATTTATGGTAGGAGCATATGAGGAATATTTCTATTAATCACATTTGTTGCTAAAAAATTGATCTGTTTAGACCATGCCAAGCATTCTCCAGGTGCATGCCTATCACCTGTTGTGGTTTGACATTGGCCCAATGCCAGGCACCCACGAGAGTCACTCACTCGCCCTCCTCTGCCACAGCTGGGTAAAGGAGGGGGGGAAATAATTAATGAAGGTTTCATGACTGAGATAAGGACCAAGAGAAATATATCAAGGGCTAAACAAGCTCAACACTAAGTTGCAAAGTGAATTTATTACTAACAGAGTCAGAGAATGATAAAAAAAATACCTTGAAATACCTTCTTCCCAGCCCCTCCCTCCTTCCCACAGGGAGCAGGGAGACAGGGTATGGGGGTTTTGGTCAGTTCATCACCGAGACTTTCTTCCGCTGCTCTGGGACAGGAGTCCTTCCCCTGTGAGACCATGGGGTCCCTTCCACAGGAGACAGTTCTCACGGAGATTCCCAGGTGTGGGTCACTCTCACAAGCAGCAGGCACAGCACACCTGCTGCAATGTGGGTCCCTCCCATGGGCATGCAGTGCTCCAAAACTGCTGTGACACGGGCCTCTCTTTTCATGGGGTGCAGCCCTCCAAGGACAGGCTGCTCCAGCCTGGAAGCAGGGCCCTCTCTCTCCACCAGGTCTCCCACTGGATCACAGCCTCCTCCAGGCATCCACCCACGCTAGCCTGAACACCTCCCCCACGGGCTGTGGGTGGATCTCTGCATCCCCATGGGCTGAGGGGGGATCTCTGCATCCCCCATGGATCCCCATGGGCTGTGGGTGGATCTCTGCATCCCCCATGGATCCCCACGGGCTGAGGGTGGATCTCTGCATCCCCCGTGGATCCCCATGGGCTGTGGGTGGATCTCTGCATCCCCCATGGATCCCCATGGGCTGTAGGGGCACAGGTCCTTCACCAGGACCTCACCACTGAGGAATCTCAGCTCCAGAGGCCTGCAGAGGAATCTTGGCTTCAGTGCCTGGAGCACCTCCTTCCCTCCTTCTCCACTGGTTGGTGTCTCCATGTTGTTTCCCTCACATGTTCTCTTCTCTGACTAGGAGCAAAAACCTTATGACTTTGTTTTGATTTTCTTCTTAAATGTGTCATGACAGAGACATTACCAACCTCTCTCACTGGCCCAGTTTTGGCCAACAGCATGTCCATCTTCAGAGCCATCAGCCATTGGCTCTGCTGGACATGGTGGAAGCTTCTAGCAGCTTTTCTTTCACGGGAGCCACCTTTGTGGCTGCCCTGCTGCCAAGAACCAAGCCCTGTCAAGCCAACACACCTGTGTAGTAAAATTCTCTGGCAGGCCAAGAATTTCTGAGTACATAAATTGAGAACTAGCTTTTAATCTAAAAATTAAGTTGGACATGCTGATAACAAATAATTGATTTTGGGAGATAAATACTTATTTTTATAGAAAAGGCAATGTGAAGCACAAAATGAAGAAGGAGCAAGCATTGAAGATAACATCTACTTGGTGACACAGAAGTGTTGGTCCTTAGTACAGAAACCTTAGATAAAAGCAAGATTCGTGTTTAGCTCAGTAGGCTCATTCAGGGGAATTGTCAGTATCAATTCTGGAAAAGAACGGACAGTTTTCTAGCTGAAATGAAAGACACACAACCTTTTACTTCCTAAGATTTCAGCTAGCTTCCCATTGTAATATAAAGAAAGACCTCACAGATGTTTTTTTGTTTGATAGAATCACTAAAATCTTCTGTTACAGAAATCTTCACATCAGTAAGATCTATTTCAGTTCTGATGATGTGATAGGGCTATAAAGCTCTTGTTTGAAGTTTAAAAAATCTCTCAGTTACAAATGACTGATAAATAGAACTTCCTATAATTTTTAAACATGAAAAAGGGCTGGGCTTCTATCTTTATGGACTTCAACTCAACAGGTTCATTAGAGAAAACCAGCTGCTAAAAATAAATTAAACATGTGATTTAAAATAATCAGAAAAATACCAAACCAAAACCACAAAACCCTTCCCACTTTGCTGGATGGAAAGAAAAATTCAAACACAAAAAACTAATCAAGTAGTCTTTCTCATCATAAATGCAAATAATGCTTTATAGACCAGCACATTGCAAAGCAGATGAAAGATAATGGCTCCAACATAATCCAGAGTAGGTAAATACAGTTAGATAGGGATTGCAAAACTCTGAATTCAAGACCAAAGTTAAGCAGTTTTTGAGAACTCAGTACCAATAAACCCATGTGGAACAGCCTCAGAAAACTTAAAGCAACACAATTAATCTATGTGCAGTGTATAAGCAATGCGCCTCCAAGACAAAGTCAGAAATGTTTATGTTAACATCCAGTACAACCATCAGTTTTCCCCGTTTTGAAGCCATGAGTTAATAAAACAAATTACCTCATAGTTTGTTACCTTAAGTAGAAACCTTTGATTTTGATAACATTTCTGCAACTGTACACATTTTGGGAATGGGGAGAATACCAGGTACACAGAATACCATGCACAGTTTTATACATCTGTAATAAACAAATTAAAATGAAGACAAACATCAAACAGACTACTTAAAACGTTGGAAATAACAGCTCCTGTAAATTAAGTCAATGGAGAATGGAAAAAAAAACTGTTTACTTCTGAAGTATTCATAACATCATAAATGAGCAGAGATAGTGATTCTCAAGCAGATAGGAAACACTAACAAGGACTTACAAGTTGTCAGAGATTTCTACTCTATGAAATGGATCCTTATGCTAAAGGACACCTATTATTCCCTGCAAAAAAGGAAAGAAAGCCCATTGCTGTACTTAGGGGATTCCCAAAGGGAACCGGAGCACTTCTAGGCTGAACACAAAGTGAAGAAGCTGGGAAGTCTGAGCATGGAGAAGATTACATGGAGATCATAGTAAGCTTCCCCCACCAAGGAGGCCTACAGGGAAGCCAGAGAGAAAGACTGTTCATCAAGAGCTGTAGAGATGAGACAAGGGTGCGGGGGGGGGGGCGTACATGGCCCGAAGCTCGAAGTCCGGCTAGCTGAGGGCGAAAGGCCGACGCCCCTCTGCAGTTACTAACCAGCACCCCTCGGCGTCTGATGGCCTTGGGCTGCGCTGGCTGCAGACTGGCTCACACCGCTGGTATTGGCGAGGAACGGAGCTTGTTGGAAAAGAAATGAAATTTAGCAAAATGTTTTATTATAGTTTAGTTATGAGTTTTGTGTGAATTGGTTTGTAAAAATAATTTTGTAGCCGTTGATATTATGTGATTGAGTTTTGTGTAACCCTGGCAAGTAGCTTTAGAAACCTAATAAACATTAAGCCAGGGTAGGAGAGTAAGAAGACTAACCGGTTTGGGGATAGCATACAATAGGACAGGTAGAAGATTTATGATTTTGCTCGTGAACTAGAGAATGTATTACAAGGGTCCGTAGTTTGGCGAAGGGCCACTGTTTCTTGGAGACTTTGCGAAGGGCCACTGTTTCTTGGAAACTTTGTTATGAATTGCTTGTGTATAAAAGGAAAACACCCATGTGTGAATTTTGGGGTTCTGTTTTTGGGGACGCTAGTCCGCAGGCCCCCGGGCCCTTCAATAAAGCGCCGCACAAAACTTATCCGAGTTTTGTGTCCTTGATCATTCGGGCAACAAGCTGACCACTTCACCGGGGGTTAACATCGGTTTATTGAAGGTGCGGCGGGACCCAAGGGGGCAAAACCAACCGGGAAAGTGGCCCCGAATAGGGTGTGAAATAGGATTATAAAGGAGGGGGGGTGGGTACAGGTGGAACCAATCGGGAAAGGTGAGGGGATGAAGTTCACAGAACTGACACCCCATGGAAACCAATAATCAAAAGGTAAGGGAGGTGTCCCGGGACCCCAGCCAACCAACACCTCCAGAGAAACGAAAGTTCTGGAAAACCAGGAGGAGTGGGGGGCTGATTGACTGAGCCCAGGGAGGAGAAAAGATTTACTAAAAAGGGAAAAAGGGGTAGGAGAAATTATATAACTTGGGTGACAGACACAGGGGTAACCATGGTAACCTAACGGACATCAGGGCTGTGGCGGGAAAAACTGGGGGGACAAAACCATTTTACACTTAATAGGGGGAAACAATACATAAATTGGGGGAATAACACAAGAAACTTAACAACACACTACAACATAAGGGGAAAATACTTCAAGCTGGGAGAGGAGAGATTTAGCCTTGGTATATAGAAGAAATTCTTTATTGTGAGGCTGGTGAGGCGCTGCAATAAGCTGTCCAGAGAAGCTGTGGGTACTCCATCCCTGGAAGTGTTCAGGCCAGGTTAGATGGGGATTTGGGCAGCCTGTTGTATTGGTATGTGCCCCTGACCACAGCAGGGGGATTGTATTTAGATGATGTCTAAGGTCCTTTCCAGCCCAAAGCATTCCATTATCCATATAAATCCAGATAGAGGTCACATATATCTGCATTTCAGTTCCATCCTTTTTGCAGGAAAAATGATGCAAGCAATGATTTTCTCGGGAGCCAGTCACAAAACCCCAAAAGAAAGCATTATTTTCCTATGCTGTGTCCCATATTTTGGCTGTACAACAGATTTACAATGCTTGACTTACTGATTTTTAAAACATATTTTTTCTGTTTCTTTCTAATATTCTAGGGAATTAAAATTCATATTTATGATGCAAACTGATCATTTCATAATACTTTCATTAATATTTCCGCACTCTTAAGATCTCAAGTTGAAAGGGGAATTAATTGTAAGTATTTATTTACACTGCTGAAGCTATTTGCATCTACTTGTTTATATAGCAGCAATTTTTATATATGATAACCTCCCAATGAATCAGCAGTGCTAAATCTAGAACCCACTGAAAATATTTCAGGTCAATTTATGGTAAGTTTTCCAGAATCTGATGCACATTCAAATACAGCACGTTAAGTGTTCTATAGGTTTATGGTTTATGCTCAATGATGAGTGTGCATTGAAACATATACTGAAGAATCAGATGGTGCTGATAGATAACTACCAAATGAATGTAAGAAAAACACAGTGAGATTGGATTATCTGCAATGGAAAATTAGGGGATGGTAGAAAATAGGAGTAAAGTGTGAAGTAGCAAATGGTGGAACAAATGAGGATAGTAAGGTGTTGAAAATTAATTAATGATTGAAGTATCTTAAAGAGGAAAACTACTGTATAATTAGTTAGTACCATCATTAATCAATTTAAGTTTCTTTTTTTCAAGGAGTCTGTTATACTGAAAGATTTCCTTACATGTTGTGGAAGGATGTATTACCTGCAGCATTTCTTTCAGCTGAAGGGCTTGTCAACTTACTGACTATTAGGGACATGAATTTCAAGTGCAGAAGCTCTGTAGTAGCTCTTCTGTTCAAACATAAGAAAGCCATGACAAAGCCATTATGAAAAACAAAAGCAGTCTAGTGAGATATCCATGGATTTTGTGCACACAAAAATCCCATTAGAAGAGCCCTCAAGTATGTCAGTAAAAGTCAAATATATTAATGGATTGTATAAGAATAAAACAATTGAATATTGTCATGTTAAAAATGAAAAGACATAGACACTACAGAAGGAGAGCAGTGAAGATTTTGACCAAGTGTTTTCGCCTACAGTATCAAATCTGTCAAGGGAAAGGTGTTGCAAACAATTCACGTTTCAAAGTTATAATCACAGATCATCCATTGCCCTGTTAAGGCCTGATTTATTACTCATTCTGTTATCTTCCTGTAGTTTTCATCAGATATCATAATATTACACATTTTCCGAAAGATTACTCTTCTCTGTACATAGAGAAATTAAAGTAATGAGAGAAGCAGCCACAAGCTGATCTCAATTAAATGTGTTTCTATGCAAAGAAGTCTAGGATTATTTACCACACCAAAGATATGATTCACAGTTAAAAGTAAATCAATGCTTTCGAATGAAATCAGTTTTTCAACGAGAAAGAATTACTATTTTCAAACATTATTTAATTTTTTCTTTAATATTTGAAAAAGATTATCCACCCACATGGAATTTCTGCTCCAATGACTGCCCCAGCACGTGTTCTGCTGTCACTGATTGCCCTATTTGCTAAAAGATGAACCAGAAAATTTACCTCATGCTCAGCAGGTCTTTTCCTCCTTTGTTCTTTTATTTATTTATTTATTGGGTCTTGCCTTTTAACACAATTCCGAACCACTGAATACTGGCATCATTGTTTGAGTGAGCTTAAGGTGGGATACTCTATGCCTTAGTTATCAGATATTTCTAAATCCAGGTCAACAGACATGTTTACATTTGATCCAAAAGGCTAAATCCCTCTCTCTTCAACCAAAAGATTTGAGCAAGAAAGCCACAAAGAAGGATTATCTTGGCAAGGGTACATAAAGCTGATTCTTATACCTGATGTACCCTGAAATCTCTGTCACTTAGCAATCTCTTTTTAAAAACAATAATGTATATAAATAAACACCTAAAAAAAAAACAACTCAGCTCTGCAACTCTCATACTTAAGCAGAAAAGAATTGCACACATCAGCCTGAGCTTTGTCTGTCAAAAAAGCCTTAGTTTCAGATGGTCATTGCCACAAAATAAACTTTTCTTCTTGTAAACAGGGACAAAAATAAAAATAACATAAAAATGTTAGAAAATTTTATGTCAAATCGATAGTTATTAAATTGTTTGGCTACACCTTGTATATTTCTTTTTTGTGACAAAAAGAAGGATAGTCAGTAGAATCAGTCACTAGGATTAAATGACATTGCCATATTCTTACAAGGAAAAAAGATTTGCTATCATATTCTATCATTTGCTGTCTAAAAGTTGCTACCCTTCTCTGATGTGGAAAATATTTTGTAAGTCCTGTCAGTTATAAGCATACTTCAAGAGTAGCTCAGGTCCTTACCATATACTCTGTTAATTGAATAATTATTTATTCAGAACCAAAACAAGTGGAAAAGCAAAATAAGCTGACTTAAGTTTCATTGACTTCCCATCCATTTATTTATGGTCCTTAGTATTATAGCTAGCTTGATTTTACTGGTGTTAGTAATGTTGTTCAGTGCTGGTCCTTTTTAATCTACAGGATAGAAAGGAGGTCTAGTTTTTGTCAATCTATAAAATTATAAAACTCTTAGTGGAGGGTTCTCAACTCTTTTCAAATCCTTATTCCACAATCATCATAAAGCTCATTTGCAAACATAAGCAATTTCTCTTTGATGGTGTATTTACCACTTGATTAATTGAAAATTAAAGCATCTCAAGCCAAAACTGAAGTCTGCATAAATAATCCATTCACTGTCCATTTGTAAACTGTGAGGAATTTGAGTGATTTCTTGCATACTCTTAATTTTAAGTACTAGTTTGAGTTTTGACTCAGCATGTCTTTCTGCTGAAAAGATACCAAAACCAAGTAACATAACTCAATTAAAACATAAAAGAAATCAAGAAGGAGCATTTCTCTATCAGTAACAAAAAACACTCTACTGGATCACATGAAAGGTCCTTTTTTGGCTAAGTTTCTGTTTGCAATAGCATCCAATTGTTAACTTCTTTCTAAAAGGGTGAACTCTAGGCTTCAGCAAGGGAGAAGTGACAAACAGATCCAGAGAGAACTTTTTTAAAATGTATCTTGTAACAGACAGGTAAATGTGATGGTTCATCCCAGCCAACATACAAATATGCAGACAGCTGCTTGCTCACTCACCTCTCTATTAGGATGAAGAGAAAATAGGAGAAAGAAGATAAAAGTCCATTGGGTTTGTTCAGATGGGGTGCCTTCTATAGAGTACAGAACAGAATACAAGGCTTGCTTGTTGTTGAGAAGCAATGACAGCTCGGGCTGTCACCAGCTCACTTGCCCAGCTCCTTCTGAGGTTGGTCCTCCATTCACTGTTGCTCCCACTGTACCACTTCCTACAACATACAACTCAAACAATCAGTTCAATATGTATAAATGATAAGGTTAATTGTATATCCATTTCAATCTGCACCCCTTTTCCCTTTGGACCAGGTGATAGAGTTACCTTTGCAACAACATCCACACACTGCACTCATGCCAACATAAATCGTCCATGCGTTGCAGTTCCTCTGAGGATGTGCCTGCTCCAGCATGGGTTTATTCATGAACCATAGTCCCTTCAGGGGTTTTTGATCTAGTTCATAGCTACTCCATCCATATCTGGTATAGCAGCACATGAATGGAAGCATTGCCAGGTTCATATACCAGCCCAGGCACATGGGAATATCAAAATGGCATGGCAAAGATGATAAGCAGAACATCAAACAGCAAAAACCGAAAACAGTCATCACCAAGCCACAGGCTCCAACATACAGTAAAGTAAATCACCCTCATGGCAAGCATTAGAGCCTGCCAATAACAGCTAAGCAGTTATAACAGCTATAAATTCAAACTACAATCAGTCTGATGTTATCTTGCACCTCTTAAGCCCCATTGTGCAACAAAAAATCCTGTGGTGGGTAGGGCAAATACCTACACATCCATCCAGTCACTCCCTTATCCCTTGGAAAGAGGAGAAAACAGAACAGAGAAAAGAATATTCATGGATTAAAACAGCCAGTTTAATAGCAGAGTTAAAATTACATGTGGAAGCAGAACAGTTTCACTGTTTCCCATAGGCTAGAAGATGTTTAGCCACCTCCTGCAAAGCAGAGCCTTAGCAAACCATAACACACAATGATTAATTAGGGAAACACAAGCCAAAAAAACAAATGTTCCTAATCCCTCCTTCTATCCTTTTATTGCTTTTATTGCTATCGTTGCTGACTGTGACATTATATGGCCTAAACCATCCCTTTAGTCTTTTGGGGTCAGCTCTCCGGCCAGCTTCCTGCCTAGGTCCAACCCTGAGAGAGGAAGGTGAGAGAAGAAAGTGAGAAAAAGGGAAAACCATGATGCTGGGCAAAGAATACTCAGCAACAGCCAAAATATGAGTTGTTGGCAACAGTGTTTCAGTAACAAATTCAAAATAGCATCATACAGCCTGCTATTTAAAAACAAAAAAAGATACATAGATAAACATATAAATCCCCAACCCACACCCAAAAACAAACAAAAAGAAACCCTCTATCTCAAATAGACACAGTACAGTAGGCATGAAACCTTACATTTATATAGTGAATTTCCCTAGTTCCAATAGCCTTTATCTTAAGGTCTTCCTGAGGTTATGGCATTAAGCATTTGATTGGACACAGTGTGCTATTACTAGAATTCATGGCCCTCCTATGAACTTGCTCGAACAGGTCCCTGTCCTTCCTGTGTTGTAGACCTCAGAGCTGGATGCAGGTTCCAGGTGGGCTCTCACCAGAGCACAGCAGAGCAGAGGGGCAGAATCCCCTCCCTCCCCTGCTGCCCACGCTGCTCTGGATGCAGCCCAGGACACGTTTGGCTTTCCAGGTTGCAAGTACTCATTGCTGGGTCATGTCCAGCCTCTCATCCACCTGCACTCCCAAATCCTTCTCAGAAGAATCTGTTCATCCCACACCCTGTGATGGAGCTGGGGGTTGCACCAACATGCAGCACCTCACTCTTGGTCTTGTTGAAACTCATGTGATTCCCATGGTCCCACTCCTTCAACTTGACCACGCCCTTCTGGATCTGGTATCCCATCCTCCAGAAGTGTCCATGGCATCACTCAGCTTCATGTCATTTGCAAACTTGCTAGAGGTAGATTTGCTCCCTTTCCTTATGTCATTGTTTAAGTCATCAAACGGTACTGTTTCCAATATGTACGTCTGAGGGACAGCACTTGACACTGATGTTAATAAGGACAGAGAGCCATTGGCCGTACCCTCTGGGGAACCAACCCAATTCAACCAACTCCTCCTCCACCAAAGACTCCCCACATCAAATCTTCTCTCCAATCTAGACAGCGGGATGTGGGGAACCAGGTCAAAGGCCTTACATAAATCCAGGTAGGCAGCATTCACAGCCCATCCTTTGTCCATGAATGTAATTATTCCATACCAATGATCTGAATGCCCTTAAGGGACATTTTGATCACCCAAAACCTATGCATTGCAAATTCATCCCTACCCCCATGGCAGACTAGCAAGGATCAGTAGTCCAGGGGCATTACCAAGAAGCCTCTTGGTGATATCCTTAACCCTGGCCCCAGGTTCACACAGCATATTGGACTCCATTCCAATTTTAAGGTAATCACCTACAATTATATCCTGTATTTTTGTTGCTGTGGAAGTGGTTGTGGCAGGAAGTGTAGGTCTTTCAGACACTGGCAACACCTCCAATGGAGCTGGATCTTCATCCATTCTCATCATCCATTGACTGTCCTTCCATGTACAGACCCTCTTATCTATTGTCTCCATTCACTCTTTTATTTTGACCTTCTGTCCTACTGCCTTCTCTCTGTTGGGGGGACAACAGACAGTCCAGTTGATCTTGTTTTGTTTCCTGCTGGCTGGTTCTGTCTCAGAGAGTTAGGGTGTTGCTGTTCCGCAAGTGAAAAAACATGCTTCATCTCTATTAGAAAGGTTCTGTCTGGGAAATTACACAGGGAAGGGGAAAAGGGAAGATGAAGGACAAAGGACTACATGACTTTAGGTACCCCTCAAAAATAATACACATCCTTCCCACCACATAATAAGACCTGCATCCACAGCAATGTGAATCAAAAAGAGAATCACATAAAGCTATCAAATTATTTTACAAAATTAATTATGAATTTTCCATGTTGGATATTGATGCAGTAAGAAATCACACACAAGTATGACTTTACATATTTTTTATCATGTATAGAAGTAATGACTCTGATATATACTCTACTTCTCTTCCTCTAAAACTTTCATTTCAGTTTTACTTTTTTTGTGTTGCAAGAAAAAGGAAGACTGCATTATGCTTATTATAATTCTATCCCTTGCTTACAGTTACAGCAAATTTTTCTAGTTAAGATTTTTTTTCTCATGCTTCTCTCTGCTTAAGGCTATATTAAATTTATTTCGATGTATTATCAGAAATTACTCAACCATTTCCATGAAAAAGCTATCAAAAAAAAAAAGGAAATCATCCATTTGTATCAGGTTGTTTGTTTAACAGTACTAGCCACTTCACAACATACATTCTGCAGAATATAAGAAAACAATCATAAAGTTACATTTTCTTTTTTGATACAAGTATAGAGATTTGAAGAAAAACTAGTTGGAAACCAGAGAAATCTTCTTTTGTCCAAACTCACACTAAGATTTGTATTTTAATTCTTTGAAAGTTCTATCTTTCCTTGACATTTCCAAATCCCTTCAGACAGCAACTTGGCATTCTGTACTTATTGACATGAGACTCTTATGAAAAAATTTATCAGAGATAATACTATGCATCTTGCAATATCTTCCCGTTAAACCAAAAGAGAACTAAGTCTTCTGCCACACAGAGCTATATCTAGGATGAAAAGATTAGGCCTACATTTGGTTGTTCTATCTTCTGCAACAGTTTTTCAAAAAATGTTTTACCCCAGGGGTCAGCTACAAGAATTTCAGGTGTCAACGCACCCATGGTTTCTAGGTAACACACTCTAGTGATTCAAGTAACACCATATCTCTAGCTACTTATGTCAACAACATAAGCAATAAAATGTAAGAATTTCTTCTTGTGCAAGATGAATCTAAGACTGACATGTGACCAATGAGTACTACAGGCTCTTTGGCCCTGTCAGGTTCCCTTGATCACCTGAAACAATGGAAGAAAAAAGATTAACCAATTCAAACTACAACACCCAGATCACTGCTCCAGCAGTTGAAACAGTTCACAACATATACTTGCATTCTAAGCAAGGTTTAAAAACCATGTTTTCTTCTTGACAAATGGTGCTCACCACTGAGCAGGGCTTACTACTCAGAATAATTTATTTCAAGCAATTTATTTTAGCTCTTATGCTTCCCTATAATACATTTTACATGTTTCCAATATATAGTAGAGACCAGCTCCACAACCCACATGCTTCTCTCTCCTCACTGCTGGGCATTCAGCTGTCTCTAATTGAAGGAAATATAGTTTTAATTAAGAAACTGTTCGATTAAGCAGCTGTTTGGTGAGCTTAACTGATATGGACCCAGCCTCACCAATACCTGATTTACTCAGACAGCAGGAAAAACAACTTGTGTGGAGGCACACAGCCTAGGGCTTTCTCAAAATAAACAGAGTTTTGCAATACAGGCAGTGGTTCCTGTTCTGTACTTTATTAACCAGTGTAGCTTCATACTGAAACTGTTAATAGTGGGTGGGGGGAGGTGGGGGGGGATGGGGGGAATGGGAACACACACTGAAAGAAAGGATCAGATAAAAACAAATTTTAAATGAAGAATTTCACCATTCCGGTTAAAGTTGTCTTGCAACAATTTTCGAAGTGCGAGAGGAGCTTTATCTTTTTGCATGAGCTCCAAAAAAAAACCCCCATTAGACCAAATAAGGAAGAATTACTCATCTGCGAGGTTAAATGACCGAACAGGAAGTTCTCTTTTTCAAGTGTTTAAAGTGTACCTACTCATGGTACCTTGCCAAAAGATTAATTCCCGTAGCTCTAGTATATATGCACGTCTTGTGGAAATGTTCCTGAATCATGAATGGAAAAGTACTTGAAATAGCAGGTTCAAGATTACCACAGAAAAATGGAATAGCAAATATCTGATGTCAATATTTCATAGAATCATAGAATAGTTCAGGTTGGAATGATTTTAAAATTTGTCTATTTCCAGCCCCTCTTCCATGGACATGGACATTTTCCACTAGATCAAGTGGCCTAAAATTCTGTCCAGCCTGGCCCTGAGCACTTCCAGATCACCCACAAATTCTCTGGACAACCTGAAATATTGTCTCAGCACCACATGGTAATAAGCTCCTTTATCTGATATCTGAGTCAACTCATTTTCTCTTTGAAGACATTCCTCTTGTTCTATGATTACAAGCCCTTGTAAAAAAAAATCCATCTCCAGGTCTCTCATAGCCCCTCTTTAGATATTGAAGGGCTGCTACAAGATCTGCCTGGAGCCTGTAGTTTTCCTGACTGAACGGTCACAACTTGGGTGCCCTCCATCCCACTGTCCATGTTGCTGGCAGAACTGTTTAACAGCACTGGCCCCAACACCAGCCCTTGAGGACAGCAGTCACCCCCGGTCACAGGTCTCCCCTTGAGCCGTTGATTGCAATTCTCTGAGTGTGGCCATCCAGTCAATTCCATATCCATTGAGTAGCACATTTCCTGCTAGTTAAAAAAGGATGCAAAATCACCAGTGTAGATTTCCAGCTATTTCTGGCAAACAGCAACATGTTTTAGACGCTGGAGAGTACTCTGGAGACAGTGTAATAAACACAATGTTTCTCCAAATAAGTTTTCTAACTGGTAGTCATTTGCTTGCTAGGAAAAAAACCTTTCAGGCATTCTTAGTCCCTTATTTACTAAGTTTTGATGGGATAAGCCAAGTGAATTTAACAATCTTTTAAACATTATCTAATAGATCTTGCTGATTTCATTTGCTCAACTGTTACCTGTCATATCCCTCTTTCCCTAGGTGCAATCAGTCGTTTCAAGTCTGGATTGAATTCTAGATTTGGAATGTAAGCTATTAGAGTTCTAATGTAGGAAGCTCACTTGCAAGACAACCCTTCCGCTTTGCCATACTTGAGGAATTACTAACATCAGAGTTTGAGATGGAATTTCAGTGACATATGAGAAGACACAGCTGGTAAGACTCTCAGATTCAAAAAGCTACTTTCTTACTTGTTCCAGATCAACCTTCATCTGTCACTGGAACACACTGAAAGTAACTGCTGAACTCCAAGAACCTGCAAGAAAGCAACTGGAGAATGACCAGTGAGTCAGTTGAAATATGGGGACTACCTTTCTAGGGGTGCCCCTTGCTTAACATTTGTCTGATAGAGTCTCACTTATCTGCTAGGACAGCCAATTCTACTCTGTCAGTTTAATAATTTTGGAGTACTGGTAACACAAGGGTTAAGCCTATTCTTGAAGGCTAATTGAAATTAGCACCACAATGCCCTGTAGTAACTGGTCACTTGTGAAGATTCTGTGAAAGTCACATGGATATTTGTCTTTCTAAAACAACTTTCATAATCAATTCCTCAAATACACTGCCAATTAGGATATTATTTTTTATAAAGAGATGAAGATCTCTTCATTTACAAAAACCATATTTGACAATAGTCCATATTTCAATTGTACCACAATAAAAAACAACATTTACATCAATTAAAAATAAGTGGTTCAGCCATCTATTTTAATATATATATTTAAACCTAATTAGCCTGTTGTCAACCTGATTATGTCTTTTTTAAATGCCTGCTTTTCTTATTTGCTAAAAGAAGCTTTTAAACACAAAATATACTAAGCAGCATTTCATCTGAATCCTATCAAACAAAGTTATTGAGGCATGAGTTCTATATAACCAGTGAAGCAGAAGGCCATGCTATTACATGGATAAATGCTCCAGAGTTACTGAAGCAACACAAAAACAATCATACAAACATGGCTTTTGAAACCTCATAAGCAACTCATTTTGGAAAAATGTGTATGTTGGTGTGTGTATATATATTAATAGGCACACACACGCACACACACAAACACACACACACACACACACATATATATATATATATATATATATATGACATTTGATATCAAATCTCTGCAAGAGATATTGCTAGACTAGCTTTTAAATTATTGTTATCTCACTCAACTCCTCCCAAAAATCACAGGAAAAAAACCCCAGAAATCAAAGCTTTCTGTTAGACCTAAAAAAAAAAAAATCCTTTTTCCTTATGGTTTAAGTTCAGGCAAAGGAAAAGTAACAATTCACACTCTGTCTCTGGAAGCACCATGCCCTAACTGTGGCTTCAGCCCCCACCATCTTACAAACTCCTTGTGGGGTCCAATGGGTCTGTAATGCAGCTTCTATACAGTTACCCTTTAATTTGGGATTAGATCCTACATTTACACAGTCAGGCTTATACAAAAGTTTGTCTGGTGTTTCAGCATTTGCTGCCCAGGGTGTCTGGAGAGGTCCATTGGGTGCTTAAGCCTGAATGCCCCAGCTCCCAGTCCCCAGCAGCTGCAGTCACCGACGTGTCCTTCAGAGAGATAGATTATGTCAGATCTGGGCCTCTTCCAGACAGTGGACACAAAACAATCTTGAAATTCTCTGTTGTAAAAAAACCCCAAAACTTACGTAAGCCAGTGGGAATCCCTATAAACTTGTACAGCAGAGTCCCATAGAAGGGCCGCGCCCTGCTCCCCCAGGGTGTGCAGGAGCTCAAGGCTGCATCAACAACCAGGGTGCAGCAAGGACACATGCCACACACAGGCTGGCTGAGTACAAAGTACTATCCTTCTTAATGCAATTCACCTGGCACTGCAGAAGAGCATGCTTGGAGTCTACAGCCCTGATACCCACTCAAAAATAGGTGCTGTTGCAGGCAGTCCATATAAACAGCACTCCCTCTAGGCCTCCACTTACCCACTTTGGTTTCTGTTCTCATCTCTCCCCAAGCCTCTGAGCCTATTCCCTTCCAGTAATTATCAAATTATTTCATTCATTACACTGATTTCCTCTCCACACTCACCACAGTCTCACTGGTCTGCAATGGAGCAATATATGCTCTCTTTTCTCCCACAGAAAGGACCTGTACACACAATATGGCAGAGGGTCGGCTCAAAGAAATACACCCTGGGGCTTATCCTCAGCAGTAGATATCAGGACCCACCAACTCAGCATACCAGTCAAGCCAGGGGACAATGTTTTATAGTAGCTGGGAGCATAGCCCTGTGGCTTCACCCTCCCATTCCCACTCTGCTGAGGGGGAACATTGGGTGAGCCCTCAAAACCAGGGCTTCACCCTCACTCTCCAGCTCCCAGCATCCTTATCCCACCTTAGCCCACTAGCACTGGCCAGCACCAGCCAGCACCTTGCCAGGTTGGGACGTTATAGGTAGCCTTATATATTAGTTTATACAGCATATGGAAATTTTTAATTCAAGGATACCATGATCCCATGGGGGCATCAAGATCTCCACAGCCACATGTAGTTAGCCTAGACCTTATTAGCAGGGGTAGTGAGAGCAGTGGTAGGACAGTTCTCACCTCAGCCCACAGCCTCCATAGTAAAGGCAAAAACTCCTGTAGCATCAGGTCAGTGTCTTTGTTCCAGGGTCAGAGGTTCACCACTTAATGAGTAATTTTTCTATGCTTGCATGTGTTTTCCATTGCACACAGTAAGGCTAGCATGGAGCTTATTTGTTTCCAACTGCAAACATTTGTTTATTACCCTAGGCTGATCAGCAGGGTAAAGAACTAACCTTTCTGCATCGATGAAATGAAGCAATGAATAAATAAATACCTTGGGACTAGCCAGTCTTAGCTGTTTTAGTTGAATTGAGTTAATTGTCAATTAATGCATGCCTCTACACTACCAAAAACTCTAACCAGGATATTCGCAAAGTGAATGTCTTCTACTTATATTTTCATTATTTGCTTACTCAAAATTAACATATTCAGGCTAGCAAGATACATATATAAGAGATCCTTAGAAGAAGTAATCTCTTAAGTCCACAAGACGGTCTAGGACACAAAACACAGCACACATCCCTCATTCTGTAAAACATCAGTCAGAGGAGGTAGAATGGGGCTTTTTCCCTCCATTCAATGCTATAATGAAATGCTTGTCACTACAGAAAATTGCCCTAAGCAATGTTTTTCTCATAATAATAGTAACCTAAAAGACAAATGAAAGAAATCAAAGAATGAAATTCATCCAACTATTTTTGCAAGGCAGCAGCTGGCACCCACAGTCACAGCAGTACCTGCTGCACCACAGACTCCAAGAAGAGAACAGCCAAACCAATCTACAGCAAAGGTCCAGAGTAGTGGGGGTGGGAAGGAGGGTGGGAAGGTGGTGTAAGATTCTTGAATGTGAAATTTTAGCCTTGGGGGAGTTTTCACAAGCAAGTAATAAACAGCTCAGAAAGGCTGTTTTAGTGAAAACAGAACTGGATTTAACTAGCACAGGGCAAATGCTCTGCTATACAAACCCACGTCTGAACTGGATGTATTTCTAAAATGGGGGGTTAGAATGTCAGCTTTTGCAGCACGAGCCAAACCTGAGGGGTAAAATAGTTTTCTGTTGGACACTGCTGCCCTCCAGTGACAACACAGAAGATGCAACTGGGGAAGAGAGCTTTTGCTGCAAAAGGTTTCTTTGCTCTCAAGATAAGTGATCTTCTGATCATTGAACTATGACAGAATTTAATGAGACTGAAATCTAAATTAACCTTTGCCTTAAAATATCGCTTGATTAAACAAAGTATTTGAATGTAAATAAATACATATTTCTGCAAATAAAATGTGTAATGCAATACAATTACAATCAGCAATACTTCTGTATGTCAGTAAAACTGTGCATGACAAGCATTTCAGAAAAGCTGAAAGCAAGAAAGCTATATTACATGACAATTAGTTAAATAACAAATGGATGTAATTTAGGTATGAAACTTCTTATAGACGTGACAGTGTTTACACTACCAGGGACTTTCACAATAAACATTTTCAGACATTTCCACAAATGTATCATTATCATAATGTATCATAAATATGTATCATTGCTTTCATTCCACAAATTGCCCAGCATTTCAGTGCGAATAAGAGACTGCTTTAATGTTTGCTAAAAATTAACCTGTATTTTTTTACAAGAAGTGTGTTATATGATAGACAAGTTGTTTGATAGTCCTTAATATTGTAGTTCCAAATTTTCAACATTTTGTGACTTATTTTCTCTTTATTTTGCTTATAGATTTGTATTCTGATGGGACCTTGTCCGTATTGCAAAAAAATTGTGAAAATCATAGCCTTTGATGCAGTTTCTTGATGCAAGATCTTAAACCTATGTTTCACCAGGAAACAAGTGTGTTCCTTATGGGGAACATGATCAGAGCACAAACCCAGGCCTTGCAGATCAGTCAGTCATGAGGACACACATTTTTTTGATTTTGAAAACTTGTCTTCTGTAGCTAGATTCAGTAAAATTCTCTTCTGAATCAGATTAATATTTAAAAAAAAACATGCTTATGCACTTTTTATCTTTCAGTTTTCCAACAGCTTTTGGATTCTTATGCACTTGTGCTCTGACGAGCACAACGCATTCCTTTTTTTTTTTTGGTTACCCCAGAATTACAACACTTCAGATGAATGCAGCAAACTATTTCTTCTGTCATTAGTAAACCCTTTAGTTCTGCAATGAACCTGGCAGAACAGTGTGCTATACTAAACAGCTGTCTAACTGATAATCTCTGGGACACATAAGTGCACTCCTCTAGGTTCTTGCACTGCACTTTTCTACAACACCAAAAAGTTGTGATCTGAAAAGAAGTAGCGACAAAAACACACTACCTGAAATATCCCTACCTGAATTTCCCTACCAGAAATATCTCAGAGGAAGTGTCTACCACCTAAGCTGCTTTTTACTAACATGGCAAAGAAACTATCATGGTTATCTGAGAAAATTTTCTGCGACACTCTGGAAATGTCAGGAGACAAAGTCCTTGCATTGCTAAACAGAAGGGATGGATGTTTGCAAAAAACCAGCTATGGGTGAAAGAAAATCAGAAAGTATGAATGAAAGGGTGTGGAAAGCATGGAAAGAGGATAGTGAGTATGGGATGGACAGACAAGTAGAGACACAGGACAAAGAAAAAGATCATTTCCCATTCTTATATGAAAATAAGAATGAGAAAACTTCAGAACTTGGGAGAAAAACAGAGTCTTTTTCCATATGCTGTGCAAACAGTCTTTTAATCTTCAAATATTTGCTTATTTTTTTTCAATAAGTTACTTTCCTTAAAAAGAAAATATTTTAAATTATTGATTAAGTACTCCCTTGCCGGAATCCTAAATCTCAAATTTAAGGTAAAAGTAAGGAAAAGATGGAATTTAACAAAATATTATGACTTAACAAAATATTTCTAGAACTCGTCTTTAAAGGAAAAGATTAAGATTAAACCTTCTTATACATCTTTCATTTAAAAATATAAGCATGTCCATGCTTCACTGGTTTTAAGGCTCCACATCTGCCTTCAAATGTATTCTTTGGAAGTAAAATTTTACTACTTTTATTCAACAAAATCCTATCAGTAACTAATCACAAAAGATGTTTCAGACTTTAAAGTACCTATTTTTTTCTTCCACTTTAAGTGTCATATTTATTTTGAACCTTGATTTGTCATCATGTTTTCTGGGTAAGCAACTACACACAGGCTGCATGACTTCCACGCACCCTAGTACCTCATTATTTGTAAATACACTGAGAGAGAAAAAAAAGAGAGATGAAAAGACACAAGACTTTCTTTAGCAGGAAAAGTCTCCAAAACTATCCATTATGCACATAAAATGATCTGTGTATCTTCTCCATGTAAGGACAGATTTTACGTCCATCACAGCACTTTGATGTTACAATTATTCACGTTTTTTTCAAAAAGCACAGCTATTCCGTGAGAACTGTAATGCTCAAATGGTCCATTGATTCTATAGAAAAGACACTATTGCTCCTTATGACCACCTTGCAATGTAAATTTTTCATGTAAATCTTGAGAGAAATTAATTCTGAGGCACTTCTATACTCAAAAGTTGATACACATTCTCAGGTAAATACAGAATGGGATACAAAGGGGAGACCCCTAAAAAGTTCTGTGCCAGGAATGAGAAAAGGACAAGGCTCAGGTTTTGGTCTTCATATTGCTGTTTATTTTTCTCTTATCAAAAGTTCAGCACACCGTATACATGCCAGACTTAGCACACAAAGAGAAGGCACCAAAAGTCACAAGACACACTGGTTCAAGGTCTTTTAAAGCTATTTAATCCAATTAATTCTTAGAACTTATTTTATTTCTACCTTTCTACCAATAACTATTTGTTTGTCCACACAACATCTGTATTGTGGTTCTTCCCAACCAATCACTCTGTGCTACCAACACTGCAGAAAATGGAGCAGATGAAGAACAAGAGGGAGATCAGACAACGTCCAAAATTAAATTCCCCATCCTGTCTTCTATTTACCTCCAAACTGAAAACCCAAAGCTCTTAAGTTTTTCACCCTGTGATAAACTACACTACTATCTATTTCACACACTCATAGATTCTGATTCATCTCAAAGTCTTGGGAGCTTTCTCTATAGATGAAGGTTAAAAGCAGTGTTCTCCTGGGGATCAGGACTTCCCAGGACAGGCAGAGAAACATTCCCTGTGCCCTGGCTTCCAACATCTGGAGACCTGGTTGTCACCAACCCTGAAAGAATTTAAAAAACAAGTAGATGTGGCACTTACACACAGTTTAGTGACGCCACTGCTGGGTTAATTGTTGGACTGATGACCTTTAGGATCTTTTCCAACCTCAATGATTCTGAGATTCTATATGCAAAGTAGCCCACAACATTTTGCAATGAAGTACTAAAAATTCTTTGTTTTTCAAAAGTAAAAGTGATTGCCAGTACATGTTTAGCAAGACACAGCCTTGGATATAGAGCAGATGTACACTGAGAAAAAAACATGTCAAGATGACTGATGTCACCCTTATCTTTTATGAAAACCACTACAGAAAGGCTTCTGTGATCCAGGATTTTAATTGTTTTAAGGGAAAGGCAGAAGTCATTGTTTCACATGCATGTATACATGCAGCACATATAGATATATGTGTGCATGTTAGTATATATACAAAAAAGAAGAAAGAGCATATATTCTAATGTTTACGTGTATACAGGTAGGTGTACGTATATACCTCCCTACAAGTGATTTTCCAGAATTGGAACACTGCTATACAAACCAAGTTTACTACTCACTGCTTAGCCTTACACTATCACTTGTGTTTGGTCACTTCTGACGACTTGGAAACAAATGTGGGAAAAGCATATGTACTCTTGTGCATTTCCAGAATATCTTAGTAGAATTTACTTCATGTATACAGCTTTTGTTCAGATTCCCACCAGTTTGATCAAGTATAATGAGTAAGAACAGCAAGAGTTGGCAAGGGCTGTGTATGGTTCAGCTAGGATTCTTGTGGTCCAGAACTCAGTTTTCTAATGGAAAAGTTTAATATTACAGCTCTGATAGTGCCAGAACAATGTTTTCAGTTTAGCATAAACACTAGCAGAAGTATTTTGGAAAATATCAACTACTTCACAAAGTGGTACTATAATTCACAGTTTGGGGTTTAGATTAATCTAAAACATTTCACTCAATAAATAGCTTCTATTTTTATTTTCATCACTTACACACATAGCTTCATACAGTACCATCTGCTCTCACAGACCTGGTTTTAGTTAGACATTTTTCACAGATAATTTGCTTCCTTATTTTATCTTAGAATGTTCATCTATTCAGAATATAAATTTTAAGTGAATTTGTTTTGTGGAACCATTGCAAATCTCAGGCACTTTAACTTACTCAACTGATAAAGAGAACTTTGATAAATTTACTGCAAAATTCCTCAAGATTTTCTAATCCAACTACAGCTATCTCTCTAAAAATATGTTTGTGACATGAAAAGAACAATACCCTAAAAGCTACAAAGAGGAAACACTCCACAGGAATGGATACAGACTGAAGTAGAAAGCTACTTTCAAACATGAGGCAGTCAACATTGTGTACTAAATATAGTCCCTGTCTTTTTTCCTGTATCTTACATTTTGTCATTGATCATAAGGAATGCATGAGGTTTTTTTCCATTTTTTAAGGACAACATCCTTGATTCTGTCTTTGCTTCCTATTTTTAAGTAAGATTTTTTTAAAATACCTTTTTCAAAATGAAAACAATAGCAAGTTCTTAGAAAATCTGTGATTATTGGCAGAAAGTAACAGAAAAGTTTAAACTACCAGGTGTGTGGTTTTTGTTGCAGTAAGACCAGCTTTTGTTGTTGAATGCCTAATTTTCCTTGGTTTATACCACTAGCTGGTGAAGTAGACTTCCCTGCTGACTATGTCAGTAAAGATATAGCCCCCAATGTAAGATTATAGTTTCTGATTATACATTGAGAACATCAGGTGTTAAATATGGCTAAATGTTTTAGTTTCAACAATAACTTTTAATTAGTGGAAGCAATAAAGGAAGCAAAACCACATTTTAATTCTTACTGCTTTTGTGGCTGGTGAAGAACAGCTTACAAAAATAGAAGGGAAAAATACCTGAAGAGGAAATAAAATATGATGTCTTGAGTTCTAAAAGAAAGGAAATTGGGTTTTGAAAAGGGCATTTTGACAGTGACACACCCCTCATCCCCATCCCATTCTTCCAGGGCTTATTGTTCTGCTTCAGAAAGCAGCACACATTCTTGCTTTAGCTCCAAATTCAATCATTAGTGAAGTCACATGTGAGCTTGCAAGAACAGGACTTGGTCTTACCCAATGGACTCGGTCTTGGAGATCTTTTCTAACTTGCATGATTCTGTGATTCCATGGTAACATCTAAATGGGCCAATTTTACCTGATGCAGCTTTTAATTTTTATTTTGGGGCATTTTTTGTCTTTGATATACATCCCCCTAAGTATTTTTTGCTTGATGCCAAGAGTCTTACATGACCACATTTGCAAGAGGCTTGTTATTTTGGGCTACTTATCTCCTTTTCTTTCTTACTTGACCAATATCACATCTTGGTGGTTAGGGACAGCATGGCTAATGCATCTCTGTAAAGAAGTACAGCCAATTTACAGCACAGCATCTTCACAGTACAATACAGCATCTTTGTAAAGAAGTACAGAAGATTTATTTGAGAATCACAGTAAGAGACATCTCTCAGCTCAAAGCCAATGACTGTTCATTGAGGCTAAAAATTTGGAGGCAGCCAGATACCAGTGTTTAGTTGCATCACTCTTGCATGCAACTGGCTGCAGAAGTTGGTGAACAACAACAACATTAAGCTGACAGGTAACAGATGTTGTGCTGGACTGCTGTCTGTATGTACTGATAAGAAAATACACTGAAGGAAAATGGCTATTGAAGCACATTTTATTATTCAGTAATTTTTAATACAGGAAAGGTGTCAGTTTCAAACCTATATATAGAAACTTACAGTAAATGATCAGTTGTTTCAAGGAGAGACAAAGCTGCACTAAATCCAGTTTTAGTTGTATAAAATTTTAAAAACCTTTTCATAATTTAGAATTATTTATAGTATATACAGACTTTTATTGAGAGATAAACACACAATGGGTACAATTTCCTCATACTAGTTTAAAAACAGATTCACATTTTACATACTTCCTTTTACATTCAGTGGGAAACTTCCATAGCTTGGTTTTATTTGTTACTCAGCCACTTCATGATTAATTTTGTATTAGTCCAGCTATCTGAAGCTGTAACTCAAGGAAGAGAATTGCAGAGAAAGGACTTCTTTGTACAGACTCAGTAACACTTTACATATTGAGTCACATTTTCTTTTACAGGAAGTTTCCTCAAAATAAGGAATAGTTTTAAAAAATTAATAATGACAAATATTGGTATTACTAGTCCCAAGAAGACCAATAAGAAAGGATTAGGACTGATAGTAATACAGTAGAAGATAAATAATAAAATAACTGGCACTCTAAAAAGCTTCTCTAATCCATAAGTAGCCCAGACAGCATTAAAGAATTACACACTATATCAAGTCTGGTAGAGGTAGTGGTAAAGGCAACTGGAACTGTACATGAGATATTAGTCCATTTTTACAATTCTCTAACACAACTAGAAACATCTTGAAAATAGGTTTCTTTATAATATAATGAAGTACCAAGAATGTATTATTCTCTTTGGTTTACAAATCGGGGATTGTTGACTGTAGTATTTTTTACCTAAAATGCTACCCTACCATTGCTGAATAACAGTTGATAGGGGAAAAAATAGAAAACCTCTTTAAAAGGATATATATTTGGACTGCCTGCACTAGCACAGAACTTACTACTTTATTTGGAGATCTGCATGTATACACAGCAGAACGATGTTCCTTAAAGGAGTGGCCTATAGATATTTTCCTTAAACTACATTTTAGCATCTTATACAGATTTATAACTGTAATTTTTTTTCCTAACAGAGGTTTTTCTAGTCAATACAAAAGTAGTTACACAGAAAAATACTTAAGATATATAAGGCCATAACAGAACTTAGAAGCTGAAGTTTGTCTTATTAAGCCAGTAATATATGCTAAACAGGCACAAAGTAGTTACAAGAACTTACGTGATCAAAACATTTTTTGAGTGTGTCATAGGAATTATTGCCTCAGAAATGTGTAATAAATTACAATTTAAAAGGGTCAAAAATACAGGATCAAATAATGTTTCCATGTCAACTGAATAAAATAATTTATTTACAGATCATGAGGAAAAACATAAAAGACTTTTCTTTTTCAAATAAATACATGTCTTAAGGGAACCGACTTTCACTGACTAAAAAAATAAATTTGTGTGACTAAACAAACAGTTCTTATGTACTAAACAAAACCATAAAAACATTCAAAGGACAATAGTGCAACCATGTCAGAGCATAAAGCTGATGTTTGTTATTTTACCTTTTAGGCTGAAGACAAGGTAACCTTTTAAAGTGAAACAACAGAAAAAATTATGCATTCATTATTTCCACATATAAATACATTCTTTAATTTCTAGATTTAAACAGTCCAAGTTCTTTTGCTTTAACATAAATTCAACACAGTATTATGTGAACATTTAAAATATGATGGAACTGACCATGACAGGACTTCTAAAATGAGTTCCAACTGAGCTATAGATATATCCCCATTTAATAGTGCATTTTCAGTCCTCTAGACGTTGATCATAAATTTACTCCAAGGTAAAACTTTGTTAACAGCTAACAACCTTCAACCCTGAATCTTATTTAGAAAACAACACTGTTGCAAATTAAAGTTGCTTTACATGAAACAAAAAAATTACAGAACTTAATAAATTGATGCAGGCTACATAATTTGACTAAATAACATAAGGTAGATTTTGGTTATTAAAATAAATGAGAAACAAAAGTACTGAAAACATCAGCGGCCTGCAGAGAGGGAAAAACTGGTATGGAGGCAAGTCCCTGAACTTACATCCTTCAACCAGCCTCTCTACAAACATGGATACTCTCATGGCACCCTCTGTATGATAAAAATATTAGATATGAAAGCAATTATTATACATGCACGTACGCTGCTAATTCTGGGATGTGAAACCCAGAGACATTTTGCAAGAGATACTCCTGATGTTGTGACACAGGTGGAGAGAAGGCCAAGGGACAGCTACAGATACTGAAAGGGAAATCACCAAGATTATAGTCAAATTCTACATAGGGGGGGAAAACTGTTAGAAATTTGTAGTCATTTGGGGAACTGAAGTTGGACAAGAAGGGAAATGTTTATACAGAAAAGGAGGACAAGTATGAGAACATCTTGCCCAGAACGATAGTAGTATACCTCTGTCCTGGAGCATTTTCACAGGCAGGCTATCCAACCCCACAGATAACCAAATCTAGGACTAGCCAAAGTCCATCTCTGCTTGAGTCCTTGGAAGGCTGGACAAAACCACCTCCAGAAATCCTGCCTGCAAATCACTTTATGTGATTCTCTGCGTCCAGCCAAAACACTTTGCTCATGCAGGTCTGTCAATAATGCTTAAGCAAACATTGCACCTCATTTACTGGAGGCCAAAACCACGGAACTGGTCACACACAGTAGCTCAGGACACACACTTAGAACACTGATCCCCAGTCCAGGCTCTCCAAGCTAACAACACCGAATGAGAAACATTTTTGGAACATAAGTAACAATTTATAATCTTGATCTTACCCCGAGAAAATGCAAATGCCTACATGCTGAAGGCTCACACTTCACAAACCAAGGACTATATAACCTTCCTATCTTTTCCCTACTGCAAACACTTCCCAAATTAATTTTCCTTCCATTTCATTCATATGGACAAAAGGAAGGGTTCACACAAACAACACAGAAAAGGCCCTCACCAAAACAGTCAGTTACATTTGGCTTTTCTGCTCAAAGAAGCTAACTGAAGCTGTATATTTCTTTATTAATATAGGGTTAACAGTAAACAATATGTATGTGATTAGGCATATTCCTGATACACTTGAGCGTTCTGCATTCTCTGCCACATGCTTCAGATACGTCTCAGAACTACAGTGAGGCAGGCATCCGGTACTGCTGTGTGGGAAGACACTACAACCCTGAAATCTCCTGCATCGAATTAGGTAGCATGTGAAGATTCTCCTAGTACTTCAAAAAACCCTCACCAAACATGTTTTGTCTTCTAGGTCTGAACTATTATACAGTGAAATAAAATGTCTTATTCATTCTGGCATTAGATTTCTCTCTCTTGGTGAAAAAATTTCTGATAATTACCCAAGGATTAGCTGCTCTGATTACATATTTGAAAGGATGCCTAAAACAAATTCTTTTCCTAGTTAAAACCTTTTTATTATTTCTAAATTATGAACCTTCCTGTTTATCAGATCTCTATGTTTTATACAAGAGATAACACAGTACAGGCCATACAGTGCTGATAAAACGCAGCAAACAGCTGCTAGTCATATGGTTTTTCCATCAATTGATAAAACTTTACCCAGGTTTGATTTACTTAATAGGCTTCAGCTTGGAGATGTTTTATTAATGGAAACAGAAGAGACAACAGTTTTCTGGCTCTGAAAGGTCCTATCCTATTTTGATCAAAATCAGTGAAAGTTAAGAAGAACTGGATTTTGACCGCTAACTGTAGAAATGCCCATGAATTTTTACTACATTATGGAACTCTCGGGAACTATTTTAAGCAAAATTCAGTTTAGAGATGATGACACCTAAAGCTACCACCCTCTGGTAAGTTTCTCAGAACTTTTCTAAAATCAGTTGAAAGAACTCTCATTAAAGTGATTGCTGTTCATTCCAGGGTTCTCTTTTACAGAAAAATTTATACAAATGCTTGTGCATGTGCAGCAATTCTTTCACCTACTGATTTAAAACTTATAAAAATGTATTAAAATATATATTAAATCAGACTCCTACATACTATTACAATCTTTCAGTTAGTGACTGAATAGAAGATATTTGAAAAAGCAAAGGAAAAATTACAACTTGTACCAGTTTGTAGTAACAATAAGGATCTAACTTAAATAGGCAGAGAGATATTGGATCATAACTCATTTCGGCGATCCTACATATCACAGGTGTTACATTCTCTCTGGAATTTTGGACTGTAATAGTCCAGACAAATGCTTTTTTCACCTCTTAGCTCTGTAGGATCAGTTATAAAGTCTATTTCTCACTTCTGAATCAAACCCCAACACTCGAAATAAAATACATTCTAACTAGTCAACTTTTGAGGAACTACAACAGAATACCATGCACCTGCCACTGTCTTCTCCTGATAAAGATCATTCTGCTTCCCCTAAAATGAGGGATTACTTGGACCTAGGCAACCCTTAATAGTTTGGAGTTTTCTTAAGAAATGTTTAATCAACATATATTTAAGGCTGTCAAAAACTAGATAAGCAGACTCGATCAAAAAGAGATTATATTCACTAAAGCTCTAATTTTTTCTTTACCTGTGAGTGATATTGGATATTACTACGTTCTATATATAAGAAATACAAATGCCATAAAGAAACATGCATGTAGAGACAATAATATATATTACAATATTGTATGCAGTGACTACTGTAGCATTGATTCTGAGCTCCTTGCACTGAATAATATTACTTTAAAAAACTGAAAAAAGAGACTATGGGGTGAAGCAATTCCACAAATTTGAATGAGTAGAAAGTACAGTCTGGATTTTGAAGATTATGTGTAACTTCTAAATATACAATGTATAAATCCATAATAAAAGGGAAACACTACTAAAATATTTTGGTTTAGTTGTTAACTTGGGTTTTTTTTAAATATACAAGATATTTAGTTAAGGAAAATTATCTATCATTTAAATATTACAACAGTTTTTTGTGAGTGCTGACTTTTTGACAGGTGTCCCAGCCAGGCTGGTTACTGATCTTGTATCATCTTGATTATCACTTCGTTTTCGCACCTCACTGTAAAAAACAAAACCAAAAATTTGCACTCAATTAACACATTTCTATTCATGTTCATTCTTCTATTTTTACCACAATATGCTGCAGAGTTCATCACCATCTATTGTACGGCTAATACACTGTAAATTAGCACAGAATTAACGTGTCTCACAAGTTTCCAATTTGATAATCATATTGACATTTCTATTCAATTCATAGTGATAAAAATATGATTTTTTTTATTATCTAGTAACTCCCCATGTTCTGATTTATCTTCCATTTTCTTTTGAGAAGTTTTTATTTGATTCTGTATGTTACCATAAAAAAGAGAATGTTTATAGCTCTAAGTACAAAACCAAATAACTTCAGTTTCAAGTACGAATTTACTTTCATAGAATAAATGCATGCTGTTGGATGCCTTTTAGAAATGCAGACTTAAAAGCTGTGCAAATATGATTGATTATGGGTTACAGAACACTTTCTTGGAACCATAACTTCTTTCTTACAGGTCTTTCAAAATTATACTTTAACCAAAAATGGCTTGAAAAGTTAGTAGAATTGTAGTATTTGGATTACACACTATTATAGAAATACCAGGGCGCTAAATGTACATAAACAGAATTTCTATCTGTAAATAATTTAGAGAAGGGGATATCAAAGAAAATATATGCAATCAGAATGGTCATAAAACAATAAATATTAATATGTGTAAAAGAATGAAAAAATAATTACACATAGAATTATTACATTTCAAAATAAATTATGGAAGTATCAAGAAAACAAATCCATGTACAATTAAAATTACAATTCACTCAGCAAACAGGTCTTAAAATTGTGGGCTCTGTAACTGTGTCCTGGCTTAAATATTAATTATTGAGAGAGCTTTGTAACATTTTCAAGCAAAAATGGTATTTCATTAAACTGAGAATACATCCCATCTTGCATTTATCTATAATGATTTAACAGAGTATTATTTTAAAATTTTTTTAGCATTGGTACAATTTTAAAACAATACGTGTACCTTTCCATGTGCATTCACATAAAATGTCCTCTTCATAAAATATACTCAGATGCGTTTAGGTGAAAATAAAACATAGTTACTTACCGAGCAAGATGAAGAACTGCTTCTACAATATTAGATCCATCTTTAGCACTTGTTTCACAGAATAGTGCATTGTAAGTCTGTGAGTAAAAATAAAATGTTAAGCTAACTGATCTGAGATGACTCCCATGTGAATGGGTACATTTAATTACAAATTGTTTCCTGAATAACACAAAGAATGACAGTACATTTAAATGAACACGATTTCTGCTAGTGTACTTCATTGTCGAACACATTCTCTTTAGTATTGTGAAATAAAACAGTAATTGTTTTTTAATTACTTCTGGTTTATAATTGTTATATTCTGAATTAATAAACTGAAAAAAAGCCATATTATAAACTTAATGCTCAAACTCAATCTTCTTGTCTACAAGACTATAAAATAGAAAGTGGCCAGGACAGGTTACCATTCCACAGGTAACAGACATGGTATCTATCCCAGTATAATCAATCACTTGTGCAAGCACTCATCCATTCAAGACCCTTAAGACTCCTCCTATTCTACAAAATACAGGATTTGTGCATTGCTTTCCCCCACATAAATACATGCAAAAAAAACTTGTTCACACTTCCATTTACAGCAGAGAATTTTTCTTTTCTTTCTGCACACAGGGCACGAATACAAGAGTCTCTTGAAGATGAAAACACTCCACAAAAAATCTGGACAGACACAAATCAGTCAATAGTGTGCCTCATATTTGAACTATTGAACAACCTCTATTTGGCAGCAGAAAAACTCAGTCGTCTGTCCATCCACCTTTTTATGAGAAAGACTGAGAAGTCTTTCAGAGCCAATAATGAACTTCAGCTTAGCAGACACTGAGATGTGATTTAACCCAGCAAACACCATCAAAACACAATAGTTTAATGCTAAGTGTCCATGAATCCTCATTACTTGACTTGGACAAATGAGCATAAAATTACCTTTGTTTACTAGTTTCTCACATGGTTTTCAGATAAAAATTCCTAAGACCATTTTATACTAATGAGGTGCACTTGGACCTTACCATAGCCAGCTTTTCTCCATAGTTTATAGGCACACACTTTTGCCCTTGTTCTGTAATATCTTGACGGAGATCTGCCTTGTTTCCGACCATCATAATTGGAATATTCTCATGAGTCGCATCCTGTAAGGAATTGCATCCTGTTATTGCTAGAACATTCACAATACAAAGAAATGGCCAACATCATCATGTCACATCAATTTCCTTTCCTATCCGCAGCAGAAGAGGAAAACCCCTTGCACTACATGCAAATTCATATTCAAATAAAAAACCAAGAAGCACAAATAGAAAGAATTCCTGAAAATTTCACTGAAGCTATAGCTATTTTATATATCTAATATATTGGTTTAAAATACAAAGACTCCAAGGACTATTCAAGCCATCCAGAAGAAGGTATCTGAAATATGCTGTCACATTCATTTTAAAAAGGAAGTGAATGGGAAGAGTGTCATTGCACAACATCCTTTAACAGACAAAGATGTATCAGATTGAATTCTAACTGAGTATATCAGGATACATTTCAGACTTCTACGTAGCTTTTATTTCTATGACAGCCTCCAGTCTGGATAATTACAATTTACATCTAATATAATTTTATAAATAAAAAAACCCAATAATGTAGTGAAACATAGTTTCTAAGTTCTAACATATGTAAGGGTCTTACCTCAATCATATCCACCCATTCTCTCACATTAATAAAGCTTTTTTCACATGTTACATCATATAGCAGTAAGACACCATCTGCTCTTCTGAAGTATGATTTAGCAATACTTCTAAATCTTTCAGAAAAAAAGAAAATATTTGCATAAGGCCACATTATCAAATAATAGTTCAGTTTAATATCACTAAGATATTAGGTTTTTTCCAACCTTAATGGTTCTATGATTCAATGATTGACCTATACGTAACTTCCTAAATTGATTGCTCACTTTACTTCTTTGAAAAAGATAGAAATCCAATAAAATTATTTGAGGACTTCATGATCAATTACAGCCATCTTTGTCATGAACTTTCAATCTACAATCTTTCAATATACAATCTCCTCAACCAAGTATAGTAAATAGGTATTTACAACAAGTATTAAAATATTCTTCACAAATTCATTACACGAGAAGAACGCTGATTGGATTCCTACATACATACAGCCAACACAAATCTTGGTCAATGAACATCTTAAACTGACTTCCACAGCACTAGATTAACCTCTTAAAAAGCCCTAAAAGGTGTTGGTAAATAAGTAATGGCTCTCAAGTAAAGATGTCATAGGATTTTGAAGAAACTTTACACAATATTTTGAAGAATCATGGATATAAACTCAGCAATATACAAAGATAATTTTAGCAAAATTCCAAATTCTTTGGAAAGAAGTTTTTATATACTAAATACAATGCAAATCAGGACCACGATTTTCATGGAAAGAATAGGAGATGGGGAGGAAAGGAAGGGAATCTCTAAGAAAAAGTGTTTAAAAATACAGATGTAATAAAAACAAAAAAAGCTAAAGACTAAAAACAGAAGAAACCATATGCATCTGCTCCACCATGTAGTATTGCCAAGGAGGGACCCACAGATTTAGTTAATTAATCCTGCAGTGAACCTCAACTATTTCTCTTGACACCTCAAGCATCATCAAAGATAACACATAAGCATTCCAACTGTCTTGAGGTCTCAGCAGAGAAAAATTGCATCTGTTTACAGATACTTACATATGGATCATACAATTAATGTTTTTTTCCAGCTAGATGAAAAAAAGGCAAATGACTTTTACAAACAAAATAACTCAAATAAGGTAAAGTGCAGGGTATATCACTAACCTCTCCTGCCCAGCCGTATCCCACAGCTGTAACACTGTAGGTTCTCCATCAACAATTAGTCTTTTCATTTGAAAATCCACACCTGAAAAGAATCATGTTTATAGTCTAAAATAACCCATCAATAATCTTAAAGAAACCACAAATAAAAGGTAGGGGCTACATATAACAGTTTATCCAAAATTCGTATTTTTTAATAGGTTGTGAGATTTCAGTCAGTCATGCCCATACTTCTGAATTGCAATAATCCCCTGAATGTACTTGCATTTTCGGAGAAGAATTGATATAAATTGCAAGTCTGAACAACAAGCAAGAACTCTCGCTGCTTTATTTTGCTAAATAGTTTTATCGAAGAAGTGAAAATACACATAAAAACTTGATTTCAAATACCAAGGAACAAAATGATAAATTAGAACAAAAATCCTGACAAGAGGCAATAAAGCAAACATAAAAGTATGATTTGATTGGAAGACAAAATTCAGTCTTTGGAATCCTTAAGAATTAAGTTTGTTAGCTGACAAGAACACTAATATACAGAAGTCAGTCAGAAATCCTTCTGCTGTACTTAAAGCAAAGCTTCAATAACACTTTGAAGAAATTGCAACAAAAAATGGTAGGAAAGACATGAAAGGATAGTACGAAATACTACAGAAAGAATGAAGTGTTGAGAAAACAAGAAAGCAATGAAAAATGCAGAAAAGCTCATCCACACACTGGAAGCTCCTTACACAGACATTCCTTCTCCAGTGCTTTGTGTTATTCAGAAAGAGGCTTTATAAAGAAAAACCAAATTAGACCAGTACCCTATCTTCTACTACAAACAGCTGTTATTACTAAGCTTTAGTACTCAATTAGGTCTCACAGCCTGCATAAGAAACTCTTTGTGTATATCCCTAGCAAGGAATCACAAAGACAAGCTTTTCATCCTCTTCACTGCAAAATGACAATGAAGTTAATTTCAATATTTTAAGAAGAACACCAACTATACCTAGAGTTGCACTGGTATTGCCTTGAAATTCATTCTTGCAAAGTCTCATAAGAAAACTGGATTTTCCCACTGCTGCATCTCCAGCAAGAACAATCTTGTAAGCCTTCTCTGTACTGGGGTATTTTGGAGAGCATTCAGCTGCATCTGACTGAAAATAAAAGTAATCCCTCTGTAACAACTCATAAAAACCTACCCCTCAGTATCATTCTTTTCCATTTTTCCCCTGAAGAACTGGTTACCTGAGGGGTGAGAGCAGATATGTATTTCCTCGTTGAAGCAACTGAGCTGCTTCGACTCACTGGTCGTGAGGGCTTCCAGTCTAAAACTGCAGTGCTGTTAGCAGGACTGTATGCTTCTTCATCTCTGATCTCTGGAACCTGAAAGTATGAGTTAGTTCTCTGGTGAGAAAAGTATGTTTTTCCGAAAAGGCACAGCTAAGACTGAGTAAAACACTTTAAGAGTTTGGATTAAACAGAGATAAATGACCAGATACAGCTGTGCAAGTCTAATCAAAATACGGTGACAATTCTCTTCTCATAAATTTCTGTTTAGTATAATCTACATTTTGTCTTTTAATGTTTTTATGGTTTGGCATCCATTCTTTCAGTAGTCTAACAGAGCAAACTAATTTCTATAAGAAAATTTCAACTTATAACAAAGTCACAGTGAACAATTAGGACAATACTTAATTTCAAAGCTTATTTTGCAAATATTAAGAATTTCCCCAAAGACATTACTCTCTATGCTATTAATACTCAAGCTAAATCAAGTAGAGCACAGCTGTAATCAATATTATTCATAGCAAAGTCTCCACAGAGATTAATGTCTACTAAATGAACAGGTTAAAAAAAAAAAAAAAACATATTACACTGTGCTTGATATTAGTTTTACTTTGTAGTCCTCAGAAACTCTTTCGATGTTACCAGCAATAAAACAGACACAGTAATACCTTCTTAGATTTTTTTAATTCTCTAAGACTTTAGCCTGTAAACCGATGTGTGAACTAACAGTATTCTATCTCACATGTGCTTTTTTTCTCCACTGCTGCAGCATAGTGAGAGGAAGTGAATAGAAATCTATTTTATTTCTATCCCTTTTTTATCATTAGAAAATAAGTTCCTTTCTGCATACAGTTTGACAAACTTCAAAAATCGCATAAACTTAAAAGATGAAATTATTACCTGAAAACTTATCAAAAAATGTAAATTCAAAAAGATAACTACTTATTTATTCTCAAAATATCTTCACTAATTAATTTAAATATGTATGACCCAAATATTTACTTTTAATTGGCCTGTGGGCAAAGATCCATTTTATTTTATAAACAGGAAGTTAATTTTGTCTCCAATCAAAGGCTTTTCTCAGAGAAGAAGTAAATCTGGCACTTACATCTGTATCAGAAGCATCACCACCAAAGCCTTCTTGCATACACTGTGACCTTTGAAAAATCCTTTGATGCCTATATTCCACTTCTGAATCATATTCATTTGAATCTCTCAGGGTAGACAAACCACTGTCAAAACAACTCTCAGGTATGCTGTCAACTTCACAGTTTATCCTTTGCATCGGGTCACAAAGGGCTAAAGAATCATAATCTTCATCGACACAAGAAGAATGAGATGACCTAATAAGAAAATATTGGAGGGGGAAAAATAAATTATTCCATATTATAAATCCCAATAATAAATGCTCTTCCCAACAAAATCTGAGCCCTTCTGGAACAGTCAATTCTTAGAAATGCTAATGTTATGTTTAGGACATATGCCAATCCCTATCTTGCCTTTACAAAGAGTTTCTTTCTCAATCATATGTCTTGGGATGCTCAAATCAAATTATTTAATCTGTGTTGCTGATGATCACTTTCCAAGTGTCAGTAATTATGACTATCTAAAAGACACTCAGAAAGTGATGTACTATGAAGACATGAGAAAAAGAAAAATACATATGATGTTTTAGTGAATTTTGGCCTGCTCTAAGACATCAAACGACCTTGACATACTGTATCTCATTTAAATTAATACATTTGTTCACAGAGGCATGCATGTGCATGCCAATTAGAAACAGCTACAAACGCAGAAGATGGAGTAGCCAAGTTCAGCAGATCAGTAGTGGTGGAAGAATTCACTGAAAAATTTTCTTACAGTTTGATACACTATGCAAAACCTAAACTTTTACACAGAATTCCTCTCTTTTCCCTTTACCTTCCTTTAAAAGTATTTTTTTTCCTTCTGGATACTGTAAAATATAAAAATATTTTAATTAATGCAGCAATGACAGTATTGATTACAGAAACAAGATTTTATTTATGCAAATAAAAACACAGAAAAAGGAAGGTTAATAGAGTGAACCCTAAGAAAACCATTATCATAAAAAAGGTTACAATGGCTACAATCATTATCATGCTCCTTCAGCAAGACAGGGACAGGCATCAACGAAAGTGAGGCAGTAAAGGTCGCCAAGTCATAGTAGAGCAGAGAGGGTCTGGCTTAGCCCTGTTGGGAATGGATGTGATGCACAGACCTGCTAAACCAGACAAGGTCAGCATCAATCCTTGTAACAACAGCTGGCTCCCAGAGGGACTCCCCTGTGATGGCACAACACAGGAGAGTACACGGGGGAAAATCACCAAATTATGAAGCTGTTACTGAATCAAATTCTTCCCTGCACCTGGCCAAATGGGGATGACAGTGGCATCATTTTCCTATGCAGTAACATTCAGAATCATCTAATTTACACCCCTTCAGGCTAATGAATAATCACATGTATGCATGTGATCTTTGCTGTAGGATATCAAAGCATACATGGTCTTTGTATTCATGCACCTATTAGCCTATATCAAATCACTGAATTACTGAAGAAGAGTGCATGCTATAACAAAGTTAAGCTTGTCAGGCATTCCCTGAAATAAAGTTCTTAAGCAGGCACTTCTCAACTGCACTGAACTATGAATTCAATGCTGGCAATTTCATATATGCTTAAAACAAGTTAGACCAAGATGAATCTTACAGACAAAAATAAAAAAAACATACATTTTAAAACAGATTGCTTAAATCATGTCAGTATACAAACCAATATCTCTTAATGCTGGTCTGATGTCAGGAGACAAAGTACTGAAAACAAACAGGTTTTGGGACATTCACATCTCTTTCTGTCTTTTGATACTATCAAGTCACACATGTTATGACTAAACTTTATTCCTACCACATAACATATTCCTACCACACTTTCTTCTAAAGTGCCTTGTATTTCTCACTTTTGTGGAAATGCAAGGGTTGCACCATGTGGCATGTACTAATAAATATTCAAAAAGAACAACATAACCAAGCCTCCAGAGAGGTTTTAGTTACTCCCTCAGAAAATCACTGAATGCAGTATGTAGCTTAGAGTGGATGCCTCTAAAAATTTTCAGAGGGTCCAACATTAGGGAACTGGGTTTTTGTGCATTCAGAATCAGGAAAGCGCTTTTGACAAGCAAAACTTTATAGCCAGCAAACACATCTCACATGGAGACAACACAATAAGAAGGACACTGCTGAATGAATGGGGATATTGTAAGTGTGAAGTCAATTTAATTCCTATCCAAGATATTTTTCTTTCTGGCAGACTACTAAGACCTCTATTAGAGATCTCTCCATGGTTTGGAGTACCACTGAAAGAAAAAGAAGACAAAATAATCCATCAATTGATTAAGGACACACATTTTTGCTGATGGATCTGTTTAAAAAAACAAGTGTGAAAGCATAACATGACTGATAGCACTCAGGGTTGCCTCCAGTACCCACTGTCTTCAGGGAGTCTCTGAAATGATGAGGAAGTTCTGCTCAGTGATCTTTATCTAGTAAGTAGAAAACTAAGTACCTCTGACTAGCTAATTGCATTTAGATAACTTAGTGGTTTTGTACTCTTATCCCATAAATATTCAAGGGCAACCACTACTCTTGCATGTCAGTGTGAGATAAGGTGATTTGAAGAATCAGGCCCATATTTGTACTAATTATTATATGGGGAAAAAAGGCATACAAAACCAAAAATGTTTTATTTCTCAAGTACTGAGAAAGGCTAACAAAGGTCCTCAGAAGAGTTTTACAGTTTCTCGGAGACAAAGAGGCTGAGACTCAAACTAGAATCAAAAGAGGCCAAGATCAGACAAGAAGCTGTCTGATGTCTCCATAAGTTTATGGCTTCTACTGAAGAGGGTTATTCTGAGCTTTCTGAAGTCATTGAGAAGATTCCTATTGACTTTAGTATATTTTGGATCATCTGCTAAGGTCACATATTTGTTCTAAATCAGACAGAACCATTGTCTGTTACTTAACACTAATCTCGTCTTCTAAGACAAGCCATTCTCAAATTAACGAAAGCAAGCCAGGCTTACCTGTCATACCGCAGGTTTAAAGGAGAATGTTCACCATTAAATTTAGGACTGCTTCTAGAAATGGTACTTCCTGGTGAGGTATTTGCCAACCGCTGCAACAGATAGATAGTAAAGGCACTATAACTTTGATGAACACAGAGGATTATATCTAGATTTGTTCAGAAAAAAAAGTGCGCATCATCAAAATTACAAATTGGATGTATTTAATATGTTTATTTATATTTTTAAAATATATATACTTCACATATATATATATATTACCTCATACTTCATATATGACTGAGGGTCAGAAGGCTTATTACCTATAGCATTTAGGCTTCACCTCTGCCTTTATACTGAACATACTAGACATGTTCAACTACAAAAGGAAACAGAATTTCCAAGAGGATGATTTCATTGACTACCTGAAGACTCTGACCTCAAGACTATGAAATGCTAAGCTTTCAAAAGTGATATTTAGACCATGGCATGCTGACTACTGAAAAAAATACTGAAAAAAAAGGGGAACTGTCACTAGCTGAGCTAGTTTCAGGAGAGCTACCTCCTAGTTCCTAAGAGAGATCGTGAAGGAAAGGTCTCAACTAATAGCATGTGACAAAAGTATTTTGTAAATTCTGCTGTGCCTCCATTTATTCACTGGAAACAGTGTCTTCTATGTAAAATGCTCATTTATATTTCCACGCATGACAGTTGAAAATGGTATCCATTGTTGCATCTGTATCAACAAAAAGCAACACGCTCTGGTAGCTTGTATCAACAAAAAGCACTCATGTTCACTGGTATGGAATACTGCAAACAGGCAGTGAACTGACCCCTCTTTTCCTCCTTCCTCTCCAGTATTGTCTTTGTGGGCCCATTATTCTGATCCCATCCTTCTAAAAAAGCTATATGCTTTCCTCATGATGCCCAATTATTAGTTTTAAGAGCTTTAACAGGTTTCACAGGATAGCAAAATGACAGTGTAGAGTAGGTTTTTTATTACTTTAAAGCCTTCCTTTCTCTAGTTTGGAGGATTTCAAGTGACATTTGCTACAAGAGACTCCAATGCAGTTCTAAGAGCCCAAAATGGTCTGACTAAGGTCTCTATCAGTAGTCCATGCCATTCATATTCACACACAACACAAATATATTCCCTCTAGTGCAGGAGAAACTGTTGATTTATTCACCTCATAAAGTATCACAGAATATTTTTTAAAATAGTAATTTTCCAAAGCACTTGGAAAGCAGCTGTGCTCTAACAAAACTTCCAGTACTTAACAAAGTGTAAGTAAAATCTAACAGAACTACATAGGAGTATTCCCACAGTGAGTCCACTGAAAAAACCTCTATTTTCTCAGTATCCAGTGAGGTACCAGTTTAATTGTGCTGTGCTGATTCTTTCACCTTTTATGACAATGTAACAAAATCATAAATACATACCAGTGATCTGTTGTACTTGCTGAAACTGTTTTCCAGTGCACTTCTTAAACCATCGTTGCTGTCATGTAATTTTCTATTAGCTGATCTAACAAGGAAACACAGTTCAACTTGCAGAACTCAAGAAAACATGAAAAACCCTCCAAAAGAAAAATTTTCAAAATACTTCTAAAAAAACCCCTTTTCTTCTTTAGCTAATACTGAAGAGTTACATGAAACTGGAAACACACTGACAGATACTCAAACAAATCACTGTGAATTTTAGGCTTCAGAACCCATTTTCACTGGTACAGCATGGTCTCTGGTAGGTACTGTAGGAATGGTGATAAAAAAAAAAAAACAAAAGCGCCAAGAAAAACCCAAACAACCCACACAATAAAACAACTAGTCCAGCTATTTCTGTACAAAATGACTACCCTTTAAATATTGCTGAGGTGATTCTGAAGACAAATATCATTAATCTCCTTGAAAAAAGGATTTTTTTTTAAAATAAGGATATTAAATAAAGATATAAAAAATCTATTCATTGTGACCCTTCTTGTGCACCTATTGCATAATACTGCACACTCTCAGTACTTTCCAGACAACAATAAGACAGGGAGTTACTGGAGAAGCAAAGCCAATAGAAAAAGGATCCAGGCAATAATTTTTATTGGACAGACATGAACAGACTCAAATCACACATTCAGCTTAATAGAAAGAAACGAAAGTTAGTGGGGCTAAAAAAAGAAATGGAAAGAAAACAACTAGAGTGTTAGTGGGTCAGTACCACTGCAGAATTAATACCACAGTAACATTTATGACAGTTGAGAACAACACCTAATTTAGGCCATTTCAGAATTTTAACTTGAAACTCTTTCCCAAATTTCAATCCAATCTTTTGCATACTTATCTCAAATATGGTGGGACAAAGTGTGATAATAAAAACCCTGAATTTCTAAAAACTTACTGAAGTATTTCAATTTGTCTTTCCAGATTATCTCTGTCTTCAGTATACTCTCGAATAATTTCTAGATCCCTGGGGGAAAAACAAAAAACAAACACCAAACTTAAATAAACTTATGCTTAACAGGATAGTCTTACATTTTCACCATACTGCCTTTGGCAGAGTTTACATTTATGCTGAAACATGCTGAGAGCAGTTTTACACAAAGTTAGATAATTTGGTGACTTCATTAATCTCTGCAATTATAACTCAACAAAGACTGTGAATGAAAATGAAAGTTGTACAAAATAACCATGGGAACTGGTTTCCTTTTCCCTTCAAATATAATTTGTATTATCTGATGATAACAACACAATGAAACTGCCCTTTATGCTCCTTCAAAAGAGTAACTAGAAGTAGCTTCCATTCATTTTAGAAAAACAAATGGTTAAGATAGACATGGAAGGCTTCCAAAACTAAAATTTATACAAGTCCTCATGTGAGTGCAAGCCATGAAGAAAAAAAAAATTCTGATTCTGTACTGTTGTTTCATTCCAAATAAAGTCCCACTAAAATCAATGGATATTGTTGCAAGATTGAGAGAGTTTGCATCATAGCCAGAACTTGCTCTTTCAGAAATCTAACAAGAAATATGAGCAGCATTGATGACACGGTATCAAACATGTACCTACCCTTTAAGGCAAACTTAGAAATAACAGTTGCTAACTCCATACATAATAATTACATCAGAGAATAGATTCTGGTTAACTTACCTCTCAGTGTTCAAAGACTGATCTGCATACTCGCTTTTTAAGGTATCTAATTCACTCTGCAGGAAAGCTATATTTGTCTGCGCTTCTAAGAGATCTTTCTTAAGTCTCTGATTTTCCTTCAAAAAAGGAAGATATTAGATGTTAGCTGTCACAGTCACCTCCACAAAATGTTGATATATTATAATAGTAGAATAAAAACCATAGTTTTTAAAAAGAAAAGTAACACAAAAATGAAATACTATAAAATTTGGCATAGAGAGGGAAAGAAAATTAAAGAAGGCTAAATCAACAGAGAAGTCATTAAATTAATACGCGCGAACCTCTTAACTTTTTATTTTCCATTCAGTTACAAAAAAAATGGGACCACAGGATCTCAAACCATTTCTAAATGTCCTATATAGAATGTGTATATATTTAAACAGGTTCTTTTTCAATTTAATAGATCCACATACACTTATCCATGACTTCAAAGGTTTACTTTCTAGATTAACATTACTAAATGTAAAAAAAAAGCAAAAAAACTCAACAAAAATCAAAACCCAAATCTCCACAAGTATAGCAATCTGCAGACACTAAAACTGAGGCTAAATTAATATGTTAATAATAATAACATTGTCTTACCAGCAACATATCATGTATCCTTTTTTTCAGTTCAACTACATCTTCCCTGTGATTGACAGACTTGGATTGCTCCTCCAGCTTGAAGTATTAAAAAAATTCACAATTAATTTATTTGGTTGTTCTGCTTTTAAAAAACCCTTATGAAAATCACAATAAATAATTGTTAAAGTTTTACAGTTACTAAAGTTTTTAAAACTTAAGAGTTTTTCTGAATGTATTAGACAGCATTATTTCAAAAATCACTGGCTTTCTAGAAAATTGATATGTTTTTTTCACTCTTTCGGTATAAAATATTCATAACTAGTGACACAGAAGACTGTCGTTAAGATAGAAACAGAGAGAAACACTAACTTAAAAAAAAATTAAAAATTATTACTACCTCATCTATGTAGTACTTGGACAAGAAGCTCTCATGTTTCTTGTAAGAAATTTCAATTTCTGCAAATGTTCTTCTAAGTGCAATTAAATACAAAACCCAAAACATATATACACTTTACTTGCTATAATTCTGATAAAACTTATACAAAAACCAAGGTCAAAATAAAACCCAAATTACGAAATATTCCAAAACATCATTCCCATCTGAGATTTCATTTTACTCTATTACTAGAAATCAAATTACTATCTCAGATTGCAATTGAGTTCTAAAAGGCACTATACATAAAGTTGGGTACTAAAAGGCACTATATGTAAATTACAGTATCCGTGTTGCAAATTCCATCTTTATTTATAAATTACAAATACTTAGTGGCAATATTTTGGACTATTTCTAATGGGCCAAACATAAGACTAGGTAACTGCAATGTTAATAACCTGAAGGACCTAGAAAATTGTTAAGCTACAGAATTTAGGTAATAATTGCTGTTCCCTTTCCTAAGTATTTCAATAAATTACACAGCATGAATACAATAGCACAGAATGTCAACACAACCTAAAAATTATCTGCAGTTGCCATTTACTAATACAAATTAAATTAGAAACCTACAATTATGATTATCCATCTTAAGGGGAGCATTTAATGAGGTCAAGATCTCTTAAAATACTTAAAAAAACTCACCAGACTTCAACTCACTTACCTTTTTAAGTTTTTTTATTGTCACCTGAAGATCCCCAACTTCAGTGTCATACTGGCGCTTCAGCTCATTTAGTGCTTCTTCAGCCTTTTGCTTCTCCTGCAATATTTTCAATCTCATTAGAAGCTGAGACAGGTTTCAAATGTTTATCAAAAAATTCATTAATTGGTTTGGAAAGCACATGCTTTTTGCTTAGACAAATGTATCTTTCTATTCTGTCCCTTTCTGAAGATCCATAGGTTCTGATTCTGTAATTGCAGTCCACTTCTAAAACACTCACAGAAATAAAATAATGGCATGAGAGTAAAGATATGGATCAATTCAGTGTTTTTCATTCATGATTCCTGCGCTAAATATTCTCAATGTCACTTACTTTTTTACTTCTTTCTATTTATTTTTTTTTGCTTGCAAGTGTTAGAACATTAGAGGCCCATGTCAGTAAAAGCAGATGACAGCATCTCTAGTTTTAGATAAATGGTACCATCCCAGGAACAGAGACAAGAAGGTGGTTTCACTGCTGTCTATTCAATACCACCCACATCACCAGGATGGTGTCAGCAGATGGAAATGGAAGCAATGCCATCTTTTACCAGGGCATACAGCAGGGTGTGTGCCTGTGTTTAAGAGACTGCACCAAGTACTGCCTGCAAGGATGTGGTGTGCTACTGACTGGTGTGTTTCACTCACTCCAATCACTCCCAGAGGCTCCAGTTTCACAACACAAGAAGTCAGAATGCAGCAGTGAGAAGTGGAGCCAACAAAACAGGTTGAGTTTTCACATGGAAGAGGCAGGCATAGATTTTGTTTAGAATTTAGGATTTCCTGTAGGTGACACTGGCATTCACGTGTTAAAACAATAATCCAAGTAATCAATTTAAGTTGTATTTCCCTACTGTTGCCAACTTCACAGACTTGTAAGTATTGTTGGGTAACTATTTGCTTCCCTTGAAGAAACAAAATGCAGGATAGGCTCATGCAGCAGCAGGTGTCCCGGTGGCATGAGTGAGATCACTCTGACAAACAATAGCCTTGATTACAGACATTAAGATTAATGGCTTAGTACATTCCCACAAAGTAAATAACTTAACATTTACACTCAGGGCGTTTTAGTAGGTGCGGTATGTGGAGTTAGGAGCTACAAGGAACACTGGAGAGTGAAAATTAAAAAAGCCTTGTGAAAAACAAGTTAACAGACCATCCCTCATACCTATGGCTAGATGCAAACAGTGATTGAGAACACAGACTAGATGTAGATAATACACAGAAGATTCACTTCTGCATAATGCCAGTACATAACTGCAACCACACACTTCCCAGTCATCTTTTTTAAGCAGTGAAAAACGGTATTTCAGTGATTTGTCACTTTTTGAGGAGAGTAATTTTTCAGAGAAAATGTAATTGTCTTCTAAACATTAACAACTTAGCTTCTCTGGAAGTGAAAATTTATCTCTACTAAGAGCTGCATTATCATTAGTTAAACACATCAAATCACACTTTTTTTTGGCAGGTGTGATATCTTTAAGATTTTTATGCCATTATATTTTGTTTCTAGGAACACAATAGCCTTTATGGTGTGGTAGAACTGTTTTCTCCTGTACAGGAAAAAAAAGCTACTTGAACTAAATCTATCATAATACCATTTACCTTCACATATCAATTAGTGTGAACTATTTAAAATCAGCAAGTTGTCAGACAGTAGTTTGTTACTTCTGCTTCTGCAAGTACTCTGGTAAAACAACCCATAGCAAATACATATAGATGTTCAGTATACCACGTGTCCAACCAAGCAATAATTATGCCCATACTATAAGTATTAATTAAAGCATTTCTTATGCCCTCATTAAAACACTTTCACAAACTGTTATGCCCATATAAAGTTTGGCCTATCTCAAATGAAGGTAGTAACAATTCAAAACGAACCAGCGAGCTGGTCTTTCTCCTTTGAATTATTTAGTCACATGTGGCTCTAATATATCTCTCCCTAGGTAAGAGAAGAGGATTTTTACTCCTTTTCATATAGACTGCAAGTGGGTTGAAACAACGGATAAAACTGAGCAGATCAAAACAGAATTCCCCATTAAGTTTGATGGGCCCAGGCCCTCACACATTGCTATCACAGTTACCCCTCTTTCAAGTCTCTAAAATGTAGTTGCAGGAGAATGGAGAAAAGAAAGATCATTACTCCAAGCAGACATACAAAGCAGGACCAAATAATCAAAGCATTAAATGATACATAAATTATTTTACTAGGAGAACCAGATTACATTCTTTAGTGCTGAAATATAATTTTCTCCAGTCTGTTTTCAATACTGGTCTCAGAAAGAAACTCTTCTTGGCCAGTCCGTTCCACAAAAGGGACAGACTTTTTTTTCTTGGTTTATTACACCTAAGCACCTTTAGGAAAGCATTAAGATCATGCATTCTCTCATCTCATGCATAGCATTTTTTCATCCAGGCCCTGCCTAGAACAGCTTTGAGTCAGTCCATCAGCATCAAAACCACACGTGGCCATCAATCCTGCTTAAGATCACTGAGAGTTCAGTAATTATGAAATGCTGTAAATATAAAATACTCACTTCCTTTTTAACTTTATGCTCTGCAGCCTGTATCCGTAGTTCCATCTCTTCCTCTAACTCACTGAGTTGAACTGCTGCTTTGTCCTGAGCCCTAAAATTTAGAAGAAAATATTCTCTTAGGAATTGCCCTCCGGCTTGAAAGAAACACAGTGAGAAACTATCTGCCCACCTCAACTGAAACAAATTAGACAGAAAGCCAGGGAAACAGTTTAACATTGCCCAGACCTTGAAAAGGGTGTGGCTAGGAACCTAAATCCCAAATTATTTTGAAGATACTGGCAAATTAGATTTTAAATAACAGCTGCAAGCTGATGATTAGCATTAAATACATCTGCACTTTTAAAATTAATTTACAAAGATGAAAGGTGCCCCTCATTATCCTATGAAGAGACTTCAAAAGCAACTTGCATCACCCACACATACAAGATCTCTGTTCTGAGCTAATCTGCTTGGTTTTGGCAGTTATGATGTGAGACTGACAGTGCCAAGTAGTTAAAACAGGTAAATACAGTCCTTGAAACTCACAAAGCAAAAATATGATTTCTAAAATTAAAGTATAGTGGGAATGTATGATAAAACTCAAAGTTGCAGCCAAGGAAGAGGAGTCAAAATGTTTTAAGGCATTTAACTAACAACAGAGTCTGCAAAAATTTAGTCCAGAATTTATCAAAAGTATGAACAGGCAATCATTTGCAAGCTGCTATATGTGCTTATGCACAAGGGTATGCACACAAACTAACTTCAGAACTCAGTTTACAGAAATACTTTGCATGGCATATTTTAGCATTAGCTCTCAATAGTTTAATCAATAAAAGCATGAGAAGAGGAATAAAAAAGAAACCGCAGAACTGAACTAGAAACACAATTCACTATACCTTTTTACCGCTATGGCCAGAGTTTCCATCTCTGTGCTTTGAAGTTTGATCTCTTGGATGAAGTTCTTAATGACATGCTCATATGGCTGGATTAATCTTGGTTCTGCTATGTGTATGTTCTGATACAGAACACTGACCTGCTCTTGTCTGAAAAAGAGAGATATGCACATTTTAATGCAATTATTTGGAACAATGTTCTATTACAGGTTTGAGAAACTTACAACAAATTAAGATATTCCCCTCTTTACCTATTTTTAAAATTTGGCAAGCTAGATACAGGCTTTCAACACTCAAGACAGTATGTCTAAATTCTTTAAATTATGTTTACCATTTCCACTTCTCTAGTTTAATATAGCTACTGCAAGAAAAAAAAAAAAACCCAACAAAAAAACAAACTGCCTACTTCTGTTCATAGTGTAGTGAAGAGAATGCCACTGGAGTATCTCACAATGTATATCAAGTTTCTCAATTGCTCTAATGTTAATCATAATCTGTGAAGAAACATAAGATTTCAGGAGGTTGCATAAGAACTGAAAACAGGTATGAATGCCAACTACCTAAGTCAAAAGGGGAAGAAGAGACAGAGGGAGGTGGGCTGCAGGCAAAATAAGAATACAGCTCCTCAGTCTCACACAAATTATTCTGGTCTACATCCAAATAAATCTGTCATTATAAGAAGTTAATTCTGTTTATTACTCTCATGTGAAAAATGACAGATATATCTCATAAAGAAGAAAGAAAACATTTCTGTTGGTATTTCAGTTGTTAAAAGCTCTCCTGAATTTCACAGTGAAAAGTTGCCTCAATGCAGGAACAGTATATTCTGATTTCTATTTAATCTGGACTAATTTACATAGATTGCATGCTTTTCTAATTGTTGGAGCAAAGAACCTTTACAAGACCAAAATAAAAATAACAGTGTAAGAGCCAAACCTCTATTACAAAGTCTACTACACAAATACCACTGATTTCTGTTCATGCTACTGGTATGTCATGCAAATCTTTGTTTTACGTGCTAGGTTCCAACTCCTGGATTACATTAGGCAACATAGCAGAAAATATTCTGGAACAGAATTTAGCTGTCCTAAGGAAAACTGAATGTGACTGACATAGACTATATGCTAGAACATGAACACATACTCAACAACTTAAAAACCAAATGGAAAAAAGGAACAGAGAAGATGAAGTCTAGAAAGGTGGAGAAAACAGGCCAGTAATTAAGAAATACACATTATCAGAAGCAGAAATACAGCCAGAAACAATGTTTTGCAAGTTCAAGTCTAACACCACATCTAACATTACAAATACATGCTCTCTTTTTGTTGTGAATGAAAGCTTCAACTCTGATTAACCAATCCTCCTTGTCAGACAGCTAAAGTTTTCCTATCTTCAGTGGAGGTAGTACTACTTAATACATTCACCATACACATGATATAACAACTGTGCAGTCCAACAAGTGTGTATTCTCTTCATTTTTTCTCACTTGAAGCAATTCCACAGCTTTGATTATCAATGCTGCAGCACTCTGCTTCTTGTATGTGATTTCTCCACTGAATGTCTAACTTACTTTAATAAAACAGTACCACAAATGTTACTATAGCTCAAATTCCATTTTAAACAATTTAACAACTTCAGGACACTGTAAAATTTGCTTCCAGCTGATATGTTGGCATTCATTTTGAGATAGAGAAACCTAAAACCAGCACAAAGAGATATTTACTGATGCCTGAGAAATTTCTGTGGTTTTGTCTTGCAAAGGATCTCCTTTACAAAGGCTAATCCTGTATTACCTGTATTTAGTAAGTTCAGTATCTTCCAATGTATGCACACAATTTCTTTTTCAAAATGTATTCTAAAGAGAGTAATGCTGAAGTTTATAAACAGTAGCAATAACAGATTTATCTGATCATCATTATTTATCCGAACTCTGTATAAATAATGCAACATTAAAGAGCTCCTCAAATGTATATTTATTCAATTAATGATTTGCATTTAAAAAACTGTTAAGGACACTCCAGAATCCACCTGGAGGCCTGTAGTCAATGTCATTCTCTGGGATCAATCAATACTGGAACCAGTCTTGTTCAACTTGTTTATCAATGAGCCAGATGAAGGGATGGAATGTACCCTCAGCAAGTTTGCTGATGGCCCTAAACTGAGGGAGTGGTGATCCACCTGAAGGCTCTGCTGCCATTCTGCGGGACCTTGCTCGGCTGGAGAGCTGGGCAGAGAGAAGCTCAATGAGCTCCACGAGGGCAGGTGTAGGGTCCTGTGCCTGGGCAGGAACAGCCCCAAGTGCCAGCACAGCCTGGGGCTGTTCCTACAGAGCAGCTCTGTGGGGAAGGACCTGGGATTCTGCTGGATCACAAGCCATCCATGAGCTGGCAGTGCCCCTGTGGCCAGGAGGGCCAAGGGCTGCATCAGAAAGAGCAAGACCAGAAGGTCATGGAGGGAGTTGTGTCCCTGCTCAGCCCTGGTGAGGCCACACCTGGAGTGCTGTGTCCAGTTCTGGGCTCCTCAGTAAAAGAGACACAAGGAGCTACTGCAGAGGGTCCAGCAGACGGTCACAAAGATAATTTGGGATCTAGAGAATCTCTCTTATGAGGAGAGTCTGCAGGAACTGGGCCTGTTTAATCTGGGGAAGACAGAGAGGATCTCATTAACACATAAATATCTGAAAGGTGGGTGCCAAGAGGATGGTGCCAGATTCTTTTCAGTGGTGTCCATCAACTGGACAAGGAGCAATGGCCCTAAACTAAAACAGAAGAAGTTTCACCTCAATATGAGGAAAAGTCTCTTTGACATTGAGGCTGGCAGAGCACTGAAAGAGGCTGCCCAAAGATATTGTGAAGTCTTCCTCTCTGGAGACATTCAAAACTGGCCAGATTCCTGTCTAGCCTGCTCTTAGCTGACCCTGCTTTGGCAGGGGCATTGGACTGAAGATCTCCAAAGGCTCCTTCCAACCATAACCACTCTGTAATTCTTTTCAAAGTATATGCAAACCTGAGTTAGTTAGAGCATGGTGATAATAACACCAGGCTGTGGGTCCAATACCTGTATGGGCCATTCATTTAAGAGCTGGCCTTCATGATCCTTGTTGGTTGGTCTCTTCCAACTCAGAATATTCTGTGATCTGGAAATACACATGCCTGAATTTAAGCTAGAAATCAGTAGGCCTGTAATGCTGATCCTCTGCCACACAGCTAAGTCTGCTCTAAGATGCAGTAGTCAGAAACCCAAAGTAGTTACTGTGAGGCTTTATTCTCTCTCTGGGATGAAAAAAATGTTTAGCCCAATGACCAGCTACCACACAGTTGGATTCAAAATATTTCAGTAAGCAGCACTTAGGCTCAAGAAGTCTTCATATCCAATATCAATACAACCACAACCATACAACAGTCCAGAAAGGGCCTGGAAAGATCACAGCTGGTCACCGAAACTCTCAATGATACTTACATGAATGCTTCTACAGCACCAATACATAATGTCTCAATTAAAATGTAGACTCACAACTACTACATCAATCAAAAAAAAAAAATCACAAAAACCACCAAAAAACACATTAACAAAACAGATGAGAAATCAAAGTCATGCAACAAAATGCAAAGTCATGCAACAAAAAAAAATTAGCAGGATTAGTTAATCACCTATGATTTCAGGAAGATGTAATACACTTTCATGAACTGCAAAGATTGTCAGTAATTTAGTCACTCCAAGTATCCATGGATCCATGATAAAGATAGCAGCAATTATATGGACTCTGTATCAACATGCAGTAAGTATTTGAAGATTATTTGTTCCAAATTGTCATTTTTCTATTTTTAATCGTTCCTCTGCTTTCACATGATTTGGTGAATTGCTGCAGCAGGGCAGATTAGCTGCAATGAATATTGCCCAATTTTTTTGTTGCCACTTCTTGAATACACGGTATTTCTTTCCGCAAATTCATTAGTTATTCAAAATTAATTATCAAAGAAGATTTTACAAATGTATTTCACCAAGCTGACTTGAACTCTAAACAGTGTGTCCTTTTGCCAGACAAAATGTTTCTGCAAAACTAATCCCAAATGCTTGGACTGGCTCTTTAAAACTTGTTTTCCTTGAAATCCTAAATTAATTTTTCAGTGTATTTGGCTGCACACCTGTAAGTTCGGCACTAACAGTTAGTGTGGAACTTAAATGTATTCACAAATACTAATGCATAAAAAGAGCATTTTCTAATATATGGCATGAAAATTTGTAACTTTGTTCACCTGGCACTATGATTATACTACTCATACATGCATTTATTTCTGTTGCTTCTGCAAAGTGCAGACACCAAATACTCGTAATCCACAAAAAGTATAGCATTGTGGCCAAGGACTACTTTGGCTTTACCTTACCTCATCTCAAAGTATGGTTTATAGCATAAACCATCTGTAAAATTAGTACTTACTAAGAGTAATTAGTCAATATTTGCACAGCTTCACATGAGTTAACTTAAGCAAAGTTACAGTATTCACATGGTTTCAGAGAGTTCCTGTGAAAACTGCATAAAGAAAATAAAACTGCTCTGATTATAACATAATTTCTAATATGATAGATTTAAAATACCATGGTTGAATAGAAGAGGAGCAGAAGGGAGACAGGGGGACAACTCACACCAAAAAACCCACAACACTAATTCTGGCTATATAAGATATTTAGATTATATTGTGTTATAATCTCCTTTAATCCACACAACTATTTTAATCCTTATCAATTCGTAGTATTATTTCTGGTTTGCTGACTATACAGTGAACATTTGCCTCATAATCCACACTCTGTTCAGAGTTCAGAGAAAGATGATAGAATTTTTCAACTAATAACAACCCCAGAGTTGCTCAGTATCTTACATGTGTGGTCACCAGAAAGAATACGCTGTTTTACACAGGCCACCCAGTCTGACCCTAAGGGCAGTACTTGCTTTTAGAACACTATTTTAATGATCGCCTTCTACTGTACATCAGCTGGTTAAATTGCTCTGATCACTTGTAGAAGTTCTGTTCTGGTATGGACATGAAGAGATGAAGCATAAGGTGGTCTGAGCTGGGAAGGTCAGAGCTGGGTAGTCAGAACAAAACAAAGCTCAAGCATTATGTATCTGATAGCTGTCCTTACACTGGAGACCAACAGCCTATGTGTTCCCCAAGAGATCAACAGGTACTTTTTGCTGAAAAGCAGACACATTGGATATGCCACTGTACCAGCCAGCAGAAAAGAACAACCAAATCTAATCCAGATTAGAAAGGATCTAACTTAGTCACAGTTGAGTGCCTAACACTTACTCTAGATTGAGTGCCTGAAGGAAAAATACACTACACAGAACTTTAACATGGTTTAAAATTCAAAATATTTGTGCACTTGAAGCACAATGGGTTTTTTAATACTACCTTTTCTTTTTCTGTCCCTTCAGAAACAGGCTGCATTAAAAGAAGATGATCAAATCAGTAACCTCCAGATGAGACAGCCTAGCCAAGGTCTGATTCCCAGAGGAAAGATTTTTAATGTTTCTAAAGCATGAATGCTGTTCCCTTACAGGTGTGATTTACAGCCAGTGGAGAGGCAGTGGAAAAGTCTGTGGGACAAGCAGGGAAAGATTAAGTCTGGGGAAAAGGAGAACACCTCAAAGACATTATGGCAAATGATCACATGATGATACCAGGAAAATAATCCAGGAAAACAAATGCTACAGTGCTTAAGTTTGTTGGCACAGACGCTGTTTTGATTAAAGCAAAAAGCAGAAGAGCAGTAAAATTTAAAGTAGCTCAGAAAGTCTTCTAGCTCACAGAAAGGCATTCATCACATTTCCAGCAGAGCACATCTCTCAAACTCCTGTCATGATATGTATTAAAAGACAACACAACATTCCCACAGAACAGATCCCCCTCTCCAGCATGGTGGTGAATAAAAAGGACACAGCATTTGGCTTTCCCCGGGATTTGCCTTTATCCCTTCTCCAGCGAACATGCTTCAACTTCCAAGGAAACCTCTCCAGTTCTGACATCACGGTTGTTCATCTCATGGAAGTAAACACAAATTTCTGACAAAAGTTAATACTGTGCTCTATACTGACTTTGGCAAAAATCCATCCTAATTTATGACAGCAAGAGCAAGACAGGTTTTGGATGGGTTTTTTATGCAGCAGAGCTTCTCTTCTTTGCTGTAGTACAGCAGTATATCCCATGAGCACTGCCTGTTTTCACAGTTTAAGTAGCTCACATTAAGAACAGCATGCTTTTCTCATTTTATCACATCCCCCAGATCCACATTTTCTATACAGCTCCAGATGACACGACTGGGGGCACACTGTTATTATAATCACATTAAGAGACTTTGGAATTGTATGAGGCATAAAATCTCACAATCAGGCAGCACTGAAATCTGAGTCTGATGAATAGTCAGCTTGGCTGAAAGTACAAGGCACATAAATAAAACAAAGACTAAAAAGCAAAGCAATGGAGTATGAGGCCTCTCAGTGGCAACAGATTTAACTCAAAACAGGGATACAAACTTTCTGCTTCAGATTAATCCACCCATTCATGCTCTAATTAATTTAGTTCATTTTCCAATAAGATTATCCAATTTGCCAAATATTGCACAAAAGTTGCCTGGTAGGGCTTAATCTTTTTGACAGTCCCAAGCATTTGTTCTTCATGACTGAAGTCGTTGACATTGAAATTTAAAAATCTGTTTTCCAGGAAGTTTTTTGCCTGTTATTTACAGAGAGAGAAATGCCATAGCATTCGTAAATACCGGATTTTTCTTGTAGCATCAGAGGATGTTAGATTGTTCCTTGCTCAAGCTGAGGAATGAAAAAGGATTGCCATTAGGGAGACATTCCCACACACTGAAAGGAAACATCTGTCTATCAGGAGCATGGAGGGAACCTTTTAGTCTTGCCACTGAAATTCAAACTGAGACTGGCCACAAGAAAGAATGCAACAGTCCAGTAACACCATCAAGGACTAAACATTTCCAGTGCAGCAGAGCACTGAAGCACTCACTGTCTGGAGCACCAAAAAGGTACTTTTATTTTTTGTCCACTCCCGTACCATTGCAAATACTTCCTAGAAGAATAAACTAATGAACATGGCTGACTTCTCAATAAAACAGATCTCCAACTGGCAGTTCACTATAAATACATATAAACTAAAGGCACTGCATGATTCTGTGTTTAATTACTCACTATTCCTGATTGAATGTAGCAATGCAGAAGGGTAGCTGCATTTTAAATGAAATTAAAAATTAAAAACAAACAAATCCAAACAGTAACAAGAAGAAAAAAAAAAAACAACAAACAATCCTCTGTAAAATTCCACTAAAATCTGCCCTGCTGCAGCAGTGTCACTGATATTCACCAAATCATGTGAAAGCAGAGGAACGATTAAAAATAGAAAAATGACAATTTGGAACAAATAATCTTCAAATACTTCACATATTGGGTTATCAGCCTGCAAAGACCTTCCACCATTTTTTCCTTAGAGGCAAACTGCCCACCAAGCACAAGTAAAGACTAAGGCAAACAATACTTTGACTCACAGTAACCACCTAACCAAGAAATCTAACTTAATTTAGTTCAAAAAATCTGTTCAAGTGAGGAGGAAAGGAGCAAGGCTGTAAAGAGACTCTTTAATGTGACTCTGCCTGTTTAACTGCAAACAATAAAACGACAGCTTCAGCACAGACTTGAATATTTTGAAGTATAATCTTAAAGGACTGTGCAACTGATACACCAAACAGCAAAAGAATGATCCATCCCATAATAAAATTACCTTTTGCAAAGAAGTAATTAAATTCAAAATATGCTTATTTTAATGTATGCTTATTCTAGTATCTGGCAGAAAACAATTCTGCATTAAATGCCTGATACTACACTGAGGACTGGGGCAAGGTACAGACCTGTTACTGGGTTTCACACCTCGTTATGGAGGGTATTTATGCCTTCTAAAAGTTCAGTCACAGAAACTGAACTTCCAGTTTCTAAAACAATGGAGACAGGACCATGTGCATTGTGGACATTTTCCCTTTGATTTCCATGGGTTCCATGATTTCCACTCAAGCTGAAGAGGGACAGAGACCACAGATGTTTAACGTGTCATCTTCTCCTGACTTCAACCCTTAGCTCACTACTTCCATTTGCTATGCCTTGTTTCTCTCTGTATACAGCCCAACAGCATCAAAGCACATGTGCCAATGTCTCGCTGGCCACAGTCTTGTGCCATAGCCTGTGGCCACAAGGCAGAGCATTCCGAGGAACTGAACCCCAAACGGATCAAGATAAAAACTACACAACTGAGATTAAAAAACATGGACTCCCAACTGCACTCATCTGGCTTTTGTAATTACTTTTCTCACAGATGTCAATGCCACAACAAATCTATGAAGAGCAATAAATCCCAGCAATAAGAACACCAACTCTTTTATAGCACTAAAGATTCAGGTGTGTTCCAAGCCTGTTCTAGTTTTCAAAGTACTGCTTTTTCCTGAATAAAAACTTGAAGTGACAAACAACTAAAACAAATTAAATCATTTAAACAAAAAGATAAATATCTTTTTTGAAGTCCAGCTTGTACTTTGCTTGATTTTGTTATATTCTTCTACTGAAATTCTCAAAGAATTTCAATTTATTTATTACTCATGTAAGTGGTTCTAATGATTTTAGTGGGACTACTTACATGGGAAAAAACCTTACACGTACATTTCAACAAAAAAAGACATGAACTACAAATGGAAAAAAGTTGAGCTGTAGAACACACCTGCTTCTAGCACTTCAGGATGTGAGAGAATAAAAAAACAAAGGGCACATTGTTTTTCAGTTGACACTGACACATATTCAATAAATATAGCCAACTGTGAAGGATGTTCAAATCTGAATCTGAATAAGAAACATTTACATCAAATTACTGCCTACCTGATAGTATTTAACCATCAAAACTTAGTTTTCAGTTTTTATGTAAAAGAACCATAACACAAATTACATTATGTCAGGATGAATTTAGCAAAACTACCAGTGATGTGTCCGCATAGTGGAGCCAATTAAAGCTGCTCCCCTTCCTATTATCCTTTTAGACACAGACTATACTGAAACTGCTGCTGCAAACAGTAACCAAGGTACTGAAACGGAACTATTGCCAAGGGGAGACAGATGCTTTCACAAGTTACCACTGTTCATGAGTCAGATTTCTCTCCAGCTCCTATTGAGTTTCTGAGTTCAGGTTATTAACTATGTCTGCAAGCTTTCAAACAGTCTTTTGTTCTTTAGAAAGCAAGTGTCTAACAAGGAAAGCACCATGAACAAATTAAAACATGTACAAAAATACTGATCGGTCTGAAATGGGGCAGTCCAATAAGACTAAAGTGTATTAGTCCACAAAGAAAAGAAAATTTACTCTGGATTTACACATGACTAGTAGGTTAACTGAAAAATTTTCTGAAAAAAATTTTTGCCTCATAATCCAAAATATTTTTAATGTGGCTGGAACCAAATTGGTATAGGTAGGAATTTAAAGAGCACTATATAGAAAAAACATGGAGCTATCTATATTCAAGTGCACAACTTTTTTTAAACTCTCTTGACTAGCCGCCAAGTCCTGAAACTCAGATTATTGTTTTCCATCATAAATTACAACGTTAAAATGAAGCAGAACCACTCTGTACTTTCTATAGCCAACATTTGCAAATCCATTTTGAACACCTCAGCTTTCAGGCAGATTCCTGAGAGTCACCAAAACGTGCCTCTGTACACTAGAACCAGCCGCGTACTGACTGACCCGCGGTAAATGGGCTTCCTCTCCAACAAAGCTACCATCAGTTGTCTTCATTTCACTGAGACCGGGAACAAAGACTCTCACAAACTTCAGGGCGCTCATCACAGAGAGGGCAATATTTACCAACACGGTCAACGTGGAGGCAACGATGTTGCTGGTGAGGCTTTACCAGGAAAAGACTGACTGGGCTGGAAGCAAAATGCTGGGGGCCGGTCGGGGAACAACACGAGGAGAAAGTTCTTGCGGAGCCGGCAGAACTTTACATCTCGTGCGTTCTAGCAGCCAGACTTTCCCACGTGCATAACAGGGCAGAGGGAGCCAGGAGCAGCGGCAGGCTGGAAGAACACCGCTGGAAACCACCGCAGCGGGGAGGCAGGTGTGCGGAGGGCTCCCGGCACCTGCAGCCACGGGGGCTCGGGGTCAGCCTACTCGGCGGCTCCCCGGCTGGGATTGCATCAGCGCCGGCGGCGGCTCCGCCAGGAGAGCCGCTCCCGCCCCGCAGGACGGCGGGGCCAGCTCGGCAGCGGCGGGGCCGGGGTGCCCACGGCCCAGCTCGTCGACCCCGTGGCCCAGGCCCGCTCCCCCCACCGGAGTCGGCGTGGGACGGGGCGGGCGGGTCCGGACCTTACCTGGGGATGTACCTCGCCTCGTCCCCGAGCCGCACCTCGAAGTCCTTCCAGGGTTGTTCCAGCCCCGCGGCGACCCAAACCGCTGACGCCTCTTCCTCCTCCATGTCCTCGCCCCCCGGCTCGCTGCCAGCGGGCTGCGGCCGCGTGGCGCCGCGGAAGCCACGGGCGAACTCCGGGAAGGTGATGGCCCCGTCGCGGTCGCTGTCGAGGCGCTGGAAGATGGCCTCGGCCTCGGCCGGCTGCACCCGCAGCTCGGCGCAGAGAGCAGCGAAGTCCTCCCGCTCGATGCGGCCCGAGCCGTTGGCGTCGCAGGCCAGGAAGAGGCCGCGCAGGCGGGACAGTTCGTCCCCGGCCGCCTCGGGATCCATCGGCCAGCGCCGGGGGCGCGGAGACTCGACCGCGGACGGAACGCGATGGGGTGGCGTGGGCCGCTGCCCTACCTGCGGCTCGGCGGGGCGGGCCGGGTCCCGCTCCGCCCCGGCGCCCCGCGGGGCCGGGCACGGCCGGGAGGCGGAACGCAGGTGGCGGCTCTGGCCGGGGCAGGTCCCGGGCCGGGTTGCGGAACCCCCGGGACAGCGCGCTCCTCACGGAGTCTAGGGGCCCCGGGCTCCCCTCGGACCCAGCATGTTACGAACGGCACAGGTAACTACAGACAGCAACGCAGGGCAAAAAAACGTCTCACCCCCCTGCAGCACTCCAACGTGAGTCCCGACACTGGGCGGTCACCCTATAAGGTGTTAAACCTAACGGCCGTTTTCCAACATAATATAAATACTCTTCACGTTCATGGAAGACCCAGAAGCCACATGATAACACAAAGTTTGAACAGATAAGTTCTCTCTGGCACGAATAGTCTTGGAGTTATACCTTGTGGGTATGTGCTCACAGATGTCTCCCCAGCAGTGATTTCGAAATGTGGACTGTTAAAATCCCTATTTTCATGTTTAAATTAGATGAAATATTTAAATTTCATCTTAAACTGAAAATGCAAAAGCTTTATTCAAATCAATAAACCAGAGGAGACAGCTTTTCTGTGCTTTGTGAAGAACTAGTGTCTTTCTTGACAGAAGTCAAGATGTTTTCCTTGTTGAAGTCAAAATTCAAGACACAGATTCCATTTGAATCTAAGGGATATTTTAAAATTATTATTTCCCTGCCCTTATTCTTGTTAATGTCTATCTGCAAATGTAAATTGTGTTGTACCACAGTTGTGATAAACAGACTACAAATGTAACGGTCAAAGCAGCATTTCCTTATTGACCAAAAAAGCACAAATAGTCCATCTTACCTCTGCTCTGAATAAAGTACATAACGTAAATGGGAACTATCAAGTTCCTTTGCCTAAGACGTAGAATGCCCTCAAGTGGATTGATTTTTTTTTTTTTTGCAGCTTTTGATTATTAATCCTTCAGGATTAGGCAGACAGCCAACAGTCTTTCTCTAGAGAGTAAAGAGTTTTGTAAAATGTTCCCCACACTTTAAGGAAATGTATCTGTTAAGCAATTTGAAATGTAAATTTTACCTTTAAAATATAAGATAGCAGAAAGACTTAAATTTGTGATTTTACACATTTTATTACATTTCCACCACACAATTGCAAAACTACTAATAGTAGTAAAGTGGCTCATCATCAATTTCTTAGTGTTTTAGTAAAACAGAATTAATTTAACAAAAGTATTCTTCCTGTTCTATGGTCTTTTATTTATCCACCAATTTTTTATTACTAAAGTGTATCATGGAGCCTTTAAGGGGTTGTTCAGCCATCAAAAGAGAGAAATTTGTCTTGTATATACAACCCAGCTCTCTTTATAGGAGCTGGGACATTTGGCTTTCAGAGTGGACAAGTTCATGAGGTGAACTGGAGCAGCCTCATCCAGGTTTGAGTGTGTCTGACTAGCCAGACAGGGTGTTCCCATTCCTGCTCAAATCAATGTGCTCACCTTATTTGCTTTATTTATGGCTTATTTGCTTTATTTATGTGCTTTATTTATGGCTTATTTGCTTTATTTTTTCTCTTTCTTTTTTTTTTTTTTTTTTTTTTTTTTTTGTGGCTGCAGAGTCATGAGTTGACATTGGTCAGCTATCCTACCCACTCTTTCACGTACTCTTGTGTGTATCTTTACTAATAGTCACTACCTTGGGCTGCTAAGCAGAGGGCATAGACTTTGGACATGCTCTGTTGCCTTTTTTTCCTTGTCTTTTTTCTGTTAGAGCAGTTTTGTCGCACAAATCTCAGGCACTGGCATGAAGCACAGTGTATCATTTAGCACTGCCATGGCATAGGTATATTCTGCAAAACAGATCATGCTTGCAATGGTGCACGATATTACACAGCCCATGCTTGCTTGGCAGGACATGGGTTAGTTGAATAGTTCTGACACAACCACACAAAGATAATAAATGGTTTATTTGTTAAGACCAAAGAATGGTCTTAATGGACCAAAGAGTGGTGAGACCAGGATTACCAGCAGGCAATGGCATGCTTTCTTCTGAGATCATGTCCCTGTTCTTAGAATGACCTGCTCTTTAAATCCAGCTCTAAATTAAATAAATATGCAAATACAAGGCACTGTTTATGTGGCATAGTAGTCTTAAATTCATAAGAGAAGTTTTTAATTCATGCATAAGATACTGAAGATACAGGTATAGCATGCCTTCAATTTTAAGTCTATCATCTGTTTTGCTTCACTGTGCCATGAAACTCACAAGCTAGCCCAAGCATCAATTTGGCTGAAGAGGCAGAAGAGAAAATTAAATCATTCTTAGGAACTTTAGAGAGACCTAAGGCAACAGATGAACGAGAAAGGATTGTGTCACTACTGAAGTGTCCTATTTTACTGAGTGGGAAAAAGTGGATTTTGACGCTGTTGTAGAGACAGAGGTTAAATGTTACAGATTGGAAGAGACAGGTAAGTCAGAAAAGAAAGGCTGGCAACACATGACATCAAGACCTATTGTCCCAGGAAGCAAAGAAGCAGAGGAGCTGAGCTGACCACTGGGATAAGCTGTGGAACGTGGAAATGCTATTTGATTACATGTGGTCTCTGAAGGTAGCTATGCAGAAGCCCAAAAAAGCTAGAGTACTCTGCTCCAGTCAGATTCAATGCCTGAAATAACAGCCCTCTTCCCATCCCTCTCTATATGTTGTCTTAGGAACCTTACATACATATTAAAGGAAGGTTTTTAACTAGGAACATCCAGCATTTAAAAGTTAGGAAATAGAACATAAATTTGAACAATTATTCACTGATGTACTTTTCATCATTATTGTTTGTGGACTTGGGCATTATCTACAATGTCATGCATACTATTCTACTCTGCCAAGGACAGAATGTATATTCTGGATAGTTTCTGCACATTTTAGCTAAATTTCCCAACATTAGGGTTGGCTAAGAAAGAAAATGTATACCTTTGTGGTTGCAATTACTCTCTTATTCACCTTTTTCTGTTTTACATTAGGACAATTTACGCAGCTGAGCATAAATTGTGCAATCTACTTGGAAAGCACATGACATCAAGAGAGCATAAATAAAATAGAATCAACCAGTGATATTGAAAGCAGTTCATACCATACACAGGTATCACAACTGAAAACTAATTTATATAAACCTACTCCAATTTCTTCCCCCCACCCCCGCACAAACTTTAGCATCTCTACAAATCACTATAGATCTCAAAGCATCACCATTCCAGTGTGGCACTCCATCTGTACCTTTGGTAACTACTTGGCCAGGACCTCTTCATCACCCCTGCCATCAGGAAGGGGAGCACAGTGTGCACAGGCGCATGAAGGACAAGCAGAGGAGGGTGATGATGTGCAGAGCAGAGTCTGGGAGTTCTCCATGAGATGGGCTGTGGTAGTGGTTCTTCCTAATGGTTTCCATTTTCTACCATCCTCTTACTGCCAATGTGTCTTCCTTTTCACTCTTTATTACTTAGATGGCATTTTCTTTGCTTTCATGCATTAAACTGTGCTTTGATAGCATTAAGCTTACTGTTTACCTGGTTCTATCCTGGCATGCACTTTGTGTGAAACACATAGGATAGGTGCACATATTAAATGCCAAGTCTGGACAGATCATAGAACATTTCTGCATGCTCTCATTCCCTGCTGCATAATTTTAATACTACTGAATATGATTCACCCTCAAAAGGCATAATCTATGTCTTTAAAAACTTAGTCCAGGAAATTAAAAAATAATATTTTGAGTGAACATAATTTTGTGCTTTGACTTTGTGATAAAATGATACAAAAAGTGACAATAAAAGTTCTTTGTCTAAGAAGAGGTACATTTAAAAGCCAAAAATGTTTCTCAGGATATACAGATTTTTTTAATTCTCCTAAACATTTAGCAGTTCAGACAATGAAGTTTTAAAAGACTCTATGGTATTATAACGCTTTAACTTCGAATGATGACTCCAGATCATGAAGTATAAACCTTTCAGGCGAAGTATCTTCAGCCTGAAAAAGACAAAAGTGACCCTTGATATTTAAATATCAAAGTACCCAAGGTGCTTTTGCAGAAATTATTAAGTATTGTCAGTCTTTTTAAAAGCTTGTCTGTATGATCAACTGAATAGCCAGGGAGATGCTGAAATGACTGATAATGACTGCTGGGCCTAGTTTGGACATATTAGCTATCACTCTCATGCTGGTCTAATGTTCTCCAGCCCCCCAAAAAAATAACATTACAAGACTGTTTTAAAGACATGTTATTATATTGCCAATTCTCAAAAACTGTAGTGTTTTTGAATAACACAAACAGCTAGCAATACAATTACTTATGAATCGTATGATTACTTACAAAATACTTACAAATTTCATTTTGTTTATGGTAAGCTTTCCTTGATTTGGGTAGTCTATATAGTTTTTTTCAATTCTAATAGTCTAAACCAAATCACATCTACTGATTAAGCTTCTTTGTTCTTAAAGAAATGGACATCTCAAAATGCAATTCCCCATGTGCAAATCCTATTAACAATGAGCACTGCTGAAAACAGAGGATGTAAGTGTCCTTTTGAAGGGAGAGATAAACAGTTTTAGGTCAAACAGACATGCCTCCTTCCAGTTAGGATTAGCTTTGACCTTTTTCTGCAAAATGATGCCAGAGCTCCTTCAAAAACACAGCAAGGTCCAGGTTTCCCTTGCAAACACAATCGTCACTGTTTCACCCTCTACCTATCTCCCTTTCTTGCGCAATGTTTTGGAACATTTCCCCAGAAGCAGAAGATTCAAGTTTAAATCACTGCTTTGCCTGAAGGAAATTAGGGTTATCTTTTTTTTCCTCATGCAAGTGTCCTAACCACAAAGATACTGGAGACAGTGATGGAATTGAGAAGCACCCAGCTGCTCAAAGCCACTGTGCCAAGCATCTGTGTTTTACAGTTCATTATAACTAGACAAAAATAGACTTTGGTGAAAATGCTAGATGACAATTTTCCATATGCCAGTTGATCTCCAATTCATCTTTTATTTCTCTCTGGTCAAAAAAATCTTACATTATTTTCACAGATTCTGACTAAATGGTATCTATTCAATCACTTGAGCAGCTGTCTGAAAGATATTTGCTTAACTAGAGCAAGAAATACTTAAATCTGTTCAGACAGAGAGGAAGACTGAATTAATTTCTAATCTTGTGTGTAATGCTCTTACCTTCAGGTTCCTCCTTAAAGAAGACACACATATTCAGTTATCCTAGCAAAAGTGTCTGCCACTGTTTCACATCAATTCTGCTATTCGTGTTAGGCAAACTCTGTGTACCATTAACAGGGCAGGACTTAAAAGAATGAGGGAAGAATGTCTTACCTGTGGATCCCAAGAGGGATGTTTGCTTTTGAGCAGCTCAGTGCCCATAGGGCCATTGGACATTCCTACATTTCGAGCCTTCTGGGCAATATTCCTGGGGAAAACATCCCTGATCAATGCCCCATTGACAACAATTTTGGATGGGGAGAAGGTTTAAACCGAGCCAGCAGCCAATCCCCACACAGCCACTCACTCACTCCTCCACCAGCATGATCAGGGACAGATTGGAAGCATAAAAGTGAGAAAACTCATGGTGGAGATAAAGAAGTTTAATAGGGAAAGCAAAAGCCACACACACAAGCAAAGCAAAACAAGGAATTCATTCACTGCTTCCCAAGGGCAGGCAGGTGTTCAGCCATCTCCAGGAGAGCAGAGCGCCATTACACATAAAGTGACCTGGAAATATAAATGCCATCACTCCAAGCACCCCTTCTTCTTCCTTTATGTACTGAGCATGATGTCATATGGTCTGGAACATCCCTTTGGCCAGCTGGGGTCACCTGTCCTGGCTGTTTGCCCTCACAAGCTCCTAGACACCCCTGAAGACCTTACCAGTGGGGCCATACAAAAAAGCAGAGAAAGCCTTCACTCTGTGTAAGCTCTGCTCAGCTTTAACGATTTCTATGTTATTAACCCTGTTTTTAGTACAAATGGAAAACACAGCTCTGTGCTAGCCATGTGAAGAAAATTAACATTCCCTAGCCAAAACCCAATGGTGTCTGTCAGTCCCCTTAACTGCAACTAATGATTCTGTAAGTGCCTGTTCCCAGACAAAGACGCTGAAACTCACCTACCTATGCTGTTCTATTGTTTAGAACAACCTCTGGCATTGGTTACAGCACAGCTAGCATCTCCCATGATTCTGTCTCAATGAACACTGCTTGGGAGATGGGATAATCCAGTTTTAATGTGGCCACTCTGTTTTGGAAGGCACATCCAGTTCAATAATAAGGTAGACACTGCCGTGTCCACTGACCTCATTGCCAGAGAACAGTCCTTTTTTTTAATTTACAAGAGCAGAAAAATTACCTGTGTAGCCTTTTTATTTATAAAAGGTCAGAATAATATTTGAGATTATAATCCTATTACAATTTACTTCCTGAATACATCACACTTTGACAGTAGGTCAAATCTAAATGCTGAATAATTGTGAACATGGCCAATTTCACCTTTCTTCATCTAAGGAGGGTTTTTTATCATGAGAGAAATAAAATAAGTGTAATAAAAACCCTTAAGTTATTACTTATTACAATGACCAAAAAATATTGCCACAAAATATTGGAGAGGTGGATAAAAATGGAGATGTAGTAAAGCCTTCCTAAAGAATCTTCTAAACAGGAGACATCAAGGAAACATCAAACAAAATTAATGGGGGATTTAAATGAAAAGAGATTAAAGATTACATGACTCAGAGAAGAAAAGTAAAACAAATCATAAAATAATCACTTAGTTATAAAGCCACACTAATTTTTCATTTCTACCAATTTAAGGAATCTTCTTTTCTTAGCGTGGAAAAAAGAGAATTAATTCTATTGAACATTTCTTCCACTAAAGGGTTACTATTAAAAGAGGGTTGCTTTTCACCTGTCCTCAAAGCATAAAGAAAAATAATATGTTCTGATGAGCCTGAATCCATTAAGACTGTATATGCAGTTTCCTCAATATTTACACAACTGGAGAAGACTACAAAAATAAGTATTATAATGACTTTTTTTTTTCTACAGATGAAGTTGCCTCTAAGTAAATACTCAAGAACTCCTATGAGAAGTTAATTCTGTTTGTAACATAAATGCTTTTGGTGACAGTCTGTCCCTCCTCCAAAAGCACCTGATTTCTGAAACAGCCATACACAAATAACAGCTCAGCTCAGCTGCACTGAACTAGGCTCTAACCATGGTGATGTCTAAGTGCTTTAGCTGACTATACTACATGGCTAAAAGCTTTGGGATATTATATTTCATACCACTTTATAGCTGTATGACAGTTGAATGCGCTCTGCTGACTCCTGGGGTTTCTCTCAGCACAAAGAGGCCATCGAGTTTTTCCACCTGATACAGGAGGAAAAACACCTCATGTGACTGTCTTCAGTAAAAGTAAGGACAGCTCTAAATTCAAATAGTCTGTGTGAGCTGATAACTTTCAAACAAAACTAAGGATGAACCGGTAGGTAATTTTGAACACAGCAATCTGAGGGAGGAAAAAAAAGAAAAACAAGAAAAACTATTCAAAAGCAATCCAGAGCAACAGAAAAAGTTATACTCTTAGCAATTTGTTAAAAGATCTATTGTAACAGTACCATAGATTTTCATAATTATTCTTACTTTCATGATAAATTTTAAAAAGTGATATTTAAATAAAACACATTGTTTTATTAAAAAATCTCTTGTGAGTTTCTGTGCTATGTCATTTTAATAAAAACATAATACACTACTTAAAATAACTATATCATAATGCTGTAAAAAAAATCTATCTATGAGAGCTGAAATTTTGAAAAAGTAATGGACAGCCTATAAAAGCGAATAACAACAGTCATTATGAATTAGTATAACATGAATATAGCATCCTGAAGTGCAAAAAATTCCTGTGAGAGTAACAAAACCTGACTGCATTTTTAAAGTTAGCTGTGAATGGCTTTTAGAATACATTTTGACCTTAATTACAATAGTAATGCTTTCATACTTGAATTAAGTCCTCACAATCTGAAAGCAAATGCTGTAGCCATAGTCTAAGACTGAAGCATATCCAAGCCCTCGCTTGTCTTCTGTGGTTACTAAAAAGTATTTTAATGGCACCTAGAGTGGCATCTCTGCAGAAACTGAGCTTCACACATTCCAGACAGACCAAGAAAAAGCTGGCCAACAAACAAAAGCCGAGAGACCCACAAACAAAAACCAAGCTAACCCTGCATTCTTCCAGGTGTCTTTAAAAACACCTTCATAGGTTCTATAGGCATAGAGACCTACACATAACACCATTTAAAGGCTGAGTAGTCAGCTTTACTTTTGGAAAACCATAAATAAATATTAAATACAGAATATTTCAACATTATTACTGTTGATAACGTTTGAATGTAATGTTGTATGCTTTAGAAAAATCAAAGGAAATAAAAGGAAATAATATATAAGTTGTCAAAGGAAAAACCTCTGGAAAATATCAAGATTGAAGAAAATTTTAACAAAGGGAGAGTTTCAATATATGGAGTTTGAAAAAGGTCTTCCAAATGCAACTTAAAATCCCTTTACAATTCTTCTGAGAAATAGGTAAGTAACACCATCTTACATTCTTTTACTTTTCCCAAGGGTGACATAAAAGAGAAGGCAAAAGACATTGTTTTGGTTTCAACTCTGCGCTTGTTTCTCTAGTAGTTTACCATTAAAGCTACTGCTGTGTAACAGGAGCCACCAGGGATCTCACTTGCAACTCAAGCTTCATAGTGATCAAACTGCCTTGAAAATACACATTACAGTTAGGGAAAAACTAGATTTATTCACAGAACACCTTCTGTATTCTGCAACAAACCAGACTGCAGCTTAAACTGTCCATTCATCCCAAAGGAGTCACACAGGACAAGGTGATAGGTTTTACAGCTGCTTTCACATGGCAAATATACACTCAGATAAGAAAGTCCCTGTTTAAATTTCTCATCATAATCTTGAACCTGCATTGTACTGGAAACTTGGTGTGATTATTTCCTGAAACTAGGAGCATACAAAAGAGCATTTCTCCTGAAGAGAATTATGTTACTTATATGTCTTGTATTACTTCAAACGTTATTCTTTGTTGTTATTACCAGTTTCTGTTAACATATTTCCTTCTCTCTGATAAAAAAACTTTTTTGAAATTATCACAATTATTCTTTTTTGCCTCTTCCAAGTATTTTCATTCCATCTGAAGAAGAAAAGAGACAAAACCAGTTCTTTCATATTCTCTAATGCCATTTTTTCTATGCCATTTCTGTTATTTTAAGAACAAGAGGAGCTCCCCTCTCCATGCACTGCATAACTACTTCCATCTGTCTTCGTATTTTGCAAGACTGGAGTAATTTCTGTCTTACAAAATTCAAGGGACTGAAGTAAGAGAGGATTCATATTTAATACAAGACCTACATGGAAGCAGAGGAGCAGGTATTTGAAAGTGATGAAAGAGAAGTTGGAGAAGAAGTGTCAGGAGAGCCACTGAAACTTTAATTACAGGATATGGATCCTGTCAGGTTTGTTTGTTTATATTTGGTTGCAGTTGGCAACCACCTGTCATGCAGCCATATGTAGACATATAGGAAATTGAAGGATTCAATTGAAGGATTCAACTTGGAACATTGAGTCCAGTGCTTAACAAAGCTAGTTTAAAGCCAGATATCCTTAAAGGACATATTACCAATCATGGTGAAGAGTTTCCTGGGATAACTGTGAGTGAGTTATCCAGCTCAGGAAAGCAGAATTTTTCCTGTGCTGGCTTGCCTAGATGCTGCTGGAGCACAGCCCTGTAGGGCTGCCTGCAGGGCCCCTGTGTCCTATTTCAATCCAGACTGCTTCAGGCACCTGCTAATGTCACTGTGGGCCACTCCAAAATCAACTCAGTGCTTCTGTTTCCTTAAACTGTGAAATTCAGTTAGCCCTGTGAAACATACAGTGGTTACACAGATTGTGTTTGCCAGCTGTGAAAATCAGGCCAATCTTAAAGTTGTCATGTAAGTAATTATTTTAGATACCTATTTAGAGGTATCTAATTATTTTAGATACCTATTTTACCTATTATTTTAGATACCTAACCTTGGAAGAAGAAACTCAGACTAAAGATTGTGTCATAATTACAAAGGAAGATAATGTTTTCATTATGTTGTATTTCCTACCACTAAAACTAACTGAAGCCTGCCATGAAGAAATGTAAAACCACATGCAGAAAAAAATCAGATAGACTCCTGAGAGGCAGTCTGGAGAATTAGATGCTCCTGTGGCAAGGACTTGTACCCTGCTGGGTTTCCTTTAGACTGGTCAGGGCTCTAGTTCATCACGAACAATTCCAGGTGACTGTGAGGAGCATAGTCCTGTCTTATGCTTTGATATACACTAATTTATGATCATATCCAATATTGTGGTATGAAATGGGAAGATCAAATGAAGGATCAGAAGTCCATCCTATAAAAACAATTTTCTGTTATAGAATCAAAGAATCATGTCAGTCTAAATAAATAAATCAGTCAGATGATCCTTAACAGAAAATATTTAAGCAACCTCAGAGCTTTTAAAACATGCATGATTTCTTTGTTGAAGAAAATCAGATTTATGGGCAAAGATTTCTTTCCATCAGCCTAATTTATAACATACATTCCTTGCATAGAATGCTGAAGAACTGCTCTGAGGACAGTGCAGCTGATTACTAGTACTCTCTTCTTGCTAGTGTAATTTTTTTAAGGAATATGCCAGAGAAAAAAACAAAAAACTGTTGGATTATGAAAAAAATCCTTCCCTGGAATGTGCAGCACAAGTGGAAATGGATGATATTACTACAATATCTGAAGTATGTCATCCTTACCAACAAATAATGCATAAACTGATTTCTCAAGTATGAACTGCTTCAAACAGACAAAAATTTGTTCCTATTGCTCAATTTCTCACAATTAGTTTAACTGAAACCAACTAAAAATATCATGAAATTCCCAAAAACTTTTACAAAATGCAGCCTTTAGGAACTATTAATTACCTACTCTAAGAAAGATCAGATATTTCCTCCTTTTTACACAGAAAACTGCTTTTCAAATTCATAAGACCTACAAGATACCACCCCACTGTGGGTTTCAAAGCATGAAGTCCTAAAAAGAAGGAGATGACGCTTAGTAGGGCACTACCATGTGTAATCCATGTGCACCACCTTCCTTTAAGAGATCCTTTTTTTTTCCCAGAAACTTTGTACAAATTGAAATTGTGATTTGTCCGTATGAATGGGATTTTACACATGCCTGGCAGCCTGCCCAAAGCAGCTGCTTTCTGTGGTTACCAGACATTAGGACATGCCAGGGTCCTGCAAATTAGAGGCGGCACCTGCAGTGAGCCCGCGCTTCTTCCATGCGTTGGACCCTTCCTTGTGTACTCAATCCGTACAGCTAACACCATGGGTTCACATCTTGTTCCACTTGCTGCCTCTCTGCTGGCCGCTACAGAGTGTCTGTTCTCGCATGTCAGTGTTTCACAAGTGAAATTCAGGTAGCTCCCTATAGGAATGTGTTCCCTGTTGACGCAATGACAAAACTATCCTTTGTTTCCTTAAAAAGGAAAAAGGCCCAGAAGTTTCTGTCTTCAATGTGGTAAAAATACACCTCACAAGACCTGGGGGACTTCACTTCAAACTTAAGGATAGCCAGCTGGACAGGAGCCAAAAAGTCCTGCCTAAGCAATTTAGTAGAAAAAGAGGAAACAAAGGAACAAATTGCTTTTTGTGAGGTGTTTTACCAGGAGTAAGAACCTCTTGCACCTGGCTCTCTGTAAAGAGTTTGGTTATTTTGCTTTTTATTAAAACTTCTCTGTTTCCAACACTACCACAGAAGCCATCCTGCTGGTTGTATGCCTTCTAAGGTAGCTGAGCTCTCTTGGGTGTGATATAAATCTCCAAGAGCTTATAAGACTTGGCTTGAGGAGACCCATATATCATCTCACAACCTCACACTATCAAATAACATACTTGGGTGAGTAAAATGTACTAGTTATTAACATTAGTTAAAAATAATAACTTTATGATGGGCTAAGTTTTGGTCTTAAGTTACAGCAGTTCTTTTAATGTTTATTCATTTATATGTATGCATATACATTGGTATATATTGATGTAAAAGATTTTGATTTTAGACGGGATTAGGAAAAGTGGAACCATTCACATGCTTATGAGAATAAGAAAGAAATTTCCTTACAGAACATTGCTTAGAAACATCTATGTTAAGGAGGATCATTTGAATACTGCTCTTCTTTTAAGTAGTTGATAAGCATGAAACCATTCTGTATTTATTGTATCCAAAAACACACACTAAACGCCCCCCCCCCAAAAAAAAAAATAAAAAGGCAGTTCCTACAATCCTAGAGAGCAAAAGGATTTTTTAAAAATCCTGCCAAGAAGATAGGAGCAGGAAAGACTAACACAGCTAAGTCATATAGGTCAGTATGCCCAGGGAGGAGTTGGAGTCACCATCCCTGGAGTGTTTAAGGAAAGACTGGATGTGGCACTCAGTGCCATGGTCTTGATGACAAAGTGGTGTCTGGTCAAAGGTTGAACATGGTGATCTCAAAGGTTTTTTCTGACCTAACTGGTTCTGTTATTCTCTAATATACAGAATCTGGTTGGCTAATGTATTGGTTAGAAATGGGTAGCTGTCATCAGTTTGGATAGAGATAGACTGAGATGCCTCTTCAGCTGGAAGAGTTAATCCAGACAAGGAGGACTGATGTGCTCCATGCTCCTGGACAGATCTGAAGTGTGCAAAACAAGCAGAAATCATCAGTTTAGCCTGTACTGGGTTCAAGAACTGCATCAGGTGACTCACAAGACTGACATTCACTGGTATTTTCACCCGTTGCCCAAACACCATCAGAGAAGTTTTCCATCCCCTGAAGTCATAAAGGTGCTGAAGTCAAGACTGGATTTCATGACTGAATTTCTATTAATTTATACTTGTTGCACACTGAACATGTTCTGAACCAGTTGGATAAACTCCTTATTAGAATAAAGTCAGAGACCAGCATTTCCTCCCAACAAATAACAGTGAGAAATTTGCTACCAAATAAAATACATTGACTGTCAGAGCTATTAAATAATATGCCTCCTCTCACACCAAACAAGGCTTTTACCTAAAACTCAGCTCCATTACATTTCAGAAGAAATCTATATTAAAGTCTATATAACCCTTTACTTCATTCACATGATTTTTTATTTGCTTCACTCCACCCTAAGCAAGCATTTGAGGAAAAGGACTGGCCACTGGCTGTAAACAAAAGACAAATAGGTCTCATCTGGCTGAGCTTCTCTGTCCTCTGCGTCACACTTATTTGCAATAATGAATGGAATGTCAGAAACACACACACATACAAACCACAGATATAAATGTTTTCTGATTCCATGTATTAGAAGGAAATTCAATGACAAGCCAGCAAGGCTGTTTTAGATTACTCCTGTATCTAGATAGTTGAAAAAATGTCACAATTCACGCCCTCAATTTTTCTGTTTATTCTTTAGATGTTACACAGCTAAGATTCCTTTTATCACAGGGTGACACATGCATTCTTATACCTTACTGTCAAAATATTTTATGTTTAAAAAGTATTTTGTGTAAAATATGTGTAACACACATATGCACAGAGTACTCCTGCTGATTATTAGATTTGTGCATTATGAAAAATATAAAACCACTGACTAATTGCAAAAAATTAGCTAGTTTTCTCTCATTCTCATGCATCCTGTTGCTTTGTTTCTCCAAATATCACATTAACGTAGTTTTCACTGTTAACAAATCCTTATTGTTTCACAGTTTGATGATTTTTCTTAGCAAATCATTTTCCTGTTATATATTCTGAAACATAAAATTAATGTAGGTTGATATTCGGGTTCTTACAACGTATCTACCAATTGAAATTGTATAAAGCCAGGAAACAGGACATTCACACATTCAGTTCTTCTATTTCATGTTTGATTAGCCCTGTTACAGCACAGAATATTTTTAGAGAAGAACGCACACAGTTTTTAATCTGAACAGTCAGATGGTGACATACTCAAGCAGTACTAATTCATATTATGACTCTTCTTGTTTAGTTTCAATGTATAACTCAAACACATCTGGAATGAAACCTGATCTCTCACAGGTGGATGTAAATAAATGTAAGGGCAAGGGATATTAAGGAGATGCTCCCTACCAGAGAGTAGAGAAATTGATAGGGTTCTGCCTTGACTTGTCTCAAACCTGTGGTTAGGTCACTTTTCAAAGCTCAGTCAACAGTAAAAGCTCTGACACAGATCTGTGTTTCTGGAGTGAGAAAAACACATCTCCAACCAGCTGTAATGATTAATGCCCTCAGGTAATCACAACCCAGCTGTTGAAACCACCAGGTTATCACCAGGTGTTATTCTGCGTAGAATAAAGATTTAGAGTTCTGCAAAACAAGCACTGTTTTGCAGCAGCTAAAACCCAATTTCAAGAAAAGTTAAGAAAGATTTTCTTTGGACATTATGTTAGTATCTACCTTCCAATGTAAACACAGTTGTGCACACCTTTAGTGAGACAGGTTAAAACAGATGATGAAACTCAAAACCAAAAACTTTTAAGCTTTTGAAATAAACAGGGCCAGGAGACTTCTTCTCCTTTTCAATGCCTTTATTAAAAGTGATCAGCTCAGGATTGGGCGTCCCGGCAGGGCTGCAGTCCCCATTGCGTCTCCCAGGGCGACTCAGAGGAGGAGGATATGCGCAGCTCCCTCCACTAGGGGCAGAGCCGGGGGATCCGATCCTCGTGGGAGCCTTTAGGGCTTGGTGTCCCCATCAGGTGTTGCTTTGTCAGTGCGGTCCCCCTCGGTCTCAGCGCTGGGGACGACTCCCATGGTCAGGGCGAGAGGGACTCCGCATCTCTGCAGGCTCAGCACTTGGCTCCTCATGTCCAGACATCACTTTAGTCTCTCAATTCTTATTTGGCTGGTTGTTTTGGGGGTTTTCTCGTTGTGGGAGTTTTCTCGTTGCATTTCGAGTCGTGGTCCCACAAAGCATTCTGGACTTTGGAGTCACTTTGCATAACCCCCCCCCACCCTCTCAGGTGTCTTTCCTATTCTGTAAGAGAGCACAGCCTCGGGGGAAGGGTCCACCCCACCCAGCCAGGCCTTTTACTAATACAAAAGAGGAGATAAGCCTCAACGACCCAGTATTACAATAACAAAGCACTAAGAACCCTGGCAGAGACAGATCTGGCTGTGTCCCTGTAACTCTTTCTCACAAAAAAAAATATTAACCGAATTTTTGTTCATAACAGCTTTTAAGATGAAAACTTTATGCCAAAAAATTTGCATTATCACAGTAAACTGATAATTTTACTACATATGGTCATGTGAATGGCAGTTATCTTTAACTGTGTTTTTCAACCAGAATATTTAAAGTGTCGCCAGTAATATGGAATCCAAGGGCAGAAGTACCTTGAAAACTGAAATGCAAAAATTGGGGTCTATTTCTACAGTCTTGGAAGGAAAAAAAGAGAAAAAAAAAAAAAAAGAGCAGAAAAGAAAGCACAAGACAAAACCAAAAAAACCAATAGCAATAAAACAACCCAAAGCTGACAATTTCAATAGCTTTGGATTTTTCTTTTTAAATAGAATTCTACCAGCTTATTTAAAAATACATAGGTATATATATATATACCTACATGCTTCATGCACCACATAATTTTCATATACAAAGTGTAGACTTAGATGTGAAAAATTAGCTGTTTATGCTAACTTATGTGTGTTTAGTTACATATTTTATATGTTGCAAAACTAAATAAATATTTCTGTAGGAGTGATTATTTCCTGAAACACCTTTGAAAAACTCTAGCTGTTTATTGATGTGGCTGTGTGCTGCTGAAATTCACTTTGGAATTTGAGTTGAAGTTGTTATACCTCGGTGTAATATTATTGCAATGCCCTTGTTCTCTACACCTTATTCCAATATAACTTGTTAATTAGCTAAAGTCACAGATGTTGACTAGAAAATAATGGACAGCAAAGAAAATTTTTCTTTCCTTGGTCTATTGTTAAAAATAAAATGGTAAACTGGAAGAAGCATTCATATTTTGTTCTATCAAATTTAAAAGTCAAAAACCCCGGCTGTAAGTTTAAAGCTGTTTTAATTCAACTTAAATTAATTGGGGAAATGCTCTACTCAAGGGTGGCTGGTAGGTAGCTGAATGCACCAGTTTAGCCTAAATGGAATCATGCAGCTCCCAGGCGGCTCTCTGCTCAGCCTCAGGACTTACGAACCACAGGCTGTGGACAGCAATAGCAAGCAATTACTTTCCCAGCCCACGGGCAGTTCATCTTTAGCTAGTTCTCAGTGTGACTCACCACACTCACTCTTGTGGACAAACAGGGTGCGTTTACAGTGTGTGTGAAGGCAGCCAGTGCCTGGTTTGTGTCCTCCCTCGCCTCCTCTCCAGCCAGTTAAATCCCCTGTCCCAACCCCAGCGGTGCAGTGAAGCCTTTGGGACCTGCTCTCTGCTCTGTCCTTGGAACAGAAGGCAAGTTCACAGCTGATAATCTCACTACAAGGCTGCCCTTAATCACTCCTCACAAAGCAATCTAAAGTCCTTTCTAAGTTTTTTTTCTCCTCTTGGTTGCAGTCCACTGGATGCCATTATCTGTGAACTGAAGCCAGGTATTATGGGCTGCCCCATTCAGATATCCCCTGTGGTTTTCCTCTGGTTGGCATTCAGTCCCCTTGGCAACTGAATTCTCTCTACCTCTGCTCTGAAACCTACTCATTCCTGTGGAATGAAACCAATTGTAAATATCAGAAACTTTACTGTGGTACTACAAATTAGTTCTCTGTACGACAGGATACAAATATGAATTTCCAATGAAAACAAGAAAACTTTTGTTAATCAGTGGAAGACTCATTATTATTCTCCTATGGAATAAAGCACTGAAACAGGCTTCTATTACATTTTAAATAATTTTTAAATCATTTGCCAATTAATTGTTCTTCTATGCAATCTTCAAATCACTAGGTACTACAAATAAAATCTTTCTATTGATTTGGGCCATGGGACTTCAGTTAAATATTGGAATTTCTTTCCTTCTCTTGCTTTCATATTTGACATTGTATTAACAATATACAGATATACAGATATATTAACAAGATTGAAAACTATTTATAATTTTAATCCAATATTTTTCCCCTAATCATCTGCCAAGATAATTTTGTAGGATTGTGTTATCATCACACTTGAAAAGTAAAGAACACATCTTTCCAGTCTCATGATTAGTCATGAAGAGGAATAAAGGTGTCATGATTAGTCCCATTAGCAGTTAATAAAAATATGAACTGAAGAGATGGATATGAGAATTCTTGAGTCGCTACAGAGCTGTGCAACCAGCCAGATTTTTTTTAGGTTTGCTATAAAACACTATGAAGAAGACCATATATAAAGAAAAGATGAACCTCAAAATCTGTGAACAAAGAGGAAAGGAGGAACCTGTCTCTCACAGAAACCACTAGGATCCTTTCTATTTCCAGTAATGAAAGTGGTATTGGCTCGAATTGTAGTTATATTTTATGAGCTATAAGTAGAAAGAGTATTTAGTCCAAATTTTGTAAAAGATCAGTTTTCCAGCACCACAGCTAAGAATTAATATTGCTACCAAACTAAGTCCTACAAAATACTGGAAACTATATCCCATAACTCCTTTATCAGAGTGGATTTTGGGTTTTTTTCAACTCAATAGTCTGAAACTTAGAGAAAAGGATATATATTGAAATAGTTATTGCATAAAAATGAACTGCTGCAGAAATCACTTTAATTACTCTTAGTCTTAAAATATTTAAGAATTACTCTATGTCTTAAAATAATTTTACTGTGACTTTCTAAGGCTCTCATTAGGAAGCATGCAAGCACAGCTAACATTTGGAAGAAAACTAGTAAATATATGTAACTGACAATCTATTTACAAGCTAATTACCAGTAACTTCATGTTTGATGATAAAGGATTTGTTCACCTTTCCTGGTTGTTACCCAGCTCAAACTACTGATTTGGGGCATAACAAAATATATGAAATGTGCTAAATGGTTTGTCTATACCTGTGTGTTTGCAACTTCCCATGCATATGAAGTATCCTCTCTAACAAGACTCCTTGACTCCTGTTGTTGAAAGACTTTCCTCGACAACAACAGGCAGTAGCCACTCTGAGATTCCAACAGTCAAAATGTCAAAAGCTTTCTCATTTCCCCACTTCTTGCCTTTTGTGAAGCCAGATGACATTACTGATACATACTTAGATTTGTTACCTAATCCTGACTGGCAAAGCCCTGCCACACGCCCTCAGAGTGGTTTCAGCTACAAAGCCAGAAGCATCATAAGGACCATCACTGAAAACTCGAAATTATAGAGGGCCAAGAGCAAAGACTGTGAAGAACTCAAAACATTCTTTCTATACTAAAACAGATCACTGCCATCTACTCTTGAAATAGATTCAAAACATTTTTTCATTTATTTGTAAATATTTGCACATAGCATGTTTCCCTTGATTGCTTGTGAAAACAACACAGAGAACAGTGCCAAAAACTTATTTGGTATCTTACTCTCTCTTCAAGGTTTGTTGGCATATTGCAGAGTGGGGTAAGATTGATCGAAAGAGAGTAGCTTTTACTTTTTGCCTCTTTTTTTTCCCCCTTCACTATTAATAGTGAATTTTATTATTTCTCTGAAAATTTGTCAAGGAATGAAAGTTATGGACTTGCTTCTCTTCCTTTAAAAAATAAGCACTTGTTAAGGGATTTTAGTCTTCTGCGACCCCATTCTCCACAATTATAACTTTATGTCTACAGCTGAGGTTTTATCTGTCTGCACTTTAGAAGCAGTAGTCAGGAGGAAGCACAGAACGCCCAATAAATTGCAAATATCTAAGTTATACAGATGTTACTTAACCTGTATCTCCCCTACAAAGTGTTATGCACTTACCCATTCATCTCTATTATCAATTATTTTATCCAAATGACTGTAGTTACCTTATGCAAAATTCAATGTAAATATTTTCCCCACATTCTTTGTCAATCATTTTCCTTGTCCAAATAACACAATATTTTTGTCTTCCTCTTATTGCCGCTTTTGTAGAATGACTTCCTGTAACTAGGGATAAAATAGTCTAGCTACATCTCTTCTGGAAATATGTGGCTATCTTGTTAATAAGTACACTCAAATTGCATGTAAGGGTTCCTAATATGTCTCAAACACTGAATTCTCTGTGTCATATTACAGTTCTGAGACAATTCAGGGGGTATTATATCTACACTTTCTTTGTAGCTGAGGTCTTGACAATGGATGTCTTCTGCTTCTCAGTATGTTCTGTTCAACAAAGTTGTGGATGTCCCACATCCCTGAAAGGCCAGGCTGGATGGGGCTTTGAGCAACTTGATCTAGTGAGTGACATTCATGCCTATGGCAGGTGGTTTGGAGCAAGATGATCTTTAGGGTCCCTTCCTGCTCAAGCCATTCTATGACTGTATGCATGCAAAAGCAATCTATGACAAATGCTGCCTGTGAATGTTTTCCTCTTCAGTGTGGCAGCACAGAAGGAAAACTAAACCTAAATGAAATTTGATTTTAAATTTTTTTAACTCAGTAGAGACCAGCTGAGTCAAATAAGCTTCAGGACCTTCTTTCTTTTTCTGGTTTTACACAAAATAAGGTTCTTAGCTGTTTAATACTTCCCCTATATAAAGGTAACATTCAGAACTTTATCAGATGAGTTTTTACTGGGTCCGGTTGAAAAGAAGGCTGAAGACATGTGAATACTAAAGAAAAAACATCATGCTTAGCTCTTTAAACCACAGAGGATCACTTACTCAGTATATTAAAAAAGAAAAAAAGAAAAAAACTCAAAAAAACAACGTGGTGGCATGGGCTCCCCCTCGTGGTTTTTGTTATGAAAGGTTTTAATTTTCCACACAAACTCCTTTAATCTATAAGGACTAGTAAGAGACAGGCAAGGGAATGCTCTGAAAGGAAATGTGTTCTGTATAAAAACATTTTTCCAAATCATCTGTAAATTATCAAAATCAAAGAGTTCTTGATTCATCATTTTTAGGATGGATAATTAATTAAGCATACTGACAGATCATGCTGCTAGACATCTGCATCCTCTTAAAGGCAACCAAAGTTAATTGTGCTTGTGGTTACATTTGCTGGAGTGATAATGGGTTTTTGAAACCACACACCCCAGATTTATTACAGGTTCTGCATCGCCCTTTCTCTTGCATTAATGTGGAGGTTTGTCAATCCCACTCCCTAACTCTGGGCTTCTTGAATGTTCTTCTAAAGACGAGATAGGTTTTATTAGCCTTAAACTTGCTGTGTTATCTTTTTTTTTTTTTTTTAACTGAATCTCCTCATATTTATAATATTGTGCATCAGGAAAACTGTCTGTTTTCTGTAAAAAAAGGTGCAAGTAAGACAAAAATTGGCCACTAGTTAGCCTAATGAAGTTAATTGTTTTTTGCACCAGCTGTAAAATCAAGACAAAAATTATGTACATTAACAGAAGTGCTGCAGAGTTTAAATTTAGTCTCCATTTTAACCTGAAAACCTAATTTATTATACAAATACAGGGAAATTTAACTGTTCCAGTAAAACAGACCTTTAATTAACCAGCAGGTCCTTGGATGACTTAGGTTAAGAAATACCCAAGAATTAATGAAGATCAATAGTTCTCATCTAGGCTTTGGCCTACAACTGCAAGACCTGTGCCACTGCCATGCCATTCTCCAGCATAACAGTTCAGGGTTTTTGCAGTCAGACTGCAAATGAAAATTGTTTTAATTACCTGAACTTTATTTTACTCCACATAAAAGAGAATGATTTCTGATGTGCCAAAACTAGAAATATAAGATACTAATATTAGCAAGCAATGCTTCTTCTGCTCAAATTCAGTATTAAATGATTAAATGTGCAGATTTCTTCACTTCCTTATTTACAGAATGCAACAATATACTTTATACAAAAAACCCAAAATTAAACAAAACAACCACCACCGCCACACAGAAACAAACAAACAAACAAAAGAAAAACAAAACAAAAAATTGAAGCTTGACAGCTTGATATCTCCAGATAAGACCAGACAAAAAAATTCCTTCTTTAATATATGTTTGTTTGTAAGAGATAAAAATTAAACCTGAGGACTTTGAGTAGACTTCAAATTATTTGTTATACAACACTTTTACACACTAAGCAGTAAATCATAATATTTATTAATAGTGTAGAAGTTAATTGAAAGCAAAAGTTTTACACAAAACAGTAAAGAGATCTATTTTAATCTCAATAGAATAAAAAATTAATGAATTAGTAGATTGCAAACTAGTGATTGCTTAAAGTTCTGTTTTTGTAACACACATGTATTTGTTGTGGAAATACAGAATTCAGTTCCCACAAGTAATTCGCCGTTCAAAAGGGCTAAATTTCCCATTTCAAAAAGCTGTAAGAAAAACTACTGGGAAAGAGAATGTTCAGAGAAAACTGGGCTTTGAGCTCTTTAGTTAAAATTTGAAGTTATGAGAAACGCTGTGTTTGGCAGAACTACTTAATTCTGGTAATCTTTGCCTAAATAACAGAGAACTGCATTTAGAAACAACGATGAGGAAAAGAACAAAACAAAACAAATTTAATTAATGTTAAAAAGAAGAAAATATATGGTAATATAAATGAAATTATAAAGTGTAGAAAAGAGATTAGAGAACCTAAAGATTTCTGAAATAAAATGTAGCCAGATGTCAGGACAGCAAGATAAACATGTTTCTTATAAATTAGCAACAAAGGAAATAATGCCAATGATATAATCCCACTTCCAGACAGTGGTAGAAACCTATTAATACTGCATGAAAGGAAGACCTGTGAGTCCTCTGGACAAGTCAAAGCCAGCATTTTCCCAAAAGAAGGGCACCAGTTGTCTAGGCTGCATTAGGAATGTATCACCAACAGACTGAGGTGATCCTTCCCCTCTACTCAGCACTGGTAGGATGCGCCTGGAAAGCTGGGTCCATGTCTGGGCTTCCCAGCACAGGACAGACATGGACATATGGGACCAAGGCTAGCCAACAGCTCTGAAGGAGACTGATATTCCATCATTAGAGAACTTAGGCGTCCGTCACAGAAGGAAAGGCTGAGAGAGCAGGGAGAAGGGAAGGTTTAGTGTGCGTAATTACCTGATTGTAAGTTATAATGAAGACATTCAAACTTCTCTCAGTGGTATATGATAGCAGGACAAGAGGCAATGAGCACAAAGTAAAATGCAAGAATTTACATTTAAATAGATTAAAAATGATCTTCTAGTGTTTGATAGTCCTTGTTTGACACTAGAACTTGGTCCGCATGTAGGCTGTGGATTCTCCCTGGCGAGTCTCCATTCTGGGAGGTATTCAACACCCAGCTGGAGAGAGCACTAAGCAACCTGGCCCAGCTGGCTGTCTTTGAGATGGAGTGTTGGACCAGCCGATACTTAGAGCTCTCTCCTACGTCAGCCAATCTGTGATTCTGTGAAACAAAGAAGTCCAAGATTATTGATAGGCTACGCCAGTTATCAAATCACTTTCTAAAAACTCTCTCCTCTCTTCATTTAAAGTCTAGTCTCAATGAGTATAGCTCAAAGTCTTTTACAAATCCACCTGCTTAGTGGAAGTCTTACTAAGACAGGATTGAGGATCACTAGCAGCAAAAGCAACCTGGCTTGCCTTAAATGTATTGTCCCTTGTGCAAAGTCCTTGTGAACACATCTGCAGCAGGAAATGCAATGCCATACTAGGGAAAGAGCTGATCTAGTTATTAATGAGCTGGAACACCACATTGCCATGCAACAATATTAGCTTATGTATCAAAAAGCTGTCTAATTGCATCAGCAAAATGCTACATCCAGGCTAATTAGCTCTGCCAATCAAGCTAATTAGCATAGAGCAGAGCCATGCTGAATACCAATTCTAGCTTCTGAACTAATGATCAAGGCACTACTAGACAGTGAACCCCAAACAGAAGGTATCATTTGAGTATATTCAGCAGTGAAATCTTCTGTAATTCTATCCATTCTGTAAGTATGTGTAAAACTTTTAGAAAAACCTTTTTCTTGCTTTTCAAAACACATATTTTTAGCACATTTGAAGACATTGCAAAAAATAATTCAAAGATTTTTAAAATGTGCTTTGCTGAATACTTGTTACTCTGCAAGATGATTAGGTCCTATAGCAGATTCCTGTAAGTTTATTTCTCTTAGAAGGTGAATCTATAGAAAGAGATGGATTTCACAGGTGAAATTTTGCTTCTTGACGTAGTGTGTTCACAAAGCTCTGTTTCCTTTAACACAAGAGGCATAAAATCACAGTCAGTTTTCAGGTCTTATACTACCACTTTTTTTGAAGTGTTACCCCTAATTTTCATCTGCATCAAAAACAAAAACAAACAAAAAAAATGTGGTTTCTGGTGTTTGATGCATTTTCGTGTTTGTTGCCAAATGTTCTGATAAAGGTTGGACTACTTTGTGCTTGCTCAAAATTATAGGTGCATTAGCAATTTCGTGTAGGATGTCAGGCTTACATAGAGAGCTCAAGCTCAGCCTTGGTCATGCTCTGTTTATTTCACAGAAAATGATCATCTTGTTCATGTGGATCATGTTTACTTCATCCACTTCCAAATAAGTAATGTCTTTGATGTCAGCTAATTAGTTCTGCACTGTCTGAGCCTGTTTAACAACATTTGCGTATCTGGGCTAACACAGAAAGCATAATAAAACCTTTCAAGAAAACTCATCTAAAGTACACTTCTCGGGTCATACTTGAGAGTGGATTTCCCATTCCACACTTACATTTTGAATTACCTCCTCAACATGGCCATGATCTGACAATGGTTTCCATCTAGGCAGAGCCCTTTTGGACTGGATAAAACTTTTCTTAATCTTGGTCTTGGAAGGATCTGAATACCCAAGATTTTACTGTATTTCTTTCCAGCTGGGACTCTTTACTTTGAGCTGCTCATTTGTGAAAGTGCTTTAGCCTTGACTCCAGCTAAGTGACTTTGAACAAAATAACCGAGGCAAAACCTGAGCAGAAACTTGAGTTACTTCTGGCATGTATTTAAATAAAGTAACTAAAACATTTGTAATTCATACCCAAATGCTAACTAATGATTTGTTATTACAAATGTTAGTTTGACTGTTACTGCTGAAAAATTAACTTTAGTGGTTCAATATTTTCCAAATTGCTGAAACTTACTTGACAGAAGAGCCCTCTGGAAAGTTCAGTCCTTTTCTGTTTGCAGCAGGTTGTATAATAGTGTCCATAGCAACCCCATAAGTCTGCTCCAAGACAGACTTCCTGCTCCAAATAGAGGGCAAGGCACAGCCTCAGTTACCTCCCTTTCTCTGCTCTAAATATTGTTATTTGGCTGATGATCCCACACCAGGAAATACTCTATTTAAGTACCTGAAACACACTTTGAATTAGCTGCTTAATATCAAGAGCACTAGACAGCAAGAAAAAAAGGGAAAGCAAAACTCCTAGATAAATAAAGAATTAAATGATTGCACTTTACTAAATTCAGTGCACAAGAAGAAGAATCCAAATCTAGACACAAAAAATAAATCGTATTTTAGTTGTGAAAAGGACACTCTAACTGGGACTGCTTAGCAGCTGTAATTTGTGACAGAGTGGAGGGCGAGGTGGCTGTGTTGCAAAAAGGGGTTAACACCTCTTTGCTTTCTAGAGTTTGTAACTCCAAGATTTATTTCTTTTAAAATCATTGCCTCTATGGCAGCTATAAACATGTGGTTTTGTACACCCATCCATGCTTTGTATTCATGTAAAACTTAAGAAAATATCTGTAATTTTCTCAAGGACCCATTTTCACCTGTTTCCTCAACAAGATACAGGATACAACACACTTGTTATATACAATATACAGGATACAGGATACTTGTTTAGCTGAGCTAAACAAGCCAGCTATTTTTAACAGTCAAAGACAGTTTATTCACCCACGTAATATTATTTCCTAAAGAGAACTGCTGATTACATGAGATGGCCCTATGCTCAGTCTCCAAATCCTTGCTAGCAAATCACTCCCTAAAATTACATTTGCCCTTTCTACAGACTAGTAGTAATTATATCTAAACAACTTATTGGGAACAGAAATTAAGAGTATGGGCTAAACATTAGAAGTAGAAAAAGATTGGATTTTCAGCAACATAAACACTGAAGAACAGGAACTGTGCAGAGAGATGCCTCCCACTCCACTTTTGTTGCATGATGGAGTATTTTAGAACCAGCTGGGAGACTGCCAATGAGCCCAGAACAGCTGTCTGCACTTACAACTACAGTGCAGCTAAATGATTAAATTATTTCTAGTTCAGCCTGATGAGATAATATATTTGTTTGCCTATAAAATACCCATGAAAAGGTAATATAGATAAGTAGTTTTTCCTAAAGTTACCTAGTTTAAATATAAAATATATGCTAATAACACTAGTGGCTAATAATACTAGCTGATTACAGAGAAAGCAAAGGATCTTCACACCTTTGTACACTCAGAATACTAGCTCTGTCATCCTGCCATTCTTTCTGTTCCAGCAACTGGAATTCTTTTAGGAAATTTTCCCTCAATGCCACCTTGGTGCTAGTATGCAGATTTTGTATAGTTGTCTTTGTATAGGCTTCACCATTTTATTTCCTTACTCTTAATTATGCCAATTAAGATACTGGTGTGAATAAAGTAGAAAATAGCTATGGTTATCGAAGATATGAATACAGGAATTTATGAAAGTTTTTAAAATATACACATGAAGTACATGGTTGTATTGACAAAGTGGGCTGAACATGATTTTGTGTCAGTATGAAGTGTTAGAGTGAAATAAAGGCAGGCTATCTCTTGAAATTCCTTCAGCTCAGAAAAAAAAATAGTTCCACTTGCCAGAGGCTTCCTATCCAGCTAAAGAAAATCCACATTACCTTCATATTTTCTAACTTTATGCATCACAAGTAGCAGAGTACTGATAGCATATGCAAATGTAGATACAGAGGTATCAGCTGTCAATCATAACAGTGTACCTTAATCAGTCTTGGAAATTGAGTACATATCCTGTCTTTGGAAGTACTGCACAACTACCCTCACCAAGAGAAAGCTGACAGCTTTTCTTACACAGCTGAGCATGTACAGCTGAAAAAACCTAGCTGAGTTTTGAAGTTTTGTTTCATGACATGCACAAGAACCAAAGCGAACTAAAGCACAAGGACCAAGTGAAAAATCCCTCTGACTTGCGTTTTTCCATGCCTGCCTGATGGGTGCCATTTACCCCTATGTGTGTTACCTATAGCTGATAGCCTGTACCCAGACAAAATCCTGCACAGAGGCTCCTGCCTTCCTGTGTCATCAGCTGCTGGTGGGACAGCCCAGGGCGGGCCAGGCCCTGCCCCTGCCCGCAGGGATGCTGGCTCTGCTGGATCGGGTTGCTGCCGCTGCTGCTGTGGCCTCTCCAAAGGAACAGCACGCTTCATTGCCGGAACATTTGTTCAGCGCTGCTGAAATGCAACTCCTGACGTTTGTTTGTGCAAGGTGTATTTGCTCAGGAATTTGCTGTGAGAACGTGACATAAGCCGTGACTGGGCTACCCTACAGCAGGTGACCTACAGCTTTGTTTGCTTCTTTAGTCACAGCCTTGAGTTTCTTCTTTTTTTAGAAACTACCTGACTTATCAGCTATTCAGGTCGTTCAGTGCATGCAGTTTTCTTTTTCTTTGTTTCTGTTACTCTTTGGTCTTTGGATAAAAGTTTGCTGATGTTTTTACTTCATTAGATTTTGACTAATTCTTGAGAACAATGAAATAAATGTTCTACGCCAATGGAAAACACTTGATTTTTTTTTCCCCTTCAATAATTTAACTGAACTGAAGCAACTTGGGTTCACTGAGCAATCCTAGTCATAACAGAAATTTGTGGCAAAGATCTGATTGCAGATGTCCCTGATCACAAATCTACAATTCCCCTGCATACACATGTGCATCTAGGTGATCAGAACCTCACTGAAGAAGGAGAGCAGAAAGCCTTTTTCATCACAGAAAACTTTGCCAAGTAACATCTGTCATAAGTAGTATATGGATTAGATCCAACAGGGTGGCACGTATTTCTTGAACAATAAGGGCGTTTCTTTCACTCTTGGTATATGCTAATATATACATCTAGCTGAGTAATAGCTGCTTGGTTAAGGAAAAAAAATCATCAATGGCTCAGTAAAAGCAGTTATCCTATAGAAAATATCAACAAACTTTGCAGGGACAATATTACCTTGCATTTCACATAGCACACATAATTTAAAATTTGTATCTCAGTGCTACCAAAACAACCCAAACCTATCTGATTGGTACTCCAGTTGGTTGTGTGTTGTCAGACAGCTGGAGAAATGGGTAAATAGGAATTTCATTGAGCTCAGCAAAGGGAAAAGAAAAGTCATGTTCCTGGGGAGAAATACGATCAGAACTAGCTGGGACACACAGCTGAGGAGATACTTGATAGAAAAAGACTTAGAGGTTCTGTGGACAATTGAATGTGAGTCATCACTATGCCTTTACTGCAGAGATAGGCAACAACCACCTGGGCTGCATTAGGAGAAGTGTTACCAGCAGATTGAGGGGGGACCTCACAGCTCCTGAAAGGAGGGTGTAGTGAGCTGGGGGCTGGTTTCCTCTACTGTGCCAGCAGGGAGAGGACCAGGGGAAATGGCCTTAAGACGAGACGAGGGAGATTCAGAATTTTTTTTCACCTTTAGGATCAAGAACTGGAATAGGTTGCCCAGGAAGGTGGTGGAGTCACCATCCCTGGAGGAGTTCAAGAGAAGTCTGGAACCTCAGTGGTTAAGGGGTTGCTGTGGTAATGCTGGGTGGATGGTTGGACTGGATGACCTTGTAGGTCTCTTCCATGATGATTCTATGAATTTACCTCCCATGTAAAGGCTTATCTGGTCCATGCTAAACAATCTCCTCTACTTAAGAATACAAGCTTTCTAATAGTTACTTTTCTATTGCCTGTTTTAAATATTTCTTTCTCTACTAAAAAAAAAAAAAACGCAAAAAAGAAAAACATGACAAAACAAAAACCCAAAACAAAGCAAAAAAAGAAGCTATGAATTTCTGAAGATTTTGAATAAAAAAATTACTCCATAGACATTATGGAGGATTAAATGATATTAACAATACCGGATTTGTCTTATTTATGAACATTCTTCCATGAGAGAGAAACATTAAAGGATTAAAGGAATGTATTCATTGTAATCTACCATCTTGCTGAAGAATGTATTAAAACAAAGCTCTGACAACAGTACTTTGATTTATTTGACCTAAATCGTTCACAAGACACTCCATAAGGCAAGATACTAAAACCAGAAAAATATTAAAGCTACAGGTAAGGATTTAGGACACTGCAGTTTTAAAAATCAGAATTAAAGCCCTTGGTAGAATATTCCTTAAAGATAGGAAAACTCTTGTAATAAATGTAAGTTAAAAAAGTAAGCCAACCTTGATTTCAGTTCTCCATTTAGGTAAGATGTCTATTCACCTCTGGACTTATCTGAGTATGTCCTTGGACCATTCGCTTTTGTTCCAAGGATTATCTGTTTCAAAAAACAGAAACAATGTTAACAAACACATTTATTTAATGCAAATAATTATGAATATTACTTTCAATAAGGAAAAAGCAAAACTTCTCCTCCACTGTAAGATAACTTATTTTAGCACAGTTTCATTACATTGTGATGCATTAAAACCAGTTTTCTCATGTGAACACCCAAGAACAGCTTTTCTTCATACAATTTGTGTACAACCAGGCTATAGAAATGCTAACACTAAGCCAAGGCACTGAATACCCATATTCAGGAGGTACAATGTGTTTACTGTTCAGTAATGACAATGACTGTAGATTTGATCCCGCCTCCAGTAAAGGAAATTCTTTAATGGAGACAAGGAAGACCCTCAAAATTTAGAGTTCAGAGGATGCCACATGAAGACATAAGAACTGTATTCCTTTATTGCAGTTAGACTATATGCCTAACATGAAATAAGTGAGAAAATTTAGGTTTTTTTAGAAGCAATTAGAATTGGGTGTATGCACAACTGTATTCTCTCCATTGCATTTTCAAAAGTTACCAAAATTTGAAGTATTCATAGCAAGTAAGACATCTCTGTTAAACTTTCCTTTACTGTCTTAAACATCTAGAACATTTTTTCTTTGTTTACTTTTAATCCTGATAAATAAGCTCTGCTTGTATGAATCCATGAATATTAAAAACTAGCTGATATTTAATTTTATATGTTACAAAGCCTTTTACACAGTATTCTATTGCTACTTTGATATCTCACAAATCAAATCACAACCATGTTGACAATTATGTTTAAGTGAGATACAATGATACACAAAATTCCATCTTGTATCAAAACTGTATGTTTTCCACTGGTCAAACAGAATCTTTACATTGCTTGATTTGAAAATCAAATCAGAAATTTAAATGGTATAACAGAAACAAAACGATGAAACTATTTCCATAAACAATGTTTTGGAACAGAAACATAGTATAGGGTATTAGATAAAATTGATATTTAGTCACTAAATCAGCTGTGAAGCTTAATAAAAACAGTAAAACCTAATTTTAAAATGAAATTCTTAATCGCAGGCTACTATTCCAAGGGTCCAATGAGTAAAGTTCTCAGTCAAAAAAATAGGAAGAAATTTTTTAAACTGTTAAATAGTCAACAAACTCTCTGATATAGACCCGTATACCTCTGCAAAGTTCTTTTGATCTGCTAAAGCTACATGAAATCCCAACAATCTTGAAGGATAAATACTGACTTTATTGAGATAAAATATGTGAAAATATTTCTTGTAGTCAAATGCAAAATCTACAGTTTTGTTTGTTTCTCAGGTCCAGCTGAGTCTGGAAGGCCCAGAAATACTAAATTAGCTCAGCTACCCTGAATCAGTACTGCAGTGCCTCAATTCACATGAAATACAAAATTTCATGTCAGATGAAATTTATCAATCAAGATGTCATTCAAAAAAGATTATCAGGTATTTGAATTTCATGTTTCCATTTAAAATTAAAAGCCAAGATAAGGTTGATATTGCATGTAACATTTTGTTGTAAATCTAGATTTGTATGGATCTTACTGAAGGAAAAGTAGTAATGGAAATAGCAGGAAGTCTGGCCCATCCATTCCTCACTTCAGCTTTCAACTTCAAATGCATAAATAGCCTAGGTTAAACAAAAAGCTGCCTTCTTCTCTCTCTTACAGCTTAATGCTAACAATTTTATTCCAGAAAGCAATCAAATCAGTAACTGTTGCTATCCTTATCCTACATGAGACTGAATATATAAGGCCTGGGTAAGGGTTAATATCAAAGAGTTTTCAGTGTTTAGTTCTGTAATCATGAATTCCTCTTGAGATGAAGGAACTTCAGCAATGTCTCATTCAGACTGAAGTGCTCATTTGAAAGTAGACACTTTCAAGTAGATATTATTTAAAAGTACTTTTCTTGAGTATTTGAGTCCTTAGAGTCCTATTGCTACTTTTTATTTTAGCAAAAAATGGCAATAAAATATAAGTTAATCAATCTCAATTTTAATATGAAGAGTAAGAAGGGCAGAGTGAAAGGGAGGATTGAACTGACAGTATGTCCAACACTGATTTTGTGTTTTCACAGATGAATTCTGCAAGTTAAAATAATAATTCAAATAAATTCATTCAGAAAATGATTTGGGACAAATTCTCCCAACTCAAAGCTGACAGCCTATAGTTTCAATGCAAGCCAGATTCCTTAAAATATGAAGCATTCACAGGGTTTAAAGACACTAAGTTGAATTGACATAGATTATCACAAATTATGGGTGAAAGACTGAATATTCTTGGACTTCTCTTCCCACCATGATGTTACTCCTTTGCCCAAGAACCTCGCCTAAAGCAAGCTGACTCATACAAAGCAAACAAGAATTCAGAATTCACAAGTCTTATGACATCATTTTTTAGGTTTAAGATATGTTAGACATGCCTTACTGCTGACAAAGGTCTTCCACCTCCTCCTTTGGCATTCTGCTCATGGACCAGTGGGCACATGGATGCGGGTATCAAAGGAATCAAGAAAAAAATTATTACTCTCTTGATTCTCTGCTGTAGCAAAGGGTTCTTGCCTGTCTGCTGGCCTCAGGAACAACGTCCACATCAACAGAGCCCCCGGGCTGAATCCAAGCAGTCTGCACAGCCCGTCCAGCTCCAGCAGGACAGGCAGCATGATCGCCACAAGACTGTCAGAATAAAAGCCAAGTCCAAATAACACCCAATAGTTAAACATGTGAGAATTCCTCTAACATTCATGGGAAAATGATTATATCCATAACGAAGTAAGCCCCAAATGAAATCTATAATAAATGAAATGTTAATAATATGGTTTTTGCAGATCTGAGGATTGCTACCCACAACTATAAGTAAGCTGTGTAGGATATAACAGGAAGTAAAAAAAGGATTACAGAGGAGACAGTGGGGAAAATCAGATTTTCTTGTTAGAAAACTTACTTGGAAGTCCTTTCAAAAAATTTCTTACTCGTTATTTCACAAATGAAGTTTTCTTTCTACATTTTCCTTTGAAAACCCAAAGACTTGACATTCCCTACATATTAAGGTTTTTTCCCTAACCATTTCTAAGTTTCTCAACTGATCTCTATTCTCCATTTCCAATTTAGACAAGAATAATAATAATGTTGTGTATTTTTACCATTTGAACATTATGTTTGGGGCTCATAAGAATTTTCTCAGTGTTTAGAGGTAAGGAAAATAAGAAATAAACAGCTGACTCCAAATCTTAACCAGCACAGCAAGAAATACAACCTAGCCTCATGGGTTTGATGACAAGCAAGATAAAACAAATAATTTACAAATAATATGGGCACAGAAACAACACGGAAGAGCATGGAAACTAGCTTCATCTTTCAAACACCATCTGAGCAGTTAAGAAAATTATACTGAGCTTATTTATAATTACTCTTCTTCGAAACCTGGCTTGCAGGTTATCAGCCCACATTAATTTTCAAAGCAAACTTCTCCCACATGTATTTGCTTGCTTGCCTTCTCCAAAGGTATTTCTCAAATATCCGTGGTTTTATTTTTCTTGCTAAATGAAGTCTAAAACCAAAGCCCTCTGTCTCAGATAATTTATTTTTTGTGAGTACATCCTGTTCTCTACAAACTAAGTATTAGAAACTAATTTTCTTTTGTATCAAGATTTGGCAGGGACTAACCAGGCACCAAACAATTTTATCAGTGATAGTTCTTTGATAAAATTCAGGAGAAGGGCATGATAAAATGATACAAGTGATGATCTCCCATTTTTGACCATTTTGTGAAATGCAGCAGAAGCCCTGGCACAATTCATCTGACCATGAACAGTGCTGGCAGGGTTTTTCCATGCCAAACTTGTCAGCGAAAAACCCTGCTCCATGAAAGTACTGCAAGACCTTGTTCTTTCTTAAGGAATTGGCTGCTTATGAGAAAAAACAATCCCTTAAAAATTAAATATTTCATCCTGGCATTTCATGCCTTATCAACTACACAACTCTATTGGCTTCATTTCCATTCCTTTTTGTTTTGTGTCTGCTCTCCAGCACAGTTTTAACCTATTTTTCAATGTGGTATCAGATTCTTGATGTCTCTCGTCCTGCTCCACAGTGCTCAGGAGAAGCTGCCTACACAGAAGTGCAGCCACAGGCATTAGGACCTTTCAGAGCATACACCTTTTAGTGAGGTGTATGCACAGCAGAGGCAATGAGCCCCAGATGGACAGATTTACCTTCTATGATCCTGGCCAAAATCCCTGTTTACTTCTGGAACACCTGAACCACAGCAGTCCTTCAGCAAATTAAAAATCCCCTGTCATTACTTTGACTGTGGTGAGAAAAGTAAGTTCAAAAGCACATGACAAGCAGCATAAAAAGTGACTAAATGTAGTCCACTTGACTAAACTGTAAATACCTGAGCTGTGGCTAGCCACATTTATCCATGATACCATCAGCTAAACATGATAATATGATAAGCACTTTTCCAAGCAGGGATGAGAGGCATGGCTGAAGGCAAGCTTGACCTGCAGAGCAATGCATGGTGCCAGTGGGAGGGTCATTAGAACCACAACAACTCAGCCCAGGACCTGAATGCAGGTTGCACCACGCCTTGCAGACACAACTCTGTTGTATATCTACACTGGGCAAACACCAGGAGATGCAAATGTTCATGGAACCAAGAATGGCCGAGCTCTGCTCAGGATGGCTCTGCATTCTCAGCTCCATCCAGCCCCCATCCCCTTGGGAGGGCAAGAAGGGACACTACTGGAGACCTTTGGTATCGTGTCTTCCTGAACCAGTGTAAAAGCTTGTTCCCAGATCAACCAACCTTGAAACACTTATTACTAAAATTATAAACACCTCTTCAAACACTTTTGCAAATATTTTTTAGTAACATTTAAAAAAAAAAAACTCACCAAACAAAACCTAAAGAATCCCAGTTGACTAACCAAATAAAAACATCTATCAGAACATCCCAACAAACTCCAGAATCTAGTTGTTAAGAAAAGTGTTTCCATATAAGACAACTTCATATGGCTTATTCTATAGTGCCACAAGAGGACACTCTTGAGCAGTGTGGTTTTTTTTATAAGGAAAAGCACTTTACACGTTATTTTGTATTCTGAGCTCTTCTTACAAGTTATTTGTATTGTTAAATACAGGTTTCTGATCTCCAGCAACCCAGAAGTTAGGGACATCTCTCCATATTCATTCAATCTTAGTTAACCTGGATTTCAGGCAGTAAATAATTAACATTTTGTTATCATAACTGCATTAAAAGTTTAAGATAAACTAACAGCTATAGCCCGTTGTTTAAGTTGCATTAGCCTTGGTTCATAGAGCTTTTTCTTATACTCTGTTCACAGCTTTTCTCTGTGAGAAAAATGTATTTTACACTTTAGTTGCAGCTAAAGTTGCAACACTTACACTTCAGTTGTTGGAAATGTGCTGTTTCCATAGGCATAAAACTCAGGTACCAATACCCATTTACTTTGTCTTTAATTGCTAGAAGCAACTAGGCATATATACTTTTTTTAAAAATACAACTGAAGAAATACATTTTGATAAATGTAAAACTATGTTCTTAAATACAGTGATTGTATTAAAAATATTGTATTATATAACTGCAGTGCCATTGCTTTGTAATTATTTTGAAGAAATCAGGTAAAAGTTTTTTAGATGGAACAAAGCAAGTGATTATGATATGTGAATAATGCATTAAAACATCTGAGGTGATGTAACCCAATAATCACTTTGGGACAAACGGAAAAGAAAGAAATAAAATATCTTGCTTCTTTATAGTCAACTCAGTGGAACAAGTGCTTACAATAACATGTAGAATCTACTTCCATTTCGACCTTAATATTACCTGTGGTAAGTCCTTTTGCCTGAACAGGAACAAAAAGAAATAATAGTTGAATGATAAGTTAGCATCTTCATACATACACACATACATATATCTTAACAACAAACAGGTTAGAAGCAATAGAGTTTAAGACAGCTGGTGATCTGGTTATATTTGGGTTAAATGTGTTTCACATTTAACTTCATTTTAAAGTATTCCAAAATGGTTTGTTGTTTTGGGGGAAGAGAAGAACTTGAAGATGTTATTTAGGGGGGCTAATTACACTTTTAACTCTGATTTCTATCATGGCACCAATTAAGTAGGTGCAGGAGATCCCAATTACCTGAGCCTTGACCAGTGTGTCTGGCTCAGGGATATTCTGCTAAGACTTACTTAGGACCTCCAAACCTCTTTGCTGGTTTTAGTTCAGTCTGATATGGTAATTACCTTTAAAACATCTTTTCCCACGTTACTGGATCCTGTCTGATTCATTAAAGCATTTCCAATAGGCTAAATCCACCAGACACCATAAACAGGAAGGATTTGGAAAATGAAAATGTGAAGAAACTCATAGTAAAACTATGTCTGAAGAACACCCAGTTTATAGCTGATGACACCACTCGGGTTTTTATCATTTCTACTTTTTGTTTTATAATCTATGTGGGAGCTTGGATAAATGCATATGAAAATAGGACTACGCTCCTTACTTTGTATATCTTTGGAGAGAATATAAATACCATAATTATCAAGGCTTTCTAGTTTTAAAATGTTTAGCTAGATGTGGGGTCTACTTTATTAACACGGATAGTGATTACATAATTTTAGGTTTACTATATTCTTTTTTCTAGGTTTTTACTTTGTGATGCATTAGTGGAGCTCCTTGGGGGAAATATCTTGTAATTTCAGGGTTTTGCTGATCAGTTTTTACTGAATGCACTTCTTGCTACCCTGCCAAGAGAGTACTGATAACGCCAGAAGTCAATATGCAGAGTACAACCATAAAGCCAGAGCTGTTACTCAGAGACAGAAGTGACACCTGCAGAGCCAAAATCTTTGAAACAGAGGTTTCATAAGGGTCCTGATGTTTTATAAAGGTTCTGAGAGAGCAATTATAGTAGAATTGTTTATAATTGCGGGTTTTTAACAAATATAGCAAAGTGACTGCTGCAATGCAAGTCATAAAAATTTGCACCTATTACACACTATTACAGACTAAAAAATTGGTCATGCTGTCCAGCACACCATATTCAGGACTAAGCTGTTTGTGTTTTGAAGCCCAGGAGCAATGTTGAAGTTCGGTACAATTGTTTGTGTATCCAGGGCATGCACTGAATTTGCACATGAGAGATGAAAGCAGAATAGAGGCTTTGGAAATGATGTTTTGACAGGTGGAGCTTTGTGGAGGGTAATTGCCTAAATCAGACCAGCAAAGGAGACTTTGATTGAAAAAACAACATACACGAAGGAGGAAATCATGAGTACATGGCTGGCAGTAGAGATTCTGTTTTCAGCTTCTGAGCTTCCTTCCCACATTAAACAGGGCTGCTGTGCTATTGTAAGGGCACTTAAAATAGCCCAGCTATGGGGCACTATGACAAGGCTGCTCACACGCTGAAAGGTGACTCCTTTCCCTGAGCACCGATCGCCCTTCAGCTCTTTAGAGATGCAATGTTTTATCTCATTTCTGAGATTCCAAAAGAACTTTTTGGGAAAACAATGTCTTTGGAAAAGGGCAGGGGCAACCAGTGAAGAGGACATCCTATAAATCTGTGACTGCAGAAGTTGTGGAGATATAGTAATGGTCCCAAATATGTGGTCAGTAACATTTATGGTGAGCTGTCCAAAGGAAATATAAGTCAGCTATTATGGCTACTCTAGCTTAACAGTAGGTTGAAATTTCAAGGACAAGTTAGATAGCTATGAAGTAAAATTGACTCAATCTATTTTTCACCACCAGTTGATGTTTATTTTGGTTTTATGCCCGTCAGCGCAGCAGAGATATTTCCTTTCATTGCCTTTGTTATTACAACTCCCTGTGGTCATATCAGGATCTCAGGGGGAAATGGCTCATGCCATGAACTAGGCAAAGCCAGTAAAGCAGTGGTGATGGTCACTGTGCTACTGAGTTGGGTATATCCAGTGGTTGTACAGCTTCTGAGTGAAGATTACATCTGTTGACTTAGTTCTCAAGAAGCTTTAAGCAAACTTGGTGCTCAGAAGCTTTTATTTAGGTTTTGGTTTTGCAGAAGTAATTTTTCTCATACCCAAAGTGTATGTCATTGTGTGCATACAGCTCTACCTTGGGGAAGAAGAACCTGAATATATAAGAATGCAAAGATTTGCAAAAAACACATTAGATGACATTTAAGTTTCTGTTGATAGGTTCATTGCATTAGAAGTTAATTCAAAAGTACCTGAAGCCTTTCAAAACTTCTCTTTAGGGAATTATTCATGTGCATAATACTGAAACACAGAAAATATTTTAAAATGTATTTAGAACTAGGGTTTTCAGAAGACACTATAGGCAGTAGAGCTTTCATTATGATTTTGACATAAGATATAGTATTACAAATGAGAGGCTTTTCATGTTGTTTTTTCTACAGCTTTTTCTAGAAATAGATGCCCTATTCAGTCATATTTAATCATTCTTCTATCAAAGAATACTCTATAATTATATACTTATTGTACATTTAAATATATATTTAAATCTTTGTATTTAATTAAATAGATTCAAAGAATATACTTAATTATTCTTCAAAGAAATGTGACCTATTTCACCTGGACTTTTAGTCAATTTAAACCAATGATGACAAAACTAGCAATTAGTAGGTAATATTTTTTCATCATGACACTGATGAAGATTCTAGTGGGCCACTTTGCTTCTCCAAAGTATCTGCCATCTCATGAGCTCAACAAATATTTCTTCAGAGAAAATAAAAGTAAGCTAATATGGGAAAGGTCAGAATGAAATAAATAGAAAAGGTAATTTTTCAATTACTTGTTGAATTTTTATTTTTATAACAATGTTTTAGTTCTCTATCACTATATGATGCTGAAGTAGAAATTGCTGCCTTATTGTTCTTCAACGTAACACACAAGCACGGAGCTGTGGCTGGTTACAGCAGCTGATGTGTGTGATGAGCTGTGCCACAGCTATAAATTCACACTACCCTTAAGCATTACAGGCACGAATAATGCCCATGTTTTCAGGGAGAGAGCTATGAGACCTGTGGGCAAGCTGTGAACCTTTGTAAAACAGGATCTCTGCAGGGAGCTCATCTGGCTGACATCAATCTCCTGCCCTAAGAGAAAGAAACCCCAAGCAAGACAGCTTCTAAATGTCAAGCAGCTCCCTCAGATTTCTGAGCATAAAGCTGATGAGGGAATCACCTTTGTAAAGGGGCAGAATGAAAGATGTAGCACTTTGGCATCAGTTTTTAGTATGCTATTTAACAGCTGTGACAGCTGAAGTCTTCAGAGGGTGTCCCAGACATATGTCTTTTTCCATATAAATTACAGCTTTAAGGAAATCCACAGCAAATCCATGCAAACAGAAGAGAGAATTACTTCCTTTGGGATTTAAACACAACTAAAGCCTACACAACCAAACAAAATGTTAAGAAATGTACCTTGACTTCCAGGTGAAGTTTCTTGCCTTCCAGTTCTTGTGATCTCCAGTTTGGTCCACGCATCCGTTGTCAAGGACCTACAGCAAGTATTAGTGCCAAAAATGCAACCTGATTTCTTCAAATGCACCTCTGGCATGACATTTCAGTGAAATGTTGTTTTAGAGAAATATGTGTGATTATTCAGAAAAAAAGTTATGGCAAGTGCTGAGTTTCTACCCAATATAAAAATGCTTTGTTTTACAAATGCTAGTTTCATAAATTATAGTAGGACTTCAGAATACAAACAATGTTGAGGAGGATATATTTTATTCTTATGTTAAAGCAGGAAGGCAACTTCTTTTGAAGGCTGTATTACAACCTGCATCCTTTTAACTGAATTAATAGGTCTACCTGTACTATATAGTACTTGTTTTTTTACATTTCAAATTGCCAGAATTTATTTAGATTTTGGCACTTTCCATACTGTACAGTAATGTCTTCATCTAAATGTTTTATGTGCTCAGGAAGTAGTTTCTCTTAGCTCCCCAGAATTATAACAAATTGCTTCATTGCAGACTGTATATTTCTTACCAAATACTTTTGCTCTGTCAGAGCTCCAAACCAACTAAATGTAAGAAAGCACAGCTTTTTCTACATAACACTCTAGCCAGACCTGGCTCTACAAATCACAGCCATGTGTCCACTACCATGGCCTGACTGTAAAACCAGCTTCTCTTTTTTCAGTGTGCAGCAATTGTATCTCAGTACTCTGACTCACTCTTATGTGGTTACCAGGCAAACTAACTGTCTCTTGGTAAATGAGCCTGAAACCATGTTAATAACATCCTATTTTAAAGTACTTTTTAGTGTCTTACCAGCTGATGAATAGAGAAAATCATATTGAAAACATTGTAAAAGTCATAAGAAATCTCTGCTATATTATATTCCACGTGCTTCATATCAAAAAGTATTATTTATAGAAATTCTTTCCCCATAAAAACTGTCATAACTACAGAAAGCTTTTCTCCAGTGTAATTTTATTAGGGATTCCTGCCATCATATCAACATACAAAACAATCAGGATGTTGACATATAGAAATGTGAAATTCACTGTACAAAGATAAGGCTCAAGTTACAGGTATATTTTCCCCTTACACTCCATGAAATAAAACCAATTTTAATACTTCCCAGAGTCGTGTTTATAAATGTTGGACAAACCACAAAATAGATTTCAAGTACATAACATTTTACAATATAATCCAAGCACAGACAGAAATACACAATATTGTACCTATAGACGCTCCACAGTCCAAGTCTGTCATCTTTACCAGTAAAAAGCTGCTACACTCTGTTAATGTGCCCAACCACATCCTTCTGTGTATGACATGGTCCAGGCCTTTAAGTTATAACACTTTCATGACTTTTAGTTAAATGACTTTGATAGACCAGGGAATATCAGGAAGGAAAGGTGAGAATATTAAAAGGCCAGGTGTGAATGTATGCATGTGGTTAGTAAATGCAAGCACATGTGCACACACACTTGCATCTAACCCTGCACAAAACTCCACTGCATTGCTCAATTTTTGAGATTATGTTCTGATGCAACTGAGCTATTTTCTGACAAGAGTTAAATCAAGCATTACAATGCTCCTACTTCTGGGGTGCACAGGGACAACTGTATTGGAACCATTTTATTTTTTTAAGTGACTCAGACTTTCTAGGAGGTTGTATGGAACCATGTCTTCACAGTCCATCAGGATGTCTGCTCTCACAGCCTTCATCACTGAAAACACCTTTTCTGACCCCTCTATTTAGAAACAATGCAAATCAATAATTTCAAGTTAAGACCAAATGTCTGCATTAGTTCACTCTCCATTTCTATTAGGCTGAATGGTTATTACCTTGTGGGAAAGGATCATTTAGCTGCAAGTAGCACAGGAAGAAATAGACATTAAATAACTAATCATTAATGATTCTTCTGGGACACAGATTATAAAGGACAAACAAAGACAAGAAAAACACAGTTGTTTAATTTAGCCTTTGTTGGAGGGGAGATGAAGAGTAATCCAAAAGTTTTCAGCTGAGAAAAGGAACTCCTAAGCCCTGTAACTGTTCTGTCTTTTGAAAACTGGAGAAGATTAGAAGGGAAGGAAAAATCCTCTATGAAATCTGCCATTTTAAAACTAGACACTTGCAAAGGCTTACAAGAGAAAACCAAGCAAAAGAGATTCCCTGATACTGAAACTAATGGAATTTATTTAGTAGGAATTAGACATGTGGTTGCAATGTGTAAAATGCACATCTAATAAAATAGCCTCAAATATGTTTCCAATTCATAAATGTCTAAGCAGGAGAAAGAGTCTGAAGCCAAAATTCAAGTACTTTAATTTAAATATGAAACAAGGCTGCACTAAGATTGTGGGAGAGGAGGGATAAAAACTTTCTTGTCTTAGATACAACCTCTGTGGTATATTTGAGGGCCTTCAAATGCTCTCAGCATTGACAAGATTTTACATAAGTATGTTCTCTAAGCTGTATTGGAATACTTTTAGATATACAAATCCATGTTACACAAAACAGCATTAGATTTTGTAATTGGGCTCATAATAACAAGGAATGAGGGTGAGTATGGTGCTATATGTGAAAGGAAGTATATTACTATGCACAGAAAATATGTTGTCTTAGAGATTAGTATAAAGGGCATCAAGCATGAAGATTCATCTCTTAAAGTGTTTAAGCCTTTAAGTGTGAGCCAGTACATTATTTTGACATCAGCTGTACAGCCTAATAATTTGCTTTTTAAAAGAAGTATGAAAATTTTTTTCCTTTTTCATCTTTTTATTTTCTTTATGATTTTAAAAAGTAGCTTGCTCACCTACTGATTTATTTTTGGGTCCTTTTTTTCTTTATTTTCTTTTTTTTTCTTTTTTTTCTTTTTTTTCTTTTTTTTTGCTACTTATTATTATTGTCTTCCGTTATGTACAATAATCTACATTTAGACTGAAGACTCTATATTTCTCTAAATGTACTTGGACTATCTTGTAAAGACTTTCTACAGAGCTGATAAAGTGGAAGACAACCTGACAGATAAGAAGAAGGATCATTTCAGTTCTGCCTACTTCCCCAAGCTTTAGAACTGTGCCTTTCAGAAATTCTTTTGCATACTTGCTGTCATTTCACCTCGCCCAGGCAGCCCCTACAGAACTTGAGTGAACTTTCTGTTTCCCAAACACAGTCCCTTTGTGTAGAGCTACATTAAATTCATTCTCCAGCCATAGTTTAAAAACAAATAATTGGTAAACACTAAAAACACCCTGCATGCCCCTCTACATTATTCTTACCAATGTGTACATTTATATAACATCATAAGTTGTCTTTTACTAAAAATTTACCAAAATATCTTAAACACATAAAAATATAAAAAACAAACAAACAGAAAAACAAACAAAAACCAAAAACCCAGCATAAACATCGCTTGTATAGGCATTGGTTAGAAGAGATTGTTTCACTAAGGAGTATATTCAAAAAGGTTTTCTTTCAATATCATCAGTTTTAGTGTCATGATTGAAAGGTTAAGGACAATGAAACTTATTGTGACCCTGTCTTATATAATGTAATAAATGAGATAGAAGTCTGAAATGTAATTAAATAAAGCTTCTTTTTGGTTATTGAGATGTGACTGTATAAGCTGGTAACTAAAATGGCAATTTAAGTATGTAAAGGGAACTTAAGAACATGACAAGTCTGTAATGAAAACACTAAATGAGGATATGAAGGCAGGTGCCAACAGATGGGCCCAAGGGCATTATGGAAAGCTGTCACTAACTGAAATTTTGAATATAGCCCTTAGTTGTACTATATTAATGTAAAATTTAAAAACTGCCCAGAATGTCACGAATGAAGTTTATTTTGCAAGCCATCCACTGCCTAAGGGGGCAGTAATATTCAATATGAAACTGCTGAAACTCCGGTGTCTGGCGGATTTCGTGAAGGAAAGAGATTTGAAGGTCCGACTCCAAGAGCACAAGGAAAAGGGGGAACACAAACAACAATAGTCCAAGGCCTACAAGAAAAAGTCTGGAGAAACTCTTCACAAAAGCGTTCACCTCTATGTTGCCCATCAGAAAGTCATAGCTCCACCTCAGGGCTCTCCGAGCTTCTTTCAGTTCTTCCTCCTCTGCAATTAAAAATGCATTTTCATCTGCTTCAAGTTCCTCAAATGAATCGGTATCATCTTTTTCATTCTCTGCTCTTGGGCAGGTATCAAAGAGCATGTCAATCTCATCATCAACTGGTGTGGGCAGCAAGCTGGCACTTGGATTGTATACCAGCTCTGAGATGGTTAAGGGTTCCTCTTTCATCTTCTCTTCCTGTTCAATGGCAAGATCAACATCCTTCCCAGTATCCTTTACTGGAGAGCTTGAAGTCACAGGTACTGAAATCTCCTCTTCCTTTGGCAGCTGGATACCTGAAGAAATGAGATGAAAAAACAATACTAAATTTCTCACAGCCTGGGGGCAAAAGTCAGCCTTCCAGGAGTATACAATAGATGTATGGAAAAAATATTCTGCAATTATTTTGCATATTAAAACCAGACTGTACATAATTATCAAAAACTGGAAAAGCTTTTTGAAGAGGGCACTATCTTTACAATGCTGCAGTACGTCAGATCTGCTCAAGAGGGTCTGATAATATCATATTATAATATTATCATACCAATGATAATAGTGTAGCGCAAAGCAGAAAAGAGAGCACCTTATTTTCTACTGGCAATTTGATTTCTGCTATAAATTAATACCTACTACACATGTGGATTGGTGCTCTTTGCTGTATAATAATAATAATAACAACAACAACAACAAAAACTACCAACTCTCATTGCTTTAAGATGAATGATTGTGCCAAGATAAGAGCTAAGGTTGAGAATAGAGCAAGACATTAAAAAGAGACAACAGATTATCATGATAAATTCATGTTAACAGTAAAAAGGGCAAAGGAGAGGAAGGTTAACACATAAGAATTAGACGTCATTGGAACAGCATTGTAACAGCCTCACCTATTAAAATAGCTCCTTCTCATGTAGCTTTTTTGTTTTTTGCTCATCTAGTTCTTTAGCTCTTTTCTGTCTCCTCTAAATTTCTCTCTCCCCTTTACAGAGGATACTTTCTTATGATGTTATTCTCTGCTCTCTCAAAATTTACTCTCTTTTTTCCAGTCTATCTCTAACAGCAAGAAGTCTGCCAAGAAGCCTGGCTGCTTACAGCTCCATCAATACTTCTGTGATGGCTGTTAGTTTTGTCAGTCGTAGGAGTGGAGAGGACAGTTGGGCACAGACCTGCCTTGCAAAGCGATGTTAAGACACTTCCTCATGGAAATTTCCCTTTCTAAGTATTCAAATTGCCCCAGACAGATCTCTTCTCCTGTCATTTGTTATCATTTCCTTCTTCTCTAGATGTCACTGGCCATGCCACCAGGTGAGGTTTCTCATTTTGGCAAAATGACCAAAACCACAATTTCTGCTTCCTTTCATTTCATCACTGAGCAAAACAGCTTGGGTTAGCATCTGATGGGGTTTTTTCCTGAGCTGGCTAGTCATGCATTCTTGTGGAAAGAGCACATGACCAGGGACAGAGAAAGAGAGCAGGAGAGTTCCTTTCAGCAGCAAAAGTGCATAGCTGAAATGAAACCTTGTCCTCAATAATTATTAGTTCAATAATTCAATTAGTTTAATTTTCATAAGTTTAATTTGACTTCCTACCAAATAATTCCTTGCAGCAACTACTCTGTCTTCTCTTATCACAGCCAATTTAGAAATTCATCATATTTCAGCATGAAACTTGTTTTGTGCTGGAATGTAATTGTCTACACCAGTCTTTACGTTAAGAAATACACTTGCCACAGTCGCCAAGAGAAGGATACAAACCAACTGAAATGAGACAAAACAGAGTATGAACACCAAGAAGTGAAAACAGATTTGGAAGATCTTTCTTCTAAGCATCTTTCTCCTAAGTAACAGAAGGTAATGCTGGATCATCAAACCATACTCAAGTTACTTGAGCATACACACACAATACATTAAATTACAAAAGCCAGAATTATTTAACTCTGGAATCCAGCTTTAAGAATATACACATATCTTTAGATACACAAGTACTACTATTTGATTATCAAAGATGCTTTTCAAATATTCTTAATATTAGTAGAATTTAAGTTGAGCCACTTAGACATTTCAAAATGGTTGAAAGCACACAATTATATTCTCCCAAATTCAAGAGTTATGGCCATAGGCTCTCTATACCAGCTTAGGTGCAAGGTCAGTAATATATCTTCATCATTTTTCTCATCATAGAAGACAAGTGCAGCTACCACAAAGAGAGGTCATCCCAAATTTATGATTCTTGAACCTCCTCTTCCTCCCCAGAGGAAATTCCAACTTGCATAAAATGCACAGTGAACATGAACAACATATATTAACTTTTATTACAACTGTATTTTTTTCTGACAATAAATACCTGGCAAACTTCTGACTGTGGGGTTTACCTGTTGATAGAAGGCAACAGAGAAACCTTTTCATGTCAGTGTTTTTGTTTCCTGAAGGGTTTGTATTAAAATGGTAATGTATTGCATCTCTGCAGCACATATCAAATTTACATTCCACTATTTAATTTCAGCTGCTAGGAAGAATTTTCCAGACCTTTGTTTTTACTTAGACTCATTAAATCATTGTAATTGCATTTTATATCAGTCAAATACTAGTGTTAATCAATATTTGAAAATTTAGAATGGGCGTTAAATGCTGCTGCTGCAAGCTTATTTGATATCTTAAAAAAATAAAGATATAAAGTTGTTTTTTTTGCTCCTTCATGTTCTCTGTAGCACCACAGCATTTTTTAAATCAAGGATTGAGGAAAGAACAGGCTATTAACCAGAGTCTAAATAACTGATTCGAGCAAAGCTTCAGTCACATTGCAATATATAGCTAAGTATGTTGGGCCATTTATATTTCGATGGTTTCAAAAGATATAACCATAAAATCATTATGGCAAATATAATTTACAAAGCTTATGCAGGCCAAATAATATCACATTAAAGTACCAAAATTCCACAGTACAATGAATATTCCAGTAACATGAATTTAAGAGAGAAGAAAGTTTTTCTGATTTTTGACTTTTCAGAGAGCGCTCAAGACAGCCAGTTATCTGAAGTAATAAAATCAAGTTAATAGAAAAAAAAATCCTTGAAATGTTCCAATGGAAAAATAGAATATAAAAGTTAAAGCAAGCCAACTCCTAATGCTAATTATTCTACGACTACTGCAAATCCTTTGCTCTTATTCATACATAACAATTATTTTGGTACTACCCTTATAAGAGTATCATTTTATATAAGTTGTTGACAAGATTTTGAAAAGTCTACTATCTTTTTAACAATATTTAAAATTTATGTGGTGTTCAGATTTAAAGGACTATGAGTTGAGAATTAATGTACATTTGAGAACCTCTTCTTTCAATTCTTTACTTTGAATTCTTAATGGCAGTTTACATTCCTTAAATCAGAAACTTCTAATACAGATTACTGGAATATAAGGGGAATAAACGCGGGTTTATTTCTTATATTTCCACAGCAAAAGTTTGCTACACTTTTCTGGCAAGTGGACAAATTTTACAAAGCCAGAGATCTCATTATCCTAGGTGAATGTCAGTATTCCTCTTCCACCAAACACTGTGATTGCTCCAAGCCAGGAGCATGAACAGCTGAATAAGACATGACATTATTTTGGTCCTTGGCTGTGAACATGAACGTGCAAGAAGTCTGACATAAAAGTTGTCAGCTGCTAGTACTTCTACAGGGGCCAAAACCAGCAGCTGAGGATTAGCAAAATGAAGGGCAGCTCTAGCTCCACCATTCTTAAGATGCTGCAGTTGCTGGAAGTACAGCACCTCAGAAGAATGTAGACTCTGCTTATTAAAAAGTTCAGTTCACACATTGTCTGTTGGCTGGATATCCTGCACAGGGCTTTTCTTACCAGAAACACAATTACGCACCTATAACAGCCTTTAATATTGGAGAAAGAAACAAGTGTGAACATACATTCATTTTAAAGAGACAAATGTAAAATTAGATATGGTCCAGAAAGTACAGTGCTAGGAGCATTTCATACACACATGCAAACAAAGAAGGCCAGCCAGGCTGCAATTAGGAGAAATCCTTCCTGTCCTTTTTACTTCTTCCTCTAGAAATATCATGTATCCTTTGCTTATTTTCCATGTAGACAAAATTCATCTGCACTATGAATAGAATGACCTTTCAGAGGGAAGGAGAAGGTGATTTTGTCATGTGAGCAAAGTGCATGAATGTCACAAAGAAAATGTAGAAAAATGAGACAGACTTTAGAATGGCATTGCATTTAAATATTTCCCTACACAGGATCTATATCAAGCAGGATTTGCATCACAGCCAGACCTCCTGCCCTCAGAAACAGAAGGTCACAGATTTGTACCATACCCACATCCCGTGCCTATAAAAGACACCTGTTATAGCTTTTCAAGGAGAGTTAATCAATGACAGTTTATAGTAACTCCTTTTTAGGCAGTGACCTGACTTTCCTGCCGGCCATTACTGCTTGCTTTAGTCTAATGGGAACTTCCAGAAGGAAGCAAAACCCTGTCCCAGCTGCCAGTTCATATCAGTTGGATGTTTTGTGGCATTACAGCTCGCCTGCCAGCTGTGTTGTGTCATGGTTCCCAATGTCACAGCTAGTACAGACACTGGAGGCCGCTGCTCTGCTCTCCACATAAAGAACACACAAAGCACAGAGGCAGAGCTTCCTGCATGGTGGGCATTCTGGGATGCCTGTTTTCCATCTCCCCTTGGCCTGGAAGGAGTTCAATCTAGAGCTGCTGATCCCCTGCCAGAAAGAGGATTAAGCAGCAACGGGACTGAAGGAAGCATCAGGGAGAGAAGTGTGTATCGTGAGAGCAGGAATGAGAAGTCAAGGTACATCTGTCAGCAGCTCAGAGACAGAAGGAGCTGCTGATGGCACTGCAGTGGCTCAGTGCCCAGCCCCACGCCAAGGGCAGTGAGGCTAGAAAGTGCCAAGTACTGATGTGAAAGTTTAGCACCCAAGCAAAAGGGCAAGTGGGACATTTCAGCATTCCCACTCAGCTTTGGGTGATCCCTCCCAGCACAAGTCAGCACTGTTCTGAACAACATTTGTTCGGAAAGTGTTGCAATGGGGCTCTCCCAAGGAGTTGTGTGCCATTTTAGGAGTCTTGCACAAGCTACCTCCCTTGCTTTGGTGCTACATGCTGGTGTATATATATATATATATGTATATATATATATATATATATATATATATACACATACATCTATGTACACTTTTTTTATGTTCACTTCAAAAGGAATAGCAATACTGTTCAAAATGAACAGTACTACAAATTCAAGGTGTTTAAGAGCTAATGTAGCCCCAAAATACAAACCTCTTATTGCTGTCATTATATTAAACCAAGATGTCTTGCATCTATTTGAAACCAGTATTTAACCTCTGAGATGTAAAAGTACAAAACACATGTCAATAATAATGATTTTTCAATTTTGCTACTATGTTTCAATCAAGGGAGTTTGGTGTATTCTCACAGATTCTACTGTCTTCACTGGGTGGTGAACTCAGGAAACAAAGACAACCAGTCGCTGCTGCTACTCAAAGACAAATCACTGCAAGAAGCAGTTTCTCATGTATCTACTGCACTCACTGCTTTCTAAATTTCAGATATCAAAAGAGTAACGATATTCTAATCTTTGCCAGAACACTTTCAGTTAATTCTTTGATTAAAAACTAATCCGCTGAAATGAAGAATCAATGCAAAGATTTAACATAGGTTAGTAAAAACTGAAACAATTCAACCTATACATCAAAGCCCATACATCAAAGCCAGTTCAAGCCCATACATCAAAAATTATCAGTACTACAGAAAGCATGGAAAAACAAATTTAAAAATGTCTTATGACATTAAGGAAATGGACATATTTAGTGAAGGGGATCTTTATCAAAGCCATTTCCTAAAAAAACCACCCCTTTGCTGTTCGTAGCAATACTGAATGCTTTTTGTTCCTTGGGTTGCACTCCTCCCGTGTGTAGTGAAAAAGGGAGATAAATCAGACTGCCCAAGTTCTACCTTCCTCCACCAGCCTTAGAACTATTATTCAGTTAATGAAATTATTCAGTATCTAGAAAAATAAACCAGATAAAGTTACAAACTGGAAAACTCAACTACTGCATTCAGCTCATATTTAAAATCTACTATGTTCTAGCATAACAACTATTTCGTTTTGGCATAAATTGCTATAGTTTCAAAGAGTTTCCCCCCACTTCAGTCACAGAAAAATACAAAGGTAAAAATCCAGTCCCTCATTTGTTACCAATTAACAAGTAAATCTACAATTTTCTGTAAGTTAATAAATAAATTTATGGTTTTTTCTCATTCATTCTCCATTTGCCGCTTAATTCTTGTCAGTAAATTGTCCTTATTCTCTGCTGTACATGTCATTTACAGTACAGTTCCTTTCCAAGAAACAACTATAAACTTAAACTGGGGTAAGAGGGTTTAAAAAAGAGGATTGAGTAAAATAAATGTAAATTTACCAGCCCTTCTGGCTGTGATCTTGGAGCCATGCCGCAGTAAACGAATGCACACTTCCTTGTTGCAGTGGTTAACCATCCGCAAATGAATGCTTCTCTTGGTTTGGATTTTTACAAGACATTTCACCATGTTGACTATTAATTCCTCTTCTCAAAGTCTTGTAAAAGCTCTAGCCATACCAGCTTTGACCTTTTATTAAGTTCCCACTGAGTTTTAAAAGACTAACACACTGGTTGCTCTCAATGAATCAAATGACAAGCTTCTAACATGGCCAACAAAAATATCCCAGCAGGGAACAGAACCAGGGGTTATTTTTAAACATTTCCAAATGCCTCATAAAGTACAATACAAACTTTCACAGCACCCCTCTCAGTTAGCAGTTGCTAGCATAACAGCTGAACCACACACAGAGGCATAAAAATATCTAAGGCACCAAAACATAGTGCAGTTAAAAAAGAGGCCAGCATCCATAATCCCATTATTTTTCTAAAATGCTTTAATGTGCCAGTAATGTCAGTTCCCCATCACTGCCTGGAAATTATTTGTGAAATATGTAAATACAATGGAAAAATCCCATGCTGTGCTTACAAATCTTACCCACAAAGCAAACCAGTGAGACCAAAGTACATTAATTTCTAGCCTAGAATAAGAACCTGACCTGCCCATGTAAAAGAAGAACAGAGAATTTCTAAGACTGGGAAAAAAAATTCTCTCTTTACGTATGAGCTCCAGCTCCCGCTTGAGGACAGTTGTTGGACAGATTCTCCTTGGACAGAAAGAATTGTTGTTTCAGAAGGCTGGGCACTTCCCTGTTCCTGCCCAGCAGAGATATACACGTTCCCAAAAATGCACGATGCACCTATGCTGGCTGCTGATAACTTGCTCCAGCTGGGAGCTGGAAGGCAACCATTCGCATAACATCACACCAAAGCCACAGAGAAGAGATAAACTGGAAGGAGTGTACTGGTGGGGATGCAGTCTCTCACTTCCCAGAGAACTCATCTGTAATGTTTATGACACTGTACTACCTGAATCCTCATTATCTGACATCCTTGTTCTCTTTGTACCAAAAAATCAGTGATGTGTATGCAAATATGTGGGAAAGAGAGCGGCAGGGGAGGGAGTCCTGCAAATGTCTATTTTACACCCAGCTGTTTCTCTCATAAAAGACATCTGCTTCAATGAAGCTTTTTGGAAAGCATTTCTATGATGGCTCCTTTTTCTTACACAGCCTGTATAGCACAAATATCCAGCAGAGGTCCTGTTTTCTTCCTCTGCCAGAGCAAAGATTTCTCTCTTCCTTTCCTTCTCTGCAAACACTTTTTTGTGGGTGTGGGGAAAGATCAAGTACCCGTTTGCTTCCTATCTCCATTTTTTCATCCCTTCAAAAATAAGATTCTGTCTTATTTTCTCATTTTTATTCTCATAACTGTCATAAGAGCCAAAACAGGATCATTAAATCCTAACTAAAAGGGATTGACTCTTCATTGTGTACACAGCTACAAAAACTGGAAAGCATGAATTTTTACAAAAATCTAACCACCAATGTCTTCAATGCATAAAGGAAGGCCTATACAAGGACTCAAGTGTCAGCCAGACAAGGTTGTGAAAGATTTCCAACATCTGACACATTTCCAAATGCCTCATAACATTGCAAACTTCCACAACATCCATCTCAGCTAGCAGTTGCTAGTATAACAGCTGAACCACACAGAATTATAAAAATATCCAAGGCGTCAAATCTTAGTGCAAGGGGAAAAAAGGACAGTGTATTCCTACATACTGATGTTGAGAAGTAAAATCTATCGTTTATGTTTCATGTGACCATGCTTATGCAAAAGAGAAATGACTGTGTTAGTTTCAAATTGTTCCCCATAGTTTTATCTACACATAAGTAAGGGAGAAATTTTAAAATCTTACAACGGACTCAGAAACTCTGAGCCTATATTAACTCTCTATATTAACTTTCAGCAAGATACTATCTAAAAAAAATTTAAATAGTTGTAGCTACAAAAGCTCCACATGACTCGCCTCTACAACCAAATTTTACACAGCCAAGCATCCACACAGAGATGGACAATTAGACTGATGGTAGCAGATGTGTGCTCACTCCTGCTTGTAGAATCATTTAGGTTGGAAAGACCATCAAGTCTGTTAACCAGCACTGCTGTGTTCACCACTAAGGCATGTCCCCAGGCACCAACCCACACACCTTTTGAATGCTTCCATGGAGGTTGTTGGTTCAACCATGTCCCTGGACAGTCTGTTCCAATATCCGACCATCCTTTTGGTAAGGAAATTTTTCTTATATCCAAACTATATCTTCTCAGGCGTAATGTGAGGCCACTTTATCTTGTCTATTATTTATTACCTGGGAGACAAAACTAATCCTCACCTGGCTGCACACTCCTTTCAGGGAGTTGTAGAGACTGGTAAGGTCACCCCAAGCCTCCTCAAGACTAAACAACCCCAGGTCCCCCAAGTGCTCCTCACAGGACTTGGGCTCCAGATCCTTCACTCACACCAGTGCCCTTCTCTGGACATTCTCCAGCCTCTCAATGGCATTCTTGCAATGACAGACCCAGAACAGAACTGAGAATTTGAGGTGCAGCCTCACCAGCACTGAGCATAGCTCAGTTCTTGCTCCATGTGTAGTTGAACACATTATGTTTCTTGCAGTCCTGCTATACAGATTCTGTGGCTGCCTTCTTTTACTGTCTGATTTGGTGAGACAGAATATTGCCTTTGCAGATGCAAGTCCATTGTCTCCAGATTTTCTAGCACCAGATGCTATCACAGCTTCACCTTTTTGAGTAGACTATTTTTTTAATAAAGGCAATACCGTACCTCTCCAGTCACAGGATATTAATGTAGTTTCGACAAAGTAATGAAAGCTTCTTTTTGGTCACCTGATACTTCTGTGCTGAGATTTCATGCATGAATTATTCATCTGATAACACTGACTTTTGCCTTTTAACAGCAAAATGAAAGCATGCTTCACTGGGCTGAGACATATACAGAGATACCAAGCACACTAAAAGCAGTCTCCCAAGGTAGTTGTGTCAGTCTCAGGGCTGTATGCCTCCCCTCTCCCCACCTCCTGCTCATGCCCCTACCCCAACACAGGATCTTGGTTGAGTCTCTTGATGATCCAGTCAATAGTTGAGTCAGGCAATAATAGGAAACTGCACAGTTAAGGGGCTTTTGTTTGGTTTTGGGTTTTTTGTTGTAATTTGGTTTGCTGTTGTTACTGGGTTTAGTTTGGTTTTGTTATTTTGAATTTATTTTATTTACTTTTTTATTTGGTTGGGGTTTGGGTTTTTTGGTTTATTTTTGGGATTCTTTTATGGGTTTTTTTTGTTTTCTTGTTTTTGGTTTTGGTTTTTTTCCTTCTCTTAGTTCACACTGTTGTGATTAGTGCTGATGCAAGGGAGAAGGTGGGAACCCACAGAAGTGGATGTTGGGAAGAGAGCCAGCATCACTGTCGAAGAGCTTTGAGATCAGTCCAAGCTGCAATTTGATAATATTGCCAAGTTTTATGCAGGAAAAGACTGTAAAAGTCTAAATACTGTTAATTTAGCATCTGGTGATATTTAACAACATATAAAATATGCAGTTAAATACCACCAGCAAATATGTCTATTAGCTCATCATAGTAACAACAATCTGTCTGACTGAAAGGAAATGTAATTTTCAAACTTACGTAACACAAACATTTAAAACAAGCACTGTCGGGTGAGCACATAGCAATAAGTCACCAGTTTTACAGGATACAGAGCAAGCTGTTGTTGCTCTGCAGCCGTGACAACTGCCCAGAGGAAGCACAGCCGTGGCACTTGGCTGCTAGAAAGCAAATTCTCAGTTAAAAATAAGAGCTGCTACTACTAATTGTAATAAAGTACGAACACAGACAATGTAATTCACCCTGTACTTGCTACATTCAGTGTCCAAACTCTGAAAAAAACATGTTCATACAACTCCTATAAAATAAAATTAGGACATACTCCCATGAAAAGGAAGATACTCACTCAGCTTTTTTCTGGTTTTCATTGACTAGAACAAAGCAACAGCAAATATTGTATTTCCCAACCTCTGAAACAATTACCTCACTACATCTCAAGCAAGAACTAGTGTCAGATTTTGTTTGGTTGGCTTCCTTTTTATTAGGACACAGGCAATTATCCCTATTTAAGTTGGCAATGGTGTTCATGTCATTGTTTGTAGTGACTGTATCTCAAAAAGAAAGGTGTTTAATGTGATATTACAAATATCAAGAAATAAAGAAATACATGCAAAACATTGTTATACAGAATAAATTCAGACTTATCTTCCAATCATGTCCCATTTTGTCAAAGAAGATAAATGAAAGATTTTTCCCAGCTGATCTGCAAATAATGTCTTTTTTTTTTTTGTCAAAGAAATTAAATTGGCAGACTAAAGCAGAAAGAAGGAAATATGAAAGTAGAGAATCAAGAAAAGCAAAACATCCAGCAGTAAACAGCCAGTTTTCACTCCTGAATGACTGCTGACACTATTCAGAAAAAGGTGCTGCCTTGAGACTATTTATTTTCTAAGATCCTTTTGCCTGACAGTTTAAAAGATTTTTTGAAACAGAAATCAGATAGTAGTAACTTTCCTCACCATATATCTCTCATGTCATTATATTCCTTCATCCTATTCCCTAGTCCTAATGCACTGCTTCTTGAGATAGTGATCATTACTGGGTATGACATATGGAGGTTTAATGATTAGGAATACCTAATGAAAAAGGAATACCTAATGAAAATGAAAATTATTAATTTTTTTCCATATCCCTGAGTCAGTATCACATCTTTTCCCATATGCTTTGTAATGAATATCAGCAGGAATTGGGTAAGTGACTCACCTTCATCTGAAGGAACCTCTTCCTCCTCACAGGGAGAAGGAAGGAGAGGCTGCAGAGGTTCCATGTTGATTATGAGTTGCTTGTTCAAGGATGGAGAGCTGCGACTCTGGGTGATGCTCGTTCTAAAAGAATGGGGAAAACAGGGTCAGTTTGCTTACTGGAAATAGCTGCAGTCCAATAGGTCTCATCTCAGAATCATTTTGCATAAATTACTAGGCCTTGAGCTGTTGTAAAAAGCTCTACACATTGAATGCTGCTTTCAGCTGTGTTGTGTTGCACCCTCCACTGATGTAAACATTTCAACATCTGAAGTGTGAGAGAGGTTTTGTCCAGATCTAGCTCCTTTACACTGCCTGACTTCCTTTCGTCTCAGGCAGGATTTCAGTGGGTTACTCCTCTCCACAGTGCACAGCAAACACTAATATTTGGATTCAAGGAAGGGAAAAGTTGTTCCATTGCCTCCAGGAGTGGATAAAGGATTTGTTACAGTTTGAGCACTGAGGATCAAACACTAAAGCAGGAACAACTGTATGCCTGTGGTTTGCAGATAGAGAGTGCTCTCACTCGGGCCCACGCACCCCAGATGCTGCCTCTACACCATGCCTCCCAGCACTCACACTGGCTTTCTTTCTTTCTTTTCTTCACTCTAAGAGGCTTTTCTGGTAGCAGGTGTTAAATATGCTCTGGAAAGTTTTAGGAATGCTGCTGATTTTCTTCAGTCATTATGCTTATTAGCCTAAAAATATATTACTGAGAATATAAAATGGCTCTTTTGAATATGTTATCTAGAATTTATATGATACAGGCCTGAAGCAAGTGTCCTGCAGTAAATCCTAACCATTATATTATAAAATATTTACTTTGACAAAAGCAAAGAGGAAATGGAAGAGTATCCTACTTAACCTCACATGGTATATTGATACAGTGCAGAAGTTTCACAAAATGTATTTCAAGTCTGCACAAAAGGCTCAACTTAAAATTCCACATAAACAAACTGAACAAAGAACCTATTGCAAGTCAGAAGATGGAACTCTGTGTTGCTGAAGGTTTAGGTAAACTTGGGACACAGGTGTACAACTCTTAACCCACACTACCTGTCAGTAAATATTCTGTAGGAATAAACAAGCTTTCTTGCTCAACTGACATGATTTCATGTGCCATAACACATGCCCAAAGATATTTATATTCTTATTTGTATTCTCTGATAACTATTTTGTTTAAATTTTCACTAACCACAGAGAGTTTTCACTCAGAATATTATAATTATAGTCACTCCAACCCAATGGTAAATCCATAGGCTTTTTATGCAGTCCTTGAACCTTTGTTCTTGTTGTAAAAAGCTCTCAAACAACTCCCAAAATATAAGTTGTGCCTGCGACCACCCACAGGCTTCTGATCCATATTTATTTACAAAGATCCCTCCTTCAGGCATGCCCTGGAAAAAAACATGAAATCATTTTGTGCTCGGCAGAAGAACTTGCCACTGCATTAGTCCTGCATGATGACACAGATTTTCAGTACACAGAGCTTTGAGTGTAATATCCAAACACAGGGGTTGTGAGCAATACCCTCCTCTCAACCTCATGTTTCTTTCTTAATGCCACCATGGTACAACTGAATTGACTTTGAGGGTAAGAGCACAGGGAGGAAAAACTTTATCTAGATATAGAGATATAAAGATATATAGACATACAGATATCTAGATATATGTTTAGGTTCAAATATTTTTTTTCTGAATGTTTTGCTTCTGATGATGAAAAGCCATCATTTCCTATCCCCAAATCCTCTTTCACAAAGAAACTTTTTAAAAATATACCCCTTTTTTGAGCTGAAAAATTGCTATGTTTTTTGCCTGCTTGTGCTTTTAGAAGGATCAGCTATCTCTGTCTCCCATTTCACAACCTGAGCTATAAAAGCACCTGAAATCATTATATTCCTTAGTCTTTCTAAGAAACTGAACTTGGATTTTCCATAATATTATAACTGCAAACTTTTTCAGAAGGTTAATGATAAAAGAGATACATTGCTATTTATGGATGTTAAATCCATATGATGTTGCTTTATAAATTTATTTGTTCTCTGATCTGCTTCTTTATGTACACTAACTTTTAAATTATGTGTTTAAAATACTTTTAATTACAGAAATCAAAGAAAAGCAAAATACAAGATAAAAAATAAATGTGTGAAAATATTTTATTATCCTGGAACAAAGAAACCTCTTGGATAGTAGGCAATAAGCTATTTCCTAAAGTGAGCAACTATTCTCATTTAATATGCATTTGTGTGCCCAAGTACTTTATACTGCCTCAGTGATGCACCTATATTCTACCTTCTGTGTTATCATTTAGCACATTCTAGACCTTCAATTACCTCCTTTTAAAACGTAATCTGGAAAAACTGATGTATGGCCTAACTATTGATGATAATATGATGTAGGCCTGCATGGCCTAACTATTTATTACATAATGTGACTGGACAGCATAATATAAATATTTATTGCAAATATATTCCCATATTTTAGTAAAGATAATCTACTTTTATCCAAAATATAGACAGAATAGCAAGATTCAATTAAAAGTAAAGAATGTGTACTCCCCCCAAACATGAAATCTCAACAAAAAGGGTATATGGCTGTAGAATATTCAGACTGTTAAGTAACCCGTTTTTAAAAACAGTTGCAAAGAGTTTTCCCTGATGGCCTCCTTCTTTTCTGAAGAGCTTTCTCCAGGTTCTTAGGAGTTTTTACTGTCACTACAATGAGTGATAAGGACCCGACAGCATTAGAAACCAAGAACTTACAAAATCAAACAAAATCTAGGAATGAAACTAGAGTGTACTTTTCTGTCAGGATCATGGAGTAACAGCTTATGCTAGCACACAAAAAATAATATAGGTTGTCAATCTGACTGATTATTTAAACTCAGCTTCAAAGCAGCACAGATTAGATTCTCCTTTATAGGAGACATTTGTATGAATTTTGAGACATTGTCAGACGCATATTTCCTAAGGCTTTCACCCGTAATTGTGGAAGTCCAGAATGAGGGAGAACACTTCTGTAGAAAGCAATAATCCTCCCTAGTCCTAAACTTTAATACTTTAATGTCAAGACATACCTGTGAACTTCAGGAGGTTCCCTCTGGATTTTAGAGCTTGCCTCCACAACTTCTTTGGCTACTTTTCCACTGCATTGAAAGATGAAAGGAATATACAAGTAAATACTAAGATACATGCCAAGAACTACATAAATGTAGAAAATCAAGTTACATTTTTTAAAAAAATTAAAATAAAGGGGGAAAAAATTGCAATAAAGTGCATAAATAATGTTCTAGAATAAAATTGTGCTGACTACTTGCCCACAAAGCTACCACAAAAAAGGCAGCTTTTTGTAGTAGAACACCATGGGTTGAACTGGACTATCTATCTCACACCTGGTTCAGAGCTGCCCAGCTGCAGGGGGCATAAAATCTCAGCACTGGCCACACATCCTAATTTTTACAGAAGATGCACCAAAAGTGGAGCTATCTGCTGGTGGAACTACTCTTGACAGAAGCGTCTGTGAAAACTCCTGCTTAATTTTTGAGTGACACTAGAAAAGGCAACAGGAAGATTTTCAGATCTTGACATCAGCTAGGCATGAACAGACCCTCCAGCAGTAACAACCCTGAATTTTCCATGACTAATTACTTACATTTTCTTACTTCCTGAAATGATTTACTGTGAATAAGAAACAGCAAACACCCACCTATATCGAAATCTACTGCCTTTAAAAAATATCTTGCTGCTGGACATTGTCTTGATCTGACTGGATTTTGCATACCTTGAAAAAAAATAACAGAGGCTGTCACCTTTTCGAGGACATAAGCAAAAATGAACAAGGCAAAATACAAGCTTTGTTATTTTTATACCATAAAGTAATTTTCAAAAAACAAGCTTTTCAATTTTTTAAGGCCTTTATACAAAAAATGAAGCACACATAAAATCATTCAGACAGCATAGAATGACTGAACATGGAACAAGTGATTGTCATGAGAACAAGAAAATTAAATGCAGATACTTGCTGCATCTCTATGAATTTTCATTCCCATGAAAGGATGAAGGAAAGACCATGGTATATCAAAGACTCTGAGACGTGTGTCTTAACACCAGCTTGTTTTGGGAAAATATGGCTATTTCTGCTTTTCCACTAGGAAAACAAAGAAATAATAAAGACAACAACTTGTCTGCTGAAGTAGGTTCTTCTCCAATATCTCTATTCAGTCAATTCTTATTCTCTATTCTTAGTAGCCTACATCATACCCTACTGTTTCTCTGTATTCAACAGGCACACAGCAACATTTTATCTTTATTACAAAGACGATGGAAGAGGACCTCACATGCCATTTCCTTGATGGTCTCTTGAAAAATGGCAAATTGATTTTGAACAGTCATCTCTAATTCCCAGACCCTAGTAAACAACTGTCAATAACAATAACAATTATTAGTATCTACTTGAATAATTGCAACAGTGACTCCTGAACCTGGATCAAGACAGGACTAAAGCTCTGTTTTTCAAAACATGTCATGTTTTGAAAACATGACCTTCCCTTAAATTCCAAATCTCAAACTCTTCTAGGAAGAGGAGAGGACCAAATTTAATTAAGGCAAAGTGTCAATGATGTGAATTATTTTCACGGTCTGACTATGTCTGTTTGAATCTTATTCAAATATCTTGTTGGTATTATATAGAACTTAAACAAAAGAGAATTATCAAATGTTGCTAAATAACAGAGCCCCCACTGCACAACTCTATTTCTCTGAAATGTGTGAAAACATTTCCTCTTTCAAAACTATGATTTTTAGGCTTTACTTATAGATGATTTTCACTTCACTTGCATGTTTGAAGCATTACTGTTATTTTTCTGCACTCTGAATATTAAACACTACAATTTTCCAATCTATTGTTCACATCCCTATCTGTTGAATAACATTTCCAATCTTCGTTTTATTAAAGAAGTCCTCTTGAAAGACCCACCAAAACTGAAACAGGTGGGTGTAACTTTAAGCAATCATTGTTAAGGAATAATTCCATTCCATAAAATAATTTGGGAAGTAGAAAAATAGATGAGAGAAACAACATTGAACACACCAAGGTCAGCGAATAGTGAGAGGGAGGAGGTGCTCCAGGTATTGGAGCAGATTCCACAAATGGAGAAAACTGTGGGCAAGGAGTCTGTCCGGCTGCAGCCAAATACAGAGCAGATATCCACCCCACAGCCCAAGGAAGAGCCTGCAGCAGGCCAGCGTGCTCTGAAGGAATGGAGAGCTCACGCACGAGCTGGCTCCAGCATTGTGGCCCATGGAGAGGAACACAAGATACAGCAGGTTTGTCCGGAAGGACTGCAAGCCCTTGGAAAGGGCCCATGCTTGAGGAGTTCATGAAGGAGACTGGAGCACAGGAAGAGTATAAGAAGGAAGGAGCAGCAGAGAGGAGCTACAATCTCCATTCCTCGTCTCCCTGAGCTGCTCAGGACAAGGAGGACATAAAGGAGTCAGAAAGGAAGGAGTAAAGGTGATCCTGGAATGAAACAGGGGAAGGGTGGTTTTATTTCTGTCTCTGTTGGCAAATTGAAATAGAGTGAAAAGGTTAAAAGGAAATTAAATTAAATTTCTCTAATTCAGGCCTGGTTTCCTGTGACAGTAATTGATAAGCAATCTTTCTATCTTTATCCTAAGCTAAAAGGTATTTTATCATACCTTTTCCGCTTGACCCGCTGATTAGAGGGAGTGAAAGAGCAGCTGGGTAGGCATCTGGCATTTAGACAAGATCAAACCCCTAAACCATGTATTTGTGACCAAAACCCAAATAGTTAATATTACTGCCATTTCGCAACAAGAACAGAGAGGTGATATTCCTGTGAACCACCCCGACACATTTTTACATTGAGCTAATTTCTACTCTAAGTAATTTGTTTTCTTTACGGGGAAATCACCTCCTATTCCCAATTTATTTCCTGTAACATAAAATGAAACTACTCAAACAACATGCAGTATTTTCCTACTTAAATCTACTTAAAACAGAAAAGGTTTCCGGATAAACTTCAAATTAGTCTTTATTTATAGACTATATTTAGGGTTGATATAGTCTCAAGCACAGTAAATGTTGACATAGAGAATTAACAAATGCATTTTGCCAGTTCCTACTTCCCGTTTCTTTTTTTCTATCCAATTGAATATATCAGTTGGAGAGATTATATACTATTGTATCACTGTTGAAACTAAAGGGAGTCACTTCTCCAAATTAAAGCAGGTCATTAACATTCAGGTTAGAAGATATATTTTTCCTACTTCTTTTTTATTTGCCCTTACAGCAGCCCCCTGGCTGTGTGCCAACACAGAAACAGTAATATTTATAAAATATGTGAGAGCCTGTAAAGAAACACTAAGTAGCAAGAATAAAAGCTACATGCCTAGAGGGAAGCATCAATAAGCAGACCTAACAAAGTCAGGGAAGGGCAGAAAAATGCAGAGGAGTTTTTTATGAGGAATTATTAATAGGGTGTCTTTCAGGGAGTAAGGAGGTAGATACTACTTTTATTTTTTGTCACTTTACAAGCTTTTTATGTATAACAACATCACAGGTATCTTTCAAAATGCATCTAAGAATATTTTCTTTTCTTCCTTAAATCATTAAAGAGAACTGTTTATTTTTCAATCAACTCTTACTAAGCCTTGCATTTCAAGCAGAACAATTGCCTCCTGGCACAAGAGCCCAGAGAATCAAGAATGACAGATTTTTTTTCCTTCATTCTCAAAATATTCTACAGCTGGGTTAAGATTAACAGCTACTTTCCCAGACACAAGTGCAGTACTCTGTCCATCCAATATCTCACTACAGAGCAGCAAAAGCATTGTGCTGGAGCCAAAACCCTCCTGTCTCATTTATATTTTAAACAATTTCTAATACTGGCTTGAAGTGAAATAATATTTCCCATTAACTTGCGTATTTTCTGTTTACATTTTGCCTTCTGTTAATTAAATGGAACATTTCACAATGAACAAACCTCCACTCACACACTTTTTTTTTTTAACTTTCATTATAGATAATGACTTCAGGTGAACATACTTGTAAAAAGCCTGGTTCTCCACCCCACACTTCCAAAGATGCTTGCAGGCTGCTGGTGTAGAGGTATGGAATGCCAGCACAGCCTTCTTCTAAATGCAAGGAAAAGAAAGCAAATGAAAGAGTGAAAATGTTGAATTCTCAATGCCTGAAATAGCTCTCTCTACCTGATGGCATCACCTTTACCCAGATACATGGAAGACTAAATTTTCCTGTATAGTGTAAATCTGTGGCTCACCCACAGATGCACAATCCATACACAGCTGATATTTAAACAGCCCAGACAATTTTTTCAGAGAAAAGGAGATGCTTCAAGGGGGGAAGGAAGAGCACATGTACAAGTGGCCTTTAAAACAACTGTATAACTGGTCAAAATTGAATGAGGGAAAACCCTGAGTTCAATATTCTTTGCTGCACTACTTACCACCCACCTCTCCCTCCTCTCTACCATTTCATATCCTACCATCAAAACCTCCTTGCAACCACATGAGCAGTCGTGGTACCTCCGGCATTATTTCCTTCCTTCATTTTTTTTCCTCACCTCCATTCAAAACCATAACCTTTAGGCTATATCACTCTGATCTAGGGAAATCACTGATGTAGGCAAGCCTCTAGGATTTCAATGACAACAGCCCAGTGATAGGACCTAATTATATGAGACACACTCTAACCTTTTCAGCTCACCAAAATTTGAGGGTGGGACTGTAATTAGCAGAAAAATGCCTCAAATTGATCCAGGTATCAATGCTTACTTGAGTTTGCAATCATATACAGACATCTTCTATACTTTAGAGTAAGTGAGTACAACTTTGGCACTTAAAAATACATTAAAACTTAACTCCAAAGGCATCCAAAACCATGAACAATCCACTTAGCTCAGTGTGAATATTAAGTGAGAAATGTCTCAACCCTTTGCAAATTGGACATTTTTTTAAAAATTACTCACATTCATTCATATTCTATATTTTAGTTACAATATTAAGTACAATTATTGATTTAGTAGTTTATTTAAAAACATATGCAATGCCTCATACAATCTTAATCAAGTACAGAAGTTCTGTAAAAATATTAAACACAACCTCTTTCTGAGCTCCAAACACATAAAATGTCTTCCCTTCAAATTTCAGCTTATAGACATCACACCTAGAAAGAGAAAAAAATTAAGGATAGGAAACAAAGATAAATCTATGAGTAAGAAAAGTAACTAGCATGTAAGTTTTCCTGATTAACAAAGTCAAGCAGGCAATCAAATGACAAAAGCCCTCTACAGACCTTACAAGATTTAGGATAAAATTATTTAATAGTTTAAATTTTTTGAGACGATAAGTCCAGAGTTTTTCTGTTACATCCTTATGTATCTTCAAGGAGTTAACTTTGTCTGCTGGAAAGTGAAGAGAAAATCAAAGGTAGACAGAAACTTATATTATATTTACTGCACAGTTTGTAATTCCTCTTACATCTTAAAATCTTACAATGTCTATTGTAATTGAGTTGAGGGAAAGATAATATTCTTTTCTCTATACTCATTTATGAGGCTTCACATCACATGTCTTAGTAACAGAGTACAACAAGAAGAAAAAGACCATGTTTAGCAGTATTTGTTATAGACAGGCTTTTTGAGTTGCAAAATTTATATCAAAATTTAATTTAATCAAGGTTAAGTGCTCAATCTTCATATGGAATAACAGGGAACCACAAAAAGGTAATGCCATGCCTCTGCTTAAATTGTAATGGAAATTTTGTCATTACCAGAGTTAAAATGGAGCCACTGCTGTTTTTGACAAATTTCCCTAAGGGTTTTGGATGTCAGAGTTGAAACAAGAATAATCTTGGAGGCAAGGACAATGCTATACCTGAAACTTTACAACAAGAGTTTTCCTTTTACATGAGAAAGCAAAAAATAATTGAGAAAGCTTTTACATTGAAAATAAAATCTCAAATACAAATCTGGTTTTTTATTGTGTAGTGCAAATTTCAGCTAAAATTATTTACAGCTACGAGCACTCACTTCCAGGCCTCTGAAATGGAAGAAGCAGAGCATAGTGTTCAGACAAAACTCACCAGACTGACTTTCAGCCTCTACAGTAACACTGAGAGTTTATTGGCTTCTCCTCCATCGCTGCTTTATTTTTTATCTGGTTTACATATTAATGCACTTAATAAGTATGCCTGGATGGCCCAGAGGATGCATTACCCTCAAGTGAGATGAGCAGCTAAATGCTGTGAGATTCATGTCCCACAGCGTGGTGGGCACCTGCTTGGCAAGGGCTACTCTCTCCTCAGTGTGCCATAGACTGACATTACTGTTATGTTTTCCTTGTGCCAAAACCACAAACCACTGATGTACTGCGACCACAGCCACCTGCAATTAACCCTGGGGAAATTGTACTGTAAACCCATGATTATAAATGGATGGCTGCTGATAGGTGTGTCCCCAGAGCTCCATAGGGAACTCAGTTGTACAGGCAGGACTATGCTGATTTTACACTTCTGAAGATTTCAGGTTATTCAGCACTCAGAGAAGTTTCTACAGATATGCAGCAAGGAGCCCAGCTTCATCTTTTTTCCGCCTTCTGCCTGTCTTGATCCCACAAGACAGGCTGAGAGCTCAGAGACAGAACATTTACAACTGTTGGCATGCATGTAGCAGCAGGGCTAAAATGAGATTATCAGTGTCTAAGCATGACTGGTCACTTTCCACCACACTGCTGAAGGTGTGGCCAGCTGCTCTTAACATCATCTGCAGGAGCTCAGTTTTACCTCTTCCTCAAATGTGGCTGAGTGAGGGTAACAAATTAAGTAAGTCCAGGAGTTCAAATAAAAGCAAAACCAGACTAACCAAAGACAATTGCATAAGTACTCGTTTCTTAAAAAAAGAGACTTAAAAAATAAATTCAAATTCATTCTCAACTCTTTCTCCTCTGTTTACCAAATAAGTATTTTTATGGTTTCAAATTGAGGGTAATTAAATGAGCAAATTGCAATATTTCTAAAAATCAAATAAAGATTAAGGAGGGCTCTTTGCCAGTAAACCTCACTGGTGATTTGCAGGTAGCTGAAAAATCAATGTACTCAGTTTCAGCATTTGTAAACAATATTTACTAATAAACTCTGTGGAATAATTTTCACTGGGAGTTCAATGAGACTAAATTGTTATTGTTGTTGTTATTGTTGTAGTTGTAGCTGTTATCTAAAATCCATTAAAACAGAAACATAATGGGGCAGGAAAGGTAATATTCACATGGTTCTCCTTAAAGACAACAAATGCAGGTAAAGATAGTAGGAAGAGAAGACACAGGAGAAGATATATTTATTTATTGAAATATTCTTACATCATATGCTTACCATTTTAATAAATGAATTCTTTTATTACCCTGGAAAACTACAAATCCTGCAGCTGTGAATCCTAAAAATGTAGTTGTCCCGAATGAGTCCTTGAAAGAGAAAAAGAAACATAGCAACATAACTTTCTCCTCATCCAACAAGGTATTTATTACTGATTTATTACTGAGGTACTTCTTACTGATTTTTTTACTGATAGCATAAATTGTTACTCCATTCTAGAGTACCTTTATTTTGTTTTCCACTTCAAAACAAATTTGCCTTTAAAATACATACTTCTAAAAGAAACGACAGCCCTTGAAATAAAGATCTCATTTATTTCTAGGCATTTGAGTAACAATATCTTATTCTTTGTTTTCCTCTACCTGATGACACCAGGGACTCCTCAGGCAGACTTGCCAAATTTATTGAAAATGTACTTCTGTGTATGTCCCAGTCTTAAAAGGAGGACTAACTACAAACCAGGGATTCATATCTGCTTCAACACTGATATTTTCTAAGATTTCACAATACATTGTTCCTCTGCAAGGTGTCATGTTGGAAATACTACTGACAGACAGCATTTACTAATACAAGCTTCTGTTTTGTACTCACAGACTCTTCAGTACAAACCAGAAGAAATAGCAGTTGCCTTTCAAATAGAAAAGAAAATTCTTAAAATATAGCTCCACTATAAAAGTTCCGGCTTATCATTTTTGATAAATGATTAAGATGAGTTTTGTATTAACTGGATTTTCTATCCATCCCAAGTTCCATACCCTCATCTTGGTAAAGATAATCAACTTTATTGTGCCTTATGTCTTAACAATGAAGTAAAGGGGAACAGAAACAGGGATGGTTCTGGAGCAGCAGCCACAGCACCAAAAGGAGCATGTCATAAGGAGCTTCCCAAGGACCTCACTTTGAGGTTCACTTCCAGAAGACAGACAAATTTTCCTAAGGCACGGGTGATGAATTTCTGATTGGCTCCCACACTATAAACCCTGCCTCACAGGTAAAGAAGTAATTCTGAGCCAGTCATGCCTCAGTTTTTGGGATACATTTTGAAAATCTGCAGTATAGTTTCAAAGTAAAGTTTACTGCATCACTGACTTCACTAAGCTCTGAGCCAGACCCTGTGTTTCACACAGGAGCGCCATTCCTAACAAAGCGTATACAAAATCTTCTGCAGCTTTGTGTTAGAGCTGACTACTTAAGGATGATCACCCCCAGAACAGCTAACTAAACAGTACTGCTGTCCCAGCAGCAGAGACAATACATGAGCCAAAGCAAAAGCAGCAGTTAAAACAAAAAGCAAGTCACTCTAAAAATAAACATCACAGATGAGACAGATACAACCACTTAATTAAAATGCGCACGTACATGATAATCAGAACTGGTAATTAAGATCACCTTCTTACAGAAGATCACAAAATATCAAGGTGGGAAGTGGGAATGGGAACTGGGTTTTCCTCCCTGAGCATTTGGCTTGCTTTCTTCCTAAGATTTGCATATTTTGATGGTGTTTGAAAAACTGGTCTGCCATGGACTATCAGTGTTTTGCATTTTCATGTCAAAATAATGGTGAATCCTGAAAATCTTGGCAAACAAAAAATATTTCATACCTGGACTAATTAAAAGAAACCTTTGCACTAAATGCAATTAAATTATGGACTATTATCAGAGCTTATGCCATTACAATCTACTAAATTCTCCTGTGATGTTCTTCTTCTTCTTCCTCTGGAGAAACAATTTTTTGACTGATGTAGAAATGTTAGCCAATCAGTGTTCTTCCAAGGCTTAAGCATAATATGTAGTTCCAGGGCAGCTTTTTTAGAAAATGCTCACTATTTACACCTTGATAAAAACCAGAGCTAAATCAATTCCATCACTAACTTTTAACTAAATGTTAGTAAAAAAAATGTTTTATTAAAAGTTAGTAAAAAGAACTGTTACCTTGCAAGGATGAGGATCAACACCATAAGTTTCCAAAGAATTTGCTTTAAGAAGCAAGTTAAATTCAGCAACAGCTGGGCTCTGACCTCTGCAATTACAAAAGAAAATGGAGTTTGACAGCAAAAAGAAATAGGACAAAAAGACTTATCGACTGGAGAATTTAAAAGCCTAAAGACAGAGGAAAAGAAAGTTTTTACTGACATTCAAACTATTTCAACAATGTTTTGTTTGTAATAAAAACATAGAAAACTTTTCATATCATTTCTTCTGCGGAATTGTACAGTGCCTGATGTTTTCAGGTAAATTCTGAGGATTTTTTAAAAATCCTGAGATAACAACAGCAGAATTATCTCATATTTTGAAAGTATTTCTTGTCTTTTGATATACCCTCATGTCAGCCTGATTATGAAATAAACCTCAGCATCTTTTTTCCACAAACTCTTGCTCCTCATTTCATTTAAAAGGATTGCGTAGATTAACAGACATTCCTTCCAGTGCAGGGTATAAACACAGCAATCATATTACACTGCCTACTCAGATGTATGTCTAATTATAGCAGTGCCTGCTACCAATATGATAGCTCAGAATCTGTCAGCATTTCCATTTATACAACCCTATTTTTAGGGTGTCTATAATCAACAGAGAATATACACTAAAGCCCGAAATGAGACAAGAAGACTTGGGGTCTAGAGTAAGTTTTATCAGATATTTTTCCTGATTTATTAATCTCTAACACAGATTTACAATGCCCATTTGGAAGTGAGCTGTTTCAAGTATTATTTCATTTCTGTATCTGTATAACTACAGTACATGATTTTGAAAGACAATACAGTTTTATGATAATGAGCAGTGCCTAGGGCCTTTAGAAAGCCAGACTTCATAAATACTTTCCATGCAAATAATAATCAAAAAAGTAAAAAGAGCCATTAACAAATTTTCAAGGAACATAGTGATAGTCCTACTTTATTCTGCCCCTGAATTTTTTTGTGAGTCTAGCCTCACATTGCAAATTGTACATAGGAATTGACATTTAATACTTCACTGTATATTGTTGTAGCATAATTTCCCTGAAAGCCTGTTACGCCCCTTCAGGTAGAAAACAAACACTAACATATGATATCCAGCATCTGATCCAAAGTTTAGTTTGACAATTAAAACAACATCTAGCATGCTTGTGGACATCAAATCCTATCTTGAACCTAACAGGATGATGACCTGTGGCAATGTAAGTGTCAAGAACCATTTCTGTTACAAAGTTTTAAAATTGCTTCTTTTTACTTCACTCTTTATCATCTCCTAGTCAACCCCATGATATTTCTTGGGCTTCTTCAGTATTGTTTTGACATTACACAACCTTCACTTTATTTCAGACCACATTTTTGTGGATCTTCAACTTCTAAACTAAAATAGATATATATTTTAGAGAAGAAGTGGCCTTCTTTGTCTTTCCTGTTTCAGTCTCTTTCCCACCACTTGCCAGTGGAGAAGAGCATATATTAAGTGGAACACCAAAAATTACAAATGTGTATTTACACAGCTAATAGTTAAGGAGAAAACAGCACCAAAGCAGCAATCAAAACAAAAATGCTTATTTTTCCACTCAGTTTTTTGGTAGCCCTACTAAGCTTTTACTCCATTTTAAATACTATTAAATCACAATTTTATGTCATCGCAACGGTAAGACCATAAATGACCCCTAAAAAGACAACAATTTTATTTCATGTACCAGTCAACTGCATTTGACAGAAGTAATTAGCTAGTTTGACCTAAATTTCTTTGAATAGTTATGTTGCATAGTGAAAAGTCAAACAAATAGTTTGCTTCCTTATTAGATATTGGGCCTTACAAAAGCAAAGGATTACAAAACACATTTTTTAATCCACCTCTGTTTGCTGGTACAAAGGATAGTCAATCTTCTGGTTTCAGTGGACCAAAAAGTGACGAGCAGTTTGTAACAACAGGTTTGGGAAGCTGACATATTGAAATGGGGAAAAAACCTCAACTTGCTATTACTATTAAAGAGACATTCAAGAAAGTATTGTCAGGCTCCCTTCCCATACAGCCTCTGCAACTATGATGATTTTGTGTACATCCAGTGAAACAAGCTCTGTGTGGTATTTGGGGAAAAAAAAAAGCCAAAGACAAGGACAAATTTGATCTTATCCGATTACATACTAATCAGATGGCTGCAGTGCAAAGCCTTAAAAGAACATCACAAAGCACAAGAGTCAAGGACAATATCAAATGAAAAAATCCTCATTCATCTCTTATCAAAGGATTAACATTTAAGCCCTGATAATAAGTTTCTCGTGTGTAACTTAGTAATGAAATTTTTCTTACTAAATAAAAATATAACTGTAACAAATCCTATCAGCAACATCAACTTTTTCTTTTATCAATCACTGTTCTAACATTAGATATGCTTTTGATTTGCCTTGTTAAAAAGCCTTTAAGATTTCTATATGCAACAAACAGCCCTATACAAGAATTTATAGTGTACTCACTTATGCAAGTGTTTTAGAGTGGAAAAATGGGGAATATTTAGGCAATACATATTTGCTTTTTTGAAACTCAGTACTCTCAGGAAATTCAGATCTCAGTGCATTTATTGCTCTTGACGTTATTTTCCAGTATTAACTCAGCATTAAGGGAAAGACTTATTCCCTTTCTATATGTTGTAGGCACTTCAGCATCCATCTATTGCATGGCAAAAATATTGAACAGGACAAAAAAAAGAAACTGCTACTCAGAAAAGTTTCTGCATAGCATACAAATGGTAAAGTGGATTATTGGTGAAATTAGAGTTCCACAGCCATTAGCTATGAATTAATTATTCAACCTCTAGGTGTCAATTAATCCAAAAGTTCCTAATAAAATTTTTTGAAACAAATACTTCAACAGAACACTGAGAAGTATGCAACACACTCTGTTTTAACTTGAGGCTCATGAGAAGTATGCACTAGAGGATGTAAAAGCTCTTTTTATCACCCAAAGGGCAAGGAAGCTCAACAGGGAATAACTTCCAGGATGTGTCACAGTGATGATCTACTTGCTTCACTCACTGCCAATATGAATTCATTCCAGAAGTTTCTCTTCTTCATGCCTTTCCTTTGAAGTATGTATCTATTGCGTACTAAAGTCATAAATCTTAGTGCAAATTAAGAATGAAACACCACAGGATTGAGCATTAACTTCTTCTGACAAAGAAAACCGTGTAGCAAAAACAGCAAAGAAAAAGCATTTTCAATGCTATTCTCATCCTCCTTGTTCCTGAGTGCTATTAGAGAGGTAATTTGATTTGTCTTCTCTGATTTTCTTACTGACTTAAAAAGTGCTGTGAGATGCTAGTGTTCACAAACTAGTAATAATAACAATTACAGTCCACCTTTTTGCCTTATCTCTGCATCAAGAAAATGTACTTGCTGCATAATACAATAGCAATACTTTCCTAGAGTATATCCTATTTGTGTTTAATTTCTGAACATTTGCAGTTTGTAAGGTGTATTAATGTGTTTTAATAAAACAGCACATAAACACGTGTACAATGGTCTGGCCTCTAGAGACCTTATATATTCACTTCCATGCAAACCAGGGACACCAGCCACAATGCTTTAAACAATGCAGGCTCAGCCTCCATCAGCCACTCTTTGCCCTGCCCTGCAATCTTGGACATATTTCACTGTGATCTCGGGACAGACAACAGCAACACCTTAGAAGGATGTCCTCCTATTAAATATTCTTGCTGTTATATCCCACAGGTTGTAGAGGACATCTCCCAGCAGAACTGAGTTACCCAGGGTTCTTTCTAACCTAAAATAATGCTAGAACTCTGCTAAAGAAACAGCACACTTAGCTGCACGGTACACTGAACACAGAATTGCTTACCACATGAATAAGTTTTTGGTGTTGCACCTTTAAATCTTTTTACATGTAGCTGAGACTCCAATTGTTACAAAATTAAATTGCTAATTGTCTTGATCAACTTTTGCTTTAAGCTCAGAGTATTTTGGTAGGTAGTGGAGATATTTTTAAATAAAGCCTTTTTGCTACTATTTTTTGTCACAATGATTGAAATAAACCTGCTATGATTGCTACTATTTAAGTTGCAGTGGGAAGAATAGCACAGTAGTGGTGATAATCTCAAAGGAAAGCACCAAATGACTACACTGGTAAGTGAAATTGCATTGTAGGCCATAGTTCAGTTTATCAGAATAATAAGGCCAGCACAATCTAGCACTGGCAGAGGAAAGCCTTTAAATGTGTCTGTATATGATAAGAAACATTATCCGCTAGGAAGTAAATAAATAGCTGAAGATTGCTGAAATATACTAAATGTAGAAAGCTGCAGAACACTTAAATATCAATTTTAACTTTTACTGCAAAGCTCTTTTCCTCCCAGATAGATAGAATCCAGTAAGACCAAAATAACCACTTTAAAACAAGAATCAAACTCTTTTACCAAGTCCATTAAATGCATGCATGCTGTGATGGTATGTGCCACTCACATAACTCCTTCTACCACAATGTTTCAAATTACCTCTGTGCCTTCAGAGATCAGAGTGAGATGATGTCTCTGAAGTCTATGCTCAGACATTTGTATTTCAGCTTTACTTCATAAATTGATGCAGTGACACAGACAGCTTTAAGTGCATTCAAAGACAGAACACATTTGCAGAAGAGATGCAGTTTTAATTTACCTAATATTAATTTAAAATGTATTCCCATGATACAGAGAAATCTGCAAAGCTTTCTGGTCCAGACACATCTAGCCCATAAAGCCCTCTCCAAACAGAGAAGAGGTGAGGATGGAGGAGGGTGCAGAGGAAATAGTTCCTTTCAGCTGATTAGGAAATCTGTACATTTTAAAATTTCACACAGACATTTGAAGATATCAGTGTGTTAAGTATGCAGAACCTGAATCCAGACTTCACCATTAGACAGACAACGACTATCATGATAAAAACAATGACTTTTGCAGATCAGCATTATGACCACTATTCCCAGGGAATAAAGAAGTAAAAAAATGCAATTCATGTGCGAGTGCACATACACACAAGAAAAATCTGTCCTAAAGATAAAAAATTATCAAGGTTGCCATAAATTTTAAAGTGTTTTCATCCCAAGCAGATTATCCTTTCTACTGAATACTTCCTGGAATTAGATAAAAAGAAAAATCCCATGTATGGATATATTTTTTTTCAGTTCTCCAAATGAGAATGAGAACAACAACTCTTGTCTGTGAAGTTTCTTACTCTAGATTACTGCTACAGCTGCCTCTTCCATTAAATTCCCACCTCAACATAGAGTTTCTGCAAATATTCTCTTTTCCACGCAAACATTAATAAAAAAAAAAATCTCGCTCTTACTATTTTCTAATTAGTGAAACCAGAATTATAAGAACATTTCCATTATTTGAATTGGTTTTAAGAACACTTTTGTCAGAAGAAATATGGTTCAGAAGAAAAAAGCTTTGAGGAAATCAGCACACAGGGAATGCTTCAGGGAAAGGACTAGGTAAGTACATTCCAACCATCTCTCTGATTCATCCAGATTACAACTGGTATGAATTCTGGAGTGAAAACACTGGGAAAATGTAGCAGAATAAAAACAAATTATTCACCTATTATACCACACACAATGATGTTTTGATACTTAGAGAATTAGTTCTTTTTCAAGCAGTGATAGTGGCCAGCATACAGCCTGATAGATAAATCTAAATTGCTTCACTGGAAAACTCAGGCAGCATGCGATACCAAAGCTGAAATTAAGAAGACACTGGACTCAGCCCTCCAAAGCCCTCAGTATATTTTGTATTACCAGGAACTAAAAATACTTTGGGTCCTGAGGTCTGGAAAGCACTTATCCCTGCAGTAGCCCAAGCCCTGCTCTGATCCAAACATCCCCCTCAGCTCCACATAAACCTCAACAGATCCTTGATCCCCAGAAAAGTGGCTTCTATTTTCTGTAACATGAATTGCAAGTTTTGGAGCATACTGTCTGTCCTTTGAATTAAATTCCCTTAGTGTATACAAGGCTGTTAGATACCAAAGTGATTCAAGTACTACTAGAAGCTAAATTTAAAGTGTTCATGAGAGGGCCACCAGCACTATGCATAAAACCACATAATATGAACTTTTAATTGTGAGAAGCACCAAAATGAAACAAATCCGCCTTATTCTGGATTAGCTAAATCAAAATTTAGTTTTAGTGCTTTTTAATGTATTCAATGTATGCTGAATTTCAATGTATTATTTAATCTTGAATGAAATTATATTAACACCCACAAAGAAAAGCATTTTCTAGCAACCATTGCCAAGTGTTTTAGGACAGCCTCCCAGATTGCACTCAGACAATAACATTTATAGGCATGCTTGCCAGTGGCTCCACTGACAGCTGCACAAGAGCTGGAGAGCCACACTGGTGGAGGCTGGGATATCCTGTGCTCCTGCTGACACCACTCTAAAAGCCACATAGGAGCTGATGGGACTGCTAAGGGAGCACAGTGAGAGTCAAAGGAGCACAGGAAATTGGAATGCGCTTAAATCCTCACTGCGCAGTTACAGTGTGGATGATACAGCAAAGAATAAAAATGTTATATGCCTTTCAAAACAAATTTAAACAACACTTCTCTTTTAGCTTGGATCAAAGACAAGCAATAATTTGCTACTCTGGTTTTCAAGAAAATACTCCCTTTATCTGAACATTTTTGAGATAGTTATTATCAGAAAATGGCAATGATTTCACACCCTCAGAGGAAAATTTTCTTCTCCCAAAAGACAATCTTTCACATATGATTCCTGCAAATCATTTGATACACAAAGTAGAGACAAAAGCCTATTCAGTAACATTCAGACACCCCAAGCCTGCATCCACATTGACCATCCAAGGGAATAAATAAAGCTTTTATTTACCTATATGAGTTCAGCATTGAAAACAGGCATTTGAACAGGTCATGTAACTTTGAAAAAGAAAATATTTGTGGGGGGCTTTCAGGTAAATTCAAAGCTTTTTACATAACATTCCCATAAATATATGGTGCAATATTTCATATCAGAACTAAAAATGGAATACTAGTTTTCAGATGGCATATAAAAGTACTTGACTTTCAAAGTTCTTCTAGAAAAAGAAAAAAAAAAAAAAAAGACTCCCTCTCCCCCCCCCCAGAAAAACCATAGCCAAAACCAAATGAAAGAAAAAAAAAAAAAAAAAACAAACCCCCCCCCCAAAAAAAAAACTGAAGAAAAACCCTACCAAAACATTAGTCCTATAAACATAAATTCCTTCGTTAGGGCCATATGTCAACATTTCCCTTAGAAATCTTTATATTTTCTGGTGCCTAGCCCCTGGGAGCTCTGGCTAAAAGGTATCTTTCCAAAACTAGGGAACTTTATCAGAGTAAAGAACTCTGTTAAAGGACATAAGACCTGATATAAAATTCTTTAGAATTTTTTTTTTCTTCTGTCTTTTGTCGTGTTCTGTAGCTCCCCCTCCCTTAATGAGGGAAGAATAAAAATTCACAAGACAATCACAACTCAACAAACCTGCCATGAATTACTGTCTGTCACATTTATATTTTTGCAATTAAGTGCAACAGAAAGTCACACAATGGATTATATTTTGTTAAATCCTTTAATGACCTCATAGCTAAAACCAATAAGAAATAATGATACCCTGTCACACATTTGCTTTAAGTAATTAAAAAGGCTTCTAAATAAAACTGAGTGAGTCACTGGAAGCTGTCACAGCACCCCACTGTTGCTTCTGAGACACTCCTCTCTTGATCTTCATGCTCCTTTTAAAGCTAAACTCTTCCATCTTTCTGTAGGACAGAAGAAAAGGTGGGACCAATGAACAGGTCTTAAGGACGTTGATACAGGATTCAGAGCAGAACTGGCCTCTTCCAAGGCCCAGGGCTTTGGTGATATGGGAGCCCAGTGCTGGAGAGAGATGTCATTGTCTTTGTTTGTTTACACAGGTGGAAAAAGCTCACAGAGCTGAAACTGCGAGGTTACAATTGTGAAGGCAGATGAATGGCAGCTGGATTAAAAACGCTCTCAGTCTCATCTGTTCAGCTAACATGGCACTTGAGTATCTTGTAGGAAAAAACCTGATGGACCCCTTGCAACTCTTAAAAATACTCGCAGAGCAACACAATATTAATTGTTGTCAGAAAATTGGACTTCCTGAAGAATGCATTGAATGCCTTGAAACACATGTGCTAATCAATGCCAGAGAGAAGCCTATTTTTCCTATAATTTTTTTCCAGCTGGTTATATTGAAATATGATAATCTAGGACTGGAGTCCTCTCTATATACTTCATTATATGTCAGATATGTTTTATTAATTTGTACTGCTAGAATAGAGATCTGTGGAATTAAATATCCATCAAAAGGTAAAACTTCCTGACAAATGACTGGCTAACGTCTGATGTAAAAATATTAGAGGATTATCAGTTTGTGGAAAACAAAGAGTGGGAAATTACCAAAGAGCAGCTACTCAGACAGCTCTGAAACTGCCTTTATTCTCAGATAATAGACAAATAGGTAAGGCACACAAGATGCTGACATAAGCAAAGAAAAGAGAAAAGAAAGATGGCAGTTCTTGAAGGCTACAAAGAATTGAGCCACTGAGTCTAAAATTCATAACATTAAAATTGGTAAAATATAGAATAGAAAGCAAATTAAGGAACATATAATGAGAATATATGAGAAAAATATATGAAATATATGAGAAAAATTGTGCTATTAAACATAGATGTGTCTCAAACAACTACTGGTTGTTTTTGTTTGGGCATTTTGTTTTGGTTTTGGTTTTGTTTTTGTTTGGTTTGGCTTGGTTTGGTTTGGTTTGGTTTGGTTTGGTTTGGTTTGGGGTTTTTTGTAGGAACTAGAAGATCCACAAGCAAAAAAAGTCAGCCTAATATCATCTGATTTCCAAAAGGCAATAATGAATGGTGTCCCTTGACAAGAATACTGAAGAAATTCAGGGACATCTTCATGTGCTGAGCTGCCACTGATGGAAGGAATTCAGGACCTGGAAAATCCCAGAGGGACCTGTGTGAAGTTTATAACATTTACTGTCACAGGATCAGACATAATATACTGACAGGAAAGGGGATTTAAAAATGAGCTAAAAATATGTCTGGTTATTCATAACAGGAGAACTAGATGATTGCATGAACAAAAAATGCAGAATTACACATTTGTAAAAAAGCAAACCAGACAGAAAAATACATCTCTGCCAGTGTTACAAAGTATAAAACCAACCAGCACCCGCCCACCAGCTTTCCATCTCTTCTCTTAACCTTGAGTAAAGCATGAGCCTGTTAATGAAAGACTGAATTTAGGAAGACTTTTCAATAGCATCTTGGCTTAACTGATGAAATATCTTTTCAAAGGTTGAATTTATCCTTTGGAATTCTGTAGACAGTGTACGGAAAAATACTGACAGTAAAATAAGTTATTCTTATTTTAAAATGTTGTTTCTATGGGTCTGTGTACCGGGCAGGCTGAACTGCTTTAAGAAATATTAGATATAAACCATTTAAAACATTATTTCACTGAAAGAAATACAAAGAAAGTATATAGGTTTCAGGGAAAAAAAAGACAGATTAATACTGGCAATCGTATTGTCATGAGTGTTGAACTTTACTCAAAAAATATATTTTATAGGCTTCTGGAAAGAAAAAGTGTTTTAAGCTTTAACTCTCCTTAAAAGGAGTTTTGCTCCTTTCTTTGCATATGTTGAAATATGAAAACAGAACACAGGGTAAGCAAGTGCAAAGGGCCTTGTGATCTTTCCACAGAAATGTCCTTCCAGTTATGTAATTAGTAATTTGATTTAATTTGATTTTCTGCACATCCTGTGCCTTTCCACGTGTTCTGAAGACCATCCTCAACTAAGCAGGATGCCGAGGGCCTCATGAAACCTCCCTCCAGACACTCTGCATGTCATTCACTAACAACCCTGAAGAGGGTATAGTTGCACAGCTCACTGCTCCTTCTCTCCTGAAAATCATTTAACTTAAAAATCAAACGATTGACTAATCTGTTTTCTCCTTTGCCTTTTGCTGCAGTACTAAAAGTTTAGGATGGAAAAAAGAGCATGCAGAGAGTTCTGGATTTCACCTCCTTAGTCTTCCAAGGAAGTTACTTAAATACATTTCTGTGCAATTCACCACTATGTTAACCACCGACAGATAAAATAACCTAATTACAGTTTCAATCAGGTCAATATCTACCAAGAATTTTAGAATTGCACTACAGAGAGAAATTTCTGGGCAAGAAACATGTGCTACCTAAATGAAAGATGTTATTCCACTAATCAACTAGAGCAGGTTTGATCATGAGACCTGTTCCCACTAACCAGACCTACATTTCAAGCAAATGAAGTCTAAATTACCAGCAGTCATGCAGGAATCAAGTATGATTAATGAAGGTTAACAGGCAAAGAAAACCCCCTGAGCTGAAGCCACATTTTCAAACACAGCCTATCAGACAGCATATTGGTAGAGCTTCTATTATAACTCATGGAACAAAGCCTCCTAAGTTAACATACGCAACTTGGAAATAGATAAAAGTATTTCTTAGCTGTCTCTTTATCAAACAGCATTATAAATTACCTGAATTCATTTTTATGCATTTCAGCTATTTTCTTCTCAAGCTTTTGTGACTGCTTCGGAAAAATCTTAAAGTCGCTGATGTAATTCTCTGGGTGTTCATCAGGATCATAATCACCAAGCTCAGCTGAACAGATCCAAAACACAAAACAAAGCAGAAAAATTGAATTGTAACATTAATTAATAGGGAAAGAAGTCAGTAAATGCACTGTAATTCAAGGTACATCCAAAGTCAATAAGAATCTAGAATGCCTCAAGAAATGCTTCTTTGAGGAATTTATAATTAACTGAAACAAGAAAATCCTTATATCTGTCACTTTGTCTTATATCTGTCACTTTGTCTTATATCTGTCACAATGAGTTTTAAGAGAAGTTCAATAGTTTATTAACTATTGCATTACTTAGTAATACTGAACTATTTTCTGTGGCAGAAAATGCTCTGTAAAACAGAAGCTTTGGCAATGTTTCGCTTTGAGTATTTATTTTTACCAGGCAGACCTAAAATAATGGATTCTTGATTCTCCCCTTTTTCACATGATTTATCTGCAGTGGCATGGATTGGTCCTAATTCTGTTCTAGCAGTGAAACACAGTCCACAATGTTAATCAAGGTAACGGGCAGAACTTGGTTTCTTTTCTAAAAGATGTGCCACTTAGGTACACAAACCTGACATTTGGTGTTCTAATTTTCTGAATGAGCCTCATTTAATAAGGGCTGGGCTCAGTTTTGGTTTGGATACACTGCCTTTTAATGCTTTAATAGCTTTGTTCACCTTAATGCAGAATAAAAGGAACGTTCACACTTATGGTTTCCGTAATCAGACATTTAAAGATGATTATTTGTCTCTGTACAAATAAAGACATCTGTCTGAATTTGGTCCTAAGGAAATGATGGAGAGAGAGAGAGGGGGAAAAAAAAGCTAGGGAAAATAAACTAAAATTTGTTTTCTCTTCAATTACATCTTCTATTTTTGTCAGATATTCCATCACCATACAGGTCTTCTTTAACATAAGAAAGGAGATCAAATGACACTTTTTCCTCCTTAATTCAAACAGAATAGGCTACATTTCCATTCAGGATTCAGAATGGAGTTTTTCTCTTTTGGTAAGTGGAATCTAACAATGATGGCATACTTCTTCACTAAAATGCTAAGATAACTTATTTGGTTTCATTTTTTAGGCTCCACTTCATTGGCTAACTGCCAGAATTACTTACTTCACAGTGCATATCAATACAGGGAAACAGTACAGCAACAACAACAACAACAAGTTACTGCTAGCTGTAGTCACACAAGCTTTGCATTGCATATTTGACAGAACCAACATAAGACTGAAGTACTTAAAGAAGCCTGTTCATACTTACCTTGGACAATACAGGCACCCAAGTAGGCAGCATCAGAAAAGGAGCACAGCAAACGGCCATGGAAAATGTCCCTTTTTATTTGTAGATATAAGAGGTACCTGAAATATAGTTTTAAAAATTAAGAAACTATGTGCTATCTTTTTGTAACTGATTTAACATATCAGTGTGAAACCAGCTGTGCAACTATTTTGAATCTTCCTCTTGTTGTTTCAAATGGCAGGAAAAAGGCAAAACACAACTATAAGAAAAAAATAAACAGATTTTTTTTCATTAACAGTGAAATAATAAGGGCAAAAATAAGAAAACCCCACATAAAATGTCATAGAACATGTGTTATTTAAAATACATTACAATGCTCATTACTAATGTGAAATAAATTATGGTAATGTAAGCTTGTTTGAGCACCTCTGCTTTTATTATATACAAGTTTACACAAGGAAATCTTTCTCTTAGTGTAGGCAAAATAGCACACTGACCATAGTGAAGATTTTTTCCTCTTTTGGTTTTGGAATTTTTGGGGGGGTTTTTTTGGTTTTTTTTTTTTTTGTTGTTGTTTGTTTTTGTTTTGGGGTGGGGTTTTTTTGTTGTTTTGGTTTTGGGGTTTTTTTGGTTGGTTGGTTGGTTGGCTTGGTTTGGTTTTGGGTGTTTTGGGTTTTTAATCTGTAAAGAATCCCAGATGAAGTTTGAAGGGAGCAATAATGTCATGAGGCTTAAAGAGCCACAGGCATGAGGCACCTGCCTTGCAGGGAGTCACCTTTCCCGTTTGTCTCTTTCTCTAAGGACATGGGGAGAAGAAAACAAAAGGTTCCTTCTACCTGTCCTCTGCCTTCTGCCACAGAGAGCTTCTACCACTCACAGCTCCTTTCCCAGCACCTAGCAAGTTACAGCCACACCACTCAGCCACTTCACCCCTCTGGGAAAATAATCTATTTAAACATTGCTTTGACCAGACAAAATCAACCATCTAGAGGATTCTATCAAGACTCAGTGGCTTCTGCAGACCATCAGGACATTCCTTGACATTCCTGCCAGTCCTCTCCAACCTGGAGCAGCATACAGCATAGCCTATAAATGTAGTTTATGAGTAACACCAATGTCAGACATATTTTGTCCAAGTTACCTTCTCCTGTTACCTGGTCATATAATGAGCTTCTGCATCAAGAGCCAGCCAGGAAATACTATCTGAAGGGCAGAGAAACTTTTCTCCTTTCCTTGGATTTTTACTGAATACAATAAATGGGATACAGTTATCAATGAGAAAAGCAATCTTCTCTCATTGTAAACACATCCCTTCATTGATCTTTACACTTTAGGACTTTTTTTTTTTAATTGCAACACCTTTTTTTCTCTCCTGTAATCAATGTCCGGTAACAGCTCACAAATTCACTTCTGTATGTAGAACCTGCTATTCTACAGGTAGATCCAGAGGAACTATGTGTAACAGAGTGCACCAGAGGCCTCAGTGAGACAAAGTAAAATTTTTAATCTGCAATGACAGTGTACCAGAAAAGGTTCAGTATATTGGTGTAAACGGCATATATAGCTTGGGCAATTGAGCAGTCCCTACACAAAGAATTTTGGTAAGATTTTCCAGAGTCAAAAAATGGGATGCCATTAGCATCTTCCCGAGTGACCATTAGCTTGAGGCTAAACTGTGTTCAGCTTTTAAGCAGTGCCAAAAAAACCCACCCAAGGTTTCAGAGCATGGCTTGTTAGCCAAGCTCTGAGGTCAACAGATTAATATGTGTTATTCCTAAGCAAATTGTTACCACAATTGAAGATCCTCAGTGTCATTTGCCAAAAACACCAAGCTGTGTGGGTGTCTGTCAACATAGCTGGAGGGAAGTGATGCCATCCAGAGTGACCTTAGCAGGCTTGAGAAACAAGTCTGCTTCCACACACATCTGCGGAAACTTCATGAAGCTCAACAAGGACAGCTGTAAGGTCCTACACGTGGGTCAGGGCAATCCAAAGCACAAACACAGGCCAGATGGAGAATTAATTGAGAGCACCCCTGAAGAGAAGGACTTGGGGATGTTGGTGGATGAAAAGCTCAACATGATCCAAGAGTGTGCAATGGCAGCCCAGAAAGCCCATCTTACACTGGGCTGTGTCAGAAGAGGTGTGAGCAGCAGGTCAAAGGAGGAGATTCTGCCCCTCTGCTCTGCTCTGGTGAGACTCCCCCTGGAACCCTGCATCCAGCTCTGGGGTCTGCAACACAAGAAAGAGGTGAACTTCCCGGAACAAATTCAGAGAAGAGCCACCAAACTGATCAGACAGCTGGAGCACCTGTCCTATGGAGATAGGCTGAGATCTACATAGCAAGAAGGGCAGCCTGGAATAGGACTAAGACTTTAGAATTCTTTCAAATGAAAAATATAAATGTATTTTCAATTGAAAGGAATTTTTTCACATTTTACCAAAGGCTCACCAAACTTCAGGCACTTCCTGTAATACTGATGCAGTAATTTATGACCCAGGTCAGCAAAAACTTACAAAAAAAAAAATCCTGACTCCTAAATTCACTGAGGTGTATGTATGTATTTAAAACTGCATACACTTACAGAAATAGCTTGCAAAATAATCGAATTTGCTTCTTCATGTGTCCTTCCACCATAGCTGTTTTTTCCAAGCCCTGGCATGTCTTTATAACCTGATTTACAGCTCTAAGTATCCAAGCTCAATAAGAAGCTAGTAAACTTATGCTTACATTCACAAATGTCTCTCATTGGAATAACCTCATTTCCATCTATCATCTCTTTGCAGTACAGATGACTCAACTTCAGGTCGGCCAAACCTTTCCTGCCATGCAGATTAAGGGTCAGCAATAACTATTCTTGTTTTTAAGCAGGCATCATGACCCCCAGAGACCAGATTGCTAGCTGCTTAACAGACAATTTATCTATTTTAAGGTGTTCAGTGAGGCATGAAAGCTTTCCCACAGCCAGACCTTGTGATTTGGCCACCCAGTGGTTTTTTACTTTGTTCAAGTCACTTAACACAGTTTATTCTCATAGCAAACGTATTTCTTGGTGTTGTTGCAGTCTTTCCAGCTATCAGATATGGTCACCTCCAGAGATCCAGCAATTCAAAAAATTGCTATCTCAGCATGGCGTCTGACTTTGACTCACTACTATTTTCCATGGTGCTGTTTGTGGTACAGTGTGGTAGAAGGAAAGTAAATGTTTTTACAGTATTCCTGTATTGGGTGTCCTTCTACCTAGAAGAATTTTTGAGTTCTTTATGCATATTATTCTGAATACCAACTTTGCATTTTTGTCTTCCACAGCAGATAGTATCAAATACACTGCAGGAGCACCGTTTTCCTGCTAAAGCATATGAATCTCCACCAAACACTAACTGCTATGTACAAGTATGTAATATCACAATTAAGAGAACATATTTTCTATACTTTACAAAGCCATGAAGAGAAAAAGGGTTGAACATGAGCCAGCAGTGTGTCCGGGTGGCCAAGAAGGCCAATGACATCCCAGCCTTTGTTCTTTATCAAGAACAGTCCATCCAGAGGGACTAGGGAAGTCATTCTCCCTCTGTACTCAGCACAGGTGAGGCCACACCTATAGTCTTGTGTCAAATTTTGGGGTCCTCACTTCCAGAAGGACAATGAGATGCTGGAGTGAGTCCAGAGAAGCACCGAAAGACTGGTGAAGGGTCCAAAGCACAAGTGCTTCAAGGAGCAGCTGAGGGAGCTGGGGTTGTTCTGCCTGGAAAAAAGAGGCTCAGGGGAGACCCTATTGCTTTCCATAATTATTTCAAAGGAGGGTGCAGCCAGGTGGGGCTTGGTGTCTTCTCCCAGGCAACCAGTGACAGGGGAAGAGGACAGTCTTAAGCTGCACCAGAGGAGGTTTGGGTTGGACATGAGGAAGAATTTCTTCACAGAATGGATGATTAGGCTTTGGAATAGGCTCCCCAGAGAGGAGAGTGGAATCACTGTCCAGTGGGGTTTAAGACAAGGCTGGATGTGACACTCAGTGCTATGGTCTACTGAACACCATGGTTTTAAATCACAGGTTAGACTCAATGATCTCAGATATCTTTTCCAATCTAATTGATTCTGTGACAGAAAAAATAATTATATTAGCTAAAATATATTGCTTACTTATTTGCTAATCCTTTAAATGGATTTTGATATACTTTAAAATAAGAATAAGTCATCATTCTGAAATCATTAACTCAGGGTACAGAAGCAGCCAAAAACCCAAGAGAATGTTGGGCATCACCAGGAATGATATTGTGGAAAAGAGGCCGTTTTGCCAATACTTGAAGCGTTGAAGTTATCACACCTTGAATTTTTACCGAGCTCTGATCCCTTCAGCCTGAGTAGGACATAGATGAGCTTGATTAATAGAGAAGAAATAAAAGGAATGAGAAGACAGGGCCTCCCTTATAGGGCACGATGGTGATTAAGGAAGACTAAGAGTGAGTCTTCTGAAATCATGAGATAGTGGGAAAGGCAAATGAAGAACTACTATCCACTGTATCCTCAACATTAGAGCTAGAGGAAAATCAATGGAACTGGGAAATTGCTTAAGGCAAAGCAAGACAGTAAACCAACTGCTTAAGGCCATAGAAGATACTAAACCAACTGCCTCAGAAGATTGTGAAGAAAAAGAGTATTACCAAGTACAAAAAAAGAATGATTACACAAATATGGGTAAAATATCCAGAAAATAATACTAACATGAATACACATGAATTTCAGTGTTGAAAGTCCTAATATAACAATTCCAAAACACTCTAGTGAATTTTGATGGGAATGAGATCATCTATTAGATTTTTTGTTTTTTTGAAACAGTAGGAAAGTTTTGCTCATGTTAGTATGGTTTAAACCCATTTGTAAAACAGATACCCATGACAATAAGCATGCCACACTGATGTCAGTACAGCAGTTGCCCTTTTTAACTCTCTGATCTGTCATAAACCAAATTCTAGTAGAGGAATTAGGAACTGGGGGTATATCTATCATGATTTCAAAGTGTAATCTTCAGTCAAACACAAGAAAAAGGAAAATTCTACTTTTCTTAAAATATCTAACACCAGAAAATTTGAGAAACTGCAAGACTGCATGCCTGTGTTAACAGGCACCTGTAGAAAGAATCACCCTTCTTGTTCTACAATTTCTGAAGGTGTTCTAATGCTAAGGACTCAAAACATAATGAAGGTATCAGTACTCCATATCTCCATTCTGAACCTATGCCCCTCCTATACTGCCAAAATTGTGGATTCCTGGTAATAAAAAATGCCCCAAAGCACCCAAAACTATTCCTTCAAAAAGAAGTACTTAATTTTATGCCCTGGGGTGGGGGATGGAAGGTGGCTTTAATGACAGCTTTCAGTAATCTCAAATCTCTGACTTCTGCGGTCAGGATTATGACTGCCACTTGCAGCTAGCAAGATATGGGCTTGTCCTCCTGGCTTTAGAGCTGGTCAGTGCCCGTAAGGTCGTTCCTTGGGACAAGGGGGATAAATTGCCATCCCAGTGAGTTTCTTGACAGCACAGGCTACTGGGGAAAAAAAATCTTTATTATTACTTAATAATTAATTTCACTAATGAGTAAAGCAGACAAAGGAGTGGTAAAAGACAAGCATTGTTTTGGCTCCTGGCTACATGAAAGTCCCACCACAGCATGGGAATAGTCTTTCCTGCAAAACACCATGACTGCATCTTGTCTGCCATTCTGCCTTCTCCACAGAGGACCACAAGAAGAGCTCTGAACATGTACAAGGTCTCTTCTCCCTGAGGTGCAATCTCCAGCAAAAAAAACATTACCCTTCTTGGTAATTTTTTCCCTACTCTGAATCTTATCTGCAAGCCTGAGGCATCAAGTGCTCTTGCTAACAAAACACTCACTTTTAAGATTTATGTTATTCAATTTGATTATGACTGCAATACTATTAAAACTATAAACTCACTTGGCAACTGCCAAAGTTGTCCTTGAAAACTTTCCAATGTGTCCTTGACAAAGCCAAAAAAGATAAGTGAACTTTCATAGACATCAAAGCATGACTTCACACTTCAAGAAGAGCAGAAGGGGGAACCAGGAAGAGCAGAGGTATTCCTAAGTGATGTCTGGAACAGGGCTAGCAGCACAGGCCCAGCTTGTATGAACTCACCTTAGAGCTATTGGTTAATAGCACAAATATATTGCACAAATTTCCTACTTGCAAATAAGTCACTTCATATTGAGGCATTAAGAACCAGATCCATTCAGGCATTAAAAACCACTATCAAACACAACTGGCCTCCTGCTTGCAGAGGGAAAAGCACCAGACTCTCCTAGCACATGGCAACATAAAGTACAGCTGATTGAGACTGGGCTAGACAAACACTGAGCATGCCATGTTTACATACGCCAAGTCTTTGTCATTTTATATGACTTCCAATCAAACATTTTTTTCATCTGCTTTTCCTGCCATACTTGTGACACTGATTTATGACAGATTAGTTATTGAAGACCTGCTTCTTGGATTAGGAACTATGGATTAGGAAAAAAAGGCATGATGAAAGCAAGTTGAAATAATCCACATTTGGTTAATTCCACCATCTATTCACCCATGCCCTCTTCTGTTTTTTTCTATAATAATCATGGATTACCACTGATACAGTATTATCTGTAGCATTTTAGAGCATTTCTTTGGGACCTCAAATGACTTTATAGTCTTCCATTTTAATTATACATACACACTAAAATGTAGGGATTTAAAGATAAGAGAGCATGAGGCCCTGGGATTCTTTCATATATAAGAAATAAAAACTACTGATTTATTTATTACCTAAGCAACAACACCAAAAATAAATAACAAAATAGAAAGTATGATCAATCTTTGGATCTATCTGTTCATATTCCCTTGATTGCTCAAATCTCGTTAATGTACAGCATCTCAGGCTTTTCCAGCTGTGGGCTCTGAGCTGTGAACAAGAACAGAAAAGAATGGCACAGTGTAAAATATCTGTGCTTTTCATAAAGTCTGCTGGGATGGTGTGCATTGAGTGATTTCTGCAGGTGAAACTTTCTTCATAGCAATTCTTTATCTTTACATGCCATGCCAGCAGAATAACCTTGGGCATTACAGTGAATATCCTTTTTTCTGCACACAGTTAGATGCACATGGCAAAAGAAAACTTCTACCCATCAAGCTATCATGCTTTCTGGAAAAACAAAGGGAATTAACCAATTTTTTTTTTTATTTTTAAAAGGAAAACTAAGAGAAAAGGAAATTAACAATAATGCCAAAACTGTATGTATTCAAGGCCGCTATCCCCAGTCCTGTCACGCTCCATTACAAATGCTGATTTAGAAAGAAAGGAAACTGAAATCATATTTTACAGGTATGTGTGGCAGGGGACAGGGGAGATGTGAAGATGTGGTGTCATGTTGCAATTGCATAATTAAAAACTGGCACTTATTACTCTCATTAGATACTCAATTATGCTAGTTAAATGCTATTTTCTAGAATTGAAGGACTTCACACCATCTGTAAGTGACAGATAACCAGACCTAGAGAGCCACAGATGTAACATTCAGAAGAGCCTGATATCCTCCACATACTACACACGGAGCAGAACTCAAACCCTCAGAGATGGCCCCAGGTGTAAAGGAGTGTGTTGGGTGGACATGGCTAAGCTTTGGTAGCAATGGGGATACAGCGGTGGCTTCTGTGAGAAGCTGCTGGAAGTTTCCGCCATGTCCAGCAGAGCCAATCCCTGGTGGCTCCAATACAGATGTGTCACTGGCCTAGGCTGGCCCAGTCAGAAACAGTGATAACACTGCTGTGATAACAGATTTCAGAAAGAGGGGGGGAGGGGAAGTGACTGCACAAATGTAACTGCAGCCAAAAAAACAAAAACATGAGAGGAACAATTCTGCAGACACCAAGGTCAGTGGAGAAGGAGAAGCAGCAGATACTCCAGACTCCAGGGCTGAAATTCCTCTGCAGCCTCTGGTGCAAAGCATGGTGAGGCAGCCATGCCCCTGCAGTCTCTGGATATCCACAGGGATGCAAGAGATCCACCTGCAGCCCATGCCAGAGCAGGTGGATGTAACTTTGATCACGGGGCAACTTTTTACATCAACAGGCCCTTCCAAAGTCAGATGGACTCCATCTCTCTAACAAGGGCAAAAAAGATACTAGCCCATGAGCTGCCGGGGCTGATTGAGAGGACTTCAAACGATGTTTGAATAGGGAAGGGGATGAAAATGGGCTCTCCAGAGGTAAGCCATAGGTGGCAAGCCAGAGTCAGGAGTGAAATCAGCAGTCCAGCTGATGTGCATGTGCACTAGAGTGGGCAGCAGGGGTGACAAGCAAGAGAAGTTGGAAGCCATTGTACAGAAGGGAAGCTATGATGTCACCCATGGAAACATGCATAACTGCATGGAGTGCTGCAATGGATGGTTACTTGCTCTTCAGAAGAGACAGGCAAGAGTAGGGGTGGCTCTATATATTAGGGTCCTAGCTCCTTATTCACTGGGGAGGTCCTTGATGACCAGAGGCTGGCCAATGTGGCACCCATCCGTAAGAAGGGCCGAAAGGAGGATCCTGGAAACTATAGGCTGGTCAGCCTGACCTCAGAACCTGTCAAGGTTAGGTCTCGGGGTTTCTGCGGTCGAGATGACCCTGAGGTGTTGGAAAGTCTCTTTTTCCCAGCCCCGAGATTGAAGGAGTCAGGATTCTTCGGCTGTGGTTCTCAAGGCTGTTTATTCTTTGTTATCTTTAACATTCTTTCCTTGACCTGCTGAGATCCATTCAGCAGGTCAGACAGAGGCACACTGACCACCAAGTTGACACCAAGTTGAATGTGTGTTGATCTGCTAGAGGGTAGGAGGGCTCTCCAGAGAGACCTGGACAGGCTGGATAGATGGACTGAATCCAGTGGTTTGAGTGCGCCAGGTCCCGCACTTTGGCCAAAACAAGCTCCTGCACTTCAACAGGCTGAGATCAGAGTGTCTGGACAGAGGCCAGAAAAAGGGGCTGACAGAGTACTGAACATGAGTTAACAGTGAGTCCTAGTGGCCAAGAAGGCCAGTGGCATCCCAGCCTGTATCAGCACCAGAGTGGCCCGCAGAACCAGGGCTGTGACTGTCCCCCTGCACTCAGCACAGGTGACGCCACACCTTGAGTGCTGTGTCCAGTTCTCAGTTCAGGAAGGTCATTGAGTTGCTCAAAAGTGTCCAGAGAAAGGCAACAAGGCTGGTGAAAGGTCCAAAGCACAAGTGCTTCAAGGAGCAGCTGAGGGAGCTGGGGTTGTTCTGCCTGGAAAAAAGAGGAGCAGGGGAGACCCTATTGCTCTCCACAATTATTTGAAAAGAGGGTGCAGCCAGGTGGGGCTTGGTCTCTTCTCCCAGACAACCAGTGACAGGAGAAGAGGACACAATCTGCACCAGGGGAGGTTTAGGTTGGACATTTGGAAGAATTTCTTCACAGAAAGTGTGACTGGACATTGGAATGGGTTGTCCAAGGAGGTGGTGGAGTTACCATCTCTGGAGATGTTTCAGGAAAGACTGGATGTGGCACTTGGTGCTATGGTCTAGCTGACTGTAGGTTGCGTTAGGTCATAGCTTAGGCTCGATGATCTCAGATGTTTTTTCCAACCTAGTTAATTCTGTGATGCCTGAGGAGGCTGTGAACTCATGGGAGGCCCATGGAGACAGGAGTCCCCTGTCCTTGGAGAACTGCACCCTGTGGAAGAGTGACCCAGGCTGTGGCAGTTTGGAGAGGGACTCACATTGCAGCAGGTCACTGAGAGCTGCTGCTTGTGAGATGGACTCACATCAGAGAAGTTCATGGAGAACTGTCTCCTGCAGTGCAGGAGGGAAAGGTCCCCTCTCCCTCAGCAGCAGGAGAAACAACTTGTGATGAACTGACCATAACCCATAACCCATTTCCCATTTTTCTGTGCCATTGAAGGAGTAGGTAGAGTTGGGTAAAACAGAGGGGTGGGGAGGAAGGCATTTTTAAGGTCTTATTTTACTTCTTGTTATCCTGCTCTGATTTTTTAGTAATAAATTCTATTACTGTCTCAGATTGCACCTTTTTTTCCCATTGTGGTATTTGCTAAGTGATCTCTCCTGGTCTTTAGTTCAATTAATGGACCCTTCATTACTTTTTCTCTCCCCTGTTAGATGTCTAGCTCTGGAGAAAAGTGAGGGAAAATCTTCGGCTGATGCCAGGCATCCAGTCAGGATCAACACCCTACAAGAAGCACCACTCTTCTTCTAAGACTCAGCATCTTTCTCTATTTAAAAGATTATACAAACCATTGAAAAGTATATATACACTGCTTGAGTTTCAGTTTGCTGAGTCTCCAGTGCACATGCAGAGGCCAAATCATTTGAGAAAAATAAGTTAAATCCTTGCCACTTTCTCATCATATTTTTTTAATTCATTGGGAAAATTGCCTAATTAAAAAAGAAAAGGTGTGTCTTGAGTCTTTCTCAAATATGTTTCAAATGTGCAGCCTTAGTGCTCTGCTGTGGAAACTATTTCCAAAAATAAGGACAGATCTTCTAAATCCATGTTGACATCCATTAAGCAGATGAGCTGAGAAGCCCTGAAGTGCATTAAGATTTTGACTTCAGTGACAAGTTGGGTTTCAGGTGGTCTATTACCACATAAGCAAGAGAGATCAAGGCAACAACCGCCATGGCCTCTGAACTTGTGAATTACCATTCTAACACCAGCTCACTCTAGAGAAAACCAAGGATCATGCAGAACCTCCTTTCCACAGTGAGAAGCAGAAATATTTCCCACAGAATTTCTCCTTTAGTGTGGAAACCCAGGGCACTAGGAATATTTCTCTGTCTGCTCTGGGGTGCCCTGACCTCCAGGGGAGTGCTGACTTTGACCCTCATTCATGGAGGAAGTTTCCTACACTTCAAGATAGACTAGAATCCACAGAAGTGTGAAATAGATTATAGAGAGTAGTGTAGGTGTATCACTTGGTGAGAAATTAAGGGTTTGGGATTTTTAGTATGTTGTGGATGGAAGCAAGATGGAGGGCACAGGGCGTCATCCTGGGTTTCTTCTTCGCGCTTCTTCTTCCTCCTTCTTTGTTGGTTTGGGTGGCATTTTGTAATTGGGCAGACACATCTGCATGGCAGGCTCTGTGAGTTCAGTTATTGGGTTAAAAGGGAAAATAATCTAGTGTCAGTTCTTAACTGGATAGTTTAGTCTTAAAAGATCTTGGAACAAGAGATTGTTAGCCGTTTTGTGCCTGCTAATGAAAAGCTGCCCAACTCACAGTAGTGAGACTGTTTCACTGATAAGAAATAATAAACACCTGAGTCCAAACATGATCTACCATCTCAAGTGCCTTCAATCCAGACCCAGAGAAAGCAATACTTTAGCAATAATATTTCAGAATGCCTTGACATCCAAAGGCAGACACTGATTTTATTTCAAAAGCATAGCTATGAAAATAGTTGTTAATTAAAACAAGAGAAGATGAAAGTAAGTGTCTGGAAAGGTACAATGTTGACTGACAATATTCTTAGCTGTCCTTAGCAGTGTTATAAAATGCAGTGACAGGCAAGAACACAGCATCATGGTTTGCCCAAGGCACTCCTGGCCTCCAAACATGCAGTGTGCACAAGTTTTCAGACTACTACAGGGTTTTTTTCTATGATATCATAGGCATAGTGATAACTTCAAATAGATAACTCTCCACCTTCATTTTCTGAAACTAGTTTCACATGTTAAACCACAGAGTAAGTCAAGGATTACAGTCAAACCCAACCAGGGAAGGTTGGGCCCAAGGTAGGACAGAAATGAAGCATCAGTAATCTGAGGGGATAACTCTTAAATTTTCTTGCTGCAAGTGATGTCTAAATGCTGAATAGTATGTTAATGTTAAACTGGTTTCACAGAAATCAAACCTTTACCCCATAGACACAAAGCTTAATGTACTGAACAGATGATTTTTTTCACATCAGCTTTTTCTATGGAAGAGTTAGAAAAGCAGTTCTTTTTAAGACCTGTAAGTCTCTCTGATGTCTCTAAGATGCTTCATTAAAGATTTATTCCTATAAAGCTTTTAAAAAGACTGCATTGACCATAATCCATATGAGGCATTAACCACAGGGTTAATCAATGTTCTGAAACAAAGAGTAGTATGGCAATGTGATAGAATATCTTACTTAATTTCATTATTTAAATGGGGACCACAGACACCCATCAGATTTCCACCCAGCCAAAGAAGTGACAGAGCAGCTCTGACATCCTTAGGCACGGACAATGACAGAAATGCAAAACACTATTAATCTCACTCAGTTGACTGTACATACAGCTGCAAAGTACTGATTGTTTTTAAGTCAAAGGGTGACAATATTATTAATTTATTTTCAAAACATCTTAAGAACACCCAGCAAAAATATGATTGTCAAGTGAACACAGCAACTAAAAAAAAAAAAAAGGCAATGCAAAAGTCTACCAAGAAGCCTCTAGAAGAAATAGAAGACTAGTAGGACTAGAAGAACTAGTCCTCAAGGTTTCACAACTGTCCTCTCTAAAATGTTAATGAACACTCTTCTACTTGAATTTCACCAATCATTGCAATTCAAGAAAAAAGAAAAATAACTCCAGCCAATCTAGAGCATCACCTAGAATCTGACCCTCTGCTTTGGTCATGAAGCAAATTCTCAGAGATGGGTTGCATGACTGCACTTCACTTGCTCATTTCAGGAGCATTTTCTGTATTTTATTTATTGTGTAAGACATATGGCAGAGATGAAGCAAAGCTTCCCAAATAACAACATTGAGAAACTATTAGGATGATCATATACAAAAGCATGTTGAATAAATGATGCCTCTAATTATTTCTCCTTTTTAAGTTCTTAATGGTATTAGTTTTTATAAAAGACTGTAACACATTTTTCACGCAACAACTTCACTTGAAAAATTTATTTGAAATATCCCAGCAAAGACTAAAACATACTCACAGCACAACAACCATCAGTGAGCGAATTCTTGGTGCTTTATATTTCAATAAAACTTATCCTGGGAGGATATCCAGATTTTTTAAAAGCCAATTAATTTAGACTCTTGAATGAGAAAGGACTATACAATCATACTCTGGATCATAAAAGGTAAAATGTTCATCCAAGGACAAACAGTAGCAAATATTGAAAATCCATTGACTGCCTGGTTTACAACCTGTTCACTCAGCTGTACAGTTCCAGTATTTCATCCAAGATAAATAGCTATAAAATAACAGCATGCCCCAGCTGTTCTATACAAACTACAAATGCACCATTCAGCAGAACATAACCTGTTTCTGAAACTTTCAGTGTGAGGCCAGTGACAATGGGATCCCCACTTGTGAGCACAAGCACATGCAGTGCTTGGGGAAAGAATCAACCAAGAGCCGAGGCAGCGGATGCCGAGGCACTGCCAGCAGTCAGCAGCGTGCCTGCTCTCCAGCAAGCGGGTAAAGCACATACACAGTCCTGCACAGCTGGTACAGAGCTCAAAAGAGCTACTTTCCTGCATTTCCCTCACAACGTACCCTTCTTGTGTCCAGAGCAACAGAATATTCACAATGGCTGGTAGGAAGGACAGAGCTCCCATTCATTAAGCACAGCTAAGCTGTTGTATAACTCTGTTTTCACAAAAAAATTTTCAAAATTCCAACATAAGCAGCAAGAATTCTTACCCTCCAGAGCAGCTGTACTTGAAAAATATGCATATATTGCACCTCTGTATCAGTTTAAGGTCTGTCATTAATTTGAAAAGATTGTCTTATTTGTGATCCTAAAGATACACCCAAGAGAAAAATAAGGGAGACTATGCATAAACATCTTGAAATAGTCAGGTCTGAATTAAACCTTCCAGATTATATGGCGGGGGGAAGAAAGGGAAGGGAAGGAAAGAAAACAGAAAGCAAAAGAGGGGAAGGGAAGGGAAGGGAAGGGAAGGGAAGGGAAGGGAAGGGAAGGGAAGGGAAGGGAAGGGAAGGGAAGGGAAGGGAAGGGAAGGGAAGGGAAGGGAAGGGAAGGGAAGGGAAGGGAAGGGAAGGGAAGGGAAGGGAAGGGAAGGGAAGGGAAGGGAAGGGAAGGGAAGGGAAGGGAAGGGAAGGGAAGGGAAGGGAAGGGAAGGGAAGGGAAGGGAAGGGAAGGGAAGGGAAGGGAAGGGAAGGGAAGGGAAGGGAAGGGAAGGGAAGGGAAGGGAAGGGAAGGGAAGGGAAGGGAAGGGAAGGGAAGGGAAGGGAAGGGAAGGGAAGGGAAGGGAAGGGAAGGGAAGGGAAGGGAAGGGAACTTATCCCTGCCAGGGAAAGAACCAGGGTTAATTTTGCCCAGTCATTTCATCATTGCTTCATTTTTGAACTTCATTTCAAGTTCTTGTATAGCATAACTAATTGTCTGTATGTTATAGAAGACTTCCTTTAAACTGCTTTAAAATCTATAGGTATCACAGTACACAGAAGATCAGTATTGGAAATGCCAGCCTATGCTAATTTTATCAGAAATAGTGAGAACCATACCCTAGACAACAATCTGCCTTTTCTTGAACTTATTAGCAAAGCACATTAAATGCACAGACTAAAAAAGGACCAAAAAAAAAAAAAGGAAAAAGCCCAAAACAACACAAAACAAAACAAAACAAAACAAATAATACCTGGTGAGCTCTTCTTTAATCTTCAAGGGTTCATGTGGATAGAATTTCACTCTAAAGCACATGGTATATGGTGGATGAGCTGAAACATTAAAAAGAAAAAACATGAGAATCATAGAAAACAAACATTGCTTAAGCCACTCTGAAGGAGTGACCTTAAAGTCACTTACCAATGGTTAGTTTGGGCCAAGATTCAAACAAGGGCATTATTATATATGCTTTATTTTGGGGTGGTCTTTTTGGCAAATGATAAGCAGTAAGCGATGATAATACTACAAAATTGAAGAAACCATTTAGGTAATGAAACTAAAGACAGTAGAAGTATTTCTGTTCCCAGTATTTAATAAGTTTATAGTACCCAACTCTGACCAATGATATCAATGCCAGGCCTGATGTACAATCCTTCCAATACAAAAGAAAGAGGGGAAAAAGAAAGGGGAAAGGAGAAAGAGAAAAGGATCACAGTAACAGGAAATATTTCAATTTTGCAATCAGTGCCTCTCGGGCACTTCAATTTAGAGCAAAGTGCAGATCTACAATATTCTAATTAGTTTTAATATATTTTGGTCTTGGTATATTCTCAATTACACAGACAATTTTAAATTTCCAAAACCTTGAAGAGATTGTGCTTTTACAGCAGGGAAAGGGAAAGCAGAAGAAAAGGGCAAGAAAAAATTACAGAGAAAATCGAAGACATTACCAGGTGAAATAATTAATTTCTTTTTTAAATTGTAAATTATAACAGTAATTAGTAAGCTACTAGAACAATTTACTGTACCATCTTAAGCTCACCAGTTCAAAGGCTTGTATAAACTTCATGTGGTGATTTGTTCAACAATCATGATACTCTTCAAGCTACTCTGACTGCAGTATCTACGTGTATGCTGCAGTGTTTCAGAAACACATCCCTAGATATCACACAGTTCCATGTGATGTACAACAGCAATAGAAAATAAAAATTAGTTAAATCTTTTGTTATGGTTGGTATCTTTTGAAAGACTCAACTCTTCTTGAAGATAAAGGAATATTTTCTCCTTTTAAAATCTCACATTGTACTTATTTTAAGTACAGTCAGTTTCCACAAAAACTGCTGATTTAATTTTTTTTCCTTGTTTAAATAACCATTCATTTAAGACACAAGGAGGAATTTCAGAAGGGATGGGAATGGAAATATGAAAAATACAGGAAAAGAAAAAAGCAAGTAATCAACAATAAATAGAATAAATAGAAATTAAAGGGAAAATAAGAAAAAAAAAGAAAAAAATTAAGCCTTTGTTGTTCTCTAGAGATGGCTTGAACTTTCACAGTTTTCATATCTGGAAAAGCTGTCTGAAAGCTAGAGAAACACTCAGTCTGTTTTCTGTGGGCTTTGCTGTCCTAAATATGACTGCAGCATTGTCTTGCAGTGACTGCAAAACAGAAGACATTGTTATGTCTTAACTGCCCTGCAAAAGCAAACTAGAAGGTAAAGTGAATTCACTGTCCCAGAAAGGAAAGCATCCATGCAGAAACTCACTAAGGAGTATGTTGCCTGGACACAACAAAGGATAACTTAAGTAATCTTAAATGTTTCTGTCACTCTTCAATAGTCATGTTAAAACTATTAAGGGAGGAAAATTTTGGAATACTGTTCCAGTTTAAAAATGTGACAGGAGAGACAGCCTGTATTAAACAAGCAAGAGCTCTTCCCCTGGGGAGAACAAAAGAAAAAACCTCTCACTTTTAAATGTTTTGGCAGATTTAGAATTAGTTTGGAAATAGCAATGAAGACATAAGAATAGTTAATGCATATGTCTTCAGGGCCATAGCATATACAAGCCTACTGCAAGACTCCAAAAATGTACTGAATTTCACCCAATTTTCCAGATGTAAATTAAAAAAAAAAAAAAAAAAAAGGAAAATTTATCAGTGGTAAAAATAAATAAATAAAAAAGTTCATTCTGGCAGTATATGATAAACACATAAAAGTATCAGCTGCCCTGTATGCAAAGAGTATCACGGTGAGGAAATGATGGCATTCACTGCACTATAAAAATAGCCTACATTCATAGGAAAGGTTAAAGTAGGAAATGTTTTACTTGAGCAGAAGAACAGTATGTGACAGAAGTACACACCAATGCACAGGACATGCAGGGGATTTGTCAAGGCAGCTTAAAGGCTATTTCTCAAATCTTTTTCTAGACTCAAGCTCCTGTAACAATATTCCTCCTCAGCAGTGCAGCAATAATATACAAGTCTGCTGCAGCCTGCTAAGCCAAGATCCCTTCTCTATTGCTGTGCAAGAATGGAACAAAAACAACTTGCAATTTGAAATGGTAAAAAGAATATGAATCTATCCATCTAATTAATCTGTGGAGATAAAAGGGTTCCCTGCAATTACAGGAGAGCCTCTTTTTCTGTTCCTTACTCTCAGCTGGAAAACCAGCCTCAATGAACATTTGAATGGGGAAGAAGGGAACTCCCAGAGATATCCACTTTACCCTCCATCTTAATTTTAAGGTAGATCATAAGCCTAATGTTCTTCCAAACAGGCATTTGATGATATGTAAATGTTTAGCAAGGCCTTTTTCTCATACATTTTACCATACTGGGGAAACATGCATGAGGACTTCATGTTCTCTCTCTGATTTCTCATAGCGGAAACCAAGACAGGCATTGAATTTTATCAGCTCAAGAGATGTGATTGTCAAGCCAGATAATTTCTCAATTCCTTGAAAGTAAAATTACTTTTGACCACTTCCATATTAAAGTGGAGACATTAACAACAAACCTTCCCAAAATAGAGCAGAATTGCAGAAGCATATTTCATCAACACAAAAAACTATCAAGTCACATAATCAGTTTTTTAGTAGCTATTTCTTATAAGTCTTTTCTTTCAGAGGGTCCTTTATCTCTCAGATAAGAAGCAGCAGGCATAGCAAAATGCCTGAGGCTCTGTCAGAATTTCCTACTATCTGAGTTCACTTTCTCACTAAAAGCCATTCACAATTACAACGATTTCAAAGGACTTTATTGTGGAGAATAGTATTGACAGCAAACTCCGTTGAAGCAGAACCATCAATTTGCCAGTTTATATGCTAACAGTACGTAAGAGGTGAAAGAAAAAGTACAAATAAAATCATTTAAATTATGTTAAATGCTGAAACAAGTCATGATCTAAATGCTCATGAAGGAGCTACACACAGAGCATAGTTTTCAAGGCAACTGGCTGTATGTTTTCAAATTTTATTTCATTTACATTTAACTAAGATACAGTATTCTATGTACATCAAAAAGGAAGGATCTCCCTAAAGTACTCCCAAACCTACAACACCATGACAAGAACAAAGAGGAATATGGGAGATGCCTCCCTTGGTACAGAAATCAGTAAGTAAGGGACTGAGTCTCACATGAACTATTTTTAAGCACCCTACAAAAAAGCCCCACACATTTGTATTACCATTTTCTTCATAAAAAAAGAATCTGAAAAAAGAATAAAATATTTATGTGTGCTGATTTTGGCTGGAGTAGTGTTAATTTTCTTTGCAGTGGCTTGTATGGGGCTGTGTTTTGCATTTGTGTTGAGCACAGGGTTGATAATACAGAGAAGTTTTTCGTGCTGACACCCTGGTGAGGAGACTATGAGTGCATGGGAATTTGGGAGGAGACACAGACAGGATGGATGACCTCTGCCGACCAAAGGAATATGCCAGATGACATGTCATCATGTGCATTATATAAAGTAGGAGAAAGAAAGAGGAAGGGGAGACTTCTGGAGCAATTGTCTTCCCAAGTCACTGCTACATGTGGTGTGGCCCTACTGTCCTGCGGATGGTTGAACACCTGCCTGCCCATGGGAAGAGCTGAATGAATACCGAGTTTTGCTTTGCTTGTGTGTGCTTTTCCCTTCCATATTAAATTTTCTTTGTCATAACCACGGGTTTTCCAGCTTTTACCCTTCTCTCCAAGATCCTGATGGTGGGGGACTGAGAGAGTGCCTGCATGAGGCCAGTTGCTAGCTGGGGTTAAACACAACACTATGAAAGATGAAAATAGTTTTTAAAAGCTGTTGAAAAACTTGATTGAAATTTTACAAGTGTCAACCAAATACATAAAGATGGAAGATTCTCAGCTGATGCTTTTTGGAAAGTTTGTTTTTCACAATTTTCTTTTCACCAAGCACAAATGTTATGTTCTATAATGCACTGCACTGTCAGTGTACATGAACATCTGTACATGAATTACACATGGATATTGAAATCCAAAATTAGATGTTCAAATTATCTTCATAGTCCTGAGAATGCAACTTTGCAGAATACTTCCTTCATCTCTCCTTGTTGTTACATATTCTCTGAATTACAGATTACTACAAAAAGTTAGCGAAATTTAAGAAACAAACAAGCTAAGGGTTAGGGTTAGGGTTAGGGTTAGGGTTAGGGTTAGGGTTAGGGTTAGGGTTAGGGTTAGGGTTAGCAAGAAAAAATATTACACTCAAATAGTCTTCATGTTCACTATCTCTGCAGAAGCATCTCTGGGAAACCGTTAAGATGTACATAGTTGTTTCCATATGCCTGTTTCCTTTCCAGAAGAGTCAGCTCTTTATCCATATTCCTTGCTGAGCATTTTAAAGACAGGTAGCACGTTATTCAGTGTTTTTATGCATAAGGGATACCTGATCTATCATAAATGTCAAATTAGGGCTATCCCACATTGCACTCATTAGTTACTGAGCAACACAGGGCAAGGTGGATTTTTGTCAAGTGTTTATAATAAAGCTTAAAATGCTGTTATGAAATATTCATGAGGATTATAGAATACACAGCATTCATATTAGTGCCTGAAGGATCACACAAAACTCCCGTTGTATATGTATTTATGAATTTTTCATTGTATATGTGTATATGTATTTTTGTATTTTTGTATATATGTATTTTTGTATTTTTGTATTTTTGTATATATGTATATATGTATATATGTATATATGTATATATGTATATATGTATATATGTATATATGTATATATGTATATATGTATACATGTATATATGTATATATGTATACACGTATATATGTATACATGTATATATGTATATATTAATCTCACATTTGATTAAACTTTTCTTTACATTTGTGCTGAGATCAACCTGGTTCATTCCATCTCCTCTCAGGTTTTAGGACAGCATTAGAGATCATGGAAATTAATTGAAAAATTCCAATGACCTGATATAGGAGAACATCTTTGTAGCATTACTCTTTTAGATCATAGAATCATAGAGTGCTTTGGGTTTGAAGAGACTGTAAAGGTCATTGAGTTCCAAACCTTGCTGCCATGGGCAGGAACAGCTTGCACTGGACCAGGTTACAACCTGGCCTTGAGCACCTCCAAGAACAGGACACCTATTACCTTTCTGAGGAACATGTTCCAGTGCCTCACCACCCTCACATGAAAAAATTTTTCCCTAATATGTAATCTAAACCTACTCTCTTTCGTTTATGCAAGGCAACAAGAAAAACATGAAAATTTAGAATGCCTGCATGTCAGAGGAACAGAAATTATTCTGTCTCACTGTCATCAAGAACAAAACCCACAAAATATTTGGATATTTCCCACTAAGCAGGTTGCAGGAGAGCTGCATATTACTAGGCAGAATAATCTTTAAGAGTAATAAAAAAAAACCCTCAGGAGAGAAAGTGCATGGGAAAACTCTTCTTTACTTAAACATTAGTGCTGATGTGACTCAGGTTTTACACCGTAACATTCCTAGACAGAAAATAAGCAACAACATTGCCAAACAGAGAACTTTACTGTCAGCATTTGGGAGAGATAACAGTATACACAAAAACATGCCAAGAACAGAAGTTTCTTTTAGAAGTTCTGTATCCTGAACCACAAAGATACGGCTTCCTTGGGCAGCCTTCCAGAGAGTTTTCTGTCACACTGTTGGAAACACACTGCTTTCAGCTGCTGGTCACCAATTGGCTTCAATTTGTACAAACAAGACTGGCAGTGGTTCAGGACATTTCTCAGAAACTGAATTTTTCCCTTTCAGGCAAAATCAGTGGTAAAAATGGCTGAGGCACAGACTTACACTTCATGTTAAGACATAAACATTACAATGACAATGAAAAATACAGAGGTAGATGGTGAGACAAAAAAGATACCATGCCTTCATTCTTTTTGTGTGGCACCAGAAATGCATTTAAATATAGTTTCATATGTAATAAGACAAGATAGAAAATTTTAGACAATTCTTCCTGTCATATACCAGCTACTAAATATGAATTTAAAGCAATTTTTTCCAAAGCCAAAGAAATTGAAATTGTAGCATATCACACAAGATCCTATGAACACATCAGAGGTTCAAAGAAAAAACATCCTTTGTTTACAGACAGAGATGTACTGTTGCCAGATTATGAGTTCTCTACAACCTGATTATAGAGGGATTATGCCTGAATGATTAATGTACTACTGAGGCCCATGAAAGCTAGTACCTAATAAAATGTACACTAGAATACTTCTACTAGTCGAACTTTTTCTGCTCCAAATATTTGTCAATATTGAGCTGCATGAATAAATAGACTGAAAATCCTGCTGCTGCTGTGGTGGAGGAAAAGGGAATTCCACACAAATGATAGCTGAGCTCAAGAACAAAACATTTTTGAAATTTTTTCTGCACGTATGCAAGTGCTTCACAAGTTTACATAAATCTAAACATTGAACTGAATTTAGAACTTTTTGATTATCACAGAAAATTTTTCATTTTTTCCTGAATTTCTTAATGCAAAGAAATAAAAGGAAACTTCCATTTACTACAGTCACTGTGAATAGCTTTCTGCCACTACTTCTCCCAGGAGTCATGTATACATAACATATGTGCTATTAACCAGTCACTTCATTGCTTCAGTTTTTAGACTTTTCACCTTCTACTAATTCCAGTCCTCACTTGTGTCACCTGACACTGGAAAGTTTTGCAAGTGAGTATCAATAATTTCTTCTTCTGAGTTTAAATCTTTTCATAGTAAACCGAATATTTCTAGATCAACTATGAGTTAACCCTGTTCCTTTAGAAATTTTTTGGTTTTCTACCTTAATATAGCCTACTTTTAGAAACATAAGTCAAAAGGTTCTTGATGCCAAATTCATACAAAAAATGTCCTTGAAACCTGTGGGAGCATAATCTTCATGGATTCTACACATGTACAAAATATATATACATAGTTCTATTTTTTTTTCCTTAAAGGGTTATTGTAGCAACTGAAGTCTTTCTTCTGTGACATAAGAGAAAGTTAACTTACGCTAGTATTTTTAAATATAAGTTGCCAATCCAACTTTTTAAACGTAAATTGTTAATCCAACTTCTGTGTCCTAAGGCTGGTAAAAAAAATCCTTTGTTATCATCTCATTCTCTTTGGCAGTTGTTCTTAAGACGTTTGCACTATGATAAACAACCTCATGCTAGATGCATTTTATTTTGCCTTTTTGCTACATATTAATCTGTTTTTAGAGTTTTGATTAGGATTCTATCTCAAAAGCCACAGAAATCCTCTGTTGAGGCCATCAAATCACTACATCTACGGAATTCTTGGGCTATCATCTGTCACATCTATCTATGCAGGGAAGGTTGTTTTGAATACATCAAAACATTCTCAGCACATATGTTGGCAGAGCCCCTGCATGTGCTGCTTTGCAAAGTGCACAAGAGGAATGAGCCCTTATACTTTGTTGGGTAAAAGCAGTAACATAAATGCAGAAGATACATTCAGGAAACTGTTCTACTTTTGATAACACATTAGAAGGAAGCAAGAGATTCATATAAATTACAATTCTTATACTTTTTCTGTTCTTCCCTCTTTTCTTCCTTTACTAGCACTGCTGAGGAGAACAACTACATTCTAATTTGACTTTTTAAAACTTAAATAATTATTACTGGATAGTACTCCAGCTGGCTAAACACTACACATAAAAGTTCATATTGAATATGCCAGATATATGAGTATTGGCATTTATACACATGCATGCATATACTGTAGTATGGCTGCATTAATGGAAAAATTCCTTGAAATTCCTAGTCAACACCCAGTATTAACTGGTTTTGCATATTAGACAATCTCTTAAGCCTCACTACATTTTAAAGCAAATACATTATCTCCCACAAAAAGGCTCCTTGTTAAAACAGAAAACTGTATATGAACAATATGAGGATAAAATTCTCCTTCATTTTATAAGACAGAAGATAGATAGAGAGAGAGATAGATAGATAGATAGATAGATAGATAGATAGATAGATAGATAAATGACAGCTAAGACACAACTTCTAATGAGCCATGGCAATTGTCCAGAATTGCCAAATGAACTGCTGCATATAACCTTCTGAGTGCTAAAGCATTTCTGTTTCCTGAAGAGGTCTTCACAGTTGGACTATTTGATGGAAACCATAGGCCAGACAGCAACATTTCAATAAAATAATTAAAATAATGCAATCCTGGTTTAAAGACACTTTTTAAAATACTGATCTTAAGTTCCCCCCTACCTGTAGCAGAAAGCTCACTTCTTAGCCCACGGTACTTGAGTTTGCTGGACAGTAACATTGATCTCAAGCCAGTGTTCTGCATTTTCAGCAAGCAAGGGGCAGCAGAAAGAAGGATAACCAGAAAAGACCTAAAAGCAATTGCCACACACCATTTTTATTGCCATCTCCCAGTGGCTGATGGCATCTGACTGAAAATGAGAGCTGGGACATACAGGTCTTCTGACCAGATCTGCCGTCCCACGTCTGCTGGCCTCTGGCTGTAGCCATGGGCAGTGAGGAAAAGCTTTGATTGCAGAACACTGTAAGATGGTAAGATCAGGGTAGCATGGAGCTTTTAGGACTCCTTCATGTGCTGACATGAAGGACCTGTTTACACTGAGAAACAAATGAAGCTTATTCCAAATTACTGCATGGAAGCACAAGAAAACCTTCTGTTATTTAAAAATAAGTTTAAAAGCATGAGCTTTCAAGACTTACATTTCATTTGCTTGAAGATGGACTTGTTGGGCTCAAGCCAGTGCTGAAAAGACAAAGCAGAGAGCAGAGGTTAATATCAATCAAAAATAGCCTTGTAAATGTAAATGGTACCAAAAATGAGAAGTAGGAATTTTATTTCACTGAGACATACATAAATGAGAAAAACACCTCCGTAATGGAATTGTACTGTATAAGCATACTTGATATCACCAGCGCCTGTAAAATAGATGTAGTTGAGAATAGAAATAAGACAGATTTAAGGGACTACAAAGACATATTTAAGGGACTACAGACTGTAGTCCTCAGCTTGCAGTAGACATTTTAGTCTTATACTTTTAGACGTTTTTTTTCCAGAAGAATGATCATATCAGACAGTAGGAAAGACTATTCAGAAACCTTAACACTGTCTCTTCATTGGTGTTGTCTTCTATGCTTCTTAAAACTAAAGGACGTCTAAATACTATATCTTCAGTCACAACACAAGCAATTGTTCTCTTCTAGCAAAAACTAAAAATCTCAAGGGAAAATGATTGCGCTTTTCTGTTCACAATAACCTAATCATAACTAATATACAGAAGAGAGGTATGGATGCTTATTAGTAGGTGCATAAATTTACAGGAAAAGATGCTTTTGGCAGGAAAATAAGTAAGGCTCACACTTTAGTTAAGAGCCTTAGCATATCCCCTGCTAGCACTAGCTGACCTGCTCAGGAGGATGTTTTGTCAGACAAAAGAACATGCTGATATTCAAGTGCCACTTCAGACCACAGCCAGCAGCCTTTGTATTAGTATTTTTCATTTAAGCAAAAATCTCCACAGTAAAATGAGATTTGTGCTGTGGAAGCAGCTGGTCGAAAAGCACAGCATTCAACACTGGAAGGCCTTGCACTAAGGGGTTTCATTTTTAACCCTTTCATTCTAGCCCTAAAACCCTTTGGTCAACTGCAAAAAGAAAATGTAGCATTTATTAAACAATGTCCAATACTTAAAATATTGGATCCTAAAACATGGGCTACCATTTCTCTTCATAGCCTGTAGCAATTCTACTACAGAGAAAGGCCAGGGGTAGATATTTTGTAGGGGTTGTTAATATCTGACAGAAAATTATTACTTTAAAAATTATGACACCTCAAGAATTCAGGTGCAGTCAGGATAACCGCCAATCAGTTTTCTGAAGAGAACTTTTGAAAAAACAAATACCATTGAATGAGCATTTTTAGTATCTGTGGTTTATGTGCTATGGTTGCTCAGAAACTCACACACAAATAGTCTACAGTAGTACTGGAGATAAGCCCGGCAATGTATTTCTATTTGAAGTTCGCTTATCACTGAGAGACTGATATGGAACCCTGGTACAAAGAAAACAAAAGCCAACAACTTCAAACTTCAAACAACAGCCACAACACAACAACAACCCTCCAACATTTCTTTACCTATTCTGTCTTCCCAGTATCTCTCTTTTTAGGGGAAAAGATGAAACATAATTGAATCAGCAATGACGGTTTCACTGAGTTATCAGAAATATCTAGCTCATTTCATTCTTTTTTTAGATAATACACATAAATTATTTATATGTTTCACTCTGAATAATGGGGGCTGAGCTTTGCTCATAAAAAGATAAAGACAATCTGATTTAAGAATTCTTATACAGTCTGCAGTGGTTTAGAGGTACATAATCCAGAATGAATTCACAGATGGGAAACCAAGACAAACCAATATAGAAGTCCACTTTCCACAGCCCCACCCCACATCCACCAGGATCAGGTCAGTCCTAGATGAAGATTGAGACAGCAAAAGGGGACCTGGACCGTGAGCCATGCTGTACTGCTCCCAGCAAACTGAAAGTTAAGAGTATTCAAGATTTTCATCTAGCAGACACACAACACGATTTTCTTGATATTTCTTTTTGAAATACCAAAAAGAAGTATCAGCACAGACTGGAGTATCAGCACAGACCAGATCAGCATTTAGAACTGCTTGGAAAAGTTAATTACCTATTACAACAAAGCAGTTAGAGATTAAAAAAAGCAAATTTGCAAATATGAAACCCTGATATCAATCATGTGAATAGTGAAAGAGGGGAAACATGGAAATTTCTCAAACCCCCAGGTATGCAGATTTACCTAACATTTCCAAAATCAAACGTGTATCACTAAGACCCAACCTACATGGGTTAAAACAGATTGAAAAGACACCAAGCAATTAAGCAGTCTAGGCTTTCACATGGAGGTCATGGAAGTGACAGGCAGTTTCTACAAGCTCAGATTTCTGCTGTGATCTTCTGTTGGTGGAAGATTGCAAACGTGTACACAATTCAGCTGAATCTTCCAGAAAACAGAGGAGTTACTTCATAATTTGTGGAGTCTTTCAAAGACACAGCAATTAGGTGCTTAATGCTCTCTGACTGTCAGGGGAAGATAAACACCTAGTCATTGCTAATATTTCTGGAAATAGCCACCCCAATATTTGTTTGCATATTTCAATTTGAGTTTTAGGAAAGATTTTCCCCTGAGTACTTATCTTTCAGCCTTACAGCATTGACTATTAATAATTAATACCTGTGCCTCATCTCTACTATACAGTATCCAAGCCATATTTATTCCCAGATTAATTAGCTGTTATAGTAAGGAGGAGATTTAGGTTCCTAAAAATTAATCAAGCTGTTTCTGCAGAAACTTTATATTGAAAAGTATTTGGTTTTCCAAAATGCTTTTTGCATGTAGTAATATTTTTTTAACAACTTCCATGAAAAAAAATCTTAGGTGAATGAAAATATAACACCTCAAGTTAGCTTCTAAAGATAAATTTTAGAAGCATTTTAAATGTTCAGCTGCAAAAAAGTGTCACTAATTCACATGTCACACTGCCTTGCAAGAACAGGCCACAGATGTTTTCAACTGTTCATTGCAATTAGTTATTGTACCCTTTATTGTAATAAAAACCCAAAAAAATCTACTCAGGTATAGAACTGAGACAATAATCTTTTATTTCTTTACTAGCACTAAAGTGTGCAAATCAGGGAGAGAAAAGAACTCCAGCAATTTTAAGCAGTTTCATCTCTGTCTTGTGTATTTGACATTGTAGTCCACAAAGGCTGCTTTAATTGAAGGATGGCCTACACCTGCAACGCAACTTGATTTTATGTGTGATAGTAGCTAATGATCACTAGAAATTATTCCTGGAGGAGCTGAACTTCTTGTTTCATTGAAAGCATGTTAGCAACATGGTTGCTGCCCAATGGGGAAGGAAATACTTTGATCCTAATCCTGTTAACACATTGCCAAGCATTCTGAGAGGAGATTGATGTTCAGCACTACTCATTTCTAATCTCTTTTCCACAAGAGGTTTCAGTAGCTGCTATGTATCTCATGGGTCAGACAGGGGCTCTCACAGAAAACAGAAGGGTGAGAGAAAGATACATAGAAATCTTGAAGGTCAGTCACGGGACAGCTAACAAGTCTTGGTGCTTCAAGTGCCAGTGGTGCGTAAGCAAACTCTCACAGATATCACTTTTGGTGCTGGATCCTAAAATATGCTGAGCATTGCCTTCTGACTAAGATTTCATTGCAACTGTATGCTGCATTTCAGACTAGTGCAATTTTTGCTTTGTAAATAGAGCCTTCACCTCTGATCAGCCCTTAAGTGGCGCTGAGTAGTCATTAGCGAGGCCAGGTGTGTTCTTGCTTACCCACAAATGCTGAGCAGCTGATGTGCTATCCGCTTTCACAGCAAAAGCTCAGGGTGAACAAGGACACCCTGCAAGGGGAAAAGCACCATTCTAGAAACTCAGTTTAACTCCACAAACACTGATATGCTTTTGGTAAAAAACACTTCAGCCTGTTTAGACCTGTTTCAAATAAAGCCATTCACTGAGAAGGTCTGAGAGGGCCGAGCTTTGTCTTGATCCAGCACAGGGTTAAGAGTTCTAAATAAGAAGCTGTGAGGAAAAAGGAAACAATGATACAATCAAAGAATGGCGTGGGTGGAAAGGGACTTTAAAGATGATTTTGTTCCACCTCCCATTCCATTGACAGAGACATGTGTCATAAGACCACATTGCTCAGAGTTTCATCCAACCTGGTGTCCTGGTTTAGGCCTTGAGCACTCCCACGGATCGGCCATCCACAGCCTCTCTGGGCAACCTATCCTAGTGCCTCAAAGCACTGGCAGCAAAGTAAAGTCTCATCTCTTCCCAGACTAGAGCCTTTGATTAAGTCTCTGTGTTTGGAAGAGGAGCAGTCAGGAATGGGCAACTGAAAGTGGCCAAATACTGTGAACACTTAAATTTCATTCAGCAAGCAATACTTTGCCAAGTGCTTGGATTTGCATACAGTAAAACAGAATCTGAAGAACCTGCAGGTTTTACAAAACTACTTCAGGCAAGGGCTGGACTGGAAAACTTTGTTTAATTGACAGAAAATAGCAGGAGAATGGAGATGTGAAATACTGCTAGAAAATTAAAAGAATAATTAATTTTATTGAAAACTCCATATATTGAGCTTGAAAATAAACCCTATATTAATCTTGAAAATGAATATATAATGTTTTTCTTGAATGAAGAGCAAAATCAAGGTAAATTTGCTTTAGCTTCAAATAAGGGACTTGCATAGGGACTGCCAAAAAAAACCCCAAACCAACCAATCAAACAAACAAACAAAAACAAACAAACAAATACATATCCAAAGCTCACAGAAGTTCAGACAGGGCAATTGATTAGGTGACAGGCAACTCTTACAGGCACAAGAGATGCCAAAGGACCTAGGGCATAATGTGTGTCTCCTTCGTCATGCCCTGAGGCCAGCACTGCTTTCTCATGGTTTCAAGAACTTTTATATCAAGAATATTGACATTGTTCTGCCATAGCAAAAGAGCTGCTTCTCTGTATTTTTGCCAAAATCAGAGCACCAATGTTATTTAGTGTTATTTTTGCCAAAATCAGAGCACCAATGTTAATGAGGTAGAAGCAAGGTACATCACTATCACAAACATTTATCTGGTCCAGAAAAGGTAGTCACATACACTGGAGCAGAATCACCAGTTCAGAATATGATTCTGAACTGGCAAATTTCCAAATTATCACTGCTGTATGTTGGAACTTATCCATAGTCTCTACATCAGCTGAACATCTGGCCATAAAATCCGCATATATTGATGGATGCATGAGCCACCACATTCTCACAGAAAACTGGTTCACAACCAATGGGAAAAAATCTTAGCTTTTATCAATATATGATAATATAAAAGGATTTCGTTTACAAATTTACTAATCTTCACACAAGATATTTGGTTAGTAATATTTCTGCTGAATTAAATGTATAAAAATGTATATATTCTCTTCACATTATTATTCATTTCTGTCAAATTTTTGTTTAGTACCTAAATGCAGCTCTACTAGTAAAAGCATGATGCCATTTAACTCAGCACTTAGTCTCTGAAAATGGTCTGAAACAAGCACTTAGAGAAAGAACAAGAGCAATAGCTCCCATTGTGCTCAATGGGCTGCCAGGCTACATTAAAATTCATTTTAAATCTTTGTAGGCTTTAAACAATTTGTCCAAACTCCAATTTTTAACACTTCTTTCAAATTCATGACAGCTACAATGAATTTTATTACTGCCTATGGTTTTCTAAAAATTAATTCTCAATGCCTGTGACTTTACACTTAGTTTACTTTAGAGTGTCTCAGTTCTCAGAATTACAGGCCAACTTTTCCCTGATCAACTTCTCCAAGTTATTTTACAACATATTCTTCTCTCTCATTCACTTTTGCTTACTCTCTGACTCTCTCTTATTCATTCTCTCTCACTCACCTCTTTTCCTAGACATATTATTTTTTACTCCATCTCTGGATGAAATCCATTTCTATTAGATATAATTCTCACAGCCTTCTTTGCTCCTTTTCCAGTTCAATTATTTTGAATTTACATGACCTGAACAGCACACAGCAAGCAGCATTGCAGCAAAAGTTCATGCAAATGCAATAAATTTTGTGATAACTGTGCCCTGGAGCAGAGGTTCGTATGCATGGATAAGGATTAAGATTTTTATTAACTTATAGCTCAGTTACTCTGGGGTTCTGCCCATAATACTTCTGTTCTACTCCTTTACAGAGACTGGAGTTCTCCCAGACTGGTCTCTACTCCTTACTGTATGGAGTATTGCAAGTCCTTAAAAACAAAACTTCATTAAACTGAGGTTGCAAGTTGTCTAATGTGTCTTTCTTCCAACCTCCACCACTCTCATGTGGGGACTAGGTACACATTTTTGGAAACATGTATCAAATAGCTGCTCTTGCTAAAGCAGAGATCAGCTGCACTCAAGATTTGATGACCCTTTCCCAAGGTCCCTCTGATGAGGAAATGCTGTACATTTTGTATATAGCTCCCATTAAAAACAGAACCATTACTTCATGATAAAGAAATTAATTACTAATGGACCAGAGATGAATTTCCTTTCCTAGTAAATACTGGCACAATGCTAAACTACTTAGGTTGTAAGATTAAACAAATATTCTGCCCAGGTCAATTGTAAGTGATACACTTTGGTGTAAAAATGAGTCTCCTCACCACCCTTACTAGTAAAATAAATGAAATAAAATCTGATTTTAAAAAAAACCTATATGTGTGTCACCCAATTTTCATCATATTTAAGCTTGAAAGCAAAATGAGAATTTTATCTGCAATAGTTCTTTAGGAAGGAATTAGCAGGCATGCCGACAAATCCATAGTGCCCAGTGTCACCCTCCTATCAAAGCAGCAAACCAGGCTCTATGCTCTGGGAAAGTCAGAAAATTCCAGTGTACTCAAAGCTACCACTCAGGATCAGCTGCATAGAGGGAGTGTACTCACAGAGTAGTTCCACTAATTTGAAAGCTTTACTTTGATACACGCACAGGGCTAAAGCCACTGCACTGCTCTGCTACTCCCAGACAGCCCTGCAGTACACCCACATGACAAAGCATCTTAATGCTTAAGGGTGATTATGATTTCAGACATCTCCACAGTGACAGCTAAGACTTCACAATTGCTTCAAGGTCCTACAAAGCCTTTTCATGGCATTTCCAACCTACACCATGGGTAGCTCCAAGGTATTTCTGTCTAACTACCATGCCAAACTTCCACTCTCAAAAACAAAATCCCAAGCATTGGGCCCAGATTGATTGACTGGGAGTGAAAAAAGAAAAAAAAAGGAGAGAAGCATTTCCAAGTTTAAATCATTGCTCACCTTGCTGAGGTGCCCTTCTGAAGGGACTTAAAGACTATCTTTTACCACACTAGAATTTTTCAGCTGAATCTCCCCTTGCACTCAAGAACAACAGCCTTTTTCAACAAGAAATCCGCTCTAGAGAAGATGCTGAACAGCAGCTTCCCTCTCTCATCCTATTCTCATCTTGTATCAGTCCAAAAACGAAGATGCTACACAATAAACCCAGAGAATTAGCCATTCTGCATTTCCACAAGCGTGGGAGGGTGACAATTGGCCTCAATATGGTATCGAGTATATAGAAAGGTACCAGGAATAGTTCCTTCAGCAGGAGAATCAGTAACAGCTGGTCCAGGCATGGTTTCTATTTGAAACTGTTAAAAAGCACAAGCTCCAAAATGATTGTTCCTGTGTTCTTACAGTGTATCTTACAATGTCTCAATGTCTCTTTATTCTCTTGAGATCTCCTGGGCTGGGTTTGGTCTTCAGTGTTTTCCTCAGTAAGAAAAATAACAGGGTTCTATCCACCAATGTGGCAGCTTATCTTCATGAACCCATAGAGGAACTTAATAATGAGAACTATATAGAATCATAAAACTATCAAAGCTGGAAGACACCTTTAACACCATCCAGTCCCCTCTTTCACCCAGCACTAGCAATATAACCCTTAAATCACTAAACCACAAACCCAGCAACAGATCCAGACTCCTCTTCAGCACTGCCAAGGATGGTGACTCTATCACCTCCCAGCGAAAGATATTTCCTGACCACCCTAACAGTGAAAAAAATTCCCTAATAACTAATCTGAATTTCCCCTGTCTCGTCTTAAGGCCATTTCCCCTGGTCCTCTCCCTGCTGGCACAGTAGAGGAAACCAGCTCCCAGCTCACTACACCCTCCTTTCAGGGAGATGTGGAGCAATGTACTTGCCCTTGAGCCTCCTCTCCTCCAGACTAAACAAACCCAGATCCCTTAGCCATTCCTCATAAGACAGGTTTTCTAGTCCTTTCATGAGCCTTGTTGCTCTTCTCTAGACACTCTCCAGAACCTCAAAGTCCTTTTTAAAGTGAGGGGCCCAGAAATGAATGCAGGACTCAAGGTGTGGCCTCACCAGTGCCAAGTTCAGATGCATGATCTCTGCCCTGGTCAAATTTGACCAAAAGTAGCTTTAAATGTTACTACAGTTTAGAGTCAGAGAGAAAGGCAATATGATCCCACATAACTGTCTCAGAAATCCACATGAGAAAGTTAACAGTTAATATATGAACACTAGGAACTCCTTTGTTCTCACTATCATTAGACATAAAACAGCATACCACAATTTACTGCATAAAATTAATACACCACTGACATTTTTGAATCTCACTAAGGCAAAGTTTCCCCAAAAGACTATCCAAATGCGACACTAAAAGGTACAACACGGTGGAGAACCTACGGATTTTAACTCCTAGTTCAATTTGATTTTATTGTCACTGTTACTCTCCCATAGATATAAAAGAAAATACAATGCTACTTCTGTTAAGAATGTCATCCAGAGTTTGTCTGGAGTAGAATATGGAAAACTATAAAAAATTTTTTAAAGTTTATATATGCTCAAAAAAGTTTAAGTATGTCCAAAATATACACACATGTTTGTTCATGTAGGAGGAAAGGATTATTATAAAAGTGGAGTTGGGGAAGGAAGAAATATATATTATTACTTATTTGAAAAATAACCTATAAAAACACCAGCTGTTTTCCTGTATTTCAAAGTTTTTTTGACATAATTAGCTCAATTTTCTACATTTTTTCACAGTCAGAAATTCTGAATGTTCTAAACAGAAACCTTGAAACATTTAATTTTAAACATCTGAAATATTGAAGCAATTCATTTTTTAACTTCTCAAACTCAATCAAACATTTTCATACTCCTAAGTCAAAATACTACATTTTAGTAGCATACTCTACATTTAGAAGATATTTTGGATTAATTAAAGCTGGTATTTTTGCCTGCTTGAGCTCCCTCATTATAAAACAAAAGGACTGCAAATTAGCTTTCAGAGCAACTATGGAACCCTTGCACAAAAAAAATTAAATCTTAATAAAATGGAGGCAAGCATGACTGCTAGACTAAATGCCAGTGGCATAAATCTGCATAATATTTCATATATATGTGTGTGTGTGCGTACACTGTATAATAATATACTATTATTTTGTATATCACTATTCAAAAAAATCAATCAAGAATAATTCACTAAAAGCCAGAATTAAATGCATGATTTTGGCAGTTTCATTTGGAACCAGTGATATAGTCCATTCTGTGCAAGCACAGAGACTATGCAGTCAAATATAAAATTCTGCAACATAAGAAATGCTACAACAGAGGCATTTAGCATTTCCAAGAAATTCAGCAAAGCAACACCCATTGTGTGCTATGTACATCAGAATCAACAATAATCCTCCTGAAAAAGTTATGCTTTCTTGTTTCAGCTCCTATTACATGTTGTTTGAAAGAACAGTCAGAAGATGGTGCCTAGTCTCTGTCTTTGACTATATTTAATATAAACTCCTTCCATAAAATTATAGAGAATTCTCCCAAAATTATTGACCAACCTGGTGAAAGATTTTTCCCCACTGCCTCCATTAGGACTATCTCAGACAGTGCGGCTGTCACCACTGTAAGAACCACCTCCCTTGCTTAAACATTTTTTTTCTTTCTATTTTACACTCTGATGTATGTATAACCCTATCTTCCTAGCCTTTGATTCCTGCACTAAAAGGGTGTGTTCTTCTTAGAAGCATCTCAGAAACAAGCTCTCCACTCTTTTATGCTTCTAATACATCTTATCCCCTCCTTCCATCTTCAGTTAAGTTGATCTTTCCTGAATACAGATATCTAGATCAGAGCAGCTGAGGTCTCATTAGAGCCTAATGATATTAATACCTTCCCGCAAATACAGTCCTAAGAGGCAAACAAAGTGTCTGTTACCATAGCCACGCCATGCACTAAAACCAGACTAGTCAATAGTCACTTTATTCATTTTCCCACATCCCTTTATTTGTCTCTGGGACACTGAAGTACATTGTCACACACATTATCAACTAGCATGACAGCATGAACTATCGCTGCCATCAAAGTAGTTGTGCTTGGCCAAACCACAAGGTTTAAATTCAGAAAGCAGTTGTTGCTGAAATCCACCTACTGGTCTTTGCTGGGCTACTGTTTGTGTTCTGTGACACATCTCACCAAGCCCTAATAATTTACTGTGGAAAATGTGTGTCTCTTTCTCTTCATTGGGACCTGTAAGAATTCCACTAAGTCTTGGCAATTTCTTCGACCAAATTACAAATACTCTTTGGAAATTTCTTCTACAGAACTATAAGTACTCATACCTGTACAGTGGCTACAGACATATGACATTTCTCCTGTGATATTATACTTGCTATAGCTTATCTCTTTAACCACATAACTAGGCAACTACTGATGGATTTTTGTTAGATGAATTCCAGGCATGTAAACTCACAACTGCTGAAATAAAAACAGTGAGGAAAACTGCCACATACCTCATCAATTCAAAACTCTAATTTCCATAGATTTTTAGTGAGCTGTCCTGGTTTTGGCCAGGACAGAGTTAACTTTTTGCAGTAACCATGAGGTGGCAAAGCCTGGAGCTATGTGGGAGTGTCTGGGTTATCATATATTCACGTCATTGCTAGGGTGCACAAGTAAGGAATTCTTGGACTTCCAGAAAGCTGTTTGTGACAATATAAGGTACTGAATATAAAAATAGCTTATTTTAATGAATTGTTATGTAAAAGAATGTACACTGCTTTCAACTCATCAATGAAGCATTTAAGTCTGTACAAAGAAGGGTCCCTTATAAATCTTGTCCTAATTCATGACAGAATTTAAAATAAAGAAATAGAGAGACGTTATTGATATGCTTGAAAACATGACAACAATTGTGAATCAGCATTTAAAAACACATTTATGGAAATTCAAGTTTTGTATGTCTGTTTAACAAAATCCAGCTGAAGACTGGACCAGTTGGTAGTGGTCCAGACTATAGAGAATAGCAACAGTATTCTCTAGTTGTGGGATAAAAAGGAAAATGAAAACACAAAATTTTTTAGGTAAGAACTTACTTTTTTTCAAATTGTCTTGTGCTGCTAAGCAATGAAAAAATTTAGCTTCTGTAGAATCTTCCTACTATATTTAGCTATACTACGAGATGTAAAATAGCAACTGTATAGCCATGATGGATAAGACAGTGCAGCAAATTAACTAACAATATAGCTAACAGCTCTTTGAAATGCGGGAACTACATACCGTATGATATAATGGGCATCACAATCACTTCCAGGTTTTGGAGTTCTTTTCTGAAGTATCACTGTTTTAAAGTATTTTGACAAAAATTTGGTTTTATTTAAAAGACCCTCTTTACTTCCGTTAAGTAAAATAACTTTTCTGTAGCTTTTTTGAGTGACTGTCAGAGAAACACCCAACAGAAGTAAGTATTTATTGAGTTTTACTTAATTATAACCCAATTATTAGCCCAACCTAATCTCTCTATCAATTCCAAACAGGTGAATACCTCTACAACTTTTATGATTGTGAAGAATTAAGAACACTGGTGAAAATAACTGCTAATTGTTTTCACTTTAAAAGGGGGATGCAATGGAAACTATTTGGTGTAGCTTTGCAAAGCTTTTGCAATTCTATAAGATTGAGCTGATGGTGATAGCCCAACTCCTGTGATTTTTGACAAAACTAATTAAGGTGTAGTAAGAGGTATCCAACCAAATTATTATTTTTTTTTTGTTTTCAATCACAGAAGCTTCAAACTGGTAATTGCTTCCAGAGATTAAATGTACCCAAGATATTTAAAGTCACATATCTAAGTCTTAATACTGAGACCAGCAGGACAACATGGTGAAGACGCAGTTCCGAATTTCAGTACCTCAGGACTTCTGCTTTCTGTGTTCACCATTTGCTCATACGCTCATACAATAAAAGTCCTCTGAAGCCATGTGAGGGTAGCAGCAGCAAATCACCTATAAAATACAACCTGCAGAACCACCTAACACCTAGGAAGGATGTCTAATTGCTGTACACAAAAATGTCTACAGCACAGGCCTGAGAACTTTATTGCAGAAATGTAAAGATGCTTATAGGGAGGACCAGCCTGAAGAACCCCCCAAAGCTTGACAAATCACATCTGTTTTCTGTATTATAGACTTAAGTCCATGTATCCTGTGATGGGTGAAACAGAATGACTGGATAGGATTTCTTCTTACATATTCCAAAAATCATACACTAAGAGAAAACTAAAAATCCCAAATTCCAGCACACAGTCAGAGCCTAGAGCTGCTCTGTGCTGACTCAGAGTCATGCCTATAGATTCTTTTCTAGTTTAAGTGACGAGAACTACACAAATCAGAATATATAATAATATAGTAATAGCATGATAATAAATACATTAAGTGAGGGGGAAATTAATTTAATAATGCCCCTTTAGGAACCTTACAGATTACAGCCTGAGTACAAATCCTCAGAGATACACAACTTTGCATCAGAACACACATTCTTACTAAAAAAAACTTCAATTAACTTTACTTTAAAACAAATTTAGTCAGAGATTATATACATACCCTCTGCTTCTCAGGGTCAACATATCGAATGCCAAAATAGTCTTTTTCCAGCAAGCTGTAATAGTTGCAGATGTGATCGATAAGAAACTGACCCTTGGTTTCCCTCTGTAAAAAGATAAAGAAATTATACATTATGTGAATCTGCTGTCTACAAATCTATGCAAAGTGTCAGGGAAAATGATACGTGAAATTTGCTGTTATTCAGATGAGGACAAGAACTTAACTGTTTATCGTCTCTATAAGACTCAAGAGAGTAATGATCAATACACTCCCTGCACACTCATAGATTAGTTAAGAAAATATCATTACTACTCCTACCTCAGGAAAACTCATGCTGCTCTAATGGCTACACATTTATGAGACTTAATTTGCTACTAGCAATCATATTTCCACAGATGCTATAATGGCATAACATTTATATACAGAATTTCAAAACCCTTTGTGGTTTTTTTATCCTCTCAAATTTGAAAGCAGATCTGAATGTGAGTACTCTATTGGATGTTTACATAGTGCCCATAGCAAAAGAGGTCTGATCACTAATTCCCTCCATTAAGTCAAAGTTACAGTATAAAGAACAAATGCCCAAATGACTGAAAGAGAAGTTTTCATCTTTGTGTTGTCACTGGGTAACCACAGCCAAATCTTACTGTTACACATGATATTTAGCTAACAATCTCATTCTTTCTTTCTGTTTTCTTCCATCTCAAGAGTGTGAGTTTATTCTCATTTATCTGACGCCTAATATGGAGATCCTACATGAGTTTTCACATTTCCTCTGATCCAGCTAATGTGAAGGTTCATGTGGGTTTTTTTCTGAAATGTGATTTGTGTCAGTATTAGCATGGGACTAAAGCTGTTTTCCTGAAATAGTCCCTTTCAAACAGACAATGGTGCTTTACTACACAGTGGTGTAGGTCTCTACATTTTTTCCCTCTATGTGTTCACTCTCATCCTGCACTGAGACTTCTCTGCTGCAGACCAGGAGTCTCTACCCTTTGCTGACATGAAACAATTTGAATTCAGCTCTTTAATGTCTACTGAATAGAAACTACACAGGACATGAAATCACTTTATAAAAAAAAAAAAACTACTTAATTGTTTTTCTCCAAACTACTTCCTGAAAACTTTAATGCTATGCCTTGTTCAAACTTTTTTTTAAGAATTTAAGAGGTACTTTAAGCTGTAAAGAGCATGGCAAGCAAAATTGAAGGGACAGCATCTATATATCTCATGGTACTTTATGAGGCTGGGTATTGCTAGCATATTCACTTTGCACAGAAGTAGCTGAGCCCAAACCAGCACCATGCTCTAAAGGGCAGAGGAGGTGATAGCTTGGGCACCACCACTGTTTGGTGAGATCTACTGCTTCCCACAGGAAAAATGAGGCATGCTAAAGACTGGAGAGTTAGAAAATAATACAATCTGTGAACTAAATTTTTGTTCTCTTATCTTTACAATTAATAAGGAATTCTCATGTAGATACAGTTGCTTACTTTTTGGTCTCCATCACGCAACAAACAGATAACTAAATAAAAAACACCCTCAGTTAAGGCCCTGACAAAGACATGCATTGCCCTTCTGTATGCTGAGGCTCCTGCAGATGTAACCTTGCCTGCCATAAGAACCTCCTCTCTTCCCAAATTCACTTCCAGCCACAATGGAATTGCCAATTTCTCTAGAGATTTCCTTTTCCTAGGAAGAGGAAAAGATGTGGCCATCTCTGTTTCCAATGCTACTGTGTAAGCCATCTGATTCCCCTACTCCTATCTGTCTCCACCTTTTATCCCTTATAAACTTCAGTCCTGCACTCTTCCATACTCTCCTACTTGCCTGGAGATATCTCTGCCTTGTCTGCACATGGCGCTCCCATAATTTTTTTTCGTACTTTTAAACAGCCTTTGTCGAAGGATGTTAGCACATTTTGTCTGTTCAGTTTGTGCTTATGCATCCCCATGCTTTGCACTCTGTATTGTTACCTTTTCCCATGTAACCTAGATGCTACAGGTTTCCTTCCAGCCTCAAGCCATTAAAGAATCAACTTGTTTACTGTTAAGAGTGGGTACATTCACTGACATCTCTTGGGGCTGTACCCAGTTACAAGTATGGGCATCCTGGAGACAACATAGAGAACGCTTTCCTCAAAAGGAAAAGTCCTATCCAAGTCTGAAAAATACAAAAGGAAAACTGTGACTCTCCCTGTGGCTAACAAAAAAAAAATCTTCATCCACTAATGCAGCCATATTTCAATTAACTGCTTTCTAACTTAAAACCTTGTAAGTGTCTGGAAAGTTTTGTGACTATGAGAGACCATCAAAATATTGACAAAATTGCACAGTGACATTTCATCACAAAGGCAGTAGGGGCAATTACAAACACAGATGTGACATTTAAGTTGCATACAGTTTTCAACTAATCTACAGCAAATTAAATTGGACTGGGAAATAACAGCTATTAGATGACTCAGGTACAATCAAACATGAAAACAGATTTTACTGGCAACTATGTACAAATGAAATCCATTTTTTAAAATACTGGAAATGGGGAAGCCAGACTATCCATATTTTCATCTGACAAATTTAGAGGGTGTATCTGTGTTCTGGCTTGGCTATATGATGCTTGCATGCGCTAAACCAGGACACACTGGAAGAACAGTCAGTAATACAATCTTCTACAACAAACTACTAGGGCTTCACATTCTAATCTATGAATTTTAAAATTTGCTTTTCTTCAGTCACCTAAATAATCACAAATTTCTGAGCTCCTGAAGAAACCAATGAAAGCCTACAGCGCACATAATGTTTATAAATCCAGTGACGCCGTTCTGTTTCTAAAAGGAATTGATGTCCTAGTTTTCTTCCTCGGAAAATAGATGATGGAAACAAACCAAACTAAAAAGAGCAAAAAGCCTCCAAGCTAGATTCATGCTCTAGCAATCTTTAAGCCTCCCATTGATAAATAGAAGGGACTAGTTAATAATTCAGCCTTGGTTAATATACCCCCTTCAGTTCATTACATTTAAAAAAAAATTCAAGATGCACAAAAGTCGGGTAATTCAGCACAGGCATAATGTAGTGAGAGTCATCATATGAAATTGTAAATGTTCCACTATTAAAGCCTTCTAGACACCTGAAATTTTGAAAAAAATAAAGATATCTTAATTGATACACGGAGGAAAATACTTGATGTGGTTGCACATCAAGTCCTAATTCATAATAGATTGTATGACAAGAAGGATGGACAATGGCAGTTAATTTTATTTTCTCCAAACAGCAGAATAAATAAACATTTTTTACATTTCTCTAACCATGCTTCAAATTCTTCTGAGCTTTAGAATCTAATGATGTTTTTCTTCATATTACTACATATTACTATGCTACAAAAGAATATATTAAAACACAATTTCGTTCTGATTTGTGAAAGAATCTGGATAACACAAATTAAGAACAGCAAGTCATCCACAACAGAGCAGGGGAATGGATTTGGGTCAGAGAATAATGAATATAAAACATTGCCTGAAATTTCAGACAGTTGCTGTACAGCTTTCCAATTAAGCGATCCTTAAAAAAAAACAAGAACCAAAAAAAAACCCAAAGAAAAAAAACAATCCTTAAACCCTTTTATACAAAAAAATACTTTGTAGCCATTCAGAAAAATAATTTTATATTACATTTTAGAATATTTGTCAGAACATGAAAAAATTACGTAATAAAGAAACCCATTATTTCCAATACCACTGAAGAATTTCAGCCACAAACAACAGGGATCTGAAAGTAATAGTCAAGTCATACACTTAAAATTTTCACAGCTCAAATATTTTAGAATTATACCACAGTTCACTCAGAAGTTATCCACTATCGTCCATTAAAGCAGGCAGAAGCAACAGTCAGAAAAGTCTGCAGGTGAGATATATGAAATATCCTGAATTGTAATCAATACATTGTGTTCAATTAAATAATACTATTAAATAAGCCACTTTTTAAAGTGTATTAATTCAAATATGCCTTTCTATCTTAAATGAGAAATATTTTCATTCATATTTTTGTAACCGATGCAATGGCTTTAAACAAAGTCCTATAATGCAGATATTCCACACATTTAAAAATTTGGAGATTTCTATAAATAATTTGAGAAATTACTTTCTGATTTATTTAGATAAATAGGCACAGACAAGATGAGTATGTTTTTCCTATGGCTGTATTTGAATATCTGACCTTAATACAACTAAAATCCCACAACAAACCCCAACACATATGTAACAGATATAATACCATGTAAATGACAAAATCCCTGAACACACAAGGTCAGTTTGCAAATAACTGTTAAACACTGCTTTTTTTAAGCTGGATCAAAAGTTTTCATTTCCATTGAAACAAATATGTATCAAACTAAACTAGCAGCTGTGACAAAAGAATTAAGCAAAACGGGATGCTCTGTGCTGCAACAAGATATGAAAAGATGCTCACACAGCGTCCTCCATTGATAGACTCAGAGGGCAACCTGAGTTTCTACCTCAGCTCTAGGAACTGAGTAACAAACTGGAGAATGCATCATTCTCCCTACCAGACACTCTTATTACAGCTTTCATTTCTGCAACTCTGCAAATTTATGACTGAGTAACCTAATTCCTTGGTAATTTCTCTGGTATACAGAAACTAACCCAAACAACAATCTTTGTAGCTCTTGCACATTTTAACACATTATCCCCATCTCATGCTTGCTTTGGGGATTTTTTTTATTTCATCTATCTTGATGCAACTTAAAAAGCAAGGCAGAGTGTAGCTTGTTCTACCAATTTAACAATTCTCCAATGACGTAAAACAAGATCACAAAACCTTTCTGACTGCTTCATAAAACTAAAAATAAGAGGAAAACTACATATAACATTTTAAGATCTTACATTCAGTGAAATGTTTTCCCTATTTGAATTTGCTTTACTGTGGAGTTCTGTGTTTATTTATCTGAATGTCGTCACAAGGAAGAGCAAGAGTTACAAGCAGATTAAAGACAATGTTTCTGCTCTGTTATCTAACCACTGAAGTCCTGCCATCTGTGCTTATCTGTGTCAGGAAGCCACTGACTTTACTAAGAAGTGTGCAGAGTCATAAACACACATTTATTAATACTGGGGATTTCAATCCTCATCCCATAAGTGTCTTTACTTGTGTGAACAGCTCCTAGCAGTGACCCTAGGCATAAAGCTGGTCACTTAAGTGCTTGCTTAAGTCTAAAGTCATGCACTAAAAAAACCCAAAAAACCAAAAAACCAAACCAACCTAAAAACCATCAACACAATAAAGAAAGCACAATGAAACCAGCATTTCTGTCTAAATTAATGGAAATTCAGGTTCTCAGGCAAGGCAAGTGTGCTGTTTGATTTTGTATGCTTGTTTTCTTTGGTGTGCAACATATTTGAAGTTCAATAGATGTAAAAGAATGAAATGCATGAAGAACAATCACGATAGAACAGAAGAATGAAAACTAATCCAGTCAGAAAAATGGACAAAACCATTGTGCCTCTAAGGCCCAAAAAAAAAAAAAGGAACCAAAACAAAAGCCAAAAGCATTTTTATCCACTAAGAACTGTAAAAAAAATAGTTCTGTTGACAATATGTAACAATTATAAAAAGTAACAGAGCCAAACTACATCTTTGACTGCCATGTCTCACATTTTTGACTTTTCTTTGGACATCCTCTACCAGTGATGAGATCATATTTCTTCTAGGCTTTTCATGACAGAAATTTGAAACACCAATGGGCACATAACTTCTATTTCATTGACAATTATTCCGTAGTTCAGGATGGGGCCAGCTCTCGCACACCAGAGTTTGGCTGTGGAAGGACAACTGGGAGCAATCCCTGCTCATGCCCATTTTGATACAGCTATAATCACATTTGCATTTGTCTCCAGTGGCACAGCAAAAGAGTTCAAGAGCATCACTGGAGTGGTATGTGCCCTGGAATGGGATTCATTTAACATCCACCCTTTGAAGCTGAATAGGGAGGAGAACTAAGGGCACAGAGAAGGAGGACAACTAGGCATGCCGGAATTTCTCAGTATCTTCTAGATAAATTTTTAAGTATTGCCTGAATAACAGAATCTGGAACAGAACCCTCATTCTGCAGCAACCAAAGTCAGTGAGGTGGAACAGACTCAACTCTGACATGGAAAAACTGGGCCAGCCCTAACTCTGACAATATCCAATGCCCCCTGCAAATTTCTTACAGCTTTTTGGATTTATGGATTCACTGAGACTACAGATGACAGCAAGTACTCACAAGATAGATACAGAGACAAGTACTTTGCCATTTTTTTTTCTTCTTTGGAAACAACAACAGGAATATATGAAAAGGTCTCACAAGAAGTCAATATTGAATAATGCCTTCAAAATACATAGAACATAAAAGCATGCCTGTTTCACTCCTCAGCTAAAGTGGTATAACTCTTTAAAAGGAATTCCTTCCATCCATAATCAGCATCCTACAGTATTTTATACTATTTGAAAATACACTGGAAGAGTGTACTAAACTAGAGTCTAGTCTGGTATATAACATTTAACCAGAAAATTTTCTCAGTTGCAAGAGGAGTCAGTTATAATTTACTTCTTTTATTGTAGTTTAAGTCCCAAAATACAAAAGGAAACTTTTCCTGAAAGAAAACAAACAAATTGGAAATTGAAGATTTCATTTTAGAAACCAAGTATTTATTGCAGATTTTTCTTCTGTTAACAGTGAAGAATTAATTATATTTCTACAAACTTAAAATGAAGCAAAAAAAAAGGGCCAACAATTTTTAATGAAAGGCACAAAACATGACACTGCAATAAAGTCGCTGACATTTACTTAATTATAAGTAAGCATAACACACATTATTTTATGTTAATTACCTCTTCCACACTTTATTTTATATGGATAACTAATATAAAAATATATGCAAAGTATATATTTTGTTCTATATACTAGTTACTATTTCTATATTAATTAAAATAATTTCTATCAATATTATCTAATTCTAGAACTTAGTGAAGGAACAATTTTTAAATCAGTCATTTAATATATTCTATTACAAAAAAAAGTATGTGAATAGATGATAGAAAACATTAGAGAACTAATGCCCATCTTATTTCATAGGGAGTTTAGCAGTCAGTAGTGATAAAAAAAGCTTCATGTCTGAGACAGAAATTACTCTGGTTTTAGAATTAATTTGGTAACCTGGAATGGATCTTAAAGGACATAATTTTTGCAAATATATCAGTCTTTAAACTCAAATTTCTAAGCTCTTAGTTATCAATTGGGCCCTAAGCTATACATACTAATAAGGAGAACTAAAGGTAAAAGAACCCCATAAACAAGCCTTTGTTTACAGTTTCTTTTGGGGAAGAATTATACAAATATATCTTAAAAATAAAGGAGAAAGGAAAGAGAAAAGAATAATGTCTATGTTGGGAAGAAGAGAAATAAGGGAACAGCAATTTCAAGGGTGTATATGTGAATGTAGCTGAGGAAGTTCTATTAATCTTCAATGAAACTGCAAGGCTAAAGGTTCAAGCATTCAAAATTTACCCAGAAATAATTGCTGCAGTGAGGTCAGAAACATACTTGTCAAATTCCTCCTACCTTGTTTGGAAAATGAGGATCATTTGAGGTTATTTAGTTTTCTTTAATTTATTCATTTGCAACAGATGGATAGATTTGTCCATAAGACAGCATATTTTATGCTCTCTTAAATTAGAGGTTATTGTATGAGGATTGTGATCAAATAATAACAGATGAAGAGGAAAAGGAAAAAATTACACAACAGAAAAAAATCTGGCAATGCCAGTCCCATGCAATGAAAACTATTCTAAAAGCAAAATATTATGGAAAATGAAAAGTATATTCTACTACACAGTAAAACCTGAGCAGCAGCAGTGAAGACAGGTAACAGCTTTCACACAATCAGTTCTTGACCTCAGTGATATTCTGCAAGTAAATTACTCTGACCCATGGGTAAGTTATAAATAATAAAAAAGAAATACTTAGAGTTTGCATACTGCAGCTTTCAAAAGTCTCCATCAGTCTGGCTGGCCAGCACTGAGGAGACCACAAATGCAATATTCATTTACAGGGCTCATGATCATTTGCTGTTGTGCACATGGGCATCACTTAGCCATTCAGGCTTTGTGTCCCTGAAGTGTGAGCCTCACAGAAGCCTTGCAGCATTAACTGCTCACTTCTGATAACAGCTTCCATTAGCACTGCATTTGTGATGCCATCTGAGACACTATTGATTTCTTAAAAGGAATTGAGTCCTTCTGTCAACAAATCTATCCTTTTATTCAATATCCAGCATTGTTCAGCAAACCTGACTCTGCTTTCTCTCTTTCATTCTTGACATCGTACCACATCTAGGAAAGTGGACAAGAGATTTCAGGAATGAGTTCTCAGTCCCCACCTATGAAGCAACATAAAAGCCAAACCAGGAATTTAATAAAAAATACCTAATGTCCCCCAGTACAGGTGATGGTCAACAATCCTCCCTTGGCCTGAATTTTCTCAGTACTTTCGAAAGACAGAAAAATCACTACATACTCAACTACAACTCCAAGTACCATTTTTTAAATATGCCTTTTCCAACAGATGCATAGGAGTCTGCCCTTATTTTACAAGAAGTGTTTTTAAAATAGAAAAGCACCAAAAATTCTTCTAGCCAAACAAGACGCCTCCCTGAGCACAGGCTAAAGGGAGACTCAGCAGTGTATGATGCAGCTCACTGATGCTGCCCAGGTGAAAGCAGCCAGCCAGGGTAGTTGCAAGAATTCCCCTTCAGGAGCACATTTCCAAGCTCAGCTGCACATCCTGAACCCCAACCATGGTAAGGGTCGTGTGGGAACAAACACCCCTTTGCCTCCACACCAAGTGGGAGAAAAGGGTGGCTTGAAAGAAGCTGTTAGTAGAGCAGGGGAACCCCTGCAAGCCCTGAGTGGCCCCTCAGCTGATCCCCACATGTTCGTCACCTCGGACGAGGAAACACATCTTGAATGTCTGCAAGCACGACACGGGATGTGCATGCACTGCTGGGAGGAATGGAGGAAGAAATGTAAGACCATGGAACACAGTCCCTAGAGAGTATGAAGTAATGCCCATTTGAAAGGCTATTAGGCTGATGTGAAAGGCTAAGAGCTCACATAATGAACAGAATATACAACTAGATATCGCAGAAATTTGATCCATCACTCTGTGGATTATTCCGGAATCACAAACCCAGCTGTATAGTCATTGATCTAGCAATACCATCTCTGGAGCACACCCAATCACAACAAGTCCTGCAACTCACAAATAATATCTCCTGACAGACAAGACCCTCAGTCACGGTGAAGAAGTCACCAGCTCTCAGTGAACCAGCTGGAAATGCAGCTCATACACTAATCTCATGTAATAAGGGCCTAGATAAAATTTTCAGTTAATTGAGGAATCCTCACCATGCTATGCATTTGAACTGTCAGATAGACATATGATATAATTATATCATTATGCCTCAGAGGACACTTGCCATAATACCTACTGTGCATCTTCAAAAAATGCACATTAAAAAAAAAAAAAGGTTTTATGAAAGAGGATGGGGATAAACACAAAGATCTCTCGCCTTCTACTAATTTAGAATCCACCAACACACATTTTTTCATCTACTTATCCTGCTTACCTGCCTTAGGTAAGTAACTCCTTTCTATCCATCTTTGGTAATATGTCAGAGTGCTTAATCACTTTTCCTATGTGCTCGACTGCAGAAATTTTGTAACTTCAAGGATCATGTTGGCTCATTTCCCACTCAGCACAGTGCTTCATTCCTGTACTTTCTTTCAGCAGACTGTAGGAATAATTTTACCACAAGAAATTATTTTCAAGCTGCTCAACTAGTGCTTTATAGACACATATGGTTAAATATATTTTTCTGCCAGAAATAATTACACAGTAAAGAATCTTTCATCAGTACTTTTCCCCCCTCATAATAATCCCAGTTGTTAAATGCTTGTTTTGAAGGAAAACAAACATTAAATTTGTAAGATTTGACATTCAATCTTCAAAAGAGCAAATTAAAGGTGGATTGAAAGCAGTGAAGAAAGAAGTCCTCCAGAAGATTTCCTTGGACATGGTGCCTACACCAATGCACCCCAATGGTATTTAATAAAAGCCAGCTATTGGCATCAGGGGAGAAACTCATTCTCTGTGTCATACAAATTTCTGTCTCCTTGCCAAAGAAAAACTCCCCAGCTCACAATTTTTTTTGCATTTTGGGAAAGCTGGATTGATTTTTTTTCTTTCTTTCTCTCTTTCTTTCTTTCTGGAGGTCATTCAGTCCCTGAAAGACATACAAACTGCCTCATTAGCACTACCTAAAATAAAACCTCTATGGCATAGCATAGCCAGAACTACCCTTGCATTTATAATCATCACCTCACAAAATTACAACTATGGTCTTTTTTTTCCACTCTTTAAAGAAGTACTTATAAGAATACAAATAGAAAACAAGTCTTTCTGAATTTCTTTTAACTATCATCACAAAAACCTAACACACAATAGAAATTCAAATAGAGGGCTCTACACACTTATTCCATTAACCACAGCTGCAAAAAAAAGCAGATAATAAAGCAATGCATTTTACAAACCCTAAAATTGTCTCACCTTTACTAGACTTCACTTTCTCCCTTACTGAGTCAGATTCAGCTTCATCATTCCATCATGTGCTCAGACTTCCTGTTCTCACACACTCAGCAGAGATCAAAGGCAAGCTGACCTCACTTTTTGCTGTTTCAGTAATTGGTCTGTTTTCCACAATTTTTACTTGGGGAACGTACTGACATACTATTAAAGGCATTCTTTTTGACTAAGTTGGGAACTCAGCATACTTTTTTTCTTCTTAGCAGTAGTTACTCTTGTATGTCTTTTAAGATGGCCTCCCCCAAATTAATCCTAGGATGCTGCAAATGTGTCTCTCCATCAAATAAAAGGCAAGCAAAGCCCTGAATTACATACCAAATGTATATAACTCAGTTTTCCTGACCTTACAACAATACTATTCTGTCTATTCTTTCCTATCTATTAAGGGCAAAATTTGCTATCTTTGATATTTATAAAAGTTTAGCTCTTGGCTGAAACTGAATGGAAAAAAAACAAGAAGGGAAAAAAAGGACTAGAGATTATATGTTTATATATTGGAAGTTTTCTCCCCAGTGGCTGGCATTTGGGGAAAGCCTTGAAAAATCCATAGATGCAGAGGATGTTTATGCACACTGATCGATTTCCCTTAACCACCCACATTGCCTGTTGCAACTGAATATAAAACCCAATAAAACAAAAAAAAAAACCAGAAGATGATGCTTAATAGGATTGCCTATATTCATTTCAGTACATGTAGTGGCAGAAGGAAGCTGCTTCCTGTACACAAATAAGCACAGTTCTCCTAAGCAAATTTTTTTAGGGAATGTGCCTTGTTAACAGACATTTAAACATCAAACCACAACTTTTTAAATAAACTCCTGTTCTCACACAGGTGATTATGGAGTGGAAGGAGACCTGGTAAAAAATATAATATACAGTAACTTTCATAAACAGAGAGTACAGCTGGTTCCTAGGTCATTGTTTCATCAGAAAGGTCTCTCTTTAAATTCCTATCACATTTAGAATTGAAGAAGAGTAATAGAAAAAATCAGGAAGACAGCTAAGGAACTTGAAAAAGGAGTGAATGGCTTTGAATACTATTGCAAAATAAAAGTAAAGTAAGATTTCTTATTGTCCTCTGAGAGTTGAAAAGCTGTACTTAACCTCTTCTAATTTGGGAGCAAAACAAGGCTACATTCTCCTCACCCAGGTCATCTATGGGTACCACAGGCTTATATGAAAGAAAAAAACTTCTTAAAAAGTGTCTTAGGAAAGAGCTAGATGCAGTGCAAAGCTGATAAGCAGATTCTAAGAAGCAAAACTCTGACAGCTTTGTAGCTGCTCTGCCAAAACTGACTGCAAAACCTCAGGATGAAATTATTTTATAATGAACCTCTTTTTCAAAACTAGAGAAGTTACATAAATGAGCATATGACACCAAAGAATAAAAGGTATCTTGTCTTGCAGCACAGGACAACTTTTCAGATTTCTCTTTCTGCCTGACACATCAGTGCAAAAAGAACTTTTGAAAAATAAAGCAAGAAACAAGCCAGCATGGAAATTGGTGAGAGAGCAATCAGACACTTGGTGGCCTTGTGCCCTTCCTTGTGGGATGTGGCAATCATCCTCAGCCATGTGCCCTAAGTACAAGGAAAGCAGCAAGCAGAAGGAGAGCAGGGAGCAGGGGAGGACCACTGGGGCTAGCTCAGTTGGTTAGAGCCTGGTAATGTCAAGGTTGTGGGTTCATCCTCATATGAGCCATTCACTTAAGAGCCGGCCTTGATGATCCTTGTGGGTGCCCTCTAACTCAGAATTTTCTGTGATTCCACAAATCTCTGAAGATTTCATCATCAAGTGCTTCTACTGCCATTAACCCAAACCAACCCACGTCCAAGTGTTCTCTGAAGAGCCTTGAAGAACCTCAATGAAAACTCAACTGAGAATGCCCCAGAGTTATGCAAAACCATATCAGAGACACAAGAACCAGTAAACCAGGATATATTTTTCTAGAAAAGATAAAAGATTCCCTTTCATACAAGGCATTTAAACTTTATTTTAGTGCAGGAATGACACTCTGCTCTTATGCTGCCCAGTCTCACCACCTAGTCTTCTCTAACCCTTCCCAGTTCTGCCTATCTTCCTCTTCACCATGCAGTGGGTGGCCAGCCTCAGGCCATGCAGGTAGGTCTCACACATCAAGGTACCCAGCAGCCAGTCCTCTGAAGCTTTGTCTTCATCATCTCCTCTCAACAGCAAACAGAAACGCAAATATAAACTCTCCTGCCATGCCTATAACCCAACACACATATATGTGTAGTTCCATAGGATAGCTGAAAGGTGTTCCAGTAATTCCAGACATTACTACTTATTTAAAACTGACTCCACTGAACCTCTGCAGTGCATGCTCAATCATGGCTGAAGATACTAGTCTTGAAATATTTAATAAAGAATCTCTCATAGCAATGGCCAATAGATTAAAAATACTGACCATCATCATGCATTTAGCTCATCAAAAGCATTTCCTTTTCTAGCTTATACTGAGTCTTTGCTACATCTCACACATACACACCCCATATTTTTTTTTGTGCATACTTACAGGTACACATTTTGTATGTAAATACAAAAAAGATGTCAAGAAAAAACACTAAGGGATTCATTCTAACATTAGAGAAGGCCATTAGATGATTTAGCTATCTACGTAATCTGGAACAAACACAATTTTATCCAATTAACGTCTCATACTTGCCAGCCTTATCTTTTGTAAAATGAAATAATTGCATTTTTTTTCTACAGCATGTCTTCAGACAAGGCAGTCAATCTTGATTTAAAGCTTTTTAGAAGAGAGATTGAAAATATGCAGATTCTGACGCTGGTTAATTCTACTGCATAACAAGCTTTACAAAACAAACTTGGAAAAAACATGCTTTGATTGCACTGGCAACATAGCACCACTGAGCACCATAATTTCCCACAAACATTGTTACTAAAATAAAAATACTAACAAAGAGAGCTACCTATCTAGAACAATCTCTTTTCATCAAATGGATTTAATGAAGGACTATGATCTATTTGACAGCATTCAAAAACTGTTATTTTAAAATGTATATATGCTGTTATATTTAATAATACTCACTTTATCACAAGCCAGAGCACATTACAAAGTTTTAAGCACAGCTTTCCTCAAAAAGTTTTAAGGTGCAGTTTCATCCCTGTTTCACTGAGTCCCTAAAACACTTATGACCGGTCAACTTAAAGCATCATATTGGGTGAAATTTTTCACAGATCATTCAAATGAAGTCTTAAAAAATACCTGCACAACAATCTATGTCAAACATCTACCTTGTTCCTTAACATCACCCTTGAAAATTATGCAAAACTTCACAATTCCAAAAGCTCCTCATATACTGAGCAGCTGAAAAGATTACAGCATCCTTTCACCAAAAAAATATGAAGGGAACAAAAAAAGCATTTGACAATTGGGAAAGCCTCCTCTGCCTTCAAACAGCTGATGCTGAGCTAGCACCAAGGAAAGAAAAAAGGGAATGGATATAATTTTTATTCTTTTTATATTGGCACTGGAAACACCCAGTCAGTTCATGACAGACTAATGAAACAGAAGGAAGGTAGGCAGCTTGCCCTTGGATGGAATTGTGCATTCCCTACCATGAAAACACAGAAAACCAGATGCCAGCCCTGGCTCTGTGACTGTCAGGATTCCTGTCTCACTGCCTCACTCAAATTTCCATGTTACCCTGTATCAGGAGGAAAAACAGGCATGGCTCCTCCCTCCTGGCAGAATCAAGGGAAATCCTCAGAACCATGCACTGAATGCTTAAGCTAAATTTTATATTTGTCAAAAAAAATCTCCCTATGAAGACACAGAAAAGAGGTCCTGCTTACTGCAGGTGGCAATTCCATACACTTTAGACTTCTTGCGGCCATTTCAAACTCTTCTCTCTTTTTATTAGAATGTTACCCAGCTGACTTCACCCTCCCTCATCTACCACTTGGAATTATGGGTTCTGCCAGAGACCTTTGAAATTACCAGAAAGCTAAAACATTAAGACTCTTATACTGCAGAATTATTATTGGTTAAGTACATTGTGCACATGAAAAAAAAATTACCAAAAAACCTCTGACAGATTAAGATAGAAATTCATGTATTTTTTCAGCTTCTTTCTCAAATCAACAAAAGAAAAATTACAATATTTAATATTCCAAAACAAGTTGTACAACAGGGACAGGTCTCCACCTCTCAACTGCACAATCAGGTCACAGCTGCCATACCCTTCCCTTGTTTCACACCACTCTCTGTTGGGGTGATACCAGAAGATGAGAATGATGACTCCCGTTATTGCACTAAAACTGTTGTGATATTTGATCTACTCCTGAAGGAATCATTTGTTATAAAACTGGGCAGTAAACTGTAGTTGAACTTAAAATTTTACATGGAAAACGTGAGACTCAAGCTAAGGCAAGTGCACACATCCCCTCAAAACACCAGAAAGTGAGAAAAGAGGGAGACATATTGTATAAATGCAGTTTTCTTCTCTTGAAAGACAATCTTCCTGTTTGGGGAGTGATTTGTATATGCTTGGAAAAGAATCACAAACATGCCATTTGATATGCAGCAAATGAAATACTGCAATCAAAACAGTTATCAATAAACTATTAGACTTCAATAGTGTCCTGCCAGGACTTCATAAATGAGAATTCAACTCAGCTTTTCTCCTGAACATAGAGATATTAATCTGTGTCAAGGACAAAGTTTAGCTTTCCTTGTACAAAACTCATCTGCCAATACCATGGAAAAGCAAATATCTAAAGGTCATTTAAATCACAGGTTTCAAATTTTAAATTGCAAAATTATTCCCTTTATTACAGAATTTTATCTGATCTACAAATCAGTACAACACATTCTACTGAAATGGCTTCATGAACCCAGACAATAAAACATAAATTGCAAAAGCCAGTTTGTTTTACTGTGAAGATCAACATTGTGTAGATCTTGTCTTGCAGCTGCAAGACAACACAGAAGAATATCTGCTGTCTGAATTCTACATCAAATGTATAAATAGACTTTATTCTGATAACCTATGACAAGCATCTGACAATCTTTTCCATTTAATAAATTTTTGTGCTTGGTAATCCAAGGTTTAATGACAAATTGTCTCGATTTAATGAATTATGTTTTGACAATTTTCTGCCTTACCGCTTGATTTCCTATCATGTGAAAAAATACCTGTATTTTACTCTTCGCATCTTGATGCCTATTTTGCTACAGCAAGCCATTAGGTACTGTCAAACTCTATTTTATTGTACTCTTCTAGCATTGAACACCCAAAACACAGCAAGAAAACCATCTGCATTATTCAGCTTGATAATCTAATCATGCATCCATTCCATCCACTTAACAACAGTATTTCAGTCAGGAAGATAGTCTTGCTCCAGACTAGCCTGAACAATTAGCCCCTCTGCAGAGGGCAATTTCTTATTAACTTTTCATCTTAATAAGATGACTGTTTCCTGGCAATGTACAAAAACATAGGTATAACATAAGTCCTCCGGAAAGGAGCTGCATTAAGGATGTAAAAGGAAATTTGTCTGGTAATAGCAGCATCTCAGTTGCTAGCACATTCACGGAAAACATCTGAGTAATAAAGGTATATATTTGTTTTCTTGTTAAGACTGGATTCATCTACTCAGAATGAAAAGGTAAAGAGCAGCATCAGTGAACGCCAGAGTATGTCTGACCTCAGAAACATGACTTGGGAAATACACTAGTTCTTTTCTAGATACATCCTTGAACCTGCCAAAAGCATCACAAAAGGGCAAATAAAAGGCAAATTGGAAACTTTCTTGCCTTTACTGGCTTCTCAGAGAAGCTCACAGGTAGTTCAAAGTCTTATTCAGACTATTAATCATAATCCAATATATACTAAAGACCACATAAAGGAAATATGGACAATATTTTTATCCCCCTGACAGTAATTTTTGTTACAGCCCTGGACAGGTAGATTATTCCAGTGGTCAGACACTATTGTGCACAGTAAGGGAAAGCAGAATCACCACAGAAATCAGAGGAGGAAAAGATTACTATGGGATGCATCCAGCAACTGACTCAGCTTTGTCTTGGTAGGGTCTATCGCAGCTGGCTCTACACCAGCTTTACTGGTACCATGGTGGAATGCAAAAATAACATTCAAACATTCAATACTAATTCACTTCAGAGTGTGCCATGACTAAGGCATGTAACAGTGAGACTAGAATCAGCATAAAACAACATACTACTATTGCCTCAGTAGCACCAGCTTCTGGGCTAGCAATACAGACAGTCAAGTTACCGTGACAAATTTTTCATGGTTTCTAGAAATGCATGTGTGAGAAGAATGTTGATGAAGAAGTTCATTAAGCCCTTCTAAATCAGTGAGTAGTATAGCTAAATTAATATTTCAGGTTTTAAAATACTAGCTGAAAAGATTATTTTAGGGGATCCCTCCTGCAAAATGTCATATTTTAAAGTTATTTACTAGAAATCTTCAATCCCACTCTGAAAGGCTCACCAGCTTTTTAAATAAAAAAGGAGTCACAGCCTAACTCTGCAAGGGTCCAACTTTACATTTGATGGAGTCTGAATGAGTTAACAGCTAGGCAGAGGAAAAACGAAAAAGAAGTATGCACCACACAGCACTTTGCAGTCTCAGGCTAGCATCTCAGCCTACAATGCAAGCTGCTATTCACACATCACAAAAAGGCTCTTCCTGTTAATCTGTGGAGCTCACATTCATGCACAAATCTGAAGGTCAAATATAGAATCAGTGCACAAATTATCTTGTCCTAGTCTCAACAAAATTCAATGAAAATGTAGCATGAGTAAGCCAGGGTCACCCTTTCTTGTGTTTCCCTTTGCACAAGACATATTTTTGTTAATCTCTATTTTTTTTTTTTTGTTTCAGTGTGTTAAACATTGCAAAATGGCTGCACTGCCCACCACACAGACCTCCAAAGGTCTAAAACACACTCATGTATCATGGTAGAGCCACATGCATACATCACGTGTGCTCAGGAGAAGGTATGAGGGAGGCAGATTTGCAAAGGGAAGATGTGTGCCTAGATGACACTGCTCGCTAGCATCTCCTCTCTGCAGGGCAGTAAAAACCAGAAAAACTGTCAGCAGGCACCAGTAGTAGCACAGTGAAAGCACACTTGAAAGAGGCAGAGCAAGGGCATAAATCTTTTCACCAGCACCTAACCAGCAGCTAGGATGGTGTGAAAGTTCAGCACTCAAAAAACACATGGATGTGCAGCATCCCAAGGTACACGTGGATCTACCAAGGATAAACAGCTACTGTGTCCAGATTGCTGTATCCCTTTAACCTACTTGCAGCAGGAGCCTTTGAAAAGTTTGCCATATTCCCAAAGGCAAGCCAGAAAAAGTAGGTTTGTTCTTTGTATCAATTGTGCAGTCATGGGAAATTACATCAGAGCACTGTTCAACAAAGGTATGAAATGGAACCAGTAGAACAAGAGGAACAGCATCTTCAAGGCAAAAGGATTGAGCAAATTATGCAATGAAACAGAATGATTAAGCCTCATTTCTTCACTCTGCTTTCATGTTTTCATGCTTTCAAAGATGTCTGTGTATTAATTTCATTATTATTAAGTTTAATTTTAAATTTTTCTAGAGATGAAAAAGCTAATTAATTACTGCTCCTTTTATGTTCATTAGTTCAAAGGTAAGCTGGCCAATAAGTTTCATAAATCTTAAATATTTTTAAAGTAGCAGGGCTTGAAATTTTCTTTGAAATTCCTTAGGAAACTGAGTAACACAATGGATCTCTATTTTGCACAATCCTTACACTCTTTGATCTTTCCTTCCAGGAAATCCCAGTTCCTCTTTATGTTTACCACACCTAATGCTACCAAAGACACTTTAAATGAGAGAGTGCACATTCTAAAAAATCAGCCTACAGGAACTTGATATTGATTTTCTTTATTACAAAAAATTAGAAGGTAAGAAAGCTCTTTGTGTTTAGCACTTGGATGTATTTAGATAATCCATCACTGAATATTTATTGAAAAATCATTGCTTAAAGTCAAAAAATAAAGCCATTTAAATAAAATAAGAGGAACAGAAAATCCACCATTTTGAATCATCCAAATGAAAATCTAGCATTTAGTATCAATTTTTCCTCTGGCAAACAAACATGAAGCAAATGGATATGATCTATATAGTAAAAATAGGAAGTGAAATGCTTTCCCAGCTCAAAGTAACATTCTGACCACAACTGCAGCTTGCCTCCAATGCACTGCCACAAACAGGAATTGCCTCACAGCTTCGCACAGCTCAGTGATGATGTTACAACTTCCTCCTCAATTCTCCTTGCATGTCATTGCACAAAGAGCTAACAGGGAACAGCACATGTTCTACAGCTCATGGCAATTAAATACCTTCCTCTGATCTCAAGAGCAGGTCTCCATATCTTTCAGTGGAGACTTGATGCTTGAAAATACCTTTAAGAAAAACAAGAATAGAGCACACATAGAACAACAAAGCAACAAGCGAAAGCAATCAAAGAAACCCCTACAAAAAAAAAAAAAAAAGAAAGAAATCTTTCTTTTAGAAAACTAGAACAAGTCAAAATAAAGAATACAGCAAACAAAAAGTCATAAAAGTATGACTTTGTATTTGCTGTTTTCTTTATTTTGACTAGGATATTAGAATTCTACTTGGATCGTGTTTTTCTCAGCCCATTACTTGTGCCTACTCATTGCAGAGAGGTTGGGTTACAGGGCCTTTAAAGGTCCCTTCCAACCCAAACTATTCTATGATTCTATCATGCTGTGATGATGATCTATGTTAAGGATCTCTGCTTATAGCAGAAGTGACCATGGACAGTTTTGAATTGAGCTGTCTATCAAAATCAAGCACATTTTTTGCTATTTCCTAGCCTGCAACAGTAAGATTTTCTTCTCTGCTCTTTCAGGCAAAATTTGTTATGGACAGCATTGCTGCCAGAATGGCCTCCTTCCACACTTTCATGCTCTGTTATTACTGAACACTGGCACATCACTGATCAGTGATGACTTGACATTGCTTATACTTACAAAATCTCAGGGAAACCTAATTACAATATGTATTTACAAGTGCAGATCAGAAATACTTGTTCCTTTCATAGGTACTGACAGTTCCAAGCATTTTTATAGATCACATTAGCACTAAGGGGAAGCTAAAAATGAAAATTGTGCAAATAAGGGCTAAAGGTGATTTTAAAATCTATCAATCAGATATATCAGAAAATAAAAACTGTTATTTCTCAAATTGTTAAGACCTTGTACTGAATACATATTGCAAGTGAACATAAAAAAGCAAAACGCCTAATGCCTTCTTGGGGGTTCTAGAAAGCCTAAAGCAACAGAAAGTAAAAATGGGGAGGAATTCTTAGTTTATGCTCCCTCAGGGTGGTAAGATCAACAAGAGAGAAAAAAATTAAACACCTTTATGATTCATCTGAGAAACTCAAATATTTTCTGGGCAGGAGTATTTCTCCTTTTTCATGCTCTCTTCTCCTATCTACTTGTGTATTCACCATTCTAAGCTTATCTGTACAGAAGAGACGGTTTAGCATTTCCTGCAACAGAAGAAGAAAAAAGAAAACAATTAAGTGATTTCTAATCTTACCACTTACAGGTTGTGCACTAGATTCCCTTTGATCTGTCCTGCAGTTCACAGATTTACAAAGTAAGGAGGTGAAATCATTGCTGTTGATAAAAGCTGTTTTTAATAAAAACATAACTTTTTTAAAAAGATGGAAAAAAGGCTAACCTCTTTTTAAAAATTATTACTTAATTCATGGAGATATAAAATGAATGGACAACTACTAAAAAGTTGAAGGCGCAAAGAGTAAAGAGTGGAAACAGTCTTTATGTACACCATTGAAAGTTTACCTCTTAAACTTCAATAGAAGTGGTTTCTTCAGAGATGAAGTGTTTGGCATTTGCCTCCAGCTTCAGCAGACTGTGAAATATGAGCACCCAAGGTAAGAGCAATCTGTATGACAGCGCTCCTTTCAGGGATCTGAATGCATCTTTTTGCAGAAGCCAGGTAAAAAACATCTCCACATTACCTTACCAAAATGGCCATATATCACAACATTGCAAAAATGTATTAAAAAATACTACAGTCCTTCATTTTACATGCCCTCCCTTTGTCACATAACACTTCCAGTAAATATTAAAGACACAATCCTGTTGGAGCAGCTCTGTGATGGTAATTAGTACAATGCTTCCTATTTCAGCCAGGAAACTAACACATTTTGAGACAGTTGGAGAAACTGAATTTGGGAGCCTGAGACTGAGAATTTTAATGACTCCTGAGAATTTTAATGGTGAAGGCAAGTTCAATACTTTACCCACATAAATATATATCCTGAGAACCTGTGAGTCTCCAGTTTTGAAAACCATAGCCACAGTACTTTTAAATTTGGGAGGTTTTCCTCTCTTAGGGGCTTTCCTAAACTTAATGTAAGTTCAGAGATACTGTCTCTACACGTAAATATTTCCTTCATGTCTTCTGTCTCCTCTACAAACCACTTCCCAAGGAACTCAAACATTTCCAAGAGGATGCCAACAGAGACAAGTACCTTGCTTGACAGTGTAGGCTTATATTTGCTGTTCACTTCCTCTTTCTCATCCTTCTGCATATCAGTTTTAGACCCGACCAGCTCAGTGCCACAAGACTGTTAACACTATTTAAAACAAGCCTTAACAGACTAATATTTTGCCAAAATGCCATTTTGTGTGCCCATAAGACAATCTTGCATGTTTCAACACCAACCTCCTAGCAGAAATACTATGTGGCATCAGCCAAGAGCTATTATTCATCTGTAAGTCATTTTTCTTCAGAAATATGCATGAACTAGGAATCTAATCCTTGTAAAAAGTACCAAAGAGTTTGCATTAAACAGGATTAAAACAGAAACCCACTGTTCCTTAAGGATGATAGAGGCATGTGTCCCATTGATCTCATACACTGCTCTCATACAAGTTCTGCCAAATTGTTTTGGGGAGAAGCGAGAAAAACTTCCCACCACTCATTCAGCTTCCCACTTGCATACCAATTTTCAAGTGTAAGAATTAGAAATTAACAAGTGTGACCCTGTGCTACAGTGATGCCATTCAGTTCAAGGAGAAAACAACTCAGTCTTAAATAAATGCAAAATTTACAATTGCTTCAATTTGTACAGGTTCCTTTAAAATAAAAGGTTAACTACTATAACGGAATATTAACATATTGTAACACAGGACCCTACCACAAAGAAAACCTCTATAAAAGTTCATGTAAAGAGGCAAACTGCTTTCCTAAAATTTAATTAAATAAACTTTCAGTAACAAATATTAGTTTCTAACAAGGAGAAGTTCACTGATATAACTGTGACAGTAGTACTCAGAAAGCTGTTTGCACATTTTAAAATACTTAGCTTCTTTCACTCCACACAATTTGTCCTTTTAAAAAGAATACTAGTATGGAATTTAAAGTCAAATTTCAAAAGTAGGATTACTGTACATTTTGCAAAAGTGTACGCTTGTAAAATATCCCAGAGGGAATCAACGTGAAGCATGGGGTAGAATAAGGATGTGCAGTTCCACATCAGTAAGCACAGATTTCTAAAGGGATGTGAACAGCACATTCAAATCTGTAAAATTGTTGCTACAGAGAGCCAACCTGAATAAATTTTGTGAGAGGTGGGCAGAAACACATGTAAAATGGAAGCAAAGGCAAGGTAGCACAACCATGACTTTCGATTTTGCTGCTTGAGTGTTCTCCTCTAGGTCAAGTGTTCAAGAAAATGCGCACAATTTATGCATTCATGAAGAACTGGAGGAGCAAAGATATTCACCTACACATAACTAAATTCTAAGAAAGGTATTGGTATGCTTAAATATTTATTAGAAGTATCTCTCAGGTAACTTCTTTAGCTGGAGACCCAATGTTTTTAGGTTCTTCATACTTATTTTTCTGCCTCTAACACCAAATTCTGAATACAGTTAAAAGTACATCATACCCAAGTGAAAAAGATAAAAATGCACATAGGAGTAAAATACACAGTGTTAACACTAATCTCAGTCAGCAGATCTGCAATGGATCACATCAGTAAATACCTATCAAAAAGGTTTACTACCTCTTGATTCTCCTAAACCAATGTCTACATGTTCTACAGAAGGTCAGTGATTACAGACTTCTACAGGAAGGAAACTGCAAGTTCAAAAATGCACAGTAGATAGAATCAAAGAATCATAGAATGGTTTGGGTTGAGAGGGACGTTAAAGATCATCCCATGGGCAGGAACACCATTCATAAGATCAGGTTGCTCAGGGCCCCATCCAACCTGGCCTTGAACACTTTCAGGAATAGGGCATCCGCGACTTCTCTGGGAAATCGTGATCCTCAGTCATGCATTTACTCAGTCTGTCATGCTTTGCCAGTGAGGTGGTAAAAAGAAAAAAGCTGGGAGGGAACATAGCCAGGACAGATGACACACACTGGCCAAAGGAATATTCCACAACACAGAACATATTGCATAGTATATAATGTTAGGGAGTTACCTGGAAATGGGTTTGATAAGTGATTGGGAATGGTCTGCCATCTGCCAGTGAGTGGTGAGCAATTGTACTGTACATTACCTCTTCTTCCTTGAGTTTTATCCTTTTTCTAACAAACAAACCCCTACAAATTTTATATAATTTACTTTGCTTCAGCTGCTCAACTGTTCTAATCTCAATCTGCAAATTTCCCTTTTCATTCTCCTTCCCATTCCACCAGGTGCGGGGGGGGGTGGGAACAAGTGTGTGCCCGATGCTTAGTTGCCATCTGGGCTTATGATGACAGTAGTTAAGCCAGTGATATAAAGATACAGAAATTTGAGAAAGACTGAAATGACTTAAAAATTAAAAACACAAAGTGATAAAAAGTGATGAAGTGATAAGTGGTAAAAGATAAAGCATGTTTAGCTTTTCTGCTTGCAAACTCCCTCACACTTCACGTGTTTTTACTGAGAAAACAGCATCTTGTTTAGTTCAGTATTTGCTGGTACTTGAATTTTCTTAGATAGATGAGCAGTATAGCCAGTTTTAAGCCAGTAGCAGAAACTTGAATTTCATCCAAGCAATCACTTGATTTCTGCCAGAAGAGTCCTGTTCCAAGTTGCTGGTGTTTCCTTTCTTGGCACTGCATTGTGCTACATTAATGTATGCCAAATGTAGAACTCTTGCCGCTCCTGCTGGTGTAGCATTTGCTCCTAAGAGAAGGAGAAGGTGCAGCTGCTAACAGGAGATGTTAGCAAAAACCAGGTTCACTATCTTCCTTCTTAGCTCCAGTATTTTCCCATTACACCTTCCTCTTAACTGGAAAATCAGGAAATATTGCTGCTAAATTATCACTGTCTCAAGTGGCTGTTGCTTATTTTCAGAGAAATGGCATTGCACTGTGGCTTCCATTGCTCCTGAGAAGATCTGGGACAAGAATTTAATAATCAAAACATCAGAATATTACTTATAAACCCACTGGAAACTGCTCTTACTTCAAAATTGGTCTGTAGGACTACTACTCCATGTTCTTGCCTTTGTAATTTCAATATACTTCTAGCTGATATTAGGATCTGAATCTAGAATGAGCGGAGATTAACACAGCATGTCATTTGAAAGCTATGATTATACATTTCCAGTTGGAATGCACATTTCCTTTAGTTCCATTAATTCTGCAAGAACAGACATAGGAAATAATGTGAGGGGTAGGAAGAAAAGAAAGTAGAACTGAAAATAAGAAATCGAATGTTGCCTAATCTATTGCCTAGTAGATATTGCTAAGAATAATTGTCACCCTAAAATTCCAGGATTATGTAAAAATCTTTAGGGATTGTAGGTGTTCCAAACTGATTTCTGGACTTAAAATCTCAAAGTCCAGCTATGCTGAAGAGGAAAATGCTGGCACCAAACAGTCCAGCACCTTTTAGAACAATCCTAGGTATGAAGCCTTAGAGTCTTAATGTTTTTCTTCTTTATAACTCCAAGTATTACAGTAAAATGTGCATGACACTGTTAGTCTCACATTTCAAACTGCTTTCCATTTCCTTTGATTGTTTTGTTGCATTTAACACATGCCAAAGATGAAGGGGAGGTTCAGAGAGAGCAAGAGTGTGTGCGTGTGTATGTGTCTGTGTGTGTGTCTCTGTGTCTGTGTGCGTCTGTGTGTTTGTGTGTCTGTGTGTCTGTGTGTGTGTCTGTGTGTCTTTGTGTGTCTGTGTGTGTGTCTTTGTGTGTCTGTGTGTCTGTGTGTCTGTGTGTGTCTGTCTGTGTGTCTGTGTGTGTGTCTGTGTGTCTGTGTGTCTCTGTGTCTGTGTGTCTCTGTGTGTCTGTGTGTGCCTGTGTGTCTGTGTCTGTGTGTGTCTGTGTGTCTGTGTGTCTGTGTGTCTGTGTGTGTGTCTGTGTGTCTCTGTGTCTCTGTGTCTCTGTGTGTCTGTGTGTGTCTGTGTGTCTGTGTGTCTCTGTGTCTCTGTGTCTCTGTGTCTCTGTGTGTCTGTGTGTGTCTGTGTGTGCCTGTGTGTCTGTGTCTGTGTGTGTCTGTGTGTCTGTGTGTCTGTGTGTCTGTGTGTCTGTGTGTGTGTCTCTGTGTCTCTGTGTCTCTGTGTCTCTGTGTCTCTGTGTCTCTGTGTGTATCTGTGTGTCTGTTTGTGTCTGTGAGTGTCTGTGTGTCTGTGTGTGTCTGTGAGTGTCTGTGTGTGTCTGTGTGTCTGTGTGTCTGTGTGTCTGTTTGTGTCTGTGAGTGTCTGTGTGTGTCTGTGTTTGTGTCTTTGTGTGTGTTTGAGTCTATGTGTGTGCATGTAGACATATGTGTAGGGAGGATGAGAAGCCACAGTTTTAAATCTGGAAATTTCTTCCAGACAGAGGAACCTCTGTTGACAAAGAAAGCTGTTTAATAAAGCAATGCTAACAACTGAGCCTTGTGAGAAGGCTTATTCTCTACTAAACCAAAATCTACACCACAGCCTTTGGATTCAGCTACTGGTCTGCCTGATGGTTCAGCCCAACGAGGAGAAGTTGTCCTAAGGAAAGAGGGTGTCAGGTCATGGCCTTAGAAGCTCACCTAGGAATCCTGTTGGTAGTGTTCAGTGTGTGTGCTGACAGTGCTGACAGCACTGGTAGCGCAGTGAAAGCATTCCTGCAGAGGAGCTGCCACAGCAAGCAGGCACAGTCCCCATTTCTGGGGGCAATTATGCTGCTTGCATAGCCAGATGACAAGCTGGCAAGCAGATCGTGCACAAGTAGTGAATTCTCCATGAACATACAGTGAACAGTGAACAGATGCAATTTGAGGAGTCCCATGAAGATCTTCTGCTGGGGGGACTAACTAGGAGCGAGACCTCTGCCTATACTTAGCCCATTATAAAAATGTCCTGCAGTAAGAATCAGCATCTAAAAAGTATTAACATTTTAAAAACTTGCAAAAAGATTTTTCTCTAGTGCTTGATGCTAGGATGAGGCAAAAAGAGAAGGGAGAAGTAAGGGCAATCTAGACCAAATGATAATATTTCATGATATCAACATATTCCTAATTATAGATATTTAAAATTACTCTACAGTTGGACTTCTACTCTATCCAGTATATTAAATTCCAAATAATAAGCATTAGATTTTAGGATCAGATCTCTAAATTTCACAGGTTCACAATATATTATGGAAATGCATCTGCATTTGTTCCCCCTGTCCTATCCAACATCATTGGACTGTTGACTTTTGAAGTACTTAATATTTTCAGATTTGAGGTTACTGTGATATCTGTTAATACCAAAACGATGGTGATTATTAGTGCAATTCGTGAGATATTTTTTTTAGCTCTGTTGTGCATTCCCTAACAGCTGTTCCTAGGAAAGCTAACTTCTAATTGCTTCCATTGGAAAGGAAAAGGGGGAGGGGAAGAGGAAAAACCAGTCTAATCGAGGTTGATTGTGAGAATTATTGTAGCGGTATCACCACATATTGGTAGCCCTTGGAAGTGTAATACACAAGGAATGTTTGGCGTACTGAAAATTCTGTTTTTCTATAATCTTATTGTGATATTTAATAAAAGTTGCTGAAGGAGTTACATACAAAACTCTTTTAATATGGTAAATATTATTTATCTTGTAATCAAAATTACTACATGTTTTGGATGCATCTTGTATTAACCAACTACAGTACCTCAAAACTTAAGAGGTGTTCTGCTTCATATTAATATTGCCCCTGAAATCGCCATTGACAGAAACAAAGTTCTTTTATCTCAAAATAGATTTTCTCCTTTTCTTTGCTAGACTTCATCCAGTATTTTGAAAACTATTTTTAATGTTTGTGGGAGGAATGTTCTACAATCATTCATCCTCTTGCCTCTGTCAGTTCTTAAATGTGCAAGTCAAGGGAACTCTGATGTGACCATGCTTCTCAGATGATTTGTTTATGCCTTAGGGTTTGTATACATGTGAGCTTCGCAACATGTTTGCAAGGCAGAAATATTTCCTGCATCCTTACGTACAAAGAGATTTTTGCATAAAAGTCATTTATGATAGCTCCTGAGACTATAACTGGGAGCATGGGGGAGGAGCCTCATTATATCTTTAGCTTCATTATATTTTGAGTTTCTGTTTTGATGTATTTTTAATCCTGTTATTGGTTGATGTAGATTAGTGGTTTTGATGCAGTATATGTCTTCAAAGACGTTACACCAGTTGGCTCAGAAGTTGAACCATTGCTTGCAGTGAGCTGCTGCTGGCGCACAGCAGTAGGTTCGGGAATGTTAAACTTGTGAATTAAAATTAGGTATATCAGTCCAGGAATCTTCAAAATATAAAGCTGGTACTTCAGTTTCTTTGTCCCTTAAGTCTTTATGTGTTGTTCATCTGAAAAACTATGTTGTATTTTCATGCAGGGGAAGGGAAACATCTCCCCCATTTTTAAAATGACAATCTAGGGTAGTACAGCCCAGGAATCTCATCTCTCTTCCTGAGAAGTACAGGAAGCAGATCCTCCCTGAAGATTTGCTAAGGCACATAAAAGACAAAGAAGTGATCCAAAGCTGCCATGGGGTTTTACTAAGGAGAAATTGTGCCTGACCAGTAAAGTGGCATTCTATGACATGGCAGCAACAATCAACGCAGGAAGACTGGCAAATATCATCTGCCTAGAGTTCTGTAAGGCCTTCAGTATGGTCCCACATTATATCCTTATCTCCAAACTGGAGAGATGTGGATTTGATGGATGAACTGTTCAGTAAATAAAGAATTGACTGGATGGACACTGGCAGAGAGTTGTGGTCAATGGCTCTACACCCCGTTGTAAGTCAGTGACAAGGGGTGTCCATCACAGCTCTGGCTGCTGCTCTTTAAGGTCTTTGTCAATGGCACAGACAGTGAGATTGAGTGCAGCCTCAACGAGTCTTCAGATGACACCAAGCGGTCTGATGCAGCTGACACACCCACAGGACAGGATGCCATCCAGAGGGACCTGGACAAGCTCAAGAATTGGGCTAATGGAAATCCCATGAGGTTTGACAAGACCAAGTACTGCAAGCTGGGTCAGGACAACCCCAGGTACCAGCACAGTCTGGGGATGAACAGAAGGAGAGCAGCCCTGCCAGAAGGATGTGGGGGTGCTGGTGGATAGGAGGCTGGACATGAGCCAGCCATGGGCACTGCCAGCCCAGAGAGCCAAACATGTCCTGGGCTGCATCCAGAGCAGCGTGGGCAGCAGGGGAAGGAGGGGATTCTGCCCCTCTGCTCTGCTCTGGGAGAGCCCACCTGGAACCTGCATCCAGCTCTGGGCTCCCAGCACAGGAAGGACGTGGACCTGTGGAATGAGTCCAAAGGACAATGAAGATGATCAGAAAGCTGGAGCACCTCTCCAAAGAGAATTGGGGTTGTTTATCCTAGAGAAGAGAAGGCTTCAGGGAGAGCTCATTGAGGCCTGTCAGTACATTTAAGGGGGCTTATAAAAAGAAGGGAAAGGACATGTAGTGACAGGACAATGGGCAATGTTTTTAAACTGATAGTGCTGTTTTATCTTGGATGTTAGAAAGTAATTATTTTCTTAGAGGGTACTTAAGCACAGGAGCAGTGTCTGCCCCTCTTCTTCCCCTCATGAGGAAGACGTAGGCTGCAATGAGCTCTCCCCGCAGTGTCCTCTTCTCCGTTTGAACAGAATAAGTGATCTCAGCCACTCCTCATACACCTTCCCCTCAAGGTCATTCACCATCCTCATAGTTCTCCCTTGGATACTCTCTAACAGTTTAATGTCTTTCTCATGCTGTGGACCCCAAACCAGCCCCCAGCACTGGAGGTGAGGCTGCCCCAGCTCAGAGCAGAGCAGGACAATCCCTCCCTTGCCCAGCTGTGATGCTGTGCCTGATGCACCCCAGGACAGGGTTGGCCCTCCTGGCTGCCAGGGCACTGCTGACCCATGTTCAACTTGCCAGGACCCCCAGGTCCCTTTCCATGGCCCTGCTTACAGCACCTCATTCCCAGTCTGTCCATGCATCCAGGGCTGCCCCATCCCAGGTGCAGGATCTGGCACACCTTTATTATAGTTTATACAATTGGTGGCTACCCATCTTTGGTTTGCTGAGGTCTCACTGCAGAGACTTTCTGTCTTTGAGGGTGTCAACAGCTCCTCCCTGCGTAGTAGCATTAATTATTAACATTATTCTCTTACTGAATCCCAAACAGCACTGTGCCAGCTACTGAGAAGTAATTAACTCTACCTCAGGAAAAACCACAACACTGACATTCCACATTCAAATTATTTTCTTCTTCTTATCACATTTTGAAATAAATCACTTGATTCAAATTACTTTGCAGCTGTCTACAGTACTTAATTGCACAGTACTGAATTTCAGTACTGTAGTTTCACTACAATATTGAAATGCCCTGAATACTGTTTTTATGCACCATTGTCTTACAGCTCCATAGTTGCCATGCACCATCCTCTCCACAGATTTGGTCGCCACACCAAGGCCTTTCACTTAATCTTAGTAGTACATATCTTGCCTAGCAAACAGTATTAACCATGCACATTGAGCTAGGCAAAAGGAGAAAACGAGTTCCTGTGAATGAGACTAGTATTGTTTTTTGACAAGAATTACACAGCAGATGCTGTCTTTTGCTAGCAATGCAACTTGGCCACAGTTCAGCTGGTCACGTCTGTGGTTTCCCATATGCTGTATTTTAGTTTATGTTTCTATTGAAGAGAGAAGGTGAGTAATACAGAGAATTGACCTGCATTGGGCCAGCAGATCTTCCCCAGCTAGAAATGGCTCTTTCTATCACCCCTCTGCATCAAAGGGAGGTGCCATTCACACAAGAGGGAGGAGTTAAGTTGACTCTGGGAAAGTGGACTTCTGAAAATGGCCTAAAGATATTATTTGAATTTTAGTCAGACATTTTCTCAGCTGGCAGGTGCAACTTTTATTCATGTACTACTAATCAACATTAAAAGGCTATTTCTTATTGGATATTATTCATGGATATTCATTGGACATTATTTTATGAAACAATTATTCACCATGAGACAAGCTGCCCAGGTACGTGGTTGAGAATACCAGCCTTTGAGGTACTTTAAAAGACATGTAGACATGCCGCTTAGGGACATGATTCAGTGGTAGACTTGGCAATGTTAGTTTTATGGCTGGACCTGATGATCTTAGAGGCCTCTCTCAACTTAAATGATTCTATAATTAAATGCAGAAAATGCCACTAATGCAGTTGTCTCATACTTTAGGTATGATAAAATTCTTAATTGTACAAAGCACTTGTTACTCAACAAGGCAACAGAAAACTTCAGCTCATCAGTCCAGCTATTAAAAATAATTATGACCCTTTGAAAAGATCCTGAATTAATTGGCAGAAGTTACACAGGAAAACAATAAAAAGTTGCAACCTACCATCTGTTATGCTTCCTTAAAGATTTAGAAGTAGATACTTTTCAAATCCATTTTCTGACCACAGCATCACTTTCTACATTCTCCCTCATTTCTTACTTTTCTCACTCTATTTCAGTCATCGTCCTCTTTCCTTCTTTCCATTTTCTCCAAGATTTATAAGCAAGAACATGACAAGTTGGTAAAAGGTGACTTTACAAAGGAAGCACAAAATATATAGGAGAAGAAAGCAAAAGTAAAGGTGACTGACAGTGACAGTAGGCTGAACTTTTATATTTTGACTATAGTCCTGTAATATGTTGTAAATTGACAACAGTATCTGACCAGCAGTGCAAACACAAAAGCAAACCTACTACATGCATAAAATCCTACATTTATTTTGAGATTTTTTCCCAAATTAATTCTTCAGTGTTTTGAAAGCAGTGGCTGATGCTGAACAATTTTATTTGCTTACTGGTTGCTACTGCTTGTGGGTTTACAACATGCTAAACCAGGCATAAAATTATTTTAAATGGCAGATTCTGGCCCACAGCCAGCTTGTACTTTGTCAAGGCTCCACCAATGGCCCAGATATGCAATGCCTTTTACATTCTGGCAGGAAATTCTTCCCCCTCTCTCCCAGGGCTTTGGGAAGTCGCTGCAACATACTGCTTCAATTTCCAATTGCTTAGAAAACATGCAGTGCCTTTTGGCATTGCAGAGTTGGAATCAGCACAGAGCAACTTCTCCCTGATGCCTGTCCTTGTGGACAGTGAATTAATCAAGGTCTACTTTCAGTAGACTCAAATTAATTACGTAGTTCTTTGTTAACTGTGGTATCCACAGAGTAAATATCTCAGTGACCAAGTCAGAGTGATTCATAAAACTATTACAGATCATCGTCAGGATACAAGATTTTCACCCAAAGCCTGTGAATGGAGCTTTGGGAAGTTCGTCCTTGTGAGCCACTCCCACTGGGTGGTGCTGCACCCAGCCCTCTAGAAAGAAACCTTTATAATCTCTCTACAAATCACTACTTTTGAGAACTTGCATCAAAATAAACAATTGTGTTAGGAAAGTATGTCTCATCTTCAAAATGAGTTTTTATGCAGGCAGAAAGAGAGATAGAAAGGAAGAGCAAGAGATCTCAACTAGTGACAGATTGTAGAGTACTGGCTTCAAGTTACAATACCATGGTACTGGTACGTCACAATACCGTGCTGACTGACACAGCAGCTGCTGAAAAGGCATACTTGTAATTTCAAATTCAGAGCCGGTCCAGGCTCTGAAAGTGGGCCATACAAGCCATTAATTTCCTCCACCAAAGCAGGTATTATGTTGCCCATGCAACTTCATATGATTGCCCAAACCCCCAATTTTTGGGAGTCTCTCTGCAGGGCCTCTCCCTGCCCTGGAGGGAGTCAGCAGCTCCTCCCAGTTTTGTATCATCTAAAAACTTGCTCAGTATCCCTTCCAGTTCCGTGTCCAGGCCATTTATGAAGATGTTGAAGGGCAGAGGGCCGAGGATGGGGCCCTGTGGAACCCCAGTAGTGACAGGTCCCCAGTCTGATGTCACCCCATTCACTGTCACCCTTGTGCCTGACCCGTGACCCAGCTGCTCACCCACCCCATGATGTGTTTATCCAGCTGTGGCTGCACAGTAGGTCCAGAAGCATCCTGTGAGAGACAGTATCAAAAACTTCACTGGCTTCCCTTGGTCAGCTGGGTGGGTTACCCAGTCATGAAAGGAAACCAGGTTAGACAGATTAGGCTTTGCTCTCAAAGCCGTGCTGGCTATGACTGGTGACTGCATTACCCTTTAGTGTTTTTCAGTAATTCCCAGAATAATCTTCTCCATAATTTTACCAGTCACTGAAGTGAAACTGATAGCTTCCAGCGCTCCCCTTTTGATCCTTCTTGAAAAGCAGGACATTTGACACATTTCAGTCAGCTAGGAACTCTTCAGATTCCCAAGACCATTCAAAATCATTGAGAGAGACTTCACAATGACAGCAGATAATATTGAGTATTTTAGTATTCTCAGATGAATCCCATCAGGCCCCATAGATTTGTAGGGATCCAGCTGGAACAGCACATCCCACACAACTTCAGAGTCAACTGAGGGTTCATGATTGTCACACCCACAGTCTTCCATCTCAGGACAGTGGGACTCCCAGACCCCATCATCAGTGCTGAAGACAGAGGCAAAGAAAGCATGTGACAACTCTGGCTTGTCTGTGTCCCTGTTCATGAGGTGATCATCGTTGTTCTGCAACAGGCCAATCTCATTTCTGCACTGCTTTTGGCTATTAATGTAATTTTTTTCACTCCTTTTTTTGTTCCCCACAGTTCTGTTCAACTCCAGTTGAGCTTTAGCCACACAAATTTTCTCCCTACAGTGGTGAGCAGCATCTCTGTATACTTTCCATGTCATCTGAACTTGCTTCCATTGGGCTTACACCTTCCTTTTTTGCCTTATCACCAAAAGAAGATCCTTGTTCAGCCAAGCTTTACCTGCTTAACAGGTGACATTTGGGATCTGCTGCTCCTGTGCCCTTCAGAGGAGGTGCTTAAAAAGTGACCAGCACAGAAGCACTCCAGCACAATGCTTCAAAAGCATTTCCTACAGGCCCTCATTGACTAGTTCCCTGACAAGCCTGAATTCTGTTCTCCCCATGCCGAGTGTTGAAGTTTTGCTGTCACATTTCCTCCTGACAACAGAAATTTTAAACTCGCTTGCTTCATGGTCAGTCTGGTCACATCAAGCACAAACAACAACTTCACATGTGGGACTTTCTCTGTTAGTGAGCAACAAAAAAAAAAAAAAAATTCAAAACCTGAACAGGCACAAACCAAAGAAATCCAGGGAGGATTCTTCATCTACTGATTGACTGGAGCGGAAAATACAGACCTTGCAATATTACATAGGAATATGAATATTTTGCCTTTTGTGAAGATACATTCAGCATACAATTATTTTAAAAGGGCCAACAATTGAGAATATTAAAAAATAAATTGAAGCAAATGCCTCTGGATTACTACAAATTAGGAATAAATTTGAGAATTTAGATTAATATAGCAACCTGGCCAAGAATTATTCATAAGGCAAAGAGGTAAAGGGCCAATTCCTGGCTGCTGAATTTCTCCAGTACCATTTTGAGTATTCAGTATGGCTTAAACCAATGTGTCTGTCCCATTCCTGAGGACTCTTTGTACCTAAGTATATCCCCAGCCGTAGTACAGATACTACCATGAAAAAACTTTGAAGATGTACAGTTTAACTGCAATAAGATGAATAATATGAATCTCGCACTAAAAAAAAAAATGTTGCATGGATTTTCTTTTGGCAGAACTTGCTCACTACTCTACAATAAAAGTGTAAGCACCTCTTAATATTCAAGCTACAACTATACCTTGAGGCATCCTATAGTGGCTAGAATGGAAATATACCAAATTTGTATGTTGTAACTGGACTGCTGCCAGCCTCAGATGTTGGAGAAATGGCATAAATAGGACTAAGTTTGCATTTCAGGCATTCTATAGCTCGAAAGAAAGAACATCTGACCAAGTGAAGTTATTAAGGAAACACATAAAGATGATGAAGTCAGAGAAAGCTCTAATGTTTCTACACAAATATAATCTTGTCCTTGTTGCATCAGCAACAAAGCAAGCCCTTAGGGTCCCAGCTGCCCACTTCATGGATCTATAGCCAAAAAGATTCAGGAGCCCCCCCAGCTACACACATATTTTGCCCCATAAACAATTCCACTGCCTAATACAGGTGTCATGGCAAATTATTCCTATCCTGTGCAGCCCCTCGCCATCATTCCCAAGGAACTCCATCCTTCTCCAGGCTATCGGTGGAGTGCTGTCCTCTGTCTCAAGGCAAGGAACCAGCCATCCCTGCTACCAGCCCAGGCAGCAGAGGCCACCAGGGTGTGATCAATGGCCCTGGTGGCACAGCCACAGCCACCGCTGTCACACCTCCGTAGATCTCGAGGCACAAAGGGACGTGTGAAATGCAGGTAGCAATGCTGTGGTCCCTGTTCTTAACGCTGCACTGCTAAAAACTTCAGCAAGAACAAAACCTGGGTCCTGCCTCCACCCCAAGAGACAAGACAGCCTCATAAAGAGTGGGTGTGCAGCTGTGTATGAGGAAATGAAAACACTCTCTGCTCGATGACATCAGAGATAGATAAAATCGATTCAAGACCAGAGATATTAAATGACAGAGACTTCAGTTACACATCAAAAGATAATGGGCCAGAAAAGTTTCTGTTTTAAACTATCAAATGGTTCAGAAGCTGAATAATTGAGCTGAAAATTTCTGATAATGATAGCAGCTTCCAGCCTTCAAGGATTTTTGGAATAATTTTAATCCACTGCCCCTAAATAAAAAAAAAATTAAAAAAACTAAAACCCTGCCCCTAAAAAAAAAAGGCATCTTAAAAATAGAAAACAGATAAATACAATAGAACACGTGCTTTCTGCATATGGCTGAGCCATACCTCAGTGCAGAATTTCATACACATGTACTATTTGTGGTAGCAAATACTAGCAGTGGATGTGGGTAATACTAGCAGTCATTATCACTGCTTGAGGAAGGATAACTTTGCTAAAATATGTTGAATTCCATTAAAAATTAAAAGTTCTCCACAACTGACACATATATACTTTCTGCTTTTCTCCCCTCAGTCTCATATAGTTTCTTTAAAATAAACAAATACATGCATTGAAAACCACAAATAAATAGGTAAATGTTTTTACAACAAGTAATAAACTGTACTGATTCCCATTTACCAAAAAACCTTTGCTGATACAAGGACATCTTTGTGATCAAGTAATTCAACCTTTAGTATTGCTGTACAGAATTCAGTGAAGTACTGAGCAGGAACCAGAAATATGTTCATAATAACCCTTTCAATTAATTATGTTTCATGAGAAACTGCATACCCTAAAATGTCTCTCTCTTTAACTGAAATAGGTGTTTTTAGAGACTCATGCCAAAATTCACTTTACAACTCTTTCATACAGGCTAAATTAGGTTTATGAAAATGGAAGAAACCAAAAACTTGATCTTAAATTACTTACAAAAATCACATTATTAATGGGCTTGATTACTTTTAGTTCAAAAGCAGAGTAAGATTTGTATCTTCAAAAACACTGACGTCCTATTCCCAGAAAATTATTTATTATTAAAATAAATTTCCAATCTAACACTCTCTCTCTCCTTCAAAGTGCTTTCAAACACTCTTTTGTTGTGATAAAAAGAAAATAATACAAAAATAGGACTGACATACTTTTGTGGCCTTTATTTAAATAATATTACCTACATTGAAAGTTCTATTTCAGTAGATGTGAATACCTGGGACCTTTATATTTGTCTCCTCCTAAGCACAAGACTGAATTAAGGAAAACACAGCCAACACAGCTTTTCAAATTCTCTTTAAATTGATAATTCTCTCTGTTTCACAGGCCGTGGCAGGAGTGCCCAGAACATGAAGCAGCAGAGCAGCAGAGCCAATGCACATGCCAGCATTCCGAGCCCTGACCGACCCTGCGCCGTGCAAACGCTGCCTGCAGTCACAGACGTTTGCACTTGAAGGCATATCTCAGCCCGCAAGATGAACTGCAAAGGCAGAAATGTTTACAAAAATCCCTCATCAGGCGTAACTTAAAGTAGCAAGGAATGATCTTCAGCTCCAAACTAGTCAGGATTTTTGCTTGCTAATTTTTGTTCGTAAAACCTGAAGCCAAACTGGCACTTCAGCCATTACACACATTGAAAACTGTTGGGCAAGTGCATATGATTTAAAATAGAAACCAGGAAACTACTGACACACAAAATAAAAAATCAATTTTAATATTTGCACTTTTTTCCTTTAGATTAGTTGTCTGTATTTGCTAATCTTCAAAATTGTTATCCAATTTAACCATGTCATTACATTAAATATACATACCTAATTATTTAAGTAATTAAATATCACCAAGCCTGGGTTCAATATTTCCATTTCCATTTGGAAGACTTCCTAAAGCTTGACATCATTTCCATTTGTGTTCTGTTTTAATGGGGTGGGCACTAGAATTCAACTGAAAAGTAAACAAGATAAGTGTCTACTAATTAAAATTAAACTATGGCTTGGAAGTGAGTTGGAAGTGTGTATTGTCTACAGTACTACTTTCATGTATGTTATTGTGCTTATATCTTTTTCTTATAATTTCTTCAGTTCTTATCAGTTTATGAAATTTGTACAAGACATTGAGGTGAACAATCTGTGTAATTGTTCAAGGAAAAGCTATTGTTGTAAATATTGTATATAATATCCTGCAAAAATTATTAAATTATTATTAAAAAGTAGACAGCTTTTCTAGGCTTTGTCATGTTGGAAAGGGTTGTGTTTTTTTCAAATTTGTTGCTATTTAAACAAATACAAATTTTTCATTTTTGTATTTAATTAGGTATTTAATTATTTAATCCTTAATATTGTGCAGGGAAAATGAAGCAAAACAACTATAACAACTATTGCTAACACTCTTTTATGACAATAGGATGGTTTGTAACTTTTTTGTTTTCCTTGATTACAATTCAGAATCACAGACTGGACTAATATCATCACAGGAAACTCCAGCTTATTATTGGTTTGTATCCAGCATAAAATTGGTTTTATTGTAGTACATAAAACAAATAACCTCAGCATTCTGAGTGCTTGAATAAGACTGTCTTTGTGAAAACTACATAACTTTACACAAATTATTTATTTGTGTAGTTCAGCAGTTCAGGATTCTTGCGTAAAATTAACTTTCAAAGCTCATGTGATGCTCATATGACTTAGGGAGTGAATCCTCAGTTTCCTGAAGAAACATTACTGAAGATGCCCGGTGTAACATTTAAATTAGCTATTGTTGATGCTGGAAGTCCAAGACTGTCGGTAGGTCTGTACCAGCAGAGCTGGATACAATATTCCAAACCTCTGTTAACTGCAACACAGCAAGCTGAGAAACCACTTACAGTATGTTAAAAAAATGAAGACCACCACCAAAATGAAGTCATGCCTCTGAGAAAATGACCCTCTTCAGTGTAAGCTAACAAAATTGTAAGAATGCACATGTATTTCAGAGCAAGTGCTCTCATGTACTGTTCATGCGCAGAGTCCAGAGTCCGGGCATAATTCAGGAAATAAAGGTGGCTCATGTATAGTCCATGTACCTCAACATATCCTCCACTGTGTTGCTTTCACTGACTGCACTGGAACCACTCCACTGGTTTCCCTCACCCTAATGCACACTGGAGTAGTTTTGCAAAAAGACTTTACCATTTCTCCATACTAGAACTGCTAGATAAAAATTTCTGATTCTCACCCTGAGCTTTTGAAGTGATTTGCACCTGAAGACTGATCTATTTCCTGCATCCTTTCCTATGATGTTTTGTATAGAAGATCTGCTTCAAGGGGATGTTGCTAACTGGTTAAACAAACAGAAGCTGTATACGCCTTAATCTAAAATTTAAAAAATTATGCAATCTCTATGTATTATTCACTGTATGGTTTTGCCTAAAGCTGATGCAAATCATAACCCTATTCCCACAGGAACATACATTAGCTGTAAAGCACTACAAATAACTTCTAACTTCCTTTCAAATCCACTCTGCTAGGAGTTGGACAAGCATAGATCCATCCAATTAGTTACATGTTAATTTAGCGGGAATCAATGTGTTTTAAGGTACCTAAACTTATGTGCCTTTATATTCAAAGACATTGGCTCAATGCATTTTTTGTAGTTAATGAACATGTAATCCATCACACTGCTTATGTACAACTAATTTTAAAAAAGCATTTTAAGTACATTAAAATTTAGATTTTCCCTTTCCTACATCTCTGGTATCAGCAGTAAGGAGAGCACTATGTACAGCACTATGTACATTCACTTCTGATTAGCCAATGAAGTTCAGGAGAAATCTGCTGCAAAACAAGAAAACCACTTTCTTGGTGTATCACATTGAACCTTATACATAGTATGTGAACATAAAAATGGTTTTCCTTCACATATTTGTTCAGGAATAGAAAACTGACATAGTGAGTTGGCATTCTTCACCCCACAATCTTAAATCACACTAAACAATCCTTTAAAGACAGCTGTGAAATGTTGATTTAAAAATATTAAGTTATTTATGATTGTCATTTTCTAGCAGGCATTCCTTATATTGCTGTCTTTCAGCACTAACATATAAGCTGATTGTCTCATGCTAAAAGCCTGTTATCTAGTCTAATTTTAACTATTCTAGTTTAGTAAACTAATCTAGTCTAATTCAACTTACGCTAGTCAAATACCTTATACGAATCAACAGAAACACTTGCTTTTTTTCTAAATGGAGTCTAATTTTCCCTAATACCTCAAATTTTTTCTCCAAAATGGCAAACTACATTGGAAGTCAATAAGCAGCTCACCTGCACTTGCACCTTATAGAGTGTTCCCTAACACTTTGCTAAACCTCTGAGTTTTTCACACTAAAATTCTCACATTAGAGATGCCAGCCATTTTTGACTGTCAAAAAGTGTAATTCTTTTTAAGAACTGAAAATCATACCTCTTTCAAGGTCAGAGTACATATGATTTGCTGTATTAAAGTATAGAAATTTTTTAGTAATTGAAGTGCTCAATAGATTTGAAACTCACCTTTCAAGCTTGTAGATAATATTAGAGACAACCTCGAAACATGGAAAATATAAATCTAGATGATATCATCCAGAAGACTGTGACCCTGCCAGCACACAACAGGGCAGTAGCAATCAGTCAAAATTTCCCATGCCAAATTCAAAGCAAAGAAGTACTTAAATATCATTTATTAATTGCAAATGGCATTCCACTGCTAAGCTTCCAGAGATTTAATACCTTCTTGTAAGCACACCTAATACACAGCCAGCTTCACAGCCCATGCATCCTTGGCCTGTCAAGGAACACTTTTAAAAACCTCTTTCTTATTCAGTTAATTTTGTAGTATGACAAAGCTCATGCTCTCATAACACACATCTGCTTTTTTTCCTAAAATTATATTCTTACTACAAATAATCATTATTCATCCTACCTTCTAAGCACATTAAAGTATGATAAATGAAGATATTATTTCATTATTGTTATTATGTGACTACATTATCCCAATATCATATCCTCTAGCCTGCCAAATGCCATTATGCTCCACTGGTATCTTTCAAAAAAAAATCACACAAAGATTTTTTTCCATGGTCTCCTGCTTCAGCATGTTCCTTTATGTAGTCAAAATCCCTGGTTCTCCTGGGGAACATCAGCCACTTTAATGTCTGTGGTAGGTGCCACACAGCAAAGCACAAACAATCTAAGTGGTAACATTGTCAAAAGCATTGATGACAACTTTCTGCTACTGGTGATGGAAGGGCCAACCTGAAAAGCTGGGCTGCTGGACCTTAAACTATACAATAAGGAAGGTCTGGTTGCAGATATGAAGGATGTGGCAATCTTCGTTACAGCGACCATAAGATCATGGAATTCTGCATTGCTTGAGGAGGAAACAGCCCTGGGCTTCAGGAGAATTAACTTCAGTCTCTTCAGGGAACTTCTTTGAAGAATTTCACACGAACGTGCTCTGCAGTGAGCAGGATCCTAGAGTATTCAACAATCACTTCATCTAGGCTCAAGACCAGTGCATGATCAGCAAGGAATTCCTGTCAAAATCCAAACATAGGCAGGAGATTTAAAGGAGGTGAAAACAGGGACAGGTCACCTGGGCTGATTACTGTGATGTTGTCAGAGTGTGTAAAAATGCAACAAGGAAGGCCAAGGCCCATTTGGAATTAATCTGGCCAAGAACATCCAGGATAACAAGAAGGGCTTTTTCCAATACATCGAGAACAAAAAGGAAAGTGTGAGCCTTTTTCTGTGAGGAACAGGAGCCATTGCAACAGAGGCTGCAGAGAAAGCAGAGGTACTGAATGCCACCTTGGCTTCAGTCCTCACTGACAAGACCAGCCCTCAGGAATGCTTGACCCAGGAACAAGGTCTGGAGGAAGAAAGACTTTCCTTTTCTGAGGAAGATTGGCTTAGAGATTGCTTAGGTAAACATGATCTCCACAAGTCCATGGGCCCCGATGGGAGTGATGGGAGTTCCCAAATGCTTGAGGGAGCTGGCAGACACTGTAGCTGGGCTATTCACAATCACTGAAAAATCATGGTGGTCAGGAGAGGTGCCTGAGGGCTGAAAGAAAGCAAACATCACTTTGGTCTTCAAAATGGGCAGAAAAGGGGATCCAGGGACCCACTGGACGGTCAGCTTCACCTCAGTCCCTGGAAAGGTGATGGTATGGCTCATCCTGGATACCATCACTGGGCATGTGAAAGACAAGAAGGGAGTACTGAGCATGGATTAACCAAAAGGAAGTCATGCTTAACCAAACTGATTACCTTCTACAATGGGACTGTTGGCTGGATGAGGGGAGAGTGGTGAACGTTGTCTACCTGAACTTCAGCAAGGCTCTAGGTACCATGATACCATAAGGCAGAGTTGGGAATACCATCTTGATGAGTGGATGTGGATTGAGAACCGGCTGTTTGGCAGATCCCAGAAGGTGACACAGTCACAGTGAGCAGGTCTAGTTGGAGGCCTGTCACAAGTGGTGCCCCCAAGGTTCAATACTGAGCCCAATGATTTGGACAGAGAGAGGCCTCCTCAGCAGGTCACTGACAGCACAACGCTGGGAGTAGACATCAGTACCCTGGAGTGCAGCCTTGACAGGATGGAGAGATGGGCAGAGAAGAACTGTCGGAAATTTGACAAGAGCAAATGCTAGGTCCTGCACTGGAGAAAAATAACCCCTGACACCAGCTGGAAAGCAGCTCTGAGGAGAAGGGCCTGGGGCTCCTGGTGGACTGAACCATGAGCCAGCAGTGTGCCCTGGTAGACAAGAAGGCCAATGGTGTCCTGGGGTGCATTGGCAAGAACATTGCCAGCAGGGTGGGGGAGGTGATCCTGTGATCCTTCCACTCTGTTCAGCCCTGGTGAGGCGCATCTGGAGTGCTCTGTCCAGTTCCGGTTCCTCAGTGCCACAGAGACATGGAGGTCCTGAAGTAAGTTCAATGGAGGGCCACAAATGCGGTTATCTACAGATAACCTTCACCCCCTGTTCCCCATTGTAGCTCAGCCTATCAGGTGCCCATCAGGACCCTCTCACTTTAGGCCTCCTTGTCTCCTTCCTCATGAGTGAGAGAGGGTAACAATCACCTATTATTCTTAGCTTCCACATTTTTTAGACTTCCAAAACAAGGAGCTGCATTTCCTTCCAGGTCAGACCTTTTGCAGAAAAAAACTGAATGCAAAACATTTCATTATAATGTTCCAATCCCCTCTTTTCTTGGCAAAGATGGCAATATGCGTAGACCACCACACACAGTGTCCTGTGTCATTTCTTCATCTACAGGTGCCCATTTAGGTAACAGTCTCCATTTAAGGACTTGAGCTCAGTACCCTGGCTCAGGGTAATAAATCAGTTGCATTTGATGATTCAATAACTCAGAAAATAACTCAGTTGCATTTGATGATTCAATAATTATTGCCTGCCTTTGTGAACACTGTCCAACCAAACTTATTAACATGTATTGGCAAAATACATGTTAATACATACAGACAGACTGCAATGTTTTCCCTCCCATTTGTCATGAACCAAGAGCACATACAGATTCAAGTACAACTTCTCATCTAAATAGCAGCAAGCTATTTTATTTATATATGTAATATACTATTCCACTCTCTGTCTGTGTCCTTAGACATGACAAGGAAATGCATCTTACTTTGTGTTTGCATAGCAAAATGGGGTCCTTATCCATGCCTTAGGCTCTGTGGCACTATTGTGATAATGTGATAATGCAGTAAACACTGCTGTCACTGCCCACGGAAATGCACTCCACATGTTTCATTCTGTTTCAAGCTGTCATTTGCATGTTGGCCTTCAGCTTCTTGCATTCATTAGATATACAGAGACAACTGAAGCATGAGTGCTAGTTGTCTGGTGTGGCTTTTTTAAATTACAGAAATGAAATAACAGATATTCTTAATCAAAGTTGCTAAAACTTTCACAACATACATTTTTAGTTTAAAATGGCAAATCCTGCAAAAATGAAATTGTAACATCTTAGAGAAAACAAATTAGTAGTATGGAGGAAAATTATTTTCTGCCCCTTTTGCAAAAAAGAAGAAAAGGGCCGACTGATAATCTGTGACAATTCTGGCACTGAGGAACCATGGACTCTGAAAGAACATGATTCTGCTTTCACCAAATTATAAGCCCCTGAGAGGCATAGGGTGGAATTTCTGGAAATTCTGAATGCTACCTGTACTGTGCTCTCCATTTGTATTCCCAAATGGTTGTCTTGTAAACAATATCGGAAAATAGAGTGCTTCAGATGATCTGGTGTGCCTGAGGTCTGGCAGTCACACTGCTGTACACAAGGTCATAGCTTGTGAGAATGGCAAAGATACAGGAAAGCTTAATGCTCGACATTCCTTGGGGACACAATATCTACCCCACACAGCACAAAAGCAACTTTTTCTATTAAACCCCACCAGCTCTGGAGCAGTGACAGTGTAGAAACAGCCTGCATGTCTACTTCTCTCCTGAGCACTTCAGGGGGACACAGTGACCTTGCAAACCTGGGGTATTACAGAGACACTATGATCAATGCAAGCTTCATCCCCTCTCTCTGCAAAAGGCAAGAGGCTCAGAAGGCATACAAATAAGAATGGTAACACATTTTTCCACACTACCCATAGCAAAGCACATTCTCATTCATGAGCTCTGCAGAAGACAAGTTCCAGTGCAGTGCAAAACACTCTATCCCACACAGTAACCTGAGGAACTAAATGTTTCTTTTGAAATACAAATCTCAGACAGCATATTCCCACATGAATGTATCCACATGTATAGAGGACAGAGCATTTTATCTCAGATTTTTGAATTTTATAGTAATTCTTGCAGAACTGAGAAAGTGATCCAAATGAAACAGCCATTACAGCCTCTCTCTCAATAGCAGATTTTATCCTTGAAACCTCCTTTAGTCCTTAAAATCTACACCTAGATGTTAGGACATGAATAGTCCCACTGAAACCATAAAATTTCCTTTTAATGAGTATAGGGAATAAAGTATAGGAAATAAAGTATCCTTTATTTCCCTGAGGGACCGGACCACCTCAGTCAGCCCATTTCCCAGGCACAGCCCTGGCAATGACCCTGGGTAAATGCAGCCCCACTTCAGGCATTCTGCAATCTCATATTGTAAGCCCATAAAACTGAGCTCACATACTGCCCAGTCTGGCTAAGCATTCCTATTGCACGTGTCTAGTTTTTCACCAACTACTGCTGCTGTGTCCTAAAGGCCAAATGCTTCATCAAATCTCCAGACCAAGACCAAGGCGGATGGAAAGCAACAGGCTTTTTGTACTCCACACACTCTCATACCCTTTCAGGGATAAAAGCAGTCACTCAACATACAACTTTACCATTATATCTTGCAACATTTTACTAATTGCCTCACTGTCAGGGAACTCTTGCAGAATTTACTTTATCAAATTCTCACACCAGCTAAGCCAGAGGATGTGCCCAGTGCACAAGAGTCAGAGCTGTAAACACTTTTCATTTACTTAACAGAAAGCATGTTCCATGCCAAATCTGTAGATGTACCCACATCCCTTTTGTAGCCTTCAACATTTCTGGTCTCCCTATACAATGAAAGAAATTTGACTACTAGCATATGCTCTTTTACATTTGGGCCACTAATAAGGTGAAGGATGCCATCAATATTACAGCAGATCTGGCACTGGTTAAAGCAAATCTGTGTAGATGAAGGAACAATCATTAAGGCTTTACAGACACACTTTCCTCCAGAGTGTCTAAAATCCTCCCCACATGCCCTCAAGTGCTGGAGTTCATTTTGATCTCTGATGTAGCTGAAAGATGTGCAAAAGCAGGCACAACATTAATCACAGATGAAGTGCTTGAGAGGGCACTGTTTTGTTTATTCCAGTGAGTGCATAAAATATCTGGCATTCATGAATTGTGTCAGAATGATGTTTACTTTGGACAGAAATATACAATTATCTTGTTCATAAAGCAGAAACCCTTCTCTCAGCAAGACAACTCAACTCATGGTATTTCTGCAAAGAAATACTGCTACAAGAATCCCACTGAACCTTTGGGAGGACAGTACTTTCCCTTTTATTTCCCTTCTTTCTTAAGCACATATTTAGCTGATCTATTTCAGGAATGCATGGGCAAATCTTCACTGTTCAAAATGAGAAAAACAATATCCTGTAGAAGCAGATTCAACTTTAATTACAAAGCAATATCAAATTTATACAGACACAATAGGGAAACAGAATTTGTTAAACTGGCTTCCCCATGGATTCATAATCTTCCTGTACCATCCAGTCTGCAGGATAAAACACTCAGAATCCTCCTCCAGCAAACGTTTGGGTTACTGCGTAAGCAGGAAATCCTCTGGAGACGGAGAAGGCAGAGGGAGGTTAGAAAATGCAATTTCTTCTGCATCTCTCAAAGTAGTGCCAAACATTATGTAGGGCACAAACCAGCTCTGCATGTTCACCACAATCACAGCTCTTCTTGTCTTCTTTGAGTGCTGCAAAGTCAGTGAATCGGGAATTTCAGGAAGAATTTACATGTCACTGTGCCTACCTGCTTGTTCTTTAAAAAAACAGAAACTAGGAGAGCAGTTTAAAATCCACTTTGATGCGGTGAACAGAACAAAGAAGTTCTTTTCTCAACAGATTATCTCTGAGACCGAGTGTGAAAACACAGAGTTTTGCTTCAAGGGAAAGAGGTTAATATAAATTATTATATTAATAATTTATACTGAGACAGGCAGCAGGGGAACCACAGAGCTGTCTCTGAAACTGGAGAGGACATCACCAGCAAAACCATCAACCTGCTTGGGAATGAAGAATAATATATTACTTCTTGGGCCACACCTGTCAACACCTGGTAGAATTTTAATTGTTTTTGGAATACCACAAAAATACAGCTTGGGTAGGCACAAGAAGGACATCAAAATAATTTTTAGAAATTGGTGACCTCAAAATTACTCCTCCTGCAAAGGGTGGGGAGAAGAAGAAAGAAGGCAAAGGCTGCTAAATCCACATCTGCATCTTCCCTGTAGTTTTCCAAACAACAAAAGACAAAGCTTTTAAAAACAGGCTAATAGAAAGACATCAAATGCAAGTTCTTCCATTATCAGAATGCAGAATATTTATGGAAAATCTAAAAGGAAAATACAACTTTTCTTAAAGGTTTTGGATTACAATGGTAGTTCTGACCACAAAGAAACAAGAGCATTCACAGAGTAAAAATACAACAGTGAGAAAGCAGATGTTGGAACTTTTCAGGACATTCAGTTTGTGTCTATTTTTTCAGAACAAATGTATCCACTGAACTACTTATGACTCATGAAAGAAAACTATGTACCATATCCTGGACATGGTGTGTAAATAAATTCTAGAGTGAACATGTGAACACACACACAAAAGAAACATTAAAATATGTGAATATTCATACCAAATAATATATCAGCAGTGCTGACTTATTACAGAAAGAATAGGAGGTATAGTTATCAAAAATTATTTGTTTTCTCATGCTTTGTGAAAGCACCTGGAACTAGGTGCTAGGACCTAGAAATATTTCCACTATTTCTGAAAAACTCTGGTATCATTCAGGATTTCACATGACAGTGCAAATAAAAAGAATGGGCAAAAATCACTACTATAAATACTGTAAGTTTTTAACAGTAAGGTTTTTTTAGATCTCAATTTAAAAATGCATAAATACCATTACAGATTTGGAAAAGATATTTTAAAACTGTGATTGGGTTTGAGAGGGATCAGCAAGCAGACCATGAAAAATAAGATTTTTTTATTTTAAAATCAATTTAAATAAATTAAACTTGTCAGAATAACCTAGTTAATGAGCAAGAAGGTGTAGAAATTGAAGTTTTTAAGGTACAACGTAGTTACTGCAAAACCTGATTAATATAAAAGAATTGCAAAAAATCCCCAGAGAGACAGTTAGGATATTATAAAGGCCTTACAACTCTACAGATTACTATAAGAAAATTATAGGGTGTGCACAAGCACACACTACCCTATGCAGACAGTATGTTGCAAGAGCAATAAAATATAACAAGGGAGTCAAGATAATTCACAGAGCAAATAAATTCCAAAAGATTACTCAAACAAACAAGCCAACCAAATAAATAAAACAAAACAAAACAAAAACAAAATAAACAAAAAACACCAAACAAAACAAGAACACCCAAAAAACCCCAGAAAACAATCTCTGTCCAAAATATTGCAAGGAACTTCTAGCCATCCCTGTCCAAAGACTAACTCCAGATCATTTTCATCATAACAATGATCCAAAAAGGTACTTTGGGGTGAAAAAAGCCAATGGGACACAAGTAAAAAATTATTTACAGAACCTATAACAATTCTTTAAATAGTCCCTGTGAAATAATTACAGGAATTACCAAACTGTGGAATTGTTTATCAACCAATCCAGGTTTCTGTTTCCAAGAGAGTACAAATACCTCCATTTCCAAACAAAAAGTAGAAATCACAACCTGGAAGTGCCACAAAGAGAATCTGTGAAAAGGACTGAAAACAATCTGGTGGACTGAAGAAACAGGTAATGAAAAGAAGGTGTGAATGTCAAGTCAGACGCTGGCCTCAGAAAGAGGGTCTGTGTCTATGCACAGATTTGGTGTCTTTACCCATTTCAGAGAAGGCAATAATCTGGGAGTTGCTGAAAGGCAGGAGTTAGCAATCAAAACCACTGTGGCCACAGGGAAGAACTGTAATTCCTGCTTCCCCTTCCTCCCCAGTCCAACCTAGCCTCCTGTAGTTCTTCCTACACTCACAAGATGAATGAGCTCTAACAGAGTCAGGAGAGAGCAAGTTATTTACACAAACCTAGCTGAAACAGAACTCATCCCTTGACACCTGAAAGTAAATGTGAATATAGAACAAGGAGGAGAATATATTAGATTAATAAAAATTACCTCAGTGGTTGTGATTGTAGATTTAAAATCTATGTGTTCTTTCACTGGAAGGACTTTCTACATAACAGAATGAAACAAAAGTACAGGTGCAAATGTTGGTAAGATGTAACCAATACTGCTCTTTTTGCATTTTATCACATAACAACAGAGATCTCTACACAACCAAAGTCTTTTTCTCCCCCATGAGCACAAAGGAGACAAGAGGGGTCTCTCTATATATTAAAATAAAGTTGATTTCTGCCTCTGTCTCCTCTGTGGACACTAGCCTTGGGCAGTGTGATTTTCCTCATGCCCACATATACCAAAATCCTGCTACCAGAATTTCTCTTCTACAGCATTTTTCCACACTTAAGTTAAAACTCAGGCCAGCTGCATGAATTACTTTGTGAGATCTCATCATCACAATATGAATGAAGCATTCCTCCATTATGTTTTCACTGAAATTACACCATAAATTCTTCTGGGCAAGATACAAGCCTCTGATTCTCAAGAAAGTAAGAGGATGAAAATTGCTACCTCTTTGGTGCATATCATGCACACACAAAAAATAACCAGAACTGTCCTGAAACTGTGTGGATTGGTAATTTTCCATTTTGATGTGCCACTCTTCTTGTTTTAATCCCACAAGCCAGCAACATGGTTTGGTTTGGGGACTGACAACTGCTCAACTCGTCTCTATTCTGGTGGCTGTTAAGTACCAATTGAGAGACCGTATGAAAAAACTCCAGAAATCCTGGAAATGTGAGTGGATTCTCCAGTCAAAACAGAAAACCTCCCTGGATATGCACCTAGCAACTGGCAGGGGCTCTTCAAGCTGCTGGAGTGATTTTTTCTGAATGGCTGAATCTGCACACTGAATCACTCACAGCACCGTCTGTGAAAGCCTCTGCTGTTTCCTTCCCTTTCCAAGGATGGAGCTAAAGAAAACTCACACAGAGCAGGAGCAAGCAGGGTCAATGTGTGTGGTGCACTCCACCGACTCGCACACTGAATGTTTCAAGATAAATTCTTGAAGTCAGTAAAGTTTAGGCTGGCACAGCACAGCTTCTAAGTTTAACTCATACCCCAGGTAACTGTCCCATCTAATACAAGAGTAGCTATCATCCTCTGACTGTGCAGTATTTATCTTTGTTTCTCAATTTTAAATTAATGGGGTGAATGTGAAAGATCTGCTGCCTGCCTTTTGTTCTGAAAAGCAAAAATAAATAGGATTAGAAATATGTTCTGTAGCATTTCTGTGCCGTGCATAGCACTCCACTCCACTCTCATCTGCATTTTGGCAAGTACTCTTCAAATAAAGAAACAGCCCTGTCTCATTTATCGCTCCTCTATAGGGCTTGGAGATTTTGTCCATAAAAATGAGAACAGAAAACCATTGACTGAAGCTGTGCAGAATACTTTTGTATTAGACTCTGCTGCTAAGAGCACTCAAGAGAAACAGCACACACATATACCCTCCACACTACCCAGGAAAATCAAGACTGTCATCACAGAACAGATTACAGGTACAAATCCAAGATTACAGCCACATATTCTAAATGCTGATGTTTTGAAAGTACCTGCTAAAACCAGTGTGACTCCTGGTTTAGCCACCAAACACCATTGAAGATCCTCTTCACAATTCTTCAGATTTTCCACTTAAAATGAAAGTGCCATGAACACAGCTACTATTTCACACGATTTAGTATCAAACTATAAAATACATCTTCAGTCATTAAAAAAAAGAATCTCCTTTTTTCTTTCTTTTTCTTCCTTTTCAAAAATGGAGATTGCATCTATACTAAGACTACTAAAACCGTCCAAGCATTTTGGAGTGTTGAAATCCACCACCCATGTCAGGCAAACTGCTAGGACACAATACTGTTTCTCCAAATTAGCATTCTTGCTGACTAGCTCCCAGGTAATGACTGGTAGATAGGAGAGTCCAGGAACCATTCCCAAAAATCAGTGCACATATAGACACTCCGTTTTGGAAACAAAAGCATTTGACTAGTGTCTGCATCTGGAAAAAAAAGAAGTACACACCATTGCAGTCTGAACTTCATGCATCAATATCTTCACAATTTCACCTTATTTATGTTTAATAAATTATTATGTCCTGTTGTAAATTTTCTGACACTGTCTGGGTTTGGAACATGAGGGTATTGTGCGTTTGTTTTCATTTTGTAATATAATTTATTTTTAGTTTTCTGTTATGTGAAAAATTGTGAAAAGTGGGCATACAGATTGATGGCATGAAAAAGGTTTTACATGGTGTTGTCAGAAGTTCCAAAGTTGTCTTTGCAACATTGCCCTTTTACAGCAAATTTAAATATTATAACATCGAGAAAAAATTGGTCAGATGGAAATCATCTTGGTTTGTGTTCTTTAAGTACAGTTCTAATCAAAAGGGAGTTGCTATGGGGAAAATATCATTGTGAGATAATGTATTTGAAAGGAGAAAAATTTGTCTTCAATACAAATAATTTACTTCTTCCTGGGGTTCAAGTAAACAAGGGAAAAATAACGGCATTTTTAATGAAGGTGTTGACTCACTTAACATATTTTCCAAAGGGAGCATTTAAAGAGCAATGATTTTGTCGCCACTTAATACTTATGTATCTTACTGCAATTATTTTGAATCATCAGATTTCCAATTATTGCAGGAGTTATTTCCATTTGTGAACACTTCTGCTGAAAAAGAACTTAAGGTATAGTGCCCTTTACCTTCTCATTTCTGACTGTGAACAGCCTTGAGAAATTTTATGTTTTCTAACCATACACAGATTGATATGACACATTTCCTATCAAGTTTCCAGAGGGGAAACTTTTCCTCTAAATATAACAGTACTAGATCATCAGTGAGTATTCCACATAAGCAGCAGACACAAATATGATGATTACTGCTCACACTCCGCTTACAACTGCCATAGAACAATGCTGGTCTTGAAATTGTAAGCACACTGAAACAGCCAGAGGTGGTTGTCAACACACCTCCACCAAAAACGTGTTAGACCCTGAAAAGAGGAAAAGAGAAGCACTTTTAGGAATTGAATGCCTGTAGCTGGGAAAGATAACATAAACTGACAGAGGAGAAGTGAAAAAAGAAAAGTGTGATGTTGCTTGAAAAGTGTGATATTATTGTTGTTGTTATGATTATCATAATCATTATTACAATAATTATTATTATTTCATGCCAGAAAGAAGACTTAATATTAAATTGCTGAATTATTAACACTGTGTTTTCACTATCAGACAAGGAATTAAAAACACAGGGAGAAGAAGGAACAAAAATGTGACTTGTAAGGTCTAGAATGGGTCTGTCAGAAAACAAGGCTAGGGAGAAAAATGAGCAGTATTTAAGCAATCAAAAATAAAGGAACAGACAAGAAAACTAAGCTAAAGGAAGAACTCTAAGGAGATATATTCTATATGCAGCAGGGAAAGGCACATCCAAAGTCGTATGCTGACAGCTTGACTTTAATAGGACAAGGAGAGAAGGATTATCTGGACGTTATGAATATTGCCAACAGGTTGACATTATTCCCTGACTAGGGAATGGAGGGGAAGTGCAAAAAGAGAGAGAGAGAGAACAACAAGAAGATGGAGAGCCATTTCAGTATGTTTGATTTAATAAGCCAAAATACTCAGAAGAACAAGAACCTGTGCTACAGAAAACAAGTATTTTATCACAGAGATAATTACTTTCCAGTCTTCCAACCCACCTGGTTGTTTTTGAGGAGGAAGAGAAAAATCAGCTGTCATTTTTCCCATTCTTTAACCTAAGTGTTTAGAACTTGAGTTTTTAATATAATATCTGTTACAGGGGACCAGTGAAAACCATTCAGACTCTCTCTCACCTTGCCATAGGAAAGGCATTAATATCTCCTTTTCTTAAAGCTCAAAGTTCAGGAGCATTGATACACACTGTAAAATAATTTCTAACCTCTACAGGAAATCCAAGCTAGAGAAATAAAACCAAAACATGAAAATACATTACTTCCTTACAAATTAATTATTTTGGCTACTTAATTCTGCCATATTATTTCTTCTTGGCTGTCTCATCTATTCAATCTGTATCAGTGCATTGGAGATGCTTATATAGACTAGGACGTCTCAAGGTACAAGGAAACCTTGGCGTGAGGCGCAAAAAGACCTTTCAAAACAAAAAAGTGCATGAAGTTCCTGCAAAGCATTTTGTATCTCACAGGAGCCACTTTTCTACACACAGGATCAAAATTATGATTTGCAGTTCACAGACATAAGCAGTGCTGCATTGTGCTTAAAGATTTTTCAATTGCCTTTTATTGTTACTTCAGCTCTACCTCTACTGTTCAGATAGTGTCCAAACATGCCTGACCATAATGAATATAAAATCTTTATGCAAAGCTGAAAGGAAAATGAAAGGAGGGTAAAAGTGAAAAAACTATACTTTATATCAAGTTACTTATCACCTAAATTGTTTCTTTTTACTGAAACACACCTTCATCTTAATCATAGACTGGGTAAGTCTATAAGTACAGATTTCTTTATTTACTAGCAATCAAAATATGAATTGCAATCTCAATCACAACACAAAGTAAGCAGGCAGTTAAAAATTAAAGGCAAGATTATGGTCTTAGGACAGGAAATTTTTAGATTTTGGTCATTAATCAGACGGCATGAGATTGTGGGGAAAAAATATTATCATTAATAAGCTTTAGCCAACAGTAAAGCTGTTCATCTGCAGTTTAGTATATGTTGGATAAAATCCTGTATAAACCAGCTTTGTGAGTATTTTCACTTAAAAAATAGCAAGAGAGAACAACAGAGTTTATGAATTGTTAGTAATATGGCAATATTACACATAGGTATGCACCTTTTCTTTATCAGAGACAAGGAAACTAATGTTAAGCAAGTACCAAGTTTCAGGAACACAAATTAAAACCTATCAAGAGAATTAATTTCTTATTTTTCAATGAAAAACTGCCAACACACTAGTAATCTTCTAGCACCACACTCTATTCCTGTTTCCTTTTCAGTCTTGGAAGAAGCTAAGAGCACATCTTTAAGAATTATTAATGTATAAAAACAAAAAACAAATTCCAACACATGCAATTACAATAGCAATAGCTTTAACCCATAGGCGTAGCTCCATTAGAGAGTGTTCTCATGTACAACTCTCACCAAGAGTACCCCCTGTAACTGTACAATTAGAGGCTCAAGCATGAAGACAGGAATACAAGCCCTAGTGAGCAGTTTCTAAAATGCGTCAACAGAACACAGAGAATAATTCTTCCTAACCTGCATCTCCTTCCTTATCTCATCTTACTATTTTGAACCGCTGTAGTATCAATCCAGCAGCTCAAGGCGCTTGCTGGTTACGCTTCTGACATCGCTTACAGGATAAATATAAATTCACTAAGTCTCCTGCCTTCTGTCTACATAATCCCTTAACCTCTCCCTTTCCACAGCTATGATTTGCTGCCTTTTTTACATCTCTGGCCTCTCCACTATTTTCATTCTGCCTTCCCTTTTCATGCTGCCTTCCCTTTCCCACTTATTTTTTTTTAACTCATTGACATTCAGCATACCTTCACAGTGAGACTTGTGGTCACTGCTCTTTTACTTCACAGCCTGCTTCAGCATGTTTTTTTGGAGTTTACATTTTATTGAGGGATGGGAATTTTAAATAGTGTTATCTGGTTAGCAGATTTCTATTCAATTTAGCATTTGCCTGTAAGACACAGACCAAGCAGATAATATCAATCAAGCAGACATTTTTTCAGTGATCAATGTGCTACAAAAAGAACTAGACGGAACAGTGTATGTCACATTTAAAAGAAAATTAGAAAAAAAAAAAGAGTCAAGCAAATAAATTATTAGCTGAAGTACAGGCAGCAGTATTCAAACTGCACAGAAGCTGCTCCCAAAATTAGATTAGCAAAGCACAAGACCATTCTACACTATTGAACTATCAGCAGCAGAAGGAAGTAAGTTTTCTCAGATTTTATCACCTTCATTTTAAATTCTGCAAAAAATGTTAAAAGGTCTAAGAACAGAACATGAGTAAATCAAAGCTTTATTCTGCTATATTTTCTCCCTGATTCCTAAACCACTTTTTAAAAATAACATTTTCTCCTTGTTCAAATCTGGACACACATAGAAATTCAAGTTTTTTCTTTGAAGCAACAATCAAATTACTATTTAGATACAATTAAAAAAAACAGTATTGTAGCCAAATTATATTTTTGGGAATATCAAAACAGATTTCTGTACAGGAAAGGTCATTCAAAGCAAAACCTGTGACATTTAAAAGGCCCCATTACAACACAATTTTACACATGTGCTGGGGCACAAGAAGACCCAGTCATGCAGTATTTTTACAAATAAACACACAGACAACAAATCTCATCTTTCAATAATAAACTCCAAATGAGAGGAAAAGCTTCAGTCGTGCCAAACTTATCTCCAGTTGCACACAGCTGAACCTGAACATCTCAAGGAGTAAAGAAAACTTGGATTAAGGAGTGAGCAAGTGTCACGGGTCAAACCAAGACTTGGTCTAGGCCATTGCTACTAAAAGGCTAAATTGTTGCATTTAGTTATTGCTTGAAGTCAGCAAAACTGGAAGTTTTTACACATTATGTCATTGAGTCAGAAGAGAAGTGTCTCATTAATACCTCCGGAAAGGAGGTCTTCTTGCTGCTCCAGACTCTTTCCAATAGTTTTGAAGACCTGCTTCCCCCATTGCCCTCTTTCAAACCTTGGTTCTGTGCTTTATCAGGCAGGCTGCACAAGCAGGTCACCTCTTTCTCTTGCAAATGGAAACAGACAGTGGCCACTGGCCCTTCAGGCTGTTTTTCATAACCTCTCCATTTCAGCTGTGCCGCAGCCGCTTCACCGTACTGCTGCTATAAGACTGTCTGACTACAAGCTACAGAGACAAACAAAAATCAAACAAACACAAAAACCTTCACATGGGAAAATAAACATCACCATAAGAATTAGTTAGCCCGTTCTTGTGTCTGTCACCACTTCATCTGTTTTGCAGTCACAAAGTCTCTCAGATGAGGAGGACGGCACATTGAGTCTCGACCTTTGAGCTGCAAACCTAGCCTTGAGCAACTTGGTGACCCACATGGCAGCTGCACAACTCGATAACTAGTTGGCTGGAGTCTAAAAATGCATGATTCATTTCTGATTCTCTGATTCTCCCCACACTGCACCATATGCTGTCACTAGACTATTTGCTAAAAAAATGTAATTTCCAAAAGCAAACTTTATTAGCTTGTTCGCCTGATGAAACACTACTTTAAAAGAACTTTAATAATAAAAGAAATATGTATTTTCTTTTCCTACCTAAACACTGAAATTTACAGAAGAAGGAAAAAAATACGCACGTGTGCATATGCAGCTTTCAAGTATATCTCCTCCCGCTTATTTTTCCTAAAACAAACACCCAGTGTTATAGACGAGTAACATACAATTCTTGCTGCATATTTTGTAGAGCCAAAGATCTACAGTGCATCTGCAAATTAGCATACACCTCTGCCCAGAAGTGGTACCAGGTTCCTGTGATACTAATCTACATGTACAAGCCAACTGCTGGAAAGATATACTTGAAAAAGTAAGGTTTGGTAAAACTTGGTGTGCTAAACTGTATCAAATCATACCTATACACCTCATCATCTAGATATATATATATATATATCTACATATCTCCCCTCCCTTTTCCCTGAACAGCAAGAATTTCAGTCATCATTCCTTACTGCATCCTGTGTCCTTAGGAGACTCTGATGGCATTTCTCAGTGTTGTAGAATTAGGATTTCTTATCCTCTTAATGACCAAAACACAGCTGTCCAACATGTTCCAGCCAGCACAACCCTGGCGTCTCTACTGTTAAACCAGCAGCACATCCTCTGGGCCATTTTGTCCCAGTGAACACGCATCAATCAATATGCACATATAGATCTATCTGGCACGTGGGAGTTCCTTTCATTAAAAAAAAAAAAAAAAAAAAAAAAAAAAAAAAAAAAAAAAAAAAAAAAAAAAAAGTTAGTATTGCTAAAGCTCCTAGCAAGTTTTGTCCACACTATGACACTATGAAGTTCAAATACAGGTCTGACAAAGAGACTAAAGACAAAAAGTTGAGTGGTTTGGGATTCATTAATTCATTCTAGTGTCTAAAAAGCTATGTGCACACAGAAGGATAAAGAAACAATCTGAGCTAGTCCGACATTTTAAATGCTTTTGTCAGTGTACAGACACAGGAAAACAAGTTCTAAATGAGATTATAACAGAATTCAATCTTCAGAATTATCTTTAGAAATCTAATAGTTAAAATATTTTCAACAGTGATTTTTCTCTTGCCTGCAGAATGAGCCACAACAACGCAATACCATACAACTTGTTCTGAGCTCATTGCTCCACCTTGCCTAATACAACACCTAAAGTGTTAAAGTAACTATTTTTCTACTCCGTAGGCATTGAAGGGAATACTCTCAGCATATATAAATCTATTGAATATTTCAAGCCCAAAGAACTGTCAAAACATCGTCTCAGAATCTGACCTTAAATTTATGATTGCTTAAAGAGACTAATTTTTAAAGGTGCCAAATAAGTTCTGCAAAGCTTCCATTAACTTCAAGAAAAGACTCTGAAGGCCATGCTGCTTCTTTCTCAATAAATCTTATAACCACACTCTTCACTAATGAGAGCACTAGAACGATACGCGTACAAAATGTTTTCAGTGATTTCTTGTTACTTCCAGGTCACACGCCGTTCAAGAGTAACTAGTAGGCAACCACGGACTGGGAGAGGAGTGTGTGTGGAGCAGCCTGCCAAAGGGCTCTGGGTACTGGTGGGCAGCAGCTCAGGGTGAGCCAGCAGTGTGTGCCCGGGCAGCCAGGAGGGCAAACCCCATCCCGGGGGACAGCAGACACAGCATCACCAGCTGGGACTGGGATCATCCTGCTGGATTCAGCCCTGGTGCCCTCACCCTGAGTCCTGTGTGCAGGGCTGGGCCCCACACTCCGAGAAGGGTGGGAAGGAGGTCCTGGAATGGTCCGGAGGAGGACAACAGAGCTGGTGGAAGGGCTGGAAGGCACATCCTGTGAGGAGGGGCTGAGGGCTCTGGGTCTGTCTGGGCTGGAGAGAAGGAGGCTCAGGGGTGACCTCATTGCTCTGTACAGCTCCCTGGGCAGGGGGCCTGGAGAGGGAATGCTGCTGTGTTCCTGGCATCCAGCAGCATGGAACAGGAATGGCTCAAAGCTGCATCAGGGGAGGTTCAGACTGAATATCAGGAAACATTTATTTACCAAGAGGATGGTCAAACACTAGAGCAGGCTTCCTGGAACTGATGCCTTAAAAAGAGACACTTGGGCAATGCCCTCAGTAACAGGCTTTATGTTCTTGTCAACCCCAGAGAAGTCAGGCAATTGGACTAGGGGATTGTTTTAGGTCCTTTTCAGCTGGAACTATTTTACTCTATTCTGTGTTAAATAGCTCTGTTAGAACTAACAAAAACATAGTTTGGTCCCGGCAAAAATGAATCTTGCATTTCATGGCACTTGGAGTTTTTCAGCCATAATGGTCTTAGCATAAGATTACCAATTTGATTTAAAGATGTAGTTTTTTCTGTCAGAGAGACAGAAATACCAACTGTGAGTGACAAACATCTTCCTAAAAGGCCACTCACATCTTCTGATCTGGATGCCAAGTTCATCTCTGTTATTCTGTGAACACTGTGGAAATTTCAGAGGGTAACTTGATTTTCACACTTGCCGTTAAATCTGTAAGAATCTCTAAGTCTTCCATAGTGTAACCAGAGTTACAGTTCCTGTCAGAACAACTGAAATACCCCTGCTTTCATGCATTACAAACATTGCTGCTACACCACAAAGGCACAGACTCCTCAGTGTTTGCATCTATCCTTAATACTTGAAGGAAGAAAGAGGGACTAAGTAATTAGGAAGAAGCACTTCGGCAAAGTTGGTTTTTGTTGTTTTTTTTTCCCCCCTAACCACACAGCAACTACTATCACTGAAAAGCCTGCTCTAAGTTATCTTTTGTCTTAGATGAAGAGGAGGAGGGGGCAGAGCTTCATTTTGAACTCTGCCCGCTATCTCGGTAACGGCGGTTCCCGACACCGCACGCCGCGGGCCTTGCTTCCAGCAAAGGGCTTTCCCGGTGTCGGAGAGCGAGTCCTCCCGCACATCGGCTCCGCAGCCTGCGCTGCCGTGCGGGCGCCCCGTTACCCCCGCGGGACGGGGATGCGGCCGCCGGTGTTTCCCTGCTCGCTGCTCGCCCGGGCCACGGCAGCCCAGAGCGCTGCTCCCGCCTGCGGGGACGCTGTGCCGGGAGCGCCGGAGCCCGACGGATCCCGCGGCTCCGGCAGCGGCCGGGCGGGCTCCGCGCCGTGCAGGGCATCGCCGTGGCGCAGCACCAGGAGCCGGCGGAGCAGCTGCGGAGCCGCCCCGCAGGTGCGCGGAGCGCCCGCCGAGAACGGGGCGTGCGGGGAGCGGAGCTCCCGCCGCGGCCGCGCCGCGCCGCGCCGAGCCGAGCCGAGCCGAGCCGAGCCGAGCCGAGCCGAGGCGAGCCCAGCCCAGCCCAGCCCAGCCCAGCCCAGCCGAGCCCAGTCCAGCCCAGCCCAGCCCAGCCCAGCCGACACGAGCCCAACCGAGCCCGAGCCGAGCCCAGCCCAGCCCAGCCCAACCCAGCCGCCGCGCGGGCCCTGCGACCCACGAGCCGCCACCCCCCGAGCCGCCCCGCCGCCGCCGCCCCTTTCCGCGCCGGTACCTGGATGTGGCAGGAGATCTCGGAGTCGTCCAGCAGCCGCACGGTGCATTTCATCTCCGCGCTCAGCGACCTGATGCTGGAGCTCCGGAACCGGATCATCCCGGCAGCCCGCCCGCCGCTGCCGCCCCGCAGGCAGCCGCAGGGGGCCAGCCTGCAGAGGCGCCCGGCCGACCACGGCACGGCACGGCACGGCGCGGAGAGGCGCGGCGGCAGCGCCACCCCTCAGCCCCGCGGCGCTCCGCCGCCGCCCGCCATCCGCCCGCCCGCCGCGGCTCGGGCCGCCGCTGCGTCAGGATGCGCTCCGCTGGCCGGCCTCAGCATCCTCCTGCGCCCGCCCCCGGCACGGCTTGGCACGGCACGGCACGGCCCGGGGGGGCACCTCTCCGCCCTCACCTGCTCCTCCCGCTTCTCCGCCCCACCGGTCCCGGGCGGGCGCCCTGCGCGGCTCCGTTCCTGTCGGGCTGGCAGCGCCCAGGGGGAAATGGACAGCGCGATCGTTTGTCTTCGCCGCCACGAGCGTGCCTCGCCTGGTTTTGAGCCCACCTGGGCGACTGGTGCTCGCGTGGGAATGCCCGATGCCCTGCAAACGGGGACAGCCCCCAGGCTGCTGGCGGGGAGAGGAGTCCCCAGGCTGGCTGGCCGCCCATGCCTCCGGCGAATCCCAACACAGCCCGAGGCAGGAGGAGAAGCCTGTGGAATACATATAGAGAGTCATGTAAAGAAACCTCACCAAAGATGAGTGTACCCTAATGAAACAGAAGAAAACAGAATACAACTTACTGTAAGAGTGCAAGCCTTGGAAACTTGTTTCCTCAGGGAAAAAAAAATACCCATTAGGGAGCAGCAGTCATACCCCATTTGTTGTCTAAGTGGGAAAGAAAATAAAACATCCAGTGGTTTCACTATAATGTTCTGCATCACGAAAGGGTGTGTAAAACATTTGTGTAAAACCTTGCTGGCAGAAAGCAAGCACCAAACTTAACCAGCCTTGAAACAGGGATCAATACTGTGTTAAAAAATTAGCACTTGCCTTTGAAATATGAAATGAAAAACAGCCAGGGCAAATGTGACACGACTGGAAGTTTTTACAAATATAAAAGAAGCACTGACAATCACAGATTTCAGTTATTATTGCCCAGTTGTCTGTGATTACCTCTAAATGTCCATATTTTGAAAATAGCTCTGTGTGAGTGTGTTGTTCTTTAGAAAATCCCGTGTAAGAGCATAAGTGCTGCTACTGCTGTAAGCTCTTCCTTTGGCTTTTTGCTGGACTGCTAAATACAGGCAACCACAAACAAATGTGAAATATATAATGCTCACTACCATCAGCTAATAAATATGCAGAGCCCTTTAATGTGGAACATAAAAGAAAAGCTATAAATATATGCTTCTCTGAAATGATAAATGCTTTCAATTGCATAGTGAATAGTGAAGCAAACCAGTGAGTATTTAAAATAGATTATTCACCTCAGCAGCCACAGTCAGCCCACAAGTTATGGAAGAAGGTCCTTATCAGCTGAGACACCAGATGTGGACACCTACTCATTAATAATATAATACACTTTATGTCTTACAGTCCTGCAACATGGGAACTCAATAGCAGGATTTAAACCCACATGCAGATTGACTCATGCAGATTGACGCTCAGGTGACACAGATTTTCCTGCTTCTCATAGAGAAGGAATCTTCTCTTTCTAAGCCAAGTATTTTAGCTTTCCTTCAGTCTCTGCAGCACACTTTTCTCCACCCAAAAGGGGAATTACAAGAGAGAGCTGAGCCAATGTTGAAGATTTAGTGAGCAGGTCAGAGCCTACCATTGTCTGAAGGGGATTCTGCTTTACCTTCAGGACCACATGGAGAGGGATGAGCTTTCCAGGAGTTCTCAGAGTTACAGCAGCAGTGATGACTACAACATGAAATCTGCAGCCCCAAAAAAGTGTGAGCACAAGAAGTGTGAGCTAGTGTGTACCAACAGCAGCAAGCAGCACAGCTGCCTGAGAACAGAGCTCAGCAGAATTTTATTTGCCTGTTGTAAAACCAGGCCACTCCTGTCTTTTTCTTCACTTTATTTGCCTCTTTAATATCTGATGCCATGTTGACCTGAGGTGCCTGAGAAATCTGTGGGACACGGAACCCATTTCTATGTTTCAGCTACTACAGCAATAGTTTTTATGGCACAGAATGTGGCAGCCATCTAACAGGAAGACATCAGATAAATAAAACAATCAAAACCAAATACTCCACCCTAGAGAAAAAAAAATCAAAGAACAACCAAAAAAACCCAACCAAGAAATGAAAGTTATTTTTGGTTGAAAACCAAACACTCCGCCCAGTTGCAACTTCACAAAGTAATCCATCAGATGAATTTTGCATCACATATTAGGACTACCTCCCCTACCTTCTTCAAAAAGAATTCTAGGTTTGTTTTTTTTCCTTACAAATAGAAGTCTCTTAAAGTTCTCTAAGTATCATAAATTATGCAGAAAAACCCCACAAACTTACCTCAAAACATATTACAGTGCACCCTTTTTTGCCAGATCTTGGAGGCCAAACCATCCGTATATAGCTAGCATTCGGAAATACTACCTGAAAAGGCAGGTACTTGAGGAACTGACATTTAAAACACTATGGCAAATACAGGAAAACACAAAGCAGCCCATAGATAAATTTAATTCAGTTACCAGAAAATGCTGAGCTGATGGAGTATATAAAAAATACGCTGCTTGAACTTGCAGAATAGGCTTTTGACTCAGGGGAAGGTTATCAGCTACTGCTGTTAGACCATGTTATGTTATTGAGGTGTTTATTGAAGCTCTCACCTGGCTTTGTACTGCTAAAGACCTTGGAAATTCTAGCAGGAGATTTCAATACCTGGTAAAGCCACCTTCAAGAACTGGATGGTGGTGTGCAGACACATGCTTGAAATGCATTTTAGATCCATCAGTCTCAGAACTACTCCATTCAATAGCCACATTCCATTCTTTCTTTGCCTAACTGGTCTGAATGACTTTGCTTTGGGATGAGTGCACGTGGATGGCCTAAAGGACAGTAGCCTACTTACCTAGGAATTGCTGCCAGATACTATGTGGGACAGCAGGGAGCACTAATGAGCTTGAGTGGTGCTTTGATATCTGGATGATTCTGCACGGAGTTAAATTACAGAATATAGTTGTCAAGGATTTTCCCTTCAGTGGCTGATAGTAACAGCAACTTAAGCTTTGTCAATTAATGTTTATAATCTAACCAAATACATAGACATTTGATTTGTATTTGTTTGAGTTTTTTTCAAAATACTTGAAGATTAATCCATAAATACAACAGCTATGGCTATAAACACTGCCTGCCAGTGGGTCAGACTGTTGGGAATTTAGCTGGCTAAAGACTGGAAGAGTACAAAACCATGGCTAATTCCAAGTCCTGCACCTGTGTTGATAGCGTGTCCTTGGGCCTGGCTGTAGTAAGATAACAAACAGCGAAAGAGACATGAGAAAAGAGAGATGTAACCCCTAAGGAATGAGGAAGAGTTCATGGTATAGTTTAACTAATAGATTGCTTGGCTTACAGAATATTCATAAGCTTATTATTTGCTGTATAAGTGTTTGTTATTTGCGGTATAAGTGTTTGATGTTTTCTTCAATAAACCGGATCGGACCTGTCGGACCTGTGATGAACCAACTGGAATCCTGGTCTCCTTCCTACGACATCAGACCTTGAGTTCCAGCATGGGTAGGCCAAGCATACAAATCACTGTCCCCAGAGGGGTCCTTCCCCAAGGCCCACACCTCCCCATTGCCTTGGCCATGGGTCCCTCACAGGGCACAGCCATTAGCCTTTGCTCAGAGATCATGGTGCCATAAGTAAACAGACACCTTTTGTGAAGTTTGTGACAGTTTAGATTTTACCCAGTTCCCTTCTACAATAGTGTTAGGAACTCCAAAACTTAAATATCTGAGATGAAGAGAGATGGTCTGGGCATTAGGCTTCTCCAGAACATGTCCTAAAGAATGGTAGGTGAGGGTTGAGTTAGCAATGAATCAATAGCTCAGGGAGTAGATTCCTGTAGTCAGGAAAGCATGCCTTTGTGTGTCAAAGGCACAAGGGCACACACTGTATGATTGTAAAATAAATCCAGTTACTAAGCTGAAATTAGCAGTGAGGTAATTGAATGGTTGGGCATACCAGGCAGCATGCAAAATATGAAAACAAGTAAGAGATTCCACACATATGGCATCTCTTTTGTTTCAGTCTTAAGTAGTTGTCTAAAAAAATCACTTCAGATCAAAAAAACAATTGAAAAAATAAAAAACCAGGGGGTTTGCATCTAGAAAGAAAAGGTTTCTTACATGTAAATATTACACCAGTAACTTGAAAACTGTGTATAAAATATTAATGCATATATTGAAAAAATCCTAAGAGTATTAAAATATACATAAATTGCAAAGAAAAATATATTTAAATAGCAAAAGTTCTACTGTTCACTGGGGGAACAGTTGAGTCAGAAGGTGAACCTTGAATTCACATAGGGTTTCTACTTTCTTTTGCATTACAAAATCAGTTTAAAAAATCACATATTTATTGCATGAATGAGAAAGCAACAAGATACATAAAATGCTACATTATTTGACAGCAGTATAAAAAGACTCAGGATTTTCATGCTTGTACTCTAAAGGGAGTTGTCAATCCTAAAGTCCACTAAAAAGTCCAGGGCTATCAGTAATATTTGCTCAAAACTGCCCCAGTAGAAAAGACCTGGAGTGTTATTGAAATCTGCAGGACTGTATTGCAACCTGCATGGCATGGACGGTCCTGTCGGCCTCCACATCCCTTGGGTGCACTTGTGCACCCCAACCAGAACTTTCACGGGGAGAAATGGTGAGTCAGAAGTAGGTATTTTCTTCCACTGCTTAAGTTTAGCAATCTTATAAAGATTCAGAACAAAGTATACCAAGAACATTACAGAACTCACTTTCAGCAGAGAATGATGGGTTGAATTTACTGTACAAACTTTTCAGCAAATTTCCTGCAGATGTCATCTGGAAGCTCGAACTCCAATCAGCATTTGTCTGAGTTAAACTGGATTGCACAATACCACACTTGAAATTTGCTGATGGGAGCAAACTTTGCATTGATTTTAATCTACATAGTACAACTACCAAAAAGGCAAATGTCAGCTTTTAGCTTTTTGGTTTGAAGTAAAAGTCAGTGAGATGATTCTTGTGATTCACTGAGTCCTGGGACTTGCGAAGTTTTCTTATCAGTAGGATCAAAATGCTTCTTTGATATGCTCTTCCCTTTTCAGGGAATATATATCCAGTTATTCTAATCTAATTCTAATCCAATGAGTCTAATATCCTTTTCTGGAAAACTACAGCAGGCAGTGTATTCTCTGTTTCCCATGCTGCATCTCCAAGAAGTGCTCTCAGGACCAAGTTTGTTCCCAAAAACTTCATTCACTACAGGTTCTCTCTAGCTGCTTTCACACAATCCATGCAGTACTCTTACAGGCTTGATAACAGCCCCAGAGAAACCCTGCAGCTACCACTGCCGAAAGATTTACAGGTTTTGCACGTGACACAACCAGGGGTTTCAGAGGTCTAGAGTTAATTCAGTACCTAGAAGAACCTGATTGTCTCATGCTGAATGCAGAGTGGCTGCCACATCCATATATCTCCTTAATCTATGATGAATTTTTAAAATAATTACCATACCAATGGAACCTGAAAAAAAGGCACTCTCTAACTCTTGTTCAAGCCACAAAGCACAGCTCTGTTCTCCTGACCATATTTATGCACAGAAAATACAGCAATCTGATCAATGAAGAAGTTTGGTTTTTTAAGTAGGTAGAGATATATTTGCAGACAGTGTTGATAATTGGAGAAAATAGATATTGCCTATCTGTAGCTTTTCTTCCTTTTATGGAATTTGTCTAATTAAATTGTTTAGTAAGACTCCAATTCAAATGCAATCTGATGTTACAGCAACCAACCACATTTTTTCAAAATTATTATTGCAGGTAGGATTAAATTTGGTCCTTCCTGTAACAATCAAGAAGTCATCATAAAATATATAAAAAACTACATTAGCATCAGTTACTGGGTGACCAGTCCAGCAAAATATTCACAGTCAGGCTTTGAAGAGCTCTCAGCAGCCCAGAAGCCCTGCTTAAGGAGCACACAGAGAAACACAGGAGCACACACCTTTCTGTGTATTCTTTTATACTCTTTCTGCTACTGGGTGGAATTTGGATGCTCATGGACAGAATTCTTTTGCAGCAACATCCTGTTTCCATGGCTGCTGCACGTGCACTTTGAAAGATATCCAAGTGTGTAGACCAGTTTCAGCTGGTTTGATAGTTCCTTTTCTTCTTTTAGGGTTATTCTGCCTTTTAATACTCCCATCATATGATTTCAATTTTACATCATTTATCTGCAGTGGCAGTTGTCTGACTTCAAATGTGTTTATAGCACTTTTCCAACCAGGAATAGTCCTCAAAATTGAGGTCTATATGAGGATTAATATTTTACACCATGTCTAATTTGCATAAATCAAGGTAAAGTCCAGCAAAATAAAACTTCTGCTTTGCAAAATTATGTCAGGCTCACAGTGCATTTTGTGAACAAAGTAAGTATTACAGGAAAAACATGTATGATATAAAACATGTATTTCAAGTTTGTTCATCTTGTCAGCATCTAATCTGTATCCAGAATCTGTTATTAAAGTAATTAGCACCACGATTTTTAAATAATAATATGCAACAATATTCAGTTTCTGATACATCTCCCTCTATAGCTTCTGGCTTCTGTCATTAATTGCTTTCCAAATCAGTGTACAGACTGCTGCTTTTATTGGTCTGGCTCTTTCAATTATGTAAAAGCTAATATGGACAGGATTTGAAGTTGCAACAAACCTTGTTGTTGGACCTCCTTGAGCATGAAGGACTCTGTGGTGTAAGAGCTTAAGCGTTCTTGTAAGTGATCACAGAATGGAGGCTGGGCTACCCAGGGAAGAGGTGTGGACTAACTAAAATTCATTAGAGACACTAAGACAGCATACTTCAAAAGCCCTCAATAGAAAAAGCTCAGAAATAGTAATCTTATTACCTGCTTGCAGAAGCAGCATTTTAAGGTTCATATTCTCCCTGACACTTTATAAAGCCAGTGGGTGGCTCCATCTTACTAATGCTTTGAGTGCTTCCAAAATTAATGGTTCTACATCAGCACACACTATTGGTATTGTAAGTGATGTTGAAATATAGACTGCATAACTTTTCCATCCTGGGTCTTACGAGACAAGTGCAAGATGAGAAGATAAAATAATTAATCTGTTGCAAAACCTGTTCTTCCAGTGGAGGCCAGAATCTTTAAAGCAACAAAATACTCCTGTAGAAGCAACTGTTATTCTCACATGGAGTGGAATAGAAACAGTAAAACTCTCCCAGATGCTCTTTTCAGCTCCGCCTGATTTCTTTTTGAGGAGAATAAAGAAAATAGTCTTTCTGTAACTCTGTGGTCTTCTTTATTTCCAGTTTTTTCCTACAGTAACACTGAAATTATTCCTGACTGTATGTGACTGTGGCTTGCAAGCAGTAGCTGTGCACTACCTCTGCTATCAGCCTTCCACACCCAGGCAGAAAAATCCATGTATTTTCCTGAGCTGTGCTCTGAGTGTCACACATAACACCCTGCCTCTCCCCGTCACTTTTGGGTCACACTACTGCAGCTCTATTGCTACACTGGACTGAAATTATTGTAATGTTCACATGTTTTATACTCTCCACATGGCAAATAAATAAAATTTTATATTATAAACTAAGTGTTTCAAACAATTTTGCTTTTTTGAGCACTTCTCTGGAGTATTTATGCTAATCCACTGATTTTGGTCACATCACATGAAGAAATTTTTATGTGGTAAAACACTGAGATTTATTATACAAAATTGGTAGAATGTATATGCAAACCTGAGTTGTTATTGAAAGAATTAAATATGATTACACAAATCAAATCAAGTCCATAAAATGAAAATTTTTCAAAATCTAAGGAACAGCCATGTAAAAAACCCAAGTAATTTTCCGTTTCTTATCTACATCAATTTTATTGAAAGTCAATCAGCTAGCTGTTACAAGCAAATCATAGCATTTCCTTTGCTGTTGTTAGGAAAATTTAAATCATTTAACAATAGCTTCTCTGTTTAGAGCTATATGTATTTAAACTTTAGATAAATGTGTTCATAGGCTTCTCTGTACAGAAATTAGTGAGCTACAACATGATCAGATTGTAGTATGGTATGAAGAACTGCATTCCTCTTTTACCTATAACTAGGCTCAGAAGATTTTGTCATTCCTACAGACTTGGAACCAAACTGAGAACAAACTTGTGTCACAAGCAACAAAGAAAAGCTGCTCCCATTCCCTCTTACCTATTTATTTGTTTGTTTGTGTTTGTACTGCAGACTGGAAAAATAAGAAGAGTTATTTACAATGTTCTTTTTTTATTTTGTGAAAATCAGCTCTGAGTTTCAGTATTAAAAAAGGGGATGAGTTAATACATAAAAATACTTAACGTGATTTTAAAAACATTTAACAGCTTTAGTTTGATTTACTCACCCCAAATGTCTGAAACTTTGGCTCATTTACCAAATTGATGATTTTTTTTCCTCAGTACTGGCAAATTCTGGTGGGTGCAGAAAGCCATTATGCACTAAATCCTCCTGAGAAAGAACTTCAGACAATATATTGACTGACTTTGCATAGCATAGGACAAATTCTGAAAATTGTTGGTAAGGTTCCAATCAACAAACCTGTAATTTGATGATTACTTACTTCACAATGAGGACTAACTGTGACCAACAGAACACCACAGTAGAGCTTCTTTCAGCTACTCTCCTCAGAGTCAACATATTGTATTAACACCCTCTGCCTTGGATATGCTATCAATGCATATTCAGGATTTGATTTGAACCCCTAAAATGACTCCATAAATTTGGGCCTTAGCTGCTTGAAGAACAGTGTTACTCCCCTTAAGATTAAGGAAGCTCAGATTACTAATGTATCTGAGTCCTCACTTTTATAAGAAGCAGATGTCCATGACAATGGATGCCCCTGGAAAGCTTTAAGAGGCCTGTGCAGTTTTACAGTAGTTCACCTTTTATACTGCGATAAGTTTCCATTAGGAATTATCATGGGAATGTTTTTTTCTACCTTGAATTTGGCAATATTCTGAATAAAACAGACATTTCTGAGTATCCACAGGAAGGAGATAGATATAGTGAAGGCAAATAGAAATAACTCCAGAAAAATTAATTCTCTCATTCATATTTCATGTTACCCTTCTCTAAAATTAAGCAGCTAATTCAAGAAGAAGATGAAGTTTTACTGAATTCCATAAATTCAATATTAGTCAATTAGTCAAACCAGAAAGGCTCAGAAAGACACTGAAAATACTCCCAATAGCCATAAAATATACCACTTGCCATTTTAAAAAGTATTTAAAAGTACAGTATCTGGAAAATTCTTTTGGGGCTGAGAAGTACTTGATGGGTTTTCTGGAAGGTATTCTTGAGGTTTTTGGCTTTTCATTCTAGAATATTTATCCTTCACCATTATATTGTAATTTCACCTATTACTAAATAAAATAAATAAAACATCAGATGACCTCTACATTCCATATTTCAGCTAAGTGAATGTACTCTGGAACTCATGACACCATGCAAGATTTTTTATACAGCTACATCAGAGATTCGGAATCAAGTTCTACATTCTCACAACATTAGAAATAAAAATAAATTTAAATTATAAGGAGAAGGCACCCATGCCACCTCCAGGAAAAGATCTTTAAAGAATAAGCATCGGGACAAATTTCCTAGGATGTATATATATCACTAAATGATGAAGACTAATATGAAACTCTTCCATGTTATTAAAGAAATAGTAAGTGTAAAAATATTTAATAGTTCTATGACTACAACAGAGTGAAAGGAAAATCCTCCCTCACATGAAAACAATCCACATATTTTATTGGATCTACATCTTAAGCATATCTTAAATGCGTAACTGATGCTGTTAAGTCAACCATTTGGCTGAGTCTTATCCAGTCATCTCTCCAGTTGACTAGAAACATGAATTATATCTGCACAAATCAGATCAGCCACACAAGCAGAAAGTCTGAATGTAATCGCCTGCTTCACATTGCCTATAGGCTCTAGTGTTTGCACAATTCAATCAGCTTTCTCCAGATCTTGTTCTCCTTCCTGCAGCAGCATCTGCAGAGCACACTGCTGTCCGTACAGCGCATGCAAACTCTGCCAGTGCATGTTAATGTTATGTTTTCCTGGGATTTAGTAAAAGAGAACCCCTGGCACAACTTCCTGCACAAAAAGGATATAAAATAGCTATTAGGTAACATCACACCAGTCTAACATGGCTCTTTTAGCAAAATGTGGGGATATTAAGGATGAAAAGGTATTAAAGAGTGAAGCTTGTTAAAGCTGGTTACAACAAAAGACATTGAGTGTGCACTGTAGGCAGGGTAGTCAGTTGCTCTTCATGTTAGCAAAATCTGAGGAATTACTGTGACAGAGCAATTAAAAGTTCTAATTTTGGGAATGCAAGTAGCAATTGTGATGCTTCCAGGGTCAAAGTGACCGCTGGTATTTTTGAGCTTGTTTATTTGGATCTCCCAGGAACTCTCATCCAAATTAAGCATTTTTCCTGTCTCATAATTGATAAGCCAACAAATGAAAAAGATGTAAGCAAATTCAATTACTTTAGCACAATCATAACCTACTACAGCAAAATATGTATCCAGTCTCATGGCGCCTTAAAGAAATCATTGTAGTCTGTTAGTAATCTGAGAACTGGCCTGATTCAGTAACAGCTTAATAATGTTGAAGGTTCTGGTCTTCATTAAGAATTTCTTAATAGGTATGTGAAATAGGTATATGAAATTCCAGATCTCAATTAAATGGTCAGAGACAGGTAACAATTAAAAAAAAGAGATACATGTATCATTCATAATGTTATTTGGAGTGCCATGCAAAGGACTAAAATTTCATGCAGACTGGGAGACTTAATGTATGTTCTGAGAATTTATTCCAAGGTTTGATTGATGTAAAAAATATGAAGGGGGCACACATTGTGATCTCCTGAAGCCACCGTCACTGGGTGGAGTAGCTCTTACAGGTGCAGCAGATGCTTCTCCACTGCACAGGTGAACTTCAACGCTGTTCGGCAGCATCACTGCGTTTGATCCTTGCAGAGCTTTGAAAATATTGCTAGGTCATATTTATATACACAGTAATAGCAAGAATACTTGCTATATAAGAAAATTTTCACAATTTTCCGCAGTCTTGCCCTTCTTCTCTGGTGAGGCCACATCTGGAGTGCCATGTCTGGTTCTAGGCTTTACAGAACAAGAGAGTCATGCAGCTCCTGAAGCAGATCCAGCAAAGGGCTACAAAGATGATTGAGGGACTAGGTCATTCTTACGTGGAAAGGCTGAGGTACCTGGTCCTGTTCAGCCTCGAAAAAAGACAGCTGAGAGGGGATCTCATCAGTGTTTATCAGTATCTGAAGGGAGTGTATCAACAGGATGGATCCAGACTCTGCTGGATGGTGCTGAGCAATAGGACAAGAGGCACTGGGACAGACTGAAACACAGGAAGTTCCATTCAAACATCAGGAAGCACTTTGTTACTGTGCAGGTGACCAAGCACTGGAACAGGATGCCCAGTGAGGTTGTGGAGTCTCCCTCACTGGAGATAATCAAAAGCAGCCTAGACAGAATCCTAATGTGCTCTACGGGGTCCTGCCTGAGCCGGAGGGTTCAGGTGACCCCACCAGTGGTCCTGCCCAGCCTTACCCACCAGGTAATTCAGTGATTTAAAAATATGACTGGATCAAGGCTTTAATAAATACTAAAATGGCATTAGTCACTGCATAGCTGATGCCTTAAATAAATTCCAAAGGCAGACCTTCATCATCAAAGGGTAATACAGAATTCAATGGGTACAAATGTGCACTTAATAATAAAAGCACTGCAGAAATTATTGTTTTTCTGTTAAATTCGCCTGTGTTGCTGAGGCTGCAAACAGTGAGTACCGTGCTAGGAACAGCTGAAAGAGAAACGCCCTACCAGACTGAAAAGCCTCAGACAAAGAGGGCTCGGAAGATGATCAGGTAACTTCCAGCACAAGGAGCCATTGGGGGAAAAGAGAGCGGGGGACACGACACGGGTGTCTCTGGTTCCCGGAGAAGGGGAGCGGACGGTCCCGGACAGCGGCGCGGGGCGGCGGCGGGGGCAGGCGGGGCAGGCGGGGCGCTGGGGCCGTGCTGGGGCCGCCCCGGGCGGGCCGCACCCGCTTCCCGCGGCAGAAGCGAGGGCGGGCCGGGGCGGCGGCGCAGCAGGGCAGAGAGCAGCGGCAGAGCGCGGCGGCCGCCATGGTGCTGGTGGTGGTGATGGGCGTCAGCGGCTCAGGGAAGTAGGTACCGGGCGGGGGGCGGAGCAGCGGCGGCGCTGCGGCGCAGCCGGGGACTCGGCGCTGCCGGAGCCCCGCGGTGCGGCTCCGGTCCGGGTGTTAATCGGCCCTTTGTGCTTCCCCGCAGGACCACGGTTGGGTCGCGGCTGGCTGAGAAGGTAGGGGCGTGTGGAGCCGCCACCTGGGAGGCGTGCTGGGGCGGGCAGGCACCTCCCCGCGCTGGGCCGCCGGCCTTCCCCCGGGCTGCTGGCCTCCCCAGCCGGGTTCGGCTGGGGCAGTGGTGCCTGCACGGACTTCGGCTCAGTGCCGTGATGCAACAGCTGTTGCTGCTACCAAGCTGCCTTAGTGTTTTTTCTTGTTTGTTTTTTTTTTTTTTTGGCTAATCATCATACTATAAACGGTGACTCATACTGTGGTGCAAGAAGCCTGTAATTTCATCGGTGTCGTCTTTGTAAATTCTGAAGTCCTTGTTGCCTCACCTGACCTAGCTGAACGATATATAATGAATTTATTTTTTTTCTTAGTTGGGATGGAAATTCTACGATGCAGACGATTATCATCCTCTAGAGAATAAGAAGAAAATGGAAAAAGGGATACCACTAAACGATGAGGTACCTTGAATAAGCTCTGAAAAAACTGTTGTCCACACATTTATCTCTGTAACTTCATGCACATCTTGTTGAAGTAGATTGTGGTGTACTACGTAGATTAGTCTAAGTGTAAACACAGGTCAGCATTTGCTAAGGTAAGGGAGGCTTCTTTTATCAAAAAAGATTCTGCATTAAAAAGTAGATTATTAAATGCTTGTCAGTTCGAAAGTGGTATGTATGCTGCTGCTTCAGGATTTGTGAGAAATTTCCCCCTCTACAGTCCACACACAGAGTTGCAGTTTTGGATTTGAATCATAGAATATTCTGAGTTGGAAGAGACCCACAAGAACCATAGAATCCATTGCGTGGCCCTGCTTGAAACAACTCCAAAAATTTGTTACCCTTCTCTCAAATCACTTTTGATAATTTATCACCACTCGTGGTTAAATTGGGAGGTTGTGCCAGGGGAGGTTCAAGTTGAGTATTAGGAAAAACATCATCACTGCAAGAGTGGCTAAGCATTGGAATTGGCTGCTCAGAAAAATGGCAGTCACCATCCCTAGAAGTGTTTAAAAAAAACGAATAGACACTTGGTTATGAGCTATGATTTAATTAGCATGGTGGTATTCAGTCAAAGGTTGGACTTGATGATCCTAAAGGTCTTTTCCAAGCCTGAATTGCAGCATGTGTCTGATAGCACTGACCAAGTGCTTTGGAACTCTGTCAGGCTGGTGCTGTGACCACTTCCCTGGGGAGTGTGTTTCAGTGCCCAACCACCCTCGGGGGTGGGGCCTTATTCTAATATCTAATGTAAACCTCCCCTGACACAGCTTCAGGCCATTCCCTCAGGTCCTGTTACTGGTCACCACAGAGGAGAGATCAGTGCCCACCCCTCCTCTTCCTCTCACAAGGAAGTTATAACTTCAGTGAGGTCTGTCCTCAGTCTCCTCTTCAGGCAGAACAGATCAAGTGACCTCAGCCATTGCTCATATACCTTCCCCTCAAGACCCCTCAGCATCCTCAAGGCCCTCCTTTGGATGCTCTCTAATATATTCATATTCTTCTTATATTGTGGTGCCCAAAACTGCACACAGGACTCAAGGTGAGGCTGCCCCAGTGCAAAGCAGAGCAGAACAATCCCACCCCTTGATGGGCTGGCAATGCTTGAAATACTAATAGCATAATGGTACAGCTTGAAAAAGGATTTTTCCATTTGCCATCAGTTAGGACAGTGGTTTTACAGTTAAAGCCACTTTTCCTGTACAGAATCAGGAAGAATTTAAAAAGTTAATGTCCACTACTTCTAGAGAAATACACACTTATGACTGTAGATAAAGACTTTTAAAGAAAGAATATAAACAAAACTATCCTGGTGAACATATGAAATCAGTCTAAAAGCATACGGACCTTAGAAGCGGGGCAAGATGCAGTAATAGGATATTTTGAAAAAGATTTCAAGAATCTATCTGTAATAGAAAAATTTTGCACACCTACCTTTTTTTTTTTTTGGCAAGGCTTCCACTCTATTTTTTTTTTTTTTTTTAGTCCCTCAAATCTTCTGGGAGATGTCCTTAGCCAATTTAAACTGAAAAAAATTTCTAGATTCTGGTTAAAAACTTAGATCTTTCACTGGTGGTTGAAGCCAGAGCAGAGTCTGGATGCATGCTGTTGATACCCTTCATTCAGATACTGATAAAACTGATGATATCATCTGTAGCAGCATTATACACTTGAATGACTAAAGCACTGGTGTGTGGTGCTCAGCAAGAAGAAAGCATCTCTTCTGAAAAATGAGAGGTGCAAAATTGTGAGGGCATTCTTGAATGCCTAGGGGAAGTTACTGTGTAATGATAGCAACAAAAAATTGTTACATTTATTTGTCCATGTTACCATTTGTTGTGCTTACCCAGCACTAACAGCATTGAAACATTAAATGGGAGCAGTTGTTTTGTGCTCATTAGGCATGACTGAAGTTTGCAGCAGCTTAAAATCTCAGATTAAGTAAGCATCTGACTGATCACTCATGTTTACTTAAGTAATGGGCAACAGTTTTGAGAAATTGTGACTGTGGTTACATTTATTTGTGAGTGCTACTGACATAAATATAATTATTGCAGATAACCTAATTTAGATCTGTTTCTGAAAGCTTCAACTTGGATCCAAAATGGGGATGGGGTGTGTGTATGACACTATATCAGGGAAAAGAAATAACTCTAGCTGTACATTTGAATAGTGTAACAGAAGCAAGTAAGTTGATTGTCCTTCAGATATTTACATGGTGCATGCTGCACTTGCATACGTATTACTTCCATCATATACTTGTAAAATAAAAATTACTATTGCACCAAAAGTGTCCTATTCATAATATGCCTAGCACTTCTTATTAGCCTTCAGGCAGTGGGAACAAATCTATATAGGAACAAAGAGATTCAAAACTGAACTTGCTGTACAGTTTAATGCTAATATTTACCTCTTGTCAAATATTTGAGATGCTAGAAGCAATTGTTTCAAAGTAATTTCTGAAGAATTTTTAACTAACTAACTTGCTTGCTTTCTAGGACAGGATTCCTTGGCTTTGTGCACTGCATGATATACTAAGGAGGTAAGAGAATATCTAGTGTTTAAATGTTTTAGCTAAAGACAGAAGTACCAGAAGTGTTTTTCCCCACTGCATTGCAAAGCAGAAATGTAAGTGGTAGTGTAAAGAAATTCTGCAGATAGTAAAGTCATTCTATTTTTACTAATCTAAACTGTCATAGTAATTGCTGATGGTGAGCTAATCTCTGAGAATTAAAATGGGAAATTGTTGCAAATGATGGTTGTTTTCCACTATTTGTGTAAAAATAATTGCAAGGATCCAGTTTATTAATAAGCCTGACATTAGCTACTTACAAAGAACATAGCCTCAAAATACACCAATAACAACAGTAGGATAAAATACTGTTATTTTGAATAAGGTACAGTGTCAGGTTTTTTTGACACTGTTTGTTTGCTTGAGTGTTGCTCTGCTAATTTGCAGATGACACCAAAATGGGAGGGAGGAGTAACTGATGCAGAGGGATCTTGAAAGGCTGTAGAAATTGATTGGTAGGAACCTTTTAAAAATGCAAGTACTGGTATGAACAGTGAGGGACACTCAGCTGGAAAGCAGCAGAAAAGGGCCTGAGGGAGCTGTGGCGGACAGCCCCAGCTGGACATATACCAGCAATGTGCTCTTCTGGCAAGGCAGGCCAGCCAAATCCTGAATTCTGGGCTATATTAGACAAAGTGTTGCCAGCAGGTCAAAGGAGGTGATTCATTCCCTCTCCTTTTGCACTGGCGAGGCCACACCTGAACTGCTCTGTCAGTTATGGGTTCCTCATTATGAGAGAGGCATGGACATACTGGAGAGCATCCAGCCATGATGAAGGGACTGAAGTGTGTCCCAAACACGGAAAAGGTTGAGAGGTTGTGTAAAGCCTGTTTAGCCAGGCTTTACACTTGCTTGTGCACATTAGGTGATCATACCTCACTGGAGCTGAGATACCTAATTTCTCACTGAGAAATTTGTCTGGATTGATTTGCTGGATCCATTGCTTCATGTTATGTGACAGTTCAATGCCACTGCCCAGCTCTGGAAACTTTATAAAATCAACTATATTTTAAACGAGCCTAATGCCAGTATTTAATTATTAGTACTTATTAGTAGCTGAGGCTGTCACTGACTTACGTAGGTGATAATGGTAGGTATTAGAAGTTCTTACTTCCCTTTGAACCAAAATCTGATGACCATAGAATGATTTTTAAATAGGTGTATACCTGATTTTAATTTTATTACAAAATATATTTTCTTAGGCAGGAATTTTATTCACTCTTCACAGAGACAACTAATTCTGGATTTGCTTTTTAGTGGAGCAGGCACACCCAGAATTAAATGCTTTACTTGAAGAAACCTTGTCAGCAGAAAATAAATACAGTGAATACTGTGCACTCACTGACCTGCAATCCCTTGTTTAGGGTGAAGTTAATATAGATGCAATGCTTTCAACGAGTTGCAGGAAACATAAATTACAGTTAAATCTAAGACAGTGACAGCAGGTGTTGAAAATATTGTGTATTTAAGTGGTCTGTGTTGCTTATCAGCCATTTACCCTTAGAGAGAATAGTATAGTAATTTTATGAATAAGGGATAGGTGTTTCTATGGATATTTATTTCCTGTTCTCAGCAATTAAGGACATGAGCTTGACACTTCCTTGTGCTAGAATTGAATTTAATTTAGGAAAAGACTGGTTGCTTAGAAAAGGCTATAGAGAGAGTCCCTAAGACTGAGATTTTATCAGAAGGTCGGCTAGCTTGGCCTCACTTTCAAATCACATCTTTACTTGGACTGGAAATTTGGTTTCAAAATCCTGTCAAGATTACTCAAATACCACTGTCACAATGCCACTACTCCCATAGCTGGCCTTCTTGAGGAGCTAGGGCATGTCTACCTTGTTTAGCAGAATTAACAAGTAATTTTTATTATACCACATGTAGATATGTAAAGGTTTTTGGGGTTGTTTTTTTTTTTTATTTTTGATAGAGAAGATACATCTAGACAAGATACAATTCTGGCCTGTTCTGCACTGAAAAAGATGTACAGGAGTGTGTTAATTGGTGGAGCATCTGCAATTGAAAGCAACCAGCCAGAGCAACCAGGAGAAAACTCAGCACTGAAGATCCTCTTTGTTCATTTGGATGGACCTAAGGACATAATTGCTGCCCGCTTGGAGAAGCGGAGAGGTCATTTTATGCCACTTGAACTTCTCCAGTCTCAGTTTGATACTCTAGAGCCACCCAGTGCACCAGAAAATTTCATTACTGTCAGTCTAGAAAAACCTCTTCCAGAAATACTCCTACAGATTGAGACTGCCATTCTTCAGGGTGAGGCTTTGCCAGAGTAATTTTCTGAATGACACATATAGAAATTCCCTGAAGGATAGCAGGGTAAAGAGACAGAATTTTAATTATCAAATTGATTATGAAATCAAACCAACTTATTTTTAAGAGCAGGTTTACTACTCTTTTTTTTTATCATGGCTCTGTAAACGACATTTAAAATGTCTTTACATCTTTTGCATATATAAGATGCAAGAACTGTTAACTTTTTAAGCCCTTCACTCCATTAAGTTAAAATTCTCCTTTTAGTAAGAGGTTGCTTTTGAAAATTCTGGCAAGGGTCACACAGAATGATTTATTTTCTTAATATTTACTCTGTCAGACACTGAGATGGGCACATCTGCTATTACAAGATTAAATAATTTAGCTGTGTTAAAAATAATGTCATTTTCCTAGAAGAAGCAGGAACATGCATGATGAAGTTCCATACATGACACTACCCCGTCTCTTATTTTTAGTACGTCATGCATGTTATTTTTCTTTATTCCTGGGATGATAGATGAACTCTTGTAGAACACCTCATGTCTGAAAGCATCTTTAGTGCAGTTTTTACCTGGGTAAGTAGTTGAAAAACATTAGTCAGTGTTCTCATTATGTATGGAAATAGTAAAGGCTTTGTGGTTTACTAGACAAACTACTGTGCTTCAATTAGTGCAATAAATGGGCATTATCTTACTGAAAGCAGCAGGTTTTAAGTTGGGATTTTAGGCATTAACTTACCCAGACATAGTGTTTTCCTGTTTATTTGTGACCAGAAGGGAGAACACCAGGCAGTTACCGGTTTTAGTCTACTGCAGGGTGCTCTCACCTCAGAGCCTGTTTGTTCCAAGAGCCAGGGTGCCAGGTGAAGACATAGAGGCAAAGTGCAAGAGACAGGGATGTCTGTATGCTTAATACCCTCAAATTTCAGAGACCCCCTCAGACCAAGGAGTTGTCAGATCTGTACAAATTTTGTAGCTATGAAAATCACAGACACAGCACCCTCTTGTGGCAGCTCTGCTGTTAATGAGATCTTAATCTTTTCCAATACACGATTTTACAAACAGCTGACTGATGTACCCACTATAAAATACAGATTTATGCTTACTTCTTTCACACACAATAAAGCCAGACCAGGACACTCTACAGCAGCTGCATCCTCTCACACGCAGATACGATCAGACCTTCAAATATTTTTTTTTAAAGGGACATTTTTAAGTGTGAGTTCTAAGAAGGCCAGACTGATTTTCAGATCTACTTGTCCACATTTATAGAATACTCTCAAAGTGGCTTCACCACTTTCACCACTAACAAAAAATTGTACTCAACAGTTAAAAAATAATTCTCTTTCAGAGAGTTTTATGTAAGCAACTTGGATTTTGGAAGGCTTCTAAACAAAGGTTGTACTTACAGGCAGTTCATGCTTCTTCAAATTAGGTCAGGGTATTTTTCTTAGTATTTGCTTCTATGTTGGGAATATTTCCTTCCCTTACCCTTTTACTATGTTCACATTTTGCTTTTACTTAAAAAATACTGCAAAGAAAGTTGTTGTCAACCTAATCAGTTGTCTGTTACCTGCTATTCTGAAAAGACAACAAAGCATTATTTCTGTTCAGTTATATTCTGTGCATTACAAATTAATAGATTAAGATGTGAATTCCTGCAAAACTAACAACTTAAAACTACTCTCAGATTTTAATCAAGCTGTGCACGTGTGCATTGATAGAAAAAGGTAGCAGAACAATCCCTACCCAAACACAATTCTACAACATTTAATTTCCTTGATTTTGGTTTAATTTAATTTTTTGTTGTTGTTGTGAGGGTATATATATTTTTTTTGGTTTTGTTGTTGTAGGTTTTAAACTAACATCACTATTCTAGGGATGTCTCATTCAGGTTAGTTGGACAGGCTATTAATATTTAGCACATACACACTGTGTGTGTATTTCAAAATGTCTTTAGTAAATGCAGCAAAAACTGAGGAGGAAACACCTGGAGTTGGAAATTGCTGTCTGTCTCTAAGCACAAATTATCTGTGCAAGGTACATGCACTATACATCCTAAGCACAGTTATTAACATGCTGTGTAAATACTGTACCTACTACAGCATAAAGCACAAACATTTTTCAGTGCTAAGTGAGGAAATAAAAATGAAATGCAATCTATCCCAAACTGTGCAATTTTTCTTAGAGGGAAAGCTGCCTGCCACCTCAACTATAAATTGATAAGTGTTTTGGGGTTTTTATCAATAATATTTATTTTATTATGCCAGGTTGTGCTGTTGGGGAAAGGGGGTGACTACAGGAGTGGCTTTTGCGAGAAGCTACTGGAAACCTCCTCCACCCCCTGTAGAACCAATCCCAGCTGGCTCCCAGACAGATGGGGATTGCTAGCCAAAGCTGGGCTAATCAGAAATAGTGACAACACTCCTGTGATAACAGAATTTAAGAAGGGGGGAAAAAACATGATTCCACAGACGAAACTGCAGCCAGAAAAGAACAGGATGAGAACACATGAGAGGAACAACTCTGCAGTCACCAAGGTCAGTGCAGAAAGAGAGGGAGGAGGTGTTTCATGCACCAAGGTCAGTGCAGAAAGAGAGGGAGGAGGTGTTCCATGCACCAGAGATGAGACTCCCCTGCAGCCCCTGGTGTAGCCCATGGCAAGGCAGCTGTGTGCTGCAGCCCATGGACGTCCATGGGGATGGAGAGATCCACCTGCAGCTGGTGGAGGAGCCCCAGGCTGGAGTAGGTGTATGTCTGAGAGGAGGCTGTCACCCTGTGAGAAACCTGTGCTGAAGCAGGGTCCTAGCAGGGACCTACACACCTGTGGAGAGAGGAGCCCACGCTGGAGCAGGTTTCCTGTAGGATGTGACGCTGCAGGAGACCCACACTAGAGCAACCTGTCCATGAAGGACTGCGCCCCATGAACAGTGACTCACATGGCAGCAGTTTGTAGAGAACTGTTGCCCATGAGATAGACTGAGATGTTGGAGAAGTTCTTGGAGAACTGTCTCCCATGGGAAGGAACCCCTGCTGGAGCAGGGAAATAACTCTCCCTAAGCAAGTTTTTTCTTTTTCTGCCAAGGGGAATAAATCTCCCTTGGCAGAAAAAACTTGTGATGAACTGACCATAACCCCTATTCCCTGTCTCCCTGCACTGATGGGGATAGGAGGTAGAGCTAGAAAGGAGGGGAGGAGTAGGGGAAGGTGTTTTAAGGCCTGGCTTTACTCCCCATTATCCTGCTCTGATTTTGTTACTAATACATTCAACTAATGTATCTCATTCCAGACAGTTTTTCCCATGATAGTATTTGATGAGCAATGTCTCCCACTTCTTATCTCAATCCATTAACCATTTTTAATATTTTCTTGCCCCTGTTCAGCTGCAGAGGGGAGGGATACAGTAGCTTTTGTGGGTGCCTAGCATCCAGCCAGGGTCAACCCAGTATATCCAGTCACTGAACCAAGAAGAAAATTAGGCAGACCACATCGTTTACAAAACCAGCCATTTAGCAGTCATACTCCCAATACTGAATGTATGCATTCTGAGTCTTTTAAATGATATCTGTCAGTTCAGATCATCATAACTTTCAGATTTCTTTGTTTTGGCATCAGTTACATTTTCTAGCAGGAGTTTGATGATCAGGCAAGGTAGTTTTGCAGACCATCCTGTCAGGTCACTTGATCCACAGCAGAGGAAAAGAAGAAAGCAAGAAAGTGAAGAGACAGCCTTCAGGCACGCATGCCCTTCTGGTCCAAAATGCAAGATTTCACATGTACTTGCAGTTTTCAAGTACAAGTTATCTAAGTGCTCATCTGAAAGAAGAGGTAGATGGCAACGCTGAAGAGAGAATTTTCAAGAGAGATGGATAAAGGGGCGAGAGGGAGAAGTGGGGAGGGGTGAACAGAGAAACACTGTAACACAATCTTAAACCACCAAGTGTGGGTTTTCTTTCATCATTAAAGATGAAATAAGAAGTCTCTCCTGTCTATAAAGCGTGTTCTGCTTGCTATATTTTCAGACAAAACTAAAACTTCTATTAAAAACCAGCTGTTTTTACCACTAGAAAGCCAGTTTAGTTGACAGTAGTTACTGATAAATATTGATTCTACTTCAAGAAGTAAGCTTAGCTAAAGGCTCGGTATAGAATTTAGGTCAAACTTACATCTCCTGTTGAATTGCAATGAGATTTTACTTCAAATGTATTGTCTCTTAGTTTGTAACAGGCAACTGAAATGCTTAAAAAGGGTGAGCTGAATGATGTCTTGAGAAAGTATTTGTGCTAGTTAGATTCTTAGTGTCTTGGTAAAAACTGTTCTCTTCCTCACATCACCCTTGCCCTTCCATCTGACAGGCTTTTTGGATGTCATGGACTGTATTCTCAAATAGATCTGCGTACTGAATGATGAGGGAGTCTGAACTTTTTTTTTTAATTCAAGGTCCCAGTAAGGCACACTTAAGTTGAATTCATTTCTTTGGAGATCCTAATAATCACTGTGAAAATAACTGTAAAAAAGTAGAGGCTATTCTACAGAAACTACTTTCTCTCCATCCATCCTTATCCAATGGTCCTGTAACCTCCCTCTGCCTGAAGATCAGAATGAAATATGAACAGAGGCAAGAACTTGCTTGGGACAACAGGCCAAGATGCATCCTTGCCCATCTCACCCTCTCTTTAGGTTCCTCTCTGTACAATAGTTACAGGTAAGGAAGGTCATGCAACAGATGATGAGGATGAAGGTCCCTCTCCAGGGAGAGGCTGGACAGGCCTACAGCTGTTGGACATGATCAGCATGAACTTTCTCTCAGTTCCATGAGAAAGAAAATAATGGTAGTGGTAGATGATTCCTGTCCAATATGCTTGTAAGAATATTCCCCTCAAGGAAGTTTACTGCACCCCTGGGGTCAAGGTTAAAGGAGGTCACCAGGAAATTTCCCAGCCCGGTTCAGTACTCAGACTACTACCCACTGCTGATCCTCCATGAGAGTGGTGATGAAGTCACAACATGTAGTCAGTCCAAAGGCCATCAAGAGACTTCAAAGCCTTGGGACAACTGGTGAGGGAGTCAGGGGCACAGGTTATTTTTTCCTCCATTATTCCATGTGCAAGTAGTGATTCAAAGAAACAAACAGATGGAGTCTATTAACATGGGCTCTGAGGCTCAAGTCACTGCCCAAATTTAGGGTTGTTGGACAGTGGGATAGCTACAATAGCACCATTCTCGCTGGTATCAGATGGGATCAGAAGCATCACCTCTCTCAAAAGGAAAAAAGGGTCTTTGGTAAAGGGTTAACAGTCATTGATACACCTTTAAACAATTTATGCTTGGGAAGAGGGAGGTATCATCGTATTTAATAGGAAAAGGTGTGGGATGACTTGCCATCCCACAAGTCAGTTAGCTGAGTTATTTAGGTGAGTTACTAGTCAGTTAAGTCAGTTATTTCTATCAGTTAGGTGCCAGAGCCAGCAAGAGACACCCAGAGTCTGGAGAGGGATTGCAGGTCAGCAGGAGAACACCTGGAGGGGCAGCACAAATGGATTCTAGCCACTCCAGAGAGAAGATAATTTTCTGGGGGACCCAACTTAGATGCCTCTATCCTAACACATCCAGCATAGGGAATAAAGTAGAGACATATGCATGCCTGCACATCTATGCTCTTACTGGCATCATGAAACATGGTGACAACTCCTATGACTGGAGTGTTGGAATGGAAGGATACAGTCTCTTCAGGAAGGACAGGAAGGGGAGATGAGGAAGAGGTGTCAACCTCTCTGTCAGTGACCACCTGGAGTGCATGGAGCTCCACCTGGAATGGACAAGGAGCTAACTTAGAGCTTTTGGTGAGGATTAAAGGGACGGCAAGCACAGGCAGAGGCCTGCTACAGATCACCTTACCAGAAAGACCAATGAAGCCCTCCACAAGCAGAGAAGAAAAGCCTCACATTCACAAGCCCTGGTCCTCATAGGCGATTCCAACCACTGCAATAGGGAAGTGTTGATTGGCTTGAGAGGGTCCTGCAGAGGTGGGGCAGTCAGTCCTGTTCTGAGCCAACTTCCTTTTCCTTGCCAAGTTGTTAAGCTTGTAAGTCTGCCTCAAGACTCATGCTTAGTGCACTTGTGTCAAGGGTCAAGTTCCAGACACCTCACTAAAAGGGGTTCCAGGACACCACAGCCCATTAATTCCCTCACTTCCTGGAGGGCTCTAAATAATTGACTACACACTTGCGAACAATACAGCATGAATGGCACCAAAAAATCTATTTTACATGAGAGGCATATACCAGGTAAACCATAAAAGGAAGGGGACTGGTCTCCCGCATTCTCCCTGTCGACCCCAGATCCAGACTATCCATAGCAGCAGGACCAATGCAGGATCTAAAGACTGACATTTTTCTTTCTCTTTTCCACCTTTTTCTCTCCTGTTTTACCCCAGCAATCATATTCTACCACTTACTCAACACATGAAGTTAACTGTGAGATTTGGGAGCTAGTCTGAAAGTTTGTTGTAGAAGTTGGAGAGCTTGTTAGCCAACTTTTTACAGCTAAATAGGAGGTTAATTTCTGGAATTAAGGCTACTGTATAGACATGTAGACCTTGTTGAGACAGACAAGAATTTACAAGAAACCTCACACACACTTCTGGTTGTGACAGCCTGTTGGAGGCTAAGGACAGTAGAGCACATGTATTCCAGGAGGTTCACTGATGACATTTGCCCTCTCCAACTGATAAAGGAGCCAAAGAGGAAAGGCGCTAGGAAGAATAATCTCAGCAACAAGGAGCTGATGGGGAATGTGGAGCCCAAAGGCAGGCTGCAGTGACCATGAAACAGTGGAGACTGAGATCCTTGGGGCAACAAGGAGAGTGGAAAGCAAGATAACTGCGCTGGACTTCAGGAGAGGGGAATTTGGCCTCTTGGAGGATCTCTCTGGTAGAATACCATGGGACAGGGCCCTGAGCATAGAGGGCTGGATGACATTCAAGGATTGTTTCCTCAAGGCTCAAGACTAAGGCATCCCAACAAAGAGGAAACTGGAGAAGAGTCAGGAGACATGTATGGATGAACAAGGAGCCCCAGGACAAATTTAAAACAGAAACAGGTAGCTTACAGAACATGGGAAGAGGGAAAGGTAGCTTAGGAGTAATACAGAGAAACTGTCCAAACAGCCAGGGAGATGAAATTATTGCTGTTGTTGTTATTATTAGTATTATGAAACAGAGAGAGGAAAAAAGAGGAACAAATGATACACAGTACAGAGCCTCAACATCCACTGTCTGATGCCCAGCCTGTTCTCTTCAGTGGCAAATACTCCAGCCACACTGTCCAAGTTCCAGAACATAAAAGCAGGAAGATGGTTAGGAAGGCTAAAGCATTGACAGAAGTAAATCTGGTCAAGAACATCAAGAGTAACAAAAATCTTCTTTAGGTACATTAGCAGTAAAAGATTAGGGAACATGGCTCCTTTCAGGAGGGATTTGGAAGACCTGGTTATGTAGGACATAAGCTGAGGTACTTGATTTTTTTGCCTCAGTCTTCACCAGCAAATGCTCCAGCCTCACTGCCCAAGTCACAGAAGGTGAGAACAGGGATTGGGAAAATGAAGAACTGCACTCTGCAGAAGATCAGGTTTGAGAACATCAAAAGAACCTGAAGATGCATAAATCCATTACACTGACACAAAAGAGCAATAAAAACCAGATTCATTTCAACTTTTGTTCTGCAATCCCTACTTCATCTAAGCTAAAAGTCTTCAACATCATCCATCTCTTATTCTCCTCTGTCCACCTTACACCGCAGGAGTTTTAGCACAGAAATGGTAAGTACTGCCAGAACTTGAGCTGACTCAAATGCTTTTAAGATGGACTGTCATCTTGATTTTTAGGTAATGAACAACTGCAAACACACTGAAACAAGATGCTTAAAGATTTTTTTAATTCATTTATTACCTGTGCACAAGAGAAGTAACTACCAATAGAAACTCAAAAGCTATACAGTATTTTTTTACTTGGTGGTTAGAAGTAATTAGAGTATCACATGACCATGAATAGAAGTAATTTCTCCAATTAAAAATCAGAATACATGTAAAAATCTCAGTGGAACAAGCCAAATAGCCATAGAAGCAAGTCCAGAGCACAAGGCTGTGGCTCTTTAATTTGGACAATGACAAAAGTAATTTACAGTTAAATCTGTGACTATTGAAACAATGTTATAATGCAAGTTTCTGTACAGTTAAATGTAAAGAGACAACCAGAACAGTAATTCTAGCATATTTTAACTGAAGTTGCTTAAGCATTTTTTCTGAGATAGTTACCAAAGATCTTGGGCAGTTCTACACCAAATTCAAGTCCCACAATGGTTTTTTTTGTCGGTTTTTTTGGAGTTTTTTGTGGGGGTTTTTTTAGTTTTTTTTTTTTGCTTGCTTGTTTTTTGATTTTTTTGGGTTTTTTTGTGGGTTTTTTCTTGTTGCTTTGGGGGTTTTTGTGTTTTTTCATTGCTTACAATTTCACTCTATTATATTGTGTACATCTCTAGAAATGAGCCATCTCTGTTGTATATATGGTGTTTATACCTTAGACAAATTAAAGTAAAAGATGGTAGATTACTCAAGTGGTACAAATCTTCCAGCATTTTGCTAGTCAAGAGAATAAAACATGCTAAAATCACAATAAGCAGTATTGGTACCCACAGCTTCAATTATTTTGTTTCCTTTTTAATGTGTAATCTACATAAATTACTATTGAAGGATACTGTTTAAGTAGTAAATAAATTAGCCATTTGTAAGTCAGACAAAACTTGTTCATCCAACTGTGAAAGCTGATACTGTTTCCAAAAAATCACAAATAATGCTGAACAAAAGAACTGATGCACTCAAAAGTGAAAATGCATTGATTCCCAATGTCTGAAGAAAACTACTGCACTCCACCTTCAAATGCATCAGATTGGTTTTAGTTATAACAAGACAATCCCAAGAGTCAGAATGAAATAAAGCAATCTGAAAGATTAAAGAGCTGTTATCAAAAATAAATTACATTTTTCAAGTTAGAAGAAACACTGCTATGAAGGCTGAGAGCCAAGCAGCCTTTCAATAGCTGCATTGATGTCTCCTCCTGTTGCTATTAGTGCTTGTAAATTTGCTTCACGGTTCAGAAAGCCCATTGCGCTCAGCTGTTCCAGTTGTTGCTGAAATCGAACTTCTGGATTTTGTAACTGCTAAGAACAAAATTTCAAGCTATAAAAGCATAATACATATTTAGCAAAATACACAATTTAAACACAAGTGGGTTCAGCACCACTCTGTCTTTTCTAATTTTTGACTACACCTTTTTCAAATTCCAAAAAATATATTCAGATAAATTCAATTAGCAACTAAAGAAATTTTTTAATAAGTCAGCAACATCAAATTATCTACACTTACATACCATTCCTGAACTCCAGGAAAAACTGACTAATAGCGGAGTCACATTAAATTGGGTGCATGTATGTCCATGGACCGTTTCTTAAAGATATGCATATAGCTGGTTTTATAAAACAAAACAGAGTTCAACCTAGCAATGTGGAACAGCAAAGATTGTGTTGTCAGCAATCTTGAACATCACAGGCTTTATTTTTCTTCAACGTAAAGATCACCACTTTTGTAACACTCTCAAGTATCTGTTGACTAAAATTACCAAAATCCTGATTGTTAGAAAGCTTGAGTCTAAGGCAAACTCTTAGCTGTGCTTTATAGGAAGATCCTGATTACACAAACTCATGGCAAAATCCTGCACTGTCTTAATGATATGACTTTCAGAGGCATGTTTTTCATCAGGACAGAGGATGTATTTTTTCAGTATTTACTTGCACAGCTGAAATAGCACTTTTAAGCCTCTTCTACTGACCTTTGTTGACCAGAAGCATCCAGTGGGCTATCCCCTCAACTACCTGTCTTCTTTCCAGTGTTTTACAATTAAGAATAAAAGCAAAAATATTTAAATATAATGATGTACATTACCTGAGCATTTGCACCAGCAAGTGCCTGCAACATCTGGTGGACAAACTGTTGGTGACCAGGCTCAGCAGTTCCTGAAGCTGGACTTGTATTTTCAGTGGAAACAGAACTAGGTACAGTGGATGGTGTAGAAGTTCCACTGCTTCCCCCTCCACCCAAACCAGGATTAAACCTGTATAAATTACAGAAAAAGAAATATACCACTTGAATAATAAATACTAGTTTGTCTCTTCTCAATAATTAGTCGGTACAAATTCTGTGAAAGAGAGGATAACAATTTGAGTGATGTACTAAGAAAAAGCCCAGAGTTATCACTGTTTAGAACTGCACAGCAGACACATGTGACAGATTCTAAAAAAATTTGGTTAACCTAAAAAAGGCAAGAGGATGAATCGTTAATAAAGACTGTATAAAACTCTAAATCTAAAAAGAGTAACCAAAACAAGGGAAGACTTCCTGTCCAAATTTGTAAGATCAATGCTTACCCTGGTATAAGCCCTGGTGCTTCTGTTGCTAATGTCTGCAAGCCTTGCTGAATCTGTAGCAGAGCCTGCATTGCTCTGGGGTTTGACATAGCTGATAAGGTGTCAGGATTCTGCATCTAAGAGAAGGAGACAAACTTTTCAGTATATGTAGATGTTTCAAGGTAATTTTTATTGCTAGATGTCTCATAGAATGTGACATAATTTCAGAACTTGGCTTTTGATTTTGTAGTTGAATATTACAGGAAATCCTTCCGTTATTTTTCTTCTGTGCGAAACTTCCTTAGAAGGTGATGAATGAACTCTCTAGATGTAGAAAAGGTCTCTTGAACAAGAATTATACAAGAGAAGTATTTTTCATTACAGATTTCAATCTTTCAAAGGCTTCAACACTGTGTTAGTACATTATTTTAGAATTAGTCTCCTATATCATACTACTAGCAAGCAACAATGCTGAACATGATGAAACTTGACCAAAAAATACCTAAGAAAAAATACTAACTTCCTTTTTCCTAGCTGATTTCAGATCACAGCAATTTGGTTGTGACTATTTGTACATATCTCATCTGTATTGCTCTTACAGCCTGAAATGTAAACAAACATACTGGAAAATATACCAACAAACAAATGTATAATATTCAAGGGTCCTCTGTCAATTGTGACTTCTATTACAAATACGCTTTCACATCATCAAATAATTTAGAAGGCAAATCCTTTTTATTTCTGAAATGAAACATCCAAAAACCTAATTATTTTAGACACAAAACTAGTGGCATATGCTCACCTTTGCATAGAGATGCAACAGGTACATGAAAAGCAATGTTTCAGTTACAAATAACAGGTTTTGATAATCAGACCAAAGAGCAGATATGCTTACTAATCTGGGCAGCTTTCCCCTAGCAAAAGTTTCCCCAGGTTACTTTTGCTGAAAAATCACATTTGATTAATGTGGAAATCACAGATTAAGGTGAAACTTCCTCTACTGCAGAGCAGAACTGCAGCACAGGACATGAAGAACTCTGATCTGAGTGCCTAAAGAGACTTCAGAAGAGCAATTATTATTTTCCATTAATCTCCTGGACTTTTATCTTCATGATAGCTGAAAGTCAACAAATCAATGAATAGTATATGGAAAAAATTACTCAGATTTAAAGAGATAAACATTTTGGGGTCTCCAAATACAGCTGCTGCAACTACTTCATGAAAATATTTAAATCTTGACTTACAGTCTGATATCAGAAGCTGTCTTACATAAATGCTGGCCCAACTATTCTTAGAGCACTTAGGTGACCTGGATCTCATCTCTATTAATGTTATTAATTCCAGTAGCAGCCATTCTTCCCTAATTCTGCTGGGCAATTGCCCTTAATTGCAAAAGATGTCTTCCATTATGCAGATTCCATGGTTTCTGTCTCCCAATCCCATAATATAAACACAGGTAGATAAGCAAGAAAACATAAGTTGAAATATTACCAACATTCTGAGAATATCCAGCTATTTCTCCACACCTCACCTGCTAATCTGTTAATCAACTAACTTCAGACAGTGAATACAACAGAGAACTATTTGTGCAGATGAATTCTAAGGTGGTAATAACAGAAGGCGATACACAAAGGAAACAAGATATGATTCCTACTGTGCATTCATTAATTACCAATTATTCACAGATTTCAAAACATTAATGTACTGGCTCCTCAGCTACCACTGAGTCATTACAAAGCAGTGGCAATACAAAACACCACAGCCATTCATGTGGTTCAAACAATATAAACTATCTTCTGAACACTGAACATGCTACTGTAATTCATGTACGTGCTCATTATTTTACTCATAAAACCTCCTGCATGCAGCCAGATCTTGGAAACGCATATTTACAATGATTTGCAACGACTGCCTAATGACAGAACTCATGCAGTGGATTAGTTTTTTAATTCCTACAAAAATCTTGCTTGCTTCTATTTAGGAAACAAGTTCTACTACACACTGTGGCAACTAATAATAAGCAGATAATGTGGGCTGCAAACACAATGTTGGTATGGGCGGAAGATAATGGTGCAGCAATCTTTCCAGGAAAGACTTCAGAACCCACTTATTTTAAATTAGCTGATGACTTAGGTCTTTCAAGATATGCTCGAGGACCTCTTTTCAAAATATTTAATGCAGGTTTGAAGAGGCATGAGAAAAGCATACTGAAACTTTACCTAGCATTGTGAAAAGTACTATTCTTTTTAATTTCTGAAATAAATTTTGTCACAAACAGGTGTTTTCTGGCTGGTGTGCAGTAAGAGCATTTATTCCTTCTAAGCAAAGAAGCAAGAACAAATCTTAGTGGTTATGCTCGTCACAGACAACAGGTTTAACTTCTGAAAGAGATGGAGACATTAGCAAGAATATTATTAAGGGACAATCTAACTTAGTATCTAAAGCTAATGAGAATATATTACAGAATCTAGCTATTAGCCAAATCAAAAACAGGCACCAGTTTACCAAATATATTGCTCATTGACTTGAAGACCTTTATTAAGAGCTAGTATCTCATCTTACTTGCTGAAGGAAAGTTGGAAGTTGTTGTCTCATTTGTTCCTGAAGTTGAGGATTTCCAACAAATAAAGGATTATTCAACATCATCTATAGGACAAAAATATTTAACTTCAAAGATCAAGCAGTAAAAACCACTGGAGGTTTTAAAACAACTACGGATAATACAGTAATAGTCTATGAAAATTACCTCACAGAATAATAATCATCTATCTACTCCTTTGGCCAAAAATTTCTGGGGTGTATGTATTTTTGTTTGTTTGTTTTTTTGGTGGGGTTTTTTTCTGGGGGCTTTTTTTTTTTTTGGTTTTTTGTTTCACTTTTGCTTCATTGGTTCTTTTTTCTTTTAAGTGAATGGATTTCCAGATACAATAAGGCAGTCTTGCAAAGTATTACAAGAAAATACTTTTCTGTTCAGCCTCCACCACAAATCTAAGTAATAGCTTTGCTGTAAATATCACCTGAAGTCAAGGATATTTCCAAGTGAATATTTAACACAGAAGAGGTAATATTTTTTCAATGTCAGTTCAGAATCTGAGCCTCAATATTACCACTTTAAATAAAAATTCAAAGCACTTCTACAACACCATACATAAAATGGCATCTCTACTTTTACAGTGAGGCACAGGTCAAAAATAAGAAGTTAAAAACAGAGTAATATCTAGATAGGGCGCCAAGTCCCCTCCCTTCACTTCCCCCAACTAGAGAGGGTAGCTCTACCTTAATTCATAACGAAAGCACTTTTTTTGTCTGTTTCTAATGTTGGATCACAAGTTTACACAACCCCATGATGATTTCTGAAATATATCAGGCATGATATCCAACTACAAATTGAAGAAACTCAAGGCAACAAATTGTTGAAAGTAAGCAGCTAATAATTTCAGTAATTACTTAGGAATTAACACTAAAAATTAGCCCATTTGCCACAGGCAATTTTTGAGCTTTTGGGTTTTGTCTTTTTTTACTTTAATGTTGGGAATTTAGCTGACTAGAAAGACTGGAAAAGTACAAAACCGCGGCTAATTCCAAGTCCTGCACCTGTGTTGGTAGCGTGTCCTTGGGCCTGGCTGTAGTAGGATAACAAACAGTGAGAGAGATGTAACCCCTAAGGAATGAGGAAGAGTTCATGGCATAGTTTAACTAATAGATTGCTTGGCTTACAGAATATTCATAAGCTTATTATTTGCTGTATAAGTGTTTGATACTTTCTTCAATAAACTGGACCGGACCAGTTGGTGAACCAGCTGGTGTCCTGGTCCCCTTCCTATGACACTTTAATACCCACAATATATTACTATACTAAATGCAATTTACCTGTACTGCAAGATCCGGATTCTGGCTTAACGACTGCATCATGCTTCTCATGTAGGGTGCAGACAACATATTCTGCATAAGCTGTGGGTTTTCTGTTATCTGCTGTAATAAGCTCTGCATTCCTGGTGTATTGAACATACCAGCTTAAAGAAAAGGTAAAAGGCACGTTAGTAAGCATTCTGATTATCATCAGAGAAAGGAGACTATCTAAACCCAGAATATAACCACTTGGTTTTCATGAGTTTAAGACCCTGAAACTTACCTCAGTGCTGTTCTACTTACATAGACATATCTACCCTAAAAGTTAAGACAGACATTGTACCAAACACACATTCCCATCAACTATTCACATTATTACCTGTTTTTCCATTTGCCTTAGAACAGAAAAAATACTACAATTCATCTGCAGAATTGCTACCTTTGTTATTTTAAGTATAATTATCACTTAGATAAATTTTCCTATTTTTTTTATTTTTCTTCAGAGGACTTTAACAATAGTAAAATGTTCTACAAAAGTAAACAGCAATAAAAACTGAATCAAAAACTCTCTGTCTAATGAAAGAATAATTTCAATTTGCATGTATGTGCAAACATATACAGTTGCAGTAACAAACACACCTCCAAGCCCAGGTCCCAAATTTGGTCCAGTTGAGCTCTGTCCCGTTGTGCCTGAAGTGCTACTTTCGGGATTATTGCTGCCACTGCTCTCACCAGTAGTGCTAGTATTTGTTGTGGAAGTCTGTGAGCTGGACTGAGGAGCCCACGGATTTGGCAGAGGATCTCGATTTTCTGTACGAGATGGCTGATTGTCCCCTCCTGCTGATGTGTTGCTTACTAAAGACGCAAATGGGTTACCTCCAAACTACAAAGGAAAGCAAACACTTATCATTCTACAAATTTATAAATCATACATGAAAATAAATGTTTATGGCTTCTAATCAGTTATACTCACCAGTCTACAGTAATTAAAGGTAAATATTGTTAAAATACACTAACACTGAGAGATACTAGGACTCCCTCAAAAAATTAAATCACATTTCTTTTCAAAAAGTGTTGTTACTGCATTGTATTTTGATCAGAGTAAAATTGTGTCTTGCATACTGGTTTCTGAATTCAAAATCTTTTATTCTTCTCACCTTCAGTTTAAAATTACTAAACACACCTTTAAAAGGATTTTACCGAACCTCCGAATCTTAAGGCAGTGAATTAAAGGAATTAAAAATTAGGTAACAAACAAATCTATTAACTTTAAAATAGCTTCTCAATCACAAAAAATGATAGCTGTATTTCTTCAGGCTCAGAAGAACACGATTTTTAAAGGTCTTTCAAGAGTAAAAGGCTACATAACCTCAAGTTTCAAAAATTGTTTTGTCAAATAAACATCTGGACATTTTAATTACTTAAATTCTTTTATTAAATATTAAGTATTTCCTTTCTGTGTCGTTTGTAATCTTTTCTCACCTGTTCCTGTGCTGCATTCAGTATTGGCTCCTGGATGTCTGTGTACATACGCCGCAAGGCATTGTATCCCCCTGGTATACTTTCAAGGTTGCTCAAAGCTCGGTCCTGGTTTCTCATCATCTCCTGCATCATTGCAGGGTTTCTAGCAAGTTCTAGTGTCTAGAGAAGTGGAACGTTTAATCTGTATTAATAAGAAATCCATTCTAAAGTGAAAACGTCAGCATTTGGCAATATCTCAGTCATCCCTGTCTAACCCAGTTTAAAATTACGATTAGAGCTGAATCAACCTGTCGGCACAGTGTGAATCAACACAATTCAGTATTTAGCCAGCATTCTACCATAATTCTTACTGTTTCTAACATCACTACAGCAGGCAGCCTATAATATGAAATTTAAAATAAATACATAGAATTTCAAAAGCATCTATTAATCTCTTTGGGTTTGGGTACATTTTGCCATAAGAAACAACTTATCTATCTACTAATTTAAAAAGTATTTAGAAGTACCCACAGTGACACAATGAAAATATGCAGAATTTTGGAGAATTACAACTTATGGTAAAATTCCTGGCTAGACAACAGGTTTCAAGGGCAGACAGCCACATCCAGTTCTAGCCTCAGAAGACATGTATTCAGTGACTTTCAAAAACTATGCTGCAGATTTTCTGAAATATCAGTCTATTTTGGACATTAACAACAAGATATGTAGACACTGGTTGTCTATAGCAACCTTTTATGGATTTCGAGTAAGACTAAATACTTAAAGAATGTTCACACACTCCACTAAGTATGTCCAATTCTGGCTCTGTTGTTTACATAACAGCAGAATCACAAGCCATGAACTAATAGATCTTTTTACATACCTGTCTCATTATATCTGGATTATTCAGCATGTGACTGATTTCTGGATTTCTCTGTATCAGTTGCTGCATTTGAGGGTTAGCCATAATTAACTGCCTCATCAGGTCAGGATTTGAAAGCATGCTCTGAACAAATGGATTCTCCATTATCTGAACCATCATTTCCGGGTTGGACATAAGTTGTCGTTGCATCTGACTTTGCAGCTCCGAGAAGTTTGAACTATTTAAGCCCAGGCTACTCAGGCCTGCTAAACCTCCAAGGCCACCTTCAAGAGGATGAAAAAATGTGACTGACTATACTTCCAATCACATCCAGATATTTTCTAAATACAAAATACTTGAACATATCTCATACTTCAAAGTAACAAAAATGAATGGAAAATCCCATCTTTTTCAAGGCTGTTCAGGAGTTACTCACTTTATTTTAAAATAAAATTTGTTAAAATTCTAACAGCTTTTCTTCTCATTTTCCAAAGCCAAGATACAAGAAATGTTTGAGACTGGGGGCTTTAGGTCCATTTGCCTCCAGCAACATTTAACAACTGCATTTGTAGTAATCATTTATCTGTCTCCTCTTGGTTAAACTGTAACTAAGAGTGAATTCCCAATATGAGTAATATTTCCAATTCCACTTAAATGTAAAACCTGTGTTCCTCCTGGTAATAATGTACCAAGAGGAAATTATGTTTTGAATTTTTGTGCTTTGCTGAATCCAGATAAAAAGTTTCAGAAAGTACTAAACAGACCAACGAACAATTAAAACCCAAGAAATCATTTGCTTACTATAACTGGCTTTTCCAATTCTACTTCTTCCCCACTCCCAAATGCAAAAAAAAAGACAAAAAAGAATGAAACAAAACCCCACCACAACTATGGAAACAGATTATAATTTCTAAATCAACAGACTGCAGCGTCTTCATTCATAGAAGTGAAGACTCTTAATACTATTAGACTTGAAACCTGAGAAATAGTTAATTGAAAGATTAGCAGCACTTTTGTTGCTTTTATTGCAGATCTTGGCTTCATGTCACAGGTCCAAACTTCTATGATTCATCTGTATTCAGATAACAGGAATTCAGATGCACTTTAAGTAGTACAAAGACATTGGAAGGTATTTCATTACCCACAGTGCCAAATTAAAACATCAGAAGTACCTTACCACTGAAGCTGAAACAGTAAAAATCTTGTAGTGAAGTTTGTGGTGAAACAAACTTGGAACAGTTTATCCTGGGAGGTGATGGATGCCCCACCTCTGGAAACATTCAAGGTCAGGTTGATGGGGCTTTGAGGAACTTAATCTGCTTCAAGATGTCCCAGCTAATTGCACAAAGTTTAGAATAGATCACCTTAACAGGTATCCCCTCCAACCCAAACTATTTCATGATTCTCTGTAAAACTAATGAAACAACTCTGCTTTGATCAGAAACCTTCTACAGCCAATTGAGTATATAACTGTAATTAATTTTTTGGCTGACGTGTTTGTTTGGGTTTTGTTTTTCAAGTTTTGTCTACATTGTGATAAAGCTTTGGGCACAATTCGTGGAATCCAAGAGAAGATACCCACCATTCCACCTAACAAATATTCTTACCCAAGCCAAAGGGATTACTATTTGTTGATGCTGGTGTTGAAGTACTACTGCTTGATGTTGATGTGGTAGCAGTACTCCCAGAGGTGTTTGCCTGTTGAGCTGGGTGGTCTTGTGATCTAAAAAAGCAATTTCAAAACTTTATATAGAGTGTAACAAGTTATTTTAAGTAGTGCCATTTGTAGCTAAAGTATTTTACTTCAGAATCTTAAATTACATTTAGATTCTTGGTCATAACCCAGGGATAACTCCAGTTATCCCCACATGGTTTCCTGTAATAAATCTTTCTCAGACACCTGTTATGTCATCAGTTTTTCTGAACAGTAGTTTTATATAGTGAAAAAACAGATAGGTATCACTGTAGCTATTACCACCTTCTCATCCTACCCCATGACGCTTGCCAATTAATTGTTTTCTCTGTCCTTACCTTGCTTTAAGGATCCATGTCTTATTTCACTATACTCACATACTACTGATAACATGCCCACACCTTCAAGAAATAAAGCCTGACAAATTTAATGCAGAATTTATTTCATGCCACATCTCCAACACCATGCTTTATTGAATGTGAAATTCAGTTAATGTCACATTTGACTATAAGACAAATCTCAAACTCTCAAACCTTTAAGACTTCAAAAAAAGGCTGATAATAAAATCACATGACACTAAAGCCAGCATAATTTAGCACAGGCACTAAAGCCTGCCCAGGCTGTGTACTCATCACACTCTTCTACTGCAGGCAGAAAGACAAATGCTGCCATGCAGTAAAAGAGATGAAGGAATTGAGCTCGAATAAAGTTAACCTGACCTCTCTGTTCTAAAGAAAAGAGACTGCTTTGAAATCCAAATCAATTCTCCACTGTGGTTCAACAATCAATAAATGCCTATATTTGCAGTACTACAGAATAAAATACTTTTGACAACTACGAATTCAGACATCACAAAAAGATTTGAGAATTTGGCACTACACTAGACTCCATACTTCAGTCCACCTTGGAGGACCTTTCTCCTATAACATAACTCTGCACTTGCTCCGCTCAAGCAAACATCAGAAAAAAATCCCCAACCATACAAAAAAAAACCCAGAAAGATGCTTTAAAAGCATAGATTCTCCTGAGGTTTCTAAGAGTTCTTTAACTTAATTATCAGCAACTGCAAACTTTGAACACAAGATGACTATAACTGGCCAAGCAGCTGTAACTTGAATGAGAAAGATTATAGACTGTATACTGATTCTGATTCTCCTGCTAGAGATATTGAGTTTTCTTTTATCTAGAAAACATACACATCTTTCCTCCAAAAGCAAAGTAAAAAAAACAAGCATCAAATCCTATTTGTATTTTCAGCTGAGAAACTATTTTGAGAAGCAACTATGCTGCTTTATGTAATAGACATTAAAGGTTCTCAAAAGTGTGACAGAAAAGTAGGTGACACTGAAAGCTGAAGTACAGTAGTGCTCCCATGCAAACTGGAGCATATTCTTTCAAGATTAAGGTTCATGTGAGTTTCAAGCCTTTGAGCCTTCAGTCTTTCAGCTATATTCCTGTCAAGTGCGCATCGCCTTTTACACCCATTTTGCCATTATGTTTCCTCCAAGCACATGTGAACAAATGACACCTGTTGACCTAGAACTCTACTCAGAAATTCTATTTATCTTTGCTGCCTATTGCTAATCACTCACTGCTACTCTGACACTGTAGAAGATAGGTAACAAGAGTGCACTGAAAGTCTGTAGCAGTCTAGAAAATGTAGCACAGTAGAAAAAGTAATCTTTTTTTTAACAAGCATGTGGTTGGGATATATGAAGATTCCCATTTTGAAATTACAAATCTAATAACATAGTTTACAAGGGAAAAGATCACTTTCAGATCCAGTTTTGGAAAATAACTTTGACTTTTTCAGATACACAGCAGCAACAGTAACAGCAAGAATCAACAGAAAAGTAAATGGCAGAGCGTACCAAAGTACCTGGGAACAAATCAATCTTGATACTCAGGGCCAAAAATCAGCATGTTCCAGACCACACCGGCAGGGTCTAAATCTTGTCTTTCAAGACAAGCATAAAATATAGATATTTTAGCAAGAATACAACTGCGATATTTCAGGACAATGCTGACTGACATTCTCTCCAGCAGGTTTTACCATGTCTTTAGTTTATTCAAGTAAAGCTAGTAGGTGAAAACTTCAATGCATCATTTGAACACAGCACATGTACATGCAAAGGATCTGTAGTTCTTAGTTCACACTTCATTTTCCCAATGATTAAAACATTCTGCAGATAGCAGAAATACAGCCTTCTAAAATGATTCAAACAAAAGCAGGCATAAAAGCAGACATGGAGTGCAATGCTGATAAGACCCAAAAGCCACATGTTTGACATTTGCATTCCTGAGGGTTCCTCTGCTCAGAGGCAAAGTGCAAGAAGGCCCAAGAGGCAGGCAGGGGTGTATTTCAGTATATATAGCTACAGTAGGTCCAAACTATAAACTCTCTGAAGATTGTGCAAGTCAAAGCATCCTTCTAGTAGTACTCATGGAGCCTCTCTGTCATACTTAGGACTTTAGGCAAAAAAAGCAACAAAAAAAAATAGCAACAGCAGAATACTCACTCAGATGCAAAAAGAACAGAACTGCAGTATTGCCTAATACTGTATTCAAGACTGGCATGGCTTGTATCAGCCTAAATTTCAGGTGGAGGAGGCAAAGGGCAGGAAAGGGACACCTCTGACAGTACAAACATGTATTTTGACTCCAGGACGGAGAACATAATCCTTCCAGGGCATGAATATAGAACTGAAGGTATCAATTTGAAAAAGTACCTACATTGAATGTTAATGATACTAATTTCAACAAGAATTTGTATTTAATGCTAATGTTAGTAGCCAGCCTTGATGTCTTGGTAAGGCCTTAAAAGGGAAAGTCTACTTCTGTTCTCTCCTACACTTTATGCTCTTTCCTTCAACATAAGACATTTTCACATCAGAGGGGATCCTCACCATAAACAGAAAAGACCTAAGTAGAACAGAAGCAAAACCACTTTCACTCTAAAAGAATGAACATGTTATTGACTAATAGCAAACTGCTTTTGAGGGATCTATTGCTCTACTTGTTGGAAAGATTTTTGGGCACTTCACACAGCTTGAACAAAAAAAAAAGCTATATAAGAAAAACCAAAAAAAACCAAAAAAAAACCAAAGAAAAAGTAAAAGAAATGTATTTAAAAACATAAATGAAAATAAAATATGAGATAAATTTTAAAAAACAGTGTAATTTCATAACCTCACTGTTGTCCTGCAGCAGCTGAAACTAAGGAGCTGATTAAGGTGATTTAGTCAAATCTAGTTTTGCCCAACAGAAAGTTATTAATAATACAGAGCACTTAAACTTCTCTAGAGGTAAACAGAAGACCAGTTGTTATTAAGATTACCTGTTCTGTGTTTTGATAACCAGGTGAACAGTGAGTCCATCATGAATTCCATGCTGAGTCAAAGTATCTTGATCTTTTAAAATTTTTCCAGCAAATATCAACACAAGCTGATCAGTGTGGGATTTGAAACGTTTAGAGATTTCTTCCTTGAACTAAACAAAAAAAAATATTATACATTTATAAATTAAATACTGAACTGCAATTTTTAAAAATAATTTAAGAACAAGCCATTTTTTACATTTGCTATATTACCTCACTTGTACTGCATATGCTGTATTTCACAAACTAGAAATACTTTTGTTTCCTGAACTTCTTTCTGTCTATAAGATGGAAAATATTTCTTTGCCGTTCAGAAAAGGAAATCTGAAGAATTTAATATCTAGATCACTAGTTACACAAGTCGTGACAACGAAAATCTGATTTCTCTTGAAGACTACTGTGACTCCAATCAAGCATACATCCATGATGTAAATAAATACTAGTATATACAGTACTTAAACACACCCATATGTATATACATGGTAAAGTATGCATATAATTATATACTAGCAAGTACACATATACAAATGTGCATACCACTGAAGCCATCCATTGCTGAAGAACGGAAGACGCAATGCCATAAAGAGGATAAATCTGTCTAGACTTTTGCTTGAACTGAGCATACTCTCCCCTTAGATGTATTTTTGCTGCCTCCCTTCCACGTGTCAAAACTAACATTCCTTGCCACACAGACTAAAGTTATACTTTAGGTGGCTCTGCTTTCTCATTTAATGCATGACACGGCTACATAAAATGAAGTTACAGCCCAGGTCACAGTGAATAAACACATTTTTCATTCATTGAGAAATCATTGCCATACAAGACCTTTTACACAAGAGACTGCTTACTAAGTGTTTACTGTCAAAAACACCTTAAATAATAGATTAACTTCATACACTTTATTTTGTCTTTTTTCCTGAGGCAGAGGAAGAAAATCCTCTACACATATGAAAGACAGAATCCTAAGAACATTGTTGAAAATGAACATAAAGATCATCTAGTTTCAACTCCTCTGCCAAGGGCACGACACCTTTCCCTAGACTAGGTTACTCAAAGTCCAGTCTGGCTTTGAACGCTTCCTGCAATGGGGCATCCACACCTCTCTGGGCAACCTGTACCAGTCGTCTTCACAGTAAAGAATTTCTTCTTAATATTAAAGAGGGTAAAGTTATTACCCTCATATCTTCACTCCCTGCCCTCGTAAAAAGTCCCCCACCATCTTTCATGTAAGTCCCTTTTGGCAACTGAAAGGCAGTTCTAACATCTCCCTGGAGCTTCTTTTCTCCATGATGAACAAAAGTGTCTCAGCCTGTGTTGACAGGACATGGACTCCAGCCCTCTGATCATCTTGGTAGACTCCTCCCAGCTCACTCCAACAGGTCTACGTCTTCCTCTGCCAGGGTCCTCAGAGCTGGGTGCAGCACTCCAGGTGGAGTTTCAGCAGAACACAGCAGAGGGGCAGAATCCTCCTGGCTCTCCCTGCTGGCCATGCTTCTTTGGATGCAGCCTGGGATACAATCAACTTTCTGGGCTCTGAGAACACATTGCTTGGTCATGTCCAGCCTTTATCCACCAGCACCCCCAGGTCCTTCTCCTCAGGGCTGCTCCCAATCCAGCCTGCCTGTATTTGTATTTGGGATTGCCTCAAACCAAGTATAGGACCTTGCAATTGGCCCTGTTGAACTTTATGAGGTTCACATGAGCCCACCCCTCAAGCCTGGCAAGGATTGGCTTCCCTTTCCTCCATCACCTCATTCATCCCACACTGATTGGCACACATTGCTGGGGTGCACTCAATCCCAATGTCTTATGTTACTGACAAAGATGTTAAACAGTGCTTGCCTCTGTACCAATCCCTAAGGACACCACTCATCACTGGTCTCCTGATGGACAATGAGCCATTCACCACAACCCTTTAAATTCATTATTCACTCAGCAGTCCATCTGTCAAAAACATGGGTCTCCAGTTTAGAGACAAGTCATGTGGCACAGTGTCAAACACTCTACATATGTGCAGGCAGATGATAGCACTCACTTTTCCCTCATCTGTCACCACTGCAACACCATCACAGGCAACGATCACATTCATCCTTAGTGAAACTGTGTTGACTGTCACCAATCTTCTCCTTACCTTCCAGTTCCTTAGCATAATTTCCAGGAGGTTCCATTCCACGATCCTGCCAGGTACTGAGGTAAGACTGACCAGCCTGTAGCTCCCTGAGTCTTCCCAATTTCCCTTCCCAAAAATATATGGATGTTCTGTTTCACCTTTTCCAGTCTGTGGGAACTTCCACAGAGAACTGCTATAACTTTTGAAATATGATGGCTAGTGGCTTAACTACTTTCTTGCCCAGTTCCCTCAGGGCCCATGGATGTATCTCATCAGATCCCATGGGTCTTGAACCTGATCTTCTAGAGGGGATGGTTCTTAATTCTCCCAACCCCCGCTCTCACTAACTTTGACAGTGTGGCTGAAGGATTTGCCAGTGAAGGGAACAGGATGGGCACTGGAGAGTGGGTGCTGAGGCACTGTACTGTGCACCATTTGTTTCTCTTGCGTTTTACTCCTCTCTCTCTCTTGTTCATTACAATGATTATAGTTATTTTTGCTACTGTTATTTTAAATACTAAACTGTTCTTATATCAATCCCTGAGTTTTACTCTTTTTTTTTTCTTCTGATTCTCTTCCCCATTTCACTAGGCAGGAAGAAAGTGAGGAAGCAGTTGCATGATAATTGCTGGCTGGGTTTAAACCATGACAGATTATGATGATGGAAATTCAAGCAGTTCTAAAAAAAATAATTTTGGTGTTGTTTAGGTCTTCAGTTTGCACAACATAACTAAGTACCAGTATCTGTAAATTACAGTTAAAATACTTCATCCACTGGGGAAACCAAAAGCCGAAGGAGTTCAGCGTCACTGGCTGGAAATGATGAGCATTTCTATCAAATTCTCCTAATGCAGTGACTCATCCTTTTAATTATCATGTAACAATTCAACCAACAATGTCAGCTCATTTGCTTTATTGTTCTAAGTGCAAGTTTTACTTCATTGCAATAATACTACACCTTGTGGTACCACAAAGGTCATTCAGTCATATCTGGGCATAGAAAAGAATTCAAAGTTGTGAAAATAATGTTTCAACATACTTGAAACCTAGTGTGTTCATGGAAACTACTTCACTGTACTCCTCTAGTAACTGAATACAGTAAAAATAATGTAAAATCATGTCAATTTTTACATGATTATTACAAAAATACGTAGAGAGAAACACAGTGGGAATCAGACTAAAACACTGGACTAATGTCTACTCAGAGGCCTGGTTTTCCTAGGGAGAAAAGTAAAAAGCATCTTAACCAGAGTGAGCTGATTCAAGGTAACATTCTCCTCAAAGCATGGCAACTTGAAGATTTGGAATTAATTAGAACAAATTCAAAGCTTGTGTTGTTGAAGGACTTTGTCCAAATTGCCATTTTACCTCAAGCTAACTTGTTTACATAAATATTTTTTTTTTGCTTTGAAATACAAAAGCAGTATAGTTTTTCATGTTGAGAACACTCAGTGGCTTTTAGCAGCACACCAGCACTTCTTGTGTATACTTTCAATTCCATGCCAAATACCCTTATCTTCAGAGAACTTTAAAATAATCACCATTAACAAAAGTTGCCTTTTTTTGTTCACTGTTAAGACACACTCTGAAGCAATCTAGGACTTTCCGTACACCTGCTTGACTTGATTGCCTCTCAAGTTTTTTTCAAGGTACAGATGGACACCATAAAATGCTAATGTCCAGTGTTGAACAAAATGCATACTGTACCTGACAAAGTAAACACTTTGTCACCAAACAAAGCAAATATCTGAATGCACATGAAGTAGAACAGCTGACTAAACCAGATATTGTCTTGCACTGTCACTTTGCAGAGCAGATCCATAATTTAAACATTAACCTATTAACATCTGACAACCTGGCCTTGCAAGAACCTGGTAAAGTGTTATTCCAGGTAACGTGAAAGTATTAACATTCAAACTCTCCCTTGACATATTACAACCATATAATGTTTGAAAAGCTTCTGTTGACTCATTTTATGATATCAAAACCAGTAACTGTAATAATCTTATTATCCACTCACAAAACAAAGTGTTGTGATAAAGTAATAAAAAGAAGAAAACAAATCAATTAAAAAATACTTTCCCAAATTCTCTCAACCTCAGCTTAGTAAGTCATATTTAAAAATTAAATTACAGTAGCAACCTGGAAGAGGTCTTAGGCAATTAACATCCAATTAACATCTGTTTTTTTAAAAGAAAGCAGGTCCCTAAAAACTTCAACTACTTTGAAAATATTAAGCTACAATTTTATCTAGAGGACTGTAAAAAAAAGTAAGGTTGCCGACCAACTCCCTGCACAGACAGGAAACTCCTTTTTGAACACAACAGAAGAGGCCATGGAAGCAAATGCTTGTACATAGAAGGCTGAACTGCAGTTTTCATTCTCAGCAGTCTCTCAAATAGTTCTACAGCAAAGAAAGATTTTGGAACAGCATTACTTTCTTTGGCACTGCTGTTTCAAAACACACCCATAATATTTAAACTTTCAACTGTCTTTCCTAACAACAGTTAGTTACATGCACAGATAAGCATATTGACTCAACTCCAGTCTGTTTTATACCCACACTGAGCAGTCTCAGAAGTAAACTTTTATGAGCTACAGCTTTCTTTTATACAACAGAATTAATGGTTACAGGTCGTCTTGACCCAAGAAGTAAGGAACCAAACACACTCATGGCCACAGCTGATAGCTGTGGTTTCCTTTTGGGATGAATCATGACCTGGACATCTTACGACTGACTTAAAGTGAGTCAGTAAAAACAGGGTTTCATTGTACAACTCTAGGACACTATACAGGAAGGAAGACAAGAATTCATCATTTCAAGCAGGAATACAAGCACTTTTGGCCCACAACAGATAAAGTATAGATAAAAAGAATGCACAAACTAAGGCTTCTATGTAAGAGTACTGTCCTTCATGTCTTAATGGAGTTACTATCTTATGGTAGCTTTGCCAATGACCCATGCTAGTTTCATAATAAAATTATTTCCTCAAATGCCTGCGATCAAATCAAACTCACAGAAAAACCACATTTCAAAACACAAAGTCAGATTCTTGATGAGCTTAAAAGGCTAGCAGCCCATAAAGGGCAAACTGCAGCAGCACATGGTAGTGTAAAGTTCTACCCATTTCTATTCCCTTCAGGGATTCTTCAACAAGCCACTACCAATTCTCCAAGCCTTTGTTGGAGAAGCAACGCTTCTCCCCTAAAAGCACTTGGCAATCTACTCTCTCCCTGTTTGTTATGTACCTGGTCACTGGCAAAGCAACACAAATTGAAAATAAGCACTGTCTTGGCTCAGGCCAAGAAAGGGTTCATGCGGAAACCCAGGGCACCAGGAATATTTCTCTGTCTGCTCTGGGGTGCCCTGACCTCCAGGGGAGTGCTGACTTTGACCCTCATTCATGGAGGAAGTTTCCTACACTTCAAGATTGACTAGAATTCACAGAAGTGTGAAATAGATTACAGAGAGTAGTGTAGGTGTATCACTTGGTGAGAAATTTAGGGTTTGGGATTTTTAGCATGTTGTGGATGGAAGCAAGATGGAGGGCACAGGGCATCATCCTGGGTTTCTTCTTCTTCTTCTTCCTCCTTCTTTGTGGGTTTGGGTGGCATTTTGTAATTGGGCAGACACATCTGCATTGTGGGCTCTGTGAGTTCAGTTATTGGGTTAAAAGGGAAAATAATCTAGTGTCAGTTCTTAACTGGATAGTTTAGTCTTAAAAGATCTTGGAACAAGAGATTGTTAGCCGTTTTGTGCCTGCTAATGAAAAGCTGCCCAAGTCACAGTAGTGAGACTGTTTCACTGATAAGAAATAAACACTTGAGTCTGAACATGATCTACCATCTCAAGTGCCTTCAATCCAGACCCAGAGAAAGCAATAGCTGGTACCACCAGAGATTAATTTTTGCAGAAGCCAGGAGGGGGCATGGCTTGGACCTGGAGGTTATTTTATACCACCCCTTGTCATTGACAGCAGCTGGGGAAATGGAATCTCTTCCAGGGAAAAGGGGTTCCTTCTAGTCAAGAAAACATGATGGAGGGAGATGTCCAGTATTGTCAGTTATCAAGGGAGTTTTTTCGTGTCAATCACTGACTTTCTTGCACCCTTTGTCATTAGTATTGTTGCTGTTAATATTTGTTTTCTTATCTCATTGCTGTTTCCAGTAAATTGTTCTTATCTCGGCCTGTGATCTTGACCTTTTGTGCTTCCAACTCTCCTCTGCAGCATGTCTTGGGTTGACTGACAAGTTAAGAAGAGTGAAAAGAGAAAAAAGTTTTGTAAGTTACAGGACACTAAGATTCAACTTAACTCATTGAGGTTTTTGTGCTGCGTTAAAATAGAAAATGCTTCAAATCCTCTTTTCAGTGTTATTTTCGTCTTGAAAACTCTCAACTGTATTCTACAACTCAACTAATTTATACAACATTCAACATTATTTAACAAATAAAGCACTCAGGCTCAGGGGGGAGAGGGAAAAGAAAAGGTGATACGGGGGGATAGAGAGAGAGAGAGAGAGAGAGAGAGAGGCAGTGTGGTTTGGGAAGTATCAGTGGGGTCACTGAGTTAGGAAGTAATGTTCCTAAAAAACAACTGTTTTTTAGAAAAAAACACTGTTTAGGAAGAGCCAAAATCAAGAGTATTATGTTACCAAGATTATTCTTGCACTTAATACAAAACACAGCACCATATCAACTACTAAGAAGATGAACTCTATTGCAGTCAAAACCAGAACACCATGTAACCATATCTTCCAAATTCTTAAGATTTTACCCTAACTTTACTCCCAGACAATGACCCTTTTAACAGAGACAAGGTTTATAGTCACTTATTGAAATACTGATTGGTTTTCCAAATCTTTACATCACACTTTTACCACAGCTAATTATTCATTAAGGTTTTCTATGCTGTTGGCAATTTTGAACTGTACACATGGCAATTTTTTAAAACTGTGTGACATCCCTGACTGAGGGTGAAGGATTTTAGCAAAAGAAACTCACAGGACAAATGCATCTGACATAGATAACACTTTTTAAAAAATAATTTAAAATATAAATGTCTTAGTATTATGCAGAGAGGTATCTACACAAAAGACACTTCAACTACTACTTAAATAGGTTTTCTTATTTTACTCTGTTTGCCAGTCATTTATCAGAAAACACCTGTTGAGTACTATGGCCACTGATGCCTCTGAGTTACATCTAACTAAGCCAACAGAAGTCAACATACTTTTACTTCGGAAGGTTACTTTATAAAATAATCACCTACCATTGCTCTAAAACAATTTTCATATCACAAAATGAGGGGAAAAAAAACCCAGGTTAATAAATAAGTATAATGAGAGTATATCATGACACAGACTCCATATCCATAAAAAAATCACAGAGATGTGTTACAATGCACTGAAACACCAGACGATGGAAAACCTAACACTAAATGCTTAGTGTATTCAAGTGCCTTGAGACACCTGAGAAAGAACAGAAACCTGAATCACAATCCTGGAAACAAAAAACAGACTGGATTCCATTATATAGTTTCAACCTATTTGGTTTACAGCATTCAGTAATCCCTGGATTACAGAAAACCAGTGAAACAGAATGGGATCATGTTAAAAGAATTGTTCCTATAAAGTAGTTTCTTAAAAGGGAAAACATTACATAAAATACTAAAAGCATATGCAAACCAGGAAAGATGCTCCACTACCAAACTGTCCAAAGCTTTAACAACTTAACATTTACACCTGTATGATCTGTATGAGGCAGAACACTACCAGTTTGGGATTATGAGATCCAGGCACAAAAATAAAATCCTGGATTTATGGATTTAAATTTTCAACCATAAACAGTACTGTAATTGCAATCAAAAATTTAGAAGCTCTCCACTTGACAAAAATCAGTAGTCTCAACACAATGGATACATGTAAACTTAAAGTTAAGCAACTCAGGGATTTTTATCTGTAGTTTAGTCTAGTGCAGAAAGCACATTTGTGTTCACCTACTTTAGAAAACACACTAGAAACTGTCAAATATACTGTTACTGAAAACTGTATTCCACACTGAAGAGATATTGTATTTAAAGGCTGAAGCTAAACAAAAAGAGGTGAAAAAAACCCAAATCCTGCAAAAGGATCTAATCTGTTTTCCATGTAGCTAAAATCAATTTCACTAACTCTTCCTGAAGGGCATTGCTCTGAAATTTTCATATAATCAAAGGACTGGCAATCATTCTCTGCAACAACTGTAAGCTTCTGAAATTATTAGCACAGATTACTGTATCCACTTGTTGGCCCAGAAGTTAATAACATACAGCTAGACACATTACTCTGTCTCAGAGTTGGAATGCTCACAGAATGGACAACTCAGTATCTTTCAGTGTGCTACACACACACAGACAGTAATTCTGGACCAGTTATAATAAACCCACAAATACAGCAGATCTCAACACTAGGCACTAAAACAGCATCAAGAAGCATCAGCAAGCTTTAACTCTTCTGAAACTCCCTTATTCTAAATGATGAAGGTAAAAAAGCTAGTTTTCCATGTAACCGGTGTCAACACCTCAATACTCAAACAATTCAAGTCACCCACTAAGACTTGAGTCGCTCCTAAAATGAGTACACTTTTTCTTTGTATACAGGCATTACCAAACACATTAAGACAACTCTGCTAAGCAAGAAATTGCAAAGACTGTACTGTCATGAACTCAGAAAATAAACTGAAGGAAGAAAACACAAGACAAGAGACAAACCATTTTAGTGAGCCGGAGTATCAGCACTGTCAGGGTCAGCTAGTCAACATATTTTACCCATCATGTATTCATTAAGTCTCTGCTCTGAGAAAGATCAGTATCATACCCAGTCAAGAATGCAAACATTTGGTCCTTCTCCTAATACTGAGCCAACCTGTACTAAGCACAATCAAATAAATTTCAAAGAAAAGACAGACAGACACCAATGTAAATCAACTGATCTTCCAGAGTAGCTTTGTACTTAGTTTGTTTTCCATACCAACCTGTATACTCACTGTTCTAGCTGCACGACACAGGATCACAGTAACAAATCTATTCTACTGAAGTCTTCCAATACAGGAAAAAATCTTGACAGAAAAGTTGCAGACATGGTTTACATTAATGGGGCAACATAAAATTTAATTTTTTTTACCCTTAAATTTGGCCCTGATGACACAAAATATTTTCCTAGAAAATCTGGGGTTTATGTTCTAGCAGTATTCTGAAATGACCATAAAGAAATAAACAACTCAATTCTTTAAGTTCTAATGTTAGCTATAGAAATATACTGAGGGAGTTATTTTTGCTGGGGGGTTTTTTTGGGTTTTTTTTCAGCCAACAAGTTATTGGCCCATCTATCTCAACTGTACAAAACACTTGCTGATAACAGACGCATTTGAACAGATGTGCAACTTGCCTGGTATTTGAGATTAACCTATTTTCAAGGCCAGTTCTAGAAACATTGCATCTACTGTTGATGCTTATTACTATCAACAGCTCGCTTTTGCAGTTAAAGAGAAAAGCCAATATTAGTCACACTACAGGGACAGCGCATTTTTAGTGCTGTTACACTGCCTGGGACTTCAATCCAATGGTCAACCCAGCAGGGCAATCTTACTTCACAAGAACCAATTTATAACTGCAGATCTAATATTTTAACAACAGTTCCAACAGAGACAACACTCACAGTTTAAGATATCTGTAGACAACAAAGACATCTGAAGCAGTGTCCTATGTTAATTCCTTAAACTTGCATAACTGCTTTCAGTAAAAATTCATGCTCTTGATAGGCTGTACAACCATTTCAGTTTATGACTACTGTTTATTTGAAAACGTGGCAGCTCCACCAGTATTCAAATAAGAAACAAACTGTTAAAAGTCAAATGTATTACAAAATTCACAGCCAGAGTAAATCTGTTTATTATTTCCAAAGGACCCAACTAACAGCTGACTGCTTTACAGGACAAGCACAATCCTCAGGTTAGATTCAGTTTATTAATCTCTTTTTTGAAATATCCTAACAAAACAAAAGCCCCAAAACTGCAAAGACTTTTACAAAAACTACATTGAAGCTGCTCACAAATCTATGGAGAACAGAGAAATGAAAAGCACCCCTTTCAGACTGAGATTGCTGGGAAAGCAGTGGACAACATTAAAAAGCAAACACAGACATTTTACTTTTGGGAGAAATGCCTAGATCAAGCTTGCAGAGAGAGTAACTCACAGCACACAACATTGCGGCTGCCAAAAGACTAGAGAAGAAAAGAAAGCGGCTTCAATGCATTGGCAGGTGGAGAAAACCACAATGAAACTCAGGTCTGGGACACTTCTAGCCCAAACACTGATGTATGAAAGGAAAAAAACAAACAAACAAACAAAAAAACCCACAAAACGAAACTGAATGTAGATTAGACTTAAGGACAAAAAAAGACTGAAAGTGAGATAACAACCACCAAAATCAGTCAGCTCAACAGGACAACTCTCAGCTAGAAAATGAGAGAAGAGAAGGCTTTGGGGTGACCTAACTGTGGCCTTCCAGTACCTGAAGGGAACTTGCAGGAAGGATGAGGCAAGACTGTTTGCAAGAACGTGTGCTGACAGGACAAAGGGCAATAGCTTCATAGTGAAAGAGAGTGGGTTTAGATTAGCAATTACGAAAAAATTCTTTTCTGTGGGGGTGGTGAGGCACTGGAACAGACTGCCCAGAGAAGCTGTGGATGGCCCATCCCTCGAAGTGTTCCAAGCCAGGTTAAACGGGGCTTTGAGCAACCTGGTCCAGCTGAAGGTGTCCCTGCCTACGACAGGGGAGCTGGAAGATTGTTGATGTGACTTCACGAATGAGCTACATGCCTCTTCCGAGCCGGCTCTCGGCAGCGCAGCAGAGAAGTCGGTGAGGAGGGTACGAGGTGGCACATTTCTTCACTACCCCCTCCCAGCAGTCCTCTCGTGGGCCGGGATCGGCGCCGGTTCTCGCCCAACAGCGCCCGGCGCGACCCGGGCGAGCCAAAGCTGCTTTGTCACCGGGCAGGGCCCTCGCCCCGCGCTGCCGGAGGCGGGAGCCGCGAGCCGGCGCTCCCCTGCCGGGCGGCGCTGCGCTCGGCCCCGGCCCCAGCGCGGCCCCGCCGGCCCCCTCAGCCCGCTCGGCCGCCCCTCACCTGCCGGATGCTGCTGGTCTCGGAAACCGCGAACTCCTCCTTCTCCTTGGGAGTCTTCACCGTAACTTTGATGATGCGCGGCTCGGAGACACCGGCGGAGTCGCGGGTGGGGGAACCGGGGGAGCCAGAGGGGCCCCCCGCGGGCCCCTCCGCTCTGTCCGACATTGCCGTGTGCGGGCGGGGCGGGTCAAGGCAAGGCAGGGCAGGGCAGGGCAGGGGGCCTGACTGCTGGCAGTCGGCTCCCGGCGGCTCCAGCCGAGCGCTCGCGCCGCGCCGCGCCCGCGACACCGGAAACGGCTCGGCCCGGCCGCCGCGCGCCGTGATGACGCAGCGCAACGGGGAAGGTACTAGAAAGGGGCACCGCCCGTGCGCGCGGCCCGCCCCGCGCGCGCCGCCGAGGGCCGAGTGTGGCGGCGGGGCCCGGGCCCGGTCCGCGTGACCCGGAGCGGAGCCTTCCCGCCGCCCGTCTGGCTTTGGGCTGTCCCGTCCCTGCCCTTCCGCCATGGCCGGCCTCCATGGACCTCCCTCTGTGAGGCACCGCTGGAGTGCCGTGTCCCGTTGTGGGCTCCTCAGTACAAGAGAGACAAGGAGCTCCTGGAGAGGGTCCAGCAGACGGTCACAAAGATAATTTGGGGTTTGAAACATCTCTTATATGAGGGGAGACTGCAGGAACTGAGCCTGTTTTGTCTGGAGAAGCCTGAGGGGATTCATCAACACATGTAAATATCCCAAAGGTGGGTGCCAAGAGGATGGTGCCAGATTCTTCCGTGACTGGATGAGCCATGGCCATAAACTAAAACACAGGAAATTCCACTTCAGCATGGGAAAGAACTTTACATTTAGGGTGTCAGCTGGAGTAGGCTGCCCAGGAAGGTCATGGGTTCTCCCTCTCTTGAGGCATTCAAAGCCTGTCTGGACATGTTCCTGTGTCACCTGCTCCAGCTGACCCTGCCTTGGCAGAGGGATGATGATTTCCAGATGTCTGTGCAGAAAGTCACCAGTTCCCCAGCTAGGGTCTGGGAGTGCAGGTGCTGGCCATGCAACTGTGGTTTGCTGGAGCTCCCGTCCATAAGACATGAGGTGTTACAGAGGCCTCTAGTGAGATGCAGGGGTTTGGTGTTGGAAAATGCAAGAAGACTAACTTGGCATAGTTTGTGAACGTACATCAATGAAACAATTCAGTACCTGTTGCTTTTAAGTTAGTTGGCCCCAGCTAAAGAGTAATAAATACTAGACGTTTACTACATTAAAGGTATTGCTACAGTAGCATTCCATAGCAGGAAATCACATCTTCGTCAAACTTGGACCAAAAAAACCTCAAACACAACTTAAAACTGCATTGCCAAATTAGGCATTCTCCCAAAATATTCTTGCCTCTCAGGAAATTCAAGATGTCTTTTCCTGTTTTGGTGTAAAGTATGCATGTGGCTGAACTGTAGAATCAAATGTCCTTTTTTGCTTGGATGAGAACAGATGTTTCCCACAGTATTCTGAATCACAAGATGATTTCCTGGTTCCGTCTCCTCTTGGGATAACCTCTCAACACCCTTTGTGGATTGGTTCAGCTAGTACTAAAAAAAAGTGTAACACAGCATGGCAGGCTCCAAAACATTTAACATTTTTACTAAAGTAATTGAACACCTGCTAAGAGACCTTAAAATAGGAATACCAGAGATTGGCTGAAGGGAATTCCAGGTTTTGCCTGATCTAGAGCTTTTGTTTGTTGCAGATGAGGATGATTCCAGGCATATTCAAGTACTAAGCCTTTCTTTAGTCGCACATGTTCCCTTGCCCATTGGTTGTGACGCTGCAAGGCCTCTGCTGCAGCAGAACACTTGGGCAGGTGCCTGTGCCACATTGTCTTGTTGACCGGCAGAGTGAGGGACATCACGCAGTAGAATCCTGCACTGCTGTCAGAAATTAGATCAAAGAGCAAGGAGATATTCCTCATCTCAGCTGTTCACAGTTTACAGGTATCGCTCATGCTGACTGTATCATTACATGAATAGACTTTGTACCTCAGTAGCTCAGCTTCTACCTGGTTATAGCTAGCAGAAGTTTACAAGTTAGAGGAATTTGTGTTATTTACTGAAGTATACTTGTTGTAAGTGGCAAGAATACTAAAAATTTATAGCAAATAACTTGGAAGTTATTGAAAGTTCTTAACTAAGCAAGGAGGGAACTTTAACAAAGTAGGTTTTTATTTTCATGTTAATTTTGGTGGAGATAACAGGAATATGGGATCTCATTTGCCAGAACTGAAAGAGTCCAGATGGAAAATACCCTAAGCCAGAACAACATGCATATGGGTTCTCTTCAGATAGTTGAGAGCAAAGCTTATAAACAGTGCATGGAAAATGAAAATGATACAGCAAAGAATTTCGAGTTCTTAATCTTCTTAGCCTGACTGATTTTTAAAAATACTTCTTTCTTTCCTCTTGCTTTTCCTTTTCTTTCCCACTTTCTTCCACCTGTATTTTTATTTCTGCTTTCTAAAAGGGAAAAATAAACACCTGTGCAACCTTTTTTCATTAGTCGCTGACATTAAAGAACAAAATTCAGCGTGTTTATTAGACCAGCTTAATTTTTATGCCACTTCATTTTGCTCACCTACGATTACTAGTGTTTACTGCAGAAGTTCAGCTAAATTCCCAACTTTGACTAGGCAGCATCAATTCAGTATTCTTTTCCTAGTTCATATAACCAATGCAAAGCCATCAAAAATGGCTACAAACTAACAAACAAAATTAAAATGGACATGCAGCAACCAAACAGTATTTTGAATCAAGTGAAAATAGTGGCTCACATCCAGTTGAATCAAATTAAGAATTTTAGCAAAAGGTTTTGAACCAGTTTGGCTAAATTCTGTTTAATGTTTTACCTGATATTAAAGACACAATCTTGACTTTGGATGAGGCCTCAGGTGGTCCAATGACAGTAAAACTTATATACAATATCTCCAAAGTTCTGCTGTAAATGATGCATAACATTCCTTGTATTTCTGAATAGTCAAACCAAAACATAATACAGACACCTGTGATTTATTTTTAATGTAAAATATATAGACTTCTACTTTCATATGTCATTAAAGAGATATTCTATATATTTTTTTCCATTCCTGATTTGCCAGAACAAAGGTTAGGGCTTTTGATTTAGACTCAGTTAAAGGGGTTAAATTAAAAAAGCTTCATGCTAAAGCATAACTGGCCAGACAGCAGTTATCTACCCAATTACTGTCTACCCAGTTACACCTTAGGGGGCTTTATACCCAGTTATGCTTTATAGGGGCCTCACTGTGCAGATTATCTCTGCCTTTAGTACAGCAAATCTCAAGCACATGCCCTTGTTTGGTCTCAACCAGAAAGCAGCATCCTTGTCAGGTCTTCAATAATTCTAATAAATGAAATTATCTTGTCTCACTTTCAGTGGGATTTGTTTTTTTGGTGATTGCTTTTCTAGTTCTTAGAAAGAATTACACATTCAGAAGTCCAGGAAAGAGAATAATCCTTTTCACTATCCCAATCCATTAGCAGGTATTTTCCCAAATTTTGCCCTAACCTGAGATATTTTTGTTAGTTTGATTCATAAAAATAATATTTAAAGTTTTGTAGTTGTCTTAATCATATCCATCCCAGAATTCTCTTCTCCAGTTCCTCTCTATATGTACACTGTGCTTTGGTCTTTCCAACAAGCCTCCTTGTCTCCCTAGACTCTGTTATGTGGAACTTTTTGTTTCACTGGGAAAGTTCCTGTCATTTCAGAACTTTAACTGCATATTTAAAGATAGCACTGAATCTATGCAGTCTGAACTCAGTGTTCAGTAAATGAGAGTCTTTTGCGCTTCATCTTTATTCTGGCTTTCTCACCTCACTCTTAGTTATGAGGGTTAGATTAGGAAGGGTTAGGAGGGTTAGGAAAAAAAGTCTTATTTAGACTTATAGGTATTTTGCTTTGTCTACTCTTTGGTCTCTTCTCTGGTTCTTTCCCTCTAACATCTGTGTTCTCTGCATTTTTCCCAGGTAACTGACAGAGGTTTTCTAATCTAATCAGCCAGCTCCTACTCATAGTTTAACATTCTGTAATGTTCAACTTCAGCAACTATCACTAAGTAATATCCCAGGATTTAGTACCACATTGAGTGCTGCAGAAACAAAAAAACAACTCTGCGTTTTTATAGCTATACTGCATTGAGAGTTATCATGGGGCAGAATAAATGCTTGAGCTTTGTGTTTGTAGTATCAGAGGAATTGTTTATTACTAGGCTGTCTCTGGAGAATGGCACTTTCCTTAACACTTAACAGGCATAGAAGAGCTTTTTCTGTGGTAGCTGCAAATGTTGGGATCTGCATTTTCCAGCTGAAAGTCATGCAGATATAAACAAGACACAGACCATAAAATTTTAGAATCACAGAATGTTTTGGGTCAGAAGGGACCTTTCAACATCTCAGTCTGTTATGTACCGTCTTGGCAGTCCAATGCCAAGGGCAGGGACGTCTTTCACTAGGTCAAGGTGCTCAAAGCCCTGTTCAGCCTGACACTAAGCACTTCCATGAATGGGGCATCCAAAATGTACTGTTATCCAAGACCTATTTCAAACCTATTTGTTTTCCTAAATTCTATTCAGATTTTCTTGCATTTAAGAGCTACATATTGTTGGGAATATTTCTGTACATTAAGTTCAATACTGAAGTGGTTAAAAAAATCAGTATTTTCTCAGGTTTAAGAGAAGTTCCTTCAAAGCTGCAGTATAACAAGAATACAGATCTGTACTTTGCTGTATTTTTTCCTATTACATATAACTGAAATTGGAAATCTGATTCACCACCTGGAAGAAAAGATTTGCTTGTTAATAATTTACTCAGTACTACTATTCACCACAGTGAATAGCCACCTTAACCACTACAGTGGCTAAGGAAAATTGCCTTCCCTCCCTGTTTTCAGTCTGTGTTACCATTGTCTAGATAGTATCTAAAGCAAAATCCAAAAAATTTCCATGAGGAATTGGCACTGTAACAAAATCTAGTAAAGCAGTATAGAATTATTTTAAATTATTTTATTAGTATTTATATTCATTGCTTAAAGTGTACTGAGCAGACTGACAGAGTGGGAATTTTCTGATACTTCAAAAAGTACTTTTACTTGTAGTTAGTAAAGACATGAACTTTGTTAACAGCTATTTTTACTTGAATTCATCAGAAGTAACTTCTGCTTCCTCTTGACTGGATAACAACACCAATACTATTATCTAAAATGAAATTATCAGCAGATAAATAACTAAAAGTTACAACTTCTCTGAGTGCCTGTCATAGGTAGGCAACATGGTTTTACTGCATGAACATGGTAGAAAGTTATCAGCACCTCACATTTTGCCCTTTCTATTAAAAAAGTTCACCATCTACAGGAACATAGGAGGTACTTGCCATTAATCTCATCTGAAAAGGTGCTGCTAATACAAGGCTCACCATTCTAACTTGTCATGTATCCTAGTAGGCAGTCTAAAACCAACTGAACCATGACAAATATGAAAATATTCATATATTGAAAAACAATCAGCAACTATACTAGTACAACACAAAAAAGACATTGAACAGATTTGACTGCAATATACAAATGGATTTTATTATTTCTAAAGCCCAGTAACAAATTTTGGTTTTATTGCATTGTAGAGCAACATGTTTCATAATGTATTAAAAAGAAAAATAACTAGATGTGGAGTACCTCTTATAAAACTTGCAAATATATGCATTGGAAAAAAGTTGGAAGTTTACAGGGACGTTCTCCCTTCTTCCCACTGCTACAATTTGCCAAGGATAAGTGTTTGCCCACATAGATACATATCCTAAACTACATGCTTCTGTGTATACTAGACACAGAATAGTCTTTCCCATCCTCTTTTATTATCCAGTCTCTGGAATCTTCCTGTTCACAGTTTGATGGTGTACTTTATAGTAATGAATGTGCAGGCTCATTATTTTGCCTAGAGGGAAAGGGCCGAGCCCTAATTCACTCTGGAAGTAGAGGTGTGAGATCAGCATCTCTCTGTAGGAAGGCACGGCACTGAGTGGAAAGAAACAGAAGCATCCATTGGGAGGAAGAGCCAGTCTTGCTGAGCCTTAAAAAGAAACACCAACAGGCCAAGAAGGCTATATTGGGTATGTGAGGTACTGTGGTGGCATTGAGAGGTATGAGACAACTGAAACAGTGATGAAACGGAACCTTCTTTTCTCCTCCACATGAATAGCTTTGTTGTACATCTGGATTCTGGCAAGAAGGACATGAAACAATTAAAAACTTATACTAACGGTTGTTGTTGTTGTTTTGTTCAGTTGGTTGGGGTTTTTTTATGTCAAAGCACAGCGTCGTAAGAGAGACCACTTCTTTTTCCCCTTCAAATGTGTAAATGCTCTTTCAGCTTTAGTATGTAAGTAGCTAAAATAAGTTAGTAACTGGAAGTGTGGCATTTTTCATTCACAACCTCCCAGAAACTTTTAAGAAATCAAATGCATGGCATATAGCAAAGTGGTTAGCAACAATAGATTTCAGAGGCTTTCAGAGAACAAAATTCCTTTGCCTTAACCATAACAGTTTGACATTGTAGATGCTGAAGTTGTTAGAATCTGGAGAAAGCAGAACAAGAATTTAAACCATTGGCACACCACTGCTACAGCTACAGCTATAAACAAATGTCTCTCACTTGAAACAGCGGTAGAGGTAGAATATATTCCTGAAGAACAGTCAATACAGTAAAAATATGATGTTTTACAGCTATTTGACATAGTTCTGTGTGTTCACCACTCTTCAAACAGTCTACTGACAATTGCATAAACATTATCAGATAATATGCTTACATTTACTGGATGGCAATAATTATTCAGATGACTCTCCAAGAAGGCCCTTCAATTTCTTCTTCAGCTCTCTACTGGTTTTCTTATAGAAAAATAAATCTTTTTCCAGTTGCTGGATTTTTACTTCATACCCTTTCAGGGTTTCTGCAATACCTTCACTATTTTGTTCTAGGAGAAATAAAATCAGTTTAAGCCTCTGTGTCAAAAATCAAGATGCCCAGCTAGGCAGAGTATCTTGATGGCATTTTGCTTGCAATGTGCATGTTTTAACTAATGTGAAATAAGATGAAAAAGGCTGTGCCAATCCCACCTTTTAGTTGTAATAGTATTTAGAAGATCAAGATCAACAGAACCAGTATCTTATGACTTTTCAAGATCAGCAAATTCAATATGAAAATACAACAACTCTGATACTGCTTTAAAAAAATAATCGGTTTTGCATTCATATGGACATCATGTGTCTATCCTTGACATCTGACATAGCAATAGAATTAGTGACAGCCAAAATATATCTCTGAACCTTATTCGTTTTTTCAGCTGGAATACAATACTTCTCTGTTAATGACCAAAGAAAATACTTGGTGTATAATCCCCACCCCCAAAAAAATACCTTTGAAATTATTCAGTATAAACTGTATTTTTTTCTCATGTTCTTGGCGCTGGTGAGTCAGCTGCCTGTCACACTGCAACTTGATGTGTTCAAGTGCAGATTCTAATTCACGCATCATGTTTTTCTGGTGTATGGACTTCATTTCCTGTTCTTCAATCTGCACTTGTAATTTTCGTTCAGACTCACGCAGGCCAACAATCTTAGAAAGAAACACACTTATTTTGATTTATCAAGAGGTTTTAAGAAAATCTTTTACCCTTCAGCCTAATAGATTAAAACATACAAAAGCTCTGGATCTCTACAAGTAATTAAGCTTATACTGGAAATAGACTTGCCACTGCTACAGGTTGACTCTTAAAACTATAATGCATACATTTTGATCACATGGACTAGTGGAGCTTTTTAACATCCTATGCAAAATTTAAACTGAAAGAATATTGCTTTCCAGACTTCCAACTTGCATCCCACAGACAACTTTTTTACAAAATTACCAAAGGTTTACCCAAGGTCACAAAGACACCATATCATAATGCATTTAATATTTATGCTTCCAGATGTCAGTATGATTCCTAAGCACATAGCTGCACACACTGCAAAGTATCAGTTTACACTGGTGTAGTGGTTTGATATGCCTAAAAGCTGGGCACTCACAAAAAACTGTTCACTCATTTTCCCCTGCTACAGTTTAGCAGAGGAGGAGGAAAGAAAAACTAAAGGGCTTATGAGTTGAGATAAGGACCAGGAGAAAACACTTGAAGGGCAAAACAGGCTCAGATTTAAATGGTATAATGAAAACTGTATTAACAGAATTAAAAGAGGATAATGAGAACTAAAATAAAAGTTTTAGTACACTGTTTTTCTACCCCTCCAGCCCCTCCTTTCTTCCCACTGACAGCACAGAGAGACAGGGTGTGAGAGTTCTGCTCAGTTTTTTCACTTGAAATCTTTTTTCAGTTCACTTAGGGAGAAGATTTTCTTTTACTATGCTGTAGGGTCCTTCCCACAGGAGACAATTCTCTGTGAACTTTTCTAGTGTGGTTCTAATTTTCATGAGTATCAGTCCCACCTGACCTGCTGTAACACGAGTCCCTCCCATGGTTAATGCAGCCTTCCCAAAACTGCATGGTGTGGGTCATTTTAGTTCATGGGGTATAGTCTTTTAAGGATAAACTGTTCTAGCTTGAAAGCAAGGGCTCTCTTTCTCTATCCTCTCTCTCTGTTCAAGTTTCCAACTAAATTACAGCTTTTCAGCATCTACTTACTCCAGCATGAGCACTTTTTCTCATGGGTTGTGAGTAGATCTCTGCATCCCCCTATGCACTTCATGGAATACTGTGAAAGTTTGTTGTATTATAGTCCTCACCACAGCTTGTAGAAAAATCTCAGCTCTGATGTTTGGAGCACCTCCTCTTCCTGGAGGAGGTTTTCCACTGACCTTAGTGTCACCATGTTGTTCTCCTCATGTGTCTTCACCTCCTTTTATCTGACTCAGAAGAAAATTGTTGTCTGCAGGTTTGTTTGGTCACAAGTTCTACCCATTGAAAAGTTCTTATGGGATTTTGCAGTGCTAAAAGGCTGATATCATCTTGGCTCAGTATTGGGGAAGTGCTCGCCATGCCCCTCACTGTTGGCCACATGGGCAATGCCAGCCACTGTGGTGCTGGCACCATTCAGCTCCTCTCTTGATGTGGGGTGCCAGCAAGGAGACGCCACTACCACTGTCCCTGCCTTTCTGCCCACAGCACAGCTGGCTGAAAGCGGCCAAGCAGGCACAGTTCCCTGTGGACTGTGCCAAGACAGCTGTGGCTGTGTGGGAAAGAGAAGCTGCTGTTGCTCCCCCTGCCTTTCTGTTGGTGGCACAGCAGGGTAGAAGTGGCCAGGCAGGCACAGCTCACCACTGGCCAAACTGAGGTGGCAGCGGCCACACGGCCCCAGCAGCCACATGGCCACCCCGGCGCCTCCCCCAGCCCTCAGAAAAGAAGAACTGCGTGCAATTTTTTTTCCTTCTTAAATATGTCATCACAGAGGCATCACCAACTTCTCTAATTGGGCCAGCAACATGTCCATTGTCAGAGCCTTCAGAGACTGGCTCTGCTGAACATAGCAGAAGCTTTGAGCAGCTTTCTGTCCCAGAAGCTGCTTCTGTGGCTTCCTCTGCCCCCTCTAAAAGCCAGGCTGTGTTAAGCCAACACAACCAGACTTAGGAAAAACACAATAAGAATAGCAGCCTGAGCTTTATGAAGCTTTCTGAAATTCTGCATTCAGGAAGAATTTGAATACAAGACCATTATTTAAACACGTTGTTTCTCCTTAAGTTAGCAACAGAGAGCACTGGAAAAAGGCAAGGTAATTTCCAGATTTGTAGCACGTTTCTAGCTAATCTATTAAAACAAGATGTACAGTTAACCCACAAGTATCCTATTTAAGCTAACATAAAAATTAAAAACAATTTAATCGCAGATCTATGTAACCTGAAAATATATTAACCAAAAGCCTCTTAAATTTATTTTTATTTCCTGCCACCATCTCAATATCTAGAATAGTAATAGAAAGTGGGATAAAATAGTATTGATTAGCCAAAACAAACCTTGTTGAAATAACTGATGATGATAGCTCTGAGTTCAGCAGCAGACAGGGAAACTAGTTTCCCTATTACATTATGCTTGCTCTGTGAAAGATTCTGAGAAGATGACCAAAGTAAGTGCTGGCGATTATGAATACTTTCATTCTTGTAATCAATTGCAGCTACAAGGGCTTCAATTCCTTCTTCTAGCTGGAAAAGAATATGTTCTTCCTACAGAGGAACACATGAGTGAGATCTTTACTAAAAGAAAGCTCAGAATTAATCTTTCAAGACATCTTTAACTTCATTCTCAAGAGCGAACCTAAACTTTATGGTAAGATGAACTAGTTGTAGCACAGACAGCCGAGGGGAAAACAAGATGTAGAGTGCAAATCTAGAACTTTTGTCTTTTCCTGTCACAACACAGAGGTTGATGAATTGGCTCATCACAAAACTAGAAGTCACGTTTCTCTTTTTATCCTTCTCTCATCCTCACCACAGTTTGACTTCTGCTATTTTATTTTTTTTAATTACTAATTTTCTGTTAGATTAATGAATTAATCAGTCAATCAGTAAAGAGTTTGGTGACCATGATTGGTGTATGGAAGTGGCAGAAACGCCTGGCCTGAAGCACAGTAGACTTTGATGAGTAAGACAAGTATGGATCCTTCCAGCACAATATCACTCAGCCATAGTCTCATATGGCTTCTCAAGACCTAAAAGTAATCAGTTCATTTTATATGAATTTATTTTATGTTCAACATAATGATACTGATCAACTCCAAGTAATGGGCCATCCAGGTAATATGACTTATTTTCACTGTAGGACTATGTAGTTCTTCAGGTGAAGTTTGCTTTTTTCACAAGATTCTATGAAAAAAATCAAGGGGCGTGACTATGTGAATACCTCGCTTGTTCTGTATCCTGACATTAAAATACCTCCCTGTGATAAACTGATTAAGTTCTGTTTCCCTTACTTCTCATTATATGACTCTTAGACCAATAGAGTTTGGCAAGACACAATCTGACCTACGTTCCTCTGATCTTAAACTTCATTCACCATTACATAATTGGTGCTATCATAGCACCTCTACTAAAATTGCTATTTACAAAAGTATCCAACTTCTGCTCCTTATTTCTAGCTTACCTGATATCTGGAGACATTTTAGGTTCTGACTGGAATTCTAAATACAATACCTAAAACCTGTATTTATCTCAGAGGTGCTTACTTACTTCAGTTGACAACACTTTACCATCTTTCAGTTTCTCATCCATATTATTTCTCCTTCTGAGCAGCTGATCCCTTTCCATTTGGAGAGCCTGAATTTTTTCCAAAATGTCTGACTTGTCAGTGGTGCTGCCCTGAAGCTGCATACTTTTATCACACAGCTCCTGATCCAGAATACTTAAGCGGGTAGACAATTTCATGCTATCTTTGTTCAAAGCCTAAAAAAAACCACAACAACCACAGATATAAAAATGAGATATTCCTTTCCAGTAAGAAAAAAGTAAATGACACTGTCACATTCTGACTCGAAAAAATTGCTTGTTTCTTGTAATGGGAGCTCATTTACTTTGAGTGGACAATTATCATTTAAAAAAAAAAGTTCAACATGTAGTTTTTTACATAATAAAAATTAAAGGCACTAGTCTTTATATGTGACAATGATACTTTGCATTCACTCTTTCTGCTGAAAAGTAAATATTGCAAGACATTTCTCTGCTGTTTTCTCTAGAAAACAGAAAGATTTGGTCATATTAATAAATAATAGATTAAAAAATCCTATAATATAATTTAATATATTCAATACTAAATTATATTAAATATATTAATATTATTAATAATAATAATATTAATAATATTAAAAGTAACATTAAATTATATTAATTATATTAAATATATTATGTTATCTTCAATAACAATTCCACAGTTCAGAATTGTTTGGTTTTGGGGTTTGTTTCATTGTTGCAATTTTGGGGGAAAAAAGTGAATTAAAATGATTGTCTGTGTTAATTACAAATTAAATGTCAATTGGTCAAGCTACATAATACCTGCATCACAGTGGTATAGACACAGGAGGTCCCTTGAGCCTGCTCTGCTACCTTATCTGCCCTCCCCCACCACCAATCTTTGAGTTAGCCTTATAACTGTGCTGAGTTTTGAATCACCTGGCTAGATCTCAGTTTCTTGATTTCCAGGTAGCTTTTCTCTTGCATATATGCTTCTTTTTTCGCTACAATGGCTTCTCTTTTCTTTAAATCTTCTTCTAGTTCTGCTAACTGTTGGTGCTGTTGAAGAATTCTTTCCATTTCTTCATCCAGCCACTTCTTCTGCTCTTCTAATTTCTAAAGTTTCAAGAGAGATCCAGAGAGTATTAACCAGGATATTTTGACTCAGAATGTTATGTTTATGCTGTATCTTTCTTCAGAATTACTGATAAAACTGTATTAGACATTAACATTTCTAATGCCAATATTAATTCTGCCACAGAATCCTTACTCAGAATAATACAGAAACTGGACTGATTTAAAAGAGGCCTCAGCAATATTATGTTGCTACATCTCATATAAACAAGCTTGTGTCAGATGCTGTATCTTTTCTAAAGAATATATTTTCTAAACTATTTACATAAATAGATGTCATCTACCCAAGCACAGCAACTAGGTTTAGATGGTACCATGAAAATCCAGCTAGCCCATCCTCATTGCATTTTAATGGCCCAAAACCAGCTTTTTGTTGACCTGCAAGCACGGTCCATTATAAATTTATTCTGAAGCCAGAGTTTATCAGAGGATATATTCCTGTTAAGGCATAAAAAGTTTCTTTTATTTAACTTTTAAAATTTCTTTTCACCTTTAAAGACTTAGGGTAATTCATATTTCAGTGTCCACATCTGAAATAATGTAGGTGGCACTGCTACATAGGATACATACTTTTCTAACCCTGTTATCAACAATCAAAACCAGAAACCACTGTAATTTATGTCAGAGTAGAATCCAAACAAAATAAGACACCTGAACAATGCGCAGAACAATTAAAACCCAACACATCAAGGTCACCCTCAAAACTGCTGGATAACCAAATCTCCTGAATTCACAGGTTTCTGAATCAGTATTTTTGACAAATTATAGGGGGAAAAAAAAGAGAAGACACTAAAGGCACTCCTTTCTTTCATTCAAAAAGAGTACAGTACAAGAGCCACTAGGCTCTACTCCCAGTTTTTGCTAGAGAGAAAAAAAAAAAAAGACAAAACTATGATGGAATACTCTTCATACAAATGGTTTACAAAAACAGATGACTAGAGATGAAGAAAGATTTTTTATTTCAGGGGTCACACATATTTGGAATAGATTAACTACCTGTAGTTTCTGTGGAGCTCCCACTGAGTTTTTTTTCTTCTTTTTAAAAGCAGCAATTTCTTTATCCTTAATTTTGAGGATCATCTGTTGTTGCTCCATCTTAAGCTGAAGTTCCTTTGAACGAACAAAAAGCACCATTCTTCCCACATCAGTCAGTCAAATACATTTCATGTGACAGTCCCCCCAAGATATAATCTGAAATACTGACTCTAAATTTATTTATAAAATTGCAATTCAGAACTAGACACCAGGTAATAAAATGAGGGAAAAAAAACTGAAAGAGAAAGGCAAAACGGAGATTAATGTGAATTGTTTGTAGACAATTTCTTTGGTGCATTTATCAAGAAATTCATTAAGGCATTATTGAATATAAGGGAAAGCCTGATAGTAAAGTTTATTGGGGAAGCAGGGGCAAAAATTATTCATCCTAATCTTTGTCATAGGGAAACAGGAAGAATCCTACTTTAATTTGTTGCTGGTCCTGCTGAAGCTCTGCTTCCAGTTGCTTTTTCTTTTCACTCTCCTCACACAGTCTCTTTTGCATCTGGGATTGCTGATGCTTCATCTGAGCCACTTTCTGCTCAAGGTCTCTTGCTTCTCTCTCACTTTGGTTAGATAATGAAGCCAAATTCTTGGTATCTTGCTGCTTCTTCTGTAAGGTCTGAATGTTCATGTCAAAATTTCAGCTTAAGAGCAGGAAAACTTGTAACTAAAATACAACTCAGCTTCATTCTTTATTTCACTGAATTCTTGGGGTAACCAAGATTTAGTAACTTCTGCCCAAACAATCACTTGTTATTACTGTAGTTTTGAGCTATCTGGTGGAGTTGACACAGGCTGAATTAAACATGAAAAGCTACAGTTTATGCTTGGCAATACAGTAAAAGTACTAAAATCTAGCAGACACCACAGTTCTGGAAAATTTGCAGAGATACAATGGTATCAGAATGCTGGTGCCAGAATGGTGGTGGGTCAGAATGCTGGTCCTGAGCTCAAGTCAATAAGCAAACTCCCTCTTTCTGTATGGAAATTTCTGACCTGTCATTCTAGGATTGAGAGGCACAGAGCACCTAAGCTGATCCTATATAGAATACTAACTTAGATATAACAGAACTTAAAAGCAGAAGGTCAGTGTCAAACAAATATGCCTGCGTGGGCCTGATCTTGCAAGGCATCACAGGAATCTGCTCAGACCTACAATTTATATAGTATTTCCATAAAACATTGATTTTATTTAAGGCAAGTAATAGATTTGTAATACCCTCTCTTGGATAAATTCCTCTATTGGACTATATACAATGATGTATGGAAATCTCATATCTCTCAATACTTTCTTAGTGTCATACATACCAAGAAGGTATTTCATGTTTCTAACCAAGTAGGTGTTAACCAGCATTTTGAGTGTAATAGTATTAAGTTTCTCACTAGCTACTTCAATCTGCCCAGCTTCCAGCATGTAAAACAGGTAAAAATTTTACAAACAGAGTGTTAAGGTTCACACAGTGAGACAGAGATTTGAAAATCATAATAATCAGATCAGAAATACCTGCAGTTTCAACTTAGCTGCCTCCATCTTCTTCTGGCACTCTTTCAGTAACATGACTTTCTCAGGAGTATCTCTCAGCTCTTTACTGTCCAGCTCCTGAAGCTGCGTTTGTGCTTCAGCCAGTTCTCTTTTGGCCTGCTCAATTTCTTGCTCCAGTATACTTATCTTCAAAGAATACTGCCTGCTTACAGACTGAGCATCCTTACCTTAAAGACAGCATATACAAATAGTTTAAAACCAACATGATAATCAGTTGAAATGTAATACTTCTGGAGTGGAAATATTACTTACTTTGTTCTGGCTAAGTGAGTAATTTCTTATACATTTTCCAACACTAAAGGAACCTGCAGTTCCTTTCTAACTCTGAAATGGAGATAAAGAGAGTCCTAAATCTGAACATTTAATGAGTCACATCATGCCACCAAATAAAGTGCCATCTGAGTCCCAGAGTTAAATTCTTATGCCTACTGTAGATTTTGGCAAAATGGGTATCCTGTATTTCATAATTTTGTTTGGTTTTTTTTCTCCCAGAAGAATAGGCCATAAATCTTTTACTCAGCTTTCAGCTTAATAATTAGTATATGATCTTGGATTGTGTTTCTACTCTGTGACTTGTCCCATTTGGGCAATCTGGGGTGGCACAGAACCTTTCTCAGACCACCTCAAGAGAAGGTAAACAAAAGAGAAGAGTGTGATTGAAGGGGCTGAGGAAAGAGATCCTTCCTGTTATCACAAGGCTAGTTTCTCTATCAGGACAGATGTGTAAGGGATGTATGCTACCGGGACACTGATTTTTTTCCTTTTCCACTTCTGACTCCCATTTCTCTACTGTTATAGAACATAGAAGATACAATGATGTATCTTTTCTCCAGTCCCAGATACTATGTCACAAATACGCATCTACAAAGAGATAGCACTGACCATACATTAAAAATTACATTACTGTTGGATAAAAGTGATAATCAACAAAGCACAAAAAATATTTAACAATCAATCTTCATAGCAGAGTAGGCTGTAATCAAAATTTTCAGTGATTACAGCAAGTAATTAGCAAAATCTATGGATTTTTAGGTTGTTAAAAGTATCTTTAAGATAATTATATAAAAACTAAGACATACAGGACTTTAGGTTTTCAGTTTCTCTTCCTTTGTTTCAGAACAGTACCCAGTATTCCTACAGTGGACAGTTACCTGTTCTCACTAACTCCTTAATAAGTTCCTCTTTCCTTTTGATATTAAGTGCAAGTTCTCTTATTTTTTGCTCAGCCTTAGCAAGTCTCAACTCTGAATTCTTTAACTTCTGCATGTTAAAAACATGGATTTTCTGGAGGCTGTCAATCTCTTCACCTTGAAAAAAACAAAGCAAAATAGAGTTATAAAATCTGGAATAGATGCTGTATTCAAAAGGTAGTGCTCTGCAATATTGACTGTGTTCAGTTCTTCCATATGAAGTACAAGAATCAAAAGGAGAGAAGAGAGCAGGGTATTCTACCCTGCCATGTGTGTAAACAGGAAAAAAAAAGGATGCTATGCACTTGCATTTCAAGGCCCTAAGTCTGGAAAATATTCCAAAAACCACTTCAGTATTTTTGGTGAGATAATAGCATCCATTTCTTTCATTGAAGCAGTCCTAAAGATTTATATGTGACTAGCTTTTTGATAAGTGAACTCCTTTCTGGCTAGTAGGTATTACTTAGAGGTTACTAACATCAGTTTCAGAATGGGAAAGAAAAACAGAAATTGGAAAACCTACTTTGAATTATAACCAAAAAATATTTGTAAGAATTGCAGATATTTTTCTGGGAAAACTAATTACATGTGCTAAAGCCATTATTGCATATTCTGATACTGTAGTAAGATTTGCTCTAATGACTCCCATCATACCTGTAGTTGTGTCGGTTTGTAGTGCAGATTTATTGGACACACCAGACCTGTCTACTGGACATTTCATGTCACTTACATCAGGAAGGAAGCACAGAGAAGTATGATTTTGTGTCCATGTTCGGTTTATGGAACACCTGTGACAGAACAATAAACATGCTACTCTGCAAATGCACAGCGATTTTTTTCTTTAAGCATCATGCAAAGTAGATGATCTTAACAGAGAAGAAGCTCAGACTTACAAAAGCATTCTTACCTTCTTCCTCATCCATACCAGTCCCACACACACCATCACCCAATCTCCCGGTCTTCAAGGTAGATTCGGACCCACAAGCAAGGATTATGCAATCTTTGCTAAACCTACATATTTTAAACTTATTTTGCCCAGATGGTCCCACAGGTTCACTGTAAGTATTATGGAAGGATTAGGCACTACTACTACCTTTGCTATACATTTTTCTGTAACAAAAGTTAAAGAACAACAAAAAAATTACTGATATGAGGTTTTCTCTTCACTGCCTGTATTGTCTTCCTCTTCATCACTCTGATCAGAGAGGTGGCAGTGAAGGACTTCATCTTGATCTTCTAACTTGGTCAGTATAATCTGCCTGCGAATATGGAATTCTGCCATTATCTGGGCCAGAGACAAGATGGGGGGGCTGGTATACCCCTGTCAAAAAGCACACAAAAATAGTGAGTGATGGGTAAAAACACTTGCAATAGTTCAGCTATTCATTACTCATATTTTAAAAAATGTTTCACCACCTGAGCTTGTAAGCAATTACACAGGTTTTCTATAATAACTCTGAGTACCTTTATAACAAAACATTTTGCAAGAGCCTAGAGGAGTCGTTTCAAATGTGAAAGAGGTCACTGGTAGCAATTCATTATCCCATGTACTCAACGTATTGGTAAGAATAAAATTCATTTTTTATAATGTTTCATACTCGAACCCTCAAAACCCCTAGAAAACCAGCTGGGGGGTGAAAACATGACAGCCATAGCACTTGTGGGTGGAAACCTTAAGCCTAAACATTTTGGATAATTGTGGCATAAACAAATGCTACAAAACTAGTTTTTCAATGGGAAGTTAAACATCAGTATCTGAGGAAGACATTGTATATTATCATGTTGTGTCTAATGATTGGCCAATAATCATTACAAAGTAAAAGGGGGAAAATCTGGGTAGACCTTACCTTTTGGATCTCTGTCTCTGAAGGCAGGTTTTTTGTTACTGGGACACCGTAGCCCCTCTTAGCAAATGCCATGACAGCTGGCCCATCTTCATAAGCACTTGGGAAATCTAAAGCTTTCACATCTGTGAACTTCTCTAATTTCAATTTTAGCTGATCAATGACTATGTGCTGTTCCACCATTTTCTCAATCTCATGAGGAAAAAAAAATAAAGCAAAAACAAAACTGAGCACTGTACCATATTCTCAACCTCCTCACAAAGGTCATGAATCTTGTAAATCACCCACTGATCCTAAATTATTGTGCAAGGCACTGGCAAATTCTGCAGCAAACTGGGAATTCTATGACATATCATCAGTCTCAGAATCCCCTCCCACTCCCCAGTCCAATAAAGTTTAGACACATTTTTGTTCAGAAAGACCTACCTGAGTATCCTGGGTTGCAGAGAGAGTGCCAGTGTGGGGTGTAACCAAATTGAGTATTCTACGCCATTTCTGACAAATGATGTTAATGATGGGTTTGTAGTAGATGCCCAGTAGATGCCCAGCAGTTGCCCAGCTGACACCTCAGGCTACAAGCTGGGTGTTAAATGAGATAAGGGAGAAGAGCCAAACCCTCTGAGAAGGGGATGTGTTGCTTTTTCTTCACAAATTACTCTGCAGCGCTAACTCCTTCTGGGGGAACACCAGCACAGTCCCACCGATTACCCCCCCATCCTGAGGGGGTCACCTCTGCCAATGGCCCATAATGGCCCAACAGCGCCACCATAATGGACAGCTGTAACAACTTAGACCACCAAGGATTCGCACAGGATTACATCATTCCCAACTGTCCATCCTGGGAGAGGTGCTGAATACTCTCCCTTGAACCTGACCATACATAACTGGGAACTTGGAACCCTCATCACACCTGGACAGATCCAGACAAGGCCGAGAATTCCACAGGACCACCACTTTTGATTGCAACCATCACTTCAACAGGACTGCAATCACCACTTGATAGGACTGTGACCACCACCTTGGCCAACAGGATGGCAGGTTGTAATCTGACTTTGTGGGTCTCAGGCAGTTTTAATATGTATCATTACATTTATATTAACCTTTCTATTAAATTGTGACTCTGACCTGAAATCTCTCTCTCTCAGCACACCCAGTTTAGCTACTTAGCCTATCCAGGCATCTAGTGAGAAGTGAATGACATAATTAGGAGCTCATGCTTGCTTTATATGGAGAAATAAAATGAGAATTAAACAAATATTTTCAAATTAAACTTATGGTCTGAGTCTTATTAATTAAACATGTATATGGGCTTCCTCTTCCACTTTGTACAATTCCACTTTAAAGATTATTTGTATTAATAAACTAAACATGTACATGTTCCCAGGTTCACTTCCTACTTTTTCTTCCACCCAGCCTCAGGTATGTTGATAATGCTAGTTTGGAGACCTTAGCTGCTTCTCCTACAGCATTCTCCATACATTGTTCAAAAGTACTTAGTACTTAGATAACTTATGTTGTTATCTAAACCGATTTGTCCATAAGGCCAAAATTATATCCATTATCAACTCACTCTATCATTTTTGACTCTTTTTGAATATGGCCTAGCAATAACAGAGAAGTTGAAATATAGCTCACAATACATTCTACATTCTTCTACTTTGAGTAACACATTTTTATTAATTCTTTATGTTGTTGTCTTAGTTGAAGTTTGTGTCTTTCCAAACACAAACAATGCTTTACAAGTTGACATTGTGTTGGAATACAATACATATTATTCCTATGTCATAGAAAATCGAATATATGTATGAATATCATATTTGTTATCGTTTTGGAAGAAGTAACAGCCAACTGATCCACCCTGAAACTATTTATCCCTGATACAATTGCACATACAGCTCCCAGTGTAATAATGTAACCCATTTCATTAATACATATGTGTATAAACATTTATTACCTCCTACCTCATACCTGCTACTCATACCTGCTATTCTATCATGTACCATTAAATTACATATGCCTGTAAACACAATGTAAAATATTTGACAGAAGCACTTGCTTTGCATTATATGTTCTTAAACAGAAGTGGCAGTTTAGTGAATTAAATGCCAAAATGCTGCCTGAAAGCTCTCAGGCTTCCTTCCTGTCTCTGATACTGAAAGAACCTTCTATCTACACTGTAACAGCTACCTTGTATCCTCCAAAATTTAAATAAGCATTATCACACTACCAGTTGATACTACGGTGTGCAGGCTAAAAAAAGTTTAGCCAGAATGACAGAAAAGAAAGAAAGTGACAGAAGGAAGAAAAATATCATGACTGGTTTACTTACCTTTAATGCACTGACTCTCCCCAAGCCATCAGAATGGAAAAGGAAAAAGGAAAAAAAGTATGATAAGGAGAAGAGCACTAGCTATCCATGTTTACGCTTTTCTCTTTTAAAAATTCATATAATAAATTATCTGTAATCTGCATGTCTGGCAACACCAGCAGAATATTAACTATTCCAGGTGCACGTTATGCATGTACTAGCCACCATAATTTCATTAGCAAATTCAAGATCAACAGAAGGAAAGAGGCAAGTAGCCTTTTTGTCTTTACCTCACTTTCCATTGTGTCACTCAGTTTTCTCTAATGGTAAATGATCAGAATGTCAGGATGGAATTCTGTCTTATAAAGCCAAAAGGAGAGCCAATACTCTAATTCTTAATAAAGCTATTACAAAATAAGTTTCTATATAACTTTTCAATTCAAGCATTCTATAGGATCCATACAGTCTTTTCTCAATTCTAAAGCATCTTTCAAAGTCTTTCAAATCCTAATCTATTAATTGTCCTGGAACTCCTTAACAATGATCTGGGGAGAGGGTTGTGTGTTATGGTTCAGGAAGCATGGAGAGCATGAATGGTTCACTTCTAGTAATGCAGGAGGCTTCTGGCACAGCTAGGTTCATATACAGTCTCCAGAAATCATATTACTGTGATACATCCACTAGAAGAACCCAACTCATTCTGTGAAACAGCTCTAATTAAAACAAAATGTCCCCAGTATTGACTGGTAATAAGTAAAAAAAAAATCTGAGGGACTGTTGAATGCATTCACATGGTAGAAGGATGGTTCAATGCAAATAAATATGTACCAGTGGGAAAATACCTGTAGTCTTTGTGTTTCTTGAGCCTCCTTTAAAAGTTCCTGTTGTTCTTTCTTTTCTTGTAGTAATGTCTTTATCTGATTCTGCAGTATCTGCACTTCATGATTCTTCTGGCTAAATAGTTCTTCATCCATAACTAGTACCTGCTGCATAATAAAAGAAAAGTTCAGCTGGGCAAAAGGGACATTATTATTCCTACAGTAAAATAAAACCTCATTTGTTGTTAAGAGACATGACCAGCACTCCAAAGTCTTGAAGTATGTACAGCAAATTGTCTAAGTGGTTATCTGCAGTTTCTAGCAGCTATTTCTTCACTTCTGTTCCATCTATTGATTTTGTTCTAACAAGTTTCATTCTTCCCAAGGAGATAATGTACTCATAACCAAACCTAATTTATTGAAGTATATATTAAATTCAATTATTATCTTTAGTATGCTGTTATATGTAGTTACAAGATCACAGCATCTTGTGATTAATATACTTCTCTAATGAAAAAATAAGAACTGCTGTCCTCAATCTGCAGCTTGGATAACAGTTTAAACATTAAAGAAAACACAAGAATGCTTGTTCATATGTTCTTGTGAATGAACTTATACTGATGGATGGAGACTTCCAAATGTTATTAGTCTTCTAGAAAGCCTGCAGAAGCCAAAGACAAAGTACTGAAATATTACATCAACCCACAAACCTTCTCATTCCTGCTCTTCCTATTTTTTCTCCAAGAGTCCTGGTGGTGGACATATGAATGAGTTTGGGTGTTAGCTACAGCCAATTTGGTATTTTAATATCAGGTAAGACAGCATTATCCAAGCAACAATAGCTGCTAGCAAAGAAATGTGTATGTACAGACAAGAACAGGCCCTCTACTAGTTATTAAATCTGTCCATATGCAAACCCTGCTCTGGAGTCTGTAGTGTCTCATTTATTTTAGCCTTCCTCTAACCATGTCTTTCTGGCTGTGGATTGTTGGGAGTTTGGCTGGCTAAGAACTGGAGAAGTACAAAACTGTGGCTAATTCCAAGTCCTGCACCTGTGTTGATAGCGTGTCCTTGGGCCTGGCTGTAGTAAGATAACAAACAGTGAAAGAGACATGAGAAAAGAGAGATGTAACCCCTAAGGAATGAGGATGAGTTCATGGTATAGTTTAACTAATAGATTCCTTGGCTTACAGAATATTCATAAGCTTATTATTTGCTGTATAAGTGTTTGATACTTTCTTCAATAAACTGGACCGGACCGGACTGGACCGGACTGGGCCTGTGTTGAACCAGCTGGTGTCCTGGTCCCCTTCCTTCAACAGCGGATGGCATACTCCCTGGGGAAGAGAGTTCAAGCTAAGTTTAAGGTCAGCTCTTACACTGTTTTGATCCAGGGAAACAGAGGTTTAAAACTGGTCACAGAAGAAAAACAAGAAGGAAGAAAAAAAGCTGTGATTTAGACTGCTTGAGAACAACGAAAAGACAAAACTTGTTTATGCAATTGTCAGAAAACAATCTATAGCTTTATCAGTTTGGTTGCAAACTTAAAAACGGGTTGATGTTACAAAATTCTAACTTATTGGAGCACTGCCTCCTTCTACAAGTGACCAAACTCAAATTAGTTTTTCTGAGCTATTCATCTGGCATCAGAACTTCACTCAGAATCCAACTGGTGTATAGTTCTTTTAAGTAATAAAATCTGTTATTAATTTTGATTTGAGATGATTTTCACTGTACAATAACCTGCATTTCTTTTCTTTTGATGTTCACAGTCAACATTTTAACTCAGCACATCCAGTATAAGTACTCCCTAAATGCATATAGGGATGTTTCCAAAAAGAATTATTTATTTGATCATGTGTCAGTTCTGTTAGGAGACATGCTGTCAGAAGGCTGAGAGCTCTTCTCCCCATGGGTCGTCTCTAGGACTATTATCTACTGTGAGAGAAACAGCTGATCAGCACTAGCGATATGACAGGATCCTCATGGGGTATCTGCTTGCTAAGATGTTTTGAAATTTTCACCTTTTTTGGAAAACCATAAAGAAGTATGATGTCACCAAAAAGCAAAAGTTGATGTTTAACACAAAAGCAAATGTTAGAAAAGATTAGACAAAGAAATCTGCAAATAGTTTAGAAACTCTGTTAGCTAAAGGCATAGTAATGGAAAAGGAAATATAGGAGGTTTTGTGAGAAATACAGTTCAGGAAATTGCTAAGAGATTAAACTGTAACTTTGTAATATTGGACAGACTAGCATATTATATACATAGCGTTAGATAATATTAGACAAAACTTGCAAAACTTGGTCCCTGGGTCATCAGTAAATTCACTGATAGCTTTGAAAATATCTGTATTGTAATTATATCTGTAATGCTTCTGACAAAGTAATATCTTCCTAAGATTCAAAACAATTTCTGGGTTCACAGGACAACTGCTGAGGATATGCACCTAAGTGCACACTTCCCAGAGATAGGAAAGTTTTCTTTCTGTCTTTCTCTCTCTCTTTCTCTTCTTTCTCTCCCTAACTAAGAGGAAAACTAACTTACCTAAGTGAGTACACTCCCTCACTTCCAAGCCCCCAGTCCCAAGGAAGAGTAAAAGTAAGAAAACTTGTGGGTCAAGAAAGAAATTGTACAGTAAGTGAAGGTGAAGTGAAAGAACAGAGAAAATAACATAAAGGTGGTTAATTACTGCAAAACCAATCACTCTCTGCCTTGAAAGGGCAGATTTCCATTAGCTCCTGTGCAAAAAGACAGCTAGCATAACTAAATCCCCCTCCTTCCCCTTTCAGTTTCTGAGTATGTCAAATGATGTGAAATATCTCTTTGGTTGACTTGGGTCATCTGCCTGGCTCTGCTCCTCCTGTCCCTGGCACACCGGCCTATCTATTCACTGGTGTCACAGTCAGAGTCAGTCCCTTGATACTGTGCAAACACTCTGCAGCAAGACCTAAAACACTGGTCTTCTTTCAGAATCGTACTAGTCAGAAATGTAAAACATGGCATCCTGCAAGTATTTATGAAGAATATTAACTCCATCTTGGCCAGACTTAGTACAACCCCCACTTAATACTCCACACCATTTATGTCATGCTCAAGCCCCACGCTATCCAGTGCAACCTTATTAACTATACTTTCTTCCCTTCTCATCCTTTGACTTATCTACAGATATCATTCCTTTAGTCTATAGACTAGTCCTGTAAAATACCCATAAAATGTCCACTGAGTTTATTTAGTCCATGATGTGGGTTCTGTCTGGCTACAGTGATCACTCAAGACAGGCACCCAGGTTATGCTACAAAAATATTTGTATGATCCTACAACAGGCCAGCACAGTCCTTCCATGGTGTCAGAGACTGAAATGTTATCACTCATGGCTTAAACATTGTCATAACAATTTTTTGCCTGTTATAGCAAAACTGTATGATGAAGCTGCACCACCAAAGCCCAGAGTGAATACGCCTCTTGACTGAAACTCTGTGAGTTAAACTGACTAAGGCTACTTGAGAGAAGAAAAGTGAAAAAAAAAAGAAAATTGGTTAAAGCATCTCAGGCCTGGGAAGTAATGGATAAGGCTAGGAGAGCAGTCACAGAAGAGCCAAGTCCAGTGGGTTCAGGGTGGAGGCCATGGCCCCAGGCTTATCTGTTGCCAGGTTTGCAGAAACCTGGCAACAGATAAGCCTGGATTCTTCCTATTCTCCATTAAAGGGTGGGGGAGGAGGGTTTTGGGTGCATGTGAAAACCTCTGGTCAGAGGCACTGAACATGCATCCTCTGCTGCGCAGATTAGCTCAGCTCTGGGGCCCCCTGCCCCAGAAAATCAAATCTATGAGACATTCCCATGAGCAGGAGCTAAGGGGGCATCAAGGTTCATCAAAGGCCCCCTGAAGGGTTCCCGTGACCCTGTGCCAGAGGACTGTTCACGATACAAAATGATGCAGCTGACCCAAAGTCTTTCAAGGGACAGTGTCAAACATGGCCCCCCTCAGGGGAGGCACCTGGGCATTCCCACTTGGCCCAAATGTATGCTAATTCATTGGATACTATGCTTTTGGCAGGCGACCCTCACCACCAAGAAGACCAGATGGAGAGGATCTATGAGACATCATGAAGACGTATGGAGGGGTGGTATGTTTTACTTAATCTTCCTTCCTTCCTTCCTTCCTTCCTTCCTTCCTTCCTTCCTTCCTTCCTTCCTTCCTTCCTTCCTTCCTTCCTTCCTTCCTTCCGCCACTTCCTTCCTTCCTTCCTTCCTTCCTTCCTTCCTTCCTTCCTTCCTTCCTTCCGCCACTTCCTTCCTTCCTTCCGCCACTTCCTTCCTTCCTTCCGCCACTTCCTTCCGCCACTTCCTTCCTTCCGCCACTTCCTTCCGCCACTTCCTTCCTTCCTTCCGCCACTTCCTTCCTTCCTTCCTTCCTTCCTTCCTTCCTTCCTTCCTTCCTTCCTTCCTTCCTTCCTTCCTTCCTTCCTTCCTTCCTTCCTTCCTTCCTTCCTTCCTTCCTTCCTTCCTTCCTTCCTTCCTTCCTTCCTTCCGCCACTTCCTTCCTTCCTTCCGCCACTTCCTTCCTTCCTTCCTTCCTTCCGCCACTTCCTTCCTTCCGCCACTTCCTTCCTTCCGCCACTTCCTTCCTTCCGCCACTTCCTTCCGCCACTTCCTTCCTTCCTTCCGCCACTTCCTTCCTTCCTTCCGCCACTTCCTTCCGCCACTTCCTTCCTTCCTTCCGCCACTTCCTTCCGCCACTTCCTTCCTTCCGCCACTTCCTTCCTTCCTTCCGCCACTTCCTTCCGCCACTTCCTTCCTTCCGCCACTTCCTTCCTTCCTTCCGCCACTTCCTTCCGCCACTTCCTTCCGCCACTTCCTTCCTTCCTTCCGCCACTTCCTTCCTTCCTTCCGCCACTTCCTTCCTTCCTTCCGCCACTTCCTTCCTTCCTTCCTTCCTTCCTTCCTTCCTTCCTTCCTTCCTTCCTTCCTTCCTTCCTTCCTTCCTTCCTTCCTTCCTTCCTTCCTTCCTTCCTTCCTTCCTTCCTTCCGCCACTTCCTTCCGCCACTTCCTTCCGCCACTTCCTTCCTTCCTTCCGCCACTTCCTTCCGCCACTTCCTTCCTTCCTTCCGCCACTTCCTTCCTTCCTTCCTTCCTTCCTTCCTTCCTTCCTTCCTTCCTTCCTTCCTTCCTTCCTTCCTTCCGCCACTTCCTTCCTTCCTTCCGCCACTTCCTTCCTTCCTTCCGCCACTTCCTTCCTTCCTTCCTTCCGCCACTTCCTTCCTTCCGCCACTTCCTTCCTTCCTTCCGCCACTTCCTTCCTTCCTTCCTTCCGCCACTTCCTTCCTTCCTTCCTTCCGCCACTTCCTTCCTTCCTTCCGCCACTTCCTTCCTTCCGCCACTTCCTTCCTTCCTTCCGCCACTTCCTTCCTTCCTTCCTTCCGCCACTTCCTTCCTTCCTTCCTTCCTTCCTTCCTTCCGCCACTTCCTTCCTTCCTTCCGCCACTTCCTTCCTTCCTTCCGCCACTTCCTTCCTTCCGCCACTTCCTTCCTTCCGCCACTTCCTTCCTTCCGCCACTTCCTTCCTTCCTTCCTTCCTTCCTTCCGCCACTTCCTTCCGCCACTTCCTTCCTTCCGCCACTTCCTTCCTTCCGCCACTTCCTTCCTTCCTTCCTTCCGCCACTTCCTTCCTTCCTTCCGCCACTTCCTTCCTTCCTTCCTTCCTTCCTTCCTTCCTTCCTTCCGCCACTTCCTTCCTTCCTTCCGCCACTTCCTTCCTTCCTTCCGCCACTTCCTTCCTTCCGCCACTTCCTTCCTTCCTTCCGCCACTTCCTTCCTTCCGCCACTTCCTTCCTTCCTTCCTTCCGCCACTTCCTTCCTTCCTTCCGCCACTTCCTTCCTTCCTTCCGCCACTTCCTTCCTTCCTTCCTTCCGCCACTTCCTTCCTTCCGCCACTTCCTTCCTTCCTTCCGCCACTTCCTTCCGCCACTTCCTTCCGCCACTTCCTTCCTTCCGCCACTTCCTTCCTTCCGCCACTTCCTTCCTTCCGCCACTTCCTTCCTTCCTTCCGCCACTTCCTTCCGCCACTTCCTTCCTTCCGCCACTTCCTTCCGCCACTTCCTTCCGCCACTTCCTTCCTTCCTTCCTTCCTTCCTTCCTTCCTTCCTTCCTTCCTTCCTTCCTTCCTTCCTTCCTTCCTTCCTTCCTTCCTTCCTTCCTTCCTCCCTTCCTCCCTCCCTCCCTCCCTTCCTCCCTTCCTCCCTTCCTTCCGCCACTTCCTTCCGCCACTTCCTTCCTTCCGCCACTTCCTTCCTTCCGCCACTTCCTTCCGCCACTTCCTTCCTTCCTTCCGCCACTTCCTTCCTTCCGCCACTTCCTTCCTTCCGCCCCTTCCTTCCTTCCTTCCTTCCTTCCTTCCTTCCTTCCTTCCTTCCTTCCTTCCTTCCTTCCTTCCTTCCTTCCTTCCTTCCTTCCTTCCTTCCTTCCTTCCTTCCTTCCTTCCTTCCTTCCTTCCGCCACTTCCTTCCGCCACTTCCTTCCGCCACTTCCTTCCGCCACTTCCTTCCGCCACTTCCTTCCGCCACTTCCTTCCGCCACTTCCTTCGCCACTTCCTTCCTTCCTTCCGCCACTTCCTTCCTTCCGCCACTTCCTTCCTTCCGCCACTTCCTTCCTTCCTTCCGCCACTTCCTTCCTTCCTTCCGCCACTTCCTTCCTTCCTTCCGCCACTTCCTTCCTTCCTTCCTTCCTTCCTTCCTTCCTTCCTTCCTTCCTTCCTTCCTTCCTTCCTTCCTTCCTTCCTTCCTTCCTTCCTTCCTTCCTTCCTTCCTTCCTTCCTTCCTTCCTTCCTTCCTTCCTTCCTTCCTTCCTTCCTTCCGCCACTTCCTTCCGCCACTTCCTTCCGCCACTTCCTTCCGCCACTTCCTTCCGCCACTTCCTTCCGCCACTTCCTTCCGCCACTTCCTTCCTTCCGCCACTTCCTTCCTTCCGCCACTTCCTTCCGCCACTTCCTTCCGCCACTTCCTTCCTTCGCCACTTCCTTCCTTCGCCACTTCCTTCCTTCGCCACTTCCTTCCTTCCTTCGCCACTTCCTTCCTTCCCTCCTTTGTGAATAGAGCAGATTGTAACACATTGTAGAAGCATGGAGCTCAAACCCACAGAGCTGTAAGTCCACTGAATCAGTATCAGAAAGAGGAAGGGGTCTACTGCATCTCAGGAATTGGTTGATAACAACTCGAACAGTAATCTTCCTGGAAGACCCTTTTAAACCACTGCCTTTTCCCCCTTTATGTACAGACTGCTTTATGTGCAAAGTTCCAGGACCAAAATAGGTGCATCGCCCCACTTCTCATATCCATTTCACAGATAGAACTGTAGGGTGGGATTTGTCATGTGCTCATGGCCCCCTTTCCCTTAAGCAGAGTAATTCCTGGTCAAGGTAGTCAATATGCTGGCCTGCCCAAGCAAGGGGCTAAAGAGATTATCCACATTATCTTTTGAGTTGCTAGACCTTGTGTAACAATATTTCCACAGCTGAGATGCAGGTCCATATCAAGGAGAGGGAATAGAGATTTTCAGTAAATCTCTAGGGCTGGCAAACTGTTCTAACAGCAAAGTTGGTGCCACAGAGTAAGCCTAATTCAACCTTACTAGGTTGCTGTCATATGATGTCTGTGTGTTCTGTATAGACTTCAGCCACTCAGATTGTATGGACTGTACATTGTTTGGATCTTTCAAGGCCTGATTATTGTCCATGTCACTGAAGATCACCTCCACCACCTCTAATTCCCTCAGACATTAAATATATTCCTCTGTGGCAGCCCACATGCCTCACTGGATGACAATATCTTCCTTAAGAGAGTACTTCATCTTCATGCTCAATAGCAGTCACCTCTGGAAGCTGGAGGTGGCTGACCCTCTTCCAGTCCCTCTATCAGTCCCACAATCCCTAGCAAAGAATCCCAGCTACTGTGTTCCCCTTCCTTTTAGTTCCAGACTGTTAGCCCTACTATTCCAGCTCTGGAGCAACCAGGTAGCAATTAGTTCATCTTGTCAGGCAAAATCTTTACACATTATCTTGCAGCTAGGCCATGGATAGGGACCAGATAGCTTCCGCCTCTCATGATTTCTGTCTCTTTCCTTTCCTATCCTGCTGTGGAACAGGCTACCTGTTCTTATTCTTCCTCTCTCCTCCTCTGAGCATGAGCTGCCTCTTCTCTTATTAACCTGATCTCTGCTTCCACTGCTTCTTTACTACAAGATCAGCTATTACAGCTGAGGGTTCAGTCTCTGGTTTAGTGTCTCTGTGGCCTCAGACCAAGACATCTTCTGAGTCTCAGACCACTACAAGCCTGTTTGTGGGCTTTTAGACCAGGCCCTCTTGCATTTACAGGCATGGGGCACATCCAACACAGCTATAGAAGTCACTGTGTTTCACCTTCATTTCTTTAAATAATGTATTCGTTTATGGGTTAATGAGCCTGTTCAGATATGAAATCACAAGTAGTCAGAGGCAGCAATGGCCCTGTGCTCCTGCCCATCTCCTCCCAGACATACTGACACCCCAGGGATCAATCACCTTAGAGCATGTTCCACATGATTTGAGCACGCCACATGATTTGGCGTGCTCAAATCATGTGGCAACCCCAAATAGCTGTTTAACCTTATGAACATTAATCAAAGTTGGGATCACAACACATTAGTATTAACAGTCTGATTACATAAGGATAATGAAGGAACTCAGAAGCCACTACATCAAAACTATAAAAAACTGTTGTAGAGGAGAGGAAGGGATAGGTACCACTTTTTCCTCTCTCTCTGCAAAATGTCTCTCAGGGAAGAAGAGGGTAAAATATAGTTGCTGATTTTATCCACGAGGTGGTTCTTGGAGTACTGGGACATCCACAAGGTAAGACCCAAGTACCAGATTACGCTGATGGACAGTAGTTTTGTCAAAGAACTCCCAAGCAAAGGAAAACCAAGTAATAAAGAGCAAACAAAATCGCAAAATCTGAAAATAGTCATTAAATGATTCTTGGAGGCTTTTTTACAGTTAGAAAGGAATCAAGCACCTAAATATTCACACACACATACAAATCAGCACCCAAAGCAAATATGCAGCTTCATGACCTGCAACAGTCCTTAAACATCTTAACCAAACAGGTATTAACAAGTTTACTCTAGCACACTGTCATCAAATCTATTATTATTTTGAAAGCCTTGAGCCACAGGTTGGGTTCCAAAATAGACTGTTGTGGGTTATCCAAGGAGGTAGCTAAGCACACAGAGCTATCTCTTCACTTCCCCCTACCCCCATCTCCTAGGAGAACAAAGGAAGAGCAAAGGCAAAGTGAAAGCAAGAAAATTTGTGAGTCAAGATAGAAACTGATCAGTAAGTCATGATGAAGTGCAAGAGAGAAAGAAAATAAAACAAAAGAGATGATGCAAAAGCTATTGTCTACCACCTCCCAAGGCTGACTAATGCTGAGCCAGTTCTGGGTAAAATACAGCTAAATGTCCCTAAACCTCCTCCTCTTCCTTTTTATTGCTGAGCATCACATTATGTGGTATGAAATCTCTCTGATTAGTTCAGGTCATCTGCTTTGTTTCATGTTTGTGTCTCCAACTATTCATGCATCCTCCGATCTATTTACTGGGGGGTGCAGGCAGAAAAACAGAAGGCCTGTCACTGTACAAAACACCGTCAGAAAGAGCAAAAGCATTACTGTCTTATTATCATTGTATTGGTCACAAATCTAAAACACAGCACCCTCAGGGATGCTATACAGAAAACTAACTTCATCTCAGCCAAACCTAGCATACTGGCATAGCTAAAACCAAATATCTAACAGATAAAACAGCTCAGCCTGAAGAATCATCTTGAAACTGACTAGAGAAAATATAACATTACTTCAACTCATCTCTGTTGTCACTGATTGTGTATTCAAACATCCATTTCAAAACACCTACATCCCAGGGATTGGCCAAAGGAAATTCTACAAAGCTGGAAGTTAAATTCAATTAAGTACAGGTGACAATTTTATCCATCTTTTAAAATATAGCTCAAATTTTGGCAGATTGCTTTTTTACTTAGTCATTTAAATAAACAGCTTATAATTAAATACCTGGCATTTCTTTAGTTCCCTCTTCAGTTGAAGTATTGTAATGTGATGTGGTACTGGGCTGGTCTCAGTGCCTGTGTCAGGCTCCTGGATGGTGAGAGCTTCCTTCCTTACTTTCTGTACCATAGTGATCCAGCTCTGCAACCTGTCCCGCTGACTTCTTCTTAAGCTAACATCATCATACAAATCAACCAGAAAAGGTAAGGCTTCATCTACACAATTTCTGTAACTGAAACATTGAGCCTGAAGGCGAGTGAGCTGCTCCTCAAGTGAACTGATACGGGCTTTTTCTTCATTTAAGTCATGTAACTGCTGATTACGGGCCTGCTGGCTCTGCAAAGCTTCCCGAAGCAATCTGATTTCAAGTTCCATTTCATCAATTCGGTCTTTTTCTGGGTTGTAATTTACTACTGGTTTATTTCTAATGTTTTTTACTCTGTTGGCATATTTGAGGGAATTTAAAGATTCATCAAAGTCCAGTGAGGATGGACTTATACATGCTATCATAACAGTCTTGGCATTTCCTCCTAGGGAGTCTTTCAGAATACGAGTGATTTTAGCATCTCTGTATGGAATATGTACACTTTTTCTTTTTGGGTCTCCAAGGGCACTGATGACATTTCCCAAGGCCAAGAGACCACTATTGATCTGAACTGATTCTTTGAAGCGTTCACCAGTATTTCCAGTCTTTGCTACCCTCTCTGATCCTGCCAAATCCACAAAATGAAACTTTGAAGAAATTGAATCCTGTGCAGCATTCTGATACTCTGCAGACTGCTTCTGATGAATACTGATGGTAAAAATGGCATGAGATCGACTAGAGTGCTCATTCATCTGTGTTGTGCCTGTGTGACGAGCTGCATTGCCACTTTCCAGCAGGCTTATTACTTCATCTGCACATTCTACTTGGAATTCCTTAGCACCGACAATCACTTCAAAAGCCAAACCAGATGAAAGTAAGAATAATTTAATAAATTCTAAATAGCAATAGTTTATAATGATAATTCTTCAGCAATAATTTACAGCAATACCTATAATAGTGTATTAGAGAAAATACAAGCCTGCTATGGCTATGCCCTACCTATGAAGTCATAGCATATAGCCAGAGGAATGAAGATACAATGTGTGCAAAGCATGAGATACAACACATCTGAAACCTGCAGATATTTAATGTAGGGGTCTATTGTGCCATAACATTTGAAACAGTATCTTAGACACAAGACACAACTCATTTACACATTGCACACTGCACGTTACCTTTACAATTTACAGCATGCTGCTACCTAGAAAAAATATGAGCAAAATCGGCTCAAAGGATATTCTGCCAGTTAAAAAAAAGACTAAGAACTATAAAGTTTTTTTTAAAGTAAAACTTATTCCAAGCCTGTACTAAGAAAATAATTTCTGAATAGTGCAGATAGTTGGGCCTTTGGGACAGGTATCTGTTAGTAATCTAATAAAGTGTAAGTGTACTTCTACCAAGTACTCTTACTAATAATCTTTTTTATCATATTTTTCTTTTAATGAGAGATGGAAAGCATCCTAGAACAAGAAGCTTACTCTAACTGTACCGAAGAAAATAAATACTTTAAAATGTATTGTGGGATCCTTTTGAAGCAATGATGATGTCTGCAAGATTTGTGCTGAACTAGTGCTTTCTCCCAGCTACAGACAAAAAACCCGACAGCTTAATATAACAGTTTAAGAATACTAGACTAAACACAACAATTAGAATATAAAGAAAAAAAATCCGAACCTAAACCAGATTAGATACTTTGAGAATAAAATAACTCTGATGTAGATTCTTCTAGCATTTTCATGGGGTGAACAGGATACCTACAGGGCAAGTATTAATCTCAAAGCCTCTAAAAATATCTACTTCCCCTTCTCTTAATGAAGTGGTCTCTTCCACTCATTTCATTGTAAAAGGGGAGCAGATATTTACAATATAATTGACTTAACAATTGTAATTTTGAAGGAAGAAGCAATGGTTTAATCTTAAAATATTTATTCAAGTGAATAATCGCATACTACTTTGTTTCTAGACAGAACTTGCAGAAACAATAACTGTGTTATTCACTTTACCATTTGTTGCCACTTCCATCTATATAATAAAACATCTATATTGCTGACAAGCATCTAAACCTCAAACTGTTTCCAAACAGCTAAACTGAGCTTATATTAATAATTTTTTTCCTTTTATTCATTAGTAGTGAATAAGCACTTTCAAGAGAAAGCAAGAATAATTTGGACAGAAACTGAAACACAAAACACCAAATTTGAGAGCTGGAATCCTACCTGTATTTCCCTTCTCATCTTCTCGAATATGTAGATATTTCACAGAGGTCTCCAAATCCAACAAATCTCGAAGTTCTTCCTTGTAAACCTCTATATAGGATACCTTCACACGGAAGTTAATATTACGATGTTCAGAAATATGATGAAATAATTCCTGAATAGCCCGTGGGATTATGCCCCTTTCATCCACTGCAACTGATGCTAAAATATAAGCACAAATGTCACTGAAAACTGCAGTCATTCTGTAACATAAATTACAAAGACTGAAATTTGAGAGAAGCCTGCGATATTTAGTATGCAACACACTAAGGAATCTGAAGAGCTCATCGTTCACAAGGATTTTTGTAAATTTTTTTCGTGTGTGTGTCAGAAACTTTGTTTGCATCCAGTACTAGGATTCAAATCTAGTACTAGGATTTTAATTACACAATTTTATAGTCATGAAAGTTATGAAAAATATGGATTCTACTTTAAAACTATACTCCTCAGAGTACAGATTTCTTCTTTATCCCTACTCAATATGGTTAGCAATGACATCTCAAGGATTTGAGAAACTATAAATTCTACTTACATAAAGCAAAATCATCAGTAACATAGCGAGACAAGATTTATGACCAACACTACCAGTAATTTCCTATTTTTTCATAAACATGGAACACTGGTGCCAAACTCTACTTTTTTTTTACATAGTCAGCATAGGACAATGTTTCCATTAATCATCTGTGTTCTTTATCCATGACTATGGAAGCTGTTTGACTATGAGACAACAAAAAGAATCTCTTTTACCAAAAAACTAATGGGTTGCTCACATCTAAATATTAATTTAGTAAATATATTCATTAAACTAAAAGGGTGTAATTGCAGAGCTATGATCAGCCTTAGACTGTGACATCCACTACCAAAACAATTTAGGTAGCAATGGTACTTATAGGAACATTAAATACCTACTAGTGAAGAGAATGGAAGTGAAGTTACAACAATAAGCAGAAGAGACCAGTGGTATGAGGTTCAACAAAGCCTGCTGTGGGGTCCTGCCCTTGAGGCACAACAATCCCCTTAAGCACCATGGGTTGGGTGGGGGCAGAGTGGCTGGAAAGGTGCTCAGCCAGAAGGGACCTGTGGATGCTGGTTGACAGCAGCAGATCACAGGCCAGCCAGCTGCGCCCAGGCGGCCAAGAGGAGTACCAGCAGTTGTGTGGCCAGCAGGACCAGGGCAGTGATTGTCCCCCTGTGCTGGGCACTCATGAGGTCACACCTCCAGTGCTGTATTCAGTTCTGGGCCCACCACTGTAAGGACATTGAGGGGCCGAAGTGTGTCCAGAGAAGGGCAACAGAACTGAGGCAGGCCATGGAGGAGCAGCTGAGGGAGCTGGGGTTGTTTAAGCTGGAGAAAAGCAGACTCACGATAGACCGTAGTGCTCTCTACTACCACCTGACAGGAGGGTGTAACAGGGGGGAGGGGGGTCACTCTCCTCTCCCAGGCAAAAACTGACAGCACAAGAAAAAATTACTTCAGGCTGCACCTGAGGAGGCTTAGATTTGATATTAGGAAGAATTTCTTCACTAGTGGTCAACCAATGGAATAGGCCTAGTTGTGGACCTGGAAATGTAGGGTTAATGGTTGGACTTTAAGATCTTAGGGGTCTTTTCAAACCTACACAGTTCAGTGATCCTATGATTCTAAATAAAAGGAAGACTCTACCAAAATATTTACAATAGTCTATTTATATCAATTTGGAAAAATTAAAGCATAGATTTCTCAGATGTCACAGAAATTTCTCTCAAAAGCCCCAAAAAACCAAACAAATCCAACACAGAATGAGCAAGTAAATAATTAAGTGCCTAATGAACATATTTGCAAGGTAAGATTAAGTATAGTAAAAATTTTCAAAACCACTATATCTCAGAAAAAAAGTTGTAATATAAACTGCATGTTAAAATGTGAAATGTGAAAGAACACTTAACAAATTGGGGTTTTCTTAGATATTTTTGGTATAGTCTAATTTATGGAGAAGTTTTTAGAACCTTAATTATCACATAAACAATTGGAAGTTTTGGTTTTTTTTACTACAGGTTTTTGCCTTGATCCTTAAAACTATGCAGCATTATCTGCTATGCAATAAATATTTAACTTGCATAAATGCACTCTTTACCAATTAAAAAATCTCCAAAAACCAAAAACTTTTCTATAACCTACCAATGTGATCACCACCGATAGTGTAAGTCTTCCCAGAACCAGTCTGTCCATAGGCAAACACTGTAGCATTGTATCCTTCAGTCAGAGACACTAGAAGAGGCTTAATACAAACAGCATAAACTTCTTCTTGGGTTGAGTTTTTGCCAAATACAAAATCAAAAGTGAAGACATGGTCCTTTCCAATGATAATTTGTTTAGCATTTGGCACTAATCTGACACACACTTGGTGGTTATGAAGTATTTCTTTGGAAAGCAGAGGTCTGACTCGGACTGCAACTTTAACTGGGATCTCCTCCATGCCAGACTCCACCACTGCTTCCCACTCAGTATTCACATAGTCAAGAAGAAATCTGTTACCCCAGCTCTGTTCACTTCATTCACAGCTGTCTGCAACTAAGAAAAAAAGTTTTCCATGTTATATAATATAAAAGAAAGTATCTCCTAAAGTGAAAAGCTGAGAGTTCCTAAGGAACATGTAAGCAACATTACAATCTTGAAAACTATCTGATATAAACGCTGTTCTATTAATAACTATATAATCAATTAATAAATTATTTTTGCAACTATTTATTTCCAGGTTAGCAGACTTAAAGTTGCCTGATTTCCTATTTGAATATAACACAATCATACAAAGCAACAATATTGTAAGAATTTTAATAAACACTGTTGGTAAAACAAAGGCTTAAAATGGATCCTCTCATTTTCCTAGTCCTGCATTCACATTGCGTAGGCAGCACAAATCAGTCAAACAAAACCTTTTTCTCCAGAAGTTGTATATACATACCCTCTTCCACTTATCAAGCACCAAATATTTCTAACTCAACAAGCACAAGGAAGTGTGGTTTTAAATGTATCTATTTACTACATGTAGAACATTCCTCCGATTTTGATTTGAAACTTTAGGCACATATGGAATTATTTTTTAGTAATTATAATTTTAGCATACATAGTTCCTTATACTGCCTGGTGCATATTCATTCTTACAGCATAGGCATTGCACAGTAGCACACTTGTAAACATTAAGGAATTGCCTTTCTTTATAGCTGTTTTTCACTAGAATTCAAAAATCTGCATGGGATCCCACACAAATATTTTCCGTTGTTGTTGCTAACTCTGAGAATTTTTGTCATGAAAGGTAAAGTTTGCTGAACTTCGTGCTCTCACACACATTGTCTTCAAGAAAGCTGTATTACTGAGCTGGCAGAAATCAGCTAAGCTCCCAAAATTCAAGTTTGCTGAAAATTAATAGCTTAAAACAGTGTTATCTCATGGCAGTGAAGAGAAGAGCTTTTGCATTTCATTTTACTCCTTCTAATTTGAAGACTTGGCTGAACTTTGAAAAAAGAAAAGCTCCATTCTATTGACTGAGCACAAGAACAAATAAGCAAAGCATGAGAATGACCTGTATCAATAAAGACATGGCCAATTAGAAACAGATACATATATATACTAACTACAGATTAAAAACACGTTTTGAATGATAATTGAATGGGTGCATTATTTTTTTTGCCCCCTAGCAAGTGCTGCTCTTAAGTGCCAACATTTCTTACTCTCTTTTTAAAGTTATATTCCTAAACAAACAAGTTAACAAATCATGTCCCGGGTGTGGCAGAGAAACCGTATTTCCTAAGAATCTACTTTGTAAAAGAACGTGGGAATATAAAACATTCCCAAAACATCAAGGCAAGAGAGATACTCGGGTGTCGACGCCCGCGGCTCCCACAGGGCAGAGGCAAACATACATTCTACCTTTTCGCTTGCAGGGATGTTCTGCGTGCGGCCCAGCGGATTTTCCGTGTTTGCAACGTCGCCAAACCTGAGGAGCGGCCGGGATCGTATCATGCGTGAGGGTCGGGAGCCGCTAGAGCCGCGGAGGCCGCCGTGCCGTGCCGTGCCGTGCCGTGCCGTGCCGTGCCGTGCCGTGTCGCGCCGTGCCGGGCCGTGCCGGGGGCCCGGGCCGCAGCGAGGACAGGCGACGGGCGGCCTCTGCTGTTTGCGACCCTCGCTAGGCAACGGCAGCCATGCCGGCCGCCCGCCGCGCGGACAGCGCCCCCAGCGGCGGGACCGGCGCGAGTCCCCGCCCTTCTTCCCGCCCTGCCGGGACTCGGCCCCTCTGTGCAGGAAGGACGGTGAGGTGTGTGTGTCCAGAGAAGCGCGACGGAGCTGGGGAAGGGTCTGGAGCACAAGGGGTGTTAGGAGCAGCTGAGGGAGCTGGGGCTGTTTAGCTTGGAGGACGCTCAGGGAGACCTTACTGCTCTCTACAGCTACCTGAAAGGTAGGAGTAGCAAGATGGCGTTCGGCCTCTCCTCACAGGCAACAGGTGCCAGTACGAAAGGAAATAGCTTCAAGCTGTGATAAGGAAGGTTCAGGTTGGACATCCGGAAAATTTCTTTACAAAAAGGGTGATTAAATATTGGAACAGGCTGCCTAGTCAGGTGATGGAATCACAGTCCCTGGAGGTGTTTAGGGCAAGACTGGACATGGCACTCAGTGCCATGGTCTAGTACACAAACTCGTGTTCGGTCACAGGTTGGACTTGATGATCCCAGAGATCTTTTCCAACCTAAGTGATTCTGTGATTCCTCCCCTCCCTTCCCACCTGCCTCAGTGCATGGACTGAGCACCCCCATCTCACCCCTAGCAGTAAAAACACAGACACACCCTCATGGCACATCTGTCACTACAGTGTTTATTGGACGACTGGACAGGTTACACTTCCATCTCTGAGCAGTAAAGCATCTGCCAAGCACCTGCCACCTCTGTGCAGGTATGACAGGGGACAGGCAGGAACAGGGAGGGGCTGAGGTACACCAAGGTACACCACAGGATCTGCACACACATCTGGCTGTGCACAAAGGTAGCCACATACACCAATACAAAGGTCAAAGCAGGAGTAATAAACCCTACCTTAACATGGGCTGCCTGCAAAGTTTACACTGTTAATTCCAGTCAGGGCAAGCAAAAGATTAAAAGAAAGGTAATAAAAACGTAATAAAACAAAAAGGAAAAGGCACATTGTTACTACATCACTAGAAAACAAGAATTTGATTTAACAGTTCCAAATTAGTGCATGACAAATCACCATATGAAAAAGCAAGTTCAAAAGATAAGGCAGCAATACAAGAGCTGTTGGACTAGACTTAGTAATATATACACCGTACTCGGTGGAACGGGATATCTTTCATCTCTGCCCTGTGATCTCTGGCATAATCCCAAAGATAATAATCGAGTAAAACTGCATTGATTTTTTCATGCATGTCCTGACCCTTCTTCTGATAGAGCTCCTGAAGGTGCTTACAAATCAATGCACAACACCAAATAGAACAGCCACGGATCTCTACCTCTTCTTTGTCTCCAGACTGGAAAAGTGTTCCTGCAGACACAAGAGACAGCAATCCATTTATATGGAGCAGACAGGAGGACAAGGACTGACTAAATTTGTGAATTTTTTCCCCTTCACATTTATTCTGTTGCAAGGTTCTAGTTCTCATGACTTACCCAGCAACTGTTAACAGTGTTGCTACACATTTTCTAATGGTTACTTTAATTTTACCATATTGCACTTAGAAGCTTCCTTCCCATTCAATTCAAGCAACAGCCTGTATTCTAAGGAACTGCTTTAGGAGCAGTGTGTACTGCAAATCATATGATAATTTCTTTGCTTACAGTGACAAAAAAGATAGTCTTTTATAATAGTATACTTTTTAGTATATAATTATTATACTTCATACTATATTTTCTACCAAGATGACTGAAGTCTAAGATTTTAAAACTGAAAACAAACAACCCCCCAAAGGAACTGAAAAGAAAAACAGTGGAATTGTTTAAATGGTAATCATCTCATTAGGATTTGTGGAAGGATAGAATGTCTATGATGTCTATTTAGTTATATAGATATGCATAAAGACACAAATACATGTACAGACATTCTTTTAAAGTTCATGGGCGATTGCATTAATCTGTTTATCTTCCTGAGTATTTCTGAAATTGCATAATAGCACTTCTACATCTAAATACAGTCATTTTACAGTGCAAAAGAGATTGGCTTATTTTTATTCACTAAAATTCATGGTTAGTAAGTATTGGGAAGATGAAATCATGGTTAAAAAATGAAATCATATATATATGTTATAATTATAATAGTAGTTATATAATTTATTATTATTATTATTATTGTTACTACTTTGCTTATTAACTAGCAGTTCAGAGGAATTCCCATGCTTTTACAAATTTGAATTAATGACAAAAATCATTGTTTCTTTTATGTAAACTTCAAAAATTGTAACTATTCTCATTCTGAAAAGTGGTTTTGCAACAGCAGATTTTCAGAAATTCATTCAGAAACTCAAATTATCTTTGAATCTCTTTAATCCCTCCCATATCAGTGCTTAATCCACAAAACAGTTAGGTATTTATAAAAAAAGTAACCTTGAGACCTCACTCAAGATCATGGCTAGAGAAAAAGTTCCTTCCAGTACCTAAGAAATCCCTGAAGGGAAAAATGTGACATAACCCTTACATGGACAATATATCACTTTTTAGAACTAGCCTTAGTCTACAATATCGGGCAGTAAGATTACTTGATATTCTCAAGGACAGAACAAACCTTCACGTAGTTTCTTCATTAATTTTTCAGAATACTTCATTGCTTTTAAGTGAACAAGAACTTGTGGAATTCTGTAGTCAGCAAATATTGTCAGACTGGATATATCATCAAAAGAGCCATCTCCTTTGCCTTCTAAAACACTCCATGTGTCAGCCACAAGTATTTGTGCCCGTTTGTAGAAAGATACCTTCTTTTTCTAAAGAAAGAAATTTATGGATTGTTTAAGTGCCTGATCAATAAATACAGCAAATAACCACTAACCATTTCATATTGTTAAGCAAACATTAGTTAACTAGAACAGAATAAAACTGCAACACTCTTAAATATCTTGAAATCTAAACAATATCAAACTGCAAACATGGATTATGTGAAATGCTCATAAATAAACTGAAATAAAAAAGGAACATAATAGAAGTTACTGCAGCAAATAAAAATTGTTTAGAATATGCCTGGATCTCAGAACACATTCACAGTTGTTTACTGCCATTTGGTAATCACTGTAGTTGAACAACAGCAACATTAATTTTCAGAAACTCTACATCCAACCTTTTAATTTGACAAGAGAGGCATAAGAGGCATGTATTGTACTAGAAAATTAAAACATTTTGTTAATCCATTTATCTGTACTCTTAAAGAAATAGAATTCTGGTGAAAACTTTAATGAATGCTCCTCTTTGTTTACTGCCAAGATGCTGTAACTATTCCTGACAGCAAATCATATTTTTGTCCTTGAATGGTATTCTCCAAAAATACTGGGAAGTTCAACTACATTTCATAGAACAACTTCCAAAACATCCTCAAAACTCCTGCCTTCCATATGCCTCATGCTATACTTAACATAATTGCACAAACTTTCTTCTAGAGAACATAAATGATTTTGTACTTTAAACAACAAAACACCACCTTAAACATCACACGAGAAGTGGTAACAAGAAGTAAATAATTAACAGACCAAATTTTATCATTGCTCCTATGTTCCAAAGCAAGGGTGTCAGTCTTTCATAGCGTTAGGAATTTTCCAGTAGTAAAGTACTGATTGTCTCTAGCACCACACCATTTCCCAAGAGAAGAGGAAGGTGGAATTAGAACAGGCCTTTCATTTCATGCTATAGCTTAATTAGGAAAAAAATATTGTCTGGGACTCATGGCTGAGCAGATAAATTTATAATTTCATTGTTTCATTGTTAACATTTTTGTTGTACAGAACATATTAAGTTTATACAAAAATCTCAATGTGAAAAGGACTATGAAGCATTTTGAGTAAATTTTCCCACTATTTATCAGAAAGCAGGGAAAATCACTAGGTGGATGATACTACATGTCAAATTGGAAGAACTTAAAAACTTCTTTACTGTGGAAGTGACTGCACTGGCACAGATTGTTTAGAGAGATGTGGAGTCTCCTTCCTGGGAAATGCACAAGAACTTTCTGGACACAATCCTGTGCCAAGTGCTCTGGGGATGATCCTGCTTGAGCAGGGAGGCTGGGCCCACTTATGGTATAGTCCTTTAACCCTTACCTAGTCTCTGATTCTGTCTGTGAAAGACTGTAAAGATAGTTCATTTATCAAAAATGGAACTTTTTTCAACATGGCAATATAACTATATCGCTTTTATCTTTTTTTTTCTGCAACACTTTGCCTTTCAGGAAATAGTACCATGTACAGGAACTTTTGCATCTTCTCTGCAGTACAATGTGCCAATATTAAGGAATATACCTAATTATGACCTACTGACATTAAAAGAAAGGAGGAGTATTGTGCTGGCAAAGAGAAAATATGATAGCACAGCCATTTAAAAAAAAGCAAAGAATAGGATCATGAGAATTTTACAACCTCAGTCCCAGGTAATGGATGGTAAGTAAAAGATGAAAACATACAATATAGGGGAAGATCAAAAAGGACTCCACTAAGTCTCTGTCAGAACACAAAAACCCTGATATATGAGTACAATATAGTCTAAAACTTAAACTGCTGTTGGGAATCAAATGCACAGCACAGCATCTAAATACGAATTATCCACCAAGGAGAAAAAAATGTTTTGGAGATTTTGGTCTTGGTTTGCATTTTCTTTTTCAGAAAAACTAACACTGGCCATTTCAGGGATTACATATGTAATTATTAAAAGTATTTTGTATATGTATTTGGAAAAAGATACAGTCAAAAAATTGTGCTAATTTTAGAAGCTTCCCTAGAAGGTCAGCTGCAGCAGTCTGATAGTATGATTCTAATGTATGACTTAACTTATATATATTTCTCCTTTGGAGAGTTACTGAAAAGCACTGGCTTGCTGTTGGATATTTCACCATCTTTCCAGTTCCCTCCTAACCCTTTAGAAGTCTTACTTGTGAGAGCTCAACCTGCTGCCATAAAAATAATGTGATCCATGTCATCACCTTCAAAATACACATCTTGCTTAGTGAAAGCAGAAAAAAAGCTTCCATATTCATGCAACAGGCTTTATTACTAAGTCAGTGCTTACGGTCTGGGATCATTTTTGGATCTGCTTTTCATTCTGTAGTCTGCTGCTGCTTTTAAGGACGCTTGCTTTATAAAGCACTCATCATCATCTCATGAAAGATATAACATCAATGAGTACAGTCACTATAAAAATAAGAAAATATCACTTTACTTAGAAAATATTCCCTTTTTGGTCATAAAAATTGTCAAAAAATTACTTTTTACATTAAAAAACACAAATAAACCCAAATAAACAAAACCAGTAGCTCCAAAGAATAATTCAAAAGAACCTCTGATTTTTTATGTAAATATATTTTGCTTCACAGCAGGAGACAGAAGAAAATAAAATGACACCTCCTACTGAAGGGCAATAAATGCAATAGGTTCAAAGCTTCAGTGACTGGTATTCCAAGAAGCTGAAAAGACTGCACAGACCAGTAGTATAGGCTGTACTGTCACTAACAAAGTCTTCTAGATATAATGATGTAACAGCAGAGTACTACTTCACATACAACTGAGCACATGAGCTGCTACATAAGTCACAGGTGCTAAATGAAAAACATGCCTGTATAGGTGAAAACAAAAAATATCATATGATCCCTGCTTAATTCCCATCAGTTTCTTTCAGTAAATGCTTCAGTATACTGTCAACATTTGTAAAACTGTGGGTTACTTCTAATCTGTAATAATTTGAGTAATGCCTGTTGAATCAACAGCTGTTAGAGGGTGGAGTCCCAGTAGCTGTGCGTTAATTCTACCAGAGTTTCACTTCCTTCATTAGCTGCAGAGAGCCTTAAGGTAAAAGAAAAAGAAGATGGTGGAAGGAGGGTTGTCAGCAATACAAGGCAAGTGGGAAAAAGAAAAAGAAAAAGGATTCCCATTTTTCAGGCAGGAATTATCTCAAATACTATGCATTTTTAAGGAGTACAAAGGAAGTGCGATCTAACTGGGAACTCAGAATATACCAAATTAAATTACAGTAAAGTGATAAAGAAACAGCATATGAGAAAAAAGGTACTCCTCTGGTGGGAAAAAGAAAGTGACTCTTGTCCTGACTAGTTGTGGACTATCAAGTGTCTTTAACTGTTACTAAACAGTAGGATTTTTTTCCAGAGCTTTAGAATTAACTTACCTCAAATACAGCTTCATCTCTGTAAGAAGGAAAATTTTCCAGTATGAGATGTAGCAGCTTCTGAGCACTCTTCTCACTCATTTTAACGCAGGTGAGGAAGGACCCTCCAAACTTCTCTAACAGAACTATTCCACTTTCGTTCAGCACCCGGTGTCTTTCTTCAATCAAGGGCAAAGGCACTTCTGTGTCAGAGCGAAATACGTGCCTAACTTGGTCAAGCGTCATGGTGGCAAAATAGGACGCACTGGTGATAGGTATTCCTTCAGAAAAGTGAAAATAAGATAGTTAGGCTATCACAAAACATAACATATAGACCTAGTGGTCTGCTAAAGGAAAAAACTTCTATAGGAAGATCTAAGAAGTCCATCAACTCTTAAACCCACCTTTGCTTTCAGCAATAACCGCATCCACAGAGCTGCTCACAATTAAAATTATGAGTGCATAAAATGTTTTCCTCTACAGCAAACTTCCAATATACAACCATAGAACTGCTGTTACTTTCTGTATGCAATTTCCCCAGCTGCTTAGTTTTCAAAGTGTGATGTTTACATAGCACACTAGCAAATACAGTCAGTATATAGCTAGTTTAGTCAGAATAGGCCTGTTTTCCCATGAATCCTAATCATGCTGTGCATTTACAAAAAGTGTCTTAACGCTAATGCCACCTTAATTTACTAAATAACGATGCAGAAAATGAATTAAAACCTTCATCTATATCTACTAACTGTTGGGGAGTTTTTTTCTGAGAACAGCAAAAAAAGTGAGTGCTAAAGTACTGGGCTTAAATACAAAACATTAAAATACTGGTTTTAAAATACTGGTTTGAGGGGCATATGGGTTTTCAGATTTACTTTAGACACTTGAGCGTTTGATTAGTCCAGAGGATTCTCACTTCATGCCTCATTTATTCATTTGCCATGGAAATATGCAACTTAACTCAAGAATACATGTGAGATAACCCAAGTCACACACAGCTGACTACTGGAAATCCTTAAAGTCTCTTGAATGGAAGAAATAGCCCAGATACAGCCAAGAGTTAGGTAGTTTCAGTACAAGGGTATTTTGAAATCACTTCCAGTTCCCTTCCCCAAGCTCAACGGGACGCCTGCACACACACAGCTACTGACACGGCGAGCAGCAGTTCCCAAGAGCGTGTCCCAGTTCCGAGGCGCCGCCTTCATTTAATACACGACGCTCGGCTTCCGACGCCCCCCGCCCGCAGCCCCGGCCCGGCCCCGCTTCCCCGGCGCCCACTGACCGTCGTCCAGGGCCCTATTGACGGCGGCGCACAGCGACCAGTAGCCGCTGTAGGTTTTATCCTTGTACTTCACAAGGTACTTGCGCTCCTCCTGCTCGGACCAGAAGGAGAAGTTGAGGGTGTCCACCAGGAACACCCAGTCTACAGCCTCCTTGTCGGCGGCCCGGGGGTTCAGCTCGTGTAGGCTTTTCCACCCCGCCAGCCCGAACTCCGCTGCCGAGGCTTTGTCGAACAGGCTCTCCGCCACCCGCCGCGCTCCCTCCTCGTCCACGGAGACATCTTTGCTGTGCTCGGCTATGAACTTGGCGGACTCCAGGGGGGACGGGAACACCTCCATGCTTGGCAGGAAACACGCACGCTGCCGAGGTCAGCCTCTCCGCCGCGCTTCTCCCGGGGTGCGCACTGGCAGCGGTCCCGCTCCGCTCCCCGCCCCGCTCTCCGGTGCTGCCGCTGCGCGCAGGCGCGAGCGGAGGCGGGGCCCGGGCGGGGCTCGGGGGCGGGGCCGAGCACGGGCGTCAGGCCCGGGAGCGCTCGGGCCGGCACGCTCGTGTTGAGTCGCCCCCTGAAATCCTGCCAGGCTCGAGCCGTGGGCAGACTCAGCTTCATAGACAAGTTTTCCGGAAGATTCCAATCGTTGAAAAAGAGACGGATTAAAAAAAAATAAACCTGACTGAGAAACGAACAAAAATGTGCTATTGACTTGTGGAGCTCTTTTCCTCGATAAAAACAGGAAGAACCAAACGAAAGACGTTCCAAAACCCCTTTTGGATACATGCATAAGTTGGAAGCACCCAGAGAAATTGAGCCTGTTTTAGTTAACTTGCATTTTGCTCAAAACCTTAGCCTGGATTACACTCTAGAATTTAGGTGCCAAGCTGTGTATCAAGCCGGCTGACTTCTCACTGACTTAACAAGAGTGATGGCATTTCCTTCTATAGAATTCAGTACCACTCTGCCAAGGGAGCCAGCCTTATGCATAACATTTCAGGCTCCTCGCCTTCACCATGCCATTTTAAAGGGCAGCTGTAATAAAAAGGCAAGTTCATGCACCACAAATCGGCGGAGGAGGAGGAAGAGACACCACAAACCAACCAACCAAAGACAATAAAAGAATCTTCACTTAGTCTGGAGTCATCATATCTCCATGGGCCACACACCTTTAAATTTTTTCATCTGTTTTTATTCAGGAAGTGAAATTAAAACTTTAAACTATAAATACAAATGCCAAGGTATTACATGAGATATCCAGAGGCGGTGTATTTTTTTAATTTCTCACAAATAATTCTTACGGAACTCGACATACATCTGGGAAACAAGGTGAAGTTCTGCATACAATGGAAAACAAGTTACATAGTTATATCTCATCTCGCCAATTTGCAATTCCTACCTCATACAAACAAAAGCTCAGGAAACAGTTATAATTTTTTCAGTAATGGTAGAGCAACTCTGCATGAAGCAAGCTGTCTAAAACCAGGTGTACTTTACAACTGTTTACTCAGTGACATCACAAAGTTTTAAAGTATTTTATTTATATACTGTCACCAATATATATAGGTATTGCAAAGAGGGCCAAACACTTGCAAAAATGTCAAGTTTTACACATTTGCGTATTTTCACATTTCTGCCCCCACAGCAAAGCAGTTACTGTTTTCACACGATCTCTTTTAATTTGTCAAAAAATCCCACATAACTCCATCTACATATCAAGGAAATTGAAGAGCAAGCTTAACAGCAACTTTAATTTATAAGGGAAAAAAAAAAACCCTAGGTGAATCGATTTTTTATGACCTTATGCAGACCTGAAGAAAAATGACCACCAAGAATAGGTTCACTAAATTTATTTAAAAATCCTAGAATGTTTCTTACAAAAATGGGTTTCATTCTGCACACTGCTCTCAACAAATGCCAGGGACATGGGACCTACCATAGTCTCCCCCTTCAAAGTAAGATACAGTGTACATAAAAGCAGGGTGTTCACAACAATTACAGAAAAACAGTACAATTTACCACCAACAATGAACAAAAATAGAACTCATTCTCTCTGCCACTTTAAAATTTCCATGTTAGTCTCGTGCTCCCATCCCCCCCCATGTATCTGTAAGGAACTAAAACATTACATCTGGTGTACAGCAAAGATTCCACTACACCTCAAATGCAGAACACCTATGAAGCAGAGGAATGTTGGCTTTTTAAACAGAAGCAGATAAAAAAAAAAAGGGTGCAGGACTCCTTCAGTTCTTCACTAGTCTTAGAAAAACTTTCCAGAATACTGCTTCACACTATAAAAAAGAAAAAATAATCTTGCATTAGAATCCTTCAACATCTGCATACTGCTTCACACTATAAAAGAAAAAGAAAAAAGCATGTATTAGAATGATGGACCATACATCTTGCATCAACATTCATAAATCATATTAAATTACAAATTACTAACACATTTAAAAATACATAATTTTAAAGTGTCAATGGCTAACAATTATATTAGTGTATTTCAGGCATAGTTAAATATTAGTAATCTAAGATATTAAAACTGCTATAGCAGCCAGAATGTTAATACAGCAAATGCTATCTGTAGCTGTTAATATTTGGCAGAAAAGGCAAAGTACTGTCAGCAAGGTGTGAAATGCTGCATAACAGCCCCAAATCGATTTCAACTTGTCCTGTAGAGGCATGGTCTGTGCCATATGGCAGACTGCGATTTGTTGTCAATTTAGTTATCTAAAAACAACAAAATCACTAGTCTTCCACACAGAACTAGGCCAACATCCACTGAAATCTTCTATATTTTCTACAGGCTCTATGAAATTTATTACAAGTAGTTTTTTTTGCAGCAGTTTTCACCAGAGAAATGAGAGGACTGCTTGGTTAAGATGTCTTCCAGCAAGATTAGTTTTGAGGGTGTCTTCATTTTAATTAGAATGGAGAGCAGAAGAGAATCAAGGCAGAACTACCACTAGAGAAGTTAGGTTCAAATAGTTACTTAAAACCTGCCTTCTTAAAAAAGTGATTCACAGAGGAGAGCAGTTTTATAATATAAATGTTAATTTGACAGTAAGGACAACAATAAACTTTAACTTGCCTGTTCTGCAGCAAATACTGTGCATTTTGTATCTGGTCCTGTGTTCCTGTAATAGTTATTATCCGATCTTCTGAGCCTTCTAGTGGTTCATCAATTTTGATCGAAGCTCCTGACTCATGACGTATTTGTTTGATTCTCTGGCCTCCCTTTCCAATAATAGATCCTGCCAACTAGGAAGAAAGCAAAAACATTAATTCCCTGATACAACTACCTTTCCAAAAGTTCGAAAATTACAACACCATTTGAGTAGTTTCCACAAATTCAGTTTTAAGTGCTGCAATGGGAGCTTTTTTCTTTGTAGCTTAAAAATATCCCCTGTGGTATTAATTGTATAAACACAGGTGAGATTAAACTGGGAGAACCAGCTCTCATTTGCAAAACATGGGTTACAAGGACCCTATCTATTACTGAGTATTAACCACAAGTAGAATTCTTTAACTTGTCTCTGAAGACAGAAACCAAATAGTCAAGCGTTACACTGCTGGCAATTTAGAAACAAATTTACAAAACAATTTACTTGTTTTGTACTAGAAGTACTTAATCAAGCATTTAAAGTATTTCTGATTTACTTAAACAGTCTGAAAAATGGCTGTGACTTTTTTTTTTTTTTAAGAGAAAGCCTGAGTTGAAAGCAACTCAACTTTACTTACATCTTTGGGAATCGTTACTTGTGTTGTGATGATGGGTCCACCAAGATCTCCATATGAACCACGCCCCCCTGCATAAGAATAATCTGATTTAAGTGTATGCATCAAGCCCTTTAGTAACTACATAATGAACTACATGCAAAGGTTCTATATGAACACTTACCATAACCAGAGCCACCCTCAAACTGTAAGAGAAAAGAGAAAAAAACATTAATGTGAACAGCCACGTTTCATTAACACATTTTTACCTTAAGCATTATATTGTTAACTTTGAGTCCATTTAATCTAACATCACAACCCTCAATCTGATATAAATACAACAGTGTTATGCCATCAAGGGCATCCTGAGGCAAAGATGGAAGACCAGAAACAAAAGGGGTGGGTGGGAGAGATCTCATTAATCTCTGTCCAATTTGGACCAAAGGCCATCTTGTACAGGACCACAAGTTGGATGCAATGATTCTTGTAGGTCCCATCCAACTCCAGATATTCTGTGATTCTTATCCTGCCCTATTAAAACCTTTAAGAATAACACATAAAACGACAAAGAATTCTGCCATGCCAGTATACCAAGGCAGTCTCACCATCTCAGCTTCTTGAAGACAGCTGCTAATGCTGATCTACTTGTGACCTCTGTACTAAACATTAGAATACAAAATCAGAGTAGAGCCTTATTAATACTACAAATACAGCTCAAAAGATATTCCAGTCTCCAGTTCTGGGGCTAGAAGTCTGCCCAGCAAATCACCCTACTACATCTACACCTCTGATTCTGACTATGCTACAAACCCTTTACATCTTAGAATAAATAATCACGACAATAATTACTTCTGTTACATTTGAACCATCATACACTGAATGTAAATGACTGCAACGAGCATTTCTGGCTCTGTTATTTTTAGGATTTGTAAACTTGCATTTGACATCTTGTTCTCATTTCATCTAATGTGTTCTAAGTGTGCAAAACCATGTATTTATACTTTGCCACAGAAGCAAAGAATAAATCTATGTGGTTCTCTCAAATTCAACTTCTGATGACATCTCAGTGATAACATTTAAGAAAAGAGTAAAAAATACCCAATGTGCACTGACTGCAAGAGTGAGCAAGGATGAAGAAAGCGCTTCAGAACTGGCATGGAGACTACCCTGCAGCCCATGGAGAAAACAACACTGGAGAGGATCATTACACTGTAGCCCACTGACGGATGCTATGCTGAGAGCAAGTAGAAATGCCCAGAAGGAAGCCACACAGGCAGATACCTGTGCCCTGTGGGAGGACCAACACCAAATTAGTCTGTTCCTGAAGAACTGTACCACACAAAGGGGACCCACACTGAAACAGTTCCCTAAGAACTGCAGTCCACTGGAAACAGATCATTTGAGCAGCTCCAGCTGTATCACTCCATGGAAAGAACCCTACACTGTAGAAGGGGAACAGTGCAGAGAGGAAGGAGCAGTGACAGGTACGACAAACTGACCGGGAACCTACCATTCCCTACCGCCCCTGCACCATTCATAGCAGAGAAATAGTAGAGAAATAGCAGAGAAAGGAATGAAGGAGTGAAAGCTAAGTCTGTAAAGAAGTGGAAGTGGGTGAAGGTGTTTTTCTGTTTCTCACCATGCTACTCAAAGTGGCAGTAAACCTAGGCAAGCCAACTCTGTTTTGCCTATGATGTTAATTAGCAAGCGATCTGCCTGTCTCCATCATGAGCCAGACTTTTCTGTCGTACTTTCTCCCGTCACTCTACTAAGGAAGGGGCATGAGAGCAGCTGAGTAGGCCCCTGGTAGTCAGTCAAGTTCATCCATTCCCAAGGAGGGGCCCATAGAAGTTATAATGCAACAACTTTCCCAAAAAATATTCCTTACCATATTTTTTTTACATCAAAGTGGAAGCTATTCAGATCAAAGTGTTGAGCTTATCCTCTGTCTCTAAGCAACCTGCACTGTCTAATCATGTTACTAAGCAATACATATGATAAGACAACATCACAGAGCTCACAAGTCCAAAATACAAGACAATGAAGGACTCCGCTAAAGGTTAAACTGAGAGGCTGATCACATAGCTTACTGCATACAGACGCATACTGCTGCTGGTATTTGCCATAGGATACTTTTTGGACTAACTTGTTTTAAATAAAATACCTTTCCTTGATCACATCTGCCTCTCCACAGTACAAAATAACAGAATTTTATATCAGTTGCTGTGTACATAAGGTAAGAACTGACTTTTCACATGAATTAATAAAAAAGTATTAATTTGGCAGCATTTTGCCATCTTCAAGACATTGGCAGCACCTGATGTACTCTCTAATTTCTACAATGGAGTGACTACATCAGTAAACAAGAGAAGGGCGACAGGTACCATGTACTTGGACTTCTGTAAAGGCTTTGACATTGCCCTCACATCCTTCCATCCAAACTGGAGAGGGATGGATTCCACAGGTAGGCTGCTTATTGAAAAGACAGCAACATCCAGGGGGCAGTGTCAATGGCTCAGAGTTTCAACAGACATTAAGTGGTGTCCCTCAGAGACTGGCCTCCACTGGGACCAGTGCTATTCAATGTCTTCATCTATGACACAAACAGATTAGGTACACCTGCAGCCAAGTATGCAAACTGAGTGGTGCCGTTGACAGACCTGAAAGACTGGATGGCATCCAGAGGAACTTGGACAAGCTCCAAAAGCGAGCGCATAGGAAACCTCATTCAATTTAACAAGACTAAGAGCAACGTGCTTCACCTGAGCTGGTGCAACCTCCAGTACCAACACAGGCTGGGGGAGAAACAGATGGAGAGCAGCCCTGCCCAGAAGAACTTGGGGATGCTGGCGAGTTAAAGGTGGGACATGACCCAGCAATGAGCACTTGCAGCGCAGAGTAGCAACCGTGCCCTGTGCTGCATTGTAAGGTCAAGCCTTGAGATCCTAAAATGAGTACTGCACCCAGCTCTGGGGCCCCCAACATTAAGGGCATGGATCCACTAGATTAAGTCTGGAGGAGGACCACAAAGATTATTAGAGATGCAGCACCTCTCCTGTAAGAGTCTGAGAGCTGGAATTGTTCACCTTGGAGAGGAGAAGGCTCCAGGGTGACCTTATTGTGGCCTTCCAGCTCCAAAAGGCAGCCTACTAGAAGGCTGGAGAGGAGTTTTCACACAGGTATGTAGAGGAAGGAAAAGGGGCAACAACTTTAAACTGAAAGAGCGTTGGTTTAGTTTAAGTATTGGAAAGAAATTCTTCACTCTGATAGTGATGAGGCACTGGAACAGGTTTCCCAGAAAAGCTGCGGACTCCCAATTACTGGAAGTTTTCAAAGCCAGGTTCAATGGAACCCTGAGCATCCCAGTCTAGTTCAAGGTTCTCTACTCATGGCAGGCTGGAATTAGATGATCTTTAATGTTACTTCCAACCAAAATCATTCTATAATTCTGCGATAACATCCCAAAACCTATCTGGTCAAATGACACATTTTCAAATAGATTGATAGGTAAACATAGCTGATTCACAAATAAGTGAGAAGCTATTTTAAATATTTGCCACTTGAAATAAAATCCCACAACATTATGGAAGCAAAACAAAACATAAATCGTAAATTGATGCATCTACAGTGCATCAGTTATGGAGAAAGTTACCATTTATCCAAATGAAAATACTGTGTAAAGGAGGCAAAAGAGGTAAAGAGAAGCTTCCCTACTCTCACCAGGCTGCTGCATAATTCCACATTTCTATTAACATTACCTGCCGACAAAGGACACACCATTATGTCTGCCCCTAAATTCAAAGTCAGAAGAATGGCTTCATAAATTTTAATAGGCGCAAGTTGCCATGGACTACACTCAAGATCTCTTAAATTTGCTTTATCACTGAACTCATTCAATAATGCAGTTTTCAAAACCAGGCTGAAAACACTCACCAATTCTGGTGGCTGCATGTCATCACAGGCATCCACATGACACTGCATCATCTTCCAGACGCAACATAAGAGGAAGAAAGGAAATCCAGGTCATACAAACTTTTAGAGAATGTTGCAGCCAAACAGAATGCAAAGTGGTATAAAGAAACCCTTATACCATTAACAAAGACTTGAAATTATGTGATTTACATCACTTTCAAAACTCACTAGCTTTTAATTTTACTTTGGGGCAACTCTAAATGGGCAACTGTTGTTTTCCTTCTCTTTCTATCATATTAGCAGATTTTTCCTCTCACTAAGAAGCTCAGAAACTTTTTCCTCTCACTCAGAAGCAAGGCAAAACTTAAGCCTTCTTCTTTTTTTCAGAAAGACTTTTTACATTTTTACATGTATAATTCTGCTATCTACTAGAAAAAGGTTCAGTAAGACTGCAACAAGTAACTGCAAGTGATTATGCCAACTGCAGGTTAACCAGAAGGACACTGCTTCTTATGTTTTACTATCATATACCTCATCCTGTTAGCAAGTAGACTAACAGTCTACCACTGCCTAACTACATTAGAAACTTAACTATGTTTCTAAAACATATGATATATGGCATTTCTTTCTTTCAGAATTTTACCATTTCAACAAGTGATGTTTATTTGTGCAAAATTAGCTTCTGAAACAGTGTCTTGGCACACACAACATTTTACGTTGGAGACCAGCACTGAGTAGTGCTAATCACTACTCAGAACTGGAACAGAAACCAGATGACAGATGGGCTGGATAAGGCAAAGAGCTTAACTTTTACATATAAGAAAAAACCCTGCATGCAGTCCTAACTGATGTCAAATTCTTTTGTAGTAAGTTTTTCTAGTTTTTAAGAGTGACCTAGGAAAGCGAAATTTTGTTACTTCCTTCCAGCATCTGCACGAATAAATAGAAGAGTTGTCATACATTCTTCCTTTACTAATTTTTACATGCCCCTGATAATGAGTATGTTAAAAAATACAGAGAACTCAGGATTTTTCAGATCACCATAGCCCTTATGGTACACAGGACTTGATCTGGAGTGTTACACACTGTAGTAGTTACATTTCTATATGCTGATAAACAAGTCTGTACTTTGGAGAAAAAGCTTCAGAACAGACTATAAGTCAAATGAGCATTTAAACAGCAGTACGTACTTATACTACAGGCTAACAGACAAGTTAATCATCTAAAGTGATTAAATCTGTATAGGCAAGAGGAATTTACGCATCTTTTAAAATCAAAATGGGTTTTTCTCATCTCAGCATTTACAAAGCCGTCAATGCTCTGTCCTATCTCTGAAACAGGAAAAACCACAGTTCAGCATCCAGTCTTTAAGACTGTCAACTGTTCAATCTTTCTGCCTTTAGTGAAAAAGAGAACTGGCAAAAGATTTGGTTTTGTACAATAAATTTACCCAGCATTTTTGAGATGTTAATCAATTGCTGCCTTTCATTACACCTATGTAAGATAGAATTCATGTGAAAAGAGCATTTCTACTCTTTAAGGGCAGCTTTTTCCATCACAAATCACAGTAATATTGGTTTCATTTAAACTTTTAGCTACACAACAGTTTCTATTTGATGCTTGTAGCACAGGAGGACTTTACTTTTTGGCATAACACTTGAAACTGTGATGTCATACTCAGTGTGGAAATTTCTGCCTACACAATTTAGGATATCAGGATCACGATTAACTAAAACTAGAAATTAAATTCTATCTTTGCTGGGAAGTAGTTCTCACTTTAATGGCTATAACACTTGGTTACAAAGGAGCCAAAGTTATAAGCAGCTTCACTATGAAAAGAAATGAAATTGTTTTTTTTTTTTCCATGAAAGAAACCAAGCTAGCAGAAATTACTCCACTTGTGTATAGAAACTCATGACAATAAAGTGAAGGTCAACCTGACAGGCTAAGCCTAAGTTAAAATGGATTTTCTACCTGAACTGGAATAAAAATAGAACAAAATTAGAACACACTACGGCCCAAGAGTCAAGCTAAGTAAGATTGCGCTCAACCAAATACCCAAAGAAGGGCAGGCTGTTAAGTTTATGTACTCTAGCACAGGCTTTATAAGCTGCTAACAGAAGAACACAAAACCTAAGCCGTGAAAACATGTAATTACAGATAAGGAATCTTGGAGAGGTACTTCTCCATTCTTTCAGTTTCTTAGCATGTAGATCAGCATGGGAAACTACTGAAGTCGGAGGGAGAGATCCACCCTTATTGATCAGCATCACTCCACTTTATTCATCAATCAGGCACCTTTTATACCAGATTAATTCACTTCATGCATATTGCAAAATCTGAGCTCCTGATAGGTTGTAGAGAAAACTTCAGCTCCTCCTTTTGTTTACAATACCTGAAGTTAGTTTACTGAAACCAAGATCAGTGTTCTCACCCTGATATGGAAGGTTCCCAAAATCTTCATATCTATTCCCAGACTGACTGTCTGCTCCCAGTAGCAGTCAAGGACAGGAATGGTCTGAGAATCTTGTCGTTTATATGAAAGGTGGCTGAGAACCTTAATTATTTACAGAATCAAGCCTGGGAAAGGCTGCTTTTTTCCTTTAGCTGAATCCTTTCATGGCCTCTTTCTTTAAGCCATGCTTGAACCAGGCTGTCCACAGGAAACAGGGTTTTTTTTTGTGACTGCAAATATTTGTGACTGCAAATCTTTCCTTTTATTTATTATTACTAATAAGCATATGGCATTCTTGCAATCTGGAGTTCCAGTAACTCTTACTCCAAAGGAGTTCATGTGAAGCCCATTTCATAGCTTTTTCATTTTTATCTTCCACATTAATTTTGTGGAAAAAAAAAAGTGTTACCTGCTATCTTAAAAGAAGGTGCCAAACAAAGCCAGAGGAGAAAAGAATATTGCTACTATAGAGATCTACCTCTGTTGTGATTTAAGAGCAGCTGGTAACCAGGCACTACAGAGCTGCTTGCTCACACACCCCCACCCTACCCCCAGTGGAACTAGGTCAAGAATCAAAAGTAAAACTTACAGCTTGAGATAACAACAGTTTAGTAACTGAGAAGAATGAATGTCATACTGATTAAACAAATCTGAAAGAGGACCAGTGCAAGAAACCCTACAGACCTGAGCACAGTCAAAATCACTGAATCTTTTTGATGACAGGGAGAAAGAAAGAAAACAAAAGAGTACAATTTACACCTCAGATATTAATCCACAGGAGGACCATTTGTATGGACAAAATATATGGTTTTACTATGAGAACCATGTATGTCCCGCATGAAAATGCATGTAGTTCAGCATGCTAACTGTGCTTAGGGACACAACAGAGCAAATTTTAAAGTCATACCATGCCATCGTAACGGTCTCCTGGTCTGCCCCTTCGGTCATAGGACATTAGATCTCTAAAACGAAAAAGACAGTAGCATTTTAATTGTGTTACGTGTGTTATCAGCTAGCTTGTTTATTCTTATCTGAATTTTCCCATTCAGGGCTCACATAAACTTAGTATCAACCTACTCTAACCAAGTACTGAGTAAGAGAAGTTCCAAAACTACTGACCATAGTCCTGGCAACTTACCACATCACAGCAAGTAATTACATTTCAGTTTACTTCAAAATACTCTTGTCTAATACAGGTTCAATCCTGCCTAATCATTACCAACATGGACGCATGGAAAGATCACTGAAAATATGAATATGACTCAGATATACAAAATGAGTTTCCTATAATGCACTTATCCATCAACTTACCCGCCACGAGGAGGTGGTGGAGGAGGAAGCGGAAGATTACGAGCTCTGCTGCCACCTCTAACACCACGACCTGGTGGAGGTGGTGGAGGTCCTCTGCGAGGGCTCATATCATCATAATCTCTTCTTGAGGGAGGCATAGGTCGTCCACCACGACCAGGGGGCATTCGATCAAAACCTCCTCTTCCACGCATTGGAAAGCCCACTGGCCGTCCCCTTCTATCATCAAACATCATTGTGAAGCCACCATAGTCATACGTTTCATCATAGAAATTGGGATCATAAGGCTGGGCCCGTCCTTTAATTGGAGACTAATATAAACAAACAAAACAATTCCCCAAATCAGATATTTATATTACAACTGGCATATTAATTACTAACACAATGCATTTGGAACATGTTCTTGATTTCACAATGCTGCCAAGAAAGGAGATGTTGATGTGCTTCCTGTGAACTTAACTATGACAGTAAAACTACTTAGATGTGGCAGACACATTTTGTTTTTCTTCCTCTTTGAATTTTTCATTCTCATCACATGCAAAGCATAAATGGCCCAGTACTACCAAAAACTGCTCATGAGGTGTACCCCAATTCTAAACAACAGGAACAGATCCCAAGGTTCGTAACTGTCCATCATTTGCTGCTGGGAAAGCACAAGGTACTAAATTTAAACTAGAACATTTTTCATCGCATTAATGCCTAAAACATTCATGAATGCCAGTGAAAGAATAAATTTAATAAACATCACCTCAGAGATAAGATCCAAGATAATCTTGATGCACTCAACAACTCTATCAGGTTTTCCACCAATAAGAACCACTCTGTCAGTCGAATGAGGACAACACTCCTGAAAGAGCTTAATGGTGGTCTGAGTGTTCTGCAGGAAGAAAGAAAAAGAAGAAAAAAAACCCAACAAGATTATCAAATATGTTTTTAAAAACTTTATAAAACCATTACAATATTTTAAAAATAGATTCAAAAGACAATTAAGTTCCCACCCACTTCAATCTGCATGCTTGCTTTTGAGTTATCACACAAAATTTCAAGATTACATAAAGATCTTGCTGCTCTAAGTTTTGTATGAGGATGAAAAAAAAATCAATTTTCTCCTATTTTAATTATGATGCACCTATGATGCATCATTTAATTAAGTATTAGAAAAAGGATCACATAACCATTGTGAGCTTACAGACTGCATTAGCTTCCAAATTAAACATGCTCTGAATGCTAAGACAGCAATGTTGCTAGGATTATGTCTAGTTGTCTTGTCTTTCTTAATCCATGCAAACACGTATTGGCTTATACCTGAACTGACCTGAAAGTGCCTGACACAATGCCAAGAAACTCAACCATGTGTTTTCAGTTCATAGAGACCATAAAGTCTTTAGTATCTTAGTCTTTCACTTAAAACATATGGTCTTCCAGGAGTTAGAATTAAAAAATAGAAAGGCAGCATGAAGTCTTTCCACAGTACATTTACTGTAGAGATGGTTTCATTCTGAGCTGTTTTGTGTGTTCAACCACACAAATACTTCTGCACTACGCAGCAGTTTGGTCTAAAAGGAGAAATTATTATCATTTTAATAAAATGAAGTAAAAATACTTTCTTTAAAAACAGTACTCTACCAAAAATATGTTTAACCAAGTCCTGGCTCTACCACTGACATTACTTCTGAGGGTCTGCAAGAAAATTGCAACTTCCAGCTCTGCCTCACAACATCAAAAGCATGTATGCAACACAATGAGAAGGAATTACCACACAGCAGATACTTAGATGTACCCCTTATGAACAGAGAACATTGCTTATTGAACAAAATAAAATCTCAGAAGAACAGAAAGCAAGTACCTCTCTGAGTTCTTTAATTTTAGCACCCTTGACACCAATAATGCCTCCTGCCAGACTCTGGTGAATAAGAAGCCGAAGTTCGCAGTCGAAGTCACTGCCTTTGTAGTGTTGATACTGTAAATACGATGCATATAGGGAGAAGCAAATAAAGATGATTCACAAAAATTCAATATTTGGTGTTTTAAGCTTCTTCTTTATAAACAGAATGGGGCGATTTAATTTATTGCTGAATTGTAGTTGTGTCTTTCTTTTGATACAACCACAATAATTTAAACACCTCACCTCAATGTCAAATATTTTTTACATTAATTATTACATTACACTGCCCCACTTGCTATAACAACTTAAGAAGGCATCAAACAGTGCAGCACTTATTTTTTGGAAAATGGGAAATGTTCAAAAATGTTAGTTTAATAAACAATGACAGAGTTTGCCCTCTACCCAAAAAATGCCAACATGACAGCCGTAACTCTACTTTAAAAGGCTTTTAGCATTTTTCATTTTTCTTGTTTCCTGTTTTAAAAAGTAGCAAATACTCTAGAACAATCTCATTCAAAAACAGATCTTTTTATTCTAAACAGAAGAAAATTTCAAGATAAATACCTCTTCTAAAGTAGGGATAATCTTCTTCAAGATTTCTCCAATTGTCTCTATATCTGCACTTATACTCAAGATGCTGTTGGAAGCCACAATGACAGACAATATGGAAAAGGTAGAAAAGAAAAATAGAAGTAAATTATTTTTATCATCACGCACAAAATTTTAACAAGATTTACTACAATGAAGGGATTACAAGTATTCCCCATTTAAAGTAAACCTGTTTGCTCAATTTACAACACATGCATCTTTGTTTATGCCCAGTATATATGCATGAGAAATTTAAGATTAGGTAGGTCTTGCAGAAAGAGAAAGACAGAATGGGCTTTTGGAAGGGCTCAAATTAAGCGGGCAAGAAACTGACGCAGAACTGAAAAGTAGAAGTGAATATTCATGTTCCCCGCCACCACTAATTAGGATACCCTCGCTATTACATTCGTAGAACTGGCACACCTTCTCATTTTAAATGTGAGGATATACAAGTGGTGAACGTTGTATCTGGAATAAGGTTATGGAACTCAGATTACTAATGGGGCCTCCAAGAAAACAAATACAAAATGCAAGACAAAAAAAGACGAAACAAATGAGAAGTGAAGGAAAGCGAACCGGAATTAGCACTTCATCAGAAATAATTATGAACAGGCAATGTTGAGGGGAGCAAGGTGGGCCACAAAGACAGAGCGAGAGACTATTTTGAACCAATCTGATTTACAATGCAGCAAATATGCAACACTTGAAGCTGTGCTCCTTCCATTGAAATAAAATTAGTGGATTGTTTGGGTGGGCAACTCACGTAAAAGTTCAGTGACAAAAAGACTTAATGGGGAAAATAAGACAGAAAACTTGAAAAAAAACAATACACCGTCTATAAGGGGATACTATTTAATTATATCAAAGGCAGGTAATAAAATACATTTCTCTCTTTCTATTCAGGCAGTGAGGCATAAACTGTTGGGACATACCGCTCGGGGCCACTGCTGTCTGGGACTGAAACACTGGCATTGTACTGCATTGGTCATTGGCGTTCGTGGATGTTGGCATTGGGCATGGGTATTCAATCGGAAGTTGTCAAGTATGGTACCCGTTTGGCAACGAGCACATTTTTGGGCATAGCCAACCAGGGTTTTCACATGGGCGTTCAGGGGCGGATGGGCCAACGTCATGGTGGGCAACGCAGGGGCAAGTCGATCCAGTACATGGGCAACGGAGATATATGGCCAAAAAAACAAGGAGAGGGAAAAGGGGGAAAAGCAATAAATTTTAATTTAATACAAACTATACTCATTACTCTCAATTAACGAAACAAGCTTAAGTTGTTCTGAAGGCTAACACAATAACGGATTGCTACACCGACTGTGGCCTAACAGTATGGACTTTAAAAATTAGTCACTTGATCTGACTAAACTACTACTGACTAAACTACTACTTTCAATAAATGACGTTTCAGTAGCAGGCTGGCTCATGAGGGTAGACGCAAAAACTGTCGAGACTGATAGTACTAGAACCTTGGGCAAATCGGGAGTTTGTGATCCAGACCAATCTAAATTATCTGGACATAGGTGACATACTGATTTACTCAGAAAGCAAACAAAAAAAAAATCAAAACAGAAAAACCCGACTAAAAAAACCCTAAAAAAAGAGGAACAACTAGTTGCCAAAGTTAGTGAGCATATGTATGATTCCTGACCATTTCAACTAAAATCTCAACTCTAGTTGCAGTAGTTTATGAACTTAGTTGGAACTGATTTGTAATGATATACCACCAAATCTTGTGCTGAACAGAGTCTTGATTGGAAAAACCATTGAAATTGTAGCTGATGTTAAGTACAGGGGTGTAAACGAATGGAATTTAAGAAGTGTTGCCAAGTTTTAAAAATACACAACATTAACGCTGAGCATGTGTCTAATCACCAGAGTCAACCCCCCTGTAAAATGTGAACAGGCGTTAAGTCACGACCATTTAAAAATACTTCCAAGTAATAGAATACAATGCTCCTTTAGTGTTTTATATTCATATTTAAAGCAAGAAACCTTAATATTAATGGTTTTGTGCTTCATGTGCAAGCTGTTAAGGAACAGATGGATGAGTTCATTTTGCTTTTTCGAAGGAAGTTAAAGAATTCCTCTATCACTGAGTTAAGCCAGCCACCTGCAAGGGTTTCAGCAGTACTATAACTGATGCACACATATGGGGAATGGTACTATTAAGAGTTTAAGTTTTGTCAATATTTTTAATTAGGATGGTAACTCACTTCAAGTTCAAGTGTGTAATTTAGCAGAATCCTATTAAAAAGTGAAGAGATTTAACATAAACCTCTCATCCCGTGCATCAGGCTGGGTTTTAATTGAAACAGAAATTGAGGAACTGTTATCTACCCTGACAAACAATACAAATGGATTGTAACTTGGATGTCTATAGAGTTGAATTGCTCCCATTTCTAGAAATGCACGCAATCAAGTTTTCGATGTAGTGCTCTGAAAGAAGCAGTGTTAAATTAGTTCAAACTCATATATACTCACGTCTGTACGAAGTGCTTTAATATTTTTGCCACCTTTTCCAATCACTGCTCCAGCATTCTGGAAAATAGTTTTCAGAAGTTACATTATGACAACTCAGTACAAACAAAGTTAATGAACTCAACACTAAGAACAGTAGATCTATTTTGGCTGGCCCAAGAGGTGGGGGGAGGCATCACAAAAAATTACCAAAAGCTCCTACAACCACAGAACACAGCACACAAAGAAAGCTAACTCAGCTTTCCCATTAACATTTCAACTCTAAAGAGAAGTTTTAGGCAATTCTGCCCATGTTGAACTTCTCATAGCCTAGATCTATTAAAAAAAAGAAACAAAATGAGTGTAATGCAGGTCAACTACTTCCTCCATTAGCTGATTTTTTTTTTCCCTTATGGAATATGTTTGCAAATTCCATTTTAAGCTCCAAACATCTGATAATTCAAGTGCTAATATTGTTTTGCACATCAGTAAAGTAACTAATTTCTCAGTGCAATATAAATTGAAAAAGGCTGGAATTAATGTTAACAGCCACCAACTTCCTTAAAGCCACCAACATTAACAGGAATAAACTGACAAATAGTAAAAAGTAGGAATTGGAAAACCACATTTTTACCAGGAACAGGAACAAACTGACAAATAGTAAAAAGTAGGAATTGGAAAACCACATTTTTACCAGGTTCTTTCAAGGATTCTACAAAAAATATTGCTTTTATTACACATTATGTTAAAGGCATGCAAAATGGTACTCCATGTAACTTGGCTATCGGTCAGAAATGTCACACAGAGTTCAGGCAACAGTCTTTCACACCAACACCAAAGACTGAGGTACTTCAGAACATACAAATCATCTGTAGCAACTGGAAACACCAGAGCAAATTCATACACAGCAATTTGAATTATTTATACTTGTCAACAAAATCACTGCAATCCCTGACAAACTACTCCCACATTTCTTCCTGTTGATATAGTTGAACAAGTTTAGTAGATCTCTTTGAGAGAATTACTAAAATCTTAAGTTCTCATCTCACATATTTAATCTAAAAGCACTTATTTATAATCCTCTAAAAACCTTCTTTTTCAAAGACTCATATACAGTCATTGCCCCCAAAATAGCTACCCTCCACTCAAATGTAAACATATCTTAAGACTCTTTACTTCTTAGCAAGTATGTATTTTTAATAAACCCTGTACTGATCCTTAGGGACTTATCCTTTTAAGAGAACCTGGAGGAAAATTCCTTTGCAATACACCTACAACTACCATTCCTATATACTGAAAATTAATCTAGTAAGTTGCCTCATTTCAAAAAAAGCACATAATTTCACACTTCCACCTCACCATACACTTTGTCACCACCATCTTGAGCAATGCTACACATAAAGAAAGTAAAAAAGCGTACTTTGCTCTGAAGCAAGATGCGCAGTTCAACCATCTCATCAGTGTTCCGAGATCTTTTGAAGGCCTGCTCTTCCTCCATATCTTCTGCAGGACGTTTGCCTGTGGAGAGGTCCATAGGGGGGAAACATAAACATTTATTTAACTTTCTAAGTCATTATGAAGTGGAACACATGCCAAAGTCATGCTTTGTACTATTAATACATTTGTTCCTACTAGCGCAAAACTAATTACAGTTAATGCTCTATTCTGAGCATCCACAGCACAGAAACTAGTCTTCACATCAACAGCTTTCTTACTAATTAACAACTGAAAATGCTTAAATGAAAATGCTGCACACAGTCAGTACGAAATTCACAACATTTCAGACACGTCTAAAGGAATGCAGCATCACCCACTTAGTATTTATTTAAAATTTCAATTGGGGAAAACCTTTCAGGCATAAAGCTCAAATGTAGTTTGTATGACACTGAAATACCGGTGAAATAACAGCAAAGTAGCACTTCAAATACTCTGGGAAAAATTGCATGCATCAACAACAATAATGCCCAAATGTTCCTGGTACTTCCCAAGAAATTTTCCATTAAGCTCTTAGCAATATTTCATATATTCGTACTCCTGCATGTAACTGTTACAATGAACAAAATGCAATTAACAGATACACCCTATACCATTCATATTCACATTCTTCATACACCTATGAAATATGTTTCAACATTTAGTCATAACTTTCAGTTCTCATGTCTAAAACATATCAACAAGAAAGATTATATATTTATGCTCCAAAAGCATGTGTAAAGATACATTAATTAAAATAGAAGACAATTAATGCAGAACACAAAATTACTGCTGATGCAAACATATAGTAAAGGTAAATCATTATAAAATTCTTTGGAATACTAAAATTTTAAAGAGAGTCTTTCTAAAAATGAATAGTCCTTTAAAAAATTTACCATTTGTCTCTGTGTTGGTAAAGGTCTCCTCCTGTTGTTCAGTCTCCATTGCCTTTTTTTCTTATGTAGGCAAGCAAAACCTGTTGAAAAATAAAGAGTGTCCATTTTTTTTGTCAAAAACAAACTGTACCTCATGCTAAAGTGAAAAAAATAAATGCCTACTGCTAGAACTTACCGCTGTTATATATCCTTGATGACAAAAACTCAAGTATTCTGGGCGGGATCAAAATCCAACAGCCTATTGCTTCAAGAGCCTATGAAAACAGCATATATCAGTTGTGAGTCTTCCCATGTTGTGAATCTGACTCTGCTACAGCCAGAAACCAAAGGGTTGACCTAAACTATTGCTGCAAATTTTTTCCTTTTAAAAGAAAAACCACAGCCAAGCCAAACACACCACGAAGAGAAGCTGAAGGTGAAATCTGTAGACTTACATAAACCCTTAATGTCTGAATTACACTTCTTGGGCACACACAAGTTTTAAGTAACCACATAATCTCAACATTATAAGATATGTGCCTTGGTTTCTCTTTCTAAAGGGCACTACACCAAAATCTGGTCCTGCTGTTTAGCCCAACACTATTTGCACTTAATAAAAATTCCTGTTACAGCAATCATCAGCATTTGTTTTACAAATTCTCTACTAGCACGCATTTGAGCATGTGTTCCTCTCAACTATAATTGATGAATAAAATAAAAATTACAACTTCCAACTCACTAAATAACGTCTTTTTAAAAAAAAAATCACCGTCTGCAGTTACAACCCACTGCATGCACACTCCTCCAAAACCTCCAAAGCACCTGTACTTCACTACAATTTTCTGAAACAGTCTGTGACCTGCTTTTAGCAACTAAATCACATTAGCGAGAAACATAAATTAAAAAAAAAATCAATTACTATCATTAAAAACGTGATTTACAAGTACAGCCAAACAATCACATATTTCCCTCTGCATTCCATTAACTTCCATTGCCTCAACAAACAGCAGGCACTCATTCTTGTATCCATAATCGGCGGAGAGGGAATGGGGGTGGGGAAGAAGCTGATTCTAATTTATTAAACGTACTCTCAGACAGCTATGTAATTGCTGCCCGGCTTGTAGGGGCTAAAAGCAGGCTCTGTCTTCCCAACACATGCCGCCGGCATTTCCACGTATTTGAAGCGGACTAACGGGCATGCACAAGTTCAGTAAAAGAGGGATCTCAGACAGACACTGCCAAAACTGCGCTGTTACGTGGACGGGCGATAAGAAGACATGGACAAAGTGTAACAGCCCTTTCAGACACCGGCGAATCTACTTCCAATTATCCTAAGAATTCTAAGGCAGCGGGGAGCTAACTGTGATCAGCAGCAGTTACCATTCACGGCTTAGTCTCTCCTAGTCAAGCTTCCCCATACGTCATGTGTTCTCAGTAATCTTGCTCAGCTAGGTAAATCGAGGACATTCACATAACTAATAAAGTCAGGTTCTCTACGAACACCGAAGGGCTAAAGCAGACACGAGGGGTGGAACCAGCGACCACAGACCTAAGAGCTGAGGAACGTCAGAGCGCCTCCAAGGCGCAGCGGCGCTTCTCGCCTGCCCCTCTCTTCCCCCCCCTCCAGCCGCCCGCCCAGCGCGGGGGGAACGGGGCGAGCGCGGCGGCGTGCTGCGGCACCCCCGCGGAGGAACAACGGAAATGGCGCCCTCTGAAATGGCGCCCGCCGACCCGCTGCGAGGCGGAGCCGGGAGCGGAAGGGCCGCCGCCACCACCACGCGGCCGCGGGGAGCGTTACCCAGCCCGGCCCGAGCGGACACAAAGGAGGTGCCCGGCGGCTCCATGCCCGGCGCAGCGGGCGGAGCAGGGTCAATCCTAGCGCCACGGGCACTCCGCCCTCCCCCTAGAGCGGCGCGGCCGCGATGCGGAGCCTCCGCCCCCAGATCGGCCTCTGCGGCCGCTTCCGCGCAGGCCGCGGCCCGGAGCGCCCTCGCTGCGCTCGCCATAATCCCCCATAGAAGCTCTCCCTGGGCACAATTGCCTGGGGCGGGCGCGGGAAGGCGGCAGCGGCCGCCGCGCCCCTGCCCTTGGAGCGCACCCGCTGGTGCTGCGAAAAGCGCGCTGTCCTCGCGGGGCAACGGGGACAGAGGCCACCTTAAGCCCCTCAGCAATAACCGAAGTGGCCACACACCACTGTCCTCCATGCAGTGTTTTCCTCGTTCTACCGCAAACCCCACGAAAGCCCTGTGGCCACAGCAGCCCTCGGCGGTTGAGGCCCCACGACAGGAGACACAGGCCGTCTCGCACCGCTGTGTCACGCCGCGCCGCAGAGCGGAGTCCATCGGCGGCTCTACCGGCCCAGGCAAGGCCCTACCCGGCCTGTGTCCTCCTCCCACCCCCCTGACCTTCTCGTCGGCCCCGGCCGCACGGCGCGGCGGGCTGCGCGTACCTGCGCCCGCCGCCGGCCCCGCCGCGTACGGGAAAGAAAGGGGAGCAGCCCCGGACTCCGACGCGCACATCCACCAGCGCCACCCGCGATTGGCCCTGCCACCGCCCCCCGTGCGGCACCGCCGCCGCCTCGTTGGGTGAAGCCGCTGCCCGTCAGCACAGGAGGCGGCGCGGCGACCCGCACCGCCCTCCGTGAGGAAAAGGACGAGACGGGCCCGGAGAAAGGGTGGCGCCGCTAGACGCGTGCCGCGACCGGCCGGCCTGCCTTTCCTACCTGGGCTGCGGGAGCCGCGCTGGGAGCGGCGGGGGTGGCCCAGAAAAGCGGGAGCGGCTGTGGCCGAGAGACGAGAAAATGGCGTCCCCTAAAACCCCGCCTTGTGCGTGCAGCCCGGCGCCGGCTGTGGCGAGACTCTCGCGATGATTCGATGCGCGCCTCCCATTGGCTATTGGGTGCTCGCGGCGGATTCGGGGAGCGCGGGCTTGGGCGCAGCTCGGTCCCTCAGGCCGGTGGCAGCCGCGGCCGCCCCGCCACCACCGCTCGCTCGCTCGCTCGTGAGTTGGAGCTCCCGGCCCCTCCGAGGGGCTGCAAGGTGCGGCCTAACCTCACTCAGGTCTTCCTCCTCCCCCCGCCTCTGCTTCCCTTCCTCCCTCAGCCCTTTCACCTCCTTTGTTGAAAGCTGGCCCTTTGCTTGGACTAACTAGGCGGTATCTTCCGAGTGGTGGATCTTTTGGGGAGAGCTTGGAGGCAGGGTGTTTTTTTGTTCATTCTAAAGGTCAAAATGCCAAAAATACCCCAATAAACATAGCAGAACCCATACCTGGTGTTTCTTAAATATTCTTAGTGTAGGTTTTGTTTTCGTTGTATCCTGTAGAGGGATTGAGCTACTCGGTCGCCCTTTCTGAGGGATTCAACATGATCCATGCGCTTTTAGGCAACTTGGTATCTTTTCAATATTTGTAGTACTGACATGGATGCAGGGTTTGAATGCACCATTAGCAGGTGTGCTAGCGATACCGGGTTGGGAGGTGCTGCTGATTCTCTCAAGGCTCTTGCAGAGGGATCTGAAATAGATTGGAGTACTGGGTAATTATCAGTGGCATGAAATTAAACAAGAACAAATCCAGATTCTGCCCCTGGCATGCAGTAAGGCTGGGCACGGGTATAAGCTGGGAGAGGAGTGTGTGTGGAGCAGCCTGCCAAAGGGCTCTGGGTGCTGGTGGGCAGCAGCTCAGGGTGAGCCAGCAGTGTGTGCCCGGGCAGCCAGGAGGGCAAACCCCATCCCGGGGGGCAGCAGACACAGCATCACCAGCTGGGATTGGGATCATCCTGCTGGATTCAGCCCTGGTGCCCTCACCCTGAGTCCTGTGTGCAGGGCTGGGCCCCACACTCTGAGAAGGGTGGGAAGGAGGTCCTGGAATGGTCCGGAGGAGCACAACAGAGCTGGTGGAAGGGCTGGAAGGCACATCCTGTGAGGAGGGGCTGAGGGCTCTGGGTCTGTCTGGGCTGGAGAGAAGGAGGCTCAGGGGTGACCTCATTGCTCTGTACAGCTCCCTGGGCAGGGGGCCTGGAGAGGGAATGCTGCTGTGTTCCTGGCATCCAGCAACAAATGTGGGAATGATTCAGAGCTGCATCAGGGAAGTTCAGTCTTGACAATAGGAATAATTTCTTTACCAAGGACAATAAAGCTGGTGAAAGGCCTAGAGAGTAAGTGGTGTTAGGAGTGGTTGAGGGAGCAGGGGTGGAGAAATGGAGGCTCGGGAGACGTTATTGGTCTCCACAATCTACTTGAAAGGAAATTGTTGTAAGCTGGGGGTCAGTCTTTAAAATAGACTTCTGGTTGTACCAAGAGAATTTCAGGTTGGACATCAGGAATTTTTCACAGAATGGGTGTTTAAGCAATGATGGAGTCACCATCCCTGAAATTGTTCAGGAAGTGATTGGACATGGCACTTGGTGCCATGATCTAGTTGGCATGGTGGTAGTGTTCAGAGGTTCGACTCAATGATCTCGGAAGTCTTTATCAATCTGAATGATTCTAGTTCTAAGAACATGATCAAACACTGAAACAGGCTTCCTGTAGAAGTGGCTGGTGCCCTGAACCTGTTAGTTTTGAAGATGTATCTGGGCAATATCCTTACTAACGTGCTTTTGCTTTTGCTCAGCTCTGAATTTGTCAGGTGGTTGGACTAAATGATCTATCAGAGTCCCTTCCAACTGAAATACTTCTGTTCTACTCTGTTTGTGCAGAACTACTTCCTAAACTAACAAGGAGTTAGAGTTCATTAGCCACTGATGTCCTTGGTCCAAGGCTTGGTCCTTATGCAGCCAAGTCCTGCACTGGGTCTCCAGATAACAATGTTTCAAAGCCAGCTTTCAGTTGTCAGTCACTCCTCTGACATAGGTGTTGATAGACCTCAGCTTGGTTCTTTAGATCCTCTTCTGTTCCTAACAGTGCTGGTGAAGTGGGAGAGTAACATCTCAGGTCAATTTCTGAAGTATGCTGTGTGTTAACAGAAAGAAAACCATAAAAAAAGAGGAAATATATTTTAAAACCTACTGCTCTTATGGTTTGGGTTTTTTGTCCGTTCACTTTCAATCTATAGGAAAAGAGTTTCATTTATATGTTTCTAGTTTAATAAACAGAAAAGAAGTGTGGTTGCTTGTATAAGTCTCCATGCTTTTCTTATATTTTGCACATAACTTTTATGCTGATAATTGCACATACGTTTTATGCTGATTGAAACATTAAATGTTGGAAATGCCTATAAATTTCCTTGTCTGTAGAAGTGTTTTAATTTATTTTTTTTATGCAATATAAACATGAAACTTGTAATAATTTCAGTTTTTGTCAAAATATTAAATATGTCTTTTTGGATTCAATTTTAGGGAATTCAGTATCTGACCATAAAAGAAAATGTCTACATCTAGCATTGTAGCAAGAGTGGAAACCTGGCTTTCATCCACATGGCACGTGAAAGTTCCTTTAACATGGCTGGAAGCATGTATTAATTGGATCCAGGAAGAAAACAGTGGTAGTAATTTAAGTCAAGCTCAGATTAACAAGCAGGTATTTGAGCAATGGCTTCTTACTGATCTGAGAGACTTGGAATACCCCATTTTGCCTAACTGCATCTTGGATACTCCCAAGGGAGAGTTATCAGGCTGCTTCTCGGTACAGATTGATTCACTGGTGGATGTTAGCCAGCCAGCATATTCTCAGTTGCAGAAGCTAAGAGGGAAAAGCACTGTAAATGAAGAAGTGACAGCCAGTACTCAGACATTTCAGAAGCCCTGGGAAGCAAAGCCGACTCGAATGCTGATGCTACAATTAACAGATGGCGTACATCAAATTCAGGGCATGGAGTATCAACCAGTGCCCGTTCTCTGCAGTAGTCTTCCTCCTGGAACAAAAATCACGGTACAGGGCAATATTGCATATCGTCTCGGAGTTCTTCTGCTTAAACCAGAAAATGTGAAACTGTTGGGCGGTGAAGTTGATACTCTTCTTGAGGATTATTGTCAGGAAAGAGTCCTTGCTAGATTAATTGGAGAAGCTGAAAACCCTAATTCTGTTGGACAAGCTGGACATGAACAGATTTTTTCAAGGCCTGTGGATGAGTTAGAACAAACTCTTGGCCCTTCAGATGAAGAGCTTTTAGCCAGCCTTGATGAAAATAATGAATTTACTTTAAACAACAGAACATCTTTAGAAAGTGGATACTGTAGTAGAAGCAACAATTTTAATACTGCCTCAGGTTCACTGAGTGCACATAATGGAAATGTTTTGCTGCAAAAATCTGGGAGTCCTTTACCTCACTCAGATGAACAAGTTTCACCTCCCATGGAATGTGCTGATGGCTTTTCAAGTGACTTTCCTTTAGAAGATGACTTTCTTCTGGAAGAAGAGATGCAAAGAGAGATGGAAGATATGCCACCAGTGGAGATGAACAGAAACATGGGTTTAATTACTGGCAGACTTCCACATACATCTAGAAACTCCTGCAGTTCATCTTTAAATGGCACTGGTGAAAAAGAGCATGTGAATGAAAGAGATAAGCCCAGGGAAGCTATCAGCAATGAAAAGAACATGAGAAGAACAATATTTGATGAAGATGGAAATAGCATTAGTAATATTTTGCCACACAAGGGCTTATATCAGACCTGCAGTTCATCAGCATTTTCTTTGGAAACTCCTCCTGAAGAGGGGCAGAATTATACAGACCTAGATGAGAGCAGATGTAAACACCAACACACTTCTGACAGCAGGGTATTAAATGATGATCCTGTATTTTCCTTAAAAATGGATCCAGAAAGAGATCAGCAAAGACATGATTCACAGATCTTTCCTTGCAAGGCAGTAGAGACACATTTAGATTTAGATTCTCCACCTTTCACATATATTTCCCTTCTCCTTGCAAAAAACCCAGAAACTGTTACAATTCTGAAAGTTAAATGTTTTATTGTCACTCTCACTGGAAACCTCACAAAAAGCAATGGGTCCTGGGGTATAAAGGCAAAAATTTCTGATGGCTCTGCTTATCTTGAAGTAGATTTTGCTGATGATATTCTAACAAGTTTCATTGGCTTTTCAGTGCCTGAAATTAATAAGCTGAAAAAGGATCCTGCTTTACGTCTAAAACTTAAGGATGGTTTAGAGAAATGTCAAAAACAGCTGATAGATCTTTGTTGTTTGATGACCATTGAGTTTAATCCATTTCAGTCTAAAGCTACTGTATTAATTCTCCAGGATGCTGATGCTAGGCATCTAGAACAATTGAAGAAACGTTTGAATAAATAATATGTGCAAAATTCCAGACTGTAGATTAGGAAATGTTTAAGTCAGATTTCCCTTGAAGAACTCTTGAAAGTTAAACTTAGAGTTAAGTGGCGTGTCTTTTATCAGGAATTATAATGTAAAAGTGACAAGGAGATGACTCATGGGAGCAAAACTGGGCAGATTGCTTTGTGTGGTGACAGTATTGGAAAAAGATTTTGAATATTTGTGTCTTGACTTTTTCATTCTGCAAAATCCTGCTCATTCTAGACTGGTAATCTTGAGTAGCAGAATTTGTCAATAAATGTATAACAATGAACAAACCATCTTGTTATTTTACTTTTGCAGGCACTTACCTGATTCTTAAAAGAAAGGTGCAGGAGACTCTCAGTTTTTTCTTGGAGAAAATCAGTTTAATAAATTAAAGCAAGTACAGTCCCTTCTGCCTATGCCAATCTGAAGACTCAAATCTATATTCACTGTGCAAAAACCTAAAGTATAGAGAAAAGAAAGATTGTCTTCTAAATATTCAGGTGTGAGGGAAAAAAATCCAATCCTATGCAAAAAGGAGATTTAAAAACCCTATATTTTTTTACAAATAACTTAAAAGAAAGCCAAGTGTTTTAAGGTGTTTATTAGCAGAAAATTACCATAACATATGGGGATTCTATTTTTGTCACATTAATGTTAATCATTGCTAGTAGTTTTGAAACCAGAGGGAACTCATTCATTAACTCTTATAGTTACTTGACTAACCTTTACAGCGTAGTCAAATATTTTGCTGTGCACATGTTGTATAGTATACTTATTGCTGGTTTTAATTTTGATTGATTTTTTTTAAATTTCTGCTTCTAAAATAATATAATAAAGTTTTCATTTAAATTTTGGTGGATGCTGCTTAGTCACTTTGAAAGAAAAAGAAATATTTTATTGAGCATATAGAGTATAAGAAATTATTTTAGTAAGTTTTTCCTTCTTCTGTTAGCTTCTTCCCATTCTTTCCCCTTTGCCCGTTTTTTGTTTTCTTTTGTTTTGGTTTTTTTTTAATTGACCTGTCATTATATATTTTCAAAGCCTTTTCTTTCTCTGAACAATTTCTGTTAGGCCATTGAGATTTGCTGTGACAAGTTGTCAATACAGTTTACTGCTTAATCCCAATTTGAGAACCATGCTTGAAGACTCCAAGGAAAACTAGAGATGATTTGCCAAGTAAGGTAAAAATGGAGGAAGGTAGAGCATGGGACATCTTGAGGGTTTTATGCTTGAGGTGTAAGGGGGTTTAGGTTTAGACTTTTTTTTATAAATACAACCATCCCTGTGTCCCTTTCTTTCCTTGTCCCTCCCACTTTGAAGAGAACCTGAGGAAATTGAAAACCTCATGAGCCACCTCTGGGTTTATTTTCTGAGGATTTTGGGAGCAGTACATTGTTTAAAACTGTAACAGCAAAAGCTTTTGCCTGTCTGGAACCTACATTACTGGATCTTGAGTTACAGTTTCAGAAAAAATTGCTTGTTAGTAGGAAACTGACCAAATTTCATTTCATGTAAACCTTGCAGAAGTTAATAGAGCTGACTGTAAACCTTCAGTGCTGTTTTGTGGAAATATTTTTCCTATAATGAGTTAGGAAACTTCCTTTGAAGTTTTTGTTTTAGCACACAAGAGGATAGAAGTCTTCAGACTTCAGATGGCACAAATAATCCACAGATTTTTATTCTGCTTGTGCAAAGCAAGAGTCATGTTATTCAAACTGCAAAATCAAATTACATGTTGTGTTTGGTTTAGATGATGAAGTCACACCTGCCCCTCTTTTTTTGCATTTATATTTAGCCATCTCTGCTACAATAACTGCTTGTGCCTTCTGTTATCTTCCTCCCTCCCCCACCCGCCCACCTTAAAGGCAATGTTACTTGTGTGACCTTCTTCCTCTCCCCCATTGTCCTTGTCTTCATTTGCAACGTGCTCTCTGGAAAGCCACTGTCATGCCTGTGGTCCAGTGCAAGCGAGAAGATCTCAATAAAGCTGTTTACAGCATGACTGCTTTGCAGATAGGTCACTACAGTTTTCTGGTGTATAAGGTTTCCAGATCTGTGTTCAATCTTTTAGAATTAATGAGAAATATTGCATAGTTTTTTCCAACAAGAAAAGGAATTCAGTTAGTTATATTGAGAGAGCATGCTTATTTAAGAGCTGATGTCAAACAGAAAATGGTTTGTGTAGCTCTGCATAGCAGTCATTGGTTCTTGCCTTATCCACTTTGTCCACTCTCAGAATCAACTTTTCTCTTACCATTCATAATGATTTGGTGCTGTGTGTATTGCATGGTGTGCATATATTGCCTCACTGTACCTGGCAGTGGTGTGTGTCAGAGCCCTTCACATAACCACCATTCTTACAGGCTGAATTCACAACACACGTTGCTACCCCAGCAGAGGTATGGCCACATTTCTGTAGAGTGCAACAGCACTCCTGTAGCAGCTGCTGAAGGCATTTGTCATGGCAGCTGCTCTCACAAGTTACATGTAGCCTTCTGGCAGAAGGCAGCCTTTGCACTTTCTGTCGTCTCTTGTTTACAGTATGTCACCAGCTAACTTCTTCTTGTTATCTTTGTTTCAGGTGTTAAGTAGACTTCTGCACTTGCAGCATATCTGACTGCAGTGTCAGACTCTGTGTTCTTCAAGAATGTTTTCCTTTTAATGGTGAAAATAAGCTCCTTTTTTTGTTGAAAAGCACCAGTCACATGTCACAGTAAAAATATCCAATTAATTCAGTGTCAATATATATTCTTACACAGGGACATGGATGTTACCCTGTTAACAATTAAAGTCAGTTCTTGCCTTATCGTTATTCTAGAAAATGAAACCAATGAATGTGCTATGGCAGTGCCAGGTACCTGCATCAGAATGTCCTTTAAAAACTCTGTCACTAAGGGAAGCTAGTAGAACACAGAAGGCTCTCAGAAACTTTGCTGTGCCCTAGTTCTTTTCAAAGTATTCCCTCAAACTGTAGAACAAGGCCATGGCTGGCCCAAGAAATATGACAGATTTTCAAATAGAGTAGGCTGGAAAAAACAGCTTGAGAACTAGTCTAATCCTACTGGATATTAGTTTGGCCACAAATGTGCATGTTATTATAACCCAGCAACAACCTCCTTGTTGAATGCAGGCAGTGCTCTCAGGAAGCATCAGCTAGTTGAGATAATGTAATTTCAAAGTATGAGTGAAGAATGTTAAGGGGTTTCCTAAAAGAAATTCTGGACTGATCAGTAATGCAAGTTCACAGTAGAAGAATTATATATTTCAGGTCATGTCAAAAGCAGAAATTTTCATGGTACTGCAACATTTTTAGATGGAACCATAAACATAACATTTGGTTCTAAATATAAAGATCTATTTCTTGATGTTTTGCTGTAATAATCTCAGACATTCCTGTTTTGAATAAAAAGGTAATAACTTTAAGCTTTTTGCTATAGGGAGGAAAGAATGATTTATAGTACAATGTTTCTGAATTTTCTGGTGGCAAGGGAAATTAAATGGTATTTATCTGAGAGGGAAAGGCAGAAAGGACTTTAACATGTAGGTAACACCTCTCATTTTAGATCCAATTCTTTGGTGTTATGCTCCTAGAAGGAACAGAATATCAATAGTAGTAACAGCAAATGAGAGGATGAATGTAAACTGACATTGCAACTGGTGAATTCCACAGAAGAGTTTGTAAGTTCCTTACAGATCGCCAGCTCATCTAAATGTATATTGCACAGTCTGTCACTTATACTCTTTTCCTTAAAAACTTCTTATTGTACTGGGTTTTCTAACAGGGTGAAATTGCAGTGTGTGGCTGTTAGAATTTGTTCAGCCTCTGATTCTTTTCTTAAGGCTAAAAAAACTTGGCTCTCATCCTTTCCAGGAAATGGCACGTGCTCCATCTCCCTGACCACCTTGGCAGTGTCTGCTGGTCACCTGCTTCACTGTTAGCAGTGTTCTTGCGCTGGTGAATGCTAAATAGGACACAACCCTCCACATGCAGCCTCATGAGTGCTGAAAGCAGAAGGCAGCTTCTTTCTGGGACCTGCTTGCTGGCTCTGATGGTTATTGCCACCGCAAATTCACACAGCTGACTTCTGTTAAGCTGCACACAGGTACACACAGCTCTTACTCTAAAGCTCCTTAAGTGGCTGTTTCCCAGCCCATACTGTTGCATGGAGTTTTTCCTACAAGGATGAAGTAATTTGTATTTGTCTTTGTTGCACTTATATTTCTAGAAGTTCATGTGTCCAACCAGTGCTGTACTAGTTCTCTATATCTCATTGCTTTCTTTTCTTTTCTTGGTCCTCCCTGCCATGTGTGGAAGTTTCTCTACCACTTTCCCATTATTTACACAATCAGACAACTCTTTCTAGAGGGAATTTGTTTGGGCAGACATGACATTGTAGGCTTGACACGTGCTGACTGTTTAAGAATACCATCACCTTCATGTGCCTAGGTATGGATTTAGGGAGGATTTGCTCTAACTGCTGGGACTGAGGTCAGACTGTCAAGTTAGTAATTCCCTAGATCCTCCTCCTGGTACATTGGTGTGGCACTTGCCTTTCACCACTTATCAGGTACTGCTGTAATCTTTCCAGTGTCATTGAGAATGTCCTTGTGGGATACAAGCACCCCCTCTCATCCCTTGGGGAGTTGTATGTGTTTGCAGGGTAGAGTTTTCTGTTGCTACAGGGAGGTGCTGATACATATTATTTCAGTAAGAAAGAACGCTCTGACTCTAAAATGCCATTTAAAACTAAAGTTATCAGCAATAAGGACAGACAGGGAAGACTCTGAGGTGGTCAAAGAGTCCAAATTTATTGTGGAGTACAACTGCTCATATTGTATTTTAGGAACACAAGTAATGTTTTACTACAATGCTTGGGTTAAAAATAACATAAACTTATGCATTTTAAATATCTCTTGCTTGCAGAAGTCTGATGTAATTTTGGTTTTTTTTCAGTAAATCTCTGATTTGATCTTCTTGCAATCTTGATTTAATTCTCAAAGTTCTGTTTGCTCTCGCCAAGGCATCCTGTTATCAAATCTCTTATGCTAACCAGGTCCAAAGTCCATCATCTGTCTTGTGTCCTAATATCCCAATAACTAGTTATTAGAACTAATAATTTCAGATGAAGGCAAGGCTGTGCAGGTGGCATAAGCTCTGGTACGAGAGTTTTGTGAAGACAAGAGCTGCCTACTGGCTCCTCCACCACTGTGTTGCCTGAGCTTTTCCCACCACCAAGAGATTTGCACAGCCCAATACAGCCTGAAGGCCACGCTGGCTGTGCAGAGCACAGACCTTGCCTGCTCAGGTTAGCCATGACATGATGTGGGTCACTGAGCCCTCAACATCTGGTCAGCATCGCCACATTCCCTGTCCCATTACTCACAGTAAGTTGTAATACCTTTCAACAGACACTGCTAGTAGGCTTGGGAAGGTTAGTAGGCTTCTTGTCATCTGCTCATGCATCACCTGCTTCTTCCAGTATCTGTGTTGCCTTTGTAAGCTGTAAGTTATTTAGGCTGTATTACAGGTTTCCTACTGTAATACAAGTCACAATTAATGCTAGCTTTAAAATAGTTTTACTGTAGTGGCACTGCAGATGCTGGAAGAACATTTTTGGCTAGATGATACTACTTAAAAAGCCATGGTAATATATAACCTACTGCTTTGTGGCAAGTGAATACCAAAACGTCTTTTACATTATCTTCATGGACAAAACAAACATTGACTTCAACAAAGTTCAGTTAATATAAAAAACGGCAAAATGCAGGCTCCAAAAACCATCTGAATTGGTAATACGACAGAAACCAGAGAGATGAGCTGAGTTGGGTGAACTGAGAGAGATATTCCTAGAAGGAGTAACAGATTAGAGACTTTTCAGGATAAGGCCATTTCCCTGTGTACCAGGGGAGCTCTCACAGAGTCATTGTGGTAAAGAAAATTTGCCTCATTTCTGTGGCTATTCAAAAAGCAGTAGGAATTCCAAAATCAATTGACTGAGAGAGAGCATCTAGTCCTCAGCCTCGTTGAACACCTTTATGGTAAGTGGAGATTGGAGCTGGGAGACATTCCATAGCTAATGCTTCTTCGAAGCTGAATGAGCATCTCCCTGCACACTGAATTAGATTTTTCACTTAATTCCTTGTATAAACTTCAGAGATATCCAATACAGTCAATTTAGCTGGTATAGTCCACCTTGATACGTTAAACAACTTTTTGTTTGCATACTTGGTAGGTTGGAATTTTCTTCTAGGATGAGCATAGTCTTTTCTGTAGGGGGGAAGAAGCTCTACAGAGAGACCTGGAGAGACTCAAGCTAAGGACGGCTTCATGAGGCTCAATAAGGCGAAGTGCTGCATCCTGCGCTTGGGTCACAACCACCCCATGCAGTGCTACAGGCTGGGGGAGAGTGGCTGGTGGCTGCAGAGCTGTTCAGCAGCAGGGGCTTGGCGGTGCTGGTTGAAGCCCGCTCAATATAAGCCAACAGTGTGCCCAGGTGGCCAAGAAGCCCTGTGGCACCCTGGCCTCTATCAAGAATAGTGTGACCTGCAGGAGCAGGGCAGTGATTGTGCCCCTGCACTTGGTACTGGTGAGGCCACACCTTGAGTCCTGTATTCAGTTCTGGGCCCCTCACTTTAAAAAGGACTTTGAGGTGCTGGAGAGTGTCCAGAGAAGAGCAACAAGGCTCGTGAAAGGACTAGAAAACCTGTCTTATGAGGAATGGCTAAGGGATCTGGGTTTAGTCTGGAGGAGAGGAGGCTCAGAGGGGACCCTTGCTGGGTGGTGTGCTTTAGTGATTTAGGGGTTATTGCAGGGGTAATGCTGGATGGTGGGACAGGATGATCTTAAAGGGTCCTTGCAACCTTGGCAATTCTATGATTATTCTATGAAAAGCAGATTATTATTTCTGCTTAAAGGGTCAAGGATTTATTATGTTGATAATCACAGTCCAAGAATGATGCAATAGTAGCACTAACTGCAGAAGATTAAAGTCTTTTCTTATTTTTAAATTATTGACAGAATAACAACCTTCACAAAGTATTTCTTCAAATTAAAATAAACATATAAATGCTAAGGTGAAAATATACCTATATTGAAAAAATCTGTGATGGAAAAGATTATGATTTGTGATAATTAAAGCGTTGTGCTCCACTAACGGGATTTAGGAAATAAATGTAATTTTAACCTAAATATTCACAACTGACTTTCCTGCTCCTAGAACAATCTCTTGTTATATTTATAATTACTGTACAATCATAATTTAACACATGTGTACTATATATAACATTTGGGCAAGTATTATTGCTATTAAACAAAAATCTATCATTTATCATCAAAAAATACAGCAGCCTCTAATGCTGCTGACTGCCTAAGCATATGCTTAAGTAATTTACACCCTTGTACCAACTGTTAGTGTAATTCCCTCATACATTTTCTCCAAACTAGAAAGTGCCATTATGTAGAAAGTGTAAATAAGGATCTACTTGCAACTTAAAACATTCAAATAATCTTTCATTAGATACCTTTCTATGAAAACATGTTTTTTTGTCTTAAACCTTTTATTTACAAATGGGTGACTCAAATGCAAATACTGAAACATTTGTTTGAGCTGCTGAGAATATTCTGCCAAGCTTATGTGCAGTAAGGACCTATATAAATAATATATTACTTTAAAATAAATGTTAGTATATGGAAGAGCACTTCCACATAGATTTTACTTTTTGTTTTAGAGGTGGTCGGATACAAAGGCAAGCATCAGCCATTCAGTGCTATGGGATCACATTGGGTAGTGTAGGCAAAGACAAAATAGGAGAAAAGCAGGTGTCTTACTTACAGGGCCTGTTCATGGAAGAACATGAGGCTAATGCTCATGATATTTCTAAAATCAACATTATGTTTTATCTATGACCTTATTTTCTAATACCAGTATTGTAAAATATGAATTATAATCTTTTAATGTAAAATAAGAAAGCATAGTGTGAAATAATCCTCAATCTCCAGCCAAACTCTTTATCTACTGTCTAATATTGGTGATGGACGATGACTAATCAAGAGACCAAAAAGCCCTAAAAGTCTGGTTTTCTTCTATCAAGGGACACTTGATAGAAGGTTAAGTGACTGTCATTTTCCCAAATGTATTTAAAATTCCTGATTCAGTGACCATTCTTCCATTTCTATTATTTGAAAAATAGAATTGGGAGTTAGTTTGATCTAATGATATCTTCGTAATGGCCTTTATAGTAATAAATCAGTAAATTAGGCCCTGGGTACATGTACAAAAATAAAGAGGTAGCATAATTGTGAGTATTGACAGCTCAGTGCTATTTCTCCATACATAAGTAGTGATTGTTAATCACATTGCAAAGACAGAAACAAGTATACAAAACACAGCATGTGTACATATTTATAAGTTTTCCATATTTTTTACTAGTAATTTATCCATGTGACAGAGAATCTGACATGTTTCAACCATATACTATGTATTGATGGAACTTTTACAAAACCATTAGCTTGTAGATAGAAATTAAATATTAAAGCCTCTGTTGCTGCTTCTTTGTAGTGGGAAGCTTTCTTTACAGAAGCATTTTTCTCATCTACATGAAAATTTGAATAGCACATACATGAACATATGTGCTAAGAAAAAATATTAATCTTATGATAATCTTAACAAACTGATTTAAATCCACAGTTTATGTTATTTATGAAGACTCATTATTTCGTGAATAGTTTTGAATCTAAGAATCCAGTAGTATGTCTTCAGTGTAATTTACATCTTCCTGAGAAATACTTTCATAATGTATTATAATAAGCATTTAAATGTTTAAGAAAGATGTTTTGTGATGGAAGTAAGCAAAACAAATTTTTATCATGACAGAAGTATATTCTGCTAGTGGGAAATGGTGTGTCTGTTTCTGACTTCATTTTGGGAGTGAAAGGGATTGTTAGAGAAGGAGAATTTTTTAGTGGAAAAGAAAAGGGTGGGTGAAAAGAAAGTCAGGTATCTTAAAGAAAGTGTATTTTAGCAAGATTCTTCTGTACTTGATTGGAGGGAAGAAAAACAAAAGCTTAAAAAAAAGCAACATTAAAAAAGCCTAAGCATCATATACTGGTTTTAATTTGATTTGGTCTCTGTAGAAAAGTATATTTAAATAAACTAAGGTTGCTGTCCTAGGCAAGGAAACAATGTGCTTTACACATATGGTGTGCTTGATGCTGCTCTAGTGGTGTGCACTGAGTGTCCAATAACAGTTCCAAAACTTTTCTTGGACACTCTTGTGGCAGAACTTATCTGCCAAAAGCTTCATGCTGCTCTATGGGTCTTTTAACCCATTTGGAACATTGTTTAAATCAAAAATTTGTATATTATTTCTACAGAAGAAGCCTGTGAACCTTTCAGATGCTTTGGGTAACCTCGTGCTTTTCAGGCACAGGAAGTGAACGTGTTTGGGTTTTATGGGGAACAGGTTTAGTGCAATTAATTATTTGTGGTACAATTGACACAGATTGAGAACTGCTGGACATTGTGGTATTGGCATGAAGATGTGTAAACTGATATAATTTGTGTCATTTTTAGAGTAAGTTGTGCAATAACCCTAGTTAATAAAATAACACCCCATGTTGCACCTAAAATTTTAGGTAGAATTTGGCTGACTGAAAAAATGACCTGATCACGTCATAGCTCAGTTCTGCATTTGCTTTAGATCAGTATAAACCATACTGGCCACTAAAAGAAGGTATTAAATCCTTCCTGGCCCAGTTTTCATGCTTGCATGCCATCTTCTATGTCTGCATTAAAAACAATCAAAACCATCACCATTAGCTGCTGGGTTAAAAGTTCTCTGAAGTTGTTGGGCTGGATTTTAGCTTGAATTAGTTCCCTGAGGTAAAAAGGAGCAAATGCTGCAGGGGTGGAAAGAAGCAGGGGGAGGGACATGGAAAATGCATGTGCCAGTTTTTTGTGTGTGGAGCCATAGCCACTGTTCTGCTGAAGGATAGCAACAGGCATCCTTTGGAGTCAGCAGCAAGAAAATAGGATGAAAATATATGAAGAGGGAAGTCAAGAACTGAAGGGAAGGCAGCAAAGAGGTAGAGCTGTGAATATCAAAATGGGAAAGAGCTTACTGTATCCTTTGTTTTCTTTCATGAAACAAATAATGTCTTTATTGGGAGCAAAAAAGAATAATAAAGAAGGGGAAAAGAGAAAATCAAAGCTTTCTGTTACATATGTGATCTATATGTAATTGTAGAAAGCCCAATTCAACTGCAAAGCAGCCTAGAATTAAAAACATACATGGTAATAATGATTAAAGCTAATAGTGAAGGTATACAAAATAATTGGAATAAATTGCTTAATTTGACAGGGCTTACTATCTACAGCATGTTTCTTGTTGAAATTTTCCTACCAAAAGAGAAAGGAAGGCACAGTGAATCATTATTTTCTCATAAGTATTCCACTGAACTCTAATTTCTCAGAAGTGTTAAAGTATATACTGTAGTTTTGTGAATGAGTACAAAAATAAGATTACAGTAATAACAAAATGCTTGTCTTTTTGAGAGGTAGTAACACAGAATCATTGAATTGTTTAGGCTGGAAAACATCACTAAGATCATCAGTCCAACTATTATCCCAATAAAACATTACCTTTAATAAACCTTTAAACAGTCTGGAATCATGGTGCTATCTTCTTTTTTCCTGTCAGAATTCAGAGGAGCATGCAATGCAGGTATCACGCAAGCAAAGGAAATTGTATGTTTAGGACTTTACTCCCAAAGAAAAACAAAATGTGGTGTGTCTTGGTGTGTTTTGAACCCAATTCTACACCATCCTGTTCACTCACTGGACTAAATTCACTGCAGTGAGTACAGGGTCTGTTGCAGCATTTCACCCATCCTTCCATTGGTTAGAATAATGGCTTTCTTCTAGGTACCAATAACCCAATTCCTCTAAGCTGCATAAGTAAATAATGAACTGGTTCTAATTAGAATATAGACAACCATGCTGAATTTTGTAGCACTATTTACAACAGTGAAGGGCAGAATGGGTGAAGATTGAGGAAGGATTCTTGATGCTGACTTTTTCCCAATGTTTCTTAAATAATGCATTTATTTATTTCTCTTAGTACCTTCTCCAGCTGTGCAGTTGTAATTCAGCAGTGTCATGAGTTGTCATTTCTGCATTAGTAAACAGGTAGGACCTATTTACTGAGTAATCATGAAATAACCTCATAATGAAATGCAGGAAAGGGTTCTAATTAAATTTTAAAGTTGCTAAACAACTATTCAACTTTAAATGAGAATTTTCAATCCATGTATCCCAATGAGTTCTCAGAATACATTACTAAAGTATATCAATGATACAGTAAACACAAAATGGGATTTTCCACACTTCTGGTGTATAGAAAACCATTTGTAAACAACATATACACAAGAATTCAAATATTAACTTATGGTGGAATAGTAGAGCAGCCACATGAAATTTTTATTACTTTTTAAATAAATAACCAGCAATAAAGAAAGCCTGTAAAGATTTATATCAATAACCCATGTAGTAGAGTATTTTATCTGAAAATGTCTAGTACTACGTGTGGAGGGTAGCATGGCAAGAGGAAAGTGTTATCTCATGGATTCTTTCAGCAATTTTAGGCTTGTGGGCATCCTCAGCCACAGGTTGTATCTTTGCACTCAACAGTTGTAAATCAAGAAAATGAGACAATCAGACACAGATAATCACAGGTTTTAGTGAATATAAAATGTTGTTAAAATGTACTTCTTGTCTATCATGACTGATTCAGGTACTGCAACGCTTATGTGCAAAGAAAAACTATTTTATGAATGTAAGATCTATTCCTAGTTTTCTGAAATTCTTACATCTTTCAGTTACCACACAAAGCTTAGTCAAGTTGTTTCTAAAAAACCTGGTATGTGCACAATCTAATACAAGTACAGTTTATGCCACAATCCACACATCATTAGTATTACTTGAACTGTAAAAACAACACCAAAAAACCCAGCAAAAAAAAATCTCCACACAAGTTAATCAAAGTATGAAAACTGATTTAAAACACTTACTGAACATTTATAAGTAACATAAATCATCACAATATTAATTAATAATAATTTGGAATTCATAGCAAAGCTACATGAAGTGCCTATTACGGTATTGTTTGAAATATCTTTTTGATAACTGACAAATTCAGTGAGGATAGCTAAGGAAAATCTTCACTAGGTTAGAGAAATAAATACACAGAACTAGTATATTGTTAAAAACAAGTACCTCAATTGCACAGAAACCTTACAATAATGTAATCCTGTCCTCCAGTTTCTGACCTTACCATTCTGTGCACTGCTTATACTACTTTTTCTCATATTCTTTCCAGTTTTTGTTCTTGAATTGTAAATTTATTATCATTTGTACTATTTTAGTAATTGTGTTTTTTCAACCGAAGGGTCTTATACTGTTTCGCTACACTCACTTGGAACTTTTAAGTAAGTAATAGTAAAAACATAAAACATAATACAAGGAAACACTAACCAAACCTAATAACACCCAACACAAAACTGTAACACCCTAAACCAAACTCCATAATCCCTAACCCTTAATTCTAACCCTAAGATATGAAATAATGCTTTACTTAGTATAATAGACTCATTCCAGTTGGAAAAGATCCTTCAAGATCATTGGGTTCAACCATTCATCCAGCATTGCCAAATCTACCATTAAACCATTTCCCTAAGTTCCACATCTACACATGTTTTAAATGCATCCAAGGATGGTGACTCAACCACTTCTTTGGGTAATTTGTTCCAACTGACAGCCTGTTCAGTGAAGGAATTTTTACTGACATCCAATCTGAACTTCTGGAGCAAAAAATACCTTTCGTCCTGTCACTGGTTGCCTGGGAGAGGAGACTGACACCCACCTGGCTGCACCCTCCTGTCAGGGAGCTGTAGAGAGTGATAAGGTTTCCCCTGCTTTCTCTCTTTTCTCTCTTTTACCCTTTTCTCCTGGCTGAACACCCTCAGCTCTCTCAGCCACTCCTCAGGTTCTAGACTTATGTTCCGGACCCTTTACCAGCTCCGCTGCCCTTCTCTGGACACACTCCAGCCCCTTAATGTTCTTCTTGTTGTGAGTGCCCAAAACAGGGTGCAGCTTCATCAGGGCAATATACAAGGAAACAATCTCTTTCCTGATTCTGCTGACCACGCCACTGTTGTACTTGTTGAATCTCATACTGCTGTTCTCAGCCTCAGTCCAGACTCCTCTGCAGGGCCTTCCTAAACTGCAGCAGATCAACACTCCTACCCAGATTAATTCATCTGCAGACTTACTAAATGTGCTTAACCCCCTTCATCCAGATCCTTGATCAAGACATAAAAGGGCATGGTCCCAATACTGATCCCTGGGGAACACCTGTAGTTACTGGCCACCAGCTGGATGTAATTCCATTCAACAATGCCCTAAGACCAGTCATCCAGGCAATTTTTAACCCAGTGAGCAGTGGACGCCTCCAAGACATGAACATCCAGATTCTCCAGGAGAATGCTGTGAAAAATGTTTAAAAAGCAGACAATGTTCAGAGCCTTTCCCTCATTTGTTAAGTGGATCACCCACTTCATAGGGTGAGATCAGCTTGTTCAAGCAGGACCTGCCTCCTGATGAGTTGACTCCTGCAAATGCTATGCAACGACACTCAGGATGATCTGCTCAATGCCTTTCCTTGGTACCCAGGTCAGACTGACAGGCCGATATTTGTCTGGATCCTTCTTATGACCCTTCTGTAGATGAACATCACACTGGCCAGCCTTCAGTCATCTAAGATCCCTCATTTGACAAGGGCTAATGATAAATGATAGAATGTGGCTCAGACAGCACTTTCAAGAGCTCCCTCAGTATCCTCAGGTGGATTCCATCTGGCCACACAGATTTGTGTGGTTCTAAGTATTCTAGAAAAGTCACTGACCATATCTCCTTGGACTGTGGGAGGTTCATTCTGTTCTCTATCCCTGTCTTCCACCTCAGGGGGCTGGGTACCCCAGTAACTTATTGCTGTCTCCAGCTTATTGCCCTTTCAGAATACAGCAAATCAAGTAGAATAAATGCTTTGTCCAGAAAAATCTGGTTTTCTACTTTTGGTTCACAATCCTGAAGAAAATTTTGGGTGATTATTTTACAAGATGAAGATTATCAGAATGCAGCAGCTTTCTGTTATGTTTCCTTCTTGTTCTAGTATTTTCAGTGATGAATAAGAAGTCAATAGAAAAACAATAGCAGGAAGAGGTATTTCTGCCCCAAGAAGCAGAAGTAACTACTTTTTTATATTGCAACTCAAAAATATTAAGTTTTTGTTCCTGATATGCAAGCCTGAGGATGTATACTCTCAAAATTTCTCTCCATGCTCACTTTCCTACATAAGTCAAGGATTTTGGGTTTTATTTGATTTCAGGTAACCACGTAACAGCTGGAAGAGAGGAGCGCTACCATCCTACTCAGGCGTACACTATGTTATAGATACTTTACTGAAAGCATGTATGCTACAACAAATCTTTTGGTTATGTGGAGGCCTGCAAAAGAAAAACGGAAGAACAGCTAAGGTGAGAAAATTGCACAGCTATGAGAAAGGGTCTGAGCACGAACTGTAAGATGGCGATAAATGGGCGGATGTTAAAAGTTGGAACTCTAGAAACTGGCAGGGCTGAAAATAAATGGAAGTTTGATGGTATAGCAGAAAGGGACAGGCATCCAGGCTGGACCTGCAGGGCCTATGAGCATAGAGCTAAGTGAGAAGAAAGATAAAAATGATAGATCCCTTCAAATGCATTTTCCCATGACTTAAAAAATTAGAAGCAGCTATAAAGGTTTTTTTTAGGGTCAAAGTACAGAATGTTTTCCTTTTGAAGAATAACAACACTTGAGATATTCCTAAAGCCATCCCAGGGTGGATGCAGTTAGACCTACAATAATTGGGTTTATTTGAAAGGCTTTTTTTACCCTAACAAAACTGGACTATGACCTACAGATGTGCCAATTTTGCTTATCCACAGCTGTGTAATTTCTGTATCTATCATGTAGAATCACCAAAGCACTTTTTGCCAGTGGAGCCCTATTTATGCTGGGAACTTCTTCTGGCCCATCTTCTGTCCCTTAGCAATCATATCTTAAGGTATCTCTGATAAAAATGGGCTTCTTTACATGGTTCTAATTTCAGCCCTGCAACCTGTACAATTCATTAGCAAGAAATGGAAAAGAAGATATGATCACAGTAGCAGAAAGGGAAACCTTTATGAAATCCACAACTGAATCCACAAAGACATTAAGTGCTGACAACTACCTCCAGCACTAAAAAAATGTGGGTTTTGCAGTCTTCAAAGTCACCATCTAATTTTAAAATACAGTATCTCTTAGTTTGCAAAAGTTGCTTCTTTAGTAAACTTGCTTAAAGTATCAATATATACTGATGTATTTCCAGCTCTATCTATGTATATGTCTATATTGTCCAAATCTGAAAATTGCTTATCATAATGTCTTTTGATGTTAAAATTCAAGTTCATTCCTGCTTGACAGTTTTTGTTAATCCAGTTCTTGCTGTTAAAAAAGGACATCATAGCCTATTTTTCACTTTTTCCTTGATTTCCCTGGAGCAGGTAATGAGCTCTGTTTGGTTTGGAGAAGTCCTTTCAAGAGCGATTTACTTAGCTCATTTTGTCTAAATCATCACTAAATCCTTTATATGTAGTGGGATTACCAGCAGACAGACAGATCAAAACTACTGATCCCTTTTTGAGATACTAATTACTTATAAAAAATTACTTCCTGTGTTTAGGTATGTGTAATATATTAATTCAAATGTGTCTTTGCAAAATTTATATTTATGAACTCCTTTCTTTTTCCCTAACATCCCAATCAGGTAATTATGAGGCCTGTTTTAAAACCCTAGGTACTGCTGAAATATCAGCAAATAACACTGATGTATCTATGCTAGCCGTGCTCTTACAGTAGCTAAATAATGTGTTCAAATCAGTATTTAGAAAAGGAGCTGATATTTAACACTGGTTTTGAATTACTGCAGCTAGCATTAATACAGATTTCAGGAAGTTGCAGGTTTCTCTGATGTTTTAAAACAGAGCATTGTGCAACGAGAGTTTTATTAGTTATATTAATGTTCATAAATAGAGCTGCTGTAATTAAAAGAAATAAGCTGGCATTTTCAGTTCTTCTATTTTCTCTGTACAGATCTTAACTATCCCACCATAAAAGATGCAACATTTTTTCACATTTTTGGGGCCCTTCTATGTGTAATGCAGAATTCAAGCTGTTATTCCTGCATAAATTCTTTAATTTGATATTGCTATAACACAGAAAATATTTTAAAGTGTCACAACACGTTGCATTTACTACATACATTCATTGGGATGATCAGAAATCAATGTATAAAAATATTTCAGCTTACTAGGGAACCTGACACTGCTACTGATGTTGTTTGTTTTCAATATGAAATAATGAAGAATACTTACTTCAAATATGTTTGCATTTTCCTTCTGGGTATTTTTGAAATTATCTTCCAAAAGTTCTTATTTCCATAAAAAAAACTTAAAAGCATGGTGCAGAATCAACAACTGCACCAGGGTTGTTTTTACTGATGTTATTTGTTTTAATGCAGTTCCAGTAATTAATAGAAATGGTTCTGAGTGCAGACATCTGGAACACAAAGATAATTATTTTGTGTACTGTGATTTGATACAATGAGTGGAGTTAAGGATATGCTTTCTATCTCTCCAGCAGCAAAAAGCCATCTATTATCCCATGAACAGTACTAAAAGAAAAGAAATCCTATCTTGATTTAAACAGGACTCTCTATTTCCTGTTACAAAATCCCAAAGCCTCAAACAATACTAAAAACAAAATCTGCAGATCCTGGGACAACCACAGAATAAGTAGTCAGAAGAGAATAGCATCTAGTTTTTGTTCCAAAGGAAATACAGAAAATGTTCTTTCCTGCTCCTGAAGATGAGAATTTATTGGACCTCTCAGCAGATAATTTAGTTTTACAGCAGATATCAGAAATTAGTGAGATTGGTTATGTCCTTAATTATGGGTTTTTTTGAAATGTCCTTAGTCTACTTTGAAAAATTTTGAAGTGGAACTTTATTATGCTTACAGAATTGTTTAAAGGAGCATAGCACTCTCAAAATAAGGGTCACAGGTGGAATGTAGCAAAGCTAATATAAAAGGTAATGGAAAAATCCACTATTTCTCTTTACTGCTTAAATTATATTATTGGGTAAATGGATTTCTCTACATTTTCGTAGTGTGCTCCTACATTAGACCAGCAGCAATTAGAGAGAAGAAGTTGCTCTGCAAATTGTCTCCATGAATCATGTGGTTCATCTTTTTATTGTAAAACATAAAAAATTGCTTCTAATCAATGGACTTCAATTTTCTATCTCAAATCGTTTATCATCCCTTTTTGGCCTAGAGTACTTCTGAGATGTTTTTCTGAAATTAAGTAAAAGGAGGTGGTATTTGTATCAGTGAGCAGAATATGGCTATGTGAGGTAAATCTTACTATGGCAGCAACAGAGACTCTACATTTTTACCTAAAAGCTCTTAACAAATTGATCAATGCATTTAGAATAATTAGTCCACATTTCAGATGTAATAGTGGTCTCTTATTTAATAAATAAAAGATGCATCTCTTGATTGCAATAATAGACTCATAGAATAGAATCAAAAAACACCCTGAGTTGGAAGGGACCCAGAAGGTTCATTGAATTCAACTCCTGGCCCTGCACAGCACAATTCCCAAGAGTCACACCATGTGCCTGAAAGCATTTTCCAAAAGCTTTCTGAACTCTGTCAGGCTGATGCTATGACCCTGATGCATGGGTTGTAGCTCCCGGGGAGCCTGTTCCAGTGCCCAGCTACTATTGGGGTAAAAGACCTTTCCAAATATCCTGACACAACTTCAGGCCATTCCCTTGGGTCCTGTCACTGATTGCCACAGAAGAGAGATCAGTACCTGCCCCTCCTCTTCCCCTCACAAGGAAGTTGTAACTGCAGTGAGGTCTGTCCTCAGTCTCCTCTGGGCTGAACAGATCAAGTGGCTTCACCTGCTCCTCGTACAGCTTCCCCTCAAGGCCCTCCACCATCTTTGCAGGCTCCTTTGGACACAGTCTAATAGATTTAGATCCTTCTCATATTAAGGCACTCAAAATTCTTCGCAGCACTGGAGGTGAGGCTGCCCCAGCTCAGAGCAGGGCAGGACAATCCCGTCCCTTGCCCAGCTGTGATGCTGTGCCTGATGCACCCCAGGACAGGGTTGGCCCTCCTGGCTGCCAGGGCACTGCTGACCCATGTTCAACTTGCCAGGACCCCCAGGTCCCTTTCCATGGCCCTGCTTACAGCACCTCATTCCCAGTCTGTCCATACATCCAGGGCTGCCCCATCCCAGATGCAGAATCCAGCACTTTCCCCTGTTGAGCTTCACATGGCTGGTGATTGCCCAGACCCCCAGTTTGTGGGGGTCTCTCTGCAGGGCCTCTCCCTGCCCTGGAGGGAGTCAGCAGCTCCTCCCAGTTTTGTATCATCTGCAAACTTGCTCAGTATCCCTTCCAGTTCCGTGTCCAGGTCATTTATGAAGATGTTGAAGGGCAGAGGGCTGAGGATGGGACCCTGTGGAACCCCAGTAGTGACAGGTCCCCAGTCTGATGTCACCCCATTCACTGTCACCCTGTGTGCCTGACCTGTGACCCAGCTGCTCACCCACCCCACGATGTGTTTATCCAGCTGTGGGCTGCCCATTTTTTTTTTTCAGAAGGATCCTGTGAGAGACAATATTGAAGGCTTTAATCGAGAAATATCACAACAACTGGCTTTCTTTGGTCATCTCCTGTGCCCTTCAGAGGAGATGCTTAAAAGGTGACCAGCACTGATGGGCCCCTGCACCTTCAAAAACTTTTTCCCCACAAGACCTTTCTCACTACTGTTCTGAGCAGCCTGATGTCTGCTCCACCCCTGTCCAGAGCTGAAGTTTAGCTCCAATTGACAACAGAGATTTTAAACTTGATTGCTTTATGACCTCTGTGGCCAAGACAGCACCAATCAGTGCTTCACTCATGAGACCTTCTCTGTTAACAAGCAACACATCAAGGAGCTTTGACCAGCTCCTTTAGTACATGTACCATGAAGTTATCATTGTAGCAGGGCTTCTCCCTCCACCACAGGAGAGCTTATCTCTTGTTTATTCGCTGGTGCAATAACTCAGGACATTTTTCTCTCACATAAGATGAGCCTTGGTGAAATAACTCAATCAGGACAGTTTGCCCTGTAGTGAGTTATTTCAGTGCCATTCACATTGATGCTTTCAGCTGACAGTACACATCTTGCTGTGGAAGCAGATGTGGAAAGATGAGCTGGAATTTCTGACTGACAGACATTTCACTTCAAAAACTGTAAAAGGTACACTATACTTTCACAAAGCAGAAGTCCATACATTCCCTGAAATGTGTGGAGCTTTCTCCTGAAGTCAGGATGCCTACTTTGTGATTATTCTCCTGGGGGCTGAGAGAAAGGACTATCATCACTATTGTACCCTATTGTCAATCCAGTGGTAAGTTACATTGACTCCTAATCTGCGTTATTTTTTTTGCTAGCTATAATATAGGATTCTTTATGTCATGTGCTGTTCTACGTAATCCACTAGTACTTCTTTTTGCTTCATCCTGTCTAGTAGGTAACTGTAAATTAGGTCTTTTATCTGCTAATATCCTTTCTACTCAGTAAATAACTTATTTTATAATAGACCTGATTAGGCATCCTTAAGAACTTGCAAAACAGAGTGATTTAGGTACAGGGATTTAGAGTTGCTGCCAAAAATCTGATCCTAAGGCAGGGCTTATCTAAAGCTCTCACACAATGCATAACAATCATTCAGGTGTTCATCGGTGTGGTTTCCCCAGTTAACACCTGGCAAGCTGAAGTCGCCTGTCAGGACAAGGACAGTTGATTTACAGGCGTCTGTTAGTTCCTAGAAGAGTAATTCACTGGATTATCATGATGGCTAGGAGGTGTACAGTAGATTCTCACTCTGACATCCACATTATTTGTTTGTCCCCTAATCCTTTGCCAAAGGCTCTCAGCTGGGCCAGTGACAACTACAAGATCCATACATCCCAGTCCTCCATTACGTACAATGTCACCCACCTTCACCACTTACCTATCCCTCCTAAAGATCCTGTAACCATCCAACATGGCACAACACTCACAGGGCTCATCAAGCTGGCATTCACTTATGCCCGTGATGGGACTGGACCAAGGCTTTGATCTCTTTTTGCTCACTCTTTATGCTGGATATATTGTGTAGAAGCATTTCACGTGCGGTTCATTGTAGTTACACCTCCTGGAGCAGACTGAAGGATGCCTCTAGCACTCAGTTCCTCAAGTTTTGGCATGCCATCCCATTCCTTACCACTGGCCAGCCTGGTTTTGTGCCTTTCCTGCTTCAAGACTTGTTTAAAATTCTACCAATTAGTGCTGATAGTTCCTGTGTTGGAACTCATTTACCTCTCTGCGAAAGGTGCAACCCATCAGATGTTGGTAGACCAGATGTTAAAAACACCATCCCACAGTCAAAAAGCTCATCTTCCCAGTTACATTAGACTCCTACCCATGTGTTGGACTGATCACTCTGCCTATTCCTTTTGTTATTCTTTCTTGCTACTGAAATGACCACGAAAAACACAACCTGTGTTCCTGATCCTTGAACCAATCATCCAAGGTGATGATTTAACACTGAACTTTTATTCTTTTAAAAAAGAAACGAAATTATTTTGAACTTTCCTACTTACAGATAGCAAGTTTCTTACTAAAAAAGGGTTCTTTTTGACTTATATTCCTCTGACACTTACAGAGATTTCTTTTGTGAACAGTAGTATTTTGTGTGCTTAATGATAGTCATTAGCTTGTAGAATATAATATTCACTGTGTTCGGGTCAAACAACAGTTAGCATACATGATGGTAGGCTACTAGTTTGTGAGGAAATTATTAAATCTCTGTCTTTTCTGTAGTATGCAGGTGTGCTGTTCATGGCTGGAATATTGCAAGGCTTAATAAATTGCTCTTGAGATGCCCTGGCAGAAAAGGTTCTAAAAAGTACTGTAGTCTGAATAAATATTTTGAATCTAGTTTTGTAATCCTCTGGAAAACAATGATATTATTACAGCTGGTAAAAAGCTAGAATTCCAAGTCATTATAGCAGTCACACTTCTCAAGTTTGTTTCTCTTCTGTGCTGGAGTAAAACCAAAACTTTTAAAGAATTTTCACAAGAAAAATTGCATTGTTATAGCATTTTACGAAAAAATTACTCAGATTTTCAATCTCATCATCTCTCAGCGGAAATAACTGCCCCTACCCTGCCCCTGCCGCTTCCTCAGCATCGCTCCGAGTTTTCACTGCTCTGCAGCCCCGCTCCCCCTGCCTGCCGAGACCCTGCCGTCCCGGCTTGGTGCTCCTCAGAGCCCTGCTGGGGCACCGGGACCGGCTGCCCCAGGGCCGTGAGGCGAAGCCGCTCCTCCCTCCCTTCCCGGCCGGGCCGAGCCGCCATCACCGCGCGCTGCCCAGCCCGCGCCACAGCGCCCCCTGCAGGCGCGGAGAATCCCCGCCCCGCCCCGGGAGCAGCAGCGCCCCTGCCGGCCGTGCCCGGAACTGCAGCGCAGGGAAAGGGTCCGCGGCCGAGCAGGCCGGGACAGGGCCCGGGGCCTGTTTGGTGTCGGTGCCGCAGCCGTGGGTGCTTGTTTGCTTTATCTTACACGCCAGTAAAGAAATGTTATTCCTGTCCTCATCTCTTCGCCTGAAACCCCCTTAATTTCAAAATTCTAATAATTCAGAGGAAGGGGGTTTATATTTTCCATTCCAAGGGAGGCTCCTGCCTTCCTTAGCAGACACCTGGCTTTAAAACCAAGACAATCATGAAAGTGTTGGTTTCTGTAGATGAAAACGTGAAGGTATATAGGTGTAGAGATTCTCATATGAATATAGATATGTAGTTTTTTTAATTTTTGCAGAAAACCAGGAGAGGCGTGGAACTGTTTTTTTACCTCTTTATTGATAGGTGACTCTGAGAAGTGTGACATATTTTGTTTCTTAAAAATTGCAGCCACAACCCTAAGTTAATACCACCTTGTAAACAGAATCAACAGGTTTTTTTCCATGAGTTTCAATATACTGTCCCAGAGACCAAGCTACTGCCCGTGTAGCTTACGCTCAGAAGTGACTGCCAAAGTGATTCTGTGTCTCCTTATCTGTTTCCCAAACCCCAAAACTAACTAGGGCTTGGCTGGAGATTCAAGCTGATGTTTGAACTGTAGCCATACACCTCTAGTCTTCTTCACTGGTCTCACAGGCAGAAGTATACCAATCCTTGTCAGGTTTACATCTTCCTGGGGATTCCTGAAAAAGTAAGAATCAAAAAGGACTGTATTTTCCCATCTCTCTTTCTTACACAGAAGAGCAGAGGAGGAACATATTGGTAAATCCTGCCCTCAGGAAATTATTTCTCCAAATAATGAAGTCAACACACTTTTCTGAAAAAAGGTCTGGAATTCCCTGTAAGCTACTCTTGTACCTTAAAAAGGATGAATAATTCAGCTTATGGTCAGGCTTAAACTCATGGATTGAGTTTAAGAACAATTTACTGGAAGGAGCAATGAGAAAAGAAAATGAGCAGTAACAGCAACAATATTAATAGGAAAAATGTACAAAGAGAGGGTGATTTATGTGTAAAATTCTCACAAAGTCCAAGACAATGAAACATCTGCCCGTGAAACATCTGCTGTCCTCCATCTGGAAAGCATGCCCTTCTTCCCAGAAGCTGGAGGGCCCCCTAGCCCCACTGCCAGCAATGATGTGAGGTGGCATAGAACAACCTTCTGGTTATGACAGGGCTCCACTCCCTCATGGTGTGAGAGTCTGTCCAAATTTTCCCTCATCTGCCTCACGATCGTCCTTGGGAGCCCACTGAAGAGAAGACCCCCCCTGTATCTAGGATATCTGGCTCTGAAGGAGAAAAGTCACATGCCACAGGCCCCGAGACCTGAAAGCTCAGTGTTAAGCTATTGTTTTCACAAGTGTGTTTGCTGTATGCTAAGAAGGGGCACCATGCCCCGTTTGCAACAACAGCAGCTCTGGAAGCTGTCCCACCTCTCGGCCTGGCTGGACTTCTCCTGAGTTTCGGGTGGTCTCCCACAGAAGACCCTCACCTGTTTTACAACCACCGTGACAGACAGACTGAGATGTAAGAAGCTTCTCCACCAAGGACTGAAACACGAAACTCCTGAAAGGCCCCTCTGCTCCTTCCAAGGACTGGGACTGAAACATCCAGCCCGGGGCAGGTGTGTGGGGAGGCAAGCTGACCGAAGCGAGATGTTTGCCTGCAGGTTGTGACCACTGGAGCAAGAAAACAATGGCTCTCGCTTACTGCTGAGAACACAGACTACCTGTTACATCTATCAAGCTCATTTACTGCTGAGAACATAGACTACCTGTTACATTTGTTCGCTATTGTATCTGTTTCCCCCCCCTCACAATTTTCAGTAATAAAAACCCCTGAGTTAGCTAGAGCCTTTGAGATCTCCCCAGCATAGCAGGCGGACCCTCGGCTGGACTGGACCAAAGGACTTCGTCTCTGCGTTGGTAGCTATATCCCCTGTCTCTCTCTCCTCTCTCTTTCTCTATCTTTTTCTCTCCCTTAATCCCTCTATCGCATTTTTGCTGCGGTTATTTCAATAAAACTGCATTTGATTTGATCATCACTGCAAACCCCCTTGTACTGTGTTGGTTTTTGCACTCTGAGATCATTCCTATGAACCATCAGGTCATCTGTCCACTAGGACGGACCCTGACACATGGCTATGGCAGAAATTAACTCCATCATGGCTAGGACTAGGACATTATCCATCCTGTATTCTATACCATTTACATCATGTCCAGATCCTGCACCCTCCAACTATAGGCACATACATTTATGTAAATATACACCAAGTCAGAGATAATTCACCCTTTTGTTGCCAGTCCAGCTCTTCCGAGACATTTCAATCTTGGCAGCTCAATCCAACTGTCCATTGTTGGAACGTTCTTCAGCAGCCCAACTCTTGGGTACATGTGCATCTCATGATGGACAACTACAGCCAACTTCCCCACCCATTTATATTGTAATCCCTCTCTTTCATGTGATACAGAACAAGAATGGTTTCATAATTTTATTTGCATTTAAAACATATTCCTTTAGACATCTTTTTTTTTTCTTTCTCAGTAGTTTCTAGTAATGTCCTGGGGTGACGTTATGATGCTTGTATATCCCCATTCATCTGTTCTGTGCCTTTAAGACCGGCTCTGAAGAGTGGAAGTTTTGTTTGGGTTTCTCTTATCAGGAACACAGAGGAAAGCGGTACATAAGGCTGTTTTTTCACTTCCAGCTTCAGCTTGCTGCTTTTGCTTGCTCTCTTTTTCTGCTCTTGCTTCTGCTCTGCTTTCTGCCTCTGCGTATTAGCTAGTTCTAGCTAAACAGTCCACATTGCTTCCTGGACTGTTTCTCCTCTCCTGTTTCTGTGACCACCTCGAACCTGCTCCGGACTGGGACCTGGGAACACCAAAGGTTCTGCTGCAGCAGCTGCCCCAGCGCCGGAGGGACTGAGAACAGAGCAACCACTCCCGAAAGAGACTTTCTGATTTTGTCATCTTTCTCAGAGCGGTGTCATCGGGTATTGTTCATTTTGTGTGCTGGAGGGTGCGGGGCCAGTCAAATAAACAGGTTCTTTCCACCTCTCTCCGAGGAATTTTTTCCAGAACAGGTGGGGGGAGGGGCCGTGTGGGTTTTGCTTTCTGGAGGGGCCCTCCTTTGCAGATTCTTTAGCAAATTTGCCCTAAACCAGGACAAGTAAGAATTTCTTTTAGTCGCCTTCTCTGCCCATTCCTTTTTGAAAAGCATTATGGGTTACTTTGACTTAAATGGGTTAAAAGTTCAATGTTCTTGATAAATATGCTACTTGGTATGTAAAGGTTACATTGTTTTTAGTAAACCATCCATAAGTTCATTGAATGCTGAGAAAAACACACTCCTGCACACATTAAAGAAAAAATAATCCACTAATTTATGCATAATCTTCCTTTATTTAATGAATAGTAGTCTAACTAATCTTTACTAATTAGTATTTTCATCTGTGCCACTTATTTCATTTGCAGTCTTAAATGTGAATTTATGGAGGTTCTTATGGCTGTTCTTAACATTATCTATTCCTCTTAATTCTGTTCAACATTTGATTTCTTTGTAAGTTACTGATGATTTCCAGAAATGACATGTCCATATGTTTTTTTCAAACTTCTAATGTGCACATTAAAATGGAAAGGTGTTAATTTTGGAGGCCAAAGACAGAACAAATCAACAGCCAACAGAGGTCAAAGAAACCTCTGGCTAATCAGGCTTTCATAACTGCAGTTTACAGAAGAGGCTGCTTGTGTGTTTTGGGTTTTTTTCCTAATTATATTTGAAAATCAGCATGATTCAGCTCTACTGGATAATAACAGATAGACAAAACAAAATTATTTTTATCTCGCTATGCTCACAGGCAGTGTTATACTTCTTGTTATTTTTTAAACTTGAGATAAACTGACCTTTCACAATCCTTGTTAGTCTTGTTTCGAATCCATAAAACAATGTTGTATAAATGATACTTTAGGAAAAGGTATTTAATACACAATCTTTAAAAATAACATTTAAACATGTATCTCTTAATATTAGTTAAATTATTTTTGCTTCACACCTGCCTCCTTTAAACAGATGAAAGTGGAGTGCTTGTGTTGCCTGCTGGAAATCAATATTAATACAGATGGTAAGTAAATAAGCATCTCATCTTCCCCATGCCAGATGTTCAATAACTGGAGAACTGAATAATGGATAGTAACACATCCTAATGTCTTTATTATTCCATGTATCTTTTTTACAATGCAAAAGAGGTAATCTGAGACTTTTGTAGGTTTTTCAGTTCTTGCTATGCACTAACAAGGAGCTGTCTGAAAAGGCTGCAATGTGAAAGAGAGGCCTGGAAGCAATAACAGAGTGTGATACCACATGCAATAGAAATTCACTTTGACAATGGCTGGGATACGGTTACTATCTTCATTATCACTCAGAATTAAAGTTACACTTACAAAAGGATATGAGGTGAGTTTGATTTAACAGTAACCAAGATAGCTTGTTTCTCATGAACTCCAAACCTTTGAAAGAAGAGGATGGAAAAAACAGTGAGATGGTCACCATATTGTCAACACCCCAGTTAACAGCTTTATTGCCTGAAAACAAATGCACTGACATTTTAGATATCTTTAAAGGGAACAGTAACAGGATAATTTTCTTCAGAATGCATAAATGACTGTATTGCTCACTAGGTCTTCAAGGTTAAAACCAAAATTAAAACGCTAAAACCATTTTTTTAATCCCTTCAGAAACTTCACAGCGAAAACTAGAATAATGCCTGTGGAAAATGGAATCTCAATTCTGAAGGAACTACAATGCAATGTTACAGTAATCAAAGAGGGGAGGGAGTTTAGTGTGAAAGCAGTTAGCAGACAGAAACGCAGTGAAGATATCCAGCTTTGCCATGGCAGACTAGCTGTCCATCACTATTTGATGACTTTGCACTGCTTCTTGTCCTTGATTTTCCACTCAAGTAACAAAAGTGTTCCTGTTTTTCAGCAGTAGAAAACCAGCTATTTAGCATATCCTAGAGTAAGCATTTTGCATATTTTTAAAGATTCCTATTTAGAAACAATAGACTCTTCGAATTTCTGGTGGGAGGCTAAGAGAGACAAGAAAATTAAACATGTTTTAGTGGAACTGTTATATCAAGTATTACTATATTACACCTGGCATCTGTTTGTCTCTTTTGTTTCTCTTTTCCAGTCTCCTTGCCAAGTGACTGCTAATAAATAGATTTAACCTGAGCCATCTGTTGTTTCACTATAGACCTATGTGCTGTGGCCTCCTGTTTACTATAGCATTACATTTAATCAATTTTTTTGCCAATGACATTTTAAAACATATGCACATACAGGTTAACCAGACAACCACTGTAAAGAAGCACAGAGAACCTTCTCAAGCATACATTATACTACACTGTCTTCCATTAACAAGATCCACTTAGTCCTGGAGTGCACTTGGAGTGCATCTTAGTTGTATTTGTTTGAGGTTTGCTATTTATTAATGCACTGTACTGGAAAGGGAAGGAGAATCCCCATATGGTATATTGTATACCTGTATATTGTATACTTAATCAGGCAATATACCTGATTAAGTAACTGAAAGATTGATCATTATCTGTTAACTCTTTGATTCTTTTCCATTACTAGATCTCTTTCTTGCCTTGCAGCATTTTTCTTTGCAAGGGGCAAAGTACTGCTGTCACTTCAGTTCCTGATAAAATAATTCTGACTTTCACAAGAAGAGGAACTGGTAGCACTGCAGTTTCTGTTGCTGAGCAGAGCAGTAGATTGTAACTCTAGCACCTTTCTGTCCTCATCATAGGAGCAGAAATGCAGCTGATTTCAAAGGTCTATCAAAGGTGGTGTGCAAGCACTGAAAATGGATCTATCTTGCTGTCATATACACAGAGATTAGGCACAAATGAGTAAATACTCGGGAACTCTTTTTTTTTTCTTTCTTTCTTTTCCAAAGATTTTTAGAGCTATGCCTATCTGCATCATGAGACAGCTGTGTTCCTGTCTGGTAAAAAGATTAAACACTTAAGATAAACCATTTGGGCAAGGTATTGCCATTATAGCATTAAAAACTTTAAAATAATTTTAGTGTGGTCAATGACTTCAAGTCTGGGTTTCTAGGGAGTGCTCAAATAGTTGGGTTCTTTTCTCTCTGTAAAAGTAAAGATGGCCTGGGTTGAAGAAGTTCTAAATATGTGGAGGTATATTATGAGTGAACAGAAAAAGAGCTGCAAGTGCTATGTGATATTAAACAGTGAAAAGCAAGAGATGAAGTTGCAAACACTGTTTTCCTCACCTTTTTAATGAAAATCCTTTGAAGAAGTGATGCTTCTTAATCCCTGCTCATTTCAAGGTTCAAAACTGACCATAAAGAGATTTGGCAAAGAATCTTTAAAGCAGGTGGCCAGAATGAGTAATACCCTTATGCAACAGCAGATTTTTCTGTGGTGTTTCTGAGCTCGTGGAAGCAGAGAGGTTAGCAAATCCTAATCTCTAATTGTAAATAATTTGTTTCTTCATGCACAATGTAAATTTCTCTTAAAGATTTTGTTGCTCATCAGATGTTCTTCAAAACAATACTTCCAAAGATAATGATATCAATTCAATGTGTGAGTTGTACTTTCAGCACAAAAAATAAAAATGTAAATTGATACTTCAAGATGCCTTAAAAATATAGTTACATCATTAAGTATTGGTTTAAATCAAAAATTTCACATATTGACTTTTCCTGTTTACAGTTTTTTTTTCAACATCACAGTTTCTTAGTATTTAAATTCAATTAGAAGTGATGTAAAAACTTCATCTATCTCTCCATTTCTTGTTCTTTCGTTTGATACTGCATAATGAATCATTGAATTGTTAAAGTTGGAAAAGACCTCTAAGACCATTAAGTTCAACTGCCAACTCAGCAATACTACCACATTCACTGCTAAACTATGTCTAGACATCTTTTAAACACTTCTAGGTATGGTAACTCAGCACTTCCATGAGCAGTCTGTTACAATGCTTGACAACATTTTCTCAATATTCAATCTAAACCTCCATTGGTTTAACTTGAGGTAATTTCCTTTTGTTCTGGGAAAAGACAGTAACCCTGTTCCAGATTACAATGCAAGATGTATTCTATTACCACCTGTATGGCAGATTGTCTTTTGTCGAGAGAGCAGTTTGCCTTATCTCTCTCTCTGAGTGACCAGATTCACACCTCCCTCGAGAGGGGACATCTGCTGATAACAGGTATTGAATGTCCCTGCATGGCTGATAAGAACTATAACATCCCATTGTGAGATGCTGTGCCCAGTGGGAGGAGCCAAGCATTCCTACCCAGATATAATCCAAAGGTTTTTGAGACACCAGCCTGGCTTTCTCCACTGGATTCCTCAGAGGAACGGCAGCTGCCTCTTCTTCCGCTGGATCTTTAGAGGAAGAATTCATCCTTCTCTACAGAACCCCCTGCTCCAACAGAAACACACCTGACACTTCAGGAGGACTGCAGCCACATTTCCAATTGGACTGCCACCAACACCCCACAGGGTGTCAGGTTGGGTTCTGACTCTGTCAGGGTTGTTCTAGTGTACCGCATTGCTTATTTTATCCTTTTTAATTTTTCCTTCCCTACTAAAGAACTATTATTTCCTGCTCCCATATTCTTGCCTGAGAGCCCCTTGATTTAAAATTTATAGCAATTCAGAGGAGTGGGGAGGGTTTACATCTCCATTTCAGTAGAGGCTCCTGCCTTCCTTAGCAGACTCCTGTCTTTCCAAACCAAGACAAACCCCCACCTGACTACACCCTCCTTTCCGGCAGTTGTAGAGAATTTAAACATTTAATTTAATATCTTTCCAGATCACAGAATGTTCTGAGTTGGAGGGATAAGGTCTCCCCTGAAACTCCTTTCTCCAGGCTAAAACAACTCCAGCTCCCCCAGCTGCTCTTCCTCACAGGATTTGTGCTCCAGACCCTTCACTAGCCTTGTTGCCCTTCCTTGGAGTCACTCCAGCTTCTCAATGACCTTCCTGAAGTGATGGGTCCAGAACTGGACACAGCATTCAAGGTGTGGCCTCACCAGTGCCGAGTACAGGGGGAAAGCCCCTTCTCTGGTCCTGCTGGCCACACTCTTGCTGATACAAGCCAAGATCCAGTGGCCTTCTTGGCCTCCTGGGCACAGCTGGATCATGTTCAGCCACTGCTGATCAGCAGCTCCAGATCCTTTTCCACCGGGCACTGTCCAGCCCCTCTGCCCCAGGCCTGTAGCACTGCCTGGGGGTGTTGTGACCCCAAGGCAGGAGCCCGCACTTCCACTTGTAGAACCTCAAACATCTGACCTTAGCCCATCAATCCAGCCTGTCCAGGTCCCTCTGCAGAGCCTTCCTGCCCTTCAGCAGATGAACATTCCCACCCAACTTGGTGTCACTTGTAAACTTGCTGAGGGTACACTCAATCCTCTCACCCATGTTGTTGATGAAGACACTAAACAGGGTTCGCCCAAGACTGAGTCTTGGGGAAAACTAGGACTCAGGAAGTAACCTTTTATTTATTTACTGCTTGATTAATATATTTTACTAGTAAATGGCAACTTTACAAGGCTCAAAATACTGCACAAGTTTAAAAGGTGAAACCTTACAATCTTTAAATTTTAAAAATATGTAAAAAAGTTTAGCCAAGAGCAATCAAGACTGCATCAGGTAAAAAAAGAAAAAGAAAAAAAAACTGAAATGCAGACTTTTTTTTTCTGTTTTAATACTGATATGGGTAACAATTTTGTTGGTGTTCAAATGTCATGATAATTTTCTCTGTTTTCCTTTATTTAAAATGAAAAAACCCTAATACCTGCAATGAAAACTAACAATATGCAAGGTTGCTACAACAGCTATATTGGCTGATGCCCAAGGACCTCAAGAATAGACAGGAATTAAAGCATAGATGGCAGGATACCTACAAAGATGAACGAGGAACTCATTAACAGAACTTGGACATAGGGAAGAATTCAATAGAATGGAGACACTGCCCAAATGTGCAGGAATGAAATTAGGAAAGCCAAAATCCACCTGTTCCTTGGCTTTGGAACTAAGGCTTCCTTCAGGAAAACCAGGACCGGAAACCTGTGGGAATATTGGAAGCGAGGAAGACTTCCAGTATTGCAGAGGATCATCTTAGGGGGTGTTTGAACACAGCAGACACATGCAAATCCATGGGGCCTGGTGGTTGCACCCACAACTGTGGTGAGAGCTGGCAGATGTCATTATGACACCACTCTCCATTCCCTTTTAGAGGGTGTGGCAAGTGGGAGAGATTGTTGGGCACTGGAAAAGAGAAAGTGTCATTCCTGTCTTAAAAAAGGGCAAAATGGAGGACCAAGGGCACTAGAGGACTCTCAGCCTCACCTCAGTCCTTGGAAATCTGACGGAGAACATAATCCTAGAAGTAATCTCTGTGTATATGAAGGACAAGAAGCTGACTTGGAGTAGTCAGCATGACTACTTGAAGTAGTCAGTTCACAATTTATGAAGGGGAACCATGTGTGACCAGCCTGATGACCTTCTAAAGCTAAATGACTAGCTCAGTGGGTGAGGAAGGAGCAAAGATTAGGGAGCAGTCTTCTCAGTGGCACACAGCAAAAGGACAATGGGCATATATTTAAATACAAGAAGTTCCTTTTGAGCAAAAGAAAATGCAGCCTTCTTTTTTTTTTTTTTTTTTTTTTTTTTTTTTTTTTTTCCAGTAAGGGAAGGGTGATCAACACTAGAAGAGGTTTTGAGAAATATTGTAGCATTTGCATCCCTGGCTTCATTCAAATCTCAACTGGACAGAAGTGTTGGGCAATCTGCTCTAGCAGTCCAGCTCCCCTCTTTCAGCAGGGGATTAGGCAGCACAGTCTGCTGAGCTGCCTGACAGCCCCCCAGCTATGCTGTGATACTGTGTTTATTAAAGATATATATAACATGACCTGCACTAAGACCAATGCAAGAAGAAACAACATGAAGGTATGGTGTTGGAAGTGCCTTGTGGTATGGAATGGAAATACCTGTTTGCAGACCAGATCCTCTATTGATGGCAATATGTGGCCTCCCTGGGAGACTTTCAGAGATGGATCTGAAATAGATTGGAGCACTGGGTAATTACCAGTGGCATGAAATTAAACAAGAACAAATCCAGATTCTGCCCCTGGCATGCAGTAAGGCTGGGCACGGGTATAAGCTGGGAGAGGAGTGTGTGTGGAGCAGCCTGCCAAAGGGCTCTGGGTGCTGGTGGGCAGCAGCTCAGGGTGAGCCAGCAGTGTGTGCCCGGGCAGCCAGGAGGGCAAACCCCATCCCGGGGGGCAGCAGACACAGCATCACCAGCCAGCCAAAAAAAAGGCTGGAAGGCATGTCCTGTGAGGAGCAGCTGGGGGCTCTGGGTTTGGAGAGACGAGGCTGAGGGGTGGCCTCATTGATTTGTGCAGCTTCCTAACATGGGCATGTGGACAGGGAGATGCTGACCTCTTCTGCCTGGGATCTGGCGACAAGATGCATGGGAAGCCATGTCAGAGTAGGTTCAGGTTCAGAATAGTTAGTCTGGACATTAGAAAATGTTTATTTACGGAGAAGATAGGCATACATTGAAACAGGCTCTTAAAGAGATGGTTGATGCCCCAAAACTCAGTATTTAGGAGACATTTGGGCAATGTCCTTATACAATATGTTTTAATTGTTAGTCAGCCCTGAAGTGGTCAGGCAAGGGGACTAGATGATAGCTGTAGGTCTCTTCCAACATAAATATTCTATTGTATTTTATTGGCAGATTTTGGTTCCTGTAAAATTAGCAAATCAAATACTGTAAGATAGCTGATGATCTGTGCCTTTAAATTTCAAACTAAAGTGGATTTCCCAGCTCAAGCATGAATCTTGGAAGTTGTGTCAGCAAGACTGATGTGTTCTGAGTTTACTCATTTGCTGTGGTCCTGAGGACCTGACAAAAAGACACCTGATAGGAAATCTTTCTTTTTTTTGAAGACAAGTCAAACACACCCATATTTAGCTTTGTTTTGATGTCTTTCTCCCATCCTATAATGCCCAAATCATGCCAGCTGAAGAACAATCTGAAAATAACAATAACTATAAACTGCTTTCTGGCTTCTAGCTTCAAAATAGCACCACAACAGATGCTATGCAAGGCAAGCTTTTTTTCACCAGCTTTGGAGTGGGAATTTCATAATTTCTTGCTTACATAAATGCTAAGCTTCTAAAGAAAAGCATTGTTCTTGTGGTCACTCAAGTATTTCAGAGTAACAGAGCTCAGTTCAGAAGGCCAGTACTTGGCCATCTGAAGTGCCCAAACTAGAAATGGCTACTGAGCTGGTTTCCACCATACCCTGGCACCGTCCAAATAAATTACTTAAATGAAAGCCAGGAAAGCAAGAGAGCCCATGAAAATGTAGAAGAAAAAAGTAATTTTGGTTCCCTTTTTCTGAAGATGTGCTCTTTTAAGTATTAATAATCAGCATTTAAACTACTACTAAACCTGAAGATCTATTTCTAAATCTGTATGCATTTGAGTGCATACAGATTTACTGAGCCAAAGACTGCTCCCAAAATATCACTGCCCTCAAAATATCGGACACCCCTATTTGGGCAATTTCTACCTTCTTTTGAAGCATCCAGCGCAGTGAGGATATAGCACATCTGGCAACTTTGAGGGCAAGGTGATTTGTTGCACTCACAAATGTTTATGTGCAAAAGAAGTGGCTAGATTAAGCACTCTGTGATGGGATGTAGATCTTCCCCTCCATATGTGTGCTGGATCTGGTACAGCCTGTCAGGAGCCGAACTTGTGGGTGGCTGTCTGATGGGAAAAACTGAGGCAGTCTTATTTGATAAGTTCTAATGACAAACATACCTTTTAGAAGTAGCAAGCCATCTTCTCTAGAGATATTGGCTGGCCACTCAAGGAGTTGTCCTGCACAGGGGTGGAAAGTGGAGTGACGTGAGAGTGAGTCAGTGAAGGGATATTTCTGAATCTCAGTGAGAAAAACCCAACATAATAAGGCATCTACTTTAATAAAACAGAATAAGAAGAGGATTATAGGTAGTGAAAAACACCTTACATCCCCTTGGGTGCTGGGCACCCCACGTTTGTGCAGCATCAGGCAGGGTCCTGTGGGTTTTGCCATGGCTAGAGCAGATCCTATCCATGCGGAGAAACTCTCCTTTTCTGTCATTCACAGTGCTGTATAACTTCCTTACATGTAAACAATTTTGGTAATAATGATAAAATTATTGAGCTGCATTACGGATTCTGTCTACCCTGCTGCTATCAAGCTCTCCCTGTGGGTAAGTGATTATTGATATGATGGAAAAATTCTTAATTTTTTTATTCCAAGGCTATACCTCAACACTGTTAGACACTCTGAAGCACAATGTCATGTCCCAAGGCAGAAAAAGGGGGAGTGTTGTTGTAAATAACCAAGATGTAATTGCTAAACATTGTCAGCAATAAATATATGGTTTTTCTACTTCGGGTAAATTCTAATTAATTTCTAATAATGATTTATGCTGAAAGACCTCTGTGTCAACTTTCAAATTTTCATCTCTCTTACAGGTAATATATTTGTAATATATTTGGGGTAATATCTTATAGCTAAAAGAAATGAAAATCAAGCTGGCTGGGAATTTTGTGCTTGAATTTGTGAGATTTAAAGAGAGTTCTTATTATATAGCAGGAAAAAATTACATACTATGTAAAAGACAATAATTTTTAATTCAGACAGACGCAGTAATAGTAATGACATAAGAATCTTGTGATTAAATTACAAATCCTGCAGCTAAAGGAGAGGAGTTGTATTAGTCATCTTCCAAATCAATCTTTTATACAAAAAATATCTGGGAACAATCAATGTCAAAATTATATATAGTTAGTTATAGCTGAAACGTAGTGCTGCAACTTTGGATTTCTGAAGGTTCTGAGTTTTTTGTTTTTTGTTTTTTTTTAAGGCCACGAACTGTAATCCTGACAGTCCCGACAATCCCCACACTAAGGGTGATTTGCCAGGACACCATAGGCATGTCCTATGAGTGAAGGTAGGGATGGAGAAGGCTGGCTGCTCTCTATAGGCAAAGAGGGTCAAGGGTCCTTGTGAAGAGTAGGGATGAGAGGAAGAATATAACTTACATGGATATGGTCCAGTGAGGTACTGCATGGCCTCATTTTTCAGCTGCTTCACAGGAGCCACTTTAACCTTGCATCAGGCCACTCTCTGCTGGGCACAGCAAATTTACTAGGTCACTCATGCCATGGAGGAGTGGTTAGGATAGTTCACTAGAATGTTACTAGATTTCCTGCCAGGTTTTTGGGCAAGAAATATGTAGTCTGTGGCTGAACTGACACATCACAACTTTTCTTGCACTTCTGCAGTGATTGAAGGACACAGACCATGCTATGCAAGCAAACTCACTTTATTCCACTAATCACCAGTATTTATAGTTCTTTAACTTACATACAAAATTTTCCACTTGGATCCCTTTGCCCCTGTTCCCTTAGCAAAACAATCTTTATGGTTATCAAGTCATGGTTACATTCTTTTGCCATCACTGTCCTACTTATATCTTCTCTTCTCAGAGCAGTCTGAGTCACCAGACATGACGTCTTCATTTCTTGTTCTTGCCTCGAGCTTATCTCTCCCATGGCTTCCACTGTGCCAGGGCCAGGAGGTCAGCATCTCTACCCAACTCAGCTCTTCTGTAGCTGTCTGATCTTCCACACTCCTCTTAATTCCTAGTGGTCCCATTCTGTGAAAGAATCTGTTTCCTTCTTGCACAAGGAAAATTGTCATATTTGTGATAGTTAAAAGAAACATGATGACATCCCCTTCTTTCTCCCTTCACACACTCCTTCTGTGAGCATGCCCCCCTCCCTGGGTCGAAGAGTGGGCTCTCACCCTTGAACAGTCTCCCAGTCTCCACTCAGTTGCTGTGACTGTGCTGGTGTTCATCCTCCACCCTACCCTCAGTGTCCTCTTCTCCCATGACAGGCTGTAACTCCGAGATGAGCTCTTGCTCTTTGGTATTCCCCACTGCATCCTGCCCTCCTGTCACCAAGAGCTCCTGATGATGACCCTGTTTTCCACAGATATGTGTGATCTTGGCCCTCCCTTTTCTCACCTCAGAAGAAATAGCCCAGCAGGATTAGAGGTCATCACTGAGGACAACTAATACTCCAGCCTTCTCTCCATGGGATACCTGCTGTAGTGTCACTCTGGATCATTTTTATAACAGAATCACATGGCATCTCCTCATAGTCATTATCTTAAAAAGCTCAGTCCTAGGAATCTGTAAAGCCGCTATCAGTTTTCCCATGCTTAACTGAAAGAGCCACAAGGGGATACCAGGGTCTTCTTGATAATCAGCAAAAGCCTTCCCAGGCTCTTTGGAGAAGAAAGGGTCTGAACTGCCAAAGGTTGCTGAGCTACACCACATAACCTCCTTTGTAAAAATTGGCTTTGAGGTCAGAGACAGAAAGAGAAAACCTGGAGAAATATATACCCTAGAAACTCCTTCAAGACCCAGCTGGTAACATTTCTTGAGTTGTGTTTCACTGCACTTGGTTGCCATTCTATCATTACCATTTATTTTTGTACCAGTGAAATAAGGTAGGCTGCATACAAAACTGCCTTGCTAGAATTAATTTCCCTCATTTTTCCTGTATTACAGTCTGCCTACAGATTGTACAGAAGGATTATATGGTAACCATAACATAATAGTAGTTAAAAATATTGAGAGTTAGTAAACTTACAAAGTCCTTGAAAATGCTCTTTGCTAGAATTTTCAGAACTTTCCTAAATACTGTGACCTATACAACAAGAATCCCACTTAAAAGATAGCCAACAGTGATTCAGAAAAAAACTTCAACAAGAAGCAGATTCCCTATTCCAAAATTATTAATTAATCAATTAATTAATTCACTGCTAAAGCACTAAAAGACTCTTTCAAAAGCTGCTATAGCTCCTATCCAAACTCAATATGAGAAATCATGAAATTCTGCTTTAGTTTTACCAGAAGAGTAAGTTAGTAAGCCTTAAATTATTTCAGTGAGCCATGAGGAACAGCCTTCTGCTAAAAATTTTAAACATTTTAGAAGAAAATACTTCTCTTCCTTTTTCACAGATTACATAAAATCCAGGATATGACTTGGATGTGTTAGAAGTCTAAACAGCTACTAAATAGTTTATCATTGCAATTTACTTATATAACTTCTATGTCTACAAGAAATATGAAACAAATCTAGACTTCATAATATGGGAACAGGAACATTATGCTTCCTGGCAAGAGTGCATGAAAATAAGAACATGCTGCCAATGTACAAAAATTACCTCTGCAGGTAATTTTTGTCTTCCATTATAAATAAGAGAGATTAAAAGTTTATGAATGATTGCACCTTCAGATCACATGCACCTACTGTGATTAGAATGTGCAATAAAAATATTAATTCTTTTAAATTAATACACTTGGGTGAACATACTGTATATAGGTAATTACTAAGGTATTTACTTAAAAATCACTGATTGCCTTCAACACTTTCCTATTTTTAATAGTAGCCTGACTGTCAGGCCAATCAATACTAATGAATAATCAATACCTTGAGAGTGTGAGAACTCACTTGGCTGTTAGCTTTTGGTAGTAAATGCCACACTCAGTTGGGCTTGAAACACCAGTTATGTACATAAATACAGACAAACTGATGCTGATACATCATGTCCTTGGGGACCATTCCTTCAGGTCAGAAGGAGTTTCCAAAGCATTGTTTTCTTCTCTTCAAGCCCTGACATCATTACATTCTAATGCCAGATGGTCAAACACCTAACAGACCTTCGACCCACACTCTAGCTCTTATATTTAATCTTTTCAGTGGTCATGGCAGAACCCTCGGTTCAAATAAATTAATTTCCTTTATGAGCAGACCCAGCACCTTCAGCCTGGAAAGCATCATCATCAGGTTACAAAAGTCATCCCACCAGTAGCTTGGTTAAATTTAATTAAGCCTGGATCTCATGTTTCTGGTCTTGATTTCCTCGGACTCACATTCAGTTGGATGGACACATAATAAGATTAAACATTATGCAGCTACTAGCTTTGCATTAAGCTGAAGTTGCAAAACACAATTTTTTAGTAAGTACTGTTCTCAGAAAAATAACATGAGGGTTTTGATTGTAGTCTAGATGAAAACTAGTCAATTACTGAGAATAAGGATTAGTGGCCAAAGCAAGGCAAGATGTACAATTGCATAAGAGCATGTTATAATCCCTGAGATACACTAAAGTGCACTTCAGAAAATCAGAGAACTTGTAATTACAGAGATATGAGGTTTTTTTCCTTCTCTCTGCCTCATTTATCTAGAAAACAAATTGGTGTACATTTTGTTTGAGATGCTTACCTTATTTCACCCACTCCAGCTTTTTTTTTTTTAACTTTAAAACAAAATATAGAGACAGGTTAGTTCTCTCTGGTAGAGTTGAACAAGTTCTGATGTTTGTGTCAGCCTGGAAGCTGAAACAGCTAATGGTCAAAAGAAAGGCACAATCCCGAACAGCTACAATGTGGCAACCTCACAACAAAATAGTATGTTTGTCTCTTGGAGAACAAGCATTTGACCATGTACCACTGACACAATCCTTTCAAACAAAACGTTTTTTGAACAAATTACACAACCTTTGTCTTCAGGAAACTTGGAATCCGAAGACCCAGAACAAACTCTCTTTTGTATCAATTTCTTTTGTTTCATGGCAAGTACTTCTTAATACAGCAAAATTTATAATGTATCTTTGCCTTGCCCATTTGCATTCTATTTCCACCAATGCTTGCCACTGATATAGATTGCACAATTAATAATTTAGAATCCCAGAGTAGTCAATGTTCATTAGGCACTTAAATTATTGTTTTAAAACAGCTTTTGTGATACGGAGGACAAGTTTTTCTGTCATCTGGTCAATATTTATTTTAAGCATTTTAAACCATCTCAGGAATATTCGGTTCATGAGAACCTTTTTATGTTTGAATGTATTACATTTTCAACTCCAAATTTAAGATATAAATTGCATTTACATTGTTCATTCTCCACAAAGGGGAATTTGTTTTGTATGCATAGCTTTTAATATATGCCAATGAAGATGAAAATACAAGGCACATTGCGAACTAGGAGTTTTTAGACTATTTCAACCCCAGGCTGATGATCTTTCTTTCAGTAGCTGTGTTTCCCAATTATGCAGCATGTACACGTGCTCTCAAATAAAAAGGAGCAAAGTAAACTCAAATAGACCTCACTTTGGTTCTTAGGAATATAATAATGCTTCAAAAACTATTACTAGGATTTTGTTTTATAGCACAAGTAGGAAAAGGTAACTGGAGATAAGCATCATAATTGAACAGGTTAGGCACTAACTGCCTTTCCTTGTCAGATTGAAACATTGCAAAAAAACAAAACCAAGATCAAATACTAATTAGAATTAGGTTTTGATTTAAGAAAAACTAAGCATTTCCTAGAGTTAACCAAAGCACTTAACCATTTTGACATGCTTCAAATTGGGAGAATTTATGTTTCTAAATCTGTCATTTTGAAGTCACAAATCCCACTATAATTGTGAAACTATGAAGCGGCTTGTACATTTTGAATAGTTGATGTTAGCAATTTGTTTTGCAAAATAGAAAAACCTTAGTACAGCCTACTGGTCAGTTTTAGAAAACCTGTCTTGTATCATACTAACAACAAATAGTGTTCATAAGTATAAAGTATGGAAACTTGATAAGGTGTTTGATGGCCCAATCTTAAGTGATTTGTGTTGATGTACTTAAGAAATCAGACTCTCGTTTTTTTCTCTTATCACCAGGTGCTAGCTTTTTAGGTCAATGGAAACATTGAAATTATCCTCTTTCTTCTGCCTTTAACATGTTTTCTCATTGATTAAGAAGAGAAACCAAATTCAAAACTGTCTACAAGCACCTACCTGGCAGTCGCAAATAAAATGATTGATGCCTAGGCATTATTTGAGTAAATTTGAAAGCAATATTTAAACCAGCTCATTTTTTTTTAAGTTTGTTGTCTCTGTCTCTTTCAGCAGAATATATGTACACAAATTCAATCATTTGAAGACAGAATTATGCCACTCTTACTGATTTATGTCCTATTAACTCACACAGACACATAAATAAACCTTAAGATGAATGTAATTATTAGTAGTATTATTTGTTACCTGAGCACGTATTTCTAGAGCCTGAATATTCCTGCATTGCCTTGCTTCAGCGATGGGTGATCTTTCATTTATTAGGGATGGGTCATCTTTCATTTATTAGTGCCACCTCATAATATGTAATTTCAGCTTTCATTCCAAAATCTCCTTAAACTGTCATGTCTCACTAAAAAAAATGCAAATTCATACCAAATATGAAAACAAAATTAGACCAACAGTACGGTGAGGACACAGGCTAGTATTTGGCTCAAAATTTTGTAACTTTGAATGCCCTTTCAAAACACCTCAATGGAGCAGATTACTGGGGCCCTTCTTGCAAGGATGCTTTCCTCATGGGAAACTGTGGCGAGGCATACGTGGCCGAAAGGTCAGTGTCCGGCTAGCAGAGGGTTAAGGGCCGACACCCAGCTGCAATTCCCTGCCAGCACCCCTCGGTGTCGGATGGCCTTGGGCGGTGCTGGCTGCGGACAGGCTCTCACTGCTGAATAGACGAGGAAAGGAGCTGGACACTCACTGGGGGTGAAGTCAGGTCTATTGAAAGACCCAACACGCCATCCAGGGAGTGACCCCAAAAAGGGTGTGAAACAGGGTTATAAAGTGGGAGGGAGTACAAAGGAGGGGTTTACATTGAACCAATGGGGATAGGTGAAGGGACGAACTTAACATGACTGACATAAAGGGGAACCCAATAAATACAAAGCAAAGGAGGGGCTCCGGGACCACAGCCAACCACAACCCCCAGAGAGAAGAAGATTCTGGAGAGTTGGGAGGAGGGGGGGGGTGATTGACTGGGCCCAGGGAGGAGAGAAAGTCTACATATAAGGGAAGGAGAGGGAGGAGAAATTATATAACCGAAAAAACTGACAACCCCAATGATGGGAGCTGCCATGGGGACAACATAATTGGCAGGGCTAAACTGGGGGAGGGCAGAACCCTTTACATTAAACAGGGGGAAACAATACATAAAATGGGGGAGTAATACAACAAACTTAACAACATACTACAACAGGAAACAGCTCTAATGTTTAAACATGTTTCCACCCATGCCTGTGTAGGACCTCCAGTCAGCAACTATGCTCTCTTCTGGGTTTTGTCTTGTTTGGAAAACCGCCGTGGGGACGACACTGATAAAGTGTGCAGCTTGGCGTGATCTCAGAAAAGATACTATGTTAAACAGAAAATAGATGGGCTTATTGCCTGTTAGAGACTGACTGTTCAGCAATGTCTGCCTTATGTCAGGGCCTACTTCCTCCAGGGAATGACATGGTGCTTTCTGAATCTAGAGGTGCTATTATCAGCAGAAAGCACATTTCAGTTTAATTTTTTTGAGCTGATTGGGACCAGCTGTGGGTTTATTTGCTGCACTCCAATCCCTCACCCTCTGTGGAGCTGTAAGTAGCTCTGAGTATGATGTGGGTATTACTGTTCATGGCCTTGGTCCTGTGGCTACTGCAGGACTTGTGCCATACTTCCAGAGGAACCAAAGCAGTTTGTACTGCAATCCCACTATAGTCAGAGAACACATATTGATGTCTCCCTTTTCAGCTATGGAAAATCAGTCAAGGAAATTTGCAGTGGAGATAATACAAAAAAACCCCAAGACTACTGAGTCTGTTTGGGGTATAGTTAATGGTCTTGTAGCAGCTTGCACAGTGCTGGGTTCTAGATTTGTGGCCAATACAATACTGATAGCACAGCTGTGTTGGTGAGCAGTGTTTTCCCAGCACCCAGGGCTTCTCTCTTTCTCCCTCTGCCACCCCAGTGAGGGGACCGGGGGTAGGCAGGAGGTTGAGATGGGACACAAGGCAGATAAGCTGGTTTACCAAGAAGATATTCCACACCGTGTCACACCACAGGCAGCAATGAAATAAAGAGGAGAGGGTTTAGAGACATTGGCCATATTTTTCTTAAGTCTACCTGTGAGAGGTGGTGAGTGGTTTTGCAGCGCTTGTTTTGTTTCAATGTATTCCTTTCTTCTTCCACTCCTTCATTTTATGAACAATTTTTAGCTGGATCTGAAAGGTTTTTTGCCAATGCACTTCCTTTGCTCCTGCCCCATTCCACTGAGGCAGGGTGCAAGGTGAGAAAACAGCTGTGTGGTACTTAACTGCCTGCCAGGGGTAATTCATGTGATGGCAATTAATGTTTCTAGGGCTGAAGTTTCTGCTAGCTTTTGTGCTACTGTTCAGACGGAGACAAACGGACTTGGAAAGTACATTTAGGACAAAAAATGTGAAGTGTTGTGGGCATGTTGTGTTGAAGTCTGGCTCTGAGGCAAGTGCAACATGGGGCTAACACACGGCCTCACAGGCCCTCATCAGAAAGATGCGTAAGGTCTCTTTAGAGAAAGGAGGGTGCAACCAGGTCAAGAGTGGTCTCTCCTCCCAGGGAATCACTTACAGGACAAGAGGACATAGTCTTAAGCTGCATCAGGAGAACTTTAGGTTGGACATTATGAAAAGCTTCTTCACAGAGAGGGTGGCTGTCCATTGGAATGGGCTGCCCAGGGAGGTGAAGGAGTCGCCATCCCTGGAGGTGTTTAAGGAAAGACTGGATGTGGCACTTTGTGCTACAGTCTATGTGACAAGATGGTGTTGGTTGATAGGATGCAGTGATTTTCCAACCTAGTTAGTTCTGTGATTCTGTCTTCTTCCTTCACTCTTGTGTTGAAGGACTATTTGACCAAGATTGGAGCTGTTCAAGCCCTTATTTAACAAGCTATAACTAACAAGCACATCTTTTACATTTTTAGCGCTTAAAAATAGCCCATTGGATAAAAGATGGTTACCAACAAAATCGTGCTTTCGTTCAACTTGTGCTGTCTCTCAACCTGCACAGAAAACAGAGGCTGTGCTCTGGATGCCATTTGGTTCTCTGATCCCCGTGTCCTGCTGATGCACTCACTCTTTTTCTCTGTGCTGTTACATCAGATGGCTTCTACTCCCAGCAAAACTGCTGGCAGTCAGCCATTTGGAATAGACAGCCACAGCATGCAGAGAGACTCTTCCTCTGCTTAGTAAATAGATTATACTGGACAAAGAGTCATCAAAAGCTGGAATTTTCCTGGGAAGTGGAGTATTTGAAAGTGGTAATTTCCTCCCTTTTCTTTATTTTATTTTTGCAAGATGCTATTTGTTTAGTAATCTATTTCTCAGTCCCCCTTCAGCTGCAGGTTCATTAAATAGAGCTTCTCCTGCATGATTGTTACAAAATATATTTCAGAGAGAATGATCTCCCTGTTTGACAAATAAACAAATACACAGAGGATAAACCTTCAGTTTTACAGTTCTCATAGGAGGGAATGAACAATGTCAGTATTAGTAAAGGATGCAGCTTAGAGTACTATTTGAAAGAGAAGAAAATCAGGGAGTGTATAAGCACTGGACCCACAGGAAATATTTGGAGATTTGCTCTTTGTTCTGTTTGATTTACATCCTGCAGCAAAGTTGCAGGAGCACAAGTCCCAAAGGCAAGTAAATTCTCCAGGGAACTCAGTTCAGCAGAAGGGCTGCAGAAATTATTGCCCTAGAAGCCTCAGCAACAGATATTGAGAATAGTTTGTATTGGGGTGAAGCAAAAATATATATTTGAGTGCAAAAGTGTGAATTTCCTGAACATAATCACTAAGTTCAGTTTAGCAAACACCCTCATTTCTTTTTTTTGCTGTATCTAGGGCTGACATTTCTCATCAACTGCTTTCTATTCCAGATATGTTAAATCATTCAAAGATAGGAAACATGACCATGAAATAAATTATTCCACCTGGATTTTCCAAGTCTCTCAGACTTCAAAAAAGGACTTTTGTTTTTGGGGTCTCTGGACCCTATTACTCATATTTTCAGCAGCTGTTTTCAAATCAAGGATTTAAACTAAAAAAAAAAAAAAAAAAGAAAACCTTTTCCTCCCTTTACTTTTTTTTGTTTGTTTGTTTTTGGGATTTTTTCCCGCCATATTTTTTTGTCAGTGGATCAGCTTTCATTTGAAAGCTTTCAATGAAACATTTGGAGCTTAAACAAGTAAACAGAAATGCCAGGTAACTTGAAGCTGCATCCAAAAAATAGTGAGAGGAGCTGAGCCTTAGAAAATGACATACATATTGCATTGATAATCTATAGACATAATGAGAAAGGTCTAATCCAAGGATTTTTGCTGCAATAGTATTGTTCAAACAAATAACAAGCTTTTTTTTCCCCTATAACTGCTTTTCCTTACCCTGCTACTGTTCTGTAATAAACCTGATCCAAAAATGTCAACTCTTCATCTGACCCAGGTAAATCCCTTCTCCCCTTGAATCTCACAAATGAACCTCTTCAGTCTTCTTTAGGTTATGTTCAGGGGCTGTGGACAACCACATCTGCATTTTCTGTTCCAGTTCTAGCACTGCAGCCAAAGTACAAAGAGTTGATTTCAGTTTTAAAGTAAGTTCATGTAGCCCTGCATGTGGGAGAAAATAACACACCACAGTATTACTAACATTTTCAGGGCATTCTCAGGCCTCTGGTCATGGGGATTTTTTAAGTGCTTTAAGTTCCTGAAATGTAGGATGTTATAGAAATGCTAGCAATTAATGATCTATCTCAAATTGTGATTTGTGAACTGTAAAACCCAAGGACAAATTATTGTAGTGGAGGGACAAATCTCCCATTTTATAGCTTTTACAGAAAAATTGTCTCCAGTCCCAATGTAGAATATGCTGTACATTAGCAGTTAAAACAGCAGCACTTAGAAAACAAAGCACCAATAATAAAGCAAGGTCCATTTAAATTCAAGATAAAAAGAAATAACTTGAAGTAATCAAAAAGATAAAGCCTTTAAGCAGGTCTCTGGTGATATATACTTGAAAAATCACTACTCTGATACACATAAAAAGAAAATTAATGCATTCTTTAATAGCCTCCAAATGCCCCACATGCCTACATACACAAAGGGCTGACGTTGAGGAGCATTAGTTGAGGAGACCAATTATTCATTGAATTATAGGAAAATAGTTGGATTGGATGTTTTCCCATATAAATTCTATAAAATATTTAAAGAAAATCTGAGTTCCATTTACTGTGCAACATTCACCATGGTCCTGAACATGGTGACAAGCCAAGACATTTGGCATGATCCTTGTTGAGACTGTACATATCTAACATCTTGTCATCTATCTGCAGAGGCATTTCCAGAGGACTTAAATCTGTGTTTTGCCATTACTGAAAACCACAAGTAGATAATTTTTTTAAACAGACATTATTTATTTAATAATAAACATATTTATAGCTTTCTGATATTAGTCAAAGTGAGTAACAAGAATCATTACTCATGAATATTTGGTTACAAAGTCTTAACTTTGAAACAATGGTAAATAGGTTCTACATCCATTTTAGCAAATTGCACTAGATTTTTAAAAAGAGCTTCTTTTGTTCCTTAAGTATGTAGAGCCTGGAATTATTCAAAGCATCCTTTTCCTCCCATAAAATGCAAGTTTCTCAAACAAAAAAAATGTTTTTGAGGAAACAATAATTTCAACAAATTTTTGAGCTCAAAAAATGTTTGGAGAAGTTTCAGAACTATCAGAAAAGTCTCTTCAAGATGCAAAATTGAGTCTTTTTCTTGAGTGTGAAAAATACTACTTATAGTGGCATTTTTAATAGATTGTTGGAAGTATGCCAAAGAAATACTTTAATCGACCATAATCAATATGTCCCCAAGTTGAAGGGCAGGGCATCAAGACTGAACCCTTTCACTGTATTTCCCAGTTAATAGTTTAGAAAGATACTTCTGTTCCTCTGAGGCAAGCAGCTCCTTCTGGCCTTCTTACTTAGCAGATCTGTAGATTGCTCATAGCAAGGGACTGAAGGTTTTCATCCACTTTGTGCAGGCCAGAACTGGCCCAGTATTTTCTTAATCTAGATCATCTGCTATCCTTTTGTAATTTTTTTTTTCTTCACAGGGAAATATACCATAGAAAGAGGTTTAATGCATAAGGAAAAAATTGGTATCTCTAATTATGACTTGCATTTGTGTGCTTTCCTGGGGTTTTGAATTATTTAATGTCCTAATAGGGTCTTCTCTGGTTTTTATTTTCACTTTGTCATCCTGGTTCTATAAATTCAATGCATCTAGTCAGTTCTGCAACCTTTCTTTCACTCCATCTACTTTCTTTCTTCCATTCACCCCTTTCTTTCTAATCTCAGCCCAAATGACAGCAGACTGTTCAGTTTCTTTGGCAAGCAGAGTTAAAAATGAAAGCAAGAGCAAATTACAATAAGACAAATGAATCAACCAGTGGAAATTATATCTACAGCTCACATTCTCATTTTAGAGGCAAGAGGGAAGATGTGGTTTCAGGCCCTGCTGAAAATTAAGAACTGCACTGATACTTGCTCAGCCTCCACTCTCTCCTCCTCGCTCTCCCCCTGTAAAAAGGAGAGGAGAATCAAGGTAAGATTTATAGGTTGAGATAAGAACAGTCAATTAATTGAGTAGAAATTTAATAAATTGAAAATAAAATACAGTAATAATGTTTAATAATAGTAGTAGTAAAAAGGAAAAAAACAATGCAATTGCTCCCTGACCACTGAAGGATGCCAGACCCTGTTCCCACGCCCAGATCTGCTGCCCTTCCTGGTAACTCAGTTATACTCTGTCCCCCCAGTTTATACACTGGGCATGATGATGTTCCCTTTTGCCAGTTTAAGTTATCTATTTCAGTTGTGCTCCCTCCCAGTTTCTTTTGTGCTCCCACTCACTACCAGAGCATGAGACTGAATAAGTCCTTGGATCAGGTGAACACAACTTAGTAGGAAACCAAAATATCAGTGTGTTATTGATACCATTCTCATTCTGAATCCAAAACACAGCATTGTAACAGCTGCTGAAAATAAATTAACTCTATCCCAGCTGAAACCAAAACAGAAAAGTATTTCTTTTTCAGGGATGACAAAACCCATAAATCCATGAACTGCACAGCCACTGAGGGTAGTAACAAGCATTCAGTCCCTTAGGGTTCCAATGTGGCAAACCACTTGAGAGTCACTCATGATTGCCATGTAATCAACTCAGTATAATTTTACGTTACTACAGCTCCCAGTAATGAATTTTCTCTTTAGCTCCCAGTAATGATTTTTCTCTTTCAATAAAATATAACTAATGCTCTGAAAAAAATCCATTTGAAAATCCTTAGATAGGCATCTCTTAAGCTTTAAAAGAGTCATTGTTCAGATATTTATGTCATTCTTCCAAGTTTCTTCAGGGAAAAAGACGAAAAATCCAAGGGTTTCATTCATTAATTCAGATGTAAATCATATAAGAGAACTTGTTAGTTGCTTAGTCCTGTAGAAACACATATTTACTGTGGGTATTTTCAATCTCACTTTACAGTGACCTTGAAAAGACTGTGTCAAACATCTAAGCCTACACAGTATCTGTTACATGCAATCTCCTTCCCATCAGTTTCCTCTGACAGTGGCATCTCAAGAACTCACATACATTATGTTTTTTCCATTCATGTGCTTCAGGTTATAAAATGACAGGTAACTTAATCAACGTTTTACATATACAGATCTATTAGTTCATCATTTTACAATTACATATTACAACATATAACAATATCCTCAGCTACTGTCAAACTCGAAAGTACTCTGAAATTATTGTGACCTCCTCTGACTCTTGCATTTGAAACAGGCCCTACACTGTGTGACTCTCTCCCAGAGCAGTAGACAGGAAAACTTCCTAATGCTTGGCATGGCCTTCTCCCCCTTTTATGGTCAGATATTAGTTACACGGACATTTAATTACATATATTTACAGCTGTTCCCTATTCAAAAATAGACTAGAAAAACAGGAGAAGGATGAAATCCAGCAATGAGTGAGGAAAGCCAAGAACCTAGGAATGACTGTGACTGGATGGTCCTAATATGCTTAATTGTCAGAAAGGCTGAACTGTTCAACAGGTTTGTGAGAAGGGACTAGAAAATAGAATGCAGTGTAGTTGCTGGGCTAAGAAAAGTAGTTTTAAAAGTGGAGAACTACCGAAACAGCACACAACTGAATCCATAGGACATAAATGAAACAAAGCCAGCTTAAACCAGCAAAAAGAAGCAAGGAAGAAATAGTTTAAAAAAGAGGATATTTTAGAAGTTGGCAGAAGTTTCTAAAGTAGATGAAATTCCCATTATTCTCAGAGAATGAAGAGGTTAGAGATGAGTTTTCTATCAGCCAGAGATGATGAGGTGACAAAAGAGCAAACATGCCTTTGTGAAAGTATACACAAAATTTGGAGTGTTGGAATATTCCATTTTCACATTGAAGCTTAGAGTTTTCCAGAGATGGGTGTTTTAAGTAATAGGTCTCTTTGGGCTTGAGAATGATGACTGCAGAAAACTCACTTGATGAAAAGTGAGTGTACTTACTATTCTGTCATCTTCTCTCAAATGTTGTGCTTCTCACTTCTCTGATGCTTTGCAAACCCGAGCTCAGAAAACTTACAATTAAATAACAGGAAGCTCAAAGTGAGAGCAGTCATTCCCACAAAGTGGTAGGCCCGTGGGTACAAGCCAGTTTCGAGCCTTTCTTTCTAGAGTGTTTCTCATCACAGTAAATACACTCTAGCTGTGTGAAGAGGTGTTGTGGTAGACAAAACAAATAAACAAACAGACAAACACTCCTCCAGAAAATAAAGAAGTTGACAAAGTAAAAATTAATTCCAGCTCTGAAAAACATTTCCAGTCACCCCTCTGTTTTTAATTATTGAAAATTTAATTTTTTTTTTGGAAACCAGGTGACACAAGAACTGCAGAAAATATCAGACAACAAAATTAAATGTATACAGGCAGAATGAGATTCACAAATAAGAGATGGATGTGTCAAATTTTCAACATTGATGGGAGTTATTACACATTTTTCTGGACATGCACATTGTTAAAATGTTGTCTGAAAGATAATTTTAAATTTAAGCCTTTGCCACCATCTGTGTCAGAAAAAATACAGCTTTAAACAAATTGGTTGATTAGCAGCAATCATCATATGTCATATGTCACTTGTGAAACACATAATAATTTTGGCAGGTTGGGAAGTCCAAACACAGAACACTAACAAAAAGGAGTGATGGTCTCAGCCATCATATGGAAAACCAAAGTGTGTTCTGAAAAATCTGTCTCAGAAAATAACAGTTGCATGGAAAATATACAGAGGTTTTTATTTCCTACTATTTTGAATTTTTTATTTCAGGTCCCCTTCCCAGGGTTTCTTAACTGCTGCCATCTTTTACCTTTGGGCTGGTGAGAAATTTAAGGTATTTCTGCGTATTTCCAGAGTACTGAAAATCCTACTGGAGTATGACAGTCCTCAGTTCATGAGCAGTGTTTAGGTTCTTGTTTCGCAAAGAAGAACCTAAAAATTTGCAATTGGGTGCTCCCCATGTGGTCAAAGCCCTCACCTCCATCCCACCCCACACCATGTGTCCCACAGCTCCTTTCCTTACACCCCTTCCTCCTTGTGTCACCCTTTGCCCTCCTTCTTGTCCTCCAGAGGGAAAGCAGTCAACTGGGAGGCAGCAACACACTCTGCCCTCTGAAAAGAGAGGCAAGGAAACACAGGGAACCACAGAGGGGAGAACAGAAAAGAAACAGACAAGTGTCAGAGGGAGAATGGAGAGAGGAGCAGGGAAGTCCCTATTCCATGGATGGTGGGGGGCGAGTCCACTGACCTTTGGGAAGCTCCTTCACAAAAGGGTCAGAGCAAACATGAAGGACGGAAAAGAGATTTGAAAATCTTAAAAAGAGTACACAGACTTAAAGAAATATCTGGCAAAACCACAAACGCTAAAGTAGGAGGAGGCATCCCTACTTTCTGTGCTTAGAGATGCACATTCTTTCCTGCATCCCCACCTTCTTACTCTTCAGGAAAAGACTGATGCTCAGAAGCCTTCACGACGTGCTACAACATATGTCAGTATGTCACCAATGCCATATGGATCATTGCAGTCTCACAGTGTAAACAGCATGGAGGAGATTTTTCAGATCTGAGTAGTAAATGATGACTAGAAATGGCTTAAAAGCATACACATGGTGGGTTAGTGGTTAGGATCCTTCAATCTGACAATTTCAGACTCCTTTTCAATTGTAGCATTCATCTATTAAGAGGATATCATTACAATAAATTCCATGGCATAAAGCTTTACATTTCCTCCAGAAATCCCGTGAATTGCTGCTTTGTCCTTGACTAGAGCTGAAATCCAGAGGAATATTCAGTACTCTCTACCTAGAATAGTAGGCATACTTCAGGATACTTTAGGATACTTTATTACTAATGTATAAGCCCTACAAAACTGTCACATGGACCTCTCAACCCGGGGAAAGTTTCTCATTCAATCCTGCATGCCCCATGCCGTCCTTGCTGGTTGTTTGCTGTTTTCTAAAATTATTTTCTTTCCTGACATATGTTTGTGGAAGAATCGCAGCATTTCAATGCTCTGGCAGACTGAAGCAACCTAATAGTCATTTTTAAGTGGAAAAATGCTGATGAGGAAGGTACATTTGAAAAAAACCCTTGGCTGATAACAGAGACCACCACAGCTCACAAGCCTAAACTCCGTGGAAAGCCTTCTGACAAGCTTACCCAGGGAACACTGTTGGTACACAGTCTGGGAGAGGTGCAAATCCCATTTCAGCATCAGATGTACAAGACTCTGGATTCTGACCTCTCTGGCCATTCTGGCCAGTGTGCAAAGTGCTTGATAATGAGCACATAAAAGTTGCCTGTAAGTGAGACGTGCTAGAAAAGCTGTCCCCAGACTCTTCTAACATGTTCACAGCAGCATGGCAGCTCTGAGCTTGGTCACTTCCGTTGTGGTTGCACCCAAAATTCTTGGGGGTGGAACCACAGGGCAGCCCTGGTGCCAGCGTGATTGAAATGCCTGGGCAGGAGTGTTGGAATGGGTGATCTTCAGAGGTCCCTTCCAATCCTAGCAATTCTGTGAGCTCTGTAGAAATGCATACAGGAATAGAAACAAAGCCTGCCTCTGCAGATGTACTTTTCCTTCTTTAGACTTTACCAGGTTTTAGGCAGTTTTTAGCTGTTCAAGGACACATTGCAACTCAAGTAGTGGAAAGGAAAAAAAATGAACTTTATCCTTAAAGGCTCTTAAAGTTTATGCAAGAAAAAATAGCATAGATTATGATCACACTAATTAGAAGGGTCAGATGTTAATGTAGCCCCTTTTTTTGTAAAATAATATTGTTAAACTGGCTTGTTCTGTATTGCTAGTGAGACAGAGGGATAGTATAAAGTGTAGTATTTCCATTAGATTTGTTTATGTTATTTCTAACTCTTTATTAATAGACATCACTTGGAATTCATTTACTGTTTTTTTTTCATGTCCAGTCTGCTGGGGCACTCACACCAATTTCATAACCCGGACGTTTTCCCTAGCTGCACACAGACATTCTGTGGAGGTATTTTCATATACAAAATATGTGGACTTCAGTGGTGGGTCCATTTTGGACCTTGCTGTCTGACATGTGGACAGCCCTTGTCTTTTCTTGCAAAGGTCAAACAAGCAGCCCCTCACTACCAAAACCTTGCCACATAATAAGAATATACCACTTCCTTTGTGCTTGTGTGCTGAAGTGCTCCAGCAAGGGCAGCTCCATAACTTCTGACATTGATTTCAGAAGAGCTCTAATGGCAGCACCTATATTGGTTTACAGTGGAGATCTAGCACAGAGCCATCTACACCTCTTTGACCAGTCATAGAACCAATGTAGCACAGAGATGAACAAGATAGTGCAAAATCAAGATATTCTTTCACTTTTGGTCATTATCAAGCTGACTAGTTATAAATTAGGCAAACAAAACCTCCAAACAAAATTGCCTCCCATCCTCTCCCTTTACAAACACTTATGTAAAGTTTGACTTCATTGACAGTTTTTAGGCCCCACAGATGCTGCCAGCAGCGCCATGGGAGTCATATGTGCTCAATCCTGGTCTACCTATACTTGTGGGGAAGTGACCAGGGCTAAGACTGGTTAAAACAAAATACTCACTCTGAATAATCTTACTGATTCTACAGCTATATATGAGTGTCTTCAGAAGACATATGTATATAAAACTCAAGTTTCAACCCACCAAAAGGCAGTGTTTTTCTGTGCTGTGAACAAAGCCCCACGAGCCCATCTCTGATAATAAAAGAGACCTTTGTAACTTATGCATTGCCAGCAATGGATCTGACTGATACAGACCTAGCAGTGGGCCACTAAATCTTGTCAAAAGCAGGAGATTATCTGATTGCAGCATATGGTTTTACCAGCAGTTGAGGACTACACTGCACAAGTAATACACAAGTGTAACACATTCATACTCTTGCTTAGGAAAAGAGGCCTGTCATATTTGTATTGTGCTCTGTGTTGTATAATTAGTGGCTGCTTAATTTGTACTGACTTTATGGTAGTGCTTCTATGATCACCATTGCATGCACAAGTGTCTGTTGATGCCTTCAGCTCTGCACATGTTCTTCGGTTTGCTCCATAAAAATCAGATCAAAAGGTCTCTGTAGTTTGGTCTATTTCCTTCCATACTGTAGACTAAAAAGGAGGTTAGTGCCTGTTTATGGTCCCTGATAAAGTAATATGCTCAGAATTATACCAACTGTGTATTAGAACATGTTTTGCCAGAAACAGTGCCATCAGACAAAACAGGTACCATCAACATATGATTTTCTTTTTCCTGATTTTGTCATAATCAGGAAAAAGACACTTAGTAGCAGGTGTTTTGGTGTTTTGATTTTTGTTTTTTCATTATTTTCTGTGGCATTGTTGTAGTTTAAGCCTGGATGGAAATTAAGCAACACAGAGCCACTTGCATGCTCAACCCCTAATCTCTCCCTGTGATGGATGCCAGACCCTGTTCCACACACAGAGTCCTGGCGTCTCCCCCAGTTTGTATACTGGTGTGGAATATCCCTTTGGTGAATTCAGGCCACCTGTACCAGCTGTGTTCCCTCCCAGTTTCTTTGGTGTATGGCCTAAGTGGCAGAGCATGAGAGAAGAAACAAAAAGTCCTTGCCTCAGGATAAGCATGATTTAGCAGAAACCCAAAGCATCAGTGTGTTATCTACACCACTCTTATTCTGAATCCAAAACACAGCACTGCAACAGCTGCTGAGAGCAAATTAGCTCCACCCTAGCTGAAACCATGTCAGGCATGTAAGCATAAGAGAATCTTCCAAGAATTATGAGATCAGTTTTACAAAGACAACAGTAAGGGTTCCCAGATTCACCATATTTGTTCCTCAGTCACTTGTATCAGCACCTTAGGATTCAACTTTCTCTCTCTGAAATGTCTATATTTACAAAGATAAGCTGCAAATGGAAGATTTCTTGTATTTTTAAAAACGATTTCTTCCATCTCCCCTACCAAAATAAACCAAGAGAAGAATTAACATTCTCCTCTGCTTTGGACAGCATTATCAAATGTGGTTCAATGGAAGGTTTCTTTGGTAGATTCATGCTTGTCAGATAATGTGGAGGGGGCTTTTTTGTTTTGGTTTTTTATTTGTTTGTTTGGTTTTTTTTGTTGTTGTTGTTGTTGTTTTTCTTAATTGACTACTAGAGCAGCTAAGTCAAATAGTTCTCAGGTATTAGGTTCTCTCTCTGTTTGATGGCTAAGGAGTAAACTACCTGACTGGATTTGTGTAGAACTATAACAAATGTGTCTGGGAAAGCATACAGCATGAAAAGAATGCAATTCACCAATTGTGGTCACCTAATGCAGTTTTGGTTGGGAGTCAAAGACTTTGAAAAACACTTTTTTGCCTAAGCACATGCAAATGAGCGCAGTGCAGAAGCCATTTTTGCCTGATTTCTGTGTTCTATGATTTTGGGAGGTGTTTACGCAGACCAAAGAACTTGTCTCAGAGAAGAAATAAATCTAGATTTATTATCTAGCAGCTGAAACACCTATTGCTATTTAGGGATTTTTTAAAGAATAATGAGGGGGTGAAGGTAACTTGTAATGCAGAAACAAATTTGGAAAGTTTTTAGCATTCTATTGAATCCTTAAAGATCTACAAAGGACAAAGTCTTTATAGATCAGAATAGCCATGGCTAGATAAAAAATTATATTTTTATAGTTATTGCAATATACTCAGATGTAGTTATTGCAATATACTCAGATGTGGAAAAGGAATTCTTCCCCTTGGCATGAATAATTTGAAGGAACCTTAGGGAGCAGACTTTATGGAAAGTAAATCTACTTCTATTTAAAGTCTAGAATTTCCCTGTTAAAAAAATAGAAGAAATACTATTTAAAATAGAGAAAATACTATTGGTGGATAATATCAACATTTTAGGTTTTTTTCCTTTTGACCATTATTTGAAAAAGTCTTCTTTGGAATCAGTCAGGTTGAGGTTACCAGGAAAAAAAAAGGACCAAATCTGGGTGATGCCTGTGATACCTTAAGTTTTATCTTTCCTGTTTTTCAGATTCTGTGTTGCCTTGGTGTGTAACTCTGAACTTCATATTAAGTGTTAGCAGGTTCTCTTCACAGGGTAGGCAGACAAAACAATCCTTTTCCAGGTTGAGACCAAGGACAACTGCTACAAGCCTCAAGCGCAAAAAGCATAAACAAAAGCATAAACAGTGAATTGAAGAGATCAAACGAGGATGGGACTTCATAACCTGAAGCTGTAATTGGACAATTAACTCCAATATGTAAATAGATCAAAACCTATAAAAGTGTGAGACCCCGTGACTGGTTGTCCATTTTGTGACCATGTTGGGTCCATCTTGGGTGTAGTCCTGGTCAGGCTCTTGTACTGCCCAAGGTGTATCCATTGAGGCCTTTTAATAAATACCTACTATATTCTTTTAGCTCTGTCTAGTCTTCATTCCAGGTCAGCCTCCTAAGGCATCACTAGTAAGAGCAAATCCACCACCCGTCCTGCACTGCTCCCAAGGGCTTCAGTTCATTCTGTTGACAAACACACACACCAGGCTTTATAGAATGACATAAGGAAATATGAAGAAAATGTAATGCAAGAAAGCCAAACCCATCTAGGCTCTTAACAGTACATTGTTGTTGAAGGACTTTGAGCCCTTCAAGTTTTTTGAGCGTGTTTTTTGGATGGTTCCTGAGGAATACGTGCTTATCTTCTATATGCCTTTCTTGAAGTTCCCATTAACAGTCTTAGAACAGAGAGATGAAGAACAGCCCAAAGTCAGTAGCTGCTCTCTCCTGTTGTTAGATGAAACCTTTCACAGTTGGAGTGAAAGTAATGGTGAGACATTCTTATTTAGGTATTGAGAATACTATACCCATCCAATCTCTTTTAAGGAGCCTTTTAAATTCTGTTGAAGCTCTTGCAATGCACTGTGAACAGGTTACTGCTCTGAAAAGTGGATTACTTTGCTGTATTTAGAAGTATTTAAGCTCTTGAATAGTGGTTCTAGTACCTCTGGAAGGCAAGGAAGGTTCATTGTTCTTCCCTCTTCCTTTTAAACAAAGAGTTTGCCAGACATTGCAACAATCAATACTCCAGAAACAAACCATTTACTTGAGTAAATGAGTACATCTCATAAGGATGTCTTGTCATTGTTTTCTCCACAATGAGTTTCCCTCTCCTTTCCAAGGGTACCATTTTCTAGGACTTCTACTCAAGGTTTTGTCATTACTAGTATGTTTGTGTGAACCCTCTCTCCCACAGTGAGATGATTGCTCCTGCTCCCCCTTACCTCTACAAGGCAACTAAGGAGAACTTTATTGTTGCCTGGAATAAAACACGCATCTTTCCCAAACAGGATTAAAATTATTATATATAAGCAAATCCTTAATTGAAAGGCTTTCAAGGTGCACAATATTGCAATATGCACACATAGTGCTTCTGCAATTGTTTTAGGCCTAGTTGATTTGTATACCTAAAAAATATTGTCCAATTAGAAGAACAGTTCACTAGGTAATTTCCCCTGCATTCTGCCCCAATAGAGTTGTTGCAGGGGCTTTCTTGTTTTGTCTTTTAAGTTCTAGTGGAAAACAAAGTGTCCTTGCTAGTCTAAAAAGCAAGACTAAGCAGAATCCAAGAAGAATTCCATTTTATCTTAGAAAGTGCAGTTACTATGTTAAAGTGACAAACAGTTAGAAACTATACAGCTACACATTAAAATCTTCAAAACTACAGATATACACAAAATGCTAAAATCTTTAGGCATCAATATCAGCTTGCAAAAGGCCTTATTGTGTCCAGCAAATCTGAAGGCAGAGGACAAGTTGAGAGGTGCACTGGTGGTGGGGATTACAATAAAATAGACTTTGGAAAAATTATTGCTGTTGCTATTCTAGGCCATGCAAAATTTTTAGAAACCTTTAGCCCCGTATTACCTGCAGGTAAAGAGAATGAGGATTTTTTAGCAGGACACACAACCGCCCTCTTCACACCTCCATCTTCTGTGATGGAGAATTTAAATTTTATGTATTCCATAATACATTCATTCTACTACTTTCTCTAAGGTTACTACAGACAGGCACTAAACACCCTTCACCAGAACCCACAATGGTAGTAAGAAATGTAGGGCAATCAGCACACATCATTTTAGGAAAAGATGACCTTCAGGAATGCCTGTGTGGCAGTCCAGGAAGTGGAGCTGTAAGGTGCCCAAAATGGCCCCTTAAAAGCAAACTGCATTAGGCAAAGCATATCACATTTTTATATGAAAAAAAAAAAATCCGGAAAGCAGGGTAAAAAAACAGTACATTTTGAGCAACAAAAACCCCAAGGGGACCACACAATAAGTAAAAGGGCTACATGTATCCCTACCTATTTTCTGGGGAAGATGTTTTGCTGGGTGTCTTCTGCCATCTAGTGACCCAACAAAGGAAAAATTCCAACATTCCCGTGGTGGTGCATGAAATCAAAATAAAGGCAATCAAAATTAACAGGTACAGAAAGCAAGATGGGAAGAGTGCTTCTGTAAAACCATAGAATGATCAGAGTAAAAAAGGAAGAAGGGAGGGAAGCAAGATGCTTGGGAATTCAACAGCTACCTGGGAAAGGAAGTCACTCTGGGCTCTGCTGTGGTTCTGTTACGGCAGTTAAGTAGCATAGGGGGCAAAGTGATTGTTATGGGGAGATCTCTTGTTTTTCCTACATCTGGTTTCAGGTGAATCCAGGTGCCACAATCACTTATGAATGGAAAATGTGCATAGTACAGAGGGTACCTTAGCTGACTTCAGCCGAGCAGTCTGCAAGAATAGCACACAGCTGCAAGGATCAGTTCCTTTTCTGAAACACCTGAGCATGGTTGTTCAAAAAACTGTACAGGGTGAATGTCTTCCATGTGGTATTCCTGGACTGAAAATAGAGAAAGTCTTTTTTTAGTGGCTCTTTGGGGAAATACCTTTAACAAAAAAAAAGTATTCCAAATAAAGACACAAGATACTTCAGACTTTTCGTATGTAATAATTATTGTAATATGGCCACATAGCCAGCTAGAGTCAAATGACAGTTTTGTAAGACAATTTCTGTCAGCATTTAATGAAACTTGGATTATTTAGGGCTATGAACAAGGTGGAAGACAGGTGAGATTTTGTGATGTAGCTAATTGTTTGGTATGGACACCAAATTTGTGTCCTTGCTGTTGCTTGAGCTAAGATGCTGCAGCAGTCTGAGAGTTTTTCTTCAGAGAGAGGAAATAACACTGGTATGAACCTATCCATGGTCTTGTCTCTGAACCAGAAACAACAGCTGTTAGCTCAGGCAAAGTACCCTGCTGGTGAAATTATCTGTTTCATGTATAAGAGACAGAAATGTAGTGTGTAATATATAGTTTCTCCTTGTTTTCCAGCATAGAATCAGGCAGATGGATTTCCTGGGTGTATAATCCCACATCTGCAAAATTCCACTCTCATTTCTGATAACGACTTTTGTTTTAACACGACTTACAGCAATACACGCTGCTTCATTTTACAGTCAGGAGCAGAGATGAGAAACTTTCCCAAGTGAATCTGGGGTACAAAACTCACAAGTGGACACAAATTCAGCTTTATTATATTAGGTATAGGCCTATTCTCCCTAACATGGGGATTCCAAACATTGTAATGCAATTGGTGTTGAGGTAGGAACACCTCCCTGGCAAGTGGAAAACAAGTTAACAGGAAAACCCAAATTTGATATTTCTTACCTGTGTTTAATTCTGGTAACAAGCAAGATTTTGCATATAAAATTTCAAAATTTGCTCATTTCATCTAGACAAATGTGATCCTTAGATGGCATCTATATTTGCTGTCAGGTAGCAAGCAGATTGTCATGTAGGGTGCTCCCATCTCCCTCATATTTCTAGCCACCTGACATCAAAGACATCAATCAATATAGCAAAAATTAAATCTGGCAACCATGGCAACACATGTATTCTGATCAATATCTTATGATGTAATGCACTGGTTGCTACAGTGAATCCCTATGCTGCAGAATACCGTAGCAACAAGAAAATGCTTTGATTTCCCCACCCCGTCTAGAAAACCATTAAGATCCAAAGAGTGAACTGGTTTTCACCAGTTATATTTTCTAGTTTTGCATTCTCATGCTTCAGATGCATAGCTTCACAAAGCAAAACAGAAGCATACCTATAGCTGTACACATACAATACACAATATTTTATGAAGTACTTTCATTGGGGAAACAACTCCTGTCTGATTTATGTTGTCATAAGTGTATGATAACTCCAGCTTCAGTGAAGATCCACCAAGTTTAGACTCACACAAATGAGAAGAGAATTTGAGTCATCCTCTCATATATGAAAGTTTTGTGACCTGATGCTTATTTTATGTTGATACCAGAAAACAGCCTGTGGTTGCAGCAGACCTAAATATTTTGTGGGTCTGCTTGCAGAGTTGAGATAGGTTCACATGGATGAACTGTGGCCACAATTGTCACACGCCTGCTGCTCCCAGGGCAAATCCAGCTGTGCTGGTGACTGCAAAGAGGGCTGGGTCCCCATGCCATGTACCTCACGAGGACATGGAGCTTCCCTTGCCCTGCACCGATGCCCTTGACACACATTTGTCTCCTACAACAGCTGGTAAGGCTGAGGTTCACAGACACCTTCACATCTCTATGGCAATGCTAAGCATTTAATGAAAGCTGTTTGTAGTCGAAATTTGGAAGTCTGTCAGTAATCTACATACTCAACTTCTAGCACCAATGAATTTATGGCACTGTACAGAGAGAAGCAGACTGACTGCTGCATAGCAAAAAGTTTCAATCTGTAGAAGAACAGGGATTAATATTCTCTATCTTTGGCATCTTACCTCATTCTATTCATGACTTTTGTAAGAAACAGGTGGTACTTTGGAGAACACTGATTTGGCTTCATAACTTGCTGTGTATAACATGCCTCTTCGACTGTGTCCTTGTTTTGGCTAGGATATTTCTCTTCCCAGCAGGTGATAAAGTGCAGTATTTTGGCTTTAGGATGAAAATGATAACACACTGATGTTTTAGTTGTTTTTAAGAAGTGCTTACTCTAAGTCAAGGACTTTAGCTTTTTTTATCACCCCAACAGTGAAGAGGCTGGGAGGGAGCACAAGAATTTGGAAGAAAGCAGTCCTGCTTCCAGACAGGAGAGAGTTCATTTTTGCTGTAGCCAGAAGAGGGTGTGTCCAGGACCTGGTGGTTACTCTATACCAACTTACTCTGTACCACCTCGTTATTTTATACCACCTCGCATGACTGCTGAGGGACAGAGGAAGGGAGTCTCTGATGAGGTGTTGAGTAAGTGTGGGAGTAAGTGAGGAGCAGTAGGGTAATGCTGATTTCCACACAGAGGGAAAAGTTGGGTGGTTCTGCTTTTGACACTGATGGAGCAGTTGGGGTAGTGTACCTGCACGCAGGTTGAGCTCTGTAGTAATGGTATTTTTGCACGGGAATCACTTCCTCCTTTCGTACATTTTTGCTCTTCATATTGCTGCTGTTACTGTTTGTTTTCTTATCTCATTGCTGTTTCCAGTAAGTTGCTTTTATCTCAACTGTGATCTTCACCTTTTGTGCCTCCAATTCTCTTCAGCCACTCGCAGGGGGAAGGGGGAGCAGGAGGGGAAGCAAGCAATTTGTGGTGTGTTTTGGAGGGTCTCAGTGAGAGCACTACATTGGGGAATACCATTCCTGAACCATGAGCCACACACAGAGCCAGAACAACTGACTCAAGCTGTTTGAAAGGTTATTCCATGTCATATGGTGTCTCGCTCAGTTTACAAACTGGGGGGAAGGCTGGCTGGGGGCTGCAGGCTAGGGACTGAGTAGCCACTAGTCAGTGCATAGAAAACAATTGCCTTATGTGTTACTTCTTCTGTATTACTTCTTCTTCTTCTTCTTCTTCTTCTTATTATTATTATTATTATTATTATTATTATTATTACTGCCTAAAGCTGTCTTTACCTCAACCCACAATTTTTACCTTTTTTTTGCTTTGAATTCTCTTCCCTGTCCCAGGTTGCAGCAGAGAATGAACAGGTGACTGGGTGTTGTTTAGCTGCCTGCCAGTTAAATCAAAACATATAGTCAACTACTCACTTGTTCAAAAAGGTACATAGGTTGCAATGGCTGCTGTGATATGTAGAATTGGAAAAAGGTTGTTTCTGAAATGTTCTTGTTTTTTCCATCTGCCCCTTATCTTAGCCAATTAAAATAGAAATATTCATGTTACCTGCCAGACATCCCTAATTTACATATTTCAGTACTTTTCTAAATTGGGTCGAGAGAGAACTCAGTCTTACTTTAAGGGTAATTTTCATTGATGGTACATGTTCTGAGCATGATAAAGGCTATACAGTAGATTTCCTGGAACTGTTGCACACAAAACTGCGTAAGTTTTCCTGGAATTATTACCAGTGACTTTTAGTGACTAACATCCTGTGAAAGCTACAGCACAAAGCTATTAGGTATGTACTGACATCCAGTGGGTAGCTTGTGAGGGTGAGAAATTGAGTCATGACACTAATGCTTCATTCACTTGTCACCTTCATTAGTTCCATCCTATTGTGCACTGCCATTCTGATAATTTTAAAGGAAGTTAATCTCCATTTTTGCAAGACCTTTGAAGCAGAGCTACCTCCACATAGACTTCATTATTTATGAATTGACAAAATATTCATTTCTATCTTAGAGCTTATAGGTGTAGTGTGTGCTGGGTTTGTGAGGCCAGGTTTGGGTAGTGGAGGAGGAGAGGGAAGTATGCTACAGGGTGGCTTCTTTGAGAAATTACTGGAAGCTTCCTTCATGTCCAATGGAGCCAATGCCAGCTGGCTCAGAGGGGGACTTGCCACTGACCAAAGCCAAGCCCATCAATGACAGTGGTAGTGCCTCTGTGATGACTATCTAAGGGATGGGAAAGAATCTCAAACAGATGAGATTCTTCTCCCAGGCAAAAGAGAAGAATGAGAAAATGAGAAGATAAGTCTCCCAGGTCCGTGGAGAAGAAGGGCCAGGAGCTGGTCCAGATAGAGAGCTGAGATTCCCCAGCAGCCCATGGTGCTGCCCAGGGTGAGGCAGCTGTGCCCCTGCAGCCCAGGGATGTCCATGGGGACACAGAGATCCACCTGCAGCATGCAGAAAAGACCCACCCAAGACCAAGTGGTTGCTCAAAGGAAGCTGTGATCCTGTGGGAAGCCCATATTGGAGGGCTCCTGGCAAGATCCATGGCCCCATGGAAAGAGGAGTTGATGCTGGAGCAGGGTCCTGGTAGGCATGTGGAGAGAGGAGCCCACACTGGAGCAGGTTTGCTGGCAGGACATATGATCCTGTTTGTTGGGGACTAACAATGAAACAGCCTGTTCCTGAAGGGCTGCACCCCATGGAAGAGTCACATGCTAGAGCAGTTAATGAAAAACTGCAGCCCATGGAAGGACTCAAAGGACTCACATTGGAGAAGTTTGTGGAGGATTGTCTGCTACAGTAAGGATTCCACAGTGGAACAGGGGAGGACTGTGAGGATTCCTCTTCCTGAAGAAGAAAGGGTAGAGACATGTGATGAACTCACCACAATCCCAATTCTTCATTACTGTGGTCTGCTGGGTGGTGGGGATGGAGGCAGAGAAAATCACAAGTAAAACTGATCACAAGGCACAGAGGGAGGTCAGGGAGAGTGTTTTTAAGATTTGGTTTTGTTTCTCTGTATCCTACTCTGAACTGATCAATAATCTAAATGAATCTTCCCCAAGAGGAGTCAGTTTTGCCTATGATGGTACTTGGTGAGTGATCTCTCCCTGTCCTTATCCCAAGCCTTTGGACCTTTCATTGGATATTCTTTCACCTGTACAGCAGAAGAGAAGAATAGAGCAACTTTAGTGGCACCTGGCATCCATCTCACCACAAGGTCAACCCATCACATGTGCTAGCAAGCATTTGATTAAATCAAATGTTTTTTTTGAGGTCCGTGATGCAGATTTGTTGCTGCTGGTATTGTCAGAAATGTGTTCCTGGGCACTGATAGTTCAGGGTCCAAGCTGCCAGGGTAACTCCAAGCTGGTGAACTGCACTATTTTGCTTTTTTTGTTGAGAGAAACACAAAGAGTTCTACACTGGACTCCTAGCACCATCAGAAGGACAGAGAGAAAATAGTCACCAGAACACAAGATGGTACTTGATAGCAATTCCCTCCTGCTTTCACTGCTGTTTTTGCTACACTTAAGATGTAATGTCCCACATATATTGTCTTTAGATCAAGCCATCATCAAACCAGGCGGTTTGAGCAGGTGTAGAGAACTATCATATATATTCTGCAAAAATTGCCTTCCATCTAATCCATCTATAGAGGAGTCTTAAAAAGGAAAAGAAAAACACCACATCTCTTCTGTGGGAGGAAGTCTTCAGCTCTATGAAAAGCTTTTTTAGCAGCTTATACACGATTGTATTTACTAGTCCAAGCAGCCCTTTTACCCAGCATACAATTGTGAAATGGAAAGAGCAGCCATTTCAAAAGACTGATATTAAATAGGACATGGTAGGGAGTAGCAAAGAAGAAGAGTGCCTGTGATGGTTTGTAAACAGAGCACATGGGGTGTGCTCTTTTTGACAGCGAGAACTAATGTTTCTGATTAATTTTCTTTGAAATAATATGTTACTTGGCTTCAGACTCTAAACTTACTTGAAATCCAAACTCTGCTCTAACCAGCATGCTGGATAAAACTCATGGACGAAGTCCATGCATTTTCTTTAGGATGGATTCACATTAAATATATGAGCATATATCTGTCCTAATCAGTATTATCAGCATTCTTTAAAACCACTGAAAATTAAGGATGACATTCTTAGGTGGATGAGGCCAAAGAAAAACACCTAACAATATAAAACCAGAGATAAAAAAATCACAAGTAGTAGCAATGCTGACATTTATAACTTTTCTGGGGATTAAGTTAATAAACTGAGCTTTACAGGAAACTAGCACTTTCACAGCAAGTTCAAATAAATACCCCCTGGAAATAACTGTACTGGCAGCTGTCTAAGTTAATGAACTTGGATTTCCTGGAAAGGATTCTGCAGTAATTAATGGAAGCTTGAAAAATTAGTAATTGCTTTTCCTGAATAGACCATCTGCACAATTTTTATTTGCAGAATGTGTCAGAATTTTCCAATGTTCCTGTAATTTAGTTCTGACCTTTATTCCCAAGCCTTTAGCATTAACAACATCATAGGCTAGTAATCACTTTCTCTCCCTACCTCTGCACAGAACTTACCAGTTTTTGAGTCCATTAAAGTTCTGAAGCTTAAAATCATAACACACTTTCTTCTTCAAAGGGATCCTGTGGAGGTGTCCTACATTAAGTTTGCTTGACAGGGAATAGTCATGGTATGGACCTGATTTTTCCTGCATTTGACAGAGGTCAAATGTGTATAAAAGTTCCTTGTTGGTGACTTCATGATCAATTTTCACAATGGTTAAAAACATAGATTTAAAAGCATTAATATAGGAAACTTGGAGGCTGGACATTTTCATTCATATGAGTTAACTGTAGAGAGTGACCAACTTCCTGCACTCTCCTGTGGGCAGAAGGAGGACTGTGGCAGAGTTGCTAGCTCCCAGTTTGGGTGCTTCAGTGGCCAAGCTGATGAGGTAGAACAGGTTTGCAGCTCAGTTCATGTGCAGCTATAGCTGCCTAGGTATTGGTTGGAATATATATATATATGTATATATCTATATATGTGGATGTATAGAATTATGTCTGCACAAAATGCAGATCTCTCTGCAGAAAAGTAATTTCTCTGCATTTTCTTTTGCAGAAAAGTCATTTCTCTTCATGCAGTAAAGACTTCTTTGCCATCAAAAAGAGCAGAAATACTATGAGAAATTGATGGTAACTCTGAATATTATTTCTAGTTCATAGCTATCTGTAAGTGGCAGCCAAATCTTCTGAATCTGATTTTCTTCATGCCTATAGCAATTTAATCTGGCAAATTAGTTAGTTTCGGGGTAGAAATAAAAGCAGGAGACTCAGACATGTTCTTCTATTCTGGTTTGTAGTGGGAGAAGAGTTCTGCAGCAAGAGGTGTCTTCCATTTACGCCAGTTTAATTTATAAATAATTCCAGCCAAGTAGAGGAATTGGGCTGGTAAGAGATGAAAAATAAAGATTGCATGGGGAAAATTCACACTCATTGTAGTAAAGCAATTTTTTTTTATTTCCTGTCTTCCAAGGAACTCAGTTCTTATTTATGATCAATCCTGTCAAAAAGATTCAAACTTAACCTAAGTGCAATGAAAAGCAGGTTGACCGAGTATTTGGCAACACACTTTCCAGGAATTGAGACTGTAGTTTCCTCTGGGAAAGATCTCCTCCGAATGATTTGCACTGGGGGAGAAATAAAGCAGAAATCAGATAAAACTCCTTTTCACAGAATCACAGAATTTTGTCATGAGAATCTCTCTCTGCAGTATATGTATATACACACACACACGTACATGGCAACACACACTTTCTCCAAAGCAACTTTAGATGTGTTAAAATTTTCATGAGAAACAAAATAGAGAGATGACTTTCCCAACTCCAGCCAAGTGCCACATCCAGATGTTCTGCCTTTCTATCAGGATAACTTTTGGTTTTTTGTAGCAAGTCCCCATGCCTCTGGTACATCTACCTAGATAACTGAAATGATTGAGTCCTTCCTTTCCCTATTCAATATTTTTACATTTTCAAAGCATCTGCTTAACACTGATTCTGCTAAAAATGGAGCAGGTTCTTGTCTTTGTAGCAACATGGTAGACCTGAAATTAGTGTTATGAGGAAAAGTTGTAGTAATGAAGAAATAACAATGATTGAATGTACCCAGACATGATATCTGTTGGGTGAGTTCTTCTATTTTCAATAGCAAGAAAAAAGGATGAAATAAGAACGTTTATTTCTAAAGTAATTAGTTTTGAAAATAGAAAAAAAAGGAGAAAAAAGAAAAAAAGGAAGCATACTAGGACAATTTGAAATGTTTTTGCCGTAACCTAAATACACAGACCTTTGGTTCTTTGTGAGATAGTGCTAGGTATATCTGAATATATTCCTTTTTTAGTATCAGTATTTCTTTCTACTCTGCCTTGGATAGAGAGTTGTGAAATACAATTTATCTTGAAATATTTTTCTACTTTAAATGCATGTAAAGTTTTCAGCATAAACAAGCCTGATTATTATTATCTTTAGTCACATTATAGACAGAAGAGGGAAGGAAGGGAAAGGCTCCTGACTTTTTTTCAGCTATTGCTAACCTCAAATACTAGGTTAACTTTATATTAGTTCAAATATTTGATTTATTTGCTTGTTAGTGTTTGAGATAAACCAAGAATCATTGAGGGCCAGCTCCTGGCCCTGCACAGAGCATAATCTCCAAGAGTCTGAGAGCATTGTCCAAATGCTCCTTGAACTCCGTCAGGCTGGTGCTGTGACCATTTCACTGGGGATGCTGTTCTGTGCCCAAACACCCTCTGGGGGAAGAACCTCTTTCTAATACTCAACCTAACCCTCCCCTGACACAGCTTCAGGCCATTCCCTCAGGTCCTGTAACTGGTCACCAAAGAGGAGAGATCAGTGCTTGACCCTCCTCTCATGAGGAGAAAATTTCAAAATTCAAAGATATTTTGAATTTTCTGTTGATTCTGCAGGTGTTTGTCATACAATGGAAAAACGCCCCAGAAGAGGAAGACAATTCAAAAGCACTAAAATAGCCATTCCTCTAAAAGACACTAGTTCACTGAAAGCAGATGCCTAAGAAAAAAAGCCAAATACAAAAAATAAAAATAACATTAGGTTTTCAGAGAAGATATGAGCTTCCTAAATTTTACTCCCAGAGGATAAAGGGTTCTCAATACCTGGTGAAGAGTTGCTGGCAGCATTCAACTAGCTCTGTGCTGTTGGCAGGGAAATCTGTGAAGTTGGAAGCATTTCCTAATAAGATGTGGCAAGGAACTTCCAGACTAGGGACAGTCAGCATTCCTGTGAAGTAAGTTACAATTTTCTTAATGAATAATGAAGACGAAGATAAGATTTGAGAATGTGAGTCATGAAGCCATGATCAAACAAACCATTCTGTCTGACGCAAAATCACCATTTGAGGTGGTTATGTAAAGGTACAAGGTCAAAACCTTTGAACTGCAGGACTTCTCATCTGAATCATTTTTAAAAACTGAATTAAGTAGCAACTACAACAGTTTATCTACTTTTTATATGTAGGAATTAAAGTACAGCAATGGCTACACACTTGGATACATTTTGGTTTTCTGCCTCCTTTAATGATATTAATGTTGTGTAGTAATGCCTTTCTCATTGCTGGGTCAGTGTGTTTTCATTAACTAAGATGAAGTTATGCTGTATTTATAGAAGTGCAAGTAAATACAGAACTTCTTATTTTGTTTTAAATTGAGTTTGCTTTGCTACATATTCTTTAAAATTTCCTACTAATACTAATGTCATCAGTCACTGGAATAATGGAAACACAAAAGTATGAAAGTGGTAGCTCCTTCTATATGTAATGTTGTAGAACTTAGACATGTTTTTAATACATTCTTATCTTAACTGGGATAATAGAAATTGCTTGGCTTTTCTACTTTCTCCTGAGCATAAGAAAAGCATTTGCCGTGGCAGGAGTGGGTGGAATGCAATTTTCATTCCAAAGCAGATTCTATTACTTTAGAGAGATTTTCTCAGTGGCTGTTCACAATATTATTCTTAAGATCAGTATTGTGAAATGACATATTTTTGTAGAGCTTCCTGGTTCCTCAGTTATGCAGAGTAGTGTCATGTATTAAAATATTATGGACGGCTATGAGACTAATGTTATTTCAAGTTTGTTCTGTAGCCTTCAGAAAATGGTGTGGGTTCATCTTTAAAATCTCAATGTTTCTGTTGCTACCATGAAGACCAAGGCATAGAGAAGTTGGGGTAGAAACAGACATAGTGGTTTTAGCTACACAAAATACCAAGATCTTTCTTCACTGTTGAAATATGAGTCCTTTAACCTTCATCATTCCATGTCATACCAATTTTGTATACCACATGCTCAGGAAAGAGAGCTGGAAAAGGGATTGTGAAATACTGAGGATAAATTTATAATCTACTGAAACATATCAATGAATTAATCTTCTGAATAATTTCTTTGTTCTTTTTCATTTACTCCCTTAAATGTCTGTTGTATTGTGACTTTTCACTCAAATTAAAGCTGAAGTTTTGAAAATAATGATCAGCTGTGGAGTCCCATTTTAGGACCATTTCACAAGCCTAAGTGCTCTGTGGAAATATTATCCCCTCAAAATATTCACTTAACTTTATGACAAAGAGTTGTTCTCCTTTGCTTACTCTTTTACACTCTTTCATTTCATTTTCCTGTTTCTTTTCCAAATTTAGCTCAAAACTTTCCAAAATTGGTTCTCTATTCCTGTATCTAGTGGTGCAGAGGAGGGATCGCAATTCATCTACAAATTGCTTTGATTATGAGTCACATGTTCTGCACAGACAAATAAATCAACAAAAAAAACCCACAAAACAACAGCAACAACAACAAAACCAACAAAAAACCAAAAAACTCCCCCATTAAAACACCATACCCCTCTCCTAAAAACACAGACATAATAGAAGAACTGAAATATTTACATCTTTTCAAATTCTAGTTTTCAAGAAACTTTTGTCTCATATCAACTTTTAATCCTGCCGAGCAAAAAAAACCTTGTGTCTGAGTGACTGAGGCAGCCTAGGAGGATATAGTATGGTGCTGGTGCAGTGCCCCCTGGTGGCCACTGGCCGTAGGGGACACCAAACCTGAGCACTGTACCTGCCACACAGGCCGTCATGAAACAGGCCACCGTTCCTGCAATCATCGCTCTGAAAGCACCGTCGGCTATTTCCTTCTTTTTTGAGGGAGCAATGCTTGCTAGAAGAAATACAAAGTGTATGTCAAACAGAAATATATATATAAGGAAGATGAATCTACCAGCTTCTGCCCCTGCAGGAGTAATTTCCCACCCTGCAGTTTAAACTAAGGGAAACATGGAGGAAAAATGGGACATTTTTTAGTGGGTTGTTTGAAGGCCAAGTGTTGGCTTTCTCTGTTAAGAGGATTGCTTATATTTAAAGTTGTAACTTTTGTTTTCTTTGGCAGCTTGCACGTCAGTGCTGAATGATTGAGCCCTTCAAAAGAGTCTGGCCCCATAGCTGGGTTTTGCTGCTCTACGCTGCCCCACTGCTGAGCCCACTGTGGCTCCAGGGCAAAGATGACTGCCAGCAATTCTGGCTGCTTGGTGAGGAACTCACATGGTTTTTCAATTTTTCTTTTTTCACTGAGATCTGAAAACCTTCTTTAAAAATTCTTTCCCTGTAAGCTTACTGCAGATATGTGATATTTTTACAGAAAATAACCAAATTCATCTGTCACACCAGCATGCTATGGAGTTGACCTGCTCCTCCTGAAGCTCATGGGCAATAGTGGCTCAGGTTCATGTCTGAGGTCTAAAGAGGGAAGGCTATGAGAAGGGCTTGGTTCCTTCCCCTTGTCTTCAGCACCTCTCCCAGTACTTCCCACCAAATCCTGTATCCCCTCTCTGGGTGCCCTTACATTCACAACTGAGGGCTAGGTTTTGGCAGAGCAGCTGCTCAGCCCCTAATACTGCTAAGCTCCACCCATAGCCTGTTCCTTTTGGTGCTTTCTTTGGGATTTGCTCAACAAACAAAGTGTCTGTGAGAGTGGTTCTTACTCAGGCCTCCTATTACCAGTCCCAGGGAGCCGAAGTTGGCAAATCCACAGAGAGCATAGGTGGCAATGACTTCAGAGCGAACCTGAAAAACAAAGACACACCCTCTGAGCGGTTTGAAACAGTTCATTGTGATTTAAAGGTCTAAAAACATGGCACTATGGCTCTGAGTACAAAAATAACTGCTTTGCTTGGTTGCTGCCCAAGGTGTGGCTTTCAGAAAGGTAGACTTGTTCCCTTGTTAAATGTCACAGGCTTTTATACCCACTGCCCATGTGAGGACTGACAAACTATGCAATGATTTTATCTTTCACATATATTGTTGTGCCTTTTTGAAGTGAGTAGTAGTAATTAAAGACAAAGAAATCTTATCTTACTAGTGGCAATTTAACTGCTGTTTTCTGAAAGTATGAGTCAGAGAGCAATAACTCAACTTGTTTTTCACAGCTGGATGCCTCTATAAAACTCTTTTGAAACCTCAAGTTTTGGTATGTATCCCTGAATTCTTTGACCCTGAAGAAGCAGAGGGCTCTATACAAAGCTACTTTGTGCATTCTCCACCCCATGCAAAGAAGACAAATTGGTCACCTAGGAAGCGCGTGTTGAAAGGCAGAGATTGACATTATGAATTTGGAATCCCCATTAACAGCTTATTTCTGTACTGACTTCTGCCACCTTTCTCCCCTTGGGTAACACCAACTAAGCCTGGACGTCAGAGTAGATACAAGGCTGGCCTTTGCCTCCACGGAGGGACCATTCACAGGACACAAAATGGTCCTTTAGGTGAAATCAGAAGGCTTGCAAGGTTTGGCTACAAACCTTGCAAGCCTTCAGATAAATGTAGTTCAAACATTTTGAGAAAGGAGGCAACATATCTCAGCAAATGGATTTTTGTCCCCCTGGCAACTCCGAATTCCTATTTACTGTGGTTTAGGTTAAAATGAGTGAGTGTTCTAGCAGGTTTCCTGTTTATTAGAAGTTCCTCTGGTTTAATTCCTCTTTTATGAACATCAATTTGTAGATACTTTCAATCAATCTGTACAAATGCAGGAAAATGTTTTTCAAGTACCCACTCTACCAGCTTTTCCTAGAAAAAGCTCTGTGTACCCTGCTTTCATTTGCACTCTCCTAGCTCTGAAAACAGGAAGCCATGTAATTAATGACTCAGGTGAAGACACTTGTTTGCTCAGTCTGAGAGAATATCTGTGTGCGGATGAATTAGAGAGCTCTGAAGCTGAAGGGAAATTAAAAACAGATGCCAAGCACACCTTCACCTGAACTGTTGTGCTGTAATTATAATGGTTTTCAGCCAATTTTTACCAGCATTATGAATTAAAATTGTTTATGTTTCTCAGAGCTTTTACTATGGAAGTTAATATAGCTCCTTATAGGTATTAGAAGTGAATGTGAAAGTCCTATATGACATCTTATGCAGGAAAAAAAAAGTTAAATAGAGTTCCTAAGATCTGTCTTTTAAGGCTGCATTACATACTAAAATAAACCCTTATTCACTCATGCAGGAATTCAGTGTCATTCATTTAGTAGAAGGAAGCACAGTTATAGCAGGGCACATCAAAGATCATTCTAGCCCAGAGTTCTATTGCCAGGAATTCCAGGAACACTGGTAATGGATGCTCAGACAAGGATGTGAACATTTGATCGGACCGCCTGGCTTTCTACTTCCACGTGTGAATTATCTTCTGGTAATTGGGAATGCAAACGATCAAGAATTTGTTTTTTGTTTTTAATGTAAGAGATGTCCACAGCATCCCATCTGATTCAAAGAATCATGTAAGTGCTGTACAAAATACTTTCTAATCTAAAGGGTTTCTTTACAGTGACAATCTGTCTTGGTTTAAGAAAGAAGGGTCAATGGATGCATAAAGTTGGATATCATGGTTTTTGTTGCCTGTGCTCAGGAGGAATTCAGCATGGGCCATATGTGTGAATGCCAGATAGTAGAGCAGTCATGTCCACAAAAGTCAGCTTTGATCACTGAATGACCTTTGGCCCCATGCACACATGCAAGATGCCCTTAGCATTGTCTTTCTCAGGGTGCTGTAGTAGGAGCTACATGTCTGTTGGGTAAACTGTGAATGAGAGTTGGAACAAGGCTGGAAAGCTTGATTGAGACAGACTGGTTGGACTCAGTGTTGCAAGGGAGGTGTATGGCATGTACTACATGTCTTTTATTACTGCCCTCTGCAGAGGGAACAATAGCCTACAGCAAAGGTGTGCCAGTAATGCCACCTGCTAGAGCTTACTGGATGCTTCTCTTCAAGTTTAATGCTTGGACAAACCTCTGAGGGCAGGAGGATCCTCGAGTTCTTCCTCAGGGTTTTCTTGGGAGAGTAGCTCATAGAGAAGTATTGAGAATCAGGTAAGAAGAAACTTGCCTTGAAGATAGCCTCTGTCTTAAGAGTGGTGTCCTGTGGGACACTGCATGTTCCCTAAACCCACGCCCTTCTGTCTCTATGCTTGTTCAAGACATCTAGGGCAATGAGAGTCAAGGAACTGCACAGAGCAACGCTGCACTTTCATGACTTAACTCTGTTGCTCAAAGACATATCTTAGAGTAATATGCCACCATTTTATGCCCATATTAAGTAATAAGTCATTTCAACGTTGAAGTATTTGATCAAATAAATCTGTAGGACAGAAAATGTTACTTACTGTCATATACTGTTTCACACCATTAATGTACATGCTTCCACCCTTTTCTCGGTTTTGAATCAGTTTTGAAAGGCGCTCATAAGCCAAAAATTCATTGAAGAAAGTTTTGTAACCTAGTAGTCCACCAACAATGAAACTGTCTTCCCAGTCTACTCCCATCATGAAAGAGAATGGCATGAAGACATAAGCACAAATGTTCTGCAGAATGTATAAGAAAAAGCAGGTCAAAATAAATGTCAGAAAGCAATATCAGACAGTAACTTTTCTAAACTTAAAATAAGGATGGTTTTATTTCAGCAGAGGAAAATTGGCCTTCAATTTTTGCTGCCATGAACTCTGGGAGAGTTTTTAATTGTCAGGCATGCTTGAGTACCTTTTAAAACATTAATCAAGACTCTAGATATAACAAAATATTTATATGTCCCTAATTTTATATGTAAAATAAAACAAAGGTTTCTGTGCCATCTTTTCACTCGGTAATGGCTTCAAAATTGGACACAGTGTTTGACAAAAAGAAGGAAGATTGAACTAAAAGGAGAACTGAGGATTCTAATTCTTCTGCTAGATTAAATCAAATGTGTTAATGAACAAGCCTAATTATCAGGTTATTGGACTCCAACGGCTGTAAACAAAAGAGTTGTCTCTGCATAAAAGCTGTGCATCTGACACAATTAAAACTGTACCTATTTTTCCCTGGCATTATAAGATTTATGCAAATTGAAAAAGTAATCCCATATCACAGTATAGCTTGTTTCTGTATGAGAGAAAATAGCTCCAACTGTGACAGGTTTTGGTCAGATTGTGGTCAGAGAATGTAATGGAGGTCTTAAAGCAGTTACTATTTCTGGCTGGTTTCTCTGCTCAGAGAAGGTTATGCATTAGTGTCTCCCAAGGAAAAATTGACTGCATGCATCATGTCTGTGTGTCTCAATTCCTCGTGAACTATCTGCCTCTCCAAATCTTATACCACCCAGCAGTTATGAAAATACCAGCCCCTGCATGAATCTGCCTAAGGCATGTGTACTTGTGACTCTCCTCAGCTGTGGGTGTCTGGGGTGCAGTGAGAGATCTCTGAAAGACTAGCAGGGTAATAACTTAGTGGTGCTGAAGCCATATCTGTTATGAGTGGCCATTCACTTCAGCAGCACCTTTAACACAAGTAATATCCCTGTTTCTCCCAGGGCTTTTATTAGGGTCTTGCGAAAAAAAAAGGGTCATAACCACTGAAACTAGGTGATTGCATTGGGTCAAAAATGACGTATTGACCTAGGTTCAAACATTTGCTCTGTTGAGTGATTTGGGTATGGTTTCACTTTGTAATTGTATTGAGAACTAACTGATATGGAGTAAGTCTGGTTTCAGGCAAGTCTGGTCCTTCCCCAGTGTACCCATATAAGTGAGCACAGCAAGCATTAAGGGTTTGATGGGACCTTTTGAAGATAAAGGCACTTTTATGTTTAGCTGCAGGAGATGTTAATGGCTTGGCAAGCCTGTAGTTGACAGATGTGCAGCACTGCCAAGTCAGAGAAGGCAAGTGCTAGCCTGCTCTGTATAAACATACCCTGGGAGTTAGCAAGAACACCACAGAGGGAAACAGCAGGTGGACTAATAGAAACAGAAATACTTAAATGGCAACAATTTTGCTTTAACTGTTAAGAAATTGTTCAGACATGCAAATAAAAGATGGATTTTGATCATGTTAAAATACAAAATGAGAACAAGAAACAACAACAAACAAATCACACAAGCACTTAAATTTGAGAAACACATATTATGCATGTATGTCAGCTGCATGAATAACCAGGAGATCATACCTCAAAGGTCAGCTGTGGATAGTCAAACAAGTTGCCCACCCAAGAAAGGGCTGAGTCAAGGAAGCTCAGCAGGGCAAGGAAGGAGATCACGCTCACAGCGATGTTTGCTACCAGCCCGATGGAGGTAGAGGCACCCTGGCTGGCTGCTTCTAGAAGATTCTTTGATTCACTTTGCCAAGGAAGAGAAAATCAGAGTGTGAACATCTTTAAATTCAAGAACAAATAACAGAACTAAAACGTACACGCACTTGATTAGAATTCTAGTACTAAAGCTATCTGTACACTCATAGAGAAAATAATGAAGAGGAATGATGATGTGAAGTAGGCTTTTCCTGTCAATCCTCATGGCAGACACTTGAAGCATATGCTTGTGGTTCCCTGAGGATGAATTCTGGTACATTCAGGTTGAGCAAGATCTCAAAACTGTAGCACTGCTTGTATTAGGCAATGGTCACTGCTCTTCTCCCACACAGCCCTTGCAGAAATGCTTGGGTCATTCAGAAGCAGATCCTTAGAAGCCTTTTTGCTTTGCCTGTCATTGCCAAGAGAAGTGTGCCTGCAGATGGGCAAAATATTTGCTGCTGTTGTGAAATTATTGCTTTGTCTTTGCTTTTTACATGTTTGCATTTGCAGATTCATTACAGAAAAAAGACAATAACATTACAAAAGGGAAAACCTCCTGGCAGGTCACCTCAAGTAGGCATTTCCCTCTTTCTTTGGAGTTTACAGTTTGGCCGAGGTCCTTGACATATGTTACATTGTAATGGGGCACACTCACCTGAATTCATAAATCAACCATTTGCAGCATTTAGTCTTTAATTAATTTCTTGCTTGAACATCTACCACATAATGCTCCTAAAATTTATGTGTGAGCAGTTATTATCCAGACCTCATTTTTGCAGTGGTATTAACTAGTACCTAGATCAGCTTACCTTTTTGCCATTTGTATGCCACTCCTCAGAGTTACCAGGGGCTTTTCAGTTTCAGGCCAGAATAATTTGGAGACAGCTAATGATGCTGGCGCTGACATAACAGAAGCAGTCAGTAGGTGGGAGGAGGAAACCTGGAATTCCAGGTGAAAGAAAGTACTCCATGATAACCATATTATGCACAAACACGTAGGAATGCTATTAATTTTTTTAGTTGTTTGTATGATTTCTCTACAGGACGTCATTAAAAGTTCATATTGCTCATAAGGAAATGAAGAGAATGAGCTGTCAGAAGACCATGGATTTTTGTGGCTAATTCCTTCAGAGACAAAAAAACCCAAACAGTGGGAATGATTGAGGGATACTTTCAAAGCATTGCAGCTGGGTGAAATACTTAAAAGATTTCAATAAACCATTTATTTTCTAGTTCTTTTCCCCTGTCTTACCCCAAAAGAAATATATGCTCCTAAGACACTTCCAGCAATAGTTGAGAATCCTGCTGTCATGACTGCATGGAGTTCAGATTTGGTGATATATGGTAAGTAGGGCCGTACCAGGAGAGGAGACTCTGTCTGGAAGTGAAAAACAAGCACCAAATTAAGAAATCCTTAATAAAAGCCCAAATATTTCTTTTATTAAGGGCAGAAAAATGAATGTCTGAATCATACTTTCTTGGGTATTTTTGACTAGTTAATCCTAGTACTAGCAAGTACTACAATTTCAATAGACTGGGGCTTTTTTATCCCAAGAAAGAGAATGTCTGAAGACAATTCTGGCTGGTTCATTCTGCTGTCTCCCTAAAAAACACAATGAAGCTGCCAAGAAATTCTATTCCAATTCTGAGTGACTTAGGGACAGCCACAGGTCTGAGCACAGATAAGGCTGTTAGTCAAGTGAAACATGCTCCTCTGGCATGTGTGTGAGCACATCCTGGAGGCACTGTCATGCAATGGTGCTACTCTAAATCTTGAAGCAGTGTGATGTTGTGATGCACCGCTGCTAAATATCATGTTAATAGTGCATTTGGGCCTGGATGTTAATTGTGTATTTTCTACATTTCTTCTAATCTTGGGACAGACATTATTGTAAATGTGGGTTTAATACATTTCCCATTAAAGTCGTCTGTTAGATGCTGACCACTCTTTTTGTGAACAAGGCCTTATACTGCTAGCCCTGGATCTTAGTTTTCCTCATTGCCTCTCTCTCCTGCCCTTGCCTGCTTTGTGTGCCATCTCTTCATACCGCTTGCCTTTTCAACCAAAAAAAAACCCCTGAAATTGTTATTTCTTCATAACTTTGGAGTAGTCTAGCAGGGAGATCTATCATCTACATTTATGCTTGAACTTCTCTTGGGAAAACATATTGCTTCCCAAAGCCTTTCCACTGTGCATCACTGCCAATATATGAATACACTGCAATTTTGGAAACCGATCATCAGACTTGATGTAGTGGAACCCTAGCTTTGAAAGAGATTGTTTTTCTTAATACACAACTGTTCAATAAGCAGCATTATTTCCCTAAATTCTGTAATATTGTTACATGTTAGCATGTTTCTGTGTGCTCCAGCTCACCTGTCCCACAAATATGTTACCCGCAGCTACCAGAGACTCAACAGGAGTTGTTCCCATGAAGACATGCATTATCCAACCAACCTAAAATGATTTTAAAAAAAGAAACAAAAATTTGTTCTGCCTGTTCCATGCCTTTCTCCAGTTAACCATATCAATCTAAGAGTTCAGAGACATGTTACAATACTTTCAGAGTTAATGATTTCAGCTTAAAGGTACAGCACATTCATGTAATTGGTACATGCTAAAATAAGACAATGGAGTAGTAATTTAACAGAACTGAAAGTACTCCAGGCTCCTCTGGGCATAAAAATGTTAAACTAAATTAAACAAAGCAGATATTTTGATGTGTTCTTATTACTTATATTCTTGTCCAAAAATACTTGGATCATATGAAAGGAAAAAATGTGAAACAAATTAAGGCTAAAATAGCCTCATTGCAATTTTAGCACACTAATGTCAGCTAGGTGATGTTCGTGACGCCTTTATAACAATCGTGTGAATGTAAAAGGCAAAGAACTTTTATTTTAAGAATATCTTCAAACTAGGTTTAACTACCACCATAGAGGAAGATCTTTTCCCTCATATGACGGGTTTATTGGACAGAGATGACAGAAAGTGGACTTGATCTTTTATTAGTAGAAAGTAGCACAAGACATAGACGCTGACAGAAATGAACACTTAGAGAATGAGGTGAAGAACCTGCTTTGATCTTATCTGGGTATCTGTGATAGGAAAGTATATGCAATTGCTACTGAAATACTTAGCAGAAATCTATTCCCTGTGATTTAATCTCCATCCTGCACTTTAAGGTCTGAGAGAAGGGCAGGCAGAAAGGAAGATTTAAGCAAATATAGCATCTAAGTAACGCTAAAGCTAACCAGGCAAATCTAACAATTAATATGACACAATCAATGAAACCAGACTGAGAGTGCCAATCAAGATTTTGCAATGATAACATTTGGAAATATTTCCAGGCTATGGCTCCTCTGCATGTGTTCAATATATTTCCCCCACCAGCCAAATGAGCATCTAATTGGCAAAAGTGCATACCTTTCCAACAAGCCACTGCATGAATCCAACGTGGTAAAGCATAGACATAACCGTACTGAAGAAAACCACAATTGGCAATACCTGATGACAGAAGACATTGAAGACAGAAGATCATTAAAACTTCTACAGTGGTTTCCTTCCTGACCTTCCTGTTTGTGCTGTAATTAAATAAACTTCATTTATCTGCATAGCTTTCTAACACAACTGTGATTGTTTAGAAACTGTTTATTTAGCTTAGCATAATATACCTGAGTTTATAGCCATGTTTAAGTCAATTTAAACATTTACATCCTTTAAAAAGAATCTATTTAAAGGTATATACTTACTAAATACAAAAAGTGAATATAGGTCTCTCACAGTGGATACTGAAAAACTAACCTACTCTCTGATGAGCCTCACCCACTCTCTGATGGGCTATTAAAAACCACTCTGATTGAGTTTCACCCTGAATAAAACCAATACAACCTGATTCTCAGGTATGTAAAATACACAGGACACCACCACTTTTGTCCTAGTATACCACAAAAAAGAAAAATCTGCCCCCGAAAGGTCCAAAATAGTCAGACAGATTAGTTACAGCTAAAACAGTACCACTGTCATGTGAAAAGGGGAGGCTTCCTAGACCCTTAGTGTGGAGAGACTTATTTGCCCCATAGCATTTAATTTGTCTGTCAGTGTCCCAGGAAAGCCGAGACCCTGGTAGCTGACCAGTTTTTCAGCATCCCTTTAGGGACAACCCTTGCCTGAGCAGTCCTGCTGGATTGGAAAGTGGTTTGACTGTCTTAGAGAAACACACCTCCAGCATGAGGGAGTCCTCTCAGTAGGTTTTGCCGTTTACTAGAGTGTATTACCCACTACCAACTGCCAGCACCCATAAAGGATTCACACTAATAATTTCAGGAGTAACACTCTTATTAATATAAGATTGTGACATGTTAAGGTTAGAAGATTTTTGCTGATTGTAACTGGCTGCAAAAATATACTTGAAGGAATACACAGGTAGGCTCTAATCCCAAGTAAAATATTCAGGGCACATAGACCCTGGTTCTTACAAGTTTACAGGTGTCCCTATGGGGAAGAAGACAGGTTCAGCCCATTGACTGATCCCAGCAGTTAAGATGGAGTTTTCCTTAACTTTCCCCTGTTCTCAACTTACTTATATATTATTTCTTTATGTTTATGTGGAGTTTGAGTGATTCTAGTCATAGATACATTTGTTACTGATTAGCATAAAATTCTCTCCCTTTGCTTTTAAAGATACAGTGAAAAATAATGTAGAGTACATTCCTGCGAGGGTGTTTGTACATCAGGAGAGGTAACTTTGACACGGAGATGTACATTAATATTATTATTAGGCTTTAATGAAGAAAGTTTGTCCAAGGAGAGGGATTTTGCCACTGTTGCTGGCTCAGCAGTGGGACATCTTCCCCTCTTTCCCTGGTATGCTGTTTATAAGCTGGCATGTGGTTTATCAGCTACAAAGTACAACTGACTTCCCTTCCCTGCAACAATTTCCACAGAATCTGGCTGTGTTGCCTCCACTCCACTCCACCTTCCATTCCATTCCCCTCAACAGATGGTGGGGAATCATTCTGGAAGGGTTTCAAGTAATGGATCGACCATATTCCATCCAGAAAGCAGCAATTGTGATTTACCCTGTAATACAACTCCTGTTCAAATGCGAATATAAACCCTCAGTATCCTCAGTTACCAGTGCACAGGGCCTGCAGTCATTTTCCCACAACCACGAACACTAGGAAGTTTTCATGTGTGCTCACTAATGACATAATGCATTATAAATAAAATCAAGTAACAGAATGGAAAACAACAAACCACTTTGTTAGTTCAGATCTTTTCCATACATAGAGTCTGTGTGTTTCTAGAGGAGAGTTGGTCCTATAAACAATTTTGATAAACATTTAGAAACTCAATTTTGATGATCAGAGCCTTTCACTGAAAGGACAGAGTGCAATTAACCAATACTGTTGTGCTGGTCAACAAGTTAATATAGTGCTGCTTTCTCTGGCTTGGTTCCTTGAACCTTTTTCAATTCTGCAGGGACAGTTTGCCATGCAGTAACAGCACACAGTTTAGTGTAGTAAAATTAGTATCTTTCTCCCCTGCCTTTTCTTTTGTTATTACCATACAGAGGAGGAAGTTAAAATTGTTGGCTGCTCTTAACTCCCCTCCTATTTGTGGCTTGATGTTTAACTTTTTCCCTATTTTCCCTTAAAGAAGTTCCTATTGAAGTTTAAGAAATATCCTGCTTTTTTATACACTCCTAAATTTTGACCTTGAAAGCAAAGCTTTTCTCAGGAAACCATAGTTCTCCTCGTGTAAAAAAGAAGCTAGAAATTTAACAGAAGCCTAATTTCTTTCTTGCTCAAAGCAAACTTTGTCTTTTGTAGTCAACAGGATAGAAGACTTAGTACTAAAAGGTCTTTTCCATTTACTTAAGTACTTGGAAGTGCTTATTTATGTGGGCAAGTGGATATTTTTTCAGAACTCTGAAACTCTGCATCTGCCTGCGCAAATACATATTTAAAATAAAACTGGTTTATGCATGCAAATATGTGCATTTTTGTCTAACTAGTGCTTCCAGAACCATGTGCTCAAAGACACTCTGGGACTGATCAGAACATATGCACAACTGGGATGTGTCCACTCTGGTAACGTGTCCACTTCACCTGGCAGAAAACTGATGCGTCCCTGCATATTGCTGAGGATGCAGTATGGATACAACTGGACTCTGACAGACATATCCTGTCCCTCATCTAATCCCTGAGGAGCTAAGCATTGTCTTATGGACGATGCTTTGAAATATCTTGGGGCGAGATTCGAAGAGCTCATCACTACGTGCAAACCCATAAAATATCTGAAAGACACAAAAAAGCACTTTGGACCAACTAAATGTCTAAATAAATAACAAGTGTTTCAAGAGAAAACAGGCTGCTATCACCGTTTTTGGAAGAGGGAATTCCCTGTATAGAGAGGAAGGAGATAGAGCACATTTTGATATTGCTGTACACTTGTCTGCAATTCCATATACCATATTTATATTTCATTTACTATACATATATTCTTATATACATGCAACTCTGGAAACCAACTGGTTTTCTTGTTTTTCAATATAAGAATAATCTACTTGTTATGGAAACAAGGTCTAGAAATTCCATGGTTTTGCTGGCTTGAACCATAGGATAAGACTGATATATATTTTCCTACACAGAAGAAAACTTTTGTCTGTCTAGTCCCTAGTTATGGCTTTAGTACACAAAGTATTTTGCATTATCAGTGAGTACTAAGAACCACCTTGAAAAGATCATATTCATAAAGCATTGCCAAAAACCATGAGAAAAATTACAGGGGGGCGGAGGGGGAAGGGGGAGGCAGGAATTAAATCATTTCATCCCTAAAACATGTAGTAGAGAAACAAATATTTAAGCACTCAAATAAGTAAAATAAATACCTCCCAAAGTAAAGGTAGGAACACCTGGAAAGTGAAACAAAAGGTACAAAAGAACTGCTCTTAAAATATAATTCATATTTATTGATAAAATGCCTAAATATTTTTCCCTTCTAAAATGTCCTGACTGTTCTTAGTAGCAAGCTATTTTACAGATGGCGCCTTCTCTCTCAGGTAATGAAAGAGCGAAGTTTGCAGAGCATCTAGGTTGGAATATCACCACAAGAAAAAAATAAGAAAAGGCATGTAAGCCCATGGTCAGATATCTGAAATATCAAAAGAATGATCTCAAAGTAAGTCCTAATACATTTCTCATATTTGTTTGATGTTTCTTTATTTGTTATTTGGGTTGGTTTGGGTTTCCTTTTGCTTTGTATGTTCTTGATTCCAGCCTAAGCAGGCATAGTGACATGAACTTCTGAGAGCAAAACCAGGAAAGATGCTAGAGCAGATTACAGAGCACAGAGCAGATAAACTGTATTCCAGCTATTTCCCAATAAGGTCTCTTAAGAGAGAGATGGGAAATTCCTCTGTGATCTTAGTAATATCATGTAATTCTTCCCGCTTATGCAGCTTCCAGCTCTTCCCCCAGGCATGAATAAATACACGTCTGGCCTCTCCACTTCTTCAGGGGAAAGTCTGTGAAGCAGTGGTCTGTACAGCACTCAAGGGTGCAACAGTGTGGCATAGCAGAGCACTTTTAGTCATGGAGAGATGGAGAAGATAGGCAGGAGGTAGTATTTCTGTCAGTGGCCAGGAACAAGCCTTTCAAACTATTCCTTGTAGAAAAATATGCTGAAGTTCTGTATACATGCAATATATGTTGTTATAATTTGACTAAATAAGTGCAATCTAACTCAGTGTTTGGCAGTGAATGAAAGTGTTCCCAAATTTTCTATTCAGAGTATCACATAATAAGGAATAGTTTACCTGTTGATTTCTCAGGTGACTACATAGGTATCACAAGCCACACAATTTATTTCCCAGCTATACTGTTCCTCTTACCATTGTTTATCTGCCACTTAAGAGTGTATAGCAACCATCTTACCTTAAAAGCAAAGAAATGATCCGTGTATTTGTCACCAAACACAAACTTGGCACCTGCATCAGAGTACTCCAGGAAAGTCTGGGGACAGAAGGCAAAGTAAATTAGCCATAAGCTCTGGGTACCTGCCAAAACCATACAAAGTACTGCTAGTTGTCTTGCAGAAATATGGTGAGGTCCCAGAAGCTTGAGCTCTGATTTGTAGGGGTCCAAGCCTTGCTGACTTTATTTGGCTGAACTGAGGGTATCTGCTCTGTCTTGTTGAGTACCCGACACAATAGATGCCATAAACTGTACTGAAAAAAAATTCACTTTTTAATTCCAATACTGTGGTGCACTTCTATGCTCCATCTGATGCAAATAAGTACAATTAATTATATAGCTTACAATGGAGATTTGACAGCTGAAGTAATGTGTTTTGAAAGGTGTAGCTAAGAGTAGCCTGAAGGAATCTTCTAGTTCAAATTCTGAATTTTTTTACTTCGGAGGAAAATATATGCATTACTGATGCAGTTTAAAATGGAGTTAAAATACAGTTTATAATAGCTACAGTAATTAGTTCAGACAGGATAGACTGTAAGACTTGAAAACATGAAGCTATCAAAAGGTGGCACCAGACCTGCTTCACTCAGAGACTGAGAACCTGGTGACAAAACCCAGATGATTCCCACTGCCTGTAGATTAGACAGACATCAGATCTGTGCCTTTGCTCCTGCACAGAGACAATACATTCTGCTCTGTCTGGTTTTACATGTCCTTAATTACCTGTGAAGAACAGCTGTGAGAATAGTATCCCTGAGGCGAAAAGTCTGAAAGTCCTTCAGAATAAATGTCTCTGATGTATATTTTGGATATTGCTTATTCACTACCTTGCAGTAACTCACTTTTTAAAAACTTTGTGTCTGCAGGGCTGCCTGGGAATGGATTCTGTCCAGTTTCCAGAGACCCCTTCCAGCATGCAGATTTGGATTTTGCCACCTGTATATAGCTGAATTAATTTTCTTATATGTCATGAGGACTATGAAATGTCTCTGATGACAGAAATGTTGCTGCTCTGAAGATTATTAGGGTTGTGCCCTGAATCCCAAGGCTTTTCAGCATATTGTGTTTATTGCAAGGATGATTTGGAGTTGTGCAATTTCTAAGAGTTCCTATGAGTGCCTTGACACAACCGAAATTTGTGTTTCAAGAGTGGCAATTTATAACTTCAGCCCAATGATGGTAAAGCCATTAATAAATGGTATTACTCTGACCATTGCATTAACTGAACAAAAAAAAAAAAAAAGAGAAGAAGATTGAACTCAGGAAGTCAATAATCTTTCTGAGAATCCAGTTTTTCTCAAGAGAAGAAAAAATCAAGGGACAAATGGATCCTTGAACAGCCTGTTAATATTATGTAAGACTCTCAAGACAAAATTATATTAAACAAGCAAGGATTTTGCTCAATAACTTACCTGGATCTGAATGCCTACCCAGTTAAGTACATCAAAACCCACTTTGGTCCTCAGAATAAGAAGCCCAAGAATAAACTGCATTCCTATTCCTGAAAATACTGGTCTCCAAGCAACCTAGATAGACAGAAAAATAAAGAAACTGCTTGTTATTTAAATAAATAATAGTTTACTTTGAATGTTTGTTTAAATAATGTATGGGGGTAGCCTGACTATACAGCAGAATGGGAGCAGCTGCCAAAACAGGTGGTAGGGGACTTGAATCTTCACATATCTGGACAGAGCATAAGGAGATTTTGTTACAGGGTTTGTCCTTGGGTAATTTCAACTCTGCTTATGTCCCCTAGCTTTAAAGACTTTTGATACTTGAGAACGGCTCAGTTTTATGTTGTGATCCATCTTATAAAGGCAGTCATAGGAGAAACTGTGGCTGCTTATGATGAGTTCCTCTTCGCTACACTGATGATTCCTGTTCTGCTGCCTCAGAAAACATCTTTGTTTTGTGAAAATTGAATCAAATCACTTACAAAACAAAGAGTTACGATGGCATTGTCTAGTTTAATCAGATCATATTTGAATAACACAAACCAATTAGTTGCAATGAGGGCTCATGGGAGAGCACAAAACATTTCGAGTATGAGTTTCACCTCAGTTGGGGACAGCAGCAGTTGCAAAGGATATGGCAAGTTCAATCGTCCTTGTTGAGAGGACTTCACCTGTTAAGAAAGTCTCAGCATTGATGGAAGTCATGATAAGTATTGGGAAAACTTGGTGACCTGGACAATGTATGCATGACTAATGAAAGAATGCAGAGGTATATGAGGCATGCAAACAGGAGTAAAAGCTGAAGTGGTAATTGTGATGACTGAACGAAGCCCTTTGTAATACCACAGCAAAACAGAGTGGACATTTCTCATGGAAAATTAAAATGAATGGCATTTTTGAGCCTATGGGAGTGGATGAGCAAAAAGTGAGGACATCAGCTTAGCCCCAGCTGCTGAATTTGCCATGGAAAACAAGCTTGTGAGGGGCTAAGAGCTATATAAGTCTATCATATCTCTAGTTCCAGGCAATTTGTACTGATGTGATAACAATGTCCTCAAATAAGTGACTGTGATGTGCTGAGGACTGTGGTGAGGCTCCTGTGGGTGAAAGCATGGAGAAGTTTCCAGTTTGAACTGTATCAGAGCTGGAACAGAAGGTGGACAGCAGGTTCCCCAATAGTGAGACAGGTGTTGGTACAGCCCCATACATGGTCCTCAACAGCAAAATTACTTTCCTCAGAAATTAAACACAGTGCTTGGTCTCAGGCAAGGCTATATTCTTACTTTCCCACATTCTGTTACTCTTACTAGACTTGGTGCTAGGGTAGGAGAATAGCTTTTTAGACACAGAATAAAAAAAATCCCAAAAGGTGCATCATGGAATAAATACTCACTTGGGTTGGATATTTGGAAAAGATAAGCATCAGGATGACGTACATCACAAGCCCACCAAAAGAGATTAACTGACGGGATCCTTGTTTTGTTGTGTCAAAGATGAGCCAGCAGATGATCATTATAATAAGAGCTGAACACAACACCCTAGGAAATAAAAAGCATCACGATATCCTGAAGAAGATGTTTGGGATAATAATTTTCCTTCCCATACCCAGAACATATCACTTGGTGGCATCTGGAAGAAATGTCCTCCAAGACAAAGTATGGAGGAAACCCAAAAAAACCATGAGTGACTCTAGTCTGAGTGGTATTTCTATTAAATGAAATGTGATATCTTCCTTTCTCACTTTTTCTTTCCTTTCCCTTCATTTTCTTTGTTGAATCATTAGTTCTGGGCAAGAGAAGCTGTGGTATTTATAATTGCGCTGTGCTGTTTAGCTGGTGTGCCTATGAAACACACTCCACTGAGGAGCAGGCTATAAACAGCTCATTTCTTTGTAACCATTTGTAGTCTGTTCAGCTATCTCAAAAACAATGAGACAGGTATTTCTGTGTTTCAGTGTTTCTATGGTTACCACTATCAGAACCACATTAAGCTTATTTATTGAAGGTAATTATTGTAACAGTCTGGAAGGCAGCACAATACATCATCCCTATACAGAGAGGAAGCACTGTCCCAAGCCTTTAACACTAGTTTTGTCTAAGAGTAAGGTTTCACTGATTTTGGTGGTACCTAGATACATAAGTTTGATCTTTAGATGGGGATTAAAAACATTGCAAGCAAATTCCTCAAAATGGCTTGGTCATTGCAAGGCTGAGTAACCCTTCCTACACCTGAGAGACTTTCTCTCTGTTGGAAGAAAACAGTTAAGCACCTAACCTGTGATATATACAATTTAAAGACTGCAGCCCAGGTAATACAGTACTCACTGCCCCCATTTGTTCCATCTGTTCCTCAGGGCTCTCCTGTTCCTTTTGCTCTTTCTCCCAGAGAGGCTGCCAGATCATCTAATGGAAATGCCTCTCTGTGACTGCTCTCTAATATGGCTGCTGAGCAGAAGGATCACAATCTTTAAAACACCTTTCTTAGCAAAGCCATTTCTAAACCTGAAGAACAATATAGGACATTATCCTGAACTGAGAATGACTCCTCCTTAAAACTCTTTCTTTCTCAGCTAGTAGGTGACCAAGCTGAAATAGAGGGTAGCTGGCCAATTCTGTTTTCCTTTTTAATGATATTTCATATGTTTTCTTTTGGTCTATGAGACTCCTTTTTCTCCTTATTTTGCCAGGGATAACTTCAAGATCCCCGGTTACTGCTCAGGAATACTTGAAATAAGTGTCTGACAGGTTTAATTATCTACTATATATCTACCAGATGAATGTCTACTATCCCAAAGGATATGTAAGGTCATACAACCGTATTATGACATTAAATCTGGCTGGCATGTTTTGATTCCTGAAGGTCAAGTAAAAATTTCTAGGGGGATATGTGGAAAAAGTGTCTAGATAATAGACTCTAATCTTTAGCAGTTTGTAAATGTTAGAATTAAGGTTCATATGAACCTAACAGCTCTGTGAACAGTGAAGAACTTTCTGGTTTTCATAATGAATGCAAAAGGCTGCAACACACATGAACTTTTGTGAACATATTCTCATTCAACCACAAACTTTTCCCACCTCAATTTGTGGTATTTCTCCTATGCTTTCTGCCAAGACTTTTGATCCCTAGCTACTGCATTGAAATCCTGAAGGTGTTTCTGATATTTCCTGGTAAATACTGAATTATTCTGTGATTTTTATGAGATACGTGTGATTTACCCATCTCCCTCTTATGGGGAAGTAAGCTGACATAAAATCATAGGGGTAACCTGACTAGTGCATTGTCCTTCTACATAATAGAAAGTAATTATTATTTACCATTTCAGCCAAAACCACTGTTTTTTCAGATATTGGTCTCCAGGGGAAAAGAATGCAGCAATTCTGTCTTCATACTTAGCTATAAAAAAATCCCAGCAGATGAAGAAGATGGCTAGGACAGTGACGACAAAGAGTGGCAAAGCTCTCTGAAAATTCAAAGCGCAGGCTGCAATAACTACTGCCAAGTATGCTGTCACAGAAACAAGAACATATATGTCAGTTGGGTTGGTCTTTTTTAAAACAGGATCAAATTTTAAATTTATAAGAGGTGATCAAAGTCAGGCCTATATTTACCTTTTTGGTGCTTTTCTGGCTTTCAACCTAAATACTGAAAAATTTTTTGCATAGTTTTGCTACTTATGATATGCTCATTGATATGAAAGGTGGCTTGCATTCTGTCAAAGCAGATTATATGTTTTTGCCAAGGTAAGTTCCTATGAAGCATGTTAATCACTCAGAAAAGTGAAACCCATCTACAAGAACTTTTTCCTGTGTAAAAGTTATGAATTAGGAGCATGAGTCATGCTCTTTTTTTTCAAAAGAGGATGAGTTTATCCAATAAAACTTGAAACAAACACTATAAACATATGTCATTTGACTGATTTGATGACCTCAAGTAATTGTGAAGCTTAAAAGTAACTTATTTCATAAAGTATCTATGAAATTATTTATTTGACAGGTTCACTGCGCTGCAGCTAAATGCTGGCCAAAAAATATCCGTTCTTGTAAAGAATGATTGGATTTTATCTGTGGCAAATAAAGAGGAAGGACTACTGATTTTTGTAGTGCAAGTTGGTTTTTATGGAATTAATGAAATCCTGACATATTCTTAGAAGTCACTCACTTTCTGGAGCCAGAATAAGTCTGTTCTATGATAAAGCAAGACAAGATTAGTTATGAGGGCAGGATACTCAACATGCAAACAACATTTTATAACCACCTCCTGGTGTACTCATGGACATATTTAAAGCGTCTGTGTTCTCAGTATTCAAGTAGGAAGACCTCAAAAACAAACTTGGTGAAGTAGAAGGAAACAAAACAACCTACAGGCTAATTAGGAAAGGGAGAAAGAAGAATATCTGAATGATTTTGCAGTGCATACTGTCATAAGTACATTTACTCCAGAAAAAAATTGCAGTGAATATGGAGTGATATGGGTGAGCAAAGAAAGCTTTCATTTTCAGCCTGATGACTTAAGTTCAGTCCTATTTGGTGCCTGACAGTTTTTAAAGTGATTTCATGATCTTGGGCAAGTTACTGAAACTGTAATTTTGGAGTCAGCTGGTAATGGAGTGGACCCAAAGTCTGAGCTATGCTGCTATCACAACTGTAATTGCTAGTCAGACTTTAAACATGCTGGAGAAGCAGTTTAGCAAGATTTGTGTCTTTGTCGTTTGAGAATGAGTGGAGGTTTTGCAATCTGGAATTTTCACTGTGACTAAATTCTTAACTACTTTGAAACACATCGTTAAAGAGAGTCAAGAGTTTTTATGCTGGACAAAGACAGTGCAGCCTATAATCTCATACAGGTAAATAAATAAGGCATCAGCAATCCTGGGGGTAATATACTGTACCTGTTATTAAAATTCCGTAGACCACATAATGAATTCTGGTTTTATGTTTCTTGCAAAATTCACAGACTTCATCATACCTTTTTTCTACTTGCCTAGGAAAAAAATCCCAAAATAATAGACATGTAAGCTTTAGCAGAAGAAAATTGTATAAATTGGTCAAAATTTCTCCACTGAAGTTCACTGAATTTGGAGAGGATTATATTTGGATCTCAAAGTGCCAAATATAAAGTTCCTTTTGAGAGAGACTTCTATGGGTTGATGTCGGACAGGTGAAAAAGAAAATATGGCAGATATCTAATGGGACAATCTGTCATCAACATACTGGGCCAAAGTCAGCAGGCCAGTTCTGCTACCCTCTGAAGTGCAGCTCTTCTGTGAAGAGATCTGTTAATAGGGTTGGTGCAAACTGAGTGTGTAGTTATAAGATTCAGTGTCCGTTACTAGAGCCACAAAATCTGTTAATACAGCCTGCCCAGCATTATGATGTGGAATAGTGGTATTACTGTAACTGTGAAGGCCTAAGGCTGCATTTGTGTGTGAGCAAAATTACCAATACCTATCTAAAACCTTACTACAGCATGCATAGATGTCTCTGTACCTTTTAAAATTTGGTTGTTATTGCACTAAATTTTCATCTCATCTCATGGAAGTTAAAATGATTTATTATATTTGAATGTCATGCTCTAGTATCAGTTCTTCCAATGATAACATATTTCACTTCCTTTGTTTTCCTCACTAAAGGTAACAGCATGATTTCATGAAGGAGGTCGAAATTTAGGGAAATAGCAGTTAAACGAGTTAATTCAACAGAGGTTTCCAATGCTAAATATGCTGGTAATGTGGACTTATATTAATTACAGAAGCAGTGGCTAAAAAAACACCTTCGTATTGTGCAAGCTGGAAAAAATTACAGCTATGTCTCTCATCTCAGAGGCACTGCTTTAGAGAGGCACATCTCTGAAGCAGTCTCTTGCATTCCCAGTCCATAAAGGCAATGTCATATTTAGAGATTCTAATTATCTGGACTGTACGTGTTAGGAAAATAAATGCAGCTGGAGTTAGATGCACACTGAAATCCAACATGAATACTCTTATTTTCTGCACTCAAAACCCTCAATTAATGTAAAATAAATTTGAGAGAAACAAGAAATATTAATTTAAATTATATCAGTACACTGAAGAACAGAGCAGGAGCACACACCTTCACAAGTACAGAGAGTAATAGGTTCTCGGAGAAATCCTGATTGCTTTTGATGCTTCAATTTCAGTTCTGGGAATTCCTGTAGCTTCACAAATCAGAGCACTTTTTTTTCTAACTTGTAAGAACATTTGGTTATCTACCCAATCTCAGCAGAAAGATTAGATACAACAGGAAAAGGAAAAAGGAGAAATGAGTGACAAATAGATGAAAAAGGCAGCTACTTTATCAAATTTATGGTTCCATCACCCAAGAAAAGGGAAAAAAATACTGTTACTGCTACTTATGAGCCCTTTGGGATTTAAAATTCTTACTTTCAGATTACATTTTTTTGTAATTTCTTCTTTTATCTACCATCTCTCTCTCTCCTTTTTACTTTATTAATTTAGGCTTTTATGACTTTGGTACCACAATATCTTAAAATATTTAAGCACAAAAGTCATGTTCTGAAAAGTAGCAGAAAAAATATGTTCCTCATGAAATTTGGCTAATTTACTAAGGAAACATTCTTTTCTAAAAGCCTGATCCTATAGGCTTGAAATATAACTGAAGATGTTGAAAAAACAGATCTCACTTTAGCACATTAATGTAAAATATTTATATATGTCAAAACTATTCTTGCTTGCATTTTGTAACTCAGAAATAAATTTTCTGTTGTGCATGCACTTAAGTGAATGCTAAAACCTTGCACTTGCAGTGAATCTGTGTTATCAACAGACTGATCTTTCAAAAGGGCCATGTCTTAGACTGCAGGCTATTCAGTACTATCTGTTGAAAGAAATCAGTGACACACATGAACATTTAATATGATTTTAAGTATTGTGTATTAACTTTTTTAATGCCTTAAAACAGGGTTTACATCTTTCACAAAAGTACCTAATCCTTAAGTAAAATGTGGATGTGTGCTTTCACTCTGTGATCACTTGAAAGTAGAGCAAACACAAAGCAAAACTTTTGTTCCATTAAAATGGCTTTCTTCACAGCTGTTCTGTTCCTACTTTGTGCTGGAGCAAATGGCTATGCAGATGAAAGACACTAGTGAATCTTCAACTTCCTGAAAGAGACCACTCTTTAAGACCTCTGTGTAAAAGACACTGCTCTAGAAATATTGGAAAAGAAGTTATTGTACAAGAAATATTGCTCCCTTAATTTGCCAGGCTTTAAAAGTTCCACAATCACAGATGTCATTTGTAAGGTAAAATAATTTTAAACAAGCTGTGTTTCTGTATTACAAAAATTGCTAGGTAATACAAAGGTCTGTGTAGCATAGGGGCATGGCAGTGATATTTAGAGTTGTCACTCCAGAAGCATAAACACTGGCAGCTTTTTGGTTAGGCCAGGATGGAGTGGAAGACGTAATCAGCCAAAAACACATTACCCTTTCAGGCGTGGTTGCTCATCATCCATGGAGGCATGTTTGTTTTCATGCAGATCACTCTCAATATTGATGTATTCATCCCCCTGGAAAGCAGATCAGTGTCGAGGTTGTCAGAAGGGTTTATACTTCTTAGGTAAGGTGCAAAAAACCATCCCCATTGGCAGCTAGCTGAAGCAACCTCTAGAATTTCCTGCGTCCACTGCATTCATGGCTCCAGCACTCCCACAGCCACCAAATCTGTGAGCAGTGTTTAGACCAGCTGAGGAGTTTCCCAAGCCATCCATACCATTTTTCAAAAGGGAAACAAAGGAGGGACAAATACCAGCATTACTCAGCATTGAAGAGGGCAGGGCCTCATAGCTGGAGGCCCTGTACTGTTTATAGGTTGAAAAGGGCAAGCTGTGAATTATCCAGCTTGCTCAGCACCTCCTAGACACCCCCAGGTTTTGTTGCTTGTCTCTTTGCAGAACTTGAATATGATGGAACTTTTGTATATGGAGACTGGTTAAACTGAGCAATGCTCAGTGTTTTAAAAATTTAACTAAGCTGAGATTATTATTCTTAAGAAAAATTGTTGCCCGAGTCCACATAATCATGGCACTGTTAAAGCTTTTGTATGACTACAGGCTGCCCTGCACCCTGTCTGGGCACTTGAGGGCCAGGAGGGGCACAGCCCCGAAGCTGCTCAGCACACCTGTGGGGGCAGTCATGCCCACGCTGCACCTCGTCCCCCGTCTCACTCCGGTGAGGCACAAGGATGGAGCTTGTCCCCTGGCTACTTACCTCCATGCTCATGGTGGGGCCTGCAGAGTGGCCAGGGCCTGGGGCAGGCTCCCATTGTGTTCAAAGACAGCAGCGTACCTGCATGTGGCACTCACGCCTCTCCCTTTGAGCACCGTGACCCGCTGAGCGGCCTGGAAAGTCTGGCCATGACCAGGGTGATGACAGTCCTGGCCTGGCCTGGCACACATGTCCTACCCTCTTCACAAGAGGGGCCCACAGCACTCAGCGACTTCTGGAGCAGTGACAATCTGCAGGTCAGTTTACCTTTTGTTATTTTGTCACTTTAGTTTACAGTAAGTCAATTCTCTAGTCTGTTGTGGAAAGCAAGGCCCTCCACAGACCTTGCCCTGGCCCCTGCATTCTGGCTGTCTGTCCTGCTGCAGGTGCTGCCAGAAGCCCTGGAAAACTCTCAGTTAGTTGCCAGGGAGAGACTTGAACCACAGAGTCATGGAATGGCCTGGGTTAGAAGGGACTTTAAAGATCATTTAAGATCAGAGTCCCATGGGCAGGGACACCCCACACTACACCAAGTTTCTCAAAGCCCCAGCCAATTTGACTTTGAACACCTTCAGGGGCATCTACAACTTCTCTGGGCAAATTATTCTGGATCTCATTCACCCTCACAGCAAAAAATTTCTTCCTGATATCTGATCTAGACCTACCCTTTTTCCATTTAAATCCAGTCCCTCATGTACTATGACTACATGCCCCTATAAAGAGTTCCTCTTCCTTATTTTTTGTGAGCTCCCTGTATGTGCTAAAAGACCACAGTGGGACCCTGGAACTTCTCTTCTCCCAGCTGAACAGCCATATTTCTCTCAGCCTGTCAAGTATCTTCAGGCTTTAATGATCTCAAAGGCAGAACCTAACACAAGGTGAGACCAGGGGAATATATACATGGATGCTGCTGTTTGTTCTACTAGGGAAAGCTCAGCAAAAGACCAGCAGGAGTCTGTTGGTCCTCTTGTCTGCAGTTTTTGCAGAGTGCTATGGAACTGCACTGCAACATATGACTGCATCTTCACTAAACTCAGTTTCTTTGGCTCTTTGGTCTTGACTGTGAAATAAAACAAACCTGAAAAATGCCTACTGAGTTACTTTTGGTAACTGGCAGTACTCTTCTCAATGGATGTACAAGGTAGGCTTCTTATCTGAGGGACATTGAGTGGTGATAATATGTAAATATTCCTGAGACTAAATTTGGAATATATTGCATACCAGTGCTTCTCACAAGTTTTTTAAACCTACATTATAAAATCCAGAGAGTCCAAGCCCTCTCTCTGGGTGGAAGCGCCATGCTTTCACATTCGCAGGCAGCTACACTCCCTTTGGCACTGTGTTGACTCTCCTGGTCACGGCTTGACGCTCATGTCCTACAGATATTGCTTTCAACCCCACCATCATTCCCACTGCCACCACTTCTTGCACTGCCTAGGCCAGGTCATGCTCTTCTATCTCTTTTCCCCATGCCACAACATACTCCCTGTGCCTGGGTCACCCACAGCCTGAATTCTGACTCTCTGAATTTCTGAAATATATGGTTTGTTTTGAGAATATAAGCTATTTTTTCTTTTGAAAATACAAATACAAAAGCATCAATCTACATCTTTTCACATTGTTCACAATGTATTTAATATGTTTAGAATACTACTATGTCACTCTTGTCACAAATGCTTTCCTACAATGACATTAAAATGTGAGAAAATCTGAAATCAAAGACAACTTTGTGTGAAAGCTGTCATTTGCAAACACAAAAGGAAATTGGAGAATGGATGCAAACCCCTTTTATTTTTTTCATGGCCAAACATGATACCAGGTCTGGCTCATGCAGAGTGTTGGCCCTTGCTGAGAGTTACCTAAGGGCTATGTGGAGCATGCAAACTTCTGCAAGCAAAGGGAGACACTGCTAAGTCCATACTGTAAAGACTGTCAAAATAAATTTTTATGCCTCTGTCACAGTGTACCGGAGAAATTGCTGGTGCAAATATACACATCTCTGATACTCTTGCACCAAGTAGTGGTAGAACGTTTTCAGATTAACTTTTTCAGTGGGAAATTGGTTTCTCTGATAAAAATAAAGCTTTCATAGATGTCAGTACTTTTCTCCAATTTTCTACAGTTTCAATCAGTTCTGAAAGTCCTTTTTGAGTTATTTTTGTTGGGGTTTTTTTTTTTGTTTTGTTTTAACAATTTCCTTTTCCCCAACTTTTTTGAAGTTGAAGGTATAGACACCATCTACCACCATTCTCTCCTAGGATCTCAGCTTCTAATCTAGTTTCCAGGAGTGCTTATCTGGACAGTCTAAGTGATTATTTCCATCACTGTATATCTGAAATTAATTCAACTCTGAGAGCAGAGTCATTACTTTGCTCCATGCCTTTGTTGCCTCTGTTCATATTCAAGAAAACAATAGAAGATAGAAATGAGTACCCACTGCATCAAGTATTTCTTATATGCTGCTTTGAGGACCATTACCAAACTTGGCAAGTAGATATGATTACAACAGAATAGAATTTTAGAGTAGCAAGTTATTTCTGGAGTGAGGATGTGAAAATATTAATACCTAACAACGGTATTTACCTGTGGATTTTTTTAACTTGACTCCCATGTTTTCACAGTGGGATACTCAGTATATGGGCTTAAACATACACACAGTCAAAAGAAGTCAAAATAAATATGTTTATTATTACAATAATCTGCATTGTGCTCTCTTCCTCTCTGGTCAGTTTTACACAGGACCTATTTCTTCAAGTTTGTGTTTGTCTGAAATTTTCCCTATTTAGGATGTTTATTTAATAATACAATATTAATTTATTATTAGATATTTAGTAATATGACTTCTTTATCTGACTGAAGGGTTTATCTCTAAAACCAATGATTACAGATTCTCTTTTTTCACCTTCTTATGAGAAAATGGGGCAACTCTGGGGCAACTCCTAATCCAATCTTCTCCTTGATTACCATTTCTGGTGCCTCTTTTGTATTGTGTATGAAGCCATTATAATATTGGAGTACATTTTTTCTGAACCCTACACAAGCACTTTTTTTTCTTTAATGTATTTTTTGAGAATAGAACTTGCCTGTCTGTTTATACATTTTAAATTATATTCAGATTTTGTTAGAATATCTGCCTTGGATATACTAATACATTGCCGACATTAACTTTGAAGTTTACTAATTTTCATTAGGTTATTTGGAAGAAAGAAAAAAAAAGAAAAAACATACCTGATTAATATGCACTGTTCCCTTATTTTGTGAATTCTTGATTGTCTGTGAATTGTCTCCAAGGCCTTTCAGATTTGTATCATCCACACCATCATCACTGTCATTCTAGGACCAGAAATTACATTGGTTCAAATAAGAAGCTGAAAGCCTTTCTTGTGTACAATAAGAGCTGATTTATAATCTGAGGCCTGGGCTACCATGGAAGCAAGTGAGTGGGTGACAGGAAATGGCCTCAAGCTGCACCATGAGAGATTTAAGTTAGATATTGGGAAAAATTTCTTCACTGAAAGGGTGGTCAGGCATTGCAACACAGGCTGCCCAGGGAAGTGATAGATTCATGCCTGGAGCATTCCAAAAACCTGTAGATGTGGGACTTTGGGGACATGGTTAATTGGTGAACATGGTGGTACTAGATTAATGGTTGAATTCAATGATCTTACAGGTCTTCTAGTATCTAAATCATTCTACAATTCTCTGTGCTACTTTACCACAACAGGGAACCCAAAACTTGGTGTGCAAAGCTTGGCAGTTCAAGTCCCTGCGCTACTGCACAAAGGTGCCTTGGCCATGAATGGTGCTCAACTAGTGAATCTGCTTTTATCTTGACTAAAGTCACATGTCTCCCACAGTGAATTGTCCTGCCCATTTCCTCAGGACTGGTTCAACAAGTTCATAAAATTCCAAGCCTTCTCCTCACCAAGGGCAAAATGGACTATTTGGGGCCTTCCCCAATTTAGTTAGTACCTTTGCTCCAGTATTTGTGCTCTTTACACAGATGGAATAAATGTGAACGTGTACTTATATTACTCAAAGAATAAAACACTCAGGGCATCTTTAAAGAGAGGAGTTAGCTTTATCACATTAATCCTCTGAGTTTTACCTTTTATCAGAGAGATGATGACAGCCATAACCAGCCCAATTAATTTTAATTTTTAAAATAAATCCTGAATCTCCATTTTCTTGTTTCTTAATGTTTTGAAGGATAAATTAACTCTTTTTAATGGTCTGAGAACATCTGGTTTTGTAAGAAAGCTGGCTAAACAAAACTTCAGATAACTTACATCTGCAATTGTTGTGAATGTTTTGTATTTCAGTGGTTTCTTATGGCAGCAGTTACAGTATGATAATTTCACTGGACTTTATTGCATGAAGTATCTCATTATTTACATGGTAATAAACTCAGTAAATTAGTATTCACAATTAAAACAATCACTTCCACATGAACAATACAAAATAACCTGAATCATAGTAAATTCATAAAAACTTCTAAAGACAGAAATAAGCAGTACTACTAGAAATAAATTGAATTTTGCCTTTTTGCAGAAACATGCCCTTAGAAGCAACTAGAACAATGCTTACTAACACTTTTCCTTAAAGATACTTTGCCGCTAAACGTCACAAAAAAAAATCAATTTCAGTCAAAGTGTTTTTGTAACTTTTTGTGTCTCAGAGAAGAGAGAACCAAGAGAGGTTTTTTATTCAAGTGTTGTGACCTTGATACATTAGTTTCCTCACTTCTAGGTGAAGACTATCTTTTCTTTGGCTTGAGAGACACTTCTGTTTCAGAAACACTTGTCACTTGTTTGCCTGCTAACCATACTATCAGAGGGGTTTGTTATAGCTGCCCCTGCAGCCAGCAACAAACAGAACGACTGAACACTCCATGCAATTTAAAAAAAAGTCACAAGAAGCAAAGATTAACTGTAGCATCGAGATATACGAAAAATACTACAGAGGACAGCAATGCAAAATCAAAGTGCAAAGTGTTCTGTAATTCACATAGACCCACCCTCACACACTCCCAAGAATGCTGTCTTTCAAGAGTTCTATACTTGTTGCTGAGGTAGAAAAAGCAGAGATTTCCTGGATTTTTTTCAGTAAATCTGTGAAAAATAATAATTATGCAAATTGCTGTTCATGAAATACACAAGTAAAGGATAATCTATATTGGAAGACACCTCTAGAAGTCACTTTGGCGAACCCACTGCTCAAGTGCAATAATTACATAAGAAGTTTCATTTATAGAATAATTAAAATATATGAATGTATGAGTAATGTAACAAAACCATTAAGAGCATCACACAATTGCTGGAGCTCAGTAGCCCACGCTGCAGATTGATAGAATTGTGTCTTTCTCTGTGAATTTTAAAAGTTGCTATTTCAATTGATTATATCACATTTCTGGATTATTACTGATTCAGTAGAAACTGGTTAATTACTATTGATAACACATTTACTCTAGTAAGATTTCTGTTGACAAGAATAGTCTTTGAATGAGTTCCATGAAGCTGAGTAGTTTCCTTATTTCACAGGTGATTTTTTAAGAACTGTGTCTTCATTCTCCCCTTTATAGAATTTTTTGTTTTGTTTGGTGAAAACATTTTATTTAACCCTACTATTAAAAAAATCTATTCTTAATTTCTAATAAGAACAGAAATATTCAAGTGACAAATAAAATTACCTATTCCCCTTTCCTGCTTACTTAGTATCTGAGGTACTGAAGGAACGCCTCAACAAAATATTGGTCTGTGCTTATCACCTATTGTTGCCGATTGCTGTAGGTAAGCTGCTCAGCACAGGCAGAAAAGTTCTACCTCATTTACTCAGTATCCTTTTCAACTCCCTGTAAATGTCTGGAGAACAAAATAGCGCAAGAGAAACTGGGAGTTCAGGCCTTAGGAACTATAGTTAGCACAATCCTGTTATGAGCACAGGCCAGTACAGCAGCGTGTGAATTCACTTCTGAACCTACTCAACCTCCAGGTGACATGAGAGAGCAGGAAGTTCACAGAGAAGCCTCAGAAAATTCTCTTTGCTTTAGTGCACAGTTGAAAGATTACAGAATTGGCCCATCTATTTTGAACGCTTGTAATATGACAACTGTTTTGAAACCTTGTTTCTGCTTTCACAAACTGCTTTACTTTAGAAGCTTGGATTCCCCTCTTGTAAAATACTTGATTAAATGACAAGGACATAGCTGTGTCAACTGCTATGCTCTTTCAATATTTGTTTAGTTCCCTCTTGACGAGCTGTTAATTCACCTACATTCACAACTACATTCATTCACCTAATTGCACAACTACATTCATTGATATTCCCTGCCATCTCCTCCTTGATTTTGAAGTAGGATGGATTTTGCAAAGGGCTGTGAACTTCTATCGTGTTTTTAACAATAGTAGACACTCTGGAGTAGATGGTGTTATGTTAGCTCGTGCTAGTGAGGGAGGAAAATAGGATGGCCAACATGACATTGAGGCAGCTGCTTAAACTGTTTATGATTTAAGGGTGGGTTCTTAGGTTATGTTGGAGATTAGAATCAAGATACTCAAGGAACTGACTGGAAAACAGATGCTTCAAAAGAAAATAGTTCAAGTTATAATGTCGGGTTCTGCTGCATCTCAAGAGATTTTTTATTGTATTTGCCCAGCAGAAGCAAAGCCATCTAGTTTACAGTTTAAAACTTGCTTTTCTTTAAATATTCAGCTACCCTGAACACCATTCATCTAGGTTTTCCCTAATGTACTATCTTTTGTTAGCCAGTGCCATGATTCTGGATTTTAAATGCATTTTATATATTGAGGAAGGATTTATTTAAATTAATAATCACAGCACTCATAAATACCTGGCAAATTATAAAACTCAGTCTACAAGGCAGGAAGGATTATCCATGTACTAAACTACAGCAAACGAGTTGCATAAACAACAGATAAGGTAAAGATTCTGCCAGATATAAATTTAGCAGGCTACATTGTTGTGGGCTGTTTTGAAAAGGACTGTAAATAGAACTCCCCACCTCTGAGTACATTTTTGTTTCCTTAAAAAAATTTAGGTTTTCAGGGTAGGATAGTTGGCTATTATCCTGAAATGTAGGGGCTTTTTTAACAACAAAAAAAAAAAAATTAAAAAAGTATGGCTTTGGAAATCAAGTTTTGAAAATGTGGGAAAGGATTACATAATTTCCTGTCTGGATCTGGTTAAATAATGCGGTGCAATGCCACCTTCATTTCTATGGGTAAACATGATAGGGATGCTCATGAATATAAGTTCTGAATAACATCTGTAGTCTTAATTAACCAACCACACAAGAGTATCTAGGAAACGGTGAAAAATAGCAATAAACAGAAATGTACTTTTTAGGATATGCTTTAAACTTGTTCGAATGAAATGGATGCATGCCTTATGGCAATACAAATGCCCTATGCACTGTGAGCAAGGGACAGAATATTAAAGGGGATCCTTCCTCAAGTCAACTTCTTAAAGAGTGCCAAGTCAATTTCTTAAGAGTGTTTCTGTACCTTATACAGAAACAGGTACAGGCTGTTTAATGCACTAGGGATAGGAGGCCAGTGAACAATAAATATTTATTAGCTGTTATCTTCCCTTTGCTCTGTATTTATGTTTTCCCCTGTGTTGCTTTTAATTGTAGGGCAGTTTATTCATCCCACCAACTGTTCCTTTTTAAGATGCAGCTTTTATAACTCTTTATGGAGTAAGTGTGACTTGATGTTTTATGTTATCAGAGATCTGAATCATCAGAACTGATTAGATAAAAGTTTTGCCTCTTTAATGAGGGCTAAAGACAAGCTAGGTAAGTCCAACCTCAGTTTTAGGGTTATTTTTAGTGATACAGTTTTGGAGCAGGAAGCTGTGGGCACCTGTAGTGGTCCTCCAGCCAGTCAGTGCCATGTATGAGAGGTGGACTGAACCACCCTGAAGGCAAGAGACACAGCAGCATTTCCACACATTATGTATGACATTATTGTAGCTATAGATACACAATCTGTTACGCTGGTACACTGACGCTTGGCAGGAACGATTTTCTGAATTGAGGATAATGATTGATCGAAGTTCCTGAAATTACACAACATTTTTAAGATGTAAAAAAATTAACAACCTGAATTATAAACAGTGCAGCAATCTATAGATTGTACCTATGAGGCAGCATCCAGAGCAGGCAACTTTAGCATGTAGGTCTTAACTACTGCATTGGATTTTATTAAGTTAAATACTTTATTACTGAAGGGTAGGAACATGGTAGGGAAAACTGGCAGTATGGGTAAAGAAAGCTATGTATCTTCTTAAAACGCATAGAAAAAGCTCACCCATTGTATTACACCAAGATGGCTGTGGGTAATTGAGATATTCCTAATATCAAAAAGAGAGGGACAAAGAGGGAAACTGCAGAGGTGTACGTTTGGGATTTATCGTCTGTTGTCTTTTGATACCACTTTGAGCTGTTAATAAGGAGGAATGTTGCTTTTGAGTCTCCCAGGTACTGGCATTATCACAAAGTAACAATGCAGGATCCGCAATTTCAACATTATGCTCAAGCGGGAACTGCATAGTGCACAAAAGAAGTAGCTGGTATTTTGCAGAACCAGGCAATTTTAAAAATGCAATTAATGGTATTAATGTAACTTCATGCTGCATGGATGCAATCCTGTCTGAAAGTTAACATTTGTTAAATGAGGGTGTACCACACTACCATTGAAAATGGTGATGCAGTGAAAATCCTACCACAGTACAAATGGATGTGTGTGTTTACATATCAATAGCAGCCGAGATTTTGAGAAGAGCTCATAGTTATCGCTCTTTGACCATTTGTGCAAATCAAAAAGCAGACTACTCTATATTGCAACTTCATCCCTTAAGCATCCCTTTTCAACAGAAAGAACAGTGCTTCTCGTTCTTGACTTAATAAAGGTCTGATATGTGATCCTTAATCGATCATTTTTTAGCTTTGAGCTGCTTTGTATTGCATTCAGAACTGTTTTACTAACTTAAGTCTACTTTACAAATCGCCTAACTCGGATTTACTTGTCTGTTACTTTATCACTATGTGCATTAATCATTAAGTGGTTCAGGTGTATCTGAAGGTACCTATGGATACTTAAAATGGTACCTACACAGATACTTAAAATTGTTTAAATTACACCTTTTCCAGAACACTTTTTTATTTTGTGGTTTAGGTAAGATACTCATGGCTTAATACATAAAGACCCATTTATTTTGGAGGAATTAAATGTTCACTCTTTGTGCAAGGAAAGCTTAAACACAAGAAGTAGTGGGACGTGATGAGACTGTTCAGTTTTTAGGTAGTTCACAGTGGCTTTTACTGTGATTTGTTTATATACAGAACTTTACCTATTTCCCTCTGTGTCTTATTTTTTCTAGGGAGTGACTTACATATTAAAACAGAGATAAGACAGTGTAGAAGTAAATAAAAACGGCCCAGGTAAGGTAGCTGCGTAAGGCAGAGGGTTAACCCGGGTTACTATACTGTGCTACACAGATATCTGAGGAAAAAGATGATTTTCAGCTTATGCCATTTAAGAGAGTTCAACACCGAGCTTTTGCAGCTAGGGACTTCTCCTTTTTGAGTTTGTAAGTACAGATTTAGGAAGCGGACGACACTAGTTTAGTCACGTATTTTGTGTGAAAACACAGGATAAAACCTCTTATCTCGCTCACTTGAACTGACGGAGACTCAAGTTCAAATTTCTTATCCATCTGCTCCAAAGAACAGATGAGTTGAGAGCGCTCTGATTACTCAGGAGAAAGGCCTAATCCTGGACTATCATGTTTTAAGAGTTAATTCTCTTGCCTACATTCTGTAAATATTCCTTGACAGGCTTCTCTGTACGAATAGCGCAATAAATAAATATACAGAGCAGCTGAATGTCGGTGATGTTATGTAATAGTCCACATGCTTAGCATCTGCAAAGCCCCTTCTGTGTTATTTGGATAGCGCCGGCAGATACCCACATCAGCAACACACTTCCTGCTAGCTGAGATCAGGAGCAGCGTAAGGATCGGAGACTGCAAAGGAGAGCAAGGAGCTGCTTTGTTCATATAGCCCTCTTCAGAGTATTTCACAGCCACTGTCTCTCCCCGACTTATTCTACTTTCAGCAAAAAGTACAGAGAGCCAGCCCGGCTGCGGGTTCGCAAGTTTTTGTTTGTGTCTGCTCTAATTCCAGTGAAAGCACAGGGATGCTGGGCACCGGGAAACAATAAATAAATACCTTTGGTGGTTTTTGTTGGTTTTTTTTTTTTTTTTTTTTTTGTGGTATTTGTTTGTTTGCGGGGGCTTGTGCTTCCGCTTATGAAATCTGCCTTTTTTAAACGCCTGTTAATATTACTTTATGCCTAGAAAATGCAAAAATCATCTGGGTGGGCTCCTTCTCTTTGCGCTCTTCTCGAGAGCAGAAGACAATTGTGAATACTTCATGCATGGAAGAATGCTATGCCCCACTATGTTACATTATTACTTTATAATTTTTCTCATATTATTGAAATACATTGCTTTGATGAGTTATGTGTCTGCTGCATAAAGCTGACCTTCTCTTCAACAGAACTGTAAATGACCTATCCTCAGAAAAAATCAGCAACTGATAGAGTAGATGGGAGCCAGCTGAGAGATCCACCAGCCTATGAAATGTTACCAAGTCAGGACACTTTTCAAAGCTAGCTGTATACCACTGAGGAGAGCGTATTCCTGAATAAGTCAATTGTGTTCCGGTTTTTTTTTTTTTTTTTTCACAAAAGCCGAGTACTTTGGCAGGGTATCAGCACGCAGAATGTTGTAAAATACCTGCAGGCAGAGCGCAGAAAATGCTTTTTCTTTGTTCGGGGTTTGAATTCAACATTGCTCAATGATTTTAACTCTTTCCTCTTCCCCAGAAAGCAAAGGAAACCAAACTTACCTGGAAGGCCAAATTGTGCACTCCTGGGTGATCACGGTTGGTCTCCGTCAGCTCCATGTGCCTGGTATGGAGTTTTTGGGTGAACGTTGGAATAGTGGAAGCTATTTGCAGCACAGGACAAAATCAGCCAGGACCTGGTTAATCCATCTACAGGACCAGTACTACTTAAAGTCAAGTTAGCTGGAGGCGTTCTCAGGTTACCCTTACTCCCACTTAGCTCCACCTTCTCCCTCTGCTAGTGCAGCCCCTTTAGGCCGGCGTGGAAAACGGCCTTCAGAGACAAGAATGGAGGACACCTGCAGGCCTAAAAAACATAGTTTACACAGGCAAATGTGTGTACTTATATGACTTCTGTCTTTCCTCACTTGTGTGGGATGAAAACGTCCATGTACAGATTTTGAGAGGCCAACGAATTTTTGTCCTTTTTTAACAGGTACTCTCAAGCCATTATTTTTGTGCCATTATGGTAGCTTTATTTTTCAGAGTAGCTGGGGACTTCACCTAGCAGGAGAAAAAAACGAGAATGTGAATAACACTCAAAGCTCCTACAAGTCTGGTAAAGCCACGCTCAGTTGGCATCTTGTATTTCATTGCGCAGTCTTTTGATTATCTGTCCACACATTACTCCCCTTTAACTGAAGAGTATTTATGATACTTTTCAGGCTTGCTATTTGCAGTATTGAAAATAGGTGCTCTTAAAACTATCAATTGGACCTCTTACCCATGTTTTTTGTTGACTATGGACTTTGTGTATACAGCTTGTTCTGTGTAAGTCCTGAAAACACTAGCACTATTACAGACACCAATGTCAGACAGGATTTGTGTGGATAAAAATTTTGCCATTAAGAACAGCAAAAATGACAGTGTTCTGTTTCTTGGAAATATAGCAGAGTATATTTACGAATTCATTAGCTGCCTACATTCAGAACTTTTTACATGCAGATGGAAAATGTCATGAGTTATGTCTCACCTTGTGAAAAGCAAAAAACTGTGCCCTGTTTTACGTAAAAACCAGAACGGATTGGCATGATTGAATATATCATTCAAAATAATGAACAATTACATGAAAAATAAAATGATGCATCTTTCTGAGTAATCTTCCAACTGTTTTACAGTATTTTAAATCATACTGTTGGCAATATGTGCTTTCTGAATATTGTAACTATTGCTCAAATAGGAGGACTAGCTGGGGTTTTTTTGGCCAGGAGTGCATGGCTTTTAATGATTTTTAGGCTTGCAGTGTTCAGAATATTTTTGGAGACCCAGGTTTTGAAATCAACTTGTTTATTGGTAATTGTATTTGCCCTGTGAGTAGAGGACATTTTTTGACTAATTACTTCTTTCTGCACAATAATCTTCAGCAAGAAATAACTGCAAATATCTTTAACAAGTTTTTATACAATTGCCTGCTGATTTCTGCATACCTCAGCTGCTTTTTCCCTTCCTTTTTTCCTTCTCTTCCCCCCCCCTCCAAGTTTGAACATGCTTTTACCACAAGAAGGTAGAGGAAACAATGTAATGAATAATTTTAAAATCCAGTCTATGCAATCTTAAAATCTGTCATCTACATTTGCATGGAGGGAAGAAAGTTCTACCACCCTAACTATTACAAGACAGTTCCTTGTCCCCATTAGATAACCCATTAGATAATTTTTAAAACAGTTTTCCTCATTTAAAAAAAAAATCTCAGAATAACACTGATTCAATAATTTCAGCATGGTTTCCTCCTTTGAATTTTATTTTTTGTTAGAAAATTCACAGCATATTTAAAACAAAAATACCCACACCTCCAAGAAAAATCCTGAACTCACTATAAAAACTATGAAATATTGTTATTTTTTGGTGGACAGAGGACCATGCATTTAAAGAAAATTAGATAACTCACTGATATTTTTTTACATGATCAGTCAGAATTATATTTAATGTTTGATTTACATTAAACCCTTCCTGTTCCTGGTTAGTTTAAATACTTACTTGAAGATATGGGTTTTTATATATCAAGATATGTTACATGTCTGAGGAATATTGCATGTCACCATTTCAACTGATAACCAGCCTGGACATCTGTTTTCCTCTTATGTGATTCTTTTGGCTGTGAGAAAGCATTAAAGACACGCATTGTTAATTTTTAGTGTGTTTTTACAAGAATGGATTAGTTGCTAGGCTGAAACAAATATGAATTGCCAAAATTCTATGGACAAATAGCAGAGGAAAATAAAATTACAATAATCTTAGTGTTGTTTCCAAAGAACAGTGATAAGAAACTTAATGTTCCATCCCACTATTTCTGCATAAAGTCTGGAATCTCTTTGTCTTATTTAGAGGAAGACCAATCAAAAGGCCTAGTTGTCTCACTGAATTTCACATATATATATGAGATTTATATTTTTCCTAATGTGAAAAATACATGGAGGAAGTTTATTTTCATTTGAAGGAATAATTTTCCTGGGTGCTTCTTACTTCCATTTTTAATGGTAGAAGTTTATGAATTTATTGAAAGAATGCTGCTTTTTCAGTTGGCAGGCCTGAGAAATTAGGGAAGAAAAGCATTCTATTGTATTAAAACAACAATCTGGAAAACCAGAAACTACTTTTCATATACAGACTAAAGAAAATTTAATGTTAATGTGTTGGGTATTTTTACAATAGAGCTGACACAGCAAACTACTGTTATTTCATCATACCTATGACCAAAATGTAGAAAATGAATGAACTTTTGTAATTAATGTTTTTAAAAAATCTTTGAATATAACAAGCTATTTTCTTGAATCCTTTCCTCAAAACATGGGAAAGGTGGTTTCTCTCCTTCTCTGGAAAATTTTTAAGGGAGAATAATGTTATCACACCCTCAGAATGTTTTTCCTTTTATTCTAATGCAGGTGAAGGAAACAAGAAGTCTTGTTAGTAGGAGAGGTTTTCAGCTGAGCTTTTTGCTTAGAGGTCTGAGTGGCAAAGATATGGAATACTGTGTCAAGTAAATAAAATATTTTGCCGACAAATGAAACCTTACCGCTGCTATATGACTCCGCCATGAAACCCTAGTCACATGGTAAAGCATTCAGAACCTCTTTGTTCTTCAAGTAAGAGCACAATGCTCAATTTGCTCTGAAATTGGCACACAAACTGGTGAAAGCCAGAAAGGTTTTTTGGGTAATATAAAAATATTGACCAACAGCACAGCTTACTGTACACACAGCAGGCAAATATATAGCAACGTGATTCTTAATAATTTGCTAGGTGCATAGAGAAGATGAGCAGGACTATGAAGAAATGAGTAAGGTATCTAAAAAAGTAAATTCATGCTGGGTTTTTTTCGTTGTTGAACATTTTTTCATAGTTAGAACTTGCAAAGTTCAAAAATTCAAAATTTTTACATTCTTAATTGATCCTATTCATTATGTATATTTTTGTTAATATTACTCAGCTGTGATTTCAAGAACATTTCAGTTAAAAATTTCAAAAGCATTGAGATAATCAAATCCCAATTTTTCATATATGCCCTGAGTAAACTGCACCTCAGAGGAAAGGAGAATGAAAAAGACCATGGTTACCATTGACAAATTGTTGGCAAGTAGTTACATTTTGCTATTTATCTAGCCAGTCCTGCTTATCCCTCTTCTGTCTTCTCTGAGTGAAAAAAGTGCCTTCCATATTTGAAAAATCTTGGGCCAAAAACTTTTTTTTTTGTTGATGTCTATAATCTACAAGCTTCAGGTGTTTGCAGTACGGCTTATTGAATTTTTAGAAATATTATCATACCAGTGTCAAAGATAAACTCCAACCTCCACATCATCTTAAGAATAAAGGGTGAAGGGAAGAAACTACTCTCTTGGGGACAGGAAACACAATTTTTTATGTGGGTAAAATTGTCCCTCAACACAAACTTTTCTTGGAGAGTGTGACTTTGGAACTTGTTTTTATGAAAAGGGCATTTCCCCTCCATTTTCTCAGCTACTACTCTTACATTTTTAAGGGAAAAGCAGACAGTGAAAAGCTCTTAGTAAGATAAAAACAGTTTAAAAAATTCAAAATGGTGCCAGGTTCGATGAGATGTGGACACAAACTCCTGCATCTCCATTTTTAAAAATCGTTTTGTTTGTACAAAGTGACTGTAAACGAGGTGGTTGAGTGACCGGGTGCTGCCTCCATTTCTCCCAGGCTCTGCTCTGAGTTCAGGTTTTGATTCTTACTTGTCATAAACTCCGGCCCAGTAAATCTCCAGCTCTTACTCTGTCTTGCAGCTCCCCTCTGAGATCTTTTGAAATCAGTATGAATTTGAGCAGACTTACTTTCTTCCTTGTTTCTCTTGGGTTTTTTCACTTCCTCATTTTTCTGTGACAGTAGAAATGAAGCATTTGCATACTTCCCAGCTGAACTAAAGCTGCCCCTTCACAGAACGAAAGCACTGCAAAAGAGGTGCATGTTTAACAAAAGCAATGAATTTGGGGGGAAAGACTTCTCAGAGTAAAGTCAAGGGCTTTGAGGGCTATTGTGTTTGACCTTGTGGCAAATACCTGTGTAAAGTTAAAAAAAAAAAAAAGGAATCCTAGGCAGGTGTTTATTTTTACTTTATAATAAATTTACTTTTCTGCAAAATTTCCATCCCAGTGGGATGAAATGCTACAGTGAGTCAACAAGACAACCAATCACTCCTGTTGTGAAAACTAGACCTCTGAGGAGCAAAATGAATTACAGGTACAATCACTTGTTGCACTTCCTGCAAAGGCAGGTATGACCAACCCCGTCAGGAAATCAATTTATAATCGTGATATAAGGAAGAAATTCAAATTCTTTCTGTGATTCTAGGGGTAGTGTAGGTGGCATTTGCAAGGACTGCGTATACAAAGGTGTGCCTCTGGGTGTGCCTGTAGTGCTTCACGGGAACTTCCCAGCTTGTTTCTGTGCAGGTGAGAGAGTGGACTCGTTTGTGACAGATTGTTTCACCAAGTTCCTAGCTTGCTTTGTCTCAAAGCAACTGCCTAGTTGACACTGGATCTCCCCAGGTGCTGGATTCCCAGAGCGTTATTCTGGCAGCCTCCATATGAGGCTGAGACACGTTTACAGGGGCTTCCTGCACATTGAAAGGTGTCAATGGATATCCTAGGTGGAGGAACTGAGTAATCTGGGAGCTCCTCTGGGCCAAAATGTGCATAGATAAGAAAATTTGAATAACGACTAGAAACTGTTCCAGCATATGTAGGAATAATAAAATCTTTTGTCCACTGCCAAGATAATTATGTTTTGTAGGTACTTAAAATTAGCCCATAGGAATTTATTGTGCCCTTATTAGGGTAGTTATCCTGCTTACAGGACTAGAATCTAGCAGGATCACTAGGGTTGTAAAAATTTATCTCAATTACACAATTCAGGAGTCTGATCTGATCCAGTGAAGATGCCATTGCAATGCTTGCAATGGGGAGACCTGCACCATCTTCATAGTGGCTGAGGGTCCTGTTTGAGAGATTTGGTTCTCCATGAAAGCATTACATTATCAGTGCAAAAGATCACAGGAAATCATTTTTGTAACTAGCACTCGGTCTGTGAATGTGCATACAGGTCTGAGAGTGTTCCTAAAACACAACAATTTGGTATAAACCAACATAAACTATTACTACTTGTTTAAAAGTGAAGTGAGAATCTGAGAAGTTGGTGGTTTGTTTTTTTTTTCTTCAGTACCTGTTGTGTATTTGTTTGCTACTGTTACAATCCAAACAATGCTACTTACCTACTTCTTGAACTGTTTTCTATGTAAGTAGTTATCCTGCCATGCAGTATAAGCACAAGTGTAGTATCAATTTTAAAGCTTTAGCAGCACAAATTAACATTTTCCTTATGATAAAGAATTTAAAAAGGAGTAAAAAGAGGACAGCCATAGATCAGAAAACAAATAAACCTAGCAAAAGTTCTGGAAGTGTTTACATGTCTGTCTACAAGAAAAGCTATATTCATAACACAAAACTTGTTCTTCTGTGTGATTATTTCTTTCTTTGCACATTTAATAGGGTTTCTGGAGCTTGGAACTACAAGAGGATGATGATAAGTAGAAGCTTAAATCAGGCAGTGGGAACCATCACTGGCTGGGGAATGAAGAGAGAGTAAAAATATTCTGTACTCACTTTCCTTACATTAAATGATAAATCGCTCATTATTGGATCCAAGGTAATTTACTGTGAATATACAGTGCTCAGTGTGGTTCTCTATGGAGACACTCATTATGCAGACAACAAAGATTCACTGCTGTCAAAATGGCGACCGGCACAATTTATAGAGCTGGAACCATCGAAGTGAGTTAGAGAATTTTTATACAGCACTGTACCTTCAACTGCAGTCCAGGTTGCTTAGATTTGAAAAACAGCAGCATTGATGAGAGATTTAACCTTGAAGTCTCTGTAAGACTGTCTCAACTGTCAGCAAATGGCTCTATTTTTCCTTTATTAAAAATCATCACCTCGTCACACTGGCAGTTCAGCAAGTTTCTATTTTTGGAATAACAGAGCTAAGGGTTATGCTCTAATTTACAGCTCCTCTAGCGTCAGGGCTCCTTAAGAACACAAAAGCGTCATGGGAGGTAGAGGATACCTGCTAGTCTGAGTAGATTTAATTTGGTGTACTAGTACTAGAAGTACTTTTTATATAGGACAGGTAACAAGGCCTAGCCAAGGACATGCAATGCTATACAATACAAAATCTTTTTGGGCAAATTTCTTACTAACTTTTACTTTTCGTTTGCCTGTTTGCTTTGGTTGAGTTTTATTTTGTTTTTTTTTTGCTTGTGTGATGCTGATACTTCCTCTGAGAGAATAGCAAATACTCATACAGTTCCACTGAACAATCCTACTTTAATTACATACATAAATTCTGGTGGAGTGGATGACTTGAAAGTGGTGCAAGCACACACTGAGGTTTTGATCTAATATTCCAGAGGTCTACAGCAAGAGCAAATCTTCCAAAATGAGACCAGCATGGAGGATAAAGTCTTGAAGAAAAATGAGGTTGAATTTTAAGTTACTGTACTAAATCTCTCCCTCATACTGGTTCCCTAGGTGCACTAGAGATGATACAGCATCTCTCTGCTTGATGCAATGGGAACACCCAGCATGATTCTATTAAAGGTCATTTCTTGAGTGCTGAATGCAATTTGAAAGGAATAGAAGCATTAAAACCTTTTACAAGAAAGAATTCTTCCCTTTGAATATTAAGAAGTTGGTTCGTTGAAATACTTAAATATGATTAAATACCCTTTTAAAATTTTTTCTATCTGTGTATTTTGAAGTTATTGACCAGATGCAGAAGTCAGAGTAAAATATGCTTCAGAATAGAAAATGTATTCCGGGGTTCTGAAATACTACACCATCTAAGGACAATATGTGCACTGGGTTTGAACTCCACGGCATTTTTCAAAATTGCTGCCTCCAGGGGAGGGAGAAGCACAATTTAAAATGATCTTTTGAATTGTTAATAGATATTTAGAAGTTCAAGCCTTTGTAGCAGCTGAGAAGTGTTATGAGAAGAGGTCAACAGTGGCTAAATAGCACTCTTGACATACTGCTGTTAACACAGATAAACTGTTATCGTCCTGATTGCTTTCAAGCAGGACCCGGCTTAGAGAACAATATGGAAATCTCTGGGTTGCCCCAGTGTCACAGCAGAGCTTCCCAGACCTGTTCTTCCAGCTGAAATCTACTGACCATTGAAGTCTGGAGGTGTTTGTGCCCTGTGTCATCCCAGCAGGACCGTTTCACCCACCCCCTGCACTGTTTGGCTTATCTTGGAAACAGTCGAACTCGTCTTGCAAGATAGCCAGCCTGGAATTATGCCTAAGAACATGTGTTCTAATCTCCCACTCCTCACTAAGAAATTTGGGATATTAATTTAAGGTTCAAGAGACACAAAACTACATCTTGTCTATCAAGGCAAAGGGCTTAACAGGGCATAAGTGGATTTGGCCAGCCAGTATTTGTGAATTACTCCTCCTTTCACCAGTGGATCCTGTGTTTGTGCAACTAATCTGTTAGTGGGAAACCTGGGTTTGCAGTCTTATTTTTGCCGTTCTCTTTTGCCTGTGCATAAAAAAAAAAAACCTCCAAAGCTTATTATAATGTTTCTGTTCTGCAGGCTGTATGTACTGCTGGTTCATTAGTACACTTTCATCTAAATATTTCCTGACCTAATGACCTTTTGAGTCTTTTAAAAAATACTGCTTTATAGAGTAATCTGTTCATGAAACCGACACAGCATATCCTAAAGACATTTTTTCATTATGTTGCTGACAGAAAAATGTAATCTATCTCGTTTTACCCTATCACTAGTGTAATTTTTCTTCCAGATTTTTCAACAACAGAGTGCTGTCTAGCAGATTTGTATGACCTAGATCCAAAGATTGATGACACTAGCTTGTTTATCTAGCTTGAACTAAAAACACTTTAGAAATTTGGTGATACATATGCACAAAGCTTCTACACAGAAGATTCTGTTCACTTTAGTCTTCTTATTTCCCATATAGTTCCTTTGAATTTTGGCAGACCTCATGCAGGTTGCAATTTCTCCTCGTCTTTAAATTTCATGTGTTTTGTCCTGTACAGGTCTATGAGATCCTTGAATGTTACTGGTGGATAAATGGGACCTTTTTTAAGAAGTGAGAGTGTACCATGAAGAAAGTGAAATTTTAATCCTTCAGGATCCATTTCCAAACCTCTGTTGAGTATCCAAACACAACATAGTAGAGTGAATCAGGCATATTCAGAAGGTATGAAGAGTCAAACCTAGCTTAAAAGTAGCAAGGGGGAAAATTATTTGTTTACCATTGGACTAAAAAGTACATAATTAGTTTAAAAGCAGGAAGGAATTGCAACCTGAGGGCAAGATGTTCCAGTTAATTATGGAACCGGGTGCAGAGCATAATGAGAGCAAAGATATTGTGTTGCAGAAAACTAGCAATTGCCAGTTCAATAGTGAATACCACATGGGGAAAAAAAGTAAACAGCTTGTCACAAGTTCCTTTAACCACTGAAAAAGTACTTGCTACTTCTTTTTCGAATTTTGCCTTCTTTGTGGATTTCTTTCACATTAAACAGGCTGTCCATTCACACCCTCTGGAACTGCTAACTACCATCCAAGTCAGACCCTCTCTCAGAAAAACTGACTCTTCAGGCCGTAACCAGTATGCATAACCAGTAAGATAAACACAATACATCTGTTCCTGACTAGCCAAGTCCTCTAAGGACAGCTCTAATTATTTGTGATGGATTATTCATTTTACAAAGCATTACACTTAAGTGCTTTAAAGTATATTCGAAAATTCCACTGGAAGCAAATTGCCTTGCAGAGTTGTCTTGCACTAGCTGTATATAAGATTGTTAGGCAGCACCATACCACACTGTGTGGGAATCATATTACAGTCCTCGTAGTGATTGATGTGCAGAACTATGAAATGTTAGGTGCACTTCCTGACCCCTTTCTTTCTTGGAAAGGGGAAACAAGCTCTAATAAATTATGTAATTTTAAGCAGAGGAGTAACATTTCTTGGTAGTAGAAATACAATATATGTGAGGTTCACCAGATAGGCCACACACCAGAAACTGTCAGAGCAGGAAGTCTGTTTATTCTAAATTGACAGTGTTAGCAAGCACTGGTCTTTTGAGGTGTCTTTCAGGTCTGAATAGTGAATGCAAGCATTATTCTCCTTATTTCTCATGATTCATATGTATACACTGATTCCCTGATGAAATAATGAAACAGTATCTGGCCCATGCATATTGACACATGCATTCTTTAGTGTACATTCATATCCGTTTTCCTGCCAAGAGTCAAAGTTTGACTCGAAAGAGAGTGCTAGATTCCCCTGCTGCTTGTGAGAGCTCCCAAATAGAGAGGTCATCCTTGGTCCCAGATCCTTCATAGAGACACAGGAACAGCCAGCTCCCTGCCCACATCCTCCAGTGACATTGAAATCCCACCTCCTGTTTTGCTGTGGTATCTATACTACTTGGATTAACTGTAATCTTCCTTTTTTCACCACTTATATTTAATCACGCCTATCTTGTTTATATCTAGCCTTCCTAAGTAAGGATTTCCTCTCTTTGTCAATACAAGGATCCCAAAGCTCAACCATGGCCAGTAGTACTAATTACTATCATACAGATAGTGAATACACACAGAATAATTAACCCACTGCTCCCTATAAAATTATATTCTTGTTAAGAGTCTTGGGTTCCATTTAGAGACATTGATTATCTGATTATCTTCCTATGTCATATTCAGGCTTTCAGTCTTCACCTTTATGCCACATGTAATATTGAAGCTATGTATTCTAATTAATCTCTTCTATGTTTTTACCTTGGTTGCTCCATATAGTCATGTTTTGCTTTAATCTATAGCTTTATTTGTTGTAAATTCCTGATAAATACAGTTGGCTTTCCTAATCCTTTAATGTCACAATTTCTTTAATCTCTTTCTCTTCCTTCCAACTTCCTAGACTCTGCCTGGTTCTTCCTAAGCTTTAAGCAGCTGCACAATTTCTGTTCACCATCAGTCTCCTTTAAGTCTCTCTGAAGACAGTTTAACCAGAAAACTTTCTGGCTCCTGCTTTTTGGACTGATTATTGTTGAATAATATTGCTTGAACACAATTCCCTCAAAGCTTTTATTTACATCATTCATATCGTAAGTTACTCAGTGGAAATTAACATCATCGGAGGAAACACTTGTTTTTGATGAATGCGAAGAACTCTTTGTACATTACCTGCTTAAAATGATAAACAGTGAAAAATTGAAGTATAAATATTTTTAATGAGAAAGCATGTGTTCCCTGCCATTTTTATGAATCAACCATCTCACAAGATTAATAAAACTCAGCTAGTGTTTCTCTTTACCACTGGAAATCACCAGTTTTCAAAAACTACATACATTCAGTTAGATTTTGTTGCAATTGAGCACTAAGATCAAAAGATAAAGAGGGGAAAAATGTTTGTTGCCAGTGAGTCAGAGAGCCAGGCAGGCAGTGTGGTGTGACCTCCCAAGTAAATAGGAGGGAAGAAGGGATTAGGCCCAGGAGCTGGTTCCTGACTTTGGGTGAGCAGTGCCCTGGGGGTGTCTTTTGGGCTGGGAGATTGTTTTGGATGGTGTAAGCTGTTGTTGCACTGTGGTCAGCGCACTGACTAAGACACCCACATCAGTGGCAGCCCATGAGGGTGGCAGTAGTGATCCCACATGTTTAAGTACACTTTCTCCTGAAGATCTTGATAGCATACCTAAATTCTGAACCAAGAGAAAACACTTAAATTCAATTTTGAGGCATTCCAGGAAATAGAATAGACTGTACAGCTACAGAAGCCCAGACACGGGGAGAATGATTTCCCATCCTGGCTACACATTTTAGACTCTAATGTATCTCTGTTGTCCCCAGGAGAATAGGTTTCCATTGACGTGTACCGTCAGATTTGTTAACCATTTGACTTTTTACCAGAGAGAATTTGTATCTGAATATCCACCACCAATGTCTGCTGTGAGTTAACACCCTCATCTCCATGAGCAGATGTAGATGGAAGAGTCTGCACTGTTAACAGGTCTGTTGGACACTTGATGGCAGTATTTGCTCTGGGTTCTTCCATCGGTACCTCCATTAACTCTGTTTAAGGCAATCTCCGGAGAGTTGTAGGCATTTTGGAAAGGGGGTGCAGGATGGAAGGGAGTCACAGAAGAGGAGTGGAAGGACAATAAATATGATTTAGTCTCTTCAGTGCTAATGCCATGGCTGTCAAAAACTATTTCCCTTTAACTATTTCATTTTCCTAGTTATTGTTGACTTTCTGCCTTGGGAGCTCTCACTGACCCTGACTGTTCGATCTCAGGACAAAAGTTACGTAAACAGATTTGAAATCTATCACAGTACAGCTAATAAAGTTGATCTGGTTTGTATTGATTTAAAGTGAAGATAGGATTGTTGACAGCATTAGCCTCTAATAATTATTGTCTTCAAGGGACTACAATTAGTCTGTAGTGGCTGAAGTACTTGTCAACTTGCAGGTGCTGTAGACACGAATGATATGAATGCTTGCATACATATCTGAACAGGTGAGTAGGTGAGAGCAGTCCCCAGGTGTAATGAGCTGCCTCCTACACAGCTTCCTGCTGATACTTTGGGAAGCAATTATCTGAGAGTGACTAGGCTGTGCAGATGACCAAACCAATCCCCTGCTAATGCTGTATAGAAATGGCAGAGGCAGAAAAGTATCAAGAAACCATCTAGGGGGAGTTGGCAAGTGCACCTTGGCTCAATACAAGGGCTAAGGTGTGCAGGAATGCAGAAACCACCTTAGCACATATATACCAATACCTAATTTCAACCCCTTCTGTGCTCTGAAACTTGCATCAAACCTACCTTATTATCAAATAAAATTTGTGTAAATACTTGTGTTTCAGCTTTGTTTTGGTTTTGTCTGTTTGTTTGTTTTTGTTCATATGAACAGCAGACTAAAGCAATGCCACTAGTAAAAGCTGCATTCTGATGCCCCAGTAAAACTGAGCAATGAAGCATTCTGGGTAGATATTTTCTTTGCTTAATGCAATCAACTTTTTACAGTTAATTAGAATGAAAATATTTTAAGGTCCCCCTACTCCCAGTTTCAGTTCTGCTTTTCCTGCTTATTTCAGAGGAGTGAATCTGTTGGTCTCATGAGGTAGTTTTTACAATATACAATAAATTCATGTTACATTATGGCTTTCTTCACAATGCTTAAAATGCTGGATTTTTCTCCTAACAAATGACATCAAGATTTAAAAAAAAATCAGTCTAGAAAACAACTCAGTCTCCCTCAAATGCTAAGAGAGGTCTTTAGTTGATATAAAGCAGTATATATTTGTTATTGCTTACTTTTGCAAACCTGATCCACTTATTATAATTTTAATGATGAGGCTGGGGGATTTTCATGTCCAGTCAAGTCAACCTTCCATATGTTTTCATTTGAATAGCAATGAACAGAAAATTTCCCCTCCTACAACATGGGAAGTTCATTCTCCTTCTGGTAGTTGTTGTTTTTATCACACTGAATTATTCCTCATCCCCTTGAAATCCTTGGTAATAAATAAATAATTTATGCTAAGTGAAGCAGTACTGCTGGGAGCTGGGAGTTGATCTAATCAGAATTCAAAAGTTACAGGGCCCATTGAAAACATTTACTGAAATCACTATGGCTCCAGAAGGTATTAAGATATGTTAAGATATTAAGATATCTTAAGATATTAAGATTGTGTGTGTGTGTGTGTGTGTGTGTGTGTGTGTGTGTGTGTTTGGAGAGAGAGGAGGGCTTTGGCCCCTTTTTCATTTCCCAAAGGAATGACTAGCAATTGCTGGATTTAGGAAGACAGCAATGCACTGAATAATCTTGCTCAGAACACTCTGGCAACTGAAATTCCCCTCCATGGAAATTTCAAAAAATATTCTCTTTTCTCTGGAAAAAGTAAATAAATTTTCTAGCATTTTCAGTGGGATGAAGAATTTGAGGACCTTTAGTTAGCAGTGATTCAAATAATTTATTTAGGGTATAGTTGCAGAGTTCTTTTATGATTTCCTTTGGGAATCCACATTCTCGGCTTGGCTCCGGGTCTCCCAGGGAGAAGCTAGATGTTCTGAAGCTTACAGTTGCAGTTCTTTCCAGCTCTGGAGAGGTAGGAACATGATACTATCCCACAACCGCAGCCCATGGTGATTCTAGTGCTTTCCTTGAGCTAGCTGTTAGAGAGGATATGCCTGTTTTGTTGGACTCTGTTCATGAAATATAATATTAGTTTTTACAGTTATTATACAGTATTTTTTTAAACAGTACTCTGTGAAAACTGTACTCAGTTTTCACAGAGTACAGTTAAAAAAATTATGTGAAAATCTATTTCCCATGGAAACTCCTTGCCAACTGTTTTCCATAGACAGGTCAATATTGGGGATACTAGAATGACAACACAGAAACAGTGGTTGCTGTTGTCTCCCAAGGCACCACTTCTGGAGAGTGGATTATTGCTTCATACTGGAACTGTAATGACTATGGCCATTGTGAGACAAACCCACATAATTTATTAAGAGCCATTATATATTTATACCCTGGTATCTCATGTAATCTTTTCTTGCTCTCCTCCCAAGTGGGTCTATATAGCCAAGCCTCTGTTACCCTGGGTTGCATGGGTAAGAGCTGGGTTGTTACAGGTCCTGAACTGTGCATTCCGAGGTACTGATGCATTCCAAAAATGAGCTGTGAAAACTGAGATTGGTTTGTAATGTATTTGCTGTGGGTGACAGGAATAGTTTTGTGAAATACAGTCTTTTTTTCAATTTAGTCAGTTTCTCCACTTTCTAGTAAAACAGGAACTCTCCCTCCAGCTCTGATGCCCCCACCCTCCTTAAGACTCCAAATCATAGAACATACAAAGCTGCTCACTGAGGAAAAAAAAAAAATTGCTCTAGTGAATAAAGAATTAGTCAAGTGCAGAATATGTAATACTATTTGTTGTTTTATCCAAACAGAAAAAATTCATTGCAATTTTACCAAAGGGATTTTTGGAGGGACTGTCCCATTATCTTCTTGAGTACACACAGGATAATGACTTCATTTGAAAAGATGTCCACTGTATGCATCTCCCAGTAATTTAAACTAAAAGTGCAAAACCAACTCATAAAAAATGGTTGCAAGCTTTTAAACGTCTTGGATAACTTAATTTACTCAAACCAGATTCTCTTAGTGCCTCTAGGAAATACAGAAATAATAATAGAAATAAATAATTGAGCACACATTGCCCAAACAATAGAACAAAAACCCAAAAAAACAGTGCAAACAGAAACAATTCAGAGAATAGAGGCTAGAATATTTGCAGTGCAAATATCAGTCCTGAACTAGTTCTTTGTTTTCTCAGTTTTACAAACAGAAAATAATCTAATAATCTACAGATTTAAAATTATAGGGTTGGTTTTAGATTGCAAATTTTTGTGAGCGGTTTGTTTGGTTTTTTGTGATTTTTTTTTTTTAATTATTGGTAGTGGTGGTGGTGGTGGTGGTGATGCTGCTTTGAGCTCTGGAGATTTTTAAATGTGCACTGGGTTCTAGTCTTGGGTTTTGGTTTTGGCTTGGGTTTTTTTTTTTAGCTTTAGAATTTGCACAGAGGACCAAAACCAGCAGCCAGAAAGCAGAAAGCTTTGTCTCCCTTGTCAATTAAAAACTGGTTTGGATGAGCGGAGAAGACTTGTGTTCTTGCAACCACCCACTCACCTGTTCATCAGTGCATCTATACAAATGACAAGGGCAGGGCTTTTCTCCATATACAGAATTCACTTGACAAAAGGCACCTTTAGTAGTCTGGTTAATTTTGTTTTATCAATTTCCTTAATCTTAGATGTTAAAGGAGCTGCAATATTGTTGAAATGGTCTAATGTCTGGTCTAAATGTTGAGATAAAATATTGATCTGAAACTTGGCCAGGATTTTAAACCATGTGTAGTTCAAGAGTTGTTCATCCTAGACATTTTTCTAACTTTACAGTGATCATTCAATATTCTAATCTGGGTTTTGTTTCCATTCTACATCAAGAGCAATAGGCTTGATTGTTTTGATTTAGACTCATCCTCAGCTGATATTTTAATCTAATGATAGTAGTTAAGACAAATAATATTTAAGGTAAGTCTAAGTCTTCTGTACAGTCATTTGCCCCATACAGCATTATAATGTTGATAATAGAAGTGCTGAAATGTTTGAGCTTCACAGTGTAATTTCAACAATTCTTGAAGCAGTGCTCAATCACTGCATTACTTGATATGCAATCAACAATGAAACTCATAAAGACATCAGCAATAGAATTTGCTCTTGGCTTGAACTTCAGGAGAAAGCTTTTAGAATATTAAGTCTAAAGAATATAAAAATCATAGCAATGTGTAACAATTTCCTTGTGTGAGACTGTGGCCCATTACTGCATTATGAGATTTTTCTAACTCTGATCATTGTGACTCTGGTCCCAGTGATCTCACCATGTTTAATTATCATGGGCTTACCTAAGAAATAAGGCAATATTTCATATGAACGAGGTTGTTGCAAGTTTTTCTACAATTTGTAGGAATTTCCTATAAATGGATTCCATACCTTCATTGACACACAGGGATCACCTCTCCCCTTTTTGTTCTATGAAACTCCCTTTGCTTCCATGTAAGGGGATCTCTTAAAAATCTAGGAGGCATGAATCCTCCTAAAATAAGTAAGGAAAAACCCAAAATACCAAACAAAAAAAACCAAAACCAAAACCAAAACCAAAACCAAAAAAACCCCAAACCAAAACAGGTTGGAAAAAGCTTCTCTCAAACTGTGATTCCATGAGATGTCATTTTGATGTGCAGTACTCGTATATGGATCAAAAAAGCTGCAGTACTATGATAAAACCTACCAAAATAATATGTTTACCTTCCCCTCACAAAGTGATTTTAATGTATTTTGCCTGTGGTACTGCAGGCAAATTTTCTTTTGGAACAAACATAATTTGCCGTAACTTTCTGTTGGATCAGGGATTGCTTGCTATGGTTAATTTGATAAAAATACAATTATATATCTACACCTGATTCAAATCAAATTGATAATGTCTGGTAATTCAGTAGTTTAAAGCTCCAGTATTACTGACTGTGAAACTGCATTTTATATAATGGACAGATGTTCCCTTTTGAGTGCAGCAGCATCAGCTAAAGATGTTACTGTTCACTCCCTGCGGGTATCTTTCTTGGATTGTTTGAAATTTCCACCTCCCACTATTGTGTCTTGTTAAACTGGTCCTGGAATACTTCCTAATTCAGACGAGGCAAAATAAACTAAGTTAATTCAAACTATTACATGAACTGTTGAAATTAATGCAGCTGGTTTGCTGGCAGGGAAATAAGAATCATCCACACGCACTGCACTGCAATGGTGGCAACCTACAGTAAGAAAGCAGCTGCTAGCACCTGGGGTGTGGAAAAAGAGAAATCTTTAAGTAGCACATCTATGAAGAGCAAAGGTCTCTCTGCAGTTTTTATCTTTAATTTAAAGACGTATCACCTAATTAAAGACAAACTGTAGGTGAGCCAAATGCTGAGCCAGTACAATATAAGGTGGTAACTGTTCGCATCAGATTGCTCTTGAAGTTTAGTGCTCTTCTGGCATATTCTGTGAGAGTACTATGAAGAGCTGACCTGATGCCACTTAAAATTGACAACTAACCAATGAATATGAACACCTGCAAGTCAAACGTGTGGTGCAGAACCAAAACATAATCCCTAGAGCTGTAAGCCCTTCTCTCATTTATAGTAAGTAAAGGCACTGTATTTCAGAGTGGTGCCCCAGAAAATCTGTAACCTGAATAAATCAATAAGGAAAACCTGACAGCAGGGATGTGGTGACATTTTATCCCTTTGAAGAGAGGTTGAGGAGTTGGTAGGGGCTATGTTAATGTTAGACTAACCTCAATTCTTGATCTTAAAGAACTCCTCCATGCAAACAAGCTTGCTGGTACGAGCCTTCAACCTGTGCTCCTCAACTTTTTGCTTGTCTCCAACAAGTTTTCTCCTGTGGGCATATCATGACTGGGGAGAAAGTATAAAATTTCTCAGACAAAAAAGAGGTAGCTTACTATTCAAGCTGGTGGGAAAAAGGGATGCCAATTCACATTCCTAATTTTCTCTATATCTCTTGTGATGATATATAACAGGGTCAAATGGGTGTTTTCATGACTTGAATCCCATCAGAGAAGGCTTACAAACTGATTCTCTGATGCCTATGTGACTGCTTTATTTGCGTTTTTTTACAAAAATGAGGTGGTCTCTCTTGGCTGCATTTTGAGAGAAAGCAGTGAACAAACTTTGGTTTGAGTCTGTGTGTAAAAAATATACTTGCAACATTCAACTGGACAGTACTTATCAAAGAATTCTTTCTAGCATGCTTTTGTGGAAGTCAGACAATCCTAGTCAAGTTTAGAAACAGAACCAACAATGTCTTACAAAATTTCAGGTCAAGCAGGAGAGTTAATATACCTTTCCTAGCTTCATTTTCACATCTGAATGGGTTCAGATATGGATGCATTCACTCCAGATTTTGGCTATAAATCCTGCTTAAGTATATCTGTAAGACAAATAGCCCAACAAGGAATTCTGATTTTATATTAGTGTTAAGCACTTTGAGCTGAACAAGATGAAAAAAATGGTACAGGTATCTTGTCTCAAAGACATATTTGCAGCTAGAATGTGTATTGTACTCTTTTACTCCTTCCCCCACTCCCCATAAAGAGTGTGACGTGACTTTAAAATCTTTTGATTCCTTGCTTCATATTTGTTTTTTTTTTAAATTGGAGATTTTCCATACCTACACCTGCTCTCCTCTCTTAAGAAACATTAAAACACTGTATTAAAGTTCTGAATTTATGGTTGCCAATGAATTTCAAAGTTGGAGACAAATACAGTATAGCCTTAAATATGTCACTGTAAAAATGTAATTAGAAGAAATGTGGAGAGGTCACTGATAAACCATCACAGAAAAAAGATTAATTATGTTCTAAAACACATATAAATAATAGGAATAGAACTGTATTTCAAATATTAATAGATTATTGCCATCAATAAACAAGGGTATCAATCTCACATACTTACTATAAATTACATCCATTAGGTCTTTGTTTCTCAAGCATATAAATCCATACAATCTGAGCATGTATCAGTTTTTAAATCCATAAATATATTATGTAACAGTTCTCTTTGAGGAGATAATGCTTTGTTCAATATTCTGTTAAAATGTCTCAAATGAAGTAAATGGGCTTCTAGAGTCTTATTTATGGAGGCTCAGGAGAGCAGAACATAAAACATCCAAGTAAAAACACTTGCAAGCTCAGAGAGCACAGCACCATATTTTTCTAACCAAACTGAGAAATTGACTGAGTTTCTAGATTTGTGCAACTTACTGGTGTCTGAGAGAATCCAGACTATAACCAGAAATTTTACCCTGCCAGGGGGAAAAAAACCCCCAAAAGTTACCTTAAGAAAAACAATTTTTTACCTTTTCCTGTGGTGTTTTTTTGCTGTATCCTGGTAGCTGCTATGGAAAGACCAGATTAAGGTGGCATAGATTAAATTTTATATTCACATAGGAGTTAGGGCTTCTCTCCTCTCCAAAGTGACAGGACCGATAACTCAACTGAATTGCACGTGCACCAATGCACACGGCATGGACAGCAAGCAGGAGGAGCTGGAAGTCATTGACATACTTGCCACCATGGCAACAGGGTAGGATAACTTGCGCAACTGAAGTGCTGCAGTAATGCTTCTGAAGAGATAGAAAACAATTGAGAATTGATAGGGTAGCCCTATTTGTCAGGGAGGGTTTTGATATTCTAGAGGTTAATGATAGTAACAGTATGGTCTAATGTTTATGGTTAAAAACCTGGGGGAAGGCCAATAAAGCAGATATCCTAATGGGAGTCTGTTAGACACCATCCAGCCAGAGCGAAGAGGTAGATGAAATATTCTGTATACAGGTGGGAGAAGTCTGGTGGTTTCTGGCCTTTGTTCATGTGGGGGACTTCAACTCACTAGATGTCTGCCAGAAACAGGCAGAAACAACAGAACAATGAGGAAGCAGTCTAGGAAGTTCCTTGAGTGTGTGGAAGATAACTTGGTGATGCAGCTTGTGAGGAATCCAGCTAGGTAAGCTGCTCCAATAGACATGCAGTTGTTACTATACTGGTGGGTGATGTGGTGGCCAGCTTAGGCAGCAACCAAAATGATGGTTTTTGATTCTCAGAGAAGGAGAGAGATCAGCAAAGCCACTGCCTTGGACTTCTGAAGGACACACTTTGGTCTGTTCAGGATGGTGGTTGAAAGAATCCCTTGGGAGGCAGTTCTTAATAGCAAAGTGTTCCAGGAAGACTGGGCATTCTTCTAAAAGAAAAACTTACAGGCACAAGAGCACAGTTGTCCCTATGTACTGAAAGATGAGATGGTGGAGAAGAAAACTAGCTTAAAAGAATAGGGAACTTTTATAGGAACTCAGGGGAAAAAGGAGAATCTACTAGCTACTAAGAAGAAGGGGCAGGAACTCAGAAGAATACAAGGGTATTGTTAGGTACAGGCAGCAAATTAGAAGGTAAAAGCCTAGCTGGAAATTGATATGGCCACTGCTGTAAGAGATTGTAAAAAATGTTTTTATAAATACATTAGAATGGAAGAAGGACCAAGGAGAATCTCAATCCTTTCTTGGACGCCGGGGCAAACACTGCAGTAAAGAATGAGGAAAAGACTGGGGTACTGCCTTCTTTGTATCAGTTGTTAATAGCCAGACCAGCTACCTCACGGTACTCAGCCCTCTGAGGAGGGGTTTGTGAAAGGCAGGTCCTGCTTGACCAACCTGGTCTTCGTTTGTGACAAGTGACCTGCTCAATGGGTGTGTAAAATGTTGTGGACACTGTCTCCCTGGACCTTATTAAAGCCTTTTGTCATGGGAATGCTATTCTCCAATTTAGTATTCCTACTAAAACCACACACTTCTTGCCCTTCCTGCCCACCCCCCCAAGCTGGAGGCACCAAATGCAGAGATCATGAGTTGACATTACAGGAATTTACTGGAAACAGCAATGTGATAAGAAAACAAATAGTAATATCAACATTAATGACAAAATGTATAAAAAAGAAAGGATTCACATGGAAAGCCTGCAACAATAACCAGTCACCAGATGGCTTCCCCCACTATGTTTTCCCTACCAGAAGGACCCCCTTCTCCCCAGAAGAGTGTCTTTTGTCCCCACCCTTGACAATGATATGAGGTAGTGTAGAATAATCTCCGTCCTGGTTACTGTGAAAACTAATCCTGGTCAGAACCAGGACAGCCTTGGCAGCACTTTTCTGGAGAAAGTGGCTATTCATGTTTTAGACAGGTATAATCTTTGATGAGTGTGGATAAGAGGAAATTGCCTCTTGCCATGTTATAGGGTAAGTTTAGATTGGATATTAGGAAATATTTCTTTAAGGAAAGAGTTGGAGAGTTTTTGAACAGGCTGCCCAGGGACATGGTTGAGTCACCATATGTGTAGATGTGGCACTCAGGGACTTGGTTTAGTGGTGAATTTGGCAGCACTACAACTGTTTGACTCTGTAATCTTAAAGGTCTTTTCCAAACTATATGATTCTATGATTCTGTAAATCGGTAGCTGAGCTGCAATGAAGATACATTTTCACTGTTAATGCTTGGTGTTGTGTGAGCAGTAGAGATTCCAGTTCTGGTGCAAATGTGACTTTAAGATATACATTACCCATGACATAGTGAGGGGAGCTAGGAAATTAGTTGAGCAGAGCACAAGCTACTGATTCAAAACACAATGGATTTTCTAAATAGTCCCTTTCTTTATGTAGATCTATATATACAGGCTATCTCTGGTTGCTTTCACTCATAATAGATAAGAAATATGCAGTAATTAAGCACTTCCTTTCTAGTATACCTGAATATTACATCAAGTATTTTGCTTTCTGTGGCAATAACATCAGGATTTCCCGCAAGGAGATGGTCAAAAGCAGGCTCCCTCCCATTGAAAGGCCTGAAACAGTTTTTTGAGAACTTACTGACAGGTTATATAGTTAAGTGTTTCTCTGACCAAATGTTACCACCTTTGTGGTTGTGTCTGGCTGTGTGGCAAACAGAAAAAAATCTATTTAAATAAGAGGTTATTTTTCTACCAGGTTTGTTCCCTGCTCTGATTTGCTGCATAGTTGCTTGTGCTGGAAAAGCATACAGGGTAGTCTTGGAAGAAAACTAGAAAGCAGGTAACTGCAGTGGGGAAAAAGAAGGAGGTCAGTCACCTAAGGTGGTTTACTCACTTCAGCTAAATATATAATCCTGATTTAAGAGATGGGAGAACACATAAGAGCACAACCTCATTGCTGGGACCATCTCCAGAATAACCAACAGTGCTGCAGGAGAACTAATTTTTCATTTGCCTCCCCTAATAATATCATAATGACCCTAAAAAGGATATTGACTGTTCCTATGTGCCATATTAACTATACACAAAATTCAATGTTGCTGTAAGGATAAAAGTTCATAGTAAAGTAGAATCATAGAATGGTTTGCGTCAGAAGGGACCCTTAAAGATCATGTGGTCCAATGTCAGCATATTTCATTAAACCATGTTTATCAAAGTATCATCCACCATGACCTTGAACACTTCCAGGGATGAGATATCCACAACTACTCTGGGCAACCTGTCCCAGAGTCTCACCACACTCATTATAAAAAAAAATAAAATTCTTCCTTCTATGTAATCTAAACCCACCTCCTTCACCTTAAAGCCATTTCTCCTTGTCCTGTCTTTGCAGGCAGGCCTTAGTAAAAATTGTCTCTCTGTCTTCCTTATAAGCATCCTTAATGAAAAACTTCTTCTCCAGGCTTGCAGATTTGAACCTGATCTTCAGCAATGGGAGGGACTTCATCCCCCTCCAGTCCTTATTTAAAGACTCGGTGGCTTGAGAGATGGGGGGGAAAAGAGATTACCATTTAAAACTGGGGAAAATGTTTTTGAGTATGAATCACCTTTGAGTTTATAGTGAGTTGTTTGTCTTCTGCATTGACCTGGTGTTGGAACTGGAGCAGTAAAGTCCCATACATGCCTGGCCTGGCTTCCCAGGGGCTGGACAGAGCATTCATGGGGGGCCCCCAAGCTCCCAGCAGCTGATGGAGAGGAAATTGTCCCACACACAGCTTTCATGTCAGTTGTCACAATCTCTCCTATCTTACTTTTTAGGGAGGGTATATTTTCTTTGATCGTCCTTTTTAGACTAATGTACTCATAGAAGCCCTTCCTAATAATTTTTTTCACATCCACTGCCCAATCCAGCACCAGCTGTACATAATGTGATCCAGTCTGTAAACATCCTAGCATCATCCCTGTATTATTCCCAGCATACCTGATTTCACTGCATATGCATTTATTTCTTATCATTTCATTTGGAGGGTCTTTCTAATCCATGCCTGTCCTCTGCCCTCCTTGCCTGATTTCTTATGCATGGGAAAGATGGCTTTTTTAGTCCAAGGAAAAAGTCCTTAAAGATTAGTCAGCAGTTTACTCTGCTTGTCGTCCTTCACCCCTGAGGGCAGGTTCCCAAAGGGTCCTATTCATTAATTCCAAAACCAATTGTTTATATCAAGTTTGTAAAAAGCAAAGATAGAATTCACCTGCAAGTTTGGATAACTTAAATAAGACATGGTTTTTTAGAGAAAACTATGGGCAGTCCTGATCGGATAGTCTGTTTTTGTCTCATTTGAGAAATGAGATTTCTTGCAGTCATTTTACATGCTGTGGACATAGTGTAAATTTCACTGATCTTCATCAATGGTGACTGGATATCTGACTGGAAAATTGCCCAGTGGGCTGTTGCAAGCCTATAATTGACCATTGAACCCCTGGGTCTTATCTCATTTGTGATTAAATTTTGATGATGCTGAATTCCTTCAGGAACTTATGTGGCTTTTTTTCTGCCTTACATGAATCCATGAAATCCATAAAGCCATGCAGAACAAATTCTTATTACTTTTTTAGGTATCACATTGCTTGTTGCTCACCATATACATTTCCAAATCTGAAGCATGCTCATTAATCAGGTGCTGACCTGAGAGTAAAGAAACTCTCAACAATATTCTTAATGAATTTTAAAATTCTGGTTTCTATATTCAATCAGTCAGCATATCTTGGGAGTTAATGGGAATGTTGGTATCTGTTGAAGTCTTACAGAAGCAAATAAAGACCTGAGTTTATTCTCATTAGCAGTTATTAGTTGGACTTAGTAAACTAGGTGCTAAAACAAAGACACTAACTGGTAGGTCCATGTCACTTATTTTGGACCTCTGAAAAGATTTGAAGCACACTAATTCAGACCAAGGACTGTATATTACTTGCCTAGCATGGAGGACCAAATGCTTACCATGTAGAACACAAAATATGGAGAATTATTTGCTTCATAAGAAACAAGCACCAGCCTGTCTGAAATGGGAGAGGAACTATAATGAGAAATGAGTAGTGAAGATCTCTGGTGCTGAACTACACTAATATAGCTGCACAGCTGTCACGTGGCATCAATAAATACATGGCATCAATATATTTTATGGATTTATGTGAGGCAGACAAAATCCATGTAAGTTCCTGGAGGAATCCATCATCATTGAACTTTTATCACCATATAACTGTGGATGGCATTCATGCTAGATTTAGGATGAGGGAAATTTTTGAAAAGAGGCAAAATATTTGCAGATTTAAATTTTTTTTTGTGAATTTTCCTGCCACTCATTTTCCCCAGCTGTGGAGGTTCAAAAGCTGAAAAGTGACAGAGGTATGAAAAACCACTAATAGGAACAACCACCTAATCTTTAAGATGGATATAATTTCAGGATTTTTTCATTTGACTGTTATAATACTGCTATCTTGGAAAGAGTACTCCATTTTCTTATATACTGAAGAGGGAAAACATCCCTCATGTCATGTTACTTCTGTAATTGAATACTAGGAAAAGCTACTGAAACTGGATTAGCAATGTAGAACTTGTGTGAGAGAAATATCAAGCCTCTGCTTGCACAGAAAACCTAACTGTCTATCATCACAAGGTACAGACAAATTATACTCATGTCTTTGCAGATATATCACTTTACATTCCATAATATTAGTTTAATTTGATCTAAGAATGCTAAAAGGATATGAATAGCCTGTAATCCATAAAGCAAGACTTTAACGTAATGCTTTAGAAATCACATATAACAAAATCCTCTCTGCTTAGGAGGTTAATATAAAATATAGATAGATGTAGCTGAATTAAATGAAAGAAGACAGGAAGAACTAAAAATTGAGCCTGTGTTTGTACAAACATTCCAGCTGTTATAATTTCCCTTCATTACTGAGCATCTGTGTAAAAATCTCCTTGTGTTGTTTAGAAAGGAAATGTTTCTATATTCTGCGTGTAAATCTCAAAAAAGTCATAATTCTTAATTTCAAGATGTTAATTATTATGCCATTGAAACGGCTGTATTTTCAATGAGGGCTTTGATGAATCAGGGCAAAGACATCCTAGGTGCTTTACTTTTAGAAGTAAAAATTTCTGTTACACCCTCATTAGAAAGAGAGAGCACAGAGACTTCTACATGAAGTGCTTGGAGTAAAGTAATACACCTTGCCTAATTTCTAGATACTTCAATAAGCTAAGGGAAAACAGTATTTTGAAACTGTACTAGGGAAAGAGTCCAGTATTTGAGTGGGGTGGGTTGAAGAAGTTGGATTGGTTCCCTCTGCTGAATCTTTATGGTTCACAGCTTAGTACCTTTTTTTGATTACACAGACCCATAATTTCTAGTGATTTCATTGCTGCTGTCTGAGAAGTGGTGGTCATCTTTACAATAAGGGTAGAATGTAGGAAGCTTCTGCAACACCATGGCTTAGGATTTTCCAGCCCATGGAACTGAACTGTAAAAGATATTTAGACTTTGAAATCCTATGGTCTTTCTTGGACTTGTAGAACGAAATCTTGATCTCTCTTCTCATCCCACAGCACTGTAAATCATAGAATGGAGTAGAAAGAGACAACTAATCTGAAAAATAATTAAATAAGTAATTCTGATATCTTTCATCTTTGCTAGCATCAGAGTATCTCCTTAAAGGCAACTTTAATCTGTAGCATCCTTGTTATTTCCATTCAGAAAAGATTTAGCTACAGTCACCATCAGCAGAAGATTAATTTAAAACAGCATAAAGCTTCAAATCAGGTAGGGAACTAAATGCACATTGATTGAATGAGAAAAGAAGCTCATCAGTGCTCCAAATGTTCTGTGAAGATAAGCTGCTGCCTGAATAGTTTACTCCCCTCTTCTCTGGCAAAGATTTCACACTTTGATTTTGGAAGCTTTTGAGGTCATAGTCGGAATATGGTATTGCTTCTGACAGACAATGGTCAGTGGGAGGTGGACTTTGAATATTAAGATATTCTGGAATTGCACCTAGTGAAAATATGCAAGCTTGTAAATTCACTTATGCTTAGACTGCAACAGATGAAAATCTAGGGGTCAGTGAAAGGCTATAACGTTTGCAGATTTGTATCATGCAACATGGTGCTGTTTTTCTTGAAATGTTGTCTATGCTCAGTTTCATTAATTGAAGGCTAACTTAACTGATGCATTAATGTTGGTCATTCAGCTCACTGATCCTGAAATGTCCCTGCATCTCAGGGAAGAATAAGAGGATTTCTAAGTTTGGACTGCAAGTGTACATTAATTATGATTTTATTTGTCTTTCAAATGCATAATGCAAGCTCTTTAACAAAGCATTTCCTTAATAACCACATTAGAAATTGAACATCATACATCAATCAAAGCAATATTCTGGTTATTATTTACTAGCTTTGAATCAATAGGGAAAATGGTAGGATAGTAAAACATTTTAAAGAAAACATAGAAAGTTAATGTTTCAAGTGAAGAATTATTTTGGCACAGTCTTAATTTGGGAAATAATCTGCATATATTCAATATATCATCACTAAGAGGCAATTAGCTACTGGTGGGGGAAGAAACACTGAATATTATGGAAAAATATATTAATTTATCTTACAGAGTCATTAATTTGCAAAAAACCATCAAAGTAACATCATATACATGGAATTTATTTTAGAATATATTCTCTCATGCTATAAAAATATTTGTGATTTGAATAGGAGTCCTAGTATCAGCCAAGGACAGGGTTAATTTTCAGCAGTAGCTGAGAGGGAGTGGAGCCTGCTGCTGAGTTTGCATTGTTACTCTATATTGCCTCATGTCCTTGCTGGTGTGAAGGTAGGGGATTCTGGCTTTTGGGAAGAAGTGGGTTGTAGCACCAGCTGGGAAAAAAAAGGCTCCTGGCAGAGAGGTCATTGCCATTTTGCTCCTTTTCCAAGGGAGCAAGCAGCTAATGGAGCAGTGGGGTGGCTCTGACAGCAGTCACATCACATCAGGTTGGACTCAGCAAGCATTTTTCAAATAATCACCCTCTTTTATACACTACAGTTATTAATATTGTTGCTGTTACTCTGTGTTTTCTTATCTCATTGATGTTTCCAGTAAGGTATTTTTGTCTCAACTTGGGATATTTGCCATTTGTCTCTGTCACCTGAGGGGCTGGAGGGACTTGAGCAGCTGCATGGGGCTTAATTTCCAGCTGGGGTTAAGCCATGCAATAGCTCCTGACAATTTCTCAAGTATGGGAAAAATGTTGCGCCAATGCAGTTAATGGCAAAACAACTGGATTTGACTGGCTTGTAATTTTACCACTTAGAAAACAGGCTGGTTTGTCTCTTGATGACTGCAGATTGATGCAGCTCCAATAGAGGCTGTGATTTGAACCAGCTGGGGGCCTAATCTATACACTTCTGTAACAAGTAGGAGTTAGTTTGCAGGTACAGAGAGCCTCTCTATTATTAATGCTGCATTACCCCAGTGTGAATGAGAAGAGAATGAACTGTATGTGCCTAATGTCTCCTACTCTTCTAGCTCTTGAGATCTGAAAATTGGACAATAAAAGCATTTTCTCTTATAGCTGAAGGGTAAAAAGAGTATTTACTCAGTTTTAAAACTGACTATTCACTAAATGGCTTCTCCCAGTGAAGGTCTTCTCTGTGTTTTTCTTTAAACAGTAGCCTATAAGCCTCAGCTAGACAGAGTGTTGATGAGGGCATATGCTGCATTAGTGTGAAAATTACAGAGCTGTAATTTCCTCCTAAGTTTGATTTTTTTGGTGGGTTTATTTTTTCCCCAGAGGAAAACTAAGGGACAAGGTTTATTATTATTCCTAACCAATACAAGAAATGGTACAACAATTCTTACATTTGAATAGGAAATTACTTTTTGAGTAAATACAAAGATGAGTCAGGCAAAGAAATCATGAGATTTCTGCAACGTATTATTTTACCATATGGAAATAAGTTATGTTGAAACAGCTGAGACTAGCCAGTTTCATTCTTGTACTCTACAAAATACATTCAAAACCAAACTCCTCTTCCATTGCTTTTATCCTACTAATTTTTTTTGAATCCTGTTGTTCCTTTGCTTCTGTTCTGCATAGAGATGTATACATAGCTTAGCCTGGGTGTACAAGATATCTTCATATTTTGAGTTTTGGAAATTTTCCATTTGCACATAAAGACAGTCATCCTCAGGCTGCCTTTTCAGATCTTTCTTGTGGGGGCCTGAATATATGTTGTATTGTAAGATCTGTGTGTGTCCGAGTTGCTCCAAACGAGCTGCAGCTGCAGGGTCCTTAGTTGGGCAGCAGCTGTAGCTCGTGAAGGCAACTGAGATAAATAGGGGTGGGTCAAGAGCCCAAGAGGAGCCCCTGAGAAGAGAGAAAGGACTGTGCTGCAGAGAAAGGAGAAGAGCCCCAGCAGAGAGGGAAGAACAACGCTGCAGCAAAGATTACAACAACTGGTGGCCCCGTGTGAGGAAGAACACGCAGCCAAACATCAAAGGAAGGTATGGAATCCCCCGGACAGCCAAGAGCTGTGGCAGCCTGAGAGCTGGGACTTTGGAATATCAGCCAGAGAGCTGGGACTTTGGAATATCAGCCTGAGAGCTGGGACTGTATGTGTATTATAATTGTATAATTGTTAAAAGAAAAGGGGGAAATGTGGGGGCCTGAATATATGTTGTATTGTAAGATCTGTGTGGTTCCAAGTTACTCCAACGAGCTGCAGCTGCAGGGTCCTTAGTTGGGCAGCAGCTGTAGCTCGTGAAGGTAACTGAGATAAATAGGGGTGGGTCAAGAGCCCAAGAGGAGCCCCTGAGAAGATAGAAAGGACTGTGCTGCAGAGAAAGGAGAAGAGCCCCAGCAGAGAGGGAAGAACAACGCTGCAGCGAAGATTACAACAATTGGTGCCCCGTGTGAAAACGAACATGCAGCCAAACATCAAGAGAGAAGGTATGGAATCCCCCGGACAGCTGAGAGCTGGGACTTTGGAGTATCAGCCAGAGAGCTGGGACTAAGGACAGCCGAGAGCTGTGGCAGCCTGAGAGCTGGGACTTTGGAATATCAGCCTGAGAGCTGGGACTGTATGCATATTATAATTGTATTATTGTTAAAAGAAAAGGGGGGAAATGTGGGGGCCTGAATATATGTTGTATTGTAAGATCTGTGTGGTTCCGAGTTACTCCAAACGAGCTGCAGCTGCAGGGTCCTTAGTTGGGCAGCAGCTGTAGCTCGTGAAGGCAACTGAGATAAATAGGGGTGGGTCAAGAGCCCAAGAGGAGCCCCTGAGAAGATAGAAAGGACTGTGCTGCAGAGAATGGAGAAGAGCCCCAGCAGAGAGGGAAGAACAACACGGCAGCGAAGATTACAACAACTGGTGACCCCGTGTGATGAAGAACACACAACCAAACATCAAAAGAAGGTATGGAATCCCCCGGACAGCCGAGAGCTGTGGCAGCCTGAGAGCTGGGACTTTGGAATATCAGCCAGAGAGCTGGGACTATAGAAGATAGGACAGCTGAGAGCTGGGACTGTAGGATATAATATGGCCTTTGAATTAAGGAGCTGTAGCAGCAGAAAGCTGGAAGAATATGGCCTTTAAGGAAAAGAGCCTTGGAACATCTAAAGACAGCCGAGAGCTGTGGCAGCCTGAGAGCTGGGACTGTATAGGGATATGTATATATTCTGTGTGTATCTAAGACAGCCGAGAGCTGTGGCAGCCTGAGAGCTGGGACTGTATAGGGATATGTATATATTCTGTGTGTATCTAAGACAGCCGAGAGCTGTGGCAGCCTGAGAGCTGGGACTGTATAGGGATATGTATATATTCTGTGTGTATCTAAGACAGCCGAGAGCTGTGGCAGCCTGAGAGCTGGGACTGTATAGGGATATGTATATATTCTGTGTGTATCTAAGACAGCCGAGAGCTGTGGCAGCCTGAGAGCTGGGACTGTATAGGGATATGTATATATTCTGTGTGTATCTAAGACAGCCGAGAGCTGTGGCAGCCTGAGAGCTGGGACTGTATAGGGATATGTATATATTCTGTGTGTATCTAAGACAGCCGAGAGCTGTGGCAGCCTGAGAGCTGGGACTGTATAGGGATATGTATATATTCTGTGTGTATCTAAGACAGCCGAGAGCTGTGGCAGCCTGAGAGCTGGGACTGTATAGGGATATGTATATATTCTGTGTGTATCTAAGACAGCCGAGAGCTGTGGCAGCCTGAGAGCTGGGACTGTATAGGGATATGTATATATTCTGTGTGTATCTAAGACAGCCGAGAGCTGTGGCAGCCTGAGAGCTGGGACTGTATAGGGATATGTATATATTCTGTGTGTATCTAAGACAGCCGAGAGCTGTGGCAGCCTGAGAGCTGGGACTGTATAGGGATATGTATATATTCTGTGTGTATCTAAGACAGCCGAGAGCTGTGGCAGCCTGAGAGCTGGGACTGTATAGGGATATGTATATATTCTGTGTGTATCTAAGACAGCCGAGAGCTGTGGCAGCCTGAGAGCTGGGACTGTATAGGGATATGTATATATTCTGTGTGTATCTAAGACAGCCGAGAGCTGTGGCAGCCTGAGAGCTGGGACTGTATAGGGATATGTATATATTCTGTGTGTATCTAAGACAGCCGAGAGCCGTGGCAGCCTGAGAGCTGGGACTGTATGTGTATTGTTATTTTATAATTGTTAAAAGAAAAGGGGGGAAATGTGGGGGCCTGAATATATGTTGTATTGTAAGACCAGTGGGGTTCTGAGTTGCTCCAAACGAGCTGCAGCTGCAGGGTCCTTAGTTGGGCAGCAGCTGTAGCTCGTGAAGGTAACGGAGATAAATAGGGGTGGGTCAAGAGCCCAAGAGGAGCCCCTGAGAAGATAGAAAGAACTGTGCTGCAGAGAAAGGAGAAGAGCCCCAGCAGAGAGGGAAGAACAACGCTGCAGCAAAGATTACAACAACTGGTGCCCCGTGTGAGGAAGAACACTGCAACCAAACATCAAAAGAAGGTATGGAATCCCCCGGACAGCCGAGAGCTGTGGCAGCCTGAGAGCTGGGACTTTGGAATATCAGCCAGAGAGCTGGGACTATAGAAGATAGGACAGCTGAGAGCTGTGGCAGCCTGAGAGCTGGGACTTTGGATTATAATATGGCCTTTGAATTAAGGAGCTGTAGCAGCAGAAAGCTGTAAGAATATGGCCTTTAAGGAAAAGAGCCTTGGAACATCTAAAGACAGCCGAGAGCTGTGGCAGCCTGAGAGCTGGGACTGTATGTATATTGTCATTGTATAATTGTTAAAAGAAAAGGGGGAAATGTGGGGGCCTGAATATATGTTGTATTGTAAGATCTGTGTGGTTCTGAGTTGCTCCAAACGAGCTGCAGCTGCAGGGTCCTTAGTTGGGCAGCAGCTGTAGCTCGTGAAGGTAACGGAGATAAATAGGGGTGGGTCAAGAGCCCAGGAGGAGCCCCTGAGAAGAAAGGAGAAGAGCCCCAGCAGAGAGAAGAGAGAACAAAGCTGCAGCAAAGATTGCGACATTTCTAATGTACTTTTCTTAGGTGACACCTAAACCCTTCAAAGTTACATAAACAACTTCTAAACCAGTTTCTAGGTCAGTGTGTGGAATAATTGAACATAGGTCCTAATTTCTATATTTTACACAAGCAACATTCCTCTGTCTTTCCAGCAGCTGCCCAACACAGTCCCATGCATGAAGCAGGAAAACAGATGGAATCTATATGCTGGTTAATCAAAGCAATGATGGTATCTTGATAAACAGGACCCCAAAAAATAAATTCATCAGAGTAGAAATAAATGGGCAGACTCTTAACAGAACCCTGTAAATACCAGAATACTACCTATATGACAGACTCTAGATTTCATTTTGTTACTTCAAGAGCAAAATTACTATAACTCCAACTGCAATGTACAAAATAGTACACACGTGCAAAAAAAAAAAAAAAAAAGAGATGCATTTTTGTTAAGAAAGCTTCCTAAAATCCATATGGGAACACATTGTAGTCAAGATCCACTGGTGTTGTGCAGTCCATTCCCGTTGTTGGGAGTCCTAAGCATAGTTGAAAGTGCATTTGTAAATCCCATGCATTTCAGTCTTGATGCCATAAACACATAACTGAACTATCCCGAAACATGGCACTTTTATGTAGTGATTTTTCTGATAAAAGGAGAAAAATCTACTTCCAAAAGGGGAGGCCTGAGATATTTATTGCTAAGGCCATTGCCAAACATGTCAGCATTTTCTGTAAAGCTGTGTTGGTGAAGTTCAAATTCCAGAGTTGTGGGCACTCATTTCTTTTATGGGGAAGGCTGAACGCTTTCCTCATCTAAGAATTCAGGTAAACAGTGACAGCAGTTGGCTCCTAGGGTTAACAAGAGTAAGCCCTTCTTCCAAAATTTGCCAGAAATGGCAAACTTGGAAGATGAGTGTATCAATTAGATGCATGCGAGTAATGAAGGATTCAATTCTGTGGTACTCTAAGAATAATCCATAGATGACCAAGATATAGGCAGTAGGTTTAACCAGCTCTTGAAACTGACTGGGACTGAACTTTGATTGTCTTGGTGCTGACTATTAACACTTCTGGAGTTTAATAAGTAGAAACCAAACCTTCAGAAAAAGATGTATTTTTACTTTACAAAATGTTCACACTGGATTTTCTGATGGTAAGAAAATGTGTCAAAACATGACAGCCAAAACCTGAGCCCATGCTAGAAATGAAAATGTTCAGAGTCCCTGATAGGCTTGTATACCAGTTGCTGCACTGGTCTCGGTAGATTAAAACTGGCTTGGAAATTCTTCTGCATTAGGAGTCACACTTATACTTCCATTATAGAGACATAGAATTGTGGAATGCCTTGAGTTGGATGGATCACCTAGTTCCAACCTCCATACCATTGGCAGAGACCTCTTCCACTAGGCCAGGTTGTTCAAGGTCCCATCCAACCTGGCCTTAAACATTGCTGGGGATGAGACACCCACAATTTTTCTGGACAGCCTGCTCCAGTCACTCAACTACCCTCACAAAAAATAATTTTTGTTCCTAATATCTATCCTAATCTCTGCTCTTTTAGTTTAAAACTGTCCTACCTTGTTCTATCATTATCTGATTGTGTATAAAGTTTATCTACTTCTTTTTTTATATATTCCACTTAACTGCTGAAGACTGCAGTGGGGGCTCCCTGGAGCCTTCTCCAGGCTGAAAAACTCCTGCTCTCTCAGTCTCCCCTTGTAGGAGAGATGCCATCGAAACATCTTAGTAACTCTCCTTTGGACCTGTTTTAACAGATTGATATTCTTCCTGTGCTGGGAGCCCAGAGCTGGATGCAGGTTCCAGGTAGGCTCTCACCAGAGCAGAGCAGAGGGGCAGAATCCCCTCCCTGGCCCTGCTGCCCACGCTGCTCTGGATGCAGCCCAGGATGAGGTTGATCTGGGCTGTATGCACACATTGCTAGCTCATATTCAAGTTTTCATTGACCAGTACACCCAGATCCTTCTTCACAAAGGACTTATCTTCTATAACACAAATAGACATATACCATATAAACCCCTTGATATAGCCAGCGATATCTGTTTTCTAAGCATATGCCAGAGACTGTTTGGAGTGATTACTCTTTTGTTTGTTTCTGTACCTAGTATCTGACTAGAGCTTAGAGTAAAACAGCTTTTTGTTTTGGGAGCAGAGCAGTTAAGTACTTTTCTCAACTGTCAAAAAATCTTTCCTAGACATCTCCTCTGGTGAAGTTAAACTGAGCAGGGAGAGAGTGTTTTCTGCTGCCTTTCTGAAGGCACAAATATGGACACATCACTGGAAGAGCACAGACTGATTCAGTATTAGGTAAAGTATTGAACCAATTGCAATAAAAAATAATTAAGAAAACTAATATTATTTACAACTCTACTGTCTGCAGAAAATAAGGAAAGAGTCAGTGAATCCTTACTGTTTAGAAGACTATCACTCTTCTAAAGTATGAAGGAACTTGATGTGTGGTTGATACAGAGCCAATTGCCCCTGATAAAATTATTCATATTGTGAGGTATCAAGAGGTCTCAAGATGCTGTCTTTACCAGGTGAAAACACTTGTCAGGCTTTTCACAGCTGGAAATTAATTTTTATTTTGCATACTGCTATTTATGTGTATTATTTGCACAGTCTGCCTGTTACACTGCTTTGTAGTGTTTATGAATACTTTTACTAACTCTATAACATCTCCTAGTGAACACAATACAGTGAGAGACATTTCATGTATATATACATTTCATGCATATATACATTTCATGCATATTGGTCAGGCTGTCTTTTTTCCCTCCAAGATATGACAGGAATAATGCCTCCTTGCACTCTAGCCTTTGACTGGAGGTTAGCAACCTCCAAACACAAAACCTGCTCTTGAGGTGTTCTTGTCTTCATCCAAGTGGAACAAACCAGTGCTCTTGACCTGCAAGACCAGTTAAATTACAATACTGTTACAGGGCTTGCCAGGGTCTTCAGGGTGAAGAGAGAGATGAGAATGTTGACTTTATGTTCAGAAGGTTTGATTTATTATTTTATTATATATATATATATTACATTATAACTATACTAAAAAGAAATAGAAGGAAAGTTCTCAGAAGCTAGCTAAGCTAAGAATAGAAAAGGAATGAATAACAAAGGTCTGTGTCTTAGCAGAGAGAGAGACCCAGCTCTGCTATGAGTGGTCAGTAAATCCAAAAATCCATAGAAGACCAGTCATGGATCTACCTGTTGCATTCCACAGCAGCAGATAACCATTGTTTAAATTTTGTTGCTGAGGCTACAGCTTCTCAGAAAGGGGAAAAATCTTAAAAGAAAGATTTTTCACAAAAGACGTCTGTGACACAATACGAAATCTTGCTGAATCTGCAAGTCTCAGAATTGCATTGAATTAATGAAAACCAAAAGGAATTCCCATATTACAGCTTCTCTGCAGTAAGAGACCCTAGCTAAAAAACTGTGAAGTAATATTTTTGGTTGATAAAGCATAAGAGACAAAATAATTGCATCTCTGTGTAATTCTCTGCAATTTATAGGCAATATTCCAGGTGTAAAATTGCCAGTTTTAGACTTCAAAGGAGATTCTCTGAGGGCACTGGTGGGATTTAGGAGGCCAATCATGGTTAGATTTTTGATAGAAATTAAACTTCTGAGGCTCAGATGCCTATTAAAAATATAATTAAAAATATAACTCCTGCTGATATTGAACAGCAGCTAGGCTTCTAAATACTATGTATGTTGGTAGGAACATTTTCTCTTACTGCAGAAGTGCACAATCAATAGGGACAACACCTTTCTTATTAGATCACTCATTTGTTTTATCCTCATCATCATCACTTGATCACTGATAAAAAGCCAAGTGCCAAACTGTGACTGCCTCTCTCCTGCAAGTTGAATGCCAGCTGCATTCATTGTTAAATAAGGAAAAACTAAAGTATTCATGCTTCTGATTATTTAGTGTTATTTAGCAGTGCTTTTTTAGAATTACTGACTGTTGAGCTACCTGTAATTTGTACCTTTGGCAAGTAGTCATAAATTGTAAGCAGTGATTATCTTTCATTACTGGCTTGTCTCACTCATGGCAGTTCTTCTAGACCAGAACTGAGATATATTCATACTGGAAAAAACTCACCTCAATCCCTTAGTGGGTAAGGGTGACTTCAGTTGCAATTAAGTTCAATGTGGTTCATATGCACTGGCAAGTTTATGTTTAAACTGAGAAAATCAGTATGCTAAAGAAGCAGCAGTATTATTTTCTGCTTTTTTAGGTCACTGGGGTTTTTTGAATTTAAATTTCACCATCCTAAGAGGTATCTGGGATGACTTTTTGTTGGATTACATTGTAAATCTGATACATTACCAGTGACAAATTGTAAAAAATGAGCACTTGCAAGAAGTATGCATACTGTTCTTTTGAGTGTCTGTATTTCATGATTTCTTTCAATTGTGTGGTTTTTTGTCACCCTGCAATTACTGTGATTTTTCTACTACTTTTGCTATTTAATTTCTACTTTTTGCCTGAAAAGAGATTTTTTTTTGTTTTGTCCTTTTCCTATGGGTTCTCCCAGGCTTGTTATTCCCATTCCATTTAGTTTCTATTAGTTTGTAGCAACCACTGTCTATAATAGTTGCCTCAGATTTCTAGAAGCTATAACTCTTTTATAGACAGGACACTTCATTGATGGTTCTGAACATGACATGTTTAAGCAATAAGATTGATGGACATGAAATCCCAAGGTGACAAACTGACGAAGCTTTTAAACTAAGGGGCTGGGAATCTCTTTGGTTTCTTTTTTAAATATGCAATTTGAAAAGCTTGATAGAGTTCACAATTAAAAACTGAGGCAAGAAAAGATATTAAGAGTTAAACACAGACTTAGACCCTTTGCTTTTTAGGAATTGTCTCAAACATCTGCTTTGAAATGAGCATAAGTGCATCTTACTACTTTGCAGAAGAAAGAGAGCCGAGTGCTGCAGAAGTGTGCTGACATGGTCCCTTCTTCCACACCAAGAAGAGAAGAGGCACCATGTTTCTAATGACAGAACTGTCAGACCTTACCAGCTTTTCAAGTCAGAGTGGCTTCAGAAGGACTGGAAGGTAGTGGAAGTTTTTGAAATGGGAGCTCCTCAGAAAGCAAGCTCTCCATTTTATTTTCTAAGGCAAAAAATACATTGGCAAGCAGAGTAGGACATCACTTCTGCTTCCCTGAAATTATTTGCTGTGTTGAGCCCTGGTCCATGTTTCAACTGAAACTCTCAACCAAGGTTCAGATTTACATACTGAGAGTCCATCACCTTCCCTCTGCAGCAGGCAGGTGGCAGACAGCATCTGATCCAAACAAGTGCATCATCTGTTGTTCAGTGGAGGATAACATTTGACTTTCGTATTTCATTGAGTTTTTTAAGGCTGTGAGTGAAGGAGTGCAGCATCTGCATGGCCAATTCAATATGAACCTATTGCAAAAATAGCCAACAAGCAAAAAATACAAAGGAAAATCAAGATCTCCTTCCAAGAGAAGAGTGTATGCTGATCAGTATGGAAAACAATAGCACAGAGATATATAATGGTTTAACTTCATCTCTGTGTAACAGTAATTTCACCAGTTTCTACCACAGTCTTGGTCAGGTGTTAAGAATGCATGCAAGTGGTTAAAGCATGAAAGAGGGATGCTTTTTCTAACAGAGGTAGAAAACATGTCTTACCACAGAAAGGGAATAAATGAGGTGCTGTTTTAGTGCATGTATACTTAAAATGGTCAGTGAAGTAAATTAGATCAGGAATATATGATTTCTCTAGTAAAACTTGAGCTATTCAATTTTACAAGAAATTATAAAATTCCTAACTGATAAAGGCTGCACTTTTCCAGAGGTGTAGTACATTGAGGCCACATCCCAGCAAGTAATCAAGGACAATAATCTAGCAAGCGTAAAAAGAAAATAGTTTGCAGCCTCAAAATTTAAGTTATTCCAGATATTGTTCCTTAGAAAGAAATAGGCTTGTTAGACAGAAAATCTAGAAGTTAAGCTGAATTTTAGCTATTAGAACTTAGGTGAATACAGTTGTAAAGGACTTTAATTCTACTGCCACTTCTGTAACACTCTTATACATTCTTCTGAAGCATCCAGTGCTGGTCAGACTGAGAAATGGAAAGATGGATAAGAGGGACTGAAGATCATATCGTAGATCTGATGGTATTTCAATTCTCTGCTTGCATGTGAATACCCTGGTCAATATAATTTAGCTTGTTTCATTCCCACATTTTTCCTACTGAGCTTTTAGACTTGGAAGTAATTTTATTTGCTGTTTTATAAAATGCAAATGATGTAATCATGAGTGATGGTAATAACTACATTGGAAACAAACTCCATAATAAACTGTTCAATACATGGTGGACTGTAAATTTTTTATACAACTACCATAAACAGAATTTTGTATTTAAGATGCCTACTACAAAGCCAACCCTAGAAATAGTAAGTCATACTACAAAGGCAGAGAGTTTACAACATCAGCTAACAAGTAGCAAAAGACTACAATTCTGTATTTGCATTTACTTATAAGCTTATAATGAAGAGACACAGAAAGAGTAAGTTCTTCTGGCCTTTGTTACTGCTTCAAGTCAGAAAAAAGTGGTCTCTGTAATATAACTGTGTAATAATATGAAGACAAGAAAGTGTATCTAAGCAAACATCAAACATCTCCACCTTTCTAGTCTATGGAGTTTACAGTTTCAGTCACAACAAAGCATTAAAACTCTTCCCAGCTGGATCTGTCTCAGATGAATACACATCCTTTCACATCAACTAATATCCTAAATGGCAAAGCTGTACATTAGTAGAGTGTGCAGCATTTAAGGGAAGGATCTTGAAGCCATTTAAGCTGAAAGTCTAGAATCATTGTAATTTCTGCTTTCATGGCACCCTGTGTTGATCAGTGTCCTGTTGTGCAAAGCCGTGTCTGCATGAATAATAAAAAAGCATCTGAACTCCCAAGAATTTACATTTAAAGAGAGGATGCTGCTGGCTGAGGAGAATGATATAGTACTGTGTCGAGTCCCTAATGTTATGATCTCCATGTATGAATTATCAGTGTCTTCTGTCTAAGAACCCAGAAGTCCTCCAGCACACATCACTGTGACAACATTTATAAGTGAGACCATACTAGATACATGCTACGTAGGGGTTTTAATTTAGCATTGTGCTATGTATTAAAGGGGAGGGTTTTGTTTTAAAAATGAAAAACAACACAGTGAGACTAAACTGCCAGATCTGTGAGATTAAGCTGCCAGATCTAAAATGCCTGGACCATATGGTGCACAAGATAAAAACTGACATTTTTATTTTCCTGCAGATCCTTGAAAACTAAATGCATAACAGATGCAAAGAATCAATGTGTCTGAACACCATTTTTGGGTCACAGTGCAACGCCATTTAAAGCTCTGGAGTGCAAAGCACAGAGAACTCATATTTATACAAGCCATCAGAAGTCACTTACATATAGGCAGAGTTGCTAAGTTTTGCCTGTAGCATAATTTTCCTTCTAATATAATTTCTCATCTCCATTTAGAAGATATTGAGCAAGGCTCTGGTGTTTATTCTGTAACTGAGCCAGGGTCCCAAGTGCCACAATCACAGAAACAGAACGGTTTGCGTTGGAAGGGACCTTAAAAATCATGGAGCTCCAACATTTCTGCTGTGAGAAGGGCACTATCTACTATACCAGATTGCTCAGAGCCCTTTCCAGCCTGGTCTTCAACCCCTCTAGGGATGGGGAATACACAACCTCTCTGGCCAACTTGTTCCTGTGCCTCACCAACCTCACTTACAAGAATTTCTTCCTAATATCTAATCTAAACCTAGCTTTTTACAACTTCAAGTCATTCCCCCTTTTCCTCTCATTACATGCCCTTGTGAAAAGTCCTTCTGCAGCCTTCTTGTAAATCCCTTTTAGGTACTGGAAGGCTCCTACAATGTCTCTCTAGAGCCTTTTCTTCTGTAGGCTGAACAGCCTGTCTTCATAGGAGAGACCTTCCAACCCTGAGATCAACTTAGTGGTTCTCCTCTGGTCTCCTTCCAACAGGTCCATGTCTTTCTCACTCATGGAAGGCTCTCAGCAGAGTAGAGGGGAAGACTCACCTGCCTCAACCTGCTGCTCATGCCTCTTGTGATGCAGCCCAGGACACAGCTGGCCTTCTGGGATGCAAGTGTGCAGACCTGAGTCGTATTGAGCTTTTTTCTCACCCCAGGGCTAGTCTGGATCCATTCTCCACCCAGCCTATGTATCAGTGTTTGGGATTGCCCTGACCCATGTGCAATAACATTACAGTAAACTATGAACTTTCTGTTAGTATAAAAGTAAGAAATTTTCTTTAAAAAGAAATTGTCTTCATTACTGATTTTGTATCTTAGCCCAAAACAAAGCATGTTATGGTTAATATCAAAGACCACAAAGTATTTCCCAAGAAGTTTAGAGTTGGACTGGTAATGTCATGATACTTAAAATCTGCATGAGAACACACAGAATAATTTTTGAAATATAAATGTTTTTTTAGAGGAAATGTGAACTGAGGATCAGATTCCACTGTTTCTGCTGTTCAATGGAAAGATTGGGCCCATGGGTTTTATACCTCTCCTACTTTATGTCACACCTGGAAACATCATGCCTCTCCAGGAGTTTTGGCCACTGGGGCTTATGACCACCAGCTCACAGGATGACTGTGTTCCCCTCTTATCAGGGCCTTCCAGATGCCCTGCAAGGAGGCAGTGGCCAAAGGCCCTCCTGTCCTCTGGGAGCTGACTTTCAGCTGTGCCTTGAACTGGGGTTGCTCTTTTGCTCCTTAACTGGTGTGGTGGGACAGCCCTCACTGCTGGGTCTGTCCTGCCCTCTCAGGGAGCCCCCCCAGCTGCTGGCCTCCAGGGGACAGCCAGTAAATCCCACCTGAAAAAACAGTGCTCTTCCAGCACTGTTCCACCTACCATTCTCTGGCAAACTCCATACTGGTGCCATTTGGAAGACAAGAGCTTCCCTGAGAGCAGCAGTGCATGGACCCGGCATATCTTGCCTGAGCAAAAAAGGCCAATCAACTTCATAATCTTTCACCTATGCATGCTGGAAGAAGGGCATCTTCCAGAAAAGCTGGAGAGAGGTCAACTCATGAGGACAAAGGCTCCTATCTGCAATTCTACAGGCAGAAGAAAAACAAAGTTAATGTCCCAATTTGATGCTCCAGGCTTTGATCATCTGCTTAGTATCATCCACATGGAGTTAACCTTTAAGTTCTTGTGGAAGTCAGAACTTCAAAGCACCTCAGCAGGCAAGTTAAAAGGCCTTCCAGTGCTAAGTAGAAGTAAACTTGCAAATCAGCCCACAGGGTGATTTGCCATTTTTGTATAAACATTTTGGCTTCATGAAAAGGCAGGACATGCAGAGCACCTCTGTGCTGCAGTTGTGCTCCCAGCAATCCATAAAGGCCTGATCCCACCATTAGATTACCAGATGCTCCGTACACTAATCCACTAGCTCTTGCACCAGCATTCCAGGGTTTTAATAAGAAATTCTACAGCTGAACCCTTTACATGCTTCTTGAAGCACTGGCATACTTCAGCTCTGTCTTGTTTCCTACAAATTGGCAGGAAAGTTTTCTCATGAGATATGCCCCCTCTAGAATAAATATGGGTAACCTAGGGCTTAAATCCTTAGAAGTTTTTATGAGTGGTGGAACTGTGTGTGGTCGTGGAATTCTGCTAACACTGCAAATGAATATTGCAGTGTTAGCTGTGTTCCTCTTTGCTCTTAGATCCTCCACAAATGTTCCTTTAGCTTAGATTTTATGAATAATGTCACAGGAAATGTATTTTCTGGTATGTGGTTTATATTCTAAGTAGGTTTTTCACCAGGTAGGTGGTTGATACCATGCCTTAGACACGGATTTGAATTTGTGGTGAGAGAATCACAAATTCCACTGCTAACCTAGTGGAAAAAGAGTGTAGTGCTCAAGTTTTTTCCCCTCAGATTTCAGGTGTAACTCATAATATCTATCTATCTATCTATCTATCTATCTATCTATCTATCTATCTATCGTTTTTCTCTGTAACAATATCTTCAGTTTCTTCTGGACATTCTAGAGTATGTAAAAGGTGATATTGTTTTGAATTTAAAAATTCTGTTGTGATTCCTTACTCTCACACATTGTAGGGCATGAAATTGATATCTGAAGTGGAATAATCACCTGTTACTCTCAGTCTAACATAACTCATTCCTCATCTATAACATTTTTTCTTCTCCTGAAATGTATTTTTGTAGTTGAGAGTATTAATTAATAATCAGAATTCTGACTACAGCATGCCTTCCTGCAAAATGATTAATCTGATTGATTTCCTAAATTGCAGTGCCCTGTTTTTCTTTTTTAGATGGACAACAAATAGGAAAAGGCCCAAGAAACTGAGCAGATCTTGATTCTATCAAAAAGAGGCTGTAATGAATTTTTGACAAAAAATCAATAGAGAAAATAGGTGATTATGTCTGATAAGTAAGCTTAGGAAAACATGAAGCCTTTTCAATAGCGTGCACCCTCCTTTTTTTGCCAGAAGTAAGTGCATTTGTTTATGTGACGTTCATTCCATCTGTGTATCCAATCATATCTCAAGTCACTTTTGAGGGGGGGGGGATTAAGTAAACAGTGATTGGATAAAATATTTGTCTTCCTGTGCAATGGATTTATTGATTTTTATTAAAAAGAATAATTAATAATTAAATAAAGTAATAGCTGAACTTATAGACCCTTACTCCCAAGTTTTGACTGTAGGTTCCAGGAGGACATGGAGTTGTGAATTTAGAAAATACTCCAGTACTACAGCAGAGAATAATACCAAAACAAAGTCATATTGTGGCACCATTTTACCAGAACAAGTTTCATGTATGTTGGTGAACCACTGGGATTTTTCTTTTTGGTCAAGAAGCAGATGATTTATTAATATGCTTGGACACTTGCAGGGTGGGATACTGAATAGGTGACAGTACCATGACAAAGCTTAGGATTCTTCCAGGTTAATTATATGACAAACCAAAGGTCTTCACACTCACCTATGAAGGAATCATTACCAAGATATTTTAACAAAAATAGAACATGAAATAAAATGAAGACATCATGAGTCCCCAGAGAGTTTCAATATAGTTACTACAGAAATAAATATACTTTCCAGTACCTCATTTATTTTTACAATAATATTTCAATATGCAGCATTGAAATAGTTGTGACGTTTTGCACTTAAAAACTGAATTCAGACTGTACTTTTGCCAAAATTTTATTTTCCTATAGTTTTTTCAAAAGTGAGGAATTCAGGTTCAGTATTTAGAGTAATATTACTTGGGCATACAGAGACTTAAAAACAAACTCTCTAAAGCAATACTGAAATACAGGAGGTTTGTGTGCTTTGGCCTGGACAGGGTTGATTTTTTACCATAGCTGGGCAGGGGGTGCATGTCTAAGTGTGCATGACCAGGACCCAGATATCATTCTATACCACCTCAGTTTGTTGCTGGGGTCAGGGGGAAGGGGCTCTCTGGCTCTGGGAAAGAGGGGCAGGGCTATCAGTAGAAAAAACACGTAAGGCAGGTAGGAGGCTGTCCACCATTGCTCATTGTGTCAGGGTCTGTTGGTTACCATTTTTGTATGTGAATGACTCTCTTTTTTGTATACTTTTAAAATGAATATTGTTGCTGTTACTGTTTGTTTTCTTATCTCACTGCTGTTTCCAGTAAATTCTTTTCTTAACCCATCATCTTCGCCTTCTGTGCCTCCAATTCCCGACTCCATCCTGCCCCAGTGGGAAAGGGGACGGGGAGAAAGTGGCATGAGGTTTGGAAGGGTCTCAATGGGGGCACTGAGTCAGAGAATACTGTGGCAGTTCTTATAAATAAGAGCTTAGTAAAAGCACAGCCAGTTATGGAGGGCTGCCACTTTGTGGTTAACCACTTTGTACTCAGAGTGGTAGGATATGAATGTTTGTTAACCAGATGAACTTGGGGATCTCCAAGATGCTGCCACAGAAGACTGCAACAAGTACAACTAACCACACCAGTGCTGTGCTGTGAGCCTTACCTGCAAACCCCACCTGCAAAACATCTGAAGCTAAAAAACAACCCCAACTATGCTTTGCTTTCTCTTCTTTCTTAAAATTGAAGAATTGCACTTCAATCTTGCTGTTGAACATTTTATAGGCAGCAGCTTCACACTTAAAGGCAGTTTCAGGAAAAGCAGTATATCTGAGATTGTGAATTCAATCATATATCTGACACTATTTTATAAAGAAGGTTCATCTTCTATTTTATTTTTCTGTCTGTGCTGCAAAACTCATTGCAGTCAAAAGGTAAATAATTTCTATCTACAGAGCATCTCTGTGTTCAAAGTTAGAAGCAGGTGAAACGTGTTCTTCAAGAGGGATGATTTCATAGCTAAATGTTTTCACAATCTTTGTTGAAAAGAAAATGTTTTCCATTTGGGAATACTTTAGCCAACTTAGGAACTGCTGGATGGCTGAGAAGTGTTTTCTCACTCATTCATGTTGATAATGCCAGTATGGATGCTGGTAGTATATGATATGACCCAGTATATGATATGACCTAGTCAATATGTCACAGTTTGCCTCCATTCAGATTGGTATGGCAACATTAGTGTATTGTCCTAAATGTCCCCCAGGTCACTCTGCTTACAAGTGGTGAAATATCCTAATTTTTCCTTGGTGATAGAAAGCCTCCTTGGAGAGCTCTAGTTGGTCTACTTTATCTATTGCAGAGATGCTGTCCTTTATGAGTTCCTAAAAATAGCGATCCAAATGGTTTAGTTTTGTCTTCATTCTTGGGTACAGAATCCTTAGCAAGTATTCAAAGGAGCTCAGGATATTTAGAAATGAGTTAGCATCCTTTAATGAAGATCTTTCACTTACCAATAGTTTTAAAAGCTACATCTTTCCCTAGTGATTTAAGCTCTGTATTTATTCATACATTATTGTATATTGTGGTAACACAAACACATATATATTAATATATTGGAATTACACTAGAAGACAAAACCATCTTACCATGTCATAGCACAGGATATCATGTCCCCAAACATGCTCAGCAAACATACACTTGGCATAATACTCACTTTTCATTTTGGCACAGGAGTAGTGGAAAAAGAAGATAAATGGGGAAATGGGCATTCAATGCTATAAAATTTGATTTGACACCACTTTTTCAGCAACAATAAAGTAATATTTTTAAGGCAGTTGTAAAAAATAAGACCAAAAGTCATATGGATAATCTTGTATAATTCTGAGTATCTTAAAGCATCTATGGCTCAGACATGCCTCACAATAAAGTGATTGGATGGTTTGCACAGTATTAATTTTTCAGTATTTGTCTTTTTCTCCTCATCTTTGAATAATTTTCTCCTAGGAGTGAAGTAAGTTATCGGAAAATATTAAAAAAAAAACCAGAAAAACCCCCCTTTCCCTCCATTAAAATAACTTATTTTTGTCTCTAGAGGCAGATAAAAAATTCTGGGAAACTGTGTAACTGTAGGCCTTAGCTCTGCAGGCTTTGTATTTGAAGTGAAACAGTTTCCATTCCAAAGAATTTCGATGGATTAGAAGCTCTCACATGCATGCTATTGAAATATCACTGATAAATGTTGGAAGTGAATTGAATGTGTTTTAGCAAAATCTGTGATGTTATCAACAAAAGAGTGGAGTTTTTTACAGCTTAGAGTTCTGATGTCAAAAACTTCTGGGTAAAATGAGACATGTCCCTGGCAGTTGAAGTTTTTTAGAAAGTAAGAAAAACAGACATGGAATTCTTCAGGCTTTGATGTATTTTTCTATGATAATCACAAAGAGGTGAATTTATCAAAATATTTTTGTAATGCAGGCCCATTGGCAATACATATCTAAGCTCTGAAAAATCTGAAATCCCAATTCCATTTAATTTGGTGAAGTGCTAACATTCAAGAGGAAATTCTGCTAATACATTCATTCGTGACTGACAGGAAGCAGCGATATAATTGTAGACAGGCTGCAAAGACACCGTATTGAAGAGTTTCTGAAAATCCAGGAATCCAGAGATCATATAGGGTTCCTGGGGTCTTCTAATCAAAAGGTTCTTCATTTCATGTGTCAAATAGTGGTTATGAACTGCAGATTACCAAAAAAGATATTATCTACCATAAACAGAAGGTAAAAATTAAATAGGAGCTTTCTCTAACAAATTATCTTGGAGACAGAATATGGAAAGTTTTGGCTTTCAACTGAAAATCACTTATCAGGAATACTAAGCGAGTTTTGGTTTCAGATGATCACAGTAAGTGCCTCATAATTCAAATCACAGGCCTTAGGTTCTCATGTAAGTTTGGTAATTTTTGTGTTTGGTTGGTAGGGGCTTTTTAAAGTAACAGTTCAGGCCAGTTGAGATGTAAATTCATGTGTTCTCTAGAACATCAATGTGTTGGCAAGAGATTAATGCAGATGGGATCAGTTTGTTCTTGAAACACAGCTAAACCTAATTATTTCAGGGAATAGTCATAGAGTCTATAATAGGAAAGGTGAGAATAACTATTTTCTAGTTGTCATCTGTTTAAGTGGCAAATCCGTCTAAGAGGATGATAGCTACCTAAAAGCCCTTGACAATGAACCTATGCTGCAAAATGCAAAAACACCACTACACATTAAAATGAAATCTTTTTGATTTTAAATGCATTTAAGAGACACTTAAAATGCACTGACCTTTTCCAAATTTTACATAGGGAAATTAATATTACTTTGGTAATATTAATTACTTTGGTAATGTAGGCTCCTGAAAGACCAATTTTCTATGTTATTTTTGTCACATCTGGTTTTGTCGCATGCTGGCAGGGCTGACCTGGATGACTCTGCTAAAAGCTTGTTTATATACCCTAAAGGAAACATCTGCTGCCAGAGATGGCCAATCACTTTCATTAATTACCACGTGTAAAGTTTGAAATGCACCAGGCTGACTGTTGCACCCCTGCTATATTCAGGTGGCGTTGGAGTTCTTGATACCATACTGCATTACCTGCTAAAAAATTGTCAAAAAACCCTCATGGCCATTTCAAGACAGGATGTCCACTGAGTTGCTACCAGCCAGGATCAGGAGGAGATTTCTGGATTCCATGAGGAATCAACCTTCCAAACCATGCTTTAGTAATCAGTTTTTCAAACCACCTTCATCCCAGGCTGGCTAGGATGCAGGCAAATTCTTACCAGAATCCTGACCTCTGCACAAATAGGCATGGTGGAACTAACTCTCATTAAATGTCACATAAGGGGCAGATCAAGACCTTTTTAACCTATTATGCTTCTTTTCACTCCTTGTTTAGGTTCAAGGTACGTGTCACCATTCATGGCTAAAAGTCAGTTCACATCCTGCTGTGCCACCTCCACCAAACTCCAACCAGTGATGCTCCCTTACGTACCAAGGTTATGTTCCTTACCCTTATGAGGATTCAGTACTATAGCTGGTTTTCAACATTCAACTCCAGCTGTACAGGGACCATGTTGGTTTTTTGAGTGTTACCCAAGGGAGGCTACACTGAAAGCAGATGTCTGCAAAAGTATGTATAATTCTGAAAATTGCCTTTAATAAGGGGGTTGGGGAATTTTGACATTTTGTATTTAGGCAGGGCACATTATTCATGTTATTTTTTGGTATCAATGGAATTACTAAAGCAATTATAAAAACTCACTGTATATTCATAAGAGTCTGTTGTTCTCACTACTCATCAAAAGAGTCACCTCAGTCCATAAGAAATGAGGATTATTGGTGTTACCCAGTCAGCCTCTTAATGTCCAGCAGATTATTTTTATCTTTCAACAATTTGAAAAAATTAATTTCCTCCTCTTGAACACTTATATAAGTGTATGTATGTTGTTGTTATCATTATAAAGTATTTGACAATAATATTTCAGGGAAAGCTATATATCCTGTTTTTTTCCACAAAGCATTCTTACATGGCACCAATGTGCCGTATAGAGCCTAGGAATTCAGAAAATTTTACATCAGCAAGTGCTGATTAAAATTCTCATGGATTCGAGCTTTTGCTTACAACTGTGACTCCTTTTGGAAGCTTTTTAAATGATCTTTCATGAAGCCTAGAAGATAAATCTTTCATTTGCCATCCGCACTGTGCAGAATTTGTTAAAGATGGATAAATTTATATTCTCTACTTACAGAAATGCGATAGAATTTGAACAGTTCAGAAATCCAATATACATAACTTCTTTCAGTACTGAGGATCCCAAGTCTTCCCTTAAGTTTCAGTATCTAATCTGATTTTTCTTCTTTGAATTTTTCTATCTGGAAGATGAAGGTCAAGCACTAGGGTAATTTCTGTCGCCTAAGAGTAAAGCACTCAGCATTTAATCTGTTGAGAGCTGTTTTAACACTTGCCATTCAAATTTTTTGGCAAATATTTTCTGGTTTCTCTAAGAATGTTTGTGTTTCAGTTTGAACTACAAAGATGCAGGAGTACTTGGAAAAATACCAGCCAAAGCATAGATTTAGTCATTGTGAAGTCACTTGCATACTTTAAATCCTGAAGAAATCCAGAGTGGATTATATTGCTTTAAGGCCTTGAGCTGCACCTCCTACAAGGAATTTTTCCACTGAGGTTCCTGGCACCATTCACAGCCATCAGAGAGAAGAATATTCAACAACAGCCATCTCACAAACAACCGTGGCTGTCTGGCCTAACTGTGGGATAACATTTTATTGAAGTAAAAAAAAGGCTGCGAAAAGTAGAAGATTTCACTTATCTGCTTGCTCCCATCCCAAATCGTTTTACACTGCAGTTAAACCCTAATTCTGAGGGCTTGTAAATGCCTTAAGAATTCCTCTGCCTTGCTTTTTGTTTTAGCCTCAAGTTTTATGTTTTACATGTGGGTGGAATGGTAAACAATTTCATCCATTTTTCCTGCTTAACATGTGGACTTTCATGTACACAGTTGTTTTTAGACAATCTAAATGTCACTATTGAACTTTGTTGTTACAATAAAGTGTCACATATATGTTTTAAAATATTTTCTAAAGGAAGGGGATGTTGATAAGTGTAGGAAAATAATGCTAGCCATTGTTTCTGTAGCTGCTGTTGTAAATTAATATGTTTATCCTGAACTGAAAAATGAAACCTATCAGATAAAATTAAAGGAATTTTTGCCAGAATGAAGTTTAGTGTTATTGTCCTAAATGAACCTCCTCCTGCTCCATAAGGACTATGGATCTTAATTGAGCACAATAGTAATTATCAAACAATTTTACATGCTTTTCCCATTCCTTTTGGAAAAACTGTGCTCTGCTTTGGATCTGGTAAAAACAGTTTGTTATTATTTACTGTATAGGAATCCTCTGTTTGTCTTGGGTGGCCACTCATGGACTGCTCTTGCCTCTTTTCCAGCATTGGTTTTAGACAAAGAAGGGTGGATGGGGGCAGAGGTTGGATATGGGCATGATGACAGCCACAGTCGAGTGCCCCTTAGAGGGTGTGATCCTGGTGATTCAGAGCCTGTGGCGGTCCCAGGTGAGGCTGTCCTGCTGCAGGGCCCAGGGCTGACTGAGAGCAGCAGCTGGGAAGGAACCCAGCTCAGTATGGCTGAACTTGCACGGGATGCAGTCTGGAGACAGAGCAGTGAGTCCTTTCTGCCTTTTTTTTCTTTTCTGATGTCAGTAGTTCAGGTGAGATTCAGAGTTAGATGCAGGTGCAGGATGAAGACCAGAAATTGCAAAAGCCTGTTTCTGGTCTATCAGTGGCATTTGTTGTATGAAATACTATGCGTGTATGGACATGGGAACAGAAAAGACTCAAGGCTAGACCATGTGAGCAATGATAATGCAGTGATAATGCAGTGCATCTGTTCTTAATCTCATTAATATCTCACTAAGGTAATATAATCATTTTAAAAGTAAAGCGATTGAGAACCAGATCAGACAGCATAAAGAATAGTTTACACAATGAGCTGAGAGTTTAAATCTATATCAAAATGTTATCTTACTCTGAACAAACCCTAAAGTTTCATACAATAGGGTTCAATGGTTAAAGATGAGGCAACCAAGCACCTACCTGCAAGGAGAATCATATCAAAACCTGTAATATCTCCTTCATTAAACAGAAATATTTTAAACAAGCACTCACTCACAGCTACTAGTTTACATCTTCATAGTCGACAAAATGGAAAATAATCCCTTCTTCAATAAAGCAATTGAAAAGTGAAAAATTAAAAAAGACTTTGAAATAAAGTAGACTTTGAAGATTTATAATATAAACACTGGCCACTGTTGGAACTGCAAAACAATAAAAACTGCTCTCTGAGATTACTTTCTTCCTCTTCTAAGTTCTCTTTCTTTATTTTACACCCAGTTAACTTCCCATATGTTTTAACTGAGGGCACCTACAGTGTAATTACTTTATTTCTGTGCCGCTTGGAAAGTTGTGCATGCTTCAAGGTCACTTTGTTTGTTCCTATTTGCCCCGTGTCATAGAGTATACATTTTTTTTCTGCTTCTGTCCTGCACTGGTGTTTTGGTAGGAGTATCTGCTTCCCTTGCGCCCTCATGTCACTCGATCCACAGTGTTTCAGTTCTCCTTCTGCTCTCTGAAGGAGTAGAACAGACTCATGTAAAGTTATGACAGAAAGAAATGCGGCCACTTGGTATTTATGCTTTAGAAATTGCTATGTACTGCAGTTTCTGGTACCTTGCTTGAGCATTGATCTATTAACAAACTGTGTTTGGAGAACAATCAAGACAGTTTCCTATTAATAAGTAGATAAAATGTGTATCCAGTCTGTACTAATAAGGCTTTTCAAAATGTTTGTAAAGGGACACTTTTGCAGTGTGGGCAAAAATGTTAGAAGCTAGTATAATTTGCAAACTTTCTTTGTACCTAAATATAATTTCTAGAGCGCCCAGAAGAACTGGATAGTCAACAGCTTTGAAAATTAGGCTATGTGGATTGTAGATTGATGCCTAAGCCACAACTATCCCGTACACCTATTTCTGAAAATTTTGAATCTTTTGCATTTAAACTTTGCAACATCTGTTTTAATTTTATATTTTATTGTTATGAAATTTTCTTCCATGGTCATACCTTATCTATTTAGTCTGTGACTCATTTCATCTAGTATGTCTATTAAGCAAGAAGAAATAGCCTGAATATTTCATAAAGTAATAAACTGACATAAACTGCTCTAAACAAATATGTTGTTCTAAGTAATTTTTCTTCATCCTTCAGCACTGAAAATATGCAACTTCATTTGACATTAGGTTTTTACAAGCTCCCTAAATCCAACACAGATGGTAGGTAGCTCTTGGAAAAATAGAATCTCTTTATTCTTCCTAGACAACTCTTAGATTTTTGAGAAATAGCATAAACTAACAGTAACAAACAGTAGCTGAGTCTAAACAAAGACATGGTACCTTCTACTCTTCTGGAAAATGTGTCATGGACAGGAATCATGGAAGTTTCTTCATCCTGTTAAATTCAGTAATATGATACACACTAAAATAATCTTTAGCCAATATAGCTATAAGCAATATAAACTGAGCCAAAATATTTATACCTATAAGACACAATGTTTAATTGCTGAGTTCAACTTTAAAATAAATGATGTCACTTTGGGAGGGTAATTCTCTTCGTACTCATTACATGATCATAAAAAGCGTTAGGACTTGTCTTCAGTGTGTCTGAATTTACCTGCTATAGTGCCCAGAAATTGCACTTTAACCATGCCCAAATTAAAAATTAATCCTCTCTCTCCTGTTCTTTTCTTCTGCCTCCTTCCCTGACAACGGACAAGGAGATATTACAGTAGAAAGCAGTGCCAGAACTTTCAAGATCAAGGGATAATCACAATGGGGGTCTTAAATGGTAAAAGGCTTGCCAATGATTCAGAAGGTCCCAGATGAAAAGTAATTTTTATAAAGTGAGATATACATTGGTACAGGTTCAAAGATAATACATGAATGTTTTCATAGTCATTGGCCTGATATTCTTGATTTCATTTTCAAGATGGATTGTATACCCTAGGGCTGAAATGCAGAGTGCTTTTGAGTTCACATGCCTTCAGCTTGTGATTCTGCACTCATTCAGTATGGATCTATGGTTAAAAGCCAAAATGAGTCCTTCCTGCGAAGGACAGACTTAACCTGGATTGCTGTGGTCTTTCAGATTAAATACAACCTGTTATAGACACTCAGGTTTGAATGTAACTAATTTGGCTTTGAGGATATTCTCAGTGTGAATTTCTGCTTTGTGTTTTGTCAGGAAGAAGGAGTTCAGCTGGAGACATTACCTATGTTTGCCTTTTCTTGGCGTTTGGGAGAGCAAAGATCATAATTTTCAGAAAGAGAGATGAACTATTTTTACCTTCATAATTTCACATTAAGATCTGGGAAAAGCTTGAAGACTTTCTATAAATTTGATTTTTAAGATCAAAAGGCAAAGATTAAGGATAGAGAGGGGACAAGCAATTTAAATGTCCTGCTTGTCATTAGGGTATCCCTTTCAGTAAAATTTCTTTGCTAATGACTGTTTGTGGAGCTTCACACAAGATTTATTGCTTGAATCTGAAGCAACCAAATTCACTATTTTTGCTTTCATTGCCCTGAAATAAGACCAGAGACAGGACTCAAGGAAACAACATGAAGCTGAGTCAAGAAGGTTTAGGCTCAATAGCAGGAGAAAGTTTTTCACCCAGAGAGTGTTTGGGCACTGGAACAGCTCCCCAGGGAAGTGGTCACAGCACCTGACAGTTCAAGAAGTGTTTGGACAAGGTTCTTTGGCATGTGGTGCAGTGGGGATGGCACTGTGCAGGGCCAGGAGCTGGACTCAATGATCAAACTCAGCATATTCTGTGATTCAACAACTCTATGAAATGCTATTTATTATCTCCAAACTTAGTTTTAACTCACTTCCTCACTATTCATGCCCTTAGCATGTTTTTAGAATATAAACAATTTCTTAGAATAATATCTTTATTTAATAAGTGAGGTTGCTCTTTTGTTTAAAAAGGTCTGCAAGCAGCTTCTCTTCTTCCTCCAGCTCTTTTGGACTTGTTTATGCACCTCTGAGACATGGGGCTTATCTCAGCCTAGCGAAAAATATTTTTCTTCAAATGTCTCCTGAACATTTTGACAGCAGATCACCGACACTCTTGGAAAAGAGAGAGCACCTGAAGGGTATTAATTCTCAGAATTCAGTAGGAAAACTTTTTCCTTCATTCACCACCCACACTTGCACTGCTCCCCAGGTCTGCAGGGATTAAACAGTCAAAGGTTATCCAGAATCACTTCCAGCAGCATGAAGCCACAGGGGAAACTCCATCCTGTTCTAAGGGAAAAGGGAGTGATTATGTCCAAGTCAGTCATTGCTTTAGGAGACACTTCAGAGATTCACAGCTGTTGCACTTCTTATGAAAACCCTGGAATGCAGATGTAATAGCTAACGGATTAGTGAACCCCTGTGCATCTGGTAATCTAATGCCGGGGCTAGCTGCCCCTTCTGGATTGCAGGAGCGCAACTGTGTGGTAAGAAATTGCTCTTGAATTTCCTCCCTGCCCAAAATATGATGTATCCTGTCAATCATATCCAAAACTGGCTGAAGTCAAAAAGATGTGTGCAGGAAAAGGATGATTTGGTTGGATCCCAGAGCCATGCCATGACTTCTCCTCTTTCAGATTACTTAAGGGAAGTTCTCTGTTTTGTTTTTTGTCATCCATCCCTGTGACAATAGGTTTTTGTAACCTCTGTTTCTATTATTTGTGTCACTTAGTTATGAAAGTAGGAACATTTTTGGCCCATAATAAGTTACTGTCTTTGTCTAGGTGATGCTTCCACACCATATGTTCGGGCCTCTCCTGCACCTGATTTTATCACGTGCTCTTCTGGACAGTGAAGGCTCTTTCATGAGTTCATTGTAGAGATCACAGATCAATAGATTGCCAGAACCTCACAGAATAATGTCAATCTTTCATTTTACTGGGAGGCTAAAACAGGAAGGGATTGCAAAACCCTGAAGAACATGGAGAGAACGCCACATAGCAGCCTGGAGGATTAAAAAATACTTATTTAACAATAGACACTCCCTTCTGCAGAAGAGCTGTACTGGTATTTTCCATGTAGGAGTGTGTCACAGGACACTAGGGAGATTATTTTGTGCAGAACAATAGGGAAAGAAATTTAGCAGCTCTGGGTGCTTTACTCTAGACACAATAAATAAATAATTCCTATAATCTGGTGCTGTACATTTTCTTCTATTCCTAGTCTGGTGTGTCATACTGTAAGAAAATGTTATACAAAAAAAATTGAGGTAATTCAGCAGATTCAGCTGAAGTAGAATAAAAAATAGAAACTTTGGTCTCGTATAAATAGGTAGAAATGAAATATGTACATATGCACATAAATAGGTGCCATTTTATATACTTATGAATATGTATATAAATGGCAACTCAGACCCTGTGTAAATAAGTTTGTAATTCACTGAAGCCTTATATTTTGACAGCATTGGAAATTCACAAGTTATTAATAGGATATTTTAGCAGTGAATGATTTCTCAGCCATGGGTGTTTTTGGTCTGATTTAGGGGAAAAACCCAACTTCACAGGCTCAAATTAAACCAGATATACTTACAGTGAGCTCCTTACAGTCATTTCTGTAATACAGGTTTTCCATTGATTCGAATATGATGTGTTACATATTTTTGTGGTGTAATCAATACAAGATTCATATAATTAAAGGAGATAGCTACACATCTGTTTTACATTTGCATTTCAGGTGTGAACATATACTTTCATTTTTCATATTTCAGCCTGTGTACTGGGCAGCCAAGTCCTAATATAGTATAGTCTTCTATATCTTAAAAGTGTAACTCCACTGTTTCTTCATATTCCAGGTCTGATTGTAATTTCATGCTGCTCTAAATTAGGAGTTGCCTATTAAAATGAAGGATCTAGACCCTGATCTCACTGTGTGTAAATGAAGTAAGTCTTGCAGATCAACAGTGCAACTTGGAATTTTCATAAATTAACTGTAACCAGGCCCAGCTCCAACTGCCTGTGGATAAAAAGACTATATGAATGACATCATAGTCAAGTCTATGTTATTTATTCTCAGGGAAATAATTTATGTTTGCTTTTAAATATGATCAGAAATCTTCTAATAACACATTGAGCAATTAGCTGAAGGCTGACAGAATAATCATTGCTGGAAGCGCTTCTCAGCTGATACTTACAATTAATTATTTCTTTTTTTACTTCAGATTCCTCATGCATCCTGTTTCCATGGAGAAATTCTGATATGTGCTAGAGTAGACACCAACAACAGTAATTAGAGCCCTGAGGACACCCCTTCGATTTTGAGAGAAAGAGAAATAAAGAATTATGTGGCCATTAATGAAAAAAACCCAATAAAATCACAGAATAACACAGTTGTAAGAGATCTCAAGAAAATATCTGGTCCACATTTTCATGGGAAAGAGGAACTAGATGATATTACTTAGCATCCTCTGGAGTTGCATCTACATTTATGAAGGTTCTATTGGTTCCTGGGGATTGTTGTTCCAATGAAGGATTGCTCTCACTGTAAAAAATGTCTTTCTTATGTCAAGAAAATGTCTTGTACATTTTGACCCTCGTCTTCAACATGTGATGTGAGAACATCTATATACTTTGTAACCACTTTTAAGTACTGGAATACTGTGATGATGCCCCTTCTGATCCTTCTTGTCTTCAGGGACAAAAGGCCTCTTTCTGTCTTTCTTCACAGGGCAGGTTCTGCAGCCCTTTGTTCATTTTTGTGTCTTCCTTGAATTGTGAGGCCCAGCAGGAGAGGCGCTGGTTCCCACGGGTGCTGTGCAACGAGCCATGCTCGGGGCTGCTGATCCACCCTGTCCCTGTGTGCCAGGGGTGCTGGTTCCTCTGTCCCTGATCCACCCTGTCCCTGTGTGCCAGGGGTGCTGGTTCCTCTGTCCCTGATCCCTCTGTCCCTGTGTGCCAGGGGTGCTGGTTCCTCTGTCCCTGTGTGCCAGGGGTGCTGATTCCTCTGTGCCTGATCCCTCTGTCCCTGTGTGCCAGGGGTGCTGGTTCCTCTGTCCCTGATCCCTCTGTCCCTGTGTGCCAGGGGTGCTGGTTCCTCTGTCCCTGTGTGCCAGGGGTGCTGATCCGCCCTGTCCCTGATCCCTCTGTCTCTGTGTGCCAGGGGTGCTGATTCCTCTGTCCCTGATCCACCCTGTCCCTGTGTGCCAGGGGTGCTGATTCCTCTGTCCCTGATCCCTCTGTCCCTGTGTGCCAGGGGTGCTGATCCCTCTGTCCCTGATCCCTCTGTCTCTGTGTGCCAGGGGTGCTGATTCCTCTGTCCCTGTGTGCCAGAAGGGTGTGGGAAAATCTCTGTTCTTAACTCAGTTTCTACTCTAACAGCTGAAAGAAATATGAGTAAGTAGAGAGTGGAAATCCTGATTGTAGTGTGAACTGTGTTCACTCCCAATTGCCATGTCCAGTGCATCATCCTAATACCTGCATAGTCATTTTTTCCTTTATATGAAAAAATAATTCTCTTCACTTTAAAATCGAAATTCTTACCCTGATGTTTTCAGATAATTATTGGAGAGAGGAGATTTTGTTTGCTATAAAAATCTTCATTGCAGCTGTTTTGATAAGATCTCTCTGAGAAGGGTTAGTTAGCTTTTTTATGCAGAACTGCATCTATTCTGTCCAGTTTTGAGGTTGCTGGATAGTGGTGGGTTCTTCCAGCAGGTAGTGCATACACTGTGCTTTGGCAAACCTCCTTGGAAAGATTTGTTGCTGCCAAAGAACTCAACTTCACTCAGGGCCTCAGCTTCTGTTTCAGAGCCTTGATCTGAACAGAATCCTTCATCCACTTGATAAAACACATTACCCACTGTCACTCCTTAGTCTGGGCTTTATGACTAAATTAACATGGTTTAATTAAGCTGTTCCTGGTCTAACACTGTGGTAGAAACATAACTGATAATTAATATCATGGAGTGCCACCTTTCTAATCTTCATTTAGCAAAAATGACCTACTACTAAAAGCCTCCTTTACCAAGTCCACACACATACAAGGTTATATCCCATGATCTTTAGTGAAGCATTTCATCAATGGTCTTAAGTATCATGACTGATAATGGTATTTTCTGTTTATTTTTGTTTTCAAAATCTATCTTTCAATACAAACTTCTAGATTTCCTGTCTTTGTTGGTTTTTAACAGGTAGTGATGCATTGATCATTAGGATTAGGTAGAAGTAAGTCTTGTGAATTTTGATTAATTTGTGCTTATATGCTTTTTTAGTAAATGCATAGTGAATTGTAGATGACTGCTCATTGGTCAGTGCAAGAGAAAGGATCCCAGCGGGTATGTGAGGTAGCAGCCATGAGACTAGCATGGTCACCATAGATTCTATTATGATCCACACTCAAAATCTTTCTTAAATTGAAACATTTCAATGTACAAAAAAAGCAAAGTTATTAGCTGATAATATATATTTTAAAAGAGATTTGAATGTCTATAGTGTAATTTTGGAGGAAGAAAACTCAATATTAACTAGGTTATTAAAAAGCTGTTACTTTTAAGATTAATGTTCATGTTAAACAAAAAATTCAAACTAACCAATGAACAAACCAATCAAGCAAAAAAAATAGCCAAGTAAATTTATGCAAAAAAATATGTCTCTTTGTAAACTATGCAGCATTTGTTTTCTCAACTGTATCTAGCTATAAAATGATTGCTTTCCTTATCCTTTCATCACTAGAATGAAATGAAGCTATTTTCAACTTTCACAGGGGAAATATTCTAGATAATTAAAATGAATGCTTTCCATTGTCTTATCACTTTGTTTTGCTGACAGTCTTAATGAAATGTATCAAGCTGATGAATGGACAACATCCTCTTCGAAAGAGTAAGGCAATGCTGTTCAGTTGTCAGCCATTTTCTTCTTAATTCCTTGAAATTTGTCTTCTAAAATTAACTATCTGAAGAAAGGTACATGATTTGCCAGAAAACTACTATTTTCTGAATCTCCAGCATAGATATTCTGAATATATACAGTTAATCTTAACAACACCATGTTATGTGAGACAAATCATGTGGTGGAGATTGGGTTTTGTGAGAACCAAGAAGATGTCAGGAACAAAATCTGTGTTTGCATTTGTACATTTTTCTAAATCTCTTTATTTTTGGTAAATGATTGGCTTCTTGTGTCATGACTAACAGAAATGGCATTGATTAATATGCATTTACCTGGACATGTTCAGACTGAAAGATCACGAAAGTAAGTGAAGGCAGCAGGACAAAATGTTTTCTCATGGAAATTATTTGCATTTCTTCAAATTATAGGAATTACAGCAACAGGTTATAAAGGAAAGAAGAAGCTGCATTTCAACCTGTGTATCTGATCCACAGAGTTTAGCAAAATGTCATTTGAGATATTGTATTTCTTGGGACCAAACTGCTTCAAGTTTTTTCTCATAATTTAAAAAGGCATGGGTATGACTTGCTTTTATGTCCCTTGAAGAAGGAAAGGATAATCTATTTTCTGTTAACAAAAAGAGAAGATGTAAAAAAACTTAGTGTTTAAGAGATACTCAGACTAATTTACAAAGTCCACACTAATGAAGTGTAAGGCCTGTATATTAAATGCAAATAACCTCCTACCTAACCAGAAAATAAGTTGTGATGGGTCACAATTCATAAAATTGTTAACTGAATTAAGCAAAGGACTTGACCATATGATAAGCTCTTTTTTAAAATGCAGTGTTTTGTTTAAATTCCTGTAAGATTTGTTGGCTATCAGCAACGCAGTCAAACAAACATAACAATTAAAAGAGTGCTTTCAGGTCATATCTTCATTTTATGAGATGGTAAAGCACACAAAGTTAGGACTGAGTGTCCAAAGAAACCCACAACCTCCTCTAACAATTCCACAAGTATTTTCAATTGCTGTTCATCAATTCACCAAAAAAATTAAAGTATGTTTTTCTTCTCTAAATACTAGCTCTAGTACTATTTTACTTTTGCCATCACTTATTTCTTAGATTTAAAACTGTTGATTGACACTGGAAAGGATGTAGCATTTTTATAAAAAATTATTATTTACAGTGAACAAAGGACTGAGAGTCATAGACATGCTATCTGCTGCCCAGGACAGTGACAGGCAAGAATTTTCACACTTTATTTCTTTTGTATTCACAGGTAGGACAGTTTTACAAAAATTATATCCTAATAAATGGAATTAATTTTTCTTTTATCCAGCGTTCTTTGTTTTCTAAAGGAGTTGAACTTCTTTTGTCCAGACTTTGTCTACAGAAAGAAACCCATTCCTTGAAAAATTCAGGCAGAGTACATATGTACGAGTAACAAAAAACATCCTTTTAGTTTGGATTCCAGTGGATTTGTGTCTTATACAAAAGATCTGACTTTTTAAATAAAGATTCAGGTTACAACTGCTGCTTTTCTAAAGATATAGAATATGTAATGTGGATTTTTGGGCATCTAATAACATTTGAATTTATTTCAATCTCTTTTCCTCACTTGAGATTATACCAAATTCAATACACTGAGCTAAAAAGTCACTTACTAAGCCTAACAAAAAAGCCACTTGTTTTCCCAGAACTTAAAAGAACAGTGAATCCTTCCTTTAACTGAAATTATCTACTGATTGGTTCAAATATTATGGTTTATGGGAAAGACTTGGCAGACTCTTGATCACTCTGATAATGACATCAGCAGGGCATAGCTATTTAACCCTTGTCTTCATGAAAACTGGGAAAAAGAATGGAAACCAGTATTTAGTCTAAAATGCAGTTGTTGCTACTGCTTCTATGGTGGCTGGATTCTCACAATCTTTTATGCTGGTTATAAGAGGGGCAAGTGCATTTACTTAATGAATTACCTGTGTCTAATTCTACAGTAAATGAAAACAAAATCTAGACCTTAAGGTAAGTACACTGTACTTACCTCTTACTAGGAAAATAATATATTGAGTACAAGTGTGGAAAAATAATCCCTCTGGGAATTTTCATTAATTCTGTGACAACTTAATGTTTTCTAAATCAGCAAAGTTGTGCATGATGATGTATTGAAAATAGAACGTGAGAATATTAATTGAATTTCAGTCATATAAAGGTGAAAGTATCCCCATAAGAAGATGCAGTCTTTTGAACATCACTAAACCTATGTGAAAGACTTGAATGTAAAAATAACCAGAAATTTTTAATCATTCCTTAGGGTAAAAACTTTATAATATTGGGACTCTCTGTAGATGACTGCCATTAAAGGCAATAAACCAAATTTAGCCTTACTGCACAATGGACTTATAGGTATTGAAAAAGTAATATTTTGTAGTTAGAACTGCACAAGAAAGCTTTGGCAGAACAATTTGCCAATGAATCTAAATGATCTGTAAAAAAGATATATTTGTGCTGCTCTTGAGGAAATCTCAGGGAGCATATTCTGGAGAAACACTGCAAACTGCTTTGTCATTTTTGGACAAAAATATTTGAGGTTTTGGGGGTTTTTTGTTGTTGGTTGGGGGCTTTGGCTTTTGGGGTTTTTTTGGTTTTTTGGTGTTTTTTTTTTTTCTTTTGGTTGTTTGTTTTTTTCATTTTAAGCCTCTTGTCTTGTTAGCATCGGTATGGTGTACATAAAGTCTCCCTGGCTCATTACTTGTGAGGCTGTTGCTTTCAGGTCTCACTGAAAGACCTGAAAGTATTTTTTGTGTTTGACTTTCCTTTGACTATGGATCTGTTTGACTTTTTGTCTTGAATTTTTGAGCACACTATCTGGATTACTTAGTCCACTTGTTTCACCTCCTAGATGCAGAGGCTTTGACACTCAGATAACTCAGTGACAGAAACAGAGCATCTGACCCATTCTCAACCTTAGACATGACTTTTCTGTAGAAGCTAGTCTTGACTAACGATTCAGCTCTTCAGGGGGATAGAAAGCCAAAGGCAAACAAATACACAGGCTTACTCATTTTACAAGAAACTATTTGAAGAAATAATAATATTTAGAACAGGGTAATATAATGTTTGTCATTCTTACTGGCTGTCTTCTCAATATCTGTGTAAAAGCTATGCTCCCTGCCTGTACTTGGATACAATTTTTACTGCAAATGATGATTTTTTTCCCCCTGTAGTTACTTTCCTTCTACACTGCCTATGAAAAATGGACTTTCTCCTCTCTTGGCTCAGACTGCGTTGTTTTTTGCATTCCCAGCAATGTGAGCACATGTGTGTTTTGAAAGAAGCATGTGGCATCTTAGTTGTCATATTTCTGCCCCAATCAGTATACTTACGTTGTTTTTGGGAAGTTGTATAGATGTCATTTCTCTTAAGGTGTGTTTTTCCTAGACTGAGGTTAAGTTTATATTTTTTTAAGGTACAGCTAATCAGTTCTGACTGATGATTGACATAGGCATCAAAAGCTAAAAGGTGAGGTATGAATGCTCTATGTTTAGAAGCTAGTTACAAAAAATCATCATCTTCATAGTATAACTAATCCAGTCCTTCATCTGGCTTTTGACATGGATTTGACTAATTTCCCACAAAGTACCTGTTTCCTGTTGTTGACTGTAAAAGGAGGCTAACTGACAATATTGTATTTGATGCTTAATTTCAGTAAGATGACTCCTACCTAGTGTGTTTAGACTTCAAGAAAATAAATTTTTTTCTGCAATACTTTACTTTGCAGATACAGTCCTTAATATGCAGAATTTTTCTGTTTCTTTCCCAGCTGAAAGGTCTTTCAAACCCCTCAAATCTTTGTGAAGTAGAGTTGTCATGCTCTGCCTATCTTTTTCTGTGGTCGTTTGACCAGGAAGAAGTGGGAATTCTGGGAAGCTGTGGTCAAACCAATGAAGGTTTTGAGTTTGAGACTGGCACCTGGTGTAGCCAGTGGGGTTTGGACACACCTCCGAGAATACACAGGGGTTAAAAAGCAGGGCACTGCCCCTGGCAGGCTCTCTTGGGATGTCGCGGCGAAGAGGTCAGATCTCTCCCCCGTCCAGACCGCTGCTGCTGGGCGGGGGAGGGGCAGCCACGTGGTAGGCCCTGGGCCTGGACAGAGATGGGAGGTGAGGAGGCCTTCGAGGATGGAAGGGTGGAAAGATCCCAGAGAGTCAGCCCTCGGGCAGCCATTCCCCCCCCCCCCCCCCAGGAGAGAGAGAGAGCCGGCGACACCGAATGTGATAGCAGCCGGCCCAGGAGGAGAAGTGGGGGGGGGAGAGTGCCCGGCCGGAGCGGCAGCGTGTGTGGGAGTGCCGCAGCTCTGGGACAGACAGAGACTGAAAGTTTTAACCCCTTTCTTTTATTATTGGGGCCTTGCAAAAATGCTAATCCTCCTCGAAGCTGAATAAGAAGGGAGATAAGAGATGAGATGAGACAAGGACCTGGCCCGAAGAACGTGGAGATGATTGGATGGGGAGAGATGATTTGGAGTGGCCTTTTGGCTGGACTTTTCTTGTGGCCATGGACTCAGTTGTTCCTGTGACACAGAGACTGCACTTAGGGGGAAGCAGTGGCTCAGAACCAGGAGGGTTCATCGTGAGGACCCCCCGGCCCCAGGGGGTTGGAAAAATATGGGGGGGACAGATGTCCCAAAGCAGAGACTGTGCCTTTTTGGAGTGAGACAAGGCATCCTTGAAAGACAACCCTAAGAGCAGCTCTGGCCATGCACAGTGGTGAGAGCACTGGGCATGGAAGGAAGATGTCACAAGCGGCAAAAGGACTCCTTTTTTTCCTGGCGGTGCCGAAGTGACAGGGAAGCACACGAGGTTTCAGTGTGTTTCCAGGGGAAGCCTATGGAACAAGAAGGACTCCTTTCCTCTTCATGAACTGAAGTTTGAGTATACTAAAGTGTGGTGCCAGGCTGGGCAGTTAGGGGTTTTGGGGAGAATGTATCGGATTGGGAAAGTCAGGTAGTGGGGAGGAGGAAAGTGGTTTTTGTAAGGTTTTCAATTTTTTTTTTCTTTTCCTTATGGTCTTTCCCTATTTTCCTGTAGTTTAGGTAATAAAGTGTTTTTTATGTTCAAGCTAAAGCCTGTTTTGCTTATTCCTGGTCACATCTCACAGCAGACACCAGGGTGAGGGCATTTTCATGGGGGGCACTGGCTCTGTGCCAGGCTCAAACCATGACATTTTCTCTTGTATACAGTAGATTACAGGCAGGTTGTAGTACTACTGACAGTCACAACTAGATGTGGAAAAATGAGATCAAAATGTCAGTCACGTTGTTGGAATTACACATACATTTCCACCTGCAATCAGAAGTTCACATCCTTATGAGACAGAGATATTTTGCATTGACTGAAGTGCACTCAACTCAGACTTGAATAGAACTGAGCACTTTGTAAAAGATAAAAATACCATTAGCTGCATTTATAGGTGGGAAATTCAAGGTAGATAGTCTTTTCTGACTGCTTTTTAGCTTTCCGTTTGTCTCCCTGTCTTTCTGTCCTTTTTACTGGCTGTCCTCCTTTCCACCTCTTTGCCTTTAACACTTTTTGGGCAACTAAGAGCCTTGCAGAGGTTATTGATTTTATCTGAGAGTACCTGAAATTGACAGATTATATACTCAAATTCCCTACCTAAGACTCTGAAATAGAGACAGAGTCACTAAACAGACAGAGGCACCTAGATACTTTTGTGTGCAAGGAACATGCCTATATTTTTTTTGTATCACTTTGTTGGTATTCCTCTAATGAGATGGAGATGAAGGTGCATGGGTGTTGACAATAAAAGAGAGGGTGTCTGGAGATTATGGCTATGGGTTTCTAGGATTCCCTAATGCTGAAGAATATGGAGACTTTATCCTCTGAATTTCTTTGCTTTATTACAAATTACCGCAAATACCACAAAATTTAAAGCTAAGAAGTAAGCTGGAACAAAAAACATAGTAAAAAATAAAGTATAACAAGTATAGTTATTATTAAAGAGTAAAAGTGTATATATATATATATATATATGTATATCCAGCTATTGCAAACTAGTATCATCAATCAATAATATAGTACAGTCAGTAGTATGGTAGCAGTAGTATGACAGAAGCAATCAATCATAGAACAACAATCACTAAGAGCAACTACCAATTAGGTTTATATTTTTACAAGTTACTATGAGCTTTTCATTATTGAAGCAACTTATCAACAATGTAGTACCAGATATGATAGACTATTTATATAGATCTATAATATCAATATCAAAGGAATCAGACAGATTTCAGAAGGTAACAGACCACCCCAAAGTGAGGGGCAAACTAATCCCAGAAGTGAACCGAACCATCCCAGAAATGAGAACACAGACCAAACCTGCCCCAAAAGTGGGTCCAAAAAGGGGGACCAATGAGATTACAGGCTATCTCACTTCAATATAGATTCACTCCAGATTCTATACTCACTTCTGTGGTATAGAATCTAGAGTGAGAACCCAAGATCTCATAGAAAGTTAATGTGGAGAACTCAACCTGTTTAGAAAAGAAAATGTAGGTGTGGCAAGGTATACTCCCAGGAAGAGAGATTCAGCTTTGTGTAGAAATTAAACTTGTTTTATATTAGAGACAAGAAATGGCACAGAATATCATAATTTTGTGCAGTCAATAGATGTTTCAATTTCTCTTTTTCAACTGGTGATGGGGTTTTCTATTATTTCTGAGAAATTTCTGTTTTTCTTAGACTGTTTCCTACCTTCTTGAGTGAGAAGGTGTCATTTCAGTTCCTTGTGTTTGCACTTGTTGATAAGTATCTCAGGATGTCTCCTCTTTCTAGGTGTACCAGCAGTATTTCTGAGAGACCAGCTGCCCTTTTCAAGGATGGCAGCAGTTCAAAGCTTAGTTCCCAGGTTCATGGCTTCCAAGCTGGCATTTTCTGTCAGTATTTCCCAGCAGACATTTTCTTCTGTTCAGCTTCTTTTTCCTCTCTAGCCAGGCTGTCCTTCAGGCAGCTCACATTACTGGTGCATCTAAGCAGAAGTCTCATTTCCAGTCTGATAATAAACCTTATAACTTTTCCGAGTTACAGTTTTGTCAGATGTTTCTTAGGTATCACATTAATTCCAAATGCTATCTTAAATATATATTTTAATTTGGTCTCTATTCTGAACCACATGTTGTTTTTCAGCACTGTAACGTGTTCAGAGAAAATATCAACACAAAAATTATAGCATTCCAGAACTGTAACGTGGAGATTGCTTTAATTAAAAGTCACTTTTGTTGATATGGGAACAGGCTGCAGAAAAAGATCAGAGAACACAGAGGATTTTGGGCTAAGCCTAGCATGAATATTTTGGAAGATTATGACAAATTTTCTTTTTTGTCACACAAAATGTAAATTTGTATAGATAATGTTTTCTGAAGGTCTGAGATTTTTAGGGTAGTGTATGTCTATTCAGCTATTATGTCAAGGTCATGAGTATACCAAAAAATAAAAGGAGGCAGGAGATACACTGTGGTGAAATAAGAACTTATCAATCTTCAGAACTTGACTGCACATAGCAAATGCAAACTCACAGAAACACACAACACTTAAATTCGGAGGGCATGCCTGGATTTCTTCTCAGTCCAAGGTGTCTGCTCAAAACATGATCAGCAAGAGCAGGTTTATCAGAGCCATGTCTAGTCTGGTATTGAATCACTTCAAGGATGGAGACAATACAACCCCCATATGTTCCAGTCTTGCACCATACTCCCAGCAAAGAATTTAGTGGATTTTAGGCTTAAGTGGAATTTCACCTTTCTCAACTCCTTTTGTCCTCCATTGAGAAGAGGTTGGCTCCATATTCTTTGCTTATACCTGTGTGCTATTTAGAGTTAGATAAGATTCCCCTGAGACATTTCTTCTCCTAAGACCAAACAGTCCCCACTGCCTCAGAGTCTCCTTGCATAAAGGATGCTGCAGTCTCCTAGAATCCCTTAAAGCTCTTTGGTAGAACTGTTCCAGTTTGTCTGTCTCTTGTAGGGAGCCCACAGCTGGACACATTACTCCAAATGGCCCTCTGAATAGCTGCACAACCATCTTGTGTATCAACCACTTCTCCCAAATTTCTATTGTGCAAACTTGCTGCTAGGCATATCTATCCTATCATCCAGGCCATCCAGGACTGATAGAATACTGAAGAATTCAAAACTGTCATATTTTTAAACCAGTGAGTACGACGACATAGAGAAATGTTTAATGTATCTCTACATCACGAAGAAACATTTAGTGTACCTCTGCATCAAAATATTTAGATGGGAAATAGCTTTTGTTTACTTATTTATTTAACTTGGAGTTTAGAACTGACGTAAACTAGCATAAGGGAAAATAGTGTATCTGTGACCTTAATCAGGACTTTTCATGTTTAGTGACAAATCACAGAATCACAGAATCATTAAGGTTGGAAGAGACCTCTAAGACAACAATCTTAATGAAGTACCGCTGTGTTAAACATTTAACATGTCTCCAAGTGTGACATACACATGCCTTCTGAACACTGCCAGGGATGGTGATTCTATGACTTCCATGTCACCCTGTTCCAATGCTTGACAATGCTTATCCATCTAATATTAAATTGAAACCTTCCCTGTCTATTTTCTCTTGTCCTGTTAATTGTTACCTGGGAGAAGAAGTATTAATTATGGGAATAGTTATAAAAAGTGAGAGAATTGCATTTCACTTACGTGCTCCTTGTCATAATATCAAGATGTAAGAGAAGTCCTTGTATTAGACAGAAGAAAGATCTCTCACTTCAATATCCCTCCTCCTCCTTTCCCAGTCTTGACAGACTGTTCTTCTTTTTTCTAGAATTACTCACTCACCTGTTGTGCTCTATGTTAGCAACTCTGACATGGCAGTAGCAGGACAATGTCACACTCCACATCTTACAATCACATTGGTGTTTTTCCTCTGATCCTGGACGTATACATCTTGAAGTGCCTGTAAATGTCACCATGCAAGCAGGTAGTAACTCATACCCAGGGTTACTTGTTACACAACAGTCAATAAAGCAATGCTTAAAAGCAGAATTCACAGATCACTGATATTATTCTGAGAGACCATTCAGCAATTTAAATTTTATGTGTCTCAGACATGAGCATGTGACCATTTTTATTGCTTTCCCTTCATTTCACAATATGCAATTTTTGGCAGAATTAATAAAAACCCAAATCAGTCAAGGATAAACTAATGATCAGATGGAAGCTTAGATTATAGTTTAGAGCAGCAACTCTGATTTGAAGCCAATTTGTAAAGAAACCTTTCCAATGAGGTTTAATATTGATTACATCTGAGTGTTTTGGTAGATAGAAAATGATCAAACATGTTGCTGGGAAGCCAAAGAACTTTTAAGAATTATAGTATTAGTTGAAGTATGCAGAATAATAGACAGAGGAACTATGGCTGAGCAATATTTGTTTGATTCTGTTGGCTCAAAGAATTTCTAAAAGATCTTTGTAACATCAAAGAACAGTATTATCCTGTACTTATAGCATACTCAAATTAGTTTATTGAGAGATCTAAGCAGCTAGTTTTTGAAATAAGATTCCATGCAAATCATGACATACAGAGCATGCTGCTCTAGGATTCATGGTGAGGACACCATGATCAGGGTCCTGAGCCAAGCAGTGACTGAGTAATTATGGAGCACTCCAACAAGACTGGACCCCACCCAGCAAATACACTGAGCTACTGGTAAAAAAAATTCCCAAATCAGAGCTACTTGTGTTCTTTAGAAATGTGTAAGATGTTTGGAAAAGCCTTAAAGAGCATTTGGTGGTGATGACCTGTTGAGAAGACAACCACAGCCATTTAAACATACCAGCAAACTGCCCAGAAAAGGTGGCTGGGGCAGAAAACAGAGAGAGAACTGCAAGAGACAGGCTCTGAGAATTGTGTATGCTTCAGACAAGCATGCATAAGTGCTCTAGTTTCTGATAAATGTGAAATGAAGCATTAGTGCTGTGCTGCAATACCAGCAGGCGTGCTTGTACCTATAGCTGAGAAAGCGCCTTTGAGTCAATAAGCACACAATTGTATTGTAGGAGTTTTGTGCATGAATGGAAGCAGTTGAAGCAAGAGAGTTCTTCGTCTGTGTCAGTCAGAAAGGCAGATACTCAAAAAGAAGGCCCAGGAGCAGAGCTGGTATTGCTCATTGTCCAAATAACACCCACTCACATCAGAATGTCTACATCCAACCCTCCTTTTGCAATGCTTTTCACTGCATCACACTCATGTTTTTCAGACTTTTGCTCTCTGCAGTCTGAAAACGGATGAATCACAAAATAACCAAAAAGGTCCTTTCCCACAGAGAGTGAAACAGAGCCTCCCTAGAGATCCTCATGTTGAAAGCAATTGTTCAGCATTTCCCCTAAAGTCCTTGCTCTTTCTGCAGAACTAGAAAAGAATATCTTGTTTTTGGAAGAGCTAAAGAAAATAATGAAACATAAGGGGCTTTTGTTTGCAGTGTTAAATTTTAAAATATCCTACAGGCATTATATATTATTTTAATATAGAGGCAAAATAATGAGTATATTAAGACAGACTTTATTATTACAATGTCCTTACTTTCTTTTTGAGATTACAGATTAATTTCCTAAGCAACTATCCATATACTGATTGACAGATACTATGCTAAAACTGGACAATTTCATTTCTACAGTGTTGACTTTTTCTTTAAAGCTGTTCAAATTTCTGTGTTTCTTATGACTTTAATGTCAGTAAAAATTAAACAGAGTGTACTACTTTCTTACTTTCAGTGTGATGTTCTAAAGGCTATGGATCATAAAAAATACTGCATAATTTATGTGTCCGTATAATAAAATCACAATTACTATGTACTTGTGGTATTGGGCTAAATTGAAATGTTAAACATAATAATCCATTCACTCACTAGAAAGGGTCAATGACTAGTCTTACACTTAACATTGAGCATCTTACTGATCTGCATGATTAAACAATTGTTAATTTTCCTACTGCCTCTGGTCTGGAAGATGAATCTCTTTATTAACTTTCTAAAAATAAGTTTCCATTACAGAAATCTTTATTAGAAATGGGCCTGCTTGTGCATCCAATATTTTAACTTCTCAGATTTCATCTTGAGACATTGCATTAATTGGTATGTAACATAAGATATGAAGGGTTCTCAATATGAAAATTCTCCCATCTGTGAAGTGGTGTGGTCCAAAGGACCTGAAAAAGTCATAACTGAAATGTGGGACAGAGATGGAAAAAGTGAAAAAGCACAGAGGGACAGGATTAATTTATCAGAAAGGTAAAGCTTTGTGTTGGTTTAAAACTTGGAAATTTCAGACTTTCAGAACATATTTATGCAATTGAAAAGATTTATGCCAAATGCATTGTGTTCCAAGAGTGTCATGTAAGTCTTAACGTTTCTGTCATTATTTGATGCTTTCACAGGATTTTTCATGTGGTGTTGTTTTTTGGTTTGGAGGTTTTTTCTACAGGAAATAGAAAGGCTCCTAAAATCGAATAAGGGATTGAATTTCAGTACCAGTGCCTCCTGCTGTAAAGTTCAACCTATGTGTTTTAGATCCTACAGTTTGTCTTGGCTTTAGTAGCAAAACCAACAAGAGAGCAAATGAGAAGAAAAGAGATGTTCAGAATACTTGTGTGTAGTGGGTGGACCCTGGCTGGGTGCCAGACACTCATTCAAGCCACTCTATCACTCCCTTCTGCAACCAGACAGGGAGGAGAAAATATGAAAGGTTCATGAGATGAGATAAGGACTGGGAGAGAGATTGCTCATCAAATACTGTCATGGGTAAAACAGACTCAGCTTAGGGAAATGAATTGAATTTACTGCTTACAAAATCAGAACAGGATAATTAGAAGTAAAATAAATCTTAAAACACCTTTCCCCATCTCCTCCCTCTTTCTCAAGTTTTACTGATGCCTAAATAATTTTTTTGTTTTTAATATTTTTCATATATTTGTAACTTTGTAGATTTTTAATGCCTAGTTTTATAGCCTCTAGCACCTTACAACCCTTTTTCACACTTTAAAACAGTAGCTATGTGACATTTTTGAAATTCTGTTTAGTCTTATTTTCAAGAAAATAATTTCTAACACTCTCTTTTGCACTAGAACTTAAGAGACATAACAAGAAATAGGGAAATAAGCCCCTAGAGCTACTCCAAGAGGCTGATCCAAGGATGCATTGTTGGGGCAACTGGTCTCTTAGGGGATGTACCTGTTGAATATACTAATACATAAACCTTATAAAAATACGGAGTTCATACCTATGTTTTGTGCACCTGAAAGCTTTCATTAAAAATCTGCTCTTTGTACTACTACTTTAACATTGTTTGGAAAAGTTTTTCCTCTGATTCCAGGCAACATGACCCACTCCCTCACAATGGTGCAGGAAGACAGTGAATGGGCGTTACAATCCTTCAGCACAAATTTGTCCTGTTGCTGCACAGGAAGAGGAGCTCTTCTCCCACTTCAGTGTGGGGGTCCTCCCACAGGAGATAGTTTTCCACAAAGCTCTCTACCATGAGTCCATCCCATGGGCAACAGTCCTCCACAAAGTGCTCCAGTGCAGGCCATTCTTCCATGGAGCGTGGTGTGGACCTTTAGAAGCAGCATGCTCCGGTGTGGGTCCCCCATGGGATCACAAGTCCTTCCAGGAAACCTGCTTCAGAGGTGGCTACTCCCTCCACTGGGCAGCAGGCCCCAGCCAAGTGCCTATTTCTGCACAGGTCTCCCTTAGCTTTCCCTCAGGCATCCACCTGCACCACCACAGACTGCAGGTGGATCTCTGCTTCCCCATGGATTTCCATGGGCTGCAGGGCACAGCTGCCTCACCATGGGCTGCACCAGGGGCTGCAGGGGAACCTCAGCTCTGGCACCTGGAGCACCTCCTGCCCGTCCTTCTCCACTGACCCTGGTGTCTGCAGAGTTGTTCCTCTCACATGTTCTCACCCTGTTTTTTTCTGGCTACAGTTACATCTGCACAATCACCTTTTTTCTTCCCTGTTCTTAAATGTGTTATCACAGGAGTGTTGCCCCCATTTCTGATTAACCCAGCTTTGGCCAGCAATCCCCATCTGTCTGGGAGCCAGCTGGGATTGGTTCCACAGGGGGCGGAGGAAGCTTCCAGCAGCTTCTCACAGAAGCCATTCCTGTAGCACCTAAAATCTGGCCATGCAGACCTAATGCATTGTGATATATAAAACACCTATCAAAAGAACTTGGAATGTGTTAGAATTAGTAAAAATTAGTAAACAAATGCTGAGTAAAGATCAGACTAGTTTTTTTTAATAACTGTGAATGAAACCTGATATCTAGAAGATCAAAGGCTCTCTTTTCATTTAGTTAATGCCTTATACATTTTGTATATGTGTGCTTTGTGCTTAGAAAGACAGTTTCAGCCATACTCATCTAATTCTGATAAAGAAAACTCAAAACTTATTGAGTTTGCATGCTTGTTATATAATTGCAATTGCATTACTATCACATGCCTGTGAATATTCTTCCCCTGCCATTTTCTGTCTTTTATGTACAAACCAAAAAGCTATACTCTTCTTCATCTTCAGCTATAGCTTGTTTTAATTATAAAGTGGTCTTTTTGCTAGCACAAAAACTGTGTTCTAAAAACACTCCTTAATATTCTTGCAGATGTAAGATGCAAATAAAATCTCCAATCTTCCTATAAATAGTGACATGTAATGTGGTCCAGGAAAAGATCAGCCAGGTTTTCTGTTGCCTTTTTTTTGCATTTTTCCACTATAAACTTTTATGTGAATGCCTTATTTCTCTCTTTTCCCTCCATAAATGAAGAATATGACTCTTGAAAGGTAACTTGTGACTACACTGTGTCCTGAAGTTCTCCCATTTAAATGGCAATAGTGCTGGATTAATCCTCAAGAGTTTGTGACTTCCTTTCTGCAAGCCTACCAAAACTCAGCTGTGGAAAAAATGGCTAAGTGTCTCAGCAACAGCACGGAGGAAGTTATGTGAAGGAGACCAGGAGTAAGGGGTGCATATTTGCTTCGATAGCCCACTAACAAAGCCTGTGCCTATTGCATCACAGCCTATAAGTGTTTGACATTTGGTGTGGGAGAAAAGGATGACTCAGAAGTGTCCTTCAGTGATATCTTACACTTTTCAAATTTCCTTGGCTATCAGGTAAAAATATGGATTTAAAAATACACATATACTCATTGCACTTAAATCCCATCCAATTTAAAAAAGTTCTGTGATGTTGTGTTGGTATGCATGCTTCTATTTTGTTCAAAGGATGTAAAATGGAATATCTACTTGTGTTTTCTGAAGAGTGATTCTGAAGTCTGATCATTTACTGATGCCCAAATATTTCTTTATCTCTGAAAAGACATTGTCTTTGTCCTTGGATATGGAGGTGATGTGAATTCCTCTTCTGACCCATTAAAGTGCCTAGGACAAGCTCCCATGTTGGTATTAACTACTGGGATCAGCCTGTAAATCAAGCTCGTCTAAAAAATACACTGAAGGGGTGGCATATGGAGCCGACCAATACACTCCCTTCAGAGTGAGGGAAAACAAGGGATCTGAGAGTGCACAGAGTCTGAAGAAAGCCAGATGAACCCCAAGGGGAAGCATAGGACAGAGGTGCCCTGGAAGGAAACTCCGCTTTTGAAATCAGTAAAAAGTTTATGTTTCCTCTCTGGGAGATTCAATCTTCCATTCAAGAGCCTTTTTTTCTGACTTGCTTTCTAATTTAAGTCCAGTGTTTTAAGGACTGCAGAGCACCAGGTTTTTTTTTTCTTTTTTCTTTCCCTAAAACTAAAATGGTTTATGCAATTAAATGTGGTATACAACTAAGTGTTTAGCAGTTCCTGAGATAGCAGGTACCTGGCAAATCTGTCACTTATTTGTCAAATCTTTCTTAGAGTGCCTTGTGATAGCTGGTTGTGCAATAAATAGAACACAACGGGGAGACAGAGAAGGAGATCACCAGAGATTCCTGTATATCTTTTGGTCTCTCACCCTTTGTAAGCCATACATACTGATGTTAAACACTTTATTTTTATGAACAGGATTTTCTAGGACCCTGCCTCTCCTTTCTAGCTTGTTACCCTCTGATCTGAAGAGAGTTTGTCACCTCTTTAATTGGTGGTCTCTAAAAATAAGCAAGTGTGAAATAAGGTATAAATATTTTCTGCAATACTGATAGTAAATGTGGATATTAAATGTAGAGACCAGAGTCCTTGTGATGCTAATGCAGCTGCTCAGCATTGACTTCCCAAAGTTCCTGTCTGCTAGGTACAGAGCCCAGAGGCTAACTCCAAAGTTTATACGTCACACCTTGCAGCCAACGTCAAGAAGAGAAAGTCATTGAGGAGGCACCTACCGCCTCTGATAAACAAAGTTGCGGCATCTTTTCTTTTACTTTATCCATAAGGCTCAGTCCCGGAGGTTGTAGTTCCTCCAAGCTCTGTTGTTTTTACCTGGCTGTGTCCTGACCCTTGTCCAGGAGAGGCCCCGTGTTGCGGCAGCCATCAGAGCAGCGAGGTCTGTGTGTTCCACCCGCAGGGTGAGCCGGCAGCAAGGCGCCCGAGCGGGGCTGGCTGGGGGCTGGTGCCACACAGACCGTGCTCCCACGCTGCCCAGGGCAAAGGGTTGTGGCAGTGTGCAATAATATGAAGCAGGATCTCTAAAGAATGTTTTCTGCTCTCCCTTACTCTGTCTGGTCTTTAGTCATGGAATGCATGAATTCAACAGACTGTGCTGGACCAGAAGATAAGACCACCAGAAAGTTCCCTGAAGATAAAGGGCCTCTCTCTTCATCCAGGGAAGATGAAGAGGTCCTCAGGGGACAGTAGGGGTTTTTTTTTCTGCAAGTCATAGAGAATGCTTGGCTCAGGCTGGAGCATTGTACCTTACCTTCAACTCATGTTTCTGTAGTAAACATGATATCAAATGTAAAAGAAGACAAGACAAGACAAAAGAAGACAATTTACAACTGGCTTCTAGTCTGAGTATTGAATAGTATTTTTGCTCTGAAACAGGAGCCACCTTGAGTCAGCTGGAGACTGTCCAATAGTTTTAAAATTATGTGCTTAGTTCCTATTGCTTTTTAAAGCTATTACAAGAGAAGCAGGATATTAATCTATTTTTATTAAAGGCAGTATCTATATGTATTCAATTTCCACAGGCCTGAGGCAATATGTTACTACAAACATGATAAGTAATTTCAGTGAAGCCCTTAAAGAAGATGTTAGATGTAAAGATTCCTTAAAGACCATTTGTCCCAGAACTTATTTAATGTATACTTGAATGTATAACTGGAGAAGTAGGTACCTCTGTAACTTAAGAAGCAACTTAGATCTCTGTGGATCCAGTCTCTTAGAAAGGGTAGCATTGATATTTTGGTTTTATCTCCTGTAATTGCCAAAGATAAATTTTTGCTTCAGTGTTTGTAATAAGCTTTATAGGTATGTGAGCACAACTATATTACTGGCAGCACCTGACAGAGCAAATAGGCCTCTAAAAATCTAAATAAACCAGAGACATTTATAGATGTAAAGATAGCTAACATTCTTTAAATTAATATTTTTAAAATGAGTTGGCAGTTTCAGCTGCACCAAGAAAAATTCTACCGATAATGCAGATTTTTTTTTTTTTTTTGAGAATAGTGTCTTGGGGTGATTTTATGATGATACTCTATTCCTTAATCATCTTTGCATTGTTTTATGCCCAGAAATGGCTGCTGTACTTTAAGATGAACCAGCTGGTAAGGCTGGAGACTGGGACCCTGGCCAGGCTCTGTGCAAACCTCACTCTCTGGTGTGCTCAGGCTGCAGCGTGGACCAGGACCCTGCCTTGCTCCTTTTGTTGCACTGCTTTCTGCTAGCTTGAAGCAAGAAGTTTCTTTTTTTCTTTTCCCATAGCTTGGAGGTGGTACTAGGAATTCTCTCAGCGGCTTTTTGGTTTTCTTCCCTCCTTCAACTGTTTTCAGCTAGGTTGTTTGTTTTTTGTTTTGTTGCTTGTTTTCTGGGGAGGTTTTTTTTTGTTGTTGTTGTTTGTGTTGGTTTTTTTTCCCTCTGAGGGAAAAAAACCTCCCTGACTTTCGCTGAGGGAAAAAACTCCCTGACTTTCAGGGAGTCAGTGGGGGCCACCGTGAGCCCGAGACCTTCGGGAAGCTGAACCAACACGAGAAAGGACACTGAAATCCATGAATTCTGCCTGCTGTGAGGACGAGGAGACCAATGCCCAAAATCCAACAGGTTCCCAGCTGCTGTGTGAGATCTTTTTCTCTCCCTTCTCCTGAGACAAAGGGAGCCAGCCACCATCTTTGCCTCCCAGCCACAAGGCAAGGTCAGCATGGGGTGTAAGGTTCAATTTTTTTCCAGTGCCTTCCGAGTAACTTGCTTTATTAATAAACAGTTTCACCTTTTTTCTGTTTCACCCACTGATATTCATTTCTCTCATTGGCTAAAGAGGCTGTTTCTTTAGAAAAAAACACTCTTTTCAGTGCTTTTTCTCCTAAAATGTGTCTCTAAACCATGACAAATGGCTATGAAGTTATGTCAGTGCACCTGTACAGCTCTATCTGCATTCTTGAAGTAGCATGGACGTGTGTGGTATTGGCGAGGTTGGGTGTCACAAAATAATGTCGAGATATGGAAAAACATCGAGATATGGAAAAAGTCACTGTATTCTGTTGAAATCTAGTGTAGGATTAAAATAGAGCACTGAAGCTAAGGAAGCTGGCAAGCTAAGGGATACAGGAGATGTTTCTAAGTAATACTATTGGCTTTAAAGGTATCTTTAAAATTTTTCTCTTACACCCTGCCAGGAGAATAAATGCAGACCTGTGACCATGCCTGAAGATGAACATGCTAAGTTTGTGCCTTTCTACACCTTGGTATTCAGATCCTGTACTAGCTGTGGTTAAGCCTTGCTTCTGGAAACTTTCTTGCTGGTGAAACTACAGATGTTAACAATGACAGGTTCTCTTTCTTCTGTTGTAATTTCTAACAGAGAAAAAAGCCTTTGTCCAGCTTAGATGGTATTGTTTGATCCTCCATGGATGACTGTTTCCTACTTTTGTCTCAGTCCTTAGAAGTAAATTACACTAACTGATTTCAGGAGTTAATTCAAGGACCAAAGTGACATTTTCTTCTTAAAAAGTAACTAAGCAGTTACTTTTCACTGTTTTTTCAGTGAAAAGTTAGAATTTTCTACTCATGTCTCCAGTTTGAAATTTGAGTGATGTACAGTAATTCTCAGCCAGGCAAGCTCTTTGAAATATAAAGTGGACTCAGGTTGTTACTAAGCTTTTTTAAAGCAACTGTTTTATTATTAATATGCTTTTAATACTATCTCTCTGATTGCTTTAAAGACTGACTACAATTTAAGTTAATGCAAAGACATTAAAAGGCTGCCTTTTAAATTTTTAACGGGAATAAAAATGTACACAGAGCATGGACTGTATTGAACTATCTGGATCTGATCTACAAACAAGCTAATACCATTTCACACTTTGTTTTAAATATTTTGTTAGAAGTCACAGATGCTTCTGTTGTGTATCTTTTTTAGGTGCTCTAAATACCAGTTAAATGATCTTTTAGAAGTTTCCAAAAAGCTGAGACCAAATTTCCACCCACATGAAAGATGCTGGGAAAATGAAAAATGGAGACTAATTAATTTAAATTGCAGCTAATCCCCCCAATATCTACAAAAACAAAATCATCAAATAAAACTAACCAACCAGACAAAACCAAACCCACCCCAAAATCACACCAAAAAAAACCCCAACCATTCCCAAAACATGTCAAAAAACACTGGAGAAATGGAAGCAGAGGAGAGAAAAATAAAGTAGATTGAAATACTGGCTTTCTTCTCTTGCAGAAAGCTATAATGCACTTGGTTGTGGGAGATCAGACAGCTACAGAAGCTGAGCTGGGTAGTGCCACTGACATTTTGGCCCTGGTACTGTGAAAGCCAAGGGAGAGACAAACTCAAGGCAAGAACAGAAGTGAAGGCATTGTCTCTGGTGATGCTACTGCTCTGATGAGAGAAGAGATAACAAGGACATTGCTTGGCAAAAGAGTCTAACAAGGACATTACCAGTGTAAGAGGGATTATCGGGAAGATTGTGTTTCTGAAGGGGACTGGGACAAAAAGGTCTGAGTGGAAAATTTTGTGCAAATGTAGTGACCTATAAATACTGGTAAACTGTGTAATAAACTAGCCTTGCTTTGCTGGCATAGCAGAGTCTGTGTCTGTCAATCTGTGCAAATGGTGCTTTCCGTGCGAGGAGGCGAAGGTTCGCCTGTCTGGCTGCCTGGCAGGGCACTTGTGGACTAAAAACTGTCAAGAAATTCTGCTTCAATTGTCAGCAGTTTGAGATGTGACGTTTTTGACTGGACTTATTACCTGGCTGTAGCTCAAATGGAGAAGTGAAAAGCCAGTTATCTGACAGGGTGAATTTGACTTTTAGCTGGTTTATACTGTGTTACACTTGTGAAGTGTAGAAAAACAACAAACAAATGTGCTTGTCTACTTAAAGCAAAATTTTTTTTCCATTGTTTTCTTCTTTTCTTCCTGTTTCATATTTAGCTATTCAATCCCATAAGTACAGGAATTTTGCAGCAGAACAGTAACTTTGCTCACTGACATGGACCACCTATTTTGAAAATGTGAATCTCTTAAAACATTGCATTTGCCACATGTTCATTATAGTTGATAAAACCCCTTTTTGCTGATTTTATTTCAAAACAGAAGTAGTGATTTAATGAAGTTTCCTGCATGCTTTAAAAAAAAAACACACACAACTCTTTCTCTGAACAATGTAGATCTGTAGAACAATCTAAGATCTCTAGAGCTTTAGGAACATGGGATGATGTTACTAACTTCTAATATGACCCTCCTTCCTTTTCAGATAATTCTCCTGATCCTGAACTAGTTCACATAACTACAAGTGAACTCAGGAAATTCAGAGAGGTCTAACATCACAGGCTTGAAGGTCTGCAACACCTCTCAGCTATCAGGATTTGCAGAAAAATGTTGGCTGTCACTCCAGATCTCATAGATGAATCCCAGCAGACCAGATTTGTAACCTGTTGGGATAAGCTATGCCTCAAATTTTTCAAGCACGAGAAACAAACATGGGGAGGACACTGCTGGTGCTGCCCAGTCTCTGGAATGCATGTGTTGGCAGAAGAGCAGGGAAGTGTGCCTGCAGTTTCTGACTAAGAGATGACCCAGAGGATCTACTATTGTCCTAAATGGATGCACCACAGAGCATGCATGTGAGTTATAGATGTTCCTAATCAGTCTAATCTAATCTGTAATGGAGAAAAACCAATTATCCTTTACTATCCGTCTGGAAAAAAAGCTGTATGTCTACACACTTGTGATTTGTTCCTATGCACCTATGATTACACGTATGAGGGTATGCCACACCTTACATGTTAACAGGATTATTGACTAGGAAAAGCAGTTAGCAAAAAAAATATTCTGTACTTTGGCAATCAAATATTTCTCTGCACGTTAGATAGAATATGAGACATATCCAGGAAACTGAACCAACTTATTTAATGAGCTGCTTTATTAAATTTTTATCCAAAAACAACTAAAAAATAGGTTTCTTCTCTTTAGAAATTAGAATCTCTATCCAGCTCAGAGTAGAAGATGACTTTGAAGTAGACAAAACAACAAAGTATGGCAGAGAAAATATACTTCTAACTATTGCAGTGAAAACATGGTTATAAACAGTAGTGAGGTTCATTTTCTTTTTTTTCTTCTTTTCAGTTTGGCTGTAATGAGCATTGTTTGGAGATCATAGGTTGTTTTACTCTCCTGATGAGTCAAGACAAGAGAGGAGAGCTTCTGAGCTGGGACCTGCAGTAGCTTCCAAGTGTGAGTCATAGTCACTGGGGTGTCTTTTCTCTGCATTTTCTGGGAATCACAGAGTCAAGAAGCCTTGCCACAGACATCATCTTTACCAGGAAGTCCTGATCTAAAACAAGAAATGACAAAGATCGAGGGTTCATCAACCAACAGGAGTGCAGACAACTTCAAAAGTAACTGAGTTTGGATTGCTGTGAATACTTGGCTGAGAGGAGACAGTAAGTATTATTCACTCATTTGTTATCATTGTTAAAAAAAATGCCTAGAAATAAGGAATATGGGGATAAGTGTGAATATATCCGCTGTGCTCAGCCTCATCCTGGGAAATAAATGAATGAACATATCCTGTTAGAGAAGAGTGGAGATATGAGAGGACCGTAAGAACTTCCTACTTCTATTGAGGAATTAGTGGCAGCTACTACCTCTTAGCATTGTCTGGTGCAATCTTATGCAGTTTACACCTTGCAATCAGGTACTCACTAATGTAGTTTTTGTGCTTTTCATCCCTGAAGATTGAATAATTGGAGGGGTTTTGTTGTTTTTACCCTACATCAGGAATCCCAACAGTATTCTTCCACTTTCCCTTGTGCCTGCGCCAAGCAATTTGTGGTGTAATTTGTAGGAGTTGTATGCTGTCCAGAATGTGCTACGCTAATTCTTCATCTCAAGAATGCCATAGTACAGTGTCTTTCTTTTAATTAACTGTGATGTCAGCTTCATGTAGGAGGCAAACTCACAGCCTGTGAGTTGAATCTTTAAATTTCTGATCCAGGAAAGAGAATCACAGCATGCACAGGCAAGCAGTATTTGATATAGCTATAAAAATTTCCATGAGTTTGCTCTTCGAAGATAGAAACCTGAACAACACTTACAGGAACTTCTATTTTTTTACTGTCATAAGGCCTGGTCTGCACAGAATAATAAGAATGCTGTGCACACAAAGCATAGGAATTTGCCATTAGAAAATTGATTTTCTGAATAAAATTTAAATTGTCTCAAATTATTTCTAAGTATTGAAAGAGAATGAAGTATAGGGATGGAGAAAAAAAAATTAGCAATCCATTGGAGATGGTGTTCATTTCTCATAGTTTAGGTGAATCCTATAAGAAAAAGTTAAGAAAATTTAGAAATAGAGTCCATCATTCCCAGAAATTTGCAGGAGAATATCACTGGTTTCACACTTCTCCTGTCTGACTAATGTTCAATTCTGATCCTTCAAAAGGTGTTGAAAAGTTTCTCCAAGTTTTCAAGTTGCAAAGCCATCACAATTCCCTTAATAACACACAATAAGGATGTTGTTTCTATGGCTTCATATGCTGCAATTTACATGTCTCTCTATAGTCTTCTGAGAGGAGTAACAGGAATGCTTTTCTTTGGAAGTAGCTTCATGCATGGGACAAAATGATGCTAAATTTTTTATTTGCAAAAAGAGGCAAAACTGAAGTAAAACTGACGACCCAAACAAAAGATATCCAACAAAACAGCTCATTCATCTGAACACAGTGACCCACTTAGTTCTTGGTTTGGCACCTAGCTCAGAACATATCTGTATTTTCTTAGGAAATTAATAGGCTTTTTTTTTTGTTCCTTGATGATCACACTGAATGTGGGAATTGGGACTTTTGAGCCTCTGGATTCGGCTAGGGCATGCTTATTAATCTGGCAACTCTTTCTGACAGGCCATCCCATGGGCCCACTGGTTTTGCACTCATTACCCACTACTCAACACCAAGACTAAAAGTTAGACTGGTGAACCCTTGGGAATGCCTGGAATTCAATGCCTTAAGCAGTTGTCCTCTGTTACAGGGGGTGATCTCTGCAGTATTCCTTCAGCCTCACGGAAAATATAATTAAATGGCTAAAACTTCTGCAAATTTTCCAAGTCTTATGGTGATCCTGGATCTCTTCTCTGGTACAGGTAATACATACAAAGTGTCTTTCAGGTGACAAAATAAATGATTAACAAAGTCTAGGATTACTCCAAGACATGTATTTGTTATTCATATTCACCCTTTATAGGGGTCTTCAAATTGCATAGAGCCCACCTCTTCTTTCACGAATCTAGCAATAATGCTTGTTCCTGTTTTCAGATACAACTTTTCTTCAGAAATTACCTACATTTTGAAGTAAAATCAAAAACTCTTCTGCCATGTTTGCTTGCCTTCATATGAAATATCTCTCAAATTACAGTACAGCATCTTTTGCTTTGCTATAAGAAAAATATTTTGAAGATTGTGAGTATTGATAGTTCCCGATGACAATGTTCATAAAAACATAGACGAGAAGTAGGATATAATTCCTGTAGTTAGCTGTGACATTTATAAGATTGTGCAGTTTAAATATAATGCTATGGAACATTGTTTCATGTTCTGTTTCAATCAAGTAAGATGATTTTAGTAAGCAAAATTGGCAAGTAGAAATCTTTTCCTTGAGATGAGCTAGATTAACATCTTCAACATCCAGTTACATCTTTTTGCTTCAGCTTGTTTTCAGAGGGGTTACCATGACACAAAAGCAGGATAAGTCATTGCTGAGTCAGGCCTTTTGTCTTACTATATTTTTGTGAAAGCACAGTTTTTAGCACCATTATTGCCAGACAAAGAGATAATGACACTGTCGAGATAGATAGTTTTGAATCTTCAGCACAGCCTGACTTACTCCAGTGCCCCAGGCCTCTATTAAGAGCAGTCCAGCATTATTCCTATGTTTACATTTGGCATACTACTCTTATTATTTGGTTTGTTTTCCTTTAATCAGGGTTCAAAATCCTATTGTATTCCCTTATTACTTTACATTTCTCACAGAGTGCTGTCACACTCAGCAGTCAAAAAGCATGAAAAACCTCAAAATAATTGACCTTCTCATACTGAGATTGAGCTTAAAAGTCAAATGGTCAATTAAGTGCCTGTAACAACACATTGAGCAATTTTTCAGTTAGGAGCATCCACTTTCACAGTGTCTGAAATCATCTGGGCCAATGTACACCACATAAATAAAAAGCTAAGGGATGTTCTGTGAGACAAGATCCCCTTCTATAAAGAGAAGACACACAAGAAGTGGCACAGAAAATGGAGTGAACATCTTCATTTTACCCCCTCACTACTCCAGAAAGGCAGTATTAATTTTAAATGCAGGAAAAATTCTGAAAACTTCTCATTTAACATAATGGCAAACAACTTTTGACTCAATCCTGTATTTACACAAGCATGAAAATGACTTTAAAAATAAGTGCTATGTCAGAGGTTTGGTAATTAGGAGATGATATTGGGCATCACCAGGGTAAAAGGTTAGAACATTAGCATGCCACTGAAAGTCCATTATTTACAGCAGAGTTTATACTGCTTTATTTAATATGACTTTAGATGTGCCAGGTGTTGGTACATCCAGCAATGTTCTCATGGGAGACCAACAATTCTACAGCCAACAATTATCACTCTGGGGCAAACAGTCTCCACTCTTCCCTGCCCTTGCCAGCTTGCCAACTGAACACAGCTGAGTCAGCTTTGTGTTCTCTTTTCAGGTAGCTTGTTAAGTCCCCTTGATTGATCTTGATTGATCAAGATGCTCTTGATTTTGCAGGGTCTTCCTGTGTTTAGCCTCAAGTCAGAAGCATTGTCAATTTTTTTTCTTTTCTTTTGTCTCACAATACTGAGGCAAAAAAATCCCAATTCTCTAAGTTGTCTAAAGTGACAATTGAACAGCTTCCTCATTTTACCTGAGTTAACTAGCATGGATAATGTTCAGGATGTGCAGAAATATGTGTTAATGCATATGGTGACTCCACAAAACCGCAGTAGCCTAAGGTGGAAGAAATACTATCCATTTTAAAAAGAGACAGCACTCTTTTTTACACTTTTGTACAAGTTTTTAATCGAGACATTGGTCTTCATATGACTCTGAACTCTCAGCAATCATTCTAGGTAATCAGAACAGGAACTTAATTCAAAAGCAGCAACAGCCAAAACATATTTTCATGGCTGCTGCTTTGCTTGCAAAAGGATGTGATTTCTGTTTTGTCAGCTTTAAAGGGTTTGCCTCCTTTGTGCTTATGGTCTGCATTTCTAGGTCAACAGAAGTAACACAGTGTGTTTGTGATCTTGAATAACTTTTACAAAATACTACTTGTACCAGTGACTTCTGGGATTGTGTTACCACACTAATTCTCTAAATAGCATAAATATATTACATAGGCTTTTTAGACAACAAAAATGCTTGGGAAGAATAATCCTAATGGTTATATATTATTGTAAACAAAAGTGTTTTGTGTATATACTAGTCTATTATTAATTGAATCAAAAATGCGTGTTGTTGTACTGTCACTTATCATTTGTGTTATCATTGTTTATTTCTTCAGTATCTTAACTTTAAAATTAAATGCAAATTTTACAAATCTAGGTACAACTAAGGAAGCAAGGCAAACTATTTCTTTTAACTTCAGGTCAAAAAACCAGAACAGAAAAACTTAAGCAGTCATACAAGTATTAAAAACCTTGTGCAATTTGCATATCATCTTAATGGTGAGTTTTACATATAAGTTTTGCATATCATCTTACTGATTAGTATTTCCTTCCTTGGTTTTCAGAATAGAAACATTCTTTTCCACACATGCCTAAGTCTGCTAAGTGAAATGAGCTCCTGAAACAAACTTTAAAGGTCTGAAAAGATTTTTTTTCAGCCATACTAGATGTATTGTGTCAACTCAATCCCATTTTTTTTGTTAGTTCTCCTACCACATAGAAAGTTACACTGAAGCTGCAGTGAACTTCCACGTACCCAGATTTAACAAACCGCAGAATTTATCATCCATGTACTTCAGTCCTTTGACCCACATTCTGTGGTCAATTAATAAATTGAGTCTGTAAGGTTGTTTCACACTGGGATTGAGTAAGGATGACAAGGAGAGGGACCTACATCAGTGGTTTCCTTTCACAGTACACTTAAATACCATCAAATCCACAATCAATGGCAATGAACACACATGTTTAGCCAAGCTTTTAACCTTTTAGCCATCAGGCCGTGTGCCTTTCAGGAAACACCGCTTGTGGTTCAAACTGCATGCAAGGGATTGTGTCCCTCCTAAATGTTCTTATGACCAGAATCTCTGGGTTGATGAAGGCCTGGAAATATCTTTAAATACTCCTCTGTCTCTCAAATTAAAAAAAAAAAAAAAAAAAAAAAAAAAAAAAAAAAAAAGTTGTAGGAACTGCTATGTAAGAGTCATTCCATGAAACAAATCCAGTCAAAACACCATAAATAGTGATGGAGAAGAAGACTAACCACTTCTCAGTGACTCGTCTGGGGCCACCCAAGATCTAATGTGGGTAAATATGCAACATGATGTAGGACACGAGACACCTTCCATCAAAGAAATGATAGGAAAAATAACCCTTTTTTTTTAAACATAGGTACCTTGGCCTTCAAGCATAGTCAGACAAGTGGAAAGAACTGGAAACACCTGGACCAGGCTTGGTGAATGCCTTGTAGCTGCAGCAGAATCTGGACTGGACCAGTAACTTGGGATGCCAAAAGTGAAAGAGAGAGACTCAAATCCAGCTGTGAGTTACTATCACCTGTACTAAAGGGCAAAACCAGCACATGAATTGGATTTGGCCATCTGTGAACCCTGACTTTGGAAAATTATTCTTCTCTACAAAATACTGGGAAATCCCTGGCTGGTATGACTGTACAAAGTTCTAATGAGGCATAGACATGTGCCAAGAAGAAGAATGCTGCACAGAAGGTGTTTCATTCTGACTGTAGGAGCTAAAAGAAAATGAAATGTGGGGTTTTGAATACTGGTGAGGACAGAAGAAGAGAAGAAAGGATTCCTGGGGTAGATAAATGAAACCAACAGGCATTGGCTACAAGAACATGAGCTTTTAAGCTAGATTTCAGAAATTACTTTGCTTCCTGAGGGCTTTGCTTCATTGGTTAAAATAGGTGCATGTGTTTGAGTAGCTGGGATTCAGCAAGAAAACACCAATCAATTACTCTGAAAGCATGAGACTCCCCAGGGGCAGAAACCAAAGGCAAAAACTGGGCTGTTACAGGTATGTGTGTGTGTCTTTTAACACACTTTGTTGTTGAACAGCTACATCTTTGGCAAAAGAATTCTTCTACATGTAGACTTGATGAAGAATCATCTGCTTGAATCAAGACGAAAACAAAATGTTACTGGCTATTAGTCAGTGAAATTAATCTTGTAAATATACAAACCTTATTGGAATGTGATACACATGGAATTGAAGGGGATTTTGCCCACTGTTTTTCTGGCGAACGCTCCTTCATATCTTTTAATTTCATTGGCAGAGATAAAAAATAATAAGGACTTGTAATCAGGAAATGGCTTCTGTGGGGTGGGATGATCAAGGAGATTCACTTAAATATATGCATCTGGAATAAAAGCTTCCACATCTAGGTAGTCACCTTGCGATTAGTAGAGAAAAAGGTACTTTCAGGAGATGATCCATCTAACATGGATCAGATTTTACTGTAGGGTGAGATATTTTGACCGTTGTCCATCTTTTCTGATTAGATGTAAAAGAAACATAGAGTTATGCTGTTTAGAGAAATTCTAAATGTAGTAAGATAAATCCTGGCACTAAAGTCCTCCTCTGCTGCTAAGGAAAATCTATCTTCTTCGGAATGTAGTAATTCTTCAGGAGAGGTCTTCAAAAGCAGATTAGAATGAGCACAGCTAAGAAAGGCTGTGTTTGATATCAACAGGTATGAGATTTAATATCAACTTCTGGATTTTTCCCCTTCTTTTCTAGGTGTGGGACCAAATTAGTAACACAATATGAGAATTTTTGGCTGCAGAGATAAGTGGTCAGTGGTACTTGTAAGGAGTAAGTTAAATGTGGAATGCCAACCTCATCTCTTAAATGTGGGGAGCAATGAATCCACAGTAAATGTTTCTTTTCTCTGCTACAGGGTGAGTTCATCTCCTGTTATTTTATCTCCTTGTCTGTCCAGCTGGGATGGACTAAATTCTGAAGTAGCTGAAGAGATAGAAGATCTAGAAAAAACCTGAACACTGCAGCTGCTGTGCCTCTGGTGTTGTTAGTTACCTTACCCATGTATTTGTATTTACCTTAAAAGTTTAGAAGAAGCCCTATGACATGAATGAGGTGTGGCATCTGACAGTAGCAGCCCTGGAAGAAAGAGATGCCATTAGGAGATACTTCTAATGGGAACAGATCCCAAAAAGCATTGCCTATGTAAATGACAAGTAAAAGTACCAGCCTCTGGAGAGAGGTGTCCCTCAGGTAAGATTAGTAATAAAACTGCAAATGATGGAGTAAAACCAAGTATTAACTGACTTATGTTGATGAATTTGATAGAAGGTCCTTTATGCCCTGTAATTTGTGGATCAAATATCGAAGTGAAAATACATTTAGTGAAAACTGAGGCATCAATATGATGTGTTGACAAAAAAACCCTAATCAACAAGAACAACACAGGAAGATAATAAAATCAAGTATTTTGGGCATGAATAGAATTCCTAACAAGAATTTTCTTACATCTAAGAAAGATAATATTTTCAAAAACCTAAAGCAAATTCCTCTGAAAGTAGGTATAAACTTTTGCTACATTGTAATTTCAAGCTAACAGATGGCACATGAGGCCAAAGCAAAAAAGTGCAACCCAAACAGGATTTAACTGCTGAGGACTAAGCTGTGCATGATAGGTAAGCTTCAGTTAAGGTGATAAGATTTTTCACCAACTTCAGCTTCTGGACCTAGGTTGTAAGGTGAATTCGCCTTAAATGCCTGTGAATACTGACAGCAGTCAACAGTTCAGCATTGTTTCTGCACAGAATTGTACATAATGTGCTTAATCCAACTGGTCCAGCTGCTTGGGGGAGGCAGCTGGACGCTGCCTTACCTAGACATTTGACTAAGGTACCAAACCCACAGAGACTGATTTAAGTTAATACTTTCAAAACCCAAACATTTCCAGACTTTAAACTTTTCTTGCATTTCTTGTTACCAGAATGATGACTATCAGCTCTTTCTTTGACTCAGAGGCACAAGACAATATTGCTGAACTTAGAAAACTAACACCAAATGGTGCTTCTTAGCTGGACATGACCATGTGAAAAAACAGTGTTATCTAAATCTTGTAAGAAGGATTTATAACTGATGACGGTACATCTTAAAATGTCTCCTGCTCTGTATGGTTGCTGTTGGAAACTGAGTGGAAGTACCATAGAAACCTGCAGAACATTATGTAAGAGAGTCCCTCATGCCCTGTGAGCAATTCTAGGTGTTGTGGAGAGGAGAAGACTCTGTAGGAAAGTACAAAAAGATCAGAAAATCTTGGTGGCCCCTAAAGGCTGTGGAAACCACAGAAAATAATCAGCAAGGGTGTGGCTTCATGAGTAGTTGAGGCAGGGAGAGGATGTAGGGAGACAGAAGGCTGAAAAAAGTGTTAAAAGGGCTCTGCACAGCCTCCATGCTAGAATATACCCTGAAAATAATCTTGAATCTTGAGGAAAGCCTCCAGAAGATAGCAGAGTGACTCTGCAGCAAACTTGTCAATATGTTCTTTTAAGTCAGGCCAGAGAGTGGCTGTCAGCATCAAGAAATTATTCCATAAACAGTGGACAAGATGGACATTGTTTGGGAGCAGAATAATTTATTGTACTGCAAAGAAATTACCAGATCTTTTATAAAATTTCTCCCGTTTTTGTCTTACTAGCTCTTTAAAAGTTAATGTAATGTAAATTATTCTATTGTATAGAAGCTGCACAAGCTATGTAAAATGTAACTAGACACAGGAAGAGTCAAACAGGAAACAGAAACTGTTAACAAGTATTACATTTACGTAGTATTATCTCTAGTACCAATATTCTTAAAAAAGGGAGAGAAAAATTAAGCATTGTCCTGTACACGTGATTTTCAGTTAGATGAAGATTGGATTTACCAAGACATTCACAGTATATTATTCATAAGTGGAATAATTACCTCCTTTTACAGCTGCTATACCAACCATCAGGATCTGTCAGTCCTAAATCGATCAGCTGGAAGCAATTGATTTCTGACCTCCTAGGTCTCTCCTGGTTTGACTGCTTATCACTGCTCATGGCTGTTATCTGTGCCATTGTGACAAGAGGCAAGCTCAGACCTCATCAGTAGTTTTGGAACACAATTACTGTGTCCTCTGTATGCTATCAACAATGAACACAACTGTACAAGCTGTATTTCCCTTTGGAGAAACAGGCTTTATAATGAGATTTGCTCTCTGTTAGAATGAAACACAAACTAGCACAACCATGATAAGCATATCTGCATCAAAACCCAAATGATATCTATCTTGAGCAATAAATTACTGAGCTTTCTTTCTTCACGTCCCTGTATTTCCTACGGCCCAGAAGGACAAGGAGTCAAAAGTCATAACTACAAGCAATGCACAATGTTATATAGTCTGTGTGAATGTAAATGATAAGAGCAGCTGTAACTCAGTAACTTGTGCTAAATTAAGCCAGCTTGCAATGTTCCAGTAACTAAATTTTCAGATGACTGATGATTTTGGATGTTTTAAATTAGCGTCCTAGAGACTGTTTTTTGGGAGTCCTTCTTTGTCTTTTTTTTTCCTTTATCTTATTTTACATTGACTACTCTAAAGGAAGATTCAGAATATCATTGGCTCAACATGGCCAAAAAATCCTTACAGTTTGGACAGCTTTTAAATGGGGAGAAAACTGACAAGTGGCTGTCAGATTTTTATTATGTTGCCATTTGCCACCTGTGTAATCCTTGTAATTGGAAAGAAGCGTGATTTGTACAACAAAATACGTACGTGCAAACAGACCTGTAGAGAGTCAGCTGAGTTATCTGAGGAAGAAATTACGTCTATGAACCGAGGAAATCCATGCAATTGATTCAAACTTAACCTGAACAAACACTGTTTGGAAATTACCCAGCAAAAGAGAACATTGGTGCTGATCAGTTGCTGAAGTCCTACAGATAGGCACACCATTTATGTTTGGTACGAGGTATCCAATGTCGTGAGTGGATAGCTGCAGAATCAACAAGCTGCACTGTTTGTCTGGCTACACAGAGACTCACAACAGTGATGGATGAGACAGGCTGATTCTGAGGTAGGAGCCCACAGTGACAATGTGCAGGGAAGGGATAGGCAGGGATACAGGACAAGGCAGGGGTGAGGAGGAGGGGAAGCCCAATTGGGCATGTGGTGGAGGAAGAAGCCTTTCCAAGTCTGTTTCAGTTCTACCACCTTCAGGATGATGTTTGCGTTCACACATTACCAGAAAGGTACTGGTGGAATCCTGTCAGACAGAAAAAAAGAATGTTGACTTGTACTTCAGCAGAAAAAGGACATCCATTGCTCTTTACAAGCAGTACTTTTACCACCCCCTCAAAAATACTCCTTTTTTTTTTTTTTTTTTTTTTTTTAATAAAGGAGAAGGCTCCTTCCATCCAGTCTTTGATGTGATTTCTTACTGATGGAAAGAAAGTAATGCTAGTCTCATAGCAAATGTGACCAAGCTCGACCAGAACACTATGATTAATACCTTGAGCCATCAAACAGACAGGTTATGGGATGAGAGGCTGGATAAGTGTCTTATCTGCGTCAGGTCATGGGGGAGGCCACAGCTTCAAAACCCTGTGAAGATTTGAAAAGTGGCTGTTCATGGTATGAACAGTGTCTCTTAGGAGAGTGATTGTCCTTTTGAGAAGATCTCAGGTAGACATCTCAGGCAATATTAAACTGGACCCAACCAATTAAATCTTCAGATCCTCAATGGATTCCTTGTTTAATAGAAACATGGTAGTTAATAAGCTTTTCCTTCCCTTTTCCTCTTTTTTCTCTCCTTCCCAAAATAAAGAGATGTGCTGATTTTCTTGAGCACAAGGTGGCAGGATTCAGCTTCACTTTAAAGCCAATGAAGGCTGAGCAGTGCTTCAAAGTGATAAGGTAAACACACTATTAAGAATGCAAAATGGGCCAGGATGAAGTAGCTAGATAAATCTGCAAATAGGTGGAACACTGGAAAGATTAAAATGTAGGCTAAAACACTTGGAGAGTGCCTCATGTTTGGAGGAAATTCAGAAAAGTGTTTATGTGGAAGCTAAATTTTGTCATTTAGGGAAAAGATGTGGGATTTCATATAAGAGAAGCAGGTACACCTCAGTGTAGTTGTCAGCCCAAAAGATGTTGTCAACTGGAGTTCACAGGCTTGCTCTGAGTCATGGTACAGACGTCTGTCTCAGACCACAGTTCTAGCTTGAACGCAAGAACACCTTCCTGTGAAAAGTTTCATGGGAATTGGGGTATTTCGCTGGAAAACAAAATGTTTCTGAAAAGGTCATGAGCTCTCCAATCTCTCCTTCTTGTAAGAGCTATAAATTCTCAAATTGTAAGTAAAGTTTAAGCAGTTTATTTCTGCACAGTTTTGGTAAGACTGGTCTTTGAGTATACATTCCTTCGGATGGGATAGGATACCATAACACGCACACACACAAATTAAGTGGCCTTTACCTGTTCCCAGACTCTGTGGTAATAATAATTCCTTATTCCTCCACCTAAATAATGGTACTTTCACAAGGAGTCTTTGAGTTTTCAGCTCCTACCTCTTTTCCAGAAATACATGTTTAAATCTTTACAGATAGTTACTGTAATTTCTATGCTGTGACATATTCTTTATGTATGGTGTACAAGTTAAAGTTTCAAAACTTTTGAACTAATCAAACACTCAACTTTAGAACAGCGATTTCAAGCAAACAGTGAGTTTTCCAGTATGTTCAGGTTTTCCTTGTATTATATTCAGATGAATGTTCTCCCATAACTTTATCTATGTCAGTAAAATAAAAATGGGCTAAGAAACATGTATTGCAAAGGAACAGAATTTCTGGGAAGTCATTGATTTGTTTTCACCTGCCTAAGGCAAATCTCTTTACCAGCTCCAAAGAGGTTTACCTCACCTGCTCTGAGAAGGCTCTATTACTCAAGATTGAGTGTTCTCTGAAGTGATCTATTTGCTGCACTTAACTGTGCTTTTCAAAAGTTTTCATGATGTCAAACATGAATCTGCCTTGTTGTAAATCAAGTGTATTAATCCTTGTCCTATCCTAGAGCCAAAAAATATTACCTGTCCTTGTTATATATTTCAGGGGTGTTATTGAACTTCCTGTCAGTTCTTTCATGAACTGAAGAAAGTGAGTTCTTTCAATCTTGACTCAATTCATATTTTCGAGTCCTCTGATCACACTCTATAGCTTTGTAATATTTTAAAGTCTTTGCTATAATTTTACCACCTTCAGGATGATGTTTGTTCTTGCAGCATTACCAGAAAGCTGCTTGTCTTTATTGGTTTAGTTGTGGCTCTCCCTTAAGTACTGATTCATATTGTGGCTCTCCCTTAAGTACTGATTAATAGGAAGTACTTGAGTATTTTAAGTTCTTTTGTACTTTCTTGAATCTGTGAGAAAAATATGCACACTTAACATAGAAAAAAAACTTGTCTATGTAGAGATGAAGTCATGATTTACCACCAAATTTCTTTGTACGGCTACCCTTTAGTAATTTTAGAATTTAAAGACTCACAGCAGGTGAGTCTTTAGAAAGGGCTGCTGTGCCTGTAGAAAGGGCTGCTGCTTCTCCCACTAAGGCAGCAATGTATTTCTTGATGGAGCATTCCATAGCTTTCATTTTGAGAACTTTGGTGGCCTGAAAATATTACACTTTCAGTTTGTTTCTTCCCACATTCTTCTCCGAGTCAATTTTGGTAAAATACTAATTTTAGGGAGAAAATAGATTTTTAACAGTATTTGGCAATTTTACCATCATATTTTCAAGCCTGGTAATTTTGGCATTGTCATGTAGAAATCTCTGCATCTCAAACCTTCTAAGACAAGATTCCTGTACAGTTCAGCAAGACTCCTATGAGAAATATTTTGAATTGCAGCAAACATAACCTGATGTTTACCACAACAGGTGATAATACCCTTTTCCAAGTGTTGCCTCAAGTTTTATTTAACACTGGTCTGCAGCCTTACGAATATATGATCTGGCCTACAGAACTTTACTCTTTCAACACTATTGAATTATCTAATTAGCCAATTTGATCCAACTGCATGGTTTTATCCAAAACTTTTTTGACAACTCCTCAATTTCACTGATTCCTGTGAAAGAATAATGTTCAGTAGATGCTAATTAGTATATATGCTGATTCAGTATATATGATTAGACTGATGTGAGCTTGTTGCCATAGAATCATTAGGACGGTTAAAATGGGTATTTATTGCCCTAAAGAGGTGATGTCTTTGTGTTTCTCCAGGAGAGAGAGGGGGAATAAAACACATTTTCCAGAGCTGTAAGGAGACTTGGCTGGAGAACAGTAATGTGGGTGTTGCAGCAACTTACAAAATTTACTTTAAAATTTTAAAATTTTATTTCTATCTTGCATTAAGGCTCTTTCTTAAGATCTTTTCTAATTTGAATCATATTGCAGTTTATGCTATTAATTTTTCTTTCTCTTTCCTCCAAATTCTTTAAAAATCACCATTTTTTCCTCTGGAAAATTGCTGCATGACATTTTAATTTTACTTGTTACCCTTCCATAAATATTTTGTTCAGAGAAATACTTTACTTCAAAGTGCTGAACTTCACAGAGAGGCAGTATATTCGGATTATCTATACCACAATTTTACTTAAACTTCAAAACTTTGGTTTAAAAGTATCATGACTGACAATACTTTTGATTATGTCTTTTTGTACAGTCTACATTTGTTGTTTTATGGGGAGGTGTATTACTTCCGTATAGTGTATTTCAGCTAGGTATATGGCTATGACTTTCTTAGTAGGATGTTCTTTGAAAGCAAAACCAACTCATGCCTTGCCTGCAAATCCACCTGGTAAGATGTGGATTTTCCTGTTAGCTGGGGAAAATGCAAATGGAATGGAGTGAGTTTCCAATTAGTGTCATATCAAATTGATTCCCAAGCACCTTCTAACACTGTATTAACTGTTTGTTCTTTGTAGTAGGAATTCTGTAACTTTTTTTCTTTAATTCCCCCTGATTTAGTGACTTCAAAATACTCAGCTTGGGTAACTAGGTAAGAAAAGGACCACCAACATCTCTATACTTAATGGTGAAGTGGCAAGTGAAAAACCCATCATCACAGATGACATGTGCCAGGACAGAAGAAGCACAGAATCTCAGAAAGGGCAAGGGAAGAGCATCTCAGATCAGCTGCTCTTTGCACCTGCGAATACGTGACGTATGTAATTCAGACTTGCCTCAGCCTCGATGTACGGAAACGATAACTACTTGTGGTGGCGCGTCGTGTCCGTCCCGCGGGCGCTGGGGCTCGGTGGGGCGGGCCGCGGTGCACGGCGGCGGCGGGACGCGCGGTGGCGCCTGCGGAGCGCTCAGCGCGGGGCACTGCGGCGGGATCCGGTGCGCCGGCAGCGCTGCGGAAACCCGCAACCGGGGGTGGGGGCAGAGAAACGAAAAGCAGCCCCGACCGCCGAGCTGTCAAGAGGAAAACAAGGGTCGCGTTTTAGGGTAGCTCCCGGAGTTCTCGCACATCCCCGTTTATCACCCGATGGCGAGCTCCCGTCCTGGCGGGCATGCCAGGTGCCTCTCGGCACGGTGCCTCCGTCCGCCCGGCAGGACGCACAGTCCGCACAGGCGGCGCCGCGCTGCCCATCCCGCGGGGTGCTTGTACGCCTATATGAGAGAGAGTGTGTGTGTGTTTCTGTGTGTGTACATGTACGTGCGAGGCTGAAAGCTCAAGTGCAGGCTGCCTATTGGTATCTGCTCTTCGGCACCCTCCCTTTCCCCCGCTCCCCCCTCCTCCCTCTCTTGTCTTTTTTTTCATTTTTATTTCAGGCTCATTTTGTGGAGTTTCTGCCCCTCTCTGCGTCAGCCCCACGTCACTTCGCCGGCAGCTCCCCGTCTTGGGCTGGAGCAGGAGCCGGAGCTGCTTTATTATCAGCTGGAGGGAGGGAGGAGGAGACGGTGCATAAAGGGGCGAGCGCGGAGCTCTGAGCCCCGCCGCCGCCGCTCGCTGCGCCTCCCTCGCCGCCCGCTCGCCGTCCCTCCGGCGGGCAGCGGCCGCCCGAGCCCCCGCAGAAAGGAGCGCAGCCTCCGCCACCTGCCCCCGCCGCCCCGCGCGTTTTGCAGCATCATCGGCAGCAGCCGCGGGGGCAGGCGCTGCCGCTGTCCGCCCGCGGGGCTAGGGGCAGGTGCCGCGCCGCCGGAGGCCCCGCTCGCCCCTGTCGCGGCGGCGCCCGGCTCGGGCACCCCCGCCCCGCGCAGCGCCCGGGGCGCTCCGAGCCGCGGGGCGCCGGTGGCTGCGGCTGCGGCGCGCCCATGTGAGCCCCGGCCCGGGTGCCCGCCCGCGGCGCGGAAGGCTGCGCACCCTCCGGCCGTGCGCCCCGGCTGCGGCGGCGGCGGCGGGAGCAGGCGGAGGCCGTCGGGGCAGTGCTGGGGTGAGCATGGTGTCCTGGCGGCGGAGGCCGGGGCCCGGCCTGGCGCGGCTGTGGGGCTTGTGCTGCCTGGTGCTGGGCTGCTGGCCGAGCGCGCTGGGCTGCCCCGCGTCCTGCGGGTGCAGCTCCTGGCGGATCTGGTGCACGGGATCGTCGCCGGGCATCGCCTCTTTCCCCGTGCCGCAGAGGAGCGCCGAGGGCGACAATGTTACCGAGATGTGAGTGCGGCCCGGGGCCGGGCGCGGGGGCGACGGGCCGGAGCAGGCGGGGGAAGCTGCGGGCGGGGGCGGCGGGGACTGACCCACGCCAGAGGCTTTTGCTCCGCGGGCAGATGCGGTGCTGGAAGCCTGAAAGCCCCGTGTGATTTCATTTGGACGCGGCTTGCCAGAGCTGCCGCTGCCAGCCCGTTTTTAGGTGATGAATCCCAATCGCTGGCGATGCAGGGCGCGGGGAGCGGGGCGGGGGTCGGCGCCGGCTGCGGCGGGACCGCGGGGCGGCCGGAGAGCGGGACGGGGCCGGGGCTTCGCCTCCGACCGCTGCCCCAGCTGCTGCCGCGGGTTGCGCACCGCTCAGCCCGCACCTCTGCGGCGGCAGCAGGTACGAAACGGAGGGTTTTTTCTATTTCTTTCTTTCTTTTTTTTTTTTCCTTTCTTTTTTTTCTTTTTTAACTTTCGTTCACTCAGCTTATCGCTGCGAACCGAGAGTATTGGTGGGTGGCTTGCCCTTCGCCCCAGATTTCTCCTGTTTTATATTTTTAAAAATGAAAAAAAGAAAAAAAAAGAAAAAAAAAAAGTGAAGGAAGAGATGCGCCAGAAAGTGACAGCAAACTGTCTTTCATAGCCTAACCATAGGAATGCAAACCTGCTCTGACCTTCTCAGTGGAGGTGGCTGGAAGAAAAAAATACAAAACCTGCAGAGGAATGAACATAGTGCTACTTGTCAGCAATTGGGAGGGAATTAGAGAGCACTAATTAAGCATGAGGAAAAAGTTTTTTTTCCTCTCCTTCCCGTGTGGTGCTTCCATCCTCGTTTGCCTCGAAGACAGTATCTGATGAGGGAGTTCTGCAGCTTTTTGTGTTAAATCCGGCATAGTTTCACAGTTCAGAGCACCATGACATTCATGTCCATTGCCTAAGAAAACCTCTTGCAGTGCAAAAAATTGTGGATACTGGATGTGTAGATTATAGATCTCAGGAAAAACCTTCTCAAGCTGTTTTGTTTGTATTTCCCTACCCCTGTTTTTGAATTGTTTTCTGTGATATTTAATGTAAAAGATACCAGCATATTTGCCCCAACTCTATACAGATTTCTCACTATTTGTATTCTCCATCCTTCTTCTGTTTTTCAGTGTCTTTTAAAAGAAATAAAAAAGTACTGTGAAATATGGTGTGAGTTTAGATTAAATTCTAGCCTTTGGGCTACATTCCTGCAGTTCGTTTAAGTCAATTTGCTGCATTTCCCTGCATTTGCTCAGGGAAAAGCTGGAGGCATTAATTTCTACTACTCACGTATGGCCTACCTTTGGGAGATTTTTTAGGACCTGTGACAAAGAAATGGTCTTTCTGAGTTATAACTGTTATTGATTCAGATGCTTACGTAGATTGCTTAAATAGAAAAAAAATACTTCGAGCTATGCATCTGTGATCATTTTTATAGGCTTTGGTAGCCTTTTTATCCAGTGCATTCTGTTTAGAAGTAACAGAGCAATCTTCGTCTCAAATTTAATCTCTGGTTTGAAAGGCCAGAACAGAAAACACATACTGTAAATATGTTTTCTTCCATGATGAGCTTAAAACATGTCTAGTCATTTTACATTGATACTTTTGGCTTTAATTTTTCTGGTTTTTTTTTTTTTTTTAAGCATCATTTTATTTACAGTTCTTTTTGGTTTTTACTGTATCATTCTGTGACATTGCACATTGTTTTGTTTGGTGATCTAAAAATAATTTTGAGTCATGGATTTCTCAGGAGATGCTGTTGCACGTATTTAAGATGGTATTTTCATGTGTGTTTTAACATAAAATTCAGGGACCCTTTAATTAGCTTATAGACAAATTAAAAATTGAACTTCAGTAGCTGTCATATTATTTCATTGTGTGAGCTCACTAAACACTAAATACATACAGAAGCAGTTCTAATACAGTAGGTACAGATTGTCAAACTGTTTAAAACACCATAGATCTTGCTTAATTCTAGCTAAAACAGGTTTAAGAGACTGGAGTGTTGCATTTCACTTAGCTTCAGTGTAGCTTCAGGCCTGGTTCTTCTTTTATGTGCTCTGCAGATACATTCCGTTGGTCTCTAGTGGAATTACTCCTGGTGTAAATAACATGTAAAAACTATAAGACAATTAATTTGAAGAACTTATTTGCTTGCATTTAATGAGTATCTATTGAAATCATTCCTGCACTTGTTGGTTATGTCCTGGTCTTGACAGGAGTGCATCCTGCAGTGCTAGGCAAAGCACCCACAGGCACCCATGCCACGGGTCCTGAGCACAGTTCGTTAGCCCAGCCGCAGGCACTGGGAGCGCTGTGATAGCTGCATGGTCAGGCTGTGCATGTGAAACCCATGGTGGTGCAGAGGATTGGCTGTGGGCCAGGTGGATGGCACTGAGCAGGCAGGATGTGAGTGGGCAGCCAGGGTTTTCCACTTGGCTTTAAGAAATGGAAAAAGATGGAATGGTGCAGCAGGAATAAAGAGATGAGGTACCATGTATCTGGCAGCCTCCACCACTTAACACTCAGGTGCTTCACTGTTTTGGTCCACAAGTGGATTGTACTTTAGAGTTTATAAGCAGTCTCATCCCAGTCCAGCTATTTCTTGATTCCTGCTCAGATCCAGCATCCAAATCTATGGAGAGGTACCTCTGCATCAGCCCTTTGAAGGCCAGCTGCTGAAACTTGGTGTGGGAGGGCATAAGAGTATTTATGCCTGGTGCTTTCTTAGTCATCTCTCTCACTCTTTCCCTTCCTGGCTGTTTTTGCATAGTGTTATACTACAGTAAATGAGACAGATTTGAGATATGCCTGCCTGGTTAAGATGATGGTGTGGACTGGTCTTTATCTGGAAAACAAGTATTGGTGCTTATCATAACACACTGTACTTGTAATAATTATTTGGTCACTTTAATATTATTAGAGACAAATTGAACTCCAGAGTGAGGTTCTGCATTAGGATAAATGGTATCAGTCATTGATACATTAAAAACCAAGGACCAAGAGTGACAAAAGCAAAATCACTTTATCAGTTTTGTAAAATCCATGCATTGTAGACACAATGGCAAATAAGTAGGCCTTGTCGAGATCACTCATGCAAAAATATTAATAGGATAGTAAGTGAGAAATTTTTGGAGTGGTCAGGACTTCTTGTAAAAGGACTAGTATAATATTTTCTCATTAAGGAAAATGTATTGCTTTATATCTCAGTGTACATGACTCTTCAAATGGGTTTGATTTAAAAGCGACATCTTGCAGTACAAGTATATTCCTGGCCTAGCTTCACAGTTCTGCTATCAAGTCATTAATAGGTTTACTTATGATTATTCAGGTGAATGAGGTTTGAAATTAATTGGTGTTTTTCAGGAAGAACTGCTTGCCAACAAAATAGTAGGTGACTTTTAAGCTCTTGCCTATTAAAAGAGAGGTGATTGTGTATTGCGTACATTTCAAAACCACAAAATAAATTTCTAATGCAGTTATATAAAGCACTCTAGAATTGTTAATAAGTAAGACAGGATAAGTAATTTATAGAGTAAATTATTTAACAAGTCATGTGAGCTTGTGCTAAAAAAAAGAGCATGTTTAAATTCATTGAAGCTCAGAGCTGTTGGTATTTTGAGTCTTTTTTATTCTCAATTTTGAGACTGTTGTAGATTTAATGTCATACAAAACTGTCTGCAAGGCTCCTCAGCCTCTAGCCCCTTCCTCCACAAAGCAACTTCTGGCTGTGCATCATTGCATGACTTGGCTGGATTGAGAAGTTATTTCTGGTGACTTGGAATTGTATAATAAAACATGAGACACCAGCCTACAAATTATTAAAGGCATTTAGGACAGTGGTGACGTGATAGCATCATTTAGGAATTTGTCCTTTTTTAAAAAAAAAAATCTTCCTTTAAAAATCTGGGTAATTGGTTAAGGTGAATTAAAAGTAAGCACTGTGAAAATCAGTTTTGTAATTTTTCGGCTCTAAAAATACTCTGGGATCACAAAGCATTGAATTTTGTTCCTTTTTTTTGCTCCCAGGGAACCTTTTGTATGTCTTGTTCTAGACATTGCCCTTCTGGTTTCTGAGGACTGATGGGGCTCCTGAGGGTTTCCACTGAAGCTGTCTCAATCAGGCAGAGACAAAACAGCTCATGAGGCTGGAAGAGAGCGTCATCCTTCAGAAGGCAGTCAGTGTTGGGCAGGGTGGCAGGAACACTGTCTCTCCCTCAATATCTTTGGTCACTCAAGAGTTTGGAAAAAGGCTTGGGATGTATATACTGAAATAAAAGATTTGGTCTTGAACATGTTCTTTTCAAGAAACTTCCATTTTTTTCCATACTAATGACAAAATATGGCTTGGCAGTGCAGCCTGTGATATCTTTAGGATGGCATTTTCCAGATTTCTCAGGTTCTATTTTTTCTCCATTATTTTTATGCTGACAAGTGTAACAGAGAAAGTAGCTTAGCAATATTCTGGATCTCTAATCACTGTAGAGCAAAAAAATTTTACGTAACTGAACATGGACCTGATTTCTCCATTTTGGTTTTCATTTTTAAATAAAGAGGGATCCCTTATCTCCCCTTTTTTTTGGGGATTGCAATTCTTTCTCCCATGTTTGTCATCTCTCTCTACACAAATGTCTAAGAGTATGGCCTTTAAGGTGGTCATCCAGATATCCTTGCCTGAGCAGGAGAAATGTAGCAGATAATGGAGCAAAGAATTCTAAAACTGCTTCAGTATGTTGTTGATGTCAGATGTATATTTAGTTTGTTACCTCTGAAAAACTGCTCTTTAAAAACTGCCCTTTAAAAAGCAAAGCAGATTGTATAAATTGACTAATTTGCATGCATTTTGAATGGAGACATAAATCCATAGAGGTCTGAAATCTTCTACTGCTTGGGTTGTGAATATGCTTTTTTACATGATGCTGTTATGTTTGTGAAGATCTCTTCATCCAGATGTACATCATTGCTGTTAAATTATATATGATCATATATAATTGGGATGCATCTTAATTCCTGGTTGATTGTGGATCTATATTTTCAGAAACTGCAAAAGGCAAAACAAACTACTGCCTGCCTGAAATGCACATATAGAGTTTCTGTGTTTTTACATAGCTACTAATAGCTATTAATCGTACTATTACAGTATCTCAGGATCACTGAATAGGTCAGGTTGAAAGGGAGCACTGGTGGGATCATCTGGTCCAACCTCCCTGCTCAAGAAGGGCCTACAGGAGCACGTGGCACAGTGCTGTATCCAGATGGTTCTTGAATAGCTCCAGTGAGGGAGGCTCCACAACCTCTCCTGGCAATCTGTTCCAATGCCTGGTTACCTGCACAGTAAAGAAGTTCTTCCTCATGTTTGGATGAAACTTGCTGTGCATCAGTTTCTGCTCACTACCTTTGTCCTATTGCTCAGCATCACCAAGGAGAGCCTGGTTCTGTCCTGTTGACATTGTTCTTTCAGATACTTCCATCCATTGACAAGATCACCTCTGAGTGATCTCTTCTCAAGGCAGAACAGGCCCAACTTCTTCCACCTTTCCATGTATAGGAGGTGCTCCAGGCCCTTAATCATCTTCACAGCCCTCTGCTGCTCTCTCCCAGGAGCTCCATGTCACTCTTGTCCTGAGGAGCCCAGAACTGGACACAGCACTCCAGTTGTGCCTCACCAGGGCTGAGTAGAGGGGCAGGATCACCTCCCTGACCTGCTGGCACTGCTCTTCCCAATGCACCCCAGGGCACCATTGCCCTTCCTGGCCACCAGGACACACTGCTGGACTGCTGGCTCATGGACAGCTCGCTGTCCACCAGGAACCCCAGGCCCTTCTCCTCAGAGCTGCTTCCCAGCAGATCAGCTCCCAGCCTGTGCTGGTGCCTGGGGTTATTCCTCCCAAGGTGCAGGACCCTGCTTTTTCTTTGGTTGAATTTCAGACAGTTCTTCTCTGCACCATCCTGTCAAGGCTGCACTCTGGGGTATTGGCCACGGCTCCCAGCTTTGTGCTCTCAGTGACCTGCTGAGGAGGACTCTGTCTCTTTCTCCAAATCACTGCTGAACAAATTAAACAATGCTGGGCCCAGTGTCCCCCCAGTGGGGGACACCACGTGTGAGGAGCCTCCAATGAGACCTTGTGCCACTGATTGCAGCTGTTTGGGATCTGCCATTCAGCCAGTTCTCAATCCAGCTCACTGTCCACTCATTTAGTTCATGCTTCCTAGACTTGCCTATGAGGATATCATGTAAGACAGGATCTAAAGCCCTGTTGGAGTTGAGGTAGACAATATCCCTCATCCATCCAGGTAGTTGTACCATTATGGAAGGCAATCAGGTTGGTCAAGCATGATTCCCCTTTCCTGAATCCATGGTGACTAATTCTGATCACCTTCTTGGCATCCATATGGATAAAGATGGCCTCCAGAATGAGGCGCTTTCCAAGGATCAAGGTGTAGTTGGCTGGCCAGTTTTTCTCTGGGTCCTCCTTCTTGCCCATTTTGAAGACCGGGGTGACATTTATTTTCTTCCAGTCCTCAGACACCTCTCTTGATCACCATGACTGTTCCAAGACAACTGCAAGCAGCCCCGCTAGTGTGTCTGCCAGCTCCTCCTCAGCTCCTTGTGAATGCATCCCCCGAGGACAGCATCTTTTTATTTGTTCCAAGCGTCCTGTTGCTGCTTTCACTTCCTGCCTATCTCCTGCTTGTGCTTTGCTTTTGACAGGAGTTTTTTGCTCATCCATGCAGGTGTCTTGCCCTCTTTGCTCCATTTCTTACTCATCAGGATGTACTAGTCTTGAACCTGGAGGAGGTGAAGCTTGAATATTTATTGATAAGCTCTCTTGGACCCCTGTTCTCAGCTGGGCCTGTTCCCATGGGATTCTTCCAAGAAGATCCTTGAAGAGGCTAAAGTTATGTCTCCTGAAATCCAAGATTTCAATCTCACTTGTGGCCCTGCTTTCTCCATGCAGGGTGCTGAACTCTATAATCATGTCATGATCACATTGCACAATTGTAGTGGACTTACTGGAAAGGAACCACACCATGGAAATTCAGCATTTATTTTTGTTATTACTTTCTTCTAAGAAAATTACCTGCATTGGTAAGAGGCTACAGCTGAAACTTAAATATTTTTAATACCAATTCAGCTATATATGTTTCTGTGTTGTGTTTTCATTGTTAGGATAAATTCTTGGAGCTCAGGTTTCAGGTCAATATTCTTTTTTTCCTAGACAAGGCTGAAGTAATGAGATTTTTTTTTTTCTTCAGAAGTAAGATAAAATGGAAGGAAGAAGGCCAAAGGTGTCCAAGGTATTTTCAGAGGCACTTTGAGAGATTGTAATCTTTGAGTGGTGTAACTTGAACTTTACTTTGCTAAAGCAAACTAGTCCTGATCTTGCAAGGTAGTTAGATGCTTTTTATTTCAGGGGGAAGCTGAGGCTGGGATTCTGGCCTATGTAAAGTCAGTGACAAAAATGAATGGAGTTAGTGTTTCACCAGCATAGTTTAGAGTACGTACGAGAAGGATGAAAAGAACCTTGATTCAGGCATTTTCCTGCCTTTTTAAAGTTTGGAAGAGATGGGGGTTGTTGCTCGATTACTTGATGTGTTTTTGACTTGCAGGTTTTTTTTGCCTTTCGTGTGTTTTTGTTCTGTATGAATATAAAATATGTTGAGGTAAGTGGAAGCTATGGTTGAGTATTTCAGGCAGGAGTCTTTTCCAACATTTTAGATAATTTTGCTTTGGAATGAAGCTCCTCATGCAAAAAAAAAGTTACAGCTCCTGCTATGTATTCATAGAGGATATATGGTTCATTGTATAGTTGTCTGATGTATAAATAAAAGGAAGGCAAATAATTAATCAAACTCAATCTATTGCTGAAACAGACAACAGTGAAATGGTAACACTTCTGAGCTTCTTATGAAAGGATCTGCCCACAGAGCTGTAGTTGAGGCTGGGAAAGTTACCTATTTTTCCTGTTGGTTTGACAGGTAAACCAAAAGAAATCTTCCCATTTTAGATGTAAATGAAATTAGTTTTACCGTTCTAATTTCCTAACCATGCCTGTAAAACTAAGTAAGGCTGTGTTCAGCAGGTATCTTGTGGAGCTTGGCTACCCCACACTGCACAGCAAGATTCATATGAAGAGTGCATAGGGTGTGACTTCCCATTCTTTTGCAACGACCGTCTGGTTTTCGGAATGTCAGACGGCATGGCAAGCATATGCAGATAAATCATGTGCACATCCTGGGCATGTCAGACTTACTGGGCATGGACTGGAAGACCTTCCCACAGCATGTGCTCTGGGTGTCATGTGCTGGACCTACTAATCATGTCTGGGACTGTCTCAGGCCTCAGCATTTAAAATCTGGCAACTCCCTACTAGCTCTGTAGCTAAGGCACTTAACTCAACTGGCTACTGTCCACAATGGAAGTAGGCTACTCTCCACACTCTTCCAGGAAGTGATTCAGGAGGCTAAATTAGATTTGCACTGCAAATTACCCCATGCAGTTATCCCCTTCCATCCCCACTGACTATTAAGAAAACACTGAGGACTTAGCTCACTGGGGTGGGGGACAAAGCAAGATCTTCCTTTTAGCAAGCAGGGTCATAAGTGTGGGGCAAATTGATTTTGTGGTCCTAGGTGTACCATTTCAGCATGCATGTGAAGAACTGCACTGTTAGAAGCAGAGCATAGGTCTGAACCAAGGTCTTGCATGTGAGCATCTTAACTGCTGCTCCTGTATGGCGTACAGATGTGGGAATGCCTTGGTTCTTCCTGTCTGAATTGCCTTCTTTGGCATAGAGAATTCAAATGTGCTTTTGGGTCAGAGAGCTGGACTGTCTGTTTAGCTAAGAAGTTGTGATGTATTTGTGTAGTGAGACAGCTGAGTCCTGCTCCTGCTTCACTGAGTGTTAAATTACAGCCAAAATGAGAGCAGCACAAACAGGTAAGATGGAGATTGCCCTCTTTCAGATGGCTTGTAAATACGGTATCTTCTGAGAGGCTGGAATCATGTTTCCTTAGGGAATCAAAGAAATTGAATCTGGTGCCCCAGATGCCGCTGGAGCATTATTTACAGCATTTCCTCCAAATTTGTGGTCTTCAACTTCACAGAAACATGTATTTTTTTTTTTTCCTCACTCACTAGGTGGGTGAATGGTCTACTGCCGATTCATCACTTATTCTCCTCTCCAGTCTTGCCTCTTCTAATTTTTAGAAACAGATTTTGGAACACATTATGCATACAGTGATCTTCACCTGGTAAACGTATATACTTTACCCTCCAGCTGGGAGCAGTTTTATTGACTCTGTGGGTCTGACTATGTCATGTGCATAAGCATATGTTTTAAGAGTTTTAAGTTTAGGATGGTAGTTAGTCATCATCTTTCTAAGACTCTATTGTGCACATATAACAGAGTCTCAGAATATGCTGAGTTGGAAGGGATCCTCAAGGATCACCGAGTCCATCTCCTGGCCCTGAGAGAGCACCATCCCCAAGAGTCACACCGTGTGCTGAGAGCATTGTCCAAATGCTTCTTGAACTCTGTCAGAATGGTGCTGTGACCATTTCACTGGGGAGCTGTTCCAGTGCCCAACTACCCTCTGGGTGAAAAATCCTTTCCTAATATCCAACCTAACTCTCCCCTGACACAGCTTCAGGCCGTTCCCTCAGGCCCTGTCACTGGTCACCACAGAGGAGAGATCAGTGTCTGCCCCTCCTCTTCCCCTCATGAGGAAGTTTTACCTGCAGTGAGGTCTGTCCTTAGTTTCCAGGCTGAATACACCAAGTGGCCTCAGCTGCTACTCATATGGCTTGCCTTTAAGACCCTTCACCATCTTTGTTGCTGTCCTCTGGATGGTCTCTAATAGTTTAATATCTTTCTTATCATGGGCCCAAAACTGCAGACAATATTGAAGGTGTGCAGGCCAGTGCAGAGTAAAGCAGAGCAATCCCCTCCCTTGACTGTCTGGTGATGGTTTTGCCATTATTACAGATATAACAAAATTACAAACATTTTGAATTGACACAAATCCATGCAGCATCAAGCCACCTAAGTAGAAAATACTGATGCTGGATACTACTTCTGCTATAGACATCTGCAAGGATCTATCTGTTTGTGTGCTATGACTATCTTGTTGCCTGGGGCTTATGTCATTTAGGGGATATGAAGGTAGCACAGGTGCAGAAATAGACACTGCTTGCCTTAGAGGTTGGTGTGGGTGGAAGAAAGACTCCCAGCATTTCTCCCAACTCTTTGTAGCATTCCTGTCTGCATTGACACAGGGCAGTTGTGCCTTCTGTTGCATGGTTTGGTTACATGCAGAGTTTTTGCCTGCTTTAGAGTTCTTCTGCATGTTCATTAAAGAGTTCTAATGAACACTTTAACTTGTAGCAGTGTTGCCCTTCACACTGAGTCTCTAAACTTAAAGTTTAAAGTTTAAAGTTTTAGGAGGCGAGCATCCCAGCAGTTGGAATAATCATCAAAACACCAATCTATCAATTATTTGCAGGTGAACACTTCACTATCACCACCTATGTCTTGGGCCAGGGGCACTGCTGCAGAGGATGTGTAGGGTGGAGGAATGCTGAAAGGTGTGTCTGGTACTGGGGTGCAGTCGTGGGAATCGTAAGCGGAAACAGGCTGGAGGATGACAGAAGTACTACTCCACTCATAAGCAGTGGCAGGGACAAAAGCTGTAAAAGTAAATGAAGAATGCTGTGCAAGTAGTGGTGGTGAGGAGAAGGCAGCTTTTCAGAGGTAGTAAAGAAGGTTGGAGACTAACTAAAGATGTCTTCTTGTGAAAGAGGTACATGCAGGGTAAGTGTTTCATTTGAAGGCACAATGGTAGAGAAGCTGATCTAAGGTTTGAAACTATAATGTGTAATACGTACTAAGTCATACATAATATGTAATATATAACTAAAATAAATGCTTACAAAATAGCGTATTTTCCTTACTTCAAAAGTATAGCAACAAATACAGCCATGAGCAGACTATGAGTACAAGCTGATCGCAGTCTAGAAGTAGCATTGCATATGTCACATAGCAGAACAAACAGAAATACAAAGAGAAAACTCAAAGACACAGGATGGTTGTCTGGGGGTACCATTGTGACAGAGAATTTGCTCAAAATCAAACTGGCCTGGTACAGGAATGTGGAAAGGAAACAGTAGCGGCAATGTGGCAGTCAGCACAAATATTAGAAATATTCTGGATTCTGACAATTGTGCAGAAAGTGTAATAAACACATCATTATGCTAATATATGCAGTGCAAATAAGAAACTACTTCTATTAAATGAAGTACAGGATTCAAGTGGAATAATGCTAATAGAAGAAGCTATGAATTCAAAATCTTGGCCAGCTACAATGAAAAGTGGACTATACTATAATGTAAATAAATGTGATAAAGTGAAATAAGAAACTGTGAAGAGCACATAAATGTGAAGTGGTGAAGAATGCATCTGAAAGGTGCATCTGAAGAATGCATCAACAAATGATGTTGAAACGTTCTCGGAAAAACGCAAAGGCTAAATTTAAGTGGTAGGATTGGTGTCATCATACAGAAAGTGGCAACCCATTCTGATGCTAGACAGGGTGATGTAAACGTGAAAAGGACAACCCATAACCCTTTTGGAATGCTTCAGTGACATAATGTGAAGTTCTATTCATGTATGTTTTTCATTTAAAGACAAGAATGTCTTGGAGAAGACACAGATCTGTGATTAGGGCTGCAGAAGATGTTTCACAGATCTTGGAAGGGAGTCTAGGAAACCAGTTGTGAACCATGGCAGCAGATGGCATCATTTGCAGAAAGGAAAAACATCTGCCTGTTGGGTTCTCCATGTAATAATTGCACAGAAAAGGGGTAGAGGTTATGACCACATGAAGGCTCTCAGGACTTAAATGAAAACAGAAGAAAGAAACTTTTTGTTGGCTAATGGAAAGGCGACTATGTTTTGAGATGTCAGGAGTCAAATTGTTCAGTAAATGTAACGAATTAACAGGATATAGATGGATTTTCCTGGGTAGAGGGCTTTAAATTTTGCATCTTCACTCCACTCTTTGGAAGTACTGCCTTTTGATCTGTATCCGGCATAAAATGCACTGCATGCAGTTAATGAGATATTAAATGGGGTAGCAAGTGCAGATATATGTCTTGGTGATCCAATGATCCAGAGCAGATTGATTAGAATATTTGATATTCTAATAGCCAGTAATTTTAAACTGAATAAAACCAAATATTATTGTCAAACAGTGGGAATTGTATATGTGGGACAAGACTGACTTCAGAGGAGATTTCAGAAGGAATGTCTTATGTTGACTGAAAGAGTCAAAGAGTACTGAATATGTCAGAACCCAGAGACAGGAAAAGACTGTTGTGGGGGATACTGATATATGTCAGAAGGGCTATCTAATTCCAAAGGATGTGCAGCTACCTAAGACATCTTTTCCAGAAAGTCACTGTCTGAGTACGGGCACCTGAAAGGAAGAGAATTCCAAGGTTTTGACAGCAACCAAGCAGCTTTAATGTTTTTATTCACTGAGGGATTTAGAAAGGTGCATATAAGGGATTGCTGTTTGAAATCTTACTGTGCTCTTGTGCAATGGATGTTTTTCCATTCTCATTTGCATCAAGGCCAGTGACAGCCATAGAGATCATGTATGCAAGTGCTGAAAAGAGAGTATTTGCATTACTACTGTTATTTTTGAAGACTAGGTGGTTCTACAGGAGAAAGAACTGTCACTTATTTATTCATTCCTTTGAGATGTTCTTTCATCCTTGCAAGGAAATAATAACATCATCAACAACAATAATAAAGCTTAGTCTTATGGCTGCTTTCTGTTGAGAAATAATGGAAAGCCGCCTTCACTACTCTCCTTTTGTATGTTAATTTACTGTGTGATTTTTAGCATATATTTTATAAAGGGTTTGTGTGGCAGTTTAAGCCTCATCCTAGCAATCTGCATAGATTATTTCATACGCAGGGGATAAAAATGTGTTTTGAAGCTAAGTATAAGTCAAAGATTAAGATATGTCTTTTAGAATAATAGGTCATTGTTTGGCCTTCTGACATTAAAAAGGAATATAACATTTCCAAAATATCTTTGCTAAGGAAAAACGTGTCTGTAGCTGTCATGTATTCCTGGAAAAACATCAAAAATTCATGTCTTGATGCAATATCAACTGTACAGACTTGGGGATCTCAAAGGGGAGGACAGGTCTCTAAATGGAGAAAATACTTAAATAAGCTCTACGTGCATTTGGGGGAAAGTAATTCTGAAGATGGAGCTCATCAACAGCACAAATCTTAAATCTGGAAAGCTGCATGAAATGTCTTGAGAGTTTGCTTGATTTAGTAGTCTGCTCTCTGAAGAGAATCCAGGTATGGACTTCCCATTTTCTGGGCAGCTGTATTTATAAGCAGGAGCACAGATCTGCTCCTGGAGTGCCAAAACAAGATTGGTATCTCCACTGAATTCCTGTTTTCTTCTGCTTTAAACTGGTGGGTTGGCACTAATTGTTCAAGATGATGGCTTTGAAGAATCAATTTGCAGTGGCAGCTACGTGCTGCTAATTGGATAATAGTATACTGTTGTGGCACAGAATGTCGGGGCCCTGTTGCCTCCTGGCATTTGACACAGCCACACATCAAGAACAGGGAATTCTTGAAATTAACTGATCTCTGACATTGCCTGTGAGACGTTGAGTTCCAGATTGTCCCGAACAATGCTTTACATGAGTTTGGGATGTGTGTAGTGCAGGATTTGCTGAAAAAATGGGCATGCCTACGTCTCTGAAGAAAGATCCCAGAGCTAATTATATTGTCTCCAGAGCTGCTGTACTGGCACGTGGAGAGTTATTTCCTGAACTCTTCTGTGACTTGTGGTTAAATACTCTAAATGTGAGCAAAAAGCCCTTAGGGAACCTGTGACAGTGGCAATCAGTTTTTCACTCTTTGTGAAACACAGGGTGATTCACAGTTTAAAAACAAACAAACAAAAAAAACCCCAAAAAACCACTGCAGCATTTGTCAGGAGACACTGGGCAGCCAAAGGAGGAGTCAAGCACTGGTAAAATTTCTGTGTTAGGTAGGTCCACCGTGGATGGTTGTGACACACTGCATCTTTCCTGAGTTATGGCACGCTCCTCTAGCAGTAGAGTTTCTGTTTCCTGAAGTCATCCTCACTAAATCTCCTACTTATGTTACCAGATGGAGGAAGCAAAATAGAATAAAATAATTGGGGTAAGCTTGTGTATTGGTAGAATATCTGCTGTATTTGGGTGTCCGTATCACTCTCATTGCTTGTTAGGCATTTCCTTCCTAGAGGAAGCTTGGTCCTATGCAGGAGGATTTCTTGATTGAGCAGAGATTATAACATTGATGCCTACACCTGTCTGAAACTTGACATTCTTGATATGCAACTTGTGTAGCTCTGGGCTTCATTTTCCAACTGTGAGTCCGTGCCACTTTAGCATTATTTTAAACTTGGTTTCAGAGGGGCTACAAATGTAACCCAGTTCAATATGCCAGGTTTCATTAAGTATTGTATCAAGTTTACAAATTTTACATGAACTTAATGCATAATAATGAATCAGTCTGCATTTTTGAAAATACCTCTAAGTTTTAGCTCACCTTTTAAAGAACTTGGTATCACATTTGAGTTTGTAAGAAGATATGGCACCAGGGAAGATTGCAATGTTTAATTCTCAATATTAACATACAGCTCTCACAGTAGTCTAGACTAGGGACATATATGACCTGTCATTAAATAGTAATTATTCTACTGACAGTTCAATGTCTGAAGTGTGCTGCCTTTGTCCCCTAAAGACTTAGTGAAAAAACAACTTGGAATAAAAAGTTTTTCAAGAGTTCAGAGTTCAGTTCATTTCACCAATGAGTGTTTAATAATTTTAAATTCTTTTTTTGTACAACCTAGAGCTAGACATATAATTGATTTATTTTTTGGAGTGTTAAGAAAATATGTTTCCCATAAAGGAAATTTTTTGGCAACAAAAATACTTCTGGAGCTGCACTACAGTTTATTTGCTTGCATCCATGTTGTTAAGACTAGCATGTGCTAGCTTTTTTCCAACATGTCCTTATAGCTCCAGATGGAGTAGTATACCTTAACATACATTAACCAGGAGGAAATAGAGTAAGTGAGTTAAGAAGTCATATTTCTGCTGGATTTTTATACTCAGGTTAAGGGAAAGATTTGAAAGTTGGTGTGGAATCCGGTTTTTAAATTACGAAGAAACATTAAATAACCTAGATGGCTTTAAAGAGATCAGAACCCACTTTCTCTTCATGCTTTTGCAGTTCAGAAGTTGCTTCACTGATGTTAAACATAATCTGTATCCTTTCATTTTTATAATGAGCATAAGTGAAGACTACCCTCTCAAAGGAGATCTTGGAGGAGCTGACTCTTATAGATAAGGATTTAAAACTATTGTTTCCAAAATGTGGCGGTGGTGAAGTGTGAGTGTGTGACATTGTTCAGTAGCTGCTGAAGTGTGGCGAGAGGAATATGTTGTTGTAGGCTGCAACGTGCAACCTAGGTGTGTGATTCTGAATCCCTTCTTTAGAATTATTCAGTAGTTTACAATGGAGAGATTAAATTATGGGTCTGAAGACAATTATTGTTTACTGACTACTCATTGAAGGAGATGCAGAATGCTATAGTATAATCAAGCAAATGGCTTTGTAGGCAGCTAAGGGCTTGATTTTGAGGTGGCAGCCAGTATTTGTGAACTGATATATGTGGTCTGTCTGGTGCTATCCAGCCAGGTTCTGGCAGTGCAACAGTGCTGTGGTGCGCAGTGGGAGCTTCCAAGCTCTTCACGTGACTTCAGCCAGCTGTGAGTCAGTATGTTTTTCTTCTGTGCTACAGTAAAAATGTTCCGTTAAAGAATAGGGTTGATATTCTTAAGGGCAGGCAGGCAAATTACATTTCTCAGTGTCGCCCACTGCAAGTCAAAGCTTTTAGAGTATTAATGTTTGATGATAAGTAACATTAAGGTAAAGTAGTTGTGAAGAAGGTAAAAATAGACTTCAGTTAGGAAGAGGTTTTATTTCAGATCTCCCTCTAAATTAAACAGAAGTGCAACTTCCCCTTATAGGGTACAGCTACATCATTCTACTCTTTTCTTTCTCACTGCTATGACATAGCTGCAAAGGCTTAACTTGAAACAGACTTGTTAAGCAAGTAAGAGGATGTGACCTGCTTATGGTAAATTATGTTTGTCCACTCTTTCTTCAAGGAATTCCAAGTGCATGAACTTTGCTTTACTGTTGTGTTCTGAAAGTGCATTTAGTGTACTGAGAGCATAAAGTGTATTGCAGAGCAGTTACTGAATTAGTTGCTTAGACAAAAATTCTTCTGGGTCCCAACCAGTATGGTTGTGGAAAAGCAATGGTTTCTTTTGGTTCTTTCCGCTCGAACCAGCTCCAAGAAAAGAATGCCCTGCTCTTCCCCACCTAGGGCTTCTTCTAAGGCATGCAATAAGAGAAGGAAAGACGATACCACAAATTCATACTACTGCTTCCCAAATATAATTTTTTTGGACTATTCCCTGATGGACCAGTACAAATCTCTTTATGTAGATTGTGTGCTTATTCTAAGAATTGTGTCTGATGTAAATTGTGAAGCTTCATTGGCTTCAGCAGAGCTGAACTATTTTATACTGAGGCTTAACACAGGATGTAATACACTAACAAGTTTTTGTGCAACACTGTAAGTTTTGTGAAGTTCTGGAGTTTCTTGTAGTGAGTGGTTCTGGTTAAATATTTATGTGATTAAAATTGCAGTCTAACATTTGGACTGGTGATATGTGTGTTTAAGTGATGGATCTGCATTTTGGCAGTGTTTGGCAGGTTTTGTGTTTTGGTTTTTTCGCTTTTATTTTTTGGGGGGGTTTTTTGCTTGTTGCTTTTGTTGTTTTTTGGGGGTTTTTGACGGCTTAATTCTTAGCTAGTGCAACTGGTTATTCTGTTTCTTTTCTTTAAATCTGAGTCTCTTCACACTTTGTGTTTCACTATCCATTTTCCTCAATTCCTGCTCTTATGTGATTTCCCTATCTCTATTTGACGACTGGATTACTGTTGTTTGATAACTGAGGACAGGATGAGGAAGAAAGCTTTGGAACCACTTGCATAACTTTATTTTAGCATTTATGAGGTCCAAGTGGCAGAGAAGATTAATGATATTTAACTCAAAAATGAGTTCTTCAGGACATCTTTAAAGGAAGTATGTTCATTGACTTGCAGGACTCTTAGATGAAGGAATTAGTAGATATTTTTATACTGTTTCATCACTATTACTTGGCAAAATATGTAAACTTACCAACCCACAAGAAAAAACCCCAACCAAACAAAATAGATTCATATATATTGAGATATTAAATTACTCTGTCTTAAAAATTCAGGAAAGGAAACATGAAAAACAAAGGACTCTTATCTTCTAATGGATACACTTTGTTAATCTTATTCTGAAAAGTCTTGCAGAAGAGTCAATGTCATATGATGCTGTAGTAATGTGTTCCATCTAGCATCATGCATTCCTTTTATTGCCCTTTTTTTCCCCAAGGGACAATGGATGCCATTAGGGGAAACTTTTTACTTTTCCTGGTGCGTGGTGAGAGCATAGCCCAAGTCAGCGCGGCAGCTTTGGAGGAGAGCCTAACCCAACTTATGGGATTCTCAGGCTTCTGTTGGGATTTAGAAACAAAATGAATTTCTCTTAACAAGGCAATCCATGCACCAGCTCAGGTGCATGAATTGCCTTTGGAAGAGCAATTTACCTTCTTACTAATTCACCGGAATTCCCTTTAAATAAATTCTAAAAAGTGCTTTGAATGAAGAAAAGTTTTCTTCTAACAAAGAAAGACTCATTCATTTTAGGAGAACCTGCATCTTTGGTTAGTTTGTGATGCATGTGACAGCACATGTAGTCTCTCTTTAAGTTTTTTTGGGACTGGGCTAATATTTTGAAATGTGTAGACTCTTTAGCAAGGCATGCCTTAAGTCAGGCGTACTCTTCTGTCCATAATGTCAGAAAAATTGAAGTTTCCACTGATTTATTCTTCCTGGTTTGTGTGATTTCTACTGTGAAACTTTTTCTTGCTGTAGAAGAAGTAATGATACATTTGCTGTGAGCATTTTAATTTCCAGTCTGTGGGGTGTCACTGGCTATTCATAGATCTCACACGGTCATCATACAAAGGACTGGCTTGCATGCCCACATCCTTTTAGGCAGATATGAAGGATATGTGAGTGGACTCAGTACTTTAGTCTGATACAGCAGTTTCTTGTCTCTTAATTTCTGCTTGTGTGTATAACATGAAGTACAACCTTTCCTTTCTCAATTTTCCCATTGCCACACTTCATAAAAACAACTGAAATTACTTTGTGTCAGGGAAAAAATAAGTGTAAAGAACTCATTAAGTTAACATGAGGGAGAAGACTAGGGAAGTACAATTGCATTTCATAAGTGGGGATAACTCCAGTACTACCTTTAAACTTGCCCCCTTTGTTGTTGTTAAATCCATGAGGTAAGGACATGTGTCTTGGAGAATGGTGACATTGCAGTGCAGCTTTATTTGGCCTTCAGGTTGACTTGCTTTCTTCATTTCCCCTGTGTAACAATGAGCTGCTCCCTTGTCCCACAAAGTACCATTTAAACAATAAGGAAGATTTTAAGGAGCGGTTTTGCTTTGCAGCTGGTCTAATTAGGACTTAGAACTAATTACAGTAGGTCAGCAATCATAACTGACTTCCATACATCAGTGCATGATTTCTGAACAGTCAGAAAGTCAAGGAAGGATTCACTTATATACTTCTTTCTGTTTTGCTTTTTCAACAGTTACATCGCAAACCAGCCAAATTTGGAAAGTATCAATGACAATGAGGTTGGATTTTATGTTGGACTTAAAAATCTGTGAGTATGAGATACATTTTATACAACTATTTGTTCTGTATTTCTTTCATAGAAGCATGTATGCCTAACTTTGTGCATTACTGAGGAAAGTTGTAAATCTTGCAGCTCAGCCTTGTAGAGATTTAATCCAAACTCTTATTTTAATATTTTAATATTTTCATTACACTTTTCATCATATTTTAAATTAAAAATTTTAATAGTTTTATTTATTTTCCTAGGACTGTGGTGGATTCAGGACTAAGATTCGTGTCCCGTCATGCATTTGTGAAAAATGTGAACCTACAATACATGTGAGTATTAGAATGCAGAATAGTGTCTGCATTCTAAGTCATAACCACCCATGTGGTTATGTTAATTTATTTATTGTTAATTTATTTCTATCTCTTACCGCTTACTTAATTTAAAAACATTTTAACAAGACAGACTTAGAATGGTCTTCTATTGTTAATTGCCCTTAAATAAGACATATGTAGTAAGGAAGCAGCAGATCATGAAAACATAATGTTTTTATGGAAAAGACCATATTTCCATCATTATTCCATCTCTAGATGTGTACTGTGTCTTTTGTGATAATGTAGCCCAAAGACAATGCCTCTTGAGGGTATGATGTCCACACTGTGCATCACACTCAGTGACATGGTTTGACTAGCTCCAGTCTGTTTTGATTAGCTGAACATATTTTAGCAGCTGCAGAGCAGGAGATGCATGCGTGGAGCACATTTAATATTTTGATGCTTGTATGTGCCCAGAGAGACTGTGATAGAACTGTGAACTGAAGTCCTAGGCGTGATTCACTTAGGAAGCTCACTCAAGATCAGAACTAATGCACCCAGAGCAGAATGTAGGAATGATGTTTCTTTCACACCCAAATGTGATTTGTAGTTCATGACCTACAGGATGCAGAATTTGTACCTGTACAGCTTTTTGACTGTGTTTTCCTAGATTTGTTATGCTTTAGATTTAGCAAAGGATGAACTGATCAAAGTTCTCTTTCTATAACTTTTGTGCCTGCTGTTTGCGACAGACATAGAGTAGCTCACTTTTCTACTTACATGGGAAACTGTGGATCTAGTCCAGTAAAACATGGAGATCATGTGAGTGACTCAGTTTCTCACAAGTACCTTGTTTTAGCTAGATATTCCAAGTGCCTGCTTTAGTCCATACATCTTCAATAGGTGAACACTAACCTGTATTGACATTTAACCAAATGCTTTGCTTTTATCCTAGTGAGATTGGGAAGTCATAATGCCAAACCTTGGCCTTGTAAGACACTTCCTTGAAAAGGAAAGAACTGTGGAAAAGAACACAGGGTTTTGTTTGATTTGATTGCTTTGCTCATGAGATGGAATCACTTTCTGACCAGTGTTTTGTAAACAACAGCAATTAATTTGTGTAAGGAAGTGGACGTGAATGTCCGTTTCTGTCTAGACAGTAATTGCTATCCTTAATAGGGAACAGTCACCAGAGGAGTGTGAACCAGGCCTTGTGAGCCTGTGAAATTTATATCACTTCATATAATCATTAATAAAGAGCTTTTACTGTAATCAGTTGGTAATATAAAGGAAGTATCTTCCAGAGTAAATTCAAGTGTTTGCCCGTGTAACAGTTGCTCAGTGAATTATGACTGTAAACTATGAAACTCCACAAAGCCAAGTGGATGTGCACTGGCTGTGGAAATATGCAATAAGAACATGCTGTCTGAGGGCATATTTGCAGAGGAAGATTTAGTGACTCTGCTGGAAAAGAAGTGGGATTCTCTCTCTGTGCAATGAGGCAGAACAAAGCAAATTCAAGTCTGGGATGAAAGGAATATTGTGTTACATTTTTACATCTTTTCCCCATTGCATTAGCCGCTCTGAGGGAATCTATTGGAATACTGTATATAGATTAGGACACCGAATCTACTCATCTTGAAAGATGCTACAGAGAAGAGCAGTGGAGCCAGAAGAAGCCTGTAAAGCAAGTAATATAAGGAGGCTCAGAGTCTGGGTATGTTCAGTGCAATAAAGAGAAGATTGAAAAGGAGCATATATCATTGCAATAGGGCAAAGAATAATGGTCTGAAAATCAAAGAGGTTGATTTAGATTAGATATAAGGAAGAAGTTTTTTGCAGTAAAGGTGGTGAAATGCTGACACAGGTTGCCCAGAGACATGCGGGATGCCTCAATCCTGGAAGCATTCAGGGTTACATTGGATGGGGCTCTGAGCAAGCTGGTGTAGTTGAAGATGTTGGAGAATTGGAACTAGATCACAGTTAAAGGTCCCTTAAACTATTCTATGATTCTGTGCTTCTATGCTTGTCTTATCTTTAAAAGAAGAGCAGTTATGATGAGGAAAGGAATCAGTTCTCTCCATGAACATGAGTACAGTGTGAGAAATAATGAATTTAGTTTGGAGAAAGATCAATAGAATTTTGGAAGACCTTTCCAGCTGTCTGAGCAGGTAGACACCACAGAAAGTGTGATAACTGGTATGATCCTCTTGAGAGGCTTTTTTCCCTGTTGCCTTAGGGAAATGAGTTTCATGCAGTCACAAAGAGTGTCTGTCTCCAGTGTTTGCTTTTAACCAAAACTTACACAGGTAAACAAGTTTTCAGAAAACTGACTGTTGAATAGAACAGAGACCCTTTCAAAGTTACCACTTGAGGGAAAAGTATCACTGTACATATATGAGCTGCTAGGCTTTACATAATCCAGTTGGATAAGATGCCTTTAAAGTGTTTCAGCCATAAGAAAAGCTTAATTTGAAAATGCAGTCAAACTGGGAATATGTATCTGCTGGTAAGCAGACTTTGGTAGAACTATAACTCATGAAGCTTCTTGTTAGAAACAAATTAGACTGACTTGACATCTGTTCGGTTGATATAGATGAGTTCTTGATGCAGAATAGTTACATTATGAACCAAGAGATTATCCAGTCTCGTACTGTGTTTTCTTTTGGTGGGGATTTAGTAATGTGGGCAGACACAGGATAAACCCAGATAAGATGGAAAATATTAAGTGGCACCAGCTGCTCTAGATGCACAGGACAAAGCAGTAAGTACAGAGGTATTTTTTACAGAGGCTGATCTGTTATCCCTGCAAAATGCCTTTGTTTGTTTTCTTTGGCAAGTCATTATGCACTAAAATGTTTCTGAAAGCCCCAGTGAATCATGGCTTGTTGTCATCAGCAATAAAAATCCTGTTGACTGCTACCTATGAAGGTAGTATAGCTCCTGTTGTGGTTGGGATAGTGAAGACTATTAAGCATTAAAGGAATTTCATTTTGCAAGGGTCTTTGAGCAGTCTTAGATTTTATTTGGAAACAAATTTTTTACTATCCCATAAAGAAAACAAAAGACATTTTTCTGAAGATTGAGGTAACTTTATAAGCATTATTTTTGCTGTGATACTGTTACAGCTTTCTTTTTTCTTCTATGAAAATCTGTTGATGTAGTTAAGGAGCTATATTATATAAAAGTAGTATTTATTTATGAATCATAAAAAAGTATCAGTTTAAAAGGTACTTATTAACATGCATTTTCTCAAGCCCTTTTTTGTGATTTCCTTATTTTCTTGGGAAAACTTATGTAGTCCAAGTATCTTTCTAAAATTTTCTATCATAAGAAGAATTGAGTAATAACATAAACAACAGGAAAATAAATGTCATAATAGATGCTATTAAACTGTAATTAATAGCCTTGCTCATCTAATTTTTAGTGTTTTCACTGCCTCTTATCCAACAGTCTCATTTAAGTAGTGCTGTAGTTTATAAGCTTATTTGCTGCTAACTGTAATGGACCTGTGTTATACACATGCATGGTATATTGCCAGTGCCTTTAAATGTGAAAACATTTCACAGCAAGTGCCTATTTTAAAAAACTTTTAAAAATAGTCATTGTTATGTGTAGTGTATGTATACAGCTCCAGGTATCAAAATGCGTTTGTATCTCTACTGCCTTACTTTAGGTAAGGCGGCCAAAGGAAACCATTTGAGATCAACCTTGCAGCAGATTTCCCCTTGCTTGCACACAGGGCTGGTTCCAGCCATAGGCAGAGCAGGGTGTTGCCTGTGGAGGGAGACTGAGTGTAGCAAAATGGCCCTTTCTTCACCTCTTTCTCCCGGTTCTCCTTAGGTCTGTTCCCTCCTTTCTTGCCTCCCCTTTTCAGAAGCACTATCGGTGATAGAACTGTGCTCATGGTGCTAGCTCTGTAAATCTTTATGTGGTTTCTCAGTCTGGTTTTGTTCTACTCATATTGCCACTGGTTTGCTTTTAGCTGAATTAGGGCTAGCAAGTTTAAAGTGAGCTTGATATTTTCATGTAAAATACAGTCATACTTTTGACTGAATCTGAGTCCTTAAGTTTAGCTTTGGGGCTAAGCTACTCCGGCTCTCTACTCTTGACATATTTTTTTTCTTATAATAAAAAAAAAAACCTTTAGAACCTCAGATGAATTTTCTTTGGCTACTTGCTGTGGTCTTTTTGTGTGCAGTTGAATTGGGAAATTAATTCATATTCTCTTTCTGTGGAAGTGGAAGTGGGATCATTAACTACTTCAAAATAACCCTGACAATGATTTTTTTCACTTAACATGAATTAAAAAGATGACAGTAGGCATCTCTGTAGTCAATAATAGGGGATCACCTTATGAAAAATATATATATAAAATTAAATTTACTGTCAAAATATTGCTTAATGTGATACATTTGCAGCAGGGATCTGCAGGTAAAGTGCTCTGTATATCTGGTTGTCTTTTGGGAAAGATAGGATTTATTTGATCTGCAGGTAAGAGAGGCATGACGTGTGTGGCAATACCACAGGGGCCTCCATACATGCCACTTGTCAGTGTGGGAACAGGAGTGATCTTCCTGTGTGGTGAGTGAAGAGTTTTCCATGGACAGATGGCGTTTGATGTGGCTCCACGTTGGAGGCAAAAGCCCAAGTCAGTATGAGGATCCTGCTTCTTTTATTCAAACTCCCAACACAAAGCATGTGCATACTAGGAAAAAAATGGATAGTGACAGTTTTTGCTTAAACATAACTTCTGTTCTATATGCAAACTACTCCTTAATGTCAATTTATCTGATCAGGGTCCATGAGTTCAGCTGACTAATGAAATAGTAGCTCTTGTGTTTTGCTCTCACATGTAAGGACCAGTCAGTTTGTAAACTTCGGGCTCTTCTTTGCCAGAAGGAATCAGTGATGAAATATAATCTCTTTGATTCTGCTCTAAACATTTTTAGAATATCCAACTTGTAATTTCTGTGAAAATTATCTTGTACTCAAAGATCACATCTGAAAGTTTGGAAGTAAACACTGTGTTCTTTAATCAGATTTATAAAAAAAAAAGATATTTAAACCCGGACTTTATATGCAATACAACAGTAAGTGTGTGGAGCCCCTATGGCACCTTTATAATACCACATAAAACTCATGGTATTTTGGTTCATAACACTGATCTGTGCTTTACTGCTGGCAGTTAAAGAGTTTACTGCTCTCACTATCTTCAATTCATAAACTGATAAGACTGTACAATACAAGCATTATTTTGCTTTGGGGTGGAGAAAGCAGTTTTGTAAGCTGTGAGGGGAGGAGTATTTCTGGTTCCAATCAACATTTCTTTGCTCTGCGTATTGGGAGAAGACCTTTCACTTAATTACCACTGGAAACCGTAAATGCTTAATTGACATAAAAAAGCCCAATACAGGCATTTTACAGTTTTCCTTTTGATCTTCCGTGTGGGTGCATATTGCACATGCAATTTGAAAAGAACAACTAAAAAGCTCTGATGTGGATGTGTGCTAGCATGTGAGGAGGGCTTATATGAGTACAGAGTTCGGTGCAGCATCAAAGAAAGGGATACACCCATTTCACATGAATAAATTGAGCATATAATTAACACCTGGACTTTACAAAATACTTTTGAAACACAGTTAAATCTGCTGCTTTTTTGAAATTGACAAAGTGCTAAAAGTGAAAATATTGATCCCTGTTGAGTTTGATTTTGTATGTACTTGACATTACATGCTGACAGGACTCTAGCCCTTGAAACCATCAAGACTGAGCACTACCCTTTTACAATTGAAGTCAAAGGACTTTTAGAGCTGGTTCTAGTCTTTTATTGCTTTTTCAAGAGAGACAAACTGTATTTTTAGTGTAAGAAGAAGCAATTCTAATTAATGCAATCTTTCTCTTTTGCCATAGCAATTTATCCAGAAACAAGCTCTCGAGTTTGTCCAAGAAGCCTTTTCGCCATCTGGGTTTGTCTGATCTGTAAGTTGTCATTTCTTAAAATATAAGTTTATTTTTGGCTGGAACGGAAGAATAACACTTCAAAGTTTGTTCTCTTGAAGGTAGAGGAATTAGAAGTGCAGTTCTGGTCCAAAGAAAGCATCAATTCTGAACACTTAAATGCAGAGAAATTTTCATTCCAGGTCTTCAAGAAGGTTAGGTATATATTTTACAGCAAAGTAGAGGTCAAAATAGCCTCTTCCTTCAGCTTTAAGATATTTTATTGTGAGATTACTTCACACAAAACTGCTGGTGTTTATTTAAGTATTTGAACTAGTGAAAATACGGTCTTTTGCACATATTCATATAAGACTGTTTCTCATATTCTTATAGTGGTGTGGCTGGCTATTTAAGAGTATTTTTATTTTCTCAAATTCTTGAGTTGCATTTTATGTGCTTTATGTAATTGTTTAGCAATGAAAGCACTAGTAAACATTTCTTTATTGATTTTTTTCAATACTAACATTTTTATTCTCTGTTACATCTGCCATATTTTCTTATTGATGCATGATCCAAAATTTTGGTATTCCTGTGCATTCTCTGCTAATATGCAGAGAGCCTGCAGGAGGTCTGGGAGATCTGGTGGCTGCAGAGGAGAGGGAGGTTGCTCTCCTGGATCTCAGATCAGAGTCAGAATTTGTCCAAAGTGCCAGTCCAAGTATGAACTGCCTGCCATGCAATCCTAGTACTCTTCATCTGAACTTCAGCATGTGAGAAGAGAAATGAGCAAATCTCAGTGGCACAAAAAGAAGTTATGCCCCTTAGGTATATTTTGTTGATAATTAAGTTGGTATAATTATTTTATTTTTGGCCCTGGGAACACTGCTCACTGGAATATTTTTTAATAACTTGAGTTGAGCTCTCCAATGAAGAGACCAGCTAGTTGCAAAGCTCTCCCATTGCTCCATGTTCTTTGTTGTTCTGTTGCTTCTGCATGAAGAAGCAGGGCAAATGTAGTGGGAGTGAACCAGATATGAGGAAAATGGATAGTGTGAAGGTTAAAGAGAGTACTATTTGAGGTATGGAGACAATGCATGACGATGTACAAGTTGAGGAAAAAAGGGGATACAAAATTGAGGTAGAGTGTTGTGGACTTGGGAGAAGGAGTGCAGGACTAGACAAACTGAAGTTATGCAAACAAATGTTATGATAAAGTAAGAGATAAACAGAGATAAACAGATGGGGGAAGATGAGGGAAAGGAAGTGGAGGGATAAAAGCAGAGCCAGAAAGGAGAACAAGCAGTGGTAAAATCAGTATAGTTTAACAGTTCTGTTAATAAGATCAGAAACAGAAGAGCAGGAAGTGTGTTGGTAGGTGAATCTGAGAGATGAATGTTGCCATAAATAGCTTCTGAAGAACTTCCCCTCAACCTGACAAACAAGCATGTTTGTCCTGTCAGTACCTTTGCATATCAAAATGTAAAGGGATGAGAAGTTTAGAATAAAGTGAATTGAAGTATAGCCACCAGATATTACAGAGAAGGAGATGCCACTTTGGAAGGTTTCTTCTAGAACAAATGAACTGCAGCCATAAGATTAGAGCAACCAAGATAAAGACTCGGAATTTGCTTTCTGTAGCTCAGAATTTTTATTTCACACAAGTGTCTGTAGAGGGGCATTATGCATCCAGCATCCTGCCAATGATGTGCCTAACTCCTTAGATGGGGTTGGCACAAAATAAAACACTAGAAGAAGACTGCTCAGCCATTGGTCAAGAGAAATTTCTCTTTTCAGGATAGGATGAAACAGAAGATAGAAGTAAATGTCACTGTTTTGAAAATGCATGAGATAAGCTTTGATCCAAGGAGTTATCATGTTCGTACTACGTCTTGTGCAAACAATTTTTGTTCATGCTGCGTGTTAAAGTTCATAGGATGACTTCTGTGATTACAGATTGCTCCTTCAGAGACTTTTGAGGATCTCTGCAGTTGTTTCTCCTCAAAGGACTCGAGATGGCTTTTTGGAGAACTGCTCTAATAATACCATTTTTTTCATGATTTGCACACTTCCTGTCTTCAGGAGGCATTGTGATTCTGCAAGAAACTTGAGTTTCTGTACATAAAAATTACCTCTGAAACTTTGTTAAGAATGACTGTTCTCCTGATAATGGAATGCCTTAAACAGACACTTGCTCACTCACTTTATTGGATCTCATGTATGCCAGTAGAAGGACAAATAATACTGGTCGCTCTTTATGTAGATATGTTTCTGTTCATATTTAATATGCATGTAATTGCATTATACTGTTGTGTAGTTTTATTACATTTTAAAACTGCAGTTTGTTAGGTCTGCTAACCTGTGGTTTAAATTCCAGGCAGGGTACTGTACCAATTTGTATTTCAGGATCATTTTTTCATTTAGTATTTCTTCATGACATTGCCTATGGTTTTACTGTGAGGTTTTTCTAGAGTGTTGTAGCAGATGAATTTTAAAGATTAGGTGAAATCCTTTTTTGTGATTAAAGTTGGAAGAGTGTGTGTATAATCTGAGACTGTTTGACTTCATAAAGAATTTACCACTCCACAGCAGTAAACCATTTCTGAGGTAACTGAGTGATGGCTCAGGTGTAGAAGAGATGAATTCTAATCACTTCCTGATTTATTAAATAAAATGGATCTTCTTGAGCGGCCATTCTCCATGGGCTCCTGACTTACACGGATGAATTTGAAATAGTAGCCAAATCCCTTGTGTGGTCTCTCCTTCCTATGATATTCTGGGCCCTCAGTGGGTGCACCCCTTAATTCCCTCCAGGGAAACTGTTGCCAACTTGGCAGCTTATTCTGCACTGACTTTACCAAGGGTGCGTGTGTTATGCCGCTTAATTAAAGGATTCATCCTGTCTTCCTTAATCTAAATAACTAACTTATGTTTTCACCCAGCTGAATGCTTGGAGCCCCCCTGCCCCTCGATTTTTTTTCCTATATGCGTGGCATATAACCTTCTAAAAAAATTGGTGTTTTTTCCTGTAGGATATTGGTGGATAATCCATTCAAATGTTCCTGTGAAATCATGTGGATCAAGAAATTTCAAGAGACCAAGTTTTACACAGAAACTCAGGACTTATATTGCATAGATGATAACAATAAGAAGACAGCCTTGCTGGATATGAAGGTCCCGAACTGCGGTAATATTCTTTTAACATAAAACTACTGCTAAGTTATTGTGAGCCAGGCAAAAACAAACATGTTTTCCTACAAAGTACTTCTCAGGATGTTAACAGTGCTCTAAAGGAAAGGCTGATGGTCTGTCAGTGTTTTTTTGTGCCACATGGAATGGTTCTTGGAACGTCATAGAATTACAGGATCACAGAATATCCTGAGTTGGAAGGGACCCATCAGGATCATGGAGTCCAGCTGCTGGCCCTTCATGGGACACTCCAAGAGTAACACCATGTACCCAAGAGCATTTTCCAAATGCTTTTTAAGTCAGACAGGATTGGTGCTGGGACCAGTTCCATGGGGAGCCTGTTCCAATGCCCAGCCACACTCCTGATATCCCCTAAATTCCCCCGACTCATCTTCATACCATTTCCTTGAGTCCTGTCATTGGTTACAAGTGTGAAGAGATTGGTGCCTGCCCCTCCTCTTCCCCTTAAAGGAAGTTGAAGACACCAGTGAGGTCTTCCATCAGTCTTTCTGATGGGGTCTTTCTAACATGATGTCACATTTTCTGGACTCTAGAAGCAGAGTGGGAAACTGGGGTCCCCAGCAGCAGGCAGGCAGGAAGGAAAGAGGGCAAGAAGATATTAATGGAGGGCTGATTTGGATAGGAAAAGCTATAAGTGAATGTGACCTGTAGGAGAAATTGCACTTTTCCTCCTTCCATTATTGTCCATTGAGCATCATTTTCTCCACTGCCTTTGTGGAGGTTGTGACATCCTCTGGTAGCAGCTGGCCAAAGAACAGCCATGGTGGGGATCACTGCAGGCTCAGCAAGTGCAGCATTTACTGTCAATAATGTATTTCGTGGCCTCATATCACTGTTGATCTTGTGCCCAGCTTCTTTCTGGGGCCAGGCATGGTGGCAGAAATGATGTCAGTATCTCATGCAGTCAAATAACCCCCACGTGTTCCGGGAGTCTTGTGAGCTGTAGAGTTGGTCTTGTGTGCTCCAGGATCTGATTTGCCTGAAATGAGAGATAGAATACCTAGCTGAGATAAATGGACCCAACCTTCTGCTCCAGCTGGATGGACTAGATGGTAGATTAATGTGCTGAGTGTAGAGAGGTCTGAGCTGTTGGACTGAGATCAATTACTGCAAGAAAGAAATTTCCAGCACATTTTGTAACATTCTTAGCTGGTGCATCTAGAAGCTACCAGGCTGCTAGGATTTTCCTTTGAACCCTTCTGGTGTTAAATACACAGAATTAAACCTGCGAGAGATTAGTTCTTTCCCCTGATTTCTTAACCATCTGCAGCCAAAACAGGCTTGTCCCTGGGCCCTGGATGCTCTTTGGGTGCATATATGTGCACAGGTGCATGCATCCTGTGGGCATATCTTGACTTGTCATGACAAGGAAAGGTGGTACTTCCAAATAGAAGAGGAAAAGGAGGAGGAAAAGTGGGCATATACAATATTTAGGTTGGAATTTGCAATGTGTAATTCGCATATGGAAAGCATGTATTGTATTGAAGATCTGAGTGGATGCCAGCAACATGCCTACAAATAATTTATGTTAGTTTACAGGGTCCAAATATCACCAAAATTTACATCACTTTTCCTCTCCCTTTTTTTCTTTTGTTTTAGCAGCTGTTTCCTCTTAATTTATCTTTTCAAAATTAACCAATATAGGACATAGATTTTTAATAAAGATGACAGCACATCCTTTTCCTAGACATAGAGTAGAGAATGCCTGGTGAAGAGCAATGACCCCCATATTTGTGGGCTGTGTTCTGGAAGATATCTGAAAAATTGAGTGCATGGCTCTTCGTTTCAATATCTTCATGGGTATTTTTCTGTATTTTAAAGGACAAGACTTAGTTTCAAAATAAAACCATGGGTGAAACTGGTATATTTCATTTTCAGAACCTTTTGGGAGGCCAATATGTAGAACTGAAACAGAAGAGAAATTAAATTTTTGAAATATTGAATTTTTTTCCTGTGAACCCTGGGATGTTTTTTAGCTCCCTTTGATGTAAAGAGAAATAATTGGACATGAAGGCTTCTGCATTTTTTTAGTGAAACATTTTCTCTGCTTTTCTAATGTTCTCTGCTAATGAAATGATTCCACCTCATCTTCTTGGTGATTTTTTTTTTTTTTAGTTTGTAAACTAAGCAAAAGTGTCGTCTTCTTTGTGTTACTAAGGTGTTACTTCATAGTCTTATAGTAGGAGGCCTATGTGATCACAGTATGTGATAAATGTTTTGATAATAGGTTGTCTTTCTGCTGTGTGCTGTAAATAAATCGTTTGCTGGGAAGTAGGTTGAGCCCACTGTGGTTTATTGATCATAGGACTTTGGTTTGTAGGTAATTGATGAGAAAATTAGGAAATTTCTGTGGTCCTTTGCTAACTGTTTGTACGGTGGGAGTGTTCAATAATGTGCTCATTAAAGATTGCCATTTAGATGTCATCAGCTTCGTGATTTAATTTCTTGAGGTTTAAAGTCAAGTATGCTCACTCTCCAGAAGATCCTCTCCAACTGCAATATTAAAAGTGTCAATCAATAATTATTTTTCCAGCTGCATTTGAAATGTATGTAGATATGATGAAAATAGTCAAATTCTTCTAGGTTTTAGGATCATGTGTAATTAGTGTGTCAAAGATTTTCAAGTTGCATCTACCACAGTAGCAGAGCCTTTTGTGTATAGAGATGGTCATGTTCAGTTTTGCCATTTCCAGAGCATTTGCCAGTTATCTGTACAGGGTGGACAGCACCACCACCTGGGACATCTCCTTTTGTTTCCATCTGGTAAATAGCTCTAGTAAATCAATGAAGAGAACTAAATGAGTAAACACTTTATTCTTATTAATGCTTCTAAGCTCTCTTGGTTATTACCACCAGTGTCTTAAGTCCTTGGAAGTGGGGCATGTTCTGTGCCTTGGGTGAGGTTACTTAAAAGACTGTCAGTCTACAGATCACCTGGAGCTTGCTGCATGCCAGGGAGGCAGGAGCACATCCTTGGGACTGATTGTTGATATGTTGCTTGCCCCTCTGGCAGACACTTACTGAGCCATTACCATTGATTTCAGTGATACAGAAAGAAGTCTTTTTATCTTCTGGTGTTTTGGGAAAAGGCGTGGCTTCTACAGCTGTCTCTGCAGTCCTGTACAGAATTTGTATTGCCTTGCATCTCAGTCTGTTTAATGGCATTTTGACTTATCTGGCCAATTTAGTTTTGTATATGGAGACGTCATGCTGAACTTGTCTTTCGGTTTTGCTTACTGTGCCAGCCTTGGATGCTTTTCTTATCATACATTGTTTCTTTAGGTGCCTTCTTTCTTATCACTGGTCAGGTATGCTAGCTACAATCTACTGAACAATGTTGCAGATTAGTTCCCTGTGTTAATATGCTTTACATATCACTAAGGTATATTCAGAATGTCTGGCTATTTACATCTGCAGCCTGTCAGCAGAACTGTTGTCTTATCTAAGACCTATGTAATTTATTGAATGTTCACATTCTTTGCCTGTCTTTTCTCCTGCACACAAACTACCATGGTGTTGCTCTTAGTGCTTACCAAAATACTTGTGTATGTATGACTGAAAAAATTTTAGAAGTTTTTGTAATGCAGAATTTCAAGCTAAAATAACTGCTTACTCATTTCTTACTTGTTGGGGAAACCCATGATTTTAACAGGCAATTGCTCAGATGACTGAAAATGGACTGGAACTGGGTCTAGCTTCATTTAAGCCTGTTTCTGGTGATTTTGTTTTTTGTGCTAGAGGTAAATAAGTTCGTGGCAAAATGAGACTGGAGGCATGTGGTCATAAATCCAAGGAAGGAATAAAGGCAAACTGAAGGATTGACACATTTATTTCTTTGAATTTACAGAAAAGATTTGTACTACTACTGAGCCAATAAAATAAACATTAGATGTTAAGCAATTGCAGTACAATGCAGTCTAAAACCACAAGCAAAGGCATAATCCAGTGGGTGTTGACATTCTTTTCCACTATCAGCTAGATTTCATTGATAAGCATATTAGAAGGAAAATATTACAGGCAGAATTGAGTTTTAAAAAATACTTAAATGTTCTCAGTGTTTATATTTCAGAATATTCGTGGATTCTCTAGCCTGTGTTGTTTATTTTGGCACAAGAACTAGATGTGGTGCATGATGTGTAAAGGCAAACTCTTCTTATTTTCTCTGTAAGAGTTTTAATTCATACCTGTGATCGTGGGCTAGGTGAAAAACTTCATTTTTTTGAGAGACTTTGACAGTAATGGAATTTCACTGTTGGTCTCAAGCTGAGTTAAAACTTTCCAAACGTAATTGGAAGAATTTTCTAGCTTGTAATTGGAAATAACCAAAATTTTATGGAATTTGAAAAACAACAGGAATCCCAAAGATACGTATATAACTTTCTTCTGAACATGGAACCTATTTGTGAATCAAACCTCAACTTTCATACAGACGTTTATACATTACAATCTATGTAAATCAGGGATTGTTAATGATGATAGCTGAGCCACATGTGGCATATATGAATGTCTCATGTTAAAAAAAAAGCCAGTTTTTGTTTGATAATACTGATTCAAGTTCTGCTTTAGTGTCAACAAAGGAGATTTGTAATACAAAGTAGATTAGAAATAGAAAGAAGTAAAGCATTATCCAAGAGAAAGAAGTATCTCTGAACTCATGATATTGTGCAGATTTACAGAGGTACTCTCTGTGCCTGACTTGACACATCTGTGTAAGAGTGGAGTTCTGACCTGCTAAGGAGAATCACTCTCTTTGACTCTTTTGTGGTGAGAGTCTTACTTTGCTCTGTCTAGGTGAAGACTGATGACTAGGTAACTCCACCTGAAATCTGAAGAAAGTACTGTTTTCTTTAAAAGAGGAATCCTTTCTTCAATGCATCCCTTCAGTAATATACTTGGCATATGGTATACTTGGTACCAAAAGTGAAACCCATCGTTTTACTTTTTTTATGTTGTTCTCTGAAAATATTCCTGTTTCAGGATCACATGCTTATCATGTTGCAACATTAGGCAGGTCAGCATTATTTTGAGTTTTTCTGGATGCACATGAAATTCTGCAGATAACAATACTGAAACTGCATTACATACTCTTGGTGAATTAGATGCCATTTGTTAGAGGTTTGCTTAAGCTGGCTTGGGCCTCATTAACTGACACTTCAAAGGCTGTTTAACTCTCTTCAGTTCATCTGTTAAGCTTGTGGCTGACATATTCAGCCCAATGACACTACCTGTTTTTGGTTTTCCTTTGAAAGCTATTGTGGCTCAACTGTAGCTTAAATACCATGTTAGAACAATTATACAAGGTGAAATTTAATTTCCTTAGCCATTCATGAAGGCGGGATACCTTCATGATACTACTAGCAAGAGAACTGTTGGTAATGTTGATAGCTTCTGTAAAAACACTTCTCTCAAAATTCTTGCAAAGTGCTTATATTATTACAGACGACCAGGTAATAATATGCAAGATCCTATTTTATTCAGCACCTTAATATTAGAATCCAGAGTACACCTAAGGATCTTAAAAGAAAAGTTCTGGGAATAAGTTAAGGAGCTGATGTAAACCTTGGAGATGTAAGCCCTTCATCTGATTTGAAATATCAGCAGCAACCTTTGGAGCTTCTGTAGAGGTTGACTGCAGATGAGAACTTGGTGTCCAAATGAATTTGTGTGGGTGCACATCTCTTGCTGGTTTTTGGCTGCACTGTATTCATGATGGTTTTGAAGCCCTGGATGGTGATGGTGTCACAGTTCTGTGGAGACAGATCTTGTTGCTGCGGTCGTGACGAGGAGATAGCAAGTGTTGTAGCCTTTGCTGTGGCATGTGCTGGCTCTATGTAAAGAAGTTTGCTTCTAGTGAAAGTTTTAGTTACGTATGGAGTGATGCAGTGTTTAAAGGCAAAATAAGAGTGCATTTGATCTGGGAAAGCAATACTTTAAATAAGACTCATCATTTTCTGGTATAGACTGTACTTGTTTAATTGTTTTCTGTAAAGGTTCCTGATTGAGAGTGGCATTCAGGCATGCCATGAGAGGAGGGAGATTTCATTTAGTATTTTAAAATATTTGGGAGGGTTAATGAGCTGCCATAACTTTCATTCTGCCTCCCAACAGAAATACATTCTGCCCAGCCTATGCAAAGTATCTTTGGTACATTTGGTCATTGTGGAAAACACCCATCAATATTTACTCTGCCACATGGCAAGCATATGTCTATTCAGTGGTGATTCAGTGCTTTATTCAATGGCTGTGTATTCTCTTGAAGATCTGAAGTAATTTTTATTCAGGTTTTTTAAATTTACATTCACACACTGTGGGCAGAGTATGGAAATCTGGGGAAATGGGTCATAATCCCAGATTCATTTTCATCTTTTCTTCTTATACCTCTAAGATTAACACCTTTACTTTCCATTTTAACCTGTTGGAAATGTAAAGTTTTGTTGTTGGCAAAATCTTAGTGGAGTGATTGTAATGCATGGTGGTTAATATCATGAAATGAAGACTGGAGAGGAAAGGGATCTTAGAGCTTCAGAAAAAAAATGGAGATGGAGATCTTTGGGATCTGGAAGATAAATGAAAGATTAAATTTCATTTTAAATGTTCTTTATTTCTGCTAATTCTGTATATTATTTGCCTAACATATTTTTTTCATCTTCATTGAATTTATTTGTGCTTGTCATCTTGTTACAACTTCCCTGAGATTTCTGCAATTTTCTGTGTACTGAGGATTGTGATTCTGTGGTTGTGATACAACAGGAAATGGAACAATTCCAAAACAGGAACCACAACAATTGTTTGTGATTCTTTCATTCATGCTTTGCTTGTAAATTTTTGGGGTATAGTTTTTTAGTCTTTGAAGACACAGCTAGGCTGGAAATCTGGCTCAGGGCTTATTGGCTACAGGCCTTTGTTAAGTGAAACCCAAGAGGTGAATCACATATCCAACAGCTCTTATCTTTATAGCTAGAATTACTAGAATGTTTCTCACTATTTTTGTTTGTTTGTTTGTTTTTTGTTTTGTTTTTTTAAACCCTTGAAAGCACATAGGAAAAGACCTCTGGAATTAGTAAACATTACTGCCTTTTCAAACAAGGCACAATTTCAATAGAATGATACAAGGAACATTGTATCATTGTATCTTGCTTTCCATAACAGCCAGTTTTGAGCAAGTAAGACCTTTGAAATTTGCAGATTCACGTGACACTGTGGATGATTGCATTGTCAGCCATCCTGTTTTCAGGCTCCAGACAAGTAGTGGCTGTTACCAGGTTGTACTGTAGTGAGGTAATTATTTGCATGCTTTGTCCCTAGAGTGAAAAAGCCAAACCAGGAGAAACAAGAACCCTAGACTTTATTGGAATCTTATGTGAGGAAAGTAGACTGATTTTAATCACTGTGTCCTAAGAATTGCAGTGGATGTTTTAGAAATTAGTGGTTCTGGTAGGCTGCCTTTAATGGTTCAGTTTGATAGATGGTTGCTGCCTCAGTATTATTTTAGTAATTCTGTGTCTGATATATTTACTAAAAAGATGGGTTAAGGATTTCAGGTGAGGATTAAAATTGCCTGGTTAAAAATCAGATGCAGAAAAAATTGTCATTTTTTCACGGTATCTTCTTGTTACACAACAAATTGACCTTCAAAAACATGCCAAGCAAACAGAAGATGACATGGGCTGTACTGAAAACCATTTAGTGATTCAATAGCAATATTGAATTTGCAGTATTCTCGCAGGTACTAATTTTTTCATCATGTAATTTCTTAGGTGTTAGTGAGGCTAATTGACCATATTGAGATAATTTTTAAAGGTTTTTTAGCGACTGGAAAAAATCCTAGAACTGAGCAAGTGAAAGTTGAAGCAGAAAAAGTGAGTCTGGTATTAATTTTGTAAAAATTTTTATTACTTTTTATTTTTATTGCGGATAGTGAAACAGTATCTTTGGTGCAAGGATGGATTTGCTTCTTCTGGCTTAAGACCACCTTCTTTTAAATGTTCCTTTAGCATACTGGCTAAGGTTCTTTGTGCTAAGAGTTGAGTTACAGAGTAGAGTTTTTATTTCTCTATTAGATCATATCCTTCCTTTGACATATAGTGACACTCTGGCTCTAGGAAGGCCAGTCTAGGTTTTCTGTAGAAAGTAATAAGTAGCATCATGAAGACTTGGAAAGCCCTGTAGGAATACAGGCACATTCATTTTCTTAATTTCCATTGACAGTTGTGTAGCCAAATGTAGTAAACTTTGAAAATGGCATCCAAAGTGTTGGTTTTGTGGTTGCTGAAGTCCCTGCTGTGCACAGGGAAGATGTGACTCATTCCCTAGTGATGCTTGACAGTTTCACTGTCTGATGGCTTTAGGCCATCCTTTTGCACTGATGATGGTCTGTGAAGGTAAATGCCCTCCCTCCCCAAACCCTACTTTAAGGAGTGTTTGTTTCTCCTAAAGCATGAGATGGTATTTGGAGAGACTCAGCTGACATAAATGAGCTCCTCCTGCTTGTCTCTAGTTCTGTCTAGTTGTGCTGGAGTGAGGGAAGTAACTGCTTATTCTAATCCAGAGCTGCCTATTCCTGAGAATAAAGTTTAATCATGCTGAATATGAGAAAATACATTCTGTATGTGGTGAAATCATATAGCTATTATGTACTAGTGCGTAATGGAAACACATGGATTTTAGTGTATGATTTCATCTCTCAAACTGTGTTACTCTCTACATTACAGTTTAAAGTTCTCAGTAGTGGGTTCTGTCCTCCCATTTTTGTAGAGACTGAAAAGATTTGAATAAATTATTAAAAAGAAAGAGATCTTGAAAAACAAAATAAAAGAAAGTAGTCTTAAAATGATCATTCAGAAGCTCACTTTACCCTGTTCCACCAGAACAGGAAAGTACTCAATAAATTTGAATGTCTGAGAGAAATTCCAGAACTCGTAAAAGGAAGAGGCTCTTGTATGCAACCTGTATACAACATATTGTTGAGGAAGGATAAGGCCAAGAATTTAGCAAACTTCAAATACATAGCAAAAATCAATCAGGTATAAGAAAGATTATTGCTGATATCCAGAGTTATAATAATTAATTCTATCAAAGTTTGGAACAGAGACTGTGGTTTGAGTTTTGAGGCATGGATTAATCTGTCTGACAGATACCAAGATGAAACTTGTGGAAGGATGATGTCATGTCTACCTTGTAGAGGCCCTTATGCTACAGTCTAATCTTACTATGCTGGCAGTATACAAAAATATTTGATTGTGCTATCTGCTAACGTTGTATCAACTGCTGTTTACAAAGTCCTTTAAAATGTACATCCCTGTCAACAAAAGTGGCAACTATCTAAACCACCGTATTTAATCAAATTAGCTCAGGAATAAAGGCAGTGTGGTTGGCTATTTATGTAGTTCTATAGGAGTTAAAGTGTTACTGGCCAATATAAATGGTCTCACACTACACTGGGCATACAAACTGAGCATTTCTGTATGTTAAGGTCCATTGTGTTCTTTTAGCATGCAGTTATTTTTCAGTACAGATTTTGCTGCTTAATGTCATTGCTTTGCTGGTAAAGGCAATGTATCTCATGTCTAGATGAGGCCTTATGTGACTGTCTTGCTTTTGCCAAATAGAGCCACATCTCAACTAGGTGGATTCTACTGTGGAGCAGTCTTGGTGCCACTGGAAAGCAAAGCAAAATCAGCCTGCAGTTAAAGCACACTATCTCAACATATCCAACTAGAAAAAATGAATCCTGAGACAATTCTTGGGTTTTCCACCCATCTTGCAACTGGGAAGAAGAGTAAAAGAAAACACACACAATAATGTGATTTCTAATCTATTCTAATTCCATTCCATTCCATTCCATTCCATTCCATTCCATTCCATTCCATTCCATTCCATTCCATTCCATTCCATTTGTAGCTTTTTAGATGCAGGGGCCTTGCAATTGGTTTTTAGAACTTCATGAACATACACCATAAAAGTGCTATTATTTTATAGCCTTCTAGCAGGATGCAGCATGATGTAGTTGTTTCCATTAGAGATATAACACCAACATGACATGTGCAGACTTCTGCAAATAAAAATAACTAGATCTAGTTCTCAGTGGGAACCAGAGCCAGTACCAGAGGAATTAAACTTCAGTTGCTTATACTATGAATAAACACATTGCAGGAAGAAGTTGTCTCAAAACTTAACAGCTATTTAAAGGAGAGCTCTAAGGGACAAAAGTTATTTTTATTTTTGCTTGCATGAGAGATTTCACATGAAGTGATGTGTTAGTAGGAGCTGTGCCAGTTTGCACAATGTAATTCTAATCTATCATGTACACCTCCTCCCAAGTGGTGGGGTTAAGAAGTGTGGGGATCTTTATTCTCCTTGCATGTTTGGGTCTGACAAGAGTAATTGGAATAGTATTTAGAGGTGTTGTGGAAGTGTAACTTTATAAAGCAAATTATCTCATTACTTCTCCCCTTGTTCTCTAACTAGCATAATTAATATCCAAATGTTCCCTAAGATTAGTTTTGTTTCCTGCTCAGCTAGTTGACAGACACTGGTGAGATCTGAATTCACAGCAGGCTAGAGCAGATGGCTACTTTCGCTAACAGATTACTGCATCAAGGCATACAAACTCCCCAGCTCTGTCTCAATAAACTTCAACACATGATTTATAAAGTGAATATAATAGAAGAAATCCATGATGCCTATAATGGGAATCATATTACCACACTGCTTAAAACACTGTGAGAATTGCCTGAGCAGTTATCGTGTACTTGTTCTGATCTTCAAATCTTATTAGGCAGGAAAGCATTGTCTGGAAAATTATTCATCTTCTTTTCTGTCTTGCTTCCAATCAGTTATATTTTATTGAACTAATTTAAGGGAGGTTTCCAATACATCTAGCTTCTGTGGAACCTCCAGCAATCATATGCATATGTTCACAGTGATTTGATGGTTATTTATTTGTTTAGGACCTTTTACATAAAGAAGAATTTCTCTGCTAAACTTCTATACCACCAAGTCCATGCTGAAACTGCTGTAATCTCAACTAAAAAACACAACCAGAGAGAGCTGCTGTTTCAGAAAAAGAAAATTAATTGCAAAATAATGCATAAATGTCCTGCACAGCAGATTATTGAGATGATAAATTGCAAGTAAAATTTGCCTGGAACAGTTGATGTGAAATGCCTCATATAGGAGAACAAGACTCTTTGCAGAGTGTAGCAGATTCAAATGATGACCCGGTATCTTTTAAGAAGGATGTTATTTCTAGAGTGATGCATAAATATTTGTTACATAAATAAATACAAAATGTGAATCCCTCTGTGCCTGAAATCTACTGATATGGCTAGTATTATTTTGGAGAGGGCAATTGTGTATTTCTTTATGGTTTTGTAAACATTCCACAAAAATTTACACTCTGGGAAGTTCCCATTGCTTTGGATGCCTTAAAACAGAGCACAGAGTGGTTTATAACTCTGTAAGATGGAGGGGGAGTTCTAATTCTTGTAAAACCTGGTCTTGTTTCCTCATGAGTGTATCTCACTGCTTTTCTGCTTTTCTGAGGACAATAGAAAAATCAGTTGATGTGCCTTGAGTAAAGCCCTGTGCAAATGTTAACCCTCTCTTCTGTCCTTTCCCTTCTCTAGTTCAATCCATTAAGTACTGTGTTCTCCTCTTTTTGAGCTTAAGTTCTAGGTTTTTCCCTGTTTGCTCTGAGCTATGTCTCTGTATGAGAGGAGGGCTTCAGTCTCTTGCGGGATACTGGGAGCTAATAGGATTTTCCTGTTAGTGTTGTGAAGAACAGTGGAAATACCACAACATCAGTGAAACCCAGAGGTTGCTTTGTAGATGTTATAAAGAAACAGATACAATATCCAGTTTTAAAGAGTAAAGGAAGAGGGTTTTTTTCATTTTGAAGTTAAGGTAATTTCTGTTTGTGCACCTGACATATATTCCTGTATAATTAACTAGTTAATGTATTTCCATATGCAGTAATGTTTTCTTAGGATGTGAAGTAGAGGAGGTGCAGAAAATACATAGCAGCAAAAGATTATACTTTTTTATTTCCAAAGATGCTGTTTGTACTGTCTGACTAAGTAGTACCGACTACAATGAATATTTGAGGTATTGTTTGCTTAGATTTGCATGGTGTCTATTCTGTCAAATACTAATACATGTTGGGTTTTTGTGCTGTTGTTTCTATCACAGACTTGCCCTCAGCAAACTTAAGCAATTACAACATCACCGTGGTGGAAGGAAAGAGCATCACGCTGTACTGTGACACTACTGGCGGGCCACCCCCAAATGTGTCCTGGGTGGTAACTAATCTTGTTTCCAACCATGAGGTAAGGTTTATATTCAAATATGTGACAATTCAGCAGACACCTGCTGAAGGATGGAATGAAGTTTCATATCCAGCTCTAGTTAACGTTCTATTAAAAGTTCAAATAGAAATTTAATATTGGGATGACATTTATTTTCCAGTTACTTTCAATCAAGGGTGGCTATGGCAGTGCTTTTATGGAATGGCAGACATTTGTTTCTCAAGATTCTCATTTGCACTCTGGTTTTTTGGATGTTCACTTGTAAATGAGAGTAATGTAAATTTTTGGAGGTAATGTGAATTGGAATACTGAAATGCAAGCATTTTTTTATTCTGATTGATACCCGCGTACAGAGACTAAATCCAATCTATACTGATTGTGAAAAAAAACTTTGGATCTGTAATTATATTGTATTTTAATTTCATAACTTAGTGTGTTGGAATGTGGTTGTAAACATTTTGTGGCTTGTTTAATTTTTCTTCAACACACTTAGCAGCATCAGAAAGCCTTGAAATTGAAGATTGTACTTAAGATATGGTCAGGTTGGTTTTGTTTTGTTTTGTTTTGTTTTTTTTTAATGATATATGAATATCTTTCCTCATTAAAACCATCTAGGTGGGGAAATTTTATTTACTAGGCTCTTTATATTTTATTTTTTGTTTCTGTATACTGTGTGCTGCTTAAGTGCATTCTAATGGAAATATTGAAAAAGGAGGAGCATATAAGGAGCTGCAGACTTCATAAACTGCTATTTTTTCACAATAGGAAAAATTTATGTTTATTATGATTTTATGGCATTTGCTTTCCTATAGTCATGATGGTGCACACTGTGTTAAGCTTCTTGGTCTGTACAAGCTGTGGGAAGTGTACTTTCAAAACTCTTCCTGCAGTGAGGAGGAGACAGGACCTCTTGATTTTCATAGTTTTAATATTTTCTTACCAAAGTTCATTATATCAGGCTTGTACAGAATTTAAATAGTCTGTCTTTCATTCCAGCTTTCATAAGTAAGAGTTCTGCAAAGCTCTGGTTGTATTTTAAAAATTTTCTCTGATCTGTAAAACTCCCCAAAGGCATCAAGGCATCAGTCATCATTGAGAACAAGAAATTAAAACACTGTGGGGAACCTTTGCCAAGTTCCACTCGTTTTCAAAATTTTTTAAAAGTTTTAATTTTAGGAGCCAAAAGAAATGTGGGACTCTGTTCAAAAAGTGAGATCACCTAATTTTTTTAACCCTCCTATCTTTGAAGTGCCATAATCAGTTTGCTTCAAGTTTTCCATGAGTATTCTGGCATAACTTGATCATGCTGTTGTAGAGGGGCTTATAATATAGGCTGACTACAAACTTAGCCATGGAGCACAGCGGTGTTTTCAGTAGCATAAGAGCATGAGCCTTTTAGACCTTATTTGTGATTCTCAACTATCCTTTTCTGTAAGTGTTGCTTTTTGTTTCTTTTCTTTCACTCCTGTATCTCAGTTTCTGCCTTCATGTTCTTCATCTTGTATGCTTCTTTTAACTGTTTCCTCTCATCTCTTTTAAAAGAGGGACGTTATCTCTTTTAAGAGTTAAAACTAGGTTTTAGTTCTGCAAATCTAACTTTTGTTTTCTGAGTTTCTGTGTTGATGGATATTTTGACTGATGTTGTTTAGATTTTTCTTGCTGTAGGTTTCAGCCCTGAACCTGTGTTTCAGCCTCTCTGCTGTCAGTCCAGCTTTGAGCACTGTTCAGCTCTGAGAATTGCAAACTAGGAAAATGTATGAAGGGGTGTTTGCTTTTCCACCTGCCTCCCCTGCTGCCACACTGAGGCCGAAGGGACATTGAACTTGTGTGGAGTTAGGCTATCATCTCAAGCTTCAAAATTCTGTTTGCACAGGACTGTATGCAGGAGTGTTCCCACATATTCCTGTTGACTGCCACCTAAAGTTGCTGTGGTTTTACAATTATAGTGAGTTACTTGTTTGTGCTGTCTGTAGCACTGACAGCGTACATTACAAAAAGTACCCCAAAAGTAGTTTTAAAAATGATCATAACTGGGGTTTTTTTGGGGGGTATTTTGGTTCCTTTCCAGTTTAACAAAGTAGCTTAGCTCTTTATGAAAAATTCAAATATAGAAATAATAATTATTTGGTGATCGTATGAAGGGCCTGATTTATTAACATCAGACAAACAACTAGCTTTACTAGTGCTTTTTGTGAGAGGGGGTAATTCAGTCATATTTTTTTAGCCAGTGTGACATAGCTGCAAAGTCAGTATGTTTTTTAAGATTGTAGATAGACACTCAGATTTCTAAAGATCATAAGAATCAAGATTTTTAAGAATCATCATTCTTACCTTAATTAGCTTGTTCTTAAACACATAAAACAGCACTTAGGCAATAGTTTAGGTAGTAGAAGATACGCAGTTTCTTGTGGAAGGTTTCTTGAGAAAAGGAAGCTTTCGAAAGAAATTTGCTTAAGAAGAAGATAGAAAACATGTCAAGATACAATAGGGCTCAGAAGGCAGCAGTGGAAGAGATGTCAAGCATGAATTTAAAGGAAAGAGAGAAGAGGATGAGTAAAGCAAGGATTGGACAGAATATAGGCAGGAAGAAAACATTCTAGAGAACAGGCAGAGATAGATCAGTCATGAAGTAGGAGAGAGGGATGAGCAAGGGTATATGATTAGAGGGGAAAAAACATTTGTGTAGAGGGGATAAAGTGGTAAAAAAAGAGCACAGACTGGAAGTGACAGGGCAGAAACATGGTTGAGTGCAGTATTTGTAGCAGGACTTTGCAGCTTTGAATCTGCTGCCACTGACTGTTAGAATTGGTTCTGTATGTGTTTTATGTCTGTTTGGATAAGACATTAAAATAAGACTTTGATTAATTATGGACAGATAGAGCTAAAAGGAATGGAAAACGAAAATGCCATTGAGCTGTGGCCAGTAATTCCCTCCCTCTCCTTTGTTCTTAATGCTGTGGTTGACGCATACATGTTTTTCTGATAATTTTCAGAGTGACACAAATAAGAACCCTGCCTCTCTCACCATCAAGAATGTCTCATCAATGGATAGTGGACTGGAGATTTCCTGTGTAGCAGAGAACATTGTGGGAGAGGACCAAGCCTCCGCTGAGCTTACGGTATTCTGTACGTATGTGGGCCTCCATACAGACCTGGAGGCTAAACTGTCTTGGCAGGAACTCTTCTAACTATTTTTTGGACCTTCAGGCTGTTGAAATGAAAACCCTTAAGGTGTGTGAACTGTCTACTGCTGTTAATGTAGGAGTAGTCCAGTCAGCATTGTTGCATTTATTTTTCAGCTCTGTGTTCTGCAAAAAGTGTATTTCTGACTGCTTTGTCTTCCAGTTAAGAGTCTGTAAGTAAAGGTCTAAAATGCTGACTACTGAACGGCACTGTCAGTGTGGGAAGATTGTAATGGTGTGTATGTACATGCACACTGTCTTAGCAATTGCAAAGTGTGAATTGCAAAGGCTAGTAGAATTATACAAGATTACATGTTTGTGTTCTTACTACCAAAAACAACAACTAATTTGTTCAATGTTTGTATGGCCAGATGTAAATTTATTTGTTGTAGCTTTGAATAGTTATTTCTCAGGGCCAAGGAAGGGAGAAGGGGTATATAGTGCAGAGAAGCACTGGTTTCTTAAATCTGAGCTCCAGGCTGAATTCATTTAACATGAGCTACAGAGCATGTTTTCACAAGTTGCAACCCTCTGTTTAATTGAAGATGGGAATGGAACATTTTGGAGATCTCAAATTTTGCTCAGCATGTCCTTATGGTGGAGTAAACTAGAAAAAAAACCACTATAGATGTGGGTTTGTAGGTTGAAATTGGATATCTAATAACTATGGGAACGAACATAAACTAGAAATGTGTGAAGAGTGTAAATGAGATTCTGAGCTTGGCACTGTTATGGGTGATAAAAGAGAGTATAACTAGAAGAAATTTGATTTAGTTAAGAATTAATATAAAGGAAAATAATGGATGAGGTGTTGGAATAATCTCTTGAGGGAAACAGTAGAGGTCTGTAAACTTGAGGTATTTAGCAGATTTGATCAAGGAATATGGATAGTAAAGAATTTTTTTTCCCTGACAGAATAATCTAGAGAATTAAGTAATCTGTGTTGTCATTGATTGTGTTAAGAAAATAATCTGTAAATCTGGATTCTTAGCTGAGTGTCTCTCCAGTAGTACTTGCTTTGGCCAATTTTAAATATTTTCAATACTGCTTAATACTGCTGTCTTCCTTCATCACTCTTATGCAGTCTTTTGAGAAAAGTAAAACTAAAATGTCTTTCTCCTCCTTCTAAGGGATCCAGTAACTGAAGTTCTCACACCTTACACATTTGAAGTGATTTAACACATTTTCAGTCTTTGAAACTAGTTTGTTTTATGACTTTCCAAACAGTGGCTTCAGTTCAGTTCAGCATAATACTCTAGACAGAGCAGGTATGTTCCTGTGTGTGGGTATCCTTCCAATAGGTTCCATTCCATCTAGTAACATGATTTTGTACTGGTGAATGAAAAGTACTTCAGGAGAACTTGGGAGGGAGGAAGGAAGGGAGGGAGGGAAGGGAGGAAGGACACATTCAGAATATTCTGATGTTCTTCACTCTTTTTTCCAATATAGTTGCACCAAATATCACATTTATTGAGTCTCCGACTCCGGACCACCACTGGTGTATTCCATTCACTGTGAAAGGGAACCCTAAGCCCACATTGCAGTGGTTCTATGAAGGAGCTGTACTGAATGAGTCTGAATACATCTGTACTAAAATACATGTTATCAATCAAAGTGAATACCATGGCTGCCTTCAGCTGGACAATCCTACACACCTGAATAATGGTGCTTACACCTTACTGGCAAAGAACGATTATGGAGAGGATGAAAAACGGGTTGATGCTCATTTCATGTCAGTGCCTGGAGATGGTGAGTATGGTGTTTTTTTTTTTTTTTTTTAATGCTAGCAATTGCAAGTTGATGAAAGTGGTGAAATAGTGCTTTTGGCCAGTTTAATTATTTTGGAGGAAGGTTTTTATAGAACTTTCTTTTCTCTGAATGAATGTCTTCAATATTACTTGCAAAATAATGCTTTTCTTGAGCATTTTCTTCTTGTTTATTGCTTCTGAAGGGCAGTCATGCCAGTACTCTGTAAATCTTCTCTTTGAGTCACCATCCTCCCTGCCAGCCAAGGCTAATGGGAAGTTGCTGTTTCTGAAGTTTTCCCAAGTCCCAGTTCTTACCCTGAAAAGCACTGAGTTCCAGTTCAGCCCCTCTTTAACTTGCTGTACTGCATATGAATGGAACTAAGTAGACTAAGTAGTGTGCTCAAGGATGTAGAGCATGTTTGTGTGGCATCTAGTGCCTTGCTGGAAAATTGATTGTGCAGATATGTGAGTTCATGATAATATGTTGTTTTGGGACCAGAGGGAACTGGAGCAAAAACAAGTAACTCAGGAGGAGGATGGATAAGGTCTCAGACCTTAACAGCCATTTTTGGTGTCCAATTGCCCTTTGTCTAGGTGGCAGCCAGGCACCTACATTGCTAGTAGTATCAGCATTCAAGGAGATTTCTGCTTCAATTGCTCTAAAGATTCCTCCTCGCCATTTCTAAATACTATATGGGCAGGCTCAAGGTGGACTAGCTCACTGAATTGCAGGGACTACTGTAAGTGATTGTTGTTCACTGTGGTTTGATCTTTTCCCACATCTTCAAAGCCATTCATGAAGTGGCTGTAATAACAGCCACTGTATGTGCAAGCCTATTGGAGCATATGGAAGAAAACTCTGAGTGGACCTTGCACATTTGGAGTAGAAATAGAAGTGTCATCTTGTGCAGATAATTGCACAGTCATACCTCAAATATGAGACTGTATGTATCTTTGGCTTTTTGACCATGTGATATAAATAGTTGCCTTTATTCTTTTATAAAACAGCAGTGCTCTGTAATGTTATCTGATTGAAAAGAAAAAATTGTGAATATTTAAATTCTCTTCCTACATCTCAGGCCACAGACCACAAAAATATGGTCAGTATTTCATTTTCAACTCAGTTTGCTGAAATGGGGAGAGAGATGGTAGGTCTTTTGCTTTCCCATCCTTAGGAGATGATGAAGAGCTGATAAAACCGGGCTTGATTTACTCCCACTGTGCTCACTGCTCCTCTCCTCTGTTTTCTCTGAAGTTCTTTCTTAAAGTGACTCATTACAGAAAAATGCCATGGTTTCAGCTACTGGTGTCCCCTAATACTGAATTTTCATTATTCAAAAAAACAGTTCACCTCGTGGTGTTCTGTGTACAGTGGAAGTTCTCTTACAGCCTAATTATTTAATATAAATCCGGCTTCATTTTCTAACAGAGCATCAGCTTCCTGTAATACATTAGGTGATTTTATAATTTTTTTTTTGGTCTTTGATCCAAATCCCTTTCCTATCCTGTTTTTTTCTTTATGCTTCTGTCCACAGTAAATAGAACTGTAGCTATTCTCTAATTTAGAAAGTAAACATGATTTATTTTTTCCATCCCTTTTATATTCATATAGAATGTAAGTCTACCAATATAAACTGTGTTGTATTATTTAATAATTTCCCAAGATCTGTGATGGAGTATACTCTTCACAAGAAGAGTATAGAGGAAAAGGGACTATGTATAGACAGGATGTAACTGCATCAGAAATTAGTTCATGCATAGTGGATGGCACCAAACCAGTCTTAAAAATTAACAACAGGGGAAATGGCTTAGCTACTTAGCCTCCTCAATGCTGTTTTTAGTTTTCTCCTGCAAGAATCATGGAACCGAGCTTCAGAAAACATCACAGCATTGTTGTTTCCTCCACTGAAGCTCGCATAAAAGCAAATGCATCATATTACAATTTTTGTTCTATATTATTTCTATTTAAAGCACTGTCAGGCTTTTTCAAATCCTTAAAAGGCTTTTTCTGTGCTGTCATTACTGTGCAGTTTCTTCTTTTGGCCCACATATTGTACACTGAAGCATAAAGATTAAGGCCCACACCCTGGCATTATGTTCATTTTCATGTCTTCATGACTGAATTAAATACCAGTCCTGATGTTTCATGGGGTGGGGTATACTCACTGAGCTTTAAACTGATTCTCTGGTTATTGCATCACTTGAACAAATTCTCTGAAGATAAACAAAAAAAAAAAAAAAGAAAAAGAAAAAGAAAATCTAAAAATTCCCTCACCTATAATCCGCTTGCCTACCCAAAGTAAATGTATATGTCTGAAGCATGTTCTACATCAATAGTGTAATAGTCCACTTCCAGAGCTGGATCAAACATGATGATCATGTAATTTGTGCTAAGATGATCCTAACTCTCAGCATGCTTCTTGAAGGACTATTTTCACTGGTCTGAGATTGCAGGCGTGAAAGAGAGGAAACCATGTACCATTGCGGGATTGTGGTTGTGCTAATGATACCCAAGTTAATGCTGCGAATTACGAATTTGTTTTAAGTGTGAAGATGTGGAAGAATTAATGTTTTACAAGCTGGGTTTTTAACTATATTTAGTCTGCAAAAGTTCTTGGTTTCCAATTCTTGCTGAGAGTGACTTGATGATTTGAGCCTAACTGCTGTGAACAGTAAGCACAAAATGGTCATGGTTTATTCTGGGGGCTGTTCTCATAGAACATGATCCAAAATGGCTAGTGAATGAGGGAGACATTTTTACCAATAATAGATATTTTTTAATTAAGTTTATTCATCTACTAACTCTCTACATTAAAATTCAGCTGAATGAGTCCAAGTCACATATATCTGGTCAAAGCAAAAGAATATGCTAAATATGCCTTAGAAGTAAGATATTGCTTGTGCATAAAATGTTTTTTGCAGAAGTATGTTTTTGGATTGAGTCTCTTGCTGCTGCTTTATTTTGGAAATGCCAAATTTATAAAGAAAGAAGAAAACAATCCAAGTGTAGTTGGTTTAGTTTGTAAAGATGAGTGAATAGGACAAGGCTCTTGATAGCTCATTTATTCAACAACCTCTTCTAATGGGTGCCAAATCAAAGGTGTCATTCTGCTCTTGGCCTTGAAAATAATTGTGTGTAAATGTACAAAAGGACTGTGGTGAAGTTTAATGTTAAAATAACTTCAACTGATGATTAAGTTGGTATGTTTCTATGTGCTAAATAGAAAAAGTAATACTAAACAAAAATTTGGGGTTTGTCCACCATTTTGATTGTTGTAGCTTTATTTGAAGTGTTAATTAGATAAAAGATATTCTAATGCAATTGATGACTTCATATTTTATATGTCTGGGAGGAGTTAAGGGAGTTAAGGAGTTAACTAACCTTCTTAGTTTATCCTAATTTTAGTGAATAGAAACAAAAATGTAGACATTTAACTCATAAATGACTAGGAGTTTAACTCATAAAGGACTAGAAGTTTTTTGGTTGCTTGGGGTTTTTGTTCCACTTCAGATTACAGAAGGTGAGTTAGAAATACTGTTTTTCTGCTGCTGGATGTTCTACACTGGAAAACTGAATTCATGAACTTTTGTGGACAAAAATCTCTGGTCAGATTACTTGAGGATAGATAGTCAGGCTTTCTTCACTGGTCATTTATTTCTGCAAAAATTGACATGACAGTTCTCATGGGATCTATTGACATATATCCCTAGAGACTGGGATATCTTCAAGTGCATTTAAAAATAAGCCTAATATTCTGTTTTCATTCTACAGATGGGTTGCTGCTGGTATTTTCAGCAGGTTCTTGTGCTGTTAGCAATGGTGTTCTGCATTTACTTCACTGTGGCATTGTGCCTCTGTGATACTACTGCTATGGATTTACTATATAGTAGTATAAACAGAATTGTGTTTATTGAAGTTGCATTAAACCTTAGAGATTTAAATTATTTGTTAATTTTATTTCCAAGCCTGCAAAAGTAGGTAGAAAAAATATGGAAGAGATAACTATAAGCCTACTACATAAACTATGCTAGAGGTACATTATAGATCAGAATGAATGGGTATGTTCAAACACAACACAGGTGTCTTGCAAAACTTCGATAACAATTCGCTGATTTCTGTGGCCGTTCTGTGCATTTTACTCACTTATGTGCTAAACCTTACGCACATGCAGTAAGTAATTAGAAAAAACTGCAAAGAGGAACCAGTAAAGTTTAGAGAAGTGTAGACTAGACAGGTATCCATTTGCTAGTGTAAAGTCTGGTTTCTAAGACATCTGACTCTTTCAGTAAGAGTTCTGTCTGTGTGTCAGCTGTGCACCAGGCTTCTTGGAAGCATCCTTTTACAGAGTGAATAAAATGGTGCTGCTTAGGCCATTTCTAAGCCTTTGTCTTGCCAGTTCATAGCTTAAAATGGTTTGCTAACACAATGATACAATAGCATAATTTCTTAAATCAGGTACAAATCAGTGTTTGTTAAAACTCTGTGAAATCTGCTTCCACTTGAATTCAGGGAAAGTTTTACCTTTGATTTTTTAGCAGGAATAGTTATTGTAACACTCATTCCATATATATATATATATATATATATATATATATATATATTTGTATTGATAGTGGAAAGTAGAACTAGTATTTTACCCAGTTGTGAAATAACACTTGCCCTTGCCAGAATTAGTGTTGTGTGCACACATGACATGAAGCAAAATATTAACCTTTGGAAAAACTCTAAGATGGTTGTAAACGTAATTAACAGACTGCAGTTATTGATGCTGATTTGCGTTTACGTAGATACTTATGATCTCTATGGCAAATAAAGTCAATTCTTAAAACTATTATAAAGAAATTTTTATTCTTCCAGAATTTGCAATTTATTTACAAAGCTTTTCTTTCTTTTTTTTTTTTTTTTCTCTTTTCCATGTACAGGTAATGGCCCAATTTTGGATCCAGACGTTTATGGTATATATTTGATTTTCTTTTATTTTAATAATAGAAATGAAGGAACTGAAACATTAAAAGTTCAAATGTTAGGCTCATTAAATTGAAATGTCACATAGAATGATACAGCTCTGAAAGGTACTTTGTGGTTTTGGTTCTCCAGCCTTATATTTAGCATATGAGATGACAATACAATGTTTTACTTACTATGCTGCTTTTGATTCACATTAGGAGAAGCATAAATCCACTGCTATAAATGGGTTGATCCTGTAGGATGACAGCTGTGTGATGTAGTTCACAGACATGAGATTTTGTGAACCTTTTGGAGGCATTTCTTGGAGGAAAGAGAGTTTGTGATTTCTCTTTATACAACTTAATTTATTTTTTCAGGGATGATTCCATACTTGTTTTGCCTCCAAAAATGTACCCCTAAATCCCACTTAGAAATGAAGTTGGCGCAAGTAAGTTTTCCTGTAGGCAATTTATTTTGCTCTGTCCGCTCATTTGTTCCTTCCCTTAATCTCTCTTGCATAAGCAGACCATCAATTCAGTGGTAGCTGAGTGTGTGCCAGGAGATTTTGATGACACAGTGTTCACATTAGTTTTTTAGTTAGGCAAAATGTACCAAGTGAAAGCCAGTGTGCACTGAAATAGAAGCTGCAGAATGAAAAGCAACTGTCTGGTTTTCAAAAATATTTCTGGTATACTTCTGGTGAGTAGAAAAATTCTTACACAAACAGCTTGAAGCTGGATCCTGTTTGGAGTACTTTTTATTTGGATGAAATAGCCCATGACTCAGGTTACCTAAAGCTGATCTAAATGTTATTGCTTTGATTCCATTCCACGTCATTAAACTTTAGCAAATGTGCAATTGAAGCATCAATTTGACTTCAAATGCTTAGAAACTCCAAAGGATAGCTTCCCCTCCCTTTCTTTCCAAAATCTTTTTTTTTTTTTTTTGAGGAGAAGGAGAAGGGAGTGTTGGGGATGGGAAAGTGGTGATGGTTTGCACAGTTTCTTCATGTGTTGTATTATATAAGCTGTATGCATGAAGATTTTGATTCTGAGCTTTTATCAAGGTCCTGATGCCTGTGTATGGTTTTAGCCATGTAAGTCCTGTGCTTTGACTGACTTGGCTGGGTTTCTGCTGAGGGGTGTGTGCTTTGAGTTTTGCTAACAGATCACAGCCTGCAAGATCTAGTCCTGGTGAAGGTGGCCTTCCTCTTTATTTCTGGGTGTTCTTTCTGCTGTTTGGAATTGCTGTCCTTGTGTGTGAGGCGATTTCCAAATGTTTTTGTTAAGTATTTTGAACACACAACAGAAATCAGAAGATCTGATGAGGTGACATCAGGCTGCATGACTTTGAGTTTGCTGAGGGGAGTCCTGCCTGCATGGGGCACTGCTTGCTGCAATCGTGGCCTCTAGCTCACCTCTGCGGCACCTCTTGGAAAAGACAAAGCAAGAATGCTGTCCTGACACCATCTGGAAATTAACTGAGAGAAATAAACCGACTCACATGGGTCTGAGCAGGACATTGAGTGCAAAGCCAGCTCCTTTGGCTCTGAGTTCTTATTTTCATGCCATGATGCCTCTTCTCATGTGGTTGTGACCATGAGGGAGACAACCTGCCCCATATCTGCCAAACCCCAGAATGACTGTGCAGAGTGACCCCCTGGTGCTGATGTGACTGTGATGTTGTGTCTATCCCAGCTGCCATACACCTTGTTTGTGAGATGGCTGTAAAACACTGGCCAGCGTCAGCTGCAAATCACTGCAGCGGTTATTAGTCACTGGTGGCTGCATGAGGTACAGAGCACCAGAGAACCTGCCCCTGGAGCAATATGAGCCTTATGTAGCATGAGTCAAAAGGCGTTATCCTGTCTGTAGGAATGCTCAGTCTCTATGTCAGAATTTCATAGTGAAATGAACAAGAATTTGTTCAACTCAAATCGTCTGGCTTGTGCTGGGTAGCTGTCACGTGTGTTTTCCTTACCGGATTCACCCATTTCAAGAGGCTTTGAAGATCTGGCAATACCTCAAATGCAAATGATTCACAGTTAGACAGCAAGAAATGTCAGCGTACCAGCAGTATACCAATGTAACCTACCTTAGCTCTTGCCCATTTTAACATAGAAGGCACCCAGAGGATTCACCGACCAGACCCGTGATTCTCATTAGGGTGTGATTTCCAGTAGCTTGCAGAAGGCTTGAGCATAAACAGAACTACAAATAGCATCAGCTGTTATTTACAAGAGAAATTGGGAGAAAAAAATTCCTTCTCCAAAGTTTGTTTTACAAAGTCAGAGTAGCAAAGGCTCTAAATATTTGTTTTATATGTTAATCTTATAAAACAATAATAAATAGGTGGTTGGCCAAAGCCATCTTTGTGAAAATTTTCCAAGCTAGTTGTGAAGGAAGCCTAAATTTTTTGGACGGAAGTACTTGTTATAAAGCAGGCTTTGCCTGCAGATAATGAATTCGAAGTCTCCTCCTCTTCTCTAGCAGAGGATGTACTCACAGTGACAGAGGGTCAGCACAGAGCCTGGTCTGAAAGTCCAGGCTGCTTGTGCAGGTGAGCCATTCAGGCAGCTATTGTGCTAACTGGATGAGCAAGGAATGCTGTTCGTTCTCGTGTTGCTGGTGCTCTAAATTTGCTGCATGGTAAAATACACACACAGAGATGCAGTGCAAAGTTGGAGAATTCAAGTGGTAAAAGATCAGGGAATTAATTTTTTTTCTCTTGAAAGCTCTGTGAATTTAATACGTATTTTGTCTTGAAAGAGTCCTGTCCTTTGGCATGCATAGTTTAGAGCCAAAATAGACTGTGAGTTGTTTAGACATCCTGACTGTGCTGACTGTAGCGCTGGTGCCAGAGGTAGCTGACAGCTTCCTGTACCAAAAAAAAAATCTGCAGCCTGCAAGTGCTTTGCAGAAAGCAAATGTGTCCTTGCATGCCTGAAGATCAAAAGCCCAGTGCAAGTTCTTACTAACACTGCCAGCTGAGCTCTCCAAATTGGCCTTGGGAGCTAAAGGAGAATAGTGCTTAGGTGCAAGCCCTCCCTGTTCTTGCTCAGCTGGAGCTCTATGCTCAGAAATGCTTGTGCCACTGTAGTTATCAGGAGCTTTTTCAAATTCACATTTAAGATTTCATCTGCAGGTTTATGGCACTGATTTTAATCAAAACATGTAAAGAAACACCTATTTAATTGCAAATTTAAATTACGATGCTGGAGGAGTATTTTTTAATAGGTGCAGTTATTGTCCTTTGTTTCTTTCATCTGCATACATTACAGTCATGAAATTAAAATGTTTTGTGTACATTTATTACAGATGTAGTAATTAAATAAATGCATTTTAAAATTTTATTTTAATGCATGTTTATCTTAACTTCATACATATAACATTTTACTATTTTTTTCTCTCATTTGAATAATTTTTTCAGGAGATCATGGACTCTGTGTTTTATTTTGAATATCTGTGTTTTATTTTGAAGTTCTTATAAATAATTGAGCCATGATCAGTCTTTGCATGGAATAGTTCTGATTTTGTCCCTGCAGCCATGTTAGTGCAATTATTTTGATAAATCAATCAAATTTCTTCATACCATCTCAGGCACTTTAAGTTTTAATGGTTTAACAGTATGATAGCAATGTTAAACTGTAACCTCTTTGCATATAATTTTTTTTTTAAATTGTTTATCAAACAAATGAAAACAGCTATTTCACATTTTATATTAGTAAGATGGTTTGAGACCCATCTGCCAAGTTCTTTTCAGCAAAACAAAAGCGCTCAAGCTATTTTCTAAGACTGTCCTATATTTGACTGAATACAAGGCTGGTGAAGTTCAGTGTAGAGGGCAGTCTTTCATTTTTAATGGGAAGTCAGAAGCACATAAAAATAGCTCTATGGATGAAGTTCGCATTTAACTCTAGTGTTTCCAGTAGGGATACACATTATGATGTAGATTTTTTTTTTTTTTTTGTGTTTGTCAGTCTCAGCACATTTGTTCAATTACATGCCACAGTGATTCCTTCCAAAACATTTCAGCTTCTTTAGCAATTATGAATTGTGTCTAAAGAGCTTAAATTCCTAAAGCTGATAGTGGCCTTACCATCTTACAGAGCAGAAATAATATAGAAAAAACATTTCCCCATCAAAGTTATGAAGTTATAAAAGCAACACTTTTTCCTTTCTTAAGAGTATGAAACCACACCTAATGATCTTGGAGATGCCACAAATAACAGTAATCAAATCACTTCAACGGATGTTTCCAACAAAGAGAATGAAGATAGCATCACTGTAAGTATATGCATTGTTTCCTGATCTGTGATATTGTGGACTTTTTGGCTATACAACTTACAAAATTGCAGACACTATAACAAGACTCTGGCCTATAAGAAAACTATAGCTATTGCTATGTTGTGATCAAAACTCAGGAAAAAAAGGATGAAAAATAAAATCAGTGCTCCCCACTCTTGTCCTTCCCCCATTTTTTTTAAATGAGTGAATCACTTTTCGGTTCAAGTAAGACTGCTATTTTGTGCCTTGCTTTTCTGAAAAATGAAACTTTCATTTTTTTAGCCTAAGAATTTGCATCTAATTTTTAGTCAAGGAGAACAAATCTTCATTTACAGAACAAAGACCTCCAAGAGTTTTTGGAGATTGCTGGTTGAATTTATATCCTGGAGTCACCTCCATGTTAGAAAGATAATATGCTGCAATGAATTTTCAAAATGTGTTGTTTTAAAGCAGGATTTCATGCAAATTTTTGATTAAATGGCTTGTGATAGATTTAGGTACAAGTGGCTGTACTGATAGGCTTCCTAGTTTGCTGCCTTGCCTCTCATGCTGTCCTGGACTGAAATGTTGGAAACTGATAGTGGGTTACCAGCCTGGTTGACATTGCAGCCTCCCTCCATCAGTGACTCTGTAAAACAGCAAGCAGAGGAGAGTGTGCATTCAGGAGCCAGAGAGTAGACTGTGGATGGGACAATGTGCTAAAGATTGGGAGGATCCAAGACAGTTTTGTCTCGTCTGATAGCAGAGTCATTGAATGGCCAAGGTGGTAAAGGTGGGACCTGTGGAAGCTCCCCAAGCTCTGGTCCAAGCTCCCCTTAATAAAGCAGGGCCAATATGGTTCTTTATGGTTGTGTCCTCTCTGGTTTTGGTTCTTCCAGCGATGGAACCTTCACAGCCACTCCAGGTAATTCATACTAGTATTCAAACATGCCCACAATAAGTTCTTTTTTCCTATGTGCTGCTCTTATTTGTTTTCTTGTAACACGCCACTCTGCTGGAAGGTAAAAGGGTGATTACGCTCCCTCCCACCTGCCTTGAATGTGTAGGATGTTAAAAAAGTTCTCATAAGTGTCTGAATCTGTGTTCTCTGTAGAATAGAAGAAACCTCAACAAGTCTCTGTTTTCTGTATTCTTGATCTCAGTGTAAATGTTTCCCCGTTGAAATTAATCTCTTTTCATAACTGGATTAATATGAATGTATGCTGGATGACTTTGAAGACACAAAATCAAAGCAAACAGGTCTGTTTGTGTCCTCTCTTTTTTTAGGTGTACGTTGTGGTGGGAATTGCAGCACTGGTTTGCACAGGCTTAGTAATAACCCTCATTATTCTGAAGTTTGGAAGACATTCTAAGTTTGGTATGAAAGGTAAGCAGGGTTGGTTTTACACCTTCCAGAATTGTTGTGGATTGTATGAACTGAGACTGTAGTCTGCTGAACCAGAAAGAGACAGAATAGCAACATTAAATGCCACCACATTTAATATTTTGATTATTCATCAGGTAAGTAAAGGAAGAGGTGGATGCAGACAGTGTAGGATTTTGGATCAAACACTTCTACTTGTGTTTTCTTCTTAGGATAAATATAATTTCTTTGCCTGCTGCAGCAAAATCCCCTGAGGCAATTCCTGGAGTAAAATATTTCTCAAGTCAGTGTAGGTAGGAAGAAGATAAGAAATGAAATTTATTCTCAAGTTTAAACTCAAGTTTGATTGATGAGAACCTATGCTGTATGTAAGAGGTAGTTTAAACAGTACTACACTGTTCCATTAAGGTGATGGGGAAGCACTGACAAGAGCAGAAGGTGCATTTGCAGTGGATCCTGTCCTAGTTGTGCTTCCTGATAAATGCATTTTCATGTGCTTCTTGGGGAGTAGCATCTGGAGAGAGTCGCAAGTACCCATGTCCCTGTGGAAGGGGGAAATCTCAGCCCTTCATTTATTCATTTATTTATTTTGCAGCCAGATGGAGGTATGTGTAACCTGCAACAACTCTGTTACTATGTTCTTTTACTAGTATCATCAGTCTGTGTCTGATGATGTGGGTGAATTTGTATTTAAAAAGAAAAATAATTTAAAAAAATTTAAAAATCAACTTGCTGTCTTGCTGAGAGACCTAGAAGATGCTTTGCTGTGTGCTAAAGGAGATGAGCATTTTTTTCTTAAGATATATAGATGAGGGTCTGTGGAGAACATGGTAAGTAATCTTTCGGTAGACTCCTGTTAATCCCATGTCCTTCTTCTAAACTGTGCTTATGACACAGTACCACTTGGACGTATATTTTGGTAATGCTTACATGCTCTTGGTAAGTGCTCCTTTCAGAGATATCTGCTCTAAATTTTGTGTTCCTGTATTCTGTTTAGAGTAGATTTCCTGGAACAAATGTGATTTGAGCAGAACAGAAACGTAGTCAGTGCAGATCAACTGCTGGGACGGTAATCTTGTCTCTCACCTCCTTCCAATCTGTCTCTGCTGTTTGGGGTAGCATTAGAAAAGAACAGTCATTGTGAAATATCCTGAATAGTAACATGAAGTCAGCAGGATTGAGCTGCAGAGTTTTGGCAGAAGGCTAGTCTGTGACTGAACAGTTCAGCCTAAATTTTTTGTTCAAGGCTTTCTGAATTGTATTTAGAGAGCTGAAGTAGGTGGAAGCTGATTGAGAGAACCAGTCAGAATTGTTTGATGTTAACTCTCTAAAGCTCAATATTTGTTAGGTTTTTAAAAATATGCATTAAGCATTTCAACCACCATTATTAAAGAAACTAGGAAATAAACCCTACCCTGATGGAGAATGCACAAAGTTCTATTTAGTGTTGTAGTGTTTAAGTTAGTACCTACCAGGAAGCTACTTGTTTTTCAGCATCTTCAGATACAGCTCTTCTCACAAAAATAGTATTCTTGCCTAATCAGTAAGTTTGACCTGAGTAGTTCTTTGTTGCAAAATTATCCATGTGGGTCATATTTTAATAAGAATATTATTTCATGGAAATGAACTATATGAAATTTAAAAAAAGGCCTTGTACATATTGCTTATTTTATTTTTAATGTTGAAATGTCCCTGTGAGTTAGAAATAACTCTTGAGTCTTTCATGAGAAAGGAATGACTGTCATCTGTCCCTTAAGTGGACCTCAAACCTCTCCAAAGCATGCATTCGCACCTCAGTTTCACCATCTGGATCTATCCACAGTCCAAAGTTCCAGAAACACTCTCTCCCTTCATCATTATCTGTATTACTGAGTTTGTATTAAAACACTATCTTAAGACTTGAGATTAGATATAAATAGATACATAATGCCCAGGCTAATAAGAAAATATTGCCTGCTCTGAAAAGCCTGAAGTGTAAGTACATGTTGAGAACTGAAATATGAAAATAAATAACTTGGTGTATTTGAACATGAGGAAAACAAGCTGAGCTTGATGAGAAGATTTTTTTTTCCATCATTATTGACCAATACATTTAAATGTGTATCTTGGAATTTGTGAATAGAAGGGTAAGTCAGCTACCTGAGAATTCCGAGGCATTTGTGATTTAATTCAGTCACAGCAAAATTAATCTAAACTTCATGTGCAAAGAGTGTGCTATAGTGGTAGGTTAATAAACAGCTTCAGTAGGGAAATGGGAAGGAGCTAAATATCTGCTTTTCCATGGAAGATATTTATAAAACAAGATTTTAAAATCCTCTCAAAAATTAATGATGATTTTTGTATTCATAAGAAGTAACTTCCTGAGTTACATCAGGCAGAGATGCACAAAAAGCTATGCTTCTTTTTTCTGTTACGTTTTGAGAACACAGCATGGTCACTCAGATATCCTGTCATTAAATGTCTACACACCCTTCTTCAGCAAGCAATTTGGGAAAAACAAAGTAACCATTCAATAATTGCAGCAGTCAAACTATCACTAATGCTATTTTTCATGTAACCATGTATTTGGAAAAATCGTCCATTGAAAATCAAAAAAAAATTGTGTATATAGGCTAACATAACTGCATGTCCTGTAGGAAATATCTTCATGTAAGGGATGACATTTTCATCTCATTTGGGATCAAAGCAGACATCTGCAGCTTCTGTAGACATTGTTTTATGCCTCCTACTTTTAAATGTCAGTTTATCCCATCTTTTACATGGGCATCATCTGCCTACTTCTTAGACTTGTGTCTTTGCTGAGTTCCTCTGTGCTTGCAGAGCTCGAGCACGGGTGGGGTGTGGGACTGACAGTTCCCGAGTGCCCAGAGAGAGGCGTGGATCAGGCACACAGTCTGAGCTGTGGCTGTGTCAGAGCTGCCCACACCTGCCAGCACTGTATGTGCTGAGGCTGACACAGAACTCACCTTGAGGTCTTCTTTCCAGTACTGTAGGGAGCAGAATAGCTTCCAGTCTATGTGTTAGAGAGCACCAGGTCCTCTGGGAGCTTCCAGTTCTTTGGCTGGACTGATCAATATGTCATCAAAGTCTGTTGAGGAGTTCTGTAGCAATAAATTATCCCTATTTTCTTACTTTTCGGTATTAATTTGGTATATCTAAGGTAAGAGAATAACCTGGGGTATGTTCATTTTACTCAGTTACCTTTCCAAACTGTAGTAATAGAGTGTTTTTAGAAGTGAGGAGGATGAACAAAGCACTCGGAAGCATTTTGTTTAAGATGTTGTGTATTCTGATTGAAGTTGGATTGCTCTGTATGAGCCAGTTGTTTTAATTCTTGCCTTAATTCTTTTTATTCTGTCTTTCACAGCTAGAGGAGATAGCAGTTTCTAATGATTGACTTTGGGAACAGTATTAGTACAGAACAGATCTGTGGTCCGTGCTAGAGGAGTCTTAAAATAGAGTTAGTACAAAAAGCTCTCATGTTGTTCTAGACTTCAGACTTCCATAGCAAAATTCATCAGAATAATCGGTGGAATACAATTCTCTATTTCACTGCTTTTGTTTATTTTAAACACCGTCTTATACAGGACCCAGTGACAACAGCTTTGTATGAAAAGCTGCTTTTTGTTCCTTGGATCTGGAGGTGAGGTTTTTAGACCCTTGCAAGATGCTGTAGCATAAATGGTGAAAGCTTCATTTAATTTCCTAAATGCATTTGTTAAGACTTGTGGGTTGCTCTTACGAAACACCTTGGCTTGCTTTTTTGCTTACTTGCTGTGGGATGTGAAAATGCTTATGGTGGGAATTCACTGGAGGCTGCCAAAACAGCTCTTACCGTTTTGTGTTTATTTCTGACTCCATCTAACCAGCTTATGAAACTGAAAACTAAGAAGGGAACTGGAGTAGAGAGGACAAAGGAGCATTTGTGAATTCCCTGAGAGGATTTGTGGAAGAGTAATTCTAATCCTGTTTTATTCTACTTTGCATGTTGAATAATGATGGAAGTAACCAAATGGTTCACAGCATAACCACCCCAATACACAGTTTGCAGATGTTAGTTGTGCCATTAACCATGAAGAGAAGTATGAAGAAAACTGGTGGAAGATAAATTAGTGGATAAACCTCAAAATAGCATTATTCAGTGAAAAGGATTATTTTTTATTATTTTAACTGTTCCTATTCCAGTGACAAGACAATCCCTAGTACTCCCTGCTTCCTGGGAATCTGGAGGGGGATAGTCATGGAAAGGAGTATTATCACGGAGGCTTTACTGATAGAGATAAATGGAGTTTGTGTAGGTTTTACCAAAGTCAGAAAGGAAAGAGAAGCCACTCTCACCCAAAGACAGTGTCTTCTGTCTTTTAAGTTAACAGATAGAAACCGACAGAAGCAGAGGGAAACTTGTGTACTTGTTCCATGTAGGGTGAGAGGGATTTTTTTGTGTGTTCATGTGAGGTTTCTGTCAATGCCTTGAGCTGAATGCAAAGGGAAAAAAGAGTCTGAAATTCACATTGTATTCTGACAATGCCAGCTATCTTCTTGTGTCTGTGGGCTTGCATGACATGCCTTGAAAGGTGCTTCACCTTTCTCAAGCGCTCTCTGAACTACCTCCTGTGTCTATATATATGTCCTGACTATGAATTCTTCCTCCCGTTCAAAGCCTTGCAAGTCTGTGCTGATCAGGGTACAGAAGTTTACCTCTCTGTGATTAGGTAATGAGATTGTGTGGTTGATCTGGGGGAGAAAACTGTGTCTCTTTTAGGACAAACACACCAAAATACTACCTTTCCTTAAAGTTCTTGCTAGCTGCTTGTCGACTTTTTTGAGTGTAAGTTTAAAATTTGGACTATCAATGAGAGTGCTGCTCTCTTTCATCAAGCTGATTAAAAATTAGGGACCCATCCATGGATTTTTCCTTCTCAAATCCAAACAGGGTATTTTCTCCTGCTTCTTGGTAGCTCTTTTTCTCAAATGATTTGTGTAATATATGCATTAGGCCATGAATATCCTTGAAAACCTTTTAAATAAAAGCATTGGTTATTCAATAGAAGCACACTGATAGCTCTGGCATACTTCTTCTTCTCAGTGCATCACAGTTCACTATATTTTATTTGCTCCTAACTTCTTGTAACCTTTTGAGCTTTGGTCCAAAAGAAGTACAGGGAAAGGCAGCTTGGAATTCATTTCAGTTGCATCATCTTTCTCAGTGGTCTTACTGTCAGTTTGAGTAAGAAACACTGTACAAAAGCATGGTAAGAGTCTCCTTACAAAGCAGAATCGTCCTTTTGACACAATGACTTAACATAATTACTCACTTTAACTCTCATTTACCCAAACAAACATATTTATATGACTCAATACAATCCAGGTGAAAATAGAATGCCTTACCATTCTGTCTGAGAATTTTGCATGATTCTTTGGCTGTGTTGGAATGTGTGACTTAAGGGCTGTCAGGAAAGATCTTTAGTGTCTTACTTGTCTGTGAGCATATAACAAATGGTCATTGGTTTTTCTGCTTTAATTTTCCATGACTTCACCTTGTTGTTGGAGAGGGGCTGATTGCAAAGGACTTAAAAAACTCCTCTTTTTCATTCACAGTAGTGATTGAAGAATTAGGATTCTGGAGTGTTTAGATATCTCTGAGTAGTTTGAAATATTGATCTGGGAAAAGGGAGAGTTTTTATGTTTATTATTAACTCAGGCATCTCATGTCTTGCTTAAGCAATTGGGTTGCTGCTTATAGAGTAGGTGAATAATGAAATTCAGTTAAAATAGAAATACTTCTTTGACTTTTAATTCTAAAACAATTACAAAAGAAAAGCTTTGCATATTCAGCAAAGATCTGCAGTTTGACAAGTATGACCTAATATTCAAATTGGTATGCACTAAGCTTGTAGTAGTAATGGCTACAATTTTGCCTTTTCAGAAAAATCATTAAAAAGATAAAGTTTGTAGTTGGGACCACATCTTTTGCTTGACTTTCAGCAAGTCACTGAAATACTGAACTTTTTGAGTTTCCACTTTTACCTATAGAAGTGATTTTGTGCTGTGTTGTACCTACCCAAATGCCAATTCTGTGGGTGTCAATCCTTTAATATCTTTAGAACATTCCATTACTTAGTCAATGAGCAGAATGTAAAAGAGGGATAAAATCATGTGAGTCAGCACTGTAAGATCAGATGTAGAGAAAAATGAATGTGCTCAAATCTGCAGTATTTTTAGTGAGTAGACAATGTAAAGGCAATGATGATATTGCTCATCTGAACCACACACAAGCTTTTTTTATTGTTTGACACTGACATTCCAGTCCCTGTAGTTGTGGACCAATCATATGAATTGTCTGTTTTAGGTGCATCACTTGTTAATGGGGGCTGTAATATTGCTTTATCACATAAGCGTTTGGAAGATCAGAGTTGTTAATGCTTCTAAGTACCTTACTTTGAAGGAGCAAATTGCTATAAGTGTGTCAAAGAATAAGAGTTTGTATTAACTGATCCATAAACGTGATTTCATGTAAAGGATTTTACAAAGATCTTAAAATATTTTAAGTTACCATTCTCTTGTGTTTCTGTAAAAAAAAAAAAAAAGACCACTATTTATTGCATTGGTTTGGGTCTGTGTCACCCTATCAGAGCATACTGTTAGACATTTTTAGAGTTCCATTGTTCTTATTCATATAAAATCTGACCTCTAGGTCTCAGGTGTCTGTTTTGGTCTGCTATTACGTTTTCTGAGTCCAATCCTAAAGTGCAAGATACCATAGAAGAATGTAGCTCTTTCTGTAATAGGAACAAGCAAGTAGAGGATGCCTCATATTTAAGACAAGATTTATGAAGCTAGCTCAGATCTGAACTGGGGAATTTTTAATAATGCAGTGATGCATTAGACTCTGATTGCAAAATGTAAACTCAGTTGCGATGATTGAGGGAGAAAAGGAGCTAGTTCTAGCTTGCTTAGAACTTTACATGATTCAGACTACCATGGTGGTATTATTGACAATGATAGTATGAAAAAAGGAAAATTGTCTGAGGCCTCATAGCCATTGCAAGTGAAAAATGAGGAAAGAAACTGTAAGCAAGTACCTTTTGTATCTCATTCCCCCTCCCCCTAAAAGACTATACATGCAGATGATGGGATGAAGGAATGTGGTGTATGTGGTGTGCATGAAGAGAAATGGAGAACTGGGGAGATGGTAAGTAGAGGACAGCTTAGAGATGAAATGCAAAGAGATTAAAGAGAAAACATGGATACAGTAGAATTGAGAAGAGCTGAAAATGATGCTTTCTAAGGCTCTACCTTGATATGGACTGAGCCATACATAAACAGCAGAGCTCCTAGTTCAAGGTAGTGGAAGAATAAGACAGTCCTAGAAGTTTAATCTGCAGAGTCCCAACTCCATGTTCAGTCTACATCCACATTTACTTCACAGGTCTTTATTTTACAGTTTCTCCTCTGGTTTTTTTTATGTACAAAGGGTGAATTTTCACCAGCTTGTATATGAACTTTTTGCCCATATGCAGGTCACGCTATTTTGGGAATGTGTTACTTTGTGAGGGCAAAATATGGTTTACCTATGGAGAATTTTAGAAAGAAATTAATTGGGATATAGGAGAAAATGAGGATGAGAGGAATGGAAGGTGGAGAGAAAGTAAATCATGATAATGGTAAGTTTACCTGTGATCAGACTGAAGAATCAGAGTTTCATCAGATGAAATAAAAATCAGTGAATCAGAAAAAAGGAAAATTACTAAAGAACCGTAAAGCTGGTCTATGTTTTTCTCTTTCTTTCTTCTTTCTTCTTTCTTCTTTCTTCTTTCTTCTTTCTTCTTTCTTCTTTCTTCTTTCTTTTTCTCTTTCTTTCTTTCTTTCTTTCTTTCTTGCTTTCTTTCCTGATTTCCTTCTTTCTTGCTTGCTTGCTTGATTGCTTTCCTGCTTTCCTGCTTCCTTTCGTCATTTTTGAGTTGTCTCACTTCTCCAATGGTCTAAGCATCATTTACTATAAAGTTCATATGTGCTGGGTTTTGATCTCTCTTTGAGGAAGTGTCAAGGTCCAATGCTAGAAAACTTTATGCCAAAAACCAAGCAGTTCTTGAACACTCTAGTATGGAACATGAATAGTAGATAAATAGAAGGCATTCTTGGTAGAAATGAGGCCCACTGTATGATCTCCAGGAAAAGGCTGATGTGGAAGGGACTGGCAGCAGAGGCTTCTCCTGAAGGCTGGGCCAGCTTGAACTGACTTTCCACAGAACAGCTGAGGCTCACAGGCACTCTGCAAGTGTCTAGTCTTAGACTCAGCACAAAGCAGACTGAGCTGGTGATGTTTATGGTATTTCTTCTTTCAGAAAAACAGAAAATGCTGTAAAGCCATTACTACAGCAGTGCTGTTGCATCTTAGGAAGCAATGAAGAAGTACAAAAATTTAGGACAATTAAGAAAAATCAAGACAAAAGGTAGCCAAGCTTCTTGAATATCTAGTAAAAGAAACACTTTAGGTTTTACTTCAGTTCTGGGAAAAAGTTCAAGTAGCATTTTATAACATGAAAGGATAGGTCCTTTTTCTATCTCATTTTCACACACACACCCTGATGTATGTTCAGCATCTTCCAGAATGTCTATAACCTGGGATCAGCATTGTACATTAGGTATTAGTTCATTGCAGCCAGTGAAACCCCCAAAGTATTTTCTTTGTGGGTGGCCAAGCATATATTTTCCAAGTGACTCACAGCTCTTCTCCATTGCTGTTTTTCTGGAGATAAAGTACCTCCCAGTGCTTCCTCTCTGGTGCAATATGAGTATGCCTCCCTACCTCACAATGGCCAGTGTTCCAGCCTTTCACATTTTTGTACTTTAAATGCTAGGTTTACATTCATTCCTCAGGTTGGGTGATAATCCAGTGTAAGGATCAGAATAGTGTGTTATATATAATGACTTTTTTCCTCCATATATGGATCATGAGTGACATGGGAATGGTCATCTTAATGGAAGAACTTTTTGTGCTGCCCTCAAAGTCCATTTTGTCCTGACACCTCTTTGGTATTCTGCACAAAAATCAGAATTGTCTTGTTGAAGAAGAGTCTGTAATACTTTCTGTTTTGTACTCTGCCATGTTTTGTCCCATTTAGTGCTGTTTGCTTTGCCAGTAGCAGAAACCAGGAAGACTTGATGGCACTTCTAGCGTGGAAATGGGAAACCAGATTTAGGAAAATTAGATCTATCTTTGAAATTAAAAAATCAAATAGGGCACGATCGAGAATCTTTCTAATTTGCTCTGTTTGATTTTTGAAGCTTCTTAAAAAAGACGTCAGAGAGGGAGCAATGTAACAGGGTCCTTTATATTGAAGTAAAATGGGCAAACTATTTAGGCTACATCAGTTTTATTCATGGTGTCAAGGGCTAATGCACTGTTCCTTCAGCTGTCTCGAATGGCTGAAAACCCTGGAGCACAAGGTGGAGTAATGCAAACATACAAGAAGTATTTATAAAGGTCCTTCACCTTTTCCTGACAGATGACAAAATATGTGAACTAACTGAAAGAGTGTAAGTTTAGTTTAGATATTAGGAAGAAACTTTTTACTTTGAGGGTGGTGAGGTAATGGAACAGAGTTGTTGCCCAGGTAATTGCCCAGAGAAGTTGTGCATGCTTCATCCCTGGAAGTGTTTAAGGCCAGGTTGGATGGGGCTTTGAGCAGTGTGGGACAGTGGAAGGTTGCCCATGGCAAACAGATTGTGAGAACAGGTGATATTTAAGACCCCTTCCAGCCCAAACTGTTCTATGATTTTCTTTGTCATGAATCTTCACTTCTTCTTGGCACTTTGGCCAGCCAGTCATGACTGGTCCTCCTCCCTCTATTAGCCCCTTTGCCTCTTGCCTGCTCTGAGCATTGATGATGTGGTACTGCAGAGCTGGCGTGTCTGAGAACTCAGGCCTTTTCCCTCATAGACATTTTGGATTTTAAAGGCATTATTTTCATAAAAAAGAAAAGGACAGCCTACAGTTGTGGCACAATTTCTGTACTGTCACAACTCTACTGCAGAGCATATGTGAAAGCATCTGCAGCTGGAAGGTGTCCATTTTTAACCCTTGTGAGGAGTGTGATCACAGATTTGCCTCCATATTTGACAGGGCCAGCCCCAACATGGAGACATGTCATGTACGGCCTTTAAAGTAGTTTGAAATTTTAACTTTAGTTGTGGTCAGTGGATGTGATTCAAACTGGGAGAAAAACATTCCTTAAAAAGCAGTAAATTGAGTTACTAGAACCCTTTATTTCAAGCGGGAGCTCTCAGGAGTAGGAGCCGGTGGCCACAGCTGAAATTTTTGGTAACAAAGGTCTTCCAAGACGGGTTTGTGCCTTTCAAAAGGTTACATCTGTGACTTGTAGCAACAGGCAGCAACAGAAATGTAACTTGTAATAACATTCCTTTTTGCACAAGAGTCTGAACCAGATTCTGTTGACATCCCTTGCTTTTATTGGAGAGGGCCCTTGCAGTGTTTTGTCACACAGCTTCTGAAGCTGCACTGTTATCTCTTCTCCTGTGGCACATGGGGATGTGCACTATGAGCTGTCCATGTTTTTTCTGTCTTCAGCTAGCTGTGATGTAGTTGTGCATTTGTTGAATGTCTCTCTAGTAGTTTGAAGGTGAAATTAAAATCTTTGAATTAGAAAGTCAAGTCATGTCTTTGTGCCTACCACAAGCAAAACATTTCTGCCCATGACCATCTTGGAGGCCTGTAAGCTCTCACTGCTGTCAGTCATTTTGGAGAATAGTAGAGAGCCTCCCCTGCTGAATTCCTCTTTCTGTGCTTTTGAATGCTGGCTTGCCAGCTAGGCAGGTGTTGTAGCAGCTTTTCATGATGCCTGGAGCTTGTGCATTGCATCTGCTTCTGCAGTGGCCTCTCCCAGCGTGCTCCAGGCAAACATTAATGCAGACTATTCTGCTGCCATTGCAAGAAATCATGCAACCTGCCAGTGGCTTAGTAAAGCCCAGGTGCCTTAAGAGTACAGGTTGTGAGTCAGGTGGATGGCACAGGGCCTGTTCCTGCCCAGCAGCTGTGAGTTTCAGCGATATAGCTATTAAGCACAAAGGTATCACCTCTAGCACATGCAATCTTTGTGATGTGGTGTGGCAAAGGTGTTCTGGTATGTGCTTGTTCTGCGCTAACACAATCCCTCAGGCAGATGCTTTTGGCTCATGTCAGAGGCAGGGCGATAGATGTTTGCCTTAGTTTGAAAAGACAGGTGTCTGTTAAGGAAGGCAGGAGCCTTCCTTGAAATATAAAAATGTAAACCCCCTGCCTCTGAATTATTATAATTTTGAAATTAAGGGGCTCTCAGGCAAAGATACGGAAGTAGGAATAGCAGTTCTTTACTAGTAGAATTTTAAAAAATACAAATGCAATAGTACAAGAAAAACAGAAAATAACCCACTGACAGAGTCAGAATACAACCTGACACCCTCTTGGTCAGGGTGTTGGTAGCAATCCAATTCAATGGTAGCTGCAGTCCTCCTGCAATGACTGTGGTTCTGTTGAAGCAGTGATCCTGTAGAAGGGTATAGTCTTCCTCTGAAGGTCCAGTGGTGATGTAGATAGGCTTGGTCTTCCTCTGGGAATCCAGTGGAGAAGACAGCTGCTCCTTTGGGAATCCAGTGGAAAAAGCCTGTCTCTGTTGTTCCAAGTCTCCGATTATATCCAAGTAGGAATGCTTGGCTCCTCCCCCTGGGCAGAACATCTCATCAGATGTAATTTTTATCAGTCATGCAGTGAGACTCAATGGCCCATTAACAGAAGATATCTCCCCAGAGAGAGGATTGGTTGTGGAAGAGATAAAGAAAACTACCCAATTAACAGAAGGGAACTGCCCCACCTCTGACAGATGGCAAATACCATACACACATATCTTAACAACCTAGGACAATGTTTCATTTGGTTGGACCAACATGGCTGGTCCTGTGTTCTGTGCTGCACAGAGGAAGGCTCATGAGAGAGGAAAACTTTCCTTTCTCTTTATTAAGCACCATGTTGTTTTGGTAAAGAAAAGTATAAAATATATAAAACTAAACTAAGAAAAGTATAAAAATATAAAACTATTCTATTACTTTTCTAAAAATAAGTACATTTTTAGAAAAGCAATAGAATAGTTTTGAATGACTTATGGTTGACTTACAGTGCAGTTCAGCAGATAATCTATCATGAAGGCAGAGGAATCAGAGGAAATATTCTTGCTTTCATTCCTTGGCAAAGCAGGCCATACCTGATTCTTGGACATGGCATACTCTACAGGTTCTGTGGCAAGTGCAAGAGCAGCATGATAGCAAACCAACTAAGAAGCAGAGGTATGTTTTTGCTTTCAGACTGTTGAGCCACTGTGTCATAAGGACATGGAGAAATTTGAATAATTTGCTTTTCCTTTTGATGTATTCGAACAGTTCCTCAGGTCAGAGTCTGCATGTTCTTGCAGGGACTGGAAATGCCAGTCCAGTTGTACAGATCAGGCCCAAGGGTGTCAAATTCGAATAGTGAGAAGTTAATAATCCTGAGAGAAGAATGAGATTGTCTTTTTCTGCCAGCCTGCTGATGTTGCCTGTGGCAGCTCTGAGCTAACAGCGTGTACCCTCCTGGTGCTAAAGGAAGAGGGATTCCATGTGTTTGCGATCTTTATGCAATTGGCCATTACCCTCATCCATGTTCTCTGAAAACTGTTCATGCTGCAGTAGGCATTCAGTATTAATCACAGTCACCTAGCACTTTTGTGATTAAGTTTTGAGGCCATGGTAATTTTCACAAACTTCAATTTGTTCCCAGCAGTCAGGCCAGTGTTTTTATTTAGTAAAACCTATGCTTCTACCAGCAGGTTCTTTGACTGGATGAAGTGTAAAGCTAGGCACTGTTCTCACTGACCACCACTGGTAAAAAGGATGTTCATGTGCATTGTTATGTACACCAGCTGGCCTTGGAGCAGTGATCCTTGCCATTGAGCTCCCACACTCTGTGCACACCAAATTAGTTCCTGTCATTTATTACGTGCTTTTTAAGAAAAAGGCATGGAGCTTCTGAGGGTTTTCTAGTGCCTCTTTCAGCTCCCCTAGTTTCAAGATTACTTAAATTTAAATTAGGTACTTCAGAGTTATCTAGTTTTTTCCCTGTCTTTTTCCAACTACATTCCATTGTGGGTGACTACTGATAACTTTTCTCCTCCATTCCAATCCTGAAAATGCAATCAGGATTGTGAGCAATATTATGAAAATGCTTTAATTGAGATGTGTTCTTACAGTTCAAAAACTTGGTCACAAATTTGTTTGCTTCAATGTGAAGTGGAAAATTTAAAAACAAACAAACAAACAAACAAACCCTCAGCTACAGTGGCAGCTTCAGAATTCAGTGTCTGTTACCTACTCAAAGAGATATCTTGATGTTTTAAACTGAAGTAGTAACCTTGCTAAGCGGGAGTATTTTTGAAGGGGATGAAGAACTAGGCTGCATAGAATGCATCATTGGTATCTAAATATGTTGATGTGGTTGTATCATCCTTCATGAATTACAAAAAAAGGTCAGTACGCCAGAATGGTTTTTATGGTTTTTTACACTATGGTGCCTTTAACTGCTCTGCCAGTAAATGAGTGTAGATGGGAATCAGGCTCATTTTGGTTGATGGGGGTCAGCATTTCTTTGGGAAGAGAAGAGCTGCAGGCAGAGGTCCTGCAGTTGGCTGTGTCAGCTTCCCTGTGCGTCTGGGAAAGTAACATTGGAAACTAAATCCTCCCAGAGAACAGGAGGAACTTAATCTTGACCTTTAGCTCCTCAATTAACCTTGGCACTGTAACACTGGATTCTGGATGAATGGACATCTTAGAGTGATTCTTAAGTAGCTTTTTAGATAGGGAATGAAATATGAGTGGTTTGTGGTATTACTGCTTCCAAACACAGCAGGAGATAAAAAAAGGGTAGCAGTGAAGAACCCCAGGTAGTAAGGTCTCTTCTGAGCCTGCTCTGGACAAGCAATTCTTCTCTGTCTTAGCTACAAAAATCTTATGGAAGAGGGAGTTTAAGGAACTCAAATATCAGAGGGTGCCCTTAGCTGCACTTCAGATGCAGCTGACTCCATTGGCTGATGTGTGTAAAGCACAAGCGGTGCAGCAAAAGGTATTTTGCTGGTTCCAGCAAGAAAACTGCACAAGCCTAGTAGTAGACACAATACAGGTTGTAGACTGAACTGATGAATCCTTTTTACACAGCCTGAAGGGTCCATGTACATTCATATTTGTGGTCACATATGCTAGTGCATTCTTATTTTGGTATATAGCCAGTCAGCTACAGGTAGATGAATATTTTCCTAAATGTAACTTAAAATAATTTTTTGCTTAATTTAGCAGAATTTCATGGTTTTCATTTTTCCAGTAAAGTCATAGTTTAGTCTTAAAAACCAAATGCATCAATTTTTAAAATACTACACAGCTTCACTGCTTATGATGCATATTTTTTGGAATATGATTGCTATTTTGGCACATTTATCTTGTTCAATTTCACTAAAAGGAATTGCTAATAATGCAGAAAAGGTCTAAAAGATGATCAGTCTAGGATGTAAAACTAGGGAAAACGAACTTCACTTGATTTTGTATGATTATTGCAAGCAGAGCAAACAGATTCAGTTTTCCTTTTGTGCACTATAATGTTTTCTAGTTCTTTGTGTAGAGCTTCATCTGTCTTACACAACAGTACCTGTGGTTGGAGATTCCACATACTAGTACCATCTTGACTACTACTTCATGAAGAAAATTACATTTTCTCCTTTCTGAGAAAGAATGTAAGGAATTCGATAATTGTAAGCAAGTGTAGTGTGTGGGCAGTTTTGATTGAACAAATAGTTCTGTAAATCATGCAAAACTCTAGGCACAGAAGCTGAATGATATGTTAAAGTAGCAGGAAATAACTGTCATGGGTCAAGAGTAAGAGTCATGGGTCAGCTGTCATGGGCTGAGTAAGGTTTTGGGTACACCCAAAGATGACTGTAGTCAGAAGAATAATAGTCCAAGAATAGCAAACCAACTAGCAACAGGAGGTAAACCTCCTGCAAATCAGTCATTGAGCACAATGAAAAACACAGTTAAAAGCTTCAGAAATAGACGAGATTACTTTTTTCCAGAATAAAAACCAAAAAAGCCCAAGCTTGATCTTATACATGACCTGAGAAGTGATGAAGAGAGTGAGGAAGAAGTGAAAATAGAGGCAAGGAAGTACAGAAGAGGAGGACTTCAGGTCCAAGGAAGAAGACTAGAAATTCCCTACTAGCAGGTAGGGAATTTCTGAAGTTGTGATGAGGAAAGAAGAAAAGGGTGTGGTGTAACTCAGAGAAAACAAGCCAAAGAAGGTAAAAATCACACTGTTTTCCAATTTTTTTACTGGAAGGATTGATTATATTCTGAATACAAAAAAAAGAGTGTGAATAGGCTAAGATAGGAGCCCAGAGCTGTGTAGGAGTTGCTGGGTTTGAAGATGCAGTGGTTGTGATGAGGAAGGTGGGATTCACTTCAGTTCTGTTGGAAGCATGACAAAAGCAGGCATAGTGTGATTTCTTATCTATCTGGGGAAAGTCCCAACCAGGCTTTGTAATGGTCTATGATGTCATGAAGAGAAGAAAGAAAAAAAATCAGGGAGGAAGTTAGTGAAGAAAGGAATGAAACCAAAAGAAAACCCTGAGGGAAGAGGATTGAGAGCTGTGGAGAGTATCATCTCTGATGACCTGAGAGAGAGTCCTGATACTGTATTACAGAACAACAATGTAAGAGCTTTTTCTAAGTGCAGATGGTATTGGAAATGCATATTTTAAAAGTATTTTGCAAACACTTACAGACTTTGTTCAGGCACCATGACTGGGCCCAGGACCTGCTCTGAGCTCAGTTACAGCAGAGTGAAAGCTTGGGAAGCTAGCTTTTTTCTTGTCTCTAAAGGCTGCCAAACTGAAATGAAGCTCTTGCAGTCACTGGAACTGTATAGTCGTGAGGCTGGTTTGTTAGTGTGGAATTTGATACCAGAAGCTATCTGTGTTTCAAAATAATATCATGGGACCAGAGGAAGACATCTGTGTTTATGTTGTAAGTGAGCTCTTACTGCTTAGTTATTAACAGTGTCCTGCAGTCACCTGTTTTACATGATGCCCCTCATTGAATCTGCATAGTCTTGAATTCCAATACACCTTTTTTAAAAAAACCAAACAAAAAAATGAAGGAAAAATTAAAATATTGAACCTTCAACTTGGGATGCACCAAGATGTCACTGAAGATGCAGGGCCAAGAAATGTGCTTCTTTTGCCACAGCTACTATGGGATCAAAAAGGTAGGAAGCTGAGATAGTAAAGCTCTGTGCAGTAGCATTCAGCCACAAGATTGGACGTGATCATATCCAAGAATACAGTAACAAATGTAATCAGCAGCCAGACTTTTCTCTATTTCAATGAATACAGTGAATTTCAGTGTGTACAATATGTACAATCAAAATAATGAATGCAAAAAAAATTAGGCTTCTCCCACCCACCATGTGCATCTTTGTTCATGCAGAAGCAGCTGATTAGAGCTGTGGATCAGCTGTGTAAAATTAGAAGGATGGCTTGTTCTGGCATGGTGTTGGGTGCTGTAGGGTTCAACCAGCAGTGAGGCTAATCTCTTTGCCCTAGTCTGTCTTATTGCTTTTTCAGCACCACAAACACCACTGATGGAAATAGGAGCCACCTGTCAGTGCAGAATCAGCACTGTGATAGACTCCACAGATAGCAGATTTGTAACATGCATAGAAGGGGAAAATTTTGTCCTTGGTCTGTAAATGACTTTATACATAGGACTGTATGGAGATCATTATTTGCAAACCATTGCAGGTCCTCTCTGACCTGTAGTTAGGTGGCTGTAGGAGTTATAGCCAAGATTGCAAACTTTTTTTACGGAGATATGTTCCACTGACTTTTCTTCCTCCTTGACTTTTGTATAAAAACAGCCATGGGGTTGAACACAGACCTGTGACCAAAGTGGGAAGGCTTTTAATTTGAAATGTAATGGGAACAAGATATTTAATAATGGTCTTTTAATTTGGAATATTCTTTTTCTGGTTTTATCAGAAAGAATTAATTCATAGGACCCTTGGATATGGCATGTAGGTGTTGCCAGTTCATGGCATTGTAACACCTCATCATTCATTGCTTGAGTCTTATGGAACAGACAGAGCCAGTACACAAATGTAAGCTGAACAGAAACATTGTGAATGGTTCTTCTCTTTCTGTGTAGCACCATGTAATTCCTGTTGCGAAGCTCTTGCTGAACTTACTGTGTGATCATACAGGAGTTTTTTGCTGGCACTGGAGGTGCATTTATTTCTGGCTTTGCTGTGGAGTAGGTTTGTACCTTGTCCTTCAAATGTTGTAGTCATCTCTTTCCCTATTACTTAATGAGTGTCTGTATCATTGTATAGATCACTGTTTCTTTCCTCTGGTCTTTTAATCTTTTTCGGACTTTTTTTGCTAGCATACAAATATTTCCATGGTGTGAGCAGAAGTGTTGTATTTTAGAGTTCAGGGCTAGAGGGATAATCTCCTTCTGAATGCAATTATTTCAGTATAGAAATTTTAATCCTCTATGTACTTGGTGTTAGATAATGTTTGGCATATTATCTCATGACATTATTTCTGTAATTATTAAGTAAAGAAACTGCAGTGTTACTGTGGTGAGATTTTATATCCTATTAGTGTAGAGGGCAACTGAATCTATTTCCAGTAGTAGCAATTCTTACCTTTGTCAATGTTACCATATTATCCTTGGTAAAGATGGCATTTCTAATCTCTAGACAGTGAAAGTATTGGTATTAAATAGGCAATTAGAGGGAAACTAATCACATGGTTGTATTGAAAGTAACCAGTTTCACACATGAACTCACTGTCTTAGACAACACTGTGCACTCCTTTTTGCTGACACAGCCTGTACACTTCTGCTAATGCACTGCTGTGTGACAGTGAGGACAGGAGTCATCACATTTATTCCTTCTTGTACTGGATGGTAAACAAAAAAATCATTTAGTATTCCCACCTTGCTGGATTTTGTTGGACTGTGCCTCTTTAAGAGGAAATTCCTATAAGTCAGTGATCTTTTGACTGTTTGTTGTTTTTCTTCAAGTTCACTTGGTTTGATCACGTTTAAAAAAAAAAATCTTGGCTTCATAGTTTCCCATTTTTAACATGGTTGATTTGTTTAATAAAGGTATCAGAAAAGGAGTTTTATAAACTAAATTATGACTTCTGTTCAGAAGTACATTAATAGGGATTATTTTCTTTAGGACTGCTAGATGAGCCAAGAGCAAAGGAGGGTGCTTTTTGTTACAGTAAATAGCAGCATGGCTGGACCTACTGAAGAAAAGCTGTTGGAGACAATCTGTAGGAAAGCAGGCCATAGAAGAAAAACTAAGGAATATGTTGAGGAGGGAAAACTCAGTAAGAAGGAGGATGATTAAAATTTAAGATAAATAAGGAGAAAATAATCACACACTTTCCTATGTTTTATCTAATGGTAGGCTTTTTGCTCCCTGTTTACTTCTCTCTTATCACCTTAGTGCTAATTAATACAAAACAACAGTTATTTGAATTTTTCCTGCTGCACAAATTATAACTTTTCATATCATTTTATTTTGTTTTATTCTATAAAGACGTTTTCTTTAAAAATCAACAACCTAAACATCTCCTTTCTTAGGGCCAAATTCCTCATAGAAAATATGCTCAAAGTTCTTTCAGTCCTAAGAATTGTCAAAAGACTGGGAAGTCACATTCTGCCCCAATGGTACAAACAGAAACATAGTAGTAGCACAGGCAATTAATAGCATCTTTTACTCATTTACCGTAATTAACATAACATGAGTAAACACACATACACACAAAACATGTATATATGTGTGTGTATTTAAAAGGGTTGTTAAGGGTTACACAGTCTGACATACACAAAATTTGAGTGGCAGTTTTCAAGTTGTCTTCATGTTGTCTTGAATGAATTTATAGTTTCTTTTCATGTATAGCTTGCATATGAGCTAATTTTGTGGAAGCCAAAAGAAAAATGCACATGGATATGTAAAAAACTGGAGTTAGGACCATGCTGTGGGAGCTCATTAATGATTCAGAATGGTTGGTTTCAGTTTTCCCTCCTTCCTTTCACAAGGCAAAATCCAATCAATAGTTTTCTTTCAAGGTCAGAACTGCTACGTGGTGTCTGTCCTTCTCACAAGCCTTGCCCAATCATAGGAGTGTTTTGGAAGATTTAATTACTATTTTATTTGAGATTGTCATCAATAACTATTAGCATAGCTGGACTCAGACAGAAAGTCACATTATTACTGGGGAGGGCTCTGCTCTGATCCAGCTACAAGGGTGCTGCTTTTGTGAACAGCATCATGCCAGGCATGAAAGGGGCTTTTTCCCTGCCATCCTGTCTCCAGTAATACTGTGGTTGCATTATGGACAGGAAAGACGTTAAGCAACGTTATGTATCAATTATTTGATTTTGCAGGATTTGTAAAATAGAGTTGAATTTGACAAAATTTTCTGTCTTTGCAAAGTCTGTTTCCATTGCACGGGCAATGATACATCTTAATGTGTTTTGGTATTTCGTTTTCTAAAGCTGCAAGTGAAATATATCTTTTAAAAAATATTAATATGGTTTTTGTCTGCCTTTTTTTCTACATTTTTGATAAATTTCTTTTCCCTTATTTAGAACTAAGTTCAGTGTAGGCTAAGTAAATGTGTTACATGCTCATTAACTAACCTCACTTCCTGAAGTTATATTGTAAATCCTAAGGGAAGTACCAGATCCAGTATTTTAGTTGCAGTAAGGGAAACAATGCTCCTTCAATGGCAATGGAAATATTTGTCCCTGTAAAATATCTTTCCTGTCTTGAGAAATATCGTAAACAGTCAGAAATACAGAAAAATATTTTAATATCTTTTGTTTAGAATTCTGTTGGAGTATTCTCTCAGCCAAGCATTTTCTTTCTGAATAAGCTGCCAAAATAGAGTTTTGATGCTTTGCCTAGAAGCAAGCAAGACTGTGAATCTTTTCTTAAATGCTTCAGTTTTCACAAAGACATCATACAGCTTTAGAGTGTCTGCTTTTTGAAAATTAAATTTTGTGACTTTAAAGTGATGTTTAAGATCTGTTAACTTGAGTCGAATGAGCTGAATGTATTTGCAGGAGCTAAAAATTTTTGACTAGTATAATTTTTGTGTCGGCTAAAAAATAATAAATAACATTCAGGCCATCACCTCTTCCTTTTCCTGCCTTTTAGGAAAATCTGGACAAGATAAAGACCAAAAGTCATTACAGAGTTCAGAGCTATCACAATAATTCCGGAAGCAAGCTTCTGGAGCTCAGCTTTATTATAGAATATTATGAATTTAACCACTCCTGTTGAACATGATGGATCCAGATTTGCTGTTGATCATAATCCTGAATCAGTCAAAGAATGTCCACAGTTCACTTTGCTCTTTCCACTGACACAATATTTAATATGGCCTAAGTGAATTCTTTATATATTCTACTGATTTTATGGTGTTCATAAAATGCTAGTAATAGAAAATCTGTTTCTGTTGCTGTTTTTTTTTAATGTTAATGCAATTTCCAAGGAAAAAGCTCTTCAGTGACTCATATGAAATATGTTGGAGGGAGTTTGTATGTACATATATATATAAATGTGCAGTTACACAAATTTTCAAGTGGTATAATTTAAATAGATTATTTAAATTGAGCCTTGCCATTTGGCTGGGATTTGCTTTTTAATGTTTTTTTTATTTTTAGATGTTTGTCCCTACATTGAATTTATAACCTATGTCCAGATCTGCTGGCTGCAGATCTGCTGCCTTTGCATGCGAAGCTAATCTTTTTTCACGTTGCAAAGAATATTCAGCACTGAATTTGCAAAAAATTCTTCTGTCCACATTTGTGTGATCTCAGCCACTTGCTGAGTATCTTGGAGTAGAGCAGAGGGAGATTTGGATACCTGCTGTTTGGCTGCATGGGTACCTCCTGCCTTCAGCTAGGGAGCAGCAGGTTCTCTGGCACAACAGCAGGGCACTTGCAGAAGCTTTGGGCAACACAAGTTGGTTGTAGGTTACTCTCAGTTCTGAGTGTGAGAAGTAGCGCCAGGTGCTGAACAAGCTGTTTCAATGTTAGGTAGTAGGGGGTTTGCCTCTATGTGATACCCATCAAAAGCAAAAGTCCTGGACAAAACCATAAGCACCAACTAAAAAAAATTGCTTCATGCAGTATGACCAAGCCTTGACTCTGACTTTTGTGCAGATTATTAGTACCACAAGTTTGTCTTTGCAGGCCAAGAATATACACAAGAAGAATTTAGCCAGTGACTGAAGAATATCTCCTTGCTGCTTCTCATAAAGATGATCTTGCAATTTTTAATAAATATTTTTAAGTGATGTGCACTTCTATAGCTCTAAAACACATGCACAGTTTATGTCTGGTAGAATCTGGTCCAAAAAATACCAATAATCTCATGTTATAGATGGTTATGGGTGATAAATGTGAAATGAGACCAATCTAAAAATATCACAATGGATGTTTTCTCTTCTGCAGTGTAGAAGGAAAAATAAAGCAATTGATGTAGAAATAGAAACTCAAAAACTAGTAACATTGGCAATTGCAAACCAAACTCTTGGCATTAATTGCATTAATGGTAATGCATTCCATTCCAGTTCATGGTGAAGTAAAAGGAGTTGGTCTGGTAGATCAAATATGGCTTTCATTGCAAGACTGCGACAATGAAGGTGAGATAATAAAGCTATTCAGACTAACCTGTAAAGAATGTTATTAAATAGACCTGATTAATTACTTATTCTTAGAACAGATGTCACTATAAAATACTACATATGTTTCAGTCATATTTTTTCAGAATGCATGTATCCTGTATGTATAGGTTTGTATACATGGATACATACATTTTTGTTCGAAAAAATATACATGCAGTCAAAATTGTGAATAATTAATGATGCATATAATGTTCCCTTATGAATCTGGGAAATTAATGTCAGGGCTTTGAACAGAACTTGAAAGCGATTTCTTTTCTATTGAAATAATTGAAAAATTGGAATGGTGTAAATAAGCATGTAAAAACATAAGTTTCTGTCCTGGTTTGCTCATTACATATACATTGTGAAGCAACTCTTACGAATCCGTTGGTGCAAGCAAACCTAGCTGTGTATCCAGGGAAATCTTGTGTTCTGACTTAGGATTGTGTGTGGTTTGGGTGGGGTTTTTTAAAGGTTTTTGCCATTTTTTCAATCAACATCTTATTTTCCAGTCCAGGCAAGAGTAAAATCACAAAAGCTCTCAAGTACCTTTAATGCATTTTTCTGACAGAATGTCAAAAAATTGCTTTGTGTTCCATCAATAGTAATTCATGGCAACACGCCTAAATAATTACCATTGGCCAAATGCCACACTTCTGGGCCCTACACTAACAAATACTGGTACAATCATTTTGAAAATTATATATTCAGTTGCAATAATAGCATGCATCTCACATAACTGACTCACCTCTTCCAATTAAGTTCATGTAATCAGAAATAACTTAGTCCTGCATTATCCCGTAAGTGGTCTCTCTGGACTGTAATCACAGTGTATGGTTTGCATATACTGTATAATTTGACTTGATTCTGGGGCAGTGCACAGCACTCTTTCAGGTTACCTGTAATGGCATTAAAGCCACTGGGATAAGGCTATGTTCTCTGGCCCACAGGGAAAGGCATAGAGTGTACCCACAGGTTTAAAACAAGCTTCTCCCTCATTCCTCAAGTAGGATGGCCCTATAAGTACTTGAAAAAAATTTTTGGCACCTTCTTTCCTTTGAAATGTACTGCAACATTTTATAGGAGAATGCCGTTTGTCTTAGGTCAAAATAGTTACTTACTTTAATATAGATTAAATAATTGTGAACAAAAGAAAAGAAGATCCACCCCTGCATATTTTTATTTACTGGCAAATCTGTGCCCTGAACCTCTTTGTCTTTGTCATCTTTATCTTAGCACATGGGCCTGGAAGCAAGTAGTCTTGCACATACCATTTACACCAGAGAGATTTTGGCATGTTAACTACTGTTAGGATTTTCTTGTATGTCTGTTCCACGTCATCATGTGTGTCTGAATTCACATGATTAGTCAGGTATGAAGGGGTCACTCAAGCTATAGTTTGCAGTAGCCTTGTGCCATGTAAGTCTCGAGTTTATTTTTTGGGGGGAGGCCGGGGACATGGGAATGAGATGGGAACCCTGTCTTATGAAAGGAAGAAAGGCAGGTGTTAGCACTGTTGCTGGTTCTTTGTGCAGTGGTTGTAGCAGAAGTGCAGAAAACCACCTTGGCCGATACCAGCAGCATCGTGGCCAAAGCATTGCTGGTTCCATGTGCTCCTGACCTGCAGTTGCTGCAGGCTGGAACCTGTTTATTTTTGGACCCAAAAAGTAGGCCTTCTGTTCGCCTGACCAAAGAAGAGTCAGGTGTATTGGTATGCCTATTTATTGATTGAAAGGTCAGTTTGACTGTGAAGACTCTGCCTTCCTTGGAGCCTTTAGGGAAAGCATCAATCCGAAGGAAAAGCATCAATCTCTCTTCTTTCAGATGAATTATTGTTTATTTCAAATGCATTTCAAGCATTTTGTTAACCTTAATACATGTACAAGAATATTCTTTGTGCAGAAAGAGGGAAGTTCAGGAGGCTCACCTCAGCAATGTTACAGTGATAATTGAGCAATAGAAATACTCTTTTCCTGGTTCTGTCTCTACAAAGTTATATGACAGTAATATGCTGGAGATTGGTTTTACTTGACCTGGTTAACAGGACAGGAATTAGGGTTTCGCTTGCACAGAAAGGGAAAGGATGTTTCTATTTCTGTTCAAACACCTTGGAAATTTCTATTCCTAGTGTGTCAGTGGTAGCCAGCACTCTTTGGCTGACAAAGAGTATTCAGACAGAAATTCAAAGTTATATAACATATATGGCATCCTGTGTGCCAGATGTGGGTGTAAACCCATGCACTCCACTTGCAGGAATACAGTTTCAAATAAGAGAACAGTCTTATTCACTGATTTGCTAATAGCCTGCTCTGGCAGCTATGGCAATTACACATGGTATCTATTATAGATTCACGTCTCATTTCTTTGATGTTAACTAAATTTATAATTACATAGTATCACTTAGTAAAATTGTTTGCTTTTACTATAAAGTGTGTGGGTCTACAGGTGGTAGTAATATAGGCAGAATTAGCACATTAAATGCACGTGATTTGTTGCATCAAAAGGGTGCTGTAAGAGGTAGAACTCATAAATAAAATGAGTGGAAACTTCCCTTTTCCCAAGACCACTTTCTTTCTCCTTTTCTTCGTATATCCTGTGAAGAATGCTTCTTTGAATGGAGAACCATTTTGTGTCCATGTAAAACTGAGAACAGAGTAAAGCAAACCAAGGCTAGACTGGAGTAAGTGCACATGGTTTTCACAATGGCTCCAAGTAGATGGGATTTGGAAGATTCAAATTGCTTCAATTAGTACAGTTTTGTGCAGTATTTTTCCTTACAAATGTTCCCCATCTTCTGTATTGGGGAAGGATTCCAATATACTGTAATATCCAGGGAGAAAGAAAAGATAATGGAGCCTTGAAATAGGTGCAGGACCTGAATGCACATTCTTCAAACTGCCTACAAGTGTATACAAAACTTCAAGATGACTTTTCAGGAATGCAAAACCAGGCCTCGAGATTCACATCAGGAGGAAACATACTGTGCCTCATCCTTCACCACCCTCAAAGGCCATGTGTTACTGCAAAGGACTATTTTAGCTAAGCTTCAGTGGACAGCAACTTGAAGGTGGTCTCTTTCCCTTTCTGTGGCATTGGATTTGTGGTAAGAGATAACTAGTGAAATTCTTTTGCTCTTTTGTCTTTTTCCCTTGTGAAAGCCAGGGGTGACTGGTCACCAGCTGAGTGTAACTCCATTCACCAACACTCTGTGGGCCCAGCTATCCAGAGGGTTTTTAACCCTGAGAACAGTGCACTCATCCAAGCCATGAGCAGCCAGTTTCTCCAGAGAGTGCTGTGGGAAATGCTTTTAAAGGCTTGACTAAAGTACAGGCAGACAACATCCACAGCCCTTCCCTCGTCCATCAAGTGCATTGCCTTGACATAGATGTAGACCAGGTTTGTCAATCAGAACCAACATCTCATAAACACATGATGTGTGGGCCTGATCACCTATGGTACCTACATCGTAAGTTTTCAATCAAGAGAGAATTTGTGGGGTGAAATATTTGAGCCATTATTATAACAAAATGGGGCAGTAATCTCTGGTTCTGGACTTAGAAGCCTGCAGAAGATGGAGGAAGAAGAGATGCACAGAAATCACATAGTTTATCTTCATGTAGCATAATATTAATGGGACTAGCTAGAATTTGGCTCTTGGTTTTTTGCTGTCAGTCCATTATCTTGATCATTGATCACAATAAGATAATGATGAGATTTTTTAAAGAAAAATTTTTAATTGCTGTGTGGAAGTACTTGATTAGTAATGACTGTAAAGGAAGGCAGTTGAAATTAATGAAGTAAAGAAAGCCTATTTTGTTTTACTAGAAGCACTGAGTGATTATGAGATGCACCTTTTAAGAATTGTTCAGATTTCACAGACACAAGGTAAAATGTCATAGCAAGGAAGATGAAGAATTGCTCAATAACAGCTGTGAGGACAGTAATAGATGAAAGGTGCTAATATTGTGGTAAGGGAACAGTAAGCAAAATAATCCCATTATAAATGAACATATGTGATACAGTTCCATAACTCGTATTGCACTGTAACAAGTACTGCTATTTCCCTAATTTGTGTATAAAAACTCTTTTTCCAGCTCTTATTAAAAGGTCATATATTGAAAATGCAGAATATTTGGAATTACTCAAGATAACTGGATGGTAGGGTTGTCTTCGACATTTGGGTAGAGACAGAATGGTTTCAAAATTGACAGTGATTCTCTTTTTCAAAGGGGCAAGACATAATTACGCTGTGTCTTTCAAGTTCTCTGATCTTCCTTGTGGCTGTAAACTGACACTTGTCAAAATTGTAGCCGTGTAGTAGCATTTCTGCATTTTACATGCACACCAATGAGTACATTTAAGCACAAATTCTAGGGATGTCATAAGGTAAAGGACCTTCTTTCCTAAGAGCTTTGACTTTTAAAGTACTTGCAGGAAGCTTTGAGAAAGCATCCCTTGATTTATTGATTGATCTCTCAGGCATACAGTGTTTCATGCAAATGAACTGTAAAATAACCCGCAGATATCCATTTTTTAAAATGTGTATGCAAATAGTAATTTCTACACTCTTTCCTGTGAGTTGGGTTTCTACTAATTCACATATTCTGTAGTTCTGTGGGGAGTTCTTGTTTATGCCGGGTTCTGTTTCAGTGTCTGAGCAGTTGCTTATTCACACTCTCTACTTTTTCCTTCAACTGTCCCTGAATTAGAAGCTCTGTAAAATATATGTACTGGCTGTCTCTGAGTAATGGTGGTTTGAGCTTCAGTTCTTAATGTCCTTGACTGCCTAATCAATAGAAAGCAAAACAACTGCAGCACGAGCAGCAGTACTGGAAAAGGAAACTTCTGTTGGATATTGCCCTGGAAGTCATGAGGGTAATGACTCTCATTGAGAAAGATAAAATATTTTCTCCTTCAAGAGTGCAGAGCACAAATGTTTTCTTTTCTGCTGCCTGCTTGGAAAATTAGCATCATATCCAATGCATCATACTGGGAAATAAAATCAAAAGTCAAGATCAAACTAAAGAAAAACAGATTAAGATATTAAATGATCCCTATTAACAGTGTAGAGGACTGTTAACACAAAATATTTTTGGTTTCTAAAATGTTGAGTAAAAAGGTCCAGTTTTATCTTCTCTTATTTCTAACTTCTTTTACACTGAGAACAGCTTTATGAGATTCTATACCCAAGTATGTGTAATTCTGTTTGACCTCCATTCTTATTTCATAAACTTCTAGATTAACGAAACAAACAATTAAATATTTTGAATACTGGCTGCAATACTGACACAGATGACTACACTTTTATTATGCTTATTTGGAAATCTAATACAGGTGGAAGCATCCATAAAATTACAAGCCATGTATCCTTATCTGTGGAGCATAAATTTAGACATTAGATGTAGAGACAGTTATAGTAGAAAAGAAATCTTTATAAGATACTGTATATTTTGAAGAAAGTTTCTAGCTTTGGGTTACTGTAAATAATCCTGAGTTTAATATGATTGTGTGCTACCTTCCTGTTATAAGTAATTGGAGCATATAGAGGGTCAAATTTCTTTATCTTGATGTATAACTTCATGGGTCAGACTATTAAGTCTCTTCTGGTCCTAGTTTTCCCATTTACTAAGTAAATTTGGTTACAGGAAAACTGGATCAGAAAATAGAGACTAATGTTGAATTCAGCTACAGAATTTTCTGTGAATTCCTGGCCCCCAATAAGTCGATTTTTTTGTCTTCTATACATGGTTTTGTCATTAGGTTAAAAAAGTAATATTTATGCCTGTCATTTGAACTCTTAATTGTATGAATTAAAAATATGGTTTTAGTATTTCATCAGGTAAAAACTGTTTTTAGATTAAAGAAAAAAATTGTAGTGAATGTCTATATTTTTGTGCTCTGAAACAAAAGGCAGTATTGAGACTGGTGTGTGTAAAATCTGCAAAATCCTATGAAATGGTAGGTATTTCTTCAGAGAATTTTATCTTCTGCTGTTGTGTAGGCATTGCTCTAAGACATTATTCTTCCTTGTGCAGCAAAAATTTGGCAAAAGCTATCCAGGAGTCTCTTCTCACTTTCCTACAAAAGTTAGGTGACATTTTGTTCTGATTTTGCCACAGAATTAGCCAGCACTGTTCTTTGAAGCAATGGCTCTGGTCCAAGAAGCAAATAGAACTAGGAATAAATGGTTTCATTTTCTTTCCTTCTTGAAACAAGAAATTGACAAATTTTGTAAGACTCCTTTTTCGGTAATACAGCTGCATCTTACCTTAGCCTTCCTCCCTTCCAGTCATCAGCTTGAACTTTCTCCATAGGAATCACAGTTCATGTAAAAAGAGTGAAGAGATACATGCCATGTATGCTCATTTAGTCCACATTAGAAAAAGTAAAATGTGCACTGATTTTTGATTCAAATGCTTTGTTTAGATCGATGCCACAAACAATATTCTGAATAAACCTTATGCAATATTTAACACTTGATGAAGAGAGAATATGGGATGAGACTTAATGTCATAGAAAGTTTCAGTTGTTCAGCACTTCTTTTCCTTGTACTTTCCCTTGAATGATTTGGTTTACATACATGGTGTCCAAATTTATGTAACTCATATGTAATGACATAATTGGCAAGTGGGATGTGAATATATATAAAAAGTTTTATATTCAGTTAAGTCATAATTATGGGAAACATTTATTTAGACAGTGTAGGTCAGGTTGTTAATGACAAGAAAGACTGACTTCAGAGCTCCAGTTTGTTACATCTCATTGAAATATAGTATTTCAAGGCCTGTTGGAGCAAGAAGGATTTTAGGCAACTAAAATTTAGCATCTTGCTTTGTGAAGAAAGTTCAGAAGATGACCATCATGTAACGTTTTCTTTCCTGAATGACTTAGGTGGTGGCTTGTAGGGAACATAACCAGTGAGAAGAAGTGTGATTGATATTTTTGGGGTAGGTAGAAATTGAGTCCATGAATCTGCGACTATCTCAAGAACAGACATTTTCCCAAATACGTGAATTAGATGTTATGATGCATATGATGTTACAACACCATTGACTGCTCAGTTTTTTTGTTGTGTGCTGGTTGAAGTAGAGATGGAAAAAAAATGGCATCTTTATATTTAAAAATGGTCATGTTTAAAGGCTCCTCTTTCAAAATCACTACAGTAGGTATAAAGGTAGGGGGTTTGCTGTTATACTTTTCCTTTCATGCTTTCCTCTCTAATGAATCAAAAAGCTGGGAACAGTTAGTTGGTGGCATTTCATCCAGCTCCCAGTCACAGTAAACTCTCAGAACAGTACAGATCATCCAGTATCTGAGATACAGGTCTGCAAAGCTCATGAGATGGTCAACTGTGGTACTTCTAGAAAGTAGGATTAAAAAAAAGTCCTCACTGGTAGCTCAACCAGATCCTTATTAATAATATAATCCAAACTACTCTTTCTATTAAGCAGTTAGGCATAAATTTGATGTTCCCAAAATAGTGTACTCCAGATTCTTTATGATGTTTGTTTAAAGACTAGTAATTAATTCAGTGCTGATTTCAAAGCTTTTTGAATGAAGAACTGCTATTGGAAGTAAAGTTATCACATTTTAAACTACTTATTATTTTCTTTACTGTCTTGGACAAATTTGCATTTCAGAGAGACAGATACATAATGTTCCTTTAAAGGATGAATGAAATTCTGTCATTCCTTGTACAGGGAAGATGAATAGTTTTTTTCTTGTCTTCCACTTTCATTTTGACGTTCTTTTATTTTTATTCTTTAGTGTACTTTCCTCTGCAAGTCTGAGTGGCAGCTTATATAACAGCAGTGTACTTTTAAAACTAATATTAAACTCAGAATCTAGCACCTCAGCAGCAATTCAACCCAAAATGAAGCTTTCCCTCAACCTGCCTAACTGACTCCATTTGAACTCTGAGAAGTCAAATGGGAAGTTGGCATCCCATTTAGGAATCATCTTCTAAATATCTACTGCCCATAATATTTTGCCTTTGTTAGCTCAATGTCTCCAAATAGTCAGAGATCCAGTATACAAATGAAGTTTTGTTTTTTAAAGCACTTCTGTTCAGTTTCTGCATCTTTATACTTGTCCTGTTTTCTTGCTGCATTGTCCCACTCCGCCCCACTCCCCACAATTATTTTGTATTCATATATCCTTTTCTATGTACTGCACCTGATTTCTTTCCTTGTTTTAGTGATTAAACACTAAAAAAAAAAGACTCTCATCTTATTTTCACTTTTCTCTTTCTTTTGCCTTTTCCCTTTCTTTCTTTCTTATTTTTTTACTCCTTTCTGTTACTTAGTTTTTTCCTCAAAATACATTTTCATTGTGATTAATTTTTCTGCCTTAATAGGAATTGCAGGACTCCCTTCCCCTTGTGAACTTCTTTACTCCTGTAGACTGCTCAGTCATAGGTCTGAGGATTCTCCCATAATGGTTGTTTTAGGTGCCACTGTCGCAGGATTACTAAAATACACACAAATGCAACTAAGAATAGAGAATAATAGAGTCACTTTAGTTGAAAAATATCTTTAAGATCATCAAGTCCAATCATTAACTTAACACTACCAAGCCCACCATTAAACCATCTCTCTAAGCATCTCTGGTGGTTTACAAGAACACATCAGCTTACCTTCCTTAAAATAGTTGTACCACCTTCCCCACACCCCTGGCCCTCCATCATGACTTATCGTGTGAAGTTTGCAGTAGTTGTAAGAGATCTGGTTTGTACCTCTATTTTACCTGTGTACTGTACACTAAATATTAGTTCACCAGTTGGCAACTTCTCAAATTAAAATTCAGAGGTGTCTTAAAACATAGCAATATGATTTCACTCTGACTGCAGCAGACCAGGTAAGGAATAATCTAAAAGTCAAAAAACCTTTCCCTTGCAATGATTTTCTCTTGTGTTAAAAGTGTGGTATAAATGTGTGTTTTTATGTAAATACATGTACGTGTCCTTTGTCTTAAGTTGCCAAGAACATATGCAATCTCTTATATTTAAGAAAGCAAAATTCCAGGAGAGGTCTGAATGACTTAAGAAATTCAAGAGAAAAGTAGAACCCATGCAGTAGACTTAATTGTAGACTACTAAAACCCGGATGATATTACTCCTTTTCTAACCTATAACTTCTAAATATCCTTCAGATAATTGCTTACTGTTCTGAAATGAGGCTTTCTTCAACTGATACTCTATTTTTATCTGTGAATTAGCAGGTTCCTTTGGGGTTTTTTGGCACCTTATATGAGACATTAATAACTGTTTCAAAGAAAAGGCATTTTGATGCACACTTTTGGAAACGTGGGATTGTACAAAGCTAGCAAGTTCATCACCTGAATGTGCGATTACCTACTTCCAGGGTAGAAACAAACAAGAAAATGCAATGCACATGAATTAGTCATTGCTACTGACATTGAAATTTAACTTTTCTTGAAGCTGATAGTGTAAGTCCCATTCATTGAAAGCAAATAAAGATTTGGCTCTGAATTGTTTAGATTTCTGTGGAATATCTTTAAGCTTTCAGTCTTCACAAACACTTGTTATTAAAACAAGATTAAAAAGCCCAAAAAACAGATTAAAACTACTATTGAAGTTTACATTTGCTGACTAATAGTAAAACTCTCGCATGTGTTTTTTTCAAATGTTATTAGAACAAGTAATGGTGGCTGTCAACAGTGATGTACATAATAACTCAACTGCATCAGATAACAACAGACTAGGTAAGGCAACACTGTTCTAGGAAGTTTTTGTGCCATTAAGTCAGCTAGCTGAATTCCACGCAGGACCCTATGTAGCTTTTAAAAAAAATTTTTGTCCTTAGCCAGTCAGGTAAGTTTTGGGGGGTAGATTTGTCCTTCATCTCAGACCAGAACACATCCTGGGGATTTTTATGTATTTCAATGTGCCATCATATTTAGTTGTTGATTCTTAAGTTCCTCTTGATATTTAAATACAGTTAAGATAATTGACTAACATTTCTCCCACCTCCACATTTTTCTGCCATTACACAGGCAGTTAATGCACTAAGGGCAGCAGCCTGTTCAGAGCAGGCAGAAAGAATGATGTGCACAAAGCTAAGGTGTGAAACAAAAGTTAGAGAGGATCCTGGTACTTAGAATAAGTCTGTGGCATAGTGGGGTACCATGCAAGTAATTGGTGTACCAAACTAAAGGCAGAGAACTTGATTGTGCACATTGGGCTGTTCACCATTAGCCTTGGCAGAAGGCAAAGCACCTGGCTGAGGTTTTTCTAACCCATACATAGCACAGTCCCTGGCTGGAGAATTCTAGACTTACTGCATTACAGCTCAGTCTGAGTTTGTTGATATGTTAAAGACAAAGATATAGCACATGTTTTACATTTTTATTTAACAAATAAAATCTTTAGCCACAAGATAGAGGTGATGTCATCATTTTCATAAATTCATTCACAGTTTTAATCTAATTTATGTATGCTTTAAATGCTTTTTATGTGTATGTGTTTGATTGTCAATTATTCATTTGTGTTTGGTCTTTTGTATTGATTTTTCTTTGACTTTTTTTCTTTTTTTAAGCATGATTTCTCACACTTTATTTTGTTTTTTTTAGGTTTTGTTTTATTTCATAAGATCCCACTGGATGGGTAAATGAAATAAGGAAAAAGATGAGAGAGGGGCTGTTGAGCTTGGAATCTGTGTGCTGCACTGTAGGGAGTGGACAGTGTTCTTGCCCAGTGAAGTGCCACCTCCCTTGGATTTCTCTTTTAAACATTGGTTATGTTTGGAGAACTATAGTACATTCAAATCAGTAGCTGTTTTTCCAAGAGCAGGGAAAAGTGAAGCCCTGAGGCAGCTAAAAAAACTCAAGAAATTCCAGAAATAAGCTACCAGACTCTTTCCTATTGCCTTTTCCTCACTGTGTCTTCCAAAATGACATTGAAATGAAATTATATTGTTTCCTCTGTCAATTTTTTTTCTGTTCGAACTTAACTGGAAAGATGATGTTTTTATAAATAATATTTATCAAAGGTGAACTGCAAAGCTGCTTTTATTTTGATGAATTAACGCCTCTGCAAAATTTCTACAGTGCTTAGTTTGAGTGTGTGTGCAAGCTCACTGATTTCTGTGGAAATGCTCACATCCTTAAAGTTAAGTTCTTGTATATTTGCAGAATATGGTCTTAACTCCTGAAGCAGTATATTGCAGAGCTGGCCCTGCAAATCTTATTATATATGTAGTTCCACTGACTTTACCAGGAAGATGAGGAGTCTAAGTTATATACAGAAGGGTGGCAATACAGTTGGGTGTGTTTGGGTATTGAATCAGTGCCATCACTTAGACATTCAGTTACGTTGTGCTTACTCAAGATAGTCCCTAAGTTTGAAAAAGCACACAAATCTGCAGTAGGCCAGAATGCTGATTCTGAGCCAAGAGCAAGAAGAATGATGGTATGTGGCTGGTCCTTCAGATGTAGACTTAGAGGCTTGTTTAACTGTTTGCATTTAACTATGAAGTATGCTTCAGAATGTGCTTCACTATACTGCAGAGAAGAGTCTACTGTAACAAGTAAAGCTAAATGAAGGCATGAGCATATTTCAAGAGTAGGGCTGCATTTAGATATAGTACTAGAAATTAATTTTCATTTGATTTATGTATCAAATCCTGAGGGTCTACTTTGATCTTTTCCATTTAGGGAGTTTTAAGAAGTATGAAGTTTCAGGGTTTTTTAAACTTAGTTTTAGCTACAAAGAGTGAAAGACTAGTAGTGAAAGACTGAGGTAGATGCTTATGTTTCTGTGTATTCTGGTTAAATTTTTGAGATTTGTTTTGAATTTATCTCCTTACAACTATGTTTAATGAAATAGACGATATTATTTTGTCCCTAATATATTTGCTTTTCATTGTTACCTGTTTGTAATTTCAGCCATTTTCACTCTTCCATTGTAACACCTTTTCTTTTACTGCAGTCTTTTAAAGCCATACATCATTCCTCTCTTTCTACAGTACTCTATTGACTCTTTAGTACTATTTTTGTGCGTTTACTTTTTGCCTTCTAAGACTCTTAATCCTTCAACTTTTTTCTTGTGTTCTCTTGAGTCTGTTGCATTCAAGTTCTTTATCCCTGCTGTGCTCAAGTTTCAGAAATATCCTTATTAGTCAAGACATGCATCCACATTTGCATACTTCTAGCCCTTTGTAGGGGAATACTTCCTTTCCCTTTCCACTAGCTAGAGAAGGGGAGATGCAGTTGCTAAAAATCTGTCCCAAAGCTGTATTCTGCTCCCCACATTAAAGAGGAGGACAGAGCTGGAAGTCTACTGATGACCTAGAAATCGTGTTGTCTTTGTCACCCTGCACATACTGTGGTGATTTGGGGAGGGATGGCAGCAATTAAGGATATCCATCATAGTTCCTGTTTGAAGTTAGATGTCATCAAGTGCTCTGCTGTTCCTGAGAAAGAGTATTAGGAATGTCTGCCTTTTTTTTGTCCCTAAGTCGGTGTCTTATAAGACATGGTGTTATTTTCCAGAGATCCTAACTTTCTCTTCTGCTTACTGACTCATTTTACCTTCCTTTTAATTAATTTTTTCTTGGACTTCTTGCTTATCCATGAATCTGTCCTCCTGTTGAAATAATATCTGATGTCATAAAGGTGGTTCTAAATCAGTAGACAATCATCTAGTGGCAACATTTGAACTAAAGTCAGTGGACTTACATCAAACGCATATTGGATCATGAGCAGACCTTGACCCAGTAGCCCAAATTCCAGTTTGAAGTTTGCTGGGACAAAGTTAGCGTATTTCAGTTATGTGTTCACAATTTATTGCTGAATTAATGAGGTGAGAATCTGAACCCTTTTCTTTTGGCAGGGAAAAGCAAACTTGCAAAGCTGGAATTTGGCAGTTGACTTTTGAAATATTTAATTTTAAAAAGTAGTTCTTTCTGATTCATAATATTTATATGCATAAATATGCACAGTTATTGATTGGGGATTTTACATAATTTTTTGTAATTTATTTTGTTGCACTTTGCAGTTCATCTTTATTGGATAGGGGTAGGTTTGACCTTCAAATGTTTCAGAATGTACTGACACAGTATTTTGGATTTTATGTAATCATGGAGGTACTTTAATAAACAACTGATCTATGCACCACTGAAATATATATATATATTTTTATATCTGTATTGTAGAATATCCTTCTTACATATTTTGTACTACATTTTGTTAGACACTCAGTACATTATTACTTGATGCAGATATTCACAGAACATTATGGATTACAGCACGTGATTTTTTACTAATAATGTCTTAGCACAGATGTTTAATGCTTGATGGAAAAAGACTACATGTTCCTAAAATGTTTTTTTTTCAGTATGTGGACAGAGCCTCTTAAAGCTAAGGGAGCTAAACTTTTTAACATGGAAATTATGATACCCACTAGCTTCTGTCTTGATTGTAAGTGACATGGCTTGTAACTGTAGAGATTCTGATCTACCCAAATAGTGTTGGTTTACAAAAGGCTCACTTAATTACAAATTCTTGACCTCCTTAAAATAAAATGAGACTGAAACTAAAAATCATACAGGAACCATTAACATGGTAAAAATTGATGAACATCCAGGATTTGACATTAAAAAGCTTTTATATTGTTTTACTGAGCAATAAAAAAGGCTATGAAATGTCTAAAGGCAGAGTTGCTATTTTTTTCCGCTGTGCCAGACATGAAACTAAAATAAAAGCATATTTCTATGGTTCTGTTAGAAGGGGTTTATTTGTACTAGAATTTATTTTAGATAGACATTTAATATGCTCAGAGACATGTTGAGATAAGCTGTTGAGCAGTTTGATGGGCAGATTAGTTTGGGGCCCAGAGAGGAAGCACTGCTGGGGGTGTTTTGGTGTGAGGCAAGTCATGTCACCCAGTCTGTTAAATAAACCTGTTTCTGTTGAATGTGATGGAAGTTTGACCAGTGGCCAGGTCTGTGTTGCAAAGAAGTGCATTGTTCCCAGGCAGAGGTCAGAGCTGCGCTCGCTGCAGCTGCCTGTCATGAAAAGCGAGGTGGGAGCAGTTGCAAAATGTCTGTTCCTGAAGAAAGCTGTCTAGAGATCCTCTCTTTTTTATTGGGAGTCCTGGAAGCTCACAGCCAGGGCAGACTGAGGCTGCTATGAGACATTTTCATGGCAATACGTGTCTTGACTATCGTAACCTGTGAAAGGCAGTCTTCACCCTTTCCACTGCCTTTGTCTACCAGCTGGACCTCTCCCAGGCAGCAGTGAAGCAAAACATGCATTTCAGTGCGAGTAAGATCAAGATCCTTGGAAACAGCAGACAATGCCAAGAAAACCTCTGGACTGCTAGTGGAATACAATTTTACTTCAAATAGTTCTTGTAGGGACTGCTTTTTCTTTTTTGACTGTTGGCAGAAGCACTAAAAATCAATTTTTTCCTAAGAAAGTAAGTTCCTAAGCCTGATTTTTTAAAAACTAATAAAACACATGAAATTTTGCCATATGAAAATGACCCATACACTTTCAAGTGGCTCTTTAAACAGAAGCCTTCATACAAAGTTTGTCAATCCCTTTACCCAGTTGTCCATGTTAAGTTGACAGCTAATCATCACCATGAAGGCCATCACTTCATTTGCATCTATTTTAATGCTTAAAAACTTACAAATAGTTTGTAAAGTTGAAGGTTATATTAAAAGCTCTTTTCAATTCAGCCATTTTTCCAGTTACAGTAATTATTATTGTTAACAATATGTTGTTATTTGAAATAATTCAAAAGTTATTAGTAGACTGAGCAGCAAAGTATTTTGTTCAGGTTTATTTCAAAAGAAAACCCCAAAAGCTTACATAACGGTTTTTAGTATTTTCTTCTTCTCCATCATTCTCTCTGGCTTCTTCTCTTCCTCCCAATTGTTGGTGGTTCTGTTTTCTGTTCTTCAGAGAGCTCAATGTCCTACTTTTTGAGTTGTGGTAAGCTCTCTTCTTCTTAGGGCACAAATGTGTAGCGTCTTGGAATATCCTTTTGAAGGACTTTGCCACCATTATGTGTAAATGGTGTAAAGTATTCCACATTATAATGTAGGTCCATGTTGTGTGAGATTTTCATAATCTGATCTCCAGAACATGTGTTTGTGGGTGGTTGGAAGCATTGAGCATGAATGCAGCTTCATAGAGTGCACAGAGAATGCTGGTGCTGTGTATTTCACGTGTCACAGCACATTTCATTGTCCCTCTTCCATAGGAATGTGTATGCTCAAACTTCTGAAGCTGGCTTCCATTTGCTCTGTTTTTCTTTTGTTCATACAAATTAAATCTGCTCTGAAGATAGCAAATGATGCAGTGATTGGAAATAAATATAGCTGTTCAGTTCCACAAGCATGTATGTGACTGAACTTGGACTGAACATGGTATTGTCTTTTAATCAGCCTCGAGATTACCTGGTTGACTTATTTTCATCGAAAAAAAGGCAATAGATTGGAAGAGCCCACGAGAGAGTGTGTATTATTTTAGTATGGACATGCTATATCCTTCTAATTTTAATACCAACCTTCCATGACTAGCTATATTTTTTCAGCTGCAAGGAGTGTGTTGGATAAGCACGTGTTCTGGCCTGCAGCAGAGTTGTAGGCAGCATAGAGCCAAACTGCTTTCATTTTGAAGAGGGCCATTCCACCATGATCTCTAGAGGCAGCAAGTCACAGCAGGGTTACTAAGCAGATTACCTCTTAATATAGCAGGAAACTGTCTCCTTGCATACATATTTTCACTGTTACTTTGTTCCTCAGCTGGAATGACAAGAATAACCATATAAAATTTCAGAGAACTATCTGATATTCGAGGAAGTAAAGGGTAAAGTCATGGCTTTCTTATGATAGCTTTGTTTATTCTTTGATGTAAGCACAGTAGGGCTCCCTTTTCAGGTATGTCCATCAAACAGAAAAGTAATCCTGATTTTTTCCAAAGTATTTTAGTATTATTTTAGAGTGTTTTTTTAAACACAGCTGTTCCATAGGTATCACTAACTTTACTAGTGTGCAAGCATAATTAGGCTGCCGCATCACTGCACAAACCCAAGACCAGAGTCTTAAACAAATACACTTCAAATCTTTCACTGCCATTAAGAGCTCTCTGTTCCTGAGTCTTTTTTTATATTTCAGGCTCAGGTTAAAAACAGGAAGAGTCATTAAGTTGATTTAAAATATAGAATGTTAACTTTTTTTAAAGTATTTTTTCACATATGGAAAGTATTTTTTTCACACATGGAATAAAGTAATATTCTAAATTTTAGCACAAAGTTGCCTTCCACCATAGCATCTCATTATGAAAGCCAAATAGCGGCACAAAGGCAGTGAGCACAAACTGATGCACAGGAAGTTCCACCTGAACATGAGGAAGAACTTCTTTAGTGTGCAGGTGACCAGGCACTGGCACAGATCACCCAGAGAAGTTGTGGAGTCTCCTTCAGTGGAGATATTCAAGAACCATCTGGACACAATTCTGTGCCATGTGCTCTGGGATGACCTCGCTTGAGCAGGGAGGCTGGACCAGAGGATCCACTGTGGTCTCTTTCAACCTGATCCATTCTGTGATTCTGTGGTTTAAAAATTATTTGCTGTTATCCATCAGCAAGCTGTGAGTCTTTTCTCCCCCTCTTCCCTCTAATTCTTCATGTTGAAAATCTTTCATGTTTCTTGTAACAGACAGTCATTGTTTTTATTCCCAAATAAAACAAAACATTGTTTGTATTCCCAACTGCCATAACACTTTGCACAATCTATAAAAATAGATTTTAATGTATTACATGAAATTACTTTTAACAGGCCAATAAAATTCTATAATTTCATATCATTGTGTCTTTCACTACCTGTAATCACATTTTGTATTTCATTAGTAATAGTGCAGTGCATTGAAAAATGTGTTGATTTTTGAGTTCCTCACCTGTTACCTGTTGCTATAAAAATGTTATTGTTGTCATTGTGTTCCAATAAGAAGTGAGATTCAACTCCTTAATTATATTTTATAGCATCATTAATGGTTATTCTATTGATAAAGCACCCACCCCCTCTCCACCCACCCCCCCCCCGCAACTGTTTGCAGTAGTTTTATTTCTATTTAACATACTTTATTTTAAGTGTATCTGTCATTACCATGTAGATTCAAACAAATGTATGTGTATTCAGGTCAAATAACTACATGGTCAGCTGTTGCCTGTAAGACACAAAGTTTTTTGTATCAGGCCATACTTCATCTACTCAACTTTACATCAAAAAAGTTGTTTGGTTAAATACTCAAGTATGATATGGTGATTTTCCAAATTATTTTGAGGAAATATCAGTGCTGTGATTTGAAGGCCATGTTTTGCTTTGGAACTTTTTGTCAGGCTAGCTGTTTGTAAGCCTGAGCTATCTGGATTTCTTGACACATTTAATGAAACAGAATACAAAAGAATGTTGAAGTGGTTGTATCACAGGTCATGTCCAGATTTTTTATCTTTTTTGCTTTTCACATGGGCATGTCATATATTCCCATTAATGTGATTGCTGTGTTTGGACTACAGCTGATTAAATGTTCACTTTCTTGCTTCTGAAATGATTTGTCATGTTTTTCTCCTCTGGGGTCTTACCAGATCTCTGAGTATTGTACCAAGTCAGCTTTCTATACCCATAGGCAATTTTGAAATTTTTCACCTATTTGAACAATTGTGATGTCCTGCAGTGTATTTTACAGACATGCTTTTTTATCATCATCCATGTAAAATATACTTTTGGAACTAATTTGATGTATCCTCAGTGTCTAGGAGAAATAGCCTCAATATAAAGGTCCATTTTTTTTCTAGGAAGAGCTTTCAATAAGATGACTACTAAGGTAAATTCTGATGTTGATTAAGTGGTAGGTACAATTATTTTGCAGAAAGTATGCAAACACAATAAATTGTTAGATTCTCTAACATGCCAAGTAGAAGAACATGCTGAGATTGTGACGTGTTTGATATTTTTGGTGTAGTAACAAACATGCCATTGAAATACTGTTATAGAAAGTTTTCAGACTCAGTAGACCAAGAAGTTATTACCTAGTGAGAAGAATCAAAAATAAAGCTGAATAAAGGCAAAAGTGAAAATAGCCTATTACACTGCCTGGGAAATGAGGAAATCTGTAAAGGAATTAGGAACACTGTAAGAAATAAAAAAGTCTTAATATTCTTGATAATCCAAATTAGTGTAAAGCTGCAAATAAGGGTTTATTTTTAATGAACATGAATTGCAACTTGAAAGTATTGTTGTGGAATTCTTGATTTTATTTTTTTAAATGAGAAAAAAAGATAAAACATGTATTGGACATTTGTATCTTGAGATACTGTAACTTCCATCTGCTTTTACCATTAAAATACTTCAAGAATAAAAGATTAATTTCATAGCTTAGTTTGTAATTCTGTTACTATTTTACAACTAAAACAAATTCAAAGATCACTTTTGAGTAATTGATGTTTCTTCCTTTATTATTTTAGTAACCAGGCTCTAAGGCAAAAATACAGAGCACATAATAAGCAGTTCTTTGTGTATTGCAGTTCATGAGAAGGTTGCAAAAAGTCACAAAATACTGTTTGGTGATACGTATATATATTGTCTTTCAATTACACTGAAAGAACTTTTGGCAATGTGTTTTTACCTGTTAAAAGAAAATACACTCTACAGTTTCCTAAAATAAGTGAATAAGTGTGAGTAAACAAAATAGAAAGGTGCATTTGAAAGACAAATGATAAATTATTTGAAGCTCTTGCTCTGGTAATTTAAAATTTTAATTTAAAGACTACCTGTTTGTTTTATTTATGCTTTTCTACTGTAGTTTTCAAATTAATATTTTATTTATATTACGCCATTTTCTGATGCCATTATTACATCTTCTGTTGTTGTTGCAGCAAACTTCAGATCTATTTCCTTAATACACTGTGACTGTAATTTGTAAAATCCCAAATAGTATCTCATGATAAGTTAGAATAGGAATGTGACAGTGCCTTTTATACCTGCCACTTAAAAGTGCTGTGCTATTTACATGTTCAGAAGGAGGAAAGTATTTTCACTGGCTATTCTAGCCACATCACCTTCCCAAGATAGCTGATATGCAGAACAAAATTATGCAAGTGTGTGTTGGGAACCACACATCAGTGATAGTGTGGCCTAGGGGAGGGAGGGAAGCACCACCACAACCACCAACTGCTGTTCCTTAACAACTCCTTATAGCTCATGTTGCATACTAGAAGTTGGAGTGCAGAAGGTGTTGAAAGTCCAGATGGACAATTGGCTGTGAAGTTTCTTGATGACTATTGTGCTCTACTGAAGAGTCACCATGTTTTCCCCTTGAAGGGTTTTAGCAAAATTTTAGTGTCAACATCATTGAAGTATATGATGCCTCAGGAGTGGATGCGTCATCCCTGCCTCAGGGAACAAGATCCAAGAACGCAGTTAGGTTTATATAAACTTTTGTCTGAAGGCTGGGTAAGGTTTCTTTCATTTTTTTCTCAACCTGTGCTGAGTATTTATGATGTCTTTATTCCAGGAGACATACCAGCATGGACCCCACTGCCTAAACCATAATCTCCCTTTCTTTTTCTAAAGATGCATGCCATGCAATCAATTTTAATGTTTCCTTATGAGAGCTAGCATGATGCTGAGGTGAGAGCTTATAAATTAGCTCACACTTTTCATCCCCAAATGTCTTAGAGAGAAGGTCAATAGGGCTAGCCATTTCAGAGATTCCTGGTACATTTTGTAATCATTGCATAGTCATAAAAAGTTGCTTCACTGATATTAGATGTGTTAAAAATCCTAGGAAAAAGTGGAGGACTCCATGTACCTGTAGAGATTAACTATCAGAATTAGAACAAAATGTGAAATCTTGATAAGTTTATGCTTTTTAAAAGATAATGTTTATGTAATACTCCCATTTTCATTCAGATTCAAAACTATGTGTCTTGCTGTAAATATGAGACAGAAGTCAAAATTATGAAAGAATATCAGTGTTGACTTCCTCCTGGAAAGACCTGGTCATTGACTTTTCCCGTTAATGTCAGGGGACTAAATAATCTAGGAAGTCAGTTTCTTTCTTAGTTTTATCTTCTATGAGCCAAAAGTGATTTTTTTGTTATCTGAGACACTACTTGTATGCTGTAATGTAACTGTCTGCCTGGTTTGGTGAAATTTGTCTTCTGGGTACCAAGTAGCCCATTGATAGATATCCCAGTCTCTAATACCTTTTGTGAAGATTTCTGCACACAACTGTGTTATTACTAGTTGCTCAGGTGTATAATTTTTAAATACATTGAATGTTTTTAAAATACAGCCCAAATAATCAACTCTGCATTTGTTTCCTTATGGGAGTATGAATCAAAATCAGGTAAGTTACCGTGATTTGCCTGAGCATTTCCTTTCTCCAGGCATTTGAAGTACAGTTTTTGAAGCAGAACATGCTAAGGCAAGCCTTCTGCTTTCTGTGTGGTAAAACAAGTTACCTTTTCCCATATGTCGGCATTGTTTTTCCCTTGGGAGTTGGCAAAGTCTATTTCCAGGTAATGAAACACACTTTATCATGTTTTATCAATGTCTCAAAAAAAGTGTGAAGAGCTGCATGCCTTTTCAAGAGAAAGACAAAGATTTATCATCATGCTTTTTCTTTCTAATGAAGATGCCAAGTTTCCATTGCTTGCTGCAACTTCACACTTTGATGAAATCCAAGTGTATATGTATATATATCCTGTTGCTGTTGAACTCTACTATCCTGGTGCCCAGGTGAAGTTGTTACCTGTCATTAGGAGGTGGTGGTATAGCCTCTGGAATCAGTGGTTCCAACTACAAGGCTCTAACATTTTCTGCTCCTGAGTTCTGGTCTGAACACGGTGAGAGCTGAAACCACTAGTGATAGGTAGATGCCCACGTGATAGCAGTTGGTCAGTGATTGCCAGCGGACAGCTGCTCATGCCAGGAAAGGGCAACCTTTGGCAGAGGAAAAAGAAAGGTTGAAGATAGGAGGCAGAGAGACTGAGTCACCCTGTGATCAACCAAATCAAAGAGTTTCATTGTTTCAAAGAGGGGAGTGGAAATTTTGAAAACCTTTTTTCTCCCTTGTGGAAACATGCAGGTTTTGCTTCAGGTGCCATTAATCAAGCCACTGTGAGATTTAATTTTTAAATACAGAGTATAAATATAAGTTTAACTCTGCACTCATGAGGTTTTCCACCTAATGTTACAGGACACAAAGGGTCTGTGATTTCAGTTTTGATTTCACTAGAACCCTGGTTCTGATGCTGGGTAGATCACAAAACTGTATTTCACTATAAAACAAATCAGGGATGTCTATTCAACTCAGATTTTTGTCATCACTGCAGTTATGGATTATTACTTGTTGTAATCATGCTCTTAAAAATGAGATTCCATTAAAAAAAATTAATCTATAATGACATAGGTGTTTTTTTCACATAAAAATTGAAATGGGTGCATAGCCCAGGACTTACTTTTTCCTTCATTTTTGCAGATTGGTTAGATAACTTAGCTGTTTCAGGTTATATCTTTGTTCCTTGGGCACTGCTGCCCCATCATGAAAATATGGAGAAATTGGTTGGTAAATGAAGAAAAGTTGTAGCTCTTTTAACACATCAGATTTTAATGCCTCTGGAAACCACTGACAAACAGAACCACCCCAAATGTTCAGTTGACTAAACATGTACTTTTTACAAAAGAGCTTCTGTATCCATTTAAGTTAGGACAGCCCAGTGGAGGCCAGTAAAACCTGAGAACCCCAATAAAGCAGCATCCCGTCCGTGCAGAGCCAGGAACCCACCTAGAGGGCAGCAGGTTCCTCTGGTTGCTGGTGTGGTCCCCCTGCCCTGGCAGGAGCTCAGTGAAGCTGTTATGTCTTGACTACTTCCTGCCATCTACCTTTAGAGTTATTTTATCTCTGTGGCACAGGGCCCAGCTTAAAGCCTCCCTAAGGGTCATATGCCCAGGCATGCTTCAGGTGCTGGAATAGCATGAATTTTGTGGATGGCTCCAGTAATTTTTTGCAATGATGAGCTTGCTGCACTCCATCCAGCTAGTGCTGTTTGCTAGGGATCCAGGCTTGCTGCCTTGCTATTTCCTGCCTCTTTTTGGGCCTTGTAGAAGAGGAGGGAAAGGATCCTGCACTGCAGGAGGGATTAGCTTCTGGCTTCCAGCCTGCCATTAAGCACCCTCCAGCAAGATGGCTTGTTTGCCTTACATTTTTCCCTTCCCTGCAAGCACACATGACTGCCTGACTGAAAGGTGAAAGACCTGTATCTTCCTAATTTTAATAGTCCCAGAAGCATCATAAATAAAATCTAGCTCTGTAGCTTATACATGTCTGGTAGCATGCAGCAAATCTCACTGTCTTTAATCCTCTCCCTGGCAATACTCCCACTGGCTTCAGTGGGAGTTTTGTCTGAGCATGACCAGAGTTGGAATTTCAGGTTTTGGTCCTACATTAATTTTTCAGCAAGGAACAGAAATGGATATTATAGATTTTCAGTTAAACATTAGGAAGACATAAAACTGACATTCCCTATAATGTAGTAGTACAAATATGGGCAATTACCTCTTTGGCATTGTCTTGTGGGAATAATACAGATGAATTACTTTAACCCATTCCTAACATAATTCATGTGCAGCCATGTATTACAGATGCTACCTTTCAGTGACATAACTAAGTGCCACAACTAAGTACCACAGCAGGAGAAGACTGCATTTGCCAAAAAGGTTGTCATCATTCTTAATAAAAAGACAGCAGTCCTAATTTCACTGTCATTCATAGGAATTTTAAACCATTATCAATATAATAACTTACTCCTGGCTGATATTAAGAGGAAGGGAATTAGACTCTTGGTATTGCTATTCCATTTTATCTGTTCAAAGGATCTAATGCTTTGTGTTTGGTTTGACTCTTTCACCCTATCTCTGAATTTGTTTTTCTTTACATTTGTGATGAACTAGCTAGTTGCAGTTTAGCATATTATATTGGATTTTAAAAGGAAATAAAAAAAAGGAAAACCTAATCTGGCAAAGAGAAGTAAGATGTAGAAAAATCTTTGGGGGAAAATGAATTCTTTCTAAAGAATTATGGTATGAATGTGGTGGTTAGATAGATAGATAGATAGATAGATAGATAGATAGATAGATAGATAGATAGATAGACAGATAGATAGATACGGTATAGATCTCTGGTGACTCTAGAGAATGAAATACCAATTATGCTACTGCACTGAAGTCCAATTATGGGTTACCTAGTACTGCTGTGGTTGAATTGATTGTGGGCATTTTTCACACACGCCTTTTTCAGCTTGGTCTGTTGAGGCCATTTTGTGTGTGACCATTGCAGATGCCAATTTTTAATCTAGTCCAGTGCAATAGAGGCTTGTGGCTGTGCATGGTTTGTGCTTCTGGTTTTTGTTTTTTTTTTTTTCTATTGATCTCTGAAGGTGAGAAGATGATTTTTGCAGACCATTTCAGAGATACATTAGTTAGAAAAGTTTATAAGGTCATCTACTTTAATTGGTGCCAATATCATAATGTGTTCATTAGATTTTGTGTGAAATTACAAAACCATTTTCTTCTGCTTTATAGTATTTGCTTTTAATTGTGGTCAGGAATAAGGCTGTTCTTTAGCAGTTTCTTTTTGAGACTATTTGATTTTTATGCAAATCTGTTCTGATAAATCTGTTGCTAAGAAACATCCATGACTGAATTTTTGATAAAAGAGGGAACTAGACTGAAAAAAAAATTAATGTCATTCTAGAATACTTGAATTTCACAAGTACTAATGCTGTTTAATCCTAACATAAAAAAGACAACACCACAAGATGCCATGTTGTGTTGGAAAAAGTAAGGATAGATGAGACAGGTGGTCAAGAGAGACTCAGTTAAGTGTGATAAGTGAAACTTTTTATAAAGAAGGAAGTGAGTAAATAAGCAGAGGAGACCCATCAGAAAAATGCTAATGGATATATGAAAAATACTCAGAAGAAGAAGAAGCAGAATTAAATTACAAAAATTAATTTATAAAAATTAATTTATAAAAATCCTCGATGAAGAGAAACTCTGCATTGTTCAGAGCCTTGGAGAATGGAAGTAGACATGCTCCCAGTATTTTAGCAAAACCTCATTGTTATGTCCTGACCAATTTCAGAATTAATGCATCCTTTTCCAAATCCGCTGTAGCAAAACTGCCAGAGTTTGTGGTGTGGCCACTTTTGGGATGGCTGATCTGGCTGGTATGTTGCAAATAGGTTTGAGTATGTGCCATTTTCCTGCTTCCCATAGCAGCAATTTCAAGGAAAGCTGGCAAGAGAGAGGTAACAGGAGGAATCTCCAGCAGATGAGGCATCATGTGGCAGGGAAGAGGAGGAGGTGTCTGTAAATGGCAGTAGAGGTTTATCATGTAGAGGCAAGACAGTCAATTTGTGCAGCTAATCCTATAGCTTGTGAGTGAGTGATGCTGCTGGAACAGAAGTTTGACATGTTTCCTTTCTATATATGAGTGTCGTTTGCTCCACTGTAGTAATTTTTAGATCTGCATTAGAAAAGGATTTTTTGAGAATGTAAAGCTTCACTGCCTTAGAAATTGTGCTTTGGGAAAGAAGGGTGTTGTTGGAAGGCAATTCTGCATCTTTGATCTGAAGATGTTTTGACTGGAATATTCCTCCAAAGAGACTGTTACGTTTCCTACCATCTCCAAAGGTGAACTGCAGTGTGCAAAAGATCTAATCGAGCATAATCCAGAAATCTATAACAGTGGAAATGGCTGGTTTTCTTCTCCTTAGGATTTTTTAAAGGTGCAAAGAAAAGGCACTAGAGAGGGTCTGCTGGTAAGACTTGCTATTCCAAATACTTCACCTGGATATTATGAGTATTTTTCATGACACATGATATCTGAGCACCAAAAAACTTCACAGAAGAAGAATCTGGCCAGTCTCTTTGTGACCATCAAGGTTTTCTGAGCATGCCCTCTGATCTGTTTAAAGGCCTAGGATATGTATATTGTTGAGTGCTTTGAGGATGGGTTCTGTAAAGAAATGGCTGCTGTTGCACAGACACAAAAGGAATCAGTTTCACTGGTGCTAAGTAATATCATATAAATTGGAATAAAATGTCAGGTGTTAATGTTTTGGAAGGAAAGTTAGCTCGGTCTTCCTCTGTGCTCACTGAGGGCCAGTTTTGGACAGCTTGTATTCTGTGCCAAAGTCTTCTGCCCTCCCTGCAACCCTCTTCCAAAGGCCAGCTACTACCTTTGAAATACGTGTGAAACTGGGGCCATCAACACCCCAAGCCTGTTCACCTAAGGTGAAAGCAAACTTCTTGACAGGGAATATATGGGAGAGTGTTAGTTCACCATGTTCCCATGCCCTTCTCTTCATGAGCATGTAGGCTTTTGTATTTCATTTTTAAAACCTGTTTTCCAGGATGAGAAGAGTTTTAGATGAAGAGGAGGCAGTCCACGTCAGTGCAGGTTCAAAATAGCTCAAGATGGGCTGTAAGATCATCTCAGTGAGAGCTTAGTGAACAGAAATACCAGATTCCTGCAGATGTTGTTTACAATTTGAACATGATGTCCGGATTGATTTAGTTTTGCTAAATTGATTTAGTTTTGCTAAAAGTTTAAGGTTAGCTAGTCGGGTGGTAAATCAAAAAATATTTGGAAGCTGTTATTCTGGAATGCTTGTTGGGAACAAATTCAGAGGTATATTTCACTGTAGTGTTGATTTTCTAACCCATGCAAATGTTGGGGGCCTGTAATAGTCTTGCACTGACAGAAAGAAATTATACAAGACTTTGTGTTACTATGTCATGTAATTAACACTTCCACTGATTAACGTTTTTGAAGAAATAAGGGGAAATTTCCCACTGAAATGAATTTTATGTAAAAAATGCTATTAAACAATGTGTATTCTGGTAGAATAACCCACTGTGTAGTAGAGCACCAGTATTCTTCTCAACCAGCTAAACCTATCTTTATTCTGCGGGCTGGAAAAGTGAACTTCTAATGTATGGAAATATACACATTTCATTGAGCCATGATGTGTATTTGTTGAGCTCTGGGCTTCCTTCAGTTTTGAATAGACATAAATCTACATTTGAAGACTTAAGGTGTTTCCTATAAGATCACTCATGATCTATCTTGTTATCATTATGGAATTTAGGGGTGAAGGAATACCTGGGAGAACCTTCCCTATCCTAAATCTGCGTCAACTATACCTGCATCTTTCCCAAAAGACATTTTTCCTCATGCAGCTTCAAGAGCTCCAAAAGTGGAGATTTCTGAGTCTTCTATGAGCAATTCCACCACTCATGGAAGCAAGATGTGTTCCAAAGTTCCTGAGGATCTGTTCCTGGGGACCTATTCTAAAGTTTTTACCATAGTCTTTTTTAATGCACTTTTGTCATGGAACTTTTAGTTCCTGTTTGTCAAAGACACGCAACAAAAATTGTAACCATGCATTGGAAGGCTATCCTTGTGTACCTCCTCAGACGATAAATCCCAGTTCTTCAGTTTTTTATCAAGTCTCTGAGTATTTCTAGATTTTTCCATATTGTTTTTTCATTTGATATGCTTGAGTGGAAGAGGCCTGTGGAGATTATCTCTCTGCTTCAAGGAAATAATCATTGAGGCCTAAAAACATTTAGATAGTCTCAGCTTTTTTTTTTTTTTTTCATTAAAAAAACCCTACACAATCAAATACAATTCAAAATCAGGAAGCTTTTCTCCTCAATCTATCTTATCTGCCTTATCATCTAACTCTGTTGAACTGAACAGAATTCTGAAAATTATTCAAGTTAACTACTCCAAATATCTTTGTTCTTCTCTGACAGCAAAAGCAGCATGGGGAAAATTTTATTGCTTCTGTACACTTTGTATTTGTCCTCTAGACAACAGAGGACCTCTTTCCCAGTCTTAGGAGTGGGAACACTCACACTTAGATTATTCATGAGAAGTCTGTAAGGAAGCAGTTTTTAATTAAATAGTTCTTAAATGAAATGAAAGGCAACAAGGATTTAATTTCAGGTGAATTATTATTTTTTTACTTGATGCCAGCAAGTACATTCCAGTTGATCTTTTTTATTATTGTGGTGGTTTTTCACTGAAGCCTTTTTGAAGGATAGTAATTTTACCCATGTTTCCAAGATATCCAAGCTTGCAGGTGACTATAATGAATAGTGCTGATGATCTATATTAAAAAATGATAAATAATTTTTTCTTAAATTCTTTCACATTTTCTGGTTTGTTTCTTTAATTCTCTGGCTCATGTATTAATATTGATTAATATCCCACATCCCAGGTAGGTTTTTTTCTTAGGTCTGTGTTTCATTTGACTACCAATAATGAGAAGCCATAAATTCCTTGTTCTTCATGAGAGGACACATCAGCTGAGCTGCAGATACAGCAAACGTGTCCACAAAGAAGTGAACAGCTGTACAGCCACCATTCATCCTATATCCGAGGAGGGCTATGAGTCCCAAAGGGCTCCATGGTTTGACAGCTGGGGTTGCCTATTCCTCCCAGGTCTTAGTCATGTCTTTGACATAGATCCCACCTTCAGTGCTGGGTAATTCAGTGCCAAAGTTCTCTTCCTGTTGCCTCCAAATCAAAAATAATAGTAGTGCATACCTCATCATGGATGATCTACGTGGATTTATTGGTTATGGTGAACAAGAATGTGACAATGCATGCCAGATTGCAGTTGTTAGGTCTGTTTCAAAAATGCCTTTCTTTCTGGCTGAAAGGGAAAAAGAAATCAGCAATCTTTGTGATGCAGGTTGAGGTTTTGCTGATAGCATCCCTGGGGAGCGCTGGCCCTGGACTGAAACCAGGGCAGAGGGGTTAGGGGCCTTTCATTCTCTCCAGACAAAGTATGTATTAGACACTTCATTCTTTTTCTTACAGGGCTTTGCAGTGCTGCAAAGGATGTTTTTTGGGTGAAATGTCCTGCCAGCCTGCCCCAGACCAAGACACCAGTGTCTTTATCCCTGCACCCTGTAGGTTGCTTGACTTTTGGGAGTCACTTGCATTACAAAGGGGTCCCCTAGGCTATCCTTGGGAGTCATCCCTAGCAGAAACAATTGCTCTAAGCTTGTGTGTGAGGGGACGCAGGAATGCATGGATACAAGGAAGTATAGAGGAGGTTGTGAGGAGAAAGGCAGCTGCAAGGAACTGACTGGGATTCTTTCACAGTCACGCACCAGAATAAAACCCAAGCAAACAAATATGCAGCTGTGGCTCTTAGATTCAAAGCCAGAACAAAGAGCCCTGATGAAATATTGAGTGGCTAAAATCTGTGCATAGTCATGTCAATGGAAATTACCCAGATTTTGTGTTTGTTCCTCTGTAAAGGAGCTAGGCATTGAAATAAGTTTTCCTGCAAGACAAACGTGTTTTAGGGAAAAGGCATCTTGACACTTAGCAACACTGAAAATTTGGTACCGTAAAGCTAAATAACATACCTGTTATTTCATTAGAGACAAAGGTATGCATTACTTAAATTATTCCATGTGGGAATGAAGATAATCCAACAGTGTAGATAATTTGCTCTGTATGAAAGTGGTCCAGTGACAGCAAAACAATTTAGGCTTCTTCTGAAGGCAACAAATGAGAAAAAGTTAAACATTGATTTTTCACATGAAAACAAAGGCAAAATACCTTTTGTCCTTGATCATCCAAACAAAACAATTCATCATTGAATTGGTCTAATTTCATCATGATTTCCAAACTGATTTCTCCAATTTGTTTTGCGATAGTTGTAAGTGAGCAGATTCCTGGGTATTGCTTCTGGAGCTTAAACCCTGATTTTCCACTCTCCTTTGGGAGATCTTCAAGAAGCCTACTTACTTTTTTTATTCAGAGAATGTTGGAAGCGCATGCTGGTGGGGAACAGAGGTATTTGTCTGTTGGATGTGAGGATGTTCTCCAGTGCTCTGTTTGGGTTCTCCTGACTTCCTGGGAGCATCATCTTGGATGGGAACTGAACTTCTTGGGCAGTGTCAAAAGGTTTTTCTCATCTCATATGTCAAGAAGCAACAGAGTACAAGCTTAAACAAGAACTGGTGGGTGTAAATCAGTTAAATAGATTGATGATACCTGTCAGAAGATGTGAAATTGTTTATCCTTTAAACACTAAAGCCTGGCAAGGCTCAGTTTTCTGAGTCACAGACTTAATGTGTAACAGTGTGGGTTTTGGCTCAGTGTACTGTTCCAGGGTAGAAGGACATGCACTCTTTGATCTGTGAAGAGCAATATGATTTAGCAGGATGAACTTGGGTATAATGCTTTTTAGGGTGATCTCATTTTTCTTCACCACAACAAAGGAGGTGAAGATACTCATTTTGCAATTGCAAATGACAGTGACCTTAGAGATGGCTACACAAAGACTAAGACTGCTGTCTGGGTAGCTGGCAGGGACGGGGATATGAGATAGGGAAGGTCAATTAGAAGGTGGGTAGAGGCAAGATGTGCTATTGCTCCACACAGCTGAACTGCTGACAAATCTTGGGAGTGCCATGCCTTGAGCTTTCCTTCATTACAAGCATTGGCAACTGCAAAGCAAAGACCATCGTTTTGGAAAGTCCACTCTAGATTGGCAAAACAATCTGACTTAGCTTTGAAGATCTCCACCAGGCAAAGCAAGACTTAACTTGTTACTCTTTGGAAGCATATTCAGTCTTCTTTTGGTTGGTTGGCTGGTTGGTTGGTTGGTTGGTTTGTTTGGTTTTGGGTTTATTCCTTGAATTCTATTTACATCTTTTAATCCAATTCCTCCTATATAACATACTGCAGTTTACAAGAACAATAGTATAAAATATTTCTTCTATAATTGCATTTCTTTCTATTGTGCTGGCTTTCTTGTCCACTCTAACAGTGTTGGTACCACGTTTGGTACCACAGTTTCTGAACATGGGAATACACAGGAATATTTGAAGTAAAACTTAACACCTTAGTCAAAAAAAGGAGTGTACCAAGCTGTGATTGATTACTTGTCTTCCAGAGGAAGTGAAAGATAAGATCACAATTTTTAGAGTAAATCTGAAAAGGTATCTCTTCTGCTGAGAAAGTTGGCTCTTGCTTTGATAAGATGAAAAATTGAATATCTGCTCTTGCTGAAACCCAATACTTTAATTTCAATCATGCAGAAAATATAAAAATCTACAGCAAACATGGGAATCTCACAGGACATGAAATCCTGTGTAATTGCTTTTCGGAACATTGTATTTAGTGACTAAAAAAATACATCCCTCCCAAAAGGAAAAAAGGAGGAGATTCAGTATAGCCTTGGAATTTAGCAGAGGTGTTGACTCATGTGACATGCATTCACTGTTGTGCTTTTAACTTGACAGTGTGCTATTACCATGTCTTGGCACAGACTGATCCCTGTTCCCAGGGGAGCCAAGAGCTTGTGCAAGGTCCTTGCTAGTGCAAGGTCCACTGAGAAGCCATCCTAAGAATCAACATAATTTTTCATGGAAGAAACAATTTTTATTAAGGCGACACAGCACAAAATTGTCCCTATAAATGCTGCTTTTTACATGACCTGCTTCCTAACAGTTGAGTAAGTATATCCATTCTTGCAAATGCACAGCTCCAACCACAAAGCTAAAATCGAGGCAGGTTTGTGGTATTTTATTACTCCTATTGTCTTCCAGTGTGCCTGAGCCATTAGCAGTGACTTCAGGGACAATTGGAATGATGTGTGTTGCACAGAAATGTGTCGTGCAAAAGCAGCTCCAACAAATAGCAGTGTAGCATGCACGTTAAATCTGCATTAACTCTGATGGTGATAGGAGTATAATGAACCATAGAATAGAGTCACAGAATGGCTCTGGGCAACCTTCTGCAGTGCCTCACCACAGCAGAGAATTTCTTCCTAATATCTAATTTTATCCTACTGTCTTTCAGTTTGAAGCCATTGCCCCTTGTCCTGTCACTGCATACTCTTGTAAATAGTTTCGCTTCATCTTTCCTATAGGCTCCCTTCTGGAGCTGGAAGGATGCAATGAAGTCACCCTGAAGCCTTCTGTTTTGCAGGCTGCACAATCCCAATTTTCTTAGCTTTTCCTCTCGTGAAAGGCTTTATGTATTAATAATGAATCTCTTTTGTCTGTTCAAAAATAGCAGTACACCTTGAAAATAATAGAATTAAATTTTATTTCTTAACCTAGGGAAATTCAATTTTTTTGTCCCACCAAGGTAAAGTACAGTGCAGACATACACTGTTTGAAGGATAGCACAGCTCTCCTTGGGATGTGCAGTAAGTGAAGTTTGATGTTTCTGCCTGTCCCTGTATTATGTGCTGAGGATAATTCCCCTCCCAGCTGTTGGAGGCATTTTGGTTGAGTAAAGCTGAAAAGGTGTCTCTTCTGCTTTAACTCATCAGTTTCAATTAGAATTGGTCTTCTTACATGTCACAACTTTTTTAGAGAGCTGCTGGGCTTTTTTTGTACACAAAAGGGATTCTACTTGAGCCTTGGTGATGCGGAATGGATAAGTCTTTACCTTAATATCAAACAGAAGACAAATTAATCTCCGTGGTGGATAGCCCACATCTTTCCCAAAGCAGAGTACTGATTCTTGTCTGGCTCCAACTTGTCTTCTTAAGAAAAATTGTCTAAAAGTGATATCAAGAGAAGATTCTGGGCAGCATACTGGAAGAAGGTCTCTGGAGTCGTCTTAATAGCTTAAGCCAACTGTGAATCACCTCTTGGCAGTAGCTAGTGACTACTGATAACCCATGACTTTCACTTCAACCTACTACATTTTGTCAAAAATTTTCATATTTCAGATGTAAAACCAAGAGCAGATTTTATGAAAACCAGAGGCAGTAGTAGGTGACTGAGTGCAATTACCATACTTGTTCTACCTTTGGCAAGTAATTCAGTGACTGCATTTCATGTGGGTGAAACCACACTCCAAGGTGCTTCAAGAAATTATCCTTCATTTTGAGCACAGAGCCCATTCAGAAAAGGACAGCTCTCATTTCTTGTCAGCACAGGTGATAGTCTCATCTTGCATCCTAGAAATGCTTTTACATTACTTGAATATCATAGCCAGCTGCAGAGCTGGCTGGTCTATAGCTGTAACGTAGCTTAGTGCTTTCAGACAATTAAATGTAGCTTTGTGATGAGTAGATAGTCTAACAAATAAACAAGCATGGAAATGGTCTACGTAAAACTTGCTCACATTGATAAAAAGGTCAGGAAAAGGGAAGTTTGAAAGGATGTGAACTCATCTGCCTCTGATACACAAAAAATTTCATCTGAGGTGTTCTAATTATCTTAATTAGAGAACAAATAGGGAATAGGATTTTGAATGCAAAAAACTGTTCACAAAAACCATTGCATGAGATGTTGCTAATAAGAGGGATCGCAGCGTGATGTAGCCACAAGGTTCCTAGAATTGAATTTTTCTTAAATGGTTTTGTACTGCCAGGAATTGACATGAAACTCACATTATTTTCCAGGTTTCCCTCACCTACTTCAGAGAGCTGTATATACTTGGAACCTGCTTCATAGCACACAGAAGACTAGCTTTTACCAGTAAACCTAATTGAGTAGATTTACAGAACAATTGTCTATTTTCACCTGCGGCACTTTGCAGTTTATACTGGTTGAAAATAGTAGTTCACCATACAAAATTGGATCTTGAAGTACTGTAGAAATTATTCAATGACTAGACTGAGTTCCTCAGCCATTATCCCAGTTTAACACCTAGAAATGTGCAATGGTGACTTTTCCTTGCCATCACGGCATGTATGTTGGAAGTAAACAATAACAAAAGAGCCTCCTCCTGTGCAGCAGAGAACAGCAGGACTGAAAAGGACTTAAAGATGTGCATCTATTAAGTTTCAGAGTGGAGAGAATTCCCTGTTTGTTGTGAGAGAAGAGATTTGGTGCTCATTCTAAAGTATATTAATATAAAAGTATTTTGTTTTCCCAAGAAAGTATCAAACAGCCTGCTTTTTTTGAGCAACAAGTAGAGATTCAGAAAGTTTAGAGATGTAAGGATGGTATCTACGAAAAACCTGAATGCAGTTTGAAATGTGTTGCAGTGTTGCACTCCAAATGTTTGTGCAAAAAACTCTTATGCATCTGAAAAATGTGTTGTGACTTAACATAAGTATTGGCTGTGCCATCTGAGTGGCCCATTCTCACAATTTGTTAGGCTCTGCCCTTCATTACAGAAATTTTTACCAGAAATTCTTTATCCTGGCGTCTTTCCCAGTAGAGTCAATCATGTGGGATCTGAGTGATCAGTAATGACAAAACCAGCCTTAGTATGAGTATTTCACTTGATAAATTGCAGAGATCTAGGCTTTACTTACATTTGTCAACAGTGACATTCCCGTGAAGTGCCAGGTATTTGAAAAATGACTTCTAGTGTTTCAGGCTGGGGGGGAAGTACTTTTTCAAACTATGAAAACATTTCCCTCATGCCCCATTAAACCAACTGGGGAGAAAGAAAAGCTAGACAGGGGTGTGAATATACTTGTGTCTCAAAATATAGAGTTGAATAGCCACATGCCAGGATATTTAAGTTTTATGGCTGTGAGCCCTGATGCGTAATGATGAAGTAATTTTGTTAATGATACAGTGAGCCACAGAAGAGCAGGAGTTTCTTTAATGCTACCCTTTCTTTGTTGTGTTTGGGACTGTCCTTTTTCTGATCTGGTTCTTCAGCTGTGTGTCTGCTGCCATGCATCTTGCTTGTCTTCTCTCATGTCCTCAGTAATGTGCATACAGAACCTGCAGGTGATCCTGCTGGTCCCTCCTCTGCACTCCCTATCCCTCCTGCAGACACAGCTGCCATCTATGTGGCAGGGTACTCAGCTCTGTCTTGCCTCTACAGTGTTCCTTCTGTCCAGTTTAAAACTCAGTCTGGGAGTCCAACATGCAATTTGATGACTTGGAGTAAACACAGCTTTTTATTGTCCTCAAAATCTTCTCTTCTGCCCCCTTCTTCTCAAGCTGTTGCTGCTGCCCAAAAGCTAAATGCTGTTGGCTAAAGATGCTATTTCAGAATAGGCACTTCCAGAGGATGATTTTTTCCATCTGTTTCTAGCATTGTCTTTTGATTGTTACAATTAAAAGATGTGAACGTCATCCCAAAATCTATTGTTAATGTGGATGGAGAATGAAGTGAAATATGTGTATTCTCTGCTGTCTCTTCAGTCAGGACATTAGGCAAAATGTCTTTGCTGCTAAATGGTGCTTCTGGTTTTCTAAAACTGGAAGAAGTAATGTGGAATTTAAGTGACAGGGTTAGATGTTCAGAGTTCAAATGTTGTCTGTGCTGATTTGCTGTTAGTTCAAAAGCTCCTGCAGTTCACAGAAGTGGGACACTGTGCTAAGAAGGATATTTTTTTAAAATCTATTTACAAGGTTTTATCTGTGTGGCACTTTCATTAAAAATACAAAGCATGGAGTGAAAACAAAACAAAATCTGTCACTGAATTACCGTTCACAATAGACTTTTTTCTGGAAGTTGACTAGATTTATATACGGACGGGAGAGCCAGTAGGATGTGCCCCTGGACAGGATGAGCCTCTCTACAGTAGCTCCAGGTTTTACTCCTCTACTCCTCTCAGCATCTTCTCTGCACCTCTGGAACTATGCAAATTGTCCCCTGGATTTTGGCCCTGAACCCATCTTTCTTTCAGAATTTAGCAGCTTCCCACATCAGGATGAGCCCATTTGCTGTGTCTTTTGTCCTCTTGTAATGCCAGGTAGGGCAGGCATTCCCTGGGTTTGTGCTGTTACAGCTGTGTGCTTCAAGTAGGGCATAAGGTAAAAAAGTTAATGTGCATATTCCATAGCTTGTTTCTGAGAATGACAAAATTAGTTCAACAAGTTTTGAGATATTGCACAGTGACAGACTGTGCTGGACAATGGCATTTACTCCAGGTAATGCACCAGTACAAAAACTTGTTTTGATTCCAGTTCCTAATGGACAAAAACCACTGTTCTCCATCTACAAAGATACAAAATTTTTCAGGTAAGGTCAACAAGGCACACAAAGAGAGCTTTTGACTGTAGGAATGAAGGAAAAATGACCAAAACTTAAAAAAAAAAAGATAAATATTACTAATCTGAGAGAAGAATACCATACACTAGGTTACAAGAAAATCTTTGTTTCTAACTCTAGGTCCGTCTTCAGTCATCAGCAATGACGACGATTCAGCCAGTCCCCTCCACCACATCTCAAATGGCAGTAACACTCCTTCTTCTTCTGAGGGGGGTCCTGATGCAGTCATCATTGGGATGACAAAGATTCCTGTCATTGAAAATCCACAGTACTTTGGAATTACCAACAGCCAGCTCAAGCCAGATACCTGTAAGTACAGACAACTCTATGTGTTTCAATCATTCATTTTACCTGTGCAAGTGTAGCGGCTCCTTAACAGAACTAGCATAACAAAATACTCTAAATTCCTGGGAAGAGAATGGTGGGGTTAAAATGTGTGCTATTTACTAAAGGTACATGGGATGAACTGTTTTACCTCTGTCTTAAGCCAAATTCAGCCTTTGTGACAAGGCAATGAAGTGAGCAATGTTGTGCTCAAACCCCCACACCTATTTCATCAAAATCACTGGTAGCCTTTCCATTGATTTCAGTGGTCTTTGGCCAGTCCTGTGCTCTGAATGTATTCTTGGGAGAAAATAGATCTTGGGTCAGAAGCAAAAGTCAGTATTGTTACATATGCACTACTTTTAAATTGATCATATCAACATCACCAGATCATATAATGATGTCATATTATTATAACCTAACTTTCAAATCTGAGTATTTGTGAAGTTGTAAAAATCATAAGGGTTAAAACTTCAGTTCTTGTAAATTTCTTGTACAACTCAACCTCCACAGACAGAAATTATTTTAAATGTTTAAAAGTAGAGCAGAAGAGAAGAAGGTTGCATGCTGGACAATATGTATCACATACAAATTCTTTCATGTTCAATTAATAGCAAGTGGAATGTGAAAAAATATGAAAAGCTAAACATATTGAACTATGAAGAGTTAAAAAAAAGGTATCACTTACTTGAGATGCTACTTTTCAAACACAGTAATAATTTCAGAATTGAAATATTAAATGCTGGGGTTTGGACCAGTGACTAGCATTAATGTACATAACTGAAAAAATACCTAAAGGATATTGTGATGAATAGTAACTGCACAGATTACTATTTCTCATCAGGACACTAAGTTCTCTAAGTGTTTCAGAGAAGGTTGTTCTGAAGTGTCACTGGAAGTTTCAATTGTTTCTCTGCAAAGTCACTCTAGAGTTTCCCAGTATTATTTGTGAGCACTGGGCTTGCAACTGCTTCCTCTCTGTATCCTACCCTGAAAAATATCACTTTCCAGCACAAACTGTAGCATAGGGGCATGCTGTCAAGGTTTGAAGCCTTTGCCTCCAACTTTGCAAAATTTAAATGCTGTAACAAATATCTTTTTTGACCTGTGCATGACAGCATGCATGCATGACATGAATGCATAACTTCTGACACTGCAAAAAAAGACTGATGCTGAACTACCCACTTACCTTGTGAATCTTAATGCTTATTTAGATCCAGATTGTTTCACTAAACATAGTCCCGAAGAATGGTCCTGCAACAAGAAGTTTTTTTCTGCCTTTTTATAGTACATCCCTGATGTTCACTATTACTATAGCTTCTTTGTGTGGCACTATTTTGTGGCTAGAAATACTGTATTACCTCTTCTACCAGCAGATAATAACAATCTGAATATGCTGACCCAGCATATGCAGTGGGATCACAAGGAAATCACTGGTGACACATGATCAGCATGAGAAAAACATTATACAGATGCATTCTGATTAGAACATTAATTTTTGTAAAAAATAGAAGCTGCTAAAGAATCATAAATGGGCAGCATCCCTAGTAGTTCTCTCTATGCTTTTAAATATGAGGCTACTGTAACCTCTGTTCCCAGCTGCACTAGACGACTTTTTAATTCTTTAAATAAACACCAGTAACTGCAGAGTGTTTAACGTCAGCATCAATGTTGAAACAACATACGTGCTGTTCTGGGGAAAAACACAAACTGAACTAAAATACTACAATTCTCTCACATTCAGTAAACTGCACATTCAGTACAGACATATTAAATCATGGCTGACTTGTGTTAAGTAGGTCCTGATCCTAAAAATACATAAGTCTGTGTTTGGTTTTCTGTGCTGCAATGAAACCCACATGGTGTCAGGGAAATTATTCACAGTACATGAAGTTTGGTTGGTGTGTAAATGCTTGCATGATATGCTTCAGGACTTTGCTGCGGTGCTCTGGGGAGGTTTGGGGGGCTGATTCTCTGCATGCTGCAACATTGCCACTGTGGTCCCAGACTTTGTGTTTTGGTGTTGGTTTGGTGGTGGTGGTGGTGGTTTTGCTTTAGCAGAGAGAATCAGGTAAACTGTGGCAGTGTATAAACCAAGGCAGATTTCTTATACCACACTGAACATCTATCCAATAAAAAAAGTGTAATTAAATTGTCTTGGGCAAAAATGGGCTTCCCAGATATAATGTCACATATTTCCTTCTTTCTCAGTTGTTTATTATTACAGAGCTGTGCTTGTCCTTTCTTAACCTGCCAACCTCCTCCTGATCTGTATATCTGGTATTTATAAACATCTAACCTAAGTACTTTTGTACCTTGTTCCTGTATAGAATAATGCCACCTTCAAATGTCATATGGTTTCTCATCTCCAGCAAGATAGTTAACAATTTTGTTAATTTCCTATCTGATCTGAGTTCCATTGTTCACCAGCATTAAACCCAACAATCACTGACAGTCATGCTGGAAAAGGCACTTTTGTATTTAGTGTATGGTGGTCTGTGGAAGAAGGTGAGACATCAAGCTAGCTGAAACTGTACACAGATTGTATTGTAGTTTTCACAGAAATGAAGAAATACTTTCGCTCTTAGTAGTAAGCGAAGCTTCTTTTTATTACCTAATTAGGCCATATTTTGACTTATCTACAGAAAATAATTTCTGAATACACTGTATCAAGCTTCATTGCAAAGAATTAGCAGTGCATGTGTTTAAAAGGAAATTAAAAAGTTGATTACAATCAGTGTCATTTAACATCCCATCAGTGTATCTTGTAATTTGGTCCTTTCACTACTGAATAACTAAATCAAAACACTGATGACTTCTAAAGACTCTGTCTCAGGTTAAAAGTTACAGCACTTTCCTCCTCTTAAGATGCAGCCTTCAGGGTGAGAAAAGCAAGCTGGTGAAGACCAAAGACCCATCAGCTTCAGAGGTCACACAGTTCCAGTGCTCACTCAGGAGGACTGCATTTCTGTCATTTCAGCACAACACTCATCTCTACCTTTAATTGATGTAACAGTAGAAGATTCCATCTTCCAGTTGGGATTGGCTGATATTTACTGCTTAACTACCAGTATTTCTCATTAGCTTGTTCAGCACATGTCTGTCTGACATGCTATCCCAGAGCTCCTTTCCATTCCATGTTCTGTTGCTTGGTGCTGGCTAGTGGCTTCATCTGCTTCTCCAATATCTTGAATATTTTCATCTTGAAATGATACAGTCTGAGGTACACAGACATGTTTCACACACCTACCAGACTTCATGGCTCCTCTGTGTGAAAGCAGAAGGTATTTCTCATTTGTCAATTCTTGTCAGATAGTGAAAATTCTGATTTCAGGTAGGTGAGAAAGAGCCAGAAGCTTGGACATGCTACAGTGCTCTTTGCAGTTAAGCCATTACAAACCACGTGCTGGTGTATCCACCTCCAAACCTCTTGCCTGGCAATTACCAACAAGGTTCAGTTGTTGCTGTTGAAAATTGAGGCATAACTTCGTGGGGAAGTAACCAGGTCCATGAACCTTGCACGGATGGCAAATCTTATAGGATTTTTGTCTCCTGAAAGCAGCTGGACAATGTAATGTCTTGGGAGCATAAATCCTAACCTTTACTAGATTCACTAATCTTGTAAATTGTCACAGACCCTAAGATTTTTGAGATTTTAATTAATATTATGGTATTTTAAAAACTAGTCCTCTACACCTCTGCACAGAAACTGTAGCTGCTGAAGTTATTTGCCAAGACTGCCACATCGGTTGAAAGAGGACAGAAGAAACAAATCCATTTTCTCAGGGAGCAGCTATGGGCTTTCTTCATCACTTAACTTGCAGCCCAGCACTTGGAATGTTTCTGTCCATTACTGCTAGATTTCCATGATTAATGGCGGACATGCAGTCTGACATGGTTGTGTTGGTGGAAATGTGAAAAGCCAAACCTCAGGAGAGGTCACAAAACGTCAGTGGAAGTGCCCAGTCTGAGATTCTTAGGGCAGAACTTGGATAAGAAATTTCTTGCAGATGGTTTTGGGATTTTGAGAATCAAACTGGTCTTTGAGCCTCACCCCAGTAACTCCCAGCCCTGCCCCACAAAGTCACTGTGGTTGTTTGGGTGCTACTGAAAGGAAGGTTAGAATTTTGCCCTTTGATGAAAAAGTTTGCAAGCTCACGGTTTCAGACCCCCTATAGTGGAGAAATAGCTGCACTGACATCAGTTTGCACTTCCCAGCTAATCTGTACTTGCAACTCACTGAATTTTGTCAATTTCATTGATTTCAGTGTTGGAAAAGTGTGTTCCGTACTGGGCAGGCTTATTGATTAGTCAGTGGATGGTTTAGTGGCAAGATGTTTTCGGTGACTGGCCTTATAAATAGCTACTGCATTTCAGATGGCGTGGTGTGGATTGTGACTTTCATATGGGAAATTTGGGTATGTTCTGTATTTCTGCATTTTCAGATTCTCTTCTTTCAAGTGTAGGAGTCTGAATACGCAGTTTAGATAATAACTATTTTGCTTCTAGTTGGCTTCCATTAAGGAAAGTCTGAAGCTGATTATGAATTGGCAGAAATAATTTTTCTAAAACAATTTTTATTTATTTTGCTGATCTGAAAAAATGAATTTAGCCCATAGTTCCAGTTCCAGAGTAAATTGCTAATTGCATGTGCAGTGCTAATTTTAAAGGCAGAAGTTTCCAGAGCACCCCTCTTTTATCCCCTTCTGAGCACTGAACTTTGCAATTTATGCTTAGGGATTTTTGCATTTTAGGGATTGTTACACCGTTTAGTTAAGAGTGACCTCAATATTTTTGACTTTTCTTGTTCTTTAGCTATATATTTCTTTTTAACATATGCATAGCCAGATTTTGTGTGCTAGCGCTCTGCTTCAGTCCACCTTCTTTAATGAATCTTGAGGGAGAGAAGAAATAGGACAGTTATTCTTATGATTTTATCATGACGCCCATAGTACTTTTGCTTTTAAAACCATAGACCTTGGATTCTGGTGATGATGTCAGATTTCATTTTTGGATGAAAAAAATCTGAAGAAAAATTTCAGAATATTAGGCAGAGCCCAGAAACCTGAGGAAACAGAAAAAAAAAACCTGGATTTTTTTTTTGTTCTTTTGTATATTATATTAATTTTTGTTTTATTCATTACATTCTTTTTAAAATTCAGCTTTGATTATTTAGGAGCATTTGAACAGAGCACAAGGGTATGAGTGTGCAGAGCTGGCCCCTCTCTGTTACTGTGGGGACACAGCCCTGTCACAGCCACCAGAGAGAACAGAGGGGAGCAACCAGACATGAGGGCCCACTGAGCTGCAGTTCCTCTACCAGGCTGCTTGCAGAAGGGTGCAGCTGGCTGTAGTTCAACACCCTGGTTTTTTGACAGCTCTGACCACTGACACCTTACAAGGCAGTCTGGTTTCTCTTAATTTTGGAGCATGTTGACAACCTTCTTCCCAACCCTTTGATCAATATCAGTGAGTCATTCAGTACGAAAAAAGAAGTAGTTGTCTGTATTTCCAAGGCAGATGCAACAAAAGGAGGAGCTGTGATCACCTGGTCTGTATTTTTAAGGCATCCTTGTCCCAGGAGTCCCACAGCAGAGCCTGCCACCAGCACATGTTTCTTTGCTGGGTGCTCAAGCTTCTCTGCCAGGCAGGGACATGATACGCTCTCGTGAAATGAAAGGCTCTAGCAAAAATAAAATTCACTGAGAGAGTTTCAGGCTGCAGGGACCTGACAGGCCTCTGATGCAGAGCAGCATATTTGTCTGTTTCTGGGTGTGGCTCACCGTGTGCAGGTGGTGTCCTTTGGAAAGTAGCAATGAGCAAAATACAAACTGTCTGCAGTGGGTAGTCTCGACTTTATTCCAGACTGCGTCTGTCACCCTGCACTTTCCTACAGTCCTGAGGAATAGGGGCAATTTTTGCCTAACATTATAAGGTAAAAATTAATCAAGTTGATCCCTGTGCACAGAAGAAGGATTGCCCAAGACAAACACTCTGTGGGCATTTCCATCTCTTTTGAAAGGCTTTTATATTTGAGTGACTACAGAAAAAGGGCTGCTGTAGTGTTTTCTCAGCCAGCTAAGCCCTGAGGCTGGGGATTTTCCATCAACTCCCAAAGCTTGCAGAGCTGAAAATTTATAAGCAGCTCATTTTCCTATAAAAGACACTATGACCTCAGCAGCTAGAATGTAGAGGAGCAAAACTGATGAATCTTAGGGAAATCCAGACTGGGAAGAAAAACATTTCTGTCCAAGTTGAACTTGTTATTCCTGGAATTTATTGTTAATTGTGATTGTGAGGTTTAACAAGGCACTCACTTTGGACTCTTCAGATGCTGAAAACTACAAAAACTTTGTATGCTGAAAGGCAAGCATGGATGAAGTTGAGATTACAAGGAGGTATATAAAATAATTTACTTCTTGTCCTGATTCTACTATTTGTTTTATTCTGGAGATATTTTATTGACAGAATGAGGATACAAAGATATATGAAGTTAAATGTTATTATTTGACTAAATACATTTGTAGTTTGACTGCATTTTATTCCCTGATTGCAATCACTATTTAAATTGTGTGTCTTTACAGTTGTTCGTCAAGTCACAGGTATGTCAGAAATGGCTGTTGTATATATCAGTGGTGTAATTCCATTAGTTGTATTTGACTATTTTTTTCAACTGGGCAAGAGATTTTTCTCCCAGACCATACCCTTTTGAGTCTCAAATATTTTTCCCAAGAACGTGATCATTTATTTCCTTTGTCCAACTAATAAAATGTAATGAGGGATAAATGCATTTTAGGGAAATTAGATACTTTTACTCCTGATGCTCATTCTGAGACTTCTAAGCCTGCATTTTTTTGTTTCCCAGTCAGATGGACAACATTCTCCCAAAGGCAGAAGGCTCCAACTTTAAAAGTGTGGGATTTTACCTCACTAAAGTTCAGAATTTGAAAGAAAAACTTATACGTTTCCTCATTTAGTGTTGAGATGAACCCACAGAATCACTCTTTTTCTCCAGGATATAATGTTTGTTGCAGTCTTGATCCATCCTTGAAGTCCATTTATGTCTAATCAAAAAAGGAAGATATCATTCTCTCAGCAAAATATTTGCATTTTATCACACAGAATGTTGTTCTGTCACCCAGATTATTCAGTAAAATATTTTCACTGAAGTCCAAATGCTGGAAATGCAACTGCAAGAAAGAACAGCTTTGACTCTGATCTCTGTTTTGTGGATAGCACAAGAGTTTTACCACCTGGAAATAACAGCCCATGAAACATACTTCAGGGTAAATAGCAGATGTTACAAGGACATCTGAGCAAAGAAGATCCAAAGTATACATTTCAACTACATAATATGAGTCAAGACAGTATGAAACATGCACTCTCAATGAAGTGTCCAGTGTCAAAATTAAGGTGAAACCTTAATTAAGGCTTTAAATTGCTTAAATTTTTTTCAGGTAGACTTCAGATAAGAACCCAGCTCTTCCTCAGCAGAGCACTGAAGTACACTGTCCACATCAAGCCCAACTATGGGCTTCAGTCACAGAGCGCAGTCTATGAAAGATAAGTGAAATTAAACGCAAGTTCAAACATTCGTTGCAATTAGAGAGAATTATTACTCAAGATGAAAAAACCCAGTGTGGTGCTTTTACTGCAGTGTAGTCTGCATGGCATTGCCACATTCAGTTTGTCATTTGATAGTACATCTGTATCAGAAATACGTATAATGTTTTGTCACCAGAGAGCCTATCTAAGTAAATTACAAATAGTAATTTATATTCTAATTATTGAGTTATGCTTTTAAGACTCTGCAAACTAGGTTCTATGGGTGTTGATTTTATATACAGAAACCTGCATGGGTAGTACTTAAACTGAATGGGAAAAAAAAAGTTAATCCTTTCTGAAAATATCCCTGTCATGAACCTATGCATGGGAGTGCGATTTGGCCTTGGATTTATTTCTTTGTGTTAGTGAAAGTTCTGGCTAAATGACAAACACACATCTCAGGAAAGTAAGAATAACATGAGAAATTTTCAATCTGATAAATACTTAAGTGTGAGAAATTTAGAAATAAATAAATTTTTAGCCAAAAGTATTTCATAAACCCTGCTTTTAATTTTCTTGAATTCATCACCAAGCAAGTTGCATCATTATTCAGGAACATGTTTGTGTAAAAGTGCAGTTTGCCCTGAGCACGAACTCAACTAAGGATGAATTCTGGGAGAAGATTATCAGGAATACAGATACCCACACTAAGCATTGGTTAAGACAGAGTAGTATTTATTGCAGTTACAGTGTGATGAACCATGTTGTTTTTCAGCTGTGTGTGACACCTTCACTGCTCTCACCAGCGGCTGTCTCTCAGCAGTTAAGGCTGTTGGTGCTTTTAGACTGACAAGAGAGAGAAGTTTAGCAGTTTGTGTCCTGCAGGACCATGTGGTTGGCTTTGCAAGCCTGCAGTTCTGCCACAGGCAGGAGATCTGGATGGCCTGTTATGCCTGGAGCCATCAGAACTCTGAATATATGCATTGCCCTCATGAATCTGAGTGTGATTGGGGCAGTATTGACTTGCATGGCAGCTCACCTGCTCACTGTTGTCCCTCCCTTTCCTACATCATTTGTACTCTGGCCACTAAATTCTACCAGGGACCTGCTTTCCCCCTGCATCCCACTGGAGATGAATATGAGGGCTGGTTGTGAGAAGCCTTTCCCAGCAAAAATGCCACTGAGGCTCATGAAGTTTAAGCATGCTACTTTTGGTTTTGACAGGTTTTTGGTGAGGAGCTCCTCAATGTCTCAGACTATCTGTTTTACAAATACAGGGTAGATCAGCAACAAGTTGAACCTAACAGACAGTTAAAATTTTATCAGAGATAAAATAATAATTGTTTATAATAAAAACTCAGTAATATTATTAAGTACTCTATAATGTTCTTAAAATATTTTTGTCAACATTATCTTCTTAATAAATTTTAAATAGATTTCTTATGTTCTACAAGATCAGCTGGAGAAAAAATATAAGATTTTTTTTTCTCAGTGGAAGATGTTTAATTAATATGCCCATTTTAATTTAGGTATATATTCTGTATAGTAAACTACCTGAGTTCAGCATTTTTGAGTCATATAAAAACTAGGATTATGTGAGTAGGCAATCCCAGGAATGTATTTCCATCATTAATCAACAGCTGAAATATATTTTATGATAATTTTTTAGAGCTCTTCCTTTCTCACTTTTTTAAAGCTTAAGCTTTAAGCTAGTTTTATTTGATTTGTTGGACAGAAGTGAGAACACCTTTCATTACCCCCTGCTTTCTTGGTTAAGGATGCTGAAGGGACCTCTGCTTACTGGGATACGTCTGAGGGACAAAAGGAGAGACAGGCAGTCTTTGAGCTCAGTAGCAAGTGGCAACTGAGTGAGGGTTGTAGTGGCTTTCTCAGCCTGTGATTGAGCAGAACATTCCACAGAGAATGGGCTATTGGTCTTCAAAGGTCAGAATGTGGAGTGAATTATGAGGCATACAGATCTGGTATGAGGTGAACACTGGATTGGTCTTCTCTCCGTGCCCATACTAATTGGAGACTATTATTTGCAGACTGAGAGGGACTTACTGGGATTGAAGTACAAAACTCCTGAAGGGGAAAATACGTGTCAAATAAGCTAAGTCAAAATGTTGCAATGAGGTCTGAAATTCTTAAAAGTTCTCCAGATGAAACATTGTGCTGTGCCTATGGCTAGCAACTTGCTTGATAGCTTTGGGGGTCAATTAAACAATTAATTGGAAAACATATGGCATGGGGGCATTTTTTGCGTTTATAAAAATATATGTTGTCTGCATATCAATTATTTCCTGTTTCTCTATAGTGCAACATATCTCTCTATATCTAATATTATATATAATAATACTCTAATATAAATACTCTCTCTAGGGATTTTTTTTTTTCAATTTCTGCAGTTGAGAGACTAAATTCCATTTTCAGGTGTCAGCTAGTCCACTGAAACAGCATTCAGGTGCTAAATAAAACTAAGCAACTGGTTTTATAAGGAGCCCTAAACAGCTTCAAAGTGTAAAGTCTGGTCAATAGAATTCAGAGGTTTAGTCAGCTTAGTACTTTGGGAAATTCCAGTAAATTATTGCTTCACCTTTAGCTACATAAATGCCTTTGAAAACTGGTTATTGGAAACTGCTGAAAGTCAGTAGTTGCACAGGCTGCAGGAAAAAGCTGCAAGAGGATGCCTTGAGCAGCTCTGAGTTGTATTGGATGGTTGGAATCAGAATTAAGAAGATGGGAAGCAAAGCTGTTTTCAGAGAGGCTTTCCTTCTTTCCTCCTCCCACCTTGGTTTATTTCCCATTGAACTGGAAAGAAGGAATGGAAAATGGCATGGCACTCTATAATGTTATTTATTCCCAAGACTGGATAGAAACTAAATCTTACTTCAAACAATCTCCACTTTATATAATTTTGAAGGAAAGACAGATTTGACAGAATTTTCTACTGTCATTAGGAATACTTCCTTGAGCCAGAGTTTCAGCTAGAAACTTTCTGAAATGAAGCCATTCCCACATAGCAACTCTTATTTCTGAGCGTTGCAGACAAATTCTTTACATGATTTGGTTTCTTAGGCTTTCTTTCAAGGATGTAGGTTTTTTTGGTGCCCACAGCTTGGAAGGCCTGTGGCTGCCTTAAAAAAAAAAACCCCAAGAAATATCTGGAAACAATACCCATCAAGTGCAACATGTTCCACACAAAGTAGGAACAGAAAAAGGGAGAAACAAATGGAAAAGAAACAAGAATCTCAGCTTTGGCTTTTGGCAAAGAAAACACAATAATTACATGTCTGATTTGTTCCAACCACTTTGCAGGAGGACATGATTTATCTTGTCCCTGTTTTATTCTCATCAGAAGAAAAGCAACAGTTTTTCAGTATTTGCAGACTCCACTCAAGGGAGTTGAGATTGAAATAGCAAAGGGATTGCCTTTGGACAGAAATGCATTGACCTGCCCTGTGTAGGAAAGCTTGAAAAGCTCCTTCTTGGGTGGTAAAGAGCAAGAGAAATGCTTGTAGGGTAATTCTCCAGTCTCTGGTTTGGAAGTACCCTGTTACACATGTTGTGTTTAATGGCTTTGTGATGCTTTAGTCCATGAAGTTCACTTGTGCAATGGCAGGTGTGCGAAGGTGCTGTATAATCAGGTGGGAATTGAATTATTTGTGTTATCATTGTCCAGCAATGCCATTCCTGCTTATGTTGATGGTAAATTCTCGCTTCCTTTTGCATATTTATCTGCTCAGTTCAGGCATGGACAAATAACTACAGTGGATCATGGTAGTAACTCTTCTAGTACCTGAAAATGGCAGTACCTATTAGGAACCTTTTTTCAAAATAAGTATCCAATAAACCTTAAGCTGAATATTTCTTTCAAGTCTTCTAACACCTAAAGATTGGCTTGTGCTCGGTGACACATTGATGTCCTTTTGTAAATACTCTAACCCTGTCTAGTAAACAAGCAGATATTCCCTGAATGTAACACCTTCCCTGACACTAACAGCAACATATTTATATCCTTCTATGGCTGAAATACTCAGGAGCAGGAAAGCAGAAGAGCAGAAGAGCAGAGAGACCAGAAGCAGCTGCAAGGCCGCAGTCACAGATCACCCACAGCCATTGTAACAGTGAGCTGATGCTCATCTGTCCTGGCAGGTGATGATATGTTAGGAAGGTCAGGGATGATAAGTGTCCTGCACTCAGCGCAATCACAGGGTTGAGCCTTTAGCTCTGCCCCGAGGTCTCTGAACCCCCACAGCATTCACAAAGTGCTGGAGAAGGACATCCCATCTGCAGCAGGACAAGCAGAGGCGAGTTTGCAGTCCCTCAGGTTCGGCCGCCCAGGGCTGACTGCAGGTGTGAGCTGTGACCAAGTCACATCAGCTCCGAGCCACTGCTGGGCAGTGTGAGTTAGTGGGCTGGACTCCTTCAGGTGCCACAGCCAGCCCCAGCAGGCATCAGACATGGAGCTCACAAGCTCTGTGCTCAACTCAGCCTGGCAGGAAAGGGACTTTCAGCCTTGTGTCCACCCCTGAGAAGAGACAACAGTGCTTTTTTACAGTGAGGTGTAGTTTCAGACACAGTAAATCTCACTTCTCATCTGGAATATATGGTAGGAGCAGACTTAAGACTCAAATTCACAGAGAACTTCTTGGAGCACACATTTCCTTTTTGTCATAACTTTTTTACCTGAAGAGGAAGATGACTGTTTCCCAACTTGCTAAAGGCTTTTGCATTATGCATTCTAATGTAGCACATATACTTTCTGGAAATGGTTTCCCACATTTACCATGAGGTTGCACTTTAAAGTTACAGTTTTTGCCTCTTTTCATGGCAGAATTATAGAGAACCCTGGCATTGTACCACACTGAGGAATAAACACAGTGCAAAACAGAGTATATCTTTCAGGAATCATAGAATCATTAAGATTGGAAAAAACATCCAAGGTCGTGAAGTCCAACTTCTGACTGAATGAGGAAGATGAGAAGATTCAACTTTTTTTTGCAGTGATAGCTTTTCTCTAGAGGCCCCATCCAGAATTGATTTCCCATTTTAGCCAACATGAGTCTTTCCTGCCTATTGATCTCTGTGTGTTTTAAAATTGGCCTGAACATCTGAAACAGGGCTGTGGTAAATGGCAACATTAAACAAACTGGTAAGAGATTTATTCTGGACTGGTAGGTTTCTTTTTTTGACTGCAAGACAGAGTCTTTTAGGGACAGAGCAAAGCACATAGGTATTCACTGCTTCTGCAGAAGACAGCTTTGCCATCTCAACTTTGCAGCTTGTGTTCATTGACATAATATGTACACAGAAATACATGCAGTATTTCTATGGGAAAAACACAGAAAAGCGTTGTGTGTTTTTATAACAATGGAGAGAAAGTGTGCAGAGAAATGCTTGATTTTTTTTGTCTCCTCTTGGGATGGAGTTCCTGTCTCTGTGTGACATAGTTATTTTTCATCTTATAAAAAGGACTGTGCCCACCCACAGCGAGCTCTTGGCCTCATCAGAGCAGTCATACATCCCATCTAGATGTCTGCAAAAGCTTTTAAGAAACATTGTTATGCTTTCTGTGGTGTTTCTCTATGGGTATACTATATACAATCATGCATGTTAAAATCCACAATGTTCATTAGCTAAAGCATCTCAAGAGATGAGTTTTCATTTTTAAGAAAGAAGAACAATTATTTGAATGGAAATGGGGTCTCAGGAAAGATATCAATCCCGAATTTATATCTTTCCAAGATCTTGATGCTCTAGTAATAAGGAAAGGAAATCCTGGTTCAAAAGCTAGGATATAAACCCTCCATGGTCACAAGCTGCCCATTATTCCCTAGTCTGCTTTCTGGTTGAATTTCGGAGAGGCTGTGCCTGTGCAGGCCTGGACTTTGAGTTTTGCATGGCATATTAGCTCTCTGGATAGTCAGTCTAAAGCAGGCATAGAACAGAGCCCATTTGAACATATTCAAACCAAACCCAGATACTACTGTTCTTTGTATTTGGAATTAGGTTTTGGGTTGCTGCTTTTAAGTAAATTAATGAGCCATTTAATACTGTGCAAGCTAAGCATTTCTTCATTCTGATACACTTGAGTTACTGAGTTACTTTGTGTGTGTTGTTAAGTTGTGCAAGCTGTAGGAGGACTGCAAGTAAAGTTACGCTTTTGAACAGTTTACTGTGATCTAGAGAAGGTTGATAGCTTGATTCACATGACACAATAGTTTCTTCTCCCTGCCTCTCCAACCCAGTGAAAGGTGGGGGAGCAAAGCATCAGGGAAAAATAATGTAAAGACTTATGAAATGAATCCTGTACATGAATGCAAAAATATGAAGTACACTATTCCATTTTATAGCAAAATTATGGAACAAAGGAAAGTCAATGAGAACTCTAACATTTTGCTTGTTACCTTTAACAGGCAGCTGCTCCTTGTGGGCAGAACACAGTATATGTCCTTCGGCTTTGCTACAGGGAATAATGCCCATGTTGCAAATATGGAGAAAAATTCTTATCTTTAGGTGTTTAGGCCAGCAAGCACATTAAGGTTGACCCTGGTGTTATAAATATAAACTGCAAGAAACAATAACTGAGAAAACTAATTTGACTGGACAAAACTGAACCAATGTCACAAAGAGGCAGCAGATACAAATCATGCTCAGAAAATAGGGGAAGGAAAATACAAAATCCTATGACTCACACCCAAGCAATGACCAGAGAGGGCTCTGGTAAGAAGTGGCACTCTGGGAGACAGCAAAGTGACAGATCTCCCACTCCCCAACGAAAAGAAGAAGCAGAGAATGGGGGAGGGAAAAGGAAATAAAAGATAAGCAAGACAAAGGGTAGGCCTGTTGTCAACTTATTTTGATGGAGCCAATGTTTTCCAGCTGTACTTCTCCAAACTTGACACAATTACAATCACTACTTCCCTTGCTCTCCATGGTTTCAGGAATAGGATGAAGAAGGCAAAAGGATTTAGGCAAGTAGTCTTTGCTTTTGATACAGTACCTGACTTGTTAAACACAGTGTTTGATTAAGTATTTTCTAATTGCCTTTCACCAGGCCAGTGCGTTCATGAAGTTTTCCAGTTTTGCTATGTTTTATCCTAACAGCTGACTAGGCTGGTCAGGTTGAGAAGGAAATTTACCCACATTTCTCTGTACACCAAGTGAAGAGAACTGAAGGTTGGTGTGGCAGGGCCTTGTAACTGTGGCTTTACCAGTTGATTGACTTGGTTTTATAGCTTTTAAACTGATTTTTATTGCTTCTCTATATGTTCAGTAGGGAAGTCTTCTTGAATCCCTGATGGCATTGCATTATGGTCATAATTATAAACATCTCAGATCTTTGGGGAGTGTGAAAGGATCAATAGAATACAAGATGAAAAAGAAAAACCTCTTCTAGGTCACTCTTTATTTCTGTATCAGTCTGTGCCCCCCACCTCTAGGCCCCAGCTTCTACTTATGCTGCTGGAGAAACAAGGAGGAAGATTACTAGGATGCTGGGAGAAGGGAAATGTAACAGCAGTGTTTGTGATTATCAAAGGATCTGGGTATTTAAGAGGTGTTCTAATTTACACTGGCTGTTGAAAAGCTGAGGAACTATTCTTCAGATTTTCTTATATTAGGAATATTGATATAACGGCACCATCCTTACTGAAGATGAGATGGCCCATCATAATCCAAATGCTGAGTTCTAACACAAAAATACTGTTGCATGCAGAACTTTTGCTATTCCAAAGGATTGGTACATAGACAAAGTCTTTGCAGTAACATAGGAATTAAAATGCAGAATCCCTCTTTCATTATTACCATTTTGCTTAGTCTTAGATTTTCAGAGCAATTTCTTTTAAATCACAGAATTCAGATCAGAATGTAAAGTTTGTCAACTGGGAGTCCACATTGGTAGAGTGAGGAAAACAATCAGTGGAGCAATGTGCTCCACTGTGTGCCCAGATCCTGCACAGCTTCTGTGTGAGACTGGCAACCAGTTCTACGTCTGGTGGCAGCCTTGAAAGTGTGGTTCCTCCATCATAATGGAAAGTGAGATAGGTCCTGCAGCCTTTACCAACCACCTTGTACAGCCAGAATAATACAGCCTTTACTGAATTATTCCATCTTCAGTAAAAGTCCTTCCCCTCCAGAGCTCCAGTAGTAGCTAAGATTTTAAATGCACAGAAGTAAAGCTGTTCAAAAATAGAATTTTTCTCCCATGGGAGATTTCAGCATTTCAAGATTTTTTGCTGCTTTAAAATAGAGAAAGCAGAGGGAACTTGGTTCAATTTTGTCTAAAGTTTCAACTTCAACTGTTGAAACAGAAAAAAAAAATATAATCAATAAAATTTAAACAAGTTGGTATTTTAAAATTATTTTTTATGGAAAATATTTTAATTTCAATGAAAATAATTCAAAATATGGGTAAGAGTGCTTATGTGTGTGCTTGTCTGGGGAAGGATTTTCTCACTTTGGAATGTTAAATTTGTTTCTTTGTTTTAGAAAGCAGAAAAGTAACTGAAAATCACCAAATATTTGAAATTTATTTTACATCATTAATATTTTTCAGTGAATTTTTTATTAGATTTATGCTGGAATTAATGCTATAGAAATCAAAATTTTGAATGTCCTGACTAATATTTAATTAATATTAGTATATTTTCTTTCATTCCTACACCTGTTTCCATTATTTTTCTTGTTGAACTTATCTGATAAGGGACTCTAGAAGACAAAAAGTTGTATGTTATTGCAAGTGATATCCAACAAGTCCAAACCTTCATAGATTAAAGGGTGAAACTCCACTGAAGTCAATGGAGCTTTAAATGTTGGCACCACCAGAAAAGTTGTCCTGTGGAATGCACTTGCACTGTCATATTTTGAATGCTCTTCATTCTCATGACAGACATTAATCAAAGGAGTCTCTTTTCAAACACTTATGCATTTATTATTTAAAAAACCCATTTGGTCAGAGAGGTCAAAAGCTCTTCTCACCACCATAGGCAGTCCATGGAAATTTTGGCATTCTGAAGTACCACAGGTATCGAACAGCATTAAAACATTAATGACTTGTTTAGTTTTTTTTTTTAACCATGTTTTGTTTTTGTCATGAATCTAAAGTGGTTGAATCTAATTATTTTTTGATTGGAAGGGCAAGCACTCCAGCAGGAAAAATGTCACATTAAAATCGGATTACTTCCAACTAGTCCATAAAAAAAATTCCCATAGTGGAATGGCCCATTCCCTGATTGCTTTCTATCACTAATGTCATGCTATAATACCATTTTTATGCTGTGTTTCTGGCAATTTTCAGCATTATCTACACGGAAAATAGATTGCAGATCTCCTCCAAAAGCCCAGTGTTTTTCCTATTTGGCTGTACAGTAAAGCTGGAGTTTTCCCTCCTTGCCTATGTTGATATTTTTCCTTAAAAATAGAAAATAATGAAATCACTCAGTATTATTTCCATGCATTACTTTAGAGTCCCATGGTCCAAATGAGACCTCACTGTGCAAAGCACTGGGGACTCTGCAGGTGCACATAACCCTTGCCTGAAGAGCTTTTGGGCTATGGCCCCACTTCTGTAACCTGGAGCTACTTGTTTGTGAAGTGGGCAGGTTACAGACCCGGGGCTTCACGCACAGGGTGAGGAACGGGGAAAGGATGCTTGGTTGTCCTGCCTGTATGAGCAGGGAGCCCCAGTGACTAAATCCTTTGCCCTCAGATTACACAGGAAATCTGTGTCTGACCCTGAGGTGGAAGCTAGATATCCTGTGTGGCACCCTCATCCCCTGATCTATCCGTTCTTGCTCCCCACTGTCATGTTGGCCTCCAGCGCAGAAACTTCTAACCAAGGAATTTTCCATTGAGTTCTGCTGCTGATGAGTTTCTTTCTCACCAATAGGTGGAAACTGACAGCCCGGTTTCTCAGGTGACACAAGGAACGGTTCTGCCATCCCAAATGAGGCAGGAAAAACATCACGCAGAACAAGGAATTTTCCATAAGAAACTGTACCATAGCAACTGAAAAAGACGTTGAAGCACATTACACTTTCTCAGCTTGTTGCAATCTGTGCTTTGATGCAACAGGACATCAGAAAAGTGAAGACTTGGGTTTTTTGTTTTTCTCTTCCTCACTTATTTCTTTGGCCAGGAGAGTGATTGTTTTAACTGGTGCTGCTTGATCATAATGAATTTACTGCAAAATTATGTAACCTTTCCACATCTGTCTCCAAAGTCTCTACCAGAGCTTGTGTTCTGGCATGCATTGTCATACTATAGCTGGGGAGGGAGAGGGAACTACATCTGCAAACTTCCATAAGAGATCACAAGCTTCTGAAATTGCAGGACAACTAACAAATTAGGATGCAGAAATATTTCCAACAGGCACAGCTGTGCAATATGTGGCATTAAAATAAAGTTGAGTCATTAAGAAGTAGTGATATAGAAGCTAGCAAAAGTTTCTGTCTTTTTTTAATTAAACATATCCCAAATATGATTGTCTAGTGTAACAGAAAAAAAAATCACTGTGCAGAAAAAAGTGGCTTGCGTGGGTTTGGATATGGACAAATTCTTTCTGTACTAGGCATAGTATTTACGTAAAATGTTGCATAAAATCTTAAAGGGAATTCTTTGCAGGACAGATGTTTATCTTCCTGAGCAGGTATAAAACAGTGTTAAGAATGAAGAAACATGAATTAACAGGACCTAAAATGCTTAAGTGAGAAAACAGGGGGATACCTGTCTAGCACTACTAAGCACCTGAGGTCTAGAGATCCCCTTTCTTTTGAACAGGAGTGGTTTAGTCGTCTTCCTTTTCTTTCTATTTTTTAGAGTTCAAGCTGCTCCCTGCCCGTATTTTATCCCTCCCCTGTGTTCTTTCTCACTAAACTCCACAATGGGGATCATCCTCCTCCCCTGTTCATCTGCAGATATTAATTACTGAGTGGAGAACTGCAGCACATAGAACACTTTCTATGTGTGTACTCTCTTCTTATTCAGACTCACAGCTTGTTCAGTTTCAGAGGTATTTCTGTGCTAAGGCATCCCTTGTTTCTGAGAGAATGTCTGTTTCACGTTCCCCTCAATGTCAGTGACAAGTCTGTCACTGATTTGGGAATGTTGTGTTAGAATCCTGCCGAACTGGACTGGAACTGGACTTGAACTAAAAATGCTGGAGCAGGATTTGTCACAGCTCTGCTTACCTAGTGCTTCCAGCAAGGTCTTTGTGTGAAAGCACAGTTCTTTTAGGACAGTAGCAAGGACAATGCAGATTTTTCAAGCTGCTTCTTCATATCTACTGTCCTAGCTTTCAATTTTGTAAATTATGGAGGAAAATACCTTTTAAAACAGTATTGAGAGAGATTTTTCCCAATGATGTTGTCCCAATGCTTAGTTAGAATAGCCCTCATTAGGATGCAATTTACCATTTTCCCCAGTTTCCACAACAACTGGCATTTCAAAAGCCTACCTGGCACAGTATGAAGGCAAATGATACCCGTAGCCCCCGTTCAGAAATCTTCATTTGTTTACATCTATGAAGGTGTGGAAAGAGAGCTATTGCAAGTAGTTTTGAAGTGCTGGTTGTGGCATATTAATCTCCAAGCACCTGTTTATTTTTATGGAGGATAAAATACTGTAAACTAACAGCATAAAGACTGGAATAAGCAAAGAATTAGGGCACAGCTAGCAGCAGACCTCACATTTTCCTTTGTTCATGGCAAGTTTTGTCTTTTTTTTTTTAAATAATGTGTCTTAAATAAAGGGATGCTGTGAGTTTCTTAATTGCTTTTTTCTGCAGATTCTCTTTGTGATAGTTAATCTGGAAGAGCCCCACTTGTTTTCCCAGCTCCCATTTTATGAGTGAGGATTACTTTAATGGCATACAAGACGATTCTGAATGCGATGCAAGAGAAGTAGTGTTGTTTTAAAAGCTTTTTTTCTGAATGTATTGCCAATTTATTTTATTTTAGAGTGCATTATAATGAACTTTAAGGAGGTCAGAATTACAAGTAAAATTACAAGGAAGTATTTATTGCAGTCATACTCATATCTGAAGACTTCCCAGTTGAGATTTTGAACCTAAGATGGCAGTGAGAAGTTTGTGCCATTGTTTTCAAAATATACCAAGTAAGAATCTTAATGAATACATAACTTACGCTTGATAGCTTTGAGACATTATTCAAGTAGAAAATAACTAATATTTTAAAAAACTAAAAGCACTACTATTATGAAACAGCTAGGTATGCGTTTCTGGCCTTATTTTCAAGGTGGGGAAAACAGTCATATAGGGACTCACTCAGCAGAAGCCTCATAAGAGTTGTTTGCCAAAATGCTTATGATAAATACCTTTTAATCTCTCTGTGTGCGTGTGTATGTGTCTCTGTGTGTGTGTGTGTGTGTGTGTGTATGTGTCTAGTCTTCAGAAGCAAATAATGTTGTCTCTGTGTAGTCGTTCTGTAAGGAAAAATGAAAATCAGTATTAGTTATTTTTGCAGTTAGAGTCTGTTGTATTCTTGGAACATATAGCTGAATTACCATTCTCTTACTGAAGAAAATGTTACAAGAAGGGAGAAAAAATATGACAAGCAACGATGAAAGGAATGCACTAGTCTATAAGTTAGTTTAGAGTTGTACATGGGAAAACATTAGAAAGACTACCCAACAAATCTTAACATTGGTTTATAAATAATTATTTTAACTTTTGACCCTTCCTCCTCATTAAAATTCTGAATGACAGGCTAGAAACACAGAGCCCTGGAAATTGCCTAGGGGCCATTCTGTGGATGTTAGACTACCAAAAGGCAAAGTATCCCTCAGGTTTGACAACAGATTTCAGACATGTCCCTCCTAAAAGCAAGTCTGTACTTGCCCTCCTGCTGGTGGTGGTCTTGCAGGAGGCAGCAGTTAGCAAACACTGCCTGTGAAGGGCTCTGTTAGGCCACCCTGGTGATGGCTTCAGTGCTTCAGCTAAGCACAGGCCAGGGGCATGTCAAGGGACAGCACCCATTTCCTTGGCTGCAACTGTCAGTTCAAGCAGCTTGAGAAAAGAATTCAGCCTTTTCACTGGTAACAGTGAAAATCATGGCAATTTTTACTGTTTCCTTTACTGGTAAGCAGGTGGGGTACTCTGCCATTACAGTGCAAGAAATGCAGCAGCTGTTTGTATAGGTTACCGCTGCTTGCTTAAAATGTCTCCTGAGTAGGTGAGTGAGTACACAGGCAAACTGGAAGTTGTTACTCTGGGAGATAACTTGAACTTCAGGAGGAAGGGTAAAAAAACCCCTACATTTCTGTGCAGGCTAAAGTGGCTGTAAATATCATGGTGCACAGTAATTGGAACAAAACTGTTTTGTTTTTTAAGAGCAGTAGTCATATAGATGCTGGGTGAGAAAAGAACCTTTCTTGTCCATGTGTTTCTGGTGTCTTGCAGAGACTGCCAGAATTACATTTGCATTAATTTCAGTCTACAGCTAGTATTAAAGAAGATTCAACTGAAAGTACTTTCCAAATATAAAGAGCACAGGGGATAAAAAGGACTATGATTTATGGCGACATCTATTAAGCTTTTACAGAACATCATATGTGTATACTAGTTATTATCAACATAAAATGAACTGGTACTAATTGGGCAAAGTTGCCAACTCAGTCTTGTTAAAAGTGTAACAGTCTTCTTTAGGTCACATTCATTTTACTGACATTGTATGTCAGATCCTGAATAAAGTTCATTCAGCCGTTTCTGCCGTTCTTCTTGTTTGCCCTGCTATGTACGTGTGCTGCTATCAGTGAAAGTGTGTGTTTCAGCAAAGACTGGGTCTGTGTGCTTTGGGAAATATATGTCTCTGGTGTCTGCCCACTGGCCACTTCTCCAGCAACAGTATGACTGTGGGAGGGCATCCTTTGATTAAATCACGCCTGGTGTTTTCCCCATTCATGAAAACTGTCTGGAACAAAATGTTCAAAGCTCTTTCTTTCTCCCTTTCCTCTTCTTTTTTCCCCTCTATCTCCTACTGTCTTTCAGTTCCATGCCTCAAAAGGCTGTAACTGGGTTCATTATTGTGTGAGAAATCAGCAGCAAACATCCATGCATTTTGCTTCATTTGGGTAGCTCCTGTTCCTTAGTGACAGCTGGTTGGCTCAGCACACTATAATTATCAAGTCAAAACCAAGATGCTTTTAGGTAGTGAAAACATATTGGCAGAGACTGAATTTGTCCTCAACCTCGACATGGGCCACAGCTTTAAAAGATCCATTTGGTGGTGGATTTTTGGCACTGCTGGTTCTGGGGCTCTGACAGTTTGTTATCACACTGGACTCTGTGGGAAGCTGTTGTTATCCTAAAGGAGTATATATCTTTGTTTTTCATTAGCTCCTGACATGCTGTATAGTTAACTTTTGATCAATGTATCTGTGTTCATTCTCGTTCTCTAAAATAAAATTTTATTGATGTGCGGGAGGGGATTTACATGTGTTAGTGAGAATTCACAAAGGCCTTACTTAAACAGAGTCTGAAGGAACCCTTATTGATACCAAACAGACCTGTGGGTTTGTTGTCTGCAGTGGAACCAAGACATCTCTGATGCTACTTTAAACACACCTCCATTTGACAGACTGGCCCTGAGCTGACTGTGTGACTGGTGCCTGGCTGCTCCCAGCCACGGGGGCACACAGAGCGAGGCATTGCCTATGATCCACTAAAGGACAGGTGGCCCTGGGCTCTATATGGTGCAGATCAGTTGCAAGGAGCTGAATGTAATGGAGACTTTTCCTCCCTCATCAAATTTATTTTACCAAAGGTGTAGAATATCTCCTTATTTGTCTGAAATATAGAAAAACAATTTCTGCTGGCAAATAATGCAATCCAGAGCTAAACTGAATGAAAGGAGATTTCTTATATTCTTTGCTACCTGTGTTAGCTAGATGTATCTGTTTTCATGGTGCATGAAAATAACATGCTGAACCAAGACAGAAGAGAAAACATGTGGCCTTTTTCCTGCAAAAGAAATTATCTGAGAAAGTCCTCCTGTTCCCACTGACAAGTTGCAGTTTTCTTTTGTCACTTTATCATGGAGCAGGCTAGGTTTTCTATTAGGACAATTAGAATAGGCTCTCATCTCATTGTTATTAAAAAAAAAACCCACAAAATTCCTTAGTGTTCTCAAATTTGGCTGGGCTATAGTTTAGTCTAGTTTACAAATAATACCCAAGTAGGAGTACCACTGTTTGCTTGCAAAGGTCAATGTAAGGAGCATAGTCCAGTGTAATTTGCATCCTTCCCTAGGACTTGCGAAGGTTGTCAGACCCTGAAGAATGATAAATCACCCAGACTAGAAACTTCATGGCCTTTACACAGGAAATAATTTGTTTTGTATAAACATATACTTTATTATATTAGTCCTTTGAAGGATGCAGGAGAGAAGAATTGGATCAGCAGAGGAGGTGATGTGTGATCTGTAATAAGCAATAAGGTCTTTTCAAACTTGAAAAATTAAGCATGTGCTGTGCTTATGTAGAAATATAGAATTTTTTTCCCCAAGTGCATTTATAACAAGACAAAAGAAAAGTCATCTTTTCTTTGCAATTGTTAGGGCTTTGATCCTGAAAAACCCCCAGCATGTTCAGTCTTGCAAACCCTTTGTGAATCCATTTTGTTGACCTAAAAGGGAAGTCTTGAAGGTCTTTTTGTTTGAAGGTAGTACAATGTAATAATCTTCTGACTGCACTGTGGCTGCTGTAGAGGTATCTGTCACAGCCCAGTGGTGAAGATGAATTTTCTGGGTGTGCCTTGCATACCCATGTGCTGTCAATTACATCATAAGCACTGGAATTCTGAAACAGTAGCAGGGCCAAGGGGAAAATGCCCTATGGGGACATAAGCCTTTGTGTATGGCATGTTGCAAAACAAAAAGGTGTGCCAGTAAGGCATTGAAACAAAAGCAGAGCAAGTACCTCACCGTGGAAGAAGGCAGAAATGCTGAAGGACAGCAAGTCTGTTAAAGGGAATAGCTGCTTGTCCAGGTTTGTTCCCCTTTTATGATGTTTTGGTCTTCTCTCCTGTCACATGAGGCTCAGGCAGTATAATGCTAACCCCTTCTATGTCCCCAAAGGACAGAGGGTGAACTGATGTTCCTGCATCTCAATGTGTAGGAAGACTCGAGATGTAATTTCTTCTTTCTGATGAGTTTGCTTTTTAGTAAATAATGCAGGGTGAGGAAGATTTTATAATTTGGTTGTTTGCAGCGTCCAGTGTCTTTATCTGTCATTTGGGGATCCTCCTCAGAAATGGCTAAACCCTTAACTTTTCATTGTGTTTAAAGACCACTTATGGCAAAATCCAGGAGAGAAAGAGGTACGCACAGAATCATAAGAGCAACCAACCATGTAGCAGCAAAGCCTTAGCTGTGTACAGTTAAGGAAGCAGGTAGAAACTGAGCCTTGTGCTTAGGGGAACGGTTTGTTTCGATTGGCTAAAAGAAAGCAAAGCATAAGGTAAAAATGTGTAAGATTCGGGTTTCCTTATAGAAAGCCACACTGTGTCTTGCAGCCTGGTAGAACTGTAAAAGGAATTTGGGAAAAAAACTTAAGAAAAGGGTAAAAAATTTGCTCAAAAGTGATCTATAAGACTGGGTTCTGTCATGCTGCTATGATTTTTTCATTAATATTCTCTTTTCAGTTAGCTGCAAAAGGGCAGACCTACCCATGTAACACCATTGATCAGATGTTATGCTGTCTTTCAGATAGTTCAGAAAAAGGTAAAGATTGAGTATGTGCTTAACTTTTAAAAAAGGGAATAGAATTTCCACTGTGAGACAAGCATTTGGTTAATTCTTTCACAAGCTTGAAAGCTCCATTTGCTTTTAATATTTAGTTTTGAAAGGCCATCAGTAAAACCCTTCTGTACTCCCTCATGTAGAGCCATTACCAATAGGTAAGGCTTTATGAAGCCTTACCTAGCAGTAACAATAAAGACCACTCCTTTGCACCTGCCTGGGGTCCCTACATCGCTCATTATTGCAACATAGAGCCACAAAATTATTTCCTTTTCCTTTTAAAATGAGAAGAGAAAAAGCAAAGCAGAGAAATGTAGATCAAAACCACTGCAATCTCCTTTGAATTTCACCTTTATACCCATTTACTCTAAGATTGGATATGGCTCATCTCTGGAGGTAGTTTCTTTCAGGTCCTACTACTCAGGCCTGCATCCTGGGATGCCTTTCAGCCTATGTCTGTTTCTGAAAATAGAGATTGAAAAGAGTTAATGTTTAGAGGACAGTGTGTTCATTGGCCCTTCTCCCTCTGCAAGCATCTATTATATGAGATATGCTACATGGTATTCTCCCATCCTTTGCTAAGTATTCCTATTTCTGTAATACAGAAGATTCCTAAAGATTAGCATCGTGTGGAGGGAATGGATTTCCAAGTCTGAACAGGAAGGGTGTTCATGTTGAGATCATTGTCTCCAGTTAAATATGAAAGACAGACCAGACTTTCCCCCATAAAATAATACTAACAGGTTTTACACAGCACTCACAGACAACAACCTCTAAGTTATATGATGATTAACCTCTTGGAAGAAGTGCATTGAGATTGGCATTTATAAATTAAGTGTATTCATATCTGCAAAGGCAGTTCTTGTCAAAATTCCAGGTCAGTTTTTTGCTTAAAGCTGATTTACTATACTGTGCTGAAAAGCTTTTAGTAGGCTGGAAACATCATAGAAAGAGAAATGCAGAATGATTAATATATGGTACTGTTTCTGAAAACAGCCGAATTAAGCTTTCAGCTATTCTGATATATCCCAATTGTTTTAGCATGCAAAAGATCAGTTTTATCTTGCTTGAGGGTCTTGTTCACCTCAGTTTTAATATGCACAGGCAAGTTTCTGTATAGATAAACTGTCCGGTTTATCTCGGCTGTTTGAGGGGCCTGGAAGGCCCGGGGGTGGCCTTGGGGCAGCCCGCGTGTCGAAGGACGAGAAGAGGCTTCAGTTCTTCTTTCTGGTTTTATGTTTATTAATTGTTTATCTAAAAGATGTTCTTTCAGCCTAACAAAGATCCGCTCAGCAGTCAGCCATGGGCACACTGTCTCTCCCTCCGGGGCAGGCACCTATCTTTATACCCATTGTGACGTGTACAATATTTATCATTTTTCCCCAATACCATCTATTCTCATTGCTGGGTGCACTCTCAGTAATAACCAATCCAAGAGTGCCACCGTGGCCAAAGAAGATGGAGGAGAAGAGGAAGAAGAAGGAGGACAGGACACACCCCAATTCCTCCATCTTACTCCTCTAAACCCCCCTGTACATAAATCCTAAACCTTGTGTCTCACCCTCTAATTAACTAATCCCTTCACCAGAAACCCGGTGAAGCCCTCATCCTTGTCGTCTCCTGTGTAGGGTTAAAGTCCAGCTACCAGACACTTCTGGCAACATTCCAGGAGTCCCGAGCCCCCCAAGCTGGTCTCGGAGGCTCAGCATCTCAGGACTGAGATCTTGAGATCCGACAATAAACTGTTTATTTTATTTTTTTTCCATGAAGCGTGAATTAAGCTCCTCAGACTCATGCATTTAAGACAATGATAACATTTTTGTTAGTATTTATCCTTAAGTAATGCTTATTTGAATATAGGGATGTAATAAATTATGGTATCATGGCTATCTATAGCCAAGCTGACAGGATCTTGGTCAACTAAACCAAATAAACTACTGTGAAAAAAAAGAGTACAGAAAAATGGCTCACCAGGAATCAAGTAGTAACCCCAAAAGACAGTGAACACTTGAGTTCCAGACAGAGAAGAGCCATGCCAGCTACAGCAAAATGAGTTTACCGTGGACAGGATCTGTGGTGCCCTTGGAGCTCCGGGCAGGTGAGAACTGGGCATCCTCCAAGGTGCTGCAGAGCTCTGTTACAAAAGAAAGTCTAATTCTAAACCAGGAAAATAAAAATTCTGGGGTTTAAATATATATCCTGGGAGGATTTAAGCTGTAAACAAAGCAACCAAAAGGTTAAGCTGCAGCAATCACAGATTTATTTGATTTACCAGATGTAACTCCAGACAAGTAGGAAGTAAGTGCCTGGGAATTATGCCATTCCCCTGATGGTCACTTGTTTGTCTTTCATAAATGCCTCCAGTTCATCCAGGAAGATCACTTCTTGTTCAGCCTGGCATTAGATCCTAAGTGGGCCATCCCTTCCTTAAAGGCCATTTAGGATCTAATGCTTGTGAGAAACCTGACAAATCACTGATGGCCACCCAAGAGATAACGGGTTTACAGCTCTTGAATGATTCTGTGTTTTTTTCAAAGACACAAAACAAGACTCAAAGTGCTTCAGAAGATGGACTGGCACAGGCGATGTGACAAGGCCCAAGTGCCTTTCTGGCCTTATTGTTCCGTGAATCCTCCCTACTCAGTTTTCCATGGCTGGTACCGTCCAGCACCTTTCATTTAGAGCAGAGTACCAAGGTACTGAGAGGAGATTTTCTGTCAGCTTATTTTACTTCAGTTGAAAAAGTGTGAGTTGGTTCTCAGTTGTGGAGTATCATATATATGTATACATAACGATGTGTGTGTATATACATACACAAATACATGTATATATGAACATATATACACACACACACATATATAAACAAAAATGTATATATAATTAGACATGAAAACATTGTTCATTTGTACCTACAACAGCTGGGCATGAGCCTTACATGAGCAGCTGTTGCTGCTACATTGTAAAAATTAAACAGCAATGGCACTACACAAAAATTCATATAGGATAATAACAAATGAATGCTGTATGGGATAAATGCATCAAATAATCAGAAATATACAACTGAGCTAACCTATTTCTGCATCCAGGGAAGGCCGACAGGTCAAAAGGTTGAAAAAAAACAAAGGCATTGTTGTTGGCTTTTCTTGCTGTCAGAGAGTAGATATCTCAATAAGCCAAAATTTCTATTCTGGCAATATCTTGTGGAAATTGCTGACATGCTGCTATTGCATAATCTGATAGCCACCAGTCTAGACTTGCTGCATGCTCTTTGTAGCAAATTTGTATCCTTCTTCTATAGGATTCCAGCAGAAACTTCTTTGTGAGTGGCAAATGCTGTAAAAATTTGATACACTATCTAAACAAACAGTTGGCCATTTACATCCGTATTTTTCTAGCAAGGTCTTAGAAATAGTTCAGTCCACAATTGCAATAGAAATAGTGGGAAAAGAAATGAAGAAATTTGCAAAACTTTCTTCTGTGGGACCTTGTGTCACATCACAGGCTGAGTCTCTTCTATGACTGCTTTTTATTTATGCAGCTGTGGTTATGTTTATAATATCACCTTGCCAGGTTTCTTGGCATCTTGAAGGTTCTTATTCTCGTTGCTGAGCCCTGGTACAACAAATTTCATCAGGACTGTCCCACATGCACACCACTAGCAAAATTCAAACAGTATCCTCAGAAGCAGACTCAGCAGATAATTTAAGTGGGTGTGCAACACAAAAGGATCTTACAGTGTTGGTAGTTCAGTGAGCAGTAATGCCTGACAGCTGTTGTCTCTTTATTGTCCATCAGTGAGTCCGTGTTTCGGTCTCTTCATGAATCTCATTGCTCTTCTCATGAGGTAGATGGGAACACATTTGAAACCTACAACATTTGTGATATTGTGATTGGGTGAGGTCTACAAGATGAGACACTCACATGAATACCACATAAGTATTTCATTTTTGTGCTCCTTAGGAAGTCCAGCCTTGAAAGGACGAGTGTAATCAATGGATGTGAAAAGATATAGGGAGCTGATTTTATGTTTTTATCACAACCTTGTGGAGAGTGTCTTCCAGCTGGAAAAAAATCTATTGGAAACAACTTCTTTTAAAGGGATATTTAAAAATTTTCCAGAGAAAAGTCAAGACAATAACTGGTGAACTGAAGAAAATGCTTTCCTGGGGGAAGGAAGTTCTGTCTCTTTGCCTCCCCAAGAAAGGCAAGAAGGATGTTGACTACTTGTGTTTAATACCAAACCTGAAAAGGCTACTAAAACTATCAGAGAAAGTCCCCTAAAGACAAAAGGAGGTATATGCAAGCCAGACAAGTTAATGATTAAGAGACAAAAAAAAGGCATGCATTTTTATAAACAATGAAATGTTTATGCATGAAAACAAAGGGATAGTCCAGACTTTCAAATCAAGACTGGCACAGTCTCTTTCTGGAGACAGTCTTCTGCCACATACAAGTCATTCAGCTCAATATTATGCTCCATATAGTTTAGAAGGTCAGCTTAGATGGTATAATGGTCACATGTGGTGGTAAAATGTTAAGACCTATTATTTGTGACCAAGGGGAAACACTTTCACTCTATCGCATTTCATTTTTTAAATATGGGCAAAAAAATGTTAATAATTCACACTGTATCTTGCTGTCCCTGGCTGGATTCATTCATATCCAACTCAGGGAATTCAATGTGATGAGGTGATCTCGAGTTGCCTGTTCGGCTGGAGCTAATTCCAGAATGTAGTGTGACCCTCTCTGTTCAGCCTCACCATCAAAGGTAGGTCACCTAGGGAGTTGAGTCCCATACCTGGAAATATATATTGCATAATTTCCAGTGTGACATATTGTCTGTTAATGAGTAAAATACCTAAACGTCCAACACTTTCGGTGAGATGTTTCTGAGAACATGAGATGAGAAGAGAGACTTTTTCTGTAGTTGTACTCCCTCTTGTCTCTGGTTTCCTGAAGTCATCCATGGGAGCCCCCTGCTTTTAAGGATTTAGCTGCGTGGGTATTATTTTAACTTAGCCTCTTTTCAGCATTTACCCTTCTTTAATTTGTTTCGTCTTGCTTCATATTTTATATGAATCAAGGTTCAACTTGCTTGGCTTTCAACTTAATGAAACCTATTTTTTTTACAGTTATCAGTTAAGATTTAAAACCAGAGATTATTTACTCTTAAAAGTACAAATAGCAGGTCAAATGCAATTGCCATTTAGAATCAAAGAAGGGAGATACATAGATGTCATTTGAATGTTTGTGTACCTTTTCTTGTGAGATAGTGTTATGAGATGACTTTTTTGTTTATGTCCTCTTTGGCCGAATTCTGCATTGTTTCTTCAATGTAAATCCAGGATAATCTCTTGGACTTTAACAGAGATAATTTGCTTTATCCTGATAGTAACTGAAAGCAGATTTTGACCTGAATTTTCTAGTGTCTCTCCTGCTCAAGTATCCTCCCACTTAAGACAGTGTCATTATGGCTGTGGCCCTGAATGTGCTAAATGGATTTTTTCCTTAGCTTATACATCCGTCACATCATATGTGTTTGATTTAGTTACATTGTTCTTATGTTTAAGCTCTGCCCATTTAGTCATACTGTAGTTTTTTGTTTGTTTGGTAACTCAGCACAGTTCAAAAAGCTAACAGTAATGGATAGAACATAAGTTACAAATACATTCTATGGAGATCTCTTCTGCACCTTGCTGTGTTTCAGCTTTTACAGTTTGGTTTACGGGATGGATTGTTTATTCGAATGCCTGGTTTATATGAGTGTTTAACAGCAGCTGTAAGTGTACTACCAAGAAGTATTGAGTGTGGTTTTTATTTATTTTTACTCTATTGTTTGTAAAGTCCTCCAGGAGCTTCACAAAAAAACTTCTTTGTACTTCTGGGCCAAACATTAGCAATATAATGGGCTCAAAATGGAGAGGACCCACACAAAATTCAGACTGTCTTCATCACTGAGTCTTTGGCAGCTGTGGGCAGGAAAAAATTAAAAATGGCCTTTGCTGCCTTTTTCCTCTGGGAAAGGAACAGAGGCATCCTCCTAGCAAAACTAGTAAAGCAGAGGGAAAGAGAACTCCCCAAGAGGAAGGGTAGGATGACAAGTTTTTTAGGAGACAGGGGGTAGCACTCATTTGTTATCAATCATTTTTAAAGCTCAGGTGATGCGATGTGCCACAGTCTGGAGCTCGGGTGCCATGCCAGGGCAGCAATCTTTCAGCTCTTCTGGTCTACCTTGTGGCCAGTATTAGCAGGGGCCAGCGATGGTGGTTAACTTGTGTCCATGGGGAAAAGGAGTGTTTTGGTTCAGGCCTATCTTGTGCTGACTGCATTTTGAGCCTTTCTTGCAAAGCCAGTGCTGAGGAGGAAATGAAAATAAAAGCAACCTCATACTGACTGCAGGGGACCTCCCAAGGTAGTTGGCCAAATTAAGCATCACCATGACAAAACTTAATTTTATGCTACACCAGTATGTGACAAGAGTAAAAAATATAACTGCTGCGCAGTCTCATTTCATATGTATCTAATGGGATGTGCAGCCTCTCCTAGAAGACTTGCCACTGGAAAAAGGAGGCTATGAAAATCCCCCCTGCCGCCACCATCTGTGGGGAAAGCAGCAAAGCCTGGTGAGTCTGGTGGGCTGTGGGGAGAATCCAGTCTTCCCCCTCCATGCACAGGGCATGGGGAGCCTGCCTGCCCACTGGCCAGGGGCCTTCTGGCAGGTGCCAACAGATCTGGTGGAGATCTGTCCCTCAGGTGTGTGCCCACCTCAAGATGGCACATGTGTGCTGGATTGCTCACTCTGGAGCCTGCTCCAGCACCAGATTTCCCTCATGTCCACAAACAGGGAAATGAAGTGTATTTACATGCAGGGTGCTCAGGTTAGGTTGCTGTAGGCTTTGGGTGTGGGACGCACATTTTCCTCTCATGTAGGATGTGGTCCTTTTCTCCAAATGCTGGTGATAGGAATAGGGACAGGCTGTGCCGTTTCTCCCTACTAATGTTATCATCAGCACTTCTCCTTTAGTCATGGAGGCAAAGTGGTTTTTTTGTAAGTGGTCATCCAGTCTAGAGTAGGCCTGTGACCAAGTATGCAGGCAGGTGTCGGTCTGCGTCTGGTTAGATCCTAAATTATTGGCAGGGTTCAGTCCTGGTCCCTGCAGTTGAGCAGCCAAGGTGGGATTTTCACCCTTGCAAAGACACCCTGATGCCTGTGCACTGCTATTTAATTTGCTGTGTTTAGAATTTAAGTTGCAAATGGGCTTCTTCCAGGCAGGGTTAAATTTCAGCATGTGCAAAGACAGCTAAGTGCACTGAGGTTAAAATCATCAGCAGATGCTGTCTGGATTGCACAGTTTCAGCAACACAAACTGTCCACCCTATTGGCAGCTAAACTGCCCTTAGAACTGCTTTATTTAGCTTGAACATTGTAAATTGATAATGTAGTCTACGGAATTTAGTACAGTATTTTAAATATTAAAGATTTTAATGGAAACTTTTGCTGAAAGGAGAATGTAAAATAAGTCAAAAAATGTTCCTGGGCTTCAGGGTTTGAATCAATTGATTCTGGGCAGCAGTTGAACTAAGGTTCTGTCCGATATGTGGACTAAAACCTTTGTCCATCTTTTGTTTCTTTTACTTCAGATCAATACTGTAAATCATGTTTGTGAGAAACATGGGAAAGCAGTGGTTTGCTTACAAGTAGTAAGTAAACCAGACTGTTAAGTTGCATTTAGTTGAAAGGGGACAAACTGGGTTTTCTTAGAGGACACCTTGGGTTTAGGTTACTTTTAAAATTTCTTTATTTGGATAAGAGAGTTCTGCTATTGTTAAAGATACAAAAGTAGAAAAGGAGTGAGAAAGGCTTTGTTTGTTTTCTGATTCACTGTCTTAATGTTTTTTTAAAAAGTAGCATTAGGTATTATGTATGCCTTGCAGCGGTCATCCTAACATCCATGATGATAAATGGCCTGTTCCCAGGTGACTCTTAATTCCATGTCTTCTTATCCAAAAGATGCACTACCCTCCAAAAACAAATGTATAAACTCAGTCTTTTTTGCAGAAAATGGTAAAAACTGACATGTGAGCTCTTTTATTCCTTCCCTACTTTACAGGCAATCCTGTCTCCATGTAGCTGTAAGCATGGGCTCCATCAGATCCTGAACTTGCAGCTCCCTTCTGACCTCTATTTTGTCTTCTTTTACAGTTGTGCATCATATCAAGCGCCACAATATTGTTCTTAAAAGAGAACTGGGAGAAGGAGCCTTTGGGAAAGTCTTTCTGGCGGAATGCTATAACCTGTGTCCTGAGCAGGGCAAGATCTTGGTAGCAGTGAAGGTAAAAGAGTCTAGGGTTGCCATTATTAATTCATGGTTGCAACTAATGCTGTTTTATTTGTAAATGATCATGTTTGCCTATTCCATAATCCAGTGTAACTTTCTGAACATGTAGAAGAGTTCACAAGGCTAATGGAGTGTTAAGAGAATTTGGTATTTGATCTTACTGCGGATTATAAAATGAGACCTGAATCATATAAGGAAAGAGAGGAAACAGATTGCATCACGAGGGGGCAAAATCTTTTATGGTCTGTCTGAAGAACAGTTAGTGAAAAATAATGCCTAGGTTATTAAAAATGCATGTGATATATATGCGTGTCTAAAAAATAATCCGTTACTAGCTAAGTGAATAGGTTATGTGTATAATTGCTAGGCAAAGATCAGCTTTCTGTTTCAGGACTGTGCCATTCTTTTAGTCAGCAACTTGGAGACCAAATCTTCTTCTCTGCACAAAGCCCTATTTTTCCCCCAAAATTCAAGAACTGAGGTTAGCTGTTGGCCTTAGCTGTGGATGTAGCTAGAAAACAGTATTAGTGAAACTACACTCTCAGAGTTTGAAAACTTTCCCTGGAAACAATCTTTTATCTCCATCTGTAGCATTCTGCCAAAACCAAACGATGTGTCCAGCACTTGAAATATCTCATTAAGTTCAGGGGGAATAGATGTCCAGAATTTGGGATATGCCAAGTGACCAGAAAATAATTTTATCTGACAGGTCACAATTAGGCAACCATGTGTGCATTTTGGAGGAAACCACAAAGTACAAGAAATCATGTAGATCATCTTTTTGAATTTGGTAACAAGAAATAAGAGTCTTGAATCTGACAATGGAAGAACATGAAGGGAGAATAGTCTTGTAGAGTGCTCCATCAAATATAGGTTTTTGGTTTTGCCAAGGTTATAAGCTTTTCAATACTTGGAGTAGTTCAGTCATGTTGACTGATGAGAAAAAAAATTGAGCCCTGAAGGGATATAGCATAGACAGGAAAAAGCAAGAGATAGGAGGTGACAAAACTAGATCTGCATGAATTTTTTGTTGTATTTTAGTGGTTTCAATGGAAATGGCCTTTCCTCTATCACTTTAGGGAACTGCTTGATTAAAGCAAAACTAAAGTATTTTCATTTACTTGTTCCTTTTGAAAGTCCTGTCTAAATGGAGCCTAGCACTTTTGTTGTTAAATGGTGCACTGCACTTTCTGTATGCTGCTCATTCTCAGTGTAAATCAAATGGAAGAGTATTTAGCCTTTAAAGGTACATATGTCTCCATATGTAGACCTAGATGACAAATCTATGCATTTTCTGGGCAATTTTTCATAAGATTTTGGTTTTTTATATAATTTTTCTTATCAAATCCTCTCTTTATAGTGTCCTTAATAAGAATCTTGCAGGCAGCTGTGGGAAGAATTACCTCTGGGAACAGGTTATTCCCATTTTATGTTTCTGTCATTGGCTCTTAAAGATGTTACTCTAGCTCTGGTCACAGAGGAAATGTCTTGGTGAACAGAGACAGTCAATACTGTCCTCACATAACTGAGGGGTTAATTTCCTGATGCTTGTCTCTTTCACTGTGGTTACCAACCTCAGATAACAGGTATCCCTCAGCCAGAGAGGAGGTCGAGGGATGGAGCCTCCGCTGGAGTACAGCTATCCTGCACTTCAGCGGAGGATGGTGTCTAGACTCCATCGCTGAGTCAGTAGTAGAAGAGCAGACCTGGATTCCAGCAGCAATGAGCAGCTCCTCCTGACACACAACAACAGCTTTAGGGAGCTTCAGCACCATGGGTAAAACCAGCACACACCAATCACTGTAAAATATATTTGGTGAGCCCCTGGGCATAGCTGCTTGCTGAAGAGTAAGGTGGTGCCAGGGAGATTTCAGCAGCAAGGAGGCACAGCCTCAACTGCACAATGAGGGTCAGGTTGGCTAGTGGTCCCTGTCAGCTCCCTGTGCCTGCCAGTTGCTGGAAAACTGTATTGCTCATCTCTGGCCCTGAGCATCCCTCCTTCGAACTCAACATGTTCCCTTCTTATCAGTCAGCTGGTATCCAAAATGCTGATGTTGCTGCAGCAAATTATTTAGGAGCTAAGAGGCCCAGAAAAATCTGCAAAGATAAAAAAGATCAGGCCTAGCATAAAATACCAAAGAGTATGAGCTTTTGCTCCTTTAAAGAGGAGAAAGGCAATTTGTTTAAATTGGTTTTGATTAGTGTAAGGTTTTTGGAGATAACACAGAGTGCTTGGAAATACTTTCCGTAGGACAAAACCTGGGTTTTGGACTAGCATTGACCCCACAGCACATCATACCAGGCACTTTTAGAGAGCAGAGGGAGGAGGAAGGAAAAGTTACTGTTTTCTTTCATTTGCTATGTTTGTTCAGGCCTGGCTCAGTACTGTCTCCTCATAGGATTAAATCCCAGGCATAATCTCATGCTAGTGCAGCCTATCCAGAGCAGGAGGTGAGGTTGACAAGGCACAGGTTAGCAGCTGCCTCTGGCTCCCCTGGGAGGTTTTGCTCAGCTAGCAGACTGCTGTGTGTGTGAGATCAAAAACATTTCCATGCCACCTGCACAGGAAAACCAAAGATTTCCAATTCTCTTCAGACCTTCAGTTCTGAGAAGACTCAAAACCACCCCTTCATTTCTTGAGGAGACATACCAGTCAGGTCTCGTATGTTGATGGGAAGCAATAGCAATTATTTTGTAGGGGAAGGCTGAAACAGTAGAAAGTAATAGTAGTAGTCATGAAGCTGCCTTGAGAGTTTGGCTACCAAGTCCTGCTGATGCTGGTGACAGCCCCATGCTCCTGCTGCTGCTCTGATTGCCCGTGAAGGCAGCTCTGCGGTGTCAGAGTGGCACAGGTGGTGTCACACAGAGTGGTGTCGGAGCCCACACTCACTGCAGAGCACAGGGCAGCACAGACCACGTGGAGTGGCTGGAAAGCACATGTGATTGAATCTCAGATCTTACTTGGGAAAACCTCCTGTCAACTGGTGAAAGTGCTTTGTATGCAGAGCTTTGGCATTCTTGTCAGTAATGATAATAATAATTAATATGTCTTTCCTCTCTTTGTGCTCTTAGGGTTTTATTTTGGTTTTTTTCTTTTTTTCTTGTACTGAGAACAAGCTAAATGCATTAGTCAATGTCATTTCTATGTAAATTCTACATACTTATTAATTTTTTTACCTTCCAGTCTCCTCCTTGCCTGACTGTGCCAGCTCTCTCTCATGCATTGTGTCTATTCTGTGCACTGCATGAAATAATGAAAAGGAGATTTGCAATGGTGGGTTACAGAAATTCTAGTCAGCCCATGGTAGTAGAAACCCAGCATGAGTTTCACCTGAGTTTTAGACTTTTCTGCATTTTGCTGTTTGACAGAAAATGTGGAATTGCCATGGCAACTGCTCTGTCATATGATAATTTTGCTGTTTCTGTGAGATAAAAAGCATCTTCTCAAATATACAATATGCCATCCTCACAGGACAGAGCTGTCAGCATTTTTACTGTCTTTCCAGGGAAAGAGCCTGCTGGAAAGAGGATCAGCCTCTGTTTCTCCCTGGCAGTTTTTTTCCAGATTGCTATAATTTTAAAATACGTTTTGTATTAATTGTTTTTCTAATTCTGTTATTGACAATAATTACAGTGCAATTTCTTTATATATGAAACTACAAGAGGAAATGCTAGGGACAACAGGATTATTACAAGTGATTTCAGTATATGTAAGATACACTGGACTGTGGGTTGTTGCCTGCATCATGTTAAAGCATCATCCCAGAGCCTGAAAGTATTGGAAAACACTTCAATTCCAGCCCTCGCTCAGTTCAGATGTGATTGTGTGTAGCCCATGAGAAGCAAATTTGATGTCCAGTGGGAAGCTGTGTATACTAATATATTGTGGCTAGTTGATGAAGCAATATCCTTGTTGCATCATTGGCAAAGCTTATGGAAAAAAGGATTCTGAGCCTGAAGGTATGTTAAGATTCAGAAGTACATTCCTCAGAGAAGGGACATGTAAGGCATGAGTTCCTTCTCTTGCTTCTTGGATCCACAGAGGCTGAAATCCACAGGTAAAAGTCCCTGAACTTGGACTCCATGCTGCCTCAGTCCTTGTCCCCCCATCTGAATTTTAGTATGGTAGCTATTCAGTTTTCAGGACCCAGGATTGCGGTATCACAAGTAAAAGATGTGTTTTTCCCAACAGTCACCTTCTAGCCTCTTCTTCACACATGCACACATATAATACTAGAAAAGTGGACAGAATTGTCCCTGTTGAACAAAAGCTTGAACAAACCATGACTACTGCTGCTAAAAACTCAGTTTGTTGGCAGAACAATTGGACAGTATCAACTTACTCTGTTTCTGTTCTGGTGAGTGTAGTTGGTCTCATGCTCTACATATTAATTCAGGATAGAAAGTAAAGGGACTAGATGGCCAGAAAAAAGGCATCTTTAGTTAAAACATCACCACTACTTTTGTGTCTTATCTTCCATTGTATTAAACCTAGATATTGTTAAAATCCAGAGGTACAGAGCCCAGACAGCAGTTTCTGTGAAGAATAAATTGCGAATGTTAGTAACTTGCCATCTTTCTCTTGTGGTTTTAGAAAGATTTTTTGAATTAGTATAGCGAACCACTGTACCTCTTGACTACAGAGACTATTAGTGGTTTATTGTCAATTATAATTATTCCTCATTTAATTGGGGTCAGAAGTTGCTTTTTTTTTTTTTTTTTTTGTGCATGGAAGTGTTTTCTTGCTTTTGAAATGTGGTTTGTAAGGAGAAATCAGAAGCTGCCTATGTGTGACAGTTAAATTAGTATTATTTCATTATACAATATTTAAGCTTCCTATTTGATCCAGTGATGTCCCAGAATTTCTCTGTGCACCTGCTTTCCTCCATGTCTATCAACTTTAGGATCTGACTTCCAGTTACTTACACATATGCCTAATCTTAGTCATGTGAGTAGATTTACAGAATTTCAAAGAAGTTTTTGGCTGAAATCTTAGGTTATTCTGGTCCAGGGACATTTGTGTAAATCTACCTAAGGGACTAAAATCAGCAGTACATAAAGAATGCATCCACAATAACACCATGTATTTTAAACAGAGTTTTATTTTAAAGAAAAAACAAGAAAGGTAAATACCAGCAGGATACTAGGGGTTGCTTGAGTTAAATGCTCAAGGATACAAACCAGCTGTGTACTAGTATATTTCTGGGATGAGATCAGTTTATTTGTTCTGTGTTTGGAAAACACTTGTCACAGCAAGAGCATGAGTATTCATACACTCTCTTACAAGAAAACTGTTTGTTTGGAACAACATGTGGCAGGAGAATGAAAATTGTACTGCCATTATTTAATTGCACTTCAGATCACATCTGCATTTCTAAAAGAGTTATTTAGAAAGTACTTCCTCCATCCTCCATGCTGTACTGTGTCCTTATCTTACCCTTACAGGGCTATCCCACATATTTCCTACCTTCTGTGAACATCTGTCCTTCCTTATATTTTCATTTTCTTCACCAGACACTGAAAGATGCCAGTGATAATGCCCGCAAGGACTTCCACCGTGAGGCAGAACTGCTGACTAACCTGCAACATGAGCACATTGTCAAATTCTATGGTGTCTGCGTTGAGGGTGATCCACTCATCATGGTCTTTGAGTATATGAAGCATGGAGATCTTAACAAATTCCTCAGGTAAATCCATGAACATGTGTTGTGATCCTGAGCCAAAAGTGGGCAGAAAAGGTAGCTGTTACTGGTACTTAGTGTGAAATTAATAGCTACCACAGGAAAAAGCAGACACCTAGGAAAACAAATTGTAAGACTCTTGGTTTTTGTACCAGGATGTGGACCTCTGTTTCTTTGACTGTTTGGAAGTACCATTAATTCAAACTTTGTACCAAAGAAATATTGTTTCCAATATATTTCTGTGTATTCTGAAATGTTTGGTTATAAATTCTACAGTAGGAATGATTTTCTTACAGGCTTTCTGGTAGCACTTGGAAAATCCCACTCAACACCTATTGCTATCTGTAGGTGTCAGAGCTTCTGAAGACTAACCCCTTTTCTCTTCCCTCTTCTCAGTGTTTTGAAAAGGCTGCTATAAATCTGCAGCAAGAAAACTGTGAGCTATGGAAGCTTCTGTGAATTGGAAAATGCTACACTTTGGGGTCCAGATTAGGGCTCTATCTCACAAAGCTGTTCAGGAATGTGCGTAGGAAATTGAAATTTGTCGGTAGAGCAATTATAAATAAATAGATGATACATAAGGTTCACAATAATAGGTAACCCATGATCCAGGAAGTTATGAACAGAGGCCTCATGTATGTGCCATTTCTAGCTGCACTTTTTGACATAAAAGTAAACAGTTAAGAGATGTCATTTGCTCTATGTTAAAAACATAAGAGATGTTCTTTCAATGTCTACTGTGTAATTTTATCAATAAATATCACAAAGATATTTCAACATACAGAGGTCTTTCCTGCTAAAGAGAGCAAGGGGTACCACCATTTTGGAAGATATCTCTAACAAACCTGTAAAATAATCAAAATAGATGTCTAATTAAATGGATTAATATTTTCTATATAACTGAAATGACTATGATTGCTAATGCTGCTATTTATGCATTTTCTGATAGCATATGTGAAATGAGTTTGCTGTCTTTTTACCACCTCTTGAAAAAGTATCCACGCCATAAAACAAATGACATCAACTAGCATCCCCCCTTATTGGCAGGGCTAATAGGTTTGACAGAGAAACTGGGATCTGAACTGGAGATGCAGAACAAACACTACTATTCTTCCCAGAATGGTTGTCTCTCTGGCAAAGGATTTAAGTATATTTTAGAATTAAGGGCATTTATGTTTGTCTGCTTGGTTTTCTGCTGTGAATTAGGAGAGAACTGCTGTTTCCCTAGCTGCCATCCTAGTACATTTTCAGAACATTGAATTTCCATTAGAAGAAGCCAGATTCTCAGTTGATGAGAAATAATTTCTTACTCCATAAGAATTGCTTATTATGCCTGATTCTTTTTGATTGGCTTTTTCTTACATTGTAACTCTGATTTTGAATTATTGTACAGAAAATTATTTTAGCACACAGTATATTTCCTACTGTAAGGCCTTCACTTTTAAAAAAGCTATTAATCAGCCCTTGTCCTTGGAACATAAAATGATTATGCTGGGACAAGCTATTAAACCTAAGCTCCAATTTGTCATTCCTCTCACATTTTCTGCAGCTTGTGCTGCAGACCAGAGGTTCACAGCAAAGTGGTCTGTTCCATATTTCTTACCGTGCAGCGCCACCAAAGGCTGCTGGTGAAAAATTTATCTGAAAATTCAACCAAAAAGAGCCAAGCTGCCTGCATGCAGCCGAAGCCTGTTCAAATCTAGGACTAAAGCTGTAAACTCGTGCCTGCCCAGGGCTCAGTCTGTGGACTAGTGGATGATGTGGCTGCAGAGAATATCTGTTGATATCCCTGGCTATTGCAGACACTGAAAATCACCTCATTTTTGGCCAGCATCGAGCGGACAAGCAAGCTGGAATATTAGGAATAATCTACAAATTCCTTTAGATACAGCCCATGTCCTCAGGGAAGCTAGCAGAAGATGAAAAGTTCTTTAATTTAGAGGCTCAGAGATTTGTGTCAGAGAACACTTATTAACAAAATCCGTGCATGGATAAAGGTACAGAAGTTTTCAATAGGAATTTGCTAGTGAGTTTTGGGTGGATATTTCATGTCCTCCCATTTATTCCTGCCCCCAATCAACCTAGATCAGATGAATGGCTGCCTGTGCATACCCTGTGGCAGAAAGTTGCTTTGCCTGGTACCAGATACAGTCCCATCAATGCTACACACCCTCCTTCATTTCTTCCTCACATCTGTCACTTTGCTCATGAAATTCTTCCCTCGGGGCAATTTTAATATCATATTTCTAATTGGTAGTGTCAGATTTGATCTCACAGATTTTGATTAATTTTAAAATCTTTTCCAAACTCCTGTGCCCTTACCCTAGAGAAAAATTAAGGTCTCACCTCTATTGAGGAGAGAAGAGGAGAGGTGGTCTCTTTGAAAGAATAGTTTTCAGGATTGGAATAAAAAAAAGGGCTTCTGAAAATACAGAAAAATAGAATGGATGGAAAAGCATATTTAGAACATTATAAAATCTATCAGATGAGTAGTGATTGCCAGATTATCTGATTGATTGGATAAGGATTAGCTAGTAATTCTTCCTGCAAACATTGTTCATATGAATGTTTATATCTGCATCTTCAAGGTTCTAGGATGTACAGGCATACCAGGGCTCACATAGTTAAGATGGTAAAGCTCATGTGACTCAATATTTCGCTGGGCTTTCCTAATGCAACATATCTCTGGTTTTGATGAAGTGCATACAAATATTCTCATTAATCAGTTGATTGTTGCTTCTTAGGGACTTGCTAGGTCTTGAAAACCTCATATTTCTGAAGAATTTTGTTTTTCCAAATAGCGCGTCTTTTGTGTCTTCTTCCTATTGTCAAGGATTCCTGTCTCAGGCAGGAACTTACCCTTGGTGATTAAATATGCAAAAGTTCTTTCCTGCTGTGCATTTGGATAGGAAATTAGAAGTATAAATTTAAAATTGCTGCCCTTTCTCCCTGCTGGAGAAGGAAGTTAGCTCTTTCTTGTTTAAGAAAAGATGGAAGGGTCAATGGCCTGTATCCCTGCAGAAATCAAGGAATGCCAGTCACAGGAAAAGTGATGCTATGCATGCCACTTCATTGACTTTCCCTCAACTGTTTTTCAGTCTTACAGAGTGATAAGATTTTCCCTTGGTTCCCAAGCAGGTTCATTTGTCAGCCTTTCTCCAGAAAAGATTACTAGAACAGGAGAAAGATGATGCTTTCTGACAGATGGGCGCTATTGTGAACACATATGCCATATTTCCTTGTGTAATATATACCCTGTTTGTAGTGCTCTTCAGACCACCTATCCTTCATCAATAAATGAAAACAGTAAATGAGAAAAGCCATGACAAAAAATTTTCCCTATTTTCATAGGGCTGACACTCACTAATGCCTTTCACTTCACCACCTCACAAGTGGCCTATCAGTTTATCAGATTGTGTTTTGGTGCAGGGCACACGGACCAGATGCAGGACTGATGGCAGAAGGCAACCGTCCTGCTGAGCTGACCCAATCCCAGATGCTTCACATTGCCCAGCAGATTGCTTCTGGTATGGTTTACCTGGCATCGCAGCACTTTGTGCATCGGGATCTTGCTACCCGGAATTGTCTGGTTGGTGAAAACCTACTGGTGAAGATTGGGGATTTTGGGATGTCTAGAGATGTGTACAGCACAGACTACTATCGGGTAAGTGAACTGCTGTAATAAGTAATAAGCTAGGTCTTGTTTAATCCTCTTACCACATTGGTGTGACTGATTTGCTTTTATACTTAACCATCTGTCTGTCAGGTAATTTAGAGCCTAGCATATGGAGAACCTAGTTCTGAATTTAAAGGTTTTGGTGAACTTGGACAGTTAATCAGAGTAGTCTGTCATGTTTTGTTGTTTATATATGTTGGGTTTAGATTCTAAATCACAGAAAGGTCTTTTTCTCTGGGCAAAAATTTTGTACATTTGTTTGGCATAAGTGAAAAAGAAACAACAGATAAAAAGGGTAATCAAATTTGGCCCAACACTTTGAAGCTATTAAAATATGTTCTTAAATACTGCTAAGAAAAATGGAAATGGTAAATTTGGGAAGCAGTCATATAATGAACCAGTTAACTAGAGGAAAAATAAGTACTGGGCAGCAGCAGTGACTAGTTACTTTACTCAGTAAGAGATTAGGTAAGAAGTTTGTTATACTGAGCATCCAAAAGCTTTTCCTGCCTTAAACCAGGGCTTCAGTCCTACTTCTTAATGTTGAAGAGCTGTTTTGCAGAGGACAAGAGTAGCCCATTGCTCTTTTCATTCTGACTGTTTTTCCTGAGCTTGGTTGCCATAAGGCGCGATCTGAATTTTGCAAAGGATTTCTGAGATTGCTGGGCTAAACAAACTGAGTGCATTAATGCTGCTGCTGATGCAGTCTTTGTACTATGTGGTAAGTCATGTAGTTGACACCATTTGCTGTTTGCTATCACATTTGTAGTTTCATGATTGGAACTGAACCTGCTTGTGGCTTGGGGAAGGCAATCCATGACCAAGCTGATAATTTACAAACCCTAGAGTTTATCCTGTAAGGTAATCTCATCCTCCTTAAGCACATGTTTTGTATCTGCCTCTCTACTCCTTATTTCTTATTCCTTTTTCATTATTACTTTCTTAGCAGTCAATTTGGATTGTGTTATTAAAAGAAAGTGTCACCTCACCATCAGTATTGGTGGGATGCCTGGGAAGAGATTGTCTCCACATCTGGCTAAGGCTGGACAGGGTAGATGATGCTACACTTTTGAAAATTATTGTTGAATGCTGATTCACTTAAAAGCTCATAAGGTACTAATTATTTACAGTTTACTTAACTGTAAATATTCACTGTTAATTTTCTTTCCTTTCAAAGACAAACCTAGTATTTAGTAAACATATCCACATTCCTCTTATATATTATTATTTTGGAAACTGGCACTCTGAATTATCTGATCAATGTAAAACAAGCATGACTGCACTTCAGAACTTAAAAAAATATACAGGATGGTAATGACTTTCTTTGTGTTTTAAAGGACACCCATGAGCAGAGGCTAAGGTTTCTTGATTTTGCACCTGATTTTGCATATTGCAGTTTTGCACCACCTGTTGGGACTGAAGTTGTGTCTCTGTTCCATACTTCAGCGTTTACCATGTTAGTCGTTACATTTAAGAATGAATGTATATGCAAGACAGTACATGTTTCCAAAGGTTGTTACAGTCAGAGGCAACATTTTGGAACATATACTTTGCTTATTTCTGGAAAAAAAAAAGTAACTCCCCCTGCGGCATAAAAGCTACCTGCAAAAGGGGATAGAAGCTCAGTAGTCATATGGCCTTCCTGGAGACAGCTGAGGCTTGGCTCATGCACGTGATTGTGCACGGACTCTGGCATCAGTGTACCTGATCACGCACATCTGGGTTTAATCCTCAAGTCTTGCACATGAGTACTCAAGCAAAGCTTCTACCCGCTGAAACACAAATTTCGAACAACTCCCATGACCCAGACAAAGCAGGAGTTCAGGACATCCTGGGTAACCTGGATAATCTTTGGGCACCTCTGAAAGGATCTCATTTAAGAGGTACATTGTATTTCCCTCTGTCCCTCATAACAGAATCATTCTCTTCTTTCCTCCTTCTCTCCCTTATCTTCACTTATTTTTGAGGTGAAGGAGGGTGTCCTGGAGGTCCAGGGAGTAACAAAGGAGGAGGTAGTAGTGTGAATAGGGTACAATCATTGATGTGAGAGAGGGAACAAATAAGGTAGGAAAGATAATTGTGAGAGGTGTTAGTGAAAGACAGAAATGCAAATGAAGAGAGAAAGAGGTAAACAAGTGTCAAAGGGGATGGTGTAAAATAACATAGCCCCATCCAAACTGGTGGTGTAAGCTTGCAGAGGGATGGGTGGATATGAAACTTCAAGTTGGGAAGTTGCTAGTTCTACACAGTAAGAAGAACGAGAAGGATAGCTTCTCTGGCGCCTCATGTTCCAGTTGGTTTCTAATTAGTGCAGAGGAGGGATAGAGCCACAGCCTGCCATGTCACCATATTTTTGCAGCTGATAAATTTTGAAGTTCCAGTTGAGCCTGTGAAGTTTTGGCCTGCCATTTCTGAGACATATGTGGGCCAATCAGAAGATGGTCATGAAAAAATCAAGGCAATGATGAATTCCCAGAGGGTTGCCTGGAGAATTGCATCCTTGGCAGGCCTAAGTCAATGATAACACTGGAATAGCACTGACGTACCATACCTAATTGCTTATAGCAGGCTATAAGTTTTTTAACTGGTCAAGCTTAAACACTCACAGAGAAGCAAATCATCCCGAACCCTGACAGCTTCATCTGATGCTCATTGGAGGGATTTACACAATTTCAAAAAGTTCTGCAAGAAACGGTTCATCATTTGTGGGTTTTAATACACTGGAATTGTTTTTTTTGTTTATTGGAGCCTGCCACTCAGTCATGATGTTAGATTCGCCCAAGATGATTATTTATAGCTTGCTTCTGTAAGATAAGAATGATCCCAAGTCATTGTGCACTGTTAGATTTTTAATGACATTCTGCATTGAATCAGCTCAGCTGTTAAGAGATGCTTCAGGGAAGAGTGGGAGAGAAGTAACCCTTGGACTAGGAATACATATGATGTGTGGCCCTGATTGCACAAGCTTTCCTTTTTTCTCCCCCTTTCTTTTTCCTGTGTTTTTCATCATGCAGGGATCTTGAAAGTAGGGGAAGTCCTGATGTACATGCTAGCATCCAGTGTAACAGCAGTAGGGTTTGATACTCAGACCCCGGGGACATGAAAAAACTGCGATGATTTTTCTTACCCATAAGTGCTCTACACCCCAGGCCAAAGTTAAACAACTCTCAAGTAATTGGTTTGGTTTGTGAGCCAAACAGCTCTAGCAACACTGCTGAACTGCAATCCTTATAGCACAAAAGACTCTTTCACAAAGTTATTTACTTGGAGAGCTTAGGTCTCAAGTTTATTAGGGGCTTTTATTTGTTCTGTTGATAGCTGGGATTTGCTGTTTGATTTCCTGCCCCCACAGGTCAGGGTTTCCTATCTTACTCTAAGATACCCAGGTAATTCTTTAATGTATCTTTCAGTGCTTTTAAGTGCTGACACTGAAGCCTGGGAAGAACCACTTTGTTGTTCTTGCATTCAGGGATAATATATCAGGGCCTTTTTAGGTTTCCACTCCATATTTGCAAGTGATTGCTCAGTACTTGATGTTAAAATAATTTCAGCATTTCTTAATTATAAGCAAGAAGCTTGAAAAAAAGTAGAAGTCATATTATCCCAGTACTTGGAAAAACTTAACATGGATATGCTTTAAATATCCAGCCTGGTCAGCCAACTACAGGCTTGAGCCAAGGTTTGGAATGAAACTGTGATCTCACCAGACTAAGCAAGAGCTTTGCCATTACCTTCATTAGGATCAGAGTTTCACCCTTCCCCGCTTTTTTGTTTGTCCAGTGCAGAATAGACATTCTGTTTCTTATTTAGATTTATGGAGCTCAGTTTTGTAATCCCTGTTTAGCTATTGTATAACCTACTTGCCTTTATGTAACAGCACAAGAACAGTGGAGAAAATGTGGACTCCTTTTTTCACCTTGCACAAACCACTAAAAACTCTATTAAAAGACTGGGCCTGGTGTGGTTTCCATCTTTCTTTAAGGCCCAATTTGCCCTAAAACTACAGAGAGGTTCACAAATTAGTTTCTTTCACTTCTGGCACATATCGGGCAGAAGACTAAGAGGATGTGTTTCATTATAAATTTCATTGACTCCATTTGTCTTTAAAATCTTCACATTTTGCACCATTTTGCTATTTAAAGAGAGCATAGCATATCAGACTGGAAGAAGAGACAGAGGTTACTGAGTTTAAGTCTTTCACTCTTGAGGGAAGCCACAGAGGTGTTAAGGGTAGGAGCAACAAGAACCTGAGACCTCATCATGCTGCAGGGAAAACACCAACACTCACTAGTACTTTAGCCCCTTCTATATAAGACACCAAGCCCCATAAAAATTCTAGTCTGCCAGGGAAAAGGAAAAGTTTTCAACAGTGTCCTAAGCACCTAAAAAGAAGTTATGCTTGGCAAAATTTCCTGAGAGATCTTAAGAACTCAGTCTCACCTAAGACACAGCAAGATGTGAGAGCAATCCCCACCAGACATTTCTGTGAAAATTGCCTTCTGAACTGGCAAGCTGTAGAAAGCTATGTGGGCCCAAGACAGCTGCTCCAGCGTGTGGCGTACCTTGCTTTTGGTGATGCTCCTCAGAGCACATCTGGGCACGTTTCCTGTCCTCAGCGCCTTAGAGCAGTGTGGGAACTGAAGATGATCCAGATTCAAATCAAACAACAAGAAGGAAAACAAAAAGACAAGTCCTGAAGAATGACTTTAGTTGAACGAGTTAATAAGGTGCAGCCTACAAAATGCTGACAGGTTTTTTCTCAAATACTTCTCAGGTATAGAACTGGATAGCAGCAATCTTGTGTTTCTGCAGCCAATAATTCTGACTCCGGAATCACTCCTGTCCTGTCACACAGTCCCTTCTCTCAAAGTGGATGTTGCAAATAAGTAGGATTCTGTGTTGCCAGTGCTTTTTCCAAAAGGCTGCACAACAGCTTCTCTGTCCTAACAGCTGCACTTTTTTTTTTTTTAATTCAGCAACCTGAATTAACTCATGAGCAATAGACACCTACTTGATCACATTATTTTATTCTCTTTCCAGTCTTTAAATCTCAATTGTATTTAGAGAAACTACTCCTGTCCCCTACCAGACCGTCAGAAAGAAGGCCCACTGTCAGGAAAAAAGTGTCTCATTTTTTTTCCTTTTCACACTAGCCTTTTCCAATGACTTTCAGTGTGTGAAAAAGCAACTTTTGTATCTCTTTCTGATACAGACATTGCTAGAACTGTGGATGGTATTTTCCAAATCCGATATTTCCCTTTCTTTGATTAGAGGTACCTCCCAGCCTCTAATGAAAATATGCTGGATAGTACATCCAAACCCACATAGCCTGTGTTATTGTCACATGTTAACCGTATTGTCAGACAATGCCCTGGGCCACTCTCATCTTCTACTTCTTCCAAATAAAGAACATCCCTTTTTTCCCCCCTAAGCTTTTGGTTTCAGTCCCTCAGTGAATGACTTTGCAATTCATACTGGCACATTTTGTACCTCTAGTGCTTGAGAAAGACTGTTGTTTCTCTTTTATTTTTTTGGTTTCTTTGGGGGCTGGGTTGTTTTGTTTTGTCTTGGTTTTCTTTGGTTTTTTGTTTGTTTTTTTTTTTTTAATTAGAATTCAGATCTTGTCTAAATTGGTGTAAAGAACTAAAGAAACAGAATCAGGCTACCAAAAAGTAAACAGCTGATGGAGGGAGAAAGGTTTGTTGGGAAGTTTGCTAGATTTTTGTGGCTTTGTTTCCTAATGTTTCTTTGATAATTTCTATTTAATGCTAACATTAAGTATTCTGGGATATTTGTCTTCTTAAAAAACAGATTTCCCATGAGCTTTCAGATGAGACAGAAAAAGCTATTAAACCTCTTAACCTCCCAGATTTCCAGAAAAACTAATGGTTACACAATTTGCCATTCCAGGCCTATTTTAAAAGTACATAGATTTTGAACCTTCTTGCTACATAAAAAAGATGAACAACTCTTTTGAGAAAACATTTTGACACTTGTGAGTGTTAAAGTCGTCAACAAACAGTTCTTATTCTGATTTTTGCTGTTCCTTAGCAAAGCCAAAGTTGCAGTTTGAAAAACAGTGAAATAACATTAGAATTAAAGGAATGAAAGAGCATCCTGCCCACTAGCCATACCCTCCTCCCTTCATGTATGAATCTAATGTTGTAGAGTGCTGTATTTCTGGAAATTGCATGATATACTTTTCTGGTGACACTCTATGAAATGTTTTCCAAAAGATAAGGCTAGTAAAATAATCACCAGAGAGTGATCTCGTTTAAGCTATTTCCAGTACCTAATGCCTATTTGAAAAAGAATTAATGCATGACGGCAAGGGGCTAAAAAAAGAAAAGGCTGGTTTATCATTATTTGGGCTGTAACTAGCCAGGCAAACACCATGATACAAATGTTTACAGTGAGGAACAAGTGTCTGTCTATTCTGAAAGGGCAATAGCAGCAAACACCTGCAGGTCTCAGCTGTCACTACAGAGATGAATACCTGTGTGTGGGAGTTTGGAGGAGGCTGCACTAAAGAAAACAAGAAAGAGTTACTGGGAAGTCAAGCAGCTTGTCAAGGCATTCTCGTAGGTGTGTGTATTGAATTGTCACAGTTTGAAGGCACAGTTTGAAGGCTTTTTATTAGCTGCTATTTTTGCATCCATTGCTCAAAAGGAAATTATCTGCTTCCCTACATGGACTTCTCGGCTTTCCTCCTCCGTCAGAGTCTCATTGCATCATGTGTAGTGCTGGGGAGGACAGAGGGTTCCAGCAGCCCTGGAAGACGTGCACAGATGATTTCATGCAACTGGAAACAATACAAGAAATAATAGGCCAGCTTGAGAGATGTACATCCAAAGTAGCTGCCTTGAAGTCAGTGCAGTAGCTCTGAACCTAAAGTAACATAATCACAAGCAGAATTAGGCCTAATGATTTTAAAGGGCTTTCTAAAAGTCACTGTAGCATCAGTATTTAAAAACTGGTATGCACCAGGACATGGTGTTTTCCTGATGACCAAGGGTAAGCACCACGGCTTGATACCTGTTGCTACTTGCGCATGGCAGAATATATTCTGTGCTGTGCAGGAGGCATGGTCTGTCCCCAGCTTTTACTTACACAACTATTGGTTGGATTCCTGGTTTTGTTTGGAATTACACCTGTTTAACTTCTTCAGTTCTTCACTGAAAACCTTATTTCAGCTTTGTCTAAAGCCAGAACCACTTCCAAATTTTAGTACAGCTGTAGATGTAATCACTTCCTACATGAAGTTTTTTCATCATCTTCACATCAGGGTTATTGGTCTTACTTGCACTTCTGTTTCCCTCTGTTTTCACCAACACAGATCCTAAGAGGGGAGTCCAAGAAAGTTCTCCTTGTTAGTGTTAGGATAAGGAACGTTAGATGTCCAACATGTGTAGAGTCCTGCACTTAACAATCGTTTCTTACTAAACTCTGTCTTGCAGGGTTTATGACAGGTTGGTAATACAGAAAATGAGACTTTTAACTGGGAGGTTGTGACATATTTCACTTAGCCAGACTAAAGTCCCCTTTTGCTTTAAATGTGCAAATAGGAAGACAGCTTCATGGCTCCTGGAGTACATTCTCCTTCAGTCTGTGAGATCAAAGAGTGCAAAGACAGCAGAAACAAAAGCCCATAATAACTAGGTTGAAAAATTAAGCTGACTAAAAGACACACTAAAGTAAAGTGACCTTGTTGCTGTGACTAGTTACTTGATTACCTATTGAATTTCAGTGCCGAATATTTCCTTGTAAATCCACCAGCACTAGATTTATACCAAGACGGTTCTCATGCAGCATGTCAAGAAACAGATTCATCTTGAGAAAAAAAGTTCAAGACAGGAGGCAGTACCTAGAAACATATGCAGAAATCCTGTTGAGCTATGCTATAGCTTACAGTGTTGAATGTGTGTCAATCAAAATATTAAAGTGTTTGGAAATTTTCAAATGGATTTTTTCCCTCTGTTTGCTTCTGTTAAAAGCTTTAAGAATTTAGTATTTGGTTCCATACTGGTTATGGAACAGATATTACAGTTTTCAAGGGTCTGGAAGCTTTGGATTTCCCACCTTATTGTTAAAGCATTTTAATGGAGTGCTTTTCAGCTGGTTACTCCTGCAGTGTGCAGTTGGTGAGAGCCATAGGATCCACATGCACTCCTATAGGATAACAGGAAGTCTACACAGTCATCGTCACCAGTGGCTGACACAAGCTTTTCTGTTGAGGGGCTCTTAGCACAGATGTTCATTAACTTAAAAAGTCCTTTTAAAATTATACATACAAAACTGAATCATTCTCAAAAATAACCACACATATGGATATAAATTGCAGGAAAGCAATGATTCACACATTGAAATTAGCCTTAGGAACTGCAATTTGGAGAGCTTTGCAGAACTGTGATCGTAATCGCCTCATTCCATTAAGTAGCAGCAGAGCTGTACAGAGCTATTTTTTTGCAGGTGCTGAAACGATTTAACTGTTATTTAGATGATTAGCACATAAGAGAGCCATGTCCTCAATCCCATCGCTGTTCACAATTTGCTGGATTGTGCTTGGAATATTGGTGGAGGCTATTTCCATTGACTTTACTAGAGCCAATATTTTGCCCAGATTTTTAGAAAGTGAAAAGCTTATGGTCAACCTTTTCTAGGTATAAAATGGCAAGAGAAATTTTAAAGTAATTTCTGTTGTTTTTCTTCCTGCGCCAGGCCTTTGTGCAGACTAACAAAGCCTTTTTGTATGGGGAAGAACCATGTGTAAATATCTGGAGATACTGTACTGCAGTGCTACAGATTGTCACTTTTGGCAGGCAATCTGCAAAGCAATTTACAGAATTCCAAAGGTTAGCAGCTGAAACTGTTGACTTTTTGATGTGTGATGTGCACAGTGTGAGGAAAGGATGGTGTGAGAACAAAATCAGTAAGAGATCTCCGGGAGCACAGTCGGATACTGGAATGGCATCTCCTGGCTGCTGCAGAGCACTGGTGCGATCTGTGCGGCCGCCACTGCCACCGCTGATGGTGGGACAGCACAGAAAGGCCACCCAGAGGGAGCAGCCCTTAAACGGGAACTCTCCTTTGATGTCTGGTCACAGAATCAGCTCCCAGCAGTCTTTGCAGGCTTCCAGCTGGAAGGTTTTCTTATGCAAATGGCCTCTCTCCTTGCTCTAAAGAAAGCAGTTGCTAGGCAGTTTTCCGAAATATGCATTTTTTACCCTGGGCTTGACGAACAATCGGCACTCTTTTGGCCCACAGAACTCAGGAAGCAGGGGAAGGAAGAACTAGACAATTAGACTATGAAGTGGTATGTGTAACAGGATGGATGGAGAGGATGAGAGGACAGCACCAGCTAGCAATAAAGCCGAGGTTACAAATCTGGCTCTTCGTGTGTGCATAGCAAAGAACTACTGGTGGTGGTGGAATAGGGGAAGAACTGTCTGACACTTCAGATCATTTCCATCTTCAGCACACTCTGGGTCCTTCTTCTGTCCAATGGAGCTAGTGTCCCCTCCAGCCTGATGTGGAAGGGAAGTCAGTAGCGAAGATTTAATCAGGAGCTGTTGGCATCAGTGACAGAGAACACGCAGTCAGAATCTGTGGTTACCTATGTAGCTGTAACATGGATGCCATTGTGAAATGTTTTCAATACCAGATGTCATGAACAGTGGTGAAGCTTTTGACGCCTTGTCAGGAGCTGCTCTCCAAGCTTCCCAGAAGGCGAGGACTCCAGAAATAGACTGATACTGCATCTCACAGTCTCAGGAACTTTGCAATTAAACTTCAGAGATAATTTGGCTTTGAATGATAATCTTACATAAAATGGAGCCAAAACAGGTATAAAATGCTGTCAAGCTTCTAGCTGTGTCCTAACTTCAGGAAAAGATGAAGGCCTGATTTAAGGTGTGTTGCTGCTCGTTTGAGGTCCCAGGGGCCCCAAGCTGCGTGTTCGCTGCAGCAGCAGGCAGGCAAGGAGCCTCCCCACGGCCCCTGAGGGTGCTACTGGGTGTGGGTTTGTTGGGGGTCCCACCCCGGGAGCAGCATGGCTTCTGAGGGAGAAGGGGAAAGGGACAGGGAGGCGGTGAGAGGGAGAGCCTGGTCTACACAGGCTAACAGGGAAAAGGCTTGGGCCAACGGGATTACAGATACATGATACTGCAGGGGAGGATCGCAGGCTTGGAATAAACCCTCATTTTTGAGGGGCAGACAGAGCATACCATTTAACTAACATGTAACACCACAAAGGTGCGTGACAGAATATGCACCTTCCATCAAGGACAGATACAAAAGAATTAGAAAATATTGTGGTGACTCAGATACTTCTATCTCCATCAGGTGGGTTAACAAACATCCAAAAGAAAAGCCATATGAGTGGGAAGTAACTTCATTTACTTTACAGTGTACTGAAATGCTTTTAAGGAAAAAAAAAAAAACAACAAACAAAAACCAGCAAACAACTAGCTTAATACCCTTGAATTTGCTTTCAAAAGTTACTATTTATTTGCCCTTAAAAATATTCTTGCAACAGTGCTGTCCACTCCATGAGGATTTGAAGAGCTTACATTAAATTTGATGTACAATCAGTTCCTATTTCTCTTCCACAGTTCATTTCATCCAGGTCTTGATATTGTCATAGGGGTGTCTCAGATGTTTGGGCTCAGAGCAGAGTCAGACCCATTGAAATTATCAGATAGCACTACAAACACTGAGAGGTGATGCAAATGAAATTTCAAAACTACTCCCTTATTTAGTCTTATACTTCTTTTGATCTCCAGAGAGGTATAACATTTATATTTTCTGTCTTAAAGCCATTTCCCAATGCTTTGGAAGAAGTTTAAATTATAGAAATCCATGATTTTTGAGTCTCATCAAACTGTGTTTCAGTCCTCTGTTCCTTGCAGTTCAAGCTTTTTCCACATGTTCAAGCTTTTTTTCATGAATATGAGTCCTGGAAGTAAACATTGCAAATTGAATGTCACTCCAGTTATTCACATCATACACTTAGAAGCCAGGATTTTAAAGAAAGTGCTATAGTGTGAGACTTTTGATAATACGTGTGTAAGACTGTAGATCTACATCTTAAGTTAAAAATATTGATCCTATGTAATAAAGGAGTAGACAATGAAAATGAAACAGAATTAAAGCCATTTAGAGATAAAATAATCTTGATTATTAAATACTGTAAAGCACAAAATATTGGGTCTTTTCTGTTGCTATTGAAAATTACTATGACCTAAGCAGTTAGTGTTACAGCCTGTACAATTTCTCTAGGAGACAGAAAGATGTTGGTACATATTCAAAGAATGAAAACTTGTCTACCTCCCAGACTAATGAACAAACTGGCATTGACATTACTGGGGACAGAAATTTTACTTTTATTCTTATTACTTGCAAATTTGTAATGGCTTTCTATCTGATTTCATTTCCATGTTCACTGCTAAATCTACAGGCTCAAAAGAAATCACATCCCCTGTGATCCAATTCTTGCATACCACACCATGAAGCAAATCAAAATGTTTTGCTGGAAATAAAAGCCGGGGTTTTGTCAACTGATATGTAAAATATGATGCAGTCTGAGCCTCCTTTAAGGAACTCTTTTATAACACCATTTCAGGGTGTGTGTGAAGAGAAGCCTTCAGATTATTTTATGGCCTGCAAGATTATGTCTGTGTAAATCTGGATGTAATGGTGTACACAGAGAGGGAGAAATCTTAACAGAGCAAATACATTTTTCTCCTTTTCTTTCTCTTCTTCTTTTTTTTTTTTTTTTTCCTGGCAGTAGAATTTTAAGAACTGTTCATAAAATGAATTGCCAGATATTCTTTGATAACACATCAACATTGCAATTATTCCACACCCAGTATAAATATAAAGGGGAAAAAAAAAGAAGCAACATACATGACTGTCAGTATGATCACAAATTATTTGTCCTAATGTTTTTGTCATCTAAGTTCCTCATACTGCCTCAGCTCAGACCCACAAAATAAAACTGTGATGATATCGGGAGAATATGGATTCTTTCCAGATTGATTTACCAGATGCCTGTCACCACGAAGTCGCTTTGGAAGGCTAACTGATAGGCTGGGCTCTTTGCAAATTACTGCTCTGCATGCAGTCCTTTTGCAGCTGATTATGCTGCCAATGTTATTTTCTGACGATGAGATTTAGTGCAGCACACTGCCTGGCACTATCCTTGTAAAAGATTTTTCTTGCTTGTGAGCTAAGCAAAGGGCAGGGTCCTGCATTCTTGGCAGCCTGTCATATGCATGAGCTGTTTGTTTTTTGGATTCAGCAAGCAGAGTTTTAAATCATCTTTAGCAAAACAAGACACAGAGAAAAAAGAGAGATCAAAATAGAGCTGAATATTTCATGCCATAATTTTGGCAGCACATCTCGTCTTGTCTTCTAGATTGAAAGCACCAATGAAAAAGGGAATTTTGCAGTTTTCAATTGCGTGACTTTTCCATGCTCCTTGAGTATCCTCAAATATTCTAGGACTTGTCTCTCATGCCATATCAGCCATTTTTAGAGAAAAGAATCTAGTGTTGAATAGTTGTGTGGGAAAAGCATAATTTTGTTAAAATAAAGGTCAATGCCTATACAGTGCGAGTGGAATGTGCCTCTCAACAGACAACCAATAGATACTATTTGAATCTGCAAAACAGAGATTGTATATTGTTTAAAATATATTGATCCAATATTGCCATATTCTGCAAAGGGAAATCTGTTGAAAGTAATTAAAAATCCTAGCACAACTTCTATCTGTTCACATAGACACACAGAGTTGTGATTCTTACACCAGTCATGCTTGGAGGAACATTTCTGCGTGATAAGTATTTCCATTGCAATTTGAAAATGGGCTAATTGGTGGGTTTGGAGCTTGTATATGCACATATATTATTATTCATTATTAACCTGGTTTTCCATTTCGATCAACTTTAGTTCCTAGAATAAAATACTAAATAGAAAATGAGGAAACTGAAGGTTATGCTATACTGCACACGGTAAAAAGCCCTTCAAATACATATTTAAATACAGCTAAAATGGCATAAATTAGAAAATGCAAACAATTTTCATGGAGAGGTTTATACAGTTCCACAGTACAGTGTGAGACTGAAGGTACATCTAATCTGCAGACACTGCTAGCTCAAAAATTGTGACACGAGCTTAATGCAGACTGCAAAGCTATTCAGGAGCAGGATGAATGTTCCTTTTCTGAAGGCATACACTTCTTCCTCTGTGCTACTCACAATGTCCAAGCTAGTTGCTTGAAATGTAGCTTGCGTTTTTATGTTTTCAGCTGTGTCATCAGGGATATGGAAAACAGTATTATGCTAATTCACATGATCAGAAAAAAAAGAAGATATGTAAATAAAGCTTTCTTCCTTAGTTATTCCTTTTAATCTATTACATCTTAATACATTTGTTTAAGATGGAAGACAGGAAAAATGAAAAAAAAAAGGAATAGATCTGATCTATTTAGCCTTCAGATTACATAAAATAAGAAATTAATCTGCACCTATAGTTGAATAACTTTCTATTGTAAGTAAAGTTCAAAGGGATATTTATGGATTTAAAAACTGCCTGAGAATCTCAGAATTCCTCACTTTAAAATAGTTGTGATCCCAGAATTCTTGGAGTACCTGTTTTCTTGCTGTCCTCCTTCTGCTGTTCAAGTCAGCTTTGAAAACTAGAAAGAACTTATTGTTATGTTCTGCTTAAGAATTGTAGAAATGCACATTTTCTTTAAATAGCTGCAGATAGGAGACGGAAATTGTGTCCCTAAATCACATGTAAAAGTGGAGAGCAATAAGTTGCAGAATTATTGGTGATTTCCTCTCATAAAGGACATGGAAAGTAAGCAAAAATACAAAAGAAGGAAAGGCTAATGGACAAACAGGGATACAGTGAAAAGGGCCAACAAGCATTTGAGATTAGCTTTGAAAAGAATACCAAAATAGACAAGAGGAGTCTCTTGACTGTTTAAATGTCAAGAGTATGAGGAGGAAAGTGATGCCACTGCAGACAGGATGATGTGGGAAGGAGAGTTAGTTTGGCCTGAAAGCAAAATAAATCTCTAACATCAGGTCTTGAAAGGATAGTGATAAATATGAAGATACAGGCAAAGCAGCCATTGGGATATGTAAGTTAGACCTGGAACACACACAAAGAAGAGATCCTCAAGCAATGATGGACATTGGCAGCCAGTTTTATGATTGGAAACAAAGAGGTCAGCAAACTTTTAAAGCAACATAAACCAGCCCTGCTCCCCAAAGCAGAGGTCCTGACCTCCTCTTGTCTCAACAGCTAATTCCTGCAACATCTGCTTTTCTGCACCAGCATCAATGTTTCTACAGCAACTGAACAAACTTTGTTAATGAAACATTCCAGCTGAAAAACAAGCTTTCTTTTTTTTTTCTTGGTTGGAGAGAGGGCAGAATACTTCTCCAAACCAAAGTACAGTACAAGGACATTCCTGATTAAAATCTTTGTTGATGGAGAGTCTAAAAGAACCGTACTATATGAGTGCTTCAAAAGACTAAAATAAACATTAGGGATGAAAGAATACTATTGAAACTAAAGAACAATGCTCACATAAGAACAAATTTATGCAATCTTGTTATCAAAGCATTTAAGCAAGAGACTAGGCAAAGTTTTCTAAAAATTAAAGCATGAGGTTCTTTGACAACCTGTGAATTTAGAATAATCTCATTTTAAGGTGGCACTGTGCAATTTATGAAGGAAATTATTCAATGCAGGCAAGCTATGCCTTAGGATGCAAGAAGACCAGAGGACTTGGTGTGCTCCACATAATTCTTCGCTTAGGTACCTTGAAGCACATAAAGAACCCAAACTCCTGTTGGTGTCAGAAGTACTTCGTTAAGCAGAGTGCCAGCATGAGTAGCAATCTGAAGCCCAAATACTTTTGTTTTGATCAGTTTACCCCATCATTAGTTTGCACAGAATATACAAAGTAAAGATGTTAGTATTTATGAAAGACATTTCCAAGTGGCTGGATTTTCAGGGCAAGGAAAATGTTTTTAAAATATTTATTAGTTATGAAAATACTTGTCACTGATTCTGCAACTCTTATTTGGAACTTCTGTTGCTGTGTATGAAACACTGCAGAAAATCAGGTTTGATTATGTCTTCTCCATGACTGTGACAGGAAAAGCCCATCTTTTAATTCGGCATGCAGTCTCTTTGCTCTTGACTTTGCTAAGATACAATTAAACTTTAATCTTCAGCATTCTAGGAAGGTTGAGTTCTAGTTTTACAGATGCTTCTGTTTTACTACAGCAGGAGAAAATACTGCTTTACTTTGTTTCCCATGTCCTGCATTACTTATTAGTGAAAGTCAAGATTTTAGAGGATGAAAACATGTAATGGTTCGGCTTCTGCTCCAGCTGTATCTCCTTTCTCTTTTCTTCACACTTTTTTTTTTTAAAGAAGTGTGACAATTTGAACTTACCTTTTCAGCTCATGACCGTTTCAGAACATGAGTGGCTTCTATTTGTATCAAGGTTATTACAACCCTTTCTGGTTCAGCGAGGTCATTTTAGGTCAAAACATCTCAGCTTTGTTGCAAAGTGAAGTATTGGAGCTTGCACTGGACTGTGCTGGGTTCTCTCTGTCGTTTCAATGTATAGCAAATTCATCACATTCATTATTGCATATTATATGCAATACTCCAAGCTTCTTTCACAGAAAGTACAAAGCCATCACAGCCTCAGTCACTCTAGAGCATTCAAGTTTTGAAAGTCTGTTCATGTTCTGGAAGTTCCAAATATGATCAGAAAGTCCAACAGCAGCAGTCCAACACTGATGTGAGAACCAGGACGCTTTGTCAGTCTTCTTGAATCTTGCATAGTGGGGATAGGGAAATGGACAGACTCATTTTTCTCTTGGATGTAACAGAAGAAGATGTAATAAAGCAAACCAATACCTGTTATTCTCAAAGGTGAATGGTATTTTTCTCTCAATCAACCTTTCTAACAGCTTCCACAAGTTCTAGAAAAAGCATAATATTCTGTTAGAAGGGGACCAGCGGAAGTTGCCTGGAAGTTAATTGAATGGTTAATCCTTTCTTCTATTGCTGAGTTTGGGACCCTGTTGAATAACATCAAGATGAGCTGTTTGATTTCTAACGGGTGTCTGGGTGCATTTTTCTGATCTTGGTCATCACTGCAAGCATTGGGAGCCTCGAATTGGAGGAAATATGAGCCTCAGGGTGGCTATGGAAGTTTTTCTCCACACTGAAATCGCAGAGACTAAAACTCTGCAACTGTAATTTCAATTATATAGGATGATTCTGTGCCTTTTAAAGAGCAACTATTCAGAATTTAAAAGGTGCCTGGAGACTTCTGAGGACAGGTGAGTTGAATTACAGTTATTACCAGACAGCTATTTCAAGATTGCTGTCCTTTGAATAACAAATCCACCATCTCCATGAAACACCATCAAAATGTGGCATTTATTTGTCCTTCCATGATTCTTCTGGCACTCAACACATAATGTGGCATTTCCTGTCCTTCACCTCAACAAGGTTCTTTATAGAAAGCTTTCTTCTTGCTTTAAAGAAAAAAACACTGACCATTAAAGTTTCTAGTGTATCAGACTAAAGTAATGAAATTAAAAGACTTAGATACTCATTTGATTTCGATAGTTTTTGATGTGTAAATGCTAAAACTGGTTCTCTCATGTGCATGAAAGAGCAGGGGGAAGGGCATACCCAAATCTGTATTGTTGTTGTTTTCCACTTCTGTGAGACCCCATCCAGAGTGCTGCATCCAGCTCTGGGGCCCCCAAGAAAAGAAGGAGGTGGACCTTGGAGGGAGTTCAGAGGAGGGCCACTAAGAAGCTGAAAGAGCAGGAGTTCTTCAGCCTTGTGTATAAGAAGAAATATTTAACAGCTCCCTCTTTTCTGAGCACAGTCTAGCAAACGTGGTTGTATACACAACAATGTTTTTCTATACAACCTCAAAAGAGGTTGTATAGAAAAACATTATAAGACCCTGTAATTCAAAATGTTTTCCATAATGCATGCTAATGGCACTGGAATCTTTTGCTCCAGAGGGAAAAAACCCATATGTATCATACATGTGATACAAAAATATTTATATAGAAATGATACAGTTGTAAACATGTGAGCAGTTGCCCTGATGAAGTACATTCACAAATGTTTCTGCCTTCATCCGCTACACATAAACATGGTTACCCAAGGACTTGTTGTAAATGCCAAAGATCTTCAGACATTTCATTATGTTTCAATTCAATATGCAAAGGTGATTTTTCATTTTCCTACCAAATGAAAGGTTTAATCCATTCCTGCTGATGTGAAATGCACCTGGTACATAAAAATAAGCAACAAAGTGTGGTGGAAACTCAGTGCATCTTCAAAACTGGACATCTCACAGATACATGGGGCTCTTCATTCTGGCCTAATCTTTTCTGACTAGACGGATAGTCTCCTGACCTTCCTACCCTGCCCAAGCAAGTTCAATATGGAGACTCTCGCCCCTTTCCAAAAAATGACTGAGCCTGTTCTTAGATATGAATCACATTTCCTTATAAGTTACCTGCCCTATCTCTTGTCAGTTTTTGTGGGCATTTTCTTATACTGTGCCAGAGTCTATAAGATTAGGACGTGGGATGTTAGAGGTCACTTCTGACAGTTCCCATTATTTCTTGTGTGTGAACCAGTCCATAGATTTAGTCTTATCCTTGCTTGCACCTACCAGTACTGTCCATTTCTGTGGACACAGCTCCAGAATTTTAGTACCTATTTTGTATAAAAATACTTTAATCTGTTTTTAATTTGTCTCCTGGTAATTTTATTGAGTATTCTCTTGTTACAGTTCATCAGACTTTGTCAATGACTATTCTGCAGTAGTTGCTGACTGACCTCACTTTACTTATCATTTTAGTGAATTTATAAGCAACTGCACACTGACATGTGAGGGGGCCGTGCCTTTGTAAAGTGGCAGAATTATACCCTGTGCCATGTTGTTGGTACCTATGTTGGTGATGCTCACTGTCTTTAGTTTTTGTGGCAGCGGGTATTTATTGAGCTGTTTGTTGTGCATTTAGTTAACTGCATTAACTAGTCAGCCCTCCGGGTTCGCTATGGTAATGTCCTTCTGTCTCTAGGCTATTGAGGATGTTGAATGTAGCTGGTTGTAACACTGGCCTCTGAGGACTTCACTACTGCATTCTCTCTGACCTGAGAAGTGACCTTGAAGTCCTACTTACTGCTTCTTGTACTTTAACCAGTTTTCACTCCCTAAAAAGGCCTTTTGTAAACCTTCTAGCTGCCTTTTTTTTCTTTTTCTTTTAATAGCCTCTGATGTAGAGCCTTATCAAAGGTGTTTGTTTTGAAAATCCACATATGCTTTGTCTGCTGTATCATCTTTGTTCACACTCATCCTGTGGATCACCTTCGGGCTGACAGAGTGAGATCTCTTCCACCAGAATTTTTTTTCCCACTCTGTTCAGGAAGATACAGAGAGTTGTTATTTTCCACGCATCAGCTCCCTATTTCTTTTAATGAGAAACCTGAAGTTTCCTACCTGCATGCCTTCTGACTCAGGTGAATCCCTGGTAATGTTAAGCAGTTTCTCTATTTGCTTGAGGAAAAAAAAAACTTTATCTTTTTTTTGTTCCTGTAAATCCTTTAACATTTTTTGTTTCAAACATTATTTCCTATTCAATAAAATACTCCCAATTGCATGAAACTAGGGCCTTACACAAATGCTGCAAACCGTGTAAAACAGTTTTCATTCTCAGTTTAGGCATTCTTATATCTTGCGAACAGTTCTTCTGCACTTATTCATCTTTTATGTACCAATTTGTGTAGCAGAAGCTCACATGTAACAGAGCTAGGGTACTGAAATTTATAATGATCCGTCCTTTTCCCTTTTGAAATCAATGGCAAGATCAGGAGTAAAGCAACATGGATGTCCCTGAAAGAAACAATCCAAGCAGAAGTCTCCTTTGGTGGTCTCAGCTAAGGAGGAAGTATCCCTTTGGGAAGCTAGATGGGCTGTGTGTCCTTTGCTGTCACGCCTGAGAGCTGCTCCCCAGCTGGCGCTGCAGTAGGTGCCCCTGTTTCACAGGAATACCAAGCGGCGCTTTTGTTGGGGGTGTTGGGTACTTCAGCTCCAAAACCCTGTGACACTTTATGGCACAGCAAGTTCTCACTTGTATCTGAAGTAAATTTTCACTACTAAGCTGGTTGCTCAAGAGGTTGGAACAGAGAAAGAGAGTTGAAACATTTGTTATGTCCCTTGCATAAGTGAGTCTGCCTGGGACATAAACAGCTTCATCTTGTCTTCAGAAAAGTGCTGACCCAGTGGGGTTTTCTTCTTCTCTGTTTTGTTTGTGTATTTTGGGGAGCATGCCAGTTTTATTGACCTTCTGAGGGCTCCCTTCATGAATAAATCATATCATAGGGAGCTGTGCTTAGAAAAAAGACACACATGGAGATTCACTACTGCTGGCCTGAAAGCTTACAAGGAGACTGGGTAGAGAGACAGCGTCCCTTGTAGGTTGAAATTTGAGTGCTAAGGTTGAAGAAAACATTCATTTTACCTTTAGTATATATGCCCATAAATCCTCAGGAGACAGAACTGAGGACAAAAGTGCAATTCCCACAGCCACACAGCCTGAAGCAGAGACCAGAATTCTTTCGGACACAGAGCTGGTGTTGAACTAGGTGCCTGCCCAGAAAAGGCATCAGCGCATACAGACTGTGCCACAAATGCTGCATTTTCATGCGACTCCAGTCCAGCAGTTAGCCTGGGAAAGGGAGGCAGGACTGAAAAGCTGGGCAGAGGATCACAGCCTTATTGCCTAGGCAGGGGTTTGTCCTCTGCCAGCTTGTGCCTGAGGCCCCCTCAAACCATTTGCTTGCTGTAATCAGCCGTTTTTCTAGCTAAAAACAGTCCTTAAGATCCAGACTTGGGATTGTCATAACCCCTTTCACGATATGGCATGTGCATACACCAGGGGTGTTTCATCCAGACAGCAAATGGATAGGACGAAGGGGGCAGAAAGAAATTTGAATCATTGTGAGGAAAAAAGCCAGTAATCTTGTTTTTCTCCTAAATGTCTGATTCCTTATGCTGCGTATATACTCCTCTCGGGCAGTCCCTTTGCAGAACAGCCCAGACCCATTCCTGACACGGCCAGCCTTGCACCTTCCCACTCCTCCACTTCTAGTCCCCCTCCAGCATTTCCTCCTTTCACCACTGGAATCCTCTCCCAAGGCTGATGGGGCAGGTTCAGGGTGTTTGACGGCTCAGTTTCCATGGCAGCCAGGCTCCCCAGCTCCCAGACAGCAGCTTAGGAGGAGAAGGGAAGGACAGCAAGGGAAAGTCATTAAATGTGCCGATTAGTATGCAGGGCCAGGCAGTGGAGGGAGCAGTAGCGGTTCCTGGGCTGTGGACCAGCAGAAGAGGGCTGCAGCAGGCAAGAGCTGAAGGGCCCTGGCCGGGCAGCAAACAGGGTCCTATACAGGACACACTTCCTCTCTCTTACATATGAGCTCTCCAGCGTCATTTCCACCCCACAGGAAAAATAGGATGTGAAAATAGAGAAAGCCCCTAATAGGGACAAAAATTATACATTCTGAAATGTCCAGCTGGAGAACTGCAGAGAGGGGAAGGAGTAGGGGAAACTTAACTTTAAGACTTGATATTTTCTCTGCTGCCTCTTAGCTTGTAGCCCATGGCAGAATGGGATTACAGAGAAGATGCAGCTTGAAGACCAGGGTGTGTTTTTATAGGAGCAGAGGACAGGGATCTGCTAGACTGCACTTATCATGCCAAGCAATATGCTGCCCCCTCCTGTAGAGCAGCTACTTTCTCTTTACATTAGTCTTTTTATTCATTTCTTGGCCTAGTCCAGTGGGGTTTTAAAAAATTCTCAGTTCTGTTAAATGGTTGCAACATTTAGTACTGGGTTGACAATACTTCAGTAAAGCTGCCTCTTACTGAAATTTTATGCAGCTGCACAGGATCTGTAAATGTTCTGTGGTGTTTCTGAATAAACAGGGCAATGTAACAGTCTGTCATGGTTTAATCCCAGAGAGAACTAATTACTGCACAGCCCCTTGCTGACTCCCCACCTCTGCTGGAATGGAAGGGACAATCAGAAAAAGTATGACTTGTGGGTTGAGACAGGAACAGCTTAAAAATTGCCAAAAATTAAAATATTATAATAATTATTATTTAAACATTTATATTTAATAATAGGATTATTAATGGAAAGGGGAGGGGCAAAGGAATAGAACCCAAGAAAAGAGTGACACACGATACAGCTGCTCAGCACCTGCCAAACAATGACCAGCCCCTCCACCCTCAGCAGTGATTGGTGGCTCCCAATCCGCTCCCCCTGGTTTATACAGCGGGCTCGATGTTCTGTGGGATGGAACATCCCTTTGGCCGCTCTGGCTCAGCTGCCCTGGTGGTGCTCCCTCCTGGCTTCTTGTGCACCTGCTGGCTGGCAGAGCGTGGGAAACAGGAAAGTCCTTGACTTAGCGTGAGCACTATTCAGCAGCAATTGAAACCTCAGTGTTTTATCAACATTATTCTCTTAAAAAGTCCAAAACACAGCACCAGCTATTAAGAAGAAAATTAACTCTATCACATGTGAAACCAAGACACAGGGAGAGATTATTAGATGGTTTTATTTTGTTGTGTTACAATATTTTATATCTGAAGGGAGAGCATTCTAAGTATCTTAATGGGACATAGATTGGTAGTATTTCAGATTTTTATTTTTTAACAGCTCATGATCACTTTCTACCATCATTTCACTTTCCATGGAAAGAGTCTGCCTAGAGAAACATTAGAAGGGTTTGCTTATTAATTAATTATTTTGTTGTTGCTTGTTTTTGTTTAGGCTGTAAGATAATCCATTCTCTTCTCAATGTAGTTTTGTTCCCTATAGAATGTTTTAGTGCTTTATCTGGGATCCAGTTGTTTTAAGACATGTTTTATTGATCTCATGTGAAGTTTTGTTTATTTTTTTTTCTGTGAATATCTGTAAAATGTACCTTCTCTCAGTGTAAATCTTGAGTATCTGAGTTGTATATGGAGCAGTTTCAAGTGGGGGAAGAATTCTTTCTGGAAGTGATAATGAAAATAATTTAGAGACTAGTGATATTGCATGAAGCCACTAATCATGTCTCTGTCAGCCTTTCACTGTGCCAAGCTACTCAGGGCTTGAAACACACTGGGAATCCCCTGAATGTTGCACACCCACATATTCAAAGAAGTGGCATTGTGTGCAGGAAGATGCCCAAAAGCATAATGGTCCCTTCCACCTCCCAGCCCTCCAGCAGCAACCTCTGCTGAGATTCTTCTTAGCAGACATATGTAAATCTTTGCTTCATTTCTGCACCCATTTAGAAGATGCACAGTATCAAAAAGTATGCTGCAGAGTGTGTGACCTAAACTGAGCATCAGTCACATTTTATTTTAAATTATCCGAGTAATTTTTGGTTTGCATTTTCATTCAAATCTTTTGGGAGCCTCTGGCTGCTGTGTTTTACTGGGAAACACCAGCATTTTTAATTTAAAAATTTTTTGTTGTACTCAAAATTTGGAGAAAATATTCAGTACTTTTGCCTGATACAGAATCAAATGTCAGTATTTCAAACATCAGTAATTCTCACAGAGACAAGAACATATTTTTATGACCACCATAGTTTTGTTCAGTAGAATAGTAAGAGTACCATAAGTATCTAGGTAAAAGTTCATTTAATCAATCAATTTGAATGTGTTGTGAAAGAGATTTTTAAGGGGAGACTTTCTCAAATCAAAAGTACAGGGGGAACTTTTCTGTTGCCTTGTTGACTTCTTATTCTGCTTATCCCCTATCCTCTGCTGCTTATGATTCTTCTGAATCATAAGGTATTAACATAATAGTCAAAACTTATGGTGATTCTTCTGTCAGTTAGTCCTTAGACTAAATACAATAATCTCTTCCTTTACAGAGCTTAATTCCACTCTCTTCTTCTTTGTATTGCAAAACAAAACAAAAAGATCTAGGGCCTGGTTGCACATAGGCTGTTTCTGGATACCATTGCACAATAGAAAAAGATTTTTCATTTTTTCAGAATAGTAAAAGATTATTGAATTCTAGAACTAGCATCCTAACTCATGCTTATACATGCAGTTTTAGCTTTCATTTAAGTCACGGTATCTTTCTCTTCCTCTGCATGAACAGTGCCTAAAACTATAATAATTAATATTAACAAAGATAATAATGTGTTAACATAAAATATTATTTTTAAATACATTTGAATCTTCCAAATCATAATGATAACATTTTTTTTATTACTATATAGTATTACAGATAATTATTTTGCAGACAACCTTTTGGCAAATACTCTGTAATGATTGGTACGTATCTCAGTGTTAAAAGTCAGCAGAAGATGAATAGTATTTTATCCCTTGCTCTCCGTCTAAGAGCATCATGAGCAACTTGCATGGCATAGCCCTAAGTTGCTATCCCACACAGATATAATTTCACCCATCGTGCTAAGGCATGATAATAGAATGCAAGCCTTTGACACAAATAATAAAGATATTTACAGGTGCCTAACTTGCTGGTTGTGTACTTCAACTCAGGCTCCTAAAGGAACTAGGACATAGACAGTAATGGAAAAGGCTTTTTGGCCCAGTGTTGGGCATTGCAGAAGAAATCCCTGGTTCAAATGCAAAATAACTAAAGCTTATATTTCTCCTGCAAGACAAAAGGCAAATGTACTTACAGTTTTGGAGAAAACAATTATGTCTGTTCCTATGATGGCAGACATAACCTCAGAAGCTGTAGAAATTTGTGGCTAGTCTTCACGCTGTGATTCTTTCCCCAAAGCTCTGCCTGAGTTTCACCTAGAGAGCCCACCTGGCTCTTGGTGACAGCTGAAAAGCTTTTTGCATGACTGCTCACAACCCGTGAAATCCATCAGGAGCCAGTGGAAATTGCCTTGTCTCTGCTCACCCTCTGTGCTCTTCCCATTCCCACATCCTCTTTTCTGTTCTACTGATACTCCTCTTGATTCCTTTCTCTATTCCCCAGAGCTAGGGTGCCACATTGTTGCTTCATTTTGTAGCTGCTTTTTCATTAAAGTGCTCCTGCTGAGCATAAAGAAGCCCTTATTTGAGCAGGTACATCAAGGGGAGTAACCTATATCAGGTTCATTTAACAGGGAACATTCTCTCCTACTTTTGCTATAGTTAAGACAGTCATGGAGGCAATGATTTCCTTTTGCCATTATTGTGTTCTCCTGTCACAGGAGGACATGGAATCTGGGAAGTTGTCTGACCTTAAAGAGCAAGAAGTGAAATTGTATTTTGTCCAGGAATTGTAATGCTTAATTCTGATTTGAGTAGGCTCACATATGATATTCATTGCTATCTCTTCAAAATAGGCAAGGAAAGTACATATAACCTTATTTCTGCCTTTCAAATGTCTAACTTCCACCTGACTATTTCCACAGCTCAAGAATTCTCGCAGAAAATTGGAAGCATCTCTTGCTTTCCACCAGTGACTTACTGACCATAACAGTGAGGTGCTTTACCAAATACCAGTGCCCTATAATGTCACATATACATATATATATATATATACATATATATATACATATATATATATATATATATATATATACAGTGACATATCAAAATTAAGTAGCATACATTATACATTTTGGGATTGAGTCTCCATGATCTTGCATTAATCCAGTTCTTTGACTACCTAGTGCAAAGTTCTCAGCATCAGAGCACCCAGCCACTCATAAATAAGTATGTAAATATAATATATAAATATAATGAGCATGTAAAGTGTTCAAAAGAATTGCAAAGCAAGTTAAAACAGATAAATGCACACTTCAGCAACTTGGAGGGCATTAATTTAAAATGTCAGTGCTCACACATATTTGCCATACTAGCAAGGCAGTCTGCTTTGTCAGTATTAACTACTCAGCATAAGCTCACTGATAAAATTAACAAGTCTTAAAATTAACACTCTGTTCTGGAGGGCTGCAGTAATCATACTGAATGGGTTTTCACAATACAGTGGGTTTTCAAACTATAAATTATCATGGTAGGAAGAATATTCTTTTAGAAGAAGATTCAACTAGAACTTAAGTGTTGCATCTGCTTTTCATTAACAAAAATCTCTTAGCTCAGTGACTGAAGAGTCTTGAAAGAGAATTGCTATCTGGCAGAGGGGAAAGGAAAATAAAATGGGGCTGCAGCCTAAGTGTGGGGTCAAGGCTAATGGGAATACCAGAACCACCCCTGATGGATACAAGATCCAGGGACATTTTTGATGGAAATAACCACAGAGGTTATTTAGTGAATGTGATGGCTTAATACACAGAAAGAATAAATAGATTTGTCTGGCAAGAAAGCAAAGAAAATTATATACTAAAGGCTGAAACACATAACATTTTAATAAGAACATCATTGAGCACATGGAATAATATTCTGTGGGGATCGTCCTAAACATGTCCAAGGAGTAATAAAGTAGCATGACTTTAAAAGGAAATGCAGGCTTTATGGAACAATGTTTCAGAAGTTTTGATCCAAAACAGATAAAAAATATTCTGAAGTACAAAGACTCACAAACAGGATTAGAGCTGTATTAACCCACTGTGATATGAAAAAGTAACACTGCAGGTGCTATGGTAAACCCATTTGTAATTTTTTACAAGGGAATAGAAAAAGTGTTGTTGTTGTTGTTGCTATTATTATTATAACACTGCAAGCCTGTGTAGGAGCCTCATGTAGATCAGGACGCCATTGATCTAGGTATTTTACAAGCAGAGGTCCAAATACTAGTTCCAGCCTAATGGCAATATTACATGGTATAGTAATAGATTTTCACAGAGTTTGATTTGGAAGTCCTAGCCTGAAGTATTCCTGACTGTCTAAAAAAACTGGGTATGTAGACAATCTCAGAAAACCCCTCAAAAATTGAAATATGTTGTCCTGACAACATAATACCGTCATTTCCCACTTGGGTTATTTTGAATGTCTCCAAGACTTCATTAATCTTGGCAACTCTGGAGTCTGGGAAATCTGTATGTAAAATTTATATTGAAGATTATAAAGTTGACCTTCAGTTCTAATAGTAGAGATCTAAAAAATTTCATTACTTCTCCTAACTACTTTGGTGTAAAGTTGCAGCCTTTTTTTAAAAAAAAAAATCAGATCTAACCTTTGAGCTCTCCATTTTACTGCAGATCCTACTTGTACTGGAGCAGGTGAACTAAAATTATGTTTCTATATTTATTTTGAAGTAATTAATGAAGTGCAGCAAGTAGAGGATTCTGTGTGTAATAGGATTCTTATTTACCTGAAGAGGAAGATAAGCATATATGAGGATGGAAACACCTCAGAGCTGCATGGTTACTGTAAGGAGTAGCATCAATCCAAGGAAAAGGTGGAAGGAGTGCTCCCTTGGGGCACCACAAAATATGAGGGAAAAGCAAGGAAAATAAGTGTAGTTGTGTGCTTCTTTTCCACCCATCTCTTCTTTGGTCACACACCACTGACATTTGGTGAAGGATGTGAGGAGTACGTTGCACAATCTGTAGTGTGGAGATCTATATGTCAGATCTTCAGAGTCCCAAAATGCAGCAGTGCTGGTGCAGAATCCTAAATTCTTTCAAAGTTTACTCTGAGCTTCCTTAGTTCCCCAGGAACACCTGGTAATAAGCAAGTTAAGGAGGCTTTATATCAGAAAGCCAAACCTCTGCCCTGATGGCACACCATCGGTGAATGGATACAGCCAGGGAAGTTTCAGGGGGAATTTCTTACTAGATTAACACCCTCTGCCAATTCTGGCTTCTCAGGAGGTTATCCAGCTTTGTTTCACAGGCAGAAGGTAAGATGCTTCAGCCTCACAGGCAGAATTTAAAGCTCAGTGTTGGTGTTAAACAAATCCAGCCATGTGAATTCCAAGAACTATTGTATACACAATGCAGGATATTGTTTCCCAAATGGAAAATTACAGTAGACGGTAGAGATGAATACTGACAAGAAAAATGAAAAAAAAAAACAAAACAAAACCCAAATTAATATGAAACCAAACCCCAAATTTATGGTTCCAAGCCCTCTGCTTGTGCAAATTTTCTCTTTACACCAGTATAGGAATTTGTCCAAGAGCTATAAAATGAGTTCATCACTCCTTGGGCTACACTTTGGCTCTTGTATCCAAGAACAATATTTTAAGCATGGCTTGAGGAATAATTCAACATACGAATCTGATGAGAACAATTCAGGATTTTGCAAGCTCCTTAGGAATGAGGGTGATTTTTTTCCTCCAGTAATAGCAGTTACTTGTATTTTTAATGATTGTGTTGCATGTTGTTTGATGGATGCCTCATTTCAGAGGAAATGCTTGTTTCAAATCATAAAATGATGTTGTGGCACAAGTAAGGAGAGAAAAACTAGAATTCATGGAGGGAAAACAACAGAGAATTTTTTCTGTTCTACTTTAGTGAAACTTTTATCTTGTGTTTTCCAGTTTATGTAAACAAATTATGGCCCACAGAAAGTGTAAAGCAGAAAACATCATCAAGACTGCAGAAGGACAGGAATATGAGTACAAGGATCTTGTCATTGCCTTGTTTATTAGCGTCTGGGCGAAGGGGGAAGAGGCTGTCTTAAAAAATTCAAAGAACTGGCATATCTGAGACATTTCAGCTAGAAATTGTGATGCTCCCATGCAGTGTACTTTATAAAATATACTTTTGTGACTCACAAGGGAGAAATAGTGCTACAAACTAAGCTCTGTTGCTCCCCTTTTCTCCTGTGATGTAATTTGACAAGACCGAGAGAGCCAGACATGCTATGTTAACTTGCAGTAAATTTGAAGAAAAATGTGGTTTTCAGTAAAATATGGGAAAAAGTTGCAATCTTTAGTAACTAAGATGTAGCTTTCAGACTTGACAATAGCAGTAAGAATTTCCCAGTGAACACAGACTGTCTTATGTGGTGTGGTATTTGGCTTTCAGAGTCTCTGCTCAAGTTCCTGCAACTTGTTGATATTGACTATGCTGTTGATCTGGCATCTCATCACATTACACCTCCAACCCTCACCTGCAAAAGCAAAAGAGTTTTGAATTTGACACAGATTTGTAGAAGCCAGCTTTCCAGTGCATATTAAAGATTATTTTAAAAACCTCCTTAGCCCCAGTAGCCCAAACTACTTAGGATTAATATAAAAGTGGAATTTGATATATTATAAATCACTTTGAAAATCAGAAAGACAAGTAGCTGCAATTCATTAATATTGCATTGCAGAATTGTTTTGCTGTTGACTTGGACAGATTAGATGATCATCCTGGAGCCTGTGAGGACTTTAACATGAGTCATTCCAGCTGCTTGTCTGCTGGTACTTAATATCTCTCCTCATCTGCTGGTACAACCAGCAGACATTCAGATGTGGAAACAGTGGTAAGGTAAGGGATATAGTGGCAAGTTTTTGTAAGGACTTCAGTATCAGAGAACCTCACATGAGCTCTACTTTCTGAGCTGAAAGTCATGCCACCGGAGTGAACAGTAACTATTCTGTGGCATAACTTGGTACAGAAAATTAGGAGAATGCAGAGTGTTTTAGTAAGGAGGGGTCATCTGATTCAACAGATCTTCTCTGGCTTTTCCAATCTCCTTGCTTTTTCACTAAGATCCTGAATTCCTTTCTTCAGAAATGAATTTAGATCTATACTGAATTTACTGAAATACACTGTTCTAAGTGTCATTCCTTCCAATTTTCCACAGCCTATCTCCCTTTCTCTTAGCTTAGGTGTTTGTTTGTTGTTTAATACTAAAATACGTTGTCATTTTGAATCAAAAGACATTGTATTTTAAAGGAATAGACTTTTTTTGTTCATACACACTTCATCTGCAAAATCAAAATGCTGTTATCCATTCATTTTAAGTGCTGCAGATTTCTACTCAAGTTAACTTCACTTCTGTTTTTCTGATAAGAGATCTTTCTTTTAATCAGAGATGTGAATCACATCACCTTCTTTACAGCACTCATCTGATGTTACATCCAGTGCACTTCATCTTCTTTTCTTAGAAGTGTAAATGGCCTGTAGTGCAATAACTACTACAGTTTATTAATTATCCTATTTGTCTGGCCCAAATTGATATTGTGTTGTGTAAAACACAACAATAGGCACCATTTCTGTATCTGTTCAACTTAACATTTTAAGATATTTGGATGATGCTGAATTGCAAGATGCTCTAGATCATTGACCTATTTTAATTTCATGTGGTATCTCCTGTCATTCCATCTTTGTGCCAGAATTATTTCTAGCCCTGCATAAGCATTGCTGAGAGGTTTAGTAAGGACTGCATATTGCAATATGTGGCCCATCTATACGGAAACATACTAATAACTTCTCCAAAAGCCCTTCTAGTCCAGGATCCTGTCACTGTGAGAAACTGGTAACTGTGGAATAGTATAGAAACATGCTAAGCTCATATTAATATTTTCCTCAAGTACTCTCAGCCTCCAGCATCTACAGTTCCAGAGTTCCCTTGGCCAGAGACAATATCTTCATATTTGATAACCCTTGTCAGATTTTATACTTCATCAGTTTGTTTAATCACTTTTTGATCCCAAATAAACCTTCCACATTGGCAGTACCCCATGTCAGTGAGCTCCACAAGCAAATGTACATTAGGTGACAGGATGCCTCTTCTTGTTCATTATGAACCTGCCATTTACACATTTTTGGTACCTTCTGGTTGTTTTGTTACATGAACATCAGAGTAACTGGTCTTTCTTCATCTTCTCCATACTGCTCATGGTTTTATAGAGGCTAATGAGAAGAATTTTGTCTCCATGACACAAAATTGCCACACAATAATGAAGTGATATTGAGCAGCTGAAGAGAGAATTTACAGTGTAATAAATATTGTAGACCACGTTTCACTTTTCTGACAAAACCACTGATAGAGTTAATAAATAAGGGTTAAAGGTGAAAATGAAAGGACACATTTTTAGCTATTGTCTAATAATATGCCTTATTTTATAAATCAGTAACCTCTTGTATTGGAGTGGTAGGGCTTACTATGACTATGAAAATAATATATTGCTTTTCTGCAAGTAGACCCGCAGGACTGATATTTCAAGAGAAGACATTGACTTCATCTGCAAGGCCAGGGCATGAAAGAAATTAAAATAACAATTATTGATTTTTTTTTTCCTATGCTAAGAAAAACATTTACCAGCTTTATGAGGGGGAAAGAGCAGATGTTCAGCAAGAGAGGAGAGGTTTTCAATTTTAGCAATAAGACATGATAATTTTTGCAAAGAACATTTCTTTGCAGTTATATCATCCTGAGATAGGAAAACAAGTCAGAAGACCAAAATATAAATAGTGAAAAATACCCAAAAATGGCATTATCTTGCGAGTATACTGGATTTTTTTTTTTAGGAGAGGGTGAACAAATGATTCAAAAGATTCAGCTTCTTTCTAGTTTGACAGACTAAGGTGTGGTTTTGTTAAAGAGATTGAATATATACTTGTCACATGACTTTTAATTTGGACATATGCTGAAATATATTGCTGCACTCAAGTCTACCACCCTCAATTTCAAAAGGCCTGAAAACAGCAGGACTGTGGAAAGATGCACCAGACAAGCCTGACAGGACATTGGGACAGGATCAGGGCTGAACCCCTGACAGTCATTCAGCTTCATTGGGCTAACAAAGTGGAGAGATTACTTTTATTCTCTTGGCAGAAAAAGCATCACTAGTCTTTACAGAATATACAAAGTGCTATGACACATTACTGAAATGTCACTCTGCAGGAATCGTGGGAACATGGGAACGTGAAATGTTAATGAGGAAGTCTGTTTTCCAAGGCTATGCAATTGATTGCTGTGCTTTTTAGTGCATGAATTCAGAGTAATCTACTACTTAAAGCCAGAAATTAGGGGGAAAAAAGATAATCAGAAAAGGGTTATGTAATGGAATGCCTGCAAATGCTGGGATCTCCATTTGATGTCCCCCTCCAGGGGTGCTGGAGGCTCCCCAAACACGGTCACTGGCATTTAGGAGAAAGACTGTTCTGACTGGTCTTGTCCTGTCCCTTGTAAGCTGCTGCAGCACCCTGCAGCTGGGTCATGGAGCCCCAAAGCAACCCATCACCCCCAGCACCACAGCCCCCAGTGAACTCACAGTTAGACTGGGCTGCGGCTGGCATGCATTGCAATGGGGCAGCGAATCCCTCCTCATGGTACTCAGATGAATAAGCCATAAACCTGGTGTGAATTGATGAAATGGGCATCTTAGCAGCAGTACTGGTGGATTTGACTGAGGGTCAGAAGGTTCTGCAGAAGAGATCTTGATGGAGTGGCTTAAGGAGAGCTGCATGAGGTTCAACAAGGCAAAGTGCTGGGTTCTGCGCTTGGTTCACAACAACCCCATGCAGTGCCGCAGGCTGGGGGAGGAGTGCTTTAAATGATGTTCCGTAGAAAAAGACTTAGGGGTACTGGTCAGCAGCAGCTGAACATGAGCCAGCACACGCCCAGGTAGACAAGAAGGCCAATGACATCCAGGCCTGTATCAGAAATAGTGTGTCCACCAGGAGGAGGACAGTGATTGTCCCACTGTACTCCACACTGGTAAAGCCACACCCCAAATCCTGTGTCCAGCTCTGGGCCCCTTGCTCTGAGCTACTGAAGTGTGTCCAGAGCAGGGCAACAGGGCTGGTGAAGGGTCTGGAGCACAGGCCTTACAAGGAGCAGCTGAAGGAGCTGGGGTGTTTTTGTCTAGAGAGGAAGAAGCTGAAGGGAGAATTTATTGCTCTCTATAACTGCCTGAAAGGAAGTTGTAGTGAGGTGACGGTTGTTCTTTTCTACCATGTCTCAAGAGAAAGGATGAGAGGAAATGGCCTTAAATTACACCAGGGAAGGTTCAGATTAGAGAATAATTTTGCTCTGAAAGAGTAGTTAGGCACTGGAAAAAGTTGCCCAGAAAAATGGTGGAGTCACAGTCTCTGGAAGTGTTCAACGGGCATCTGGATGTGGCACTTGGGGACATGGTTTAGGGGTGATTATGGTGATGCTAGATGATCTAGAAGTAGATGATTTAACTAGATTATGAAATAGACGATCTTTCAGGTCTCTGACAACCTTGGAAAGTCTGTGTGATGATTCCACATCTGTGGAATAATCTGTGATTATTTCTTGTGCCTTTCCTGGCCTGTGGCTTGTGTCTTATCTGTGCAGCCCCACATACCCCTTGTGCCTTCCATATCTCTGTAGGTTGGCTTCCCCCAGCTACACCCACTGTCTTCTGTTTCCAGCAGGAATACAAGGCTTCATTTGGTTTTCTCTGTAAGAAAAACCATTCTTTCTTCTCTGTAAGAAAACCATTTTCTCACAATCATCAGACACAAGGTCTTGGATTTCTATGGCAGCTGGGCCATGAGGTTGGAATAGTGAACATTTCAGGGTATAGACTGATATATTTTTAATTGGAAGAACTTAAACTCTAAAATTAGAGGCCCTGCTTCAAGACTAAGACATGATCCTTCTATAGAAGGCCTAGAAGATTAATGTTTGCAAATAGATTAAAGCAATGTTCAAGGCCAACTTCTCTGGCACCTTTCAAAGTGCTAAATTCATTGAAAAGATGGCTGCTTAAAGTGGTGAGAAGTGTTAATGACATTGTGTAGTGGAAAGTGCAATATTTCATACATGGGACATTGTGGTAGCTTTTCCTTAGAAGAGCTGCTTTGGAGAACACAACAGCTCACTGATTGGGCATAGCAATCTCCTCCCTGTGGTTTGTTTGCACTTTGCAGAGGCTAATTCACCAGGTTTTCCAGCCCAGTATTGCTAGTAAAAGCAGCTAGTAAAAGCTAGCTAGAATATAGTGAAAGGCTGTAGCTGGGCAAGGGTGTAATTTCATAAATTGGCATATGGAAGTAAGTTCTTAAGCCTGTATTTCTCTGGAAGTACAATTCTAAATAAAACAGAATAAATAAAACAGAATTGTATGGTATTATGGTGATAATGCAGCTGCTTTCAGGTAAGTATCAAGAAAACCTACTCTAATTTGTGTACATAAAATGGTACACATACAGCTACATTGTGAATTTTAAAGTGGTAGCATATTAAATTAAAACTCTAATGCTTTTAATCCTGTCATAACTTTAGCTAGACTGAATATAAAGGCTTTATTTAGGCACAACTGTAGCCTGCACAGCACAAAACCATTTGAAATGTATGTGTATCAAGCAGCACTGAAGTTACAGTGTGCATGGCAGGGACTTTACACTGCAGAATACTGGTGATACCTGAGAGCTTTGTAATAACCTGCATTTCTTATTAAAGGATATGCTGAAGGCATCTCTTTGAAGCACTCAGAACCTTTAAACTTTGGTCAGTGAAGTAATGTTCTCATTCACTGGTTCCTCTTGGAAAAAACCTCCTAACCTTGTTGAGAGTATGGCAACAACAGCAAAAAGGCACCCCACCTCTCTTCACTGCTGCTATGGCACAACCCTTGGGCACTTGGACTCTTAAGATAAAAATCAAAAGAAGCTCTCAACAGACACAATTTGTTTCAGGCACCCTGCAAACAGTTGTGTCAAGTCCTGGGCTTCAGTTCAAAAAGCTCTGAAATATGTGCTTCACTTTAGGAATCCAGCTAGCAGAGCCCTTAATGCTTTTCTGAGCTGAGTGAGTGTTGACTCAGTAACCACTGACTTTTAATAGAGAAGGAAACATGCATTTTGAAGAAATGCCTTTGGCCCATACTTGTGGTTTCGGTGGAACTGAACTAAAGTGCAAGGTGCTCCAAGACCATGGGTAGATGCACAGTGTGCCATAGATGGTCAGTGTTGTCAAGGTTATCTTGTCTTCATTGCAGTGCCATCTGCCAAGAAGACCACCCTGTATATACTTTTGTTGATACCTTGAAAGGCAATAAATTCTATCTTCATAAAGATGTTGAGGTGTTTGAAGTAACATGAATGATAAGAGATGGAGAGACCTTAGGACTTCTCAGTACTGGTCAAGTCCTCTGTCCAGCGAACTCTTGTGCCTTCAGGGACATAAATGGATACAGCTCCAGGCAAGATGATCTGGGAAGAGCACCAATGAGCGCTGTGCCTCATGCTTACCTGTAAACCAAATTCTTGCTGTCAGTACTAACAAGTCAGTCTTGCTACAACTGCCAAGATAGACAGCTAGGTGTGTGATGTTACAGATCAGAGGTGATGTTACTCTAGAGGAGATTGTCCTTCATTTTCTTGAGTGGCATTGAAAACTCAGCATAGAATCCTACCAAAAATAGACTGGATCTGTAGTGAAAAAACTAAGAAGATTTGAAGAGTGGTTGGGTTTTTTTTAAATTGCTTTTTCAAAATCTCTTGATTTAAGATGTGACAAAAAAAAAAAGTAAGTCACGTATTTTATTGTCTATGGCTTTCATTAATTTTTAAGGGAATGAGTCAAAGAAATTGCTGAACAAAACCAGTAGCAGAGGTTATATGATGAGCAGATGTAAGAGCCATTTTAATATTTAATGAGACCAAAACATTCTCATCACTAACCATCTTTCATGGCACTTGCCTTTTGAATGGGTGTATGTGGCTGCATGTTTCTAAAGGACTAACATTTTTGTCTTTCTAATTAAAATACCTCTCAAGACTGGCTTAAAATTGGTGGTGTTTTGGAAGTGTTTGGTTGTCATGTCAGTTTAGCTTATGATAAGGTGGGAAACTGAGTGTTTGGTTGCATCTCAGCATATTGGTGTGTTCAAACTCCCCACATAATTGAGGGGCCTCTCAATCAAAGTAGATGAGAAATACCAAAGCACAGAGCCTTACAATCAGTCTATCTGACAGAGAGATAAACTGTTAACATAGAGACAAATGGGCCAAATTGGAAAAAGCACTTAAAAATGTGTATCCATTCTCTATCAGTGCAGTGCACAGGAACTGGGTCCCTTTTTAAATGGCTTGGATACCTGTGCATAGTGACCTGCATGGAGTCAGAAGCACATCCACAGTGTAGCCAGGAACTGAAACTGGGAGCCCTGCCTGTCATTCAACAACCTGTAAAGTAATATTCCTCCATCACTCACAAACATCTCATGTGGAGAGAGAAGAAAAAGGGCCTCATAATAAACTAAGTCTATGAACATTTTAGCATTACTTTCTGTTTCTATGATATCAGTAGTGAACATGGATATCACTGCTGATGAACGTGTAGCGATGCACAGGACTGAGCTCACATAGCCATTGCTGTGTGTTGTTGACAATTCAGTGTTATTGCAGCATTACCATAACTGGTAATGGATAACTGTGTGATTTAGAGATAATGTTAACCCTGACTGTTGAGTTTTTCTTCCATTTGTTGTTTGATCGTGAGAACAAGAAGACCATTATTTGTAACAAATGTTACATGGCAAAGGAGAAATTATATTTTGAATTGACAGAATCTTGAAAGGGTAAATGTGGTTTCATAACTACATATATATTCAGAAAGGAAAAGGAATTAATCAAGAATAAGATGTCCTTGAAAAAGCTTTCTTTTTTTTTTTTTTTTTAATCTTACTTGGAAATGTTCACACCTTTCATGGTACAAAAGTAACTAGCATATCTGCGTATCCGTATCACAGTATCTCAGCAGTTACACTGCTTAAAAATTACTTAAATAGATTTCTTTATTGATGCGATCCAACCAGAATAGGACATGCCAGGAACAATAAATTGTTTAGAACCTGGAAATCAAAAACTTCAAAAAATTTAGATTAAGGTTAGGAAATCTAAGTCTAAGGAAGTTTAATTTTCTGGGGAAATTTAAAAATGTTCTGAAAGCTCTCATAAAGTCATTAATTCAGGGAAAGTCCCATTCAAAAGGAGCTGATTTGAGGTAGAAACCTGTTATCTTATAAGTTGTTTATTATCAAGGGAATATATCCAAAGGACTGGTGTGTTTTGTTTTTGTTTTTTTTTTTTTAATGGACAGGATAGTTAACATGGAATAAAATAATTTGATATATTAACTGTGGAACTTAACAAGAGAAAATAGCATTTATTCAGAAAGTGGTTTTAATTCAGTCAAAATTAGGATATTCAACCATACAGGTCCAATCCTACCATTTCATACAGTCAGACCACGTTGTCTTCATGTATTTCAGTTGATGTTGCAGAGTTTCTAAGAGAATCATCTTTCCAGATTTCATTTAATGAATCTTTTTAGTTTCTTGAGTGTTAAAATAGAGAGTGAAACTGGCCTAATTCAAAGTTGGCTGGTAGTGTAATATAGAGTTTCCTCTTCCTTAGGGAGGGTGTGTCAAGTAAACATTAAAGATTAGTTCAGACTTCAGAAACAACATCTTTTGAGATTTTTGTTGAGGAACATATTGTGTGGTAGTGATTGTTCCTGGGGGAGAGGAGTTGGGACCATGGATCCCCATTCTTCAAAGGTCCTCAAAGTGAATATTACCAGATTGGAAAAAAAAAGAAACCACGGATTCTCCATGTTTATTGTCATCAGACTGTCTTGTGAGGGTCTGAAGAAACTATTTCTAATCTTTTTTTTTTTTTTCTCAGGTTGGGGGTCACACCATGCTGCCCATTCGTTGGATGCCTCCAGAGAGTATAATGTACAGGAAGTTCACCACAGAAAGTGATGTCTGGAGCCTGGGAGTTGTATTATGGGAAATCTTTACTTATGGCAAACAGCCATGGTATCAGCTCTCAAACAATGAGGTTTGTGTATTATATTCTCAAACTGAATTGGGAAAGCTGTTATGCTAATTATTGGTGCAGCTTCTCTGGAAAAAAGACAGCAACAAATTTATTTCTTAAAGAAGAGTTGGAATTTAATTGTTTCCTTTGCATAGCATCAAGTCTGCTCTGGGTAGACCATGAAACAATAAAAAGGACCTTAGCTATCTCCTGAACAGATGTATCATACATGGTACTCTTTCAGAGTGGTTGTCCTGAACCACAGACAGATTAGATTGAAGTAATCAAGATATCTCTTGATTTCTAGGAAGTCACAAGTATCCCCCTTCCAGAGATCAGCCACAGTGATATTCAGATGTTTGCAGAAGGTAGAGAGAAGGAGAGGCATTGATGCTCTATGAGCAGGTTGAAAATTTACGCTCCCTCTGAGGTGGTAGCTGGGTAGAGAGAAAAGCTATGGGATTAATTCCCAGCTCCAATTTCCTCATGTGTGGTCAATGTGGTAAACTTAACATGAGTGATGTGATTGGTCTTTGACCACTTACATTACAGTGAATTTTTCAGATTGTATATTGCTGCTCATACCTCTGCCTAGAAAAGCAGTCCTTTTCAGAGATGGCTGCATGGCAGCCACCAGTGAAGCTGCTGTAGTTAAAGTTAACTCTTCCATGGGTGAACTCTACGTAGCTAGCACAGCTGATCCTTTGCTTGTGATTTCTCATAGGTGATTGAGTGCATCACTCAGGGCCGAGTCCTGCAGCGACCTCGCACATGCCCAAAGGAAGTGTATGACTTGATGCTGGGCTGTTGGCAACGGGAGCCTCACATGAGGCTTAACATCAAAGAAATCCACTCCCTCCTTCAGAACTTGGCCAAGGCATCTCCAGTCTACTTGGATATTTTAGGCTAAAGTCTTCTAGCATTTCTTCTTCTGGGCTGCGGGAATGAATGTGTTCAACTGCCGCTGAACTACATTAAAATGTGTTCTTAACTTTGACAGTATTAATGACAAAGTTACGGAGAAGCTTTCAAAGGGCAAGCAATGTGTGCTTCTCCATCTGTAGACACAGTATTGACTTTTTAGACATTACCAAGATGTATCTTCTCTCTTTCTCTCAGTTTCTATCTTTTTTTTCCTTCTCTCCTGTCTTTCTAATCAATTTGGCTTCTGCATTATTGTAACTCTGCATAGACAAAGGCCTTAAAAATCCAATCTGTTATATCAGCAGACTCTTCAGTTTGCCCACCACAACTAACAATGCCTTGTTGTATTCATGCCTTTGATGTGGATGAAAAAAAGGGAAAAATATATTTGACTAAAACTTTGTGATTTCTGCTGTATAGCTACTGGGAGTTTCTATGGATTCACCTCATTTTTTTGCTTCAGCCTGTGGGTGGAAAAAGAAGACTGGTGTTCTGTACATGAAGAATGTTCTTTGCAGAGACAAAGCCAGATAGAAAGAAGACACTCTTGTGTGACACACTATCTGGAGGACCTTGGGAAATCAGGTGGCATCCAATCCTACATGAAAACACTGAAGTTATTTGATGGAAGACAAGAAGGGGTCTAGCCATTTCCCTGAAGAGTCTTTCTGAGGACTTAAGGAATTGTTTAAGGAGGTGCTTTGCCAGCACCATTCATTGCCAGAATCAAGGGAAACAAAATAAGATGCTGCCTGCACTGCACGCAATTGTGTTACAACATGATAAAGTAAACACATGCCCTTTTTTTGTCTTCTGGTAGGATATTGTCATGCCACTGGTGTAAAAATGTTCTCCAGCTAGTCTTTTTTAGTAAAGGCTGAAGCTAGATTTAGTTACATACAATATTAATTTCAAGATTACATGTTGGAACTAAGGATTTTGATAGGACAAACTATAAATGCTGAGGCAGGTATATCTTATGCTGTGCTTGTCCAGCAGCATATTCCTTCCTTCCTCAATCCTTTCTTTTTTCTTTTTTTAACCGTGCAAGCAAAACTGTGCATGGTCTTTGTCGATTAATGCCCTTTGTGCAGAAACAATCACTCATCTCGTAGTACACCCTAGTAGACATAGCAAACTCATAATGATATAACCTATATTTCATTAGAAGGGGCTAATGGAGGACATTAGCCATGTTAAAATGCCTTTACAATGTTATAGATATTATAGGCTGATATAACATGAATAATCTAAAGCACGGAGATCACTGGTTATGTTTGAGACATAGCAGGGGATAAAGATCTCTAGAAAAAAAAAAAATTTACTCTGTGGTTATGGCTTGCTATTCAGAGTGCAAAGATTCTGACCTCAGTGTCATTTTTGTATTGGTACTATTGCTGTCATAACCAACATAAACACTTTATTAAATAATTTATTTTATTGGCATTGTATGTGTACAACATTTGCATGGCCACTGTGTTGATGATCGCTGCATGAGCATACATGTTGTTTTTCAAACTAGAAGTTGACAATTTGAAATTTAGAGCTAGGATTATTTTTAATATGAATTCTTACAAATGAAACCTACCTTACCTATTCCTCAAGACTTCTGCCTCCCTCTGTGAGGGGGCGTTATTGCAAAAAAGTGATCTTTCTTTCCATTTTCTCTTTTTATTATTTCTTATTGATATGAGCCAGATCAAAATAGTCCATCTTCGTGTTGGGGATATTTTATTTAATAAATTAAGCATTTTATTTTTGTAAGTGTTCCCATAGCACATTTAATATATAATTTGCTCGCATGTATTATTTATTGAGGCACTTTAAGTTTTTCCTTCAGAAGCTTTTAGAGCTAGCTTTTAAAAATTCTGAAGATTTTCAGAATAAAACAGTTCACTGGACACTGATGAAGTTTTACCCTTCTCAATGTCATTGAAAAGGCAGCATTACAAATAAACATGACAGTGTAACTATAAAGCCATACTCAGTATTTCTTTAATAAACTAGATGTTATTTCTTAACTGCTACTGAACTGGAAACACATAAAAAGCCAGAGGAAGATTCCTACAAAATGGGCCTTAAGATTTTATCTAGACTGTCTTGGAAGTTCTCACAGAAAACTAGAAAAAGACTGAGCATCCAGTGAAACCCATTCTCTTGAGAATATGAATGTTATATTTTAAAGGAATTTGAAATTGATCTTCAAAATAACAGTGGTGGAAAAGAAAGATATCAGAGTCCTCTTACTGTGCAGTGGGAAGAGGGTGCAGTTGGTGGAGGGGGCTGCAAAGTTTCTACCTGCATATTCTGTCTTAGTTTCTTCTGAGAAAAAGGCATCTAAGATGATGCTTTTACTGTAAAAGAGTCTCCAGCCCAAAAGCAAGCAGGTGTGTTTTGCAAGCACTGAAAGAATGTATACCAAAAAACCACAAGACCCTGAAAATGTACTTAGTGGCGTCTTCTTTTTGGTTTACTAGTGAGACTTTTAGAGTCATTTCAGAGAATAAATAGTATTAAAATGCATTGTGCAATAACATAGCAGTTTGTTAAATTTCTAAAGGACCAAATGTTCTACAGAGCCACCACCTATAACCTTGACCTATATCATTAATGTTCTTGGTAGTGCATAAAATCTATAATCACAGTAGAAAAGCTGTAAACTGTAGCTATACATAGTTTGCGTTTGTTCATGAAATGATGGGTAAGTGTAGCAGAGTGAGCAGAGAAGAGGAAGAAATATGTTCAAATCACAATGAAGGGTGAGTATATGTGCATATTCATCATGCTTGCACTGTCAGGTAAATTGTGTACACTAAGTAATTATGACAATCAGGCTCATTTTAAAAGTCTTTCTGGACATAGGACTTTCTGTGCTATGAACTGACCATATATATATATATATAATATATGTGTGTTTGCATATGGCATATATATATATACACACACATAGCATATACATGTATGCCTATGTCTGTTGTATTTTACTTATGTATGTGCAGACATGCATGCACATTATGTATGGGCTGTGTGTATATGTATAAATTTACATACACCTCTGTTATTACAAATTATGATTAGAGTGCTATAAATAAATTGATAACGTCTGCTGAGTAACCAAATTTTTTTTCTTTTGATATTTCTTTTTCTATATTTGTAAGATTCAACTTTCTAACTGGTGTGCAGCAGAGGCAGTGCTAGAATGCCAGAGATTTAACAACAAGCACTTTTCTTCCCCAGATGATTGCAGAAAAGCATTTCTTCCATTCCCATCTCACTTGTTGATTTTCACAATGAAATTAACAGATAAGCTTCCAAGCTCAGAAAACAGAGTTTGTTTTACTGTCTTTTCTGGGTTTGTGCTCCTGTTGTTTTATTGTTCTAGCACAATAGTGCAGCTCCATTAGCATTTTGTACTTGCCTGCAGTAACTAAATAATTCCAAGAATGAGCTGGACTATTCACACTGCAACATGACTTGGAGAACAAGAACACTGACATTCAGGAGTAATAATAGTAGCATTCATCGCACTCTGTCCTTCAGTCTCAATAGATCTGCAAAACTCAGAACTGACTGTGGAGAAAGACACTTGTAAAGAAACAGCATCCCATGATGCCTGATGGAGTGTACACTTTCTAAAGGACTGCATTCATTTTGACCTGTAAAGCAAAATATCTATATATTGTCTACAGGTTAATAAGTAACTGCTTATTTTTGATCTTGTTTTTTTTTTTTCCCTTGCTATTTTTTATCATTTTCTTTCCTTCTTTCTCTTTTCTTGTCTTTCCTCCTTTTTTCCTTCTCTTTTATTTCTTTCTTTCCCTCTCTTTTTCTTTCTGTCTGTACCCTCCTCACCTCTATAAGAGATTGTGGTCAACGTAGACTTTTACAAAACACTTTGAAAAGAAATTAAATAACCCAAATGACTAAGGTATAATGTATATGTGCTAGAACTAGTCCGCATTTGGGTTGTTGCGGCCTGTAACTGAATTTCCAATACTGCTATAAAATGTGGGGGAGGGGAGAAGGGAGGGACTGGAGAGGAAGTTAGGTTGGGATTGCTAAAGAGAGATGAAGGTTTTGATAGCACAGGAAGTTGTATCTTCTTTTTGTGAGGGCTGGAATAAACCACTGCTTCTTTGAATAAAAGGTCCTTTAGAGCCTTAGTTAAAACACCTTGGGCAGGGTGGGGGGAAGTGTTGTTCATCACAAATATGAAGCAAAAAAAAGAAAAAAGTCTAAATGTTGCATGGAAAACACTGTGAAATTCACAATAGCAACCAAGTGACTATTTTGCCATCTTTTAAACATATGTCTCAGGAGAAGAAATGGGAAATGATGGGTGTGTTATTTTTCCGTCTATGCATTCTGCACAAGATCTGTGGGGATTTTTTGTTTGCTTGTAGAAGGTTCTGAGTGATGACTGGCTGATGTTTTATAAACACTGAATATTTGAGCAAAGATTATGGAAGCTGCTAGTAAGTGAGGCCATTGATTGAAATATGTGAGAAAACAGAACAAATCAAATCTATCCAGAGGCCTAATTCTTGCAGCTTATGTGTATCTTTCTGTAACTTGTAGAAAAGCACCTAAGAATGTTTTATATACAAATAATTTAATTTAACATTTATGTTTAACTGAATCACCAATAGAGAGAGAATCAATTAATTATGAAATATTTGTCCCAGCCCTTCTCTCCACCTATAATTTATGTGTATATATTCTAGATATCACTCCGTTTGTCATTTTAGGTAAAGAGGAAGATATCTACATACAAATATAAATCTCTATATTGTCACCAAATTGTGACCTGGTGTGTAGAGCTATCTTTCTCCTTTCTTTTTTTTGCCTTTTTTAAAAAAAATTATTTAATGTGATGTCTCTGTGGAAATATTTAGTGGTTCTTGTTTTGCAGTTTGTTACAAGTAGTCATTGCTTTAAAACTTTCATTGCATCTTGGCTGATTTCAAAGTGATGCCTAGGTATCAGTGTTAAAAGTTTTGTTCGTGAATCATGTGACCAGCTTCTCTCAACATGACATGGAAAGTCTCTTGTATTACAGTGTATTTAATAAAAATGATGTCTTACAATAAACAATGTCATCCAAAAGAAAGATAAAATTATTACTTTAAAACACTAAAAATTTTATGTGGTGTTGTGTGTTGTTTTCTGTTGTTTGAATGCCTTTATTTACCTCTATTCTTTTTAGGATGAAATGAAGGAAACGTTTCGTATGCTTAGAAGCATGGCAATTTTGCACTCTAAAACTGCGAAGCAAAAGCAGCTTGCTGAACTTGTAGTTCATGGAAGAGTTGACCAAAATTAATAGGACTAAAGAATGGCCATCCTAATGGTAGACACATTTTTTTGGTCTTCAGTATCCAAAGGAAGGTCCTATTTGAATTCTTGTTCATTTGAGCAGCTGGCAGCAAACATCTGCTTATCTTCTAGCAGAAGCAGGCCTTCAGGAATTTTCTGGCACTTTCCTAAAAGTGTCCTTCAAACTGCAGCCCTGTTAAAAATGTAGTTTTTTTCTTTTTAACTCATGTTAGTCTACTATGAATATATTGTGAACAAATATATCATTAAATTCAAGTCCTTGATTAAGATTCAGAACATGGACAATCAAAGGAAGGTTCAGCAACTTTATTAGTGATCCCTCCATAATCTGGCTTGATCTCAATCAAGCCCTTCAAGGCCAGAGTAAAACAATACAAGACCCACTTTGTGAATGTATGTGCTTCCTTCTGCCAAGAGACCTCTTTAAGATAGATGAGCTGGCTATAAGCATTCAAAAGGTCAAAGGAAAATAATCTACTGAGAAGAAGCCTCAGGATGAAATCTGTCTAAAACTGAAAATATCATTAAAACACACTAAAAATTTTTGTTGACAGTTCATGTAGCGGCTTAGAAATGCCTTACCTGCTTTCATGGTAAAATCCTGATGCCTTCTGGATTTGTTGGGTTTTTGCTATCCAAAAAATAAACACCTCTCTGCAGGCAACAGGTTGTGATGAAGTCTCTTTGGGAGCAGTGAGAGCTCCAGAAACCCCCAGCATATAGCATCATCCTGCAGTCACATCAGCATGGGTGCAATAGCCTGCACACACTCCACCCCCATTCCCTTTCTCCAGGGATTTTTAAGGCTAGGGGGATGTAGCTGCAGCAGGGACAGGACATTGCCACTCCTCATGGTGCTTTTGCACCTAAGACACAGATGAGCCAGCAGGGCCCATGGAGTGCCTCAGCAGTACATTCAGAATTTTTGCAGCAATACAGCAAGGACCTCTCCTGTGCAGCCCAGCCTACTCAAGACTCCACTTTAAGTTTCTGCTCCCTGGCAACCATCCTGTACCCACAGAGTCCCATTGCTCTTTTTAGCTCAATCCCAGATGGGCCCTTGGGCAGGCAAGAAGTGTTGAAGCACTTGCTCATCACTTGGTCACTCAAAGGAGAAGAGTTTTGTATCTTCTGCTTTTCTCACCTAGGCACGTACGGCCCTGCAGCATGCAGTGTGTATCAGAGCAGAGGTTCAGTTTAAAAGCAGTGACTGGTGCCATTTTTGTTGCCTTCTGTTCACTGCAACTGTAAGGGTAAAGGTGTTTGTTCAGGTTGCACAACAGGCTTGTTAAAGACTAATGAGCTCCTGAAGTTCCCAAAACATGTCAGACTTCATAGTCTGTTTAGGATCACTCATGCACAGCTCAGCAATATCCTTCCATCACAGCATCTGGAGATCTCTCAGCTTATCAGTGCCTACTTCCTGCATAAAATCCACAGAGAGTTGTGAAACACTGAACAGGTCAGCAAGGAATATGCAACGTAAGTCCTGGACCTGCTACTGCTAAGTCTCAACAAATTTCCACACCTGATTTCATAGTGAAGAAGTCTTTGTGTTAAATGATTCATATAACTTGAACAGCATCTTGATCATTGTATTGCTTCAAAGGTGATTCACAGTGCTTCTTGATTGTTCCCATTGGTATTTTTAATGGCTATAATAATTTCCTTTTTAAATGGTGAGAAAGCTCATGTTTAAAAAAAAAACAAACATGGCCTTATAAAGGACAAAAAGAAAAAAAAAAATCATGGATCTACTCAGAACAGGGTAGGCAGAGTCTACTTAACCAGCTCCCAGGTTTGCTTACCAAAGCAGCTTTTTAATATTTGTCATAAACCATTGGTTCTGGCAGGAAAAATTTCATGCAAGAAAGAAAAATACTTGCAGTAAACACCTGAAGAACTACCCAATTAATTTCTATACTAAGAGCCCCATACGTTAACCTCTAGAGCATAGATTGACATGCACAACAGACACAGAGTTTCTTCAGCAATTCATGGCTTTTGAGAGTTGGAAGATTTTAGGGCTTGGGTCCATTTTTATCAGTGATTGAGTAAAGAATACTAGTTAAAAAGACCATAAGCAAAACAGTGGAGAGTTAAACAAATGTTTTACTTTTTTGAACTGATAATCGCATCATGCAAATAAATGCATTTTAACAAGGAATAACAATTTGAACTAAAGAGCATGTGCTCTTTATGGTTGCGATCTGTATTAAATAGAATGCAAGGGAAGAAGAAATTAATAAGAAAAATCAGGGAGTAAGAGTATAAAATATGCTGTAAAAATTAGACATGTAGCTTTGCTGTCCTCCTGTCTGACCTTAAAGACAAAACTGATACTTGGAAAATTGTTTATACATATTTTGAGCACTTCCAACATAGGAGAAGACATTTCTTGGCCTAGCAGTTCTTTGTTATGATACAATGACTGCTAATGTCATGGAAAGTCCAGGTCCATCACTATTATCCTGATTTTTGTCTTTGCATTTCTTTTCTGAAACAGTTAATTTAAATACATAAAAAGTGATATACTGCTATTCAGTGTGTTGCAACATGGGCTGACTGCTGGTTCATTAATGTAAGTTCTCCAGTTAGCCCAGTTAGGAACTGTTGGGAATGACTTAGTAATTTATTGATGATTAGCAGGAGTGGGAGTATTAATTTATACCTGTAACTCCCAGGGTAGTCTCCTGTTCAGGGTAACCCAGCTCCTTCTTTGGAAAGCTAAGGCTGCACAAGTAATAACAAGGCATTCATCACCTTCTGCTTCACAATCTGAAGGCAATTACAAATGGTCAATGATAGCTGATCAAAAGGGGAAAAAAATTTCCTCTCCTGGCCACTTTTCTGTTGCCCTTCTACCCAGTACTACTAGCTCTGGACCTGCGTAATATTTAAATTGAAGCTCTTTTCTTCCCCAGCTTGATTTGGCAGGTCAGAACCTCCCAATCTGGCAGAGGCGATCAACTTCACCCTTGAAGCACACAGCTCTTTGCCAATTGGTTTTTGCACATGTAAGTGTCCTCTAATTTCTGAGCCCTGCAGAGACAGCAGATGCTCTCAATATGTGTGAGAGCAGGTGAACAGTATTCTTTGTCCATGTAAGAGAGAGGAGAAAAACATGGAAATGGGAGCCAGCACAGCCTACAAAGCTGATGGAAGCTGAACTTGTCTTCAGGTCCCAAGTAGGGCTGAAAGGCCTGGGGTATCCACTGAGAAGCAACATGGGAACATCTCCTCTCAGCACGCTTGTGTCTTATAGCCCAATGCAGATATTTCCCTCCCTCATCATGCCCCACCGTATGCCAGGGACAGACCAGCTCCAACACAGTTGCCCGCACAGAGGAGAGCATTTGCCTTGGCCCTCAGCCTCATGTGACTGTTGGGCACAGTCCTGGCAAACAAGATGTCCCTGTCCTCAATTGTCTGAACTGATTTGGCTCATTCATGTTCACATCCTGATAGAAGTGACGAACATAACTCCTTTTCACTGGCAAATGCTGGGTGAACTACTAACAATAGGCCTCCTTTTGTTCTGTGGTGAACTGGGACAGTCCCATGGTATGCTTGCAGAGGTGGTCTATCTCCAGCATGTGCCATGGTCTTGGTCTACAGTGAGTGGGAAAATATGTTAATCACTGTGATGGCAGGCTCCTGTCATTCTGTTCATCAAAAACAGCACAAGCTGCCCACATTCCCATATTCCTGTGCTGCCATGAATTCAAAGCACCCAGTTACCAATGAGAGAGCTGCAGCACTGCCTGTCTAGGCGTGCATGGACTAGTGCTTGTGATAAGGGGTGCATGACCTCAGGAGCACACCCTCAGTATTGGGTGAACATGCTGGCTGGGAGGTGCCACTCATTGCCACTCAGGCAATTTGATGTTGTTTGCAGTGCAGTGAGCTGATGACTGCCTTTTTCCCTGTATCTAAGTCTTTGCCATTTTTTTGGATGTTCTGTGCAGCTGCTTGAGGTCAGCTAGCAGTGAAGTGGATGACTCCCAGATGAACCAGAATTGGACATCTTTTCTCTGCAAGACATTGTCTAACTTCAACCTGGCATGGCAACCGATAAATCCTTCAGTAGCATAATGTAATACCTGTCCTGGTTTTATTGCATCTATTAAATCTATGGCTTGTCCTAGAGATGAATCATTCTTTGGAGACACCTCATGTTTGACTCAATTTCTCATCCTGGTGACCAGCTGGATGGCAGTAGCAGTATTTGCACCTGTGTGCCTCACCACTGCGGGGGGAGATGCCTGCTCAGCCAGGTGCATTCTCATAGCTCTTGCTGAGGTTTGTTTTGACAGCCAGACATCAGCATAAGGAGAAATATACTGACAGTGTGGTGCCAAATGGGCAGAGGAGCAGTCCTGCACTCCTCATGCAAGCCATGCTTTTGCTGCAGCTGATCACTATTTCTAACAGTGTCTCTTTATTCATTAAGGGTTTTTTTTTAAGCTGTGTTGAATTAATCTATTAAGAGCACCACTGACATGCCCATCACCTACAATTAACATTTCAAGAAACATCACAGCCAGGAACAGCAAGCGTTAGGAGACAAAGTAAAATGAACATGTGGATCTCATATCCCCTGCTCCCCTCTCCCAAAGTGCAGGGAGTCTGGTACAGAATTTGTCTTCCAGGTCCTCAAAGCAGTTACACATATAAGTCTCTGCAAATGATCCATTATAAGCTCAGGTCATCTCTTTCTGCTTTGGATTTTCTTTTTTACTGCTTTGTGATTTGGGAAATTATGTGTGCAAATGTCACTAGCACCAAGGGATTTTAGCAACCCAGAATCTAAGGAGTCCTGGATAAGAGAAAGCAGATGGAGACTAAACATGGTGCCTTCGATTCTGCAGAGGCCACGGAATAAATATGCACTTCGCTTGGTTAAAATAATACCTATTGGCAGTAATTGTTGTTGGGTTGTTTGCCAGTGGGAGTCTAATCACTCTGGCAAGAGCTAGGTGATCCACAAGCTGTTACAGTGTGCTTTTGGCTCATCTTGTGTTGTACAACCTCACAGATTTTCATACTAGAAAATTATGAAGGGATCAGTAATGTTTGCAATATGAAAGAGATATCAGCTTTCCCAAACTATGCACTTTTTCCAAACTATGCAAAATTCTATTGCACCATCATACAAATTGCTTAGTAGTTACTTTTAGAATAGATTTGCTGTTAAACACCTATGTGATTATGACTCGGGGCAGGGTCCAAAAATGGCTTTCCCAAGTCAGAATGGCACGTAAGGCAAATTTGGCTGCCACCTCTTTTTACAAAGTTAACATTTTCCTTAGAAAGACAGAAATGCAGCCAATGGACATGAACATTCTTGATCTCAAGTCAGTGGCACCAACAAACTAGCCTAGCCTCCACACAACTAGCAGCATACAACTGCAGAACTGGAGTTGTTGAGGACTGTAGAATCCAAACCAGGAGAGTGGGGGCTGTGATGTGAGCAATGGGAATGTCTTTTGAGACCCTGCCCAGGCATCAAACCCTGCTGCTATTTTGCCTTCCAGAGGTCAAAATCCAGGAATCTCAGTGGAACAGGTTGAATGTTAAAAGATTTGGGAGGGGATTAGATAATCTCATGCCAGACTAAGAAACTGAGCCAGAGCCAGCCTGAAAATCCCTGAAATTGACAGTCTCTATCAGAACTTTGAAATGCTAGCAAAGCTGTTGCATATAAACTGAAAACAGCAGTACTAGTGAAAGGCAGAAAAGTGCACCTGCTATTATATTGCTCCTTCTGGCTGTATGGTTACCTGCTCTATCACTGACAGCATTAAGTAACACTGCCACATTGAGGTAACCCTTCCATTCTATCTTCTTTTCAAAACATACCAGTGATTAAATCTATGTGGGCAGCCAGCATCTTGGAAAATAATGCAGCACAGATTTATTGTTTTACTCTAAAAAGACTGCCAACTGCCACCTGGCCTCCATTCTCACCCTGCAGCTGGCAATTCCCTGGTGAGCAAGACATACACATCAGCTTGTTTTCTAGTGGTGCTTAGGTGAGGTTAATGCTGGCCACCTTCCTCTTACTGGTTACCCAAAGTTAAGTTTCTGGATCTTCCACTTCTTCTCTGACATAAAGACTTTGTCAAGAGAGATGATTTACCATGGAAGTGCCTCTTAAATAGGCCAAATTCAACACACATCAGTATCTGTACAATAAATACAATAGAGTACTACTTATAATGCATTATTCTGCATTCATTGGGTGATCATTTGTGCAGAGGGTTGCAATTAACTCTTATTCATTCAACTATTGGAAAGTGATTATTCAAATGAGAAATGCTCTGGGCCTGGGAAGGAACACAACTGACAAGGGATTAAAAAGGTAGAGCTCCATTTGCTAACATAGAGCCACTGATGAGGTAGCCATTCTCAAAGAGGCTGACACACCCATGCCGGGTGCTGGATCAAGCCTATACTCTCAGAAAAGTGCAGACTTTTTGTATGTTGTAAGAAGGCTATGTTTTATTTTGTAGGAGATTATTATTGGTATACCCAGTTGCTGCCAGACCTCAGAAAGAGAGGATACACAGCCATAAGCCAGGCAGAGGGAGTTCAGCCAGGTTCCCTTCCCTGAGATGGGAGGCAAGAAAAGACAACTAGAAAACCAGTGATATTTACTTAGTTGTGAGACTGAAGACAAGATATTATGTGTTTCACACCAAGGCAAGGATCTTCTGAGTTTGGATTGGGCAGGTCACAGTTGAGCCAGGCCACCAGGAACACCTCAAAGCAAATGAACATTTTTGTATATTTCCCAGATCAAACAAACGAACAACTGTTCTGCCTCAGACTGGAGTAAATGACACAGTGCAGATTTTTCCAGCCTTTTGCTCTGCACTGGTAAGCCCTTGCATCTCATTCAGTTGTCTCTGACACAGTGGGACTTTCAATATGGAAATGTGCAGACCAAGCTGTTTTATTGTTTTGTTTAGTTGAACATTATGTTAGGTTTTTTTTTTTTAATTTTAAAGAATACTGTGTATCATGCTTTGACACTTGTACAGATTGTGATAAACTGATTTTCTGGTTCAGTGGTTCACTGCTCTATTTCACTATGAGCAGGGAAAGGAAGATCTGTAATGAATATCTATAATGAATATCTTTCACCTCTCTCCAGAAATAAGTGGTAAAAATTTCTTTGATGCAATTGGTGAGACTTGCAAGAGATTAATTATGTTCAGGTGCTCCAATGCCAGTCTGAATGATTTGATTGAATGAGCATGGGTGCTGTTGAACAAATTTTCCATTCATTTCCTCCTTCCTCAGTTAAATAATTGTTGTGATGCGCTAACACACCCATATAAATGACACCCTGAAGACAGGATAATTTACCTGGCAGTCCTTCCAAACCCAATTCTACTTGTTATCTGCACAGTGATTAGTATTTACTGTTGCTTGTGGTGCCACTGAATGAGCTCAGTGAGCCACTACCACAAGGACCTCTGCCCCTTGCCGCTTCACTGATGCCTGTCACAGCAGTATGCTCAGGAAAAGATTGCCTTCTCACATGCTTATTCATCCCTTTATCACAACTGTTCATACAGTTACCAGTGGAGTTCTATTTCAATTTCAAAAATTCTAAAAAAACCCTAAATAACACAGAATGTAAAAAAAAATGTTATCAGGGATGCAGTTTAATACTGTCTTTTACTTGCTGTTGTTAAAAAGGCATTATTTCAGTGAAGAACTAGGTCGTTTCTATGCAGTTGTACAATAAAGCAAAAAAAAATTACAGCTATAGGAAGTATAGCAAAATACAGTCATACTCTGGGAACAAACAAGACAAGGTTCAACAAAACAGAAGTATTTCACCTGCATGCAGAGAAGAAGTGGAGACAAAAGAATTCATGCTGCCTTTATTAAATTTCATAACATGAAAATTGATAGTGTGTGCTTAGTCTTCAAGAGAAGTGCACTATCCACTGGTGTTGCCTCACTGTCAGACAGTTCCTTAAGCCTTCCTTTAAGTCAGTGGAAATCCTGCTGTGGCTTTCAGACGGCTCTTAATCGGACTGCTGTGCATAGAGAGCATTCACACACCCGAGGCTTGCCAAAATCTCCCAAGAGATATAAGGTTTCCACCAGAAAGAAACCTCAGACACTCTAGACACAAATGTATGTCTTTTCCTACGTCTGAGATAATGGCTACTTTACTGCTGAGTTGCTCATCAAGCTCATCAGCTTCGCCAGCACCAACAGAGGCAGGAATAGAGAAGAAACAAAATATCATTGAGTCCCTCCTTACTCCTTAAATGTTGCATTTATCCCAAGTAGTACTGCAGAACAGGACTCATTTCAAAGAAAGGCCAAAAAAGCCCTGGTTATTGCAGCAGCTATCATGAAAGAAATGCCTCAGTAGCCCCCTAAATACAGTCCTAAGTTTTCAGACCTCAGGAGGACAAAATGAAAAACTGACAAATCCCAAGTGGTATGATGAAGGTGAATATTGCATGATTACATTTTTCAGGATGCAGGTGCTGAGAGCAACAGGAAATAGGAAGCAACAAAATAAGATAACCCTCTTCAGTTTAGCTGTGTAACATTACCAAAGCTTCTTGTGGGCAGTAGAAATGAAAATGGATTGAAGAATTGCTGGACATTATATTGGGGAAAAAACTGCTGAAAAAATTTTAAAAGTAAGACACCATTAGACTGGGGAGGTTCCCTAATAACTGGTTTACATCCCACATGAGGGTGGAAAAAGACTCAGTTTATTGTGTGCTCCTCCTGTCCTTGTCCTTCTCCAGACACCTGCTACAAATGGGTCCTGGAGCTGGCATACCTTTGATCAGTCAGGGTACAACCACTCACCTAGTTACACTTGACTTTCAGCAGTACAATTGCTGACAATAAGACTTTCTCATGTATTGTGACATATTAATTGCAATGCTAACAATGATTTTAAACATTAGTATCTACAAAATATTGCTTCTGAAGGGAAACTAGTCATTGTTTTTTTAAAAATACATAGTTTTGTTGATGAACAAAAAAGACCTGACAATGAAATTCCAGGTATTTCATGCAAATTCAATCTTAAATAAAAGTCTCATTAAAATGGAGATTAAAGGGATTTAAATAGCTCATGTTTTTCTTTCTTTAACTATTGAGTATTCTTTGAAATTTTAAATGGTTTTGGTATAACTGTTTTTCTATTTGTTACTTTTTGTCTCATATAAATTTGCTTAGGATTTACTGAAATCTCTAGTGAAAAGGACTGTAGCAATATGTAATGCACAAAGTACACAAAGTGATAGAAGAGAAATATTTGTGCTTACACACTTTCAGTTATCATCGAGCCACTTTCTTTGAAATTACCCAGATGCTCAAGTCCTATCCCCAAAGTGACTTAAAAAAAAATCTCAATTAGGTGCTTGTTAGTTTGTTATAGTAATGACAGGTTAAAGTCCTCAAGTTTTTTGAGGCAACTCAAGAATTATGGAACTACATTGAAGACATAAATGGATCTCTACTGTATAGTTCCCCTATTAAAAGTCAGATGGAAAAAAAAAAAATGCAGATTGTACAATCTCTGTTCAGGTCCCTTTGCTGCTTTGCAGTGGTCCCCAAAGTCTCCCAGGGTGAAGGTCTTTGCTTCAGGTGGTACTGTTACAATCTAGCAGGCTTCTTATACAGAAAGATGATCATGTCCCAAAGCTTTCAAACCTGTAGATTATATGTGAGAAACACATTGCTAATGTGTTGTATATGCATTTATAAATCCTGTCTCCATAGCAAGTCAAATGAGAAAATGCTCCCTCTGCATGGATGGCCAGGACAGCTCAACACTGTCTTCACTTTTGGAATTTTACATACAACTGCAGCTCCTTTTAAGCTCCTACATGTTTATTCATATATGTTCAGAGTACGTTCTTATTTAAACAAAAACAAACAAAATGCTGACTTTCCCAAAAGCTTCTTAAGCCTGGGATAGAAAGAAATATATATGCCAATAGCCAGTTGTCATGCAAATTATTACATAATTTATTTAGACATATAAGAAAGAAAGAAAGATACTAACCCTAAAAAAAAACCCAACAAAGCTTGCTGCTGTTTGTTACCACCATGCTGCACAAGCCACAGTGCATAAACAAAATATTCATAATTAACCTTAAAAATAAAAGCAAGGATTAAAAAAAAACAACCTAAGTAATAGAGAACAGCCACTTCACTGGTGTTTCTGAAGATATTTTTTGGGTGAGAGTTGTAAACAGAGGCTTACACTGAGAATAGCTACTTAACTGGCAGGCTTGATGTTATCTCAATGCACCAGACAGAAATAAATACTATAGGTAAATGAACAAAGATTTTAGTCTGTAGTGGATGCCAGACTGATTTCTGGGGATAATGTAATCAATAAATAGCAGGAAAGAGTGAGGACAAGTGCATCTTATGTCACAGGAACACATTTTAAAATCACCTGTTTATCAGAAATCATTTAAGGGATTGGATTAAGACAAATGAATAGTAAATCCCACAAATCTTTCTGCAAAAGAACTACTCTCATTCAAAGTAAGATGGAGTCTTCATGTTTATGTAGCCTGAGTTTTTGTCTTCAGAAACACTGTTGAACAAGAGCATTGCTTATTCTTGATGCTTTTGCGATGTCCTCCACTTGTCTTTTTCTTTGTTCACTTGTCTTAAGCTCTGAGTTTGGGAAGATAAATAAACAAACAAACAAAAAACAACGACGTGTAGAGTACATGATTTAGGTGAACTGGAGGATGCAGATGCAGAATATTGCAGATGTGACAATCCATCTCAGCAGGACATGTGTAATGACTCAGGCAGAAGGGGTGAAAAACCTTAGCAACCTGAGATAAACCTGACCTGTAACGTCAAAAAATCAGGTTTCTGTGAAGAAACATTTGATTGTCTTAAGTAACTGGGAAGCTGCAGGATGTTTCACACTGTGCAGGTCACTTGTGCTTGAACCAGCAAGGGATCAGAAGTATCTGTAGATAAGACTAACAGAGTCAATCTGACACAGGCATAAGGCAGCCAGTTTATATGTTGCCTATTTTAGAAAGCCACCATTCATCTTGTTAAGCTATTTATACAGTGATAATATTCTGAATATAGAGATATTTGTACTAGGAGTTTCCTTATCTTATGCACTAAATAAACATTGCGTGCCACCTTAATTGTATTTAGCAGACAGCTAATTTATTCCCAGCTGATCTTGGGAAGCTATAATTCATCTCAGACATGTGAGCAATTGCCTCCTCTTTCTGTAAGGAAAATATCATGTAGAAATGCTGCAGGATACTGGGATATTTGCCATAATAATCACTGTCGAGTAACGAGCCCCATCCCAGGAAGGTTTGACATAAACATTGTGCTCTTTCAGTACAGTGACATAGTACTTACAGCTCAGGAGTGTGTTGTCATTATAAACTGAATAATAAATAGATTCTTTTGCTATTCATACTGATTAACAACCCTGTATACTGTAGGGCAAAGGGACTAGAGCAAAATTATTAATAATTGGAATTAAAAGCTTTTCTTAATTCTGGTACCCACAATACCAAAACAACAACAAAAAAAATATTACATATCTCCCAAACTATGAGCAGGGCAACTCACCATTACATTTGCATTTGACACACTAGTTTAAGCCAATGCTTCCTTTAAACTCTTATATATTTATTCCTGTGGTTTTTATACTATCGTGTGGTCTGCTGATCACACGATATGAGAGGTGGATGTAGTTCCACCTCTCATAACTATAAGCAGAAAATGAGGGCAGATATCTATAGAGGCAGAGTAACACCAGTAGAACCAGGGAGACAGGGATGTCATGCATGGTTGCACAGCCATTCTTAAAAAGCAATACAATGCAACCATCTGGAGCCAGCTGGCACATCGACACTCAAACTGTACAACATCTTTTGGAGCATCTTTTGTCAAAGTAATCACAAAGCTGCTTACAACTTTTTCTGCTACACCCCAGAAGTTGTGCAGGGTTCTGTTGAGGGTTAGGTTTCTTTCCTTTTGTTCCTTTTTACTTACAGAAGTTTTTCCCGTAAGTTGCTAGGAAACACTAACAACTGGGTACTTAAGAAAGCAAAAGAAGTGGCCAAGCTCGGAGGAGGACAGCATCTGGTTGCACTTCTCTTATCTGGGAGCTTCTCTCCGAGGGTCAGAGATACCGCAGGAATTGGGCAGGTAAGGGATGAGGCTGGGGCAGCTGCTCTGTCTGTCTGTCTGTCTGTGTGTCTGTCTCTCTCTCGCTCGGCATGAGGTCAGCCTCTGCTCGTGAGAGCAGCCACTGAACTGAGCCCTTATTATCGCCTCCCTCACCAATAGAGGGACCCATCCCCGACTGTTGGGGTGCCCGGGATCCTGAGCTCGCCTCTCCCTGCCCTGCTGGGAGCCGGGCCGCCTCTGCCCTGCCCCTGCCGCTGCCTCAGCCCCGCTCTCCCTGCCTGCCGAGACCCTGCTGTCCCGGCTTGGTGCTCCTCAGAGCCCTGCTGGGGCACCGGGATCGGCTGCCCCAGGGCCGTGAGGCGAAGCCGCTCCTCCCTCCCTTCCCGGCCGGGCCGAGCCGCCATCACCGCGCGCTGCCCAGCCTGCGCCACAGCGCCCCCTGCAGGCGCGGCGAATCCCCGCCCCGCCCCGGGAGCAGCAGCGCCCCTGCCGGCCGTGCCCGGAACTGCAGCGCAGGGAAAGGGCCCGCGGCCGAGCAGGCCGGGACTGGGCCCGGGGCCTGTTTGGTGTCGGTGCCGCAGCCGTGGGTGCTTGTTTGCTTTATCTTACACTCCAGTACAGAAATGTTATTCCTGTCCTCAACTCTTCGTCTGAGACCCCCTTAATTTCAAAATTCTAATAATTCACTGGGAGGGGGTTTACGTTTTCTATTCCAAGGGAGGCTCCTGCTTTCCTTAGCAGACACTTGGCTTTCAGAGAGGTTCCAAAACCAACAGGTTCCAAACGCTGCTTTGCCCAAGTAAATGGGGAAAACAGAGGCAAAAGGCTTCCTTTAAATAAAAACCCAATGCAATTTAAAATTACATGGTGCTAGCTAATTTTTCTCAGTTGTTATGAGAATGATAGTTTTGAACGCTATTAGAAATACTATAGAAGGAAATTATATTAGAGCTGAAATTGAGAGAAAATGTTTATTGTGTCTGCAGCAAGTGAAAATTGCCTACCAAAAAATTTGGTACACCAATAAAGTCTTGTACTTTCCATAGTAGTAATTGCATTTTATCTTATCTATTAGCTCCCTCTAATTAGTGCCAAAGCTGTAATGATGGGTGAAATGAGCTTGAAGAGGACAGGTGGCCATCATTACAATCTCCATACATTGTTCACAGAACCTGAAAATCTCACCAGAAAGACAAAGGTTCATAGTAGATTAACAAAAACAGTAAGGTTTGGTTGATAACCTTAAAACTGCTAGATATATTACACAAATTCTTGCCAAGAGCTTCATTTTGTTTTACGGCAGTTTGAAATATTTTTTTCTCTATTTTGGCCTTTTATTTTCATTTCCTCCTAAGGGTGTAGGAATAGACTGCTGAGTTCATCTGCTTTATGTCAGTCAGAAATGTCTCTGTACAGAAAGGAGGAAAAGAAATATTGCTAATGGAAAATACTAATTTAAGGAAAAGAGCAAACTTATTATGAGTATATGATAATTTCTTCTCAGTATTTGAAAACTAATAAAACCCCTGAAAATAAACTATTTAAAAGAGTAATTAAATCCATAAAACAGAGTTGATTGAATTTTCAGTTGCTTTTGTAAAATTCACAAGAAAAATTGCTTAATAACAAATTTTATGGAGATGTATAATTTTTCCAGAATTTTAATTCACAACAGATTTTCTTCCTTCCTTAAATTTTCCCAAAGTACTTCAACTTCACTGAATGAAGAAGGACTAGTAATAGACCAAGATTTTATAATGTTTATCAAAGCATATGACTATAATTTTCAAAAGGATTTCATCATTAGTTAAATCAGTGGCGGCTTCTGAAATTTGGTGCATTTTCCTGATAAGATTTTTTTAATTACACTTTTTTGATGGCAAAGGATACATTTAAGATTCTCTTTCTTCTAATTAAAATTTTGCTGACATTTTAGGGTACAATTCAATTGCTACTGCACATTTGATGTGCCTCAAAAATCTTTAAGGACCACTAAAAAGGTTGTTTTACTTTCCTTCACAGATGCCTTTTTTACTGTAGAGAAAAGAAAAAAAAGCAGAGCAAAACTAGACTGAATTCTGTTGTCTCACTCTGGCATGGCTCAGAGTGTGTGCCGAAGTCCAGGATCTTTCATTTTTGTATGTAAAATGTGTTAATTTGTCCCAAGCAAGCTCACAGAAGTATTTGCAATGAGGTGACTGCCTGAAGTCAAGTCTCAAATCAAATGGGACATTAGTAATCAAAAAGGTGTTTAAGGATCCATCACAGGCAGTTACATTTCATCTAGTTTTTGCAGTTACATTTTATACCTATAAGTATTTTGGAACTGTGGTATGTCACATAATTTTATAACTAAATATTTTTCAGTAATTTATTTTTAAAAATAATAATTATTTCACTATTTATTAATTTTAATGATTTTAAATTTTAATTGCAATATATATTTGCAATTGTAAAAATACCCCATGCATTTTACACCAGCACGGAAAATCACATATACACATAAGCAGATGCACAAGTACCATTTAAATTTCTGTGCTTTTTGTTATAATCAGCATGTTCTTAGTATAATGGTACATTAAAGTATCCAGAAAATTTTTGTAAATCAATTATCATTTATCAGCTATGCAATAAGACCAAACATGTCTGTATGCATGTGTTTCTACACAAATAAATACAAAAAAAGAGCAGTGATTTTTCTAGTCAGCAAATTGTATCAGCCTATGATTTTGTGTATAACTAAGTAAACTGCTCACTCTTATGGAGGGCAAGAAGGGATAATTGTGTTAAATAATTAATAAACGGGATGATAGTGTAACAATGATATCTGAAAAATACGGCAGAATTTCAAGGTCTCATCTGGAAATAAACTGTACCAGTGCTTTTGCTGATTACATTTAGATATAATTTCCAATACATTAGAGAATTTACTATGCCCTTCAGGAGCTAGGAACGCATCAACTCAAGGCATTTAGTTTTGAAAGTATTTTAAATATTACCAAGGAGACAATTTTCTTCCTGTCTGATGATGTCCTTTTGGCTCCAGTATCAAAATCATTACATGTGTTTTGTAACCATAAAACCATATCTGAATGCCTCATCCTTCACAAATGCAAGTTAAACTTCACTTGTGATTAAATTTGAATGAAAGGATATTGCTAATTTCTAACAGACTTGATGGACATCTATCTTTGTTGTGATGCCTACAGAAATTGAATCCCTCAACAAGTAAACCACTCTGCACAAAAATGCTAATAAATGGGAGAGCTTTATGGGATGGAGAGGAAAAGCGTGTTCCCCATTGTACTAAGCACCTGCAGCAAGGTGCAGCCAGCTGATGTAGTAAACAATGAGACTGTTTTTCAAATGAGAAAATCAGCCTTCAGGCCTCCATCTACCTAAAATAACTGGTTTTAGGTATTGCAGCTTAGAGGTTCTACAGGGACTTGTGGCCTGTTCAGCGCTGGAGCAGTGCTATGCTCAGGTACATGTACAGCCCCACAGATGTGAGTACCAGCTCACAGGCTTCCTAACAATCAGTTTGGAAAATCAGATTCTTTGAAACATGCACCTTTCTGGGGACAAGCTAGCCAGGACAATGAAACCACGAAGACTCCAGAAACAAAAATCCTGAAAACTAAGTGCCATGCATCACTACATTGTGCCACTCCTGACATGCATGGGACACCACGTACAAACCATTTCTCAGCCACCTGCAGTGATTCTGGCCCTGAAATTGTCCTGGATGCTGCTATTGCAATGAAATTGATGTCGAAAACTCATAGCCAGCTCAAGTCTAAACTGGCAACTAGATCATTAGGGCAGCTGTGAGAAACAATTTATGAAGTTTAAGGCCAGAATTAGATCATCTAGTTTGACCTTGTGTACATCACAGGCCATTACATTTCATCTAGTTATGACTATATCTTGCTCCATTAGCTCTGTTTTATTTATGTGTGCTCTTCTGTCAGGCAGCTAGACCTAAAGTCAACACAGGGAGAGGCAAATACCTGTCACTCCCCTTAGAACAGTGTCTAATCATTGATCTTGGATCAAGTAAGGAAATATGTGTTTTTATCTAAATACATTGGACCTTTTTCCACATGCTGGCTTGTCCACTGTATCAAAGTACACTGTATCAAAGATTATGTACTGTATCTTCTGATTATTTTTGAGAGATTTTTTGTTTGGATTTTTTTTTTCTGAGCATTCCAAAATTTTCTGAGGAGATAAGGAAAATTTATTCTGGTTTTGTCTGGAAGATGCTCTACTTGTTTCAGTCCTAATATGAGTTTTGAGTTTCTTTGGGTTTTTTGAGTGATATTTTACAGCTGTGAAGAATTCTCCTAGTAGTCAATTTTGCACTGTACAGAGAGATAAAATTACCTTAATCTCCTCTCCAAATCACTTCTTCCTTGTTTATACACTCATTGCTCTTATTAACTTTGTTATCACATCAGTGTAATTTCTCATGTCGAATTGCTTTTTGCATTGTGACCTCTAATGCTCATTGAGAGCCATTGAGCCCAAGTATATGTTTTCATGTACTCTCCTGCCTACTTTGCTCTTAAGCATACAATCTAGCCCTTATGTACATCCAGGGCTCTGTTGTATGGATTTTTTTTTAATCACTGTACTCATTTCTCTGGTGAGCAAAGGATCAAACTGCTTAGTATGCTCCCATAAATGGTTTGTTTTAGCCTCAGGCTGAAAATGATCACATTAGAATTGAAAGTGCTAATGTACCACAAAGTAACCCTGGGGTCCCAGAATTAAAGGCATATTTAGTACTTGGTCCTGGGACCTTAAAGCATTTGCAGTTCAAAAGTTTAAAAGTGGTCAAAAAAAATAGGGTCTTGCATGTTGTTGCCATTCTTAATTTTGAGTCCTCCAGATCTGTGAGATGACATTTTCTGTACTATTGCCATTAAGCCTGAAAACATGAAAAGAAGAAAAAGACAGTTGCTTATTCTAATTAAAATGTAAGGTATTAAAAATGGAGCTCCTACCCCATTGAATTGGATATCCTGATGGACTTGCAGGAGCAGCAGAACTGCAGAGAATTATGGAAATGCTTTCTTTTAAAATCTACTGTTTTCTCAAGTAAATTTACAAGGCTAACTTTGTAAACAAACAGTTAAGGGAAGATAGGCATCATGGGATTTCTTTGCTCATGTCAGTTTGTTCATCCTGAACATAAGGTCAGTGATCCTCCTTCTCTAAGACTACATCGCATCTCCAAGAGATATTATGTTTTGCATTTATATTGGCCACAAAGTGGAATTACCAAACAAAGTGAGCATTATGACCCTTGCTATAAGCATATTTCATTTAATCCTCTTATCCTGCTCTTTGTTTCACAGAGGTGTACTTCAGCTTTCGAATGCATCATTTGAAAACAAGAGATGGCATGCACTGAAGCTGGGAAAATACCATGCTTCATAAATTGAGGGGAAAATTTGGCCTTCATAATGGAAAATTCAGAGTGAAGTCCAGACTCTACTAGAGTCAGTGGAAAAACTCCCATTGACCTTACAGGGGTCATGGGTCTGCTTTACTTTCTAAGGTGAGTGTTGGAGAGATTCTAGTCTGTGTCTCTCATGTTTTCCTAGGTTATAGGCTCACCAGCCTCCAGTCTGCAAAGCAAAAAATTGAGACAAATCCAAATAATTATCTTCTCTTAATCTCCAGCATCTCTCTTAGATACAAGCTACACTGCCATACTTGATAATAAATCCTGATATTCAGCTAACAGACCACAGAGCAGAACTTTTAACTTCTATTTTTCAAGATAAGTATATTTTTCCCACTCACACCAAGCTTCTCTTTCTCCTCTCTAAATGACAGGCCTAGAATTGAGGTTGCAGTTCCAGGGGCAGCCTGCTTTCAGCTCTGACATGAAAGTTCTTGGTGAAGCAGCTATGGGCAAAATAGCTGTAGTCTTTGATGGATGGATGCTTTCCTCCCTGTACTGCTCCCAAGGCACATTGCCAGAGAAAATCATGATTCTAGGTGAAGGGATGCCGTGAGTGACTGATGAATGTACTGTCTGTTGAGTAAATGTGCTCTCTTTGACAAAGTTACAAAACACTACACCAATGCTTGTTTCCCTGAACATCCCATGGTTATGTACACTACTGCACATAGGCTATTATCTCAAAGTTCTTTCAACCAAAAAAACAGCAAAAGTCTTGAGGTGGGCAAGAAGTAAACTTCTGTTCCCCAAGCATATCAAAGGTATGTTTGGTGAAAAACTTAAGAGTGCTGTGACATGGAACTACATCTGGATAGGGCACGTGAGGGCTCATGCTGTCTGATTTCTGGCCACAGAGAAGTACTGCAGGAGCAGAGTGCAAGGGAGAAATGCTGCCCTTGGACCTGCTTCTGGTTCCCTGCAGCCTTTCTCCATGTTTGCTGCTAGATGGCTCATTGTAACACCTCCCAATGCCTCCCTATAGGAACCTGCTTAAGTGAAATGCTATTTTAAAAATTAATTTCCTCCTGGATCATCTTGTTTGGGTGATCCTTTTTGATTTATCAAGGAAAAAAAAACAAACCCAAACCCAACCCAAAACATAAAATGGCACAAGACACAACTCTTGTCAACTGACATAAAATAACATTTCTCTTGTATGTTCAGCTGCCACTCAGAGAGATGGTGAGGAGAAAGCACTCTTAGTCTGTCCATCCTGAGCCAGGAATTAAATAGAATTCTTGGATGCAGAAGCTCTGGCTTGAAATTCCATCTGAACAACATTCTGACATTGGATTAGAGACAAATGCAAAGCTTGTAGAATTCTTACTTGCGTGAAGATTCTGCATGTTCTTGAGATTTCGAAGTCCAAACTCTAAACAAAGCATTTTTATGGTCCGAGAAATGTTTCTTCATTTTCTTTTTCTTCAGTCAGCAGTTATATCTAACAAAATAGATGTAACTTTAGAAGTCACTTTGGTTGATCCAGAAGTTAATCTCTGAAGTGCTACCTAAAGCAGACCAGTGGCCAGATCTCCACCTGGTACCAGTCACTGATCCTCCATATAAGTCAGCAGCCAATGGGGGTAGATGTCAGCTTTATAATCTGTTTGCTGCTGTTTCCCTGGTCTGCTTTGCACAAGACAATTGGGTACTATCAGACATAGAAAAAACACAGACCCAGACTTTATTTTTTGTGAGTAGTGACTCTGTGCAGGAAAATTTAAGGGCAGGCCAGGCACAGACTTTCACTTGTGTTGTCCAAAAGTGGAATATGAGTGCTTTTTCCTCACTATACTTAAAACTTAAGAGAGGACAAAGACTAATTCTAAATTGATTCAGACTCTGCTTACTGCATCTGTCAAGGTCTCCTGGGATTCTCTAGCAGTCCTAGTCTACACAAGTCCTAGGACCACTGCTGTCCACAGAAGTTTTATTTAAGCTTACAAACTGTTGCTCTAATTTCAGCCTTTTCTTAATATTTGGATAAGGGATACACATAATGATTCTGCTTATGATGACTGGGAGTAGTTAATTCTGTGTTGTTATGAATGCTGGCTGCCCACGGGGACCCCTCCTTGGACACCATGAGCATTAGAGGTGCTCTCTGCATGGCTGCTTCGTACAGGGCTGGAGAGCATAAAAGGTGAGGAAGCAAGCAGGCTGGTGGAAGGATATGGGGTGGCCATGGCTTGTGCATGTATGTGTGTATGTGCATGCAAGCAGAGGGACACCGGCAGCTCAGGGATGGGAGTTGCCTCCCTAGTTACCCTCTCCTCTCTCTGGCATCTCTAGATTGAGCATGTGGGTGTGAGAAAAGCTGTCCTTGAGAGCCCTTGTGGATATTGAGTTACTACCAGGAGGCCATTAGCAGTAACACTATTAATCTTCTCACAGACATTTAGAGAATAAACCACAAACCATGCAAGAGCAGCCAGTAGGGAGGGATGAAGCATTGAAAGGTGGCCTGTCTTTCAGAGCCCAGAGGAAAACCACAACTGCAGGGCTCTACCAAGTAGCAAGTGAGCTGTGATCCTGCATGACACTGGCTTACCATCAGAGCCAAGGTTAAAAAGTGAAATGGGACCTGCAGGAAGACCTGGTCTTGCAAATGTCCCAGTTCATTTGGCTCAGGCAAACTCAAGGAGCCAGGCTTGGACAGAGAACCATTGGAAAGATGGAGTGGTGAGTGCAAGGTCACATAAGCCTTGATTAGACTTCTGAGGGTTTGCTCCTGATGCATTAATTTTTTTTTTGTCTTTGATATGAAATGCATCAAGGAAGAAGAATTTTGCAGGGAAAGGTTGTTTATTGTGGGATCTCAGCACCTCAGGACCGAGGTGCCGAGTCACCGAGACCACCCTTGGGGGGCTCGGGAGTCCTGGAATGTTGCCAGAAGTGTCTGGTGGCTGGACTTTGATCCTACACAGGAGACGACATTTGTATGAGGATAGGAGGATTTCACCGGAGTGAATGGTGAAGGGATAAGTTAATTAGAGAGTGAAACACAGGGTTTAGGATTTCTGTACAGGGGGTTTTAGAGAAGTAAGATGGAGGAATTGGGGCATGTCCTGTCCTTCTTCTTCTTCTTCTTCTTCTCCTCCATCTTCTGTGGTGATGGTGGCACTTTGGGATTGGTTATTACTAAAAGTGCACTGGTTAATAAGGGTGAAAGGTATTGGGGAAAAATGATAAATATTGTACACGTAACTTTGGGTATAAAGATAGGTGACCACCCGGAGGGCAGGGGAGTGTGCTCATGGCTGGCTGCTGAGCAGACCTCTGTCGGGCCGAGAGAAAATCTTTTAGATAAACAATTAATAAACACCGAGACCGAGAAAAGAACTGAAGTCTCTTCTCGTCCTTTGAAACGCGGGCTGCCCCAAGGTCACCCCGGGCCTTTCCAGGCCCTCCAAACAGCCGAAAATCGTACAGTTTATAAAGAGCATATAAAGACTGTCCAGGAATTGTGCCATTAACTGGTGCTCTTATCTACCACCTGCACCTTATTTGTCTCTTCAGTGTCCTTTAAATATTATTCACTAATGCTGTTGAAGCATCATGTGATTATTTAGCAGCTACTTAGGATATCAGGAATTAACATGTATGTAACATCATTAAGATGGGCGTGTCTCTGTCCTTGGATGGCTTGACTTCTACCTCACTTATCATCATCTCCAGCAGAGAAAACCTATTGCTTCTAGTCTGACCTCTAAGGCAGAAAAGAAATTCCAAATAATGTAAAGGAGGAAAAATCTCACTATCCATCATATTGAAAATATTGGTGACATCCTCTAGGTTCACCAGAACAGGCAAAACCTGAGCTTTTAGTCTTTCTCGGTATTGTGGGACATCTTTTCTTCTCCATGTTTCTTTGGCAGTGGGAGAGGTTACACAGGTTGGTATTGTCTAAGAGGATGGATATTTTCACAGCGATAAAACGAAGTCAGAAGTCAGTGCTTTTCACCTACCTCACTGTCTCTGGTGGTGTTTATTTCAGTTCCATGAAACTGAAAAAGAAGAGAAGGATGGGCTCCTGCTTGGTGAATCTAAATTCCCTTGTAAAGCAAAGATTAGGTCTTCAGGATCATGGTACATGGGACATGCACACCTTAGTCAAAATATAGCTGCACATTGAAATGCACGAGGGAAGTGCTTTGGACAGGTAAGCTAGAGGTGCCCTGACTAACAGGGACATCAGAATCTGTCCTAAAAGGCAAACATTTAAAGAATGGCCTGTACTCATCTACGTCTTAGTCTTACCACAAGCACTTCTGTACAACCCAAGCAGGAGATGTGAGTTTCCTGTTGTACTATTGTGGGTTTAGACCTAATAGTAGAAGCACTATTTGAAATTATTAAAAGCTGACCCTAAAAGCATACTGAAGGTATCATCAATGTGAAGACAGCAATCATCTCCTGTTTGTTTAAACTGTGGTGTGTACTCAAGCCCATATGTACAGCACAGATGATTAGACTACTATCCTTCTTGCTGAATATGAAAAGACTGCACATAAAAAGAGAATAGCAAACTAATTGTCTAGAACACTGGTTTCCAAGATACAGTATATGAAGATTAATGTTTGCATTTTCCCTTAGAATGGGAGATAGTGACCTTAAATAAATTGCTCTGAATTGCAGTAATGAACAGTGAGAATAAATCAGTTTCCTCTTTCATTTCCAGCCCTACCACATAATCTCCAGCAATCTAAGGAGATTTCCACAGCTGGCATCTCAATGTCTATTATTATTTCTACATATTGAAGTTGGTCCTCTAATCAATACAGCAATAAAAACTACAGCTGTGCCTGTGGCTTCTCCTCTCCAACCCTAAGTTCTCCCCTTCTCCAGCACCAGCATTCTTGGGAGCTGAAGCAGCAGGGATTGAAAACATCCATAGACATTCCCCATGTTGTTTTTTGACTCCTGGAGGCAATGGAGCGGGCAGTGAGAGCTGCAAGAGGGGCAGTAGGTCAGTGGGTAATGAGAGCTGCAAGGGGGGCAGTGGGCCAGTGGACAATGGGCTGGAGAGACAGTTTCTTTGAGAACCTGGCCTGTATGTAGGCTGCCTCATACTCACTAATTTTCACCTGCCCTAGCCTAGCAGGTCAGATTCATACAGTCTGACATGAGCATGAGGGTGACAAAGCCACCATGTACTTGATAGTCAATCATCAAGAATGAAATTCCTCAGTGTTTGCCTCCCATTAGTGATGGTCACTGCCTATTAGCTGTCTTTTCTGTGTATGAAGTTGCTATTCAGGCAAATAACTGAAGGCAATAAACCTCAAACCAGCAGAGAGGTAAGGAATAATAAAACTGGGGAAAAAAATTAAGGCTGGCCTTGCTGTGACAAATAGTCACAAGAATAAGTGAGCTTTATTTTTGAAATGTCTCTATAAACAAAGACCCCCACACTCAAGCATTTTTATGATTTGCAGTTTGTTTTTGCTGTTGTGCACACTAATAAGATATGACTGTACCTGAACTGCCCTAATGTTATAAATTTCCTGGCTGCTGGAAAGCTGGTAAACACAGCTGTTATCATAACAGTCTCCTCAACAGGCAGGACAGCGAGCCTAAGCTGAGCAGCAGTTTCTCTATCATCTCTACCTGGAGAATATCTGAGAACAGCATGGATTACATGCATGAGCAACCTGATCCTGGGCCAGGGAATTCAAAAGATATGAGTCATGTCACCACACAATTCAGCAGTGGGCAAGGTCAAAGATATCGGGATGCACTAAAATCAGGTGCCAAACATGCGTAAGACAATGTCAGTATATAATTTCAAATACAGAGTGCAGCCTGAAATAAATTTATTTTTATTATAGGTTCCTTTTGGAAAAGTGCTCCTACAGTAGAGCTTTCAAATTGGAAATTGCATCTAGCACATTATCTATAGTTATTGGGCCATCCTAGTGTTGCCCCAGAGATTACCTGAATGAATAGGAGTGGAAGAATTGATGCTAACAATAATTTATAGCTACATTTTTGTCAGTATGAAGAGAGAAAAATAGCACAAGTAACACATTGCCCATGAGATTAGCCATTTTGCAGTAATGTTTTAGTTTAAATGGTTTGAGAGTGGATCTGTGAGGATTTGCCTTGGTGATGTATTGGGTTTTGGGGGTATTTTGGCTTGATTAATCTTACAAACTGAAAGGTGTTCATTTATGACTCTTTATTGGTTCTTGACTTAAGTGTTTTGGGTGCCATGACCTTTTCACAAAAAATTACAAGTGAGTGAAGCAACACCCTTTGTACTGACCCTTATCAGACCTTGAAATGTGAGGTTTCAAGAAGCTGCAGAGGTGGCCAGTGTATGAAAAGTATTTAGATTATTTTTCACAAAGCATATTATCAACAAGTCTTTCGTAGAGTATTATCCTTCAGAAATTTTGATTTAGGAAACATCAGGTAAGCTTTAAGTTTTTATTATTCTCTCTTTTTTTTTCTGCTTCCTTGTTATGAAGACACAGTTAAATAATATTCAGGATAAATAAAGTAAAATCATTGTTTCTTCTCTTTTTCTAACTCCTACCAAATGTCCAAGCTTTTAACCATAAACTAACTTGTGAGCTCCTACTGCAAAACTGTGAGTGCCTGAAATCAACCTCTTAGCTGATAAGTTGGCATATAAACATCTCATGGGTTGATAGGACAAAAAAGCTTTTATTTGTGTGTGCTTTGTCTAGCCTAGGTGAGCAAACAAGGTTTTCTAATACTGGGTAGAGCACACTTAACAGTTCATGATCAACTTCTTAGAAATGTTCCAAATAGTTTATTAAATACTTAAAGTGTTGTAAAATTCAGTTATACACTGTTTCACTGGTAACTACCCTTGCTGGTAAAAACTATGACTTATTTTTCCAATTTTTTCCCCAGACTTCAAGTTCCACAACTGGATTTTTGTCTGCTCGTTTCTTATCAGTACATTTATGAGTACTATTTTAAATTCGTGTTTCAGACACAGTGGTGTATTGAATAAAAGAAGCGGAAAACACCAATACTGGTACACGTTTCCTCTTTGGGTTAGTTTATCCCCAGTATGAAGTAATCACATAATTTCATACAATTAATTCATTTACATCTTCTCAGTTTCCAAAAATAGGTGTCATCCACTTCTCACTTTAAATGGTAGTTCTTATTAAAGCAAGAAGCTTGCTCTGATCTTTCACTGATTGAGCATAGTTGAGTCCAGAAAATTTTCCAACTAACTTGTCCAATTTCCAAATGGTGAAAGAAGGTACAAGCTAGTTGTTTTTAAAAATAAATGGACCAATATTTAAAAAGCACTAAGAGTCTTTTCATTCAATATGTTCCCAGAACATTGTACTATTTCCAATTATCCTGCTTTTCTTCAAGCCTAGAAACAACAAATGAAAAACAGATGTCACGTTCTGTTGAAGGCTACTGATGGAATGGTAGCTGCTCTTGCTTATTGGAAACTGTTTTAGAGTTATTTCCCTCTCTTTTAGTTACCATGACAATATTTGGCCTAATCTCATGGGTTTTTTTCACATCTAAGAACACTGTGTAGGCAAGTGGAATTATCGTTAAAATTAATTCTGTTCAGAACTGATAAAGAATGTCTTAACAGTGCCCTTGTTTTAAATGTTGCATTCTTACTATCATTCCTTCAGGAAAGGTTACATGGAAAATACAAAACTGTAACTGTCTTTAATTATAGTAAATTGTTCTCTGAATATAGTAGGTTGTGCCTCATGTTGCTATGAAAATATCCTTTTTGTGTTGATAATATTCCACTGTCCTACAAAAGGATGAAGTTACTCTGCCAGACTTACCTATGAATGTGTAAAGACCAGCTCCCAAATTTATCTGGATATTAAAAAATTTATTCAACGTATCTTGTATTTAAAAAAACCCAAAACATTCTAGATTTGGCTTCTTTAAAAAAAACACCTCTAATATGAAAGCATTCATTTGTACATAAAAATACTATCACACAGACACCTGGCTATCCTACTTATAAGCCCCCTTTAGTCTCCTTACCAAGTTCCAGTGGGCTGAATTGTGGGCTGTTTAAAAACATACTTCTAAAAACCTCGTGCAAGAGAGTTACTAATGAGGGGAAAATGTACGTGCACTGAGTGGAAGGACACCTGTGGGAAATTCATTCATCTCAGCTTTCCTTTTGCATGCTAGCAAACAAAAATCTTTTACGATGTTCAGGGTCATTTATACATGTGGAAATCAGAGTAGTGGCCTGTAGTACAATTTGCATAAGGTTACTATAAAAATACATGTAAACTAACATGACATGCCTTCTACTAGGGTTTATTGCTGAATGAAAAAATTATTTGGGTTGGAAGCAACCTTAAAGATCATGTACTTCCAACCCCCTCCCTCTGCCCATATTGCAGAGACATCTTCCACTAGACAAGGTTGCTCAATGATCCATCCAGCTTGGCCTGAAACACTTGCAGGGATGGAGCATCCACAACTTCTCTGGGAAACCTGTTCCTGTGCCTCACCACCTTCAGAAAAGAGATTTTTTTCCAATATCTAATCAAAACTATCTATCTCTTTCAGTTTCAATCAATTCCCCCTTTTCTTGTCACTACATGTTCTTGTAAAACATCTCTCTCCATCTTTCTTGTACTCCCTTCAGGTACTGAAAAGTCACAATAGCATCAACCCAAAGCCTTCTCCGGGCTGGAAAGAAACAACTGTCCCAGCCTTTTCTCACAAAAGTGTTTCTCCACCCCTCTAATTATCTTAGTGGCTCTTCTCTGGACTCCTTCCAGCAGATTGATGTCCTTCCTGTGCTGGGAGCCCAGAGCTGGATGCAGGTTCCAGGTGGGCTCTCCCAGAGCAGAGCAGAGGGGCAGAATCCCCTCCCCTGCTGCCCACACTGCTCTGGATGCAGCCCAGGACACGTTTGGCTTTCTGGGCTGGGAGTGCCCATGGCTGGGTCATGTCCAGCCTCTCACCCACCAGCACCCCAAGCCCTTCTGGGCTGAGCTGCTCTCCATCTGTTCATCCCCAGCCTGTGCTGGTACCGGGGATTGCCCTGACCCAGGTGCAGCACCTTGGTCTTTGTCTAGTTAAACCTCATGAGGTACCCATGGGCCCAGTTCTTGAGCTTGTCCAGGTCCCTCTGGATGGCATCCTGTCCTTCAGGTGTGTCATCTGCACCACTCAGCTCAGTGTCAACTGCAAATTTGCTCAAGGTGCACTTGATCCCTTTGTCTACGTCATTAATAAAAAAATTTATTAACAGTGGTCCCACTACTGACCCTGAGGGATCCCACTTGTCACTGATGTCCATCAGAGCTCTGAGCCGTTGATCACTACCCTCTGAATGCCCTTGCTGAAGCCATGATGCCCTGAATCCCCTCCCTCTCCTTCATCTGCCTTAGCACAGCTTCTAGAAGGAACTGAGTCATAGACCTAAAACTCATCCCATGCCTACAGGTCGGAACAGATCAGAGGAAGACTGTGAATCTGGAAAGTTTTCAACAACTGCAGCAGATAAATGTTTCACTGTTTGTGTCTGAGTTCCATAAAGTCACTCCTTTATACTATGCAGGAATACCATGTCCTGCTTTGGAAAGGATCAGAGATGAGCTAATGGTGTGATGAAAGGCTGGAGAAACATGGTTGGAAAAAAAGCTCAAGGATTGCCATCTATTTACTGGACTAACAAGAAGATTAAGGATTGATGTGCTATGAAATCTCTGACTACCTACGTGAGGAATTGCCACTTGATATGTTTGGTCTGTTGGAGAAAAGCACAGATGTCAGTGCCTGTAAGCTAGAAGTGACCAAGGCAACTTTAAAAATTAAAAGCAAAATTAGACCATTGTATGTAATTGACAGTATTAAAAGAGTTTGTGAAATGCTACAGTAGATTCTTGATTGCTGATAAATTGAAGTAGCATTGAGAATTATTTGTAGAAGTTACACAGAAGTTCAAACAAGATCTAAAATAGGTGAGTGCTCTCATCCACACAACACAAGGAATAATAATTAAAGATTGCAGTTTTGGCTACTTGGAGCTTGTATAACGAAATGTCTGAAATTTTGCTCTATAACAAGCAATTTAAAAAATCAAAAATAAATTTTTCTAAATAGTTACTTGGATCGTGACCTGAACTGGTATCTATCTATGTAAGGCAGAATCCAATAAATTGTTTCTATCTTGTGATTCCTAGAGATTCCAGCTCCTCTCTGTACCCCAAAGATTGTATATGAATATATAAGGTACAATAGATCTCCATCCATCAGGGATGGGAACTGGAGGCCAAAAGGTTTCTCACAGGCATCCCAGATGGCATTTAGTGAATATACTTAGGCACCTAAATGCCTCTTAAAAGGTTAAATTTGAGGCCTTTCTTCCAGATGAAGGACTTTGGAGCAGAGAAGACAGATTAGTAGAGTTTGTTGGCAGACATTGCATCTACTTCCTCCTCTTTTTGCATGTGCCACCTGATATATAGTTGAAGCACTCACTGTTAAGTCCTTTCCATTTTCCATGAAAAAATAATGTATGGGATACATTCAGATCACTCAGGTTTGCTAACTACAATTCCCACTTCTTTTAATAGAAGCAGATATATTGTACCGAATTGAGAATTTCCACATTTCAAAGAATATTTCAGATGGTGTATTAATAGTTTGTTAATTATTTTAGTTTAAAAAGTATTGCAAGGAATTTCCAGATTTATATATGTTTGTGTCTTCTGAAGACAGTTTTGTGCTGGGAGGTACTTTTCATTTCAATTGCTTGCAGTACAGCACCTCTTATACCTCATATGTCAGTAGATATTCTCACTATTTTATGCATATATATGTATCGACACATGTTTAGACTCATATAAGTCTGTGTGTGTATGTACTTACAATGTTTGTATATATAATCCACTGTATAATCCACACATATATAATCCACTAAAACGTATTATGAGTTTCTGACAATTCTTAAACTGGTGCAAATACATCCTTTTTTCCTCCCCTCATACTGACCAGCAATTTAAAAACAGATTTTCTACCAGAAATTTCTTGGAAAACAAATGGGCTTCACGTTATAGCCTGAATATAAAAGTGAATGTTGATGTCCTGAGGGTACCCTGATGCTGTGGCACACCTGATCACAGTCACAATGAGCATAGTCAGCTAGCTTTTGTCTCTCCTACTACAGTTCTAAAGCAATGTTATATAATGTGCATGGGACAAAGATTGCCTCTCTAAAAAGGTGAACAAGTGATCAGTAAATAAGGTTCCTAAATAAAACATCATGCAGGAGACCTTCCCACTTTAGGTGAAAAATACTCCATGTAATAACAGGAAGGTGTGCATTATGGGTTCAAAAAATAGGTTGTTTCAAACAAGTTGATGGACCAGAATGGAAGTAGGTGATACAAATTAATTTCAGACTTGATTTTATCTTCTCTAGTCACTATAGCTAAGATTTGAGGCACATAGTATTTTGAAGAAGGAAAGAAACCCATCAGTGTTTTCTTTCAAAATACAGCTTTTAATAGGTGCTTGAAAACAGATGATGAAACCTGGATATTATAGGGTTTTCTTGAAGCTGGCAGCTTTCCTGTCCTGACATGAGACCTATCTTTCAGAAAAGTTTAGCACAGAACTTTCTTAGGGTGGTACATTGCTTCATTCAGTTGCCTGACACAATGTTCTTGCAGTGGTCCAAGGCACTACACTGAATTATGAGCCCAGCTGTAGTGAGTTATCAGTGACTTCAGGGAGTTTACTCATGTTCAAAGTCTGACCTGGCATTGGCTACATTTCTTGCCTCTGGATGCACCATGTCATCTCAAAGGGGTTGCTTACAAGGTCTGAAGCTATGGAAAATGTGATTTTTACATTTTCTGGTAACAGATGAACAAAGATATGCCAGGATCAAAGAAAATATCTATCATTAAGGACAGTTTGGGTGACTATTTTTTGGTTGTTCTTGAGTTACACAAGTGGCTAACATCTGAAAATTCATCCTTGCACTAAGAAAGAATATAACATTTATAACCATCTCACTTTCACTTCCCTCTGTGTATATGATACATCTAAAGTATCCAGGCCTTTCCTACACACACAATGAGGGAGGGCAAAGGAAGATACAGTAATGAGACGAATGATAGAAAAAAATTCACTATTCGCTACTTTGTGATTTAAACAAAACTATGTTGCATCTGTTCTAATCAAAACCATAACTTCTCAATGAGTACATAAGCTCATATATGAGCCTGCATATGTTCTGAAAATGCAGGCAACAACTGGCATATTGCTCAATGAAAGCAGCAAGTAGATGAAGCAGATGAGTTTCATCTAGCATCAGTCCATCTAGCATAAAAACTCATTGCTTAGGAACAGCTGACTTCATGGAGTTAACTAAAGTTTTTGTTAACCCCAGCTAGAGGGGGAGGTGTAGGCTAGACACATGCTAGAAATATAACTGTCTAACTCTTTGCCACCCTAGCAAACTGCAATGGTTTTAGCCAGCTGCTGACAAGGGCATGTCAAAGTCCTAACAATCTTGAGGGGTTCAAAACAATGCACTTCAGAAGATAACAAATATCACTGCAATGGCCCATAGTTTTTGAAATTAGTTTTAATGCCCACAATCACTGTGAAATAGTGAGAAAAAAAGAAGTAATGAGTATTTGCTGAAAGAGGATAAATTTAGGTTAAATATTAGGAAGAAGTTTTTTACTGTGGGGATGGTGAGACACTGGAACAGGTTGTCCAGGGAGGTTATGGATGCCCAAACCCTGTAAGTGTTCAAGGCCAGGTAGAATAACACCTTGACAAACCTGTTATAGTGGAAGGAGTCTCTGTCCATGGCAGGAGGATTTGGGACTAGATGACCTTCAAGGTGCATTCCAACACCTTAACATTCTCTGATTCTATGATCCTATGATTTGGACTTTTTCCTGGAGGGATTCAAGCAGATGCATTAGACTTTGTAGGATCTGTGCTGTATCTTCTGCCTGTCATGCTCCCACAGGGAGGTGATTAGGTTGTGCTATGGAGGTATCCTGAGGAAATTGACAGTTATGTGAACAAGAGAGGAAGGTTCCTGCTGCCCACACCAGCATCAGACCTGCCAGTTACCTGCTGTGTCCGAAGATATTGACAGGAAATTGCCTGTTTGAGACTCTTTCATAGTGGGTTTTGTTCCTCCTCAGAGACACACAAGTATGCTTGGTTAAGGAAAACAAATGATCGAGGCTGAGAACTTTTACTTCCAGCAGTTTTCACTGAGCTGTATTTAGAATAAGAGATCTCCACCCTCATAGTGCTGACAACAGCTATTTAATCTAATTGTTGAAGACATAAACCAATTTCCTGCCTGAGTACATTAACTGACATTCAAATTACATTACCATGCATTCTTTCACTCATACTCTGAGGAAAATAAGAAGAAAAAGAAAATTTAAATTTGTCTGTTGACATCAAAAAAGCTGACCCCAAAATCTGAGGGGGACTCAGAAGAGCTTACAGAGTGTAAACTTCAATGTTGCTGCACTTAAACTGCTAATTTTGGTTGTGTGAAATATTAGGGTTGGAATTAGGTCTGCCAAAAAGTAAAGGTTTGGAATGTCCAAAACAGTTCTTGAATTTGTATGTCATTTGTTAACCAGCTCAAGCTGAAGGCAAAGAGATGCTTTCTGGAACACAATTTTAACATTTTCAAAGTGAGGTGTTTCAATTTTTCACTCTAAAACAATTTTTTGTTTCACCATTTAGTTAGCAATGATAACTAAATAACATTGACGTGTCCAGAATTGATCTAAACATTTTGTTTCAGATCAAGGAAAACTGTTTGTTCAATTCATGATCTTTTTCCTTAAAATATCTGTTATTTTATTATTACTCTTGCAGTCAGTTTGTTGCTAGCATGCCACTTGACAATCACAGAAGTATGCACCTTGGGAAATTGCCTTAACAAACTGCTGGAAGAAAACCTGTGCATTTTCTGTAATGGCAGCACAAGGGGTGGGGAGGCCAGAGGCAGGAGGAGAAAACTGCAGGAACTTTCATGCCAGATCCCTGGTGTTACAATTTTAAACAGGGATGATCCAATGCCTCTCAATAAAAAGAGTGATGACACTTTCAAATGAAGACCTTCTTCTGCAAACCTGGACTAAGAAACAAAAATATCTTCAAGCATGATTTTTTAACCTCATTTCTTCTGTGAGAACCTTTATACCCACAAAGAAAAAAATGACCCAGCTTTTCCTTTTTAGCTTCCATATACTTTTAGTGTTATGTCACCATAAACTGAACTACTTAAACGACATAAATTAGCTAAAGTGAAGAAAAAGAAAATAATTTTAAAATGAAGTTTGTACTCTTCAAATTGCCTGTTAAATGAACCTTTCAGATCAACAATCTGTTCTGGCCTTTATTGAAAGCGGGCTGGTTTCTTAAGCTCAAGTTCTTATATTTCACATGATGGTTACCAATACACTAAAGAACATTGTAAGACAATAGAAATGCAAAATACCTCCTGTTTAATATGATCAAGGACTTCCAAAAAAACCAAATTATGTTTATCCTTTACCTTATGTTCAAGGGAAATATAGGACATGTTTTTAGACTAAATTAATACATTGTTGTTCAAAAACTCACTTACTCTGTGACTGTAGTCTGTCATTTATGGTTATTCCATAACTGTGTTAATTTATATTATTTGTAGAAAGAGCATGTTTGAAAGAGGGATTGGTTTCTGTTAACTAACATCCCTCCTCTGCTATCTGGCCACATTTGAAGGAATGTGACCCTGAGCCCAGGAAGAGTATGGCAATTACAAAGATTGTTCTTCAGTCTGGAAAAAGTCTCTGCCTTCACCAAAGAACAAACATGGGCAGGAAAAAATGATGAGGTAAAGTTGGACATGAATAATAGAGCTCCCTCTCATCTTTCATTGTAGACTAGTTGGCCCGGTGATAAGTTTACATGAGAATTTCCTTCACACCCGCTTTGTATTTACAACCATCCTTTGGAATGGGGTCTTGCTGTGCCAAGAACTTTGCAAAGATGTGGGAAACAAATGCTGTGGCAAGAGGGAGGGAAGTTTGCAATCCACTGTGTACAGACATTTTCTGCTTCTTGGTAGGTGTGCAGAATCTTCAGTTTTGCAGTTTTGCAGTTCAGCAGGGTCCTTCCCTCATTGGTGGGTCTCCCCGCTGATGTAGGTGGGGGAGCCGTGAAGGAGGTGAGCTCCTTCATGGTGCTGAGTGACACCCTCAGTGCTGAAGTGACATTGGATGTTGTCTCTGGAGCAGACAGCACTCACAGTTCTTCAGGTGACAAAGTAGGGTTGTCAGGTCTGGGGTAGAAAAGGATTTGGGTAGAGACAAGACTTCACAGGAGAAAAGTACAGAGTCATGAAGGGCTTTGGAGAGGAGGAAACCTGCTGAGAAGGATGCCCATCTTGCTTTAATTTCCTGCATTATCAGTAAAGGGTGTATGCTGTCTTAAAGATATTTTTAACCCTCCTTGAGTTAAATTGAAGATTCACCCTTCTGATTGTACAATTCATATTTGAAGTACTTATTGCTCTCAGGTAAATCCAAAGACAAAGACTCAAAAAGAAGCTTTAATTTCCCCCCCGGCCAAAGCAGAGATCTGACCTAGGATAATCCATACTTTATGCACAAAATTAGGACATCTGCAAGAGATTGAATAAGTTCCCCAGGAAAGTGGAAGTGAAAAACATGAAAGAGTGGAGCCACTCTTATGATGACATAACCCCCCCCCCCAAACAAAAACATATAAAAAAAAAGAAGCCCAAAAACTTACAAACAAAACCATGTTTCAGATAAATAGTGAAGGCATATATTTTTTTGTTTCAGTCATTGAATTCTTATTGTGCCACAACACAGAAGTGTCCTTCTGCTTCAGATAACTTCAGTACTTGCTACATAGAAAATATGTATCTCTAAGGAAAAAGGCACTTTTCCAGATGAAACATTGACATAACAGAAATTTATTCACATCCATTATTCTAGGAAGGTTTGATGAAAAACCCTGGTTGTCCCTGAGGGAACTGACTGTTACAAATCTGAGGTGAAGCCATCCCATTGAGTATTTGAAAGTATTTAATTGATAATCCATAGCATCTCTTTCTCTGTGTATATCTGGTATACAACAGCTGTTAATGGTGCATTATAGCACATGTTGCACTTAATTATGATACATTGTTATAGGCAATATTTCATTGTCAAAAATACCTTATTAAAGGTCTGAGATGCTTTTCATGTCACTTCCTGACTTTATTAAAGGAATACATTTTTTGTTAAGTCTTAAAAATATTTACATAATATAAAAGAATCAGCACCTCCCCCAATTTATTTATCTGCGTATACAGATGGAGATCTCTCTTTCAAACTGTAATCGGAGTTACACAGCTACTCTAAAACCTTGAGTTAGCAGAAACTGATGACCTTTTGTTTTCGTAAAGGATAGTGTTCAAAACAGGAAGAATTTGACTGAAAGAACTCTGTGTCTCTTATATTCCTTGCTTCTCATTGAACTGATAAAATGTTCCAGGAACTTCATCTCTCTGGGTGGGCATGAAAGTGCCCATACTACAAAGTGCCTTAAAAGCAACAATTTGATTTTGTTTTAGAAAGAGGCCATGTGAGAAAAATTGCTATGAATATGAATTCTCTCTCTTGTTCTCTTCTTTCAAGAGATGATCAATAAAGTGTGGGGTTAAAAAATACAATGTAATTGTGTTTGTTTATACAATCTACAGTGTTCTATGAAAATTATATTTTCTCAGAACTGGGGAAAAAATTACCCCATAGATGATGTCTACTCATTAATTACAACAAATACCAATAAATTAGATGGGGATGGTGAAGCTCAAATTCATTCAGGTGGAATAGCAGAGCAGATTACCCAATACACAGCATGCAGAAATATTGACTGATTAATTCAAAATCACTACAATCATTTCAGTGTTTTTTCAGTGAAATTTTGTGAACACTCACACAGAAGAACTTGTCACTCACTGGTAAGAAAATATGTCAATGCCACTTTTGGAAACAATCTGTGATATCTGCTTATCATAAATGACAGACTGCAAGTACATTCTCTTGTTACTTATTTGAACATTTTTAAAAAAGAAATAATCCTATTACCTGCTAGTCTAACCTCAATGCCTGCAAAGTATGTAGAAGATTACTTTAAAAATAATGCAATCATCAGACACAGTCAAAAAATTCGTGGAGTTACAATTGGAAAGCCCTTTTTAAGCACTTTGATGCCTTTCAATGTAAGGTTACATTTTTAGTGAATGAACAGGAGGTAGTGCACATAGTTTTTCTTGATATTAATAAGGCTTTTCATGCTGTTCTTCACAACATCTGGGTAAGCTGTTCAGCTGAACAGGTACACAGTGCTGAGTGAAGGACTTGCTGAAGGGTAGAGTTCAAAAGTCTGTTGTGTATGGGGCTACATGTGGGTTCTGACCAGTCACCAGTGGTGTTCCTCAAGATTCAATTGTAGGGCAATTTCCATTCAGTGTGTCTATCCATGGTCAGGATGCAGGAGTTTAATGCACCATTGGCAAATTTGCTGATGATACCAAATTGGAGGTACTTTTGATTCTCTCAAGTCACAAGAGCTTTGCAGAGGTTCTGAAATAGATTAGAGCACTGTGTAATTATCAGTGGCATGAAATTAAACAAGAACAAATCCAGATTCTGCCCCTGGCATGCAGTAAGGCTGGGCACGGGTATAAGCTGGGAGAGGAGTATGTGTGGAGCAGCCTGCCAAAGGGCTCTGGGTGCTGGTGGGCAGCAGCTCAGGGTGAGCCAGCAGTGTGTGCCCGGGCAGCCAGGAAGGCAAACCCCATCCCGGGGGGCAGCAGACACAGCATCACCAGCTGGGATTGGGATCATCCTGCTGGATTCAGCCCTGGTGCCCTCACCCTGAGTCCTGTGTGCAGGGCTGGGCCCCACACTCTGAGAAGGGTGGGAAGGAGGTCCTGGAATGGTCCGGAGGAGCACAACAGATCTGGTGGAAGGGCTGGAAGGCACATCCTGTGAGGAGGGGCTGAGGGCTCTGGGTCTGTCTGGGCTGGAGAGAAGGAGGCTCAGGGGTGACCTCATTGCTCTGTACAGCTCCCTGGGCAGGGGGCCTGGAGAGGGAAGATCTGATCTCTTCTCCCTGGGATCCAGTGACCAGAAGACATGGGAATGTGTGCCAGGGGAGGTTCCGACAAGATGTTAGGGAAGGTTAGGGAACATTTCTTTACCCATGCAGTGGCTAAACACTGAAACAGATTTCTTTAAGGGGTGGTAAATGCCTCAAGGCTGTTAGTATTTAGCAGACACTTGGACAGTGTACATAGTAATGTGCTTTAACTTTTGTTTGGCCCTTAATTGGTCAGGCAGTTGGACTAGATCACTGTTGTAAGTCTCTCCTAACTGAAACTCTTCTATTCTCTTCTCTTCTCTTCTATACTAAAGAGGAGCTGAGATTCCAGGAAATACTTGCCTAACACACTAATTCTTATCCTCATTTGATCCCGTACTTTGACAACTCCTGAATTTCAGCCCAAAATACTTAGACTGACTTGGAAAATTACTCTATTTCAACTGTACCATATGGTTTAGTGAAATCAATTTTCCCTGGCTTGCTTTTATTTCATTCAGAGCCAGTCAAAAGAATGAAGTGGCTTTTCTGTTTCTGGCAAAAAAAGGAAAATTCCAGTTAAAATTGAAGTAGAAAACAAGTATCTATAAATAATCTAAATAAAATAGATCTCATTTTGTCTATGTTGTGATTTTTAAAATATATGTTGATTTATATTATAAAAGCAATTATAACTCCATTACATTTTTCATTAACAAAGTGTATAAACCAAACACTTAATCACCAAAACCTGCTGCATATTGAGGGGCAGATTAAAAAAACCCAAAACCATATGTAGAAAAAAACCCCAAGTATTTGAATAACTATTACTCATTCTGGTGCAGATCAAAGTTTTTCTGAATTAATCATTAATATATAACACATACATAATTACAATATATGGAGTGATCTAAAAATATGTTATATTCCACTTTCCAAAATGAGTAATCCCTCAACAGTGACTGAGAGCAAGACTCATCAGTTTCTATGAGTTTCAATTGTCTCAACCCATTTCATGCATCCCCACTAGAAGAAGCAAAGGATTATTTACCTTGTTACTTGACTCCCCTGTTCTCAGATACCTTTTTAAATTGTGGTGTGGTCATTAGGCAATGTGCACAACAATAACAAAATTTTTTATATAAAGTGAGTCCACTGAACTCCTAATGTGCACTGTGCAGGTAAGCAATGACCCCTCTGTCTTCTCCCAAAGCACTGCATTAAGAGCACCACTGAATAGCTTTCTCATCCAAAATCCATATTCTAAATCATCAATGCCTTTTTCACGCACAGAGAAATGTGTGAATCCTACTCACATATAAATGCTTGCATTCACTTTGCCAAAAAGAGAATGTTTATCTTGACAATGGGCAAATCTTCCTAAGGAACTGAGTCATTCCCATGGGTCATTTAGTATCATACTCTTTCTTTTCTAAACCACAGAATTTTCCTCCCTACTTTCAAGGTATGTTTTTTCTCTTTCCTCATCTCCTCTTGAGGCTGCCTAGAAATCAGGCAACTACTGAAAAAAACAGCTAGGAAAATGTTGGAACAAGCTGTAGGAACACCAGTATTGGACTGTTTTAAGTAAAATGTTTATTTAGGGTTTATTTAAGGTGTTACTAGAACAAATTACTGTGTGTGAAGCAACTATGGGGGCAACTAGATTATGACATCTTGCCTTTAGGATTCTGATCTGATTATATATTTAAGTTCTATGCCAAGATAACTGCAACTTTTATTTTCTGCTATGGCTTAAGGGACTTTTTTTTCCATTCTGTAACCACTGCTACATGTCCATGAGGTGTGAAAGGCCATGGGCCTAAGTTTGGAGAGGTGATTATGAGGGATCCTTGTAGTGAAGAATCTCAAACTGTAAAATCCAGATCTATTTCCTCCAAAAAGATATGAGCAGGGAGAGCGGAAATTACCTTTCCTGTGACTATGAAATATTCATGAAGTGACAACCAAGAAGTAAGACAGCTTTTTGCCTCATATTTTCTCAGAGTGTATCCAGATAAGCTTTGGAAATTGAGCAGAGGCAATTCAAGATGCTGTGCTCCACGTGCTCACAGTTACCAAACTACAGCTAAGCAAGCAAAGTAACCACAGGTTTCTCAGCACTGAAGTTCACAGCCTGTTGTATTAATTTCAGGTGTCCTGTGTTTTGTTTTCCATATGTGACTCCAGATGAGTGCATTGAGAGGCCAACCCATGTCCTTTCAGGAAGGTTAATGCAACCAAGTGAATAGCAGATAGGAAACACAGATCCCATTTCAATCTCCCCTTACTGACAAACAGATTTGCCTCTTGGAAATACTTAAGAGTTTTGGACACCTTTTCTTCCCCTTTTCATGTTACTCTTATGCATCTTATTGTACAAAGAACACACCCTCTTTTATTTTTTAACTTTTACTTTGAACTGCATTCTTGGCCAGCAGGGCAGCAAGTAGTAATTGATTCCAGTCTAATTATGTTTTGATGGGATAATTTTATCAGTTCTGAATTTGCCACTTCTTGATTTCTTTGAATGCTTCATTGCCACTTTGTTATGAGACAGGGAGGATAGAGGTTTCTGTTCTGCTTTCTCTTTAAAAATTAGCTGTTTTGTATGCTCTATCATGTCTCCTCTTATTCACAGCCTTTGACAAATAAACAATCCCAGCCTTTTAAATCTATTTCCCTAACCAGATTTCTCATGTGCTTAAATATTTTCAGTGCCCTGTTCCGACCTCTGTCTAATGCTGCAATATCCTTTGTGGGAGGGAATGCTGGGTGAAGTAGTTGAATACTAAATAAGGCTCTGTCATCTATGTGTATTCCCCGCTGTAACACAAAGAGCAGAAGATGTTGTGTTTCAGAAATTTCATAAAAGGCCTAATGTCTCATAATAGCCTAGGCAGGAATAATATAGGGCTTATGGACTATTTATTAGAAAACTCTCCAATATGCCTTTATTTTGTGCAGCATCTGTATCTGAAAATGCCTTATGGGATAAATATGAGAAGAAAAGGTTTCTGAGGTAAATAATGGCAGCGAGATATAGCAACTAAGGATAGATCTGAAAGAGTATTTAGACCCACATATAGTATTTAGAATACATATAGTCCAAGAAAACTTTTGTTGCTTGTTACAATTTGCTATGTAACAGTTGGATTTTCCTATTATGTATTTGCTTTTACAATTATTATAAATTGTAACCACTTCTGTAGCTATAGTGCAAATTGTAATTGCTTTTATGGACAGTATAACTAAAATTGCGCATGAAGCAAAGCTATCACAAGATGTAAGCATGCTTGCAAAAGGTGTATCACAAGATATGACTGCTCTTGCAAAATGCCTAACCAATATAGCACAGGCAGAGAGCAAGATACCATAAAAGGAGAATACCAAGTCTAAAGTGGCGCCAGAAGACCAGCCTGGACTGTCTCCCTGATGGACCCTCAGAGACTGTAGCTGTGGACTTCTGCAATGCTGTGGCAACCTGAGGTGGAGCTGTGGTAAATGGACTCCGAGAAATGTGCAAAGTCAGTTGTGTAAGCAATGCAACTGCAACAGTATAAAAAACCACTTACTAAAGAATTGAGTGTGCCTCTGGCTGTTGCCACACACCCAGGGCTATCAATTTTGCTTTGTTGATCCATCCCTTGTTATCCCGTATTAAACTCTTAAAATTTTGAGGAGTTGGCTTTGTTTTTCACATTTCTGTAGTTCGCTAAATGAGTCTGTAATCTCAAAATATTTCAGCTGGGATGTGTGTTTGAAGCAAATTTCCTGTTTGCCCTTGTTTATTGCAATTTGGTTCTCAAGGCAGGGCACTGTCATCAAGCAGATAAGCAAAAAGGCAAGACAGTCAGTAATAAGTGTCCAACCTAGAGGTTCAGCGCAGGCAATACAAAAAGAAGCTCCTTCAGCGTGCATAATGCAGGCTTCAGGTCCCCTGCATCCCATGCATTGCAATGCAGACACTGGTCTGTTTTATTCTGCACCACTAGCTGGCTAATGCATTTAGGCAGCTGAGCCAAAGGCCTAAAACATCTTATAATTATGGTCAAATTTTCTTCCATAAGTCTCCCAGCACTGCCTCCACTAACAGGTGAAGAAATGTATTGTTGAGACAGCCCCTGTCAGGAGACTTTTCAGCGCTTAGTGGCTGTGTGCTGAAGGAGAAGAGATACCTAGGATGTGGTTTAATCTGAGCTTGCTTAGCAAAAAACTGGATTGCTGATGGAAAGGCCTCCTAGCATACAAGCAGAAGAGTGGTAATAACTTTGTGGAACTCAAGAAGGGACAGGGACTTTTGGAAACAGAGAACACTTGACCTCCAAACACTGCCAGCAGGGAGAGCAGAGCCATATTATGACTGCATGTGTATCTGCAAGAAATTGTCCTTGTATTCACCTCCAAAAGCTGCGTCACACCCTCTCCCCACCCACACATCCTCAGCACAGAGATCTGGCTGTGCCCATTCGACACCTGGGGTTTATCTTTGAGGTACTGCCCAGAGCCTTCCTGCAGCAGCGTGCATTCATAGGAGGCAGTGACAAAAAATGGGGGGGAAAAACAGCAAAGTGGAATCATGCCTTTCATGAACTTTTCAAGTTCTTCTTACTTCAGACTGAGAAGCTGAAAGGAAATCCCAGAGGAAATTAAGATTAGACCGGGGGAGAGGAGACAAAGAGCAAAGGTCAAGGGAAAATACCTGGGAATAATAGTAATGGTGAAAATGTTGGAAAGGGATCAGCCCACTTGCCTACAAATCCCATTGATTAGCAACACAGAAAAACTCCTTAGTGCCGTATCTTTTTCTCCACACACAGAGGGCAATGGAAATACAATCATCTGTTTGCAAAGCAAAAACATCAGAGGATAAAGATAGGGCACATATGGGAACATCTGCTCTTCCTGAAAGATAAGCATGTAATAGAATGGGACCTAAGACAGAATCACAGGCATCAGTTTATCAGTTGTGCAGTAGAGAGGAACTAGAATTAAAGGCAGCAAAATGAAGGGAAAGAGTATGCAGTTAAAAATAACTATGAAATTGAGGGTGCTGCTTGTCTGAATAATCCAGAGGAAATATTTCTGCTTCTTCCTTTCTTGTGTCAAATACTAGAGCCAAATAGTTTTTAAAATTTCAAGAATTCTCTCTACCAGTGGTGAAAACTGGGAGCTATACTAAGTGTTTACAAAGTGAGGATGAGATGAAAGAAAAATCTGGTGTGTAAAAATAAGTGTATTTAGGAAAAAAACATAAAGTAGAAATAAATGTGAACATGTCAAATAAATACATTGGATAAACAGAAATAGTTATAGTACATAAATGTATAGTTAAAGTACGCCATAGATATGACTGCTATAGCTACAAGTGTATTGCTATTTCTTGTTCCAGCCTGTCAGACTCTCATGCCTCTATTCAGGAAAGGAGGGTCCCCAGTCTGTTATTTTCTGGAAGTTTTCTATAACTGCATCCCTTGGAGAGCATAGTCCAAACCATTCTCTGTGGAGAATATGTTGAATAGAGGAAAAGCCAGAAAAACCAGGTGAGATTGTAAATATAGGCAAGCAACTACATATCAAAGTATAAACCTTGTTAGCACAAGGGTGGTAGGTAATTAAACAAACGTGGTAGGGAAGAAAGCATTTGTTTCTGTCACAGCAAACAGAGGCATATTCCAAAACATGGAAGGCTTTTTGAGAGAATTATTAATATAGTCTAATTTTCATTATGTACACAGCAAGATCCTGAGGCACTCTTCCTCTGAGTGTCCTTTATATGTTGTGGCTATGTACACAAGTCCCCATGCAAAATAGACATTGGTTTTTATATTTGAAAAGTTAGTCTGATCCTCTGAATGAAAAGATATAGGCTTGCGCAAAGTAGTATTACTAGTGGAAGAGCCCTTTTTGTTTAAATTTGGGTTACTTTTTGTTTTGCATCAGTAAGCATTGTGCAAAATCATTTGCTTTCTAAATGGGATAGCGCTGGGCTGACATCTTCCATTTTAGGTATGACAGACACATGCAAAAATAAGCACAAATGAACATGCTCACAGACACACACAGACACATGTGTGCAACAGTTTGCAGGACTAGACCCAAAAAGTGGAGTAAAAGTGTTGGTGCAAAGAGGAGCTGAAGCATGCTGTTTGTCGTGCACAAGCTGCTAGGTCTCACAAAATCCCAGAATGATGTCAACTTTCATTAAAGTGACATGTCTTGATAACTTCCTTATTTGCATATATATAAATAGGGCACCTGCTTTTAATGGTTCACTTGCACAATTGAGATATAAAAGACATTGACAAAGGGCTTTCAAAATGTTCTTTTTTTCTTTTTCTTATACTGTTACTGTTTTGAGATGGTTGTACACCAAATAACAGCTCTGTCTTCAAAATGAACTAAGTTTGATTATACTAAAATGATACTCACATCCTTATTTAATAAGCAGTAATATTTTTTCAATTTAAAATTTTCCATTTGATCAGAAAAAGGGTCTCAAAATTGCTCCCCTGATGATAATGTAACCATAAGAAATCTATACTGATGACATTAGAACAGAGTTATCAGCCTCTTGTTCATCCCCAAAAGTAATCAAACCATTTGTAGTGATTTATCCTCAGATATTCTTTCTTGGTCAGAAATGCTATTCTCTGTACAGAATATAATGAGGGGACTTCTCACATATAATTGTTATTTAAAGACTTCACACAACCAAGTGGGATGAAATTAAACTTATGTAATTGCATGCTCAAGGCTAGAGAGATCTCTCAGTCATAATCTTGCTTAAGAGTAATCAGCTGCCTGGGTTCTACTGCAGGCAAGACATGGTTTGACTGCTTGAATGATCTTCTCCCTCAGCAGAACGGGTCACATGCAGTTTGTGGGAGCCATGGGTTTGGTTTGTTGGGGTTTTTTTAATTTCCTAAAATTTATGTCTCTGAAAATAAAACTATATTAAAATTAAAATATTTGCTCTCTCACATGCACTCAGGCAGAACATAGTATCTGCTGCATGAGGCTGACTTGGGGAGTCTGTCCAAGAGATGAGAAGTATTGGCTTTCATAATGGAATTACAGAAAGGCTTGGATTGGAAGGGACCTAAAAGATCACCCAGTTCCAACCTCTCTGTCATGGGCAGGGACACCTCCCAGTAAACCAGGTTGCTCAGGGCCAAATCCAACCTGGCCTTGAACACTACCAGGGATGAGGCAGCTGCAACTTCTCTGTTCAACCTGTTGCTGTGCTTTACCACCCTCACAGTGTTATTTATTAGTAGTATTTTATTATTTATTTCTAATCTAAATGTCTTTTCATTTAAAACTTACTCCTTGTCCTATCACTATTTGCCTGTGCCTTCAGTTTTAGGAGTTCCCTTTAAGTTCCACAGCAGCTGGCAGGCTGCTGTGAGGTCTCTCTGGAGCCTTCTCTTGCCCAGAATAAACAATCTTTTCTCTCTCATCCTAAGCCAAGGGGTTAAGCTAGGAATGCAAGTAGGATAGTGAAAAATATGTATCTTTTAATTAAGAACTTAAATGAATTAAGGGGTTAAGTTAGAAATGTAGTTAGCAAAGATCATATACTGTGATAAGATCTTAACAAGGAAACAAAACCAGGTGGGGATAACTGAAACAAGGTTGGGAATGACAGGTAATATGTGAAGTGTTGTAAGAGTGCAGGAACCATAAATACCACTGGCTTCTAAGAATGAGAGGAGGTTTGGACTGTGACCAGCAGGCCAAGGAGACCTGCCAGCTTGACATGGGTGAAGAGTTTACCATGAGGAAGACGTCTTACTTCCTCTGCAGAAGCCCACTGACCCAGTTAAAGAGGACAATTGCACAGCTGTAATAGACATTCCGGTAATTATAATATGAGACGAGAGCTAATGCTTATGTAATGTGTTGTAGAAACAGTACTGGAAACCACCTGAATATGTAAAACTTTTGGATAAATGGAGAGCAGGAGTTTGTGACTTTTTGCACATATCTTTGGGAGGTTACTCTCCATGTGTCCAGCACTGTAATAAATACACTGTCTTTTCAACTTTAATTAGTTGAAGAGTCTTCTGTCCAAGCTTCAATCCTGTATTCACAAAAGTGGTGTTCCAGCCCTCTGATCATCTTTGTGGTCCTACTTTGTACCGCTCTAATAGACCTGTGTCTTCCTTTTGCTGCGGACTCCAGAACTGGATATGCGGGATCTCACACCAATAAATTATTTATGTTACTGATTTCCAGGATTCATTTTTATAATTATTAATTTTTAGATTTAACTTTGAAGATAGAGAGTGTAAAGAGTTCCACATTTAAGCTGTCACTGTCATGTCCTCATGACTTTCATAAAAATTCAGAAACAACATCTGAAATTGCTCAGAAACAGACTATCATTATTCTTGCATAGTTGGTAATTTTCCTGCACTGTTATTAAATTATATTTATATTAATGTGGTTGAACCAAAGGTACTGCAGTTGAATTTCCTAACATGTTAACACTTTGCTGTACTGATCTCAAAAAACTTAGATTTCTGCTAAGCCATATGACAGTGTTAAAAATAAATAAAGTTCTACCCAGAACAGTAAAAGCTTTTAAAAGTGTTGATGCACTTGTCTCTACTCCTTCCAACTACCAGATAAGCAGCTAGTAGTATCATTTAAAGAAAAAACAGCTAATTTTCTCTCTGTCTCTTACCCCTTGCTCCACAAATTACTTTGCAAAGTTGTAAACAGCATTAGAAAAGCCTGAAAAATATGAAACCGTAGGCTTCAAATCTAAATCATATTATCTCCCATGTATTCTGAGCATATTTTCAGGATCTTGGTTTGGTTACAGAGGTTTCTAGAAGTCTTCTTCGAGGTTTGAGACCTTTTCAATATACATGGATTCATTTCAATCTGTGGTTTTCACTTTAGATGTGATTAGCTTTTCTTCATAAACAGGTTTATGAAATGTTTACATGTGGAGCAAAAGATCCCCTATGTATGTTTCATGAGGGTTTCAGCATTAATGATTCAGTTCAATGAAGGAAAAGCTTCTAATGTATTAACTTGAGATGTAAGGGAGTAGGGAAAACTCATCCAACTCCTTAGGAAGAGCAGACTTGTTGCAGACAATGATAACAAAAAATAGAATTATTGATTATGTTTATATTTACTTCTGTGCAGTCACATCCCTGATTCACCTTGGTAGGATATACAACAAAAAAACAATAAGGCCCATACTTTCCAATACATGTCCAAATCTGAATTTCAAATTTTCAAGAATAAGGATAAAAAAATAAAAATCTTAGGTCTCCTACTGTTCTGGTCTATCTGGACTAATAGCAGGCTTCAAGATGAGCTTTGCAGGGTGTTCCCAGCTGTGCAGACACCTTATGGGGCTGCCTAGAAGGCACAGGGTGACTTCCACAGCCAGTGACGTGGTGTCTGAAGCAGTGGGTGTGGTCAGAAGAAGGGCTGTCAATTACATTATTTTCGCAGATACACTGGGAGACTGAATTCCCACAGAGGCATTTTCTTCCTGTTTGTTATCTTTACATTTGACAAAGACTGTGTCTGTGCTAAAGCCAAGTTGCTCTGGTTATACCCCCATTTCTTTTTTCCCTTTTGGCTCAGTAGGAAATTTAATCCATTTCTAGACACAGCACAACAGACAGAGAGGGAAGTCTGCATTGACATCCAAGGCTTTTCATTTAATGATCTTAATCTATGCACTTACCCTAAAGTCCAAAATAGATTCCCTCTTCCTTGGAATCCAAGCCACAGAGTGATTTTGTCTCATGACTGTCCAGTGGATGGGCAACAGCCCTGACAGAGCTGCCCAAGGAGCCAGACCTCTCAGGAGTCTGAGCACTCTGGCAATGCAAGGCAGGTGGCTCAGATGAGCTAAGAGTAAAAGAAGAGAGTAAAGTAATATTCCTTGCATGTTCTTATCTCTGTATAGACCCATGTCATGAAAGTCTAAAATTCAGTCTTACCTCTGAGGTTTCAAAGTAATTAAGAGTGCATACATATGTGTAGCACAACAGATTCAGTCTGTCCTTCTTGGTGCCTCAGATCATCTCGATTTATGTAAAACTTGGAAAGAAATAAATGAGGATTTGGCTAATGTTTCACACCAGATGAATTTCACTTCACTCACATAAACCCTAAATAGTAGGCTTTTATGAGATGGAGTGTAAGTGCTAAAGTGTGAAGCTGTAGGGCTGTCTTGTCTAGGGCAGATGCCTCTTGCCCAATGCTTGACAGGCAAGAGCAAGAGACAGAGTCTCCATTCATGAGCATCCTCATCCTTCCCCAGGACTGCCACTCGGGGCTTTGGGCGGAATGGGCAGTAAGGGTTCCATCTGGCCTTGAAGAGGCACTGGAGATGGTTTGTCTTGCTTCACTCTAAGAGCTGACAGACTGAACACAAAATTGTTTGACCTTTTGAAGTAGAAGCGACTGATTTAAAACTTCACCTGCTTCCACCTTTGTTTAAGGATTTTGGACAGTCTGCAGACACCTGCACCCTACAGGGTTTTATTCCAAAAGGGAATAAACCTGTGTCACTGGCCATGATCTGGCCTTTTCCACCCAGAAGAGCACATTGAGCCTATAGATTCTATTATCATATAATGTGTATTACATACATTTTCTGATCTGACAAAAGACTTAAGTAAAACCAGAACTCCTGAACTTTTTGGGGTAGAGCTGTCTGTATCATTGATGGTTTTGGTGCCTGATATATTGCTGAGCTAAAGCTCTGAGCCAAACTGAACATAAATCTGAGTTCTGGAATAGCAGAGTGATGTGTGTGTTCCCTTATTCATGTATTTAGTCTTTGAAAGAAGGAATTTTTACAGGATTTTTGTTTGCAAACACAAACTTCACACTACACTAACCTTTTCCTTTCCATCTTTGTCTGCTGCTTCTGTGTACACATAGATCTACATAGAAATGAAAGAAGTCCCATTATACATTCATTATAATTCTTTAATTAAGCTGCAATCTCATTTAGGGAGGTCACACAAAAAATTTAGTGCTGGGAAACAACCACTCCAGAGCTAAGTTATGAAGAGTCCTTGAGAACTAAGACAGCTGGAGTCTGCCCACTGTGGTCCCAAGAGCACTCTTTGAACAGCAGCATTAATTCCTGTTGTTACCAAGCACTGACAGTGAAGGAAAGGAATGGAAATCAATGCCCTACCTTTGAGAGTGTAGCACCAGTTTGCAGATGCTGCCTCAATTAGCGCTTACCTTACCTGTGTATGCAGGCTGTGGTGGATAGGTGCTGGGAGGGGTCACAGCTAGCAAAGACCGTTTCTAAAGCACAAAGCAGGGAAAAACACAGGTGAAAAACGTGTCCCCTCTGGACAAGTGATAAATCAGGGAAAGGAAATCTGTAAGAATGGGGATGTTTTTTTGAGTTCTAGGTGGTTTAGGTATGTGCTTGAGGAATGGTCAGTTAATTACTCACGTAAGTAAAGGCAGAATTACTGTGGTTTTGGAGGGGAGTCATGCTCCACACCACTGTGGAGAACAAGCTGATGAGCAGCTTCCTGACTACCACACATTCCCCTTGTAGCCTTGACATATGTTTGCCCTGTGATTCAAGAGTAGCTTTGCAGCACTCAGACAAACACAGGAAAATCTACCAGCTACCCTGAAGCTACATTTTGGGGTTGTTTTTCAACAAGACATGTCCCCTAGTGCCCTAATATCATGGTTGAATTTGTTTGCTTTTCATAGGAAAAGTTGAAAACATCTGGAATACAGGTAAATGTGAATTCCTCTAGAATGTGCTGAGGAGCTTTGTTTGGAGATAGGTAATCAGCAGGAGTCAGATGAGAAGGCTAGAGTGTATAGAACTTCCTGGGGAAATTTATTGAGAGATACAATTTCAACTGACAGAGATTTGCATTTGCATGAGGTTGTTTGCATTTAGCCCAAAGAATTGCACAGTTCAGCACAGTTTGTGGGCCTTGATAGCTCCCGGTGAGGACTCCACTATGACAGCAAAGCAAAGCCAGTGAATTACATTAGGTTACCAGTATAGGTATAAGTCACTACATTTGTACAAAATTTTTTACACCAACCTCGTTGTCTCAGTCTTCTTTAGAAACACAATCTTCTGATTATTCTTCTTATGCTAGGAATGTCTTTTGTTATTTCTTTTGTCAGCGCGGCCAGCACCAGAGGGTCAGAGTGACCAGACATGATGTCTTCCCTTCTGTTCTTACCTTGAAGTTAATTTCTCCCACAGCTTCCACTGTACCAGTGCCAGAGCTCTCCCTGCTCCCACATGAGAGATTTCTCCCTGTGGTTTGGGATGCACTTTGTACATCCACTCTGGGTTGAAGACCTCACTAAAGACTGAAGTACAGAGGCAGCGCTGAACTCCAGTGGAACACTGAGTTTCTTTACTGACACCTTTACGTTTTTAGTGCAATGAGTCCAGCACATAACTCATGATTTTGCACAAAAAAGAAATATTTATTTGGAAACAGTTGATAAGAGCAATGAAAGATAATGAACAATGATCACAACTTATGCTAGTGGAAACATATACACACCCATAAATTACTACAGGTATTTCTAACCTAGTGCTAGGAAGAATAATACTAATAGAAATAGCAACATAATGAATGGGGTCCCAATACTTACCCGTCTTTGGAAAAGATAACAGCATGTTTTCTTCTATTTACAGGGCAGAAAATTGATTTGCATGTGGTTTTCTCTGAGAGACCAGGTATCTAAAACTCTTGTCACAGAAATGAAAGCAAAGATGTCTGTAAAGTTTCACTAAGGATATTTTTCATATCTTACCTTCAACCAAAAATTACATCAAAAAAACATCCTTTAGATAAATCTTCCTTGGTCTTACTGAGGTAACTTGAGTGGATTATCTGAAAATATGTCTCATTTTCATTAAATCACGCAGTTTTAACAAAAATACATCCAAGATACACAAAGTGGTCTGGGTTGATAATTCTAGGAAGCAGAGGCTCCAAAAGCCCCAAGTGAGTGCTAAGGTGTCATGCAAACAGAAGTCTTAATTCATTACAGGTATTATTCTAGAGCTGTTCTTACATGGCATGAACCCTGGCTTCATCAATAGCTTATTTAAAAGGGAAATGGACCCTGAAAATGTTTCAGTCTTTTCCAGGGGAAAAGGATACACACTACAAAAATATTTAGCTTTACTTTGTGGCTCTGGGGTTTGAGAGCTGTCTTTTCCCTTTTGGTGTTCTTACTAACCTAAAGAGGTTAGTAAGAAACATAAAGAAGTTGTTTCATCCCTGTTCTATGGTCATGGACACCAAGCTCTTGACAATTCTCTGACCTGAAAAGAAACAAACCATAGATGTAGCAGGCTCTGGAAAGAGGAAGAGCTGGAACATTTCTTAACCTCCACTCTTAGCTTCTTTTAGCAAGACTTGCCAAGCTCATGTGCCTAAAAGGAATTCTAAAGTGACTGGGGTATGAAAAGAGCCTGCTGAGAAGGAGCAAGAAAAACAGCAGCTAAAGGACAGGACTTTGTGACCAAAGTGACATGGTACACGTCTACCTGCTATCTCTAAACGAAGCACAGAATTACATCCCAGAAAAAAACTTTAATCTCTCTAAATAAATAACACAACTGTATCTCTCAGTATCATGTGACAGGAGTTTACAGTAAATGCACACATCTAATCATTGTAGCTTGCCTTTGTAAATCTGTATCTGTACACATGATTTTCATTTGTTACTGCTTACACAGAAATAGCACAAATAACTCTATCACAAAGTACTCTTCTATTTATAAAAGTTCAAACAATTATTTTCCTCTTCTCTTTAAGTCCTTTATTTTCTAGGATCAGTATTTTTTAATCTAACAATTCTAAGAACACTCAGCAGAAGCTTAATATGTACTTACACTATACTGCTCCAAATTCCTATGCTGGTAATTTATAAACATTCTCTTTTACAGAAGAGTGAAAGTTTTCTAAGACCTACACTGTATTTTCCCCATATTTCAGTCCACCAGTTTTAGTGAGGATATAAAAATAAGTTTTTTCATGCCTAACAGTAACTCAGATCATCAAAACAAGGAGGCTGGAATGTGAAAGGAATCCAAAAGAACTGTACATCCAGCTCCCAAGTGCTAGGAAGAAAAATGCATAACTTCTCTCCCTTTCCATGAGATCACAGCTTCATATTCCAAACTGTCTGTGTGTGTTAAAAAATAGACCTGAAGAAGCTCTCAAGAAGACATCTTCTACATGCACTTGACCCAAAGCAGGATCAGCACCCATTCTTATCTAATCTTAAAAACTCATGGCTGCACAAAGACTGTGCAACCTTTTCAAAGGGTTGAGGCCACTGTGTCACTGTCCTCAGACAGAGAAAAGCAGAAAGCTTTGCTGGACCCTTTAGTATTTTTTAAGACTTATCATGGCCCTGCATTCACCCTAACTCTTTTGAAACTAAAAATCTCAATTTCTTTCATGTTCTCACATTTAAATTTTTTTTTGAAAGCTCTGTACGTTTTTGTTTTCCTCTTATTGCCTCATTTTAATTAGTCCGCAGCTTTCTGGAATGTCATGTGCAAATGAGGCACAGTACCCTGATTAAAGCTGTGTGGAATAGAAGAATTATTACATATGTTTTGTCTTAGGTCTACAAAAACTCTTTTTTATGGTGTGTGCCTTGCTCACAACAGCACAGCTTTACTGGCTCACATTTATCTTTCCATCCACCCTAATGCCTATACCATCTCTGCTGTACTACCTAGCTGTTCCATCTCCCTCCTCTTTCTGTGATGTTGCCTTGCATTCTTCTATACTGCAGCCTTTCTTTTTATAGAAATAATTTCTTCAAATTATACAGGTTTGGGGGGGGGGAGTTCAGTTGTTTTTATCCTCCTGCTTTCATTTCCATCCTATCCCCACCCTCTCTTTGGTGCCTCCCAATTGCATGTTGCAAGTTTGCTGACGTGTTTTCTCTTCCAGCACGTTGATCATTAATTGCAAATCTATCATGTAAGGCAAATCCTCTGTGGTACTTCATGAAATGCAACCTTACAGTCTGATAATAAGTCCTTGATAACAGCTTTCTTTCTCTTAATATGTAGCTTGGGCTCACCATAGAGAAATTTTATTGTTTACTTATTTGAATGGGTGGTAAGTTTGGAATTAAAAAACAAAAAGGAAATATGCAACCATAACTCAGACATTAGTTAAGATCCAAAAAAATCAAAATAAGAGGCTGTTTTCTTTGTCTTGTCAGTACTTGCAATGTCCTCTCAATATTTGTCTTCTCCAAGTAGACAGTGTAACACATCTTCACCTAAATATTTTTAGATTATGACAGTGAAAACTCACCTAGAGTTTCTGTAGCTCTCTAAGGAGTTGCTTCTTCTGTAATAGAGGTGCAAATACTAATGTTCAACATCTGCTATCAGCAAACACCCATTTAAAATATCTGCCTTGGGACACAGAAAAACCTCTGAACTGTCTCAAATCTTTGACTTAGCAATGCGTATGATGTTAAGTGCCCGGTTTCCTCAGGCAGAAAACAAGCTTTGTCCCCACACAAGGACAATAAAATGGGAATGTGAAGTTCAGTCTTGTACTACTCCCATGGCTCCAGGGCCCACAGTGGCCAGTCTTCATTCATAGATGGGCTCCTTAGTCACATTTCCTTGAGTTTTGCTTGCCTTGCTGCTAATAATGTCATTATTTAGATACATTTTTTCAATGAAGCTCTAAGTGGCAGTTTCAGACTCATAAAGTAGCTGTCTAAGCTCAAAAGGTATAATTTAACAAGAAGTAACTGCATATTCTTGCTCCAATTCAGTCAGGATGAACCATGATGAATCAGTGTTTATTATTTTAACTTTCATTGTATTTGTGACTCTTGCGAGCAATTTAGTACATAAGTGCAAGGAGTAAACACTTACAGCTGGCACAATAGCACAGATGCAGGCTCATGCTGCACCTTCCAATCAATTCTTTGTAGGTTCTGAACATGCAAATTATAGCCTCAACAATTTTCTGTCACAAGGGAGTCAGTGATGTTGCCCTCAGAGACACAAAATCATAGCCCAGACCTGTTACAAGAGGCTTCTTTCCGCACATCCACTCTCAGACTGTGGCTGTAAGCCGGTAGGATAGCATCTACACATTTGCCAGGAGCCCCATTTTTGTCCCTCAGAGCTTCCCCTCCACATCCACTATCAAACTACCTCACTGGTGCATGTCCCATGCAAGCACCTATTTAAGTCCTCACATTTTTCTTCTGTGAAGAGAGGAAGAATTTTGTTTAAACACTTGTGAAACTGCCTGTATTTTCCCCATGCTTTCTGGGGGACAGCATCATTGTCATTGAGACATAACCACTAGATAAACCATTTCTGAAATAATGACATCAAATTTAAATTGAGGAAAAGCTCTGCTATGGAAATATTTTATTACTACTCCCTGAAAACAGAAACACAAAGTTGTCTTTTGATGGTCTGTTATGTAATATTCTTTAAAAATCTTTGAATTAGAATCGGTAATTTTCATTTTTCAGTCTGCATATTCTCTAAAGACCACACAGGAAGCACCAGACTACCAAAAAAATCTGTATATTTGCTAATAAAACTTTTTAGAAACTGCACTTTGGAGACTCACACTGTCTCATGTCAGCCTGGCAGGAAATTAGAAAGAAATCTGCAATCACTCCAAGCCATGCCAACTTTTCAAGATTGATTTCATTAAGTAATCCCCTGTGATTTTTGACTAACCATTTTGGCCCTCTTACAATTTAGGCTGTCACCAGAGAGATCTATCCTGCTGTGGACAGCATTCTAGAAAGACCTGGGACTTATCTTAACCCACAGTCATTTCTATTGCATTGACTTCTTTGAAAATGTTTTTGGGGTTACTCATTAGGTATTTTATTTGTGATTTGTCTTAACTCAGACTCTACATGGCAGATGCTGTGTGCTCTGTTTAGGCTTTTCTCCATTTTGTGCACATCTTACACACTTGAAAATAGAAATGTGAAAGGACGGTGGCTTCTTTCTGGGCAAGAAACTCTGTGCATTATAAGACAACCAATAATCTGGGTAATGAAATTTGTTTTGGCTCTTCAAAGCACCCCTCTTAGGCATCTTGAAGGACATAAAGTGGGTCTATGCTCTTCAAGCCTTCAGTCTCTGGAGGCCACAGGCTCTTCAATGAGCCATGCCAACAGAAAAGACTGGTGCACACTGCCTGATTTCCATGTCATTCAGAAACAGCCCTTCCATGGAAAGGTGAAACACAAAGCAACACAAATCTATTATGTTTTCTGTCTGCTGCCAGGAAAGATGACTGCATAAGCTGCTTTTTTTATGACAGGTTTGTGCACCACTGCTATTGTGTAGTGCAGAACTATAGAAGGGCAGCCAAGGATGTGCCCTTGCTTTTGAGAAAAAAGCCAAGTAGTTAAAAAAAACCAACCTCTGTCAGGTATTGCATTTCAGTCCCATTCCACTGAATTGAACAGTTGCAAGACTGTTTGTATTGAAGACTTGATTACAAATGATAACATTGTCCAAAGCATGCCATTGCCACCTATAGACAGCAAAGAAAAAGCAGCCTTAGGCTGAACAGCTTCACAGAACTTTAAAATTATTTTGAGGGGCATATCAGAAATCCCAGAGAGACAGGAGATTTAAAGGGTCTGGCATTCCTTCCTGTACTGGAAGTCATGTTTTGTCCCTTAGGTATATGGGTCTGTGTCCTTCCAAGGAAGATTTGTTGAATCATAATTTTTAAAAATATGTTTTCATTGTCCTCTCCACAACACCTTTTACACCACATCAGCCAGAACAGATTGCATGCCAGTTTGGAAAAGCTTTAGCTGTTCACATGTTTTAAAAATTACAGCAATAACTTGCAGACAAGCTAGTATCTGAAAGCTGTGGATAGAAAAATGTAAGGATAAAGTTTGGACAACCCTTATTGAACTTTGTCAGAAATTACCCATATCTTTCAGATAGACAGAATGGAAGAAGTTGGAGATATTTAGGACCTAGATGCTACAGAAAGCCTATTCCAATGCAATCTTTCTGATCAGTCACAGCAGATCTAGTGTCTCTCTTACTGTCTGCTTAGCACTTCAGGATTACTTGTATAAAAAATAAATAACCTGGACCTATCACTTCAGTGAAGCATGGCTAACCCTATCTGAAACAGTGTGCCTAGTTGTAAATATGGTTTGCAAAGGTAGCACATCTTCAGGAACATCTCAAAAAATGCAAAATCAAGAGACTGAGGTTCCAAGTTGTGTTTCTCATGCACTGCTCCTCAGAGAGCAAAACTCACTGTGTTTTCTTTCACCCTGTTCAAAAGGGTCAAGTGGCTGCAGATCTTTAAGCAAGTATATCTACATTTAAGCGCCTCTTTGAAAGCAATATGATGACATTTCAACTAGGAAGTCTTCCACGTTTGAAGTTGCAGGTGTTTGGCATGGCTAACAAAATGGCTGACAATTAAGAACCTTCTTTGGTTCTTAAGGTATCCATAATCAATTTCAAAACTTTTCTCCCCTCTTCAGAAATGTGGGTTTAAATTCCTCATAAAGCATAATTCTTCTCAGCTAGCTGAAGTCCCACTAAAAGATCTGTAAGCCATGGCAGGTTCTTAGGGACATTTTCAAAATAGGGAAAGATGCCCTGTTTTTGACAGGATGACATAATTCACACTCTAATTTTATTTAGGTTTGAGAACCTCTTAAATAACCAACAGTGGGTAAAGTCTGTGAAACCAAGTTTGAAAGCAATATCATTTTGTTTTCTTGTATTTATGCCAATAAAAATCAATAAAACAAATCACTAGAAAAGTTTAGCAGTTCTGTAGTGTTCACCAGACAGAAGCTACTTCTTTAATGTGTTTTTAATACCGACTCACTACACTCAGGGAGCACTCTGCAGCCCTGAGGATGATGGCTTTGACCTTCATACATTTAATGTATAACATGCTCCTTGAGCCCTCTCATTTCACTCTCTACATGAAAACACATTATCATGAGGGTAAACCACTCACTTAGGCAAATTGCCTAAGTAATTCAAGTACTTCCAGATAGAAAACTGTCTGGATCTGCTCTGTTGCTCATTGAAGTCAAGGTCCTTCGATGAGAAGAGGGAAGAGAGGGAGATCAGACAGAGCAAGAAGACTGTCTGAGAACTTATTTGATCTTTGAAGTGTTGTCTAGCAGAATTTATAAGACCCAGGTAATCTACAAAGCTTCAGAAGAACTGAGCTGAACAATTTACCACATCCTGAAAAAACAAATTCTTGCTGACTGTGTAAATTTTTTTTAACTTTTCATGTCGTAACCATTCACTTAGTACAGTACAAATGTAGGGGGGGAAAAAGCCCCCACAAATTACATTTAATGACACAATAAAGAGGTATTGAAAAATACGCTTTTATAATAGGCATTCTTTGTAATAAACATATAACATATAATACATTATTTGAGGTCATTAATACTGAAGTACAAAGTATTAAATAGTGGACAGATTTTAGGACGATTTGCCTCTTTACACACAATGCATTACGGCTTTTGTTAAATTTGTGTAGAGATTATGTATCCCAAGTTCCAAAGCACAGGGAGGAATAGGACTCTCTAGCCAATCCAAACATCTTGCACAGAGAGTGTTAAGAAGCAGAAAACGAACAAACAAACACACTTATTTGATTTATTGGGATCTTTCAGATAAGATGTTCTCTTGAATTATTGTAGCTCTTGAACTGTCAGTGGCTGAATGATGTCAGGGGTCTCTCCTCAAAGGTCCTGGATTAGGCTGTGAATTCTTGTACTTGAAGTGAGCACCAGTCACACCTAAGCACATGGGACAAGTATTGTCGATTATCTTGGATTACACAGAAGGGATATCCCAGTTCTCTTAACTATGATCAAAGATCATCCTAAACTGTTTTTTCTGCATCTGCAGGACCAGGTTCTACAGACTACTTAAAGTCATGTGTCTTCTGGTGAGTCCTGCAGGAAATGCTTGGAGTATCACTGGCCGGCCAGGCTTTCTGCCCAGGATGCCAACCATGTGTACGTGCAGATGGTCTCTACCCACCGGCTTCACACAGCAGGGCTCTCTGAAATCCCTGCCTGGAGACTCCTGCAATGGTACACAAAGCTTCTTGGGCAGCACAGCACCTCACCTGCACTCAGCCTTTAGGCAGAGGCAAGCTGGGGAGTTTCAGAAAGAAAAATAATTTGCTATGAATCTGCATTTAATTAAATTAATTCAGTTAAGTTGTGTTCCCCTAGCTGACTGCAGTCATGGAAATTCCAATGGAAAATAAATAATATTTGCCAGCCTTCAGCTCAGAATACAAACGTTAAGGTCAAGGACTTTTTAACTGACTTGGTAACAGCCAACTGTACATTTTACCATAACCTGGGTGCTTCTCAGACTTACGTGTCCCACAAGGGCTATTCCTTAACTGTTAAGTGCACAGCATATATGCTGACCTGTTGCAGTATCTGTTTCCAAAACTGAAATAAAATCACCACTAGTAAGCATAGATTTTCCATTATTGCTTCTTAACACAGAATCACAATTGGGTCAGATTGGAAGGGACCACAGTGGGTCATCTGTTCCAGCCTCCCTTCTCCAGCAGGGCCATCCCAGAGCACCTGACACAGCATTGTGTCCATTCAATTCTTGAGTACCTCCAGTGAGGAAGACTTCACAAACCCTCTGGACAGTCTGTCTCAGTGCTCATTGACTCACATAGTGAAGAGGTTCTTCCTCATATTCAGGTGGAATTTTCTTTGCATCAGTTTCTGTCCATTGCTTTGTGTCCTATTGCTCAGGACCACCGAGCAGAGCTTGGCTCCATCCTCTTGACACCCTCCCTTCAGATACTCACAGACATTGATGAGGTCCCCTCTCAGTCATCTCTGCTTGAGACAGAACAGGCCCGGCTCCTTTTCCTTGTAAGAGACATGCTCCAGTCCCTTAATCATCTTTGTTGTCCTCCACTGCTCCAGGAGCTCCAGGAGCTCCATGTCTCTCTTGCCTGAGGAGCTCAGAACTGGACACAGCACTTCAGATGAGCCTCACCAGGGCTGAGGAGAGGACATGATCAGAGCATAAGACAGCTGTGGGTTGACTTTAATTATCAATTGAAAGGGACAACACCCAAGCTAGAATGAAGAAATAAAATTAAGGAGCGCAGACATCTAAATTAATAATATGAAGAAGTCCAGCAACTCAAATTAATAACGAGGAAGACTCAGAACACTCCAAATATTAAGAGATTTGTTTAAGATCTGTGAGATTTTAAAAATAAAGATTGGGTCATTCTGTACACCCTGGCTGGGCCTCATAAGGACTTGTGAAGCAGAGACCCTGCTGTTGCTATAATTTTCTAGACCTCTGAGCACCAAGAAGGAAAATATTATGTAATTCACAGTAAAACAAGAACTGGCAGAACTAAAAAAATAAGAAAAATTTTGGTCATCCACAGCCACCATTTCAATCCTCACAGGGGTAGATGACTGTATTTGGAAATATGCATGTGTACAATTCAGGTAGCTGGTAGCCACTATTAAAACCTGTATTTCCTCCTCAGTCCTGAGAAAATTGCAAGAACTGCTACAGCTCTCCAGATTTGTATCAGATATTTTCCTTTTTGGTTTTATTCTTACCTGTGAAAAAGGAAATAAATGTTATTGCTCCTAGAGCTGCTGTGCATATATCAGATTGTTTCTGTCTTTCTACCAGTAGGACAAACTATTTTTGAAATGCTGAGCACTTTTTAAAGTGAGCAAATTATAACAATTGTCCGGTAATGTGTTACAGACAAATACCCTCTGATAATAAGCACATGTGGAGAGTCTCAAATTTGACAAGGATGCTCCAAAACACCTGTATTTACAATTTTGAACATTGTGGCACTGGATAGATTTTTATGAGCCCATTTGGAGGTTATTTCCCTTTACAATCATTACCAACCTTTACAGTGTACGTTGTATGAATAGTTGGCAGGACTTCCAGGACAAAATTTTATCCCTTATTGGTAAAGTTAGATTTCATTTGGTGTAGAGGAAAGCAGAGAAAGGAAATAGGCCTTACATGTCTTCTTTCAGGAGCAAAAACATTTACATTTATACTTGTGATGCAGTCTGTTTAACACTATTCCAAACCCACTTAATAAATGGTCAGCAGCAGTTTTGTTAGAGTTTTCAGAAACATATAATCACAAAAATGATTATATGCAGGTGCTTTTATTGAAGAGCTCTGGGTGTCAGGGGTACCAACCCAAATGTGACTCCGACATAGGTTTGGGATGAACATGTTTTTATATTCTATCGTTTTATAACTTTCATGTTAATTATTAAACTTATATTGTTCTCTGGTATACATAGATTTCAGCCAACCCTAACCCTAACCCCCCCTCAAACTTCTAACATAGTTTCTCATGATTCTTCTTATGATTATACAATAATTATATTTAATTACTAGACAATCATCACATCTAACAATTATATCATCTATCATACTGCTTACGCAGGTGCAATTTCACATGATCTGGCAAAACACAAAGCCTAGCATTTTCAGAGTCTATCTTTAACATTTTTCCAGAGCCCCACTATCACTCTCAGAGTGGGGGCAGCCCCTGAAACCATGAGAGGTAAAGCACTTGTGGGGAAGAGTGAGAGGGACACAGGAGCATATCCCTTCAGCCAGCCCCAAGGGCAGTTTTGGGTAACAACTGAGTGCCAGTGCCAAAAAAAAAAAAAAAAAACCAAAAAAAAAAAAACAGGAATAAAACAAGACACAAGTGAACAAGAAAAAAGGAAAGTAAGTGGCTAGAGAGAGAACAATTTACTTCCCTGCAGATCCATTTCAAACCCTTTTTTTGGATGAAAAGTGTTACCATGAACTCTTCACTTATTTATGGCACCAATTTAAACAACCTTAACAGAAGGTCAAGAGTACATCAGATTGCTGTGGGCCTTTTGTTTCCAGTCTGGTATCTTATTTCCCTCAAAGATCACTCACCTAAAGCCTACACAGTAATGAAACTGAAAGGAGAACTAGGTGAAATGAGAAACAAAAAGATTGGTGAAGAATCAGGATTTTTTGTGATCCCACAAAAATTTACACACTGTTCAACAGAGATCTCCACTGTGGCTTAAAATCTTAAAATCTCCTCTATAGGAAAAACAGGTCTTTTACAAACCATTCCCTGTTGCATTTGCTTTGCATTTACACATTTTTCTTAACAACACCAGTGTCTGATGGCCATTAATGAAGTAGAGTTGACCTGTGGCATTAGTCCCATGCTCTACTGACAGTCTTTCCTTTTACCCTCCCAGGGCAGGACTCATGATTTACAGTATGAGACAGCTATTGACAAGGTTGTTTCAAGAGTTCCCTACTATGCAGGGCAAACATTTAAAATAATATTTTGAACAGTTTTTGCTAAGATGCTTTTGCTAACTTTTTGAAAAGATAAGGAAACAATTGCTTACTGAATACTCATGACAGCAAAATAATTCCATCTGATCTCTGTTTGAATAACTCAAAGTTGTTTCGTAATAGTACAAATTATTTAAAACTAAAACCGAAATAACTTGTAATATAGCCAGGAAAAGTTTATTTGAAAATGGCTTCCAAGTGTCCTGAGACTTGCATCTCTAAATGGCTACAGCTTTCCAAAGTATTTCTTCAGTAGGTGAAGCCTTTCTGACTCCAGACGTAAGACTGACTACTTTTCAGTGTGTAGTCTAGCTCACTCTGGCTTTGGTGGGATTGTTGTGTTCAGTGTGAGGCACATCCTGAACTGCTGCAGCAAATCAGGCCACAAAGAGGAAGTCACTACACTGGGCACTTACTAAAGAAGACGGCCTTTCACAATCTAACTTTTCTGCCATATTTTTAATAAAAGCTTATTGACATTGGCAAAATAATATAAAACGTTATTCATATAATAATACTGCATTTATTTACAATAGTGTTCCCCAAACTTTGTGTAACATCACAAGCCTACTTTCAGATGTCTCATCATAGCATGGTGACACTCACTTTCAAGTAGGATTATTCAAATCTAATGTGCAAAAATGTATATAGCCATTTACAAAAGATTTTCAACTTTATGGAGAAACAAGAATTTGTCTAATAGAAAACACAAACACAAGTCTGAAAATAATGTTCCTATTTAAGTCTCAGATACAGATTTTATTTTGTGTTTGATTTAAACACATTTACTCTGAAGTCTCCATTAGGTAAATTTCAGTTTTCTAAGATGCCCCACTAGCTAAACAAGTGTGTTGTTCTGAAATGTCAGCAAACTTTTCTGAATATTGTCTTACTTAGCACAGCTTCTCAAATATCATTCCAGTGAAGCAATTTGTACATGTTATTAAAACAAGGAAAATTCCATATTGCACAGTGTTTTATTAGTCTTATAAGTCAATAAAACTTTAAGTGTGTGATTAATCACATAATAACTAGAACTATTTGCACATTTCATGTTACTGTAGTACACAATGAAGTGACACCAATCTCTTTCTATATTGACTTAGACATATTTACATAAAATACCTCTTTTACCTGTAGTCCTTCTTAGTGTTTCTATTCTGAATGAAAAAAGTGCTTCGAGTTTTCAGGTTTTTGAAAGGTTTTTTAATTCTATAATTTTCTCCACCTTTCTTGCCTGACACAGAATTTCTCCTGGGGACTTTACAAAATGTGCAACATTTTGCCCCATTTCAGCAATTTAGACAGAGCTTCTATCAGAAATTTATCCACAAAAAAATCGTTTTCAGAAGACTATAAAATGTGGTAACTGTGCACTGAAAATGCCCTCAGTTGATTCATTTCAATCTGTTATTTGTTTGCATTTTGTAGCAGATATAAGCAACATTGAAAACAGATGTCTGTTTTAGTTCAGACTAGAAAGGGGCTACAACAGGTCTGCAAATACAATTCACCCACAGATGTAGGACACTCATCTGTTTTCTCTAGCTACTGCTAAGGTCATTCCCATCAAGTGTGAATGACAAGACAATAAAAAAACTGTGTGTTAAAGAGCTAAAAGCTTAAAAGCTACAAAACATACAAGACACCCTAGGAATATTGCAGGAGGTACCAACGCCTTCTCAGTACTGTTGACAGAAATAGCAAGGCTGTGCTCACACAGGATGTGCAGCTGGAAGTCTGTGCATATGGAAGACTAAACTAGTACAAGTCCTTTTGTGTATAAATATTATATATATGTATATAATTATATATATATGAATGCATATGTCAGTCACAGAGGCGAAGGGCAACAGCAGTGACAGTAGTGACAGCAGCAACATCTGAGGTGGCTACTGTAATTTCTGGGGGCTGCACATTAGAGTGAGCTGAGCAGGGGGTTCCCAGAGTCGGGAAAACATGAGCAAGAGCTGAGAGACACTCCAGGAACTGTCAGCTCTTGCAAGCTGCATTTCATTAAAGGCAATTTATTTCCATTTATGTTTACTTCTTGAAAAGAAATGTGTTGAAATTAAATGAGCTGGTTTTGAGCTGAAATCACAGAATCAGAGCACCACAGAATGGTTTGGATTGAAAGGGACCTTAAAGATGATCCAGTTCTAATTTCTGAGACCATGGGCAGGAACATGTTCCACTGGCTCAGGTTGCTTGGAGTCCCATCCAATCTGGCATTGAACAACTCCAGGGACGGGGCATCCACAACTTCTCTGGGCAACCTGTGCCAGGGCCTTACTACCCTCACAGTAAAGGATTTAATCCTATTTTTTTTCTTATTTAGATTAGATTTCTTCTGATCTAAACCTACTTTCTTTCAGTTTGAGGGCCATTCCCCCTTGTTCTATCTCTAGATGCCCTTGCCAAAGGTCCCTCTCAAGCTTTCTTGCTTTAAGTACTGCAAGGCTGCTCTAAGGTCACCTCGGAGCCTTCTCTTTTCCAGGCCTCTTCCAACCCAAACTGTCCCAGTCCACCTTCACAAGAGAATTGCTCCAGTCTTCTGATCATCTTTGTGAGCCTCCTCTGGACTCACTCCAGCAGGTCCACAACCTTATGTTGGGGATTTAGAGGTGGACACAGTACTCCGATGAATTATCGCAAGAGCAGAGTAGAAAAAGGAAAAAAAATAAAATAAAAGAAAGAAAATGTCCTAACTGACATATCATAGTTCTTGTAATTGAATAGTCAAACCCTAATGATTTACATGTGTTTTGGTGATTGAGTAAGTATGTTAATTCATGCAACAGGGGCAGAACAGAGGTCACTGCTGCAGCTCTCCCACACACTGGTTGTCAGAGTAATTAAAATGACAAGTTAACAAGTTCAGAAGGTCCTGCACTGAAAAGTGTAATTTCACCTGACCTCTTCACTGCAGCAATGCAGGGAAAAAATATGATAAGTGAGGTCTCTGGACCTACAGGGGAACACAGTTCAACAGTTAAACTTGTCAGGTCCTAAACTGAAAACAGCCTTCTGCATCGTTTGTTTTTTGCTTCTGCTGTTGAACAAGGTCTATGATTAGGTGGGAGTGCTCCTCTGCCCACATTTCCTCTGTGCAGGGTCAGAGGCACTGGGGTGGGGCAAGAAGTGGAGGGTCTTCACTGTGAGCCCTGCCCCAACTGCCGACACTCTGCTGCATCCTTGAGAGAATGTTTCTAACTGGAAGTTGAAAATCTAATTTAGATAAGCAATAGTCAGAGGCAAAATGGAGCAGATGGGCCTGGACACCAGATTTGGGTTCTCATTTACATTTTCTACGACAAGAGTTTAGAGACAAGGGGAACACATCTGCCTCCCGCATAAGCAGAGAGCCAGATTTAGTACTCCCTGAGGATTCTGGCTGAAATGTAAGCTCCCACACAGATTTTGTTAATTTGGTCATATTCGTTTAAGGTAAAGAAAGAAGGAAAAAATAAAGGGTTTATGTGAAACACAATCCAGGGGCTTACACAAATTACTTTTGCTCCAAAGCCATGTTGTAGTCCTGCCCTGATCTTCTTTGTTGAGAATAAAGAAGTGCAGACAGCATCTGTATTTTCTGTTGTGTGTCCTACCTTTCTCAAGACTGGCACTAACACAAACCACCTCATTGGCACTAAAACACAGATATATCTCCCAGAAAGATTTTTATAGGGATTACCAGAATATAACACATTCATGCAAATGTCAGAATCACATCTACCTAAAGTCTTAGGGGGAGTCAGATACACAGTTTTACTCCATATACACAGGACCTGGTCTGCCTTTAGGTCAACATGTCCCAAAAAGCAGGATAGGATTTTACTGACAAACATGAAGGCTGGCATTTGCTTAGAAAATGTTATGTCCAGAAAAGCAGATTTCCCCTCCATGGTGGGTTGTTGGACTTAAAGCTGGAGGAAATAATATGATATGTTTTCTGAAACAATGTGTGTTTTTTAAAGTAGTGTGGGAAGACTGATTCAGGGCACTGATCTGTTGATCCTTCCACAGTCAGTTTGTCTCCTAAATAAATTAGTATCTTTTCTAAACGGAATGTATCCCTTTTTTGCCAAGGTTTCCTGCTCACAGGAAATTCATCAACTCTAATTGACAGATACTTTTTTTCAAAGGAATGGTTTTTATTTCAAAACAACCAGGTAGTTATATCTTCCTCAAAATAGTGCAGTGTTCCCTGTTGGTTTCTCCACGAGATTTCTCAAGAAGATATTAGTGTAAAAAAATCAGCCTTCCTGAAGCGAGATGAAGAACTGGTAGTTTATTTGGTATTACAAAATGTGGCGTGACACCTGAGCACTCAAACCAAGATCATTGAAGACCTCAGAGCTTGGACAGACAGACAGGCAGAGAGGATCAACTGACCTTGCAGCAAAGTCTAATGGGGTAACTGTGAAAATAATGTATGATATTTTTGCCTGAATTTCAAGCATCTGGCTTTTTTTTTCCTTATCATTGATGTTCCCTCTATGCATCTACAGCTTTTTTTACAAAAGGTGTTTTACCTTGACGTGCCTTAACTTTATGTATTTCTGTGTCCATGTACATACATACGTGTACATACAAAAGATACAACCCATGTATATAGACACATCTTGATCATCTGTCCTGTCTCATTACTTAAGAGAAAATTCCTCTACTGATGCCAATTGACATACACTGCTTATTGTCTGTCATTTTCCAGATTCAAATATATTTAAAGATTAATGGTACAATTAGGGTAATGGAAGCAAACTAACTTACTGCACCTTCTGAAAAGGAAGGTGAAGTTACAAGAAAGATGCTGGTCAAATGCCATATATCAACACATACAATATGTTACATATGTATATGCTACATTCACATATGTTAAATCTTATAGAAGGAAATGGTTCTTGGCTATTTGACAGAAAATAACTCTGATTTCAAAATTGATTTATACACAGTAGGACTGCAGTAAATCTCAAAGCATTTCAGTCCTTGCTTTTATTAAAAAACTTAGGCCTAATGAAATTAAAAAATGAAAAGAATCACGGGCTAAAATACTTTTTCTGTTGGAATCAGTAGCAAAACTTCCATCCAATTTCAGACATTGAGTAAATTATTTTACACAGCTACACAAAAGAAACTTAAATAATTTACATATCTTTTATATAGTGTTGTGGTTTACAGAAAAGTGTATACAGAAATTTCTATTCACAGCTTGAAGCTAGATTATCTTCAGGTAGAAGATGTCCCCACTTTTTTATATCCAAATAAATGAAATTTCTACTACAACAGATAAGGAATTAGAACAGTGCCTTCAGAAAAATTCAGAAAAATTTTTTCTTTCTCTCAGCTAGCTATTTTTGGCAGAAAATGTTAAGAGTTCAATTTTGATTTTTAAAAATTTAGGTTGCATAAGGAAAAGGTGTGCAATTATACCTGTATACATAAACTGATAGATTGCACCCATACACAAATTTTCACACCAAAAGAATTAACACTCACTATCGATTTTCAAGTCGCCTTCCCTTGCCTTCTTTTCTGTTTCCTTCTCTTCCAGTCTGCTTTTGCACACAAGCTGGTGCACTATATATAGCTCTGAAATTGAGTGATGTCTTTAAAAATGCTTCTCCTACCTAGTTTTGCTGCAAGCAGCTCCAAGTGTAGGGCTTGCTGTAGTCAAGGGCTTAGAGGGGCTTTGAGGGCAGGTAGGGATCACAGCCTGTGGCTCAGGTGAACATGGGGAACGGAGTCATGGAGTCATAGGATGGTTTGGGTTAGATAGCACCCTAAAGGTCATGTAGTTCCAACCCCCCTGCCACGGACAGGGATACCTCCCACTAGATCAGGTGTCTCAGAGCCTCGGTCCAGACTGGTCTTGAACATTTCCAGGGGTGGGAAGTCTCCAGCCTCTCTGGGTAATCTGTTCCAGTGCCTCACCACCCTCACAGCACTTAGAGCTACTTCCTAATATCTAATCCAAACATCAGCTTAAGGTAATTTCCCCATGTCATATGATGTTGTAGTGTGTTGTTAAGTTTCTTGTGTTATTCCCCCAATTTATGTATTGTTCTCCCCTATTATGTGTAAAATGGGTTCGTTCCCCCAGTTTTTCCCGCCACTGTTAGCCTGTCAGCTAAGTTGCTATAGTAACCGCTATTCATAGTTGCCGATGTGTAATTGCTCCAACCATGGTTTCCCTTATAAGTGAAAGTTGTTTCTTCCCTAGGTCCAGTCAATCACTCCCTTTCTCCTCCCAGGTTTCGAGAACCTTCTCCTCTCTGGAGATGGTGGTTGGCTGGGGTCCCAGGACACCTCCTTTACCTTTTGATTATTGGTCTCCATGGGGTGTCAGTTCTGTGAAGTTCATCTCCTCACCTTTCCCGATTGGTTCCGCCTGTACCCATCCCCCTCCTTTATAATCCTGTTTCACCCCCTGTGGAGATACTTTTTCCCGGGTGGTTTCCCCACGTTTGGATCCCGCAACACCTTCAATAAACCGATGTTTAACCCCCGGGAAATGGTCAGCTCCGTTCCTCTCCTATACCAGCGGTGTACACCAGTCCGCAGCCAGCACAGCCCGAGGCCATCAGACGCCGAAGGGTGCTGGCCAGGAATTGCAGAGGGGCGTCGGCCTTTCGCCCTCAGCTAGTCGGATTCTAAGCTTCGGGCCACATATGCCCTCCTCTGCAATATGACTACATGCCCATGTGAGAGGTCCCTCCCCAGCCTTCTTGCAAGTCCTCCTTACATACTGAAAGGCCTCTCTAAGGTCTCCCCAGAGCCTTCTCCTCCAGGTGGAACAGTCCCAACTCTCTCAAGCTGTCTTCATAGAAGACAGCTCCAGCCCTCTGATAAAGCTCAGAGGGCTCCTTTAGACTAGCACCAACAGATCTGTGTATTACTTATGTTGGGGACCCCAGAGCTGGATTAAGTGTTTCAGGTGGGGTCTCAGCAGAGCAGACCAGAAGGGCAGAATCCCTCCCTCATCCTCCTGCCACACTACTTCGGATGCAGTCCAGGGCAAAATTGGCTTTCTGGGATGCAAGTGTGCATTGCTGGGTCATATTGAGCTTTTCATACTCAAACAGTTCTCTTCAAGGCTAGTCTTGATCCATTCTCTCCCCAGCCTGTGCTTGGGATTTCCCTAAGCCTGCTGCAGGATCCTGCACTTCGCCTTGCTGAACTTCATGAGGTTTGCACAGACCCAACTCTCAAGCCTGTCAAGGCCCCGCTGGATGGCATCTCTTCCCTCCAATCTGTCAACCACACCATACATCAAACTTGCTGAAGGTGCAGTGAATCCCACTGTCTGTGTCGCTGGCAAAGATATAAAATGACAGCTGTTGGCATGGACTTTTCCCTTAGCATTTCTACAAGTGCTCACATGACTCTCCCCATGTGCTTTGGATTTTTCTCAACTCTCTTCCCACTGCAACAGTCTTCAGCATGAAAATCTAGATATTGGTGGGACTTCTCTATGCTACTAGTTTATTTTCCTCTGATATACAAATGGGGGGACATAACAATTTCTTCTTTTTCTTCCCCCAAAACTTTGTAAGGATCATTTCAGTGGTGTGTCTAAATAAATGGCCATAAGCCCCACTGACCCCTGGACCGGCAGGGACAATCCCTGGCCTCTATTTTGTCACCTACTTGGTATCAGTGGAAGGTGAACAATCATGAATGGAAACTTCGTAGGAGTGGAGCATCCCAGAGCCTGAGGGGTTCATTATGCAGGCTCCCACACCAGAGGTATTTGAATCTGTTGCACATGTATGAAGGAAAACAGAGATACATCCCAGAGGCTGAGTCTAATATATAAGCAACATGCTCCCATCTGCCCCAAATTATCTCATTCTCACCTCTCCTGATACAAGCACTGAAATCTTTCAAACCTCATCTTTCTGGAGGGTATGTGAATTTCAGCCAGAAGTTAATGAAATAGGTTTCAACTGTATCACTGAGGTTTGAGTCTCTTCATAGTGATCTGGTTCAATTTTATGAATCCCTAGTCCCTGTTAATATATTATATCTGAATTCATTTCCCCCTTTCCGTGTCTCCTCAGATATTATTATGCCTTATTGCAGTTACATAAATCCACTGCTCTAATCCCATCTTCTTGTTTATTAGGTAATGTGGTATGCTCAAAGGTGACTGGGTGATGAAATTGTATTATTTGTTTCATTTAATATCCTGAAATAGATCTTAACATTTCAGCTGTTGTGGAATATAAGAGAAACACAAAAAGACCAAACAATGTCAGCATGGAGACATTTTTATACTTACCATGATCACTCCAGTTTCCCACAGGCAATAAGGAGACCAGCATGGTGACCCCCTCACTGCAGTCAGCCATTAGAATGGCTGTGAATTGTTTCTTTAAATCGTTTCCAAACAGTGCATGAGTCTACAGCTGACATGGAAAGCAAGGAAAGACCCAAATATCATGTCACACTTATTTGCCTCTCAAAGTAAGTGATTTTTTTCAATGCTCTTCTGCTGCAGCAGGTATATACAATCGAACTAGATGGGGCACTCCAAACCAGTGTCATGAGCTATTTATTCAGCACATCAGTCTCTGTACATTGTTAGGACGATGGAGACAGGATGTTAACAGCCCTCTGATATAACGGGAATGCCAAGGGGGTGTTACATTATAGCATAGCATAAAACCATCTTGGCCTAGGTTTCAGCCAATCACACACAGAGCAACACATATTGACAAGAATTCTATCCAATCATATGAAACACACATAATGGTAATTAGAACAAAGGCTTGTTCATGAGAGACAAAACATAGAAATCCATTCATACTAACCTTCTAAAGAATAACCTTGTTGCAATCTATAAGACCAGTCTTACAGAGGTCTATTGTGCCATTTGTCAAGTCTGCTCTACTACTTAGAAAACTTTTCGCTGTATTTGCAATGTTAACAAAACTTCTGCTTGAGGCCTGCCCTTTTTAACCATTTTCTCAAAACCCTCAAACTTTACAAAACCCAGCAATTCCCCCTCTCTGTTGACTTAGAAACTTTTATTTTCTTGTTGTTTACTATTTATGTTTCATAGCTTTATTATAAATTTCTGCTTATTATCTGCTGGAGGCTTATTTGCGCTGATCTTAAGCATTGCTATGTTACAGCACAGCAGCTTAATGCTGTGAAGGCTTAGTCTTTGGAAGAGATATGAATCGCGTTTGACAATAAGTCATTGTTCAAAAAACTCTGATCGATTTTAGGGTCTTAATTCAAAATTTTCATTTATGTCTATACTTTCATTTACTACTTTCGTGGGATTTTGAACACTCTCTGTGCTTTTACTTCTGAATTCTCTCGCTTGTATGACAAAAACTTCTCAGATTGTTTTGTTCATCATTCACCGAACACAATAAAGTATACAAGGTATCACTATCAATATCAATACTAGAACACCTAATATATAAAGACTTATTTTGCAAAGTTGCTTTAGCTAAGGTGCAAAGCTCTATTTTTGAAACAAATTATTTAACTACTATTTTCTTTAATTTGAGCTGTCAGAGCCTTCAATTTTTGTATGCTTCTGTGAATGGATTTAGAATGATTGGACAAATTCATGCAACGCAATCTTTCAAATTCTTCACAACTATGCTCTTGTGCTAGTAAAAGAAAATCAATTGCTGCTCTGTTTTGAAGAGTAGCATGTCTAACACTATCAACATGGGTTAACATATCACTGATTGCAGAGGATGTGGCATTAGCTTCTTTGCTCAGCCAGCATCCAACTCGATCTAATTGTTTCAATGCTACTGCTGAAGTTTTATTGGGGTAAAAACAAACCTGCTGAAACCTTTCTGGTGGCATTCCAAGGCATAAAATCACTCTGACAGTTCTCATCATAATGAGGAACAGCTTTCGTTCTCTTTTGTTGCTTTCTCATCACTGCTTTGGCAGTGGGGGCAATTATGATGAGCATACCAATACTACAAGGGCCGCCTTCAAGGTGAGCTGGAATGCCTTGCCAAGCCCTGTCTCCACAAATGAACCAATATCCTTTCGACAATTGCAGTGGATTTTGATCCGTCTCCTGAAACACATCCCAACTCTTTGAAACATTACACCAAAACCTCAAATTGTTATATGCAAAATAATGAGGGGTAACATTGTACTTTGGGGGATCACCTTTTTGCCAGGCACGAGCTATGAAAGTAAAACAAAAATCCATGGTCAAAGAACCAAGGATTTCTAATTTTTGAGGTTCAGATGCTGCCTTGGGAAGTTTTTTGGACTAAACGTTCTAATTCAATGAGGGATTGTTTCTATTATCAATTCCACCTGGCCTACCATTGGGTTGTTTTTAGACCAAAGGCAACTTTTTCACTGGCACACTAACTAGACAGGTTGAAAAAGGCTTTTCTGGTTCCGAGTTAGATAAACATATAGTATCCAATCTGACAGCCTTGGCTAAGGTCACCCAAACATTTGGTTTTGGTTGTTCTACAGGCAAATCTGCATGACAAAAAACAATTAAAATCTACCAATACGAACATACAACTTGAATTTGCTCCATCTTTTTCATGAGCTAAGTTTTGGGAGAATCTTTACAGATATATCAATTTTAAAATTTTGTTCTCCACAAAAACAATAACCTAAGCTTTTGCCAAAAATTAGCTCTGTTAAACAAACATTCAACATACAATTGGCATACTCATAAAGAACATTAACACAAAATCAGAGTTCATATGTTCCACCGATGCACAAAGAATGTCAGGCACAAGAGGCGTCCGGCGAGACCTGGGATCCTTCGATTCGGCTCACATCTGCGTACTTGCTTCCTTGGTTCTGGGCTCGTCAACAGGTTCTGAGGTGCGATATGGCTTGACGTTTTTGGCAGGGACCCACTTAATTCCAGCACCTGTGGAGACAGAAGCATACCCTTTGCCCCACGTTATTAATCGAAACGAACCTTCCATCTGTCCAGATTCAGGGTTTCTAATTAGAACAGGAGGATTTTCTTTCAGTTTTGCCTGTGTGTCATTTGAAAAGTGCCTAAAGATTGGGAATCAGGTTCTGTACTTGAACTGTTTAGAAAATTAAAAACATACAGAGCCTTGTTCAGTCTCATCTCTGGTGTGATCTCCATTCCCCCCTCTCTGTTGATCTAAAATGCGTTTTAAGGTGTGGTGTGCTCTTTCAATAATTGCTTGGCTTGTGGGACAGTGGGGCTAATCACACATAGAGCAAAACATATTGACAAGAATTCTATCCAATCATATGAAACACACATAATGGTAATTAGAACAAAGGCTTGTTCATGAGAGACAAAACATAGAAATCCATTCATACTAATCTTCTAAAGATATACATTAAATAACCTTGTTGCAATCTATAAGACCAGTCTTACAGAGGTCTATTGTGCTATTTGTCATGTCTGCTCTACTACTTAGAAAACTTTTCGCTGTATTTGCAATGTTAACAAAACTTCTGCTTGAAGCCTGCACTTTTTAACCATTTTCTCAAAACCCTCTAACTTTATAAAACCCAGCACTCTTCCATTAAAGGAGGGAAGAGTGAACCTTTAGACTTGTAATGTCACTAAAAAAGTAGCTGGTTTAAATCATTTAAGTTGCTCAAAACTTTGCTTGTTAGTCCCATCAAACAGTCCACAGCCCTTTGATGAACAAGACAGGTCATCCTCCCAACTCAAGAAACATCATAATTGTTGAGGTGCTGGAGAAGACTCCACTGTAAGAGTTCTACTGCAGGCTGCAGTCTTGCATGGCCCTCAAAGTCTGTGTGTGCTGGGAGTCCAGCGTGGGCTGATGGCTCAAAGCAGCATGACAGAGGGGAACTTGGAAAAATGCATCCTGAGAGACACAAATGTGTCTCTCTCTGTGCCTGAGAGGCACAGAGTAGGAGGCGTTGCCAATTTTATGCTCCCAGGGCTAGATTTTAACCATAGTACTTCCCCTTAAGGTAGGATGTCATAGCAGCCCTTTGGTCTTTCACAGATCTGTTGTTCTGGTTGCTTTGGATTCAGTTAGGTTCATCTTTTAAAATGAAATTTTATTGCAGTTCTCCAATGACCTGAGACAAAACAAAGGACCCTTGGGACTTATTCTCCTTCTGCTCTTTGGAGTCTTACCAAGATGCAATGAATCACAGCACACCTGGCGTCAGAGCTGCAAAAATAAGCATAGCAGCAGAAACTTCCTATTCTTCTACTAAAATCTGGAACTGGTTTTTACAAAGCCGATAACCCCAATAACCATGTTGTGGACTGCTAGGCATAATTACCTTGGCTAGTGTATCAGATCTTTGGGATTTGTGGCCTCTACTGAACTAAGGGGTTGTTTCTTAGTTTTATATTCTTATATTCTTAGAAATTCAGTCTCAGTGTGAAATAGGTCAGTATTTATCAACCATTTTCATCAGTTCAGGGTACAGAAAGTGAAAATCACTGACAAAACATTTTAAAGCCAGGCTGCAATCTACAAATGGCAGAATACAGCAGACACTTGATCGGCTATCAAGGATCATTACTGGTTTAATTTGTGTGAAATGAAAGAAGTTGTGAATATAATCTCTTAAAACAGCACTCAGCTAAATGGGTTTTTTTTTTCCATTGGTAGCATTATTAACATGTATCTTTACTTTGCTCCAGGAGGAAATGGCAAAAATTATCGCAGTCATCTTCATTTTAATGCTGGAGAAACATGATGAGTAATGAATGATTCCTAATATCATAACTGTCTATACAAAAGGAGACAAAACTGTAACTGGAGAGCATTGTTCAGTTTCATTAGTTCTGAGATACATCATTCTAGCATGCTCTTTTCTCTTGCCTTCTTAATACCTTCACATTTGATGCATGAAACACAGAGAAACTAATCTTCAAATATTTCTCTCATGCAAATAGCTATTCCTTCAAATGTCTTGAAAAATCAAAGAAAATATTATGGGCAACTTCAATAAAAAACTTATTCAGTTAAAATGAATTGAGATGTATTTTTTACTTCCTCTCCTGTATGGTATAAGCAGGTGTGCAATTAACTGAAGAAGTGCACCCTACAAGAGCACAGGGAAAAGTATGTTGAGGGTGGAATGCACGTCTTGCCAGGCAATCACCTAGTATTGAAAAACTGCCACATTTTCTGAGCACACAGGCTTCTTCCATCATTCAGCATTCAGCTGGAAAAGCTGCAGCTGTAGCTAAATTGCTTGATAAAATCTCCATTCTCAGCACCATGAGGAGTATACTCTCCCTATACCACACTATACCCTACTATATAGCATTCAGAATTACTCCTGCTTCTTCTGATTTGGCTATTGAGATGTATTTATATGACAGATGACAAGAGAGAAGCTGAATACAAATATCAAAGTGCTATCCTTTGATATTTTTTTATCTTTATTAAAAAATTTAAAAATTAGAAAAACCTTTATAATTTAAATTACAGAAAACTTTATTATTTTTATTTACTAATCCGATAAGCTTTATCTGGTGGTTAAGGGATCAGTAGGATGGGCATAGCAGGGAGAGGCCGTGCAAACAGCAAATGTGATTGATGCCAGATCTTGCTGTGTTCAATGTTTACCCTGCCTGTGGCTGCCTACCACATTCCCAGGAAGCTCTCTGCTCTCCCCAGCACTGGCTTCTGCCAGAAGAAGTAGTGGGACTTCACTAGGCTCCTCAGGAGAGGACCTTAGTGAAGATACAGTGTGAAATGGAATTTTTTATTTGTTCCTTTTCAAAAATAGAACACCCATAGCAGCCCTTAGGGAATAAGTGACTGACTTCTTGGATTCCATTTTCCCTGGGCTATGGCCTGGACCATCACAGACAGCAGTCACTAAGTATCTTCCACTAAGGCAACTCTGGCTGCTAAGATGCTCTGTGTTTCCCTCTATCTCTTACAGTTTGAATTGATTCTCAGAAACCATTCTTCAAAGAAGCAAAATTCTCTTTGTTTCAAGTAAAACCAATGATTAGTGAACAAATATTTTCAGCAAACATTCATATTGTGGAACATCTCTACCAGGTTCTTCTTCAGTTACATTTTTTCAACCCAAGAAAATAACAGTTGCTCCAACTTTTGCACAATGTTAATGTCTTGCAGGCCTCGTCATCTTCTCATTTGTCTCCTCTAATATCTCTTAAATCCTTTCATAAATTTCCAGGAAATTATGCCTTAAATGAAATGTGTTTATCTAGCTGAGATCTACCAGATGATGCACAGAAAACAGTAGCTCCTTCCAGCATCACACAAAGACCTTCTGCCAGTGTATTGCAAAATGTGACTTGCCCTTTTCTCCCAGCAACATCAAAGTGCTGACTCAGGTTGAGTTTGACATCAGCTGTAACTCATAATCCCTTTCCTGTGGTATTGCAGCTTGCTGCTTAGTCTCTTCATTCTACACTTCCTGCTGATCAAAATACTTCATGGTTTTTTTTCCTTTGGTTTACATCTTTAATTTCAGACCATTGGTTCAGTGTATGAAGAATGTTTATCACTGATTCTTCACTATCATTCATCCTGGCTCAGTATCATCCATGAATTCTAGGAGCATTCTTTATTCAAAGCCACTAATGAAAATGGTGAATGAAGCAAGCTCTGCAGAGATGTGTAAGGTTCCCTAGAGTAAGCTGGGAAATGGCTAATATTAATTAATATTATTATTTTATCTTTTTTTTATTCATAAGTCTTTTTGTTATGGAGCAAACAGCTGTGCCAATGTGTTGATATCTTCTATACTACAGTCTACTTACTAAAAAGCACATCAGGCCCAAAACCATGTAAAAGTCTTAAAAATATATAAAATTATTTTAAAAATATATAAAATTTATAAATAAAATTTCTGCTATTCTTTATTTGTTTGGCTAGTTACCTCCTCAAAGGTTAGTCTAATAGGATATGTTCTTAACAAATCAATTTTGGAAGTATTTAATCTCATTCTCCTCTAGGTGCTAATGAATGACTGTGCAATCATGTTCTAGCATCTTCCACATATTAAAGTTATCCTGATGAGTTTCTACTTTCCCAAGTCATACTGTTGTGCTTCTATCAAAAGTAGGTACAACATTTGACCTTCTCTTGTCCTTAGCATAGGTAAAATCTTATGCTTCGCAAATTCTTGAAGTTGATAACAGTTCAGAAAATCTTTTGGCCTCACTTGAAGTTCTTTGGGTTGAATTTTAGAGGCCTCTTTACCTTGAGCATCTTTAAATTACCCAGATTTTCTAGCCTTTCTTTGTCTGTCCTACATTTATCCCTGCATTAAAATTACTTGCAGTGGACAAACACCATTTGCCACATCAGTTTTCCATCAGTAAAATGAAAACAGAATTAACTCCGCAACATTAAATTTAGTAGCGTGCATCTAACCTGGGTGTTTCTCATCCCTTTATATTAATTTTTATTTCAGTACAGCATTCACTTAACAGAACAATCTTTGGCACACCTGTGTTTCCTCCAGCTGTTTAAATATGTCGTTGTAGTTTCAGCTTCTTTGAATTGTCTCCTATGCTACAGATTTAAGTGATTGTTTGTAGAATGCTTTTAGTAAGAATTTGCTCTAATTGTTATTAATGAGTTACAGTTCTTGAACTATATTCATCATTATTTAATTAATCATTTTCTATGGTATTTTTTTTGGCCTTCTAATAAAATATCTGCGTACCTCTAATGTTTTGGGAAGAACAAATCTTCAGAGAAAAAGGACCCTGGGACCTACAATGGTTGTTGTGGTTATTCCCTTAATCTGTCAATATGTGCAGAAAGCAACGTGGCCCAGTGAGAAACTGTGCAGCGTATTTTTTCAGAACAATGCGGATTTTTGATTTTGTGAAGTTTGTTTGTCTTTTACTTGTTTGTTTATTTGATTTTAAATGGAGACAGAAAGCAAGATCTGGGACAGAAAGCAAGATCTGCTACAGAAAGCAAGATCCAGCTGAAAGTTTCCTGGATTTAGATGTGTAAATCCCAGCTACATCAGTACAGCAGAAGACTGAATAGTTTCTGCACTGCAAAGAGAGTCCCAGGATGTTTCAGCTGCATTTGTAGTTTACAATGGGGGAGAAATGCAGCAGTGAACAACCTGTAAAACATCTCTCCTGGAGGATGATACAAGGAGAAGCAAGTAAAAAGTGGGAATAATTTGACCAGAAAAGTTGCTAAGTCTCCATCCTTGACAAAATCCAAATTAGATTTTGGATTTTGAACTGGAGGTGATTCTGAGCAGCCTGCTGTAGCTGACTCTGCTTCAGCAGGTATTTGGACCCTACAATCTTCAGACATCCTTCCCTATCTCTGTATATCAGTGGCCCTGTGAGATGGCACTTCAGGTTGGCGTTCAGCAGCCCTTCATTTCAGAAATGGAGAGGCCAAAGGAGTTTCCAGAATCATATTCTTTTTTTTTCTCTCATACATGCTTTCCCCAAACTTTTGCTAGTTCCTGTTGAATTCTACCATTTTTAGGCTTCTGGCTCAGAGCTGATTCTTTAATTTAAGAATTATTATTCTATGTTTTACTTCAGAATGAAGTAATTAACAATACATCAATATGTTCTCATAACATGTAGGTAAAGGTGTAGGCTTTGTCTTGTTTGCAATAAATATACTTCACTGAGTACACAGCTCGGTATTTTAATTTGTTCTGTTGCCCTGTTGTGAAATTCTCCTTTGAGTGGTTGTTTCAGCAAAATAGCAAGTACTGGAAAATTGCTTTTATCCCCAAACTCTTTTCTTTCAACATGAAAACATCTTTCCTTAATTTTCTATTGCATAATACATACCACAAAATCAAACTAACTTTTCTTTCCTTTGTTCTTTTGGACTAGGTCCACATTGAGCCATGTGAAGGAAATAATGAACCAATTGATCAATTAGTTGGGTCGATAGCACTGTTTTGACATTCTGCATTAAGCAGTAACTAATTGCCCTATCCTAAATGCTTTTAAAAACATATCTAGTAAATCAATAACAGAGTAACTGTGTTTTAAACAGAAGACTGTACACAGCTACATACAAGGAAATGGGCAGCAATAACTGGGGCATGTGCCGCATCAGTAGGAATTTCTGCTGTTTTCCTTTATGCTTCTATGTCTTTATTTACATTCTTTACATTGAGACATTATTAAATGACTTTATTTACATTCTTCTCCAGATAGCCTCTTGCATTTGCATAAAATGGGTCACCCAGAGTGTTAGTAATGGATGACCATAGGAACTATGGGCTTTTTTGGCATCCACCAAGGCACAAACATCTTTGTTGCTGAGTCATAGAGCTGGAGATGTATCCAGGCAAGATAGCACTTTCTGACTCAGCTGACTTTCACTTTCTCTGTGTTCAGACTTCCTATTTTCTCTCATTCTTCATATTTTTCTACCCCCAAGCAATAATTTTACCTGCTTCACTTGATCTGTGCAATAGTGAGGTGCTCTAACTACCTGTTCTTCTGAATATTTCCTTTCCAGTACATTCTTATCTTCAATTTTTAAATTGTTGTGCTCTTTTAAAAAATTATTTAATGTGTGATCAGTCATTGAATGGCAACAGCAAAAAATTTAAGATTTTCAGAAGTCCTTCAATGAGCAATTTTCGCATTTGGAACACAAAATATTTAGGGAGTTATTACAGTAAATGCTCCTTCATCCTCTAATCTACTCAGGTTTTCTAATTGCTGATTTTATATCAAAATGCTGGAAATATCTTAGGGTAGAAACAGCACGAACAGATATACCCAGAAGTGATTTTGTAAGCACTAATGTTCTCTGACAAATTAAAATCCCTCCTGTGAAATCCTGGCCTCTTCAGGGTTTATGAGAATTTTGCCATTGATTTGAATTACTCCAGGATTTGCTTTTTCTATCATCTCAGGCACAACATCTGAAGAGTGTTATTTCATAAGAGATGGTATAACAAACAGCCTGAGAACTAATCTCCTGACTGTGACTCCTAGCACACTTGACTCTTCACAGAGGTTTGTGATACCATATTTTTGGTGAGTGACAGAAGCATGACACACATAACCACAGATGGCAGCAGGCTATATTTGCCTCCTTCCCTGTAGAAGACTTGCCACAAGATGAAGTTCCCATGGCTGTCTGGGTGTGTATGGGCATTTCCTTGTGTGAGACAGATACCTTCAATGAGTGAGCAATCCAAGGCAATTCCACATAATATGTATCATCTTCATTTAATGAGCACATCAAGATGATTTAATGTGATGTATTGTAATAGAAGGCAAATGATCCTTTTCAAAATCATACACATTAGACAAAATACGTCAGAGGTGGAAATCATCTATGTAACAGATTTGGACTTGATTGAAGTAATTTAGGAATATTATAAGTTGGATTAGTTATTGAGCTGTTTGATCCATGAATATGTATTCACAAAGTGATTTAATTCAATAACTGGATTGTCAGGGAATGTGACCAGAAAGAGTGAGGATTGAAACACTCCTTAGCAGACATTTCAGGTACACTAAAAGAGCTCTTCAGTTTAGTGCTTTTATTGCAACTCCCTGCTGTGCTCAACAAGTTTAGTTACAAGTCCAAGCATATAAAGACAAAATTTCAGTTTGGTTTAAATTAAGTCCCATAAAGAGAACAAGGAGGCTAACAGTACAGTAAGATGACCCCAGACTTGAAACAACACTTGAAAATTTAGTGCCTAATCAAGCACTCATCAAAGTGACATCTTTTGTAATTTTAAAAATCTCTTTCTAGAATTTTCCCCCCTGTTAAAAATTGAATGTCTATTTTAAGATGACTTCTAGGACAACTATATTACTTGTGACTTCCTGAAGGGAGGAACAAATTACCATGCCACATCACGCTTGAGGGTCAAACATGGTTGGGTTTTAAGGACTAGGTCATGTGGCTCTTAAGAGATCATTTAAGTGGAAATGATTCTAATCATCTGCTCTAAGGAATACAAGGCACAGGTCTGAGCTAAAGAACAAAGTCCAGAGATATTATCACAGATACTGCTTTGCCAGGAAAGTCAACTATCATGAGAAATGGTGGATCAAATTATGAAATTATGAGTATTGTGCTGGTTAGATAGGCTATTTTGCTGAATTTGAGCTAAAATTTTTGAGAATTTGAGATAGCGGAAATGGAATGCTGGAAAAAAAATATATAAATATACCTCTAGTGTTTTTCAAACAGACCATGGCAGATGAACTTCCATAAAGACTCTACTCATTCTCACAGGTATATTAAATCACCAGGCAATCCAAATATCTTTGAATCCACAAAAATTCTCAGATGTATTTTTCAGGGACAATTTTCAAATCGTATTTCACTAGACCTGGAGATATTTTGCATTTCTGTTTAGTCAGTTGCAACCCTAAGTATAGGCGAATAATCTTGTATAAACCTGTGATTTTTGCTGAACATTACAGTATCTCTGATGTGCCTTTCACAATCTGACGAGTGTTCACAACATGGAAAAGAATCCTAAGGAGAGCCATATAGTAATATGTAGGGGTCTTTACCTGCAGTGTTGGAGAAAATTTTCTCATTGACTGCAGCTGTCAGGCCAGGTGACCTCTGCTGATATTTGAGCACTCCCTGAGTGCTATGGAATACTGAATGTTGAAACCACACAGGGACTATTTCTCACAATTCCTTTTCCTCCTGGACAACACAATGTACCCTTTTGTGTGTGTTAGCCATGTTATTTACCAGTCCTTTTATAAAGAAAAGAAGTGTCTTGAGCTAGAAACATGGATGTGAGTTTGCAATAGAAGGTGCTATATTCACCCTGATGAGATTCCTTCCTACTTTGTATGTCATCCCTACATTAATTACTATCAGCCTTCTATGTCCTACGCTACCTCTTCAAGGCCCTTCACAGTCTTAAAGAAGGCTTGACCCACGTGTTTTGAAGACTGCGTCCCCAACATTTAATTACAGAATTTTCTTTTTCAGAAAAAGATAGACCTGGATTGGACCTGGATCCCAGATGAAGAAGGATGTGCTATCCATTACCTTTACTCCCAGTCTGAGAGAGAGATGGCTGTTTATTGGTCATGAATTTAGAGATAGACACCAGAACAAACAGTTCAAGGGTCATCTTCCACTCATAGTCTTGCCCAACTCCTATAAGTAGCAGATGAAAATATTTCATTTTTTTCACTCCTAAGGCAAAATGATAGAGGCAGAGCCTTTATGCAAGCCACATATCCTGTTAAAGTTCTTAGGTAATAGAATAAATAAGAAAATTTCACCTATAATTTCAGGGATGTCAACATAATACAGGATTTCTAACTGACAATATTTCTAATTCATAAATTAATTTATAAATCAATTCATAAATTAATTCATAAATTTCTTGAGTGTCTTAAATGTTTCTCTTTGTAATAGTCACCATTCCTATCATCCATTCCCCTCAGTTTAAGAATGTTCCTCTCAAATCAAGCTTATTTTCAAAAGATTTCTTTAACATGAGAAGTGCATTAAAAATTACCATCAGTGGGAGCAATACAAATACATTGTGATATATTTCAGCCTTGAAACCACCTGTAGTGGGAGATGTTTTACAGTAAACTGTTTTTCCTCTAGGGTTCCTGTGTGCATTTCAAGTCCACACCTTTCTTCAAGGCAAGTATATGAAATATATCCTACAGAAATCTAATTATTTCCAAACAATGCCAGTCTATCCAGAGTAGAGCCAGTATACTGGACCCTGAAAATCTCCACTTAATACCATTGACATCAAATCCTTTAAAAGAAATAAGTCTTGTGTTTCTTCTAAAATGTGCTTCTTTTGCTGTCTTCCTCTCATGAAAGCAGAAACATTAAAAGAGATTCTTTATTTTACGGTCTTCAAAGCCTTGAAAATAAATGTCATTCAAGATGATTATGGAGCAAACAGGTAATTCCAATAAACTTAGAACACCTCTGACTAATAAAGGCGTCTGATTAATAAAGGCAGCCAGGATAACTTCCTGTGACGTCAGACATTCCTCAAAATTCTACCCGATGCAAACAGAATGCATTAATGCAGAATCTCTTTAATTAATGAGTCACAATTCACAATAAATCTGAGATCTGCCATTAAAGGACCTTGGGAAGAATTTTCTTTTTTTTTTGTGTTGTCTGAAAGGCATCGATCCATGGAGATGTGCGAAGAATGAAGATGTTGCAGATAAGTCCATAATGGCTCAGAGTCTGGAGAAATTATAAATAACAAGAAAGATATTGCTAAAGATACTGTAAATACTACTGGGAAATAAGTCCACCACCTAAAGACAAATGAAGAATTTATATCTAGCAATTAAAAATCCAAGTTTGTATTAATGGCCAAAACCTTTATACTGGGAAATTTGGAATATGTTTTAGATAACCTCACAGCAATCTTTTTTTATCAAGATTTGGTATCTGCTTAAAAGTCTTCCTACCTTTACCCATTAGGCATAATTGGGCATAATGAAGGAATGATTGAATGAAATTTTAGGATAATTAGAAAAGGTTTGATCAGGGAACAACTAGTCCCTTCTATCTAACTCCAAAAATTGACGATATTACATAAGTTAAATACTCTGCATAAAAAGCTTCATTGTTTCAAAACAGTGTATTTCGTTAAGAAAGTCTGTTACAGGAGTCACACAGTAATTACATCTTCTCAGAGTGTCCAGCTGTGAGGCAAACAAAATTACTGCAAGGAGATTCTCCTACAAAAACAAACAAACCACCAAACTTAGGTCCAAAACATAGTGAGAGAGGTAATGAAGACGGTTTTACCAAAAAAGCTCTGTAAACATACTTAAAAAAACCATATTGACTACAGACATAATTTTATTCTGCAGAAGCAAAAAAACCGAAGGATTAGGCCTTATTCTACAAGCTTGAATCAATTTGATTTCAAATGCCATTTAATCTTTTAGTATTAAATATGTTCAATTTTAACATGAAGAAATCATAATATTTCAACATTTTTCAAGATTCTACGCTCTCCCAGTTATCTTCAATTGAAAGAATACTACAAAAATACTACAGAAAAAGCGACTGCTTCCCTGCAGTCAAATCAAATTGTGTTTTGTGGAAGCAGAAAATAAACAAGTTGCCATTTAGTTACTGCAGAGTCTATTTGAAATTGATTGGCCAACCAAGTTGTCACTCTTCCTTTAATCAAGAGTAACTCCTTGAATCATCTGGTTTGCCTTAAGGGCAAAGCAGAAGCTTTTAAAGTGGCTAAGTAGAGCTGAAAAGGTGTCATCCATTGCTTGCCATTTGAGACCTTTGATCGCCAAGAGACAATGAATTCAAGATGAGGGTCACCTACATGTCCCAAGTGCACTTTCCCAAAACTTTCCCCTTGTCTCCAGCAGGGCTAGAGGCAGCAGAGTCCATTCCTTCAGGCAGTGCAGCCAGCATCATTGCTTTATACAGGGCATACCATGTCTCCTTGACAAGTCAGTACATTGCAACACACAGGCCCTACAGACTTGTTTCTGAGGGTTCCCAAAGAGTGACTGGGATAATCATAAGGAAGACAAAGCATTACACAGAATTACAAAATACTTTTATCAATGTATTTTTCTAAGAAAATGGTCTATGTTTTGAAAAAAACTATAAACAAATGATAAAAAATGTAACCACAAAAAAACCCCAATGGAGCAGCCAAGCCATCTGCCCGTAAAGAGGTTGGGAAAAGAAAAGGAGTTTGTTTCCATCTTCTTCCATTATATTAGCAATAAGAAAATTCTTGTTTATCAGATGAAGATTCTTAATTTTATCCTTTCATCACAGCACTATCTTCCAGCAAGGCTGTAGAAAAAGCAGATATTGTTGCTTTCAGTTAACCTGAAGTCAGGGAAACCATCATTGCAGCTTGGAGGACGGTAAAGGAGTGGCATTAATTTGCATTGAAATACAGTTTTATAGTTGCTATCAACCACCAGAGTGAATTGAGGTCTTTGATCTTTGTTCCTCTTCTAATTGAGAGAGATGACCAGGAAATCAGTTCTGTTGTGCTCCCTGAAAATCAGAGAGAACATGGCTTGACAATTCAGCCAAAGACATAACGGGCACACTACTTCACTGGACTTTGCTGAATGTGCAGATAGGTTCTGGCAAATACAACTCCTGATTTAGGCTCCTAATTTGGTGCCCAACACCAGCGATAAGTAATCTTGACCTTACATCCTGAATCATGCATATTCTGTACTTAATTTTGTTTAGGCACTCCTATATCTCTCCCAGGATGGACTCAAATAACTTGTGTCTTAGTTCCTAAAGCCATAAAATGTTGTTCTATATTTCTCTAAGTTCAGAAAATACCAGAGAAAAGAGAGTTACAGATGGATATACTAAATTATCACAGGTAGAGGGCTAAATAAATGTTTCATTTTTAATTAATTATTGCATTTCTCATTTTACAAAGTCTGTTTCTGTTTAAATCATACTATTGCTTCTTTTCTTGCACCAAGCTCACTTAAACTAGAAATAGTTTGTTGCCATAGCAATGTTTTTCTCTTTGTAGTTCTGTTACTTCAGGTTCATTGCAAGCTACACTGCATAGCAGGAATTCAGACAAGGAAAAATGTTTCAAATCATCTCCATCCTTTGGACACCATACAGCTGGTGTTTAAATTGTGTATCAGAGTTCATAGTTCATTCAAGATGTTATCTAGTGTCATCAGAAGTGATTAGAATTGCAGCCAATTTAATAAAGTGTTAAATAATACAGTTGAATATTTTTGTCACTACCCAAGCTGATTTTCAACTTTCCAGTTTTCCCTTTCAGCACAGATAAACAGTCTGCCCTAAAGAACTCCTACCCCACTTCGGTGTATTTATAGAAAACTAGTATGCTAAAAATGAGCTGTATAACTCTCCATCAGCTTACAGGATTTCTGTGACTGCCATCAGATATTGTTCTTTGTTATCACCTCTGGTCTGCTTACTTGTCTCATGCCACTGGAAGGCTGAGTGAAGATCTGGGCAAAACTTTTACATCTGGTTTAAATAAGTTTGGTTTTTTTTTTCATGTTAGCAGGAGGCAACCAGTATATAAATAAAAAGGCCAGAACAAGCTTAAACCTCCATTATAGAGAACAAAAAGGTGGAAATCAAATGAACTAATATATAAACAATAACAGGTGGGAGTAGCAATGACTGTAGTTATACTGCTTGCAGTCATTGTCCATTCTACAAGGAACAGTAGGAGTTTTTTCTAATTAAATGCATTTTCTCCACTTTTGCATTCCTACTCAAAGACACTTTGGGTGTTATGTAAATAACATGATGTTATTTACTGTGCAGTAAGCTTGAAACATAACATCATTGTCATTGCAGGAGCCAAAATCCACTAAGAGCTTTCTCCTCAGGGAAAGAGGAGAGTGCCTCACACAACAGACAGGCTGATTTGTTTTTCAGTCCTCAGAAGCTCAACTACCCCCTTCTTGTTTCCACTTTCTGTTCAATAAGTACCTTTTGAAACACGGTGTCAAACACACCAGCAAGGCTATTTCTACCAGAACAGGATGTCTGCATCTGAATCATAAATCACAAACAAAAACACAGTCTGGGGGCCTTGCAACATTTACCTCAGTTACTATTTTTCTCCCTTGGCTTCAGAAAGTGAGAAATCTCTAATAATAACCTTACAAACAACTTGGGCTTTAGAATGTCAGGGAGCTTGGCTGGCATAACACCGAGAAGACATTAGCTTTGTGAGTAGTGTGCTACACATAGAGGGCACTTAAATCTCCCTGTTCTTTCTGTCACACCACGTTTTGAGCTACTTTGTTTAAAATAACAGTTTACTGTAACTCTCAAATACCATAATTCACATACATCGAAACACTGTTTTCCCTGTCACTTTTGTCTCCATTTTTAACACAAGATCTGTAGGTAGGAAAGGAATTACAGATGTCTGACACAGTGGGTTCAGGCTGCTTGGCGTGAAGAGGAGGACACAGCTCCCAGGACTTAACTCTCCAAAGCAAGTCCAAAAGACATCACTGGATAATTTGCAAGAATTCACCTGATGTGGTCAAAACATGGTTTTCTGCTTGTTTAGTGCTCCCATGTTAAAATATTGTCTCTTCTAAAAAAGACAAAGTCTTTGAATAAAATCTGAAAAATAAGCGCAGTGGCAGTGCTCTGGAAGAACATCATTGTCATCACAGCTGAGCAAGAGCCTTCCGTTCTGCATCAACACTGAAATCAAAGGATTCCATGCTGGCACAAACATCAAGAACTGTAACATCAGCTAAGGCCTTGCAGGCAATGATTGTAAAAACCTAATTTTTCCTATGAATTTCACCTTGAAGGGGAACTGTGACCCACACTTTAATGTGGGTGCTTTGTAGGACCTTCATCTCTCCCACTCACAGTTAACTGGTTACTTTGGAGGGTTCATCTCAACCTGCTATTTTCTCCCTGTCACTATTGTGTTCATCGTGAAAACACACTCTTTTCTCCTAAAACTTAAGTCTAAAATTCCTTTTTTATGTGAAGAAGATACTGAAAGATTATGACTTCTGAGTGTGAATAAAACAGCTAGTTTTGGAAACTTTTCAAATTCAAGCACATGCTTAATCTGCACCTCCTTTCCTTGTATGCATGCTGCCTGACTACCAGGTATGGGTCCTGGCAGAACCACACTTCCCAAGGGAAAGAAAGACATTAAAAACCAAATATTCCCACAGACCACCCATCAATATTTAAATCTTGCTTGAAGAGTGATTTTCAGAAAAAGATTAATTGTGCAGATTATTACCATCCTCTTAGCAAAAACATTGAATCACAAAAATCAATGGTGTATGTGTAACATACTCCCACTCTGTGTTGAGATAAATTTCTTTTGCAACACAAACTCATTTTCCCTCATATTGGCTCATGGTGAAAGATGTTGATTGGTCAAGTTCTACCCTCAGAAATGTATATGCAACACTTACAGGAATCATACACAAGCATGTAAGAATACAATTTGACTTAAAGGTCAAAAATTGTGATTGCTTGAACTGTGGCAGGAGGAGGGACAAAAATGCTTTCTGTTTATTTAAACAAGGAATAAGGAAGCATTACTTTGCAGGTAGTTGAACAATGCAAAACCATCTGATGTTCAAGTATGGTCTATGTGTAGGAAGAGGTGCAGGAGCAGGTATAAACTTGCACTTGATTATACCTAGAAAACAAAAGTGGAAAAGTTTATTAAGGATTACATAGTGAACCAGGCTCTTAAATATTTTGTCAGGAGAAAAATTACATTCTTTCTAATGCAAAAAAAATTCTGTGGATCTCCTTTCCTAATTTTCCTGAAGTCCAGGAGAATGAGGGCAGATTGCTGCCATTATGTTTTTTGTTACAGAACTTACAAAAGGGCAGCAAAAAGCACAACTGAAAGAATTTTCAAATGCCACTAAGACACATGCATGGCAAACCTGTACTGACTGGTGTGGCTATCCTTGACAAATCCTGCTGAGCCACATGCTTGCAAGGCAATTCAAGGTGCTCTCACAGCACCTTGGGTCATGCAGCAGAACCTGGCAGCATCTCATTCCACTGTGCATGGAAAAAGGTTTTCTCCTGTGTTGCTCCTGGGACCATCCAAATGACAGCACCTTAATATACCTTGGAGGAACCTCAAAATCTCATCTCATAGCTCTTCTGGGCTTTGGTGGCTAATTGCTGCTCTCTGGTAATGAGATATATGCTCCAAATACTTTTGGGGCCTCAGCTAAAGCAAAAAGGCCTATTACTACTTTTCTCACTTTGTTTCTCCAATTCCCTGACATATTGTTATAATCTGGCTGTCCTGCAGTGCTGTCCATGGATACTGTCCAGCTAGATATTGTACTACTGCACAACAATGGATTTCCATCCTTCCATACACATCTATTCAGGGCCCAATTTAAGTCATGACACGATAGAAGGTGGATGTAATGAGGAGATGAGAAGAGCAGAACATTCTGGCAAGACAACACAGATGAGCACAATAAAGCACAGTGGTCACCCCATACTGACCATTTTCTTAGTCCTGTCATGTCTTTTATAGGGATCACAATGGAGAGGAGTCTTAAGGAGGGGCCCAACAGAATGTAGCATGGAGTGGGGTTGTCTTTGAAGGAGCATTCTCCATGCATGAAGTGCCTGGGGTAAAGCCTAGGGTGGTGTCTGCTGATGGTTATGTTAGTGCTCTGCTACTTGGTTGCTTAGTGTAAATGGCAATCAAGTGTGTCTTTGCATATTTTTTTTCAACATCTAGAAAATTTCACATGTATGAGTCTTTATTAAGGAGAGTTTATCTTTTGTTTTCCCTGCAGAGAACACCTAGGTAAATAATGCACACAGACACACACAAATGTGCAGATGTACACCCCCTTCAAACAATTGCAAAGACAACAGCATATGCAGAGTTAAAGCACAGAAGTCAATATGTGCCTCGGTGAAGTGCACATAGGCTTGTTCCCTTGAAAACACATACTTAAGTAGCCACAAGCAGCTGTTGAAAATCAAGGATTTCAAAGAAATCAAATTGTCTTCAAGCATGTTGTCCTTTTATTCAAGTAGATAACCTTTCAAGGCTCTTCAGCCTCACTAGAAACTTGCTGTTGTGCTCTACTGCACAGGACATGCTTGTTTCACTTCTAGTGGGAGATGACTGAGATTTTAAGTGCCCGCTTGTAGGTTGTGCAAAAAAAAAATTGCCTGAGGTCTAATGATTTAATATTAAGCAGTAGTTCCAAGATGAATGCTGGAAACTGGAGAAATCCCTCTTCGGTATTTATGTGGTTTAAAGACTAAGTGAACTGCATATTTCTCTTTAGTAAATCTGTGGTCAACTTGATCACTTTAATATGGCAGCTAAGGTGGTTGGAGAGGAAGTGTGTATTGAAAAACCATCAGCCTAAATATGTATCAAACCACAGAAAGTCCCCACAGACTACTTCCAAAGTCCCCACAGACCACTTTTTCTGGCCATGGAGGTATTTTTTGGGGTTGTTGTTTCTTTTTCTTTCTCTTTTTTTTTGTAACAAGTCTTGCTTAAATGATAAATTGTAAGTGATAATAACAGCCAGCTGGTTCCCATAGAAAAGAAAGTGATTGACAGAGCAGCTGCCATCCTGCTTTCTCTCACTGCCCTTGTCAGAGCTTCAAAGGTCCTCTTTTATGTGGTACATTAACAGCACTGTTATGACTACAAGGCCCCAAATCCTCACAAGGAACTCTGCTGAGCAGAGATTTGAATGTGCTTTTTCAATGGAGTCATCAGCCAGTTTTCATCAGAGCCATGGCGAGTGTTCCCCTGTCAGAAATTCATGATGTGACCTGCGGGGCATGCTTTTCTGCTTCTGATATGCACTTCCCAAAGTCTTAGCTGGTCACAGCTGAGAGTGTTTTCAGACCTCCCTGCACAGCACCCCTACATAAGACATCATGAGAAACCTCTGTGCAATTCAGAAAATCTGGTTCAAGTTTTCCAGAAAAGTTCTTCTGGAAGCTGGAAAAAAACAGTATTGGTTGATGTTGCTTTCACTGACATTGCATTTGGGGATTGTTTTCTTAATAAAATCAACTTGAATGCTCAGGATTTGGGCACAGTTTCCACTAGTTTTCCTGGAAATTCTATACTGAAAATCCATGCATTGAAGAAAATCCAGGGATTCCTAATGATTTTGTTCAGGCTGTTCCTGCATGACTGACACCAACAGAATATTTACTCCTAGCTGGGATGAGGTTCTGAAGTAGAAGCTTCCATTTTCTAAGTATAAATTAATGTGATTTTCCCCATACCATGTTCTTATAGACATTGTTTATTTGGGTTTTCCCCCAGCTTTCTTTCTTTCTGATCTCCAAGAAGCTTTCTGACTTCTCCAAAAATATCATCATTACACTTTGATCATTGCAGCCTTTTAAGATGCAGAATTCTATGAAGGAAAGAGACCTAGGAGAAGAAGCACAGAAGACTTATGCAATCCCTAAAGCTGTCTCTGCTGGCACTGAGAGTTGGTGCAAGAAGCAAGTAAGCAGTTGCAGAATATGCAAAATTTCCTTACGGATGCACAAGGAGTGGGAGCATGCCTTCATTTCTGGATTCACTCTGTAAATGTAACTCACAAGTGGGACTGAAGATCAGAAGGGGCTGCAGTGTGGAGGATTAGGATTTCCCCTGAGAGTTCCACTGAAAGGAGTGCCAAGGGCCTTCCTCACATAACAATAATAACTTACTTATACTTACCTCCCCAGAGTGTTCTGAGGCTTAATTAGTTAATGTTTGTAAAGTGCTTTGCAGATGCAAAGAGTAAGATATGTACCAAGTCTTATTAGCTTGCAGAAGACCTACATGTGTGAAGTCCTTACAGCCTATTAAGACTAAATTATTCAGCAAGTTACCTAAAAGCATGAAACAAGGGACCAAGAGCTCTCCCTCAAAAACACTAGAAGCCCACTTCCACACCTTCCCCATGTTCCACACCCCAGGACCATGGAATAAATATTGCCTTTGTTCCCTTGCCACTACACCCCAGGACAAGGCCTATGAGAGCCCTGTACCAAAATGACCTGAACAGAGAGTTGCCTCTGCCCCACTGGATTAAAGACAAATTTTTCATTTGTGACATGGGTTACAATTTGAATTGTAGACAAACACCTTTTGTGACTGTCTTCTCCTGACTGAGATGCATGGGACATCTGCTTCTAAGAGGTCCTGGAGCTGATTTTCCTAGGAAGCCCCGAGTTTGCTACCCCAGACAACTGCAATTGCCAAAATGGAGCAATAAACTGCAATATGAATTACAGAATAATTGCTATGCTTTAATACTAATACATAGGAGGGATACTATGTACATGACTGACAAGCTGAAAATCTTCACTCAACAAAGAAAACCAAATAAAGCAACAGAAATGTTCCAGATATGGTTCTCCAAACACAACAGAGCCAAGATATCATATGATATATCACTGTTTAGCTGTTTAATTTCTGGCACAATGAGAATTGCTTGCACAATTCTTGGCTACAATTAATTAATTTTTTTTTTATTCCTGCATTTTCCTGTCTTTTTTCCACATGCATACCAACTTTCCTGTTCAATTTTCAAGTTGACTATGTTCAGTAGTATTTCGTAATACCTTTACACTAAAAGAGAAATGTATTTTCTGGCATCAGAAAAGTACAGTGATATAAAGATAGCTGAGAGTATTTTTCCTATCTTGTAGTCATCACAAACAACATGTGTGTCATTCAATGCTCGTGTGTTGCAGTTCAGCTCAATCCAGAGGTTATACTCAGAGGTACCCAAACCTTCCTGGTTCTCACTTGTGCCACAGACACTCTAGTTGGCTTCAGACTCTCTCCTTTCTCGCATCCCTTGGAAAGAGCATACACTAGTTCTGTCTGTCTCTAGGCATGGAAAACACCAACATAAACCTCACCTGCTGTTGCAAGTCCTTCAGCATGAAAGGTAGAAAAGTGTATACAGCTGGACTGTTGATGAGTAATACCACTGCGTATCAGGCACCTAACTCAGCCAAGTGGCCACAAACTATACATAAATAAAATAAAGGCAAGTCTTGGGATGTTTCCCTAAAACTATGCTTACTAATTCAATGTTTCTAGTATCACATAGATGGAAAAAAGTACTTATCTTGTACTCCTTCAGACTTAATAGCAAAAAATCTGCTTGAATTATTTGAATAGTTGACTGATGACTGAAGAAACTATGTGATAATCATACACTGGAACCAAAATCTGAAGGAATTTCAGAGACAAGTGTATTACAAAGTAGATATACAATGATTCAAGATTTTATTTGCCATGGCTGAGAAAAAATAAAAAGAGCAACAGGTTCCAAGAGCACAGTATTTTTCTCCTGTCAACAAGGACTACGAGAGAGATGTGATCTTACCACAGGATCTGCATTAGCAATAGAGTGAGAAGTACTTACTAGAGACGCAGGAAACAGCATGTGTAAGGTATTTATTAGGTATTTATTTATTAGGACTTTCTTCCTCAAACAGCTGTACACACTTCTGTCAAAAACCTATTGTTTGAAAACCACAATCTGAAAAGCTGCTACATTTCCCTTCAAGCACAAAGTTGTTTCTTGTGGCTTTCTCCATTCCATCTCACCACAGATCAGCTGATGAAGGTTCATCTTGTAACCAAAATAAATACAACAAACATAAACACATTTTCCATGACACACCAAGATCATCTGTTATTACCAGGCCGTGTGGTAACAAACCCTTTTATGATGCATTTATTCAAGGTTTGTCATTCCCAAACTGTGGGGAATACTTAATTTGTTTTCTAAGCCGTACTTTGTGTAACTAAATAATTAATCGCATTGATATTCTATCAATACATCTTTCTTTAATGGTTAAACATATGTTAATAATTCAAATATCTAGGGGTGACCTCTTTGCACTCCTGTGATTTTCAAAAACCCCAGTGCTCTTTGAAGGCACTCTATCATTATCATATGCGGCACAAGTTAAAAGCCTTTTGCTCTTTCTTTTCTTCTCTTTTTTCTCCTCTTTCACTAGCTGGTATCTTGCCAGGAGGGTCCTTTGGACCTTCAACAAACTGGGCTTGGTTTTAGGTGACACAGGAAAGTTCAAGTGTTTGGAATTGCTGATTCAGGTACAATACTTGAACACAGAGTAACAATACTGAGTGGGCAGAAGGGTGTTACACAGCACAGTCCTTTTTGTACTCATCTGACAAAGATTTTAAATTGTAATTAAATTCATCAAGAGAGTCTGAAAACCCCTGGATGTTTTCCTAATTTACAGGTTATGTAATTATAAGTTATTAGAGTCTAGCAGTCTAATGCTGTCAAATCCCAAAAGAACCTAACTGCCCTAAAATACAGCCTCTCTTAAAAAATTTTAGCATGTGCTGCCTACAGTGACAGCAGTGATGTTTCCAGGCAAACCAGAAATGTATTTAAAGAAGCTCAGAAACAGCAAATACAGAAGTCTCCTCTTATGTCCTGTAAGGCATTTATGGGCAAACAATTCCCTATATTCCATATATAGGGAAAAGGTGCCTTACTGTCACGTTTTCTACATTTTAGGGTGAAGAATAGAGCTAACTTCGCAAAAGTTACAGTGGAATCTTATAGCGGAGACCATAAACTGCAACAGATAGTCTCTTCATTCCTGTCTACTGTTTTAACATGAAAACACAGTTCCTTGTCAAAGATAAGCTGACATGCAGTAAGTAAGAATTTCTAATCACCCAGTGAATCTTCATGTGTGCTTTTGCAGTGGTTTCCTCTCAAAGGGAATGTCAAAAATCTTGCTGCTTCATTGTACTGGTTTTGGTCCAGATAGATGTGAGAGAGCAGAGCCTGGAGCTGTCTGGGTGTGGCTATGATGCTGACGATAATCCTTAGCATTTACCTTATTGCTAGGAGCTGGGGAAAGGGACTTTCTTTCACATCTGAGAACAAAGGGTATTCCTCTTCCAGCAGAGCAAGACTGGCAGATGGAGTGGCGAGGTGACATTAGTCCTGACCAAAGGGATCAGTTTGGGTGGTGCGGCTGCTGTTGGCTTGAGCTCTCCACCTTTTTTTTGCCTTTCTTATGAATATTATTGCTGTTACTGATTGTTTTATCTTATTGCAGTTTCCTGTAAATCATTCTTGTCTCAGGCTGTGGTTTTTGCTTTTGTGTCTCCAGTTCTCCTCTCTGGCCATCTTCAGGTGGAAGTGGGAGAAGGGGAAGCCAGTGAGCAGTAAAGTTGCTTTGGAGTCTCAGTGTGGCAGGAGAAGGCACCAAATTGGGGAACAGCATTACTAAACCATGACACTCAGGGCTTCTGATTCACACAGTATGGAAAATAAAGCAGGTTTCTTAGGTAAATAAAGTTTGGAAACCAATTATGGGAATTACGAGAGACTTTTCTTGGCCAGCAAAATTGTGAATTATTCCTACCTTTTTTTCTCTTGCAAACTTGTGTGTAAAAAAAAAAGCAGAGACTGGCTTAGAATGGACACAGCATGTGGACCAGATACTGGAACAGACTTAGTTCTCTTTGTGTGTGAGGAATTATTGTAAATAAATAAATACTTATAGAGGTAATGGGAAGTATATTTTTAAATAACACCACTCATGATATCAAAATCAGTCCTACTAGACATACCGTTAGAACACGGGGTTTTTCCTCTGGAATCACCTCTTCTTAAAAGTATGGGGAGTGGAATAATCTACAAAGTAACATAGGAACTTTTTGTTAATTTCTTTTGTCTTCAGCTCTGTCTGGAAAAAGAAAAATGTAACTGTTTTTAAAGAGCGCATATCAATTTACCCCATGTAGGCTACTACGTAGCATCCATATATTGGTACACACTGCTGTACCTTCAATTTCACGATAACACTGAGAAATATAGGTAATTCTTCCAAATCCGAATTAAAACATTCATGTTTAAGAAAGGTATAAAACTGATATTTTACCCTTGTGCTACAGGTACCTGGTCTTATAACCAAATACTTTCCCCCAGAATGGCTGGGCTTTAAGCCATGCTTGAACACCAAGAGTCCTGTTGCAGGTCATCCCACAGGAAAAAAAACTTCAGAGGCATTCCCACTGAAGAGGTCCAGGCAAGTAGCACAATGGTTACCTGTTGGAACTTCCCCTGTGCAAACCAAGAAAAGGCTTTGAAACAACAGCTCAGTATCAGGATAAGATTTTCTTGATGGCGCCAGATTCATCACAACAGCAATTCAGGACAAACAAATACACACATACATAAGCACACACACAGAGAGAGGCAAATGTCCATGTGCTTTCCTGACATTTCCTCAAAGTGGCACACACCTGCAAGTCTGTTAAATCATGACCCTGTGCTCAGATGTCAGTCAGCCCATCATTTCTTTGCAAGAGAAATCATCCCAGGAATTACAGATCTTAGTTCTTCTAAAACAACTGAAGTCTGTGTCAGAGAGAGAGGGAAACCTTTTCTGAGAGCACCGTGTAGGCAAGCATTTCAACAGCATACACTGTGCCATGTGGTCAGATGACTTGTGGAAATCCTCTGGGTTTTCAGTCCCAAGGGAAAGTCCTATATCTCTAAATCCACACATGCTGGAAGAATGTATTCCAAAACAAAGGATAATTCAAAGTTCAGTTTTGAATGTTTATTGTTTTATCTGTGCCTGCTTTTAATATTTATACCTATCTCCATGGCAAAACAAAACCATTTTTCTTTTTTAAGGTAATTTTTACATTGTGGAAAATGTTATACTAGGAAACAAAGCCATATGTAGCATCCATGGAGGTCAATGCAAAAATAAAACCAGACCCTTTGCGTGCAAAAGTCTGGCCCAAGGCACAAGCAATCCCAAAGTGTTGTTGAGGTTAGAAAAGATTTATGTCTACGAGGATGGCAGGGGTCCTTCTTGAAGAGTAAGGGATAGTGCTAACAACCCTTCAATGAATTTTCACATAGTAATGACCAAGAATAATAACTCTTCAACTGCAGTTTTAAGTTGTTTATGGCTTTGTAAAGCCCCTCATAATAGCTGGCCACAGATTTAGAATTATATCCCCATGGACAGAACAAACTCTACCCTTTTTGTTGCACATTACAGTCAACCTGCTCCTTAAATATCATTTAATATAGGCATCAAATACAAGTAATCTACCATAATCTTCAGCTATACAAATACATACCCCAGTGACTATTACCAACAGCTGTCAACTTGCAACTAATTTAAAACCTTACCTCACAAAGTCACTAGGAGCTATATTTCCTAACTAGCCAAGATCACAATCCTTTACATAGCTACTCCATCATTAAAATAAGCATATTTTTCTCCTTTGTGTTTACTCTTTTTCACTGTTAATAATCTACATATTTAGGAACATGGTTTTATTCCCTGATCACTACTTCTATGGGGATACTGCTGTCACTCTGACTTGCTGATGAACCATCTGAGGCACTGAAATGTGAATTAGCCAGCTGGAAGCAGCACAAGGTAGTGAAAGAGCCAAAATATTAACTAAGCATTTCCAGACCTGATGCTCTGAGCTCTTTAGATGCCCCAAGTTCTTTGTGCAGGAATCTTGTTGGAAGAACCTGGTTGGATGAATCAACTGAGCTAAAATAGGAACAATCTGATCCTTAATTTAATGTGGGGGTGGAGTTTTCTTTGTTTGTGTGTTTGTTTGTTTTGGGTTTGTGGGTTGTTGTGTTTTTCTTTTTTTCTTACTGTGTGATCTCTGACTTGCCCAGGATCAAAAGTACTATCACATGATGACAACCACAGGAAAACACTTTTCTTCCCAGCCCTAAGCCAGAGTTTGTGGTAGTATCCTTTCTCCAGAGGTTGAGGATGCTTTCTACCTTGGCTCAGAATGTTTTGGGTCCTAAGTGTCCCTTCCCCTCCTATTGTGGCTGCACTGACAGACGCCATCCAGAGTATCTCTGGTGCCTGTTCCCAGACCTGGTTGTCCCTGCACTGTCTGGCCAATGATGGAGGCTCGCCTGCACAGTAAGCCTCTCTTTCCAATTTGTAGAATATACAGCAAATATTTTCTCATGTCTTGGCAATCTTGTGTAGATGAATGGGAATTTTGCAAAAGAAGAGGACCTGGCTAAGAATCTCCATTCCTTGAAGTGCCAAGGAAACTCTCACTGCTTATCAAACAGCCTACAGTGTTGGGTTCTGCTATAGAAAACATCAATTAGTTCTGGCTTTGTCCTTTGACAATATAATAAATATTTGATAGTCATAAGCTGCCTAATGCCAGGCAAGTTTCTAGGGAGGAGACATGATCAAATCAGCTGTTCACACACCTCACATCTTTGCAGTGGCATGGAGTCAGCACCAATCACTTGGGCCTGTTTGAGAAAAGAATTTGGCAGTTTGGATGTAGCTCATGGCCAACCAGCAGTCAAACTGAAAAAAATCAGTGCTGGGTTGGCACAGATCTGAAACTTCTCTGTGATATATCCATTCTGCATGCAAAAGGTCAGCCTTCCCCATTAGATTGCAGAACTTCAGCAGATTCTGGATGTTTTTCCATTTTCAATTTTCTATGTACACAACAGAAGCAAGAACTATGGTGTCTCTACCCTGTGATGAAAAAAAAATTACATCATGAAGAAAAATTTCCTCTTCTGGCAACTAATAAAGAATTAAAGCCAATAGGAAGGATTTTTTAATGAACTCTGACAGTGGCTAATATTTTCCCCTGTAACAGTTTCCGAGTGATAATGGGATCACGCAGGCATTTTATATTTTGGGGTACAGTGCTGGTATTTTCTGAGGTTACTGTTCTGATTTTTTGTGATGGTAGATAAAATGTTTAAGGAAAAAAATATGTTGCATCAACATATGGAAGCAAACCTTGTGTTTCAAATTGTTATCTCAGCATTTCAGTATGATAAAATATAAGAATGCCATTACTTCAAAGCATGTCTTTTTGGTGCAATTTCCACATAGGCTTTTCAAAACCCGTATATTCTGAAACTTCCTGCTCCATAAAAGAGAGAAAACAGCTAAACAAATGCATTTGGACATGTTTTTATTAAAATAACTATTGATATAGAACAGTCTTTGTGGCAAGAAAATCCCTCCTCTAAAGAACCACAAAGCATTATATTTCATAACAAATAACAATCATCAGGGATTTCAGTTCTTGGCCTGCCCACGTTCCAGGAAATTTTTTCTTCACGATGCATAGAAAAAGTAATTTGTTCCATGAAGACTCACTTCCCTGGTCATCATTCAAATAATCTAAGTGACTTATCAAAGAAAAATCTGCTTATTTTAGAGTTGGGCGTGATATAATTGGGATTGTGGTGTTGCTTTACAAGCCTGCTTTGCTCTGTCTGAAATGTATTCATCTGAAGCACAATTCAAAGTTAGTCAAGCAGTTCTTCCAATAAATATATTTGCAAAATAGGTGGGGTGTTTCTTATTTTTTTTGAAATGCAAAGTCCTGTTAATATTTAAGAATTTGCAGACATCATACCCTTCTACCAAAGCTGACTTTTATTAATAGTACAAAATCTACAGTGCTGCCTATTCATCTTGTGCAAGAAAATGGAATCCACTCCAGATATTGTAGGACATGTTGTGAAGCTCACTCACTAGTCTTGGCCCTCCAGAATTAATCTCTTCTTGGCAGGATTACTCCAGCACCACAAAACAGACAGACCTTCAGTAATTCATGACCCATTAAGGGTTGGGTGGGAAAGCAGAAATTTATTGCTATTGAAGATGTTGTTCAACTTGAAAAGCTAGAGGTCTAATAGGAGGGCTTCTTAAGCATGTCTCACTTATCAGACCAGCAGTATGAATCCCAGATTACCTTTTTTTTAAATGTACATGAATGGGACCAAGGTAGCACTGCAACAATTCTCAAAGTAGATCTAGCACAAACCTGGTCCTGTTTGGAAAGGCTCTGGAAGGTTTCTGCAAATTCATCACTAGCTGCTAACAAACATAAAGAAGTTCTTATGGCACTGAATGCTGCCTTTTATCTTGAGTCTACCATTTTGCAATACAGCACAGCTGAAAATAAAGCAAAAGCCCTGGAACAGAGAAAGCTACTTTTCTTTTGAAAACAATGTCCATCTTGCCATGACTTTCTTTCTGTCATTTTGCTTTATTGCTTTTACTGTAAACCTGGGGCTTGCTGAGAAACAATTGTCAATATTTGCTTGAAGATCAGGATTCCTGCAGAACCCAATGCAACAAAGGTTACCTGCTGGGGAACAGTGTTTGGTTTTCTGGACAATAAAATGTAACATATTTGTTTCACTTTTCAGACCAAGAGATATTAATTGGTATACTTGCACATGGTGTATGTATTTCCTATAGTAAGGTCTGATCCCTGCTCATTGTACAGAGACCTTTCTGAATTACAGCTAAGGGGTTTGTACATTTCTACCAGTAGTTTGGTATGTTTTCATTTATGCTGCCTTGTGCTCAGAAGGCCTTTGAGCAGGAAATCCACTGTGAAAAGTCAGCATCCAACCAAAGAACAGTTTTGCTGTTTGTACTTCCCATCAGAATCCTGGAAAGGGCACTTCTGTACAGCCCTCCTTTACCCACTCAGTGGGTCTCAGGCTTGCTGAGGCTTTTCTGCTACTGCTCTTGTCATCCAGTACTTGCTGAATGCCACAGATAGGGGTTTGTTGGCTGTTTTGGAGAAAGGAACAGGTGAGAATGAGAAATACCTAGCTGGAAGCCCTTGCGAAGGAATGATTCCTTTGTCCTTTCTGAAATGCATATGCAGTTCATGCCAGCTAAGGCCTATATAAACAATTTAAATCCTTTGTCCTTGCTGAAATGCATATACAGTTCATTCCAGTTAAGGCCTATATAAATCATTTAAATCATGGAGATAGACTGACTTCCACCCGTTGAAGATCCCAGCCTGTATCCTGTTGGCACATTTTGACATTGTAAGGCCTTAGCCTTACAACTTTTTTTTGTGCAGATGGAGATATTTCATAGAGAATCTCTAAAGGATCAATTGAAAGAGAAAGACTGAGTTACATAAAGGTATATTCCTACTTGTATTATGCAATGATCTGACCCAAAGGCATTAACAGTCAATTCTTGTGACATCTATGAGAAGTTCTTGTAGAAAAATTATTCTGTCATTAGAGTCACTCTGTCATTCTGTCATTAGAGTCATGGGCCTTCTTCCTTTTTTGTTTTCTTTTCAGCAAATTATCTCAAAAATTAATGTTTTGAGTGGCTAGACTTCTCAGCAGATTCAGATGGGACATGCAGAGGACTTTCAGCTGAAAAAAAATGACACAATAGTTTGTGAATACTTAAGGTACCTCTTTGAGGGAAAAAAAGAATAGACACATTCTCAAATGCATTTTTAGGCACACAAAACATAAAGGAACTGTTCCACTTTCACCTGCCAGGATAAAGTTCTCAGTGAAACCCTTAAACACTTAAACGCTTAAACCTTTCTCTCACCTGTGCTCTTTTGCTTCCAGCACAGCTCTGCTCACCCTTGACTGATTATTTTCCCTTTGTCATGGACAAAATCTTTCAACCGAGGAAGAAGAAAACGTACCAAGGATTTGTACAAAGACCTCTACACACCCTGGAAGCTGGACATTGCATATCACACTACCCTTCTAACTGAGATGTACTATTAATGCTGATGAGTATTGCTAGAGCAATACCACAACTTCAATACTTCCACGAACTCTCAAACAATAGTGTCATTTCATTAGTTCACTGAACCAGTGGAACTGAAAGGGACCTCATGCAGCTTCCTTCTTCATCGTCTGCCCACATGCCTGTTAATGCCATGATTCTGAAGAATTGTGTGTGCCAAAGTCATGTTGGACAGAAATTGCACTCTGACATTTTTCCAGCATCTCAGAGATGGATACTCAACAATCAGAACATCTACGCCTTTGCTGTTCTAACCCTTAGAAAATTTTGTCTCTGACTTTGTTCTTGTTATGGAGTGGGGTTCTTTTCTCTTTCCTGCAAACTTTCATATTTCTAGGGGCTATTACCTTTCACTACATATGGGACTAACCATTTTCAGTACAGCCTCTCCAGGATTCATAACTATAACATGGTAGTGCGTTGACACTGGGCAGATGCCAGGCACCCAGCAAAGCCACTCTCTTACTCCCCTCCAGAGCTCGCCTGGGGATTAATTTAAAAAATAACTAAGGATTCATGGGTTGAGGTAAGGACTGGGAGAGATCATGCACCAAATGCCATCACGGGCAAAACATGACCAGCTTAGAGATACAAAGTTAATTTATTACTGACAAAATCAGAGCAGGAAAATGAAAGTAAAATAAGCTCCTAAAACCACCTTCCTCCTCCACACCCCCAAACCCCCTGGCCTCCTTCCCAGCTGTATCGCCTACCCCAGCAGCACAGGGAGACAGGGAATGGGGGTTATGGCCAGTTCATCATCCCAGGCTTCTCCCACTGCTCAGGAACAAGAGTCATTCCCCTGCTGCACCATGGGGTCCCTCCCATTGCAGACAGCTCTCCATGAGCTTCTCCAACATGGGTCCATCTCATGAGCAGCAGCTGTCAATGACCTGCTGCAGTGTGAGTCCCTCCCATGGACACACAGTCCTCCCAAAACTGCTGCAGCCTGTTTTAGAGGGCGCAGTCCTCCAAGGACAAGCTGCTCCAGCATGGGAACTGGGCCCCTTTCTCCACAGGTCTTTCACAGGCTCACAACTTTCTCTAGGTATCCATCTGCTCCAGCATGCAGGTGGATCTCTGCATTCCCATGGATTTCCATGGGCTGCAGTGTTCAGGGCTGCTTCACCATGGGCTGCACCAGGGGCTGCAGGGGAACCTCAGCTCTGGCACTTGGCACACCTCCTGCCCCTCCTTCTCCACTGACCCTGGTGTCTGCAAGGTTGTTTCTCTCACATGTTCTCACCCCATCCTTCTTTGGCCACAATTACATCTGCACAATAACTTTTTTTTTCTTTCTTCTTAAATCTGTTATCACAGAGGCACTGTTTCTAATTGGCCCAGCCTTGGTCAGCAGAAAATATCTTTGGAGCTAACAGGGATTGGCTCTGCTCCATTGGACATGGAGCTTCTCACAGAAGCCCTGTAGTCCCTCTACTACCAAAACCAGGCCATGCATACCCAGTTCAAACATTTTGATGGATAAGACACCGTCTTCGGAAATGTGATTTTGATACGTAGGTTACATATGTACAGGAGACTTCTAGCCACATGGCTTTAGGCAATTGTGAAGAGAAAGCCTTTTTACAATATGCAGAAGCCCTGTTATGAAATATATGATAACATTTCACTTTTGTGGAAAAATTAATTTAGAAAAATGCAAATTTAAAATTCAATTATATAACACCTGTATCCCATTCCATTCTAAGCACTGCTGAAAGAGCTGACCTATTGTTTTCTGAGATGAAAATCATATGTGCTACTTTGGGAAACCAGATTTTGCAGTCAAGCTCAAACAAAATGTTTGTACTCTTGTTTTAGGACACAACCCAGTATCCTGTAATCTCTGATCACTGCAGGTTTGGGACATTATTGTTAAGCACCTCAATCAGAAAAACACAGGGCCCTTCTCATTATATTCAGACATATTAACATCTCTGAAAACTCTTTAAGTTTTAAAAAGCTCAGGAAAAAGTAATTTCAATTATGAAAGCTAAAATCATTTTAGTCCTTATTTACAAATTTCTAAAATGTTCTTCAAAGAAAAAACTAAACTAAACCTTTTTTTCCAGAGGAACATTCACAATGATGGGCTACATTCTCATTTTATTCTCTGTCATGGCATACTATTCTTAAATTTAGAGGAGAATCACTCTGAATGACTCCTGAAAGAGAGACTGATATATTTCAAACAGACTTTCTATACACAAGCAACACTGAAACACTATCTTTACCTCCATAAAGATTTGACTTCATTATACCAAATGCTAAAGACTGTCTCACTAGGCAATCTTACATTTTGAGCTCATTTCCTAAAAAGTGTTTTGATTTTCTAGTAGTGTAGCAGGCACCAGAAAAAGATATGCACTGTATTTTTCCTGTGTTTATTATTTTCTCTTCCTACAGGAGCTTTCTTTTTGCCTCATTACATTTTCCCCATTGCAAGTTTTGGTCAGAGTCCAGGGGATTGCGGTGAGGTTCTGCAGGGATTTTTTCCTGGTTCTTTCTCTCCATGCATATTTCATGTGCCCATTACTTTAGGTGCCATAAACACAAATTAAAACCAGCATCATTTCTGTCAGAAAGGGCCATATTTCTCTACTCATTCATTATTTATATTGGTTCCTTAAGTGGTGTTCTTGCTTGTTTGTCCCTAATAGAGGATACAAATTATTTCACAGCCTTTGTTCATTACCGAGACTGGGCCGATCGGGAGGTCTACTGAACTATAAAAGCAAAGAGGCTCATCTCTGCTGATAGATAAATCCATGAACAATGTTTGCTGCTGAACAAACTGCTCCAGGCAGCCACAGAAACCACATGAGCCTCACCTTTCACTGTGTGTCATGGTGGAGATGATTCCTGTGCTTTGGGCCCATTTGAGCACCGAGTATTTAACCTTTGCACTTATAATGGTCTATGAACTCACATGGTGCATAACCAACCTCTGAACTGGAGTAAATACAGAGGTCTGCTGTACAGAGGTCACTGTGTCTGGTCTGGTGAACTTCACCTTCTTCTCAGGGACAAGTTTATTTAAAAATTCATATGATTTCCCTCTCCTGCTGTTTTGATAAGGACATCTCCAGATTCTCTGTAATTTGTTCAAAGCTTCGTATTTCATCCTGTACGGTCAGATTTGGTTCACCTTTTCTTTTTTTGATGCCAGCAATATTACTTTCTGATTATGCAGTTCTTTCCACCACAGTGCATTACCAACCAATGTACCTTGAGGGAACAGCTGCTGAGTCTCAGACATTTCATTTTGTTATGCAAAAACGGGTCTCTAAAGCTGAAGCACAGACCACTCCACTAATCTTGACTACTGGTCATCTAAGGCTTGCAAAAATCATGACACTAAAGTGCCTTGCATTTTCCTGGGCAAATGGAGGGAGTTTGCTTCCTATAATCAAAGCCTCCAGTCTTCACATTTTTGATCTGTTCCACACAAAGAGGAAAACCACACATTCCCTTAAAAAGAAGAGAAATTAGCTTCTCTGCATGTCATGTGAATGAAGACTGAAGCACTGAGAAGCACATCTAATCCTATGAAATTCAGAATAAAATTGTAAGACTTGACCACACCACATTAATTCCACTTTATTTGATCAGAGTGGTCAGTAGGTCTGTGTCATCATGTGCTGCAAGATCATCAGTGAGCCCATCCTAAAGAGGTTCTAGAGGACTCTCATCTATTACCAGCAGAGTCAGTCAGGACACTAAATAAATTCCCATTATACAGGCACAGGACATTTGAAAGACATTTTATTTCCCCTTCAACACCTGTGGTGCTATGGATATCTTGTTGATGGAGAGGCAACAGATCATGTCTAGTACAATCCTCATAATTTTGTGAATCCCAGAAGGACCAGAGCTTCATTTGAGCAATCTGTGGTTTCTGGTAGTGTCACTGACAGCTAGCCTTGCAATTAACCTGACTTTAAGCACCAGTTCTGCTGTCCTCTTGGAGAGCTGAAGGACAGTGGGTGTCCAAATGCCTTGACCGTGGGTGTTTGCCGTAGGCTAGTCTGTTTCCTTACTTTCAACATGTGCCAGCTGAGAGTGGGGAAGGTACAGCATTTCCCTTGCAGCCTGCTTGGGAAGAAGGAAGGAGAAAGGAAAAGGAAGAAGGAAAACAAAAGAGAAAGAAAGGGGAGGAAGAGAGCAAAAAATAGGGCCAGTCCATGAAGGTCAGTGCTTTCCCAGGCAAAAATTAAATACCAAGTATGTCCCTAAGACCTAACAACTGTTTTCCTTCTGCCCTATCCCTACTCTTAAGGGACTCTTGATAACAGAGATAACTATTCCTACAATATTTACAAACATTTTCACCCATTTCCAGAAACTTCTTTCCTCCCTTTCTCTTTAGGGAGTCCTTTGGACAGCAAAGAAAGCTCTAAAGCAGGAGAGCTCTATCAGAGTAAAGGAATAGTATTTAAAATTAATTAAGAAAACAATATTAGGCAGGTTATGAGCCCTGGGTTGCGGCGAGACATCACTCTCTCTCGATGTCTTCTGCAGGCAGCAGCACAGCATGGGCATCAAGGCTGCTGACAGGGCAGGAGAGCACTGCCACCAAGTGCAAATCCAGGTCCTCCACATCCTCCTGCCAGGAAAATATTTTTTAAAAGCCCCTGTTCACACCCTCTCTTCAGCCCTTCACCTTAATAAAACTGTCACAAGTCCCGCAGCTGGTCATGTTTTTTTTTATTTTGCAGGCTGTAATTAGTCCATCATTTCATCATTTTTAGTCTGTGAACTATTATCTTAGCCTGTTCTTTCACACCTTCTTTTTAACCATCAGTTTTTTTAAGTAACTCTGTATCAAAAAAACTGTTAATATCATTGACCTTTTAAAGACCTCGTTATATTAACTGTGTGATGGCAGGGCTGGGAGCAATCTGGGAAGCACAGAAAAAAGAAATCTCCCAGCTGCACTGAGAAGAGATGATAGAGCTTGGCTTCAAGACTTAGAAGACAAGATTAGGTCTTTCCTACATGGGGAATACAGCTTCAAGACTTAGAAAACAAAATTAGGTCCTGGCAATGTGGGGTTGCTGAGGAAAGGTAAGCTGAGCTAATTTAAGGTGTAGATTTAAATTGGATCAGGCAAACCGCATTATATTGCAAAGAGAATTAAAAGAAACAGAATTAAGGCCTATTATAATGTTTTTTTTAAGTCACCTGAGTGAGGTAATGCAATTTTACCAACACATTTAAAAAAACATTTTATTAACTTTCCTGCAAGTCCTGTCCAGGCACAGACTAGCCCCAGATCACAATGCAAGTGTAAACAGAAGTAGCTGGAAAATTGTTATATTCCCTCCTGTCATGCTCTCTGGCACTGGTTTTCTGAAATGAATTTCATTCTGCTCCCCATCAGTGTCAGAGAAAGCAGCCTGGCTCCTGTTTCCACTGTCTGAATGCAAGGCAAATATGCAATGATTCTGTCTCTGGTTCAGCCACCTGCAGAATGGGGAGGCTACTTTTCTTTAGAAAGGGTAAATTATGAAGAAAACTTTTGTGAAATACTCTTGTCTGTTTGGCACTAAAATATACAAGAATAAACAGAAAAAAATGCATGCTCAATTGTCTAAGTAAGGACAGATGGGCCAGTTCTTTTACTTTCCTTTCCTCATTATACAATTAATTACAATATAAATGTTTGTGCTTAGTATTTAAATACTTGTACTACCAATGAAATTTAGCAAAATTCCCTATAAATAGAAGCAATTGAAAATTTGAGCTTCAGAAACTTGTTTTCAGAATCAGTCAATATTTAGGAACTTCAGCTCAACTCTGCTCCATCACAGTCTTCAAAACCACCCTGTGCCTTGTTCCATCTTATGGTAAAATTGTTCACAATTGCCATGAACAGTACATTTAGCAAGGCTAATAAGCAGCTCCTTCCTGGCTCAGTCTCACGTCACAGTTAAAAGTTAAGGAAATGTCCTGGTTTAGGGCAAATTTGGGAGAAAACCTCCAAAAGGGGCCCCTCCAGAAAGCAAACCCACACAGCCCTTCCCTCCAAGTAGTTCAAGTAGTATTCCTCAGAGAGGAGTGGAAAGAACCTGTTTATTTAACAGGCAAAGCACTCCCCAGCACACAAAATGAACAATACCAGATGACAAAACTCTTTCACTGCTCTGAAGAGACTACAAATTCAGAAAGTCTCTCCGGTGAGTGGTCGCTCTGTTATCAGTCCCTCCAGTGCTGGGAAAGGCTGCAGAGTGGGCCCCAGCACGCTGCAAAGCGCAAGCTCCGTGTTTCCCCGGGTCCCAGTCTGGAGCAGGTTCGAAAGGTTCCAAGAAAAGGGAAAGAAAAACAGTCCAGGGAAAGGTTGGACTGCCTCAGGTAGCTAAACTAACAAACTAAAAAGCAAAAGGAGCGCAGTGTTCTGCCCCGTCTGTGCCCAGACAACAGTGTGCCAGCAGACTGTGGGGGAGTGAGTCCAGTCCCTGATAACAAACTCTGTGCTGCTTCTTCTCCCCGCCTTCGCTTTCAGCCAGTCTTGAAGGTACAGAATATAATATCCAGTTTAAACAGAACACACAACTGGGGAAACAAGCATCATAACGTCACCCTAGGACAAGAAATAAAATTCAGGAAATGTAAAAGGCTGTTACTAAATATCGTATTTTATTCCCAGCTTCATAACAGTACAGTGGACTCTACTATTGATGCCCTATCATCTCTTCCTTGATGATTGGCTGTCATACTACTACTTACTTTTAATAACTACATTTCCACTAGCATTCTTCATCATTTACATATCATACATCAATGAAAATAAATGTTCTGAAAAATCTTTCCCTGCTTCTTCCTTCTATTTTCCTGCCCAGCCTTGGGGAAAATTAAATGTAGGCTGGAAAAAACACTGAGAACACTGAGAGCCATCTGACAAGTCCCTTGCTTATTGAGAAACAAGTGACCTGGACAAGTGGTAACACATCAAAACGGGCAAGGCAGGAAGTTGCTCACAGTCTTGCTCTGACATGGCCGCACGTTAGTGCCATGCTTGAGCTTTGCTGAGCATCTGTGCCTCACTCAGAGTATGTAAACCCTGGCACCAGCCTGTTGTGGAGACCCTGATAGCATTAATCATAACCAAGTTCTGTCTTGTGTGTTCATGGGAAGAAGCAAGGCCAGGCAGGAGCAATGCTGCTGGGGCATGGTGGAGAAAGTTGGTTTGATTCTTTAGATGCCCTATCCTGGGGAGAGACTGGAAAGGTAAATAGCCTACATGTTCTTTTCAGAGCAAAACACATACACCCAAGGCACATGCTTTCAGGTCAAGTCATCCAAAGGGCTTTCAAATCCAGCCAGGATCTTCAAGCTGCAAATAAGAACAGGAAGAGATGGACAGTGACTGACCTAAAATCACTTTCAGAATAACCTTGGCTGGATTTTGACACTAAGCCTTTCAGTGCTGTGAAGTGAAGCAGCCCACCCAGGCAGACAAATGAAGACAGGCAGGTGGCAAAAACACAACAATGCAATGGGAAAGTGGGGGTAAAGGACCCCTCCCAAATGTGAGGTCAAATGCTGGGCAGTCCTTCCAGGACAATACTTCCAGACATCAGCTTTTGGGATGGAAAATACAGTGAAGAACATTGTGCAGCTGCAGGGAGTATTTTTTAAAGTACAAAATTAATTAAGACAGGGAAAAGATCCCGATTAAATATATTTTTAACTTATTCTGAGGATGAAAAATAATGCAGTAGTAAAGCAAAGATAAAGGGAAAGCCAGGTCATACAGGACATTTATATTAGGTGGGATAAGCCCTTGCAAATGTGCAGTGGGGATTAATTGCACTATGGCAGAGATGGACTAGATGACTTACTGTAACAGTTCTGGAGGTAGCTAACAGCCAGAATAAGTCATCTTGAAAATGCAGCGAGGAAGCTTAGTGCCGCAAAGATTCACAGCAGAAACTGCACAGTTCTTCTGCATGATAATAAGGAAAAGCATAAAGGGGTGAATTAAGGACAGAGGGTTGGTTTTGCATTTTAATTTCATTATTTTTGTCAGGTTATATTATAACTTAAACATTCCTAAGAGGTACGGCAATTTTGTTGACTGCAAAATTTGTATCTGTTTTATTTTTGCTTTTCCTTTTCTCCTTAGTAGGAGGGGGAAATATCTTGTGACAGATTATTAAATCCTAAGTGGCTGATGCAGCTTGGCAATAAGCCCTTTTACGGGGATGAATGCTGGAAATAAGTCTGTTTAGTGTGTGCACTACATGGTTATATCACAGTTTTTTTTCAGGTAATCACCTTCTAAACAATACCTCAGCCTTTATATAAGAATGACTTTTTTACCCTAGAGACTCAAAAAGCTCTGAGGGAAATGTATATTTAGACATCTCCAAAAAGTGACTTATTTACCCTGTTCAATACACTAAATCTGGAGATTAGATGATTCACCTGACAGACATCAGGGCCTCCCCAGGAACTGTTTTGTTCTGATAAGCAAATGTGCATTTCATGCCTGCTTAACAGAGAAAAATAACTGTATTTGCACAATATCTTGTAATGACTCTAAAGAGGTGTTTAAACATCACTAGCATTTTCAACCCCCTACACAAAAAGCAAACAAACACAAAGACAGTCAATATTGTCCCTATACAGTGTGATATTCAGCTATGCTGGGGCTTTGATTCAGGGTTGGTGAACATTTGCATCTCTGAGACATCTGCTGTCTTCAGACAGGCAGTCATTTTGTCTTCAGACTGGAGCAGGCAGTGGAGAGTCTACAAAGAAAATGTGCTCCCTAAAAATGTAATTGAGTCCTCTCTCACTTAGGGTATTCTGACTGAGAGCACATGGCTGCTACTCATGTAAAGGAAAGCAATATTTCTACAAAAAAAGAGTTGTTTATATAGGAAGAATACTATTCCAGACTGTCTTTTCAAGGTGGCTTGAAAAAATAATGTGAAGTGCAATAACTAAAAAGAAAGGAAAAATCAATGTCTTTGTTTAGCATGGGAGGCTAGATCAATCCTACAGCAAGAGCTTATATTTTTCCCAGATGGTTTTGTTTCCCCACAGGCAAACTCAGAATTGATTTTTTTTCCAGTCCTCTAGAATTTAGGAAAAGGGAAAGGGAAAGGGAGAATATAAGAATTCAGACAAGCCACTTGGATTCTCTTTGTTTCTCTTCATGTGCAAAGGGACAGTATCAAGAACAGTTTCCCAGCTGATGACTGTTCAATATCATTTAAATTATTAAGATCTACTTTAGCCAGCACCAAGTTGACAGTCAATGGTTTTGGCATCTCCAGAAGGAGGATCAGGAGTTCCAGAGAATCTGAGTGGATTAACATAGAGCCTAGTTTTACAGATATATGAGATACTTTGGTGAGTAGCAACAGGGTGGCAATTTGCATCAGAGACTGACAATAATATTGATACTGTCACTTTCTGGAAATGGCAAACCATTTTTAGAATTCTAAGTGAAAACTATTCAATTTTTATTGAGCACATTATGAGATATTCAGTGCAGAGGCTGGAAATTCTAAAAGCTGCAGGAGAATCAGAGGAGTAAAAAGAGACAGGATCAAACCCAAAAAGCTAAGTAAAGATGGAAAGGATACATTTCTATCAAATTTTCAACTCAACAAGGCTTCTCCTTTGGGACTGCAGGAGGGAGAATTTCACACATTGGGTAAACAGAGGCACTGGTATGGGAAAAGCCAGATTTTCAAACTGCGTTGAAATACAATGAAAAGAGGATAAAATAAAATCTTATGGTTTCCTTGGCTTTATGACTACAATAGGTGCAAGCCTTTCTCCACAAAAGGTACTCTGAATTACTCTGCCCATACAGGCTTAAATGTCCTTCCACTCCAGTGCACCTTCTCTGTTCCTTTTTTTCCTCTGCTTCAATCTCAGTAAAGACCACCAACTCATGACAGTGTCAGTGTCCTCTTTCAGGCTTCTCAGTGCTGAGTGTTCCAGTCTTTCCACCATAGTTATAATGGATGTCCAAACACCAAATGTGGAGAAGAAAAGTCCCTACATTGAATTATGGTTTTCAGTCATCCAATCATAGTATTTGCTCTTACAAAATATAATGCTTTTCATTCAAAGACCTCTGAGCTTCTAATTGATTATTTAATTAAATCACAAAATGTTCCTGTGATCTAGGAAAGTATTGAAAGGAGTGAGTAAACTATGAGTAAAGTCATTAGTCAAGATGACTAACAGATGAGAAATGTACTAATAAAGAGTAATTGCGGCAAAAGAAAATTAGTTAGAAACAGGTTAGAAGAGCGATTTTTAGAGAATAGTTCTGAACACCTACACTCTTTCAAATCCAGCAGAAGCTGTGATAGCTCAGAGGTGTCTAAAAACCAGACTAGGACTGATTTACCTAGGTACATTGGCACGGACAGAAGAGACACTTTTGAAACAAAAGTGTGTATGTGGCACAGGAGCACAATGCTGAACATACCTCTTGAACAACAGACTGAACTGAATCCTCCCTCACCTACATGGACAACCACAGAAAATGGGTTTAGCTTGGGAGCCCCTACAGACCACACACTACTCACCACCCATCTCCAATGTCAGTCGTCATTTTAGATGATACTGGCCCAGAAGTCTGCCCTGAGTAGATCTCACTGTTTCTTCCCTCCAATGGTTGATAAGTGATCCCCTTCCTGCATAGATATCTTTACCATAACTGCATGACCAAGACAACCAGGGTTTTATTCAGTCATCCCATGTTCAGGTTCTCTGCACTCTGTGGCTCACCAGCACCTTCTCCAGAAGTAACAGGAGAGAGGACCAGAGAGAGACAGTATCATTTATTTCCCCTGTTGAGTAGTGAGGGTATCAAAGGGCTGATGGATGTGGAGTAATGCTTAGGTAAGATTGACAACTATTTCCTCCTGCTTCATACACATAACCAGCACCCACCTGTTTTCCTCCCACCCAGAGATATTTTTGAAAGCTTCTTCTAGCAAATTTCTGCACCAAAATTAAACCCATATAGCAGTCAGCCTTATTGCCGTGTTCCCACGTCAGCTGTGTGTCATGACAACAGATGATAGAAATGCTGCTATTCAGGCTTCAGGGTACATGTTTCTTTTTTTTTTCTTTTTTTTTTCTTTTCTTTTTCTTTTTTTTTTTATTTTTTTTTATTTTAATAGCTTTAAAAAGAGCTCTGAACAAAAGTGCTTGCTCCGTGATGCAGCGCTGAGCTAAAGCACACAGGGCAGGTATACTTGCCCACATGCCAACAGGCAAAAATAAGTAGAGTGGGTGAGGTTTCCTGTGGTGCTGTGGGGGCTGAGGGAGAAACACTTCTAGGAGAAAAGAAGATGACAAGATAAGGGAAAATGGAGAGGGAAAAAGCAGAAGTGCTTCCCTTCCCTGCACCCCTCCCCTGAGGGCCTTCAGCAGTGGGGCAGCTCCGTGCATCACACATGGATGTCTCCGTATAGCTCCATGTCCTAAAACTAGTCAAACCTCCCTGCTTTGGGGTGCTCCTTGGCAGACACCAGCCTAACTCACCACAGAGGGCCCTGTTTGTCTCATCCTGCTGTGAAGGAAGGGAGTTTTGAATTTCCAGGCAAGAAAATCTTGCTCTGCAAACATCCTCTGAGTTATTTCATGGGAGTAAAGCACTGACAAATAAAAGCCTCCTCACACAAAACATTCCCACAAGACATAATTTCTCCCAGGTCAGACACTCCTTTCTACTCAAGAACTCAAAATTTGTATGTATATATGGCCTTGGTTTTGGTTGTGAGCTTTCTGTTTGGTTTTGGTTTGGTCTTGGCTTTTTTATGTACAGCTAGATCCTGAAGGAAGAAAAAGAAATTAACCTAGTAAAATCGTGGTCCCAGTTACTTTAGGATCAGGCTATGCAAGGGCAGTCAGAATCTTGGAGTCAGAGAGGAGGGCTCTCCAGCTGGAACTGCTGTCGTTCCCAGCTCATACTTCAGTAATCGTCACATTTGTTTCTGTTTCACAGCATCATAAAAGACAGCAAGCAACTCCTGAGCCAAGCAAGAATTTAAATACATCTTTGAGGCCTTTCCCATTTAGAAAATCGCTTGTGTCTGTGTTTGATACTCAGGGCTGCTCCTGAATATAAATGCTTCCCTGAATCAGGGCTACACAAGTATCAGAAGCTTAGATCAAGGAGCTGATCTGTCCAAATCAGACATTAGAGGCATGATGAAATGCTGCAGATCTTCCCTTTAATGAAACTTAGTTTATGAAAACCCTTTAATAAAGCTGCAGTGAGTATATTTACATTCCCAAAAGAGAAGAGCTCTCTCTCAAAACGAAAAAAATTACCACAATTAATAATATACTGATATTCTTCATAATGCCAGTAGATTGCAAGTTTTTGTTGAGCTGTTCATCATTTTGAATTTCCATGCATCTCTTTATTCCACAATCACATCTACACCCTCTGGGGCACTTTAGGGACTAAAATTGATTGCTGCATATTAAAAATAGCAAATGAATCTCATTATTTCTTTTGTACCTCCCCAGTTTATTCAGCATACAAAAGACAAAATCAATAGCATCCTGCCTGAGGAATAGGGTTATTTTTGTATTTTTTTAATACTGCTGCAGATTTTTGGCTTTACTCTTGAAACTGTGATGTGTTGCACGAATTTATTTTCACTCTTTTAGTTTTCAGATCATCTGCATTTTGCTGTGCTAATCCCGGATGTTTAATATCAAGGAAAATAGTATTTATATCCCATTCATCTCTCTCTCCAGCATCTCCTGTGTATCTGCATGTTCATTTTCCATTGCCAACAGTCTGAATACTCAGAAATATTCAGAAATTTGCTTCTCAGTGGTGCAGATTCAAGTAAGCATTTACACCTAAGCTTATGTATAATTTAAGATACATTAGGGCTTGAGGAGCTGAGGTGCACCCTTGAGCTGAGAGATATAATAGGATAAAGAAGGGAGGGGGTGCTCCTATAGGGTCTAACTTTCGGGGAGAGCTAGGACTTGTATATCTGGGCAGAACTCTGGAATTGGTCTGCTTCTTGTTTTAGAAAAGAAACGTGATATTTCCTTTTTGTCCATATTTCAGCACTTGCACAGTTGTCCACTGTTTTCAAATAGATGTAAGTGGAAGACAATTATTCAGGAAACAGTATCTTTAACACCTAAGGATGTGTGTAATCCAGGTGACCTTTATATGTCCAGATAATTTTTTTCCATCCACTTTGTATATATTTTTTTTCAAATGAAAACAAAGGAAGTTCAGTGTTTCAACCATGCTTAGTCTTTTTTAATGTAATCTCCCTCCTGATTTATTAACAGATGGACTCCCTACCAAGAGTTGTCTTTTCCCAGCACACTGATAAAAGTCTTTCTATTTGTTCTCATGTATCTGAGAGAGACAATCCACTTTACCCTAACTGTTGTCTTTTCTCTGAAACATCAGTTGCAGAATTACCCTATACACATGGATTTCCGTACTGCCCCAAACCATTCACTGCTTCAGAGTATTTGATTTTATTATTCTTGATCCTGAAACACAAGACTCAAGACTTTCCATTTTATGACAAAAATTATTTCTAGTGTAACTTTTTGGATATGTTTTACTGTTCTCTTTAGTTTTAAGACAGAATGGAAAACACACAAAAAAATACACATTTTCCTTCTTTCACCATTTCTTCGGGGAGTTTTCCCTGAAAAAATGTGAACAGGCTCTTCCAGTAAAACAAAGCAGATGTTTTGCAACAATTTTCACAACTGTAAGTAAGTGCCTGACAAGCTACATATCATAGATATGTCCTGTGCAGCAACCATCATATGAGTATTTTTACATATAACGAATCGTAATAAAATTAATATGAATATGTACCCCAGTAAACTAATCTTCTTCCTGTTTGGAAAAAATTAACTTCTCTTTGTATTTTCATATGTATCTTTCTCCCCTCGGTAAACTGATTTCAAGGAAATCATATACATACTTACAGTGATGTGAATTTGTGATAGAATTTGCAAATATTTTAGTTTTATTTCTTTGATTTCTGCCTAATTTATGTCTGACTCGGGTGTGACATGATGTGTCTAAACTCTGAGTAAATGCTTACAAATTTGGAAAAAAATTGAGGTCTGACATGAACTTATATTAAATTTATCTTGAGTGCACTTCAGATGCACTGATTGCATTTCAACCAATGTACCCAAAGAGGAGTCATCCTTGAAAGACATCTTGACTTTTTTCCTTTAGAAAGTACAATCATTATCAGCTTGCTTCTGTTTCCTTTTTTCTTTCACTGAGGCAATGTTTGTTCTCTCTAAAAAATGGAACCAAACAATGCTATTATGTGAGTCATCAGAAAAGAGCAGCAGCAGTCGTACATTGTTGTTGATGGTGATCAGTTTGAATTGCATACTGCCCCCCTGCCAGTCTCCTGGAAACTTTGGCATTTGGAGGATAACTGGGATTTACTTTTTTGGATAACTTGGTGCCTTGCTGCTCATAAGATCATAAGCAAAACCAGTTTTACTTGAGAACTAGGTTTGCATTCCCAAAACATTGCAAGTCTAGTGTTACAGACTCTCCTTATCTGACTGCAAAACATCAAACGCTAGTAATGAAAAGTGGAGATGGCTGCCTTCTAAGTAAAATAGAGGATACAGCCCTAGCTAGTCCAGAGTACACCTAATTTCGCAAAATGTCAAGAGATGTCATGCTGCCACATAAAAATGTTTCCCATTGTCCTTAAATTGATCATTCAATCCACTTGCCATCAAACAGTAAAAGTAGCCTTTCTGCTTTCATCTCACTATGAAAGGGAAAAAATAACACATATATGTGGCAGTAATTATTACATCCCATGGCTTTTTTTTATGAAGAATAGCATACTATCAGAGCAGCAGTAGGCAAAGAGAACAAGAAGAGAAAATTCAGTCTATTTCAGATTTTACTATACAGAAAATGTCTTGTTTCTCTGCAAAATTTCTAATACTGCCATCTGAGTTAGAACCTCACATCCTTGTGCAGTTGGACATTTGACAATAGCTGAAGTAAAAAGACTTCACACACATCATCAACATGTACATAAAAAATTACAGGGCCTAAACAATCCAAAAAAATGCAAGAAAATTACTGAAATTAAAAAGGACTGAGAAACATGTTCTCCTTCTTGAATCAAATGTCAGTGCAAAAGAAATTCAGCAGACCTCTACAGCTTACACTACAGAGAAATTGTCATTCACAGATGCGTTTTGCAGATTCCGCTAGTCAGCAATAAAGATTTGTTTGTTCTGTATTAAAGCAGAGAGAAGGGGCAATCACAGTACTGAAGCACCACTTTCAGGTTCCCAAACGGAAATTAAACACAGCAGTAGAGGCAAATTAACAATATTTAAGGCACCTAACAAGTCGTAGCAGAGCAATTGGCTGAGCCCGTTACCGGCCGGGCGCAGCCGGCACCGCCGCTGTGGCGGGGCTGCCCGGGAGCGGGACCGGCGGCCGGGGGCGGCGGAGCCCGGGGGCCGCGCCCCGCCACAGGCGGCGGCGGAGCGCCCTCTAACGGCGAGCGGCGGCGCGGCGGGGGCTGCGGCGGGGCTGCGGCGGGGGCTGCGGCGGGGGCTGCGGGCCCTGCTGCCGAGGGACACTCCGCTGTGCTGAGAGACACTCCCGTGTGCTGAGGGACACTCCCGTGTGCTGAGAAACACTGCCCTGTGCTGAGGGATACTCCCGTGTGCTGAGGGACACTCCTCTGTGCTGAGGGACACTCCTCTCTGCTGAGGGACACTCCTCTGTGCTGAGGGACACTCCCGTGTGCTGAGGGACACTCCTCTGTGCTGAGGGACACTCCTCTGTGCTAAGGGACACTCCCGTGTGCTGAGGGACACTCCCGTGTGCAGAGGGACACTCCTCTGTGCTGAGAGACACTCCCGTGTGCTGAGAGACACTCCTCTGTGCTGAGAGACACCCCCCCCCCTGTGCTGAGAGACACTCCCGTGTGCTGAGAGACACTCCACTGTGCTGAGGGACACTCCTCTGTGCTAAGGGACACTCCTCTGTGCTGAGAGACACTCCCGTGTGCTGAGGGACACTCCTCTGTGCTGAGGGAGACTCCTCTGTGCTAAGGGACACTCCCGTGTGCTGAAGGACACTCCTCTGTGCTGAGAGACACTCCTCTGTGCCGAGAGACACTCCCGTGTGCTGAGAGACACTCCACTGTGCTGAGGGACACTCCTCTGTGCTGAGAGACACTCCCGTGTGCTGAAGGACACTGCCCTGCTCCTCTCTGTCCCTCTCCCTGCCGGCAGGAGACCCCTCGAGGCCTGTTCCTGCCCCAGCCTTCTCAAAGCCGTGCTTGTTTATCCTCTTGTACAGGCAGGGAGGGTGGGAAAGTGCCACTGAACGGGAAGATTTTGCGGCATGCTGTGGTCTCCCAGGGATTTTTGGCAGGTTCTCATTTCCTCAGGGAGCCAAGAACATTTTGTCTCTGCATCTCACATACTTGTCTCTTGCCTTCAATGCTGTGCGGTCTCAGTGGGCAGTGCTGCCTGGAGACATCTCAGAGGGGCTGGCATCTTCTACAGAGCTTGGGTCACAACCCATAGCGAGTGTAAGGACAAAACTCCAGGGCATGAGGGTACAGGCAGCAGGGATGGATAAGGGTGACTCCCAATGTTCAAGACTTTGGCCCAGGTCAGCCTCTAGGCCTTGTGAAAGAGACTTAAGAGACATACTTGGCAATTCCTCCACAATAAGAGACAAAAGTTTCAGTGCAGAATTATCAAGCATAGGGTAGAAGGCCTGGCCAGATGTTTTAGGAGAAATTTGTAACTCTGGCAGTCAAAACAATACATTCTGGGTCAATAAAGAGAAACTAAATGACCCTCACTGACTGGCACAGGCCAACACCTCTTACCAGTGCAGGCACCTACAGAGGCCAGAGGTTGCCTCCATGGCCAGCCAGGGCTCAGGAATGCTTCACACTATTTGTCAGCTTCTTTCTGCCAGCAGACATAAGCCTTTCATCCATCCTAGTGATGCACCATCATCATTGCTGGAAATCCCAAGCCTGTTGTGGCACTTCTGCCACATCAAGCTGTATTTTCAGTCCTTAACACACATCTCCTGGAGACACAGCAAGCACCAAAAGCATCCTTAATGGGTTCACCCACACCAAAAGAAAAGACCGAGGAGGTGACGTGTGAGACCAGATCTATATCTCACTGTATCAGCTGGATTCAGCATTGTTATCTGCAGGGGCCAGCAAGGGGAAAGGGGAAGAGAGGTTGGTGCCATGCACACCCTCCCATGCTCATCCACAACCAGCAGCTCCCACTCTCTAGGAGTGGTCACACTCTGGTGGCCACTAGCAGTCTAGGAAAAACAACTTTCACCCCATTTTATGGGTAAAACTGGAAGAGCCTGGAGAACAAAGGCTATTATTAATTCCCATCTGTTGAAAGAGGCTGCAGCTGTTTTGAGAGGTTTTCCTGCAAGCCATGCAGATCTGCTCAGAATTTTAATGGTTGTTTACCAACCAAAGCATGCCACTGAAAGAGCGAGATGTTTCCAAGTAAACATGGTGTGAACACCATTTCAGCCTAGAAATAAATATCTTTTTTCTTGCAAGTATTTTTCTAGGTGAGAAAAGATGGTTTTGTATTTGATTCTTTCACTTTTCAGCTATTCTTTTTTTTTTGACTCATCCTTTGCCATCTAAGAGAAGGAGAAGAGATACCTTGAAATATGCAATGCAATTTTACACACACAAAAAACCTTGTTGACCCCAAACATTCAGTGTGGTCACTGTAGGTCGCCCCACAAAACACTGGTATGCAGTTAAAGTAGTATGTGCTAGTAAAACTGGTATCTGTCCAAAGAACCTAGCAAACCGTGAAGAAAACCACTGCATACAAAAGATGAAAAAAATGAAAAGGCTTTGTTATATTCTGGTAAGTGAAAATACATATGACAGGCTTTTTACCTTTATATTTTCTGCCATGATCATATTTTCAAGGGGATTGTTATTGCTGAGAAATTAACATGTCTTTAGCCAGAATCTCTAATGTGTGTTATTTATATCAGAAATTAAATCCCTGCAACCATGCCTGTATTTTATGGCCGTGTATAACTAAAAGCCCTGCTTCTGTGATATTAATACATGCAGTTTCTCTGTGACATGTATCTTGTACATAGCAGAAAGAAGCACTGCAGAAATGCCTCAGATAGATACAAAAAAATCCAAAGCTTTTTTGCTATAGTGAACTAGAAATCCTAGCTCTTTTTATTTATTCCAGAAGTCTTTGAACTGCCTGACTTGAAGAAGGTATTTACAGCTGAAATGACAGTCCCTGAACACAGTCTAGCATTCCTGATATCACTGCTGTAATTGGGGGATGGGAAAGATCCACTATCACCCACCATTTAACCAAAAAAGTTATGACCTTCCTGCATTTAAAAAAGACCATGCATGAGAAACTGGAAAGACAAGAGAGTTAAGTGACATAGTAAATGGTCACCAGGAAATGACCAGGAAAAAAAAGAGGCAGTGCTAAGGGGAGAGTTGGACAGCCTGCTGCTATTTCATCAGGTCATGCAACTAAAAATATTAGTGAGAAAACGAAACTATTTATCTTTCACTAAGACAGAAGTGAAAAGTGATCTGGGCAGTCTGACCTTCTAATCTGAGTTAAGTCAACATATCAACAATAAAAATGGACTAATATTTCAAGGAATTTTGTTTTAATGACTGTGGGGGTTCAAGTTACCGTGGGGTGTTTTCCTGTAATATGATAGAATCCCACTAAATGGTCATTATTTGACTTCTGGTAATGGAGACATGAAAGCTCTGTGTGTGTCCTGTGTTTCTGTTACAGGGGTCCAAAGGCTATTGAGATGGGTTTCACCCATATTGTTTTGAATTTATTTCCTCTTAATAAATGGTAACCCACAGTTTTATATAATGGCAGTCCAAAATGGATTTCTGCTTTGTGATAGCTAATTCATGGCAACTAGCTTCTAAGACAGTAAGTGAAAGTGAACAGCTGTGAACTGATAAATATTAAGAATTATTAAATTCTTGCCCATTCCTTACAAATATTTTTCTGTTTTGAAGTTCAGTCTTCAGCATAGCACAAACAATTACTGAAATAAGTGTTATAAAAGAACAGAAACAGATGGGAAAACAGGGAAGTGATAAACACAATAAAATAAATGGCATGACCTAAATTCACCAGAGATATCAACTGAGTAAGCCAAGATTAAGAAATCACCTCTCACTGCCCAGTGTTTTCCTTATTAAGAGTGTTGATGCCTCTGTCTTGGTCTGAAAGAAAGATGCCATTTAAGGAAAGCAGGAGCCTCCCTTGGAATGGAAAATTTTACCCACTTTCCTCCAAATTATTATAGCTTTGAAATTAAAGGGCTTTCAGGCAAAGATATGGAAAGGAAATACCGTTTCTTTGCTAGTGTGTGTGCACTAGTGTGTGCAGCAGTGTGTGTCTGTATAACCAGGCAAGCGAACAGCGGCACTGCTGGCACAACCAGCGAGAGCAGAAATCCCAGGGAAGTCTCTTCCCGCTCTTTGAGCGCTTTGGTGCGGTTCCGGTGGCGGCCGGCAGGGGGCGCCGCTGGCTCCCGGCGGGCGGGCGGGTGCGGTGATTCCCCCGCGCCTGCAGGGGGCGCTGTGCGCGGCCCAGCCGAGGCTCCCCACGCCGTCATGGCGGCCGGGCTGGCAAAAACGGGGCCCAGCAGGAGCCTCGGAGCAGAGGCTGGAACTCCAGCGTGGGCTCACCTGGGGCAGCGAGCAACAGGCAGCAGACACTCTGCAGCTGTAGCTGAAACCGCGGGTGTCCCGGCAGGCAGGAGATGCAAAGCTACAGTGTGGCAAAAAGCCGGAGCTGTGGCAGAGGAACGGTGTGGCTGGGCAGTGGCAGCCCGGCTCCCAGACACAACCAGGAGAGGCTCCCTTGGAGGGGGAAGGGGCTCAGGGTCCCGGAGCTTTCCCTGAGGCACCTGAGCAGATGATGAAAGTTCTTTTTTTAGTGAGGTGGTGTATTAATAAGGTCCCAGTGTAATGGAGGCTCTTACAAGAAGAGTTCCACTCATGGTAGAAGAAAGCAGGAGATGGAACCCCACAGTGGTGCTGAATTGTCCCCAGAGCAAATGCAGCCTGTCTGCCCCTCTGAAGCTGACAGGGAAGAGAGCTAGGAGCTGCACCCAGCCCCGTTCTCCAGCCCAAACCTCCAGGTATCTCAGCTGCTCCAAGGGAAACCCCTCAGATGACAGAAGTGCAGCCAGGTGCCCTCCTGTTCTTGGCAGCTTCTTTTGTCTCTCTTAAATACCAGTCGTTATATTTCTTAGTCACAGACGGGGTAAAATTCCATGACAGAAAGAAACAAAAGGAAAAATCCTGAACCACAACATCCTCCCATCTTTTAGAAATGTTAAACAGGATTTGGGGATATAATCCAGCCATCCCCAGTCTTTTTTAATGCATGCTGGCATTGATGGATGTGATCTCAACAAATCTAGGCACTTTAATTTACTATGGCATAATGTCAAGAAAGCACATTACCTGAAAATAACCTTATTTAATATACCCTTGATTTTACCAATGCACTATCTGCATGTATCTATAGGTAGACAGATAAATCACAGAATCATAGTGTTGTTTATGTTGGCATGGACCTCCAGAGAAAAACAAATCCAACACTTCTACAGTTAGCAGGGACATTTTCAACTAGATCAGGTTGGTCAGGGGTCTGACCTTGAATATTGCCAGGCATGGAGTATCTACTAGCTCTCTGGATAACCTGTGCCAGTGTTTTATCGTCCTTATTGTAAAAACTTATATCTAACTGTGAGAAATGACCACTCACTTTTTAAAATTTTAAGGTTTATTACACCTTAACAAAAAATACAACAAAAGTACTAAATAAGGAAAAATTACAGTGCTGGGAGCCCCCCACTGCCCAATGGCTGTCAGCCACATGGCTCCTCTTCAAGATGGATGCTTCCCCTTTTATATCTGTAGCCCCTCCTAGTGCTTTGTCAGTCAACTCCTTCCTTGCTGTCCAGTGGTGGAAGTCACTTTCTTACATTCTGATTGGAGATCAGGTGCTACCATAGTAACAAGCCAACCTTCCCAAATGCCTGGATTACCAAGACCAGCCCGTGATGACAGTACTGGGGGGGAACACATTGCAATAACATAACTATACATTTATAAAACTTCTCTTAACATACAATAAGGTTCACCCCTTAATTGTGAGAGTCAACCATCTCATTACTCATCAATAACATAACGTAAATTGACCCACTTTCAGTTTAAAACTATCACCCCTTGTCCTATCACAACAGATTCTGCTAAAAGTTTCATCCCCATATTACTTGTAGCCCTCTTTCAGTTATTGACAGGCTGCAACGAGGTCTCCCTGGAGTTGTCTCTTCCCCTGGCTGAACAACCCAAGTTCTCTCAGTTTGTCTTCACAGGAGAGGTGCTCCAGCTCTCAATTGTCTTGGTAGCTCTGCTATGGACCAGTTCCAATAGGTTCATGTCTTTCCTGTACTGAGGACCCCAGAGCTGGAAAAGCAGTCAGGATGGGTCTCATCACAGTGGATCAGAAGGCTGAATAACTCAACTTGCTGGCCACTCCTCTTTTGATGCAGCCCAGGATATGCTTGGATTTCTAGGCTGAAGGTGCACATTATTGGGTCATGTCCATCTTTTCACTCACCAGTACGGCCATGTCCTTTTTTGCAGAGCTGCTCTCAAGGACTTCTTCTCCCAGTCTGTATTTATGTCTGACGTTGCTCCAACCCAGGTGTAGCACCTCACACTTGGCCCTGATAAATCTCAAGAGAGTCTTGTGGGCTCACCTTTTGAGGTTGGCCAAGTCCCTCTGGATGGCATCCTGTCCCCAGGAATGTCAGCTGCACCACTCTGCTTGATTTCATCTGCAAATTTGCTAAGAGTGCACTTGATCCCTTTGCCTGTGTCATTGATGAAGATTTTAAACAACACTATTCCCAGTACAAACCCCTGAGGGACCCCACTTTATCACTGATCTCCATCCATTGAGTCACTGACCTCTAGATGCAACCATCCAACCAATTCTTCATTCACTGAATAGGCTACCCATCAAATCCATACCTCCTCAATTTAGGGAGAAGGGTATTATGAAAACCATGTCAAAGGCCATACAGAAATCCAGATGGATGATGTTCTTGGCTTTTCCCTTGCCCACTGACATAGTCACTCCATGATAGGTTTGTTCTCCGCAAGGAAATTTCCCTTTCAGTTGCCCACAGCCAGTGCACTGCAGCCCAATGCAGAAGTGTTAGATTTCTAGTGCTGTGAGAATGGGCAAGTAGCAAGTGAGCCACTTATCCATGTTATCCCACTGCACGAGGTCCTCTTTCTTACAAAAAACTTGCCCAGAAAAGGATAGTTTTCTAAATGTGTGAATCACAGGAACAGTAGAAAATGTCCTTATTTCAGGATGGGAGAGCTCATTGTCGGATTGTTGCAATGCCCTGGGAAATACCTTCTCTCGCACTGTTTCTGCATCTGCCTTCTCTACCTCAAAAAGGTTAGCACTCACTAAATTCCTTCATCTTTAAAGTACCTCAAAACCATGCCATCTAATCTGTGCATGCCACGTAAAACACAGCTCATGTACCTTGTCACTGCTGCCACCTGGAACAAAACAATGCACAGTGCTAGTTACAGCTATAGGGCTTAGACACTCATCATGGGTCATGACATGGAGAACCAGGGAGTCCCAGCAAGTGCTCTGGCAGTTTCACATGGGGAGCAAAGATACAAGCTGAGATGTAGGAGACTAGCATGCTTTGGATATGAAGAGAAATTCTCATCAACTCAAGAAATTTTATACTCAGTGAGGATTATGGCTCTTCACTGCTACAGCCACCACAAACAACGGAAGAGCCTCTTTACAAAATGAGCTATGCTAAAGTGCTGCCAGGGGCTGGCAGCAGGGAATTCAGGGGTGGTTTCCGTGAGGAGAGCTCAGGGACTGTCGCATGCCCAACATGGATTGTTCCAGTCAATGCTCAAATGGCACCCTCACTGGCCAGAGGTGAGCAGTCCATCAGTCAACTAGGAGTGCCTTTGGAAAAATATATGTAAGAAGGGGTGAAAAGCATCTCATACTAGTTTTGAGAGAGGAGAGTGATAAATATGTGACAGCAACAGCCCAGCAGACACCAAGGTCAGTGCAGAAGGAGAGGGAGGAAGTGGTCCAGATGGTGGAGCAGGGTCAAGACCATGGAGAAGCAGATAGCAACTCATCAGAACAAATATTTACTCTTTGTCTGAACCATCAGAAAAATACTGTTATTGTTTAGATACAGGGCAGGTAAAACACCTGTTTTCTTTTTTCAGGGATGTCCTCGGACATCTTCCAACAGTCTTTGAGAAATATGTTGTATAAGTGGCAGCTCAGAAAGATTCTAACCTGGCTAAACCTAAAATGTCTTGTACTAGCCTCTAGATTTTTTTTTTACAAAGAACCATCTAAAATAATTTCCTACTTTTTCCTATGTAGAGTAATTTCTAACCTAGATTAGTTTCCTACTTCTTTTGTCATAGCAGGAATCCAGGACCATATTACATTGAAAGAACGTAGATTTTATGTTATACAGTCATGAATGTCAAATGCTTCTGTTTTCCTACTGCTCATCTGAATAACATTAAGATAGACCACTTAAGTGGTCAGCATAAATTTGATTTTAGAGAAAATAGGCCTTTTTTTTCTAAAAACACTAGAAAGTGTCCTTAGTGGGAGCAGTTTATATCCAATTTTTTAAAGAAAGCTGCACTGAAATTACTACAGCAGTTGTCTCAGTAAGGATACAGCACTACGTAATCAGCATCAGGCAGTGTGACACAATTAGTTCAGACACTAGCCCTCTGTTTCCAGTGTATTCTGCAAGCCTACAGTGTATTCAGTGTACATGTTGTTGTAGAAATGCAGAAGTCCTGCTAATGCCAAGAATATTTACCTCATCCTGTTTTTATTTGGACACTTACTCACACACTCAGACACTTGTGCAGATGCTTATGGGGTAGATGTGTTGTATCATTGACCACATGAGTTGTGGCTTGCTAGATTCTCCCAGAGGTCCTTATGGGCCAGATTGCATTTCTCATGAAGTCTGTAGTTAGACAGCAGTGGGCTGTTAGCTGAGGGAAGGACAACACTGCATCAGGATAGCTGAACAGAGCAATATTCCCTAGCAGCAGCTTGCCACAGTAGGGGGATTCATCCTAATATACTTAATAGGACCAGAAGTATTTGGGGTTGTTTGAACAAAACTTCAAAGCCAATTGGGCTAACCTTATGTGAAGTATTAATGTGTCATATCTGAGACAAATGGCAAACTTTGTGATGCAATGTAATTTTTTAGAAACTACACTTCATATTGTAAAACCATTTAAAAATCCTGACTAGCTTTTTTTGGCCAAGAAGAATCTGTCCTTTTCTTGCTCTTGACTATATTTCAAATGCTATAAACATCAACTTTTACTGGAAAGATAACATCACGTTAAAATTCTAATTAAAGCAAACAAGAGCTGAGTGTGCTTAGTGTAGGCCTTTTTATTCTAGATTAGCCAAGTCATCAATTTAAAACAGGAACAAGACAAATAAATATGACAAAATAGAAATGAAAAATTGTCTTTCAGATACACTGTGCCATTTATTAAAAACAGACCAAGCAGAACACCTGGCTCCTTAATATAGAACAGTAGTTGGGTTAGCTCCATTAAGGGAAATTGATTTCAGCAGAGATGATCTTGGAAAAAAAAGTAATTTCCAAAAGAAAGTCATATGGAATCACTTGTCATTCCCTGCTCTTCCTTTTCAAATCTGTTTCAGGGAAAATTTTTCAGGAGCATTCAAACATAGTTTTAAACATAGCTTCCTTGTATCATCTTCCAACAGAATTCTTCATGCTCTACTTCTGATTAAAGGATCTCTTCCCATCAGATTTATACAAACACCACATTTTATGGTATCCAGATTCCAGTTCTTATTCCTTCAGCTACTGTTGGTTTCCTGGTTATTCTTCATCTACTGTAAAAGAAATTGCCACTTCATGTGAATCACTTATTTAATGCCCAAATTCTGCTAAAACAATTGCAACAGAAGGAATGAAAAATGGAGATCTCAAAGTTATTTGATTTTATTATTAATTAGTTATTTGGTTTTAGTCATTGAGTCTGATTCTGTGAGACAGTTAAGAACCTTTCCCCATTCATTAATGTTCACACCACTGCTGAATTCAGTTTCAGTTTCAGTGGCTGGTAAAGAGTTCAGCATCTTGTGAGGTCAAATATTTTCTTGGTCACATAGGCAGAAAGGAATTTGGGTAGGAAACCAAAACTGCAAGTTGGATGGTAAAACTTCTGCTTTCACAGAAGATAAAATCTCCAGCTCAGGAAATCATAATCAGACTGATCTCTGTCATGACATTTCAAGAAATCCAAGTTCAACATCTTAGAATTTCTTGCATGTTGTGTATTAATGACCTTAAATGAGTCATTATTCTGTAAACACAAGAGAAATTAAATTGCTTTCTTCTTGTTTTTTCTGCCTTACCTTCTTCTCTGTCTTGCTTCTGTGTGTCATATGCTTCTTAGGAAGGACTAATCTAATTCCCTTTCTCAGAAAGTTTCAGAGAATCACAAGATGGTTAAAGTTGGAAAGAACCACTGGAGGTCCAGCCTTGATACTCAAACAGGGCTACCTGCAGCAGGTTTCCAGGTCCATATCCAGAGAGCTTCTGAAGGTCTCCAAGGAGGAAGATTCTACGACGTTTCTGGGAGACCTATTACAGTGAGCAGTCAGTGTATATCCAAATTTTAGAAATGTTTTTTAAGCTTCCTAAGTAAGCTTATAGAAGATTTATACATTGCCTACCAAAAAGAGCTATATCCTTGTCTGCTGGACAAGTGATGGCTACCTAAAATAAATAACAAGAGTACTAGGGTTTGCAGTCATGGCAGTGTTTGGGATCTAGAAACAAGTAACATCAGTATAAGATTATGCATGTAATTTTATTGTCACATAGGAGGATTTATTGTGTTTATCTACTTAACAGTATTTGAACCACTTCAGTTGCTCTTCAACAGCTGGTCAGTAGTAGGATGGAGGGTTTGGTGCATACCTAATGAAGAAGGGCTTGAGAAACACTATTCTAACACTGTGCAAGAAAACATATATGTTACTGATATGAGATGGCACATACTAAGTTTTACTGCTGTAAAACATACAGATTGTGTGTTGTCTCAGACATATCTATTCTATCTTCAAATCTGGCAGAAAATCATGGTGGTTTTTGGCCAGGCTGAGGTCAGCAGGAATATAACTCTTCTGTTGGAAGTCTAGCAGCTAGGGCTTTGCTCCAGTCATCAGTGGAAAAGTCACTTCTCCTTTCTAAGCTTGCTTCCTTCACACAGTTATCTATTTGGATTGCAGCTTGCAATCCAAACATGGAGCTAGGTTTGCATCACAGTTCAGGTGGTAGCTTTCAGTAATAGTTTTGGCTGCAGTCTTTTCTTTCTAATTCAAAGAGAGTTTTTGCATTAAACTGTTCACAAAGAGCAAAGCTTTCCTAAAGGTGACTTTTAGTTTTGGAGAATTACAGAATGGGGAAGGGAAGGGAAGGGACCGGAGCGTGTCATGTGGTCCAACCTCCCTACTAAAGCCAGGGTCATATGAGACATGGCACAAAATTGTGAATTTCTCCAGCAAAGGAAACTTCCCAAACTCTCTGGACAATCTATTCCAGTGCTCCATCCCTCACATAAGTAAAGTTCTTCCTTGTATTCAAGTGGAACTTCCTGTGCATCAGTTTCTGCCTATTGCCTCATGTCCTACTGCTCAGCACCACAAAGAAGAGCCTGGCTTCATCCTCTTGACCCTCCCTTCAGATACTTCCAGATATTGATGAAGTCTTCTCTCAGCCATCTCTGCTCAAGGCTGAACAGGTCCAGCTCTCTCAGCCTTTCCTTACAAGAGAGTTATTCCAGTCTCTCAATCATCTTTGTCCACTGGACTCTTTCCAGGAGCTTCGTCTCTCTCTTGTTCTGAGGAGCCCAGAACTGGACACAGCACTCCAGATGTGCCTCACCAGGGCTGGGTAGAGGGGCAGGATCACCCCCCTCAACCTGCTGGCGCTGCTCTTCCCAATGCACCCCAGGACACCATTGGCTTTCTTGGTCACCAGGACACACTGCTGGCTCATGGACAGCTTGCTGTCCACCAATACCCCTAGGTCCTTCTCCTCAGAGCTGCTTTCCAGCCTCAGCCTGTGCTGGTGCCTGGGGTTATTCCTCCCCAGTTCAGGACCCTGCATTTGCCTTTACCAAATTTTAGAAGGTTCCTCACTGCCCATCTCTCCACCCTGTCGAGGCCCTTCTGAAGGGCTGCATGGCACTATGGGGTATTAGCCACTGCTCCCAGATTTGCATATGAGTGACCTGCTGGGGAAGCATCTGTCTCTTTGTCCAAATCACTGATGAAAAAGTTAAACAACCTGGAGCCCAGTACTGACGCTTGGGGACATTGCTAGTGACAGGCCTCCAACCAGACTCTGTGTCACTCATCACAACCTTCTGGGATCTGCTGCTCAGCCAATTCTCAGTCCATCTCTTTGTCCAGTGTTTAACTCATACTTCATGAGTTTGTCTATGAGAATGTTGTGAGAGACACCATCTAAAGCACTGATGAAGTGAAAGTAAATAATATCTACTGCTCTCTCTTCAGCCATACTGGTTTCATTATATAAGACAATCAGGTTGTTCTAGAATATTTTATCTTTAGTGAATCCATGCTGGCTACTCCTTCTTGTGATCTTTTTTGTGTTCTATGTTTTGCTTCAACAAAAACAATCAATGGACAAATAAATATTATTCAATCTCTATTTTTTCTGTAGTGGGAAGAAAACCTGTTATAAATTTAAAGATTGCATTCATTTAGCTAGTGTGGGGTTAACTTGCTGTGGACAGCCCCTCTCCAGCTGTCAATAACATCTAAGTATCTGTATCTTTTTCTCTGTGTATGTGCCACTGAACAGCTGCAAAAAACACAAGTGTCATGTTGAATGCCAATAATTTAATCAGTTTATATGCCCATAATGCCTAGAATTAGTATTATTAGAAGCATTATTGCAGGCAGTGGAAAACTTTTGCTGTGTGGTGAGTTTTTGCCACTAACAAAACTTCTGAAAACTAGTTGAAAGAACATTTGTGTGTTGACTTTTTTGGGCCTTATTTTTTTTGATATTTTGGGTTTGATTGGGTTTTTTTGGGGTTTGGTGGCTTTTGCGGGGTTTTTTTCCTGTGTATCATCTTGATCCTAAGTTGCTGAATATGAAACAAATTCAATAGATCACATAAAATTATGCCATATAAATACTTGGGAGGTAGGGTATCTACTGGACAAGCACATTAGCAAAAGTGAAGTTTTCTATTCCAGAACTTTCCCCGTGAGTGATGCATGCTGAACCAAAATATGGCCTTCTGACACCATTTACTAAGAAACCCTGTAATTCTGTCCAAATTGTTTCCAAGACAAAAATATTTACCACACTCTGTCAAATAAACATGACTCAAATACACATTCAATACTTAAGAAACTTTCACCTTTTGTTAAACCAGTATAAATCCACTGAAGAATTCAATCAGTGAAGCTACTTACTTACTCATCTTACTCATATATTAGATTATCCATATGCTAACCATTGTTAGTATATATATCCCATGAGTGTTTTTAACTGTATTATTACAAAGCTAAAAGAAAAATTTTGAAAAATGAACCTTTCTTCTACCACTATATATTTTATATATATTGCCTTTCAACTAAGTTGCCAGTGCACATATGCAAAAAAAAAAAAAAAAGAAAAAGAAAGTAGACTGAATATTTTATATCTTTGGAGCTCTATTTTGCAGTCATAGAAAAGCTGTAGAAATCAGAAAATGTTTTAAGAAGGAAACAACACTGGAGTCTACATTTTTATTTTACAAAAATGTTGGCAACATACTTAGCAGAGTTCTCTGGAAATATTTAACTGTTGCCCAGTGTAAGCATCAAAAAGAAAGGTATCTTTTAATATTTTGTTTTGGCTTATTTGTTCTTTATTTGAAAAATGTCTGACACAAAATGGATAATCATCAAAAGAACTGATGGCAGGTATCAATCCAGATAGATAGGTTCAAATTAAGGAGGCATAATTTATGTTGACATATTGCAGGATGATTGCATAGACAGGGAAAAATCACAAAGACACAGCTTTCAGAGTGTCCAGGCAATCTGTTTGTATTAGTACTAATGTAATAATTTTCTCTGTACTTCTCTAACCAGAGAAGCATTTCCTATTAAATATGTTGAAACTAGCACAAAAAGTACCTTCTTTCAAGTTTGATTTGCTAAGTCCAAATCTACTGTACTGCTCAGAATACACAGTTTTCCATAGAAATTTAGGATGCAGGGGGTGGGGTTGGTTTCAACCTTTTAAATCAGTGCTGAGGAAGATGATTATCACTGGTTTAACCTATGAGAGCACCTTAATATGCAGCACAGCAATGCTGAATTTTAACCCAAACTGGGGGCTATATTCTATTTTAGATACAGGCATACTTGTCCATATGACTTCAGGAGTTGTGTTTGCATGCAAAGGCAGGTTTTGACTTTTAGACATTTTTTTGTTTTCATTTTAAGTCCAAATTAGGTTATGTGGTTTGAAGGGAGAGAAAGTATTACATCACCTTTATGCTAAAATGAGACATTTCTGTTGTTAATCATAGTTAGCAAGTGAACTATCTGTCATTAAGTAATCAGGAATTAGCTAGTAATTGAATAAACAATTGAAGATCTGAACCTTCCAGTAAACCTACAAACACCTTCTTACCCTTATTCAGGTAATTGTAATATAAGTGACCTTGTCCTTATGTTTTGGTAAAGGTCAGGGACAAAGTTAAAATAGCAGCAAGAGACTTTGTGGAACCACTGGCAGAAGTTTTAGCTTTGTGTATTTTTAATAAGGACCCTAATCAGCCTTCCAGATGAGAACAAAGCATATGAACTTCTGCTGAAAAGTTGACAAAACATGATTAAAGACATTGCTACAGTCAGAAGTACTAAAATGATGGCTTTCAAATGTTCATTTTTTGCTAAATCTCAACAATCTTTCATTGAAACTATCAGTACTGCTTATTATATTCATTAAGTCCTTTCTTAGACTTAGAAATTCAGCCTTTGGTCTCCTGTGGCTTTGGTACTACCAGATGTTCACATAAAAACCTCAGGACTCATTCCCTCATTTTTGTTTGTTTAGGGCTCTTCCTCCTTCCTCTCATCTCACATTTCAGCACAGGGTAGTTGTATTTTTTTCTCCTCAACCATTCACAAACAATTCAACTTCAGGCAAAACCCATGCACGCAGCTTTGCTTAAGGCTGGTAGAAGAAGGACAAAGCTAGAGTGAGTCATGCCAGAAACATGTGGATGACTGGTGGGAGGGCTCTGAATAGGGTTGTAGATCAAGCTTCCCTAGTGCTTTTCCACTGTAGATCTCATAGAAGTTCACAGATGTTAAAAACAATTATTCATGCTGAAGAACTTGACACACATCAAATGTACATTAGATGTCTTTCCCAAGACCTCATAGTAAGCTTTACAAAGGGTTGAAGTCAGGCCCTGTGATTTCCAGTGCCAGGCATTTTTCTCCAGTATGTCATAGCCCTTCAAAACACTGTTGGTTATTGTTTTTGAGCAGGATAAATTTTGTGTATCAAGGACCGAGACTTCCAATTCTCCTGAAATCAGACTCGAAAATCCATGTAATGCCATGCTTAAATAAATAGCAACATTTGTGAATACTCTAGAGCAGGCAAATGTCACCACGGACATCAGTGGAACAGTCTTCCCTCTCTCTCTGCCTGGATCTGTTTTGTTGCCCCTAAGAATTACATGCAGCCAAGGTCTGTGACAGCACTCCACAAAAAGTGCTCTTTGTGTATAGTAAGAGAGACGCAGTGAGGATGAGATAGTACAGAGCCCTTTACAGGTGTTCTTCCTATTGGCAGCTCCTTCCACACCAGCAGTTTACCCAGGCATTGCATCCTGCAGATTGTCATTTTCATGACCTTGTTACCCTGAAAAAAGGAAAAAGAAAAAAAAAGAAAAAGTGTCTTTTCATGTTTTCTTTCTTAGTACTGGGTCCAGGCTCTCCCCTGTGTTAAAGGAAAAGTTATAATAATAAGGTCTTGCAGGGCAGACATGGAAGATGCAAACAAAACATGAAGCAGTTTTGTGTTTATAAAGCAGGTTTTCCTGAAGGGCTTGAAAGTCCTTGTTGTATACAAAGAAGGAAAATTTATTGGTTAAAACTATTAACATAAAAAAGATTCATTTCCTGTACAGCTTTTCACACTTATCTAAAGCAGATACTACTTTCCGTAGCAACATCTTCTGAAATAAAAGTGAGAAGAACTCACTCCTTCCTGTTTTCAACAATATTGCAATATTGTTGCTCTGTAAACATCATTTATTCATGTCAGGAAAAGAAAAAGAGGAAAATATATCTTTTTGGCAGCCACTAAGGTATCAATCAAAGTGAGAGTATCACATTCGTGTATATATCACTGATAAAAATCAGACATATCTAGCCACATGTTTTATCTAAAGGTTTGGACATAGAGAGGTTAACACCATTCTACTATTCCAGTAACTTTTACAAGGGAAAAATCTGAAATGCAAGGATACCCATTTCACTCTTCCTTGCCGAAGTCAGAGGAAGTGCCTCAATATGCTGGAAGTGTCATGTTTTTCTATCCTCATGAGACTTGACAAGCTGTATTTTGCATCTTTCTCAGATGTTTTGATCTACTTTTTTGTGTTCATCTTTGAGGAAAAAGGCAAAGAAGGTGAGGTAAGGCCTAGATTAGTTAGTTCTCTGTGCATAAATATGTCTCAGTAGTAGGAGAAACTTCAGAGAAGGAACTGGGGGAAATGGAAGTATTAACTCAGAAATTAGAGATCTAGTGGATCTTTATTCAATGCAAAAAAAAAATTAAATACTGTAATATAAGAGTAACTGTTCTGTGCTACACAAGTGTTGTTTTAGCTTCAGAAGTGCTGAGCAGAGAGCTCTTGTTCCCCTTGGTCAGCTGAAGACACTCATGTTATTAAGAAAGAGTGTCAGGAAACGGGTAAGTGTTATTGTGAGAGGAAACCTGTTTCAACTCCCATGATTGCAGTTTAGCACAGCTGCACCCCAAGAGAACAATAGCAAGATTTATTTCTTTTATAAGTCTCAATTTTACAAAGAACAAAACAGTCCTGTTAAAGAAAGCTGTGAGCACAAGAACTGTGTGAGAGGATGTAAACACAAGCGAGAGAGAGGAAGAGAGAGCACAAGAGAGCAGGGATGTGCATGTACTGACAAAAAGGAAAATAAACATCTTTCTGTCTAATATTTAACTGATTTATTTTGAGTACTTAAAGAAGAATACTAATGATAAAAACGCCAATATTCTAAGTAAAAAACAAAAATTAGTAAGAAGTAAGGCTTGTTTTACACATTGTTATAAGCACCACTACCTGCATGCAAAGCACAAAAACTAGGCACCCAGGCAGACAGCCCACCTGTGTTTGGGCATCTCACAGTCCATCTGCAAAACCAGGTCACAGGGGGTCATTTTCTTGCCTTCCAGTGGCCTGCCACTTCTGCCTTACATCTTATATTTTTGTTTTGCTCTTGCCATGGTACAAGAAAATCTGGATTTATAAGCAACACTTATGTTGCACTGTCTGCATGCATGTGAGGCAGGTGCATGTGCATTGGCGCCTCATCTCACTCCACAGGCACAGACATACACTCATACCTGCAGTCAAGGATGTGAAAGGGGGGATAAGGAATGCTGGGATGTGTTTTGTGTCTTGCCAGTCACTGCCTGGGAAAGGATCAGCAGTTCTCTTTGTCCCTTCTGTCTTTTGTGGAAAACATTCTGTATAAAGGCTTTCCAAATAGATGGACATTCTGTTACTGCAGGTGTCTTCCCAAAATGGGCCTCCTTCCTGTTTGTGACTGCTGGTGCTGCGGGGCTGGTTGTGAAGGCCTGTTGTTCCCTACCACTGACCCAGCACTCAGACCCCTGCCACTCATCAGCATTCTGTCTTTGCAGCCAGCCCGGAGAGATTCCCATGCCTGGGGAGAAGATAAGCCAACAGGAAATCACATTCAATGCAGTGACCATGTTAAGTCTGCAAGAAATGTCCTACCCCCAGTTGGCTGTTTTGCAGTTGAGACAAGCAAGTCTGCTTCTCAGCTGAGAAAACAGAGCAGCTATTCTTATGATTATGAAAAATAAAAGTTGAGGAAACAGACACAATAAAAGAAAAAACCCAGCCATCAGAAAAATCACTAAGCAGACAGCACATCCTACCAAGAGAGATCATCTCTGCATTTATTTTACTAATAACTAAAGCTGATATATGTATACTTAAATGTGGAATATGGCTCCCATTGATCTGAGAAGTTATTGTTTGGGTGTGAAGGAGACTACAAGCAGGTTATTTTGTGAGAAATACATAAAAAGAACTGCTCAGATGCATTCCTAAATTCTGCATTAGAAGCCAAAATTCATTCCAGTTACTTTTATTTGGTGAATCTTTTTTTCAAAAGGTCATGGCCTTCACCACTGACCCTGATCTGTTGCAGTGCTCTCTGATGGTGATTTTGACATGTCAGTTCAGAAACATCAGCATTGAAAAATGGGAGAAGTTATACATTTTGGTTATAACAGAGTACTTAGTCAGGAAGTATATTGTTTTCCGATCTGCTGTGGATAGAAATCCCTCTGACAAATCCTTCAGTTCTCCTGTGTTTCTGCTTCTCTGTCGCTGTATACAGAGAATCAGCTATTTTTAAATTGCTGTGAGACATAAGATATACTTTTTTGTGTACAGAGCCATGAATACTGGTTTTTGAAATGCCATCACCTATCCCTCTTTGTTGTTAGAGAAAAATATATTGTGATCTGAAAGACATAAATATCTGTATTCTATTGTTTGGATGCAAAGTCAGAAGTATTTTAACTTAATGTTATTTTTTATATGAAGTATCTGAACAAAAATTCATATTTCAGAAGGAAGGTAGAGCATGGGAAAACATGTGGTAGTGATGCCATACCACCTAAGACTTCCTCCTATTTCTCCTTCTATTCCTACATGTATATTGAAAATAGAATGAAGGAAAAGGAACAAAAAAACCCAAGAGGATCACATTAAATAAGTTGGTACACAATTAAAATCAAGAAAGCTTCCAACTGATTTCAACAATTTTTAAATTTAAATTTTTAAATTTAAATTTAATTTAAATTAAAATTAATTTAATTAAAATTTTAATTTTAAATTTAATAATTTTAAGATAATTGTTTTGCTCTACAAGCCAAAAGATAAAATCACAGTTAAAATTTTCAGAACCAGTTTTATCTTCTTAAGCAAAGAAGTGATTGATCATGCATTTATTACAAAAACTAATCTTACTGTTAAAGCAATTTTGAAAAGAGAATAATCTGACTTATTTTTACCTTATTCTCATTGTCAACTTTTCCTTTTAGATAGGCAGGTTGTATTCCAATTTACGTCATTACTCACAGACATTCAGCAATGTGTTGAAGCCCATGTTTCCAAATGCATAAAACAGGTATCATAATTTAAATTTTTTATCTCTATTTGTCTGTCACTGATTTTCAGAGAGTGAAAAGAAGATATTATCACAGTGTTGATTTTGTTTCTAATAACATCTGTTCTCAGATGCTAGGCCCTCTGATGTTTTAATGTATGCAGTAATAAGGCGCTTGCCCCAAAAAGCAGGAAATTGTTTAAAATCTTTGGGAAAATGGTATGTCTCTAACTTGCCACTAACAATACTATCATAAAGTATTACAGAAGAAACTTGTATCTGTCATCATTCAAAGAGATATCAATTTAAGTTAAATTATGAAGGGGTCTGGCTGCATAATTTCAGCCTTGTCGGTGCTCAGGAATCCTGTAGCAAACACAGTATCCATATTTTCTTGTTTGGAGCAGATGTTTTCTGTTCCTTTGCATATAGGGGCACCCATAAATATGAAGAAATTTTTTGGACCGTCTCTAATGACAAGTCGTACATGAGCTAGGTACGCATTACTATTGCTATTAATATTACCTTGCTATTAAATGCTCACATCTGTTTTAAGACATCATTGTAAGGATCACACACTCATCCAGTGAAAGGGGTCAGCTCTGCTATCCGCATAAGAACATGCTTTTCATTTTCCTGGGACATGACTGTCCCTCAGACTTCAAGTGAAAGAGAGAAGGGAGACTTTTCCTCCACTCTAGTCAAGCCACATGTAGCCAAGCAGAATTTCCCTTCCATGTGGCTCTTATGAAGCAGTTATCGAGGACATGCACTATCTCTTTCTTCCAAAGAACATGTGAGAGAGGGTGTCAGGAGCAATACCTCTAGCTCCTTCTCAGTCAGAAAGATGACAGCTTTAGATGGAAAAATATGGGGTATCTTCTACAAGGGAATGAGAAAGATACTTCTTCAGCTACCAGGCATTCATAACTTTTACTAAGTGAGAAACCTCTCACCACTTATTCTGTAGAATTTGCAAAACCAAAATGAAATTCAGACTTTAAACAACCAAAAGGGTCAAAAACGTCTTTAAAATAGCAAAATTCAGAGCAGAAAGCCAGAAGTAGATACAGAACTCTCTTACCAGCAGATGTCAGACCTCTGCTATTTCCAGAGCTCCCAGAGGATCACCTTTTTTCCCTCATCTCCAGTCTTTCCAATCTAGATACCTTTCTAGATATCTAGGTATTTTCCAATCTAGAAATCACCTCCAAAAGAAAAAGGAAGGAGCAGAGAAGGAAATTTCTTACACTCTACACACACTGCAACCAGAAATCTACTTTCCCTTTCCAGTAGTTCCCAGTTTGCCTCACTCCCCTTAGTTTTTAACTACCACCATAACTTTAAATATTTTGCTAATTTACAAATTTAGAATCTGAAATTGCCCTATCTTCTCCTTCTGTGATTGCTGTTACCATGTCCAAGGGCAGGATTGCTGGTAGTAACCACCACAACTTGGCTGCCAGCAGAGAGCCTTTGGAGAGATCAGTAAACATCAGATAGGAAGGACTACTTCAGTTCTCTGCAGTCAGAGGGAAATACAGACCTGGTACCATATGAGCCATCATCCTCCTACGTGCTGGAAGAAATAATCTGAGGGGTTGCCAGCTATAATTTTTTTTTCCAACAGAAATGTTGCCTGATACTGTAATATTTGGTGTCCTTTCTGTATTAAGCATGCATAATCAGTTCTTTTATTAACTAGTTATTAAAAAGTTCAGTGATAGACACCCCTTAGCCACAACACAGAGTAGCAAAGACATTAGGAAAAAGACACTCAGCTTGCCATGGTACAATTTTCAAAGTGAGGCATGCAGAGGAGAAGTATCCTACTTGCAGAGAAGGGCCGAGTACTATACCAGGAGAAGCTATGGTAGGAAAAGGAGAAAGTGAAAGATAGATGATGATACACAAGAAGGAGGGAAGGAGGGAAATCACGATCCTTGCTCGGCAGAAAATCCCAGAAGGCCAAACCAATAGAAACTAGTATTTTCTGGGGTGTAATCTGATCTGTCTGTTCAGCTGTCTCTCTGTGGGAATCAACATTGTACAAAAACCATCTCCCCTAAAATGCAGGTTTTCTGCTGATCCCATGCAAGGAACACAATGGTCAGGAGAAACATATTCTGATTTCATCTAGGGGAAATCTCTTAGGAGCTATTTCCAGTCAGCTCAGCTGTGTTGCTCCACACATCATAAGTGACTCAGAGTCATAATAGTTTAAACAAATAAGCACGTAACAGTTGAGAAGAGAAATCAAAGGCACAAGGCAGTAATGAAAGTCATGTTTCCAATTGCTTTTCATACAAATCATCAGAAGCTAAATCAATCAGTCTATAAAAAAGGGATGAAACTTTGTTCTCCATGTCTTGGATTCTCTTTTGTGTGATTTGCTAATTTAGCTTCTTTTGTTTTTCTTTGCCTTTTAAGTAGTTTTCTATAAGCAGAAAGCAAAGAAAACATCTTGATTTTGCAAGATATTTTCATTTGAAGGCAAATGAACTAGCGGCATTTTGCAGTAAGTTTTTAAATTATCTTTTCTTTTTAGGGCCTTTCTCTTTAACTCAGCACTGATGCACTCCTTTCTTTCACAAAGGTTCTGTTTCTGTCTGTGCGTGGTTTTGAGATTACAGTGGCCTAAGAAACCCTTTCTTCAAGGAATCATTTGGCAAGAAACACAAAAGTATATTTTTTCCATGTACTATTTTCCATGCCGTTTTGAATTTGTGGTGCAAGTAAACAAAGAAAACGTCAATTTCTCCTAAAACAGGTCCAGATTATTCATCTGGCCTTGTAGAAACATCAAGATGGCAAATCAACAGGCTAAAAAGCAAGCACAGCTTCCTCACATTCCTTCTTCCCACAGGTACACAGGGGTTTTTACTCCAGTATCCCTAGCAGGAATACAAAAACCAATCCATTACTGTCATATTTCTCCTAGAAAATTAGCCACACAATTAGCATAGAAAATTAAATAGGGCATTCTCATGCATAGCACTAGAGAAATATAGCTTGAGGTATTAATTTGCAAATAACAACTTTTTCAAAAAACCTAAAAATATACAGATTGCATTAGGGAATTTGGGTCCAATTATACCCCATTAATTAATACAAACTACAGGATATATGGATAAGGATGTAGGATTCACTTTGACAGTTTTCAGTGAAAAGTGGTTTATTGTCAGTGTTTCTATTCATGGCTGGAGCAACCTAATAATGTTTTTTTACAGAAGAGAAGAGTCAAACATTTGGAAAACTATAGTGCATCTTGTTCAGGACAAAAGCAAAAGTAATTTTATCTCCATTGTGGGGAAAAGCATTCACAGAATCCACTAAAAACTTCTCACTCACCTCTAGGTTAATAAAGGGTGGAGTAAGTGTTGCAGCCATAGGTTCAGATATATTACAGTTAAGCAGTCCAAGAAGTTTATTGCCTGTTTTGTGAAGGTTAGTTCATTGAGTACACTCAATGCTGCAAGCCTCATTAAAGCTCCAATTTCTGAATAAAATAATTTTGCCTGGCAACAAGATCCTTAAAATGCATTTTTTCTTGAATGTCTGTTTTAGATCCAGATCCCAGGCTTTTCCCTTAAGGCATCTGAAGCCAGGCTGCAACTTGACTTCTAAACACCTAGAGGTATCATGCACAGGTTTCTGTGGCAGACACAAGGATCCCATTCTTCTTCTGCCATGTGAAGATAACACAGATCATCCACTCAGAGTGCAGTGGATGATAAACAGGAGGATAAACTAAGTGGTTAAGAACATGCAACTTCCAGCAGAGATGGAGATGAGAACTATTTACCTTGTTTAATTTCCAGTCATAATCCTAGGGATTAATTTATGGCTGTTTTATGAGAGATACACAGACAACTGTAACACTGTATTGATAATTTCTTCTCCAAATTGTTCAGGAGTGGGATGGAGTACTAGAAGAGGACTGCATTACTGCTGAACCTCCAAGGACCACCACATAAAGAATTAAGTTTATTGAACTGTTTTTGTAATAAACCCTTGCTTTCAGTTATACAAGGCATTCTACAGTTTTTACCTTTCAGTCAGAAATTTTCCAAGCTAGCCTTTTGGAGTAGTACTACATACTTAGATAGTTTGTTGGAGGACATGAATTCAAAAAATCCTCCTACGTGCTTTAGAACAAAAGGGAAGTAGAAAGCTATGCATTTTCCTCAATGCAATAGTCATAGATTCATTTTGCAGCACTTCTGACTGAGAAGGTTAAAAGAAAACCTAAAACCAAAATAGTTTAAATGGGCAAAAAGTCAATATTTAGCAGGGAGGAAGTTAAATAAATTGCACCAAGTCTGGGTGAACATTAGTTTAGTTTATGGAAAAAACAAACCCTCAGACTTCCACCGCAGCCCCATATTTCAGACATGAGATGTTTCTCTGCTTCTGCTATCAATTTTTTGTGAGAGCAAGGCAGAGCAGCTCCCAAACCTTTCAGCTTCCTACACCTTCCAAGCTGACCCCAGGAGTACTTCATTAGCTCTCCCTTGTCGGGGCACCAGGGTAGCTATAGATCCAATGGTGTCAGGAACCCACGTCTCAAGAGAGGAACCCACTTGCCGCGGTAAAAAGTCCAAATATGGACAACATTGGACAAATCCAGACCAGCTCTTTTTTATTCTTATTATTAACACATCAGCCTCAGAACATTGTTAGATGTTAACAGCATGCTGGCCTAATGGGAAATGCCCCCGAAGGTGGGGTAAGACGGAATGACATAAAATCATCTCAGTTTAGATTTCAGCCAATCACACCAAAACAAGACATACTGACAAGCTTTCCATCCAACCTTATAAAACATACGTAATGATAGTTAAAACAAAGAATACTTCATAAGAAACAAAGAACAGAGCTCTATTCACAGTAACCTTCTAAAGATATACATTAAATAAACTTGTTGCCATCCTAAAGCCAAATCTTCAAAGTCCTATTGTTATTTGTCACGTCTACTGCTTGGGAAACTTTTCTGCTTGCTTGGGAAACTTTTCTGCTGTAACAGAACTTCGGGCCACATCCTGAGGCCTAAATACTCTTTTTTAACAATTTCCTAAAAACCTTCTGACTTCATGGATTCCCACATTTCCCCCTCTCTGTTTGACCCAGAATCTTTCATTTTCTTGTCGCTTACTACTTGCGTTTCATAGCTCTACTGCAAAATTTCTGCTTATTATCTGTTGGAGACCTATTTGCACTAAAGCATTGCTATATTACAGCACAGCAACTTAATGCTGTGATGGCCCCATCCTTGAAAGAGATATGAATTATGTTTGGTAATAGTTACAAGTCATTTTTCAAAAAACTCTGGTCGATTCCAAGGTCTTAATTCAAAACCTTCGTTCATGTCTATACCTTCATCTACTGCTTTTGTGAGGTTTCGAACACTCTCTGTACTTCTACCTCCTAACTCTCCTGCTTGCATGACAAAAACTTCTCGGACTGTTTTGTTCATCATTCACCGAACAAAACAAAGTACACAAGGTACCACTATACATATCAGTATTAGAACACCTAGTACATAAAGACCTATCTTGCAAAGTTGCCTTAGCCAAGGTGCAAAACTCCATTTTTGAAACAAATCATCCAACCAGGAACTTGTGCCAGTAAAAGAAAATCAATGGCTGCTGTGTTTTGAAGAGTAGCATGTCTAATACTATCAACATCGGTCAACATATCACTGATTGCAGAGGACGTGGCATTAGCTTGTTTGCTCAGCCAGCATCCAACTCTAATTGTCTCAATGCCACTGCTGAAGCCAATTGGGGTAAAAATATACCTGCTGAAACCTTTCTGGCGGCATTCCAAGGCATAAAATCACTCTGACAGTTCTCATCATAATGAGGAACAGCTCTCATTTTCCTTTGTTTCTTTCTCATCACTGCTTTGGCAGTGGGGGCAATTATGGTGAGCATACCAATACTACAAGGGCCACCTTCAAGGTGAGCTGGAATGCCTTGCCAAGCCCTGTCTCCGCAAATGAACCAATACCCTTTCGGCAATTGCCGTGGATATTGATCCGTCTCCGGAAACACATCCCAACTCTTTGAAACATTACACCAAAAACTCAAATTTTTATACGCAAAATAATGAGGAGTAACACTAAACTTTGGGGGATCACCTTTTTGCCAGGCACGAGTCATAAAAGTAAAACAAAAATTCATGGTCAAAGAACCAAGGATTTCTAATTTTTGAGGTTCAGATGCTGCCCTGAGAAGTTTTTTGGACCAAATGTTCCAATCGAAAGAGGGATTGTTTCCATTGTCAATTCCACTTGGCCTACCATTGGATTTTTTTTTGACCAAAGACAACTCTTTCACTGGCACACCAACCAAACAGGTTGAAAAAGGCTTTTCTGGTTCGAAATTAGACAGACATATAGTATCTGATCCGGCAGCCTTGGCTAAGGTCACCCAAACATTCGTTTTCGGTTGATCCACAGGCAAATCTGCATGACAAAAAGCAATTAAAATCAAGCAAAACAAGTATACCATTTGAATTTGCCCCATCTCTTTCATGAACTAAGTCTTGACAGAATTCTTTCTACACAAAAGCACCAACCTAAACCTTTGCCAAAAATTAACTCTGTTAAACAAACATTCAGCATTCAATTAGCATATTCATAAAAAACATTGACACAAAATCAGAGTTCATGGGTTCCACCGATGCACAAAGAACGTCAGGCACAAGAGGCGTCCGGTGAGACCCGGGATCCTTCGATTCGGTTCACATCTGCCTACTTGCTTCCTCGGTTCTGGGCTCGACTGCAGGTTCTGAAGTACGATATGGTTTGACGTTTCTGGCAGGAACCCATTTAATTCCAGCACCTGTGGAGACAAAAGCATACCCTTTCCCCAAATTATTAATCAAAATCCCCAATAATTAATCAAAGCCTTGTTCAGTCTCATCTGTGGGGTGATCTCCCATTCCCCCTCTCTGTTGATCTAATATGCGTTTTAGGGTTTGATGTGTTCTTTCAATGATTGCTTAGCTTGTGGGAGAGTGGGGAATACCAAAAACGTGCCGAACACCCCACTCATTTAAAAATGTGGCCAATTTTTGAGATATGTATGCAGGACTGTTGTCAGTCTTCACTTCTTGGGGTACAGCCAATGAAGCAAAAGCTTGCAGGAAATGATGACAAGCATGGCTGCCGGTATCACCTGCGTGAAGGGAAGCAAAAGCTGCACCAGAAAACGTGTTCACGGAGACATGAATGTCCTAATGTGAGAAACAAAACATGGATTAGTTCTATATTGCAAAGTTGTAAAAAGACAGGAAAGTCAACGATGTAAAGTCTCATTGCTAACATCCTTTAAAATTGAACCTTCTATTCATTAAATTAAATTAAAAGATTGAGGGAAAAGCTGAAAAACTCAAACCACAGTCAGAGTCCAGTGTCCAGAGTCCAGTGACGAGGTTGTCTTCTTTGAAGAGTTGATGATCTTCTTTGAAGAGCTGATGTCTCAGCCTTGGGTCTTTGTTGCATCCTTGGAGTTTAGTTGTAGAAATGTCAAGTCCAGCCTTTTGGATGTCAGTCCCAACACCAGCATAGGTTCGCTGCATCTCCGTCTGCGTTGAGGCTGTGATGGGCAGATCATCCATGTAGTAGTAGAATCTTGAATCCTGGAAAATTCTGTGAACTGAGGACAAAACTTGTACAACAAGATATTAGCAGATTGTATATATCATAACAATCACATTTTATGACAGGTAGAAAGTCACTTTGAATGGAATTTTTACACATGACAATCCTTTTGTAACATGACCAGACCAGTGGGAATATTCACCCATTGCCAGTGGGTACCACAATTTGTGTCTGAGCATGGTGGAATGCGCTGTTTTTGAAGTTTAACAACAGTGGGTTACCATTAATGTCAAATAGTGAGTGACAATATTTAGCAAGATGCCTTCCTTTTCGGCATCGAGGGCAAATAGAAATTTGATTTGCTGTTCCATGACAATACTTTTTGAGGTGGCCTAGTTTACCACAAGCAAAACAGACAGGCTTTTTATTAGAATCTACTTGTACAGCATTAACAGAGTTTTCCCAACGTTTTTCTTGTATTTCTAAAAGCTCTTCAATTTTATCCATTCGTTGTGTCAAATTGTGTTCCAGTGTTTTTTCCAAAGCATTGACCTGTGAATTTGCAGCATTTTGTGAACTCATAAGTCGACTGCAAGCTGTTAGCATCTGTGTAACTGTTGGAGGTTGATCAGGCAAAGCTAAAATAATTTTTCTACATTCATTATTAGCATTTACATAAGCAAGATTTTGAATGATATAAGAGCGGGCTTGTTCATCTGGACATTGCCTTTCAACAGCTTGAGTTAATCTATCCAAAAAAGAACTGTAAGATTCAGTTTCACCTTGTTTGATCAGTGGATAAGAGCTCAGATGTGAACCCACAGGTTCAAGTGAAAGCAAGGCCTTTCTAGCAGCATCTTTAATGTCTGCTAAAACAGGCTGAGGCAATTCAGCTGCTTGATTTTCAGGCCTATTGTAAGGTGAATCACCAGCCAACTGAGCAACATCTAAATCGGCATAATCAGTATCTGCATATCCTTCAACCAACTTGTTAAGTAACTTTTTCCATTGTAACTCCCATAGTAGGTACTGTGAATTGGTTAAGATCAAAGTTGCCACATTCCTGCAATCAGCAGGAACTAAATCATAAGAGTTAAAAATATTTTTCAACACACTATTAAAATAGGGAGAAGAAAATCCACTTCCTTTCAAAGCCTGTCGTAATTCCTTTATATCATGGTGATTGAGTCTTTCATATTTTGGATTTCTATCATTTCTTCCATATTTTACTGGTAAGGCAAGATATTGTTTCTTTAAATCCGAATCTTTTTCTAGTTTCTGATTAATGTATGACCAATCCGGTAATTTTAATGGAGAATCAAAATTGTCACTTAGATCAATGACAGTATGAACATTTCCTTTGCTTTTAATCAATACATTTTCTGATCCTGAATCATTAAATCCAAACCTTCCAGTCACTCTGCCCCTGACAGGAGGAACACTGTGCTCTTGTCTGGGAATTCTGCCAATTCCAGGAGCTCGGCCAGCTCCAGGAGGCCGGCCAACCTGATCATGAGAACACGCCTCTAAATTTTTTTCAGAAACCTCCAAGCAACACGCCCTCCTTGGGACCCTGCCATGAAAGGCAGGGGTGGACTCCAACAAACAACACACCTCCTCCGAAGCCCGGCCCAAAGGGGCCGAGACAGAGGCGTGTTCCCCTGTTCCGGGAACATTGCCACATTTTAACCTTGAATTTGCTACTTTACCACAAGTTTCACATTGTCTCCCTGCCAAGAAAAACTCAGCTGAAGAATCCACAAATCCAGGTTTTAAACTTACATGGTTTTGTTTTAAAATACAAGAATTAGGATCACAAGAATGAGGAAAAAACTCAACCCGTGTTTTTTCAGGTTTTTGAGAGTTATCCATCCTTTCAAAGGACTCCACCCTTTGAATTAAAGCCAATTTTTCTTTCTCTGTGCCTATGGATTTGCAATTACCATAAAAACCAGGTTTTTGCTTAACTGAAAAAGAATTCCCAGAATCCCCAGGAACCAAAATTTCCCGAGTGGAAGCAACACCCTCAGCTTCCACCTCAGGCCTATTAGAACCTAACTCAGTTTTCAGTGTCCCTGCACAAACAATTTTAGGAAATACATTCACTTTTTCATTAACATTTTCTATACATTTTGTCCCTTCCCCCTTACAAGAGTCACATATTTTTACATTAACAGAACAACGTGAAGAAGAGTCCGAAAAAGTCTCATTTTTTCCCAGAGAGAGAGAAGAAAGATTTTTCTCAGTGGAGTTCAAATCAGCATTTGAAACAACATTTGTTACATTCTCCGAAACACACACAGTCTCCGGTTTACTGGAATTTAAAGAGACAGAGCCAGAAGCTTGGTTTTCTGAGTCGGCGTTCACCTTATTATTGTCAGTTTGTTTAAAACATTCCATCAGGACTCGGGAAATGGGCATCAATTCTTTTAGACTTTCATATTTTTTGAGAGTGACTAGATTATAAATCCTCCAGTTTATCTGATCCCAAAAATGAAAAGTAAAGGCAGACTGTAAATTTAAATCTTGCGTATTTGTTTTAACCCATATAAGTAAGTTTTTAAGTTCAGTTTTTGAAACTTCAGAGTGCCCTTTCTCTTGTAACAATGTCTCTAATTGATAAAAAACATCCCATTCAACTTTTGATAAGTTCGTTCCCATTTTTGTTTTTTTTTAACACAAAAAACCATTACCCAAGCGCTCTCCCGAGAAAAGTTACTTACAAATTTCTTGACTTCGGCGGGAGAGATGATACAGTCCTCCTGATTAACACTTGGGTCTCCAGCAGCCGGGAAATCCACAATTTTTCTTTTTTCTTCTAATCTACGTCCTCAAACGGAGCTTCCTCACACGGGGCACCAGTTGTCAGGGCACCAGGGTAGCTATAGATCCAATGGTGTCAGGAACCCACGTCTCAAGAGAGGAACCCACTTGCCGCGGCAAAAAGTCCAAATATGGACAACATTGGACAAATCCAGACCAGCTCTTTTTTATTCTTATTATTAACACATCAGCCTCAGAACATTGTTAGATGTTAACAGCATGCTGGCCTAATGGGAAATGCCCCCGAAGGTGGGGTAAGACGGAATGACATAAAATCATCTCAGTTTAGATTTCAGCCAATCACACCAAAACAAGACATATTGACAAGCTTTCCATCCAACCTTATAAAACATACGTAATGGTAGTTAAAACAAAGAATACTTCATAAGAAACAAAGAACAGAGCTCTATTCACAGTAACCTTCTAAAGATATACATTAAATAAACTTGTTGCCATCCTAAAGCCAAATCTTCAAAGTCCTATTGTTATTTGTCACGTCTACTGCTTGGGAAACTTTTCTGCTTGCTTGGGAAACTTTTCTGCTGTAACAGAACTTCAGGCCACATCCTGAGGCCTAAATACTCTTTTTTAACCATTTCCTAAAAACCCTCTGACTTTATGGATTCCCACACTGTCTCCTGGGGGTCACAGCACCTTCTTGGAAGACTCATGGACTTTGCTCTCCTTTCCTGCAGACAACCCTGTTATGGCAATGCTGCCGTACACTCCCTTAGCTGCAGGTGCCAGGGTATTGCTGTTTGTCTGGTGGATTTTGTTACTGCAGCCCTTCAAACTGGCCTTTGACTTGAGACCACCAGTTTGCTTCCCAGAAGGGGATTATGAACAAACCAATGTGTCATATTAGCTTATTATATATAATTCCTGGAAAGAGCCAGCTGTCCAAATCAATGAACTATGTAAAAAGGGTTTAGTCCATTAACAAATCCTTGAACTACCCATACAGCTTCTTCTGGTGTGACAGAGCTTGTGGAAAGGTGACACAGCTCACACAGCAATGTGACATTGTTGATTTATAATGAAGGATGTTGTAATACTTCCCTGCATTCAGCTCACTTGCATAGGAAAAGCTGTAATGTTCTACAGCATTGGCAAACAAAACTTTCCTCGGCCTAAAAAGCTACTCTGTATTACAGTGGAGAAGACCGAGTAGATAATCAATGTGAATTAATTAGCAATTAAGTACAATAATTACTAAAATAAAAGCTGGACCAAATCTTCTCTTCAAACCACACCTGAACCAAAATTCTTATTTTAGGTGATGTAGATTTACATTGTACCCCACAAGCTGCTACTCCTCATGTGCAAATCCAACTATTCAGAGAAGATCAGACATTTACTTACTGTGTTTCTCCACCCTGAAGATATCAATTGTTAAAACAACAACATTTTACAGTATGAACACCACAGTCAGTTCTCATGAAGAAAGAGAAAGAATTTCCATTAACCTGTTGAACAAGTCAATGATGGGATCATTTAATTTTAGCCTTACTTTATTTTTTTTCCATATTTTTGGCATCTCATTTTGATTATACCAAAAAATTATCTCTTTTTTCATGAGAGTTATTTTCAGCATTTACTGTTAAATTTGTAGTATTTGCTGCCAATTAGAAAATCTGGTTCCTGTACACTGTCACCAAGTCCATTTTCTGCTGTGAAGGAGTGAACTGCATTTCAATCCATGGCTGGAAACACATAGATAAAGGAGCATAAGTATCCTACAAACACTGTGTTAATATGATAACATGACTGCTTTTATGTGAGATGCAAACACCTGTGATTTTAATTTTTTTCTACTTAATTTATAAAATTCTGCAAAGATGTTATTTGTGGCTGTATCTTATCAAATCAAATTAGTATGTTAGTATGATAATCTAGGCCTGTGAGCCATCCCAGTGAGTTAAAATGCTGTTTCTTGTGAATATACTTGAAGAACTCAATAATAGGAGCCTGCAGAGAAACTGGATATCTATAAAACTTGTGAAGTCAAAAATATGTACTGCTTGACATATCTTAAGATACTTCTCAGCTACTTTTTATAACAGAGTACTTGCACAGAAGGATGGTTTTTGTTCATTGATTTGGTAAAACAGACAAAATAATCTCTAAAGAATATGGTGAAGAAGGTCACACAGCTGCAGTTAAAGGGATGTCAGCTTCTCTTTGCAGTTATGACCTAATTTTCTTTCTACTTTCTCTTGTATATACAGTTGTAAGTCTTAAAACTAGATGTATTTGCTTTCCTAAGTAAATACATGCTCCACTACTTGCTTCTATTTATTTAAAATAGGCACTGATGAATGTATGATATTTACTAAAAAGACAGAAAAATGGAGGGATGTTTAACAGAAATGGTTATATGACAAGAGCTCTTGATTTTGTGCTGGTGAGCGTGTCAGGTAGATTGATAGCTAGCTGCACCTGGGATATCAAACGTTCAAATTTGTTGTATTGGCCAGATGCTCTTTTTATTGTCTTTCCTCACACCTGTGCATGTCCAAACTCACCTACACAAAAGATGCTGCAGACATTTTTCAAGTATTCTTGGTTGCCAAGGTCAAGAGTCCTGAGGCATAGCAAGGTTAATATCGGCATTTGAACCCAAGAATTATAAACACTACTGATTCTTTGGTTTGAGGAACAGTGTCAGAATCATATCCGCAGCAGAAGATCAAGGCTGCAGACTCCTGACTTGCCTTTGTGAACATGGGGAGAGGGAACAGTTTCTGTTGGTCTCTGAAGAGGTGGTTAATCATCACATACATGTGAGCCATAGGCACTTTTTTCCCAAGCATTTGAGAGAATGTGTAGCTTTTATTTAATGTAAAATAAACAAAGTAGTTCAAGAGATAAATTTTGACTCACAGGCTATACCTGTCATCACACAAATTTTAACCTGCCCCTCAGTCTTGCAGGTTTTTCAGTTGGATTTGCATAGCTAAGAAGAGTGAATCGTTGGGTTCAGTTAATGAGCTGACAGAGAAACATCAAAAAGGGATAGTGATTTGCCTGAATGTCAGATGGTAATCAACACTGTAATTGCAGAGCCAGTTTTAGACAGAATGGATTCTTTATTGATATGTACTGCACCTATGTACTTACAACCTGCAAGTGGTTGGGTACAAAAGCCGGTCTCTGCTTCAGAACTACTTTATGAGTGTCTCCTTCCTGGCATCAGATGTAGTTTGTTCTGGAATTCCTTATCCCAAGGCCATATTCAAGCAGTTGCTAAGTGAGGGACAGAGCCTTTTCATCCATTCACATTATATTGCAGACAATTACAATGTAGTTTGCAAATGAATAAGATTTTTCTCTTTTTCATTTTTCATCAAAATGCATTACAGCTGCAATGTCTCACCCTGCATCTGTGACTTTCCTATATTTAGGCACCAGTCAGTCAGAAGGAGAAACATTATTAAAGAGACTATTAAACACATGCTGCCAGAATTATAAGAAAGTGAAGACAGAGAAGTTAATGAAAAGATACATGACCTCAGTGTTCCAAACTATATGTACTGCTTATGGATGTTTGTGAAATAGAGGAAATAAGATTCCACAGACTTACAAAAGCTGTGGGAACCTTGATAATCTTTTTCAAATGAAAAATACTTTCAGCAAGTGCTGAAAAAACCATTTTCTTAGTGACTGAAGCAAAATGAAGCAATTCTCTATTTGAAGTACATTGGAAGTAACTGATGCTGGTTTCCTTGCTGTAAGAAGTTGTTTCATGAATTGTTACTGAGGTGGTACAATGCCTATTAATTCATATTAAAATAAGTTTTGCTTCCATGACAAAACCTAATGTAACACAGTAGGATTGCAGGATATTGCTAAGGCCCAGGGCATCTTCTGCTATGCAATATGATCATATTCAAACCCCTGAATTTTCTGCATATGCTCTATTATCAAGCTTTTGAAATAGGGCTTATTTCTCAGTTAGTAGATCTGGCAGTTTACTACATTAACCAAAATCTTTCAACAGTGTCCTTTCTGGTCAATTAGAGACACTGAAATTTTTATAATCTGCCTTTGTTACTGATCATGGCATTGTTCAGGCATTAGCTGAGCACAGGTTTCACTGTGCTTTTCTCCCCATTACAATGCTAAGTCCAGCAGATGTTGGGCACTGTTGTCCTGAATCAAGTACTAAAGGAACCTGTATATTAAAAAAAAAAAAGCACTTAAGTAATATTTAACACACAGGCAGCTATTTAGTAAGTAATATATAACACATATATTTAACAGGTTAACTTTACATTTCCTTGTATTTCATCTGTATGACAGAATACTGTCATGCTTCTCTTCTTCTGCAATTGCAATAAAATCTGCAGTTAAAAAATTAGAAAACTTCAAAATTAAGGACTACAGCAATGATAAAAAATAGAATCAATAATTATTAAAAATTGCATCTTTAAGTGTTTATGCCATAATTCATAGATTTCAAAGAAAGAAGCATATCTCATGTCACAGGACAGAATGGATTATACAGCCTATTTTTCAGCCAAGTCTAGGCTGAATTTTTAACTCTCACAACATGCAATCACATCGTGATACTGTTTCTTACAAAGTTATTATAAGAGGAATAATTTGTAAGAACAGTTCAAAGCAAAGATAAAATATTTTTCATATGCTTAATCTAATTCCAAGATAAAACTGCTCCAACTCTGTAATAGATTAAATAGATCAAAATTCAAGGTCTTATCAAAGAGTTTGAAATTATATCTATTTTCCTGCCAGCTCCTTAGCACCAAGAGCTCAGCACAACAGACCTTGAAGCAAGCTCAATCTCTTAATTCAGCTCATGGTTTTGAAACATAAGCACAAAATTGAAATAGAGGGTTGTTCTTTTCTGAGAACAGCAGTGTCTGCTAGACTACTACAGAAACAAATTTAAAAGTTCAGACCTTGCCCCTACTAGGGGAAGTTTCTTGTGGCAAATCAGATTCATCAGAGGGGTTATGCTCCCAAACCACAGCATCATTCTTGACTTCTCTCAGATGAAGTTCAGTTAATTTGTTTAATGAGAATCCTTCAATCTCAAAGAAACAGAAAAAGAAACATAGAGCTAAACATCATGTGAACTTTAAATCTTATCCCTCTTCCCCTATGGTACTAAGCTAAATGAGAACAGAGCAAACAAAGAGAGAATAAAGTTTAAAAATAGTTGTTCCAGGCCTAGAATATGCCTCAATCTGCTTCTCTCTTCTCCCCATACTTCTCTACAATAAGGTCTCAAAGCTCAGTACTTTTGTAAAGGTGTGCATGTGTCGGGGAATATTGTCTTCTCATATTACACAAGCATAATGGAAAGAGAAGGCACACCGATCGCCCCAGACAGGTAATTTTTATCTCAGAATGCTGAAGCAGATTGCATGAGAGTGAATATGAATTCTCCCTGAGCCTGAGGAGCATGGTACAAACTTATGAGATCCCCAAAGTGAGACTGTTCCCATGCATTGTGAAGTCTCCAGCAAGATCCTGTGCCTGGTGAGCTCTCCTCCAGCTCCTCTGTGCAGCCCCAGGGTGGTGGTGCCTGGCCTGCCCTGGCAGCTTTCTGCCTGCCCACAGAGACTCGCCCCATTCTGCTCTCCCACCCATTCCAGCTGCACACCTGGGGCCATCTGAGACCATCTCTGGCCTTGGCATGGGAATCTTGCTATCTCCAAAGTTCCTATTCTGTCCCAGCCCCCAGAATATGCTTCCCCAACACTTCTCTCTCTCTCCACACATCCATTTGCTGTGCATTGGACCTGTCTCTGGGCAGACAGCATTTGCCTGCTGTGCTGTGCCCCTGCACATTACAGCCACAGCTGGTGTGTCCTCTCCCAGGAGGGATAGCGTGGTACAGAGTGTGTCTTCAAGGTCTGCAGAGGAGAGAAAGGCTCAGAGTGAAGGCCATCTTTCAACCAAGGCAGTCTCCATTCTTTCTTTCTATTTTCTTTTTTTTTTTTTTTTTTTTTTTTTAATGAAAGGAAAACTTAATGAAATATCTTAAAGGAGGGAACTTGATCAAGTAAACATCTACTCTCTGAAACACAGGTTGGTAGTTTCACAAATTCCATTATTTCGATTCTCACATTGTATATTAGGTTGATGGTATTATCACTGCATGTTTTGAGTAGGAAAAGGCCTTAAAGATGATGTAATTCCAAACCCCCTGCCATGGGGAGATTCACCTCCCGCTAGACCAGCTTGCACAAAGCTGCATCCAGCCTAGCCTTGAACAATTCAAAGGATGGGGATGCTCTCTGAGCATCCTGTTCCAGTGCCTCACCACCACCACAGTAAAGATTTTCTTCCTGTCATCTATTCTAAATCTTCCTCTTTTAGTTTAATGCCCATATTAAAATCCATTAGGTCTTGGAAGACAGCATAAGTAAAGCAAGAGCAACTTTTAAAAACAGAATTTTTAATGTCTGGCCAGGACCTAAACGTAAGGCAAACAGTTTATTCTGTTTCCACTCAGAAGACATTTAACAGGATGTTGAACCCCATGCAAAACTGAGGGAAGTTGAAGACAGCAATTATTGTGACTTTTTCTTATAAAGCTACTAATGAATCCAGTCTTTTTTTTTAAGCTTTTTTTTTTGCTGAATCGCCAAAATTCTGCATTTCATAATCATATATATTCTGTAATTCTCTGGCAATCTTTAGCAATTACTATAAGGAAAAACTAAATGGCAGACAGGAATTTTCTTTTGCATGTTTCCATTAAAAACATCTCAAAATTAATTCTTTCTTTGGTCCATTGCCAGGCTAATGAAGAGGACATGAATGATATCTTTTTTAATCTCTTTTTGACATTAAGGAGAGTTACTTTCATAATTTCAATTATGATCCCAAACATCACAGACTTCAAATTTGCAATCCTCCTTCTGCTTTTTGGAACTTTTTTTCTCCCAAGGTCTGTAGAACAGAAGAGCAATTATCCCTTTTTGCCTTAACATGAAGAGCAAACAAAAGCATGAATAACAGACCTTTTAAAAAACTTAAAATAAATTTTTATTCTGAAGAAATGGAGGGTCTAAAAATGGAACTAAGTCTGTTTTTTTCAAGTTACTATTTCCCATTCTGCTAGAAACATGATTTCTTTGCATTCTTTCCTATCAAGATGAAAAAAAATGAAGATAAAATAGATAAAATAGATAAATAAGATTTAAAAAAGAAGTTTGAATTCTTATATGAGGATATCTTATGGAATTTTGAGCTTTCTTATTATGTAAATAAATTAATAGTATGAGAGTTACCCTGTCAAAATGTCTGTGTGTGCTCTACATATGTTAGTACAGCGATGAAAAAGCTCTTGTCAGATTATTTCTTCTTTTTTCAACACATATAACTTGCTGAAATCACTTGAAGATAGTGAGACTGAAGCAGTATTTACTGGTACCTGGAGTGCGTTGGAAGACCTAACTGTGTGCTCCATAAAAAATTACATTAGTATTAAGCTGCATTTAACAGCTTGAAAGTTGCCTGTACAGACTCTCTTCAGGCCTCATATTCTTATAAAGTGTGATACAATCTTTAGGAATAAACTTTTGTTCCCTTTAATCTGTGCCTTTTTCACTGCATGAAAGAGACTCTGTACACTGAATGAGTGTATTTTGTATACTGTTTTGTACCTATTGTTCAGTGCAGGATCTCCTGCCTTCTTAACTTCACGCTATTCAAGTTATTCTGAAACCAGAATCCTCCAGGAGTCTAGGAGCTTCTTTTTTTTTTTTTTTTTCTTTTTTTTTAATCAGTGACATTTACCACTGAATTTTTAATTAACAAGGTCAAAGTGATGGAGGGCTTCTGTCCTGCCTTTCCTTTGTTTAGATTGTTAAATGTACCTGTACCTGTTAATGTCGACCTCACAATAACAGTGTCATTGGCAGTCCTAACAGGCATTGTGGGTTTTCATTGGCTTGTGTCTGTAACTCCTTCTGCCTAAAAAAACAAGAGGATTGTGGCCCTCTATAATCTCAGACACAGCAAAAAGAGAATATTTAATAGGACAGAAAGACTGTAGCACAGGATTTTCACTGAGATAAAACTGCCACAGCACTTCATTTAACTGAAGATATTAAACAATACTGAAAACAGGAACATCTGCATACACGGAGTAAATATGTCAATTAATGAAGAGAAGCAAAACAAGCTTCTTTTGCTGCAGGGTTTTAAACACTCTGTTTCTGCTAGGGGCAATAATGCTGTGGCTAGATTAAGTAGCTCCTCATATCTTTCCTAGATCTGTCGACAATTGCTGAGTGAAGTTACAAACTCTTTCCCTGGTTCAATAGCACAGGTCCTATACCTTTTCCAAGCTGTGAGAATAGAGATATATTCACATGGAAATTGTGTCAGTATAAAGAAACCCACTAGATATTTTTTGCTATCATATAGATACCTCTGGTATCACCTCATTTATGGGTTAATTGCTGACTGTTCAATACAACAGAGTAAATTAAAACAAACCAGAGAAAGAAGGTTAAGTATTATTTAATGATTCCTGCTGGCATTTCATGGTCAATACTTGTTGAAAGACAGATCCTTCTCCACTCCATTAGGCCAAGGCTTGCCTCATCATTACAGACACCCTTTCAAAAGGAGAGCCGCCAGGGAAACACAACATAAATATGATCTTTAGTTGCCACTCAGTGCTGCTTGGAAAGTCTACTGTCCACAAAAATGGCTTTCTCCTCCAGCACTTCCACAGCACTGGGGTGCATCCTTCTGCTGTTTATTTTATTATAACATATTTACTGACAGCCAGGGATATGGCGAAAATAATGATATTTCAGATGCATAAGCAGGAACTCTGTATAAAAATAAGACACGGAGGGGATTGTTTTAATAACTGGCATCATGTAGGCATATGATTATTTTACATATATAATGCTATCAGGCAACGCATTCTAAGTGTACTGCGAGTCATCATAGCTTTTATTATAGCAATCAATACTTTGTATCCTTAAAGGATGTAATATAAATGCTCATCCCATCTTACAAACCTCGGTCTGGAAAGTGCATTGACCTACATTGTGAAAGAAGATTTCAAGGATGCCACTGAAAAGAAAACAGAACAAGCTAGGTTTCATGCTGTACATGGCTGTAGCCTTGAAGCGCTAAATGGTCTTTTGCAGGAAACAGTATTGTACTGCTTCTTCTCCCTGCATACCAGGAAATTTCTTTATTCCAATCAAGACAAAACCAAAATTTAATTAGCTTAAAAATTCTGAGTAACTGAATTTTAGAAACAGAGTTTTAGTGATCGCAGAAATTATACTGAGTTTGTTTTACCTGAACTGCGTCATGTCCCCATCTCCCTCTTGTTTTTATGCATTAAAAATAAGTACATATAATCTTCTGAAACCCCATTTCCATATCTTTACTTTGCCATACCATAACCTCTTCTCTTCCTCCTTTGGAATAATTTAAATCCTTAGAACTTAGAGACATATCAAACCTTTCAGCTGGGAGTGAGAAAACGTCTTCTCAAATTACCTGAAAGTTAATCAGTCTCCAGCAGACACGTTTGTCTTAAATGTCTCTTCCTGCAAACCCCAGAGTTCCATCAACACATAAGGCTTCCCACACATAAAGCTGGGATCTCAGACACATGCTTTCCATGCTCAAACTGGAAAATACTTCTAAAATTTTGTTGTTGGACTCCAATTATATTATTCCATTTGTATGAACACCTGCAAAGGGTGAACATTAAACCTTGGGACATGAATCACTACATTTCACAAGGATGATGTTGTAGTTAGATCCTGGTTTCCAATACCTGAAGGGAGGTTGCAGCCAGGTGGGGGTCAATGTCTTTTCATAAGTAACAAGTGACAAGACAAGAGGAGATGACCTCAAGTCGCACCAGGGAGTTTTTAGATAGGATACTCAGAAAGATTTTTTCACTGAGAGGATTATCGAGTATTGGAACGGTCTGCCCAGGAAGGTGCTTGAGTCACTGTCCTTGGAGCAATTTAAAAAGTGTTCAGATGTGGTGGAGGACATGGTCTAGTGGTGGACTTGGTTCTGTTCAGTTAATGGCTAGACTCAAAGATCTTAGATATCTTTTACCAGTGAAACAATTCTATGATTCTGCATTTTTACTCACTGCCTATCATGGACAAAAGGCAGCTGGGATGTTGTGATCCGCTATTCAAAGTTCAAGTCTGCTGATCACTCTACGGAGGCTCTGGTGGGCATTGGTCCTACATGCAGGGTGGGCTTCCATGCAATGTTCAGCCCGACAGAGCGACACCTCCCACCCACTGGCACACATTGGCACCAATGGCTCAGCCAGTGACTCCTATCCAGCTGCTCCCTGGCCTTCCCTAAGATTTCTATGCTGGTATTTTTTTCTTGAATCCTTGCTTGGTGAATGATCCCATTTTTGACAACCCTACTCACACCTCCAGCATTACCTTTCATACCACTTTGGGGATGTTCCCACAGCTGTGCCAGCAGCCAGGCCCCAGGTCAGCAAGCAGTGTCCCATCCTGCTATGGCATGGTGGGAAGCTCATCCAAAGATTGTGGAAAGGGAGTTTCACAGGTGGCCAAGTCATTACTCAGGACCCATTTGCCTTTGCTATTCACATCTACAAATAAAAGGTACTGTTTTTAGCTGATTACATTTTCTTCCATTGACACGGGTACTTCGCCCCATAGCCACCTTGCCCTGGTGGACAAGTCATGGAGGAGTGTGCATCTTCTTAAGTACTTGTTGATGTGACCCTTAACAATCACTAATTGTAGTTTATCTTTCTGTCCCTCTCACTCCACCATAGAGCACAGCTTAAAGGCAAATGCAAATGTGTCAACCAATCCCTAGAGCTTGTGAGGCAGACACAGCGAGGTGAACAATGAAGACCTCTTCCTCTGCTGTGACTGACAGCATTTTCTCCTCAATACAGGAAGCTGTGTGAGAAGGAACACCAAGTAACTTGGATTCCTGGTAGAATTAGCTGACCATGAGGCCCCCTGCATAAGTACGTCAGATTTGATCCATCTCCCTATTAGATTTTGGTGCTTAGCATGAAGGGATTTTTAGTTAATATGCCTCTGAATTCACTCATAGATTTGAAAAATTATTCTTCCGAAATACAGTCTACTTATGTTCTAAACATTTTGTCTTTGGGCAAAAGGAACAAGTACCTAACATACTGACAAATAAGCTACTGTACTTAAACAGATTATTTGGGGAGTCTCCTTTCATTCTGGAACACAATCAGGCGTACATTTGATAACAGTAGCATTTTCAAGCAATACTGACTGATGGGATTCCTAACAGAAAGCTTTTGTCAACAGTGAGATCAGATGCAAAAGAAGAGGACGACATCACTGGCTCAGCTAAAGGACTGACTTGACTAGACTGGGTGCTTTGGAAGAGGAAAGTAACCTAGAGCAGACATGATTAAACTGAGAGGGTGTAAAAGTGTACACAAGCACAATGTACTTTTAAATTGGACTTCTGTCTTTTGTGATTACACAAAGCCAGAACAGGTGGATGATTGTTGCAGAGAATCTGAACATTTTGCAACAATCTTCACAGGACAAAAACCCAAATAATTTATTATTTTGGAATACTGTCTGACCCAGTTTAGGACTTTTCATTTGGCACTATAAAGCAGTATATTGTGTGGGATGATGATCAAGGCCAAGTAGTAAGGCAGCCTGTTGGCTGAAGGTTTGTGCAGCACATCTCAGTTTGATTTCATAAAATGTACAACCAAACAATTTTAATCTGAGATGTCAGCTGAACTATTGTTAAGGTTTATATAAATGCAGTACCATAAAGCAAATACTATACAAAGTATTAAGGATCATTTGTCTTCCTTAATCTGTGCTTCATGTCTTGTTTGTACTGAAATCTTTTCATGTCCATTTTCTTTTGGGAACAAAATGAGCATGAATGCAATGCTATCAGCTAAGAGCATTTTATGCTATCACAGTAATTCATTATTTTTATATGTCCGGAGGGACAGTGTAAAGAAAAGTCCTATTTCAGGTCATTTAAAGTGAATATCCCCTCTCAATGTTAACAGCAGCATTTGATGTATGGAAGTACTATTGTGGAATTTTGTTAGTTAGATTCTTTTATTTGTTAGCATTCAGCCAAGTGAAAATTGACAGTAGTTACGCAATAATGAGGTGCTGCTAGTATATATTCTTCCAATCTACCATGGAAAACGCTGCATGAGAAATAACCCCATGCCAGAAAGAAGCGCATGCTCTAAGCACAAACATCTTGTGGTAAGAATGTTGCAAGAACAAAAAGAAGCAGAATCTGGTTGATATTTCATAACCACATAATTTGGATCAGGCAATCCTATAATCCATCATTTCCTTTGATGATAAACCCATATTTTGTGTCAATGACTCTTTCCAAACCACTTCAAAAGCTGTACAAGTGCTCTAATAAGAGCTGTACTGAGTGCACTAACACTACTGTATTTTGGTGGGGGTTTTTTGTTTCTTTGTTTTTCAGGATTTGTTTGTTTGTTTGTTTGTTTGTTTTTTAAAAAGGCAAAAAGAAATACAGCACCTAGCTTTTTCTAATAACAAGAAATAAGGGAAGGTCTTTCATAGTTATGAAGTACTGTTTGGGGACTAGATGAGTTCTTTATATGATATTGTTAAAAACAGCCAAGACAATGTATTCTTTACTAGGTGTCACAGCTGTTTGGCATTTTGTATTTAAAGCCTATCTTTAAAAGCAACCCAGATTTAGTTTACTTAAGCAAACAAGATGTGAGCTCACATCTCATGTGACCTGCACCCTGATGCCCTTAGAAATACTGATAAAAGACAAATATCCTAAGACTAATTTGACACTGTGACTATTGTAGATCCTTAAAATTATTTAGACAACAAAATTTGTGAAGCTGTTCAACTTAAAGTAACATGACAGGTGTAGTTGAATAAACTGCAAATGTATTCACAAAAGTTACATTGATGACTCCTAGTAATCACTTGCTCTTTTCAGACAGCTGCATGAAACTAATTATCGCATTTTATCTTGAGCTTTCCCTCAAAAAATTGCTGAAATCTCAAAATCGCTGCTACAAAAACATATATAGTAAAAATAACTCTACTGCAGTCTGACTTGAATTGTAAAGGGATGACTTATTGAGGAATAATCTTATGCCTTTCCTAGATCAGATTAATATTCTGTGTGGGAGGGAAAGAGTCTCTCCAGAAGGCTCCTCTGTGTGCTCTGCAAAGATTTTCATTTTATTTCATCCAGTCTTCATGAATTTTACAAACATTACTAAATTCTCAAAAATTTCTAGATAGTTATAAAGTTAATTAATATGCAAATGTTACTCTAAGCCTGTAGCACACTGAGTTTAATTTCACAGAAAACAAAATATGTTTTTTAAAATGCTATGCACACTGCTGTCCTTGCAGGTAAGAACATTCCTGCAAGTGCTAGGATAAGGAATCCTTAATTATCACTAACCAATAATAGGAAAGCAAAAGATTGTAAGTAATCCTTTATTACGCATTTTTATTCGTAAGTATTGGTATTTGGGGCATGCACACTAACACTGCAACAATTATATCTATCACAGCATTACAACAGAAATAATGTGAAACCTTGTATTTTTGCATTTTGTGAACAGTGTTTACTGCTTCTGCAGTCTTATTTGACATTCAAACCAAACTCCCTGGTAAGTCAGGCTGATAAAGATATCCACCTCAAAAAATGACCAGGCAAGATTTTGGCACAAATTGCTTTAAGTTATATTACACCAGGGGATGTCACCAGTGAAGACAAAGTACCAAAATTTGTGATGCAACTTGAATTATTTCTGGAAAGGGAATGGAGTGATTCATCGTCCAGCAATTACTTAGAAGCAAGACAGTAAATAACCCAGGTGTAATTATTTTTTATAGTCTTATTTGTTGTTATTACTGGAGGAAGATCTAGGGATACCTTCTTTGCCTATTCAGAACCAGTCATGCTTATAGCACACAACATCATTTAAAACCAAAGCCACATAGAAATGCCATTGCATAGAATAAAGACAGTCAATTGTGTGGAACAGACCACTCTCGATCTGCATGATTTGTGACAGTCCAAGATGCTGCCATTCTTTGCTATCATTCTGCCCATTTCTTCAGGGCAAATGCCACAGTAACAGAATGGAATTTGTGCTCAAAGTGTTAGCTGTTCCTTTTTCAGCCAAACACCAGACTTCCCAACAAAACATAAATGGGGCACCAGCATGTCTGTCAACACCACTGCAACAATGGCAACAGGTACTCAAGAAGGAATAAACAGTATGGAGAAGTTCTCACTGCAGCAGTTCTCCCCATGAACTGGCATCCCCGTGAGCACAAATGGAGACTTTACCTTTCAAAAGGCAAGAACTGGAAAATGTTTGAGGTAACTATCCTCGTTTTTTGCATTTTCAACAATGTGTAAGATAGGGACAAAGTTTCATCTCTTGCATTAGAATTACACTGGCAGAAGCTCAGACCAACAGCTGCCAGAGTGGCATCTAACACCTAAGTGACATCTAATGCATAACTGCATTACAATCTAATGTATAAACATGTTCTCCTGAGACATTACATAGTTGATAACTCTTTTTTTGCACAGATTAAAAGTGGTAGGAGTCACGAGAAGAACAAATATACATACATACTCAGGAGAAAAGGACAATTTTGTACTACTAAGCCACAATTCTTTCTAAATGGATGAAGTATATTTCTAGTCTTGCCAGTAGTATAAAAATAGTTTTCCAAGATTAATACAAATTCAAATGAAACCTAAGAAGACATGCACAATGCAGTTAACAAACATGTGGCATCCTGCATTCTCTGAAATTTAAGTGAAATTGTTTATAAATAACTTTATTTATGAAAACTACTCCCACCGAAGTAGGAGCCCTTAAGGATGAAAATCTATTTACGCAGATAACTAGTACAAGACTGACAGGGCAATATGAGCATTTTGAACTGCTGTCATTGGACAGAAAAATAATTCAAATTCTGTGGCAAGGTTAATTCCTCCATCTGACAGGTTCCCAAATTCCTCTAATTTCAATGCAGAGGACCCCTCTTCAACAGGGTAATAAATAAATTTTCTTATTTACAGTATGTAGTTCACAGAACACAAGGAAAGATAACTTCCACAGAGAAAAACTTACAAAAGAACAAGACTCTAAATGTTTCCAGCTTTTCCATGTTCTCCATCCCCACCTCTCTCCATATCTTTATTAATATAAATTTAAGTCATTAAACAAAAATACAGTCGCATATAACAAGGAATCAAAACCCCTTCCCCAGTTTCAGAATCAGGATAGTATGGACAGGCATTACCAAACAATGCTGAATTTGAAAGAACAGATCCTGGTGCAAATCCAACCCCTGGCTGAAAAACACTGATACAGTTAATTCTCATAAATTTTATTCTTTTTAAATCCCTCTACTGAAGATGCCCTTCCCCTCTGAAATAGTTTTATTTGGAACATCAAACAGAGGAAATCCTCTTCAGTTAAAAACCTAGTATAAGTTAGAAATTATATTCTTCATGTTCTTAAAGCCCTTGCGCATAGAGAAAATGAATGCCTCAACTGGGTCACATCAAGTAAAAATAATTTTTGAAAAGTATTTTTCATTGCAAAACATGTCAATTCTGTAAACCACAGACTACAACTCTCCTCATTTCTCTATTAGATCTTATTTTAAGCAGAGGCAAGAGGCAACAGGAATTAGAAGACGACAGTAGAAGATGAAGAAGTGTAAATCCCGTACCTGACAGCTTGACTTTAAACATGAAGAATACAGAACCACAGAATAATTAGTCAGCCTGGAACAGACCTCAGGAAGTTACAGTCCAATCTTCCTATCAGAGCAGACTTAGCACTAGGTTGCAATCAGGCAAAAAGGTTTATACCGAAATGCACTATCCCCCTTAGAGCAGTTGGATTAGGTATAGAGTTAATGTGCCTCCGGTAAAGTGAACAGTTTTTAACTACGTGCATATTCAACAAGAAAAATGGAGCAGCCGTGTAGCTGAATATTCATAGAGTGTACAAACCCGACCTCTTCCTGGAGACAAGTACACTTAACAAGAAAACTTCTTCAAATTAAACCATGCCTATCTTATGGGTGAATTTTATACAAGAGTCTAGTTCTTCTAAGCACAGGCTGCATTGGTCACTGTGCAAAATTCCTGAACTCTGAACAGACATTAGTAAGAATTTTCACCTAATACTGCGGCAAAACCACATAATCATAAGAAGCAACAAACAAGCGCAAAAATTCATACATCATGTTCTCATTTTTAATTTAGTAGTTACTGAATTGTTTCAGAGCAGGCACTGCATTGCTTCAAACACAATCAAGTATCATTGAAATAATGTCAAAAAATAACCTCTTCACCTCAGTATACACACACGCATATACACAGACATACACAAATTAATTTAGAAAATCTGTACATATGTATTTTTCAGGAAGCAACTCAATGAACTGTACCACAAAAAATTATTTTCTGTACTCTGATGCACTAAAAATTATAATCCATTTCTCTGGATTATAACCCAATCTTCCCTGGAAGATAGAGTTTAAGGACACAAAATGCCATGCAGTACTATTTAGTAGAAAATGAACTGGTAAATAAATTTATCTATTTAGGGCTTAAAGAATACACAGAACTCCTTAAATAAAACAAACGCAAATTTATCAGAAATATTTACTGTCCTTGAGCTATGCAGGCCTCAGTTATTTGTGTTAACTGAAGCTTATCCCCTTTGTAGAAAACATAAAGGAAGTATATGACTGGAAATTCAGGATACTTTATTTTCTGTTACTGGCAGCAAAGCTGGTTCAAGAAAGGTGTATCCTTGTTGAATCTGGGTCTGAAAGTCCATCATCTTGATTAGCTGCCTCATAATCACCCACATTATCAGCTAATTCAACGTCTTCATCATTGCTCTCTGCGCTGTAATCAACTTCTTCAAGGAAGCGAGGCTCATCTTCATCCAAAACATATGTAGTGGGGCTATAACAACAAGAAGCTCCATGAACCATGTTAAAAGTATTATTTGGATTAACACATTCAGACTATGTGCCCTGTCCCTTTCCCAACATACAGTAATCCAAAAATTACCTCAGGAAAGGGGCAGATCACCTGAAATGGGACTGGCTTTTTAGATGAGTGTAAAAGAACTGAGAGACAAACCCATGCTTGTAATGCCTTGAACTAATTACTTAGTCATATACAACTCATTATCCAAATGTGCCATGACAAATCCGCTCCACTAATGGCCCATAAGAATTTAATGTAAATACAGCAGTATCAGAAATTGCTGAAGAAGAATCCAACTACCTAAGGACACAGCCATTGTGGTAGGGTATAAACAAACCCCTGTATTTTATTGAAACACACACTTTACTGAAAAGCACTGTAACCAATTACTTTATACATATTAGAGATGACAGAACAAGGGATCATGGTTACACCTACATTTAAGTTCCCACAGAAATCACTTAACTCTCATCGGATTCTCACACATTTGTATCCTGGTAAAACTTAAGATTTGTCAAGCATTGCAACTCTGAGGCAATGCACTTAGTGACTGATGCTCTGCCTACAGAACAGTCTATGCCCTTAACTAACAGCATCGAAGAACTTCAGTGTTAATTGGAAAAAGGTTAAAATACAACTTTCTGATCCTCTCACCTCCCTAGAACAGAGAAAGGGAGGATGGGGGAAGCAGAAAAGTGTTTTCCAGATCCACTTTTACTTGGGAGATAAAAAGCTATCTGCTTATAAGCACTACGTACTCCTAAATATTTCATAAGTATTTTTACATTAATTTTAAGCCTGAAAAAGATTTTGTAATGCATTTTACCTAATAATCAAATCATACAAAACAGTGAGAATGTTCTTATTGAGAAACTTCTTACAAAGAACTTGCAGAAATATTTGCATATTAATTTTAATTAATTTTCTCTGAAGATACACGAAACCTAGCTTGTCTGTGGCTTTATAATTAAAGGGACTAATCACTGCTTCTTTTTGAAAACCTTTTAGGAGCTCAGCTGCACCACCTCAAATCTAAAATGTTATCTCTATTCAATATAAATCAATTTCACTATATTCTTCCTCTACCTGTAACCTCAATGACATGCCACACTGTAGCATTTTGTACTTTTGACAGTTAATTCAAATACTGGGAGAAAAACTGTTCCCTAGCTTGGGGGGGGGGGTGAATATTTGCATTCAAAACTATCTGTATCATTGTTCACTAAAGAAGCCTGTCTATTAGCTATACAAAACAGAAAGCTCCACAAATCAAAACACTTTAAGAGTTATTTAAGCTGTAATTAGGGCAATAACCCACTGATGGTTAAAGAACTGGGTGTTTATAACTGTTTCCATTTTAGGAGAGACAAAGAGTGAAGAAAATAACCAGGATGTTTGCTAAGAAGTCTCTTTAATTTCACATACGGTGAATCCAACATACAATAAGGATACATGTTTTGCATGAAGCCTCTGTGGGAGAAGCAGCAAAGGAATACAAATTTTTTGTTCTTTCATCCTGTGATGCTTTCTGCCCTAGGAAGTCACCACACACCAACAATTCCTTTAAGGAAAGAAGAAGTTGGGGAAAAAAAAAAAGTTTAAATGTTTCATTTATTTAAAGAAACAAATCAAAGGGACTTCAGATGTATCGCATTCTGACAAGTCCACAGATTTTTTTCAATCTGTGCTTCTCATCACTTAACACAGGTACCGATTAATTAATTTTCATATGCAAGGAACCCACACTTCAGTTAAATCCACACAGAATAGACTGTGTAATTCACAGGAAATGGAGCCATTAAATCTGAATATTGACCCAATATTATGTCAAAATTCTGAACACTGACAGAAAACTACAATGAGCTATGTCAAGGAGAAATATTCAACCAGTGACAGTGGGATGTTTAAGGCATTAGAGGAATCACTTATAAAAATTCATCTTAGTGAGGTACATAGAACAGTAAAGCTCTGAAAAAATCTATCCACTTTTTTTAGTTAATGTCATTATTTGGATACTAAACTAACATAGTTGATTAAGAGAAAGTAACCAATAAAGCCCACCTTATGGAAAAAACCCACAGAACTGGGCACACAAGGAAATCACACAGTTCAGCTCTTCAAAGTGTCTTCTCGTTTCACATAATATGTCCTGTGTTATATCGTCTTGAAAAATACACAAGTATACTTATTCAATATACTTTTTTAATAGTTGTATCGATTTATTTTACCTACTCATGTATGTGTAAACATGTTAGGCATGCCCCTAACTTGTGAAAATTCAGGGGCTGTGAGCAGTCTTTAAAAGCCAACCTGTCTGCTCTAACACATTTTAGACATTTGCTCCGGCACACGTACATCCAGAACTGAGGGATACGTCTCACATTTAATAAAGCAAAAATCAACATTATATGTTATTTTCTCTATTCAAGAGAAGTACCATTAGAATACATCAAAGATTAAAACAGATATTACTTAGAAAGCTATATAAAACTTTAAAAACTGTCTTGGAAACCTACTGCACAATAGTCTTTGCTTTCTAATACCATCCAGAGCAGCACAACACCACGACTTCTCAATTCTGTACTACTCAAATAATACTATAATATTTACTAAGGTTATTTTTTCCACTTTCCTTTCTAAGTTTTCATTCCTCATAAAACTGTATTCAAACTGTGTCACATACTGCTTGAATATTTGCTTTCCCATGAGATGTTGTCTTTTGATGTAGAAAATGTTAGCCTTGAATATTTAACATTTCAGTAATCTCTGTTCTAAAGGTTTGCATGAATCTGAGAAGTGTAATTATTATTCCACTGTTTTACTGAGGCTGGATCAGAAGATATATAGAAATCAAATACCTGAAAAAATGTCTTACTGTTTAATCAAATTCTTTATTTGCCTCCCTGCTGCTCCCCACCCTCAGCGTATCTTGTAGCGATATATTTTTAGCTGCTGTCATGCTGATTCTATGGGTTTTAATTTCCTAACTTTTCCCTTGGGCTCTTTCTAATTAACTTGCTCAATAATCCTTCTTCCTCTACTTCTACACCTCCTGCTTCTTCTTTTAAAGGAAACTATTATTTTGCTCAGGTTAGCAGAGGTTGTATATCCCACATCTACAGTACTGTAATGCAAAGGACGCCACGATTTGTGTATTTTCTTTGAAGTCATGGCTGTTGAAAGAGAATACTATATGAAATTCTGAAGTTCTGCATATCTTTTATGGGTAAAAAGATGAATTCCTAAATGCCTGATTAATACACCTGATATAATACTATGGTCTTCAAGTTTATGAAGAACTTTAAGAATATCTCTTTCATTTAAAAGAGTATTTTCTTCATCATCTGCCACTGAATACACTGAATTTAGGAATTAATACAATATTTTTCTAAAATGTATTTTAATTATTAATTAAAGCCTACTTTAATTATTAAGGTCAGCCAGGCGCACACAGCAGTGATATCAGCAACAGCAGTGGCAGCCAGGGCAAGTTCTGGGGGCTGAGCACTAGAACAAGCTGGGCAGGGCCTCCACAGTCAGAGAAACATGAGTAAGAGCTGAGAGACCCACCAGGAGCCATCAGCTCTGATGAGTGAGGCTGACACGGCGCGAGTGCTGCCAGCAGATTTAAATGGCCCCGGAAAGTGCGAGTGACCAGGGCGTGGTGCCATGGCCACGACGTGGCACAGCAGTTCTCCAGGAAGGGCACCCAGAAAAGGCCACTTAATTCTACCTGGGAGGAAAAGGAAGCAGTCTCCTTCTGTAACAAAAATGGCATCCACACATCACAGCTGTCAGGCTAAAACCAAGAGACCAGAGCCCCCTTGGGTATATGTCTAGACCCAAACAGACTTGCTGAAGACTAAAAGAACCTGGACCCTCAGCTGCAGGAAACTCCATAATCTGAGAGTCCCCCTGGGCCCTGAAGGCAGAGGTAGTTGCCATGGGTGCAAGCAGATAACCTGCCTTCTGCAGGTTGCCATGCTGTGTGAGAAGCTCATCAGTCAGCATATGATCTGGGAATCCAAGCAGGAGACAGAGGTATGAGATTATGCACTGACACAGGCAGAGAGGCAGTTGCTGCCTCAGAAGACCTTGGAAACAGAAGGTACATAAGCATCCAGCCCTGAGATAGGCTTGATTGATTTGTAAGGCAAGGGAGACTGGACCTCATCTCTGCTTGGAGCAAAAGAAAGAGTCTCCTCCTTGCTACCAAAGCACCCCTACATAACAAATATGACAGTATGAGGTTCGGAGGACAAAACTCCACAATATGCAGTCAAAAACAAGAAAAGGAGAATGCTACAAAACTGGTACAATCAACCATTCATACAAGAACGAGTGTCACCAAAAGTGCATGAAGATGGCAACTACTGGAGAATTCTCACTGAGACACAGGGAAGCAGCCATTTACCCTCCAGCCTCTCTAGCAAGATTTCCTGCCTATCAGGGCCACTTTCACCATGTCACAAAGAGGTTACCAAGACTGGTAAAACCGGAGGATTATCAACCACTCCTATGCTTTCATGCAGGGTTGAATAAGGCAGCAGCTATGAGATTGTGAAATATCAAAAGGGATTTCATGTCTCTTGGAAAGACATTGAAGGGATCAGGAACACAGCGCTCTCTCCACACTTGGAGACTAAGAGCAAATCATGCCTTACCCATCCGATGGCCTTCTATGATGGAATGACTACAACAGCCAGCACAGGCAGGTCAGCGTACGCCACCAACCTAGACTTCTCTAGGGTCTTCAGTGTCCCATGTGACGTGCTTATCTCCAAATTTGAGAGACATGGATTTGACGAGTGGACTGTCTGATAGGCAAGGAATTGCCTGAATGGATGCAGCCAGAGAGTTTTGGTCAAAGGCTCCATGCCCACATGGGGGCTGGTGACAAGTGGGGTTCCTCAGGGCTCTGTCATAGGACCGGTGCCTGTAAGACCTTCTGCAAGGACACTGACAGTGAAATCAAGTGCTCCTGCAGCAAGTTCGCAGATGACACAAAGGTGAGCAGTGCAGTTGACACAACAGAAGGACAGGATGCCATCCAAATGAACAAGCTTAAGAACTGGGCCCAAGAGAACCTCATGAAGTCCAACAAGTTCAAGTGCAAGGTTCTGTAACTGGATCAGGGCAATCCCAGATAAAGCACAGACTGGGAAAAGAAGTCATTGAGAGCAGCCCTGCAAAGCCTCGTGGATGAAAAGCTGGACATGAGCCACTGGTGTGAGCTTGCAGCCCAGAAAGCCAACCATGTCCTGAGCTGTATCCAAAGCAGCATGGTCAGCAAGGTGAGCCAGGGAATTCTGCCCCTCTGCTCTGCTCTGGGGAGACCCCAACTGGAGTGCTGCATCCAGCTCTGAGGTCCCCAGCACAAGAAAGATATGGACCTCTTGGAGTGAGTTTTGAGGAGGTCACTAAGCTGCTCAGAGGGCTGGAGCATGTCTCCTAAGAAGACAGGCTGAGAGAGCTAGAGTTCTTCAGCCTCAAGAACAGGAGGCTCCAGTGATACCTCACTGTGGTTTTCCACTACCTGAACAGGACTTACACGACAGAGGAAGGATGACTTTTTACACAGTCAGAAAGGGATATGACAAGAAGTAATGTTATTAAACTAAAAGAGAAGAGATTTAGATTAGATACTAGGAAGAAATTATTTACTGTGAGGGTGGTGAGGCACTGGAACAGATGACCAAAGAACCTGTGGATGCCCCATCCCAGGAAGTGTTCAAGGCCAGGTTGGATGGGGCTGCAAGAAATCTAATCTAGTGGGTTGCATTCTTGTCCATGCTGGAGAGGTTGGAACTAGATGATCTCTGATGTCCCTTCCCATCCAAGCCATGTTATGACTCTATTATTTTTTAAAACTATATTACCTCACCATGTGTTTTTCATTTACATTAATGCTCAAAACATATTAAAATCTAATAAACCTTTTCACAAACATGGTATATTTTTTTCAAAACAATATTTTTGTTGTCCCATAAAAGAGATACTTGGGATTTTTCATTATCCACAATACTCAATTACGGAAAAATTAATCCACAAGGTAGACGTAACCATTACCAATTTGAACCCCATGGAGATCAGCAGTTTTTTGACACTCCAGGGGATGTGTATACATTTTACAACTTTGGAACAAAAAATTAAGAAATATTCCCTGTCAAAGTACAGAGAGTTGCAGCTACCTGGGGAGTTGGGAAAGGAAGGAGAGGGAATTCTGAAGTACTAATGATCTCTCATAAAACTGCTTTGTCATGGGAGGAAAAAAATTTCTTCAATGAGAAAGACAAGTTAAAAAGTACCACAAAGGAATTGTTTCTCCATACTTTCCCTTCTAATTCCTCTTTAGTGTCTATATTCTCTTCTGGAGATTAGCAATCCTGCTGCAGGAGGCAACATCACACAAACAAGTGTGGTCCAGTTCAATTGCTCTTAACCTATGTAGTTTTTGTAAGCAATAAGGAAATTTTCTCAAGGGAATTTCCAAGGTTCAACAGGATGCATCCAATGCTTTTCCAAGCCATAAGAAGCTGGACATCCAAATCCTCTTTAATTATTTTTTTTAGGTATCTTCACATTTAGAGTTACAAAATTTTACTCCACAGTTGAATTACAAGTAACATCAACATGTTCTATGTGTTCTCACCCTGAAATATATTTTATGAAGTTCAAAACTGAATCAAATCAGCTGGGATTCATCAGTCATTTACTGTGGGCCATACTAGTATTTGGGTCATACCATCAAGAGTAGAAGAAAACTTTAAAAAATGGTATGAAGAACATATAAGCAGTTCAGTGCACTTACTGGTTTTTTGTTTCTTCAGGGTTTTTTTCCTTGATTACTAGTTTCCTCATTTTGCCCTAGAGAAGACAAACAGTGCTCTGAATACTACAGTCTACACAGAATTAAAAGCAATCACTTTCACTGAGGCCAGAGCAGGGGCCTGGTGCATGGGCACTGCTACCAAGCCCACAAGTGGAATTCTAAATCTGACTTTTAAAAGCTTTTTCTTCCAACATTCAGAATGGGACAGACTGGACAAAAGCTGCAGTATAAGATGCCTTCTTTTCAACACAGCCGTACTCCCAAGGTACTGGAAGAAAGGCCAAGAAAAGCTTCAACGCTGCAGGAGAGTAAGAAGGAAAAGACCTTTAGTCCCAGGTGAAGAAGATTAGGAATATCCAAATGTCTGGGAAAAGTTTAAGACTTATTAGGAGCGGGGGAAAAATAGGGCAAAACCAGATTTTATCTGACAGCCTATACAGAAATCCCTTGTAAGACTTTGTCAACACTCCCACTGCATATACCACTCACTCCTTGCCTAACCAGTCTGATATTTTTTCTCAAGTGTAAAACTAAGTGCAGGAAATGGATTTTTCATCAAGTTTCTCCCTTCCCACAGCTCCTTTTGGCTGTCTGCTTTTTCTAACATTTTCTAGACATGCTGGGTCCCAAAGCTCAGTCTGCTTCGCTGCTATAATTAAATCAAAATTAACAAACACAACTACACCATGTTCTAGAACACACCAATAAGCCTCAAAAGAATCACTGAAGTGAACTAGAATTTCCAAAAAGTTTTGAGCAGAGCATAAGTCTAGTAAGTCATAACAGTTATGAATGTGGTCATATGTTTTTTTTTCATTGCATACAGACCCTATCAAAACTGTCAGCACAACAACTACAATTCTCAATACAAGACAGTATTACATTTAGTCTAATCTTTTCCATTTGGAGCTGGGATGAAAACACTGTCAAATGGGTTGGAAATAATTAAAGAAAAACTAAGTGTTTTATTCATCACATAAAAGGTTAAAGTTCACTGCCAGAGGGAAATAAATCTACTTATTGCTTTATTTTTCTTGTTTCAGACACGGTTCAAAATGAACTCATGCAAATTCAGCCTATGTGTAATGAAATACTAGCAATATGTCTAAAATATTAACATGTACTTGGTCATTATAATTGCAACCTGGAAAAACCAAAAAGAATTTGACAAACCCTCAAAACCATTTGCAAAAAATAAAATCAGGGCTTCTGTGTTTAAACTTGCCTGCTTAGTCTTGAAAGCATTAAAACTGTGCTTTGGTAAGAAGTAATACTAATAATATCCAAAAATAAAGGAAGTAACTATAATCTTAGTAATTGCTCTACTGTAACCCTACAGGAATGCCACAGCTGTGTAAAAATATTCTGTTTTATACTTCCTATGGATGAACTTTTAACCTGCTTTTCCTGTAAGTAGCTTCTAATTTGCCTCTAATCACAAGTAAAAAGCAGCAAATCACAAAGAAAGCATAAGCAGTTCTTTGTTGTACTAGAAAAGTGAGAATTGAAGTTTGGACATATAAAACAAGAAGCAGTCTGACTGTATTTTGACCCATGACTGCCTCTGAAGACGAAAAGAAAAAAGCTTTATAAACTTTGCTTGGCAGAGGTTCTTTGTATATTTCTACCACTGAACTGAACAATAAATGCACACCTTGGCTGAAAAGATTTTTTAAAATATGGCCTAAGGTATACAGCAGAACTCTGCTTCTCAGCCTCTGGTAATAAAAGAATGAGACCACCTCCTAACTTCACCTATGCCAGTATTGATCCCTTTGGCAAAGAATAAAAGAAGATAATGTGCAAACTTGAATAATATATGGCACTTTTATTGCTAATATTGGAGGTTCTGTGAACAAAATTGTAGTTTCTTATTTATCATAGAATGGCTTGGATTGGAATGGACCTTAACAATCATCTAGTTCCAACTCCCTTGCTGTGGTCAGGGACATCAATTGCTCAGAAACCCAGGTACAAATACACAACACATTTCAGTCTTAATGCCATATTTTAAATTAAATAGTTTGAAGCCACACATTCAGTTTTTCCATCACAGATTCTGACCGAGTTATATAGTATTGCTAGGTGAACACTAAGAGCAGTTGTACCTGATTTCTCACTTCATGCTGCGCATTTTTCTGGTTTATGTTTTAGTTTTCTGGTTTATGTTTTTTTATGTTTAGTTTCTGGTTATGTTCTCAGATTTACATTTAATGACTTTAAGAAATAAAGCCATCAGGACTTAAACAGTTGTTAACAGATTCCTCCAATAAACTCCAACATTTCTTATGTCAGTGTTCTTCCATACAGATTAACTCTTACATGCACAGAATCTGATTTTTTCCCACTCTCCTAATTTCTTTAGTGCAGAAGCACTTGGTTATCACCTTTCACCATCGTTAGCTGTGTAACACCCAAATGACATGTTAGGGGAAACCATTTAAAAAAAAAATTCTAGGTATAAATTCACTTTTGATACACTGAATGAAGTTATTTAACCATCTCTCTCCAATTTAAAATTTCATCTTGCAGTACAATTATTTTTGTGATTTTCATGATCTAGTCTTGGATGGAACTGAACCTGCTGGGTTTTTTTAAGTTCCAGAGTACTGGTTACTTTTTTCACAGATCAGGATTATAAACATTTCCACACAGAGTCTCAGTAATAGTAAGCTTATTATGAGCCTAATGTTACATTTTACCCTTGCTCATATGTAGCCCACAACATTATGCAGAACTAAGTCTTTTATCAGTGCTTTCTGAATATCCAGGCTAGAACAGTCCCTGTGCCACTCATTTCCCAGCAATGAAATGTAAACCAAGTCAGAGGCAGTTTTCCCCTGTCCCCAGCATCACAGTACTTCACGTGCAATTAGTTTTCACACAGAATAATTTTTTAGAGATAGCTGGATCAATGAAGTATTTTAGCTGGTAAAGGAAGTTCAGACTATGTGCATCTATTAAAATACCATGACTTGCTGTATTTCATAACATTAAAACAAGCTATGCATTTACATTTGTTCCTCTTGTCATCTAGCATTACTGAAGTTTGCTATCAAAGAGAAAGCAAACACACCATCTCACCCTTTTTTATTCCATTCTGATACTAAAGTGGTTTTGATGTGTCTTTAACTTCCTAGCAGATTCTAAGCGGGGGTGACTTGTGTATCATATGACTCTACTCAATTCAACAGATGCTCTCATATGGAAAATCCACGGTAAGTTACATTAACAAACAGAAATCCAGCAGATAATGGTTAGTTCACAGGTAATGGCTAGTACACAGCAGATAATGGCTAGTTCACAGATAATGGCTAGTTTTTCCAGAAAACTTTTTTCCAGACAATAGTCATTATCTGTGAACTAGGATGCTCACTTAAACCCAAGATGCAATAGAAAATTACCCATGCCTGAGGCAGCCAATAATATAAAGTTACATGGGAATCTGGAGCTGTTTTTCAATGCCACTCTCATGGATTAATTGCTCACAACCACATCTTGATCCAAAATGCTGGAACTGAAATTTAGTATTTCAGAGACCTATTTATGGTGCAGCTTTAGTTCCAATAAAATTGACAGTGACATAACATGAATGGGAAAAATATCACAGTCTTATTAACATATAATTGTAGCGACAAATAAAAAAAAAATAGTATGATAAATAGGTGTAACATGTAGGCACAATTTCCAAGTTAAACATGCTGCACATGAGGAACCCAAGAAACACATGTACTGGCTGAAAGGCTATCATTTAGATGCCATCCACAATAGCTGTCAAGTGAAACTGCTTAACAGCCAGCCTGTATTTATGAAAGAATTACTATTAAAAAAATTATTAAAGCATATGTTGTGGTCTAAGAACAGTATTCTCCAATTCAGTTCTTCCGCAAAACCATGTGCCACTTCTGCTCCCTGCCAGCTGGAGGGACAAAATACAGAGATCACAAAAGGTTGAGATCAGAACAATTTACTGGAAACAGCAATGGGACAAGAAAGTGAAGGGTAACAGCAACAATATTAATAACAAAAGACATAAGAAAATAAATGATCCACAGAATACCAGACTGCTCCATCTGCCATGCTTTCTCTACTGTGAGGAACCCCTTATTCCCTGAAGAGAGTTCCTTCCCCCTGTGCCTGCCAATGATGTGAGGTGGTACAGAATAACATCCCTCCTAGGTACTGCAAAAATTAAACTTGTCCTGGAAGGAACCAGGATGGCATATATGACAGAAATGCCAAGGGAACAGGACCTTGGCTGCTTAAGTTCTGACAGAGACAAATGCAACTAATCTGTGATTTTTAGAACCCTGTATTCTAATTACCTACACTAGCACTTAAATTTGAAGTTCCCGAATCACCAGCATTCAGTACCTTTTGAGAAAAGACTTGTAGACTCTTCCCCCTTTTCACAAAGCAGGGTGAAAAGATTTTCTTTTTTGGAAGAAAACTCAGGAGGCCATTTTGTGCAATGTCCTTGCTCTAGTGGGCCACCCAGTTTGCTGAGAATCACATCAAGACAGCTTTCAAGTATCGCCTGGGATAAGACTATCCTACACAGGAAGCTTGTTCCACTATTTGAGCATCCTCACAATGACTATATATATATATATATATATACACACACACATATATGCTGCTCGCTTTCCCCACCCCCTTCCCCTCTCTGAAAATGGCATCAAGAACTGCTGGAGGAAACACAAAAATTAAAAGATGAGGTAACAACAATTTACTAGAAGCATCAATGAGAGAAGGAAGGAAGCAACAATGACATTAATAACAAAAGGTAAAACACAATGGAGTAATTTGCATAGAAAGTGCAATACCAGACTCTTCACCTGCCACAGTTTTTCTCCCCCTAGCCTGACCAGAAATGAGGGAGTCTCTTACTCCAGCCCCTGACAAGTGATGAGATGGTATCAAGTAACAGTAGGGTCTGGCCAGGCCCCCTTCTGTGTATGGTAAAAAATTAACCCTGTTCTGGCCAAACCTAGGGCACCTTTCTATGTAGTAAATGGTTAATGCAATTTCCTCTATGGTTTGTTCTCTTAGCCTGTCAGCAGATACCACTGGAAAGAGCCTGGCTCTACCCTCTTCACAACCTCCCTTCAGGTATTTGTATACATTGATAATGCAGGCCTTTTGCACCTCCTCTACTCCAGACTCGCAGTCCTTGCTCTCCCATCATTACCTCCTGTGAGAGGAACATCAGACCCTTCAACATCTTAGGAGCTCCTCACTGGACTCTCTCTGGAAGGTCCATGACACTCCTGTACTGAACAACACGGTCCCCCAGGTGTGCAGGCCTTGCCAGTGCTGAGGAGAGGGGAAGGATCCCATGCTGACTACTCATGAACATTCCCTCTTCAAATAGCCGCAAATACTTTCCAGGATTAGTTGCTTGATCACCTTATCAGGGATCACAGTGAGACTGACCAGCTTGTAATTCCCTGGATCCTCCTTCTTGTTCTTCCTGAAGACAGGCAGGATATCTGATTTCCTTCGAATATACCTGTCCCAATCACTATGATCCTTCAAAAGTTATTGAGTGGCTTCACAGTGACATCAGTGAGCTCCCTTAGTTCTTGTGGGTGCATCTTATGAGTACCTCTGGACCTAGGTAAGAATAGCTTGCTTAGGTATTCTCCAACCCCTTCCTCTCCCACCACAGGCAGGCCTTCCTTACTCCAATCCTTCCCCAGCGTCTGGGTCCCTAGCACACCCAGAGCTGATCTTTCTAGTAAACGCCAAGATGAAGTCAGTACCTCAGCCTTTCACATGAGCTGTGTCACCAGGGCTCCTGTCCCATTCAACTGTAGGCCCATATTTCCCCTAAAATTTCGTTTACTACTTACACACTTACAGAAGTTCTTTGATTACCCCAAACCCACTGACACTATCTTTTCCAGGAATCACCAACTCAGCTTTAACCCAGCAAGCCTATCTACAGCTTTAAGAACTGGCAACTTAGTAACCTGGTTACTGAGCATACAAATTTCTTTAGTGACCCAAACTATTTCATGTATTTTAAATTCAAGTCTTATTATATGTCTCCACCAGAGGAGAAATAAGAAAAATAAAGTTAGGAAGAAATACTTACAGTTCTTACTGCTTTACCTCACATACCTTAGGTCTGTTTAAAAACATTTTTAATACCACTGCAAATAAAAGAAAAAGAAAAAAAAACCCGACAAAAAAACCCACTTTGAAAGAGACAACTGAGACTTAAGACCTACTACTGAATTTTATGGCCCACAGTAACTACCAAATTACATTAAAATTGCTAGTGTTTATCCCATCTCCAAATGTGGAATATAGTCTAACTCCGTCTGTATTGTTTTCTTTCAAACACTGAAGCAACTGAATTAACCCAAGAGATCTCCAACACATTCAGATTATTGTTACAGTAATGTCACAACACATCAGCATTGTTTTTGATAAGTTGAATAACATTTTTGAAAGAATCTTTACACCACTTGAGGAACAGCATTTTTTTCCCGAAAGAAAAGAGAATATAATAAAAGTGTACTACCTTGTCACTTTACAGCTTGACTCAATTAGCTCATTTTCAATATCCAACAGATTAGAAGGCAGGTTGTATTCCAAAGGTGAGGACATTCTTTTTAAACGCAGCAAGCCAACACAGAACTTTGCTCCCATCTCCTCCAGTTCTCTTGTACCTATCTGTAATCCCTAATTTGAAAATAAGATTTAAAAATACAAAATAGGTACAGGCAGATTGACACACACATACTGTAGAATAGCTCTTTAGGTTAATATTTTCTTACTTTATTTAATATATTCTCTTGCTTTTAAAGACAGAACAAATCAAATTTGTAGAATAAATGCTTAGAGTATCAGAAAAGACTCAGGAATACCTACATGATTTCTTCATGGCTGAACAGACACATTTTTGGGAGCTTCCTAGTCTACACTTCTAGCACCCCAAAATTAACAAATCTTTTCCTAATAGTATTGGAAAAGAGGCAGAGATAAAGTCTAGGTTCATAAGTAAAAATTATTTTAAAATAAGAAATTGAAATACAAGATTCCTCAATATAAATTTCATCAAACAGAATTTTAAAAAGGAGAGAATTAATATCATAGCTGTGATCAAATTCATTGCTATGTTTTGACACACAGGTAAGACTACCTAAGGCAGCAGCTACTCTATGAGACAGATGTCTCTTCCCTGCCTATAAGTTAGAGGCTGCATGTGTTAATTCTGAAAGCATTTATTCATGTATTTAGTAATTAAAACTAACAAACAAATTCTCAAAAGCGATAGCTCTTTTGTAACTTGAATTACATAGCCAGGCATTTTCCTCTGCAAAGACTATTTAGAAGGTAGAACTTATGCAATGCTCTCCAAGTTTACATATCTAATAAATCCTCTCATCAGGTAATTCTACATTTTTAATTTAGCCAGAAGTGCAGTATATAAGGACATAACATCTGACCTCAACTACTTTACAAAAGGAGTGTAACCTAGACCGAGCCTCAAGAGTTATGTAATTGGCTAGTACTAACTGTATAGACACTAGCAAATTCAGTGGCACAACTCCACTCAATTTCCCTCTTTGCAATTTCTGCATCTCTGGAGAATCTAAAAAGACTTTAGCTTGGATCTTCTCAACCCCTTAACATACAGAATAGTTAAAAAGAAGCTTTGACAATACAAACATGGAAAGAGAGGAGCCAGGAATTGGTGGTAAGCTAAGTCATCAGGTATGAAAGAAGCAAAAAAGAATGAAGCAGGAATAATTTTACCAAAAGCCAGGGAAAAAACACATAAGCTTTGTATGTGTTGCCACACTGACACTGCATTTTAAAAGAAAGTATGTTGCTCCAGATACGGTACAGCCCACACATTCTCCATGTGCTGATTTGAACATACTTAATAGAAGAAAAGTTTGATTTTTCTTCTGAGTTCTTTTTTTGCCTTGATAGTACTCATAAACAAGGTGCTTTTTAGTAACAAGAAAGATAAATCTATATCCATGATTCTGAACAGTGCCATCCTCCGGCCAAATGGTACTGAAACCTGTTAGCAGTGAACAAGAGTTGAATACTTGAGTATTATTCTTAATAGTAATACTACTTACCTCTTGTATAATGCTTTTGTGCTGTAGGTTTCAAAGCACTTATTAATAAAGGAAGAATTATCCTCACTGTACTGATGGAGAAATGGAGGCAGAGAGGGTTGAAGCGATTTGCACAGTGTCTCACAGCATGTCACTGACCCCGCTGGGAACAGAAATCAGTTCTCCTCACTCAGTGCAGTACCTTATCCACAGAGACCAATTTTGTGGCTTTGTTTTGTATTTGTTTGCACATCATTAACTTTCGAAGACCCCAATCATAGATGGGGCTCCACTACGCTAATCACAGGAAGACACAGTCCCTGCCCCAAAGAGATTAAAATAACATTAAGGTCAAGAGGCAACAAAGTATGTAGAAGAGGAAGGGGAAAGGTAACAGTAATCTCACTGTTACACAGGTTACTAATGCGCACAACTTGATGGTTCAGAAACTTTTCCAGTTATCATCTGCATTTGTTGCTGAAGAATTTATCGTTAGTTGGCAGGTTCCTTATAGACAAGGTATGTCTAACAGAGTGCCTCTAAGCTGAAAAAGGACAAGAGTACAGCATGAAGAAAAGTGCAAAGACAGTTGTTATAAAGATAAATAGCGTGTGCATGTTGTGTGGCTGCTATTTTTAGCACAGCAGAAAGAGGATGTAGCTAAAGAGAAACCTAAATGGAGCAGATTGGAGGTGGATAACTGGGAAACACCTGAAGGATAAATTTTGAACTTACTACACTGAAGGGTCTACATAATTGTACTAAAAGCCTGATGCCAAATCTTGCTTTGCTTCCATCATTTCTTTTAATCATAAGAGAGAATGTAATATTACACAAATGCCAAATATCAAATTTCCTAATTGATTCTTCCATCAGCCAAACCTCTTCACTTCCCTGAAACAAGATCCAAAGTCCGGTTCCAGAAGTCACCATCACCATCATCAGTTGCCCTTACTAAGGGACCTGAGGTCAGCTTCATTTTCACTGAAGCCTTGATTGCACTGTTTTATCTTCTAATGATCTTCAACTGTTGTTCTGGTACCTTTAACTGAGGCTAAGCTACTTATGTGCTACAGGCATTGCTTTTAAGCTCAAGCCACCTCATCGTAGCTTCTTTTTTGTAAACTAAATTTAATTTCTTTTTTCTCTACATCTTATACAACTATCTTTCTTCTAGACAGTAAAATTTTAGATGGAGGGTTGAAATCTTCCTCACTAAGCATGTCATGAAGGTGTCTTCATACCAATAGAGTATCTCAGTGATTAAATTTTGCCACTTGAAAGAAAAGAGAAAAAAACAAAGGCACAGCAGACTGTGACCTCAATGGAGAAGAATATTCCTATAATACCTACTTAGTAAAAGGAAAACAGACATATAAAGATTTGTTGAAGTCAATTGGTCAGTAAAATATCATGTAGATCTTCTGACTGCTTATTCAGCAGAGGTTAGAAAGACATAATCATTTCTGAGAACTCAAATTCTAAAGACTGAAAAATCTTAGTTACTGAGAAATTTGTCAACCAAATCCTTATTTCCTGAAGTCTTCTCTTTATGAGCGCTGTAAGACGGCCAGATAACAAAACCTTTTCAATTAACTTAAAAGTCAAGCAATACTTTCTAATGTATTAATCTTCAATCAGCAAAGTGGTTTGAATCATTGAAGACATTGTTCTTTTTTCTGGCATCTAAATTATGCTCCATAGTAGATCCTGGAGAATTCTTTCACCTGAAAGTTTGTTTTTCCATATTCCGAATCACAGATGACTGACCTATATTTGCAGCGCTTACTGTCAGCAGACTACAAAGATTCCATATGATCAGCTCAAAAACATTTGCTTCCAGAGACAACTCTAACACCAGAGATCCTAAACAGAGGTAAGACTCGCTAACTTCCGCACAACAGCTTCCTGGATGGAAACAGTCTAGATTCATCATTGTCCAAATAAAATAAATTAGAATAAAAAGAAAAATTATGTTCATCTTGGCAAAGACTCAGTATTTCTTCCACAAAGAACCAAATTGTAAAGTAATCCTTTTCATGCTTTGAACAAAATGCAGCAAGGATGCCCAACCACAGTAAGACCAGCAAAGCATTTCAGACCTTTATGTTTCAATCCCTCAGATCTGAACTCTCATGTCCTTTAGGATGGGAAGTAGGAGGGAAGGGAATTTCTATAGTATAACGTCTCTCTGTTTTGAAATAACATATTTTGACATATGTAATCTAATTTATACAGTAAGTGTATTGACAGACTTACTGGCCCTACTCCTTCCACAAAATAAATCTCAAATAAACCAAATAAATCTAAAAAAACCCAAACAACAAAACAAAAGCCCCCACAAAAACTGTGGGCTTAAGCCTTTTCATCTTTTTAATCTTCTCACTGGAGAAATGCAGCTCTTTGATAAGTACAGTCACCTTGACTTTTTAGATATATTTTCTTAATAAGTCTGAGCATTATCATAGTGAGAAAAAAATTAAGAATCTTCCTGTATATTCAGAGGATGACTAAGTGCTCACAAATTGCTTTACTCCATAAAATGAATGGCAGAAGACTAATTTAGTCTCATCAGTTAGTTTATATGACATAAAAGAATGCTCTTCCATTGAGTAAATGATTCTTCCACAAAATTCAGCCATTTTTTCTTTCCTTACTGAAGAACAGCTTTGGAGGTTTAAGCATCTTGAAAGTTTGTCCACAAAGCATTTTCAATTCACTTTTCTGAAGTACTTCCTGCAGCAACACTGCTAAAGCTGTGCGGGTCCATGTCTAAGAATATTTTCAAAATTTCAAAATAAGCAAATTGGATGAGCTATCTTTTTTTAAAGCTCTATAATGAGCTTTATCATCTGAGGAATATTCTGACAACAGCAGGCATGCATCTGTTGTTAATTGACAAAATGTAGCGCTTACAGGCCTACTGAAATTCTCCACAAAACATCTGTCTTCCTACTCTATAGGGATATAAGCACCGATGTTGGAGCATACATTAACATACAAAATATGTCTTGTTCAACTCTTTTTTTTTTTGTTTCTGTCCCACTCAGCCTTCTGATCCTCTTTCTGTCAAGCACCTTATTTGAGGCTTGTGGTCATTTTCTTGATTAGCATGCCTAAACTCAACTTTCAAACAGAGGAAATCCATTCCTTCCATGCATGGTGTCTTGTAGTGAGACACTACCAACAGAGTCAGTCACCTTTTGTTTTCAGGTATGCAGCCCTGGTAACACTTTCCAAGGAGAGAAAATTAAAACAAATTTTACATCAAGAAGCCACATCTATGTGAGTTCAGAGATGATGTGTAATTTGTAGTGCTAGTAAGCCTGTATGAAAGTGTTTTAATTTGTAAGCCTGTTTCCCCAGCTATATAGGAAAATTCTGTACGGGACACTGCTAAATATCTGTTGAAGAACCATGATCTGCCTTGGTGAAGTCTGAAATTGCCGTATGTAAAGAAAATTTTTATTACAGTATTGGCATATACTATCACCCAATCCTAATAATCTGTTGGGCAGAATAGTTCTGTTTTTTTTTTTTTAACTGCATGCATACACATGTGCTACAAGCAATGATTAATATTAATCTTGTTAAAACAGCCATAAGCATAATTGCTATGCAACCTACAAAGCTGAAAATTGTATCATTTAATCCTAACATTAGCCTACTCAGACCTTGAAAGGTCTCAAAAGCCTAAAGCAAGCAAGAATTGAGCAAGCAGGGTTACAGAAGAAGATACCAATGCAAAGGGAAGAAATTAAAAAGTAAGAAATATTATCTGATGTATCCTCTTACTTTATACTTGCCCTGGTCACATCCACATAATGTGCTTTCCATTGTGTAGCTCCTTTGTACTCCTATCTCTCTCCAGACAACAACTCGTGCTGTAGATTCCTTGGACTTTTCCACTACAAAGCTGCAGCTACCCATGCAGAACGCAGGGGCAGTGTGACTCAAGATCTTGGGGAGTGCCTGCAGGACAGCAATTTGAAAAAAAACAGTCATTCTTTTATTTGCCATATGGATGGAGGTGAAAAGGGACCATGTAATCACAAACCTTTACCAGAAACTTTGGTGCAGTTTGCATTAAAAAAATAAGAAAGAAACAATTCTCCATCTTGAATTTTCAAAACTCAGTGTGTTCAAGTAATAGTGTCTTCAGGCCTTTTCCTAGTTTTTAAAATCCCTTTTTTCAGGTTCAGTCGCTAAAATTGTTAGTCATGTGGATAAGGATCAGGATACAAAATACATTGAATACAGAATTCTCCAGCTAATCACCATCCCTCCTAACTCACCAAGCTAAGTTTGCTCAAATTAAGTGTACCACATACTCCACATAAGTATTTAATTCAACTGCAGATTGTTTCAGAAATCCCATTTACCGACCTAACAAAAGCAATATTTTATTAACACATACAATTCATTTGTATTAACAAAGCATTAGGTGCATATTTCACTTCAAGCATGTGAATCAAAGTTCAGTTCTGTTTACATGACAGTTTCAGTGAAAAGGTCACACAAACAATACATATTTGACTATTGCTAAATGACTCTTCTTTCCAGTTTTTATTTGTGTCAGTTAAGACGAACACATGACTGCTCCAAATTTATTATTTCAGTAGTAATACATAACCCATTAGTGCAGGCTTTCCCAAATATTTTGGTCCACCTTTTAGAAAATGAAATGCTTTGTCCAACAGCCCTTATTGACTACTGTCTTTTGTGCACTACAGTAGTGCACACTGAAGTGACAAAACCCTGCATACTTGTGTTAGAGTAGCAGACATGATTTGCATCTGGCTCAATATCCAGGAAATCACACAGGAAAATCAAGAAGCCATAGGTTTTGTTTTGTTTTTTTTTAAGTGAGGGAGATTTAAAGAGAAAAACATAACCAGAAAGCATCTATACTCAAGGATGCATAACAAGTGTTTCAACATGCATTCACATGCTTTTGAAGTTTAACTCTGAATCTTAAAAATAAAAACAGAGCCTGCACACCTATAGGTAACACAGGTTTGCAGTTCCCATGAGGAGCAATGGAGGGAGACACATAGAAGAAATAGATAACACTCCAAGAACCACATAATTCTCTAAATTTTTTGCCTTTTTGAAAGTTTATACAATGCAGAGGATGTGTTTGTGCAAGTTTATTATATATATCTAATTAGGGGCACATGTCTTAACTACACATCTATATAAAAAGGAATAAATAAAAAGGTATCTTGCATATTTCCATGTACAAAAATAAGTATCTCAGAACAATCCAGTTTTTTGCCTTGTTGCTAGAATATTGTTTGCCATGCCTCAATGACTTGTTTTTCAATCTAGCAATTATAAATGCACAGAAGCAAATTTTCCATCTATTTTCTATAAAAGTAATATTAAACACAACAAAAAGTAAATATTGGTGTAAAGAAACAGAAAAAAATAAAGCACTCTATGTATAATGTTTAAAACTTCATGAAGTGTACTTTGAAGTACCCTCACAAACTAAACAGAGGTGATTTTAAATAAGTCTGCTTATGCTACAGTCATTATTTGCACAGGATAGGATCAGGATACTATTTGAAAAGGATGTTCCAAACCCATGCCAAATAAAAGGTACAAAAAAGGTCAAACTCACCCTGTAAGCAGGGTCTTCCATCAGGTCACAAGAGGCAGCATTAACACTTGTATGCCACATTGTCTCTTTGATGCTGCAGCCATACATAAATACATTCTTTTTACGAGAATGACCATGATAATCACAGTAGACCTATAATAAATAATTTGGCAAAATAAACTCAAGGCATATGGAATCAAAATTTTAAGAAAGTAACAGAAAGACAATTTTTTATTAGTACTGTTGAACGTTCCAAAGAATTAGGCAACACAATCCCTTGTATAATTAACTCTCATTAAGACAAAAAGTGTGTGATTCATCTAAGGAAGGTTTAACCTTCTAGCCTAGCCAATGTAACAGATTTACATCTACAGGTTTGCAGAAGACCAGTTCTCCAAGTCAAATTTAAGCGTGACATGGTTTACAAGACCATTTCAAAATGTTTTATTTATAGACTAGCTACATAGACAAAGTTAAAAAAATTCAGAATTGCTTACACACACATACTTACCAAAGGCAAACGTTTTATAGCAGCCAGATATTGCAGTAACCCTTTAGCATGGTAAATAGTGGGATGCAGATCTGGATTTGGATTTTGCCACTGTCTGTTTAAATCTTCTCCACTTAAAGAGCAACGGTGGCTATTGTGGGGGGGTGGAAAAACGCATGATGTAGTCCGTATTATCATACTTTTAAATAAGCCTCCCCCCCACCTCAAGTTTTCCTCATCAACACTGCTTCTTTGGAAGGAGTCTGGCAAGAAATAAACTTCAATTTTCTAACATGCCAAATAATAGAAATGTTTGGGGTGCTTTAAGCTATGTTACAGAAACTCTAAAAATAAATTAGAAGTAGCCTCTTAGGTGAAGCCAAATGTAATATTACTTATTTGCTGTTGAAACTGAAGGCTTACAATTCTACCCAAATTCTAGTTCAAAATCAGTAATTTCATACATATGGTATCTTTACAATTTGGTGTCTTCAGTAATTTAAAGACTAATGTCAACTAGAAATCTAATACTTGAAATGTGAAGTTGTTAGGAGATAAGGAGCTGTGAGAAAAACAAGGACAAAAAAGACCTGAAACAACCCAGGAAACAAAACCACCATCTCTGTCTTCAGTCAGCTATCAGCAAGAACTTTTAAACTTGCAGGATTTCATGATCATGCAGTCATCTTCACTACATTTGCCTTTAGACTGTGTCTGCTGGGGCAGCCTTCTTAATTGTCCAATTGTCCAGCCTTTAACGTCCCTGTATCCTGAATTATTTAATTACAAGTATTCTAATATATACATTCTTTCACATATATAAAGACAAGGTTCTACTGAAATCTATTATTAGTTATACTTTTATTATTTTGTTCACAAAACCTTTTAAAATAGTACCTATAGTAGATGAATGGAAACTGTAATTTCACCATAGCAAAATTTCCTGCAACCAAGTAAATGTAAAGTGCTCAATGTTTACTCATAGCAGTTTCAACAAGTTCTGAAATACCCCTTATATTTATTGAGAAAAGTGTTGAAATAACTACTATTAATAACTTCAATCAAACCAGGATACTCTATTACCCTCTCTCTTGTACACCTATTAACTTTCCAGCTTTTAAAAAAAAATTATGTAAAAGACTTCCTTAAATATAAGGCACTTCCTTTTTTTATGTACACCATGAACTTGTTTAGCTTTTTCCAAATGCAGGTCTGATCTCATAAAACTCCTACAGAAATCCAAGACAGAGAGACAATTAAAATTTCATGTCAAATTGCATAGGAATGATTATCATCCATGAACAACTGGAAATATTTTTGTAAAACTGAAATTTGCCAAGGAATGTAACTGCCTTTTAAGAAGCCAAAAATCCTAGCAATATAGCAAGTGTTGCTTTTTTATCACGTTACATATTGCATTTGCACTTTTGCAGGACCAGTTTAGATTATTTCTTTTTAAATATTGATGTAAAGAATTAGAGTACAGGTTAAATATTTGTGATTAAATATATGCTTACTTTCCATTGATGACACCATCTGGATTGAGCATGGGAATAATTTTGAAAATATAAGATTCCCGTAAAGACTGTGCATTTGGACTATTGCTCATAAGGTATTCCAGCGTTCCCTTCATAACCCAGCTTGCATTAGTCTCTCCAGGATGCACACGAGCAGATAGGAATATATAAGGACGATTCCCTAAAAGAGATATCCACAGAAATTGCAAAATATTATTTAAGCTAAGTAAGCAGTTCGTTGATTAGAAAAAGAGCCAATAGCCCACTGCATTTATAACAACAGAAAAAACATTTGTAAGTTGAGTGTTACTGAGTATGGGTATTATTGATAGAGCTTGCCACAACATTTTTGAAAGGACTGCTAATTACAAAACTATTGCAATGGAGCTTTAAATTTGATCCGACAATTACACAACCAATTTGAGGTGGCAGTTATGATTCAACTTTCATTACTTTCCTCCCAATAGCCAAGAAAAATACTGAGGTGGACAAACAAATGAGGAAATGGCAAAAGCTCAATTCAAATCACAATAGCTAGATATTAGCTTTATGAAAGACTTTTTTGACAACCTAAAAACCTCATCATTTTAAGAAAAAAGCTACTTGTCCAGTATTGTTTTCCAAGAAGTGCTGTCTGCAAAATAGAATGTACAAACCTAGCAGCAAAAATTTAAAATACATTAATATAAACTCTTACATATATATACACTATATATACTCTTACTCTTACAGATATTTATATCTTGATTTCACTACCACAATTAAATATTATTAAATACAAAACAAATCCTGAATGCTGATGCCTCTCAGCTTCACGAAATTTATTAACCTTATTTTACATTGCTATTTTTACACTGCATAGTAGTTAAGACTAATTTTTTTTCTACAAATACCTAGTTTTACATTATTTTCAGTTGATAAGAAAGAAGAGTTATACTTACTGAACTGATAGATATGTTCATAGTAATTGGACTCTGGCATGGCTGTAATAGTGACTAATGGACAGCTGTTGCCAGCCAGGGTCTTACAGAGAACATCATGACGAAAATATATCTGTTGAGGGTTGTGCATAGATTCCAGCTTCCTAAGATGCATCTTCATACCAAAAATAATGAAAAAATACTTCAAATTCTTTGCAGTCACATATGACAGCGTATTTCAAAGGTACTATTTAACAGATCTTTCTTTTAGATGTTCTAAACAATATATAAGTTTCCAGGATAATTTTGACCATGAAATACCATTTTCTACATCTCTGACTGATTGAACACTTCTCTTTACAGAGTCTGGTTTTCCAACTGCTTTGAGAAAGAGGAAGGAAAAGAGGGTAAATTATTGTACACAGATGGTACTATAAAGGTATATGGAAGGTAAGAACCTCTGCTTCATTAAGGTTATCTGATCAGGGACCTTTTTGCTGCAAAAAGAGGTAATAAATAAAGGAAGAATCAACACATGGGAACAGACAGCTGAGATGTAATGGAAACCATAGCAAAGACCAAAGTCACCAGTCTCTCTTTGAACAGGTCATTAAGAATCTACAGACAAAAACTTGGAGAGAGTTGCCTGATAAACAAGCAGAACGGGGTAATTTGGGGCATTCAAGAGGGGGGTGTGGTACCATACAAAACTCAAGCACCTGATTCCTACAGCGTGCCCTTAGCCATCTCTGCGCAGCCTTACTCTCTACCCTGTGCATCCAAGCGCTATGTGGACTAGTGCAACTAAAAGGACAGGTGTAAGTCAATCTGGGGTCAACAGCTGGAATGCACAAGGGTCTCAGCAGCAGTAGCTGGAGAAGCCAACCTCTTGGGAGCATCTCTGTGGGTACCACAGGCTATGTGTCCCAGGTCCCAGCTACTGCTGGACTCAAAGCAGACTCCAGCAGCTGGAGCTGTAAGTACTCTTCACTCAGTGGTGTCAGCAAAGAAGCAAGGGGATGTCTCACTGCCAGTAACTGTAATGGGTAAAGGTGTTGGTGTCCAACCACTGAGGCAAGGACAGTGTGTCCACCAAAACGCATCTGGTGGGACAGTAAGTGTTGAGCTTCTCAGTGACAACACCTGAAGCAGGAAAATGGGTTACGCGACCATGAGCCTGGTAACAGCTGCTACGGATTGGGTGCGGGGGAAGCACACACATTTTCCCTGGAGCCAGCGTATGTGGCGGCACATGTGAAACTTGCTAGTAAACTTCAAGGTAAACTACCCAGACAGTATGGGCCCCAGCCAAGGGAGGGGCATCTAGCAGGCAGACAGTCCACGCTGGCATCTGGGCAGGGCCACGAGTGCAGAATGTCTCTGAGATGAGTGTGCAAGTGCAAGCATCTGTTTGCTAGTGAGCATCAGGCTGGACTAGACTGCAAACTGGAGGCCTGCACAGCAGGTAAAAGACACCTGGGACTGAGGCAGAGCTATGGCACAGACGGGCCATGCCAGTTCTCCACAAACACGTTTCTAATTCTAGAGAGTAGGCCAGCTTGTACTTTTTCTAGTGAACAGCAATCCACACCAACTGCAGAGGAGGATGGGGTTCTGTAGCTGCTGTGCTAATCACTGTAGTGTTACACAGGGGTGTGCCTTGTCTGTGCCAGTCCGTGCAGCCAGCCCTGCCCAGCAGGAGTAGGCATGCACAAGTATCTGTGTATAAATCTCTTTCTCTCCCTGGGATACATACTCAGACTTGCTAGTGAATATATAAGCAAACAGAAAAGCAGGAGCCATGTCCATCAGCCTGGGACAGAGACCCCAGGTACCTTGGTTGGCCTCCACCAGTTGGGCAGGAGGAACCTCCAGGACCAGGAGCTGCTGGAAGCAGCAGTTGCTTATGACAGCTCTTAACAGGTACCTCCTTCAAAAGCTGGCATAGTTTAAAAGTGAAAAGTGAAAAGCTGCATTTAAAGCTGCATTTAAAGACTGTCCACTGAATCCTCTGCTCTGCTTTTATTGCTGTGACAGAGGAAAACAAGAGACATTCTATCCAAATGAATTTTGCTTAGTATTAAAAGGCTCAGAAGACTTATTTAGGCAATTCATACATCTAAAAAGATCTCAAATTATCTTAGTTACAGCAGCTTTAGTTATCAAAAAGTATACGTAGAACAGCAGGATATAAGTCATTTAACACAAATATTCCATCAAATTAGCATGGTTTCCAGTCAATTATTACTGAATCAAAGAAAGCATAAGGTTGAAAGGGATGAGAGTGGGCCATCTGGTCCAACCTCCCTGTTTCAAGCAGGGCCAGGGCCATCTTATAGCACATTGCACATGACTGCGTCCAGACAATCCCTTGAATTCCCCAGGGATGGAGATTCCCCAAACTCTCCTTGCAATCTGTTTCAGGGCTTGGTCACCTGTGCACAGTAGTGAAATTCCTTCCCATGTTCAGGTGGAACTTCCTGTGCATCAGTGTGTGCCAGCTCCCTCTGGTCCCAGTTCTGAGCACCCCCAAGGAGAGCCTGGCTGCATCTTCTTGACAACCCTGCTTCAGATACTTCCAGAGGTCCCCTCTCAGTCATCTCTGCTCAAGGTCTTTCTTCATAAGAGAGATGCTCCAGTCACATAATCATCTTTTGATACCCAGGAAACCCATTAAGCCTGTAAGCATCGATTTTATTTTTCCTGGGACTGTTCATTAGAACAACCTATACATTTTGTCAATCTAAATACTAATATTATGAAAATTCTCCCTTGAAAGGAGCATTTTGAACTTCAAAAAAAAGAAACTAAATTAATTCAGTCACTAATGCGATATATTATACAATACTATAAGTATTCATTTATGCAATAGATACAGCTTCTCACCTTTAAAGTTGAGTATGTATATGGATAATGGTAAGCAAAGTAGCACACATCTTCTTTGTGTTGGAAAGTCACAGTGAATGTAATTGTGTAATAGGATTTTCCTTTCTGGCCCCCAGCAGCAATTGAACTTCTTGAAAAGTGATTCCTAAATCAAAAAATGAAGGTAATACACACATTAGAATAATTCTTTTTCATACTATTTATTCCTCTGAACACACATTCCAAGAGTCAGAAGGACTTTCAGTGACTGTATTTCTCTCCTATGTACATACAGGTTCCCACCAGCTTTAAACATACTTTATTATAACAGTGATACACACATTCATTTACATTGATAACAGGTGAGCAAACAAAAACAAGCAACAAAATATAACACAAAAATCAGAAAAAGTAAGCAAGCAAAGAGCTACCAACCAAGAAGCATTACATATTGATATGCTGCACCATCTGATCCTGTGTTTTAGAACTCCTCTACAATAATTCCATCACAGATTACAGAAGGCTCATCACAAGGACTATGAGACCAGCATTACTGGAAGTTACTAATAGGATTTCAAGTAAGCATACAACTACAATATTTCCTTAAAAGCTTCCCAGAAACAGTGTCCAATTTCTAAGAAAAGTATAAAATATTAACAGCTTCAATATAAGTGGTATGCTTACAAAATGAGACCTTGTATATTTCTATCACACATATTACTCTCTGTAGTGACTCAGAAAAAAAACCCTTTTCACAACTGAGTAACAGAACTATTAAATGCAGAAAAAAGAACTTCTGCTCAAAAACTGTACCTCATGTTAATTGTCAGTGGAAGATTTGCTGTACGTTTGGTCTGTGTATGTACTTACTTGTAGTAACAAATATCTGTCCCAACACGAGTCCAACACGGTCGACAATGCAGTGCTTCCTGAACAGAATACATGAGGGGCTGCATACCTGAAAGAAGAAAGGTATCTTTCTTCACTTTTACCTTAAGAAAGGTATCATCTCACTTTAATCCTTACCATTAAACAGAAACTTATTAGCAGAAACTTATTAACATCACCACTTACACACAAGTCTACAAATTACCTCTACTTATTCACTCACTATCTATTTTCTTTAATGTCTGGGTATTGTACTGTGTGCTTTTTAAACCAGATGACAAAAGATTGCTGATTTTCAGAAAATAACAACTAAAGAAAAGAGCAAGACTTGTGGAAGACCAAAATGGAATGTTTAAATGAAAGCTGAGGTTTGCATGAGAGGTAGATTGCAAGCAGTGTTCAGTTCCACTCCATCCAACTCACACTATGAAAAGGCATCACAGAGTACACAAAAAATTGATGCTATCAAATTATTCATGTAAATAACTGAAAAATAACTGATATTTCAGGACAATTTTTTTAACAAGTAATTCTTTAAAGTCTATTTTTTGATAGTATACTTACAATGAATACTTAATATGAAGTTAGAGAAGAAAAAATACATACTAATTGAGTATAATTTATTTACAATCTAATTATTAGTCAACTGCACTGACTGATTCAAACAGTGTATTAAAAAATCAAAAGAAATTATTAAGTATGCACAACATTAAAAAAAAATCTAACATGACTGATAAGAATTAGTAAGTAACTTAAAACTATCTTATTACTGGTCAAACTACCTAGTGTTCAGTGTAGAGGAAAGTGTACAACAAAGGAGAATACAATATTATTTGGTAACAAAATTTTGAAGCTCGAGGTGGGAGGAGGAATTTCTTCCTTCTTAAAGGACAAATTTCAGAATATATATCAGGAAAAAACAGTTTTAAGATGAGTGACATACACACTCCCAGACAAGAGGAAGAAAGGTATTTTCAGCCATTTGTAAACGTTTGAATGAGGCACACACTGAAAACCCTACTTAATAGAGACAGTGATGTTCATTTAAGAACCCCAGTACTTCAAAGTAGATTTACTTTTCCTTACCATCAATAAGACAAGGCTGTTTTGGAAACTCCACTTATGTTCACATCTACCCCTATGCAGAAATGGATTAAGGATGACTACTGTTGTTCTTCTTGATGTGAGTGAATCAACAAGCTTTGTTGCTGTCCTCCCCTGCCCAATGGTCCTAAGACAATTGTAGTTGCAGCTCCCAGTAAATTTCTTCTGCTTCTGCCTCACTTACAACAAAACTTCATTTAAAAAACTGACAGCCCTCAGTTTAAGATGCATTTCTTCTTTTTAACCACAGCTATCAAAACATTTTCTAGCAATACTATTAAAATAAAGAATTTAAACTGACAACATGAATACTGCTAATCCTGTGGAGGAGGGAAGGAAACAGCTGGGGTAACTCAGCCATATTTCTTCTCAAAGAATGGGAAACATATCTTACCATAGTTGAACTGACTGTTTGACTTTTCACAGTTGATTATGTTAAACCGGTAACCAATGCCAGTTTTCATTCCACTGACTTCAAAGTAGAACCACTGATGATAATGATTGCTGTTTATATCTGAGTTCAGAATTAGATCATATTCATTTCTGAAAATTAGCAAAAAAAGATCAATGACCATAAAAAGCAGAAATAAAAGGCCTAAACCATGAAAAGTAGAGTTGAAAGATCTTACTTTCTGATCTGAATAACTTTGCGCAGGTTTCCAGATTCAAACTTGGAATTGAACTTCAGAACATCTGCCTCCTCTGGTACAGAAAAACTATGAGTAGAAAAAGGGACCAAAATGAATAAAACTTAGCTAAAGCAAATAGCTTTATTTTAGTCCTCACTTGTCAATTCAGAAACTATTTTGATCCTTCCTCCAAATACAGCCCAGATAGCAAAAGCACTGTTATGTCAGACCAAACTTTGTATGAAATCTGCTGTAAATATTATGAGTCACATCACAGAAAAAGTAGAACTGGAGTATTAGAGTATTACTTGAATATTGTTTACAGAAAGGTAGAAACGTACCTCGAATTATCAAGGTCATAAACAACTTTATCTATAATGTCATTTTGATGAATCAGCCTTTCAATATCTTGACAGATTTTTGTCCTAAAAAAGAAAAGAAGAGTTCTCACTTAAAGTGTCATTTACCATTTCCAATCACAAAAGAGGAATTGCCTCATACAGGAAAACTAATGGAATTGACATGAAGACAGGGTACAGTTCAGACAGACCTCAGCTTCACTGCCACTTATATGCGCATAGTCAAGGTGTACTTAAGTTTAAGCACCTGCATTCAGAGCTGCCTGAATCCAGTATTTGTATCTGAGGGACCCGAGTTTTCATTCACACAACTCACTAGGTTTTATCTGAAGGAAAAAATTGCAGTTTCATACTTTATAATAGAAGCAGAAATTACTCACACATTACTTATGTTAATGCTTTAACACATGACAACACTTGATAACATTAGTAACTTAAATGAATCCTACCATAACCAAAATGAAAGAGTTTTAGGGAGTAGCTTGTACAGTGAGTGTGTTAGTGAACTAGCTTTTCACCTCTGGAGATCTAAGTTCATTTATCGACTACGTAACAAACAAGAAAGAATTTGGTGATGCCAGCCAAATATGAGGTGTGTGCTTATCCAGATCATAAAACCATTGCACGACTGGCAGTATCTAGGTCCTGGCTTGGAAAAGTAAGAATGTGCTGCAGTTCAAGCATGAAAAATAGTGGCAGAGCTGTGTGGAAAAGCTTGTACAGCACCTGCAATAAGAAGAAAAGGAGGTAGATTAACAATGAAGAATACAGAAACAGAATGGTAAAGTACATTCAGGCTGGAAATTCTCAATTGAATTAAAATAAATTCTCTTAACAAATGAGAAACAGAAGGTAAATGCACAACTCTAGCACATTGTGTTAAATTGAAATTAACTGAAAAAGAAAAGAAGTCACAAGTTCAAGTTCAACTGACAATATTGTGACAAGGCTGACTCACCAGAATCCACCTGAATAGGTTCAGCTCAGGACAGATTCACAGATTTTTGACCTTACACTTGATCTTAGAAAACTCATTCAATCTTGGCATGCCTCAGCTCTAAAATGCCCTAACACTTCCTAAAATCACAGGAGTTTTGCCAAGATAAAATCCATCAATGAAAATCCATTGTAACTATTTTATAAATAACAACATCATTTAAATACCATTATAATTACCAGTGTAGATGAAAGCAAAGAAGATGCTAATGAGAATGTATTCAAGATGCTCATGAGAATGAGAAGCAGTAGCAGACATTTTCACGTTCCAAAAAATGAAGATAAATTATTTAAAGAAAATTCAAGGAAAAAGAAATCTAGAACCAACACTGTTGATGTGAGCCCTGTGCTTAGAGACTACTCCTTTGAGAATCCTGCTGATTAGAAAACACTAAAATGTATGGAAAAAAACCCCCAACCCAACTAAATTTTTAAGGAATAGAAATGCCCAAATTTATAGGGTATTTTACTATATAATAATTTTCTTCCTAAAAAGACAGAGTAGTATAAAACACTTCAACTATAATCAATAGAATTTATCCTAACAGTAATACATTGGTGAGATATTTGGTGATAATTACATGCTACTAAATTTAAAAGAGAAAGAAAAAGCACTCCAAAGCACAAATTCAAAAACATTTAATCTCCTGGCACATTGCAAGAGTAAAAAAAGCCCTAAATCTTACACTGTTCTAATAAAAATAAGAAGAAAATCCATTAGGTCACACCTTAGACCCCACACAACATTTTCTCAAATTACTTGGATGGATTAAAACAACTATTTATTTTCTAAGTAAGATGTACCCAATGAGCAGTGACTAAGTGCTTACAGGACAGAGAACATAAATCACACTGACTATCAAGAGTTAGGACACAGCTCTGTAAGACTTAAAAGCTTTTCTATATCCCTTACCAAACAATTTTTACAATCTGCTATTAACTATGAAAGCATGAAAAGATTATGCCCTTTTTAAACAAGTTATCAGAAGATTTTTATGTTGCAGTAACAAGATTGAGTTGTTTGTAGAAAATGGAATTCTTAAAACAGTTTTCCTTAAAAATGTGTTGCATGATTTTTGATTCAAATTTAGCCATATTACCTGGTATTTCATTCTTTTTCCCACAAGAACTCAAAAAGTTACTTTCAACATTAAAAATACAACAAAAATAGAACATTTCAAGTCAAAATATACCTTAAAATTATCTTCATGATCTATAAATCACCCTTGTGTACAATCGTACAAGGTTTATTTTTCCAGTGTTATATATCTAACAATGAGACAAATTGTATCTGACTTCACTCAATTTTTTTATTCAGGGAAATTCAGAATTATTAATTACTACAAAAACATACATAAGGATTTGCAAGATTTGCTTAAATGCAGTTCTTAGGTGATTCCTGACTCAAGACTATCTCCCTTCTAAATCAGCTGAATCTAGCCAATAAATAATCTGCTAGGGAAGATTCTCCTCCTTCAACACTGAATAATATGTTCATTTTGCCATTAGTGTTCCAGAACTTGTCATTTCACTACAAAGATCACTTTTTTGTTACTTGTGTGAAACAGCTGCAGGATTTTCATTCAACCAGCTAAAGACACTTAATCTCTTAATCATTTTAATATCTAAATATAAATACAAAGAAACTCATTAAGTTGGTTATAGTTATGAGTATAAAGGTGAAGGCACTCAGTCCCATAATTTTTTAGGCAAGTGGCAAGGTCTCATAGCTCTACATGTTCTGCTAGTGTACTCACATGTCTTTACAGTAACTCACTATGTAATATTACCTAGCTTTTCATAGCACTTTTGCAAATCATTCTGAAAAATATCATCACTCTTCATCATCTTCTATCATCTCTCAGTGAAGAAATAAAAGGGTGTGTTGATATGATTTTGTTGTATGTCATTCTGCAGGACCTAACTCAAAGTGGATCTTCTGCATTTGTTAAGTCTAAATTCCCTTATACTATGAACACTAAAGCAGAATACTTTAATGTATTAATTTTTTAACTATTTCCACTATGTTTACCTGAAAGACAGATTTTTAGTTCAGCAGAGAAAAGAGGTGAAGAATCTTTTTAGTTATTAACTGCCTTATCTTTGCTAAGACCTGAAAGGAGCAGTCAGGTGAGGATTTTTTAGTTTGGTTTCTGGTGGGTTTTGTAAGTTGGCTTCTTATTTTGCAAACTGCAAGATTCACATGGGAAATGAGGGGAAGGCAGAAAGGGAAAATATAAACTGAATTTCATATTTAGAAATTGAATTCCAGAATTAGCAATTACAGAACCAGACTGTGTTCCTCTTTATGGCTCTGCACTGATCAACGCATACTCACCTACCTTCAAACTGCTTTTCACTGGAAACAGTTTTAGATGCCCAAGTAACCAGTGCAACACTGATTGTTAATCACAGCCATAGCTAGGGCTGAGTGGGACCTCTGGAGTTCATCCGGTTAATCTCATCCTAAACACTGTTTCTAAGTGTTTGGTAACTCTGGTAACTCACCTCTGCACTCCATATCGCCTTTCCAGAATAGGTTCCTTAAATGGGGGTGGAATATGTCCAAAATAATCTGGATAGGCCACTTCTGAGTATTCCGGAATAGATTTTGTGTTCTTCACCATTTCAAGATAAAGATCACAGTCATGAACTGGTGATACATCAGAAACTTGAAGCATGCCATGTTCTCCTGATGAACTAGATCTGGAATCCTCCTCTTCCTCTGAATCCACTCCGGTGCAACAGAGTTTTCCCAGCTGGACAGATGATCCTTCAAAGAGACTACCTCCACAGGGTGAAACGTGCTCACAAGGTTTACTAGAAGCAAGTGTGGTAATGCCAGCTTTGTTTTCCTTCTCTATTACACACCCTGTACCAGAATATTGATCATTTTTTGCACTGTTCTGGAGACTGATTCTGTCCAAGCCTTTCACAATTTCTTGGCTTAGACACTGGGATGATGGAAGCATGTTTCTTTGATCATTTTGCTGATGTAAACTACTGCCTTTTGTGTTATCTTTCTTTGGTAGTTCCAGAAACACTGGCCTTCTATTGCATTCCTCTGTCAATAAAGGACTGCACTCCTTTAAAGCAACTCCTTTTGTTGATGGGTTTGCTACAGCAGAGTGCTCTTCACTGGCTGTAGGAACAACAATAGGTCCACTCAAATTTGCATCAGGTACAGAAGGCTTTGGTTCCTTGGAAACTAAGTCCCATTCCTTAAAAAACAAAGGTGAAAAAAAATTTAAAAATTATTAACAAAAAAAGTAAATAGTTCTAAAGTTTCATGTATATTAGGAACACTTCTCATTCCTTGTTTTAATGTAATTAAAAAGTGACAGCTGTTATAAGGCATAGGAGCAATGAAGTTTGTCTTTTACAAAAAGGCTTTAAAGCAATAACAAGCAGCTCATTAAAAACAAAGTATGAAGTCAATGCAATTGCCTGGATATTTTAACTACTTATTTTAAGTAGGTGTATAGCATTTGAGGAGATGTCTAATACAATTAAGTACTCTCAGAAATCTCACATCCTTCTTCTCTATTTTCCTTTCTGCTGTATACAATAATCAGTCATCAGAAAGAAAACAGTTTTCTTTACGGCTACTCAAAGTTCCCCCTTCTCAGTAAGACTGAAGCAACCATAACACCTAACTAAATAACCTACAATAAAGTACTCCCACCCATATGTAGGTCCAGAACTGCAGACCCCTGATTCTTGCCTAGAAGAACTATCCACCCAAAAAAGAACACCAAAGTGTATTCCAGAGTCAACCTGACATGGCCAGAAATGTCCTGGGAAAAATATACTTTACCTGAAAGTTTTCTGAAAGTTCTGGGAAAAATTGCTCATATATTTTCAGTTCTTCTATAGATCTTCCCAGTTCCTGTCTAGGTTTCAGTTTATTAATATCAGTCTCAATATCATCATTCTGAAAGATCACCAGAACAAATTAATCTTGCATCCAAAATTAATGATGTTCTACAACATTAATCTGAAACATTCACCTTTACTCTTGACAGGCACACTTTAAAAGATAAAAATACCACTATTTTAAAAGCAGCTGAACTGCAGCCTTCACCATGAAGATTTAGACTGCTCAGTATTATTAGTATGCCTAAGCCTCCATTTCAACAGCAATATTGCAAACATCTCAATTTTCTTGCCTTCATCCGAACTTATTATACACAGATATCAAATTTTACATGAAATCTCCTGTATATTCCCAGTACAGAACTTGGAATGTGAAGATTTCATCCGACTGCAGTGACAAAGCAATACTGCTTCTATGGAAGACACTCCCTCCATCAGGGCTCATGAGATCCTTGAATATAATATGTTTTTCCAGTTCATGGACTGACAATTCTATTAACTCCTAACTACCATAACATAAAAATATAGAATAAGGCAGTTCTGACCAAATACTCATCCAAGTCCCAGACGGCAGCTAGACAACACGAGAATATCTTCCCTAAGCGGTACAACAGTTAGATGTATGATGTCTACCTCTACAGCTGGCTGAACTTCAGCTACCTTGCTGAAACACTGATCCAAGTCAATCCCAGTCCAGAATTCTGGAAAAGGTTAGAGCAGCTCCTACATGGGGACCACCAGCTTATGTGACAAAAGCAGGCTGAGAGAAGTTTAAGTTGGGAAGACAACACTGCTAAAGGAGTCTGTGGTTCTGTTCCACTGCACTCCAGATACATCAAGTGTGAAGCAGACAAAATTGACAGAAATCCTGAAGCAACCTGAACAAGAATGGTTGATATTTTTAAGCAGCACCCACCTTTTTTAAGTTTCTGAAGCATTTTTAATTTTAGAAATTGCCCTGAAAACCTCCTCAAACTGCTTCTAACATTTAAAATGCACTTATTCATCAGATTCAAGCAACTTAAATAAAAAATCGCTGTACCTAACTTTTGCCCATTAATTTTGTCTCTACCAACCTTAAAATGTTGGTCCTTGTCATCATCAATTTCAGTTTCAACTTCTGATTCTGTTTCAGCATCATCGTTATCATCACTTTCATCTACTACATCATCCACTACAATAATAAAAAAAGGTTTTGAAATGCAGATTATACATTTAATCCAACTATACATGCTCAAAGGAGATTTTTGATGTTCCGGGTTTACTTTCTTTTTTATGTACTCCTTGAAAAAAGTGTGAAAACCAACTAGTAAACTAGTGCTGGGGCAGATAAGTTTTCACATAGCGTTTTCCATGCAGAAAATTTGCTGGTTGTCATTAAAAGGCTCATTCAGAGGTTTACAAATTATGCTGATTTTTTGGTGTACTCAGAATGACTACATGTACTTCTTTTACAATTCTTTTACAATGCTGACTATAGAAGATTATACTTTTAACAAACCCAGACCTCTACCCACCCCGCAACATTCCACATGCCTTTTAATATAGAACTTCTTCCTTTTAAAGCACTATGTATCCTATTTCCTTTAGGCTTTTCGCTTCTTTTTATAACAGGTAAAAAACCTATTAAAAATCATATCATTACCTCAATTTATAGTAAACTAGGACATTTCTAAACAATCTACTGTATTGAGCAGAGATTTTATTTATGTGGGTTTTGAAACACACTTCTAAATCTATTTTCTACTTTGAAGACAAAACATAAACAATCTTTGAACTTCTGGAGTCTGACCCTCATGAACCCCAATAGGACAGCTTACTTTCAGACTATGACTACATTTTGTTTCAGGAGATATCATGAATAAAAGATATTAATAAGCTGACTTTGACCGTTCATTTCAGATTAACTTTCTGACAACAACTTCATTCGTTGCTTACTGGGTCGGATACTATACCTTATTGAAATATGTATTAATTACCTGAAAATAATGAAAGGTGTTCACGATGGGATGAATCAATTTTCTACAAAGAACCATATAAATGCTTTGCAGTACAGTGTTTTCCAAGAGACTGCAACAGTCCAAGAAAGCAGCTCTACTTTCTTATGCAATTGAAGGAATAACCACAATAACATAAAAAAGGCAGTGCTTCAAATGGCGAAAGTTAATCTAAATTCGTCACATGCTAACTTATCAAAGTAACAAAAAGAAAGGAAGGCATAAAAGCTCCTGTAAGACAGGATGTACACTACAACACATTCCACATAGGAGAATGTATATGCTGCATGAGTTGAAAGAAAAGACCATTTAAGTTTGAATACAGCCTGTTCTTTACACTTCAGAGTTTGGTGAACACCTTTTAGTCCTTGTTTCCTCTTTTATTTTATAACCACATGCGTCTGGACAAAATTTCTATCACTTTAAACTTAACATTAGAAATTGGTACTCCACACCAACAGTCACAGACCCTTTGCTCGTTGAGAAGTGTCTCAGAGTCCTTTTAGCAGAGAACACAAACAAGTGCATTTGATTCCACTTTCCATAAAGCAAATTAGACATACTCAAAGACAAAGTACTACAAAATCACCATACCATCAGGAGGCAAATTGTATAGCTGAGCCACAGGACCACTGGCAGGAATAACTGGGAGTTGGAAATGGAAAGTACTTTTAATAGTTGGTAACGGAAGACGATTTTTGGGAAAACATTTTCTCATTATTAGGCTGGATGTATTGACGAGAGGATCAAGAGTTCTTACAGCAAGGCACTCCTGTTAACAGGAAAATAAAGTATTTCTCAAATTGAAAGTCAAACTGCATTTATATATTATTTACAAAAAAATTGGTTCATGTCTTCTTCAAAGGACAGAAAAACTTCTACCAACTCAAATTCACCTTCTTTAAAAATCCAAACTTTACCACAGAAAGGCATTTTTACCCCCGCTTTTTTAAAACTAAGTTCTACCGCCCCTCCCAGAGATAGCCACAGCAAAATGACAGCAAACACAAATTTAATTCTTTACTCTTTCAATGTTTCAGTGGGGTACAGAATACAGTCCTTATTCCCATAATCAGGAATGACCATCAATCTCAAAAAAGAGATATGACAAACTTGAGGTCATAGCCAAAAAGACAAAAACAACAACAAAAAAACCCTATCAGGATAAACTTACCTGTGAAGTGTTGTAAAGAATTTTCATCCCATTGGCATCAATAAATGCTTTTCTTCCCAGTTTGATGTTTGTAATACTTTTAATGCACTGTAACACTCCTTTACGTATCAGCATGTATCTGTGTCGACTGTCGTGACGGTGCCAATCAACATAAATGGTTAGAAGTGCCTGCACATATCCTCTGTCTACTGCTCTCCTGGCATTTGTTTCTTTGCAAAAAAAGTTAAGAAAGAAAATTAAAATTGCCCAGTGACTTTGATATTACTTTCAAATTTTACTTTCAATGTTTAAATTATTCTTTTTATCCAAGTAAGTGAATGTTTCAGTTTGAGTAGTATTTTAGCCACCCTTAGCAGAGTTTTACATCAACCTAAACAGAAATGACTGCAAAATTAAGACCAGAAGCCTAAAACTCATTCTTGGAACATTTCACATAATTTTCATGGTTCACTAGAAGAACGGCATGCATTACACTTAAAAGACAATTTTAAGATGCCGTAACCCAGTAAATTAAAAATCAAAAATATTTCCAGCAAGCATACCTATCACTATCTACACACACTGTCCAGATATAAGAACTGAAACAAACTTTTTTCACTTGCAATCCATATAGTTTTACATCTATCATTCAAATTTCATAAGCTGAAAATAATTCTACCCCAAATACTGGGTAATCAGTATGACAGCTGGAATATATACATTTAGTAGACTAATGTTGCAAAAAAAATATTTAATCATACAAAGTATATGAAGTTACAAGTTACAATCACTAAGGAGAAGATATCCCTAAGTAAATTAACAAGACCTCCTGTTTTAAAACACGCCTTTTGAACGCCTCATTTTCCTCCTCAATACTAAAGTTTAATTGCCAATTTACAGAATGGAATACTGACAACAACTTGGAAATATTTATTTTTCTTAGCTACCCAAGGAGAAATTGCAAAATTCATAAATACACAAAGTGTAAGATAAAGGTATCACATTGAATAAACATTAATAAACTCTGTGATAGTCAGTACAGAAATTTTTCACCATTTGTGTGAAATGGTTTTCTGCAAATCTCATCACGTCTCAATTCTTATTCAACTCCACTAAAACTACTACGAATGCTGTAACTTTAACACAACTACTTGGAGAAAATGAGTTTTTAACTCCTTGCTAGTTACAAGGCTGGTTCAAAATCTGCAGAGATGACATTGTGAGGATCGATTGCTGCTGGTTGAGACAGTCCATGTCTGGAAACACACCACTGGTTTTGTTACCTTTAATTCTACTTCATCTGTCACTGACAGATTTGTTATTGGGACCCAAGTCCTAATTATTCAGGAAGGTACTAAAGAATACCTGTATTTTCCCTAGGCATCCAACAGATATTTCCAGATGTATGTGTAAAAAAGAGGCACAGGAGTTAAGCTACAGACATCTATCACTGAATGGCTGAGGTGAGTGAATGCAAAAAGATATCTGTCCACCTTGGACCTAGATCAGTTCTGCAGAAGCAGTACAACCTTTCTGCTGCATAACCGACAAAACACTAACCAAGTATTAAACATTCATGTATATACAACATAAATAAAGCATCAGAAACTGCAGATGAAACTTATTTATAGGTTTCCTGGCCTTATTTTCGTTTTGGCTATCAACTTAATGCTTAGTTTTACTGTGTCCATATATACACACACACACATTATAGCTCAAGTAGACATTTTCTTGTAGTCAAACACTTACTTGATTTTAGCAATGCAGCAAGTGTGTCTAAAGCAACCCTGTCAACATAACAAGAAAAGTCAAAACAGCAACCAACCAGTAAGCTTAATCTATAATACTGTAAAACTATATAAAATATTTACTGCTTACAGACTTATAAAGAGTCTAACTTCATGTTTTCCTGGTTGCACTGTAGCACACACTTCACTTTTATATTACTACAAGATCATGTATTTGAAGTCTGATGACAAAACTTAAAACTATCAATGCAACAGCTATACAAGCTTCCAGCTTTTGCAAAAACACTGAAAACGTAATGTTTATGACCAACACGCACTGGCTGTGATACTCTGAAATTCATGTCTTTGTTAGCAGCAGAACAAGTGCTTCCACAAAGTACTGGACATTATTTTGGAAAAGCGTAGGTCAATACCCACAGGCAGTATATGAATATACTGAGAAGCAACACCCATCAATCTGTACTACAACACAAGACGGTCAGCATGAGATTTTTCTTGTACCCAAAGATGTTCCCCCAATTCAACCATGGAACAATGGAACATATATACTTATTTTTCATCTCTTTGAGAAGAAGATAGATTTGATGCATCTGATCTTAGACCACAAACAAGGATATCATGATTAGTCACATCATAAAACAGTACGTTCATACATAGAATTTTAGCTGAGCCTTAAAGGAACAGGACTTGTTTTTTGAACCCTACTCCTGTGATCACCAACACAGATTTTGATCACATAACACTATTTCTTTTTGTAACAAAATTAGAATATGCACGATATGAGATTAATACTTTGCTAATCAGATGAAAAATTTAATTTTCTACTGGTATGTACTTTGAAAAGGTGGAGGTAAATAAAGAAAGGATTATCTTCAGTTACATGCACTTTGCTACTTTTTAACCCTTAGTTCACCCAAAAAACCCAATCCAAATTTAAAAAACCCAACAAAGCAAAAAAGCCCAAAATCTACAACCACCACCTGAGTGAGAATCTAAAGTCACCACTTTCACCTACGCAGTAAATTTCAATTTTTTAACACAATAGCCCACCAGACAGTAATTGCTGGGGCTTCCTAATCTATGTTTTATGTTCTTGCTCCAGATGTCTATTTGCTTTGCAGAAAAATGGCAAAAAATTCTACTACCAAACAAAAGGGACAGTGACACACTAAAATCACAAAGCAGGTGATAGAATCAGCTGTATTGGAAGAGGGACACAAGGATCATCAAGTCCAGCTCCTGGCCCTGCACAGCACCACTCCCAAGAGTCACATCCTGTGCCTGAGAGCATTATCAAAATGCTCTTGAACTCCGTCAGGCTTAGTGATGTAGAAACAAACTGAAAAATGATGGGATTGTCTTGATCTACTTGTTATGATTTAGGGTTAACCACTGTACAGTTTCCATGCAGGAATATTAAAGATAAAAAATAATGTATATTATTTTACCAGTACTGCAACTAGAGATTCAAGTATTTTGTGTTACTCTACTGGGAAAAATTAAAATTTCTCATATTTGTGATACTCCTTCTCATCATCCTTCACTTTAATCTTCAAATATTAATTGTATTTGATTTCTCTAATATTGTTTTTCATTTACAAGTAAGTTTTGAAAAAACATACAAGGTTTTATCATATAGTATATTCAAGAAATCTTACTTACTTCATAAGGCTAGTGTTCCTTTTACTAAAAGGGCCAATAATCTTAAACATCAGTTCTACTACTCCATTCTTTCCCAGAGATACTGCATTTACAGCTGGAAGTTAAAAGTAATCCATTTTAACATAATGTAGTAAGAAGGGCAAAAGAAAAAGATCCATATACTCAAAGCTAAAATTCACACATGTTAATTTTGAAGTACAAAACATGCTAGACATTTCAGTTCTTTAAGACATACAGTGACAAGCAGATGGTACTCTACACATAATTAGCATGATGACCCAGTCCTGATAAAATTTGGAAAAGAAGAAAACTTAATTATTACTTTACAAATAAAACCACATACTACTTCCAGTGCAGGCTTCTGCTTTCTCTGTTACTAAGATAGAACACAAAAGCAATTTTCTTTATAGAAATTCAGAGTTTACTGAAACAGCAGGTATTCCAAAATTTCTATGATTTGTCATAAAACCTGACCGTTCAGTATTTGGACAAACAGGTATATTCACCAGGATTTGAAATCCAAGAGTCTGCTACAAAATTTTAAAATGCCAATTGGTATAGCTTTCCTGAATTACAGGCTCTGAATACATGCTCTCAGGAAAAAAAAAAAAAAAAAAGTAATCTATTTGAATGGGAGCAAATGAAAAGAAATAATGTTAAGACCCATGTTAGATGAATATGTGCTTAAAGTATATGTCTGAAGTACAACAGCCAACTGAAAATACAAACTGCTGACACAGACACAGAAATTCCATTCTTGACTGAGTTTAGCAATATGTTCTCCTAACAAACTAGGAAGAGAGCAGCTAAGAATTTACTTCAATATAATAAACACTGTTATCACTGCAGAACTTACCACGTGAACCCAAGTGGCAATTTTATCATTATAAGCAGCAACATCATACCAGAACCTAAGTCAAGTTAGGACTTACTCTGAAAGTAACTGTACAGAAACTTGAAGAATTACTACTCATCAGAAAACTACAAATTACAAAAAATTACAGTAGTTTTTCTTTTCATAAAGGGTGAGAAATACAGAAAAACAGAACTGATCTTAGAATTCAAATTAGAGACTCAGTTCCATTTTCAGGATGAAGCAAGTTTTCAGGTAAGTAATGTAACTAGCATAACTATCTGCATTAGATTTTTCATTTTGGGAGTGTTTCACCTCATAATCAGACAGCTCAACAGAAATAAAGCTTCCATGTTTTGAAAATATTAAGGCTTTATGAATTATTGCTGCTCATGTGAATGACCTGATTTGATAATCTTACAGATTACCAAATCAGTTCTCTGCGGGGGAACAAGGCCATGTTTTAAATTTCTTGCACATAAATAAGAAGATTAACAACCATTTCAAGCTTAAACGAAAAAATTAGGAGCATCTAACTGACAGCAGAGATACAGAAAGAACCTCACTATTTTCATCAATTTCCTACTGCCTGCCAAAACAACCAGGCTTTTGTGAAAGAATATTAGTCCAATAGTGGAGAGTGGAGCTCTTGAACAAAAGGAGTAAGGAAAAGGTTAAATTAAGAAATAATTAGGTTAAATTGAAATATTTTCTGTGTTAATCAAGTTTTAAATTGGTAATAAAGAAATAAATATAACATCAGAAATAAAAAACATGAGAATGAATAATAGAGTTATTTTATATCTCTAAGTGCTTCTGCCAGCAAATTGCTAGCATTTCTGGTTTAGAGCTTTAAACATCAGCATTTATGCAAATTAGATGGCTCAAAATTCCACACACCCAATAGCACTGATCAAAAAATATTTCTTTCCAGAATTTAAGCATTTTGAGGATATAAGGAGAAAATTCTCAGAAAAAATAGTTTAAATAACAAACATTAAACAAGCACTCCAAGTTGGTATTTTAACCTTATCTAGATAAAAAGCTTTATTTACATAGGAAAGAAAATAACTTTCTGCAATACTTACAGTTGGCTGAATAAACTCTTAATACTTGAAGACATGGCAATACTAGTCTGTGGTTCTGCAAATTATGCTTCACTAAATTCAATGATATGTTTAGGACCCCATTTATTCTTGCTTTCACGCCAATCTTCCTGTCTGACATCAGAGAAATACAAAACCAATCACACTGATTTTGAAATTGTTAAAAAAAATAGAAGTTAAATTACTGAACTCTTTCTACCAATGTCAACTCTGCTTATCTACTTTCCACCACTCTTTCCTCCCTTCTAATTTACTTCACTTTAATTTTTTTCTTCTCTACCAGTTCTGAGTATGTAGATGCTTACACAATTACAGAAAAAAAATCATTAAGTTTCAATTATAAGCCTGTAATTATTAAGCCATAATATCACCTTTTGGACCAATTTTTGCAAGGAGAGTATGAAGAAGCACCATTAGTTCTTCATTCGGTGGAGAGTCTTTGCTGGCACTCAAAAGCAGCTGTAACAAGGTCTGTGTCCCTCCTTTGGTGACTAAGACACTTGCTCTCCGACCACCACCTAGAAATTAAAACTGAACTGATACATCTAAAGCAAAAGAACAGTTAAATATCTAAGATATAGATATAATGAAGTTAGTCTTTCGAACATCAGTATTTTCTTTATATATGACTGCACTATGCAAGAACATACTAGACTTACAGTAAACTACTGTGTAGGATTATTAGAAAAGTAACTTCAGTCTTTACATTCTTTTAATTCTGCATATGCTTCAGCAATCAACAACAAAAACCAAAATAATGATACTTTGTGAAAAAACCCAACAACAATAACAACAATAAAAAGTAACCAGAGAAAACAAACAAAAGATATCTGAAAAAGCAAACATAAATATAATCATATATTACTCCTTAATGAAAACTTACCAACTGAGACTACCTCAATGAGAATATTCAATATATTTAGAATAGTTTGAGGATCTCTTGTATTCTGCAATAAAAAAAAAAAGATCTGTGTTTAGCATACAGTCTAATAATGGTTTGGATACTTATAGACAGGAGGAATTACCAGCACAAAATTAAATAGAGCTTTGGATATACCCACACAGCAATCATCCCACTATGCAACCCAAATTAACCACAAAACCAATTAAAACACACTTTGTAGTATGATACATCAATTAGAACTGATAGGTGACAAGCAATTTCTTAAAACATCTAAATATAAGGGAGAGAAACTCACAAGTAGGTTACTTAAAGGTAGTATCTATTCTTAATGAACCAACACAAGTTTTGAAGATTCCATAGGATAACAACATATTTCATAACACAAATATAATAAGAAATATGTAAATTTCATTATGATAAAATGCCAAACTGCTATGAATCCATTACCAAAAAAATTAAAACATTTTACCTCTAGGGTTGACAGGATAATTTCTATTCCAGTGGAGCCCTTAGAAGTCATCTCCTTCCTGGTTTTTTCTGTCAGAGAAAAAGATCAATACTGGCTTGTAGTAAAAAATATATGTTATCATCCACAAATTGACAAGAAAATTTACACTGCAAATAATAAAACTTATTAAAAAATGCATATATGTATATACTAAGAACTAAGTAAAAGACTTAATCAATTTTAAAACTAATTTTTGTTTTCAATTGTTCAACAATCTTGTGATGGCCTAGACAAAAAAGTGAAGAAAAATATTAGTAAGAAAACTGCCTTCCAGATACTTCTACTCTTTACAAATATATCACTCAAAGACATATATACATATGAAGCAAATTATGACTTAAATTACAGCTTTTTGACAACACAAAATGGACTCAGCACTACCAATACTATAGGAGATATTTTTAAAATGCTCTTAAACAGATGTTTTCAACAATCAGAGACAAAAGCAGATGTATCATCAAGTTCACTAAGTGAAAAGTCCAACAAGAGAGATACAAGAAGCAAGGGTCAAAAGAGCAACTATTAAAACCACAAAGTTTAGATAATTACCTTGACTCTGGACCAGATGAAGGATCTTTGAGGTAACATGTCTAGCACTGTCTGATTCTCCTAACACAGGGTCCAAATTTATCTTCTCCAGCTGTGACAGCAGGGATATAGTCCGAGAACTGGCAGAAATACTACAAAAAAGATATGACTTTTCCATCTAAATCAGAGAAAAAAGCTCCTAAGAACAGAAACTTGATGCTAGAATAAAGGTTGTGGCTGATTTTATCTGGATTGGAAAACAGTCTTGATTCTCAATTCTGGCAAATTTACAGATTTTGCAAAGCCTGCACTGTAACAGACTAATTGTATGTAACAGCATCTCCAAAAGCAACTGTGAACAGGGAAATCAATTGCAGCAAGTAAAATGCAGCTATAGGTACAAATGTTCTTCATCTATGCCATCTAGAGTGACTTATATTTAATAACTTATGTTAAGTGACAGGATACCCTATCAAACCTTCCATTCAAGGAAAAACTGGCTACAAACAGACCAAAAGACAGCTTGTCTCACAAGATGGCATTACAGAACAGGAAGAAAACAATCTAATTTGTGAAGTGAGCAAACTAGCATACACTAGCTGAATAACAAGAACACCATTTTGAAGAAAAAAACTTAGGAAGGTTTCTAAAAGTATTATCCAAGTTTGGATTAATTTGGACTACAAGGGCATTTTGGCCAGATGTAATGGGTTTATGCTGGCCACAAGCCAGGCATCTACCAAAGCCACTCACTCCCCTCTGCAGCTGGACAAAGGAGAGAAAATTTAATGAAGGGTCATGGGTTGAGATAAGGACTGAGAGGGATCACTCACCAAATATCATCAGGGGCAAAACAGGCTCAACTTAGACATATGAAGGGAATTTATTATTGACAAAATCAGAGCAGGACAATGAGAAAGTAAAATAACCCTTAGAAACATCTTCTTGCCACCCCTCCTTCCTTCCAGCTCTGCTCCTACCCCAGCAGCACAGGGAGACAGGGAATGGGGGTTATGGCCAGTTCATCACCCCAGGCTTCTCCCACTGCTCAGGAACAAGAGTCATTCCCCTGCTGCACCATGGGGTCCCTCCCACAGGAGACAGTTCTCCATGAGCTTCTCCAACATGGGTCCGTCTCATGAGCAGCAGCTGTCAGTGACCTGCTGCAGTGTGAGTCCCTCCCATGGACACACAGTCCTCCCAAAACTGCTGCAGCCTGGGGCACTCTTTTACAGGGTGCAGTCCTTCAAACACAAGCTGCTCCAGCATGGGGCCTCCCTTGGGTTCACAGACTCCTTTGTGCATCACCTGCTCCAGTGTGGGTCTCCTCCAAGGGCTGCAGGTGGATCTCTGCATGCCCATGGACCTCCATGGGCTGCAGGGTACAGCTGCCTCACCATGGTCTGCACCAGGGGCTGCAGCAGAACCTCAGCTCTGGTGCCTGGAGCAACTCCTCCTCCTCCTCCTCTGACCCTGGTGTCTGCAGAGTTGTTCCTCTCACGTGTTCTCACCCTACTCTTCTCTGACGGCAACTACATATGTGCAATTTCTTTTTTCCTTTCATCTGAAATCTGTTATCACAGCAGTGTTATCACTGTTTCTGGCTGGCCCAGCCTAGGCCAGTGACACATCTGTATTGGAGCCACCAGGGATTGGCTCTGCTGGACATGGAGGAAACTTCCAGCAGCTTCTCACAGAAACCAGCCCTGTAGCCCTCCCCCCTGCTATCAAAACCAGCAAACGCAACAGTCCTGCCAACAAAAAATTTCCTTGAAAATGTATTTTAGTATAAGACACCACTTCAGTCTAGGCATTTATATAGGTAAGTAGAGAGAAAGAATTGCTCCAAGTGTTTATTCTAAACAGAATCAGTTTTATAGAAAGTGTTTTATTTTTTCTATACTTTTAGATCATAAAAATTATTCAGAATAGTTTTGAGATTCACATTCCTACACAACAGTAATTTTTAAAACAGATGTTTAACATTTCAATTGCAATCATGCAATTAACTACAGGAAACTATGACTTCCTTGCATTAATTAACTTGGCTTTTCATTCACAACATTAGTCCCCAAATAATGAGCAATCATTCATTTTACACACACATAGCTTTATCTACAATAAAATTAAAGTCTACGATACTAGCTTTATGAATAGCCAGTCAGTTTTGTTTATACAGTGAGGAATTATTACTTCTTGATTTATATCTTACATCTGTGTAAAGGTTTCATGCTTACAGTTCACTCTACTAAAATGTTAAAATTATGGGAAAAAGTTAATTGAGAGCAAAAGTTATACTGCCATGAAGGCAAACTGGTGTGAGAGCTCCACAGGAAACTGCTTCCACCACTCTCACTTTTCCACAGAGACATCTAAATGAGAGGCATAGCCAAAAATCAATTTCAGATTACAGATGATACTTGCAAGCTACTAAGAACAAGAATAAGAAATGGTTATATTAATTATAGCTCTTAAATTGGAGTCATTTTATATTGTGAAGTAAGCCTATCAACTTCTCAGTTATTTGATAGACTTTTTAAATTATAAAAAAATTTAATTATCAAAATTTAATTATTTTTTAATCTAAATTAAATCTGTCTTGGGTGCTGAAACATTAATTCCCTTGTGTAAGTGAAGCATAATCACTTCAATCCTTTCTCACCATCTAACACCATGCTGAATAGCATAAAGCCATTATTATTTGCATAAACTTTGTTTTCCTTATCTCTGCTTATCTGTTTATCTGCTGAACTTGAAATGCTCCAAAATTGACACAAGAGTGTAATGTAATTCACAATCTCTGTTGCTCCAATACACAAACTGGTCAAATTATATAGGATGTTATCTTCACCAGCTCTACAAGCAAAAGAAGTAAGAGTCCAGCCAATCCACATGTAAGCTGATATGTAAGAGAATTGCTGCTTCAATTGGTGTGTGTGCACATCACTTCCATTGTGGTACATCATTGGTCCCACAACGAAATTAATGTCGTTTGAAAGATTTAAAAAGTCCAAGAAAGCAAAGCTGATGCTCAGGAATAATAACTAATAATAATAACAACAAAAATGTTTCAAAAAAGTATTTGCAAAGATAGAATTCACCTATAGGTATTAAAATGTCAGAGAAAACCTGATTTTTGACTGCTACAGCCTGCAAAATTCAAGCAACACTGACATATGGAAGCAATTTACCATGTACAAGAAGCTGCCATCTAACACAATTCCTCCATAGTTAATAAAAACTTTAAAAGGCTTAGGTAGGGTAAATAATTCTCAGCATTGGGCAGTGTAACAACTTAAGTTCTAAGATTTAGAGTTATAATCTCCTCCTGGAGACAGAGTTTCTACCAACAGCAATCACTGCTTATTACAGCAGAGATATCTTTAAAATGGTTTTAGGCTATTCATCTTGTATAAAGTCTGCCAACATAAATACAGCTATCTGCATTTCATGTCTTCAGCATACACATTAAAGCATCTCTAAGTTAACACCAGCCAACACTGAAATGCAAATAAAGTCTTGATTTCCTCTTAGTTATGGCTGAGTTTTCTTCTTAAAACAAGAATTATAGTCTTATTTACCAGTATTCTACACTAATCTACATTGTGGTTATAAAACTATCTGACAGTTTTCAATGCCTGCACAGTACATCAAAAAGACCACAGGACAGGAACTACAGCAGCCAGACAGACATGTAACAGCAGAGTTGGTAATATTGCTGGGACCACCCATTTGACCTCAGAACAAAATGAAAGCACAAGCTATAATGAGACTCTCTATTTGTAATGCAAACACATATGTTTTGACCAGTAAACCCTTCAGCAGCCAAATCTAGAAGACAGTTCTCCAAAATGGTGAGGCACCACGGAATTCAGTATTTTCAATCCCACAAGAAAAAACATTCAGAATGGACTCTGTCCTGTACAATGTATGTTTCCTCTCAAGCTGCCAACATTGCAGAACCTCAAATGAATACCCTGAAAACTGTGCCCAGACTTGTAGTGACCAGACAGAGACATAGCAGGACCTAAAGATTCAGGGAGAAGAGCTGAGACTTTCCTGTTCTTGGACTGTGAAGGCATAAAAGCCCAGGGCTTCCTTTCTTGGTGGTTGCTCCTAGGAGACACCAGTTATGTTTCTGCACCATGAGTATATATATTGGTTTGCAGAATGAGACATTGCTAAGGGAAATCTGTGGTCAAACTGGTACAAATGCAATGCAGACCAGTCTCAAGAATTCTGACTGTAGTATTCAACATGAATTTGAATCATCACCCATCAAACTAGAAGACTAACTATGGTTTCTACTCAGTCAAAAGCCATTGTCAGAAAGAATGGGATGACTCAGACTGACCTGACACACCAACATGCACCTCTCCAGAGCTCAGCACCTGAGCTTCTCACTGATGCTGGAGGGGCACAGAAACAATATGAGACTGGTTTTCCCACAAGGTGAAGAACCCTTCTTGTTATTAGGTGTGACATTTTTCACCCTGTCCATTCTAAAGCCTGCTCATAAGAGCACTACATCACTGAGGGTTACATAGAGTCTCTGTTATCTTTAATTCCTAAAAAGCATGACTAAAGAGCACTAAAAGAAACTTCATAGCACCATAAAAACTATTCTCTTCAGATCTGGATAAATACCACAGCAGCTCTTCATGACACATATATGCCAGACCAGTCCCTGATGACCTGCAAAAATGATTCAATAACCAAAGACAATCTCATTCTTTGTATCCCTTCATTTGAAAGGCTTTCTCCCTGAAGTTTAATATTGTCACTTTAGGCACTTCTTACTATAAACGCAACTGTCCTTTATCTGTTCCAGTGACATACCTCTCTAAGCATAGTATCTTGCACATATTTCCATTTCCAAATATTCTTAACCATTTCTGCATTTTACAAGAGTATTTTGAAATAATTTGGTCCTCCAGTAGTTTTGCAGATCTTTCGAGCTTCAAGTTGTCCATATTTTCAACAACTTCCCTCTCTTACAGATCATTAGTAAAAAAACCAGAATATTTGCCACCATTAGCTGTAACCAGAGAGAGAGCACATCCAGAATTAAACAGCGCACCATTTCCTTCTGACAGTCATCAACTATGACTGATGTTGTATCCAGTCAATGCTCTACCCTGTCCAAAGACAATCAATAATTATTATGCTCTGATAGATTTACACTTTCTTTAAGCATCTTGAGGTGAAGTTTACCAGGCTTAGTTGATCTCATTCAGCTCATATCTCCACAGGCAGGAAACTCTTTCTTCATTCCACATTCAAATGTTACAGTTCAAAATGCCCCTCACACCATCACTTTGCCTGGAAGGAAGCACCCCTGTCCTTATGTCAACTGTTACCAAAACTTAGAACATGACATGACTCTAGCTAACCAGGGAGCTTTGCGGACTTCCCCTTTCTCTGGACAGGAAAGCCACAAGAAGATAATAAGGAAGCATGCCCAGAACCAAGGACTTCAGGGCTTCACACTTGAAAGAGAGCAACATCAACAAGGGGCTCACATTTTAAAGAGAACTTCCTCAAGAAGAAAACATCTTCTCAAAGAGAGATTCCTCATTACAGGGATACTTCTTTCACTCCCAAAAGATTTAAGCATTTGAAATCTGACAATGAAAAAGTGATACGATTCACAATCCTTCATTACTCAATGTATGTCACTTCCACTATGCAAATGCTAAAACACATCATTGCAGTTTTCTACACGTCTACCCACAATGAGAAAGATAACTCTAAGCCATAGCTGCTCATAAAAATTCAATTGTCTTAGAATGGTTTTTAGCTATTGACCTTGCAAGAAGCCTTACAAAATGTAATAGTCAAATGAGGGATGTCACAGGTTTCTCAATTACACCTACTTCCCCTGAAACTACTGTTTGCAGTCAGCCAGCACACAGATGTATAAGGGAGTTCATTCTTCCCCCACAGTAAACAGATCTGCATTTTAGCAAGTTACCATGAGCCTTTAAAACAGGCAGGCTTCTCATGAGTTTGTTCAGATTTTGTTCTGACACAAATAATTTCAAACTATGGTTTTGGTTTTTTTTTCTCAACCACTTCCACAGTTATCAAGTAATGGTTAGAGAGCTGATACTTCTGATTAGAGTTCATAGCTATCTCTGTACACAGAGGCACCATAACTTATTCTTGACTTAGGGAACAACTGTTTTGAACTGCAGGGATGGAAACTTTCTTTTTGTCTCTAAGTAAAGAAGAATAAACGACACTTAAGTAGCAACCCTGTAAATACCTAATATTCTTTGTGATAATATATTTTATGCATTGTAATTTTCAAGAATACTCACTGCTGACAGAGAGCTTGCTTTGCTTATCATAATGCCTAAGGGGCTAGTCTACCACAAGAACAAAACATAAGAGTTTTTCTACCATTTCTTTTGATCTACCCCTCACAAAAACAGGAAAAACCAGCCTGACATAAACCCTAACCCTGTTCCACCCAAAGTCAGCAAAAGTAAGGATGATTCTACATACAATAATTTGAAGTCAATTTTTAAATAGATCCCAACATACAAACATAATTCACAGCAGAGCATGTTCTTCATGAAAATTCACCTCCTCGCACAGAAAATAACTAGTACTTCAAAAAACTAAAACTGAAGCCGAATTTTCAATTTTGCCGACTTCACTTTTTTTTTTTTTCAATCTGATTAGATTATTTGATTTAACAAGGTGGCTCAGTCTGTGCTACCTTAAGCACAGAAAGCCTCTAAATAGTTTCCTGATGCTTAACAGCCTTCCAGAGAATCTCACACATTTCTCAAATGCTAGCTAAGACAAGTTCGCATGAAAATAACAAACACGACTTTCCAACCTGGCATCTTCTGCATCCCACTTTGGTTCATCCTAGCTGTGTGTTGAATTGCAAGATTGTGGCAGGATGACTTACATCTTATGACAAATTCAGGCCTTCTTATACAGCATTATAACCTTCTTTAATTCCTTCAGCAGAAAAAACTTTTTGTTTTACCAATATGTGCATAAAATTATGAAATTAATTAAATTTTCAATTAAATTTAGTATGTATCGTTAACTGAAAATTTATATTTAAGAAGTTATTTCTTAAATGTGAAGATACTTTGTGTTAATCAGTATTGACTCCCTCAGTGTTTCAGGACACCAATGTGCATTTCCCAGCTAGAGACCCACAATGTGTATTTTATTTATCTTCTTTTTAAGAAGATAAAAGATATTCTTACTAAGATAAAGATTGTTTTTTCACAAATCTCAAATAGCTTGATGTTAAGAGGTGACTGTAGTTTTAAATTTACCTTTTTTCAGATGATGCTTTTGCTTTGTTCATATTGGAAGTATGATTCTTCAAATCACCATCTCTGACAATCTGTAAGATATTAAAAAACTACATATTATTGACATCTTTTGCTCTTTAGAGAAGAAATGCTGACACCATACTGGATGTCCCTTGACTAGAAATGCTAAATTAATTCACAGTGATGGCATTTCTCCACAGTCACGAGCTCTTCTCCCTTCACACTATTTGATCCAGCTTTTTAAAATAAACTATTGCTTTTTAAGCATGGAGTATGATTCTGCATTATAATTCAGGCCTACCAAGGTTCAGAAAGTCTGATGACAATACAATAGACTTTTCAGTATCAGTCATTTACTAGACATTATTTTCCTGCCAATGACAGAATTTTATCACATAAAATTTTTGCTGAAGCCAGTAAATACATTTTTCAAACTTACTTGACATTATTATGAGATGCCACAACATGCTGATTTCTGACTCAGATTTTATGTATCTATAGAATAACTAAGGCTAGAGGCACAGTGAGAAACATGGAGTATTTCGTGTTCTTATTTAAGCAAGACCTCAATATATTCCTTGGACAGAAACCATATCATGCCAAGGACTCAATTTTCCTATCCATCTAAGGACATAGTGTCCTCGGGGCACACGGCTTCCTCAAATGGTGCCTCCAAGCAATTAAGGCTGCAGCCTACAGGACCATCAGCTGAGCGCCAGCACTTCCATCTGAGACATAACATGAATGACAGACAAATACTCCCACTGTGAAAAAAAAAATTGTTATCCAAGAGCTCAGTGGTTAATCTGAAGGTAGAAGACAGAAAGGGGGAAAATGGATGTTCCAAGATATGGGTGGTGCGAATGAGTGAGATAAAGCACTCTTGTCTTGGAAAATGCAGGCAAGAAATTCAGCCAACTACACACTACAGCTGCCCACCACCCTCTCCCCCCCATCCCCTTCTCCACAAATAAATTTGTAAAACCTCTCAAAAATCCTAATTGTTCAGCACATAAAAATAAACAGGCTTTTATTGCTGGTAAATTCCACTCCACTGCTAAAAGCCTAAAGCAGATGAAGTATGAAACAGGCTTATTTCCAGACTTACTGAAAGCAGAATCTTCTCCCAGCAGCCAGGAAGAAAATGCTTAACTTTTCACAAGAATTCCAGCTTGACTCAAGTTAACAGGTGTCTTAGCTTTTTCCAAGCACTCTTCAGGGGTACACTATCTTGAAATCCTTTAAACAAAACAAAAAGTTACAAGAGAAGCGCTGTGTCCACCCCATTACTGACAATTTAATGAATTACAAAGTCCGGATTATTCCAACCAGGTTGCAGGTCTTACTAGGTGGAAATCAGACCCTTGGATTCAAGTAACCAAGAGCTGTTTTGCTTCCAGCAAAAGTAGGACGTGCTGTCATACAGATGATGAACAGTCTGCCAGTGAGTGCCAAGAGTGTCTATATATTATTGTGTACTGAACTGCTGTACAAGTGGAGCCAGCTACTGAGCTGAACCATCTTGAACTGCAAGGTCTTAGTTCGTTTGTCTAAATTCACCACAAAGCATGCCAGTAAGCATTAAAGTGCTTACTGATGCTCCAGGTCAAGGGGAGAAGTCAAGTAAAAAAGAAAAAGCACAAGGAAAAAACAAAAAACACAACAAAACTAACAGCTGAGAAGAAGCAAGGAAAAAATCAAGAGAGAAATGCACACAGCAGAAATCCAGAGAGATGTGGTGGGACATCTATGCATACTAAAGAAAAAAAGAATTCTCTTTAACATTTGACTAGGTAATGCAAAAAAACACCCTTCCAAATTAATTTAAAACTTTTAATACTCTCCTTATTTTAAATAAACACTTAATAGAAAGCTAAAGGCAGAAGGTGAATGAATTTAACATATTTTTAACAATGCCACTTGCCTTTCAGTGGTAGCCAAGCAGATGAAAAATTAGCATTAGTTCTGCTTACAAAGGACCAACAACAACTGAATGAAAGCACTTCAATTTGGAGGGAAGCAGGGGAGAGCAAGAATGGATGACTAAGTAGAACTCCAATCCAATAAATGTTGGATTCTCTGCACTCCCTTTCCACCTTGCTTGTGAAATGTTATCTCATTCATCCTTCTATCTAGACAGGGGAAACAGGCAGTCTTCACAAGATCAGAAAGCTGCACTGTAATAATTGCTATAATAATGCTATCAACAGCACAAAAAATTAAACGGCCTGCATAAAGTCTCATGTAATTTTCACACTTTCCTTTCTCCTCAGAAAAGCACATATGTGCCTCACTCCTAGGTGAATTCCTTGTCACTGAGTCACCTTCTCTGCTAATCCAGATTTTCAATACCCTGAATATTTGATACTCACTGACAAAGTTCCTGCAAAAGCAAAGAGGATACCCCCTCCATTATTTACCTTTCATGTGAAATTCTGACATTTGCCAAAATCTAAAATTGAGAATAACATAGAATCCATGAAACTCCTAATTCTTGGATCAATACTCTAACCACAAAACTAAATGGCAAGGACCATTACAAAGCAGTTTTCTTTTTCTCAAAACCATGGCTAAAGAAATGAACTCGCACTGATCATTCAGACCTCATGCTCAGATGTGTCTATTAGGCATTACTGGGAGTGCCTACAGAGGTCTTGTATGAACTCCATCCTCCTGAATACCAAGTTGATATATATATATATATATATATATATATATATGTATGAGAATAACAGCAAGATGCTCAGCCACTCTAAGGCAGCAATAATTCTGGTCAAATGTCGTAACAGGATTCAGAGGAGATTTCACTGACACAAGTGCTGGGGGTCCCATTGTAGCAAGGATGTGGACTTGCTGAAGCGAGTCCAGAAGGGAGCAATAAAAATGACTGGAGTGATGGTACAATTCTCCTACACAAAGAAAGGCTGAAAGTGTTGGGACTCTTCACCCTGGAGATGAGAGAGCTCTGGGGACCTTAGAGCAGCCTTCCAGCACCAAGAAAGAGCCTACCAGGAAGCTGGACAGGGACTTTTTTCAAGGGCATGGAGTGATATGTCAAGAGGCAATACAACTGCTTTTAACTGAAAGGAGGAAGGTCTAGGTTAGACACTAGGAAGAAAAAACACACAGTCACCATTACAACAGTTCAGTGCCGAGCATATCTGTTATTTTAATAACATCATATTTTAATATCATTGATTTTATTTTAATAACGTCAAAACCCAAATAATTAAAAAAAAAACCAACTACAAAATCCCAAGAACAACAATAAAAAATTCCACAACCAGAAAATAGACTACTTCAAAGAGCCAGAGATATCTGAAATTTTCCATGGCTAATACTAGAATCTTCCTGTAAAGTGCTTTGTAATGACATTCCAAAAAACACAGTTCTCTTCTCAAGGAAAACCTGAAAAATCAACACCAAGTATGGATATACAAAGTTTATCAATACTACTGAATCAGTTCTACTTGCACTATAGTCCATTAAGTTTTTATTTTCCAGAAACGTCTGTCTTAATAAATATTATAGAGAAACGTATATTTTTGAGTCTGTTAAGCATATTCTAAAACATGATATCTTATTATCATAAACCCAGGAGTTGCTAAAACCACATATCAAATTACACTTTTCAAGAGAAAATCCAAAATTTAAGTTTTTTATGTCTGTCTACCACAATAGCTCTGCAAAACCTGCAAGACTGTTCATCTATACATATATATATTTCCATGTTTTTCTTTCTATCCAAAGCTTGGTGCAACCCAAAATATTTTCAAAGCTAAAGCTCAGACTTCACTTTTGATCATCATGGAGCTATTGATTTGAAAGGTAAAAAAAAATAACAAGTCTCCAGCAACTAAGTCATTACTTTGATATGTACTTACTTATCATACAGTGCAAGTAAGTAGATGAACAAAATCTTTGGTAAATGCTACAGTACAAAAAAACCCGGAAAACTAGTACACAAAAAAGGAAGGAGTACAAAATCTCAGGTGACAGAATAGTGTCAAAATGCAATGCATTAAAAATTAAATAGAAAAACTATAGGTATGAACTGAGAAAACATGTAGTTATTTAAAAGGTCACAAATGCTAGGCAGAAGAGAACCTATATTGAAACCCTGAAGCTGGTTATATTCTGGGGTTCCAAAAGCACTTCTACCTCTCATAGAAGTACATGTGAGTTCCCCCAGTCCAATGCAGATTAAATGACAAGCAAATGCACTTTTCATATTATTTCATTTCATGTATGCCAAAGTCTCAGAAGCTATTCATGGGTCGAAATATTCTTTTTCAAAGTACTTATAAGTCAGTTTAAACAGAACCATATAAAAAGATTTCTGCATTCTTTGTGCTCTAGGCAATCTTAATTCCAAAACACCACTTGTGTTTACATTTTTAAACTCTGAAGTAAATTGTTTGCAAGAACAGACTATTTACCTAAGTGAATTCACTCACACTTGTAGAAATATACTCTGAGTTAAAAATTTAGGATAACCAGCGATACATGGCAGCAAGAGTCATGGTCTCTGTAGCAACAGCAACCTACCCAAAAAGCTTGTAGAGAGCAGGTAAACACCATGATAACCAGCATTCTATATATGGCAAAACCACACAAATATCACACCATAGAGAAATGAGCAGTATGTTACTTAGCATTACACTAAAGAATTATTCACTAGGACAGCAGTGCTATTAACACAGTGGTGCTGTCTCCCCCATCTCATCCTCTTGCACCATAAGAAGGACTGAGCATTTGCAAAAGTCCCAGCAATTTTACCTTAAGTAGCTCCTTCCTCTATTTAATCCTTTAGTCTTTCATACCTAGCACATTGTTTTCAAGTTCAGTGCCTCAAATGACAACTTACACAACTATCTTTTTGAAAAAATGGTTAGTGGTGGGCTGTTTTTTGGGTTTTTTTTCCCAAGAATGCAGTTCTCTTTTTATGTCATACAAGCTAGCAAAGGTGCTGCATGTGAACCATTTCCTTAATAAAAATGTAATACTTAATGTTAGGTAAAAAATCTGACAAGCAATTCAGAGATGGCAGAGTTATTTCTACAAATTGCTTTACATTCTAAAAGCTCAATGCACAGAACAATCCATAAAAGCTGTGGTTACCTGTAAACCATACTAAAAATCTGGGGAAATCCTTCAAGCTTCACAATAAAGTTTCATGTTGGCAAACACTACATTGCACTCAATCACAATCCAGTAAACAGAATCGTATACACAAAGAATGATAACTAATGTGGTAATGAGAATCTGTTTCCTGAAGTTGACTATTCCTAGCCCAGTTCCTGAACCTTTACAAGCACTGGAACACAAAAACCCCTGCATGCCGAACCTTACACTGTGTTTCTATGTTTCATAGGAACTGAAGTCCTAGTCAATAGCTCAGAGAGAGTGAATTATCAGGACCAACTGTTTTTTTAATTGAACTGTAAAATAGGATGGGATGGCACTGAGAACACACTGAACAGCTATCTCTTCCTAAGATTTAACATATAGCAGTACAAAAGTCTTATTATAATATACCTAAAAGTACCTTAAAAGTGTTTCTTCCATGAGAAAAGGTTTGTTCAAGTTAGTAGAAAATCTGTTTCCTCCAGATATAATTTTAAGACTTTATGTGGAAATGGCAGAAAATAAACCTTTACCTAATGGTTACCCAAGTCCTCTAAGCAGAAGAAGAAAAGAAGTTTTTGGCAGAAGAGAGCCTAACTTGCAAATCTAAAACAAAATAAAAAGGCTAACAACCTTTACTCATCAAAGAAAAAAATACTTCTGAAAATCAGTTACTGTCTTTCCTTTATGCCACTTACTATAAATATTTATAGGAGGGAACAAAAAAAATCAGCTGATTAGCTTACCCACTGCTGCATTATAGCAAAGTGCCGACTTTTTGACGTGATAGATAAACTGCAGCACATAATCAGACATTCAAAATGACATACATAAAACTTCACAGACGACCAAAGCACCAAAGTCCTTTACAGCAAGCTGCCAACTATGTCATGCAGCCATTAGCACCAGTCCACTTGACTGCAAAAACAAAGTCTGACAAAAGTAGCCAAAAAAGCTAAGCAAGCAAGCAAGAAAAGCATTTGCTGGAAAAGGGGAAGAATAAAACACCAGTACTTTATTTCTTGCCTGTAAAGAAGCTCCTAGAAAGTTACTAGCACTGCAGGCATAGGGTTACTACAAGATATGACAAACTTGCTGTCATCAGAGTCACATAGTATCACATTCAAAGCTTACGTGATTTAAGCTGACAGAAATACTGCAGAAGTCAGCTACTTCTTGCCCAGCTGGCATAACCCTTTCATCAGGTAGAAGGTGAATGGCACAGGGAGGGAGGAGGAAGCAATAAAAATAGCCAGAAGGAAAAGGACAACCAAAGCAGAAACTAGGTATTTACCTACACCGAGAACTGAACTAGAACTGGAAACCTAGGAACTTTTGCCAGCTCTTGGAAAAGCTTAACACAGTGGTAAATGTCAGAGGTGTTTTCTAGCACCTAACCCAATGATTGCTCCTTTGGGTTATACTGCCTTGATGGTTAGGGTCAGTCTGTAAAAAAATCAGTTCAAAGTTCTAAACTTCCTAGTTCACTACTTAATAAAGCAAACCTGCAATCATGGTTTTAATCCATATTAAAAAAAATCCATGGCTCCCTGTTGCAGATTTATCTATTCAGACACTTTTGATTTATCTACCTCAAACCCTTCAAACCTCACTGGTAAACAGAAACACAATCATAACAACCCATAATACTCCCAGCAACTGTTCTCCCTTTCAAAATATTGATTTGTACCATTTAGCTTATGAATTATGAAATTTGGAACAATTAAAACAGTATTACCTATCTCCAGTGTGCAACCCCTGGGCACGCTGTTTCTCAGTAATTTTAAGTTTTATAAAGGATTTGGTGGAAGTTTTTATGTGCCTTGTAATATACTAAATGTTTTAGGGTGACACTTGCAGGACTGTTGCCTCTGCAGCTGTTGCAAAAGAAAGGAAGGATGTTTGGGTGCTCCCTCCACTCTGCTACTTCCAGTCTTTCTATGGTTACTGCATTTCCAAATGGAAACCATGCTGAATCATCCATGTATCCAGGACACACACTGGATAGCTCATAATCTTGATGCTTAGCACAGGATATTGGGCAGCTAAGCTGTGGATAGTGGCAGGGCCTGAAAACATATCCAGAGATACACTGCTGTTATAAATCTCTGCTAAGCACTCACACAAGCAGCTGCCTTGTTCAGCACGCTCACACTCACTCCAAGAAACCTTCCCCTCTAAGTTCTTTAAGGAGTTTCAACACTTCAAATACAGAAGTTACACTCCAGAGCTAGGGCAACTTGATTAGCACTCAGTGCTTTTGAACATTCGCAATTAATATCAGGGGAGCAATCTCCTAAGAGCAAGCAGCTCACAGATACTGGAATTCAAGGAGAGGTTTCACATAACATACCCGGAGCCAAAAAACAGGTGATCCCCAACAGTGTCTAGCTAGCAGAGTATCACCATGAATTTTAAAGACTGCAAAGTTTCTAATCATGTGACACACTGCTGACAAGCTGTTGAGTGAAAAGCTGAATGTCTTTCCTAAACTAAAACCTAAATGCAAGGTGAAATAGCAAACCCCTTCTGTAAGCTAAAAGGACTTTAGAGAGTCCTTCATCTTTTTCTCTTTACATGTAGCTTCTTACATGTAATTTCAGGGAAGTTGCTCCTAGCAGCAGCAAGATAGCTAATACAAATCTTCTGCCAAGACAACTGAATATTTTTCAAGCTCAAATCCTTAATTTTGGAAAATAATCAACATTAAAACCAAAATATGAGCGCTGCCACCTCCAACACCTGAACTGAAAGTTAAGCCTGAGTTCAAGTATCGCTTCACACAAACATATATCAGGTGTCACTTCGCACACCACGACTACACCTTGGTTTAAGATCATTTCCACCCTTTTTGAAAAAAAATAAGAACAGAATCCTTTTTTTAAATGAAACTTATAAAAAAAAAAAGGCATTTTGCTTAATTTATACTAGCATAAAAAAAAATCACAGTAATGAACTGAAACATCAGAAACTACCTGTTAAAATTATCTTGACATTAGTCTTCAGGAAGGGAGATAATTTTTTCACTCCCCAGTCCAAGACATTAAAAGATATTCCAACACAGACTTGCACTCACAACACACAGCATGAGCTATAACTTCCAGAAAAACTCTTTGGTCAAAAGTATAATTTCAATGAAGGATTAACCAAAAGCTGGGGCTATTCCATCAGCAACATCCAGTCACTCAGGGTTACACAAAATACACACTGAAAGCTACCTGCAAAACAGAGAAGCCTTTTCATGAAATGTAACCTATAAAAGCAGTGCAGACACATATTTTTTTAAAGAAACATCATTCATGGGAATACACTCATTGGAGAACTAATTTCCTAACGCTGGAAAAATTAATACACAAAAAACAACATTCACACCACAAGGCTATACAGAAGTTTCACAGCGATTTTATACCACACAGGTACAAAGGAATTCACTTTCCACTATACACACTATTGACAGATTATTGCTCTAAATAACCATAACAGTTCGTCCAGCTGAGGATTTCTAAACATTTCACACAAAGCTTGGGGCCTGAAAGCAGTTTACACTGAAGAAAAACACCACCCCACCCTGATGTGCAACCTATTTCTCAAACCTCTGTCGAGCATTTGAACCGGTACCTACAAAGAAACACTTGCTGCGCTAGATGTCCACAACTGCAAAAAGAAAACAAAAAAAAAAAAAAGAAAAAAAGACAAAAAAGGCAGGAAAACGAAAAAAAGAAGAAGAAAGAAAAGGAAAAACCAAACCCCAAAGGTTAACAAACTCCTACCCACGGAGCGTTAAGTCAGACAGACGTTGGGCAGGCCAAGTCGCACGGCACATGAGGCAAATGTTGTTATCCCAACCGCCGTATTTTCCACCCCCTGCCCATGCTGCGTTGCTCCTCTGGCGGGGCAGCGGGGGACAGCCGCAGCGCTCGGGGGCCGGCAGGGCCGGGCTCAGGGCAGCCCCGGCTGCTGCAGGGCCGCCCGGCGGAGCGGGAGGCGCGCACGGACGGCTGTGCACCGCACGGAGCGCGGGGACAAGAGCGTCCCGCGCCCGGCGCGGGGCTCCGTGCCACCGGCGGCTCCACCCCGTGCCGCGGGCAGACCCGACCGTCAGGCCCGGAAACCAGCACCGCTCCTACCGTAGGGCCTGCGACCATCTCCGCGGGCGAGAGCGCGCAGGGCGCGGCTCCCGCAGAGACCCGCCGTGCCCGAGCGGCCCCGCACGCATCCACCGGTGCCCGCAGGGACGCGCCCGGCCGCCCCGCAGAGCGCGGCACAGAGGAGCCCCGCCTCGCCCCGCCCCAGTCCCGATCCCAGTCCCGGTCTCGGCTGCGGCCCTGCCCCCGCCGCGGCCCGCTCCGCCCTGCCCAAGGCGATGCCCGCTCGCCGGGCTTCACCTTCGCGCCGGCGGCCACTCACCCCGCGGCGCTCAGGCGGGGGCGCCGGGCGCTGGTGGCGGCTCCGCGCTGCGCCCCCGCCGTGCTCATGCGGCGGCGGCGGCGGCAGGACCTGCCCGCACCGCAGCGCGTCACCGGCCCCGCCGCGCCCCGCCCGCGCGCAAGCGCCGCCGCCGCCCGGGCAGCGCCGTGCTCGGCCCGGCCCGACCGCACGGGTGGAGCGGCACCGCTCGGGTGTGCCGTGTGAATCTCCCTGGCCGGCCGCCCCCGCACCAGCCACCCGCGCCTGAACTGTCCGTATTTCTGTGAGATACATGAGCATCTAATGGAGGCGGGGGTAGCTAGAGCATAGAAGCAGGCTTTTCTCGGTGGTTCGGGAGCAGTACGAAAAGAGGCAATGGGCACAAACTGATGCGCAGGAAGTTCCACCTTGAACACGAGGAAGAACTTCTTTGTTGTACGGGTGACGAAGTAGTAGCACAGATTGTCCAGAGAGGTTGTGGAGTCTCCCTCACTGGAGGTACTTAAGAACCCTCTGGACACCATCCTGTGCCGTGTGGTCTAGGATGACCCTGCTCGAGCAGGGAGGTTGGACCAGATAACCCACTGTTATCTGGCCCAACCTGACCGATTCTGAGATCCTGCAGTACCTTCGTGGGACGTTCCGCCCAGCCCAACCTTTATACACAGTTTGTTGTGGCAGGTAAGTATCTGAACCCAAAGAATGCTACTGCCCAGGGCACTGAGGTACCACAGAAGCAAGTAAGAAAATTTATAGTGATTCATTAGTCAAAGACTTTGTATGCCACTTCACACGCGCCCCCCCTCCCCTTTCCCCTGAAAGTCTTTGTAAAAGTAATACCTCATAAGCTTCACAAAACATTTTATGGCAAATTAACCTCCATGTGCCTAGCACCTGGTTTTGAACCGTGCATTAGTATTGCTGATGACTTCTAGAAGGGGGTAATTTAATCTCTCTGACACTTGTTAAACTGGAACAACCAGGTATTTCTTTCTCATTAAGTTCCTCAAATTAACTGAGGATCTGTTCACTAAGAATCTGTGGCCAAATCCTTTATACTGTGTTTACAGATCTGACACGGGAAAAGAAACCCTTTAATAAAAGGCTAGCAAACTGAAATCAAGTTCAAATCCCACTTACACCCATTATAAAGGCACAATCCCTACTAGAATGATGCAAAGTTAATTTCCCAATAACACTGTGTAACCATGGAGTTACCCATTACTAATTCTTGTTCAGTAAAAAGCAGATTCTGGGTCCTTTAAATCTATACTTTTATTCATCTTCCATTTCAAAGTACAGATACCTGGCTACAGCTCTTGCAACCCCCGCCCTACACACATCATTCAATCTATTCAAAAAGGCAAAAGTAAAGATAGCCACGACTTTTCTGCTGTCTAGGAGGTAGCTGTGCATTTGTGTGACAGTTTGCAACTCTTCCATAGGGTTGATTAACCTGAAGAGGGGTTAATAGTTACTATTTGTTAGTCCTTTAACTTGGGTTACAGAGTTAGAAAAGTGAATTCTGGTCATTATCCATGCATTGGTACACAGATGATCTGCACAGCACACATACACATCAATACCTTATGGACACAGAACAAAGCTGCTTTACTGGCAAGGCAGCAGACACCAATGCAAGTGAGGAGGAATGAACTAATTTTGTTGAAGTATGACAGATGGGAGATCCTGGGCCTCCTACCTCCTATTTATGCATGGCTGCTTATATACATTTTAAGTCCTCATCCCAGCATATTAACAAAAATGGATATCAGATGTCCATTTATTCAGTTATTCACATGGTCTTTCTCCAGCAAATAATTCAACATAAATTACGCTTCTAGGACTTGTAAACCCGTGGGCTATAATCACAAAACATACATGTATTGGAAAGGACCTTTCTCCTTCTCTTACAAGCTTCTCCAGGTATCTACCATGAACGAAGAGAGGAGGTTATCAGAATGCAGAACTTTGCCAGTGCACTGGCAAGGGGTAGGAACAGTGTCACTTTTTCCCTAACACTGGTCACACTGGAAAATGGGTAAGAGAATACGTAATGCAGAATTCAGTACAGCTACAAGTTGTCTGTGAATTCTATTAATGGAATAATTTTAAATGCATAGCTCTGTCTAAAGCAAAGCAGAAGACATGGAAGTACTTGAGTATGACTCAGGCAAAGACAAAAATAGTATCGGACAGGCTCTGGCAAGTAAAGAACAAATAAAGGGGGTGTAGATAAAAACCTCTCAAATGTTTTGAAGTCAGAGTCAGCTTATTTAAGTTAGTTATTAAAATAATGTTTTAAAACAGCTCTGTATGTGTCCTGGCACATGACAAAAATAAATCAGTTAAAAATATGAGAATTTTCTACTGAAAAGAGAGGGCCCAGCAGTAGCTCCATTAATTTAAGGCTGGCAAAAAGTGTGATCTCGTTTAAGAAAAAATAAAAGATAGTAATGGACCTAATTAAGATACTCCAATCAGTTACTGAAATCTATTAACTTTTTTCACTCAATGTAAACAAAAAATGTAGAACATAATGGAATGTAAGTGCTACATTTATCTTATTTCCCCCAAAAGACTGTTCTATGCAGAACTCCTATTTTTACTAGCTAAACATTTGTTTATGGAAATTAAAGGTCACTGAACGATTGAATCTAAAATTGGTTTTTTTGGCAGGTAAACTGGTTCCAAGTTTAGAATTTATTTCTAAGGACAACAACTTTACTTTTAGAAAACCTGACTCTGGTGTACAAATGGAGTAGCAGGCCATTGCTGATCTTATTTACATAACAAGTCTCATCAATTCAGATGCATTTTACTTACATGAGACAGCAGAAATATACCCTAGCTTTATTTGTTTTCAAACACAATACTGTGTGCAAAAGTGAATTGTTTATCCATTTAATTTTTTATAGAAAGTTAATATAATGATTCTTCTTTTGGTTTCACAAAATTTTTAACACTTCAAGTAGAATCTTTAACAAACATACAAAACTATTCCAAACGATCTACATTTAATTTAACCAGAGCAAATAATAAATTTGAAAATAAAGTTATGGCAAATTATAGAGCCATCAAGTAAAAGCTTGATGGGGAGCCAGGCATGCAACTCTGAAAATTGCAGCAACAGTAATACTAGATTGTGGAGCAGAATGGATTCCACCAAAATTAAGTCTCTAGGTTTGACAAAGTGACCCACCTAGCAGATGAGAGAAAGGCTGTGGATGTTGTCTACCTAAACTTCAGTAAATCCTTTGATACTCTCTCTCCCACAGCTTCTTCCTGGAAAAATTGGCTGCTTGTGACTTAGACAGGTGCAGTTTGCTGGGTTAAAAACTGGATGGATGGCTGGGCTGAGGTTGTTGGTGAATGCAGTTATCTGGCTGACAGTCAGTCACCACTGCAGTATGCTAGGGCTCACTGCTGGGGCTGGTCCTGTTTAATGACAATTAATCAATTATTAATGTTAATTAATTATATAAATTATTAATGTTAATTAATAAATTATTTTGAGTACCACCTCAATTTGCAGACGACACTAAGTTGGGTGGGAGAGTTGATCTGCTGGAGGGCAGCAAGGCTCTGCAGAGGGACCTGGACAGGCTGGATCGATGAGCTGAGGCCAGTGGTATGAGGTTCAATAAGGTCAGGCACTGAGTCCTGGCCTTGGGTCACAACAACCCCATTCCCTGCTACAGGCTTGGGGCAGAAAGACTGGAAAGCTTCTCAGCCAAAAAAGACCTAGGGGTCAACAGCAGATCCTGACCTGGGACATTGAGGGGTGTGTCCAGAGAAGGGCAATGGAGCTGATGAAGGGTCTGGAGAACAGGTCCTGTGAGGACAGCTGAAGGAGCTGGAAGTGTTTAGCCTGGAGAAAAAGGAGAAAAGGCTGTTCAGGAGTGACCTTATCCCTCTCTTTAAACTACCTGAGAGTGTAGCAGGTCAGCCTTTTCTCCCAGGCAATGAGCAACTGCAGAACAACTGGAGAACATAGCCTCAAGATGGGCTAGGGAAGGTGCAGGTTAGACATGAGAAAGAATTTTGTCACTGAGAGACTGGTTAAGCATTGAAACAAGCTAACCAGGGAGGTGGTGGTGTCACCATCCCAGGAAATGCTCAATAAAAGAGTAGTCATGCAATCTGGGACTATGGTTTTGTTGACATGGTGGTGATTAGTCAGAGGTTGGACTTAAAGGTCTTTTTCAATTTTAATAATTTTATTATTTGTAGGAAATTCAGTCTGAGGAATATACCTTTTAATGGGGCAATCCATGGACTTAGAGAAGGTAACAAATATATACCAACCTACACACCATGTGGAAAGGGAAGGACATCAGAAGTGTCGTAAGCTTAAAAAGTAAGTTTATAAGTTTACATAAACCATGTTGTGTTCATTAAGTATTGTTGGCAAGGCAATACAAGCAACAAACTGAGTCACAGATTACTAACATTTATGTGGAGACACAGGTTTTCAGACGAAGATAGGCTCCTCAGTCCTGCATTTTTACAGGCTACTAAAAAAGTATCTACTACTAACTACATTGTACAGCATGACTTCCAGGATCGGACCATACAATTAAATAATCACAAAAAAATTTAAAATATAATGCTTAGCCCCTCTGGAAGCAGGAAAGGGTTGTAAAGCATTAAACAAACTGCCCAAGAAAGTGGTGGAGTCTTCCCCTCTGGAAGTGTTCAAAAAATGTGTGGATATGGCACTTGAGGAGGTGGTGTAATGGTGAACACGGTGGTGGTGCTGAGTTGGTGGCTGGACTCAAAGGACTTTTCCAACCTTAAAAATTCTCTGATTCGATGAGAAGAGCAAGGAGAATAAGAAAAAGCTCTTCAAAATAACTTAGCAGGTAGCAACATATAAGCATCTCTGGATCGCATCCTGTTTCCTGTAATTATCAACTAGATAATTATTATTTGCTATTAAAACTTAACCTCTACTAGTTAAATCTGCCTTGCCTGTTGCTATATGTCTTTTACTGAACAGATCCAGTCAATTCCAGATAATGAAGCTATCAACTCTCCATCACTCTTAAAAACAATCCCTCCTTCATTTGGAAGCAAACACTTGCCTCCATGCACACTGCAGAATTTGGTTTTGACTCTTTATCTCTAATGTATCATATTAGTTAGAATGCTTTTTTTGAGATGATCTTTTGTGCTCTGTTATGCATGTTTTCAGAACATAAAAAAGCATTTTAGTTCAACTTCACATCTGTGTTTCATTCAGCTTCTTTAGCCTTTGTAATACTACAAATGCAATAGCACATCAATATTCTTCACAGAGAATTCATAATGTATAGATTTAGTGGATATTTTCATCTAAGTTTCTGGGGACTGGGGGTTGGGAAGGAGTGGGCACTTTTTCAGAGCATGAACAGGACAAGTTTCTAAAGTGATGCACTGTTTCACAGGTTCATACCAAGTCAGTCACTTTTTTCCATATGCCTACTGGCAATCACATTTAATTTATACATGAAGAATGTTAACATAATCCCCCCTCCATGACTCAACCAACACCAAGAGTGAATCTCATCTGTTTCAGTATATCAAGAACCTCCATACTCACAGTGTAAAAAAAAAATTAAATGTGTATAATTTTCAGCTACCTGAAGGTCACCTTCTTTCTATTTACGAAGGTATTTGCATACTTTGAGATTTCTCACTTTCCCTTTTCTCCCTACACCAACTGCTTCCATTAAGAAGGATATCTAGAGCAATGGTAAGTTCCCGAAAAATCAGCAGTACTTTAAGCAAGGTAAAAGGTAAAGAATAATCTTCAAAAACAAGTATGAGATACCTCCTTCTTGGGACAAGGCTATAAAGATATCCTGCAGCAGATGACCATTTCCACAATAGACTAAAGACACCTGTTGAGGGAGAGGACAGATCTCTGCTATTTAGAAAATTATAAACAATTGTAATTTTGTACAAACAGGTCAATAAGTAATTCTACACACTTCAAATTATTTAGAGTAAACAAAACAGATTTATCTCTTAAATCTGATTTTCGTTTCACACAGTACTTGAAAGACTGGAAATGCCTTTTTGCTTATGCCAGTCAAAATTTCTTTTACAGGACTGTTTTTAAGCCAAATAGTAGAGGACAAGTTTGCTTGCTTCTTCTCTTAAGTATCCCTAAAAAATTCATAATGCTTTAGTATGAGTTTCTGCAGTGTAAAAATAGACACCCTGAGTTACAAACTCATACAAAATACATCAGTACTTTCAAAATTAATGTAACATCATTTCGGAAAGACAAAAATAGCAGTCAGCCAAATGACTGCACCCTAAACTGTCACATGGTTAGCTGAAGTTTTCTTAAACAAAGCAGCCTATTTAAGTCAAGTATATGATGACATGTTCTAACTGTATTACAGGAACAAAGGTACTCCATAATTAATACTGAAGCAAGTTCCTCACAATACTTGATCTACTCCCACTTCCCCAAGACAGAAGCACAAAACATGCATTGCACATAACCAGCAAGTATTATATGAAGGTTGCTTTTTTCTTCTGTCTTGCTTAACATTGTGGACTACTTTGTGGTGTAGGAAACAAGGAATACTTTTGAAATAAACTTCAGGGCTTTTTAAATACTAGGGATTTTGGTAAACTATCCCCATAAAAAATAATAATTGTGTGCGTAATCTAAAAATAAATAAAATAAATAAAAACTGATTTTACTTCTCTGGATTTTCCCATGTGCTTATCACATGTACCAGAAGTTAGATCAGCCCTTCACAGCATTTTGTCAAGGCACTTTATTGCATAATTTCAGGTTGAAGTGCTTTGATCTCACCTTGGAGGTTATTGCAGTGAACATGTATTACCTTTTTTAACTGCTATGGTCATTTCACAAACACATAACCAACCTGCTTTTCATTTTTGATGCTTGGTATTTTTGTCAAGGGAAGTGATAATTGTTTATATTTATTTAGGCTGAATCCATTGCCATATTACTTCACAAAAGTCAGCTTATCATTTCAACCATAAAGTCTGCACAGAAACACAAACAGGTATTTGCTAATGGAATACTCTGACAAACTTCAAACCTCTTCACAAAGTAATTTTTGTTAAACATTGTGGTTTTAAAAAAATATACTTTCATAGTGAAATTATTATTAGGGACTACAGCCCTTCTGTCCTGAAACTAAAAATAGAATTCCCCTGAAAATCAACTACAGAAGAGAGTGGTGGTCAAGCTATCACTATATTCTGTATTAAAGACAGGTAGTTTTCACAGACAGATGTTTTAACCAACATCAGGTTCAATAATAATGATCTGTTCTTTCTACCATAACATTGGGATCATTAGAAGATGTCTGCTATATTGTTGTATATCACCCCTGGAATTCCATATAAGTACAGCGCAGCTGTGAGCCATCAGACATTTCAACAGCCATTAAACTAAAGATAATTTATTCTTTCAGATAAAGTAGGTTGCTGTCATTGGTTTAGTAGGAGCTCTGACTGAAATTTCTCTTCTTGCTTCCCACCAAGCACAAATGCTCTGTATTTTGCATGTTGAATAGAACGGATGATAGATAAAGTTAGTGCTTTTATTTTAATCTCGAACTTTTTTCCCAAAACCTTGGACATAAAATTTATTTAAGATACCCTCTACTAGGTCATTAAAGCATATTAGTCACTGTCTTTTACGTTGGTGATCTTGGTCTGAAACCACAAGCACTCAGTCATACTAAAACCGTAGCTCCCTAGGACATCATCTCACGTCACCTGGCTTCCCTCTCAAGAGAGATAATCAGCACATCTCCGTAGACCCTGTACAGAACACGGAGTTACGTACTCTCTAGCACATGACGTTCATTAAAACGCAGTGCGAAAGGAAGGGGAGAGAACGTCTGACAGAGGACAAAAGAAACCTGCTTCGAGTGTGCTTTCAGTTCAGCCGCCGCCCGCTCAGCGCACGGCGCCAGCGCCGCACCCGGGCCCAGGCGGGCAGCGGCAGCGCTGGCCTGCGGGCTCGGCCGGGAACGCAGGGACCGCGCCGGCAGCGATTGAGAGTCACAGAAAGGGTCAGGCTACAAGAGACAAGGCCATTTGTCCAACCTGTCCGCTCAAGCAGAATCATCCAGGAGCATGTGGCACAGGCTTGTGTCTATACAGTTCTTGAGTATCTCCCGCGAGGGAGACTCCACAACCTCTCTGGGCAATCTCTTCCAGGGCTCGGTCACCTGCACGGTAAAGTTCTTCCTCATGGAAGTTCTTCAGGTGGAACTTCCTGTGCATGAGTTTGTGCCCACTGCCTTTTGCCCTATTGCTGGGCGCCACTGAGAAAAACCTGTCTCCGTCCTGTCGACACGCGCTTTTTAGATATTGAAAGAGCGTTCGCAACAGATCTAGAGACAACCTCAGCTCCTACTCCGCGGCCCCCGCACCATCCGCCCAGCCCCTGCTCGCCCTGTCCCCACCCCCTCACGGGAGCCTCATGGCGTCCGAGCCTGCACCGCGCTGGGCGGAGCCGCCGCAGGCCCGCCCGCCCCGCCCCGCGTTCCTCGCGGGCGCAGCGGGCGCCGAGCGCCGCCGCCCCGGCCTCTCTCGCCCCGCCTCGCCGCTCACGGTAAGCAGCGGTCGCGGACGAGGTGGGGCGGCGGAGCTTCTTGTGTGCGACTGCGCTGGGCGCTCAGGCCGGGGCCGCGGGCTGGTGGCGGCGGCGGCGGCGGCGGCGGCAGCAGCAGCAGCGGGTCTGCGCGTGTGCGGCGGCGGCCCAGCCAGGAGCGGCGGGCGGCGGTGTGGGACGTAGCGGTGAGGCCCGGGGAGGGTGCGGGGCGAAGGGCGCAGGCAGAGCCCGCAGGGGCACCGAGGGAGGGACGGAGGAAGGGGGAGCCCGCGGCGGCGCTGCTGCCCCGCTGCGGGGCAGGCGGCGTCCTGGCTCCTCCTCTGCGGCGGGGCGGAGGAGCCTTGCGGCCGGCGGCGGTGCCCGGCGTCCCCGGGAGGCTGCGCGGGGCCCTCTGAGCAGCGCCGGAGTTGGGGTGACCTGTGGGAAGAGGAGAGCCCGAAGGGCCTGGTTGTCCCGGGATGCAAGGGAGAATTTAATTTATTTCAGCAGATTTCACACGTACTTCCTCATCATAGCCCACTGAGCCTGGCAGTCCCTGCGGTCGCTAGAGAACTGGTGACAGCCTGACGGCCCCCGATGGGGAGTAAACCTGGCTCGGCCGAGGGGAGACCCCCCGGGCTGCTGCTCAAAAGCCATTTTATCCTCCCCTTTGTTTTTGTTAATTGCCGATGCCCTGGAGGTCCTCTGCCGCTGGGGCCTTTGTTTGAAGCTTCCGTGGCGGCTGTGGTTAAGCTGCTCAGGGCTTGCCGGGCTCGCTGCTGTCTCTTGCGGGAGCCCCGTCAGCAGAGGGGAGTTCAGCGTTGCTGATACCTCACGAGCAGGCTGACTGTGGAAGCGTGGAGTCCTCAGGGCTGCCCGCGTGTCGGGAGGTTGCGAAAGAACAAAACCAGTTCGAAGTAGCTCGTCGGTGGAGTTTAAAATTTATAATCCAGTCTGAACTTGCTTAACTTAAGTGCTGCAATCTTGATACTGCTTTCTGCTGAGGAAATCGTAGGAAATAAGTCTTTTTTCAGTTTTACAGTACCATCTTTTTAATTTTTGTTGCAGAGCAGTAGAAGTCCGTATAGTCTAACAGTGTAAAAGAACAAATAGAAAATTATGATGTCTGCATCTGTTGTTATGCTTCTGATTTTATTTCCAATTGACAATAGACACCTTAGTATGGGTCTGAACAGCTGATGTTCTGATATCCCTAGTTTTTGAGGTTTCACAGTGTACAAGCTACTTGTAAAGAAATTATGCATAAGAAAAGCTTTTTCTTAAAGAGTTGTTTTTAATAAGGGTTTTTCTGTTGGTTTTGTATAACAGTAGTTGTTTAAATAAAATGTTAGTTCCTTTCCCATTCTCACCTGATTATTGAAAAGAAAAAAATTATTCCAACAAAGCACCTTCTCTGTTTTGTGCAAATATATGGTGTCTCTGACAGGAATTTAAAGGTGCAGCATCATGGTTATGAAAGCTACACTAGAAGATGATGATTCCGGATGGGAACTCGGTATGCCTGACAAGATGGAAAAGAGTAATACCAGCTGGATAGATATAACCCAGGATTTTGAAGAAGCTTGTAGAGGTGAGTTGTTGTAGTCCTTTCATTCTGAGAAAACTTGGAATCCTTTGGAGGCCTGAGTGTAGTTCTTTGAGCTGTTTTGAGCAATAGTTTGACCTAGGTTCAAGCTTCAGATGAACAAGCATTGATTCCTTCTTAACTCTGAGGTTGGAATTGTCATGAACTACCTCACTTTGTTTTCTCTTCCAGATTACATAAATACCTCTTTAATTAAAGTTTTTTCATCTTACACATTTTCACATCTGCTTTTTTTCCTTTGTGAAGATTTCTTACTCTCTCTTTTGCCAAGTGGAGATGTCATTCCTGCATGCAGAGTCAACACTCTGTCCTGGTTTAGGGCAAATTTGTTAAAGAATCTGCAAAGGAGGGCCCCTCCAGAAAGCAAAACCCACACGGCCCCTCCCCCCAGCCGGTTCGGGAAAAAATTCCTCGGAGAGAGGTGGAAAGAACCTGTTTATTTGACTGGCCCACCAGCACCCCCCAGCACACAAAATGAACAATACCCGATGACACTGCTTTGAGAAAGATGGCAAAATCAGAAAGTCTCTTTTGGGGGTGGTTGCTCTGTTCTCAGTCCCTCCGGCGCTGGGCCAGCTGCTGCAGCCAAACCTTCGGTGTTCCCGGGTCCCAGTCCGGAGCAGGTTCGAGATGGTCACAGGAACAGGAGAGGAGAAACAGTCCAGGAAGCAATGTGGACTGTTAAGCTAATAAGCAGAGGCGAAAGCAGAGCAGAAGCAAGAGCAGAAAAAGAGAGCAAGCAAAAGCAGCAAGCAAGCTGGAAGTGAAAAAACAGCCCTATGTACTGCTTGTCTCTGTGTCCCTGATAAGAGAAACCCAAACAAAACTTCCACTCTTCTGAGCCGGTCTTAAAGGCACAGAACAGGTGAATGGGGATACAAGCATCATAACGTCACCCCAGGACACACTCTTTCTTTCTTGCATATTTTTGGATCTCCATTGTCCAGTAATTTATTTAATTCATCAGTGCATCATTTTTCATTTTGAAACAAGTCTGAGTTTTCAATTGATGCAGTGCATCTCAGTAATGGGGAAGTAGTTGCTTACATTTAAATAGTACCTTTATTACTGTCAGGTGCTACTGCTAGTTTACAGTTTTTTCAACTGATTTTATGATGACACTAAGGAAGGATAAGTATAAAAACTGCATCTTACCACACAGAATATTACATAATGATAAACACAATTTCTGCATATTATTTCTCTATATTACTCTAAATTACTTATAAATAATTATTTCTCTATATTACTTGTATCTGTAATAGATTACTTACATCTGTACCCATCAAATATATCTAGAGACTCCTTTAAAAGTTATGAGAGAAAGCAAGCCTTTCAGTAGTCTCCCCTGGAAAAGACTAAGACACATGAACAAAGGAGCAGAGGAAACAGCTGTATTCCAGGCTATTCAGATGCTAATGTTTCACAGAATAATCATCACAGAATGATTTGTGTTGGAAGGGACCATAGAGATCCTCTCGTTCCAACTCCCCTGGCATGGACAGGGGACACCTCTCACCAGACTGTGTTGCTCAAAGCCCCATTCAGCCTGGCCTTGAGCAGTGCCAGGGATGGAGGGTCCACAGCTTCTCTGGGCAACCTGTTCCAGTGACTCACCACCCTCATAGTAAAGAATTTTTCCCAGTATCTAATCTAAATCTCTCTTTTAGTTTAACAGTATTTCCCCTTGTCCTGTCAGTACATGTCCTTGTAAAAAGTCAATCGCCAGGTGTTTTCTGGCCTTCCTTTATGAACTGGAAGGATGCTAGCTGGTCCCCATAGACCTTTTTCTTCTCCAGGCTGAACAGCCCCAACTCTTTCAGCCTGTCTTCACAGGAAGGGTGCTTAAGCCTTCCATTCATTTTTGTTAGCCTCTTCTGAACTTGCACCAACAGATCCATGTCCTTCCTGTGCTGGAACCCCAGACAGACTCAGTGTTCCAGCTGGAGTCCCATTAGAGCAGACTCCCTTCCCTTGACCTGCTGCCCAGTATATCAGCTTTTTGTGCTATGAGTGCACTGTGTACTTAGTAATTCTAAAACTGTTTTAATTCCTAGAATAACAGAGGGATGGGGACATGCTGTTAACCACTGGGGTGGTTTTTTTTTCAGTCTTTCAGTCTTGAAAGTGCTCTGTAAGGAAAAGCAGTAGTGTCATGGGTTGACCTGGGCCAGATGCCAGGCACACACCAAAACCACTCACTCCCCTCTGCAGCTGGACAAAGGAGAGAAAATTTAATGAAGGGTCATGGGTTGAAACAAGGACTGAGAGGGATCACTCACCAAATATCATCAGGGGCAAAACAGGCTCAACTTAGACATATGAAGGGAATTTATTATTGACAAAATCAGAGCAGGACAATGAGAAAGTAAAATAACCCTTAGAAACATCTTCTTGCCACCCCTCCTTCCTTCCAGCTCTGCTCCTACCCCAGCAGCACAGGGAGACAGGGAATGGGGGTTATGGCCAGTTCATCACCCCAGGCTTCTCCCACTGCTCAGGAACAAGAGTCATTCCCCTGCTGCACCATGGGGTCCCTCCCACAGGAGACAGTTCTCCATGAGCTTCTCCAACATGGGTCCGTCTCATGAGCAGCAGCTGTCAGTGACCTGCTGCAGTGTGAGTCCCTCCCATGGACACACAGTCCTCCCAAAACTGCTGCAGCCTGGGGCTCTCTTTTACAGGGTGCAGTCCTTCAAACACAAGCTGCTCCAGCATGGGGCCTCCCTTGGGTTCACAGACTCCTTTGTGCATCACCTGCTCCAGTGTGGGTCTCCTCCAAGGGCTGCAGGTGGATCTCTGCATGCTCATGGACCTCCATGGGCTGCAGGGCACAGCTGCCTCACCATGGTGTGCAGGGCAATCTCAGATCCGGCACCTGGAGCACCTCCTCCTCCTCCTTCTTCACTGAACTTGGTGTCTGCAGTGCCCTTCTTCTCCCATGTTCTCACTCGGCTCCTCTCCATCTGCAGTTGAAACTCTGCAGTGTGGGTTTTTTGGTTTTCTTTTTAAATCTCTTACCACAAGGTATTATTGTTTCTAATTGGCCCAGTGGCACATCCGTCTCTGGAGCCACCAGGGATTGGCTCTGCTGGACATGGAAGAAGCTTCTGGCACCTTCTTACAAAAGCCATCCCTGTATTCATCCCCCCACAAGCTACAAAACCCAGGCCATGCAAATGCAGCACAAGTAGAAATGCCTGATCTGCTTCCTGCAGCTTGTTATATCTTGGCATAAGGCAGTTTGGTGCGTGACAAGACTACCCTGGAAAAGTTGTGCTAGTAGGATGATTGTAATTGTTTGTTTTGTCCCTTTCCTTTATAGAACTGAAGTTAGGAGAACTGCTTCATGACAAGCTGTAAGTATGTGTGTGGGATGGTTCTGGCTTTTAGAAAAGATTACTGCAAACATGTTCATGTTACCTAATAACTAGCTTTTTAGACTTTAAATAAAGTATTTGAAGTATATAGAATATCATACATTCTTAGCAGTGTGTATATGCTACACTTGTACGAATGCTGAACATACCTGATGCTCTAAGTATAAAATTACATTTTTTAATGTGATTGAAATTCTGTTTCAGAAGTTCATGGCATATCTTACAATCTGTGGTGATTACATTACTGCACTATCTTATGGGACTTGCTTTTGTGAAAAAAGGCCAGAAAGACTTTAAACCTGGTTACCCCAAGTGTCACTATAAAATATTTGATAAACAATTGTATGCCTTAATGCAACATAAATATCATGCTAAATCAGAAAGTGAGAACTCTACACATTGAAAGTATATTTCAAAGAAAAGCATCTGGTAAAGACTTGCTGAATTTGAAACTAATAGCTCGGAAAACAGAAGCATGCTATTAAATGAAAACTTGCTTAAAAATGTGGGCACAGATGTCAGTTGAATCAAAGCACGTTTTCAGGTGTAGTTTTATACATAAGAGCATTTCAGAGCAAATGCAGTAAATACAGAATTTACATTCTCAGAATTTAATTGTGCCACATTCAGTAAACTTTTTGTATTATAAAGCCTGAAGTTCTGACAAATGTCGTATAAAGTGAAGCACTGTATCTCTTCATATGTGGGAAAGTCTTTTAGTGTGGCTCTTCTGCAAGCTTTTTTTCTTCCGCCCTGACTACAAGTGATATGTTATCACATGCTGCGTTTTTTTGGGTTTTTTTGCATCAGTTTTGGTAACATGCTTATTTTAAATAAACCTGTTATTTCAATGTATATTAGTCTATGTTATGTATATTGTCATTAGTGTTTGGGGGACATATCTTACTTGGTTTTCTTGGATGTGGTGTACTAAGGAACAGCTTCTTCAGTTAATATCAGTTTATGATTTTGCATGATGTTTAAGTAGATGCTATGAAGTTTATAGAAACAAGTGTGCAAAGATACAGTAGAGGGATATTTCACTCAGGAGTGTTCTTCATCCTTATAGAAAGTTTAATCACTTTCTTTTACTTTTAGCCATCTCTTTTCCTATGAATTTGTTGAGAGATTCTTAACTTCCTGAAAACCATGATCTCTGAAGATCAATACTAATGTTCATATACCTTATTGTCTGTGGTCAGAATATAGTGTACTTGGTTCGTCATCTTGTGTTCTTTTTGGTTAGTTTGCAAAGACTATTTTATATTAAAAAAATACATTGAGCACTTTTATTTTATTTGTGTTCCTAGTTTTGGTCTTTTTGAAGCCATGTCTGCCATTGAAATGATGGATCCCAAGATGGATGCTGGTATGATTGGAAACCAAGTTAACAGAAAGGTTCTTAACTTTGAGCAAGCTATTAAGGTTTGTATGAATTTCCTGGGTTTACCTACACTGTCTGTAGAAATACACATTTTTGTCAAATTACAGCTAAGCACAATACAGCATAAATAGTGTTTTCAATCTTCTCTTGAAATCTATGTTTTTCTTTTTTCTTTTGGAAAATTAAATAAAAAATAGCTTGTAATGTTTACCTTTCTTGTTACCTGCATTACCACAATGATTCTAACTCTTCCAGTGAAAAGCAATATGAAATTATTAGTTATTGATACCTCAAGTAAATATATCTCCAACATTGTTTTGCAAATAACTCTATGCTTCCCCAGAATGTGTCTTTTATATGAAGATGTATTGGTTGGCTTCTGTTTAACCTGGATGGAAACCAGCTTCCTTAAAAAAGCTGGAAATTAACACTTTTGTCATTCTTTGAGTTTATCAGCATTGAACAGAAGCCAGATAATTTATCAACATCGACAGTAATGATTAACTTTTGATTTATGATCAAAATAAATTGGAGGACAGAGGCTGAAAGACTTGCTGTTTTTTCAGAAAAAGTAATGCACTCAGAGGCGAAAGTATTTTTTTATGGTAAACATTTTAATGGAGACAGAGAACTCTGTTAAACACTAGCTAAGTCGTGTAGAATGTATCCAGGATTGCATACATTGGGCAAATTAAATGATCAAATTTGCAGCCTTTTTGGTGTTGACCTTTAAGGCAGTAAAATACTACAAGTTTAAAAAGCAGTCGTCAAAGAGTTGATCCTGCATATTACTTCTTGTTCAGTCTTTATTATGATGATACATACTTTATTATTATGATTTACTGTTAGCCGTTAACTGGTTTTAAACTTTTCTTGGCTAGTAATAAATAAGAATTCTTACTTTAGTCTTCTCTTTGGGTAGTTTTATGTTTGATCAGTGTTAACTGATGGGAATGAAAAGTTTTTAAGAATTTGAGACATGTTGTAAAGCTGGTTGGTAAAGCTAGTGGCATACAATTATTCTGAAGTTTTAAACAAATATTAATTTCTTTTTTGGCTTTGGTACAAATAAGTTGTATTTTGCCTGTATGCTTTCATAGTATTTAGGACTTTTGTTGTTTTTGTTTGTTTGTTTGTTTTCAAAGGATGGCACCATTAAAATAAAGGATCTCACTTCACCTGAGCTGGTAGGAATAATGGACACGTGTTTTTGTTGTTTGGTAAGCATTTTTCTTTTCTTTAGGTTAGATGGTTTTGCTTTCAAAATATAATCCATTAATCCATCTTAAAAAAAACAAAAGAAAAAAAACCAGCAGAACTCAAAAAAATATTTACCAAGCAGAAAATACATACTTATATTTTAATTTCCATGTAGTTATTTTTATTATCTATAATGAAAGGCTTAATTTTGATTTTTAATTTTTTTTCTGTAAGAAATATGGAAGATAGCTGGTAGTGCCTTAAAAACTTTAAAAGGTTTTATACTTTCTGGTTTTATGTTATCTGATTGCCTGCTGTGTATTGATGTTTGACTGTGTTGGAAGCTGAGTGTGCAGTAAGTGGTAGCACTCTGTTGCTCCTTTATGTACAGCCAGAATTGACTGAGCTTACAGAAGCATTTTGAACAAAGAAAATAAATCTATTTAGTAAAAATAAGTTGAATATCAGTTACTTATTAATTGCAAATTTTTTTCTGTGTATATGCTTTAATTTTCTCAGTGACTGATACTCATTATTTTCAGTTATTCTTCAAAATTACATCAAAAATATTGTTTTAAAAAACATTTCCAATCAGTTTAGTCAGAATGACATGTAGAGATCATAGTATATCTGATTCAGTATAACATCATTTGTTTTCTACTCCTGGTCTCCAAAAGGGGACCATATTGTAAATATGGTTCTACTTAAATTTCTATCTTGAAATGGTAAAAAACTAACTTAGTGAAACTTTCCCTGTAGCTTAAAGAAACATGGAAGTGGTAGAGAGAGAGGATTGTGATAAGAAGCTTTTATGTTGTAAAGAGAGAGAACATGAAGAACATTGTGACTTGTCTCATAGTCATTTGCATTTTCCATTCACTATTTATGCAGAGAACATTTATTAAATGTTGAGTTCTCTGTGCCATGTCTAAATCATAGGGGTTAGACCTGAACTTTATAGAAGAGGTTTATCCAATGCCAGAATTCTAGGCTTGAAGCACCTTCACTTCCTCTTTTTTGGTACTTGGAAGGTTGCCTTGATAAGGCAACTTTAATTTTAATTTTAGTTCCTTAATGAGTCTTTGAAGCACAGTAAAATGGAAAAAGAATGGATCTATGAAAATGAGGACTTGGCTGTCATGAGTTAAATATTTAATTTCCTTTTTCCTAGATAACATGGTTAGAAGGACATTCCTTGGCACAGACAGTATTCACTTGCCTTTATATTCATAATCCAGACTTCATAGAAGATCCTGCTATGAAGGCTTTTGCTCTTGGAATCCTAAAAATCTGTGATATTGCCAGAGAAAAGGTTAACAAAGCAGCTGTTTTTGAGGAGGTATGTGTTTCCCATCTCCTGTGGGGTTAAATATGCAATATTATACCATAATGCAAGTAAAACAGTGTGTTAGTGACATTTGTTAGTGTTTGATTTGAGGATACTGTAGAAATAGCACTTCACCATCCTAAAAGTATTAGACTGGATACCTTTAAAATGCAGTTTTCCCTAGTGAAGGTGTTTCATGCTCTCTTCTGTATTTTCCTTGAATACTGGAGCCACATAAATATTTTAATCAAGAAGCTGTGCAAGTCTTGTGGTTAACCATTTGAAATGTGTCTCAGTTGTGAAACTGTTTCATTTTTTAATTTTTCTGTTAGATAGTAATGATTGCATTTTGCCTAAAATGTCCATCTGGCAGTGGGATCAGAGTCCTGTTTTCTACACTCAGAGCAATCCGTTTTCCTCTGAGCTTGGACAAGTCACTCTTCCTGACTATATCTAAAATGGATCAAATACTACTTTGCAGCTATAGTTCATATAACCTTTTGGTAAGGTGTCACATGATGAAAATATGAAGGGCATATTAAGGATTTATGCAGAAAATGATTACCTGAAACTGGATTTGGGTGGGAAAGTCATTCACTGTATTCATTCTGAGTGCATTCAGCTGTGTAGAATAAATCCAGACCTCTGTACATGATAGAATTAAACAAGAGCACACCCCCAGTCACTCCTCCAAAAGAGAAAAAAACAGCAAAAAGACTCAAAATCTTTTAAGAAAACAACTCCTAAAAAGCCCAAACCAAAAAGATCTCAAACCCCAGTCTGAAAATGTAACTACAGCTTTTATATTTCACTACATATTGCTTCTTTGATTTTTCTTTTTAGGAAGATTTTCAGTCAATGACTTACGGATTTAAAATGGCCAATAGTGTGACAGATCTTAGAGTTACAGGTACAGTCTGTGCTTGCTTTATATCCAGCAGCCTCTTTCTCTTTTGAGCTTGTGATTGCTTTCAGATACATCTGATTAATTGATAGGAGTTTCAGCTGTTAAGTTTTTATTTTTATTGTGGAATTTGCTGACTTGGTAAAAAAGAGATAAAATAATTTTTCCTTGGAAAAAAGGTTCAGTTGTCTTGTTATGTCCCTGAGAAACAGAAGTGCTTTTAAATGCACCAATGAAGTGGCTAGGCAGGAGCTCAACATGGTAAAGATACAGACCAATAGAAAGTACGTTGCTTGAATTCTGCTTTTTTGCCTCATAATTTGTTGTCCTCTAAATAGGCTGCTTTAGGAAAAAAAGCAATCTAGTAGTTTTACAGCTATGAATACATATGTTTTTAAGTACATACATAAGTATGTACGTTAATGATGCAGTATTTTTTTATGTGTATTTGAGCTTTTCATTGATACATTTTTGAAAAGCTTATGCATGCTTTAGCTTTGCATCAGTTGGTCTCTATCCTGATTTTTGGTTGTTCCAAGACATCCCCACCATTCCTCACAAGATTATTTTTTGTTTAGTCTTTGGCTAATGGATATGTAAAGCACTTTTAAGTTTGATTATCCCCATAAAATTTCTTTTCCCCTGAGTGGTATAGGTGTGCCTAGAAATGCTTCTCAGCTTTTAATCATGCTGTGATTTTTTTCCAGGTATGCTGAAAGATGTAGAAGATGACTTGCAAAGACGAGTGAAGGTATTTTCATTTTTGTCTTGTCAATTATATTTCAGGTGTACTTAACATAGGTTTGGGGTGGGAGTTAGATTATGAGGAATGAAGGAGGGTTTTGTCATTGTAATAGGGTATTTGAAGGATTGCCATAATGGTTTCTGTAACATGCTTTTAGTTTGCCTTCTAGCTAAGTCTTCACTTTATTTGTAAACTCCTTAGTAGTTGTTTCAGTAGTAGTAGAAGCTGGAGTCATGATGCAGAAGACAACACTGGGCTAGGACACAGAAAGTAGGTATTTAACTTTCAGGTTTTAGGCAGATATAACATGTAAGGTTAAAGAAGTTACTTAATTTTCCTTTACTACAGCTTAAAATGCAAAGCGTTCATGCAGTTTTCTTGCTTATTTGCAGAATTTACTGAGATAGTTCTTACTACTATAGGGCAGTCATTCAAGTATCTGGATTATATTTTAAGAAATTTTGAATTTGAAAACTGATTTTTCGGGTTATTTAACAAGTGGATGTTTTAGAGAAGGCAAAGGGATTTTATCAGTAGCTTCCCTTTACAATTTTTAGTAAATTATTTGACATTTCTTTACCTTGCAGAGCACCCGAAGTCGACAAGGAGAAGAGAGAGATCCAGAAGTTGAACTTGAAGTAATGAATTGTTTGCTTTTTTCCTGGATTTCATGGATGTAAATGGGAGATTTAAATATGGCATAACCACACCCATTCATATAAGAAGCAGCCAGGAAGTGTGACCACCCAGGAGCATGGGGAAGAGCTGGAAAACAGCAGGGCATGCCAAGGCTCTTTGTGCATCAGTTTGTGCGGGGAGGGCAGGAGTCCTATGGGAGTTCTGCACACCACAATACAAGAAAGCCATTAAGGTATTAGAGAGTGTCCGAAGAAGGGCCATAGGGAGGATGAATGGCCTTTAGGGGAAGCTGTATGAGGAGCAGCTGAGATCACTTGCTCTGTTCAGCCTGGAGATGAGGAGACTGAGGGGAGACCTTTTGCAGTTAAAACTTCCTTGTGAGGAGGAGGAGGGACAGGCACTATCTCTTCTTTAATGATGACCAGTGAAAGGACTTGAGGGAAAGGCCTGAAGTTGTGTCAGGTGAGGTTTAGGTTGGATATTAGAAACAGCGTTTTCACCCAGCAGGTGGTTGGGCACTGGAACAGGCTCCCCAGGGAGGTGGTCACAGCAACAAAACTCTGAGTCCAGGACAATTTGGACCACACACAAGCAGTTGGGGTGGGCCAAGAGTTGGGCTGGATGATCCTTCTGGGTCCCTTCCAACACAGGATATTCTATGATTTTATTATCTAATACCTACTGCTAAGTAATTAGCAGTATTACTTTATTACAGCATCAACAGTGTTTAGCTGTCTTCAGCAGAGTCAAGTTTACCCGCGTCTTACTCACCGTCCTGATAGCTTTTACGAAAAAAGAGGTACATTCATTTGGCGTTTCTGTGTTTGCATGGGGATGCTGTGAAATACCCATTTTTCATTCTTTAAGATCCGGAAATTACTGTGTAGATTCATGAGATTTGAATTGATGTGAATGGAGGTAAAGCTTTGAATAAAGCCTTACAGTGGCAAATACTCAGTTTTTGTTCCAAGTGGGAAACACAGGGAAGGCTAGTAGCTGACATTATTATGGCCTTGCAGAAGGACAGACTCTTAATTACAAAAGGTTTAAAAATATTTATGGATTTCTAATTACTCTTTTCACACATGAGCAAAACTTGTTTAATTTCAGTTCCCTCCTGTGGAGTTACCTGATGCTGGGCACTATTTTGTCCATATTAGAAGAACAGTATGCTTTTCCTTTCATGTGATAGGGAATTTATGTCTAGATATCTTTGGTCTGAGAAGAGAAATTCAATAGCATTCCATACAATGTGTCCGTTTTTTGAGGATTGATGTAAGATTTCCTAATTGCTGAGAGGGGAAGGAACTTCATGTTTTAAGGCAAAGGGCTAGAACTGCATGCTCCCCCAAGCGGACTCTCATGCATTGTTTACAAGACTTTCAGTTGTAACTATTGTAAAGTCTTACACAGCAAAATATACAGCATTGAATTTATGTACAGATATGTAAAATGTGCTACCACACAAAAATCTTGCGTTGTGTGGCGTTTTTTCAGAACTTGGGTTATATAAGAATATCAGAATTTTAATGCCCTTCCTTTTTTTTTTATACTAACATTATTTAGATAGTCAAATATATTGGTTTGTAATGAAAATAATTTTTTCCTGGCTTTTAGACGAGTGCAGTTGCAGAAGCTCAGAAGCTAATGACTCAGGCAGCTGACTTGCTCTCTGCCATACACAATTCACTGCATCATGGTATGCAGGCACAGAATGATACCACTAAAGGAGGTATGTATTGAATTACACCATTTTTTCCTTTCCTGGATATGATCCCTTCATAAACATAAATACCTTTATGTCTTTTTAAAAAAGTTGAAATCGCTATTTACTTTGAACTAAAACACTTGCTATGCAAGTTGTTACAGATTTGCATTGTTTGATTTTAATTTTATTTTACCAGGTGGTGGCTCTCCTGAGAGCAACACTGTCATTTCAAAGCCAGAGTTAATGTGAACTTCTGATTAAGTGCATCGCACTTGGAATCAGTGTATATGCCATTTTAAAATAGGGAACAGTACTTCATTGCTTGTACACGAGGACTCGGGTTTCTTAAAGAGTAAACATTGTAGTAGTTGGCTTGTTGGAGTCTCGGGAAGTTAACTGTCACTTTAAGAATTCATTTTGGCTAATTGAATAATTTGTATTATTGAAGGGGGTTCTGAAAACACAACTCATATGCAGCTTTTCTCTCTCTCTCCTCCTCCTTCTTTAGATCATCCTATTATGATGGGGTTTGAGCCACTTGTTAATCAGAGATTGCTGCCACCAACTTTCCCTCGATACGCAAAAATTATTAAAAGGGAAGAAATGGTCAACTATTTTTCCAAACTAATAGACCGAATAAAAACTGTATGTGAAGTAGTCAACTTAAGTAACTTGCACTGTATACTGGTAAGCATGAATATTTCTTATTTATTACCAGAAATAAGATCTGAAAATGTGACTTGCAAAAAAAATCATTCCATATATGCATGCTCTTGCTCACTGGAGAGAAAACTGAGCACTATGTATATATTTGGTGTTTTTAACTGTTAGGCTCAATTTCAAAATTTACTATCCTTCCTGATAGTTACTACTTTTCTTCTTTTGATAAGGACCTTTTCTTCTCTCAAACATCTCAATTTTCCTGTAATTTATTAAATAGTTGTGTCTTACTGGCCAAGGCCAAGCAAGTTTCTTTGGTTGAAGAGCTGTGTCTACAGCAACAGAATATAATTCTTTGCTATATGTCTGATTTTTTTTTTCAAATTCATTAATCAGTATTCTGCACATGTGCCTATAACACAAGAGAGCACTAAATAGGCATAAAGTTAAGCACCTGCTTATATTCTTTCCTTAATAACTGATGTTACTCTTTGTTACTGCCTACATGTATTGGAAGACACTTAAATGCTTGAAATATTTTTTGGTATCCATGCATTCACTGACTGATAAAAGACATACAGTTACAGCAAACCTCTCATCTTCTTATTTCCTGCTAATTAATGAAAGGAGTGTTTGCATGAAGTGCCTGGTACCAGTTAAACCTTGCCTGGATTTCAATCAATTTTTTAAAATAAATTCTCAGTTTTGTTCAATACCTAGTATAGTTACATCATTATCTTAATCACACAGTACTTTTTTTTTCTGTACTATCGTCTTTCTAGTTGTAGCATTTGAAAATTCAGAACACTTTTTGTTAGGAAGCGAGTAATTGCAGAAAATCTTCATAATATATATTGTTCTGTTCAAACTATTCATGGTCTGTTTCTTACAAGCTGTGTAAGCTATGCTGTTTGTGTATGCCTTTAGACAAAATGTAGGTGTATTTACCCAGCTGTATATATTTGTTTAGGAAAGATGCGCGCATGCATCTTGTGTGTGTGTGTGTGTGTAAAAATGATTTGGTGTATATTTATACATATATAAATTGGCATGTTAACCTGATTTGTGTTTTTTTCTTTTCCTACATATATGTTAGGACTTTTTCTGTGAGTTTAGTGAGCAATCACCGTGTGTTCTTTCAAGATCCCTGTTACAGGCAAGTCCTAATTATGTCTACTATTAAAATACTTCTGTATTCATTATAGATTCATTTTCTTTAATATTTCAATAATTTGCATGTAAGTTAATAATAGTTAAGTGGTAAATAATGTTCTGGTGATATTTAAGTATTATGGAAGAAATGCTTTGCTATGAGGATGATGAGGCATTGGAAGAGGCTGCCCAGAGAAGTTGTGGATGCTCCACAAGCATTCAAGGCCAGGAAGCTGTCCCTGCCTATGGCTGGGAGTTTGAACTAGATCATCTTTAGTGTCCATTCCACTGCCAACCATTCTGTGATTCTACATATATAGGTTTATGTTTTGATCTAATTTCTAAAATAATTTTTAAACACTGTTGCTTTGATCATTTTAGTACATGCTAATTAAAACAGAAAGCATTTAATATTTTTTTTCTCCACCATAAAGCTGTGCCTGTACACATATTTTTATGCTGCTCTTCATGTGCTTTTTCATTTTGGGGCTGGTATTTGTATTCATATCCCTGTTTGGACAGAACTTAATGTACAGACTGCTTCTATTGCTACAACAGTAAAACTGATGGTTGATGCAGAATAGTAGGATGCCCCTAGATGCCAGAATTTCTTTACATTTGATCCCTGTTAAACCATGTGTAGAGCCAATGGACTATAAATGTGGGCAAGTGAAATGTGTTCCTAGCACGTGTGTTCTCACCTTCCACTACATGTGTTTGTGTAATCCCTGTGGGTGCCTGACAGCAGAGTTTTATCTTCAACTGCTGAAGAACCATGTAAGAAGGGGACATAGCACTCATGGAGGGAAGTTAAATGAGTTTCAGACATGACTGATGTAAATAGTAGCATCCAGAGGGATTGAAAAACATCAGCAGTACTCTGGAAATATATCCTTATCTTTGTCCAGAGAAGGCACATATTTTATGCTAATTTTCAGAAATGTTTGCTGTATCATCCAAGAAATTGAACAATTTTGCAAGCACTCTATTGTGCAAGTAATAGAGCTGCATTTGGTGTCCTGGGAATACCAAAGAAGTGTCAGGTCTCAATATTTCTGAGTCTTTAACCTTGGACCTAGTTGAGCCATTTTAATTCTTTAGGTAATCTTACAATTTTATTATATAAAAAAGGTACTGCCAGAGCTTTCTATTAGTAATTCTAGAGCATTACTTTTATGTTAAAACATGTTTCTAAAAACACATCTTTACTTTTAGACAACTTTCCTAGTAGATAACAAGAAGGTGTTTGGCACTCATCTCATGCAAGACATGGTAAAGGATGCCTTAAGATCTTTCGTCAGTCCTCCAGTACTTTCTCCAAAGTAAGTGGATCTTGAGTGTACTTGTATGTGATTACATGTCAGATGAAAAGGTATTTCTGTTACAAGAGCAATGACAGTTGTACAAAAACCATACATTTTGTACATAGTGCTTATGTATGAAGGACTCAGTTGCTGTTGCTGCACTCGTTTTTTTTTTGTTTTGTGCTACATAGATTTTTATAAATTGTGGCATTTATAAAAAATATGTATGTACATGGGTATTTCCTTTTTAGGTGTTGTCTTTATAATAACCACCAGGCAAAAGACTACATTGATTCCTTTGTCACACATTGTGTTCGGGTAAGTGTTCTTTCTAATTATAACATGTATCTGTATGTGAGAACTTGGCAGATGTACATAAATTTGAAAACGAGACAAATTATTTTACACACCTGACATGAAGGCAAAATTGAAGAAGTTGACCATCTTAAATTGGTAATGCCTTTTAAAAATCTGGTGTAATTATTGCTGGTTTTCTTCTGCTTCCAGATTTTTATTTAGCATTTATAAGAAATCTGCATCTACTACATCTTTATAGAGTAGTTTCATGTCACGAATGCGTATCAATAAAAACAAAATTATTTTAACATTCTGTTCAGTTTCAGTTTTAGGATTCTGTCGTTGAATGTGGCATGATGAAAATCTTAACAAAATCAGAATTATTTAGGTTGGAAAATATCTCCAAGCTCATTGAGTCCAAAACCAGCACTGCTAAGTCCATCACTAAACCATACCCCTAAGTGCCACGACTACACATCCTTTAAATATTTCCAGAGATGGTGACTCAACCACTTTCCTGAGAAGCTGGTTCCAATGCTTGACAAATTTCATTGTGAAGAAATTTTTCTTAATATTCAGTAAAACCTCCCCTGGCACAACTTGAGGCCATTTCCTCTTGTCCTGTTGCTTGACAGAAGAGATTAGCCTCACTTGGCTGCACCCTCCTTCCAGGTGGTTGTAGAGAGTGATAAGGCCTCCCCTGAGCCACCTTTTCTGCAGGGTAAAATAAAAACACCCCTAGCTCCCTCAGCCACTCCTCACATGACTTTTGACACAGACCCTTCACACCTCCATTGCTCTTCTGTGGACACGCTCCCTCAAGGTCTCTCTTGTGGTGAGGGCCCCGGAAATAAGTGAGGTTTGAGACAAGGCCTCACCCACCAGTACTGAGTTCAGAGGGACAACCACTGCCCTGGTCCTGCTGGATACAGTGTTTCTGATACAGGCCAGGATGCCATTGGCCACCTTAGCCACCTGGGCACATGGATTTAGGTATAAGAAATACCGCTTTAGCCCTAAGCATTTTACTCTGGTGACTTCCTAAAGGATGCTGACTTAATCTCACATCAGCTTGTGTGCAGAGAATTTGGCTCTTGCATCACTCCATAGAGTTTGCTTTCCTGCTAACTTGCACTTTGTAGGGAGTAGTAAGGGACCCACTTCCTAATATAGATGTATAAACCTAAATAGACATCATAGTACTTCTCCTGTAGTTTCAAAGTTGTATTGGTAATTTAAAATTACACTTTGCTTCTTTCAGCCATTCTGTAGTCTGATTCAAATCCATGGACACAACAGAGCTCGTCAGAGAGATAAACTAGGTCACATCCTTGAGGAATTTGCCACACTACAAGATGAGGTAATGTCCTAGGCAGCAGGCCAGCAAAGTTTCTGTCCAGGTATATTAATGCCAGAGTGAAGCATGGTACTAACTTCTAAATGAATGATGGAAAATCCTTAAGACAAGGACTCCTAAAATTTAGCACATTTAACAAGAAATTTTTAGGATGCATCCAAAAACTTTATGCTAGATGTGTTGAACAAAAACATACATTTTTTAAGATCAACTTTGTCCAATAAGTAGACTTCAGAATGACCTGTTGCGATGTAATTTAATGGTAACTGCACAGCTTTTAGTCTCTATCCTGCTTGTGATTATCAGTCTGCAAGATGTAACCAGGGGGAGATACACAAGGTGTGCTTACTAGACACCTTTGAAAACTCAGCCCTGTACCTATGTAAGATGGAAACTGCAAAATTTTATAATTAATAAAAATAAATTTAAAAAATAACTCTTAAAAATATGTGTTCTGACTGATTTTTGGACATCTCTCAAGAATGGGGAGAGATGAGAAGAAAAAATACATTCTCTCTTGCTGGAATTTGAGTTTCCTCAGCAGTGAGAGCCATATAATAATATTTCCCAATATGGCAAGGAGAACAATTGAGGAACTTGGAGGGAGATTTTGTGTGCTCCAGCTTTCTTCAAGATGGTTTGAGTTTGTTGCAGTATTGTAGCTGAGGCACTGTTTTTTTCATTTTGCAGCAGGTTATATGGATTGTTCTGTTTAGGCTTAATGACAATATTCCAACAGTGAGAGACTTTGTCTTCCATACAACTTGCTTCTTAAGACAAAATTGGTCTTGGCAATATTTTAGTTACTCTGGTGGAACATAGTGTGTTTCTTGCATATAAAGCTTATAAATTTATTTTTTCAGTACAGCTAGGTTTTTTTTTAAATAAAGTAATTCTTGCCAATATAGAACAATGAACACTAGCATGTAATGGGTTCTGAGTTTGTGGTCATGTGACTGCTAATGATCTACATACAAATACATTTAAAAAGTACAAATTTTATGTATCTAATGTTCTTACTATAATACTGTGTAGAATATTTTTGTTCTGTGCAGCAGAATTTACTTAGGTGAGTATCTTTACAGCTTTCTGACAGTTCTAGACTTGTTTCCATCTTTTAATCTGGAGCATAAATTTACCAACCCAATTTGTTAAGATTTGCTTTCTGGCTTTTTTTATTTCTGCTGTTTCAGTCAAATATTTTTCCTCCTCTATTACTTTGAGGTCCTTTGGTTTCTTTTCAACAGGCCGAGAAAGTAGATGCAGCGCTTCATAGCATGTTACTGAAACAGGAACCACAAAGGCAACATCTGGCTTGCTTGGGCACCTGGGTCCTATACCACAACCTTCGTATTATGATACAGTATCTTCTCAGTGGCTTTGAGTTAGAACTTTACAGTATGCATGAATATTACTACATCTATTGGTAAGAAGATGCTTTATTGACAGCTCTTTGAAGAGGGAGGGATGCTTCCAGAGAGCTATAATATTTGAAGGAGGCACTTCCAATATGATTTTATGATCTCAAGCTTGATCAACACTGTTTGGTTTACCTATTTATAATATTACAAGGAGAGAAAAAAATCTGTTGGTCTCTAGCTTTTTAAACTTACTAAATAGCGTACCTTTTTTTCTGAAATAGTAATTCTCTGTTTAGCTTTTTGGCAGAGGGTCTTTTATTGACAATGAATGAAATGTGTGCTAATTTTGGTAGACAAGAGGTATGCAGGAGAAAAGCAATTTCCTTTATTATTTTCTAACTTTGTAGTACCAGGATCACTAGTCTTATTGATCTCTGGTATTCTGGAAAAGTTCTGTGAAGTTTTAAGTCATAACTGTAATCTGAAAGTTGACTAGGTAAAATAAACTTCTTCTCTGGGGTATATTTGAAGAGATATCCTCCACCTTTAGTGAAAATAATCACATTATCTGGAAACAGAATACTTTTATTTTTCCACTTCCATTCACATTAATTGTTTTTATAGTTAATGGCTTGTGCTGAAAGAGAATTTTAAATTTTTTTTTAACCTACCAAAAGATTCCTATGTAAGCCATAGCCTTCCTACTGAAAGATTAAAAGAGTGCAAATGACACAAACTTCAATGTATTGCATTTCTATGTTGTTTCAACAGTGGATTAAGTATTAAGTGAAAAAAATAATATTTCAGAAGTGACCAGAAGATGGCAATCTTTTTCAATTAGTAACTCAATAAGTAATAACTTTTGCGTGAGACAGTATTTTCTGTCTGCCCTTATTTCCCTCTACAAATTTAATAAAACCACTCTTAGTTGGAATTGTCATGTCAACTGCTTTCTTACTTGAGGAGAAAAAAAGAGAAGCAGTTTCTGAGAGGTAACGTGCAAATGAAACTCAAATTTCTCAGTAATTTTTTTCTGATTACAACATTTTAATAACTATTACTACATTTTATTACATACTACTACATATTACTACATACTACTACTATTCCTTTTGATTTGAAATCAAGTAAGATATTTATTGGACTTGCTTCCACTTTCTAAAAAATGTTCCTAAAGTTGTCTCTAACTCTGAAAGAACTGCATATGGATGTTGTGGGTCTGTGGGCTTGGCCCCTTTATGTAATAATCCATAACTTTTTAATGCTTGAAAAAGTCAGTAGTTACATTGTTTCTCAGAATAACAAGTCAGAAAAAAGGTAGAAAAGGTATTAACATAGTATCTTTAAAAAACCCCACTTGATTTGGTGGGGGAAGAGTTCTAGAAAAAGTTGGTCTTACAGGAGTTTTGATATAAGAAGCTTAGACTTCACTTAGTAAATGTGTAAGAAGCTTGCATACCTTGAGCTCTTAGTGGTTGAATCTGAACCAAAACATGAACGTAGACCAATGTGTTGATTCCAGCCGTGCAAAACAAAGAGTTTTCATGGCCCATAGGAATTGTCCTTTGCTAGGACATGTCCTTCACCTCTTGGAGCAAGCGCCTCGGTAGTCGGCGGGACGCGCGCGGCTCGAGTGCGTGGTGCGCTGCAGCCGTAACCGCTCCTGTGTGTGGCCTCTGTGCAGGTACCTCTCCGAGTTCCTCTATGCCTGGCTGATGTCAACGCTGAGCCGCGCCGACAGCTCTCAGATGGCAGAGGAGAGGATAATGGAGGAACAACAGAAAGGCCGCAGTAGTAAGAAAACAAAGAAAAAGAAGAAAGGTACCTAGGTGTAGAGTGCTAATACCTCTTTCCCTTTCATGCAGCTATGTAGAATTAAAATTCAAAATTTAAACAGGGAACACTGAAATGAGTAGGAAAAATATCCTCATGTTTATGAAGGCTGAATGTAAAACTTTTAAAACGTTTCCTATTTATTTAGTTTGTTTTTTACTTTCAGATAGATCTTTCAGAAAAACACAAACTCATTTATGTTCACTGTATATAGTTTCATCAGTTGTCTTATGTGTTGGACCTTCTCAGAGTTTATAATTCCTGCAGAATTATGCTTTTAGTGACTGTAACTAGGTTCAAACACTAGACTTTCAGCATATTTCTGTAATTTTTATTTGGCTTTAAAGGTCTTAAAGCATGTTTCTTAATTATACAATGGTGAGTTTCTGTTTTTCCTTGCCACCTTTTCAAGGGGAACAAACAATTAATTGGATATTGCTCAGGATCATATCAATTAATTTCCCTTGTCTCTCGAAGTTCAGAAAATTACTAATGTACTTGAGATGCCAAGTGTTGGGCAGTTTGGCACTAATTAAACACTGGAAACTAAAGGGAAACTTAAAAGAATGCTCTCAGGATTATAAGGATAAAAAGTGCTTTAACTACTTAGAAGTTAAAGCACTTTTTATCCTTATAGAAGTCAAAAAGATCCCTAAACTAGGCCTCTTGCATACAGACTGTAAGTTTGAGGCTGTTTTTCAGTGTTTTATAATGTCATGGGAATACCACTGATCAGTTTTTATTCCATTGAGAGTAGAATTGTGTTCATGTGACTGGTAGGGGTGTCCTGAGGTTTTTTATGTAACCAGGAGTCAGGGAAGCAGAAATGCATGTCTAGGCTTTGTGTACTTCAGTTATTTTAAAATATAATTAAGAGTTAAATGACTTTATAGAAATTTGGAAGAACTCCTCTATCTGAAATTAATATATGTACTTACACTGAAGTAAGAAAATGTATTTTTATGTAAAATTTGCAGTTCGCCCTCTCAGCAGAGAGATCACCATGAGTCAAGCATACCAAAATATGTGCGCTGGGATGTACAAGGTAACTCATTTATGTTCTATTGTTTCAAATTTTTTTGTAATAGGGATCCTGCATCCACTGCATGCCTTCTTTTTTTGTAGTGGTAATGGAAATTAAGTTCAAATTTATAATTTTCTATTCTGAATTCTCTACAGTTTTTCTATCCTTCCAGTTATACCTACATCATAATTTTGATCTTTCTCACAGCAAAGTATGACATAAAGCTAATATTTTCACTATATTTATCTTTTTCGTTTAGACAATGATTGCCTTTGACATGGATGGCAAAGTAAGAAAACCTAAGTTTGAACTGGATAGTGAGCAAGTTCGATATGAGCACAGATTTGCTCCATTCAACAGTGTTATAACACCACCTCCAGTGCACTACTTGCAATTTAAAGTGAGTAATCTTCAAACATGATGCTGCCCATGCTTTTATAGAAGTAATTTACTCACCTGCTTTAAATATCACTGTCATGATAAAAAGAACCTCAGAGTTCACATTGAAGCTATGTCACAATGGCAAGGACTTCCTAGCTTTAGTTTTGTGAAAGATGTATTGCATTGAAGTCTTTATAAACTTAGACATTTAGCATCGGTCTGATATGGCAGTTTTAGATGGTTCTGTTGAGTTGCATGAAAACCAAATCTCTTGGAAGTCTATTGAAAGACTTTTCGGCTGCAGTTAATAATAGCAGCATGTTTTTATTAGTGCAGCAAGCAAATGGAAAAATAAATAAGTTAATCTTGAGTGGTGTATAGAAGGGACCAGTGGAGACTTGTCTTGTCCAGTCTCCTTCTTGAAGTAGCATTATAAATCACATTACCTGTGTCTTTGTCTAGCCAAATCTGAAAAAAGTCAAGGTTGGAGATTTTCCAACCTCTTTGGTTAAACCTGATCCAGTTACTTTTTTCTGGTCCTTTAAGTCACAGGATAACTGATTGAGGGCTCCACTAGTCCTTTTTTTTGCGTAATGCCCAACGTGAATTACCAAGCCACAACCTGTGGCCTCTCATGTGTTGCTGTTTGCCATTATGAACAAGGAATCTTTATCTTCTGACAGCTTTGTAACTGTCTTTCAAGTAGTCGTCGGCTGCTATTAAAATTACCCATTAGCATCCTTCCTATTAAACTGAAAAAGTCCAGGTCCACTGACCTCTCCTTGTGGCTTATATGCTCTAGGCCCCCAACTATCTCCACATCTCAACATCTTTCTTGAACTGAGTTGATCCAGCCCTGGATGCAGTATTTCAGATAACAGAACACAAATACTGAGTTCAGGATGATAACATTCTTTGATATGCTGACCATACACGTGCTTGTATAATCCCATATGAGGCTTGTCTGATTTGTAGTAAGACCACCTTGTCGGCTCATATTGAACTAGGTGTTTGCTGCTCACCCAGCTGGTTATTAGTCTCATTTGTGAGGTTAGTCTGTACTGAAACAGTGCTATTTTCTGTTCCAGTTACTCTCCCCAGTTTAGGGTTACGAACTGTTGTAGTGGAAATAAAGCGATTATCGTGGTCTTGTCATTAGAGGTTTTTTTAAATCTGTAATCAAGAACAAAAAAAATTGAAGTATCAAAATTATATAAAATGAAGTTTTGTACAGTTTCAGCATCTGACTTGCTATAGCTTTGAGTAAACAATATACTTTTTTAATCTACTTTTTTCCTGTAATATCATACCCTGTTGTGTGCCACTATTAAAGCAAATGAATGTCAACTTGTTCAAGAGAGACTGTTTTATAAAGATTGTGAGAATTTCATTATGTTTTGTGGCACTGTAATAGTTAACCCTGTGTTGTTGCTTGGATTTTGCCATTTTCAGTTTTGATTTTTAAAATAGTATTTAGTTGACATAACTCTTCTCTTGAATACAGTAATGTGATAGAAGCAATCTCCTGGCAATTTTAAATTTGAATTTTATATATTTTAACATGTATTTATGTATTTCTGTAACACACTAGGAAATGTCTGATTTAAATAAGTATAGCCCACCTCCTCAGTCATCAGATCTCTACATGGCAGCTAGCAAGCACTACCAGCAAGCTAAAATGATTCTTGAGAATATTCCGAATCCAGACAATGAGGTAAGACTGCAATACTAGGAAAACAAGTATTTGCTCAAAATAGAGAAAGTGGTTTTTTTCAGCTGGATCTCCTTGAGATCCAAAATGTACTTCATCGAAATGGTGAGCAAAGTTGAGTGCTTTGATTAAGGGGCAGACCGTGGTCTGTGTCAGTACAGCAGTTAGCAGAAAGTTTGCTTGTGGCAAAAAAAGCTCTCTCTGCTGAGGACCTGAGATGCTGGATAGCAGCTTATTTCCTTGCATGCTGCCTTCTAGCCCCCTTCTAAAAGCACAGCACTTATAATCAGACAGTGATATCATGCCTGTCCCACTTAGTTGGCATCTAGTAATTCAGGTGGACTCCTGAGAGGTGGGGAAAACAGGTTTGGATGCCATTAGGATGAAAAGAGTATTGGTCTTTGTTTTGGCACTTGTTCCTTGGAGCATTTTTCTCAGTACTGAGCTGTAAACATGTGTAGGAATTTCTCCCTTTTTGTCCATAGCCTAAAACCTTAAGTGTCTGTGACTGTATTTTGGAGCAAGGAGGATGCTTTTTCTGTCAAATCTAAGCAGATTTAAGAATACTTACAGGATTGGGTCCTCCTTAGAATTTAGGACTGTCTTCTCTCTGGATCATGGTGGTACTCACACATCAGCTAACTGAGGCCAAGATAGTTCAAAGGCAGCTTTGAGCACACTCAGAGCACTTCCATGCAAAAAGCCACCAGTTTTATAACATGAGTTCCTCTTTCCATTGTGTTGTAATGTTGAGGATAAGATGCCTAGAGTATATCTATACCTTTATTTGTGTGAACGCCACAGAACTTGCCATAGTTCCCATGTTTTTGTTCAAGACTTGTTAAAGCTGTGGTTTCTGTGGCCTGTTGAATTTTTTAAAAAGTGAGTATTAAAATAGATGCACCCTTCATTAAATTTAATTAATTCAGCTGTTGTATTTAAAAACAAATCCAAAACAGTCTGATCTCTGTTAAACTGATCCTGTAGGAGAACTCCTGTATTGGTAATAGAATATCAGCATTACAGTATTATCTTTGAAATAATTGTGAGGTCAAATGTTTTGCCTTGAAGACTTCTTTCTGTTTTATGTTTAGGTCAATCGAATTCTAAAAGTTGCAAAACCAAATATTGTGGTCATGAAGCTGCTGGCAGGAGGCCACAAGAAAGACTCTAAGGTAAGGAAATTCCAGCTCAATTGAACATAAAATGTTCACATACATTAAGGTTGGATTCAATGATCTGAAGATTTCCCAACATGCACGGTTCATCTAATTCTATGTAAAGCCAGCACAGATCTCTTAAGAGCCAAATGAGCACATTCAAGCTGTATTTACTCTAAGAACGGGGAAAGTAATTTATTTTTCCCCTGGAAATAGTTTGTTGTAGTTAAGCAAGTATGGAAAATTCTAACCTGTAAATGTTTTCAGAAAAAAAAAAGGGAAAATCATGTTGGCCAACACAGACTATTAGTATTCTTCCATAGTGGGAACAAACAAGCATAACAGCAGCTTGTATGAACAAAGTGATGGGAATGTGGGCTGCCACAAAGACTATGTTTTTTCAATCTGTTGCTCTTAATTTTTTTTTTCTGTCTGCAGGTTGTTCTCGTAATAAGTGCAGTAGTACTGCTGTTCTAATGTCTAATCTTAAATCTTTTCTTTATAGGTTCCTCCAGAATTCGACTTCTCTCCTCACAAATACTTTCCAGTTGTGAAGCTTGTTTGAAGTAAAAGACATTTTTTTAGAATACCTGAAGAATACCTGCGTAGCAGATACCAGCTCTAGGAGGGGGGATAACTAGTGCTGCACTCGGACTACGAGGGACGTCCAGGATAAAAATATGTCATGTGGAATATCTGTACCGCTGCCTTTTTGTGATTTGAATGACAACTGCTGTTTTAAAGTGGTTTGTATAAAGTTTATTGGATTGTATGCGTGAAGCTGACTTTAATCAAGTGTAGTATTAAAGAACATTGTATCTTAGTTGATATTATTACAGATTTTGATCATAAATATTTTTGATTACTGAGTTCTGACAAAGTGGTGCATTAGGAACTGAATAAAAATCATGCAATAGAGCCTCTTGTCTGGTGCGCACAGCTAAGCTACTGCAATTCTGCATTTGCAGTCACTTGGAGAAATTTTGAGTTCCTGTATTTTTGTGTAATTGTATCAGAATTGCTCACTTTGAAAGTAGAGAAATGTTGGAGTTTTTTTTTCACCATGTTCTCCAAGCTAAAATGATCTTTATAGAGAACAAGAGCAGAGGAAAATTAGTCATTGAGTAATTGAGTGAGTGATTCCCAGCTGGAATTTTTCGTCTTTGTTCTCCAAGTGCTGAAGAATCTGCACAGCAGATACTCCAGTAGTCACTAGCAATAGCACCAGACACTGAAGACTCTATTTTACCAACTCTGCAACTTTGTTACAATCCTAGTATTTGCTGGTGCAAACAAGGGATTGCTACATTTGCATGATCTTTATTCGCCATTTTGACTGCAATGGGGCTGCTCCATCCTATTGTCTTCTGTAGTAATTTTCAGGTAGATTTCCAAAACAGGAGAAGCCCCAAACCTATCCCTGCCTTCCTGGAATAGTTATGCCTTCCAAGCTTTCAGATGTGAAATAACAGAGGTAAGCTGTAAAAATGCAACCAAGGAAAATATGTTTTTCCTTTGCTACAAGCAAGGAAAAAATGTTCAAAAAGCGGACCAGGCCCTGGCCAAGTCATACTTAGGCCATACAAGCAAATCCTCTGTTGGACACGACATATTTTCATTTTGGTGTACAGTGACGTCCACTGTAGGGATGAGCTCGTAACTCCACATTGGCCATACAAAACATTTTTTGGTGTTAATCCTATAACCTGATTTTACTGTGGGTTAATATCACTTCAGCTTCATCCCCTGAGCAGCAGCACTGCAGAACTAGAGCTTGAAAACAGTGAGTAACCTCTGAAGTGGAACATCCACTTGTCTTCCAGCAATTTGCAGCTTCCTGAAATAAGCAGAAGTACTGTCCTGAAGACATGTTTTTTTCCAAATTCTCTGCTAAAGAGATGGCATATCACATTACATGTTTACTTATCGTCATGATTAATACACTTGAATGTTTCCATATAGCTGCCAAAGGAATAAAAAACCTGGAATATGCAGAGGTAAAATGGCACAGAACATTCATCTGGCTTCTTGTAAACAGTCACAAAATCTTCCCCATCTTAAAGATTCTGAACTACATGACAGTAGCTCAAGGACAGCCTTTGTTATTTCTCCAGAGTAAAAGAGAAAGCAAATTACATGTGATTTGTGGAACCAAGAAAATAGCAATAATAATATTTCCCCTTCTAATTACAATTAGAACTAGATGAATTGTACAAAATAACACCAGTACACCAGAAAAGATTACTTTTAAATGCTTACCTAAATGGATCAAGTGTAATTGTAAAGTAAAGAAAACCAAACCAAAGTGCTAATAAAACACCAAGATGCTTAGAGAAAAGTAGAACTAAAAACTTCAGTAAGAGACAACACTATGTACACCACAGTTCAAAATTAATCTCTTGTTCAGCTGCAGGTCTTTTAATTCTAAAATTCTGTACAGTAGACATACAGGCCTCTTGCCTACTAGAAATCTACCACCCAAGTTAGATTGAAGCACTTGAAGTCATTGTAAAAAAAATGTAGTCCTTGATTTTGAACGCTGCTCTTACGCATGTTGTCGGACCCTTTGCCCTCAGAGGTTTACAAGTGTGCTTTGTACAGAGGTGGTCATATTTATGAAGGACAACATCCAGTTGTTGTCTTCCATAAATATGGAGGACAGGAGAAGCTCAAAAATGTACAGAAGCATAGACAAAACAATTAGTTTTAAAATAATCCTCTGGCAATATATTAATTACCCTTAAGTGTTTGATTCTTTGGAATTTTTAACTTGGTACTGGTAAAGCTATTTATACAACTTGATTTTAGTGTTTCACTGTCTATTTTTTACTGTTAGAATATATGCTTTTTAACAGTCAATATTAAATTCCTGATCAACTTAAATCTCAGCTGCATAATTGTTTACAGATTAAATCCTAGGAAAATTGGTAAACACTTTGATGTTCAAACATGTCGTTATTTGCAAAAAATATCCCAGTAACCAGAGCTTCCCAATGCTTGTCAGAACAGATGCTCATTCCTCTTCTCCCATTTACAAGCATGTTTTCCCTGCTGTGTTGATTGTAGCCCAGACCAGTTAGGTCTTACTTAAATTGTGAAAAACTGTTAGTGAACTGTTTCTGTGTTTAGGCTTAACAGGCATCTTTTGACTTAACTCTGACCTTCACTTCATGACAACTAATACTCTCTTCATACACAAAAGAGCCAGCCTTATCTTAAGGTACAGGATATACTAGTACACTGAAGAACGACACACCACAAAAGGGAGTTACAAAGTGAAGTGCTTTAAGGGAAGGCAAAGACAAATTTATGTTTTCTTAAATGGAATGCTGCTTGGCAAGTTAGTCACAGCTGTCTGGCAGCTGTGCTGTCTTGATAGAGGTTGGTTAATACTCAAAAGCAATGCTCCAAATACAGGTGTCAGTCTTGGGAGCAGACACAAATATAAAAATTTTTTCAAACCAGCTGCCTATACATGGTTGTTGGACTGCAGTTAAGGATGTAAAATAGTTTTTAGTTTACATTTTAGTTTACATTTAACAGAAAAGACTGCCGAACATTAACAAGATGATACATTGTAATTAACGTACAACTTCATAACAACTAAAGCCGCGCCTCTGGAAGGCTGCCTTGTCTTCTGAAGGCATAGTCTGGTTACCTCTGTCAGAAGTCCAGCAGAGAAGATTAGTCATGTTGAACAGATGACATTGCTGTTGTTGTACAAGGCAAGCATTTGCATTCCTCTATTTTCACAAAAGAAAGCGGCCGGGTGGAATAAAGGGTAGTTGCAGTACACAATTCAGAGGGCTTCTGTCATGAAGATGGTGAGTTTGAATTTTTACGCTAAACTTGTGCCCAGTAGTGGTAACCAAACTAAATTGTAGTACTGACTGTGTGGAATCAAACAAAACTTTCAGAAAAATCTTCCTGGCTAATCTCTTTGCAAGAAGCTTCTATTGTCAGAATCCTTTTTGGTTTTTTTTTTAACTTTGAAGCTAAGAACACATCTTGACACTGTACTCTAGGAATTTTATTTAGAGGCCTAGGTACATATATCATTCTGCATAGTATCTGAGGACTACAGTTGTGCTTTATCAGCAGAGAGATCCATCCTTGGCAGAGGACTGCTCATCATCTACCACTAATCCACACATACGCTTACTGCAGTAGGACCATATAAGGTAGCCAACTTCAAAGTTACTAACTTTATTGCTACCTGATTGCAATTTTATAATTGACAGGAAGGAGAAAGTCATTGCCCAGGCCAAACTGCTTTGAAACAAGCCTCCAGAGATATACCTCTTTTCCTCACTGCAACAAGACTAAAACTTCACAAGAAAATACTACTTTGTTTGGGCCCTTAGTCAAGTCTTTAGAAGATAATCAAAACCTTCTAAGATCACTTTGCTTGGATCATGGCTGCATTTAGGTGAAGAGGTGACTCAGTTGTATCATGAACTTCCTTTGTTCACAACTTCTACAGCCCTTCACCATTGTCAGGTAAGTGGTTCTTCATATCTTCATGGTTTTGAACTAATGGGGGAAAAAAAAGAAAAGGTACAGAAATCTCTTTTACGAGGCAGAAGTTCTTCATATAGAAAGTTCTATCTAGAAAACAACAAGAAATTTTGTAAGGACTGTTAAATACTATGTAGCACGGTAAAGTTACAGATACCACACCCCCATTAATGAGCAGGTTTAGTGGTGCTAAACAGAAAACGGGTGACACTATAAACATGAGGGAAAGTTCAAAAAACAAACAAGTTAGCTAGATATAGCTTGCTTCAGGATACCATGCAAAATATGATCTTAACATTTTAAGCATGTGATACTTATATTAAAACTGGTTTTTTTCTTTTTTACCATTTTCAATCCCAGCAAGTGCTGCTTGCTTGTCAGTTTCTGATTCAGCTTCATTTACATCTAAATTGTAATCGACATCCTTGTCCTGGTTCACTTCTTCATGTTCCTGTTTGTCTGGAAGATTAAAATTAAGTCATTTTACGCTATACCATCTGCACACAAGAAGAGTGACTGTAAACATCTTCCACAGAATTACATTACTGCTGAAGGAATTGCTGTTCTGAGTAGGTTTTTATATTATTTTTTCTTTGAAGTGTTAACTTTCAGAGCAACTTTGGCTGTAAATCCTGTCAAAAGAAGCTGATTAAAGACAATCTTTTGGGATTTGCAAAGCATAGCAAAATCTGCTAGTCCTCTGATGAACATAAAGATTATTTTATATAATTTTATATAAAGAAAAATTACACAATTTCAGAATGTATTAAATGAAAGCCTAAGGAAGGGCAAAACCTGAAGTAATTGCTGAAAGGCAAACAAATCTTGTTTGAGCTTGTCCAGCAAGCGGAATGCTATAACTAAAGCGTAAAGTGTTATATGATGTGGCAAATTGTCACAAAAGTACTTTTTTCTCCCAGAAGATTTTCTTCACCCAGTCATTAACTCCTCTCAAGCAACATTTACTGACCATCAGATTTCTTTAGATAGAGGACTCAGATATAAACTGAAACATCCATGTTTTTGAAGACTCACAACAGTCAATTTCAGATACCTGAAGTCTGAGTTACCAGTTTTACTCATGGTAGCTTGTTTTGAAATAGGAATAGCTAGTATTCACACACTGACATTGTAAAAAGACTAACTGTAAAACATCCACGTGTAAGTGCTCTACTCATCAGTGCTTTGGATGATTAATATCTTATTCTTTTCAGATGCATCATATTCTTTTAAAGCCCCAATACCAAAAAGTTTTGGGGTGAATTACCCTAAACACTTTGTAGAGCCCCTGGAGAGACAGTAGGGCTGTTATGGTGATGCAGAGGAACTCAGCCTGGCAGCTTTGTTTTGCACAATCAGAAGCCTGCATCTTTAATGCATGGACTGTAGGTGACTGCTTGGGATTGACACCTTCCACACCACACTGACCTTTAAGAAAACTTGTACTAAGTCTGGCCAGCTTCCACCACTGTTGTAGAAATTATGTCCTACTCCACACTTTAATTTCTTTATTTTTCATTTTGTTACTGTTTTTAACAATACATGACATGCTACAAACCAGCCTTTCCAGGGAGCAAGTCATCCTGCTTATCATCATAACTCAGGAACTGTTCCCGCTCAACTTCCTCACTGGCAGCCTGCTCTGCAGCTGGCTCTGACATATCTTGCCCAGCTACATGTTTCTCATTCTCAGGTGCTTTTGGTTCCTTCTCTGACACAGGCAGCATCTCCTTGTGACCTGCAGCAGCCTTGAGCAACTCTTGAGGTTTTTCCAACTGATTAGAAAGCTGCTCCTCTTCTGCCTTAGGCTCCTGTTTTCTCATGTCAGTTAGGCTGTCTGTTCTTTCTGAAAACAAAAAAATGATTCTGAGTTTAAAAACTAATGCCTTCCAGAGTGGCAAGAATGCTTTGTATTTCTCACTAAATTATTGGTTTTCCTGTGAAAGAGTATCTTCCAATCACACCAGTACCAGATAAGAGAAAGACAACTTATTGTTCCCAGTTCCTAACTGGGAACAGCTAAATAAGGCAATTTCATTTACTGTCAACAGATTAATGCTTCTATATCCTTAAAATTTTGGTATGTGTGGTTAATAAATTGGGCAAGTGAAACAGAGCAGTTTAAATAGAAATTGTGGTATATAAGCATTACGTTTCTCTGTGTTACATCTTATTACCAACAATAAAATTGATTTGGTGTTCAAAAGTAGCTCAAGACAATGCAACACAGGCAGATTTGCAAGTATCCAAGCCTGTTCTTGTTTAAGTGCAGGAATGCTATAATTTATAGTTGACACTAACATATATCTTTTCTCATGTATCTGCATTTTTAATTTTAAAAACCAATTAGATTTCTCAACTAAGCTATATGTAGACACTGTCTTCAGCTGCTAGCCCTCTAAAACGAGAGTTGCATGCTCACAAGATTGTAATTTAAGATAGCATGTAAAAGTAATTAAATTTAAGAATTTAATTTCTGTCACACACACTACAATGCAAAACAGACGCACAGGGATGCATCCATTCAAATAAATATTATCTGAAGTTTAGGCCAAAAGGAACCATTAGGCTAACTAACCTAAACCCATGTGTATCATTTCTCTCACTTGCATTTTGCTCAATGACAACACAGGGAAGTATGGATGTGTGTTTGTTGTAAGCCTAACCTTCAACTATTCCACAGGGAGGAGGGGTACCAGGGTGAATATGTCAAACTTACTAAGAAAGCAAATTTTAAGTATGTTTTAAAATTTTTCCTTCCAAAAGTTGGGTATTTTCTCCATATTAAATTAGGAAGATGACTCCAGAATTGTAAATATTTCTATTTTCTGTTACGTGCAACATGCCATACTACAACAAAACGGAACCAACAAATCCAAGCAGGTTTTCCTTCAGCTGGAAACCTGATGTTCAGACTGCTGGTGTCACTTTTTTCACCCTTACCTGGTGTACAAAAACATTCCTAAATGTTCAGTTGAAAAAGAACTGTTCTCAACAATAGTTGTTAGTGAGACAAGGATTTCCATCTCACCTTTAACCTGCATCAGGTCTGTCTTTCTTACTGTAGGTACTGCTTTAGGAATATTTTCATTGGTTTTCTGCTGTTCCAAGTCATCTTGCTTGAACCCTGCTTGCTTCAAGGCTGGCAGTTGAGTATCAGCCTGTAAAGTGAATACAGCAGATAAGCACTGGTCTATATAACTGCACATGGATTTGAAAGGGAAGTAGAATTTAGGTAAGAATTTTGCATGGGAAAAAAATCCCAACACACTTGGAAATATTTGGACTGGATTTTTATTGGTAACAGATGTAGTGCACAACTCTGTCTATGCAGTAGCGTTTCTATGTAAAAGCATAGCACATCAGGAGAGTTTTAACATACCTTATTTAACTGCAGCTAATGATGAGATTACTGCCCTTCATTATTCTCAGAGTGTTACTGAACAGTAACACCACGTATTTATCCACTGTTGTTCTGCTACTGTGTCAGGGTCAGCAGAGCAAATAAACAGATGCCATTTACTATTAACAGTCTACAGGGCAAGAAAACTGAATTTGGTCATCATTAAACTTCAGCTGAGTAATGCTTGTATAGAACCGGTCTGTAACTATATTAAATGCAGGATTCAGAAAAGTGTAAATTAACCAACTAGAAAATAATACCTGTTTAACATGATGGAGCTTGCTTAAGAATGTACTAAATTCTGGTGCTAGACTGCTGTAAACATCTGACCCACTTAGATATCCAGCCTAAGATGTACACCATCTTGAAGATCCTCCCACTGGGCAATTAAAATTTTATGTATGATTTTTACTTACACTAGCACTGGCTCCCTCACATGGCCCTGCATGACAGAGCTGGCAGGTTTGCCTGCCTGAGGCCCCTTTCCATCTCCTCCCCATCTCTGGATCTAATGGCTGGCAGTCCTGCATTTGGTGCTAGCCCTTTCCCTCATCTATAGCATGGGGAACAGGGAGCTCAGGAATGCCATGCCACCACCTCTCCATAAATTACTCCTAGACTACATTAATTAAACATTTGGGGATGTAGGTTTGTACTATACCTCTTGAGAGACACAGGACTCAACTTATGATTCACAATTAATTTCAGGTGAAAATGAAAGATGGTCAGTGAACTAAGGGATGTACCCAAGGGCTTTCACACAGGTGAAATTAAGAACACCCATACTCTAGGACAGGAATCTAAAGCTGCCTGTAGAGAATGGTGATTCTCCAGCTACAGCATGTTTCTGGAGCTGAATGGAGGTAGAAGAGGTTTAAAAAGATGGGATGGCTACAATTCCCCTAACGTAGTCCCATGGTTCATACGGTACCCCTTGTAGCACTCAGGCTCCTGTCTTCATGGTCTTTGCTAAAGCAGTCAAGACCCTGCTTGCCCTGATATCTGGTGTTAATCTTTCCCCACTGTCATCTCAAAAACACTAAATGAGGGTATAAAGCCAGGGCCAGTGGGGAAGGAGCTGAGCTGAGCTGTTTGTAGATGACTTTATGAGAACAAGCAAAGAGAAAGACTTGAAAGGAAAAAGAAAGAAAAAGAAAACAAAAATATAAGCTCAGATATGGGGTTGCCTGCCTGGCAGCCCTGCACCAGGGACTTCTATGGGACAAAGAAGCTACAGTTATTAACTCCAAATAAAGGTCTGCTTCCACTGTCATTGGAAACCAGAATGCTTTCCCAGTCATCATCAACTCACTGCATTACCATCACTGCTCTCCAGAACCACCCCAAAGGAGGTAGTTGTATCAAGGTAGGGATCAGCTTCTTCCAGGTAACAAGAGAAGGACAGTGGGAAATGGCCCCAGGTTGCAACAGAAGAGTTTTAGATTGGATATTAGGAAAATTTTCTTCATTAAAAGTGTGGTCAGGTTTTGGAACAGGTTGTCTAAGCAGAGGAATTGCCATTCCTGGAAGTTTTCTGAAGGTGTGCCACAAAAGTTTGGCACTTGGAGACAGCTGAGTGGTGAACACAGCATTGCTTGGTTAATGGTTGGACTTAGAGTATCTTACAGGTCTGTTCTGACCTTAATCATGTTATGATTCTATAACTGGCAGAGGACTATGTCAATTCAATTCATGCAAACATTGGACATTGAACATGAAATACACATGGAGCCCATTTTGCTCTATACCTTATACCAGTTTGGTGAAAAAAACCCAGAGTGTTACAAATTCATTTGTTCTGTGGGGCTTTTTTTGTTGAACTTTTGGTTTTGTTTCATTTTTAAAAAATTAAATTAAAAAAAAAAGCCAAACATGCAGAGAAAGAACAAGCATATGCACATTCAGAGACACAAACCTTCATGTCAGGTACCATACAAATGAATGGGCAGTCTTATGGTATAGGAAGTCTCACAGCTGACAGAATTGTTTCCTGTTACCAATTGTCATTGGTACTGTCAAGAGCATAGCTTCCCATTTATCCAAGGAGGGCAGTAAAACAAGGGCAATAAAACACTATGTTGTCAAATGTTCATTCAGTCACTTGGAAAAATGAACACAGAAAGAAGTAGCTAAGTCACCAAGAAGCCAGAGTTGCAGCATGACTACTTGGTTGTTTTGAAAAGCATTTAATTTCCATCAAAGCCAGGCAGAACAAGATCTTTTTGTGTCAACACCATGAAGCCCAGTATCAAAAACTAATCTAGCATTAACACTTACCGATGTGTGATAAGCAAATGGTACTGCAGAATATTTGGTTACTGCAATAAAGATATTCAGAAGAACTCCATCTTCCTTGAATCAGTAAAATAAAAATGCTGTATTTAAACATGGTTCTATTCTATAAATAATTCAGCTCCTTAAGATCACTCTCTGTAGTGGAAGTCATCAGAAAATGAGCATAAGACTATCTTTCGCTTTTTGTTGGGCATGAATTATTCTGCAAAAATACTGAGCCTGGACTTAATAGCAAGAAGTTACCTCTTAATTACACATGCAAAATCCCTTTACTTACCTTAAATTTCTAGCTAAGTAATTCTTAATGTCAAATAGATTCAAAGGGCATATGCTGATTTTTTAAGTAGCTGGATAAAAAGATAGTAATTGAAGATGTTGTATTTTCTTCAGCCAAGAAGTATGCATCATTCTTCAAATTACAGAGCTCTAAGTAAAGCTGTTTAGTTATTAACCAACCAACACTCCATTTTTTTTCTGTCTTAAGACAGACCTTCTATTACATAAGCACATACATCTTAAAAATAGGAATTACTCCAGCTTAAAACACTGGGCAGAAACATACATAGATTTGTCAGGGTCATCTTGCACAAACTATAAGTATGCTTTTATGAAAGCAAAAGGTTGATATTCTTGGGCAAGCAAAAAACTGAGAAAGTTACAGCTTGGCCAAAGAAACACGGCCACATACTAGGGAACACAAACAGACAGAAATTATTTAGGCATTAGCTCTTTTGAGACCAACCCATTTTATATATAAAAAGGATAAGAGATAACCTGCTCTGCCTCACACATAATCTGCTTTGAGTAAAAATTGCCTCCAACTATTCACTTTTGTGCAGGAGACTGAAATTGTCCTGCAGAGGGGCTTCAGTAAAATTCCTCAAGTTCCTTCTCAGATAATTTATCTTGCAAACTGGAAATGGTAAAAAAAATCCCAAAAATGCAAACACATATACAGAAACAAACAAAGCAAAGGAATCTAGTGCAAGTAATTGTAATTAAAACCTATTGCAAAGCCACACTAAAAATTACCTTGACCACCTCTTTATTAGGGTCTTCCCTAGGTAAACTTTCTTACACAAGATATATTTGACAAACTAACTATATCATCTCCAAATTATGCAAGTTCTATTTACTTACAAAGATGTATTTACTATTTATTTTTTATCTACTTATTTGATACTGTTTATAAAAACTATTTCCAAGAGCTGTGTAACTTTTATTTGAAGGTAAAACTGGATAGCACTTCCTGTTTGTAATGCTTCTTTCATGTTGCAGCTTTCACATAGTGCAGGTTCCCAGAATAAAAGGTCACTTCAGTACAACACTTTAGTAGTTCTGTCTCCCCCATTTTACATAAAGGACTGGACACATACTGAAACCATTACCTATGGGAATCTCTGGGCAGATGTTTTAACTGTCTTCTCACATGCTTTTTCACCTCTTTGTAAAACCAAGATTCATTCCTCACTGCCTTACCCTTTTCACATCTGAAGCCATCAAATTTAGCCTTCTCCTAGCCAAAGAAAAAAGGTATATTCCACTAAACCTCCACTGCCTTTGTAATGAGAGTAGGCTACTCAGGCAGAGTGAAAGGCCCTACTGCAGTCACGTGTGAAAAGTCTAACTTCTAAAACCTCTGTTTCTTCAGTAATCCTGAAGAAAGGGCTATTTTGGTACAGAAATAAACTGGGTGCTTTCCCACCCAAGAGCTTGACTGCCTCTTTCCAGGGCCATCCATATCAAGCTTAATCAATCCTATCCCTGACCAAATCCCATATCAATGAAGATGCATGAATAAATCATATGTCATGACAACAGAATGAACTGAAATTACCTTTTCTCAGGATTTTCTGCCACCCTCTGCACCCCAGGAGAAAAAGCCAGCTAACACGCAGCCAACCTAATTGCCAAGCCTGCCCTACCATAGTGAGCTTTCAATAAGTTCAGCAATGAATTTGTGATTCTTTGGCTCAGAATATCTGACATCAAACAGCTAAGATATTTGATTATCCCTTTATTCCTATAGTAAAATGCTGACATAAAGGACTTCTGTGAAGATTCATAGCTCATGATCTTTGGACTACAATATTCAGGGTTTGCTGCTTCTCTGAAGTGATTCACAGCTTATCCTCATCCTTAACACACAAAGCAACTAAGTACTTCAACAAAGTCAAAAGGTATTATTAACTAAAGTTCAGTTGTGTAAATATTCCTTAATGGAACCCACACCACTTCTGGCATCACCTCTCAAATTCTGCCCATCTCAGAGACATGGTGATTTGGAATCTCCTGCAGGACATCTCTTTGTTCTGAATTTCAAATCACCCCATTTCCCACAGATCAGAAACATTCAACAAATGCTGAAGAAGTGAAAAATTTAATGAGATGGAGAAATGCTATTAGGAGATAGCAGAAAGGTGAATAATCAGTTAAGAATTTTAAAAAAAGTATTTTCAAGAAATTATCCAAACCATACCCGGCTATCTTCTGCGACGTCTTTGTTTTCTTTGATTTGTGGTACATCACTATTCTTTTTTCTAAGTTCATCTATCCTTTCTTCACATTGTTCTTTTAATTCTTTCATCTGGTTGATGCACTGTGAGCTGAAAAAACCACGAACAAGATGATTAAGTTTCATCCAGACTCTTCTATAGGGTAATTTTGTAAAATTAACTAATTTTTTTTTCCTTCATATATTTATGTTTTTCTTTACGTTTATTATTGCCTTAATTCTACTACAAAATTTAAACTATTTTGTCTGAGCAGCTCAACAAGCTACATAATTTTTCCATTGTGTGTTTGCTAACCAGTCAAGTCCAGGTAAGTTAAAATCAATTTTGATCCTTGAAGCATTTCTAGTATGATTACAGAAATTCATATTTTGATTTTAGCCAGAAAGACAAAACAGAAAAGTACCAGCTGAAATAGAAAACAGATGTAATCAAGTGTTAGCAAACTGAACACACCTCCTCAGTATTTCAGCAAAGTGCAGCGCTGCCAGTTGTAACAAAACATATGTTACAGACGTGGAGTTCACTAGCAGCTACTGTAAATTCCAGAAGGAATATATTCTAAAGATGCAAGCACTGTGTATCTTTTAACAAACTTTTAATAGTTACAAAGCACCGTCAGGATCTCAACCTTTGTGACAGCAGTCTTCTGTCTGCATCCATGCAGCCTGCCTTTCCCTCACAGCTCCCTAACTCCTAGCTAAGGTCTGCTGCTTGCAGCAGTGCTTTTCCTAAAGCTGCCAGGGCAGTGCTCTCCCCTTCTGTGGATGTGCTGGGGATTCTGTGCAAAGCTCAGGAGTTTTGGCAATCTGTTTCTCAAGGCAAGTGGCTGCAGTCAGGGCAAGAGGCTGTAGTCAGGGCAAGATCATCCTTTTTCTCCCACTCTTTTCATTAGCCATTTTATAGCTTTCAGTTTATATCAAAGGTAGACAAAGACCTAGTGAATAACAAACCAAGACAAGCATTATCCCATAACACACACAGAAGCCTTAGAAACTAGTCATCATGTGAACCCAAGTATGCTCTGACCCCACTGTGAACAGGAACAGCAGTTTGAGTGGATCCCAATAACAAATGTGTCACACAAGGGGAAAATACATCAACTTCAGTATCCACTGCCCTGGAGAGCCTGCCCAAGGAAGAGCAGGCTCTTGGCTGGGGACCACATTTTCTTTTCCATGCTAATCGAGCAACAAAGAAGTTTTATGGGATTTTAAAACCTTTTCTCCTTTCTCTCTCTCCTCTGTTTTTCCACTCAAACGTAACTTCCAGTTTTTATATATACAATCAGCTACAGACCTTGCAAACATATCTTTCTGCATTTGAAATCTTTTCCAGCAACCTTTACACAACAGTATGGTCAACATACTGCAAGTTTCTTATCCCCATCACTAAGACTAAGAAGGGGGGTGAATTTCTCCTTATTCTGGCTCTGACTAGTGTTATTCTAACACTGGTCTAATATTCTCAATACCCTCCGCACAACAGCAGCTGCTTCAGAGAGGCATGCTGCAGTTTCTCAAGCTGAAAATAAACTACTGTGTAATCCAAAGGAGTTTCCAGGCTACGTGCACTTTATCACAACAAATTACTCATTTTTATTGCACTTTCACCCTTCTCCAGCCCTGCCTTTCAAAGGCAAAAAATCCCTTCTGTAGTTCACACCTAGAAAGGAAGAACAGTAGCAGACATATATGCTAACTGACTTACTACCTTTATTATGACTTCTTGTAGACCAGACATTATTCTAACGTCTGATTTGACAGTGCTAATACATGGAAGAGTCACCAAATAAGCCATGCTTTAAACTGGTGAACATCAAAGACAGTAAAACAGAGTAGGCTTGAGTTATACTCACATTCACTATTTTCTAAGAAATAAAAGAACATATTAATTGTGTAACAATTTGCAAGTTTGAAAAAGATGCAGTACATAGACAACCTGATGTCAGAGTATTTGAGAAAGCTTGCACTTTGATCCCACAATGCACATGAAAATAAAGCTCAGTTAACATCTGTGACAAACCCTCACCATTTTAAGCTTATTATCTGTAACAGAATTCTCTTTTTTTAAATGAGACTTGAATACTCTACTCATGCTTACAACAGCTTCTAGTGTACAGGGATAGCCTTAGTTCATCCATGCAGTTATGCAACCAACAAAGCTCTTTAGGAACAAAAATGCATTTGAATACTGGAATGTATTCAATAACAATTTCGAAAAATGAGTCCAGAGGCTTTTGTTTCACTCTGGCTGCTGCAGGAGAGAAGGGTCAGTGCGCCAGTGAGCCTTTGCTGTAGAAGCTCTAACCATGACCAGACAGCATTGGGCACAGTGCACACCAAGGGTTCATTGTGAAGCTGACTGCTGAGGAATGCGCACTCCTTTTGCACACAACACCACAGCTCCTGCTGACTTCTGCATGGAAAACACTAAGCTTGTTCCAAAAACGCTAAGATGAAACTTCAATACTCCAGTACAAAAAGACAAAATGATTTTTTTTTCCCTTCTAAGTTCATAGATTTTTGTTTTTATGCATTCCATATGCACAACTGCTTTTACCACTGTCTTCTACAGAACAGTAACTGAATGTTTAAGAAGAGTAATTTACAACGTGCCACTTGAAAAAGACATTTGGCTTCTGTCATCTTTTTATAACATTTTCATTATTTTCATACAAATAATATGGTCCCTCTATTTTTGCACTGGGCACAGTGTACTTGCTACGGTACTTGCTTGTACTTGCTACCTGCTAAGGTGCAAAACCTTCATCCATGCAAATCCAGGTAAAACAAAGAAGCACATAATCAGGTCTAATGCCCCTTCCTGGCAAGGCAGATGAACAGAGAGGCAACACAGCAGTTTATTCCTAATTGGGAGGGGAGGAAGGAAGACAGATTAAAAATAACATTTGGAGTCATTCCAATAATTCTTATTTTTCTAAGCCCACAATCACATTGGGAAAAGGCTGTTTGTTTTAAAGTGACAGTATTAAGCGAGCATGTAGCAAAGAGGAACATATGTAGCCAAGCACCACCACGTATCCATTTCTGCAATTACCTAAACAATGTAAAGTTAGTTGTGTAAATTAGTTTAGGGGAGAAATATTAACATTGCAACATCCTCCCTAAAGGTAAACAACAAGCAATGTTTTAAAATTACATGCTCCTCCTAGAATCGTGTGAATACTGCACAGTACTGAAGCTATAAATTATTTTATGAAAATTTGAGTCCAAAGTTTGTTTTCCTCTCTTGTACTCTTAGGAAAAAAGTCTAGAAACAGAAAATGAACATTAAAGTATTTTGCAGCAAAGCTAGTGAAGACAGCATTGCTCCTTGGCTGAGATAACTGCCTTTACAGACTCCCATGAAGGCTCTGCAGGGAATGGTGCACCTGCCTCAAGACCAACCAGAAGCAGACCAGCTAGCTGAGTCTTTGTTCAACTATCACATGGCTGATTTATCACACTTGTCTCTATACTTACCCTCATAAAAGCAAACCCATTTTTACCACTGTATCATGCTTAGCTCTTCACCTTGAGCCAGACCACACCTTGGAGCCATGCTGTCTGAATACAAACTTCCTCTGTTAAACAAAGAGGGATTCTTTATGGTACACTACCACAAGCAAGGGGTGCTCTGTCAGTGATTTCCTCAACACAGCCATGCTTGTAAACACTTCACCAGATATGGGTAATAAACCTCCAAGTTTTCCTAAGCCAGACATTTGCTGCGCAGCACTTCCCTGTACGTGTATATCAATCCAGTGCTTAGCAGGTGCACCTCTCATGTGGAGCATGACTGTCCAGCAGATAGAGATATTTGTGCTATATACAGATCTATTAGCTCCTGCTGATCTCAGACTTAGAAGACAACACTGGAAAACAGACTCAGTGACTAGCACAGAACAATTAACAGAGGTCCATGGGTCTCAGGTCTGTCATTTAGCTAAACAGCCAACAGACAGTGCTTAACAACCAGGGTACACAACAAACAGGGGAGAGGCCCCTTAACACACAGCTTATTGAAAGGCAGGTACAAACTAAAGTTTCTGACTTCCTTCTCCTTTTCTGTTAGAAGTCTTAAATTCTCCCCTAATGTAATCCATCCAGGTAATCTTTATTGCATGAGTAATAATCCTAAAAAAGGTGACAACCAACTGGTAATCAGTAAGTATCACAGAAGCACTAGCATTAATCTGCAATTCTAAGGTGGAGGGAAAAATAAAAATAAGAAAATATTTACTTCAATTGTAGCCTGCAGAATTCAAGTTATTTGAGTGTCATGTTCCACTTTCAGTTATAATTCCTACAAACCTGGCTAAACAATGGCTGCTGAAAAAATACCTATCACTACAACAATTACATTCTTGATGGAACATCATTACGAGAACATACAAACAGTAAATTCTAATGCTTTTTTATATCTATGCACAAGGGGGAAGATATTACAGATTGTGAAGGCAGGTAGAATAAACAAGAATATTACTGAGCAGAAAGAACTGAGGAGAAATTCCTAGAAATACCAGAAATGTGTGTTTAGTATAAGTAACTTTCAGTTATCCATGCTTTAAAATTCAGTTCGAAATATTAAGAAAAAGCCATGACTAGGTAAGTCATGTAAAGCAGAATACATGAGTTTGATGGTACCAGAAATTCCTAAGACCTCTGTCAGTTCAATAAGGTACAGCTTCTCATCAGGTATTCCCCTACCTCAATTCAAACTTCTTCACAGTTTAACTTCTTGCTGTTTCAATTTTCCCACACAATTCTTAAGTGATAATATTGCTACCTTTATCCTCATGCAATAGAAGGAATATCAAGAAGTTTCTGGGCATAGAGAAGAAAAACTGTGGAAAGTTAATGCTATTCTCCAAGATCAACAGTGAGCAATTTTAGATGAGTCAGATGTTACTTGTCTCTTTCAAAACATGTATTTACTAACAGAGCTATAGCTAACACAGGACTACTCTGGGTTATAACCAAGTCACCTACAATTTGGGAAGCCAAAATTTCCTAAAGAACATACTTACAGATCATATGAGAACTTCCTCTGAAGGTTAGTCTGGTTCTTCTGAAACCAGTAAACATCCAGCTGTAGCTTTCCATATTCCGTCTGCAACTCTTTCAAGTGTTCTGGTCAAAGCAGCATTAAAATGCACATTAAGATACACATATACATATAGATTCTAAACCAGAAACATCAAGAAACAAATTTGCAATAACAATGCTAAATTTATTCATCTGTCATGCAAACTGCTTTTCATAAACAAATGCATAGATAATTGTTGAATTTATTCAGCAAGGGTGCATGGGATCTGGTAAGAATAACCTTTCAGCATAATATATTGGCAAAACAGTATAATACATATTTTTACCTACTTTTCCTCTTAAGGAATACACAGAACTGATATGCAAACCCTGCTAAGTTGCAGTCTGGAAAACCTTTACATTTGTGAAATCAATCACAGCACAATATAAAACAGCATTCACATTTATCAATCTTGCAATGTTTCCCTGAATAATATGTAATGTATACCCATGTTCCATAGCAACAGAGGCATCTATGATTTAGTGTTTTCTTCCTGATAGAAACCTCTGTGAGACAGCATCAGAAGACAACACCACAACATACATACTTCATAGGATTCATTCCCAAGTACCCCCAGAATACATTGCTAACAACAATTTTGAAACACTACCATGATTAGAAATTAATTAGACTGACTTTTTAAATTTAATATAGGATTTGTGAATTCCTCTGGTGCTAAAATGCATAACCCCACAGCTCAGGGAAGAATGCAAGAATATGTTGCCAGGTAAAATGAAGAAAAAAATGATGTAACTTAGTTCTATTTACGTTCTATCATAAGAGTCAGGAGTACTACATCAAGCACTACATAGACAAATCCTCCTACTACTGTGGCAGATTAGACTGACACTTAACTGGAACCTTGCAGATGAAATATCTAAGTCATAGCAGCTTCTGTACCGCCCCCATGACTTGAAGAAAGGCACCATTCTCATAAGACCACAGAAAAATCCAAGTCTTAAAGACAGGGAGCCTAAAAAATCAGTATGAGAGAGTCAAAGGGGTACCACAACATACCTCGTAGACTCTGAATCAGCCGATCATTTACTGTGATGTTACTCATCAGCACTGCCTGAAAGAAACAGAAAAAACTCCAGTGTTTTAATTGCAAAGGACCTGTATTACCATTATAAACAACACCTATCAAAGCACTTGTAACAAGATCTTCTTTTTGTGCGCCACAGTTCTGACACAGTTCAACAGTGTCACAGTTGAACAAAACCTTTTAGCTGCTTTAGAGATCTCCTACTGCAAACAACATTCACTTCAACCCAGATTTTCCAGTATAGGCGAGTGAGGGAAGATATCACCACACAAATGAAAAGAGGAAGAATTTAAAGGAATTTATAGATACTAAAATTGCTTGTCACTTTATTCTAATTTCATCTCATTACTGGAGTCACAGTCAGACTTTATTTATCTCTTGAAGGAAGAACACAACATCACAGCTCACAATCAATTACCCTCTCACTCAGGAATCAATACATATGTATTCAGGCATGCAAAGATAAGCTATGAAAGCATTCATCATTCAGCATAAAACAACTCCATGAAAGCAGTGTGAAACCCTTGCATTGTATCCCTTTTCTACCTTTCTTCTCGACTGCTTTCATGTTGGAGTGGCCTTCCTCCACTCCTTCACTTTGTTCGCCCTTTCATTCTGAAGAGGCAGTCAACATAGGAACATGTTTCGTCTATTCTTTCATCAATCTCCATCTACCATTTCATATACACACATTCCCCAAAACACATGAAAACTGAATCAAGTCATAGCTAAGTGAAATTATTCCTGTGAGGCAGATGCCAGGATAACTCAGATTCATATGCATAATTTAGCAAGTCTGGTGCACAAGAGTGCTTAAGAATACAAAAAAGAGAACCACCGACTCTTCAGAAACAATCCAGTACAGCCTTAGGAAGGCATTTCTCAGGCTTCATTGTCAGTTTCCCTACTATCCTTGTCCTGGGAAACCCTCAGGGTTCTTCAATGGTCCCAGAAAATCAACTCCTCTGTTTCCCAAAGTTTCTGCTCTAGTATTGATGTGTGTGTATGTCCACACCCAAAAAGAAGTTGCAGCATCCACTCTGTCTGCCCAAGTCACCCTGAAACATTGACAGCATTGTTGGTGCCTTTCTTCCCAAGGCTACAGTAATAAGAGCCAGCTGATTGCATGAGTGCAGCGTTCAATAAATCTGAGTGGAACAGGACCCAGCCGGGCAGTAGATTTGTCTTCGAATGACCCTTTAAAGAGTCACACTTCACAGAGGTGGTCATTCAGCTGTTGCTAAGTATTTCTACACCATTCTGTAGGTACAGCTGTTTTGTGAACACCACCATGAAACCTCAAGAAAAAAAGGTCATGCTGTAGCAAAAAGAAATTCAAAAAACAGTAACAACTTGTATGTAGGATCGTTTATCTCTCCCTCTCCTTTCTCACAGGATAGGTAAATAAGAAATTCACTCTTTTTCACTGGTTTATTAGGAAAAGGAAATTAATGTTTCACTGGAAATTCCTAGTTTTGCTATTGTGTGGACAATGTAGTCAGGTTGTTCCAGGATTACTACCTTCAGGATAATACAGCATTGGCCACTACCAGAAACTATCAGTGGACTAGAAAAATCAGCATGATAGAGCAACTTGTAATTGTATATTCTTAGAGTTTTTTGTGGGGCTTTGTTGGTTTTGGTTCTATTTATTGGGGGGAAAGGGGAGGGACTAGTGGGACCGAATGGGGGGGTCCTTAAAAATCAAACTCCTAAATTCCAGGATCACTTATGTGACAGTAAACATACAAGTGTTACATGTTTTGAACATTAGGACAATAATAACTGTGATTAGCTGAAGTAAGAAAAATTACTTTCCACATTAAAAAAAAGTCTCTTTGAATCACAGCAGGGAAAAAAATATGTCTGCCTTGGTCTCTATGGATTGCATATAAAACTTCCTTTTGGCAATGCCACACCTATCTCCTTGAAAATGCGGGCAACAGTCCAGGCAAAAACCTGTTAAATCCTAGTTAGCTGTTTAACTTGAGCAGGAAACACTGTTTAATAATTTACAGCACAGCACTGCAACTGCCACCTTCCAATCACACTAAGTCAATAACATCAGGCTTTCCATTCTTTTTCCTATCATTCAAGTGTTAACTAATTTTCACTTTGTGGCTGAAAATTAAGCAAACATTATTTACTTTTGGGGTTTTATGCTGGTCAAGAATGAAAACTGCTGGGAAGTACTCAGCAGACACATGCCAATACTCAGTTCTAGAAAGAAAATCACATTTTAAACTTCATTTAGCCCAGAAAACAATAGCTATAATCCCCAAGAGCAAAAAATCCAGCTTTGGAAAAATTCCCCTATTACCACACCAAAATCTGATATACTGTGATACAGTAAACATATAATATAGCTCCAGCTTATTCTACTCATAAACATGTTTGCACAGAAGTCTTTATGACTACCAAAGAGGAAAAAACCAAATCTTTTGATTGAAGACAATGCTGTGGACAGCAGCGCTTCAAACATCAAAACTCAAAAGTCACACTTCCACCAGTAGTGTGGGAAACAAACTGCTCCAGCTGTACAGCAAATTTTTTAATAATAGCAGCTGAATTGTTTATTATTCACCACAGAACATGCCTACATAAGTATTATTCCAGTTAAGAGACACAAAGCTAAAGCTACTGTTTAAAAATAATCGAGCATAATGCAGAAATATGCATGAGGAAGCTTTGAGATAAATTATTTGAAGGGGTTTTTTTGAGCACATACTTGGGACTATGTAAATGCATTTGATCTGAATAATGCGGAACAGTATTCTCCATACACATATTCATTGGTGGTACTACTACAGTAACTCCTCCAGCATTTGCTACTATCAAGAACCAAGCTAACCCAAGCACATTGAACTGACATGTGTCCTTTCTAACACTGACTGTATGTGGTGGATGTAAAAGCATAATTAGCATGTATATAAAAGCATAACTGCAACAGAAAAAAGAAAGGAAATAGTTTGATAAGCATAAATACTAAAACTTAAGAAAAAAGGGGCTCTGCATACACAAATATAGCACAAAGGAGAAAAAGATAAGCCACAGAATCAGTAACTCAACTGGTAGGAACAAAACCAACTGTGAATAAAGCAGGATGGGAAGGTAAAATTTATACACGCAGAAACAGACATTTATAATTAACCAGGGAAAAGGAGAGCACTTATTTCATGATTAACTCAAACTGATTTAAGTCCTTCCATCACAGAGAAAGAGCGGCTCTGTCTTGCATGCTCCCAGAACTCCCCACACTACCCTGGCATTAGCATGAGAATAATGCTGGCAACACAATCACGTTTTAGTTACTGTTCAGTAGTGCTTGCACTCAGGCAAGGATTTGCCTGTTTCCCATGCCCTGCCAGCCAGCAGGTGCACAAGAAACCAGGAGGAAGCTCTGTCAGGCGTCCCAAACTGGCCAAAGGGACATTACTTACCACAGAACATAGGGACAGAGTGCAGGAGCTGGCCAGGAGGCATTGATAGCTGCTGGGGGACAAGTTGGGCAGCACCATTGGACAGCATGCACTGAGCAACTGGATTGGGTATATCTTGCTTCTGTTGGGTTTTACTCCTCTCAGTTATCAAACTGTTCTTATCTCAACACAGAGTTTTCTTCAAAAATCTAGAGGGAGATGTGGAGAGTGAGGAAGTCTGCATGATATTTACCTGCCAGCTGGTGTTAAAACATGAGAATTTACCACAAAAAGTCTTTTTGGTTCCAGGCCAAGAGACTAACAGCCAAACTATGTATCAATGTATGGGGAAAAAGTTGATAAATATGGTTTTAAGGAAATATTTCTCTTTAAAGTTCAGCATTGTGTTGCACACTCACTTATACTTCAGTAGAGGCACATCAATTAAGTAAGCCTTAGAACAAACTTCAAGATCAAAATGGAGGAGATATTGTTCATTGGAACCTATGTCCCAATAAACAGAATTCCATTCAGAAATTCCACTTTTCCTCAATAAACATAAAAAAACCCACCCAATCAACAAAAGAACCCCAAACAAATGAACAACCCATGCACCCAGCAAAACCCAAACCCAAAAAACCACCTCTGCTTCTACACAGTAGTTCTGCCAAAAATCTGAGACTCTACCTTGCATCACAGCCTGTGATAAAAGCAATCTAGGTTCTGTTTAGTCGCAGAGGACACAAGGACATGCACACCATGACATGTTGCAGTTCTGCCTTCAAAACCACCAAAATTGCAAAGTTAGTTTCCTAATGTTTAAGCACAAGAGGGTGGGTATTTGACACACACGAATACAAAATTACTATTACAGGTAGTGGGCAACAGCAAGTAGATTGGAGAAGAAAAAGCCTTATGAAACTACAGGACTTTCACTTCACTTTATTCACTTCCCCTCATTTTACATTTAACAAAAACCCAAATAGTAGGAAATGTAAGCAAAACAAAATCATATGATATGAGAATATTAACATGAAACTTCCACAGGTATATCTAATGCACCTTCTGACTTTTGTCCAATTATTTAGCTGTGAAGAGGTAGCAACATTCCAATAGTTAACTTCAAACTACATATGCACTAAATTCCCCCTCTTTGGTTTAGCTAGCCTCAGACCACCCTTTTTTTTTCCTTCCATCACGTGAAGATATATTTTGAACAGAGGTGATCTTCTAGACTTCTGTGTACCAGTTATGAGGAAGCATACTGACTTCCCTTGATAATTTAGTAATATTGTGCTGCAGCAAATATGGGACATGAGGCAGTGCTTTCCTACCTCAAAACTTTTCCAAAACTAGAACATGCAGCACTGTTTGGGTTGGAAAAAAAAAATCAACACCCAAAATATATATAGGCTTCAGTGAAAAGGAAAAGGTACCTTTCTACTCTCTCCTACAGACTACTGTAATTCCTTCTGAGTGGAATCGACTCCCTGCATACCAACAGGTACTTTGTGTCAGAAGACTGCTAGGAATTGAAATTTTCCCAGAGGGAGGGGACCAGAGAGCAGCTGTGGCCAGTGTTAAAAGATACTGAGCAACAGGACAGTGACATGCTTTACATAGAACATACAAATCTTGGCCCTTCACAGTAAAACAAGATTTGGGTAGGAGAAGATTTATGTAAATCCAAAGAAAACTACCAACTGCAAAATCATACTCATGCACTTCACAGATATTAAACACATTGTTGCCCTGTTATGCTCCTCAAAGAGACTTCTGTGGCTCTGTAAATCCCAGAAGCTGCAAGTCCTGAATAACAACCACATAGAATATACAGATTAGAAACAGCCTTTTTTCACTCCTGAACTGTTGTTATTGAGTGTTCAAGTAAGACTACCTGGTCTCATCACTCTACTTCTGCATGGAATAGCAGAAGCCATTTCCTAAATCTACACTAATCCTTAAAAATTCAAGCAGGGTTTTTAAAAATAGACTGGGGGCAGTAGTGTTTCATACACACTCGCACCTAAGAAAATAACTACAACAGTAATTTGCCAGAACTACACTGCCCCAGCGAATGGTGAGCCCACACAAGCATAATACTCCATATTACTGTGTAACAGGCTCAGACTACCAACCTTCTTGCCCTCATCCTTCAAGCAGCACAGAGACAGTTCTACTACAAAAGAAGGCAGATTTAACTCAAAGTGATTACTGCACTGCTAGTGACAATGACTTTAACTGAGCAAAACATCTTACTGGTGTTTTGGTTTGGTATGAAAGTAAATCAGTACTGCAATTATTCTGTGTTTTATCACAATGAGCAGAGATGAACTGCAGTTATGATGTGTCTCAAATGTTACTTGTGGCTTGCCCTTGGTTAGAAGTCCAAATTGTGTGTCTCTCATATGTGTGTTTCCTCTACAGACAAAAGAACTGTAATTTCTTCCTCAAAAAGTAGAAGGTTTGAGAGGGACCAGTCATTCCTACAGAACTGCTGAAAGCATTTTATTTTTAAGAACACCAAGAACTATGCAAACTCTTATTTACGACTCGAAGATCTCTAGTTAGCTATAGTCTGTAAAATGCTTGTAAAGTGGGTTGAGAGTCTCAGGATTTAGATTTGCATTCATTCTTCCTGACTAGGTAAATACTGGCCACTAATTCTCACAGAGTAAATGTTCAGTTCAAGGAGAAAGCTTCCCACAATCAGAAAGGGTGAATTCATTACTTGCCTCCCAGGAATCCTAGATTCCACTGGAATCTATGGAGCCAAAAAACAAGGATATATGCTTATATCCTGTATATACCTTCCTATCTTATACACTCAAGATATGAACATACAAAATACATATATACACGGACAGAGATACACACAAACAAAAAATCACTCAGATGCTGACTTTTCTTATATTCCATATCCCTCTGTAAAATAACCTCTGATCCTAGACAGCTTCTTCCAATAAAGGTTATTAGTGAGCAGAATTAAGGTTTCCCTATCTTCCCTGCCACCCTATCCGAGGCATTCCTGAATGACAGTGGATGAATCCATAGCAACTTGGCTGATGTCTTCTTTTGACAAATGCACAGCTTTCCAGCAAAACAGCTCTCCCTACTCTTAAACTAGAGCTGGAAAACAAACAGCATATCCACAGGATATTTGCTGTGTGTCACAAGAGAAGCAAATTTTGAATTTGATACAAAATGGTGCACAGGCACATACCTGCTCACCCTACCAATTGAGGCTCCTGAGTGAGACACATGCTCTTCTCCAGTCACAGAATGCAGAAGTCAGGAAATTAGTCCAATGCACCACTTCCCTAGGGTATAACTTCCTGGGGTTTCTAAGCAAGCTTTATAGACTGAACAACTGTATTTTAGGGAGATAGAGGGAAAAGAATTTAGGAGGCAGGAATTTCAACTACATTGGCCCCAAAATCTACCTTTCCCAGCATCCCACCTCTAACACTGAAAAGCCAAATGAATTCCAAGGCAGCCATAAAGCACAGTATTTTCCAAGCAGCAGCTGCCTGTCTGAGGAACACATGGAGATAGAGCAAACACCTTGGAAGTGGGTTAGGTGTTTGTCCAAGGCCATCCAGTTGCTCGTTAACCTACACAGACCCACTGTAACTGGGTATTATGGATGCCACACACTTGCAGCTTCACCACCTATTGCATGAAGAGCACTACCTTCTGCTCAGTCTGAACTACAACTTGATCATGGCATTTGAGGCACATCAGTGAATGCAGGACAACCCTGCCTTTCCTCTCCAGCCACAAATATTTTCTGTACCATTTGGAATCCTGAAGGTGACTGTGATGATTCTCCTCTGCTGACCCTTGTCCAGCCTGTAAATCACACTCTGGATTCCTGTAGAGAAACTACTGCACAGATTTGGTGACCTTTGCTCCCCTCTCTATGCATTTCACAGCACTTCAAAACTCCACTGGTAACCCCCTCCACAGTACAACAATCAAGCCAGTGTAATTCTAAGCTGCTTTGTAACTTTTGCCTTGTCATTCACCCTTGCAATACCGCTGTCTGACCACACGGCTGCATAATATCTCTACAAGCCACTTCAACTCCAGGTGTGAACGTGTTCACTTCTCTCCCTCGCCTTTATCACCAGCTCTTTCAAGAGAAAACTCCAAGATAACTCAGAAGAAAGACTTTCTTTTCCAGAAGCCACATTGACTCTTCCCCAGACACCACATTCCACCCCATGTCCAACAGCAGTTCTAGTTCTGTAAAACACCTGCTACTACTTCTCCTGGCATGGAGGCCACATTTTATGAACAGTTCCTGTATGCCCACTAGGCTGAAAAACACCACAAGGAAAGTGGATTGCGTGCTGTCACCTAACACTCATCTGATGCCAGAAATCTGAAGCAAAAAGATGGCACATCATGTTTGGCAGAAGCAACATTTCATTCACTAAACTTTCTTAAAACTCCTAGATGAGGTCCTGTCACCATCTCTCAACACCTACCCCTCTTTGCTAGCCAGTGCTGAAAATTCTCTGGCCAGCCCTTTCAGTGTCTTTTAGCAGATCTGGCAATACCTGCCTATAGAAAGGAAGCATAATACTCCATTACATTTGCCCTTTTCTTACCTTTGAGTTTTATTTTTTCCACTCGTGCATGTGTTTTCACTCCCTGTAGGACTGAAGCAGAACGCAAGAAAATGCCACAGCATTCAGGAGCAACACCCAATAACAGGAGGCAGAAGTGACAAGATTTGATTACTTACTTGAATACTGTCCGAATATTCTGAGATATCTTTTTGAAAAATGCACACATTGAAAAAAATAAACAGACAAACTATACCTCATCTTTTTAAAAGTATATGCAAGGACTGAACATAGGGAGAAGAGAGAAATTATCAAGGATACAGGTTTGTCTCAAAAGAGGTAAAAATAACTGGTTTATTATTTCCTGGAAGACTTGGAGTAAAGATTATTTCAAAATAAACTAATGATGTATGACACTGATGCACCCATTTTACCTTCCATTTTTAATCAATTTTTGTTCCTCTAAGTTCTTCAAAGATTAATCTGGTTATATTTTTCCCAGGCAACACATTTTGAGGAACAAACCATTCCCTTACAGTGAACCTGCTACCTGAAGAGTACCTATCATCATCACAAGATGTGACTGTTCAGCCTTCTAAAGGTAATAGTCCTGAAAAGCTGATCTATAAACTTCAGTCACTAGACTCTATGAGAGAAGCAATTGAATACTCTCAACTAAATGCTTCTGTGAATAGGGAGAAAATGGATATTGCTGACTAGCAACTGCAATCAAAGTGGTATCTGCAACACAAGCAAAATACGCAGCAAACCAGTTTGCAAAATACTACACAGCAGGAATCATACACACTGCTATCTAAATGGATTTGTTCACATTCTTCACAAAAGAATACCATTCCCCTGGTGAAGCTGAACTGTCAGGAGCACTGCCGTGAAAGTCTCACCTTCTCATATCTTCCCAATACCATTAAGTTTTTGAGGCAGAAAGCCAAGATGACACAAAATTTGTAAAGCATTTAGAAATAAATGTCAACCATTTATGCTTACAAATATATTTGGGAATATATCTCTTAGTCCATCTTCCTCTTTTTCCTAATTTTTAAAACATTACTGTACAGGAAAGAAAGTGAAGGGACAATCCACGTATGGTAACAATTTATAGAGAGGATAAGAGTTTTATTCAGAACTGCTGTTACTTGCACTTTTTAGTATTTCAAAATTATACAACAAATGCTAAAATGTCCATTCAAGGTCATTTTCTCAATATCATACAATATAAAATGTTTTGCCACACCAGCATTGTCTGTAAGCTGCAACACGTGAGCACCACTTCCTACTGCAGTGTGCATCTTGGTAAACTACAGTCTCACAGAAAACCATGGCTAGGAAAAGCCCTACCTTCTCTTCCTGATGTGCTCTGTTCGCATTTTCCATCTGAAAGCTGTGCAAGGACTGGATTTTGTCAATCTGCTGTCGCTGCTTCTCTAGCTCCCCTTGGAATTCATTCTTTTTTTGTTCCACAGCACCCCTCTCCGCTGCTGCCCTGCGGACTTTGCCTTCCAGATCCATGACGCGACCCTGAGGAAGAGCAGATTAGCCAAAGCAATCAAAAAATGCTTCCCCCTTGCCGGAATCTTGTCCAATATATTCAAGGAATAGCAAATTTTACAGCGCTAACAATGCAGATATCACAAAAGTCCTGTGTCAGCCAGGGATACTAGTCATACACACACACACACACACTTCCATAGTTTTACATAAATTAACAGGAGTGCATATTTTGTAAAGACTCTAAAATTTCTGTTAAAGATGAGAAAAATTAAAAGCTCAGTACTTGAGCATAAAAAAAAACCCCAAAACATAAACATAAGAAAGATTAGAAACTACAGTCTTTCTGAAGTCAAGGTCAAACAATTTTTTAAATTTAGCCCATACAATTGTGACAGCTTTACACTTCTCAGCATTGACCCCAAACTAACTCAGTGTGGAAACTCAGCTCTCAAACCAATCTGATTCCCTGGAAGAGCTAGAAAAGAGTAGAGGGAGGACAACACTGCCCAATTTTTACATGAACAATTCACATATAGCTATTATACAAAGACATATATGAGAAAAATCCATTCATTCATAAACAGAAAATCATCATTCCTCTTGACTGCTTAAAGAACATCTACAGTCAGAATAAAATTCAACACCATCACATCTTGTAAGAGACATAAGCTAAGGAATCAAGCCTCATGTTTTCACATTCTTTCCTCCTCCCTCCGCCCCTCTTGTTTGTAGGTACCAATTTAGTTTTGCAGGACGTTGTTTCTAAACATTTTGGGTTGAAACTGTTCTTCACAGCAACTAGGAATACAAAAACATGCAGGGGGCTGGGGATATCAACAGAATGAAAAAAGATCTGGTGATTCCAGGTGGACTAAAAATTAAATATAATAAAAACTGCACATGTTCCAAGACTCCAAGAAAATGTTCCAAATCTCCTTACACCACGTATGCAGTATGTCATGTCCCATCTACCCTGCCTCTCTGCCACAGAAATAAAGAAAAGAGAGAGGAGTCAGAGGAAAAAAAAAAAGGAAAATTACTTGCAGTTTAGCTGGAATAGCAAGGAAAAACACTCCTTCCATTTCAGTCATAACACCTGCAAAATCCTGCCAACAAACAAATGGATCTAGAGAGAGCTTCAGAAGCTCCATCCATGTTCAGCTATGCTTTTATTCCATTCAGACTGTGTGATCATGCCAAATTGAAGTAATTTTCAGGCTAACTTTAGCAGAAATGTGTAAGATGGTACAGTGTACCTGTAGTAGTATCTGAGGACCTTGTGTCTCTAGGTTATGAAGACCAAGATGAATCTGTGGCATATTTTTCTCTCTATCAGCTGCTTCATGGCTGTGCAGCAAGACTTCAGTAGTACTGACACAGTTACTACCCACTGGTAGCCACCATCCTGAGGCCACTGACTGAGGGGAAAGCAAGGGATGACCAGGGTCTCAGAAGTCATAAGACACACCCTTAACCACATGGCCAGACACAAGTGCCCTGGTTTGAATACTGCCAGTTCTGAGGTGAAAGAAACAGGAGTTCAACTCCTTCTGTTGACAGTACTCAGCTTTCCACTCAGTACTAACATTTGGCTCAGTTACAAAGACCATGCAAATTCACTGGATAAACTGGGAAGGAGCTTTCATGAGCCACGTTTAATCAACATGTTGCTAGTTTTTAGGTCAGCTTGTTAAAAACAGTAACAAAAGAAAAGGAAAAAAAAAGAAAAAAAAGAGGGGGAAAAAAGTAACTGTCCTGCAGAGACTGTCACAAATCAGAAATTTGACTCACATATCCTATATCAAATGGTCCAGAACAAATGGTCCAGAAAGGATTAAAACCTAAGCTCAACAGCCACAAAAAATACAGTTATCATCAGAAAAATATAGTTATCATCAGGCAAGGTAATTATTACATGTGACTTGTATGTTCTTCTTCAGAAAGATCACCAAGAAACACAAATTCAGACTTCGTTTCTGAACAAGCCAGATTTCCTTGTACAGTATGCATACAATGCTATTGGTCATGTACAAAGACAAATCTAGGAATATCAGTGTGCTAGTTTTGACTGGGATAGAGTTAATTTTCTTCACAGTGACTGGTATAGGGCTCTGTTTTGGATTTGTGATGAACACAGGGTTGATAACATAAAGATGTTTTTGTTATTGCTGAGCAGGGCTTGCAAAAGCCAAGGTCTTTTCTGCTTTGTGTACTGCCATGATGGCAAGGATGTTGAGGGTGCTTGGGAGGGGACAAAAGAGGATGGCATTTATCACATCTTTAATGTGAAACAGCACAAGACAGCTGAACGTTTTGTGAGAGCAGAAGTAACAAGTATCACACACGCAGGTGTGTTCAAGTTTTGGGTTCCTCTCAGGTACAAATAGGCATTCGTCCCATTTCCCCACTACTGATAAGCAATGACTATAAAATTTGTGGAAGTTCATACAACAAGCTGAAGTTCCTGGCTTGGCACATGAAGGAGAATCATCCTTCTCGTGAACTATGTTTACTACTTGCAGAAGTACAAAGTGACATGCGGATCAAAAGGAACATTACCTGCAGATCCATGCTGCGAGAACTTGCAACCCAGTAATTGAAACCCAAAACAATTATGCACGCCACAAGCGCAGCCACGAGGAGTGGTGGAGACTTCATCCCACGACAGCTGTTTCCTAGTCCTACCATTTGAAGAAATGAACAAATCTGAAGAATCACAGCCAGTAGGGAAACCTGCAAATTAAAAAGGGCACATTGTACTGCATCCCAAACTACAGCTATTTTATACATACAATAATGTATAATACAGCCTATCAGCTGACTGCAAACAGTAATGCAACAGCTGTCAGCTGATAGGCTTACACCCAGCAAGGAAGGTAAATGTACTAGTGTTGACCTGTCTAGATATTTGCATCTGAAAGACAAAGAAAGGTCATCTTAGCATATACACTATTAGCTTGTACACAAAGCCTCGCACGCTCTTGAGGGAGATGTCTTGAATGCTCCTAACAATATAATGCAAATCTGCAATAAACAGAACCAGCCATTTTTTTATCATACATCTACCCAAAAATCCATGCAGAGAACACTGGGGTCGACAACAGATTGCTTTTTACCTAATTTACTCAGAAAATTAATTTAGTCTTGCTGTTTGAAGAGTAATTCTCTTTGAAGAGTAATTTGCTTTCTAAAATTGGACTATTTCAACTTATTCCATCTGGCACTACTATTCTAACTTCTTATTCCTGAGCCTGTAAATAAATACATAAATAAGACTGAACCAAATTATTTAAAGGAGAACCTAAAAATAACAATTATTACAAATATGAGCAGACACTCCACTGATTTCAATGTTACATGGCATTAAGTGTTTTCCATTTTGATGCCCAGCTGCTTCCTCTGCTCCTACAGAAAATAAATCATGAATTAGCAGTACCAGGGATACTACTGGTTGTTATTGAGATTTGTGTTATTTCTGTGAAACAGACCATCTTAAAAGATAGGCAGGGGCAAAGGGTAGCTGCAATTCTCTTTGAAATAAGCCACATTGATTTTATGGTGTGGTGATATCTGGTCTTAATAAGCCTAATGGCACCTAGCTTCATTAATCCTTAAACTCCAAGGAATCTTGGCTGCAGTTTGTAGAAGATTGCTTCCTTGTAAACTGAGATTAACTTCTTTTCTTTCTGCACTCCAGCAGTGAAAAGACAGAAAAAATAAGCACAGAAGACCAGGCAGTCAGCAAATATATATGCATCATAAGACACTAGTTAAATCCAAAATGCATACATTTACTAGTAATATATTGTACAAGCTCTCAAGGTACATATTTTTAAGTGAAGCAACCTCTTCCCTACTATTGCAACACACAAGTGGCAATGTTTTAGAAATTAATAAATGGTAGCAACTCTCAAAGGATTTACATGTGAACATACACTGTAAGCACAGGGGAAGAATGTGATGCCAGCATTTCACAAGTCCCAGAAATGCAAATTCTATCGTACATCCAGCACTTAAGTCCTTCAACAGCTCACCTATACCTCAGTGTCCACATGCATTCTCTGCAAAATTCCCTCTCTGCAGTCAAGATAGATTATAACTTCTCGTTTCTCAGCAGACAGTGCATAATACTGTCAGATTCACAAAGGTTTCCAATCTGTGTGTTCATTTGAAAAGTTTCCTAATTTGAATTTGAGGATGGAACATACAGAGCATATAAGAGTAAAATGCAGCTTCATGAAAATGTTGCCTCTTCATAAACACCCACGCACACCACAAAACAGTCCAAAGAAGTCTAACACTTGAGACTTGAGTTTCTTGCCTAAAGGAAAACTCAGCTAAGGCACAAAGGGACACATGCAGCACAGCTCCAGAGGACAGCCACAGGGCCACATACAGATAAGCAGGGTCAACACTAAGAAGCAAAGGCAAGGAAAGGAACCATGTTGTTTGGATTTTTTTTTCTTGTAATGCAAAAAATTAACATGCAGTAGATTAAAACACACACAGAGACATGCACAAATTTCCAGTAGAAAGCTATGAATTGCAGAAACACACACATCTTGCACAGACTATTATCCTACCGTGTCATCCTAAAAGAAGCACCTGAGAAGTACAGAGCCACCATGTCATACACATGACCCCTGAAAACCAAGAACCCCCAATCTCCAGAGCAGCAAAAACGAGAGCACAAAGGGCACGATGGAGTTAGCACTGCCATCTCAGCAAAGAACAAGAGAATCTATTTACTTTTGCATACCAGAATACAATACTGTATTTCAAAAAAGGTCTGTCAGAACCCATTATGAAGTCATCTGTATCTTGTTGTCTGCTGTAATAGTAGGTACACCTGACACATGGAAAAACTTCAAAGAGCACTGCCAAGATGCAGTGATTCATTCTAAGGGAGACTTGAATAAAATAACTGGTATTTTCCTCATAGCTGTCAGAAACAGAGAAAACAGTTCACATTATCAGCAGTAACAGCTTGCACTGTAGTTATCTACTAGATAAATATATGGGACTAGCTGTTTAGTTCAAAAATTTTCAGATGTAAAGCAACCATATTATTCAAGGAAAGAATGATGAGTTCTCCATGCAGCTTAAAGCACAGGCACAAAGCCATGCTAAAAAATGCCAATACACCTAAACAGTAGACAAATCCGGCAGCATCTGTTTTTCTGCTTTTTCCACCCGTTAAAAACAAACAGGCAAATAAGTGCTGGTTTCACTAAAGCATGTTTGACTTCAGTACATTGCTCTTTCTAGAAAACAGCAGTGTTGTTTACCCATAAATAATTTATATTAATTAGGAATATATTTTTATAGTGAACAGAAGGAAAAGCAAAACGAAGAAGAAAGGCATGAAAGACACAGAAGGCTCTTCTGTTCACACACTGCAGACCCAAAACTTTTTCTCAGCTGCAATATCAATATTCCCTCTCTTGTTAGTTTAAAAAATAAAAATTGTTTAACTTTCTGACATGGGTACACATACTCACATATTCTGGAAGAGAGATAAGCAAATCAGCTCAATAAGCACATCTACATGAAAACCTGTTTGCACGGGCTGTTTTCCAGGAAACATCTGGTCTGGCACAGTTATTTGAGTTGGATTTCAAATAAGTTTCTGATCTTATGGGTAAGAAAGCAATTTTACTGAAGACGAAATCCAACAATGTCCGTGGCAGATGTAAAAACAAGCATATTCGTAAAATTCCTGACTTCTGAACAGAAGATTCCATCCTTCTGCTTTTCCAATCTAGTGGTACTTCATTGAGGAGATGTTTTAGACCGAGATATTCAAGCAAATTAACACACAGCATACTTTTCCTTCCCACAGTAAGCAATTCTTTCTTTTTGCGGTACTCAGCTGAAGTAGGATATCTGGTATCCAGCAATCTTTTACTATAGATAAGCAGCAACGTTGCCAACCAAGCCTCAAGACGAATACACTAGTTCTAAAGACAAAACAAAATGGTGCATTTCAGACTCCCAGAAGGAAAGCCAAGTCTCTCTACTCACCAGGGTTCAGCTCTGGGTACTTCCTTAAGACCCATCAAGCAGAAACAACCAGAAAAGGTGAAAAATTCAATAGAAACACAGCAGACAGTGTAGGAAAAATGTTCCCTTACCCCCCACCAGCACACCTGCCTACCAACCACCTCCTCCACCATCCAGCCACTGCGTGGTACAAAGCCAGTATAAGCCAGAGCAGCATCTAAGGACAGACCACAGCCAAAGCAGCCACCGAAAATTGAAGGCACAGCTTCTTGGAGGTCTGAGTACTTGCAACTCTGAGTAAGGACAAAGCCTTACTGAAGCCCCTGCAAAAACCAGAGACAAGAGACAAAAAAAAGAGAAAAAAAGAAAAAGTCCCAACAAGGACCTAAGGGCTAATGCACAGCATAGAGGTCACACAATCCCATCCCAACCAGACTGGACCAGAATGGGGAAACTTCTTCCATACCAAGGGAGCCCCTCAGACAGTGCTGCTTTCCCCACCTATTGCAAACTCTTTTCCAACCTCCCAGTGAGCTTCTGAAGCAATCACTGTGGTTTTTTTCCACTATTATCATGAAATTCCTATGTCTGACTGCCTGAATTAAAGCACAGTGTATTAACCAAACAAGTTAATCAAAACATCTTCCATTGACAAGTTAGTTAGGTATACCCAGATACAACTAAATCAGACTAAAAGGTATTAGAACTTGAATTTTATTTTAAAAATAAATAAATGAAACTGGAAAAATAAGTAATTCTTAAAAGAGTGAATCAGAGAGCAAACATTTGTGTGCCCGGTCTTCCAAAAATAAAGGTGACCATTTTTTTGAGTGGGCAGAAATGGAGTGCAGAAAAAAGTGAGTCAAAACCTTTCAGTTTTCATCTTATAAATGGTTAATACACAGTAGTGATTATCTTTGAAAGATAAATCCAGCTTGTTCTTACTCACAGCAGGATCTTACTTACAAGTACCACTATTCACAGCCCCATGGTGAGAACCAGCTATAGCCAGCAGCAACCTTTATGCTTTCAAAGTTGCACAGACACCCTGTACACAGGGCTCAAGGAACTGTACACAGTCACAAAACAGAGCATGCAGATTTCTTATCATCCTCCGCAGCAACACTGTCTGAGACGTTCTTCCTTTCAAATTTGCAAGTTAAAAAAAAAAATCAAACAAATATTTTTCCATTGGAGATTTAAAGTTTGGGCACTGAACTCAAGCCGGCTGACCACAAACTTCCTATATGCCTTTCACAGGGATTTACAAACTGCAGGAAAAAAAGAAAAGAAAAAAACACTGAGTCATTCAGCGACGGCCGCTACTCAAACTTCTATACCTTGGATGAATGTCACAGAGTCACTGTTCACCAAAATCATCAAGCTACACTCTTTACAAGAAGGGAACGGCATTTTCACCACAACACATTCAGCAACTCCACTCTCATCCTGCTCAGGAATAACCATTTATTTGATAGTCAATTCAGGTGTCAGGTCTTCCTTTTCTAAAGCATTCTAAAATAGAAGTAACAGATTAGAAAACTATGAAAACCCTAAAAATACACTATCTGTCCAAGGATAGGGTCATTGTTACCACTTGTTCACTAATCATATTTCAGCTCAAGAAGTCTCTCCTCATTCAAATGACTGCTTTACAAGAAGCTAACAGCCAAATACCCTCAATGCCCTTAATCTGATTAAAGAGAATTCCCAAACAGGTATGCAGCAAAACAGAAGCTAGAGGTTTAAAGTAGGTATCTATCCCAATGACAGAAGTTGGCTAACTAAAAACAACTTGATAAAATGTTCTAGAATACCTGGACATGTTGGCCAGGTGAAGTTTTTGATACCAGTATTACCACTGAAAATAATGTGTATGAAAACAAAATTAAACAAGCAAACTTATATACCTGAACTATCTCAAGAGTTAGTCAGACCACTCACTTATTTTTATGTATATATTTTGTTGCTGGTATATTTCCCATACAACATGAACTAGCTTTTTAACATCACAATTAACAGGACACTCACGTATCTTAAATGGAGATTATGAAACAGAGTTACAGTAAGTTTAGATTTTTGATTGAAAACTCAGTAAATTGCTACCATTTCCCCACCACTACAAAACTACACATATGGTTTAACTGCAAAACATGGAGACCTCCCACTAGAAGTGGAAAAAAAAAAAATCAACTGTATAAATAGTTCTTCAGAAGCAAAGTGCTGTCAAGATGTAAGATGAAAGGCCATTCAAAAAAAAGTCAATTCAAGAGCAAGATTTTCTAAAAACCTGATCAACTCCTATCTTCATGCTGATAAGGGAGTCCTATGAAGTAAAACAACTCAAACCTCCTGCGTGTAGGGGATAAACACACCCAATATCCGAACCAAAATTTCTGAAGAGGTAGGGGTAACACTTTTCCAAGCAGAAGCGGGAAGGCCTCTGGAGGCACGAACTTTTCCAAGTCCCTGAGCAGCGGTAAGGCCTCCGCAGCCCTGCCCGCGGGGAGGGAGAGCAGGGCTAGCTCGGAAGGAACAGGAGGATGGTCAGCAATCTCAGGTCACCAGCCCGGCTGCGACATACCAGGGGACAAAACTAGTCCGACCCTTTCCGGGCAAGGTAGCCGGGAGGAGGTATCTCACACCTGCGTTGATTTCGAATACTATTATTTCTACCTCCGCGGCGAATATTCAAAGATGTTTCCGGCTCAAGACCCTTCAGAGGGAAGGCTGGCTGAAGAAACAACGAAACACTATCAGTGTCCGGCAAGCACACCAGTTAAGCCCTGCCACGCCGGCCCGGTACCTCTGTGAGCACTGCCGGCGGCGAACGGCGAGTGCCCGCGGCACGGAGCCCGCGCAGAGCCGCCCCTCATCGCCCTCACGGCCGCCCGCGAAACACGCCCCGCGCCGGGGCCACCGCTGGTCCCCCACCGCCGCCGGCCGAGACGAGCCGAGCCCGGCGGGGCACAGCCGGCACAGCCACGGCCCGGCGCCTCGCACCCCGCCCGGCGGCCTCACCTCGCTGTGCCGCCAGCTGCGGCCCCGCCAAGCAGAACAGCGAAAGCCACTCCGCCGCCTCTCGTTATCCCCGCCGCCCGCGGCAAAGAAGAGCGGCGGCAGGAGGCCGGCAGGGCGGGGCGCAGGGCCAATCCCGCCCCTCGCAGTCCCGCTGGCGTCTCCGGCCGAGAACTGCCCTGAGCTGAATGTCTGTCCCGGCCTGTGCCACCGTGCGCCCTCCGCCCGAGCCGCTCATTCCTTCACCAGGGCTTCTGCTGAGTTATAGATTTCCTGTCTTGACCACAGGAGCTTCAGTTCTGGAAAGCGGCACGTAGGCGAAGCTGAGTGTCCGAAATCAGAGGTGGAGCGGCAGAAAACTCAGGAAGGCTGTTTCAATATCTATTTTTGACAGCCAAATGGATGATGCTAGTATTTTATTCATTTTAAAAGAAGAAAAGTTATTCAGTCTGTTTATTACATGGTTGCCATTAACTCAGCTGGAGTTTCCACCATCTAGGTAGAATCATAGAATTGTTTAGCTTGGAAGGAGCCTTAAAGACTATCTAGTTCTAGACCATGGGCCTAGAACCTCTTCCACTAGATCAGGATGCACAAAGCCATGTTCCAAACTAGCCTTGAACACTGACAGGAGTGATGCATCCACAACTTCTTTGGGCAACCTGTTCCAGTTACTCACCACTCTCACAGTAAATAATTTCTTTCATAATTTGATGATTTGTGAGGATTTCCTTTCTAAATTTCCATTCTTTCGGTTTGAAGCCATTCCCCTTGTCACATCAATGCAGTTTCTAATGAGGAGACCCTCTCCAGCTTCCCTGTAGGCCTCTTTCAGGTACTGGAAGGCTGCTATGACATCCATACAATCTTCTTTTTTGCAGCCGCAACTTTTTCAACCCAATCTGCATGTTGCTTCTGCATTTTAGCTTTTGCAAGTGGAAGTTTAAAAAGCAGAATCTAAGCAGTATAAAAAATCTAGTGAAGCAGCAATTGTAGGTGCTGGAAAAAGCAAAATTTTTTTTATATATATATATATATATATATGTCAATTTCTACCTGAAGAAAGACCACAAACTTAACAAAAGCAACCTTCTACATATCAAAACATAATGCCAAATATGAGGTTTTCTTCCCGTCTTTGAAGACTGTTTAAAAGTTGGTCAATGTATATTATATATTTTTTAAAACAACTCATACAATAGCTTTGTCTAGACCAAAACTGGAAAATTTTCTTACAAGTACACAATGGATCACATCCCACTAGTTAGGGAATTAGTTGATTTCCAAGTGCGATCTGAAATACTAATAAAAAAGGCATCATTATCTTAAAAAATAAATAGCCATGCATTTTAGCAAAGAACTAACAAAAACACAAGGGCACATCTACATATGTTACCCTGCCGAAAAATTAAGGGTCTTAGCATGGTCCCTTGGGACCAGTACTAGAAGCGATGTACTGCTGCCCCTGAAAAGTCTAGAAGTAAAGCAATTAGCAGAAGTCTTCTGGAGGTGTATCTCCTGAGTTATTTATATCTGAAAGAGAAGGGGCAACTCTCACAAGTTTGTGGAAAAAATAGATTACCTTGAACTATATTTTATTTAATAACATGCTGCCTTTTTTTTTTTTCTTTTGCCAAATGGTAAGATAAACAAATCAAATTTTTCTTACTCTTTCACTGAAAAGCATATCTAACTAGAAAATCCAATACTACTTCTTTTCCCTCATAACTACTGACATCGTTCTGGTAGAATATAATTGTTAAAACAGTTCACAGAACCACGGAATTGTGAGAGCTCTGGATATCATCCAGTTCAACCCAAACTGTGTCCAGAGAGCTGCTGCCACACATGCCCAGAGATTTCTAGTTCTTGCTTATTCCCCACACTCTCTGCATTTGTGTACAGGCATATCAGGGAGGTAATCTAGCACCTAGGGTCCCTAGGAGAGGTGTAACAGAATTCCCCATAACAATACGCACCCTTGATCTGAATAGCCTTATGATTCTCATTTGAGAGGAGGCCAAGGTAGCACTGGTTGGCATGGCCCACTCTCCAGGAAGAAGTAAAGCCATAAGCATTGCCACTTTGGACCCCACAAGCCATTCAGGGTAAAGCTTATCTCACCAAACTGACCAGTCTGCTGCCAAAGATTTTCTTTCTCTTTTTAGACAAGTAGATCCCATCTCTCCCTAACAGGCTACAGTCATTAATGTTCAATCCATTGCTAAAAAAGCCAAAGCCTTCTTGATGGCACCAGAGATGAAGCCAGACATTGATCTGCACTATGCCTCTACTTCTGCCTTCTTCAGTTGTGAGATTACCCTCTGGACACCCATGTAAAAATTAATTTCAGAAAATCATTTTCAGATAGCAGACAAACTAAAATTCAAACTATTCAAGAAAGACATTAGTCATGTGTTGGTGAGAGTAAAGTCAAGTGTTTTACTATACTATTACTTCTAAAGATCCCAAGAAACAGGAGTCTAACTTCCTATAGTGAAAATGGAGTTCAATGTTTAACATATTCTCTTTTTTCTACATAGCACTAACTTAAATTGCCAGACATCTTTGTCTACTGTTGACCTACTTTATCCATGCAATGTCATGCATTGTAGAGTTTGAGGATCCTGCCTTTGAATTATCATAAAAGAATGACAGTGGAGATTTTTTGTTTTGTTTATTTTTCAAATTTCACTAAGTCAGAGCTAAACGCCAAAACCAAAGAGGGCTGGGATGCTGAAGACAGCAGCTGAAAGATGGATGATGTCCTCTGCTGCTGTCTTCTGTTTTCAAAGGTGGACATCTGAAATCCATGTTACATTCTTCAGAGGTACTGAGCATATTACAGGATCTGAAAGATCACATCTGCCACAACTTTCTCAATAGCAGACAAAAAGTAATATACGGGATTTCTCTTCCTCTGCACAACATGTGTGCATGTCCATTTTTAGTGTGTGGTGACTTCTGGGCACATCCAAGGTCTGACCTATCATCAAAAAAACCTTATAGGCCACCCACATACTGATTGTCAAATTATGGCCTACATTTTTCAGGATGTGCACTTTAGTGATGTCATTTGGCCTTGAAAATATATATCAAAAAAATCTTGAAGTAAAATGAGTGCAGGCTGAAACACTGAATAAAAAGCTATCAAATGGAATCTTATTGCAGTCATGCTTTACTGAAGCCCAGACAATGATAAGGGGTTTTCTTTTCTTGTCACAGATTCTGTGCGCTTTCTCTGAGCAATTCTGAATGGTGCCCCTGGGCTTAACTTGTGCAAATGGCAACACTTTTCTGGCTTCTTCAGGTCTGCAGAAGTTGCCTCAGTGTCAGTTCTCTTGCTTAATTACACTGCCTCATTCAGAGAAAATGCCCAATGTGCTCTGATATGCAAACAAAGAGCTTAATGAAAAATCCGGACAAGCTGTAGGAGTTACAGTTAGGCAGGCTAGTCTTGCCAGGACAAAATCAACATCTACTGTAAGAGCAATAAAATGCCACCTTAGAAAAGAACATGTTGACTTGGAAAGCTGGATCTTTACCAGATGACCTGTCAGCTTCACTGCTTGGCTTCTTTTCCTTCTTTTTCTTCTCTGTGTCTTTGGTATTTTGGCAGCTAACTTATCCTATCCTGGGAAACAGGCTTTTCATTCATGAGATGCCTCTAAATGTTGCTTTAGGAGGTTTATTGGTTGATATTAATCTTCTATATTGGTTGATGCCATTTTCTTGGGAAAAGTATTACCTGCAAGCAATGGCTGTATTCACTCTTGGTGGTTCACCTTGGATGTCTGTGGAGTCAGAATTAAGTCAACCTTTTCTCTTTCAAAATTGTAAATAATTCCTCTTACTGGCTTACACATAATTCCATATGTGTAAGCCAGTAAGAGGAATGGAGCACATTATTTTCTCTAGTTGCTATATTGATGGACAGCCTTCTATGATATCGGTTGCATATGCAATGAGGGATGCCAGTTTTGCAAGCATTTGCTACAGCCTTGTGTATATGAGTACAGTCCCATGCATGGGTTACAGGCTAAACCTGGTTTTCCTATAGCATGGGTGGGTATTTGTAAAATTTAGGACTATTTGACTGGAATTTATAAAGTGAAGGATGTAGCCTGACCTCTGCTGTGCAATTACAGAGCAAATCAGTCTTCTCTGTTCTTCAGTGAATCAGAACAATAATGCTGTTTTTACCTAATGAGAGCACTGAAAGGCTTAACTTATTAGGGATAGCACATGGCTAGTCCAATACATAAAACAGAGTTTCAAGTTGAAAACATTCTCTCTGAGTCTTGAATGTCTACCCAGGAAACGGTGGTATTTTCTAGAAAAACTGTCAGTGATACAAAACCGCAATTCTGCAGCAAAGGGCAGTGTTAATTGACATGGTAACTGAATGCAGTTTTGGCTAACTTGCCTCTCTTAGCTTATAGGAAGATAAAACATATAAGGATCATTTTTTCCACTTCTTAGTGCCAGAGTTCACGTTACATAAGAGGATATGGTAATGTAATGATAGACTGTGTGTGACTGTATTCTAGCTCCAGTGGCGCACAGTATTCTAGCTCCTTGATACAGGGCTCTGATGTTGTTACGAACAAATGTTTGAGATCACTTAAAAATCATTGGTGAGGGTATCATCAAAGCCAGATTTAATATTAAATGACATCACTACAAAGCTCATTGGCAAGATTCACTCAACTACTTACAGGACAGTTAGGGCACAGCAAAGAACAACAAAATCATACAAAATCCAAAATCAAAAGAGACATGATGGAGAATTCTCTAAGGATATGTATATGGCCAGGAGGTGGTTGTGTGGGTGTGTGTGGGGGTGTGTGTGTGGATATGTTTAGAAAAGATATGTGTGACAAAGGACAGTGAGGGCAAGGATAAAAAGGAACACAACCAAAAACCTTAACAGCACTCAAACTTAATAGTAATTTAACTTAACTTATACCTTAAACTTAATAATTTAAGGTTGTTGGAACCACAACTTAAATTATGCCTAACTTAAATGATACTTTAAACTTAATTTATAATGTAACTTTAATAATCTAACAGAAGAGTAGGTCTTAGTGGCATTTAACCTAATTTATAACTTCAAAGTTGTACTTAGCAATTTAGCAAAAGAGCAACACTTAGCAGCGTTTAAGTAAAGTTAAGTCTTAAGTCACAAGCTTACTTACAGGCCTAACTTACAGGGTACTTAAACATCTAAGAAAGCAGCATTTCTCTCAGATGTTGCACATGCGCACATGCAAGCAACAAAGAGTCAGTGCAAGCAAGGTACCTGTGAAAAATTCCCCTTGGAGATCAGTGAAAAACTCACTTCAGATGCTTTTGCATTTCCTTACCGATGAAGGATCAGGCCTCAAGGAGTGGGGACATCAGACCAAGACTTGTTGCTGTTTGGCGATCCTCCAAGTATAGCAAACTTGAGAGTTCGCTGTTTTAGAAAGGCTTCCCCCTCAGAGGGAGGCTGCTGGTCACAGCCCACTGAGATCCAGAAGAGCTCAAATGGTTTCATTTGGACTGCTGTTTATAGGGTCTCAAGACAGTAGGCTTTAGTCATAATGTTTTATCCTGGCCACAGTTTGGATCAGCTCTTTCTTTGAATGTGTGAGAACAGGAACGTTGTGCCATTGAGGCAAAAAAAAATACTTTCCAAGGTTATTCACAAGGAAAAAAGGAGCTCCTTAGACAACAGTTCCTGGGAGCAGACCATGTTTCTGGTAAGCTCAGGAAGAGCTAAGCCCAGGTGCTGTTTCTAAGGCTGAGGCCTACTGCACATTTCTTAGACTGCAGTACAGCCTGGAATAGGGGAGAGGGGGAATGCAGCATTGCAGGTGTCTATAAAGCACAGGCTGATTTGCACCTCTTTACATGAATTCTGCATTACATTGTACACAACACCTGCTACATATGCAGGTACAGGACAAAAAGGAAAACAATTATAAAGGTTATGGGGGAATTGCTAGAACTACTTGGGAAATGTAGGTGGGAAATTGAGAAGTATCCAGCAAGGCAATCTACCTATAAATTCAGCACAGTAAGACAAAAGGGGAAGTATATTCTGTTTAATTTACAGAGGCTCAAACATAGGTTTCATACAGTGGTATTTGTTTATGTGAAGGTAATGCTGTGTTTCTGGGACTGGTGCCCGAGAGGCACAAGAGTCTGTGTGTGAAACAGATCTGTCACCTTACGGATCACAACAGGGAGGTAGTACAGAGTGACAGCCTTACCAGTGACTTAGCACCACGACAAAGAAAAGTATTTCCACTAGGGCTGCTAGCTAATTGTTCACTCTTGGGCTGAGACTGCTCCCACCATTAACTCCCTGGCTACCTGTGTCAAATCTCCTTTTGTCAGCAGTTCAAAGATGGTATGTACAGGATGCCACTGAAGTTGAACAAATGTTTCTATACTTCCAACGTAACAGCAGGAATAAGAATACATCACCTTTGAAATACATCACATCAACAGCATTTGCACCTTTTGCACCCAAAAATATGGTACCACAACAAATCCTGAAGTTTCAGATCAGACACAACCTCTGTGACAGTCTTTTCCTTCTGCAAACCTACAAGTATTACTGTACAACAGGCACATTAAAAACAAATTTTGCACTTCTGTTACCTGAAGAGACAAAAATAATTAGCAAATAAAAATATAGAGTGTGGAGATGGCCACCAGGTGGTAGCAAACACGTAGTGTAGATGTCTGTCAGATGTTCTCAATTATATTGGATTTCTTGAAAGAGAAAACACTCATGTACATGTTTAAACATTTGAGCTCAACAAGCTGATCTATAAAAATACGAATAAAGTTTTGAGCAACCACTGAAAATTTTCTACATAAAACCCACTATTTAGTTATATCCTTCATGGTTACTTTGCTACTGTTAACAGAACACATCCTTAGTGCTCTTTCTGACAAGTGAGACAAAAATGATTGCAAAATTCAGCAGAATGATTGACAGTAGTCTTCAGACAACTGGTTGTTGAATTGTCAAATTTTGTCCTCAGTCTAAAGTCAAGAAGAACTCCAGTGCTTACTAACTGCCTAACTGCTTCTGCATAGAGATTGTAGAAGTGAATAATGTACAGCGAAAAAAATCTTTTCAGGATCTTCAAACATAACTCTTTGCTAATACCATCTGTTCAGTAAAGCAGCAGTGAGACCCTAGGCTCTAGACTGTTCTAGACAAATATAAGAATTTACCCTTTCTCATAGAAAAATAAATACTGACCTCCTAATCAAAAAGGGTAGTTTGATTTACACAGCTACAGGGACTGCGTGGTACATCTGTGGTTCTAATCCCCCTAGACATGAAGACAACATAACATTTAGGAAACAAGTCTTTCCAAAGCTGAGTGTATGTATAAGGCAGGCTGCATGAGGCCTTTTGGGAGCTTCCTTTGCCCTTTGTTTCTGAGTGAAGTGCCAAAACTTACATCTGCATGGGTTATCACCACCAGATGTGAACAAAAAAAACACACAGCAAACCAAAGCATTAAAACCAAACCAACAAGCAAAAACCAAAACAAACAAGACAACCCCACTCCAGTCTATGCCATCAACACCACAAAATTACTGCTGTTTTGTTTGTAGAAACCTCTGATTCAAAAATTGAGATATTGATAGGAAAGAGGATGATAGCTTTTGGAGGGCTCGCAACATCACTGTCATCTCTACACAAAGGATGTTAATGCTACTTCATTTTCCAAGTGTCTCAGGCCTCTAAAATACTTTGTGTCAGAACCATGGGATATGGTTTTGGATCCTTTGCTTTTTAAAACATGTGAAAACAACCACTTGGGGTTCTATATATAAGGATAAATTGTTGCAAAATTACTGTCTTCAAGTTCTTTTTTGGTCCTTATGCTTTTTTGGATGCCTTTTTTGTACCTCCTCCCTTGATACTCCAGAGGCAGCCAGTAGAGCTGTTGGGCAAGTATGCATCCACCATGACAAGACCTCATCAAAGCCTCTACATTAAATAATGTTCTGTCTGGATTGCTTTATTGTTTTCTGACAGCTGGGAAGATGTAACCTTATTATAGATATCCCTTGCTCCTGCTTCTACTACCTTCCTTGTGATGACAGAAATTAACAGGTATCTGCACCTGTCTTCTTCACCAGTGGCTGCAGTTTTCCTTGAGAAGAGGTACTGTTTAGTATTATGTTCCATCATGTTTCTAGAAAATTAAATTATTTCATGGGGACTAATTACAGAGACAGTAGAAGTAGTGGAAAGTGTAATGCTGGCAGTGCTAATCCCACTATTGAATTTGTATAGGAAACAGACAGCAAAAGGCTATTTGGAACAGCAGTGATAAATTTATCACCCTTGCCACAGTGATGCAATCCTGCTACTGTATCTTGGAAAAGGAGTCTGTGCAACTTTTGAAACATAACTATGTGTACAGAATCTGTAACCTTTTGCCTGTTTATGGCATGCCAAGGATAATTCCTGAAGTAAATTCACAGTCCTCTGCACTGCCATGGACTGCCTTAGGTCCAGCAATAAACAAGCACCTTTCATGAGCTAGCAGCTCTGCAGCACAGAAAAGCACAGCTGGCCCAAAATAGACTAGAGCTGCATCAGATCCGCACGTCACCCACTGCGCTACCCTGAATAGCTCTTTGTGGATACCACTTTTAGAAGTGCAGTCAGACTTGGCTCTGAGACAACATCCATAGGCCTTTATAGACTTGAAGGGTCTAAAAATAATGTGTTTGGAATAATATACTTCAACTAAGACTGTGACAACCCACTGGAGCATAGCTCAGTACAGACTGTTTCTTTTGCTGCCTGAGGAACAGTAAGCAGGAACTAATTGCCTTGATTGTTTCTCTTCCCAAATTGTGTGAATTTGATTTTTAATACCCTGGTATCAGCTGCATGTACAAGCAATTACAGACTTAAGAACCATTTCCCAAGTTGTTGCTGCCAACAGAACTTTGCCTGTTCCAATATACTCTGGGAAAAAGGGAGAGCATGAACAGGTTCTCACTTTCCCCTCCTCTCTCCACAATGGCTGCTCAGCAGTACTCCAATCCTGCAGCCTTTCTACTGAGAATGATCTGTGTGCTATTCATTCTGCCGATATTACACTGCTATCACAGAAAGAAGGAAATTTTCACAATCTTCTGTTATAAAAAATCCATCTTGTCAGGAAAAAAAATCTCCAAAACTTAAGAGAAAACAGGGATTTCCAAGAATGATCTGTAACATTTTTCTGTGTCTGCTCTCTGAGAGGTTGCCATTTGTCATGGGAAGGAAAATCCAGACTGTCTTGAGATGTCTTGATTCAAATTTAGTCAGTCCCCTCTAAATAAACCCCATGATGCCATCTGAAGCACTTGCCAAGCAGTTGTTCTTTGTCACATCTCAGTGTATCTGCTGTGGTTTATGCCACATCTCCAACTCTTGACTTTTTCTTCATGTTTTTTTCCACAGGCTGCACCCTCCCAGTCTGTTGTCTACAGTGCCTTGGGAAACCACAGTCAAGGTCTTGCAACTGCATTACATAGAATTTACAACTGTGAATTCGACATATAGTTCTGCTCGTGCTACTTTGGCAATGCACAGGGACTTCAGAATCAAAAATACAAGAGAAGGAAAATTTGTATTTCCTTTGGGACTATGCATGATTTATTTACACGGCACAAATAAAGAGACTAAAGTTAATAGCTCTTGAATGTTATTTCCAGCTGTGTTACTTCATCTATGTGACTTTGGGATAGCAGTGTCTATATTTGAGCTTCCATGCATGTATTTGTTCCTTACAATGGCTCTAATCCTTTTAAACTGGTAGTTGTCCAGTGTGTGTATGTGCACCAAACATATGACACAAGAGAAACATCAAACCACATCATAGAAAATCCAAATTTACAAGCTTAAAAGAAATGGACAGAAATGTTGACTTGCACAGTGGGAAAATAAAAATAACAACAACAAAACCAGTAACAACAACAAAATTATATTACCTTGTAAAAATTTTTGAAACTTTCTCTTGCTCTGCCCTTTTCATGATCACAGCTTCAGTCACCAAGTGTCTGTTTTCAAGAGCTTGGGGATTGCCAGTGAACCATCCACTCAGATTTCTAAATCCATGAATGAATGTATAGGAACACTGTCAGGCACTGCCACAGCCAAACCTTACCTTAGAACCAGGCACACAAACTAACAAACAGTAGAAATGTGTTATATGTTAGGATAAATTGTTGAATACAGTAACTGATAGACATTGCAGCAAATCTGTACTAGGCAAATAATTATTCTACTGCATAAAAATCACAGAATCACAGAGTCTTTTAAGCTGCAAAAAGCCTCTGAGATCATCACACCTAACCTTTGACTGATCAGCACCTCGTCAACTAGACCGTGGCACTAAGTGCCACGTCCAGTCATTTCTTGTACATCTCCAGGGACAGTGACTCCACCAGCTCTCTGAGCAGGCAATTCCAATGCTTAGCAATCTCATTTATGAATAAATTCCTCCTGATGTTCATCCTGAACCTTGCCTAGTGCAGTTTGAGGCTATTTCCTCATGTCCTGCCACTTGCTGCTTGGAAGAAGAGGCCAATCCCCACTTGGCTACATCCTCCTTACAGGTGGCTGTACAAAGTCATAAAGTCATCCCTGAGCATTTTTTTCCAGGCTAAACAAGCACAGTTTCCTCACCTGCTCCTCATCAGACTTGTGCTCCAGACCCTTCACTGGCTCCATTGCTCTGCTCTGTGCAGAGTGAAACTCCAGCTGCATCACACCATTGCTGCACCTTACTCTTAAAACATAACGATAAAGAAAGACATCAGTGAGGATTATAAACCCCTGATGGGGATGGACCATTTCTTTCCAATGTAAGAAATGCCTCTGTTTCTTTATGTTTTATAAATAATTCACACAAGAGACTGGTCTGTTCACTCCATGGTAATTGCACAGTGAAGCTGTGCTTCAGATGAGAGAAAAAACAACCCGCTGAAACCCAGCCATTTCTAGCAACTCAAGCTATTACAGTACTGATCACAAAGCAAATAATACTGGTGCAACTGCATTGTTGGATTACAGATAGTGGCAGCCATAAAAGGACAGAAGCCACCTCCCCAACACACCTTTTTTTTATAGATTCTATTTGTTTCACGAGAATCCACCCTTGTGAGTCTGAAATATCAGACAGCTAAAGAAAACCCAACTGGAGCTAATTGGGGGAGGAGAGGGAGCAGAGAAGAGAGGTTTAAGATACCATCTTTAATCATCTTGCTGCACAGCAGAATTCAGCCTCACAATAGACAGAAAGGTTTCCTCTGCAGTGAGGAGGCAGAGTGCATTCAGCCAGCTCCAGCACTCTGTGTAGAATAAAGCACTTCAGAATTAAACACTGAGCATAGTAACCATCACTGAAAGTTGAGGTCTCATGTCTGAGGTGAGGTGAGGAGTAATAGTTCTTATTGTTCCTCAGTTAGTGTAGTAGATACTGAAAATTTGAAAAAATAGACTATGTGTCTCCTACAAAATTTTAGTTCCTCAGTTTCAGCCAAGATGTTGCTGACATAAAATAATAATAATATTATTATGTTGCTGACATAATAATAATATTAATATTATGTTGCTGACATAAAATAAAAAATAATTTGTACTAAATTCTTTACTATAAAAATACTACATGAATGAAAACATTCATACAAAACACAGGTTAGAGTGCATTCCTAATTCTCCTTTTTTTTCCTTCCAGTAGCTTCTCCAAAGGCTTTTATTTGGTTTAGCTTGTCTGTGAATTTTAAACATAATTAATAAAGACAGCTTAAGCTGATCTCCTGGAAGTTACAAAATCTCTGTTTTATACTAGGAAGCCTGTCCTACAAATTACAGACTGTGATCAAGTATAAGAGTGCTACTACTGAAACACAAGCACTGGTTTTCTTTTGTTTTATAAGCACTTGCTCAAGGATCTACAAAAGCTGTCATTTGTGTTACATATTTTAGTCCAGCAGTATGGACCAGTCCAAAGAGATGCAAGATTCATGTTTTGAGTGTGGCTTTATGTACAGAAGGAATCAGAGGTTTTTTGCTTTATGATTCACTAGATCACTTTGCAAGGGAAGTACTCTCCAGTATTACCCCAATATCAGGGAGAGACATGAGTCTGCAGGAGCTAAGGCACAGCCTTTCCTTTGGACAGCAATAAAACACCTCCTTCTTTAAAATAAGTATTTTCTACAGCAAATGTATATAATTGTCTTGCAGCTAGAACTCTTTTGTACATTTATTTTTTTGCAGGAAGCTCTTTCTCATGTCTGGGGAGGACACATATCTGGGAAATCAAGCTGTGTGTCCTTACAAACTATAATTCTAAAGCAGGAACAGATATTATCAGAAAATAGCCACAATACTCACTGAATAGTTTTCTTTCCTAGGTCAGAAGGAATCCATTCCACACTTCATGGTTGTAATCCAAAAGTTCACTGAAGCCTGGGGGCTTTCATTAACTTTGAATGAAAGGTCTGATCATTAAAAAGAAAAAAACCTAAACTAAAAAAATTACAAAGCAACACTTCACCACCTAGCTGCCGGCCTCTGTGTGGGGACACTATTAAAGTTGAGCAAAGTAGAACCAGCTGAGGTTTTCACTCTTGCTTTGTACTTGTGCTTTGTACCACATCACTTATGCATCCGAGGAGAATGCTTTATACTTTTATAGTAATTCCCTGGAGAAGTTCATACACAGCTCTACCCAGTGGGATTTCTGAGTGAACAGCTAGTGATGGCAGCTAAGGCAGCTCAGCATTTTTTTCTCAGGTATCTCCATAACCACCAGCCAGGACCATGCTTGCTGAAATAACTGTTTTCATCACTGTGCTGAACAGTCTCCATATGTGTCTCCAGGGAATAATTTGAATGGTGTAGAGAGATAAAGAGCACAGGACGCTCTTTACCAGGAAGCTCCCAGCAATGGATCAGCTTCCAAGTAGCCTGAAGTTGTTTCTGGGTCCCTAGCAAGAAGAGAGGCTCTGCTGAGGCAACACTTCTGTACAAATTGGTTAGCCGTGGCAACCAGGAAATCCAAAGATGTTGCTAACATTTGGAGATATATTGTGGATCAGGCAGAGAGACCTCCTTGGTAATCAGGACTGAGAGAATTATGTCATAAAACAGGAGAGTCTGATGAGTTAAAGGAGAATTGAAGAGAAGGAGGAATACAACTGGGATATGTATTCCTGAAAAAAAAGAAAAGGACTGTTCCCTGCGCATTGAATGCTAGGCCTTCTTCTTCATGACCAATAAGAGCAGACTGAGAGGAAAAGTGATCAAAAAAAATGCTAATATATTGTCTGTAAAGAGGGTAGAAGACAATAAATATGTGGAGAAAACTGAATAGAAAAAAAATAAAAAGAGAGAAATGAAAGGATGAGAGAAGAGGAAGGGCAGACTTGAATTCCTTAGTCTGGGCAGGGCACAACCTGTTAAGTGGGATGTTTGCTGTAGAACACGCCTACTCTCAGGACCACATCTGACCCAGGGATGTCTCAGACAGCAGTGAACTGAGATACTCTCTCTAGACTAGGAATTACATTGAACAGAAAAATGCATACGACAGTTTATTTATACTATGTTCCAGCAGAGACAAAGAAATATAAGCATATTGTTTTTCTGAAGGCTTATGTTTCCCTCCAGCTGCTCCGCATTGAGGAACACTAAAACACTTGAGAGAGTCATATTATTCTGCTGTGTTTGTACAGCATGAGAAGGTCATGCTTCCCATTCAATTTCCAGCTACTACTACAGTCTGAAGCATAATTTAAAATAATGGTAACTTTATAAATTGCCTATAGCACTTCAGCTTTATTTGCTTTCTCTGCTGAAGTGCAGTATTTTCCATTTAAATTCATGATGCAGAAAAGGATATAAAGGATAAACAGAAAAAATTATTGAATCTTCTCAGACTGTGGAAAATCACATAGGTATTTGTGACATGGGCAAAAAAGGTATTATTTTAACACATACATATAATACAACATTTTCCCAATTATAAGTGGGAGTACATTGTAAGAAGGCAGAATATTGACCTCTGTATGTTGAAATTTAAACCAGTGCTCAGGACCCAACACTTTCAGTGAGATACCTACACTTGATAAGTACCTACCTTGTTTGTTATCATTATTTCTTAGAAGGAAAAAAACAAAGAAAAAGAAACCAAAGCAGAACAAAAGAAAAAGCAATCCTACTTCTGCTTTCACTGGGGTGAATGGAGTGATTTTTACTGATTATAAAGCCATGATGTAAAATAATTAATACATGATCACTGCCTGGCACTCATCTTTCCAGCCTCAGCCACAAAGCCAATGGCTAGATGTCAGCGCTTGACAACTGCACGCTTCTACAAGAGTGTGTTGCTAGCTACAAGAGTGTGTTGCTAGCAGGTCCAAGACAGATTTGAAGTGATGCTGCCTATGTTGCATCTGTTATTTGAAGCAAAAAGCAGATCTTACTTCAGTCCATATTAAAGCCTACTTTTTCATCTAGATACTGATTTTGTTGCTGTTGGCCTCTAAGGAACATCTAGGCCGAGACAGTGTGAGAACCAACCAAAACCAGCTGCATGAACAGTTGTCAGCTCCCTGGGAGATGTAAGGAAGTGGATGCTATGGCACTCTTCAAGTGATGGCTCTCCTACCCAAACATATTGCAACAGCCTCCATCAAATAATTCCTTGAGGATTTGATGCTATATTTGAGAAGCCAAGAGCTAAAACAATTAGTTAGTTTTTCCCAAGCTATGCAGGAAGGCCACTCAGAGCTACGGTGTTTTGCTTAGACATGCATGCACACAGGCATACACACACAGAGAGAGGGTAATAGATGAAAAATTCATATGCAACCCTGAAGTACTTTGTACTGAAGGTGGAGAGGAGGGAAGATATATGGAAAGTATTGCTTTGGCTCCCTTTGTTGTCCAAGTAGAACTAAAGATGCACTGGTATGGTAACCTCTTTGCACAAAATGGTCACAAATATATGCAAGCCATTAGCTATAGCAGATTAATAAAAAACAGCCTGTTAATACATTTCACAATAGGTGTACTACGTCATGATTTTAAGAGGAGAAAATTGTGTAGGTTAACCCAGGTCCCACCAAAATCCACTACAAGTTTCCCACTGAATTCAACAATAGGAGCAACTCACAAGCTCTTTTTGTAGGAATCAATTACCTGTATGCATGTGTATCTGAAAGTGCTCCCAAATGCCTATAGGGGTTGCATATGTTTTTAATATTTGTCATGATTTTGTAGAAAAAAATCTTGTTTTGTGTAAAAAAATGTAGCAGATTGTTTGCCTACCTCTGCTTTGACAAATATCTTTTCATATCCCAGATATTCATGCTTCTATTACTGACAAATTGCTTCAGAGTCTAATGTCTGAATTCCTATATCCTAGCTGACTTTTCAAATTCAGACTTTTCCTTCTTTTCCTTCAGAATTTTCCTTCTGTGCTTCCTGAATAATTTGATTTGTAGTACTCTGAAACATCCATAAATAATTATCAGTACAGACTGCTCACCATCAGGATTGTGTAATGCAGACATGAATGAAATCTTGAATGTTGACTGGAGCCTTTTCTCTTTCCTAAAGTGTTTTATTTTGCACAACATTTTCTTCCCCTCTCTCACCCTGAAATACTTGTCTTGGATCAAATAAACTGGCAGTAACACCTAAGGAAGTGTAATTTTTTTCAATGGCTCACAGACCAACCTCTCTGTGTCCTCCAGCAACAAGTACTTTTCACTTTAAGAGAACTGACTGACATCTTCAGATATGGAACTGTGTGGGATTCTTATTCCTGCTCTTATTGATTCAGCATTTTGCTCTTCAGCATCTATTTGTGAGCAGTTGCTAATAACAGGCTCATTAGAAAGCAAGCTGTGTTTGTTACATGCTGTAGCACTGCAGTTCTTAGATCTTACTGCTAACAACGTAGCATAAAGAAAAGATGTGTGCTTGCTCCAGAAAACATGGGTACCTTGCTGCTGATTTTTAGTATTTGTGAGGGATGATGACAATTCTTGAAAAGCATATTGGAAAATCTTCACATTGATGGTGCAGGACTGTAAAAATATATAACTTGGATAACTCCAACAATTTTTCTGTTGCTTAAATTTTTTGAAGACCAGCAGTTTTGATAAATTTGCAGTTCGGTAGCAATTGATCATCATACAACACAAACAAATCATCTTTGCAAAAAAACCTGTAAAATCTAAACAAAAAATAATCACAGGCTGAGTATGAAAGTAAATCACAGAAGAGAGAGACAACCATGTTCCCAAACAGTCCACAATAATGATGAGTACATTTCCTTTGAACACATATGTAATACGTATATCCTAAAATATTTGTAGTAGACTGCAGATGTCACCTTCTCTGTGAAAAAAAAAATCTGCATTATGCCTTGGTTAATAAAATGGCCCAAAAGTAATTAAAAAATGTAGTTTGCCTGGAACACTGTGTACATGTATAAAACAGATCACTAAGAAGAAGAAAGTGAGCTTTAGGAAGCTTTAACAGTGTGTGTATCTCTGCTGAGTTTATGTCCAGAACCTAAGTCAGCCAAATGCCAACCTACCTCTTAGTAGGAAGTTGTGAAAATGAGCATGAATGGTGAAAAAACCCAATGCTTCAAAAGCTTAAAGTTGGTCAGAAAGCTGCTCTGCTTTCTTTCCATCTTGGAAATGGTTTGACAATTTGGATTTCTATGGTTATTTGCCAGGTGTCAGGAACAGACATAACACACAGAACAAAATGCAAGAAAGACGAACAGCTGAGCTGAGCAATGCTTTCCACCTGTATAGGCAGAAGTACTCTGGTATTTGGGAAATCTAATAGGAAACTTGGGACATGGACATGGGGAAAGAGGCGATTTGCCTTTTGAAACGTGTGGACTGGAAACTTGCTGCCACCCAGTGTCAGTAGATATCTATTCCCATGAACTGGCCCTTGGAATTCCACCCTGTCCCTAAACAGATAGGGTCTGGGGCCCCTGGGTTCTCGTGCGAGAAGCTTGGGGTGCACAGCTGCTGGCTAAGGCACGGACAGGCTGAGGCACAGCCCACTGAAAGGGAGCATAAAAGGGGAGAATAAAGACCCTGGTAAAACTGAGTGGTTAACCTTCCCTTGCTGTACCTCTCTTTAAGAAAAACGCCAGACATTGCATACAAATTTTGCTATTCAAATGCTGTTCAAGCCCAAATGCATGCGGAATTGCACTAAGTATGTACATTTTCCTCCCCATGTTGAAGCAGGACATCTCTTAGGTGTTAAAAGTGGCAGTAATGTGCACAGCAGCCCAAACTGCTCAGTGGCTGGCAGATTACTTCACAGACAAAAAGTTGTATGGGTCATCAGAAAAAGTAATTTCAAAGTATGATTTTATTTTAAAATTTAAGCACTCTTTTGAGGGTTATTTTGGGTTGAAGACTGAGGTGCACATTCTGACATATCAGACAATTATGGAATTCTTCTGCAAGAAGAAACTGCAAAATTTTAGCATCATAAAAAAATTGTGTCATGAACAGCCAGGCAGCCAGTGTTAAGCACAAAGTGGTATAGGTGGAGATTTTTTCCACCAATGAAGGTGCTGATTTAAAGAAACAGGGCTAATAATAATTACAATTATAAAAAAAAATAAACAAAAACAATAGAAGCAACATAGAGCATATAGGAATTAAGTTTAAAAAAAGGTTTCTTTTGCATTCAAAAGTAAGTCCCTGAATCTTTATTTTGTAGGTGCTTTTAATTTTGTTCCATCACCTCATGTCCAATTGACTTACATATTGAGCTACTAATTTTTTTCCTAAACAAATTCTTCCTGAGCCTTTCAAAAAGAGGTATAAAACTTGGTTGAACAGGGATATCAACCTGGTTGAGCAAGCAAGTGGTTTTTCACAAGTTCTTAGAGAACTCCCAACAGAAAGGCTCCTGACTTTATGAAGGATTTCCTCTCTCACTCTCTCTAGAATCATGAATATGCAATTGTATCAATGACCTCTGACATTTTTCCAGAATTAATTACTTCACCTTCTATTGTTCAGAATCTTCATCTAACAGCAAAAGGAACCTTTAGGGCTGCAAAGACTGTATCTAAGAGAAAGCCCCAAACATGTCACGGACATAGTACACTATAGAATATGAGTGCCATGATACAGCACTGAAGTGCAACAGTGAAGAATACCCTTTGACTCTCATCCTGGAAACGCCTAGTTAGTTCCAAAAACCTTTTATGTCAGCAGTTACTTCAATCAAAATCATTATCCTACACTGAATCATACCATAAACATTTTTGCTATGTGAAAGCCTTCAAGATATATTCATCTCGTCTGCTAGAATTTTTACCATGAGAATAGTGTGTAATGAATTTTAATAGAAGGCTGTGCATTAACAGTGCACTCTCCCAGATGCATAAATATCTTGTGTACACAGTTAACTAATTTTTTTGCCATATATTTCTATGTCATTTCAATGCTGTTAATATCTGGAAATGTTTAATATTTTGGGGAAATACTAAGTCAGGTAACAGTAGCATTGTGTCTACTTTGTAACCCCAGCATACAAGCATGTTTTCTCCCCCAGTGCTTTATTACTTTAAAAAATCATTCAAGATAGGAATATTTCATGGTTACCAACAGGCTATATTTATTGTAATTGAGGACTCTACATACATTGTTGCACAAAATTATAATGGACCAATCAACAAAACCATAGTTTGTATGCAACTGTAAATAGCACTTTAGCAGTTCAACATATTGTGCATTAGTTGTCTTAGTGAGGTGACAACTTAAGATGTTTGCTTCACGGGAGTACAAAAGTGCAAACTTTCATTCAAGGCATACACAAATACACAAAAAGGATTACTATACATGCCACAGGTCTAAAATAAACCTCAAACCAATGCTCTCCACCCCAAAACAAGTTAAATGAGTAAGTACCAGCACTCTTAGCAACCATCAGTGTTACCACATTCAAAGTCTTATCTCTAGCAAGAAGCAGAGAAATGCAATCTGAAGAAATGCCCTTAGCTTGGAGTTTTAGATGTAATGCAACTATGTCACATGAACTCCATGTTTTTGTTTGGCAAGAGTGAAAGAGTTACATCACTACAGAAGCACTTCACCAGTGTATGACCACTAATTCCTGAATCACTATATGGAGTAACTGTGTGCAACAGTTGACTGTTGAAGGAAATAGTGTCTTTACATCAAAAGGTGATATTCAACTAAAATTCAAGTATTTACTATTAGACTGTAAGTAATTCTGATCTTCTGTTCCTGTGCACTACATAAAGCAGATGAAGCGTAATTTTTCATTTTTTCATTTTTATTCTTCCCTTGCTCTGGGAAAAGGTGTAGAGGGAAGAACCAAAACGTAGGTGCAATGCTACATCTACAGCAGTTGGTGCAGATATGTGGTGTACAACTGTCCACATCAAGATGATCTCTGGATTTTCAACACACAGCCTTAATGCTCTCAGATCATTCCCATCTCAACACCTACAAGACTCCTGCTGTCTCCTCTTTTTTATTTTCACCAGCTGTTCAAATCTGTTGCTCAAGCAGACGTTACCTTCTATTCTGCACAAGTGAGCACCTGAGCTGCACAATGTCATCTCTGGACAATGAGGAGATAAAAGGGTGGAACAGTTTCTCTCTCATACCAGGCTGGGAAGGTCTGGAGAGACTTATACACTTCTGTATCAGCACCAGTGAAGAACTGCTGCAGATTGTATGAGCTTGAAAGACACTTGTTTACAAAACCAAAATTATGATTAAGTAAATTCCAAAGAAAAAATGGCCTCTTACAGTATTTTAATTACTGCCTAGATTAATTTAAAAGTAATATGAAATACCAAGGGGTTTTTATCATTAAAAATGATTTTTTTCCTGTTATCGAGTTAAATCCAAGACAGGAGTTAAACACAGGGGACCACAAACTTTGGTGAATAAAATCTACTACTTAAGAGTTATGAAAAAGAGTTCAAACTCTAACTCTAAATTAGTAGCATGCATGATTACAGAAAAAAAAAGTAATGAGAAATCTGAGATTTGTCTCTCAATAAGTTTTCATAGATTTTGGTGCAAACACAGCACATTCTGCGAACATGGGGAATAAGAATGTGGAAGCAGTTTTACCACCTTTGCAAATTAATTGAAGCAAGATAAAAAACTGAAATGTGAAGAACAAGGCCTGCATATCGCTTTTTAGCCCTCCAGTACCCAGATACTTCATGCTTTGAAAATGACCAAGTACAGCAGGACTATGCCTTCAGAAAAGAAAGGAAAATAATTAAAATTAGGCTAGCCCTCTTCCAAGCATTTCTACAACAGACGCGATTATAGCTTATTCACTATATTAATACATGAAAAACATTTTTATTTCCCTGAATTTAAGGGAAAACAAACCACCAGAAAATGCACTTGTAAAAAGACGAAAGCATTGGAAAAGTACAAGATAAGCAAGGACTGTGTGCTTGTATATATAAATCTTTATAAATACTCACACAGAAATGGTGATGATTTTTTGTCCATTGGTTTGTTTGTTTTCCCCAAATCAAAGCAGAACACAATGTATTCTTTCAAATGGGTTTTGAATGGGGAAGTACGAGTAGGATTAACAAAGAAAATGACAGAGGAAAAGAACAGTGAAATTTTATTTCCTTGGCAAGTGGAAGTACAGAGATGTTACTGCAGCACTCACTATTCTTACCTTTTAGATCCCAATTCATCAGAAATAACAGTGTAACTACATCAGGGTGGAATTTAACACACAGCTTATATTTTTGAATATGTAACTTTATTTTTCTTAATAGTATCCCCACTTTACGCAGCCTACAAACCTGAAGTAAATGCATTTGCATCTGAAAGTCATAATAGTAAGTGTTTTGGGCTGCTGAAAGTCAAAGAAGTAATCCTGAGATTTCAGATGTTAAAGCTTTCTCCACAGCCACATGTTCCTTTGATGTTTGGGTTATTGAAGACAAATTCACTGGACAGTTTGTCTTCTACATAGTCCATTTCAGTTCCTAGAAGTGTCAGCTGTGCCTTCTTTTCAATAAACACTCTAACCCCTTGAAAAGAACAGAAAACCAGAAATTACATACAGCAAAACCATCATTCACTTTGAAATTCACTTTTGGCCAGTAATAAAAAAAGAGGAAGCTAAGTATAAAGACAACTAGTAGAACTTGGTCTCCCTGGCCTAATGTGGGGCACTTCAATCACTATTTTCTTTCTACCAATAGAAATCTAGCAGAAGTCTGGAACTGTTACTTATGTGTGCACACGAATATCTGCTTTTTGACAGGAGATAAAAAATGATGCTAAGGGAAATAAGCTGTAGAACATGGCAACAAATCTCAGCTTGAGTACACAATTCCCATGCATAGCAGACAGTAACCCATTCCATACCCTTCTTGAAGTCTGTAAATCCAGGAAGGTACAAAACTTTGACAATATAGATTTCTTCTCTCAAAATCACCAGATTTTATGCCCTCCCCAACAGAATCTTGTGCTGCTGCACCAGAAACTCACCATCTTGAACTACTTCTTCATCAGAGTCTCCTTTTGATTTTGTATATTCTAATGTGTAAGAAAGTCCATTGCATCCCCTTGTACGAACACCTACTTTCACACCTACCTAAATAAAAAGAAACAACAAAAAACACCACCACATACACGACTTCCTTTTTAAAACCTATTCAGAACATCAAGGTAAAAAGTATGCAGAACAATGAAGTGCTGACATTTATTTTTCTCTACTGCCTAAATGCAAAAGTGAATTACTGTAAACAGCTAAGAGGTAACTTTTTCTTTTATAAATTTGACTGCCAAGGTAAAAAACCCATCTGATCCTTGCTGGAGTGGATCATGCCCTCCAGTATGCTCAATTTTTGAAGTAATGAACCATAGGCAGTCATATAGGAACCAAAAAGACAGTCCCAAAAAGGCAGTCAAATTTCAAAGACACGTATTTTGTGACTTCAAATTACAGTTTACTCAGATGGTAATTCAGGTCGTATGACAGTAACATAATTATGAAGCTGTGAGGCCAAAATAAGGGCAGTTACTAGATTATCACAGAACTCTTGCTCTGTGATAATCTAGTAACTGCCCTTATTTTGACACTGTCAGAAAACTTACTTTAAACCAAAGTTCTGAAAAACATGCATTGATTTTTTATTACCTCTATTGCCAAGAAGCAAACCCCTCCCTAAATCAACGTATGTATATGTGTATTGGTTAAACTGGCCTTAAAAGCCAACTTAGCCAACGTTTCTAACATTCACAGCATTCAACAAGGCAGACAAGAAGAGCATCCATGTAAAGAGAAAATCAAGAAGTTTTAACAAAGTAGAAAACTATTTGTGTGCAAGAATCTTTAAGAAGTATCCACATCACCTTCTACGCACCAGCGCTTCCTAACTGAAGAGCCAAACTTCACTCTCTATGGCCTACGTTGTGATAAAAATGTATCAAAATGTAACACTTTTCATTAAATGGGCTCTCAAGACAAACTGCATCTGATCCTTTCAGACGAAATACCTTTCTCTACAGGAACTGCTACAAAGAATGGGTTGGAAAACACAGACACCATTTAAAGCCAGGAAATGAATGACCATATAAAGCGTAGGCCCAGGGCTTCCTTAGGATGGTTTAAAACATTAGAACAAATAAGTCTAGTTACAGATACGCAGGAAGCAAAACAAACAATGGCCTTGGTTAATAAAAGAAATATTCTTCTTGGAACAATACTTACTGTAAAAAAACCCTAATGCTTGTTTTTACAATGATTATAAAAGAAGCCTATGTGTGTCTTTCCCTCAAGAAGAAAAGATGACAAACTCATCACTTGGTGAAACACTAGTTACTTAAAAAAACACATTGTCTGGCAAGTTTCCTAAGAATTCGATATTCTCCAATGCATATGAATATTACTTTATTACTGCATATTTCACAATGAGAATTCCTACAAGAACTTAAATAATAACAGCTGAAGAGCTCTCTCCCTATCAGAAATCATTACTATGTCATACTAAAGGGTTTCATTAAAATGTAGCTCAAAAACATCTGAAGCTTAAAGTTTTTCCAACTTCATTAATCTCAACAGTAACCGTACAGTGAAGTACAGTTTTTACAGTCAGTTGTTTCCTGCATTTCATTTTATAACAAAACAAAGCTGGATATACAAATAAGCTTATGCATTCCTAACCAAAAAAATACGTCAACATCTCTAACAAATACCTCAGTGTTCAGTTCAAACTTCTAAGTTAGCCAGAAATGCTTTGCAATCATGAGCTGTACTAATACCTTAGCATACCCTACAAACTGACTCTATCTACACTTACATGGTCAGGTTTATCTTTCAGAAGCTCTTTTATCTTCTGGACAGCAGAAGGGGTCTGAAACACAAAAGAATACATATAAATTTGATTTTTTTGGTTGCTTATTTGTATATTTGCAATGAGTGCTTGCATGTATTAAAGCTGATGCCTGTAAGACACACACTGCTGCAAAACAGATGTCTCCTCAACCTAATTGACACAGAGCACACAACCTCTTCTCACCTGCACTGCCAGCAAACAGATACCTCAAAAATTCAATCCTTAATCCTTAACAGTGGGGGTTTTGGTTGTTAGAATATCAGAGTGGCTTGGGTTGGAAGAGAACCTTAAAGATAATCTAGTTCCAACACCCCTGCCATAGCAGGGACAGTATGCCAGGTTGGTCAAGCCTTGGACATAGGCCAGGTTAGTTCAAGCCCAAACTGGGCTTGAACACATCCAGAACTTCCCTGGGCAACCCATTCCAGTGTCACACCTCGCTATTCCTAATACCTCATTTAAATCTCCCTCTTGTCCTATCACTGCAGTTCCGGATGAGAAGTCCCTCTCCAGCTTCTATGTAGGCCTCCTGCAGATACTGGAAAGTTGCTGTGAGGTCTCCAGACAAACCTCTCTTCTTCAAGGAGGACAGCCCCAACCTTCTCAACCTGTCTTCATAAACGAGGTGGCTGCAGTCCTCTTATCACCTTTGTGGCCTCCTGTGGACTTGCTCCATGTCCTCCTTGTGCTGGGAGCCCAGAGCTGGATGCAGGTTCCAGGTGGGCTCTCCCAGAGCAGAGCAGAGGGGCAGAATCCCCTCCCTGCCCTGCTGCCCACGCTGCTCTGGATGCAGCCCAGGACACGTTTGGCTCTCTGGATTACAAGTGCTCATTGCTGGGTCATGTCCAGCCTCTTATCAACCATCACACCCAGGTCCTTCTTGATATGGCTGCTCTCAATCCATTCTCCACCCAACCTGTTGGTGTGCCTGGGATTGCCTTGCATTTCACTTCGCTGAACTTTATGAAGTTTGTCCACCTCTCAAGCCTGTCAATATCCATGTTGTTTCTTTGCAACTTTTTCCTCCAAAATCACTATCATAATTCAATCAAGTAACTCTTTATTGTAAAACTTTTGTCACATATCCATTACAGATAAAAATCAGTTAGATATAGAGGGCTTATAGCCTACATCTCTCTCCCCATTAACCTTAAGGGGACCTCTGACTTATCAGCAGATAAAATTCACCATTCATGCAGATCTAGTTGATGCAGAAATGCAAGAACTAAATGCAAACGTCGAAATTTCCATTACATTCCCACAAGTTTCTAAGACACTAAGAAAAGCATTAGTGTGAAGGTCTCACCACGAGCCGAATTAAACACATAAAGCAAACTTCAAGTAGACTTGCAGCAGAAAATCCTTTCTAATTACCACTACCACTCTTTTTGTTAGAGACCCACTACGAACAGGAATTACGAGCTCTGACAAACGACTGAGCTCTGTGCACTCGATCTGACCCTGTTCCTGCGGAGACATGGCTGTACCTTCCTCTGCAGTGCTCTCAGAATCAGAGGTTGTTAAAGACCTCTGAGATCACCGAGTCCAGCCTATGACCAAACACCATGTTTTCAAGTTTGGCCTCTCCAGCACGGCCGCTAGTACGGAATGCACGCACTTTACTATTAACAACAGGATGTAAAACCTTCTTGGAAAGATCCTACGCGTCAGCCTTGGTAAGCAACGCATTACCCTTTTCCAAAAAATTTAATCAAATACTTTTTTTGGAGTGTCTATGCGACCAGGCCCCGCGGTTCCGCAGACGGAGCGGCGGAGCGCGGGGCCTGCTCTCAGCGGGACCGCCGCGGAGCAGGAGCCACCGCCCGCCTCTCAGTTCGCCAGGGGGAAGAGGAGCCCGCTGCAGCCCGCCCGTCGCAGCCGCCCCGCTGGGACTACCGACGCCGGCCCGTCCCCGTCCTTGCGCCCGCCCCGCAGTTGCCAGGGGCCGCCTCACTGCCCGTGGCGCAGCTCCCGCACCCGCGAGGTGCCGCGGTGCCCGCGTCCCGCCCGCTGCCCGGCCGCGGCACTGACCAGCGTGAGGGCGGCGCGGGTCGCCTGGATCCTGCGCTTGCTGACGGCGCGCACCGTGGCGCGCACCACGGACGAGGCCATGGCCCGGCGCCCTCGGCCAGGGCAGCGCCGCCCGCACGCTGTGACGCCACCGCGCACGGGCCGCGGGCGGGGACGGGCGGCGGCGGCTCCGCCCCCGGAGATGCGCCCGGTCCCGCCGCGGCCGCGGCTCCGCGAGGGCGGGGCAGAGCAGGCGGCGGGGCTGCGCGCCCAGATAAGCAGCAAAGACAGCCGGGACGCTCTGCCCTTCAGCCGCCCTGGCGGAGGCCGCGGCAAAACAGCCGGCCAATGTCACGTGGAAAGGGGAGGTTTTTCCTGAAAGCCTTTAATGATTGATTAGTCTGTCAGCGCCGTTGAAAGTCCAAGTTAACAGGTTACGGAATAACAATCTTTATTAATTTGGAGTGCTAGGGGGTTGGAATAGAGCTTAAAGATCATCTAGTCCCAACCCTTTTGCCGTGGGCAGCGACCCTGTCCACTAGACTAGGCTGGTCAAGGCCTTATGCAGAACTTCCCTAGGCAATCCATAACCAGTGCCTCACCTGCCTCACAGTGACAAATGTCTTCTAATACCTCCTTTAAATCACCCTCTTGTCTTGTCACTACAGTTCCTGACGAAGTCTCCAGTTTCCCTGTAGGCCCCCTGCAGATAAGAGAAGGTTGCCATGAGGTCTTCACTTAACTTTCTCTTCTTCAAGCTGAACAGCCCCGACCTTCTGAGCCCATCTTCATAAGGGAGGTGGCTGCAGTCCTCTTATCAGTGAAGGCCACACACTTGAACAATTTCATATCCTTCTTAAGTTGGAGGCCCCAGAGCTGGATGCACGCACAAGAGGCAAGCAGGAGAGACAGAATCCCCTCCCTGGTCCTGCTGCTTTGGATGTAACCTTGAATTCTGACATTTTAAGGTTCAAGGATTGCTGGTGACGGTAGCTGACCGCGAAAATATATTCAGTGCAATATTTTAATTCAAAGCACTGTACTAAAAACCTCTAATCCCTAACAAAAGTCAGCTCAAGACAATAATTTACCGTTCACAGAACACTGTTCGTACCCCATAGTTGTCCCCACAGGGGCAAAGACAGGTTGAGCCTGTCAAACGACTTCAGAAGTTACAATGGAGTCCTTCCTAACTTCTCACCCTTCTGAATTCACTTTTGTACTATTTGCTTATGTTTAGATGGAGCTTGAGTGGCTGTAGTCATATAGCTTACCCTGTGAGGAGTGGTTGTATGTTGGGGGTGGCTATCTCAGAATACATAACGTGTCAGCCCAAGGAGAGTGATTCCACCACAGCTGCTGATTCATCATCAGGACACCTTCCTTTATCTCCCTTGGTTTTCAGCTGCTGTGCAGCTTATCAGCCAGAAAGGACCACTAAGTTCAAGCCTCTGCAAGAGCCTGGCTAGAGTGTACTCTACTCCACCCACCTTTAGCATGTACAGTGAGTGGGAAGTCAGGTGTGCTGGCAACATTCCACCCAGGGAGCAGCAATCCTATTTCCCTCTACAATTTCCATACCGTTTTACCCCCAGACATTTTCCCACACCAGAGAACAATGGAGGCCCATGAGTGCATAGTTTCCCACCTACAAAATACAGGCACAGAATGTGAATATTTATTGACTGCCACACTGGCAAGCATTTTAAAATAATGCATATGGCTATTCAATAGGAAGCTTTGGCTCAGAGGGCAAAATGCATGTGTAGAGTAATTCAGTTTGGACAAATCCCTGAGCGAAGTGCAGAGGACCTGGAACCTTCACAGACAATGCATTGTGTTTGCCCTCCTGCTGAGCAGGATCCTGCCCTTTCCTCTGGGTTCATGCCAGTCTGGGGCCAAGTGAAGGGGATAGCCATGCAGTGCTAAGGGCCCTTCTTGATCCCTGCCTGGTGCAGCGGCAGTGTGGGAGGAGAGCGTGAAAGCTGCTGGATGAACTGAGCTGCCATTCCCCAACTCCCGGTGGCTACAGCAACTTCACGCTGAAGAAACCCCAACAGCCTTGGTACAGGGAGACTCATGCCATTACTTTAAGTTGATTGATGGCTATGCCAGAAGGTAAACAAGTACTCATTTTTCATTTCCACATTCCAGCATCCTTAAATATGCTAGATGATACTTTAAATCCCTCTTAATGAAGTCCAAGCACAAGAAACACATTTGAGTTTCACCACCTCACTTACTTCCCTGATTCTGGCCTTAGTAGTTCTGAAGAGCTTGGTAGTAAGTCAGATGTGTTAGGTGTTTTTTACATACATAATTATGCTCTTTACTGAGGCACAGTACTACTACTTCAAATATAAAGATAGCAGGTGTATAAAAAAGTTGTATTTTCTTTAGTTACAAAGAGTGTGTCTTTTCACAGGTAATTCATGCACCTTGAGAATGCATCTCAACTAAACTACTCCTACTTAGCAGCAAGGGGGGTTTAATGCTCTACACTGGGCTGAAAGCTGAAGTCAGTACACTTGAGGGGGGGAAGCTCATGTACAAATGCAGTTAATACCTCCTTCATCATTTGCACTCGACCATGCAGGCACAGCTTTCCTCAGGATGCCTCCAATCATCAATTCTTAGTCCCCTGCCTGCTGAATATATGTCCACATGGAACACTGAACAAGGGCTAGAAAAATTGCCTTATTCGAGACAGGATAAATGCAAAAATCAGTTTTAAAATCTAACTATTTCAAGTTAGATTTCAAGAAATATTGTTAAGTTATCAGTATGGAAGAAAAAGCCAACAACTTTCCATGCTAGAAAACTCCCATTCTAAGCAGCTATTTCAAGCCCCGGAAGCTTTAAGTAAAATTTTAACAGATGGGGAAGCAGTTTTAAATATAGCTACGAAACAAACCTCATCAGAACAATTACATTAGGGAAAATGTATGTGTGTGATCTGGTAGTTAAACAGCTAAATGACATTGAGTTACCTGTTTAAGACATTTAACTGTGTTGCAAACCTGAAAAGCCTTCATATTTCTAAATTTCTCAGCACTGATAACCTACTGTTCACAGCATAAAACGTATCCCAGCTTTTGAAAAAAAAGCTTTTTTTTTCACCGAAAGCATTTGAAATTCCTGTGAAATATGATGACAGCACTCTTTTCCAATAAAAAAGGCAGCATAAATAAACAACTGCCTGTCCCTCCATATCATTAAGAATGACAGAGTATGCACCTGGTTCAGAAAAGTTTATACACTTCAATTCCACTAGCAAAATTGGATGTAACTCTGTTAAAACTAAATAAAGCACAAAGGTAATAGGCTTGAAAATGTGTTTAGGAAAGAACACAGAAGAAATTATTTATGAAAGCAACACATCTGGTAGTTCATGGATAGCTGGCTTCAGATGGGTGAAAACCAGAACAAGACACAGGATAGTAGTTCCCTAAGAGCCTTTTGGCAATTCTAGCTTTCAGCTTCCATAAAAATAGGTAGGGAAAAAAAAATTGAACATGATGGTTCTAAATCCAGATAATTATAGTAAATTAACATTAATTCTACATTTCTGCATGTCAGGAATATTGAAAACTACAAACTCAGGAAAAAAAAGAGAAACTTAAGTCTGATTTTCACTTTTGTTTAAAATTTATTTCAGATTCATAAATTAACAGTGGTTTCAATTTTAACACATAACTATTTCTCTCTTTTGAACAAGGTAAAATGGTGCGTTACCACCTCTGGAAGGATTTCAAGTAAAACTCAAGTTCGTACTACTAATGAATGTAAATTCTTGACTGGTACAAGGATCCTCTTCATATTCTATGAAAATGGACACGTATTTTTCCCCAGTTGCCAAATATAATACCTCTATTTCTTAAAGCATTTTTGTCTGTATCCCCAAGACCTTGAGAAAGATTCTTAGCAGCAACAAAACAGGACTGACCTGTTACCTAATCTTTCTTTCTTTCTTGAACACAAGCACAGCAGCAAATAAACTCCCATAAATCACAGAACAGAAAACAACCCCACAAAATCTCAGTGGCACTGCTTGTCCAGAGATTGTTTAACATATGATGACTAGTGTCTATCTTTTTAGTTCTCTGGAGAAATAAACAAGAATATAGCAGTCTACAAACATCTCAAACACTTACACAAGGATTCAGTAAACAATCAACATTAATAAATATCATTTGCTCCTTCAAAAGATTCATTTTTGAAGAAAATATAATTTATTTGGCTAGCACATAGTTTTAGTGCAGTTTAAATGGTCAGGTGAAACAACAAAACCCTGAAAACAGTTCATTTTTAGTACTTGTCCTTTTCTAAATGCATTACCTAGTAAACAAATACAAAACATCATGGCTTTCTATTAAAATGGTAAAACAATCTATTATAAAGAGTAGGGGTCTGTCCACAGTTGCTTGTACTAGCAATCTAAAAGAAAACACCCATATTTCATTGAACTTAAGCTGAAGGTTGTCTATGCTGCTGTCCTGTGAATTCAGAGGCTTTAGCTAAAGACATTTCTTTTAAGTGAATGATGGGCCTGTGTTGCAATTTATCAGTGCTTAATATCCCTCATGATTCTTGCTGGGTCCTCTTCTGTGAGGCTTTTCCCTGAGTCATGTATTTATTGGAAAGGCTGCCTAAATTGGGAGAAAAAAACCACAATGCTTTAAAGGTATTATTTGTTGGTTTTTAAAAAACAAAGCCAAACAAAACCAAAACAAACAAACAAACAAAAAACCCCACAAAAAACCCAGAAAGACATAAATGAACTGAAACAAAAAGACCGGAGAAAATTACTGTCAAGTCAAACTACAATGAAAGGAAACACAGTTCATCTTAAGATTCTTACCTGATAAAGGGCAGTAGGAAACAATCAGATACAAAATTGATAACTAGCATTTTCTTGAACTAAACACCTAATGACAAACCACTTTGGGTTACAAAATCCCCAAACTAAATCTGAAAACACCTTCCAGCAAAGACAAAAAAATGTGTCTTCCCAACAAAACTGATAATTTAATTTGAGATACTTAATTGCAGTCAAGTCTTCACAAACTTCAGAAAACTAATTAGGTCCCCCTCCAGCTGCAGAGAGATTAGTGTATATAATACATATGCATGGTGCTGAAGGTTTGCAGAGTTGTACTAGAAATTGTAATTAAAACAAAAGCAGCCGTTCCAAAAATCTTCATTGTACTTACTAATAAGTATGTGAAATTGCAGTGAGGAAGCTACATTGTTAATCACGCATTTAAAGCAAAACATTTCTGATTCAGAAGGAGTACATAAAGACCTTTATAATACAATCTCACTGCTACTTCTAAATGTAATTTTTAACTTGTTTGCATTTTAGCAACCAAGGATGTGGTTTGATAATCTCTAAGTTAGTTTATCATGTATAATTCTAGACAATTACTGCAAGAAATCCTCACAGGAAAGCATTCCAAGTTTTGTCTCTGAAAAATCAGAGAATCTACCCCATGTAAGCTGAAACAGGAGAGATTGATACAACTCCACCATACTCTGCTGCAAACTAAATCCACCAGAGTCAGTGATATAAAGGCACAGAATTGTTATGCCCAAGTTTTGCTTCAAATACAAAACTCAAAATTTGTACACTTCTCCAGATTAAAAAATTAGGTGGCTTCAGCCTGTTCAAGCTGTCACTGTGTTCAGCAAATTAGCTCGAGTTTCTATGACGACTGATGAAGAACCATACAATTACAGAATGATTTGGGTTCAAGGTCATTTAGTCCAACTCTCCCACTGTGGGCAGGGCTGTCTTCAACTACATCAAGTTGCTCAGAGCCCCATGCAACCTGACCTTGGATGTTTTCAGGGGTGAAGCATTCACCACCTCTCTGAGCAATCTGTGCCTGTGTTTCACCATCCTTGTTGTAAAAAACTTCTGTCTTTAGACTAATGTAAATTGACCCTCTTTCTGTTTTAAAACATTACCCCTTACTATCCCCCGCTAAAAAGTTTCTTCCCACCTTTCTTAAAGGCCCCTTTTTATAACTGAAAGGCCACAATAGCCTTTCCTTGAAGCCTTCTTTTCCCTAGGCTGAACAACCCCAACCCTCTCAGCCTCTTCACAGAAGTGCTCCATCCCTCTAATCATCTTGGTGACTCTCTTCTGAACTGGCTCCAACAGTTCCATGTCCTTCCTGTGCTGGGAGCCCAGAGCTGGATGCAGGTTCCAGGTGGGCTCTCAGCAGAGCGAAGCGGCAGAATCCCCTCCCAACCCTGCTGGCCAGGCCTTTACACATAGGTTCTGAATTGAAATGAAGATATACAAACCTGACTGGGGACTCAAAAATACTTTTCCTTTTTGTTTCTTTTTTTCTTCATGCATAAGCACTCCCTATAAAAACATACATGTATCAATAAACCAACAAAACTGAAGTATTTGATTTCACAACACAGAAGTTTCTCCTTGAAAGCTTAGGTAAAGCTTCTCTTAATTACTTTATATAGGCTTTAAAACATATAAAAAGTAAAAGATGAAACCAAAGTTGCACTTGGTGTTTACCTGATTTAATCTACCAGCATGTTTGACAGCAGTGGGGAAAGAAGGGGACCCGCACAACACTTCTGACTTTGAGCCATCTGAAAAAATCATAAGGAGTTGCTAATTGGAAACTAGTTTCCATTACACTTATCATAAAACAGAAAACCACCAAAATATTTTCTATCTAGAATCAGAAAATGTAGACCGTGGGACATTGTTATTTTCTTCAACTTTATAACATGGAAAACTCACATGATGTGGAGACATACATTTAAGCTAGGAACCTACAATAAATTAATCTTCGTATCCTCCTCCTGAATCAGCAGAAGACGGGGAACTTAGAATGAATGAAGGTAAGGTGGTAAGCGAAGTGTCCTTAGTCTCACAAAATGCAGCAATGCAAAGAGTGAATCTATTTGTTTGTAGTACTTTATTCAACTAGGAAGAACTCTTGAGGCACTAAGCAAGCAATAAAAGACAAAGCCCAACCTACAGCAATTCTTTCAAATTGAAACATATTGATTCCCAAAATACAAATCACAGATAAAAACACCTATTGCAGAATGTACTATTTTAGACATATATACTGTACAGCCTAATAATATTTCTCCTGTGATGAATGCTAAATATGATTGACTGTGAAACAGTCAGGCATATTCCCCTCTACCTTAAGAGACTCAGTATCACAGCAAACAGAATGGCTGGAAGAGAAGTTTAGTGAGACAAGGTCAAAGATGAACAAACTCAAAAGTTAAATTTAGACTTGACAAAAACCTTCAAAAGGTCAGAAGCTGAATGAAACATGGTTTCAATTTTTAATCAGCTCTTCTGTCCCTCCAGTACTTCTAGTAGTCTATCAAAGTAAGAATACTTCTAAATATATTGACAATTTTGAATATACTTGCACCATTTTCCTCACCCTTCCAGTATTTTAACACAATCCTATGCTCTCTTCCACTAAATGCAACTGACTATGAAGAGTTTCCTGATCTAAGGCAGACAAGATATTTCTGGAAGTAGAAAAAAGCTGGTTTGAAAAATATGTTTATATAAAAGACTCCAATCTGTTCCTTTAAGAGGTCAAGTTATGACTAATTTAGAAAACAATTTTTTTCCAGCCTGAACTTAAGTGCACCCAGGTTTACGTACAGGGAAACAGTGATACTCTGCTTCTTTAGAAGCTAATCACAAATACCACCTACTGTCTTAAGTCTCAGTTTTATCTTAGAAAGGTATTCCTTCACAACACAAATGATGAGTGATCAATCATATTTGAAAGATGACTTAGATGATTATATACTTTTGCTTAGCAGTGTTTCATCCAGTTCTGTCAGTCAGGCTCTATAAGATGAACTTCTGTATCCCTTCAACTGCTGAATCAAAAACATTATTTCATTTTATTCACAAAACTCAATCTGAGCAAATCTGTACACTTTTCATATTGACTTCAGGGTTGTATACAACCATTCTGGTTTAGGTAATGTGAAGAGCTATAACACTAGCTTCTGTTGCAATTATGATGAACTGGAAGAGAAGCTTCCAGTAATTTGAAATGTTGGCATACTCATACATTGTGATAACAATGAAAGCAATTTCAACATATTTGATACTTGTACCATTTTTATTACAACTATCTTATCTGCTAAGAGAGACCATGCCAAATTTCCCAGGATACAGCACATTTCTGAAAGGAAGGTGAGGATGAAGGAAAAATAGCTAAATGTGACTACATTAAAAAACCCCCCACATTTACATGATGCAAAAACCTTATCGGTTAGTCACCCATGTTAAAAATACAAAAAGACCCCTTTAGCACTATTTAAACTACTCAGCTTTATCAGTTTCATACCTGCAACTCCTTTATATTGTGGGCATTCCTTTTTAATATGACCCTCTCTTCCACAGATAAAACAACGTTTTTCTCTCATGTCTCTGTCTTCCGGGCGCTTCCATTTCTCTGCTGATTGCCTGGGAGTCTTCTCTCTCCCAGTTTCCACTATTACCCTTGCTAGTTTTCTCTTCTGAGGTGTACATAGGTGCAACTTTCCCTCCTTGATTAAGTTCTCCTTTTCTGTTGGTTTATTCTGCATTTCTTTGTCCTCTTTGCTTTTTTTCTCCTTGATTTCTCCATACCTTTGTGTACCTTCATAATCACGACACCGTCTTAGTCTGCAGGAGCAGAAAGTGCTGCAGAGTTCAAACTCCTTACATTCACACACAGACTCAATAAAAAAACCAAACAGAAAATGCACATGCTGTCCTTAGACAAAATAATTCTTCAGTGGGACCAATAAAGTGAATTGCCATACTTTGACTCTTCCACCAAACAGTGCTGCTCTTCATCACTCATGATGTTACATGTATTTAATAATTTAAATTTACAATTAGATGATAATACAGTCCTAAATACTAATAATGGTAACTCAAAAAATATAAAAACAAGTGAAAAATCTGTCTGCTCAAGTTGCATGCAATGGAAGAGAAGAAACACCAAGCAAAATGCTAAAGAAAATAATACAAAAATATAGGGCTACAGTTCTGGGTTTTTTCTATTTGTATGACTCAACCAGAACTCAGTTCTTTCCTTCTGAAACTGCATACTTACTCTAAATGTCTCTTCAGTTGAGAGAAGCTTCTAACATTCTATGTGACCTGAAGGTCTAGTAGTGAGGAAACACTACTACTATCAGACTTGCTTCATCTAACAAGGTCATACATGACTAGAAAAGGAGACAGGAGTGAAATCTCCAAATCTCAGGGTGATACCAGGCTCCTTTGGCAAGTTGGATGTATTGCTAATGGCCAGAAACTTGGAAAATACTTCACAAAACTGAATGAAAGGCAAAAGAATGGCACGAGCTTCAAGGTGAGCATCTTTTTTCTTAAAAAAAGGCATAAAAGGAAGGCCTGGGGAGCTATAGGTTGGTCGTTCTCATCTCTGCCTGGTAGGATCATGGAGCAGATCCTCCAGTAAACTATGCTAGGGTACGTGGAAAACAGAGACACAATTGGTGACAGTCAACATGCCTTTGCTAAGAGCAAATTATGCCTCACAAATCTGGTAGCTTTATATAAATAAGGGTTACAGAAATGGTGGGTAAAGAAAGTGACTGATAACATGTACCTGGACTTCTGCAAAGCATTTGACACTGTCTTACACAAAATCCTTGTCTATAAAATGGAAAGATGGATTTGATAGGTGGACGACTCAGTGGATATGTAACTGGCTGGATAGTTTCACTTCAAACATTGTGGTCAATCTCTTGATGTCTGTGTCAACACTAGTGATGATTGGTGCTCTTCAGGGGTCTGTATTGTGACCAATATTATTTAACATCTTTGTTAGGGACACAGGCAAATGGATTTAAATGCACACTCAGCAAGTTCTTGGATTATTAAGATTAGCTTTAAACAGATACAGGAAAGCACTGTTTTACAGATCAGTCAGAGCACTTAGAGAACTGGTTGCCATAGAAGACTGCTAAGGACACCAAGAGAATCAAGCTCAGGAAAAAAAAAAAAAACAACCAAAACTAAAAGGACAAAATCACAAACAAGTCCAATCCACAAATGAGCATTAGCAGAGCAGGGCAGGTATGTACTCTAACATCTCTTATACAGCAACTCCAGATGCTGAGGGAATGCATCAGAAGAGACTACAGAAAACAACTGGTTTTCCTTTCATAGACAGCACTCCCTTTTGCAATAAATGGCTGAACTGAGGATTCAAATGTATCAGTGGTTTTACCTCACAGGGTATTTCTGTTCTTCGATGCACAATCCCATTTACTTTTCCTCTAATGTTGTATAGAATGTAGCTGAGTATGTGCAATGAACTGGTGTTTCACTTCAGAATGCAAGATTAAAAATCCACAGATCCAAGACAGCAGTCTGGATGTTGAGAAGACTTTCACACCACCTTCAGCATTCTTTAATTTCAAACTATCATCAGCTGCTATGCTTGCAATTGCTAAAGCTGAGTAAACTGCCAAATTAACATCATCAACAATGTAATTCACAAGTCTCTAATGTGTGGTGGAACAGCTGCTTCAACCAACATGATGTTAGTAGCTTTTTTTTTAAACTTAGTTACAGGAAAGTGCAAATGATTTCTAATGACAACTTTAAACATACATAGATTCTAAACAATGGTTAGATTTTTCCATCCACCTTAAAAGTGAGCATAAAGGTTTTTAAGATTTCACTGTTTTTTAGACATGAAATCTTTAAAGAGCTTTCTAGTAACTAAAATAAACTAAAATAAATAAATAAAATAAACTAAAATAAAAATTAAAGGATGAGTTTTAGGTTTAGGCATTTCATAAGAGGAAGAACTGCAAAGGCCACGTAGCCATTCATCTGTTGCCAGAAGAGAGAAGTTGAATATTGGACTTGGCTACTCAGGGACAGGAAGTATTCTCCTGGATGCAAAGCAGGACATTGTTCTTATACGTGTGTGCTTATGAAAAGTAATGCTGTGACATTCTTGCCTTGCTTTTGATAGGAATTGCATGACTCTGTGAATTTGACAAAATCATGCCTTGCTAGGAGCAGCAAAATTCAGGTAGTAGAAGCTATTAAATAAATAAAAATATTAAATAAATAAAAATACAGAATACTTTTCACAGCACACAGTTACTCAGCTCTATGGAATATTTAGATTCTCTGTGACTGCTCCTTTCCTATATAACAAAATGGAGAGTCAGTATTGATACTTTAACAGTTCTGCAACAACATTATCCACTACTGCCAAAAAAGGTACTGATACATCTTAATTCAGGTTATGAAATAATCTGCAGCAGGTACACGTTTTTTTAGCATTACTATCCTAATCTTTCCTAAACAAACCTAAGGAAAAAAGTTACACACAGATGCCAATACTATACTCACTTGCTTCTCATGGGACAATCTTTCATGAAATGGCCAATTTTACCACAAGTTCTGCAGCATCTATCATTTGGTGCCAATTCTCCTTCTGTTAGAACCTCAGGATCAAAAAAGTAATCCTGTGGAAGAAATCATATATTTAAAATGAAAATCCAAACACCAGGAAACCAAGAAAGATACAAAAGTGTTAAAACAGCAGTAAGAGTTACAGAAAGGAATACTCTTGGGGTCTGTAGCTGAACCCTGAAAGATCTAATGAATTAGCTGGCCACCGATCTCTTTGACAGGCAGCCTACTCACCACCAGGTCTGCACACTGTTATAAAACCACAGTTTTAAGAAATGCTAAGGTGGTTTTCATTTGGATTAAAATACATAGATCTGTACAATGAAACTCTGACTTGACTAGCATTCTGCATATCAAAATATTTTACATGCAAGTAACATCAAAACAGTACTCAGCAGTAACTCCCATGATATTTAGAGTAGTGTGGAAATTTAAGAGAAAAAGTTTACAGTGATGTAGCCGTAGTCCTGCAAACGCTAAGTTATATGCCAAAGAGCTCACACATACTCCTCGTAGAAGTAACTCACCATTTTTGACGGGTATTCTTTAGGAAATATTTTTATAGGGGTACCAAATACCCTTCTGCCATTGATAAAAGCCTTCATTATAAAATTTGTCACTGTGGAAGAAAAAAAACCCAAACCAAAATAATCATTTAAATATCAAACTGGAATGTAAAATAATATTGAAGACAAGATCTTCACTTTGAAATTGTTAACAGAAGACTTACTTTTTCTTGACAATCCAGCTCCAAGATTGTGGTTCAAATCAAAGGGATCTGTAGAAAATAACATGATAGGCATTCCTCAATGTGCAGACAAAGGAGTAGAAATTCTTTGCATGAAAATGAAATGGGCCACTAAACAGGTTACAGATTATTTCTGAAATATCTAATTGCATTTTCTCTGTCAGAGAGCATAGTGATAATAAGCAGCGATAATAAACAGTAATCATACAGAGTTGAATCATTTAAGTAAATATGGGCTCAGCTAAACCTAGTATTTTTGAGAACATCTCAATTGAATTACACCTAATTTCTTTGCCAAAAGATTTTGTTGAATCTATTTTTCCACCATTTACTTAATAATGAAAAGTGTGAAGCTTGTTTGCAACTTCTTTTCAGTAGCCAAAAACCCCTTAAGAGTAATGCTTAGCACTACTGAAACTCAGTGGCAATTTTGAGATGCTTTCAAAACATGGGCATTAAAAAATTTATAATCTAGTAATAGAAAAATAAATAAGCCTTGTCAAAGAAGCAGAATTTTCACGTTAAAGAAGTTCTGTATATTCCTGTATTTTATATGGTTTTACCTTCAATTACAATATATTTGGAGGTCCACTGCTTCTTGAAAGTTGTAAGCAGATTTTTTCTCCTGATGCAGATGACATGCTCTTTGAAATCAAATTCTTCTGTGTAGAATCGGAGAAGTCCCAGCCACAGTTGCCCAGCAGATTCAGTGTTTTTCCCATAGTCTGGCCAAACAACAGACTAAAATGACAAAAATATTGTTATATTCAGTAAGTACTGAGTAGTCCACTCCCTCTCTTTTAATTACCACCATTATTACTACTACTACTACTACTACTGTTATTATTAACATCATTGTAACAATTAAGAGTATGAGGACTATTATTTTATTTTGTTTCAATTAATAATGTACTTTTATTCCAACCCACAAATTTTACTTTTTTTCTCTTTTAATTAGCTTTCCCACCAGGGAGGGTTCTGGGGGAATGGGAGAGCGGCTGTGTGGTGCTTAATTGCCAGCTTGGGTTAAACCACAATATTCAAACTCTATCCTAGGGAAGACTGTCTTTAAAAGGAATTTCTATTCATTTGCCAAGATACAGACAACTCACCAACTCCTCTAGCTTATCAAAGAAATATACATTCCAGCCATCAACCAAAATTTCAGGCTTTTTTGGTTCTTTGTAGATCTGAAAGAGTAGTATTAAAACTCATTAGAAGAGCCTTTCACATTCAGCACTGACATTCTTCTGATCAATACTATGTCCAGTTACTAATTTCTTTACAATATACTGTACCTCTTGAAGAACAGGGATGACTGGTGGATTTCTCTGTTGAAGGAAATAAAGCACCATAAGAGTATATGCGTAAGATGACAGGCTACCTCGAGATGCATCTCCAATGTCACATATCTAGAAAAAGAATTGGGATTTGTATCTTTCATGGTGATCATCCCTGCTGAAGGAACTACTGTTTCTAGAATGCCTGAAACATACTTACCTTTGTAAAGACTTTCATTGTGTAACACAGGTATTTTACTCTAGGATCAATAGCTGCGTATGATGACAGAAGTCTGGTATTATGCAAGGCCTACAAAAATAAGGAAGTCATGTAGAAAATAAAGAAGCTCTGAAGTTATGAAGAAAATAAGTTGAAAACATGGAAAAGAAAAACTCTAAGGTGCATCATCAACTAATACATATGTGAAGCCCTGTGTAGGAATATATATTGAGAAAGGAAGCACTCAACAATGAGGTTATCACCCATTCTCTTAAAAGCCTACCAACTTCCTTGATCTGTATGGAAGTGGTACAAAGTAGCATTCACAGAATAAGACTTCAAAACAAGAAGCATTAATCTCCTATTACAGTTTCAAAATATTTGGTAGAAGGTAACTACTTGAACCCAGAGATTTCAGTCCAGATGTGTGAGAGCTACCAACGGACACATATGAAAGCATAACTTCAAGGAGAACACTTTCACACTTAGTGGTTGTCCTCCTCAAGACTCCCTCTGAGCTCATAAAAAACGGTCAGAAAGCCTACAAATTGTCTCTACGACTTACCTTTCTTTTGCTGTTTCAAGGAACAGGGTTTTGAAAATTAGAGACATTGAAATAAACTAAATCTGTTTTTAAAAAGTTTGGCCAAGAACATATGGATTGGTTTTGTTTGTGGTTTGGTTTGGTTTTTTTTTTTTTTACTTTCTAATATGTTACCGTTGAGGCAAGCTGGATTCAAAATCACTCTTTCAGTTCTCAAGGCTAACCAAGAGCCATGATGCCAAGAAGAGTCTAAAAAATCTTAAGTTAGTTTATTTTGACTCTCATTTGAGAAAGACTTAAAATATTTAAACCACTGTTTCTTACTATTACTGAAAAATTAATTGATTTTCTCAAGAAGGACAACTCTGAAATGACAACTGTGCAGATGACTCACTCATAGTCAAACAAACAAAACCAAAAAGGTTTCTTTGAAACATCAAACTGCAACAGGTAATTGGAAACAGCTGCTTTTTGAAACTCAATCAAACAATCACTTCAGTCTCAAGAAACAGATTCTCAGTTTTTTGTTACACAACATAAAATAAAAAAGGAGGTAACCTTACCAGAGTATTATATAAACTGATGTCTACTTCAAGACCACTTCTGACATGGAAAAATTTGACAATTGGGACTTTAGCAGTTGTTATAGGCAAGACATTTCTTAAACCTAGGATGAAATGTGTTATTACTGAATGGCTACAATGCAGTCCTACACAGTATCACTTAACTTCCAACTGTAGCCAAAAGGCTACAAAATAAAATCTTAGTTGACACCAAATTTGTATTTCAGTTACATTTAAACACTGATTTCAGAAATTTATCAAATATCATCAATCTGATAAACATAGTTTATATAAATTTATGTTTAGCCCCCTCAAAAAATAAATAGCAGTCTAAATAATAGTGTCTAATTTGTTTATAGAGAAATAAGCTTAAGACATAAATGATAGATTTCAACTCATTGGAGATACACCAAAAAAAGCACTATAAAATTCATGATTTCTTGTAGAAAAAAAACAAGATTCACACTGCAGACTTGTATCAGAATATCTTTTACTATCAACTTCACAGACAAGTACATAATTATTAAACTGAAGCCTCAAGTTTTAAATCATTATTTTTATGCATGTAAGTTATAAACATACTATCTGTCCAGATCAGATGTGGTCCAATACATAATAACCTTGAATACCTATATATACAAACAAAAGTAAATCCAAATGTTCACAATATTCAACCTCACTCTTACTAACAAACTCTTTTATGTTATTTGTATCTTAATGATTTTCACCCACAGTGCCCCAGAACCCTGTCACTACAGCAAATGAAGTATCAAAACCATAATAACTTATTTTAATTTTCCAGAAAATTACCTGACTGTTTCTTGAGAACTTTTGCTAAATCTTCAATGATTCTGATGCAATCGAGTCCCTAAGACATTAAGAAAAAAAGCTGAAAGCTCTATCTGCTGCAAGTATTTCAGGCAACCTTTTATTATGAGCCCTTAAGCTTAAAGCTGTATAATCAAATGTTTCATGTTATACAGAATTATGCGAATACAAGAAATCATTTCAAAATGGCATATGTAAAATCAACAGCTGATAATGTAATAATGGAAACTTTTCAAAAGCTGATATTCAGCATGAAAGGAGACTGATATGCTCTTCTGTTGTTTCCCATTCCAGTAGTTCAGGCAATCAAGAATGTTACTTATCTGCACAAATAAAGCTAGAAATGCAGAATTTTGGGAGAAAACTAGCTACTTCATTCTTACACTCATCCTTAGGGCAACAGTAAACACCCCCAAAATAATCTGCCTCAGTGGTACCTTAGTATTTCCTTCTAATATTAAAACCTTTTATAAAATAATGAATTTGTTTGCTAAATACACAATATAAGAAAATTCTGCATTTATTTAACCACAAGCCAAAATCAGAACCTACCTCAGCAGTTTCCAGACCATCTATTGTCATACAGATATCAAGATCACTTTGTTTGAAGCCAAAGCCATTTTTTGAGGAGCCAAACAAATCCAGCTTGGTTCCTGTAAGGCATGGGTTGTATCACAGCCATATATCAACAAGAATTATCAAATTATATCTAACACAGAATCTCAAATTGTACATAGCTGCAAACCACTGCGTGTATTCTAATACAGGCGAGAAAACATTGTATTTCTGTAGTACATGAAAACTTTCTGATTAACTTTGCTTATAAGAAAAGAATCTCTACTATTATTGATTCAAATAAGCAGTCTGACAAATCCAGAAATAAGTTAGGTTTTCTAGTAATTAAATCATCAGCATGTAGGTTCAAGCTGACATCTGACTGAAAAATGTTTTGTACAGAGATTCTCAGGGAATGGAATATACCTGGCTCCAGTCAAAAAAAAAAAACAATTTTGAATTTTAATGGACCATGAACTGAAGTCCAGGTGTTACAGGTAAGAACTCCAGAAAAAAACAAAGGAAAGGAAAAACAAATCAAATGCCTCGGTTCTGTGAATAGGCCAGATCTTGTGGCTATATCTTAAAATATTCCAAGGCCAGTAAGTTTCAGTAGGAAGTACTAAAATAACCTTGTTATTTGTAAGAGCAGTCACAAAAATAAGTCTGATTAATAGTTAAAATAACAAATGTAAAACTATTCCACTTCTGCTTTGATTGTTTCTTCCTTAACTTGCTGTTGTTCCTTCCTAGTAATGTGTGCTATATATGAATAAATGAAAAAAATTCAAATTTAAAAAAGCCTGAAAAGACTTAGAACAAAAATTAATGTAATGAAGCATTCCAATGCTAAGCAACAATATGGGTTAAATATTCAAAACTAAAGTGTTTGTTGTACTGAAATTATGTTTTCTTGGAAAACACTCAAGTATGAACATTTAAAAATATAAATACAAAGATAAAATGGCCTAATTACCTGGGAAATGTTGTCTAATGAACATTTCCAAGCTTTGTCTTATATACTCCCGAGCATGATCTTCTACTATATTTGGAGCAAAATCACCTTTAAAAAAAGAAGAACAAAAAAAGACAACAATTTAGGCAACTACTTTTCACGAAGCGCAAAGATTCAAGTGAAAATAGAGAGGGGTTTACAGTGGGGCAGGGGAAGGGAAAGAGAAAGAGAAAATTCACATGTGAAGGAAAGAAAGCAAGGATGAAGTAGAAGAGAAATACCTGCTCAAAGAAAAACATTAATTAGACAAATAATGCATTTTGTCTGGTCAGAAATGGCGAGAGAGAAAGGAGGAAAGTTGGGTCACTCTGAAAAGAACAAAAGTGGAGAAATGTTACAAAACTATATTTTTTCACAATTTTTTCTAGAATACTGAAGTCTTTTTTTTATGAAAACTATAAGTTAAGGAACAGTCAACATAATTCAAATCAGACAAATACAAAAGCATCAGTTAAAAACTCCACCCAAAATTAGATTCTCAGAAAATGTATTTTCCTGTATGAATAATCTACCAACCAGTTGGAAGAAAAATCTAAACACTTTCTCGTTCTCTAGGTAAAAACTACTCAGCAGCTCTTTAGGAGCCATTACCATTAAGCCAAATTGTAGAATTGTATCAGAGTTGGAGGCAATGTAGGAAATACACTGTCACCTTATAACACTACTAGTCTGTGGGCATTACGTTTTTTTTTATTCTTTTTCTATGGCACAATATTCAAAGGAAAAAACTTACGGTAACACTGGACACAAACTTGATTTAGAATAACTGAAAACTTGGGTGGCAGTGGTGGCAGTGGGTCAAGCTCAATTTTCTTGAAGTCTTCTGGACAATCATTCTTTAAATGACCTTCCCGTTTGCACAAGCTACATACTACTGTAGGAGACTGCATGAACAAGAAGCAAAATTAGTTTTAAAAACTATGGTACTTTAATAAATTGGAGCAACACTTTCATATAACTTCTAACAGAACACAAGCAATATGTTTATGCTCTGATACAGCTTGCTTACCTTGCCCTTTGTAAATGCTTGTTTACTGAATTCATAAAAAAGTTCAGATTCTAAGCACTGCTCTACTGCTGTGGTCTCTTCAGAATGGCTTCCCTTCTCAGTATGATATTCTTGACTCAAATTGTTCCTCAGATGTCCACCTACACTTTCTTTGAATTGTTTTTTTTCATATTTACTGGGGATGGAAAAATCATCTTCTTCCTCTGACACTGCATCATCATCTCCAGATCCAGTATATGTGTTATCTAGTTCAGCTCCAGCTCTAATGGTAGCACTGCATTCTCTCTGGTTTAGAAGAGTTTGTGCTTCCTCTTCTTCCTCTGCATCATCTGAGTTAATCATTTGGGATATCTGACCCTGTGCTGAACATAGGAATTTTTGTGGGGATTCATCCAACTCATCAGTACCTTCAGTGCTACTATACTCATCAATGTCAATCTTATCATCTGTTATACCACTGCACTCCAAGCCAAATTCATCACTCTCTGTAAGCACAGTGTGTTGAAAACCTTGTAAGTCTGAAATCCTACATGTCTCTACTTCATGCTCATTCAACATAACAGGGAGTTCTCCACTGTCACTGTCTTCATCAATTCTCTGCTCAGCAGCCAAAATAGCATGCCATTGTCTTTTTTGTTGTTCATGTTCTTCCTCCTCCTCCTCTTCTTCATCTTCATTTTCACTCTCTGTCTCTTCACAACTAGGCTTAAAATCCTCATTATCTCCAGAAATAACTTCCTCAATTATGCAGTCTGAGTCTTCACGGGTAATTCCCAGATGACTTATATCATCAGCCAATTCTTCTTCTGTGAAACTTTCTGAGCCATCACACAGTTTTGAAGGACCAATTTTATGTTCCCTGGGAATAGGTGTATCTTCTGTTAGGCTATCTTCTATTATGACTGTGTTTGTTCTACCAACCAAGTTTTGCAAGTCAGAATCTTCATGCTTTATAGCATCTTTTCCATAGTCCAGCATTTGAGATTTCTCTTCATCTGCATTTGAAGAGGGTATTTTGCTCCATTTTGTACTTTTTTTGTGAGGCAAGGCAAAATACTTGTAAGTTGCTCTCAGACAGTGAAGAACATAAGCATACACTAGTTGGCTGTTCAAAGTTCTTGCCACATTCCTTTTGACTGAATATGGGTCTAGTAAAAAGAAGAAGTGAGCCACCAGTGAAAGAGTTAATTTCTTAAAAGAAGAATACACTTACATCCTTACACAGTCTGAATTGCTAGTAACTCTTAAACATTGTGTAGAGACACAAGATCTACAAATAGTGCTGAAAACAATCTTTTAGTTCACTTAATTATTTCTGATACTGTTTAAAATAATACTCAATAAAAATATCAAATAGATGCTTAAAAAAAATATTCTAACCAGTCCAATATTAAAAATTTCTAAGTTGTAACACTCAACATTAACAGCCAAGTCAGCACCTTATAAACATTAAAGTTACAGTTCTTTGAAGTTTGTTGAGAGATATTTACATACCTTCCACAGCAATGCGCTTTTTAGGCCAGTCCTTTAATTCACGAGACACTGGTTCCTTGAGTCGAATGCTAATAACCAAATCAGCCATATTGAACTCCAAAGCATAGAAACGAAGCAGTTCAAGCCACAGCTGACCAACAGGTGCTGAACACTGCTGACCTACATCAAACACTAAGGGAACCTGTCAATTACAGAAGAAAACTTTAAATAATATTTAGTACACAGGTGTTTAACTGTTTCACTGCTATGCTTCCTTTATGTCATCTGCAATCTACTGTGAGAGAATTTATCATTGGTTCTTGACTCCTGCAATTGAAATAAAAACTGCAATTAAAAAATTGGAAGACACAGTATAAAGCTTCAAAATGGAAGAGTGCAGCAATGGTAAAGAGTAGCATCAGTGATTAATAAACATCTTTAATGTTTATGCCATAATTCATAGATTTCAAAGAAAGAAGCATATCTCATGTCACAGGACAGAATGGATTATACAGCCTATTTTTCAGCCAAGTCTAGGCTGAATTTTTAACTCTCACAACATGAAATCACATCATGATACTGTTTCTTACAAAGTTATTATAAGAGGAATAATTTGTAAAAACAGTTCAAAGCAAAGACAAAATATTTTTCATATGCTTAATCTAATTCCAAGATAAAACTGCTCCAACTGTGTAAACTAGATTCTCCCAAATAGATTAAAATTCAAGGTCTTATTAAAGAGTTTGAAATTATATCTATTTTCCTGCCAGCTCCTTAGCACCAAGAGCTCAGCACAACAGACCTTGAAGCAAGCAGATGCTCAATCTCTTAATTCAGCTCATGGTTTTGAAACATAAGCACAAAACTGAAATAGAGGGTTGTTCTTTTCTGAGAACAGCAATGTCTGCTAGACTACCACAGAAACAAATTTAAAAGTTCAGACCTTGCCCCTTCTAGGGGAAGTTTCTTGTGGCAAATCAGATTCATCAGTGGGGTTATGCTCCCAAACCACAGCATCATTCTTGACTTCTCTCAGATGAAAATTAGTTAATTTGTTTAATGAGAATCCTCCAATCTAGAGGAAACAAAAAAAGAAACACAGAGCTAAACATCATGTGAACTTTAAATTTTAGTCCCCACACTGCAGTAGACCAAAGTTTAAAAACAGCTGCTCCACATCTAGAATATGCCCCAACCTCTTCCTCTCTTGTCCTAATACTTCTCTACAAAAAAACTCCCAAGAGCTCAGTGTTCTTGGAAGGGTGTCCTGGTGTCCACAACTCAGGAAATACAGACAGTGAGGCGGACTGAAAACTGGATGAATGGCAGATCCCAGAGGGTTGTAATCAGTGGCATGGGGTCTAAACAGGGGCTTGTCATTAGGGGCATCCTACAAAGGTCAACACTGGGCTCAGTGTTATTTAATTTGTTCAGCAGTGACTGAAACAAAAAGACAGAAGCATCCTCAGCAGGTCATGACCACACAAAGCTGGGAGCAGCAGCCAATACCCCAGAGTGCAGCCTTGACAGGATGGAGAAATGGGCAAAGAAGAACTGTCTGAAATCCAACCAAAGCAAAAGCAGGGTCCTGCACCTTGGGAGGAATAACCCCAGGCACCAGCACAGGCTGGGAGCTGAATTACTGGAAAGCAGCTCTGTGGAGAAGGACCTGAAGGTCCAGGTAGACAGCAAGCTGTCCATGAGCCAGCAGTGTGTCCTGGTGGCCAGGAAGGGCAATGGTGCCCTGGGGTGCATTGGGAAAAGCAGTGCCAGAAGAGTGAGGGGGGGTGATCCTGCCCCTCTACCCAGCCCTGGTGAGGCACATCTGGAGTGCTGTGTCCAGTTCTGGGCTCCTCAGGACAGGAGCTCCTGGAGTGGGTCCAGCAAAGGGCTACAAAGATAATTAAACGAATGGAGCCCCTCACTTAGGAAAGGCTGAGGAAACTGGGCTCGTTCAGCCTTGAGAAGAGGTAACTGAGAGAGAACCTCATCAATGTCTGAGGGAAGGAAGGGTGTCAAGAGGATGGATCCAGGTGGTGCTGAGCAGGAGGACAAGAGGCAAGGGCAGAAACTGATGCAAGATGTTCCACCTGAGTATGAGGAAGAACTTGTGTCCATGTACTGTGTGGGTGACCAAACACTGGAACTGATTGCCCAGAAAATTCTGTGTCATGTAACCATTTCTTTGCACATTAGACAAGCATAAATATGTATCTTATAATTATATGGCCATATACAACAGTTCATCCAGTTCAGAAAGTGCACGTGCTTTTGAATGAGTCAGGAACGTAGTAGATATAATTGCCAACTGAAAGGTTCTTGTAATTAGTTACAGGAAATGGAACATGTGTGCTGAACATAACAAGAGACTGTAAGTATAAAAATGGGTGCAATGAATATAATTGAATTGGAATTCAATTATTAGAATTTAATTATTGGAGTTGTATTACGGATGTCAATCCAGAATCCAGAATTGGATTCATTATTGGCATCCATAGTACAACTCCTGACATCAAGATGCATTTTGATTTCTAAACCAAAGAAATACATGCTGTAAACTCCTAATGTGATCCCTTCTGATGATATCAGTGCACCAGTGTGTTCCCCAACCATGGTCTAATTTTTGGAGAATTAGATGGCAAATTCCAAGATATTGTTTTGGGATGTAGCTATGTGGATTGGGTTCTCAACAGTCTGGAGAAAAGGCTGAAAAAGATGAGGAAGTAAATTGTTGTAAAATGCGTTATTCAATGCCCACCTCCCCTTATTCACAGAAGGGGCAACAGAGCACTTAATCCAGTGACTAGGATTGTGAAATGCAAACTTACAGTCAGGCATAATAAAGTTAAGTGTAGTCATTGAAAGATGATGAATTCATACATGAATTCACATTCTTAAAACCTGCAGAAATGGCTTGCTTATGGCTTGCTCAGAGGAGCACAGAACTGACAGATAATATACCACCATAGGCAACTGATCCTCTCATTTACACTATTCAGTGTATTAATACACATACCCATGATCCCAAATAGACTGGCAGAAAGGGCTCTTTCCTCTGTTGTAGAAAGAAAATAACCATTAAAGCGAACACATAAGGTGACAAGCCTCCCTCTTCAGGACGATCAACACAGCATAACTGTAAAAAAAATTGTACAGACATTAAAGCTTCAAGTGATACTATGAAAAATATTGTTTTAATTACTGTTCAGAAGTCACATTGAATACTACAGAAACTCAGATATCTTTGAGCTCTTACCAATGGATTTTTTTTTCAAGGACTGCATATTTACTGCAGTTATGGTACACCATGCTACCATAACATTTTCGGTCTAAGAGCCATAGGACACAGATTGGCAAAACAGACAACACAGACCACATTAGCAAAAAATGACAGCTCCTTCTGCATAAATACAGTAGTACTTCAATTTTTGATATTTTAATTGCAGACACATAAATTTCAAAAGTTATGTTAATTCCCAAGGTTGTTTTCATCTACAATAGAGACAAACACTTTTTCATTTTTTTCATGATGGATTAAGTTTATGAGAAACTAGCAATTCCATCTCATATACATTCCTCTGACTAGTTTGGTAACAGAGCAGGATACTTACAGTCTGCATTCCACTGAATGAAACTTAAAATTCCATTTTTGAAATTTAGTGGAACATTATCACACAAAAATGTACATTTTATAAATTATACTATTATTGATTTATAAAAACTTATGTCCTTATTTTAACTGTTTTCCAAGGGCTGTTTCAACAACCATTTTCTAAACCATAACTAGAGGCACAATATCAAAGTTAATTCAATATTTATTCACAGATAAGGGAGTACAAATGACTCTCACCTTTGCCCAGTACCTGAAGGCAATCACTAAAGGTATGATAGTAGGTTCCAACTTTCCAAGTGTAGCCAAATGGTTTGTTGTCAGACAAGCATTCTCATTCCCTGCACTCACTTTACAAATAAGGCCACTAAAATCCAAAAAGAAATGAAAGATCTTTAAGGTTTTGTAACACCCATAGGACAGAAAACACCTCACAGAACAGTGTAGCAGAAGGCTGTAGGGAAAGACTTGACAGCCTCTCAAAGACAGCATCTCTGCATGAAAAGCAGCATGCAATACTAATTAGATTTATAATTAGGTTGAGAATATATTATTATAATTTTCTGTACAAGTGTTTTAAGATACAATTCAAATTTAAGTATTTTTCTAATATTAATTTACGGAATTGAAAAAGTTACAGTATTCATTTCCTCCATGAAACAAAAATGTCTTCCCACACCACACCCACCATCAAACAGTTTCTATGCTGTTTTCACACAACATAAAATATTTTTAAACACTGAAAAATCAAGGTAGTACCAAATAACTGGTAATATTTTTATTAGTAGCTGTTTATAGAATGTTTCATGAATCTTAATTGACATTCATCAAATGGGCAAAATAAAATATTTTTCACTTTTCTCAAAATACAAGCAAAGCTAAGCAAACTGTTCCTATTCTTACAGGAATCTATAATTGAATATGGTATCTACTCTACCTATAAGAAAGGAAAGTTTCTGCTTAAGCAATAATCCCAAATGGAAGGGTAAGGGTACATGCTGGAAGCCATAATGGTTGAAGGGGTTGGGAAATACACAGCTGAGGACAGAACAACCCTTACCCTCTTATTCTAGGCTAGGAATGACTTGCCCATGAGTGTTAGTTTGTGTTTCAAGATCCATGGAACTGTAATAATTTAGTACAGAAACGTCATTTATCAGGTGGTAATATAATTTACATTGCTATATACTATTAGAACACACAAAGTGACAACCGAGACCTTTGCTTTTCTCTGCACACCACCACTGGTACTCTAGCATGGAAATCTGCATCAACTTCCGTAAAAGATTCTAAATGGGAAAAAGAAAAAGAAGAAGCCACATTAAGCATGATGTGATAAAAAATATGTTGAACTGGATGCAACTAGAGGAGTACAGGCAGAATTTCAGCTTCTAATATAATGACTAATATTGAGAAAAATAAAGTACATGGGATAAGAAGAATATGGTCTATACGTGAAAGACTGTCAGGAAAATACTTTTCAAAATTCATATATATACAGTAGGTAAAATTAAAGAGGTATATTTTGGTTAAGAGCTGGCTTCAGTAATTGAGGCATGTAGAGAGACCTACAACAACTATGGAACAATATTAGTGTGAAAAAGGAAAAAAAACTCAGTGTTACATCACTTCTATATGGAAAGTAACATTTTCCCCTGGTTATCTGACAATCTTTTACATAAATATAGATGGGCTTTCCTACATGATATCCTTTTGCTATGCTTTTTCTCTTTTTTTCCTTATTCTTTATATCATTCATCTGTCAGCCCCCCTAGTCCCTTCTCTTAGTGATGCTGATTTGATCCAAACTAGACTTATTTTTTGATAAACTAGGGTTTCACTGGGCCAGGAGGGGAGGAAACTGTCAAACAATTTTAGATACTTTACTCAAAAATTCTGAAGTGACAATATTTTTGTGGTATTACTTAGCCAACTGGACACCTAATTTCACTGAAAATTATCTTGCTTTTGCAACTGAGGTATGTCAAACACTTAATACCCTATTCTTGTATCTTCTCACTCAGAGAGAAGACTCTACACAACATGTTAATGCAAATATTAGTTGCTTTTGTGATACAATGGTGATCCTAATTTCTTATGAGATCTGGGTCTTCTTCCTCTAATCAAATTTTAAAATAACCCCATTGTCAAAGACCTTAATGGTCCAGATAATAAAATGCACATACAATGATGGTGGGGATGCCACTGCGAAAATCTGGATCAGTAAAGAGACATATTTTGAATCATGTGGGCCTAAAGCAAGGCAAGAAAACAGTGAAGCTACTTTTTGCAATCTGCATTTAAAAAGAATACAGTTTTCTTCCCCCCTGCCCAATATTTTATTTTTTTTCCTTGTCTGCATATGCTTGAATTGGTTTGAGTTAGTGCAGTTTCTTAAAGGATCTTAAACTTTACTTCCTTGTATTAATGCACAAAGCTATCTGAAAAAAAAACATGTGCCTGGTATGTCATCAAGGCCATCATGTGCACTGACAGACACGTGCAGGTAATTACAGGAAAAGAGACCACAATGTGAAAGTACATTACTGGGTTTCTGTTACGTATGTTAAAGAACTTTGGCTGCTTACTGTACTAGGCATGGCTAATAGAGCAGGTGGGCACCAGAGTCTACCTCGTATGTAATGACATCTTCACTCATAATGTAGAAGAAAGCCTCCCTAGAAATGTCTCACATCATCAAAAATAAGATGACTTCAGCCCTTGTAATACTGAATGTCAAACCAAAAGTAGTTTTCATAATGTATTCTTTTCTGCAGTATTATTCAGTCTCATATCTTTCTAAAAAACGAATAGCATGTGATATACCTGTTCAGCAGAGGTGAAATTCAACAATACTAAACAGGAATAGCCTAATGAAATTGAGAAAGCAGCAATTTTTTCTTACCACTGTTCTGAAGACTTTCTTGCACAAGTAAGAGAACATCTGGTTGAGTCATCTGTCAATAAAAGGAATAAAGCTGGTTTTGTATCAACCACCTGTCAAGAAAGTGATTTTCTACAGCTCAAATTTAAAACCACCTCTACATGTGCTTCACTATTATTAAGTTGTATCAAAAGGAACAGGAGCTCTGTTTGCTTTGAAGGAAGTTGTTCCTGAAGTTATTTTTACCTCTATCAGAGATTTGGTTATGGTAAGAAAACCCCTACCAACAGAATTATTGTTTCAGTGTGCTTAAATATGACTGAATTCTGACACAGTGGACTTACATCATGTTAAAGACTGGAATTATGGCTTTTTAGAATTCTATGCACTTTATGAACTTGGGTAATTCTTGGTTTCCTAAAGGAAATGTTAAATTCTAACAATGTGACTGCCAAATCAACTACAGAAGGAGTAAGTTTTAAGTATGGAATCATGTCCTTAATTCCTTTTCAATGTTCAAGCACAAAGACACATAAAAAAATTAACATGACAAATAAAAACATTAAATTACTCTACATACAAATAATCATGAGGTTTCATGGCTCAGATATGACCTAGCAGTCAAAATGTGCATATGTGAATATATCAATACAAAACCAGGATCAGTACTGAAACAAGATCACAGAAGTGTTATTTTTTCCAGCTGTTAGAGAATATCTGTCTCAGAGGACTGCTAGAGTACAGATGTTTTAGGTGTTTTCAGAAGAAGTTTCAACAAAACACAAAGATGTATTACACTGCCTGATGACTACTGCTCTATGAAGAATGTTATTTTAAGACCAGACTGCCTCTATCTTACCCAAGGGGCTTTTATAAAAAGTGTTACTACCACACTATAAAAATATATTTACAATATAGTCTACATGAAGATGCAAAACACCAAAAAACCACATTCAAAACCACTAACACATACTTAATAAAATGGCCTTACTTACATTGGCAGGAAACTGGGTATCTATGTTTAAGTCTGAAGTTTTGAAGCCAAATCTGCTATAGGAGGAGCCATACAATCTTAATGAACACTCTGCAACAAAAAGAATTATACTTCATTTACACTATGCCTAACTCTAAGTCTGTAGCTACTTACAGCACTGCTAACAGATCTTAAACCTACACCTGGTTTTGGTAAGCACAGGAAAAGAAAAAAGGTCTTCAGCAGCCCTGAACTGTTACTAAATCCTGCCTCCAGTGCTGTTGTTAGTAAAGGCTTATCATGAAGGTCAAATCCTTCCCACATCCTTTTTGTCTTCACTTTTTACTACAGGCCTGTTTGGGCCATGAAGACCATTGTAATTTAATTCTGGAACAGATTTCTATTGCTACATCAAGTTGTTCAACTGACTAGTAACTAAACATGCTGTTTTAGAATTTACAGAGCCAAGGTTTTTAATTCACTTTTCATTTCATAAGCTGTTGGGGATTTTTTTTTGGTTGATTTCCTTCCTGTTCAGTTTTTGTTGTTATCTTGCTTTTAATAAGTTGGCATATTGCAAATAATACCTGGCAATTTTTGACGCAGCAAGTTTTCCATCATTGTTTTAATGTTAAGCCTTTCTTTTAGATCTTCATTACTTAAGCCAAACTCCTGCACAACATTTTCAATAGCAACACCGATAGCTTGTATCTGGGAAGGTGTCGGAGGAGGAAGAGCAGTCAGCAGTTCTTCTTCTTGCTTTTCCTTTCAAGATAAGACCAATGTTTTAATGAGTTTCATGAGTTGTTTTACATACTAAAATGATTGCCAGCAACTCATCCCATGTAATACTACCACCACGAATTTTCCAGGTAATGTAGATAATTGGAAGCAATAAAGAATCTGATACTCCAGGAGGCTTCAGTAACGTTCAGAGATATATATACATGTACTTGGCACATTTAAAAAAAACCCACCAATTCTTTCATCACCTACGAAGTGTGAAAAGGTGGGAGCTAAAGATGAAGAAACAGAAAATCTGCATAACACATATTTTTGTCCACTTCAAGCAGAAAAAGCAGAAGATGTTTAAAAAAAAAAGGTAAAATTGATGTTATGCTGAAAGTTATTTTGAAGCTTATGCTCAAAACAAACCTATTTCCTTTACATATAAACAAATCTGTAATATTCCACAGGCGCTTCATTTTTGCAGCATTTGTGAACTGAAATATTAATTCTGACATATAGGTTATAACTTCTAATTCTTCCACACCAACTGTATTTGCTTATTCCTACTGCTCATTGCAAAGTCCAGGTCCCAAGCTTATTGTTTTCATTAGTATCACTATACAACAGATTTCAAAAAGATTGAAACAAGGTAAAAACAATGTGGAATGGTTTTAAAAGTACTGCAGTTTCACAATTTTTAATGACGCAAGGAAGGTTTCATTAAACTACAGTTTATACTTTTTTCTTGTGCTAAACTCACCTTCAAGCTTTTCTTGTGTCTTTTTTCTTTAATATGCTTATGAGCAAAAGCCACTGACTCAATCAGAACATCACACAACTTGCAGGTATATTTTGCTGATGGGTAGCTTCGAGGTTGCTAAAATAAAGACAGTAAAAAAAACACCCTTAAAATATACATAAAAGTATTATTTTCACTTCATTAAGTACTCTTGCTAAGTTCAATGGATTAACTCTGAAATGTATACTCACTCACTTTAGCTTTCTTCACTTCTTATTTGCCATCAGAAAGTTTGCGCATCAAATATAATGTCAGAAGAATGATATCATGTCAATGACACCCAACATCTTATCTTTTACAGGAGAAAATACTCAATGCCCATGGAAGAATATATTAATCAAGAAACAACGACTCCAGCAATTTAATTAAGATCTGATGTCATTTCAAGAACTAAAGGAGCAGCCATTTTTTTGAGCTTGAACTGTTATCAATGTTATAGCAAAAAAACCCAAAAGAAAAACCCTCCTCTTTCTACCATTCATTAACAGCAATATCGTTACTTAAATTCTGTAGCTAAACTTTCTAGCTACAACCACAGATATTGCTCAAAGTGTACCATCTAGAATACACAAAAGTACCAAAAAATAGGAGAGGTCTATCTGTGCAAGAGAGCAGCACCTTCTTCAGTCTATAAATGTAGTCTCGTTTCAAGCGTTCTTCAGCTTGCTGCAGTCCCAGAAGTTCTTTTGCTGACAGCACAGATTCATCTATGACTTGATCTTCCACTTCATCATGATCGCACTCATCTTTTCTAGTTCTTCTCAGTCTTCTTGGTTTTCTAAGCTTCTTCATTTCTTATAAAGAATTATGAGAGCAAACATGTCAAATAACTGCAAACTGCCACACAGCATTTAATTTTTTTTTTCTTAATTCCTAACTTGAGAGTCAAATAAAGCACAATTCACCTACCTCGTTTGGTTTCACAATTTGTCCTGTACAAGTTAGATAATGATAAGTGTATATTAGTATCACAATCTATAGGACCTTTGTCCCAAACGACAAATAAATCGATTTATTTGTTCCACTGAAGAAACTTCCCTTATTTAGACACATCTGCTAAAACTGGCAAAAAAAAAGGATAGGACTAAATGCAACAGATACACCTGTATGTCATTACACGGAAAATATAGAATATGTCCAAAGATTTTGGGATGCCTGGCTAGGCTTTGGTAGACAAATAAACTAGACTACAAGTATGACAGAATTAAAAAGTGTAGTCCAATCTGAATGATTTGTAAGACCTAGCAGCACTCTAGTATGGCACTGTTGTGGTTTAGCTCATGTATGACAATTTATTAACAAAGAATTATTACCACTGATAATGTAATTTGCCTTTCAGCTAAACCAGTATATGGATCAGTACTACCTTCACAATATTAAATGAACAAGTGGAAAAAAGTAAGCACCACTGCTGGCTACAGAGACTAAAGAATGGACTTGCTAAGTATGCGCACATTGCTTTAATAAAGATGTAAAACTGTCATCATTATCATAATAATAAGGCTTAAAAGCCTGTTGTGTTTACAACAAAAGGTCTGGAACAAATTAACCTAAATACCACTTCTACTTTTAAGCAAATTTTTGAAGTAGAAGCTGCTATTGGCCCAAAGCCAACACCTGTAAAAATCATCTCGGGAATAAATATACACATCAGATTTTCACACCTTGCCTTTCAACTGTACAGCTATACAGGACATCCCAATGCCTGGGATTTCTAAAGTTCCCTTCTTCCCAAACTTTTATCATAGCATAAGGGTTTAATTTGTAGTAATTAAAAAAAGCAAAAAAAAAAAAAACCCCAGATAAATTCCTCTTCCAAATACCTTAAAAAAATTTCTTTCTCATGACCACAATTTTTGTCTCTGATTGGCAAAAGGGTAGCAACAGAGTTGTGTATTTGTGACCAGTTATTTGATTCAGTTCACTATGCAGCATGCATGTATTAGTGGTGTAAACAGTATCAGGGCAAAGATGGTAATATAATTTCTTTCTTTCAGCAGCAGCACAAGTTTAAGCAGCAATAAAGAGAATTTAGGCCTAATAGGGTGTAGAAGCAATCTCCAGGGAGCAGAAATAGAAGTCTGAACTTCTGAACCTTACCCACATCCTACATTTCTGCATCAACATTTCTGCTCAAATTCCTAAGATGTGCCACATCTGTTTCACTGCAATTTGTAACTAATCAGTGTGAATAGAACCTGGAGGTATATCAATGTTTTCACAGAAAAGCCTGTGACAACTACCAACTTATCAATTATTTCACTAGCCAACAAATTACTTTAAAAAATTTACAAACTAAATAAATACTTCTAATATTTGGTAGGTACAACAGTGACAATCTAATTACAGGCTAATGATTAAATAAAGTACTAAAGATCAGTGTCTCAGAGATTTGGTAAACTTCCTTATGAGCTACAATAAAAAAAGACATGAAGGCAATGAAAAGGACAACTGCACAAAATATTTCAAGTAAATGCTAGAAGAAACATTTTTAGTAATTTTGCTACTTGACACAGAACTTCTGAAGGGACCTCAAGAGGTGAGCTATGCTATGCCTGTGCTTCACAGCAGGATGAAATGAACTCTGTCAAATCTGAGCAATGCTCAGCTAATCTGTTCTTAAAGGCCTTCAAGTATCTTTTCCATGAGCTGTCCAGACAACCTCTCCAGAACCTCCCTAGCTTTACCTTTAGAAACTTGACCTTTATTCCTTATCTGAATCTTTCTTGCTCAATTTTAGGCCCATTGTTTTGTGTCCCATCTACTGGAAAGAAACAATATAGTTTACTACATCAGCTTTTTACAGCTTCCTACACAGACGATTGCTACTATGCCTCCCTACCCTCTTCATTTTGCAGAAATATTGGGCATTCTTTACAGTTTGAATAGCTTCTGTTTCCTACATATCTTGATAACCTTCTTGCTTTTCTTTGCACAGCTTCCATTTTATTCATACAAGTGGGGTGCCAAAACTAGATGGAGGACTACTCAGAAAAAGGGGTACTTAAGACTGTGAGCCTTTTTTCATGCCTCACAACCCCATGATAATGACTACTCATTATTATCTTCTGATTCATATCATTTCAGATCCTTCTCCAAAAAAAAATATTACTTTATGGTAACTTTTCCTCCCTTATTTGCACAGCTAATATTCCTCCTTAAACAATGGCATTTACATATCCTTTGTATTTCATCCTATATGTAGGTCATTTCTCCAACTGTGCAAAGTTATTTTAATTGACCTTCCTGCTTTCCTGCATTCCATTCCTACCAGCTCCACAGCATATTTAATTTTCAGAGCACACAATTAATAGGTCTACTGTCTTCATTCATCATTGCAGTAGTATAACAAACATTGAATGGAATAGAATCCTCACTCACTAGATGTTCATTCACTACTTTCTTTAACAGACAAAATCTTTAGTAGTTTCTGAGTATAGTTACCTAATTAGCTCTGCAAGTCTCTTACATTAATTTAATCCAGATAATTTTCCACTAGTTTACTTACAGAACTGTCACATAAGAGTATCCAAAGTAGTACAGTACTAGTACAAGCAATACCTACCAACTGCCTTTCCCATGTCCACAGGGGACTGATGTCTATTTTAAATAAATAAATTAGGGCTTAACATACCTCTAGTAAAAAATGCATACTTACTACTTCTTATCTTTGTTACCTTTCAAATGCTTACAGTATATTATTTGTTCCAAAACTGACCCCCCAAGATTTAAACTGCACACCAATTATTTTAATTCCTCTTTTAAGAGACACATGCCCATTCCTGTAATCAGTAGCTCACTTCTCTTAAGTTTTCAAGTATAATTGCCAGTGGTTCCAAAAATCTATTTCAGTGAGTTCCTGAAGTTTCACAGAAAAAAGTCCATTACATCCAGTAAAAGAAGAAACTAAAGAAAACTTTAACTGAAGAAAAAATTTGTGAAAACATCCTGCTCTCTCCTCATGAGAGAAGTGAGGTTGAGCTGTGTGAAACTTACTTCTAACAATGAGACACTGGGCACATCTGTTTGCAGTTTCTTTTTAGTGACAGCTAGTATCACAGGAAAGGACATTTAATTGCTGGACTTCCTAGTGTCAACCAACCAGAGCTCTTCTTTCCAGCACAGGGTCTGATCACTATTGTCTTTGGCTCCCACTCTTAAATAAAATAAGACAGTTTTCTTGTCAACTGGCATTCCATGCTAGCAGCATCACACACAAGTTATATTCTCTATATTCTTTTAAACTTCCTTTTCCTGCTTTACTTGCTTTCAATGAAAATACTATTGTTTCAATCACTTCACCCTCCCTTAGGCTGTCGTTCCTGACATTTCAATGCTTTGGGTTTGTACTCTGAGTATTAGTACTAACTGCTCACAGGGAAGTTAAATATAATTGAAGAACTAGACTCATGTTATTGCTGTACTGAGTTCTCACAATACTGACACAGCATTGCTTTCAATCTTCAACACATTGTTAAAGACCTCATCGGTGGCTCCAAAAATCTGACCCTGTTATCAGCTTACTTGAAAGATCTCTCACCAGCCTTGACAGATCCACCAGATTGTATGGGAAAAACAACAAACAGGGACATTACACAGATGCTTCAATCTACTTACTCCTATCACTCACAGGCTAAACTATAAAGACAACACAATCTATAAAACAAGTTCTATATTATTTGCTGTAATAATTTGTCTGAAGTGCTAGAAGTACAGATCAGTCAATAGTTTGCAATACATGACAGAAGAAAACTACTTTTTCGCTTTAATAGTGAATCTTGAAAGTTTACTTTTCAGTAACACATGTAGTAAGCTACGTTACTGGATAGCTATGCAAAACAAAGAAACATGTGATTACCAGAATTTCCTTTCTGCATGTCTGGCACGTCTTTGCTCATTAAATCTTCCTGCAGTTGTCGTCTTACATTTCTGTGTCCAGAACCTTCAACCTCGTGAAAAGAGTCCTTTCTTGTCCTGCCATGCCCAGGAATCCAGGCAGCAGAACGGTACTCTCTCCAGGTGTCAGAAGTACCATGGTGATCATCAGATACCCACTTCTTCATGTGGTCTCTTTGGATATCATTTAACTTTGACCCTTGACAGTAAGCTGTGTTTTTAAGCGAATTTGGGCTACTCAAAAGACTTCGTGGCCCTCGCCTGGGACTGCTTCCATAACGACCTGGAGTTCCCTTTTTCTTTTGCAGGCTGCTATCTATTTTATTGCTACAGCCACTTCCATATTCATCCATAACTTGGTAGTCTATCTGTAAGAGACTTTCTTTTAATTCTTCTGGATGCAAAATTTCTTGTTCCTTATTTTGTTTGGCAAAGCAAGGTTTTGCAGCATCTTCCATGGTTATTGCTGTTCAATTCATTGATTCCGACCTAGAAATCAAAAAGTTAAAAGCTGTATTTTAAAATCAATCAATGAATGAACACTGTGTATTAACTGCTATGGAAATCTCAACAATCTAAGCCCTGGATTAAACCAAGGCAAGAAAAGGCACTCCAAAACTCAGCTAGGTCTCTTCTCTCAGTATGTCTTAACACCTTTGGGTGGCTTGTAAAATGCAGAGACGGCCTATGACTTTTCCAGGACCTAGGGTCTTTATGACAGATAGAAAATTTTAAGAGTCTACATCAGCCCCAGCTTAACACAGGAAAGCTTTGGACGAACGGCTGAAGGAGGCAAAAAAGGAGGGAAGGATGTCCCAAAGGCCATCCTACGTATCAGAATATTCCTCTTTGCCTACAGTAGACACTGTTCACCTTGTTAAGAATGAAAATCGTGATCATCGGAGGACAGAGAGATGCAAAGTTAAGTTGCAATCTAACTATGAGGCAAGTACGATACAGTGACTTAGAAACAATGTGCTCTCCTGCACATTTTAGGCAGACCATCACTCAGTATTAAGCACTCCTATTTCACATTATTTTAGCATTGTCTAAAACATCTAGACCACCGAACTGCTTGCACATCCATCCCCCTTTCTTTGGTTACCTCCATTTTCTTAATGCAAAACACTCCTCCAGAGCTCTAACTCCAATGCTGTCAAATAAACCATGTGGACTGTGAAAAGGGAACTACAGGAAGAGACTATGTAAAACATGTTAAGCGGCAGTGGTCTTCTCAACACTAAGTATTTTATGATTTAAATATAGACAAATACAACCAAAAAAACCAGATTTTCTCTTTCTCAAAACACACGTATATTTTCAAGGATGCAGATAAAACTGTAAAGAGCATTTGCAAGAACCTAAATATCACAAAATGTCCTTCTGTTGCCATTAATATGGGAGTAGGGTACCTGATTTTTCACATTTTAATTTTTTTAAAGTTCTACAGGCCACAAAGGCACTCTTAAGAATCTCCGTGTCTGCATTTTACAGATCTGAGGCTTTTAGTGTTTATGACCCTCTTAAAATGAAGGTAGTTTTTTGGTCCCACACAAGCAACAAAACGAACAGGATTCCTGTCCTAAAGTGTCCGATTTTCGGCTGTTTGGATGGTCTGGAAAGGCCCGGGGTGGCCTTGGGGCAGCCCGCGTATCGAAGGACGAGAAGAGACTTCAATTCTTTTCTCGGTCTTGGTGTTTATTAATTGTTTATCTAAAAGATTTTCTCTCGGCCCGACAGAGGTCTGCTCAGCAGCCAGCCATGAGCACACTCCCCCGCCCTCCGGGCGGTCACCTATCTTTATACTCAAAGTTACGTACACAATATTTATAATTTTTCCCCAATCCCTTTTACCCTTATTAACCAGTGCACTTTTAGTAATGACCAATCCCAAAGTGCCAGCATCACCACAGAAGATGGAGGAGAAGAAGAAGAAGAAGGACAGGACATGCCCCAATTCCTCCCTCTTACTTCTCTAAACACCCCTGTACAGAAATCCTAAACCCTGTGTTTCACTCTCTAATTAACTTATCCCTTCACCATTCACTCCAGTGAAATCCTCCTATCCTCATACAGGTGTCGTCTCCTGTGTAGGATCAAAGTCCAGCCACCAGACACTTCTGGCAACATTCCAGGACTCCCGAGCCCCCCAATGGTGGTCTCGGTGACTCGGCACCTCAGTCCTGAGGTGCTGAGATCCCACACTACAGAACAGTATTTTATCCAGTTATGTCCATCTCTGGAAATGCAGCTGTTCCAGCTAAAAGCGGAAAGAAAAGTTTCAAATGCACGAAGTGCACTTGCTTCCCATTTCAGGCAAGAAACGTTGTCAAACCTGAATTTCAAACCTGAGTGACCTAAACCCAGCCTGTTTTAGAGTCATCCCCAGCAGCAACGCCCACACCCTGCCGCCAGGCTGGATGGCGACAGGTCCCTGCACGGGAAGGAAATGGAGAAGTCAAAGTTTACGTTCGCCTCCAGCTCCCTGACCACGACTGGAGGTGCGAGCCTGGCGTGGGCAGGGGGCTGCCCTGGGGGCCAGCGGCGTCGCAGACGGGCAGGATACGGCTGCCAACGGGGCTTGCATCACCGGGCAGCGCCGCCCAGGCTGCCGGCAGGACCCGGGCGCAGGGGCTGGGATACCGGCGCAGGGAACCCACTACGGCAGACGGGCCAGGGCTCCCTTGCCGCCACGCTGCAGCTCCCGGCTCGCTCCTCCTCCGCCTCCCACAGGTTAACGAGGGTCCCCAGCCCCCTCCTGTCGAGCCCCGACGCCGGTGGAGGTTCTGCGTCGCAGCATAACCCAAACCTGCCGCCTCGGCCGGACACAGCCGGCGAGCAGAGGGGCCGCGGCAGGGCCAGGCACGAGGGGACCCAGAGATGTAGGGAGGGAGAGAGGGAGGAAAAGGGGCGAGCGAGGGGCACAGGCCGCCGGTGGACACCGCCCGCCGCCGGGAAAGGCCTCGGCCCGCCGCCAGCCGCCAAGAGAAGGGCACTCACCGCCCGCTACCGCCGAGCCGCCCGCCGCCCAGAGCTCGCCATTGTGGCGCGACGGAAGCGGCACTGCTCCCCCGGCGCGCCCGATTCGCGCGAGGCTTCCGGCAGGGCGGGCCCGCCCTCCGCGCCCGGCGGGGCGGGGCGGGGCCGCGCGCGGCTGTGGAGCCGGCCTGGCGGGCCTGGAGGGCGTGCCTGGCCCAGCGCCGACAGGCCTGGTGTTCCAGGTGTTCCGTCAGGCCTTTCCTTAAACCTCTGTCAAGGTGACTCCACCAGCTCCCTGCGCAGGCCGTTGTCGCTGTAATCACCCTTTCTGTGAAGAAATTACTCCTGGTGTACAACTTGAGCCTCCCTTACCTCAGCTCGAGGCTCTGCCCTCTTGTCCTGGCACTTGATGTTGTGAAAAGAGGCCGACCCCACCTGGCTGCACCCTCCCTTCAGGCAGCTGTAGACTGCAAAGAGGTCTCCCCTGAGCCTGCTCCAGGCTAAACACCCGCAGCTCTCTCAGCCTGGAGTGGTGCAGGACCCCAGACCCTGCTGCCTCAGGCCTGCACAGCTGCATGGCCCTTCTCTGGACAGGCTCCAGCACCGCAATGTCCTTGCAGTGAGGAGCTCAAATATGAGCACAAGATTTGAGGAGCCGCCTCACCAGTGTGGAGTACAGGGAGACAATCAATGCCCTGGTCCTGCTGGCCACACCATTGCTGATAGAGGCTAGGAAGCCATTGATCTTCTTGGTCATTGAAGAGGTGAATAATGTACAATGCAGTTATCTCCCAGAAAACAAGTTTAATTTACTGCCTAATTTACTGGCTTGTTGAGAAGGGTCTTTTTCTACCATGCTTTTGCATTCATATTTCTGGAAAGGGCCTGGCATGGAAGGATAGCATATCTTACCAAAACAATTGCTGTAAGCAGGTGTGGCTAGGATACCAAACATGAAAATGTTTCTGAACCCTGTCTTGCCTCCTTCTTCCATAAAATTGTTGAGTGGCTGCAGACTCAGCCTATTTCATAGCTCAGCATATGTCAGGCTCAGCTTAATGTCATAGTGGCTATGGTGGGTCAAACAGTCTTTGGTCTGATGAAAGCTTCTGCCTAATACAGCCATGCAAGACTGTCTAAAGTTTCTGTGATTTTTATGAAGCTAAAATTCCTATGATTTTTATAAAAGTCAGTGATTAAAGTTTAAATTTCAATTAGATGGATTATTGTATACTCAAATACTAGCATTTTCTATGGTCAGACAAAAATAAGAAGTAATGGGCTGAAAGTGTCATGTGTCCTAAACACATATGCTGCTTTTTTGGAAAGCCTAAATTTTGATCCACTGAGATTTTTTTTCCTAAAAAGGTATCATGAAGATGCAATTAGTCAGTTTTTGTTTAAAAAAGTAAACTTAGCATGTGGAATACAAATATACTGAAACAAGAAAGATAACTAGCAGCTCTTTCTGAATTAATCAGTAATTAAATAAGAGAGAGAAATAAACGAATAGTAAAAGAGTACAACTCACTAAATAAAGTAAGACCAGCCAGATGCATATAAATTACAAGACTGAGCTTAAAGAACAAACACAGAATTGGGCATCACAATTTTATTTTTTTTAAGAAATGTAGTCTCTGGAATTTTCTGAGTACTGGTCTTGAATCTGCTGCAGACATTTTGTTCTACAGTTTGAGAAAGCAAATATTTTATATATCCTTTAAATAGGTTTTGTTTCATTTTGCTGTTATAGAAAAGATACTGTTTTCCTTTATGAAAGCTTGTTCACCAAGGAATAAAGGATTGCATTTTAATGTGACTTTGTGAGACAAACTGGGCCAGTTTGGGATTACACTTTTGCCATACTTGTGCTAATGTGGATGGGATTGCCCAGGCACAGAGTTGGTAGGAAGCAGAGGTAGACTCCTGTTTTGACTGTGACTCAGACAGCTCTTGGAGCCTCACCCCATACTTGCCTTGTCACCTCAGTTTTGGTGTTGGAACACTCTCCATGTTGAAAAGCTACTAAGCTGCTAGAAGGAATGTTGGAAGTGTTGCTCTTTGTCTTCATCAGTGATAGACTGATGACGACAATGTTGTTTTTTGTCTTCATCGGTGATAGACTGTGTCACGTGCAGATAAATCAGAAAACCTGTCTGATACTTTATGATGAGATTTTTCTGGAAGACAGTGGATATAGCCATTTACACCGCAAAAGAACTTGGCCAAATACAGTGTCCTTTTTCTTGTGCATCTCCAGATTACTTGCTGGTGGGGTAGTATGAGAAGCAGAAAAGGCCTTGATGCTAAGTGTTACTCAGCAGTAACTAAAAGTAACTAAAACTCTGTATTACCAAAACTTTTCCCAACATACATCCAAAACATTGTTCCCATACCAGCTACCATGAAGAAATCTAGCTCTACCCCAGGCCAAACTAGAACATTCTCCACTAGTTATTCCATATAATTTATGTCATGTTAAGATCCCACCTTATCAAATACCTGCTTCCCCTTAAAATGTTTGTGAAATGTCCATAATTATGAGCAAAATGCTCACTGTGTTTATTTGTTGTTTGACTTTGTGCTCCATCTGTTATGGTGGTCACTCGGGATGGGAGAAGTAGTGTGTTGCCTGGAGTCATTTGGCACTGAAGGCAGCTCTGGTCAGGTCACTGCTGCACTCACACTGTGTGTGGAAAATCACACCATGGAAAGCCAGTGTCCGCAAAGGAGAGAGAAGAGTCCTGCAACTTTATTTTATAAAGGGAAAGGGCCTACTGGGGCATACCCCCATCAGGTTTCTCTCTAGAGGTTTTAGAGGATGAAGCCTCCTTTTGTCCTAGATTCCCAGCTGCATGTTGCCCTCTTCCTATCCCCATTGGCTGAAGAACTACAAAGGCACAGGTTTCCTGAACCACTTACCACATATTCCCCCCCTCGAACCTGTGATTTTCCTCCGAAATTCAAAATTTTAAGTTTTCTAGGTTCTGCAGTACACTTGGTGTGGACCCATTTATCTATTATCCTAAAACTCAAGAGTCAGTCTCTCTAGGTTATGTAACTAACCCGCTGCTTGAGGTTGGTAGAAACATTGAGACCTATTTCAAAGACATAACAACCATATCCTCAGCCATCAAATTGTTTGCAAAGACATTACCACACATCTTTTCCTGTCAACTGCTTCTTACGATGTTCATCCTTCATTGTATTCATTCTTTCATCATCCTTGGAGTAGTTTCTGCTGTAGGGCTTTCTGTAACAACCAGCTCAAGTCACATTTTACAATTATTTAAAAGTACATCCATCCATTCTCCAGCCCTGGTCCCTTTGGACTAGGCTGTAAATTTTAACAAGACAATGAATTCCTGCTCTTGTCTCTAGCTTTGCTAGCAGCAAGAGGTTTTTGCTATAATACCTTCAATAGGTTGCAGCCATAGCAGTGGTGATATACAGTGTTGAGTAACACTGCCATCTTACAACTCAAATAGTGAATTATTTTCACTCAGGATTAAATCACCTTGAGGTGCACATTGCACTTGCCCATCTTACTGCATTTACCAAGTCCAACCAAAACCATCCCATGAATAGATTTGCCCTTTCCTGAAGAAGGAATAACTGTTTCTTTTAGTCAGTTTCTCATACGTACTGGTTGGATCTTTCTTCTTCTACAGTGCTCAGAGACCTTGATTCAGCTGGTCAAGTGGCAGATGCTCTAATGTTAACTAGCCAAGTGGCTTCTGCTAAAAGTATTTCACAATGCTTGAATGTATGTCCTGATTACTGGAGAAGAATTCCAGTTTAGCACTGGGGTGTGCCCTCTACATCATTTCTGACAAACTGTTAATGATGGGTTTGTAGTAGATGCCCAGTAGATGCCCAGCAGTTGCCCAGCTGACACCTCAGGCTACAAGCTGGGTGTTAAATGAGATAAGGGAGAAGAGCCAAACCCTCTGAGAAGGGGAAGTGTTGCTTTTTCTTCACAAATGACTCTGCAGTACTAACTCCTTCTGGGGAAACACCAGCTCAGTCCAACCGATCCTGAAGGGGTCATGTCTGCCAATGGCCCATAATGGACTCAATGGCACTAGCAGAACAGGCAGCTGCAATGACCCAAAGTATTACATCATTCCATTGTGAAACTGCCTGCCTTGGGGGAGGTACTGAGCATTCCCATCTGAACCTGACTATGTATAATTCTGGTGTTTGGGGACCCCCACGCCCCCTGGGTAGATCCAGAGGAGGACCACCACTTTTGATTGCAACCATCACTTGAACAGGACTGCAGTCACCACTTGATAGGACTGCGACCACAGGCCAACAGGATTCCGGGCTGTGGTCTGACTTTATGGATCTAAGCCAGTTCTAATGTGTATTATTGCATTATTGTAATCTTTCTATGAAATTGTAACCTTGACCTGAAATGTCTGTTAAGGTAATTGGGTGGTCTTAATTTCTCCCACTGGTTTACTTTCATACCAGCCCAATGTCCCAGCACCTGTTACTCTCACTGTAGTTTTTAAAAGCCATTCAGTTTTCCTGGAGGCTGGTGCATAAGTGGGAGTGTGATCATCTGGTTGATGTCGTGCCCCTTGACCAGGCTACAAGTTTGCTTCTGGAATGAGTCCTGTTTTCTGATAGAATTATTTCGGTTACCACCAAAGTTGCTCTTTAAGGCCCAAAACAATAATCCCGGCAGTGGCATGGATCACAGGGTATGTTTCTAACCATTCAATAGTCACTTCCATTGCTGTAAGCAGATGGTGCTTTCCATGGCTAGTTCATGGTAGTCTGATAGTTGTCCCTGTATTGGTATTTCAGCCATCATCTTCAATATCAAACAGGTTTAGCTCCTGGCTTGTTTAATTGTGGCACATTCTTTGCATTCATTGGTAGCCTCTGCAATGGCATCTGTGATCAAATCCATGCCTTGATCCTGGCCCATTTGTATGTTTCTTCTCTTTGTACATGTTTTGATATATCATATCAGATATATGTCATAGTTCACCCTTATATTCACAGTCCAGATACATCTGAGTCACTTTCATTTTAGCAGCTTGGTCCGCCTGCTCATTGTTTTGATATTCTTCAGTGGCAGACTCTTTGCTAGGTAAACCCTTATGTGATGTGCTTTTACAACCAGGTTCACCACTTGAGCAGCAATAATTCACTGAAATTCAACAGCCCAGATGGGTTTAATTCTGCTCTGCCACCTGCTCTGCTTTCATTGCTATAGCCACCCCTGGGGCATTTGCCACAATCCATGAGTCAGAGCAGAGATAAAATACTGGTCATTTTTCTCTTTCAGCAGTGTCTAAAGGCAGCTGGAGTGCTTTCTCTTCTGCAGACTGACTCAGTTTACCTTGTCCATCAGCAGTTCCTTCAACTTAATATATAGCACAGCAGCTTTCTGCCTTTAATATTTTCCTATAACATGACAGGATCTGTCTGTAAACAAGGCATATTGGTTCATTTTCTGATAACTTCTTACACAATGGGGTCTCTTAAGCATGGGCCACCTCCTCTAGTGACTCTCCAAAATTTTGTCCCTCTGTGCACTCCATGATCACTTCCAGGATTCTGACTGGTTAAGGCTTCCCATGTGAACTCATTGGATTATCAGTGTGATCCACTTAGTCATGTCACATCAGTTGCATGTAGAGGAAAGTCTCCTTTTGAACATTCAGAAGAGCATGGGCAATCAAAATTGCACCAGAAGGAACTGTGCTTCCTTATTAACTGGTGGCTCAAATTGCTTTACAGACTGCTAGTATTTCTTTTTCAGCTGGAGTGCAATGGCTTTCACATCCTCTATATCCCTGGCTTCAAAACCCTAGGGGTGGACTTTGAGTCCCTCTGAGAGTTTTCTGCCAGAGCTTCCACCTATGGCCATTAACCATGGTTGAAGTATGAAGCAGATTTTTAACATCTTGTCCTCTTCAGACTGGCCCAAGTGCTAATGCATGAACTGTCTCCTACTGGATTTGTTCAAAGACTTACTGCTGCTCAGGACCCCATTCAAAGTTGTTTTTCTTATGGGTCATATGATAGAGAGGGCCTGCAATCAGACTGTAACCTAGAATATGCATTCTTCAGAAACCTCCAACACCCATGAGCTTGTGTTTCTTTTTTGTTAGTTGGTGAAAACATAGCTGTTATTTTATTGATCACATCCACTGAGACATGATTATGCCTATCTTGCCATTTCATTCCTGCAAACTGGATTTTCTGTGCAAGTACATTGACCGTACCTTGTTTCATGGCAAAACCCACTTTCAAGAGAATTGGCAATAATGTTCTCCCCTTCTCATACTTTTCCTTGTCTGTGTTGCGCCACATAATAATGTTACTAATATATTGCAAGTCTTCAGGAGTCTCACTTTGTTTGAGTCCAGGCTGGATCTCTCTGCGTCAACTGGTAGGCCTGTGTATCTACCCTTGGAGCAGTTGATTCCAAATGTATTGGATAACCCTCCATGTGAAAACAAACTATGGCCTGCACTCTGCTGTCAAAAGCATCAAGAAAAAGGGATTAGTGATATCAGTGTTCGCATACCATTTGGGTGCCTTTGCCCCCCAGTTCCCATTGGAAATCTAGTATGTCTGATACAGTGGCAGTGTGGCATCATTCAAGACGTGGCAGTCCACTGTTAGCCTCTACTTTCTGTTACATTTTTGCTCTGACTTAGAGGGACTTATTAAAAGGTGAATGAGTCTTACTGATGATTGCTTGACTCTCCAGTCACTGGATTGGGTTATGTATGGGAACTGCAGAGTCTCTGTTGGTTCAGTATGCAGCTGATGCATTGTCCTAACACCTGCTGTTCTCTTACCTGCAGCAACCCCACAACGGAAAGATCATCTGAATGACCAGGCAAACTAGACAGCTGTTTAATCCTCTCTGTACTCATGGCAGCTATACCAAAAGCTCACTGATACCTTTTTGGGTCCTTGAAATACTCTCTCCTGAGGTATTCTATGGCAAGGACGCATGGATCTCTGGGCTGGTCGCTATTGCTGCTTGTAAGATAGGGTTACCTCAGCCTCCAACATGGACAGCTCTCAGGATACTTGCATTACTCCAAATGCAGAGACAGATTCTGCCTCTTTGTAACTGGTGGTTTTGGTGTATACTGTGCACCAGTGTCCAATAGATCTTTAGACTCCTGTGGGGCTGATGTTACAGGCCATCGAATGCATACAGTCCAGTAAAACCAGTCCTCTGCCTGGCTGAAGACAAGGCCCCTCTATTCCTGGTTGGGGTCTTTATTGCTTGATTTTTGGAACTGCAAAATGGAAGTCCCTTAATCACGGTCAAAAGTACAGTCAACCCTTCTACTTGGCTCAACAGGCAGAGATACAGTAATTGTTCTGGGTGAATGCATTCTGTCTGTTGCTTTTCCTTCCAGTACCCCTAGTCTCCAAGTAGGTTTAGTGTCCCACTTCTACATGTTGTCTCTCTTTATCATGCAGGAAGAACTACAGGGTTGCACACTGTGTGTGGTGGTGTGAGTAGACTGGTACCTTCTCCCTTTAACAAGAAATGAATCTTAGAATCCTTGTATTTGGAAAAGACCTTTCAGATCATCAAGTCTAATTGTTAACCCATACCACCGTGTTCACGACTAAATAATGTCACATCTACATGTGTTTTAGATACTTCTGGGGATGGTCACTCCGCCACTTCCCTGGGCAGCCCATTCCAATGCTTGACTGCCCTTTCAGTGAAGCAATTTTTCCTGCTATCCAATCTAAACCTCTCCTGGTGCAATTTGAGTCCATTTCCTCTTGTCTTATCCCATTATTACCTGGGAAAGGAGACCAACCTTTATCTGGCTGCATACTCCTTTCAGACAGCTGTAGAGAGCCATAAGATCTACTCTGACCCTCCTTTTCTCCAGGCTAAAGACCTCCAGTTCCCTCAGCTGCTCAAGTCCTCATAGGACTTGTGCTAGGACCCTTCACCAGCTCTTTTGCCCTTCTCTGGACAAGTTCCAGCACCTCAATATCTTTCTTGCAGTGAGGGGCCCAGAAGTGAACACAGTACTCGAGGTGCAGCACCACCAGTGTCAGTACAGAGGGACAATCACTGCCTTGGCCTTGTTGGCCACAACATTTCTGATGCAAGCCATGTTGCCATTGGCCTTCTTGGCCACCTGGGTGTCGGCTGGCCTGTGTTTAGCCAGCTGTTGACCAGGAGCCCCAGATTCTTTTCCACGAGGCAGCTTTCCGGCCTTTCTGCCCCAAGCCTGTAGCAGTGAAAAGGGTTGTTGTGACCCAAGGGCAGGACCTGGTAGTTTACACTATTTGAACCTCATACAGTTTACCTGAGCCCATGATCCAGCCTGTTCACATCCTCCTGTAGAGCCTTCCAGCCCTTCAGCAGGTCAGCAGTCCTACCCAGCTTGGTGTCATCTGGGAAATGACTGAGGCTGCATCTAATCTCCTCATCCAAATAATTGACAAAGACATTAAATAGGACTGACCCTGACCCTGAGCTTTGCGGAGCCCAGTAGTGACAGGATGCCAGCTGGATATGACTCTTCTCACAAACACCCTATGGGCCCAGCCAGTTTTTAATGCAGTGAACAGTACACTTACCTAAGACATCAGCCAGAATGCCTTGGGAAATGGTGTTAAAGTCTTTATTAAGGTGCATAGATAGCCACAGCTCTTCCCTCATCCTAAGTGCATCACCTCTTCATAGAAGGACATCAGGTTGGTCAAGCTACACCTTAATATGAAGGGAGAACAGAACAAAATCCTTCATGTTCTTGAAGTTAAAACCACTGCTGTCTGCAAAGCCCACACATTTCAAATTGATATCTGCTCACTAGATGGCAGCAGATTCAAAAACATTGCTGAAAAATTACAGCTCAAACCATCCATGAATATGTGATGTAAAGACATGCTTTTGCAGTGAAATAAAAGTACAATAAAACATGGTTAAAATAATAAAACATGGTTACAAACTTAGCTGGTCTGGATAAGGACAATGCATGATCAGGGGGAAATGGGAGCACAAGCTTCAGACTGGTCCAGTAAGTAGAGCCTTTTGCTGCAATTTCTGTGCAATCTCTGCTTTGCCTGCCCTTCCAGGCTGAGATTTCTGCCATTCCTCTGGATCGCTAGATTACAGCTAGCATGTACCACTTCCAAGACCTCTGTGTCAGTAGCATCTAACAGAATATATTAGAATAGTTTACCATTCTGTGAAAGAGTTTCTTATTCTAATGATGTTTCACCTGAATAATTTCTTTACTCTGAAGTACAGAGACTGTATGAGAGGTGGATGAAACATATTTAGCTAACTATCATGTTCTTAAAAAGCTCTAGAAGACCTCTATATCTGATCTTTTCCTCAGAAGTGAGTCACTTCCCTCAGAAAGAAAACATGCCTATATCTGTTATAAAATTAAGAATTTGAGAAATAAAAGTCCTGATGAAAAATCTCATAAATTGAAAGGGTAATACCTTCTGTTCATATAGATAGAGTTAGAATACATGTCTGTCCAGTAACATGGATATGTAAACTTCAGTGTAGTTCCAAAGGTTTGTCAATACTACTGTCGCAGAATTGCAGAAGGGCTGAATTTGGAGGGGACATCTTGAGATTCCCTAGTCTATAAATCTCTGAAAGCAGAGTAACATGGAACAAGTTACAGAGGAACACATCCAGTTGGATTTTGAGTATCTCAAAGGATTGAGATGCTGTGGCCTCTCTGGGCAGTTCTGTCAGACTTTAACTGTCTTCACAGTAAAAAATACTTTCAGATGGAAATCAGTATTTTGATTTGTCCTCATGTCCTTGTCCTCTCGGGGACATCACTGAGTAGAGCCTGGCTCTGTCATCTCTGCACTATCACATTGTGTACATATGTACACTGATGAAATACCCTTGAGTCTTCCACAGATGAAGAGGCCAGCTCTCTCACCCTCTTTGTGTATGAAAGATGCCGAAGTCCTCTCATCATCTCTATGTCCCTCTGTAGGACTGGCTTCAATCTGACCATGCTTCTTTTTGATTTGAGGAGCCCAGAACTGGGCCAAACCTCTATTTAACTCATGAAGCCTGAGTAGAGGGAAAGGATCACATCCCTCAGCCTGCATGTAATGTTCTTTCCAGAAGCTGATGACATGTTTTTCTTCAAATGTTTGGTTCGTAGTAAATTTGGTGTGCATAAGACCATCAGTCCCTTCTCTGCAGAGCTGGTTTTCAGCCAGTTCAGAACCCAGCATTTACCTGCCCCTGATGTTGTTTCTCCCCAGGGTTAAGACTTTGCATTTTGTTTGTTGAACTTCATGAGGTTCCTGTGACCCACTTTCTCCAGGGCTGTCCAGGACATTCTCGCATATTGGCCTTTCCTCACAGTTTTGTACTGTCTGCAGACTTGGTGTGGGCACACTGTGTACCATTCATGACAATATCAAACAGTAGGGGCTCCAGTATGAAACCATGGGGCTCGCCACCAGAAAATAACCTTCAGCTGGACTGCACCACTGATCACAACCTTCAAGCTGGAGCAGGACAGACAGCTACACAGGCAAATCGTCCTGATGGAAGTTACATGTCAAACCTGTGGTGCAGTGAAAAGGCAAAATGGTTTGCATGCTGATACAGCCTGCAATTTTTCACCAAATAAGTTAAAGGGTGCTGGCATGGAGACTTTGTAAGACTGTGTCTACAACAAAGCTTCTGCTGGAATAAGCTGACTATGGGATTTTTCCATGCCACTGTGAAGTGTAAACCATGCTCAACATGTGAAGGTATAATGTGTGCGAGGGCGTACTGAGCCCTGGAATCCGGCTAGCTAGTGAGGGGCGAAGGCCAGCACCCCTGCACATCTAAAACCAGCCCCCCTCGGCGTCTTGGCCTTGGGCTGAGCTGGGAGGTAGCTCGGAGCGGCACGAGTGTGAGACGAATTAGGAGGCGACTACTTGCTGGAGGTAGGCTGTCGGTTTTATTACAGAGGCACCAACAAGGAGGGGAAACACCCAGCAAATGGCCCTGAACAGGTGGCCACACAGGGTTTTAAGGGAAAAAGGGGGGAAAAGGTTGGGAAACCCAGCTAGCCAATAATAATACATATTATGAGGTCTTAAACATAATTGACATACTTAAATAACCAACTAATATTAAGCAAAGGAGGGGCTCCGGGGTGGCAGCCAACCATAACCTCCAGAGAGAAGAAGGTTCTCGAAACCTGGGAGGAGAAAGGGGGTGATTGACTTAACCCAGGGAGGAAACAACTTTCACTTATAAGGGAAACCAGGGGAGGAGCAATTACATATCGGCAACTATGAATAGCGGTTACTATAGCAACTTAGCTGGCAGGCTAACGGTGGCGGGAAAGAAGGGGGAACGAAACCATTTTACACATAATAGGGGAGAACAATACATAAATTGGGGGAATAACACAAGAAACTTAACAACACACTACAACAATAATGTATCTTGTTTGTGATGCTGCCTGATGGCAGACATTCCAGGATATGTGCTCACCCTGTAAAACAGATGTCTCCTACTCTCAGAGCAACCAGGGGATTTTGACAAGGTTGCTGACGTTACGGAAAATATTAAGCAATAATCCTTTCCATCAACCAAAATCCCAGTTCCTCAGTTAGCTAAAAACATTGTAAGTCTTTTATTAATTGGATAGTTTTTTAGTTCCCAGGTTGATGGATTTTTTGAATATTATAATAAATTTTAGGTACAGAACATGACAAATTGCTGATTGTGCAAATTTCTTGTTGTATAGATAGTATTGGTTTCTCTAATTTACTGTTTATAGGAAGCATTGCTTTGTAAAAAGAATTAAATGCTTTGAGTAAATATAGCCTAAGTACATGTACTTACATATATGTGTATATATATGAATGTGTAAACATGAGGAGTCAGATACTCAGTTCTTTAGAACAGATATGTTTCTATTGACTTTAAAAATAGAAAACAGCCATAATTCAGCAAACAGCATGGGCCAAAGTCCCTTTTACACCAAGATTTTCTCAAGTTGCTTGCCTGTAACAACTGGGCAGTAAAACTCCAAGTTGTGCACTCTGTGTAGTCAGAAATATTGATCTTCCTTCAATTCAGTACTTCTGGGATTCAGTGATGGTTCTTAGTTTCTCTAAAATCAGGCTGCCTATGTGTTATCTTTAGACCCATGTGTTGTCTTTATGTATTTAAACTGAAAATGCTTGCTTAAGTATTATGGTAAACTAGTTATAGTTGTGATTTTGTAATATGAGTTGTTAAAAGTGAAAAGCTACATGCAGATGAGAGAGAATATGACTTTGTAATATTGTTCTTTCTGGGGAAAAGTTTCCCATGTTTTACCTCCAAAAGTCTCTTTTGAAGCACTGACAATAACAGTTGCACAGTAGGATAAGACCTAGAAAATTACTCGGTTCTGGACAGTATCTTTAGTATTTCGTGTAGCTGCACAGTGCAGATACATAAGAACAGAGCTGTGTTGGAAGTGGTGCCTGTGGGATCACAGAAGGACCTGTGCTTTGTCCCATTGCACTCAGCCTCTGTCGTGGGACAGCACATTCCCTGTGCCCCTGCAGCTGTAGCTTCTGTCTCTGGCCAATCTGGATAAACAGGGAAAGATGGGATTTTTGCTGCACATTTCTTGAACGGTGGATGCTGTTCTTGTGCCTGAGTGGAATGTGGAGGATTTTCAGTAGTGTCTGGTGTGAACCAGCACTGCTTTCTGCTGAGGCTGTTGGATGCCTGAAAATCTAATGTAAATATGCAAAGTCCCCCAACTCTTCCCCAAAAAGATTTCAGATTGGGCAAGAGGACATAGCTAAGAAAATCGAAGAAAGCCTGTTTTGGAGGTTCACAAGTCCACAGAATTACAGAATAAACTGAATTGGAAGAGTCCCATAAGAATCATCAAGTCCAGCTACCGGCCCTGCACAGCACCATCCCCAAGTCACACCATGTGCCTGATTACATTTTCTGAATGCTTCTTGAACTCCATCAGGCTAGTGCTCTGACCACTTCCCTGGGGATCCTGTTCCAGCACCCAACCACCCTTCATTCTGGGTGAAGAACTTTTTTTCTAATATCCAACCTAAACCTCCCCAGATACAGTTTCAGGCCACTCTCATGGGTCCTGTCACTGATCAACACAGAGGAGAGATTAGATCCTGCCCCTCCTCTTCCCTTCCTGAGGAATTGTAACTGCAGTGAGGCCTGTCCTCAGTCTCCTCCAGGCCGAACAGATCAAGTGGCCTTGGCTACCTTTCAAGGCCTTTCACCATGTTTGGATACTCTAATAGTTTGCTGTTGCCCAGAACTCTTCCCAACACTGGAGGTGAGGCTGCCCCAGCTCAGAGCAGGGCAGGACAATCCCCTCCCTTGCCCAGCTGTGATGCTGTGCCTGATGCCCCCCAGGACAGGGTTGGCCCTCCTGGCTGCCAGGGCACTGCTGACCCATGTTCAACTTGCCAGGACCCCCAGGTCCCTTTCCATGGCCCTGCTTACAGCACCTCATTCCCAGTCTGTCCATACATCCAGGGCTGCCCCATCCCAGATGCAGAATCCAGCACTTTCCCCTGTTGAGCTTCATATGGCTGGTGATTGTCCAGACCCCCAGTTTGTGGGGGTCTCTCTGCAGGGCCTCTCCCTGCCCTGGAGGGAGTCAGCAGCTCCTCCCAGTTTTGTATCATCTGCAAACTTGCTCAGTATCCCTTCCAGTTCCGTGTCCAGGTCATTTATGAAGATGTTGAAGGGCAGAGGGCCGAGGATGGGGCCCTGTGGAACCCCAGTAGTGACAGGTCCCCAGTCTGATGTCACCCCATTCACTGTCACCCTTTGTGCCTGACCCATGACCCAGCTGCTCACCCACCCCACGATGTGTTTATCCAGCTGTGGCTGCACAGTAGGTCCAGAAGCATCCTGTGAGAGACAGTATCAAAAACTTCACTGGCTTCCCTTGGTCAGCTGGGTGAGTTGCCCAGTCATGAAAGGAAACCAGGTTGATAAGCAGGACTTCCCTCTCATGAGCTGTGCTGGCTGTGACTGATAACTGCGTTGTCTTTCAGGTGTTTTTCAGTAGCCCCAGAATAAGCTTCTCCGTAACTTTACCAGGCACTGGAGTGAGACTGACAGACCTGTTGTTTCCTGGGTTGTCCTTGCCCTTCCTGAAAATTAGGTCAGTGTTCTCCAGCTTGCGATCATTTGGGACTTCTCTGGTTTCCCAAGACCACTCAAAAATCATCCAGAGAGATTTTGTAATTGCATGAGCCAGCTCTTTGAGGACTTTTGAATGAATTTCAACAGGCCCCATAGATTTGTAGGGATACAACTGGAGCAGGACATCCTGCACAATTTCACAGTTGGCTGGGAGTTCATCATTCCTGCAGTTATGGTCCTCCATCTCAGGGCACTGAGACCCTCCTTGGTCTATGGCAGGAACCTTCTTGGAATGGAAAGATGATCCCCTCCCTCCAAATTATTATTATAATTTCAAAATTATGGAGCTTTGAGATAAAAATATGGGAAAAGGAACAATAGTTCTTTACTAGAAAATATATATGTATGTAAGAAGACAGAGCAAGCAACAACAACAAAGCAGTAACAGTAATTTCCATGTGTACAGTGTGAGTATCCTAGCAAAGGCAGCTGCTGACGTTCCAGTCAACCAACGGCAGGGACCCTCTCTTTGGACAGAGAGAGGAAGGGGAGGGCCCAATCTTCCCCTGAAACACTCACACAGATGGTGAGCGTCTCCTAGGAATGGCAGGTCCCAGTCAGCCAGCAGCTCCTGTAAGCAGCAGGCTCATGGACAGGCAGCAAGGAGAATTCTGCAGCAGCACTGAGCCCCTGAGCAGGAGCAGTCGAGCACCCAGAACCACAACCGTCTCCTCACCAAGCTGGGCAAAGACTGCCTACCCCCAGCTGAGAACTGCCAAACCCCCATTCCTTCCCTCCACAGAACCATTTCAGTAGTGTGTCACCATTTCTCTGGCAACAAATGGGAAGAAATTCCCTGAGAAACCTTAGCCAGAACAGTCCATCTGTGTTGAAGACAGGAGGCAAAGAATGCATTACATATCCCTGCATTGTCATGCATTACATATCCCTGCATTGTCCATGCCCCTGTTTGTGAGGTGACCATCCTCATCCTGCAATGGGATGATGCTATTTCATACTGCCTATTGCCACTAATATGTTTGAAAAAAACTCTTTCTACTGTTCCCCACAGTTTTGGCAGCTGCAACTCCAGCTGAGTTTTGGCCACATGAATTTTCTCCCTGCAGTGGCAAGCAGCACCTCTCTGTTCTTCCTATGTTACTTGACCTTGCTTCCACTGGGCATACACCTTCCTTTTTTGCCTTATTTCCAAGAGAATGTTCTTGTTTAGCCAAGCTGGTTTTCTGCCTCTCCAGCTTGACCGGTGACTGTTGGGAATGGCTCTTGAAAGAGGCAATGTTTAAGTGGCCAGTACTGATGGATGTCAACACTTCAAAAACATTTTCCCCTGGGACCTGATGACTAATTGCCTGAGCAGCCTGAAGTTTGTTCTCCTCATGTCCAGAGCTGAGGGTTTGCTGGCACTCTTTGTCCTGTCAACAGAGATTTTAATCTCAATCACTTTGTGGTGTCTGTGGCCAAGGTGTTTGCCAGTCTTCACTTCACTTATGAGATCCACTCTCTTGACAAGCATTATGTCAAGGAATAAAGAGAAATAAGGTAACATTTTTGGACTAGTTTCCTCTTCCAAGCATATGTATTCTTAAGAGGGCAGTGGACATAAGGAAGTTCAGGTTTAGTTCCAGTCAGCCTTGACTACATAATTCTGGCATTTAAGGAATTGTTAGCATTATTAAGGTGTGGTTTTCCAATCAGTGGAGGCACATTATCTTTATGTGAGAAAGGTGTGCCTTTCCTCTAAAAGGAAGCAGGACAACAATAATACATAAAAGACTAATTCTGCTTTTTTGTTTTTATTCCTTTCAAAATATGCATTATCCAATGTTACAGACTGTCCAGTGTTAGAAATATATTCTATTATCTTTTCACATGCATCAGGTTATTTGTATTTAGGCAAGTTTAAGAAGTCCCTTGAGTACATGAGGAATGTAAGAAGATGTAAATATTTCTGAAATGGGGAAGCTAGGAAAGTGGACAGTCTTAAGCCAAAAGCTTTAAGATTGTCTTTCTAATGTTGGGTCACTAGATATGTGGATTAGAGGATTATTTGCAAAGAAACAATGAGGTTTTGTCTGAACATATTGATGTATATTGCTGTTTATAGTTCCCAAGAAAGTGTGTAGGGAGTTTGGTTGGCAAAATTGGAGATGCAAGTTGTTCCACACTACACTGATGGATGTTTGATATATGTACTAGTACATTTGCCCTTAGTCTGGAGAAAATAGTTTTTTTCTTTAAAGTTTCCTTTGCGGCAAGTAACAGTGAGCCAACATTACAAATAAACACTGAGTAGTTAAAGGCTTCTGTGTGTCATAGGCAAAATTGAATTTTACTTCCCTGGGGATGAAAGCAAGATAACTCTTTGTGGGCAGACAAGTGTGGTTTTGTGGTAGTGTTAGACCTGATGGTGGGTATGATGGTGCAGGTAGGTGAAGAAATTTGGGAGGGGTCAGTGGGAGTTAGGAGAAGGAGGCTCAGAGGAGTGTCTGGCAGTTCTGGGGAGCTGTTCAGAGGCGAGGACGGAAGAGTGGCATATCATATATATATATATATATATTGTTTTTAGGAATGTGGGCAAAACTGCACACTTATATCTGGGGGATGTGGGAGACCTCTGAGGCCCTGAGGTGACGGGGATTTGGGCAGTAAAAAGGAAGTGACGTTGTCACATTTCCCATTAGTTAGCAAGGTTGAACACTGGTATGGCCAGAGCAGGCAGCTGGATGATGAAGAAAACAAGGGTGCAACAAGCAGCCTTTTGTCTGGGATTAGCCTCCTTCATAAACACACTTTCCTTTGATCCTGCATGCTGCCGTGCTTTATGACTTCAGATGTTGCACTGGTTTCTTTGCCCAGATGCTGCTTTATGTCTCTGTGACCCTTTTATGCCTTCTGAGTAACTGCAGTAGTAGCAAGAGCAGGTGAAGGGAGGAGCCAACGCTACTGAAGCTCCTTTGGAGCATCTTATCCCCAGGACTTGATGTTATTTGCCCTTCTTGGTGCTTGGTTGCCTCTTAGTGCTTGGATAGAGCCAGGTACCAAAAAGGGGTTGCTGCTTTGGCTAGGGCCACGCATTTTAAAGAAAATTTTCTCACTCCATCTTTCTCTTGTCTTTCCCAAGTTTGTGATTTCAAGCTATAGCCTAGATGTTGAAGCTGGTTTTGAGGTTGTTATCCCACCAACATACTGGAGCTCCAAAAGGTGGGTAAGTTTATTTTTCTTATTTTAATAATTGAAAAGATGTCCCCAAAACTAAATTTATTTTGCCCCAAACAGACTTTTCTTTGTCTAAATCCAAAGGCTATGCTTCAGAAGAAGAGTGCCTACAAAATCTTGAATATAGAAATATACCATGTACAAATCATGAATGCACAAAATCTTGAGTGTACATCTACTCAAAATCTCAAATATACTATCTTGGATGTACATCTGGAAGTTATCTGAAACACAGTCATATCCTGATACCCTTTATGCATGTTGTGTTGTAATCTACAATAGGTTCATAAATAATAATTATTATTATTTATTAATCAAGAAGGCTTCAACAAAAAATGGAGTAGCTCTGTAGTACATATATTTCCCTGGAATTTCAATAGTTTTGGTAATGATAACGAATAGACATGGACCAGAGGTTACTGGCACCTTTTCCCTTTCTTTATCTGTGCTGGATCTGGCCATGTTTCTGGGAGCATGTGTGCTGTGTGTTTGGGATCATGCTGTCTCTGTGTGTCTGTGTGTTTGGGATCATGCAAAGGTATGCTAATGATGGCAGCTAGTTGCTGCCAGACCACAAGAGGGACCCAAAGACATGCACTGCTGCTTGGTATCCCTTGAAAACTGGAAGGGTCACTAGCTTCAAGCTTGGTTTTCAGAAAAAGTAGCTTATTTTCTTTTAATTTTAGCTTTCAGGAATTTTACTATGGCTCACCTATAAGCTTTCTGAAGGAAAGTCTGAGAAAGGCTCTAGAAAAAAGGCTGCTAGAGATAGATGATTTTAAGCCACTTTGTCATGGCTGCCAAGTGCACTGGGGAAGGCAATGTAGCATCTGCATTGATAGTGATAAATCGTCTGAAGACGTTAGAAGGAAGGGATCTTCACTCATGCATTATACTGCAGGTATAATACTAAGAAAATTAGCCTCTGGATTTTCCATTTATTAGTATTTTGAACATTATTAGTATTTTAAACATTCAGCCAAGCAAACAACTGCAGATGATGAGACCTTTCCATAAATTAGAGGAAAAACTTAGCAAAAGTAAAGTAGCTCCAAAAATATGATAACTTTGAGGCATCCTGCTTTGCTGCAAAATGTCTCCAATTTATCATATTTTACTGCTGCAGCTTTGCTGCTGCAGTAACCCACTGTTGCTCCAAAAGATGAATGTAAATTATACAGTGCATGTGCAAACAGGGCATATCTTTTGTAGCAATGGAAAACATCTTTGATATGGGCTGGTTTGGTCTGGAAAGAGCAGTGTTACCTGGATTTAGCTGCCTCAGTGGACTCATCAAGCAGTCTTGAGAAATGTCTTCCTCTGTGAAGAGATTTGATCCCTTCTTCGCTGGGACTGCTACCCTCCTCTTTCTCCCTGTGGGCAGGAGACATGAGGCAGGGCTGGCTCTCAGTACTCATGTACCCTGTTCTTTTCAATGTAAATAGTAGCCATGTGTTCAAGAATAATTTCCGACAGAAGGTGCGGGAATGACTGGTGATTATTTTATTGCAGTGACAGCTCTTTATTCTTCAACTAAAAATTTGGCGCTATTGAGTGGTGATGTGGTAATCTAGCATCATTGACAATGGCAGAATATTGTTATACCATGTTGCATCTAGGTAGCACCCTCAGTCAGATCAAGTTGAATCACTGTCATTTACAAGCTCTGCTGTGTTCTTGGAGGAGGTAATACAAAGTTATCCATGATTTACTGTTAGGGCAGTTGGGCCAATGGAATGTTTTCCTTGGGGTCTGGGAGTGAGTCAAGAGCATGACTGACAGCAGTGTCCTTCTTGGCCAAGGAGGTGATGAAGTGCTCTTCTCCACAACCTCTCTCTTCTCCTTCTGCTGTCAGCCTCCAGATCACCTTGCTAGGCGGAGGGGCACTACAGAACAACATACAGGCTACAGATATGCACCCACCCCCTGTGGAAGAACTGCAATGGCTTTTCTCTGTCTTCTACTCAGGACAGGCCATGCCAAATTCTGACCAACAAGAAGGGGCTGCAAGAAGTCAATTTCTATTTTCACCTCTGTGCTGTATGAAGGGAACATACAGTATGAAGTGTAATGATAGACTGACATGAAAGGCTGTTCCCTTCCCTCTCTGCTTTTTCTGGCAGCAGCTGAACATGCAGTGACAACACACCTTCCATTACTAATATTTTGAAACCTAGAGCAGGAGAGTGCCTCAAACCACAGCCTTATAACGTAATGAAGAATACACACAGCTGCAGTAACAACCACATAATTATTTAATTAGTTTTTGACAGCTTCAAATTGCATAGGCGAAGGAATGCATGAACCGCACATGGAAACCTGCCAGCAAAGGTTTTACACGTACGCAGATGGTTTTAGCTATTGTAAGCGCAAAGCCAGGTTGTGCACTTTTATTGCAAAACCTAATAGCACTTCATGCCCTGCAGAAGTTATATCAGGGGAATAAAAATGGCATATGTAATTATTTCTTCTCCTTTATGTCATAGTATTACTTTTCTTGTATACAACTTCCCATAAGTGAACCCTATGAGACCAAAGATGGGGATATTTTAGCATTAATTTAAGTAATCTGTAAAGTAACAGCTTCTTTGGGCTTTTGGAATAAGTAATTATGATACCACTAATTAACATTACATATAAATTTTTATTTTAAGATCCTGTTATGGAGATGAATTATTATCTCTGTTGAGAAATTAAGTATTTGTGTTTTTATTGTGAAAAAAGAAAGACAGACTCACAGAAGTGGAACAGCTTGTCAGAAGCCATGGTGTGAATCAGGGACAAAAGAGATGACAAATTAAGAATTTCCTCAGTTTTCATTTTACTCTGCAGAGAACTAGGGCAAGAAATTTCAATATATAAATGTGGAAAAAATAATTGAAACAAAATAGATGAAGAGGGCACTAACATTAGTAGAAATCTGTCTTTGGCAAATTGATTATTCCAAAGGGGAAGATAATAATTTAGAAGTGAAGCATAATGTACTGTAAATATTTGCTCTTTGACTGCTGCAAAACCAACACCCATCTCCCAAGTCACTCAAAGTGTTTATAATTTCCATGTGTCACAGGCTCCATGATTTTATATTAGAGGGGAAGTGATTTCCCCTGAATGTACCTAATTAAGGCTAACAGCTAAAATAAAACATGAATTAATTCAAAACTTCACTCTCCACTCTAAATGAACACAAACACTGTCTGAGGTTTAAAAAGTTAAGTCCCCTTTTTTCCACATAATTGAAGTTTTCATATTTTCCAGCCTTTGCTTTTTATGGTTCTGGCTGGGATAGGAAATGCTAAAAGCCCACAAGAAAAGGCTATTCCCATAGAGCTGTGTAAGATATTCACAACAAAAACTTAAACCATGCAGAACACATGTGGTTTCAAGTTTCACAAGAAAGTCAAAACCCAGACTCTGTTTGTTGAAGTCTGTAACACGTTTTAAATGAAACTGGGCCCGTTTTCAAGAAAATCTGGTCAGATTCCTGGTTTTGAGTTGAAACCATCTGAAATTTGGCATTTGGCAAGTTCTCGGTAGAAGTCTTGAGGCCTGATCTCACTGATGCTTCAAGGGGGACTTGCTGTGGATGGGACATAAGTGGAGGGGACAAGAGGTCTCAGCGGGGGGAGTGGGGCAAGGGCACTGTCAGGGGCTTTGGGGCTGAGGAAGCAAACACAGTATAGGTGGGTCTCTGAGGTAGTGAACTGTAGTCAGGAATGGTTGTGAGAAAGTCATGTGGCTCACATCCAGGGCAGGAGATCCTGGAGATATCGTGCACACCCCTCAAAGGACACTTTGCTGTGCCTTCTCATGTACTCCCAGAATAAAGATTAAGGGACCCTAAATACTTTGAGACTGTGCTCATCACTACACTGCATTTTGTAGGATTTATGTGGATATCACTGCATCCACATCAAAACCATGTCTTTATTTTACTTACAGAAATCTCTCTGACTAAGCAAATGAAAGACTGTGAAGAAATACTTGGCACCTATGATGAAACTGTGCACTTTTTAAAGAGCTCTGTGTGGGAATGAATCAATAGTTGACGCTGCAGCCTCAGTCTCTAAGATGTTATCAAGGTAAAAGTTATGAGCTAAATTCTGGTATTGCAAGGATAGATATCAGGGCAGAATTTTTTCTTGTGCATTCCTAGAAATGTCTTTATCTAATACTAATACTACTGTAAATTATTGAAACTGTAAGACTTTAAAATCATGTTAAATAATGTTAAAACCTTACCTTTAGCTTTCTCTCCTGCTATCACTTTTAAAGTTTCTGTCCCTGCGAGATGTGAAAATAGGCTAGGAAAGTTATAGTCAATGTTTTAATAATATGATTAAAATGCAATATTATCTATACAGACAAGTTTATTTCTTGATCTCATAAACAGATATTGTACACAGCTACCATTCTCCCACATATATTGCTTTGTATGGGAATATTTAACTGTGAAAATAAAAGCTGTTTTGTGCTGAGGCCAAAATGTAAGCAAAGAACAGAGCAGATGGTTTATGAGTACATGGAAAAACAGCATATGTCTGTGAATTACGAAAGAGCTCTATATCAGACTAATGAGTATAGTTTTCCTGTTTTCCCTAATGGTAATTTATATGTGCAGTTCTGTGAATCCAGCACTGTGAGGACAATAGTTATGCTCACAAATGAAATATGGCTCGTTAAAGCTCCAGTTCTTCCATCCACACTCACTTTCATTAAGCACAGGTCAATCCTGTGTGAGATAATTATTTATTACTCTGTCACTACTTCTTTTTTTTTTTCCCAGATGTCTGTGTTTTGGCTTTATATAACATGATAAAGTCCCTTTCCCTAACAAGTCTTTTAATACACTATAGTTCTGCTCTGAATCTTAACAAATGTCCACAGTGTGCAATTTTTCATAATTCATGCCTGTGGTTGTTCCTCTTAATAAGAATACCAAAGGAAGTAGGCACTGTCATCCACCAACCTGCTTCCCCAAGACCCAGTTGCCCTTACATTCATCTTGTCCAGAACTAGCTGAAAATCCCCCAGATGACTGGGTTTTCATCACTTCCCTAAGGGGCAAACAAGTGCCTTTGTGGTTTTTGTCATGATGCTCTTCTCTTGTTCAGAAAGAACTTGTGGGAAACACTCCCCAAACAGACTTGTTTTCTTTAAAACCATCTTTTTCTGTAGTTCCTCCAAGAAGAAGACAGCAGTTGGGCTTTGGGATATTGAGATGACTAGTGAGTTTTTGCTGCACTGCACTCACAGACTGTCTGTATCTGCTTCTAACCTGTTTGCTTGGCTGCAAACTCAGAGGCTGCTTTTCCCACTGCAGTGGGAAGTGAAGGAGCATCTACTGGCTCATGGAAGTCTGCTCCCTTGTCTTGCTTGTCTTCACGCTGCCCAGGCCCATGGGGTTGGTTCTATACATGGCATGAGCCAGGCGCACATCTGGGTATGCCATCCTTTATCAGAGTCTCAGATACAATGTGAGCAAAGTGCTGCACGGGTGTCCTGGGGCTTTAGCAGGATGGAGGTGACTGGTGGGAATGAGAATTGCAAATTATTTTCTGCTACTAGGGACAGTAGCCTGAGAAAATTGATCAGCGTTAAAACTCCTTCTGTTTATAGGACAATAATCATCTTACATTTCTTTAGGAACATAAGCAGAAAATATAAGAGAGTCCAATTTAGTTCACCATGGCAGAATGGAAATGGAAAATTCCATCTATTTTGTAATCAAAATATATTTCATACTTATGCTGCAATATTTGTCAACATAACTACAACAAATAGAGGATAGTAATTCAACCAATGATTGCAGAAACCGAGAAGGTTTTAAAAATCATGTTAATTTGTAATGATTGCATTGCAGAATGGCAGTTTTTATCTTTGGAAACTTTCTTACTCAATTCTAAGGCTCATTTATGCCAAATTGCTAGTATTTAACAATAAGATCAGTAGACCTTAAAAACAGGGAGAAAAAGAAAGAAAGCAGGAGCTACTATGGATACTGCCAAACCACTTCTCAGCTTTGTAAAATGAAGCACATGGGAAAAATCAGCATGAATTGATTTCCAAATTATTTAAATTTTTTTTTTTTGCAGTTTCCACCCCAATATTCTTATGGAAATTTGATGAGCCATGAGAAAATATTATAATAAATTCTCTTTCAAAAGGAGATTTACAAGTATTTTGCTGCTTATTTGTGCAACACATTTTTTCTATTTCTTAATGCTGTATCAAAGGTCCTGGCACAGCACTGGCACTCTTTCTTTTAGGAATTCTGTTTCTGTCTCTTTTCCTCAGGTTGACTGGCTTCTTACTTGACAAACGTCTTCACTCAACACCTTTTGGAATTAAACATAGTACATTCTAAGCATTAACAATTAGTGCTTATTATCTTGCCTGTTTTTTCCCAACACAAAAGAAATATTACTATTTCACAGACATTTCCAGTGGTAATTATTGTGTGGACTTCCACATTTAATGTCACTCCATTTTTGAAAGCTATATGCAGTTCTTTCTTTGGATTACAGCTAAACAACAAGTTTTGATTGAAAGAATGGCTGTGACCCAATCGTTAACTACCATACATGTCAATTTGAAATTATGGAAATAATTGCCACTGACAGTTTTACTTTGTAGAAACCTATTTTCCTCCCTTCAGAATCTTTTTTATCTTGGTTTACTGGAAAAAGTGAACAAACACAAGGAAATGCTTTCAAAATTATCAGCTTCTAAAGAACACCAGTAATCACTTTGCATAATCCACATCTGGGCTCAATCCAGTTTTCCTTAATTAGCTACAAATGCCATGTCTGCTTCTATGTCTGAATTTTTCACTGCATCTACCTATTTAAGTGTAAAATGAATTAGATTTTCAAGTTCAAGAATATTACTTAGGTAGTTAAGTGGATTTAGACACAATGGCATTTCTTGTACTAAAAATAGTGTAAATGTGGTTAGTTTTCAGATTTTTAGAACTAGGGCACTTCTGGTTTTTGAGGATCACACTGGCTACCTACTCTAGCAAACAGGTACTTAACAGGTATTATTTAACCAGCAAATCACACAAAGACACTCAGGCCTTTTGTTCATCCTGTAAATGGAAATAGTTTTGTAAACTCTGAATTACTATAGCTTCTCTGAGTCTGGTGTCCATATGACTGCTTGTCATGTTTCTTTTGTCAAGGCTGCATGTGGTATTCACATCCATCTAAAAGCTCATGCTGCCTTTACACCACTGTCCAGAAAATGGGAAGCTCAAGCAGCTAACTTGCTCCAGAGTATCCCATTGCTCTAAGGTGTGGGATTAAAGGCACACAAAGTCATATGTTTTGCTTGCAGTGGAAAAGAAAGCAAGTCCTCCTCAAACTTCTGTTGATTTGTTATCAATGGAGAATGTGCCCTACTAAGCATGAGTGGTGTAGGAATAGTGTAAACAGGTGAACACCATCTTCCAGCCCTTTATCATTACCAGTTTTTAGTTGTCAGTGAGAATTGAAATTATATATATCTATATTCACAGCTTCAAGTTGTGCCAGTGGAGGTTTATATCAGATATTAGGGAAAAGTTCTTCACTGAAAGGGTGATTGAGCATTGGAACAGGGAAGTGATTGATTCGCCATCCCTGCAGGTATTTAAAACCTGTAGATATGGCACTTGGGGATATGGTTTAGTGCGCACTTGGCAGTGTTAGGTTTACAGTTGGACTCAATGATCTTAAGGGTATTTTCCAGTCTAGATGGTTCTGTGATTCCATAACTCTGTGAATGACTGTCCAGTCACAATATATGCTGTTTTTACCAATAGCTGCCCAAACAAGGAATACAGGAGTGTTCTTTGGTGTCCTATCATCTGGAGAAGGATTTTGAAATGCAGCACCACCTTATGTAGGGCCTTTGGCATCAGTATTGTGATGCCATTCCCCTGTACTCCCTTCTCCAAGCTTGTGCCAAGCCCTCTTTGAAAAGGCAATCTGCTGGAAAGCTGTCTGCTCTTGAAGATAATTTTTTTTTCTTAAATTCAAAACTCAACAAAATGTGAAATTACTTCCTGTCTGTCTCTGCTTTCTTTTCCCCTGAATTTTTTCTCACTGATGCATTTTTAAAGGCATGATCTAACCCTTAGTCAAGCCAAGAGAAATCTTTCCAAGGTCTTGAGAATAGGATAGATCAATATCTAAATGAAAATGTAAAAATGGCTTAAGAACTGATTTTGCTAAAGGAAGACAGTTTTCAGCACTTAAAAGAATAAATAAAGTTGCTAGGTTTCATCTTTATTTTGAAATTGCTGGGAGCAAATCTGGAAGGCCACTGTGCTTCTTCAGCTGCTGGCTGCAGTGTGCAGGAGAGAAGCACAGTCCTCAAGTTTAGGTCTGTGTGCATGTGTCTGGGGCTATTTCCTTTTGGAGGACGTTTCTTTTGTTTCCTCCCTGCTTCTAACCTGCATGTCCTGTGCATCTCTTCATGAAGAGAAGGGATGCATGAAGAAAAACTTGATGTTTGAAGATGCTTTATCCTGGAGCACTGTCTCCGTGCAGAAAAGGGTGAATTTAAATAAAATAAACCACTCATTGAATCTCTCCCTCCCTACCACCATAGGGCTGTGTAAAGCTGAAGAGGCTCTTTGAAAGTCAGCAGATTTATGTTGCTGTTACTACAGGACAGTGCTGTAGGGAACTGCTAGCTGTAATTCATCATGCAGAGGTAGTCAGGTGGCCCCAGAAGGTTTCTAAGGAAGGAGCATCAAGAGTTAACCTTCACTGCAGTTGCATGGGACAGACACAAGAGGTGGAAGTCTAATCTGAATGAAAGACAGTTGAATCTGAGAATTTGGAAGATGTTGCTATTCTATTTTACAATCACTCCTTCCTTCTGTCATTTCCCCAAATACTCCTCCCCGTCCTTCAGATTTCAGAGCACACAATAATCTCACACTTGAAATACATGTTAATGAAATACTGAGGCTCCAGAACTCTTCTTGTGTGTCATGGGACTCTTCTGGTGATTTGTCTGCAGCTGGGCTGATTTATAGAAATGAAGGCTCTGGTTGACTGTGTCTGCTCAGAGCTTGGCCCATGGCTGTAAAAGTGTGCAGAAAATTCTCTCTCAAAATATGCTGTTCAGCTGTTTCTTACCCCTTTCGGTAGTGACAGCAGTTTGGGGCTTATGCTTTTTTGCTTTCCAAATGTGCTATTAAGGAACTAAAGACTGAAATGATTTCTCCTTCTGTTCACATTTTTGGTTGGTTTTCTTAGGTAAGATGTTCTCTTGGAAATGTTTTTCAGTACTGCTCACAACTATTTCCAAAATGACTAAGTTTGTTTTTTAAAGAAGGATAAAAAAAAAAAGACAAATTGGAACCTTATGGACTATTAAAACTCTCTGGCAGAAAGAACTGTCAGCATGATTGATATCTAGAAATTCTCGTTTCAAAGTCATTAAAAAGCTGTGTTCCAGTCTTTGAGCTCTAGGGAGAAACCTCGCTAGATTGCTTCCTGTTGTCTAATTTTTGAAAATATCCTGCCCAGAAGAGGCACAACAATAGAATCATGTCAGAAATGCAAATACCAGGTGAGCCACGTGCATCAGCAATAGTGGGGAAATGGCTTTGTTTATTTGTTATTCAAACATTTTTTTGGTAAGAATAAAAAAAAAAAAGCTGCAATCTCTAGGTGCTCCAAGTAAATTGCTCAATTTGGAAATATGGCTGTCTCAAGGGTACTAAATCCCATGTAATCTTGACAGCCCAAAACACCTGGTTAGACTAAAAGCAGAAGAGAAACATACATATAAATTTTATTTGGTAAAAAGGGAGGTCATCCCACTTAGTGATTTTTCAGCTTTAATAAGAGCCTTTCATCCTGAAATGCGTACACATTTCATCCTAAGTTGATGCTCTTTCTACAAGTGTTTTTCTAGTTCAGCAAATAAACAAAAGACTGTATGGAAATTTTGCTGAAAGCCTCACAACTGCTGAGCTCAATTTGTTCTTGAGACATAAATGTGAATTATGTGCCTGTTGCTACCTGTGAGCTGGTTGGAGCTGATGGCAGGCTGCAAGTGCTGTAGTGCCAACCTGGCAAACTTACAGCAGCAGCTGGCAGCTGCCTCATTTTCTGGCTTCCAGCAGTATGTGGGCGAAATAGAATAATGTTAGCGTTTGGCTAACATCACATGATGGCTTCCAAAATACTAGTTCAGAAGGCTTCTCTCATACAAAAAATGGGCTCTCACTGGGTATTTGCAGTAAGACACACACACACACGCCCACACCCATAATCTGTGGGTGTAAAATGTAAAAAGGATGCTTGCCAGGGAGCTTTCAGATCCAAAGCTGTGAATGAGAACTGCATGCTTGGAATGGAGGCATGAGAATGCTCTTGCTGTTTGTGTCCTTTTGTTCCTCTGACATTTTGGGATTTTATGTGGGCGTGATGACATATTCCCCTAAAGCCTGCAGAACCAAGTCGCGGGTTTCAATGCCTGCTACGAGAGAAGGATAACTCCTCAGAAACATGACTGCAGGGAAACAGAGAGCAAGCCCTCGTGTATACTGGAAGGATTAAATTGTGCCTAGGGTCCCCTAACTGGTTGCATTGAAAGTCAAGGCAGAGGGAGAAGCACATCAGTCCCCTCCTACTGCTGCGTCCCTGCCTGCATCCAGTTGCTGCTGCCATTGCTGGCTGCTGCCCAGCTGAGTTTCCCACGGGATGTGCGAGGCCCACACAGATAAGCACATTAGCACAGCTTGTATCTGCACAACTGCATTACTGTTTGCACAAAATCATACTGCTTCTGGCTTACACTGAGCTGTAGCATAAACAAAAGTTGGCTCCAAACCACTTAGGAGTCCAAGGGGGTTTGTTTTGAATGAGCCCTAGCAGAATTAGGCTACACATGTGGCTTCATGGAAGACTTGAGAGATGGAGTCAGTAGGGAGATTGCAATGCTAGATGGACATGTAATAGTTTAGCTGAGAAGAAAACATGTCGGCAATCTGGGTAAGATGTGGGGATTGGAAGTCTGAGAACTCTGCTTGGAATATTGTCCTGGGAAGCATCGTGTAGCAGAGAGAATGGAAGGGTGGAGTATGATGCCACAGTTTACTACCCAAGTGATGGTCATGCTGGAGCACCTCTACAGTCCAGGGACAAACAGTAAGAGTGGGATGTTTCATCAGTTGTCTATTCAGTACTGTACCAGACTTTGCAAAGAAAGATATTTCTTAGTTATGGAAAGAGGCTGTCAGGGGAGAGAAAGAAAGGCAAAAGAGGGAAGTGGAGACAATATGGTAAAAAAATTGACAATAAACCACCAAGTAAGTAATAAAGGACTAAGAGTTAAAGAAAAAATGAATGGTGAGAGGAGAGAAAAAAAACTTAATACAAAAGTAATGGAATCCTAATCTATAGAAGACACTTTTTTACAAGTTTTCTCTCTCTGGCAATTTTAAGGTGGAATGCATTTCTTTCCAGTAGAAAGAAAAGGGAACTCAAAAGTTGGGTCTCCATCAGTGTCCCAAAGAGGATGATGGGCTCTAGGAAAATTCAACCTGAGGAAGGTTCTTCTTACCTCTGTAAAGTCATCACATCATTCTCATAAATCAAGATCATCCTTACATTGAGAAGGAATCTAGATTCAGACTTCTAAATGCATACAAAAAGAAGCAAACTATTGCTAGCTGTGTTAGCAGTGATATAATGCAAGTGGTTAAGGCTAGGATAAGCATATTTTATTATTTATGGCCTAAATACAGATATATTATATAGTCTTCAACCTCCAGGACTGTAACTGTTGTTTTTGTTATCTTGTCTTACTTTTTTCATTACTTTTATTCCTGATTGCTGTTATAAACCTCTGATGTATGTCATCTAGAACTGTTCAGATGGCAAATTTCATTCCATTTTTCATTCTGACACCTCCGACTTAGTAGATATTTTATTGACATTTTCGAAGCAGTAAAGATTATTGCAAGAAGTTGCACATCTCATGAATAGGTATCAGACATCGCTCATTTCTTTCATGGGTTTGCTGAGTCCGGTACACCTAATTGATCTGCTAGTGTTTCTTTTAAGGCTTTATGCTGTTTGCCATTTTCTTTCATAGTTCCTCCTCTAATTTATATTCTTGTTTGTTGACTTCATCTGTATCAAATTTTTAAATAATGAAGACTTTCTCTTCTCTTCAAAGAGCCCTACTGCTTTCATTATGCTGGAAGACCTTTTCCTGTCTGGTTTCCTTTCCTGGTTGTACATACATTTTCTGAGTCTCAGTAGTCATCTTTCACATCTAAACTACTTTTCAGGGTTTTACTCCCTGTAAGTTATCAGTCTTTTGTGACTAGCCTTGAGTTTTAGTGAAGTCTCCTCATTGTCAAATATTGCTTCTTTCCAATTCCTTTCCTGGGTGTAGAACCTAAATGTAACAGCTGCTGCTTGGTGTGGCCTGAGTCCTTATCTCGGTGAAATAGTTTCTCTATGTTATTTAAGACTAATTCAGAATTAGCTGCACCTTCTGCTTCAGAACTTGAATTGTACTTTGGGTGTTGAGAACTCAGATGCTCTCCTTTGCAGACTTTTGGGGCAGTTATAACATGGCACTCAGTAATGAAACTGAAAAGCTTTTTCTAGGTAAAAAGCTTATGTCTCTAAGTGCTTGAAAACCACTGCCAGTTTTTTCAATTAAGTAACTGATGGCAGTTGCAGATTTTTCTCCCTTGTGGAGCCCATGCTGAAGTAAGATGAATCTAGCAGAGAGAAGAGAAATGACGGGACAAGAAGATATGGGGAATTTGGTGTTTGAAGAAAGCATGCCCTCCCTCTCACAACTGTGAGTTTCCCCCTGGCTTCACACTGCTCACCCTCTCTCCAGCAGGTTTGCCAGCAAAGGAAGTTCAGCAGCAGAGCTGCAATTCCCCAGTCTTCTGGAGCTGGAGTGGCCAGTGAGACGAGCAAAGGCTCTATGAGTTAATTTTTTGCTGAGTTTTCCTGAGTCTTCTTCCATTGCCCTCTGTTTTATCTCAATCCTAGCCCAGCCCCCTCCCCACTAGATCTCTGGCTTTCCTAAATCCTCGTGCCCAGTCTCCATGCCTGCATAGCTCTAGCTCCAGACCCCCATTGCCTTACTGAGTTCCCTCACTGTTTCAGGCCTGTGGTTGTGTCCTGTCACAACCCACACAGCTGAACACCACTCACTTCCCACTCTGGCTTGCAGCATCACTGCCAGATGTACCTGGTTGTCCCATTTGAAACACTCCTGAACTTGACATGCCAAGTCTCAGCTGACATTTTAACTACATGCAGCAATGAATTACAGCTGGCCATTGTAATTGCAGATGAGCACACCCTTTCTGTGGAAGTTCTGCTTTCTGCAAGCAGTGATAGATGGTTTTAAATCCTTTTGTCATCACCATCTAACTAGGAGGGAGGAGGCCCTGACATGTCTTCCACCAGGGCAGATTTACATGCAGGTCTGGATGCATGTCAGAAAAATACTGCAGAGGCCCTCAAGCTAATAGGCCTATTAACTAATGGGAAATCTACACCCCAGCTCCTCTACCTAGCTTTTTGTATCACTCCTGCCAAACATGAACCATGAGCTGGGGTTTCTTCCCAGAAACCTGCCTAGGTTCCTTGTGAAAACAATTCTGCTTTTCTTATATTTTGTGAACAGCCAGTTTAGTCTTGTGGGGCACAGAAAAATGGCAGGTACATTCAAACTGGTGTCCAGGTTTAGAAGGTATATAGCTCTTTTTGCATTGTAAATCTCTGGGGAACTGGGGCAGGGTGGAGCAATAACCAGTCTGCACACAAAACTTGCTGGCCGCACTTAAACATCTCCCCATGGGTTGTGTATTCTTGTAAACTTAATTGCCAGGGATTAGAGTCTATTTCCTGGCACTGCTGTTGAGGTCACAGAAATTCTTTTGTGCCTGGAAAGCTTCTGCTCAGCAGTCCACAGTCCCCTGGGAGTCTGAGGCTGGCAGTGGCAGAAGTGGCCGCTCTTTTTACCAGCTGCTGAGGTGCCCTTTGGGGGGAAGAAATTCCAGCACCGTGAATTTTCCAGCCATCAGGAACCTTCTGGGATTCCTCTAGGTGGCAGGAAGCACACACCTGCTACTGAGGCATTGCTTACTGCAGCTCTCTGGCTGCAGGAGTTTATGAACTTTAAAGGGTGTAGGTGAGGGTTATTCTGAGGTTGGGATTGCATCTTAAGAGTTGCTTGTCCACCAGCTATCTGACTGACTGGCCCTAACTTCAGAAATTGTTTGCTCTGTACCACAGGCTTTTGGTTTTGTGGTAAGGTTAGCCACTAAGTCATTCCTTTCCCATCACTCTGGGTAATGCCATCCAGGGTTTGCTTATCTCTGTAGCAAGAAGAGGTTCACATGCCTTTGAAGCAATAAAGTGAGGCAATATGATGAGTACCACATATAACCACTGAAATCTCTGTGCCTGCTCCACTGACATGCTAAAAACGATGTTGGTATGAGCTTGGGTGGATTTGATTTTTAAGTCATAAGTTATTATTGGATCTTTCCCCTGGCTGTGCATTCTTTATTTTTCCTTATCTCCGTTCATGTTACTGACAAACACCAGAATATGTCCTTCAAACAGCCTGAGCATTAGTTTGGAGAATGTTGAAGTACATAAGTTACTGTACTGAGTATATACCAGCATGATCTGGTTCAGCCTTCTACTAAGGCCAGAGGAGAAGGCAAGGTTGCACTTATACCCCCACTAACCCATCACCTGGACAGGAGTTTACACAAATCCTTTGCTCTCACAGGGTCTTTTCCTGTCCTCTCTGTTCTGTGTCCTCTAGAAGAGTGTCTTTCCCAGGATATGTCTCATCCCTGGCTGCTCTGCATCTGGTCTCAGCCTGAGATCCCCCAACAACTCCTTTAAGACAAGCAGGTGATGGAAAAGTATGCACTGCTGAGGAAATCTGCTTTATCTGCTTTATTTTTGTGCAGGAAAGGTCCCCTTGAACATCAGCTTAAATCCCTCTGGAGCATGGTGAAGGGGACCTCAGAAGGGCTGTGGCTCTGGCTCTGGATATTTGGTGTGGACCAAGTTATGCAATGTACTGCTGTGACATCTGGAGATTAATTTTTGGCTCATTTCTTGGGACCATAGTTAACATCCACATGGGGAATTTTTGTTTTTAAGAACAAGAAGTACTATTCTAATTTCAAGTTTTTCTGTGATCTCATTCAATTTGAATCATGTCCAGCATACCTCTTGCTGCATCATTTATAAGGAAGGAGGAATTGTTTTTTTTTTACTGGTGACACAGGTTGCTTTGGTGAGTTATGTATTGATAAGAAAATATCTTCCTAATGAGTTAAACATCACAGAAACTTAAGGACAATAAATACTACTTGTTCTGCTTAGCTAGAAAATTACCACTTTCCTAGCACTTCCATTTAAATGCTACAATTATTCTTCAAAGTGATATCATGGAGATTTGTAGTTATTAAAACAATTTCAGATGATCAATGGTAATATTATGCACCATCAGTGATCATCAATAAAAAGAGCTCAAAGAGCTTTTCCCAGCATTACTTTGGCACCATTGTACCAAGCAACATCTAAATTAGCTAATCCCAGTTTTTAAGTTGTTCTCAAGTCTACAAAGAACTGAATGCTAATGATCCTGCTCAGTTTACCTGCACTCTTGACCCATAAGGCAATCACCTATTCATCTCAAAAAGCCTAAAATAAAAGGTGCTGATTTTGAGTCAGAGGGGCAAATAATGCTTGTGTTTGCACAATACACATCAGTGTGTAACTTGTGAATTCAGACCTAATGCAGATTCAGGTTTGATGAATAACTCAATAGCAATCAAACATTCATGCTGCAAGAATCAATGCCCCAAACCACATGCAGCTTGCTCTGTCTTTTTGCCTTTAGTTTTTGTCTGTCTCTGTCATTGATCAAGATGTCCCTCTGATAGATCAGGAGTTTGTCAATAACAAAAAGATGTTGCAAGTTATTTTTTAATGAAATTGATAGTATTCTCAGGGATAAGTCCCTACATTTTGAAGGAAAACCCCAATAGTTTGAACAATAGTTTTAAGGCACAGATAACATGATCTGTAACTTTGTCTTCACTAAAAAGCACAATGTGCAATACAAGTCAGCTGCACAGCAAGCTCTTTACCATCTCTTCTCTCACATTTCATTGGAGTATTTAGTTTACAGTACATTAATGTCCTAACCTCTTAGCTTATTAGTATGAAACACAATCAGCCCTATGTAATAAGATTAGACAGTAGAAGCTTAAGCCAATGCTATTTTTTAACAAATTTTCCCTCATTTAGAAAATGGGATAAGAGCTAGTAGACTGGAAACTGATTACATGTTCGTGAACAGTAGGAAACTCACTTTTATTTTCACAGAAGCAACCAGTTGCAAATAATTATTTCTTGTGCATTGCATTTTTTGCTGCTCCACCCAGATATAGGCTCTTTAATTTAAGAGGATAAATGGGTGTCAAATGGTTGGACAACATAAGTGAACAAGACTCATTAAGGTCCTGAGATCTGAGAGGTTTGATCTGATTACCTTGCATACAGGATTAAGAAATGATGGGCAGCTAACTTCAGTTTTTGTTGGAGACAGTGTTCCATGTTGTCAGTTCTTCTTGTCTGTATCTCATTGTAATGAACAAAAAAAAATCCCAGAAACCCCCTAAAAAATTAAAACAAAATCCACCAACCAAAACAACCCAAAACTAACAACAGCCAAACCAAAGAAAAACCCCCCAAAAACCCCCAAAAACCAACAACCCCCCCAGACTCTCTCTCCTCAAAAGAAACAAAACCCAAACACCGAACAACAACCAAAACCAAAACAAAAACAAACCCCCAAAAAATCAAGCTCTCAGTGAACTCTTTCTGAAGCTCTAGAGCACAATTGAATGGAATGGTTTCTTCCATGTGCTTCCCAGGTATCCGTCCTCAGAAAGACCTATTCCTCTGTTGAAAGCCCCTTATAACCTTACTATCGTGATAAAGGACACAATTTTCAAAGAGGTGAACTAAAGACAAAAGCCTAAATTCCTTCAATTTAATTGAAAATTCCCCATTTCATGATTGAAAATCCCCAACTCTGATAGCAGAGCTTGCTTATCATGAGGTTTGTGGTTCTGGGAAGGGAGGAAGTTAGCTATACATAGTGGGAAACCACTGTGGCTACATAATAATCCCCTTAAAATATTGCAGGTTTCTTTAAATTTCTATATAAAATTCATGTCAATAGCAAATCTATATTTTTTTCCCATTGCCAAGTTTTATCAAAAGCCTTCAGTATAACAGGGAGGTTTTCAACAGGAAAGTAATTTTGTCAGTTAAACATGCTATATAATTAAAGGATTAGCATTTTCTCTGAAATGGAATTAAGACACAGAAATGGGTCTAGAGTTAACTCCTTCATGTTTAGATGACTGGCCAAGGAACTTAAAGATGTAGAATTTCCTTGGGAAGTGTGCATTTTGGCTAGAGCTGTGCAAAATACTGCTCTGAAGATATTTTGGACTGAAATATTTGGAAAATTTTCTGTTGGAATTTTGGTGGAAGGAGACTATTAGAAGAAGAATGATGTGAAAAGCTGGAAGGAAGACAAAGAAACATGTATTTTCCAACCTAGCAAACTTTCAATCTTACTGCAGACGATGATCTCAAACCCATACACATACTCACTGGCATACTTTTACCTAAGTCTGAAAATACGCAAATGAAAACTTTGAGAAAATATGCCTTTTCAGTTTTTACATATTCAAGATGGCAAGTCTCCAGGACTTCATAATAATTCTGTGTAACTTGTTACTGGGGTAACACACATGTCTGAGCATTACCCACTTGCATATGGATTTCTAGGTCTGCCCAGGATAGCCAGACACCCAACAGTTCTGGCAAGGCTGTGTGTCTGTTTTCTTACTGCCTTAGTGATGGGCTGCAAACACTAAGACTAATTTTATCTTCTTTTACAGGAAGTTAAATCTCATGAGAGTATTACTATTGTATTAGATTAAAAAGTGGCATGGAAATGGATGTATTTTTAAGGTGAGGATTTTCTCACATAGATTTAAAGATCATTTTTTATACCCATATAGCTAACATCTTCTCAGTTTTGTGGGCCCCATACTAAATTGCAGGATTAACTGATAGGCAGCTATTAGGAGAGGACTGCATGCACGTTCCTGCCCTGATTACTGTGAACAGTTTATGTTTCCTGTGGCCTTTGACTGTCAGGGTGGAGTAGTTTCCCTGTCACTGGACAAAGTACAGTGATGGGTCATACCATCTGCACAGAGATCTCATGCTATTGCTTTTCCTCTCTGCTCTGCCATTAATGATGTCACCAGCATTTCTTTGCCACAGCAGTTTGTGACTTGAGTAATATCTTGGTTCCATCTTCTCTTCTGCTTTTTGTCTTACTTTTGTCTTGACTTGTAACACCTGGGACTGTACCTCAGCCCCTGAATCTTTCTTCACACCAGAAGAGGCACCTTTCTCTTTATTATCTTCTCAGGCAAGAGTTGTCAGGGCCTTCCCTGGCTCCTGCTGTGCTGCCTGCTGCCTCGTTATGTCCCCACACCTGCAGAGATGCCTAGGGATAGGCTTCTGGACATGCTGCATCTCTCCTCCTTTCCTGCCACTCTCATCACTTAAAATCTATCTTTAAGTGTCTTTGCTGACATCCTCTAAATCACCATAAAATCCTCTCCTCATGTCACCATGATTTTCTGTACATCTCAGTGTCCATCCAGACTGGTTCTTAATGGAGTGGTTTGTGGATTAAGAGCAGTATAGTCATAACTGCTCAGAGTCATCTCTTGTAATCTATCCCTCCTCTACTCAGTCCAGCTCTCCTTTGTGCTTCCTTCACAACAACCCTGGGTGTCTTTGCATGGTAATTTATTATGCCACTCTGACACCCTTCTAACTCAAAATATGCAGTTTACTCATCCAAGCCCTAAAAAATTGTCCTTTCCACTTGTCTAGTAATGCCTTTTACTGATGCATGTCTTGCACTGTTTGGTGCAGGATTTGTGAAACTGGAACATGTCTGAATATGAAAATAACTTCTTTATTTTGAGTGTGAGTGCTGGAACAGATTTCCCAGAGAAGCTGTGGAGGCTTCTTCACTGCAGATATTCAAAAACCATCTGAACGCAAGCATGATTAACAATCTCTAGAATGACCCACAAATATCCATAAATACATGGAACAATAAGATAGAAGTTATATGCTTGTGGATTCAAAGCTCTGATTTCATTGCCAATTTGGAGTTCTCTGCAAATCCATAATTTTTTCTTCCATTTTGCTTTATCTGGTAATCTACAGCAATCCTTTATCACTAAAACATCCACAAAGCTACCTGTGAATGATTCAGATCAATCTAATTCTGCAGGGAGTTAGTTACCACCTGAAGGTGACCCTGGCAATGCCTTGTCCTTTTCACCAGCCACCATAGCTGTACCCAGCAGCCCCTCACAACTCTGCTTTTTTTAGTGGTAGGAGAGGATTGTCTTTATTCAAGTAAATTCTGCCTCCTGTCTGGAAGGATGGGGAGATAGATGATTTGGACTAGTCAGAGGTCACACAAAGGCTACCTGGAGCGGCTGCTGAAGGTAGAATATCTTAGGGTGAAGACGCAGGAGAGAACTGCTGGAGTCCACCGTAGTTCAGTGCAGCTCTGCTGATCATCATTCTGTTGCCTTCTCTGGAAAGATTGACATTTTTGTCACCAAAGCTGCAAGTTTGCTTTGCTTTTTTGACTCTTCAGAGTGCTGTGTGTTTTTTTCCTCCTTTAGGTAGTTGCTGGTCCTGCTGAAGTGTGACATGTGTCTGACTAGCACATACCAGCCTGCACTGCAGTGCCAACGATCTCCAAGGAAAGTTTTCACAAGGAAGCTACAATCCTTCAGCTGCTACCCATCACAATTCCAGATTCCTAAATAGAGCATCTTCCACCATTCTTCAGCATTCCTTAATCAGATGAAACTGATTATTTGAAGGAAAAAGGGTCAAGGGGGTGTTTTCTACTATTTTTCATTCCAAGATTTCTGCCAAGGTTTGTCGGCAATGGCTTGTTCACTCTTGCTGTCCTGTGCTGGGTTAGGTAATTTCTTCCAAAAGAACAGTTAATTATTAATGCAGGATATGAATCTTTAAGAAGGCCTGTTTTTCTGCTGACCCAGTAACTGTAGCTTGCTACATACATTAACTCACATACATTAAATAGTTTTATTTTTCATTTTTGCATTCTGGAGTGGACGCTTACAACTATTCTCTCTGCAGCCTTCTGAAGCATGTTTGACATGCCCATTCCCTATTTGCTTTTCACTGAACACAGAAACTCTTGGATGACAGAAAATAAGAAATCCTTTAAAATCAAGACCAAAGTAAATCTAAACTGTCTTTAGATTTTTTTCCAGTAAGTTTTCTCTCTTCTTCTGTGTTATCTTATAGCTGCAAGATGCCATGGGATACTGACTCTCAAAAAATAACAGAAAAGTAGAGAGGGGGTTGACATCATCTAGCACTGGTAATAATCTTTCTTTAAGGTGGAGACTGGACTCAATGACCTTCAGACATTCTTTCCAATTAGCATTTCTAGAAGTCTTCCAACCTTCCACTGATATATATATACTCTAGTCCTCAGGCTAATATCAATGGAGAAATTTAAGCAGTTTTACTGAGGGATAAGCATTCTGATCAAAGCTAGCCTAAAACAAATCTGTGCTTTCAGTCAACTTTCAGAGTACAGAAGAGATAAAGAAAATTTTATTTACTACATTGAAAAAGGAAGGTGGTGTAACAGAGCTGTGTGAGACATCCTTGCTTTTATGCAGAACAGGTTCACTGACTTTGTGTCAGAAAATTTACAGGATTTGCAGGTCCTAAAGTGTAGATATGTATGGATTTGAGCAAATGTAGCTTCCCCTCACCCAAATCCTCTTGTGAATCCAAGGCAAGATTCAGAATCTGTATAGATGGGTTGGTTCAACTTACATAAGGATACAGCCAATAATGAATAGCATCATTTGAAGAAGAAGGGTTATGAAGATGAAGGTGGGAAAGACTTGAGAGAAGCAGTAATTTCACCTAAAAATTCTTGTTAATTATTTTCATAAGGTAAAGTTGCTTATACCATGTTTGTGTGACTGGTATGGTGAAAATTTTTGGTAACTTACCACTTGTACTTCATTAACACTTTCTCAAGAGTCTTATGTTACATAGCTTGACACTTCTGTATTTATTGATAGCAGTCAGGCAACCTAAATATGTTTCTTTTTCATCCACTTAAACTGCTCTATGGGGTTAAAGCCTACTCACATGCCAAGGGCACAACAAAGTGTATGCATAATCTTTGCATTACTTCTACTTTTCCTGAAAAACTGTTTTAAGGGTGTGGTACTGAAAGTTAGTGCTCCCTCAACAGAAGATGTATTAAGTGGTTGTGGTTATTGCATTCAGTTTCTAGTATCTAGTATCTCTGCAAAATATTTAGCAGGAAAATAAATAATTTCTGATTTATAACAGAGCAACTTTGTTATAAAAAATGTGTTAGGTGAGAATCCCTCCCTCCCTCCCTCCCTCAGTCTTCCTATCATTTAATTTTCTCTCCTGTATTTTTTTTTGCTCTAACTGAGCATGTAGCTGCTGATAGAGATTCAGTTATCCTTTGTAGTGAAATTGCTTATCAGACTGTAAATTCCAAATTCACAAAGAAAAGTTTGCAAAACAAGACTTACAAAGATATATGAAATACATCCTCAGCTCTCTATGTACATGTTGTATGGCATACCATTATATCATTTTTCCTACATCTGCCATAAAAGGCAAGAACTTCAGTGTAGAAGTCAAAGGGCCGATGAATGTGTGTAATTTACTGTAACTGTTGGGCTAATTCCCTTCCCCCACCCTCTTAGCTGAGCTGTGAGAGCCATAAACCAGCTGGATGAACTCTCTGAAAGGAGGAACAGATACCAGCACTCTGATAAGAAACAGAGCATTCACTTGTCCTGGTTACAGTTAGAGAACAAGCAGCATGAGGAGGATGACTTTCATGTACAAGACATGACCAGTATTGTTTTTAGCACAGTTGGAAACACATGGAAGGACCTCTAGCAGCATTCTTTACCTTTGGTTTCAAGAACAAGGCTTTGTGTGTTGTGACTTTATTTTTTAAAATGCTCATTTGGACGCTGCATTACCCATGTGAGAAAAACAGTCTTTTGGTAAATGAAATGAAGAAGCGCAGCCTATTCAAGTTCATATTTTTATCCCAGTGTGTCTCCAAGCTGGTGACAATATATCCAAATGGATTCTGGTGCCTAGATTACAACTGAGGTGCTTCCAAACCCAAGACTCTGAAAGTTCCTCCATCTACAGCATACTTATAGATGCCTAGAAATCTTCTGCCCTTGATGCTGTTGTAATGCTCATAGTTCATATCAGCATGTATTGATGAATGTTCATGGATATTTTAGATATGACAGAGATAGAAAAATTGTGGTCTAAACAGCAAAGGCCACTCATACACTATTAAACCAAAGGCACGTGAAGGCATATGAAATTAGGCATTTGCAGAAAATACTTGCTCTTCCAGAATGGAGCTTGGAACAAGAGTGGCAGACATTATTTTATATTAAAATAGTTCTGTACAACTGTTAAATTGGGAGATAAAAGATGATGGTCATTACCTTCTAAACAACAGCCTATCTCGATAATTTCTTCAGGAGTTAAAAGGCTTTGAACCAAATACCATTTTCTTCCTGAGGTTTTTTAAAATGTGTTAGTAAAGACACATTTCTTTTCTTACCCACTGCAGGCTGAAATACTGCAGAAATACTCTTCAATCTTCTAGTTGTAGCTAAGCAATTAGATGTATTGAGCCAGAAGAGCTGTGAGAAGCACAGAGAATGGAGGTAAGAATAAAATGCATGATCAGCTATAGAAAATTAATTGAAATAGCTGTGTAATATTGACTTGGCATATAATGTAAGTACAAATTATGAAGCATAGGACATAGTTATTTGACACTATTGATTTCTCAAGTTTCTGGTTAATTTTCAGCTAATATCTAACTACTAACCATTTAGGAAAAAAAGATGACTGGGAGCAGTTAGCAGAGACTTAGGAAGGGGAAGTCATTCCTGACCAACTAGATAGCCTTCTGTGATGAAATGATTGGGTCAATGGACATGTGGAGACTAGTGTTTTTTATCTTGGTGTCAGAGAGGTTTTTGATGCTTTCTCCAAACAGCATTCTAATAGACTAGTTGCTGAAATATGTTTTAGATAAGTGACTGCTGAGATGGACTGAAATCTGACTGAACACCTGAGCTAAAAAGGTTTTGGTTGGTGGCATGAAGTCCAGTTGTAGGCCAGTTCCTAGTGATGTACATCAAGCATCAATACTGGAACCAATGCTGATTAAGGTCTTTGCTAAATTATGGGTACAGACTGAACCCTTATCAAGTTTGTAAATGAAACACAATAGGAAGAAGTAATTGACAAACCTGAAGGCTATGCTGCCGTTCAGAGAGACCTGGACAGACTAGAGAAATGATCTCAAAAGGATCTCATGAAGTTCAGCAAAGGGAAATGCAAGGTCCTTCCCCTGAGGAGGAACAACTCCAGACACACACCAGAAGCCTATTACCTGGACAATAGTTCTGCAGAAAAGGGCTAAGGTGTAGATGCTGAAGGTGGAGGTGGGATACATTGAGGCAGCAATGTATCTTTCTGGCAAACAAAAGCTTCCTGGGAGAAGTGTGTACAGCAGGTCAAGGGGGGAGATCCTTCCCCGCTACTCAGCCCTGGCAAGGCCTCACCTGGAGTGCTGGGACCAGTTCTGGGCTCCTCAGCACAAGAGAGACATGGAGATACTGGAGCAAGTGCAGCAAAGGGCAATGGAGATGGTTAAAAACTGGAGTATGTCTGATACAAGGAGAGGCTGAGAGAGTTGGGACTGTTCAGCCTGGGAAAAAGAAGGTTCCACAGTGGGATAAAAAAAATCTTGTTTTTATATTGTTAGTAGTAAATATTGTTTTGTTCATACAAAACAATCCACGTTTGCCTCTTTTTTCTGGAGCTTTTTACCTCCTACCCACAGGGGTGGGAGACTGACCTGCAAGTGATGAGCTGCCTGTCTGCACTCAGCTCAGACATTAGCCTCTGCTAGGACAGAGGAACATCTCACCACCCCAGCATGGAGCTGGAGACTGGCTGGAAAAGCAATTGTTTCCCAACAGGCGTCAAATTTCACTATATTTCTCTATATAACCCTATGGTTACTAACCCTAGAAGTTTAGTAGAAAGCTTCTGTCTCAAGATTTTGGTAATGAAGTTGATTTTAAAAGGACAAATAAGGTAAACCACCAATATTAAAACCAGCCTTCTACCAGCCAGAAACTGTAAATATGGTTCTTTCTCCTGCCTTGCATACCCTAAGTGACAGCCAGGTGTTGTTGCACAATTAATCTTTTTGTTTTCCTATATGGGCTGTTTTAACTTCAGTTTTCGTGTCTAAGAGCTGAGAAGAAATGGAAAGTTCAACTTTGAAAACAATTTCTTTTTTTGATCATAACAAGGGCCCAGGAACGTCCTGTTAGTGGCTGTCCCTGCAACTGTTCAGGCTGATCATGTAGCTCCTGCTTGAAGATGGAGAGGATATACTCTAGAAAGAGAAGTATATCCATGTAAAATAAAATGCTGTCTTTACTGCAGTGCCTCCTAGCACCTTGAACATCTTGGTTGTATTTTGGACAAAATAACTTTTGCAGGTATTCTAAACCAGCAGAAGGGCTAAAATGATCTCCTCAAATTGAAAGGTATCAGTGACTTTTTGGAAAAGTACTTCTCTCAGTTGCTCCAGATTTACCAAAATACATTTTTTCACCCAGAGAAGAGGCTTAGTATTTTCTGCTCCATGTCCTGAGTCTTCTGACAGGTCTTTTCCAGCACAGTAAGACATCCACATGTGTCAAGGCAGACATTGCAATTGTAGTAGCTGATATTTTCCTTCATTGCTTCAACTGACTTCCAGCAGGGACAAACTATCTTATTGAAAGGTGTTCATATTGATTTTACATTTGGGTTGAGATTTTAGACCAGTATTGACAGTATTTTTTCAGGCACTGTGGTATCTGCCCAGAGCTGAGGGAGTAGTTGCACTCTTGAAAAAGTAAAGTAACAGAGGGGCAAGTCTTGGTGCAAAGTTGATTGTTTAGGGTAAGTTAAAGCAATATAGCTTGCCTGAAGGTATATTTTAGGCTGTTGCTGGGATCTCTGGCAATAAATGGTCCCCTGCCACTGGAGCTATGTGAGAGAGCTGAAGGGCATCACAGGAGCACCCTGAGGGATGTGGTGTCTCCTTTGTGGGGAAAAAGGTGAGAGATGTGTCCTGATATGAGCCATAAGGAGCTGAAACAGAAATGAAAATACATTCCCATAAGCATCTGCCTTTCAACTTTCCCATTTGTTTGATCATAAGACCCTTGGCATATGAGAATGGTGTTGATACTGCATATGCAGAGTATTGCTAGGGGATTGAGTTCCTGCTAGGCAGCACCTGTGAGGTCAAGGTCTGTGTTGCAATTTCCTGAAAGTGCCTGTGTTGGGTTAAAAAGAAGTCTGAAGCAGAGGCTGGGTCTATCTACCTTGTGTTCAGTATGATAGCAGGCCACAGTCCAGGACTAAGCCCTCATGAATAGCCATGGTAAGATTGTGACTACAGGGAGAAATGTGAAGATGAACCGAAATCTGATTTGTCAAAAAAGGATAGCATCTCTAGTCAGTAGGGCTGATGGAGAAAAATAACTGCATATATTTACACAGATGAGAGCTGCTGTAGCTGCTCCAATAAGAAAATATTTTAAATTAGGAGTTGTCCGGTTTTTTTTAATGAGAGGGTGGCATGGTGCAAATAATAAATGTATTGAAGACTTTAAATGCTGCACAACAAGTACTTGGAGTCCTGACTATTTTTGGTATTCTCATCCTGCTGCTGCTTTGGAATCCACTCATAAAATAGTTTCATAGGAGTCTCTTCTCATTTTATTTGTCTTTTGAGGAACAGTTAGTTCTTAGGAAAAAGTGCTCTGTATTCAGATGTAAGTTTATATATCCAGCTTTATTTCTGCCCCTCTGACAGATTAAATCAGCTGTCTGTGTGTCTGCTTGTAGTGGGACAGTGCAAACCATTTTGAAGTTGTGCAAAATATGTTTTTATTGAGCGAATTTGCTGGAAAACTGCCAGAACTTCTTCTCTGGTTTGAATAGGATGTTGTGGAAAACAAACATGAGGAAGAGAAGCTGTGAAAGTTGAGATACCCATAGAGCTGCAAGGAGATTGTGGGTAAAGCTATACTGATTTGGAGAACATTCTAGACACATTTTTAGGATATAAAAAGTCTCTGTGAATACAAGGTTACGCAGCACACAATGAAAAATATTTTCCTGACTAGAAGGTTTCATTTATGTCTATGCCAAAAATAAAATAGTCTCTGATTTACAGTTCTGCTGGCTGAACAAATTGTTTGGTATGGAAACTTTGACAAGCTTTTCTGGCCTTACTTTTTTCATTAGGCATATTTTTCTGTCCCCTGAAAATATACTCCATGCTGAATTCAGCTCTCTTTATTTCTCTTTTCCTTTTGCTGCTGCTGAGTTTGATCTTTTCAACATGGTGAGTTAGATTTCAGCCATTATATCTGCTTTTGCCACCAAAGTATTTTCTTCTTTCCAAGAGAAAGGCTTCTCCTACTGTCCTTTAAATCATTTGCCTTTATTTAGCACAATAAAGTGCTTGGAAGTATTTTTCTTTTGGAGACCTCAATCTCTTTAAGGTCTTTGCAGTGTAGCTCCTGCTTAAGGTCATGTACTTTTTGTGACTACATTATCCCTGACTGCACCTGATTTGGCACCATTGGTACCATTTAATGCTCCAGGTGAGATTTCAAGGGGTTCCAGGTCTTCAGTCTATCTCTATTACTTATTCTTTTCTTTTTGTGTTCTAACGTGGACACTCTTGGTTAGGACACGCTCGTTCACGCTGCTCTGAATGTCATCTGCTTGACCCAAACTATCACACCACCCAGGGCAGACTCACAGTACAGATCTCTGAATCTCTTCCAAATGAGCTTGAGTTTTGTACTTTTTTTCTTTTTTTGCAGTCAGTACTGCTATATTTGCACAGTTGGACATCCACCATAAATAGCCTTACATTGTAACAAGGCTAGGACACACAAGAATGGCTCCATACTGGCACACCTATTCTATTCCTGGGTCTGGAATGTATTGCCCTTGGTGGAACTACAGGGACCTCTGTGTTGATCTCTTCTGTGCAATGGTAACATGCTCCTGAGCTCCCAGAACCCTTGTCACACCAAGACAAACATGCAGATGCACACATTTTACACTTTTCTTCATTCACAGGGAGATTTACACTGTCATTAAACATTGAATCTATGTTTTTCAAAATCCTGACTTGGAAGATAGCTAAGAACATGCATAAAATTAACTAAATTGCAATTTATAGCACTTGCAATATCCACATCAGGTAAATCTTTCTCTTTTAATGGAGAATAATGAACACCTGAATAAATACGATAATGACAAGTAATATAACTCTCCAATTAATACAAAAAGAGTTTAATATATTACTTCCTCTTCTGTGGAGTGTAACATATTGTTAGGTGCATTCTTAAATATCTGCTTTATTGCCGATCTGATATGTATGAGCAATGAATCCTAAAATTTTACATTCCATCACATACATGGGGCCATATACCTTACATACATGTGGGAGCTATATAACTTTCATTCGTTCATCTTTTGCAGCAACAAACATTTGTGGATGCCCCAGGATACAGCAGTAAGACCCATGTGTTGGTGTTGATGTGAGCCTTCTTTTTATTGACAATGGCTGGAAATACTGGCAGTGGAAATGTGCTGCCCAGAATATATCCCTCAAGCTACAGTAGGATCCTGTAGGCACTGTTGCTTCTGTGTTGACTTCTGCAATGGTTAGTCACAAGTCAGACTGTCTTTAGTAAAATTCCTCTTCTTGAAGTTTGATTTACTAAGCTTTTACAAATACAGTAATGAATGGGGAATGTAAAAATGCTGTGGTAGAAAAACATTTGGTTATTCTCTATTTACTCAAAAATTAAAAATTAAGTTAATCAACTTTTGCCAAAGGGAAAGAATGTGTTACTGTTTTAATTTGTTCTTTATATAACTGTGTTACCAATATGTTCTAGTATTCTGCTTATAAGAGACACTCACTCTTACAGGGTCTCACTTCTTCTGGATTTCTGGATAAAAGTATGAGACACCAATTTGAATAAGAACCCATCCTAAGTGATAAGTCATAGTCTCTCCTACTATCAGCCAGCACCACTTAGTAAAAGGATTATGCTCCAAAGTATTTAATTGCAGTCTAGAGGCAGTTTTTACCATTCTGCAAGACCTAGCTCACAGATATCCCCACTTCTATATTGGTGTTGAAACTATCAACATCTGGTCAACCCTGAGAGCATCTTCATGGTGGTAGGATGAGTACTATTTTCGGTTCATGTGTCACAATTAAGATATTTGATGATAACTTAAGCAAAACAAGGAGTCTGGAAGAAATTTTTTTATTCTTAATTTTGATGGCAAAAAATGCCGTTTGCCATTGTTTATCTTTCACATAGTCTCAGAAATGAGGACAAGGTAATTGTGGAATGCATTCTGATGTATTTTGGTCAATGGTCTTTGCACATGCCTCACTCCTCCACCCTCTCTAGCATTACACTAAATGCACAAAGACAGGACCCTTCAGTGCTTCTACAGGCTTCAAAACACCACTAAGTGCTCCTTTTTGCTTTCTGTGGTTGGTCGCTGGGGAATTGTACAGTAAATGACCACCTTCTAAAATTAGGATGGCTTGAAGATTTCTTTTGTGCTGTTACATCCAAGATCTGTCAGGGAGAGAAGAGAAATACTTGCAATTTTCAGGCAAGGACAAAGCTCACTAATTTAGTACTAAACAGTAATGAAAAAAAGAGAGGTGTTCACAATGAAAAAATGAAATTTAAAAAGGGACATCTGGCCACAATCACTATAACAGCCCCTGCAGCTGTTCATACCATGTTCAGTACCAGAGATAAAGAAAATGAAGAACATGGTATTAGAATGGGGCAAAGGCTTTTAAATACATTTGTCCTTGGTGGCAAATCTTCTCAGAGCCTGAATGTGGCTGACACAATATTCTTGTAATCATGGCATGACTATTAAGACAAATAAGGAATTCTTAAGTCCTTAATACAGGAATTCTTAAGCCCAGTCCTCTTCCTGCCTTTGACAGCTCAGGTAGTTTAGTGCTGGCAAAATGATTGTAAAGTCAACTGGTGTCCGTCCATCTACCACAGGACTTTGTTTGAAGCACCACTTTTTTGATTTCAGTGCCCTGTGCTGGTCCTTGAATGGCAGCTGCTTCAGGAGGGTTCCTGCAAAGCACCATGGCACATCAACCCTTGTCTAGACCTGGGAACAAATTGTTAAGAAGATTGAGGGCAAGATCTGCATCTGTTTGAATTCTAGGTGAATGGTTTCTTTTAAAGGGACTGTGGTTTGGGAGTTGTTACCAGCTGGAACCACTTGGGATTATTACTCTTATTATAGGTAAGCACATTAGTCTTCAGCCAGACTGCCTAGTCTTAGTTCTGTGCAGAATTGGGCTGTTAATACACATTGTGCTTAGGCACAATGGCTTTTCACCCTGCTAACGTCCACAAGTGATTTCTTCATTCTACCTTCTTGAAAAGTGCAATATTAAATATGTTCTCTACAAAGCTGAAAAAGTGTACCCTATTTTCACAAGCTCCTTCTTTTCCATTGGCACAAGAAAATGCAAGTAACTCTTGGAAAGTTCATGTATAATGATGTAATTTAATGCAGAAAAACTTATTTTCTGTTACGTCAAAATCAGTGATGATTAATTATGCCTCAGAGTGGTCAAGTTTCTGGTCTTGCTGGAAACAGCTTCTCATATTGTAGGGACATATAAGCATCTTTTCCAAAAAAGTGTGAGAGTGCATGCATGAGTATGCCTGCTTTTCTGATCCATTTGTTGATTGATAGTATTTCAATAAAGGAATAGTTCTCACTCATTTTCATATTAATTAGTCAAAAATAACTTACCAGTCACTCACACATGACTGAGGGATGCTGCTCTGCCCCTTTGCAAAGCACCAGTGTGGTTGTGCACCAGAGTTTGTTGGGCTGGATCAACGACCAGCTAAGACTATAATTTGTGGCTGGAGCAAGATAAACTACAGCACTGGTTTTATTTAAAACAAAGACACAGGCGCATGCTACATAGATGTATTATGTCATCATTGGATGATTCATATTATTCTCTGAAAAATAATGCATCATTATTTATTCTAAAACATAACTGATTTGGTTCTGTGTCAATTTTATTTGCCATCAATACTGTTTTCATTTTTGATGGAACCCTGCCAACCTTTCCTGCTCTCCTTGCTCTAACCAAGGCCCTGAAAGCTGACTTTCACAGGCTGTCTGTGATTAGACAGTGGAGTCTCTGTAAGTGTGGTCTCATATGAGCAGCTGTATGTTTTTTCTGTAGAGGGAACTTGTCATTAAAGAACTGAGAAGATGAGTGGGTGGTACCTTGGGCTGTTTTTCTTTTAATTTGGCCCTCATTTACTTTAGACACTGTGAAGGAGTCCACATTAGCTGATGGTGCCCACAATTCACTTGTACTGATGAAGGCAGCTTGACAGCTGCATAAATCACTGTTAGATACCACTGATAAATTGCTGCATATGAATTTGTAGAGGACCACCCAAGCACAACTTGGGGGCGGCCTGCAGTCACACTAGGCTTGCACATGAGTACAGTAATGCAAATTTGCTTAACTCTTTATTAGCACTTTGTATAGTTTTCCTTTTAAGAAAGGTGTTGACATTTCTCCACTTGCTTATTTTCTGGACCGGTGAAGTAAATTGCCAGGATCCAGCACCTCGCATCATCTGTAGTTGTGGTATTAAGATTTATTTATTTGTTCATGCAGGGATACCAGGCTTGCTACCTCACTGCACAATCTGGTCGTAGGGTGGAGAAGAAAGGGGAAAATAGAAATGAGCTTCTACCTCAGTATAGGTACTTATTGTGTGCTAGACAGAACAGCTTGGGCAGGGCAAAGTGATCATTAAAAAAGCTGCAGTATGCTGCCTAGCAGCAAGGAATTGTATCCTGACACTTCTAATTGAAGATACAGTGAAGGTCAGGACATGATTCCATCAAAAGGAGTAATATAAGAGCACTGGAACAGGAACTTACTTCTAGTGGCTGTATGTGCAAATCTCAGTGAGGAGCTTGGCTGCCTTATTAAAAGCTAGACAGCTATTGATCCATTGCCACCTGACACGAGTCGAGCCCTGGGAAACATTAATCAATAGCAAGGTTGTATTCCTATAATGAGATATGGGACTAGAATTTGCAAAGCCTGATTCTTATCAGATGTCCTGTGTCACCTGCAGGGCTCTCTAGGTCTGCTGTGTCACTCAGCTACTGGTATTACAGCTTTCTTAGCAGTGCCTGCTGCTAATGGATTCTTGACCTTTTGTCTGATGACAAAAGCAATATGCTATCAGCAGCTTTGTGGTTGCTGTGTGTTTTATTAAGGAGTACTTTCCTCACTTTAAAGAAACTACAGACTCATGCTACCAGAGTTCATTTTCCTGGCATTCCCATCTCAGTCTGCTTCAATGCTGTAACAGAAAAAAATTCCCTGTCTTTCTTTCTGGTATAACATTAATCAAAACACAATTATAACACCATCTGAGACATTTTTTCTTTATCTGTTAGCTATTACTACAGACAGTAGTATTTCAAAAAGAGATTTCCATATTCCACTCAAGAGTCTGATCTCTAACCTGGATAGATGTACATAGAGTAAAAACTTCAAAAACACGCATTTCTGAAATCTGTTGGTAATTACATAAACATGTGCAAAATTACAGTTCACAGCTGGCTTTTTAGTACCAACAGTCATTTATATGGGCAATTGCAAAGACTGGGTGAATGATCATGGTAACAGTAACTCTGTGTATGTGTGTGTGTGTCTGTGTGCGTGCGTGCCTGAGTGTGTACCTGTGTGTATCCATGCACTGAGACGTGTGTCTCAGTTCCCATGACCTGTCTTGTGAGAAGGAAGGCAAAATCCAAAAAAGGAAATTATTGCATAATTCTTGTGAGAGAGTCATAAAGGGAATTACTCTGGATTTCCTTTTCCTTTGGTGTCCTTTCATTTTTTGACATGCCTGTTTCCATTCTGTCATCTGGAAATTCCCTCTACATGTCATGTGGCTTGATTTGATCAGCTTTTGGCATTTGAAAGTCAATTAAAATCTCCTTTGGGATGAGAACCTTCAGCATCACTGTACCCTATCCCCAAAGTTTCAGTCTCAAGGAACTGGGTAGTGAGAAAGAAGACAACCTTCAAGAAGTGACATGCTTGTTCACACCTGTGGGGAAAAAAAAGAATTTAAGTAAACATTCACATTTGGCTAAAGCTTTATCCTGTTTAAAAGAAGTCTCTGTGTTTCAGTCAGCCACCAGCAATACTACTTTCTGACTTGGAGTTGCTCATATCTCTGTGCTGGATATGGTACATTACCATGTAAAATGACATTGACCATTAGTGAATGGAAGATCTGTCAATCAGGAGTTTTAACTGCAGGAAAAAACACTCCAGCAGTCTCTACTAGCAGTGAAATGAACTGACAAAGGGCCTTCATTGCAAAGATCATTTAGTGTATGTTTCTTGGCAATAGTCTAATTAGTTTCATGTACTGTCAACTATTTTTCATAATATGCCAAAGCTTGACATCACACCTTTCACAAACATAAAATCACAAGTGGTTTTGATAAGTCTAAAATGCCTTCATCAGTTTTAAGTATTTGCTGCATTCCCATGCTCATTTACATGTTCTGAGAAGCTGGCAAATGGGTGCAGCTTTAAAGGATAACGGGAGTGCTAAATAGGGTGGTAACCAATGCCATACCAACTCTCAGGTTACATTTATTGACTTGGTACCTCTAAAGTAAGGAAAAAACCTTTATTAAGGAAAAAAAGTCTAAACATATTCTTGTGCACATCTGGTTTGGTTTTATTTCTTCAAAATTAGATTTGTTTTCCTCTTTCTCTCACAGGAAATATATTTAGGAACAATGTTCATCTTGGAATGGCATGCAGTGGTATGGCAGCCTGACACTTTTTGAAATCTGTTTACTTTCTACCAGTCAACAGTTGCTAAAATGTTCCTGGAATGAACAGTGGTTTTTATCCATTGAGTGTTTGGATCTTTGCATCTAATTATAGTACTTTCTTACACTCAAAATTGACTTGTAAGCTACCTTGGTGACTGGGAGACCCATTAGCAGGCACGGGGGAAGAAAAATCTTAAATGAACTTGTGAAGTGAAATCCTGGGTTCTTTAAGGCTGCAGCAGTGTTTTCATGCTTCTGATTTCCTGGAACTCAGCGCAGAGGGGCTAGCTGGCTCCTGTAAGCAGTGATCCCAGGCTGTCCCTGTGAGACACTAGACTCTCATGCTGGTCCCCTTCCTGCTATCAGCTGCTGACGATCACAGTGAGGCAGTTCTTGGCTCTAGCAGCAAAGCTTTTATAGTTTCAGGTATATACCAAGGTGGTCCAGAAGATACTTCTACATGGTTTTGATTGTGGCATCCCTTGATACAAAATACAAAAGATGCAAAAAAACAGCAGTAAATTTTGAGTCTTCTGTGTCACTGCATCTGTAAAGAAAATTTTGGATTTCAGCTCTGGAACACCCATTCCCTGGGTTCAGAAGTTTAGTTGTAACATTCCTTGCCAGATTTGGTGGCCTCAGTCACAAGCCAGACTCTTGGCCATGCCTCAGGCCAAAGATCCGTGTCCTTTAAATGTCACAACAGGGCCTCAGTGGGATGGTGCCATTGGAAGAGACCATGAGCTGCACCTTCAGGGGACCATTTATCCAACACACAGGGCTGGTTTCTTCATCTCTTGGGATGGCAGTTTAGCCATGTTGGCCTTGGGGTTTCACCAGTGACCCTGCTCAGACTCTTGCCTCTCCATGGGTACTCTTGCAATATCTTAAGATGGCTTGCAGGGAGAACATGACCTCAAAGGATAATTGGTGCAGTGGCACAGATGTGCACTGGTGAGAGCAGGACAGGCACTAAGCCTTTCTGCTCCGTGTTACTGAAGCTGCCCATTTCAAGGCTTAGCAGTTAACTCTTCCCATTAGTCACCCCTAAAATGGATTATGTAGGCAACACTAGGTTTTGTCAGACACAAAAGGGAATCAGTTCCACTAATAACAAAAGGACATTTTCATCATGACTTAAATATGAGTGCAAGCTGGCCTTGGGGTGTGCAAATGTGTCTCAAAACCCTGGGTGCTAGACATGTGCTGTGGAAAGCCTGCCTCCATGAGGAGTGTGGGAAAGCTAGTATCCAGTCTAGAAAGGCCATTTCACAGCTATCCTCAACTGTATAGGGCATCTGGCCTCTAAGCCCTTTCTGAGCTGCATGATGACACATATTTTTTTGTCAGGAAGTATGGTGTAAGGAGCAGTCATCAAATACTAAGTAGACTAATGAACACTTAAACCAATCATAAGCATTTTGAGTATTTAAAATTAATCATTTTTCCATAATACTTGCCCAGTAAGTCCTATGGATGTTTCTTTGTCTTCTTGTGATTTACAAGCTGTTGCTAATGATTCTTCAATGCTTAAAATTTAAGATATGTTCATCAGCATTTTTGGGTTTTTTTTTGGAAGCGATCATGTCATACAATATGTCTCTGCTCCATGGTTGGACAATGCTATTTAAATTGATGGAGTCAGTTGTGTTTATCAGCTCAAGTATCAGAGTCCACAGGCATTTCCTAATTTTTACAGAGAAACTGTTGGCATCACCAGAATTCCCTCTGAACAACTCAGCGGCATATTTGAAACAATCAAAGAAAAAGGCACTTATTGAAAATCTAGGGTGAATTATTACTCTTAATTTGAGATAATGTTTCTGGAAGGGTTTTGACCTCAAGTTCTATAGTTATGCAGAGCCATCATTGCCTACCAGGATGAGTGTGAGGGTCCTTATGACTTTTTTCTGTTAAATTGCCATTTAATGAGGCATACCAGCCTCTGCTCTGATGCATTTCCAGATGCTTTGTTTTATGGTGTTCCCCTTATTTAAATCATACAGTAGTCAAAACCACTACCTCACTACAGTAATAAAGTGATGCCCTGATTAATTGAGCAATAACTGGAAATTTTAACACACAAGAATCTTTACAAAATAACCTATAAACAACTAGCTGCAGTTCAGTTACCTCATGGAATTGCCCTTGAAAAAATGGAAGGGGAAAAGAGCGACATATCTCTGACATCTTGTTTTAGCTATGAAGAAACGAGGTAGTTTTTAAATGGCTTCTGAGAAGCTAATGAGAAGGCAGCAAATATTGCAAAGAGATTGCACAGCTGTACTACAGGTTAGATTCACTTAACAGCCTCTATGGGCTTTCAAAAGATTTTTTGTAACGAAATTGAAGAAAGTAGAAAATTACCGTCAGTGTGATCTGGTTAAAGACTCCTGTTTTCTGCTCTTGTTTTCTTTTAATTAATTTTTTGTCTGCGTTTCTTTGTCAGTAAAGCTCAGCTAATCTCCTGTATCTTGGAGCCAATATCTACTGACAGGGTGGAAGGAATAAAGAACTCCCACTTTCTTGGTGAAAAGTTATCTTATGAAAGATCACGCGTTACAAAAACTTTCTCTGTTCATCCTTTTCAGATGTTTTGAGCTTTGGTAAGGATTAAAAGGAAAAAAATACAAAGAAGGATATGTGCTAAAACTTAAAATTGTCCTTTGGGAAGGTATGCAGCAAAGTAAAGCCTTCTTCTCCAATCACGTACTCTAAAGTGACCCCAAAAGAATTACACAGGATTAAAGAGAATAGCATCAATGTAAAACTAGGATGAAAGAGAGAAAAATCATTCCCAAAATGCTTTAAAATACATGGGGGTTGCAGTCAAACGGATCAGGATTTTCAGATTTTTTTATATGACTGCTGCTCACCATGTAACCTGAGCACACAGAAACATTGAAATTAAAAGATGGAGCCAAATTCTATAGCTATAACTTGTGAATGCAGCAGAAGTACAGATGTAAGGTTGGCTGCTGGAGCACAGTTATATCATGGCTTTGGCCAAGTTTCGAAGTACAAACACATTATATTTTAAGGAGATTGCAACAATAGGAGACATCAAACTTTATGGTTTGGATTTATTTCTATTAAATATGTAGTTTTGTCAGTGAACTTTTCAAAGCCTGTGTTGGTATTTCAAGTGGAGCACATCAGTATAACATTACAGAAATTACTGAAAGTTCATCAGTTGATGCAGCCATAAAAACAAAAATTTTAACTGCTTTAAACGGACAGCTTTAAAATACTTTATAGGGAAATAACTAGAAATGTCCAAAAGCTGAGAATTGACAGTTTTTTAAAAAATTATTTTCTTTACAGCTTTCATGTAATGGAAATTCCTATCAAATTTACTAAAATTCCACTGAAAATACATTTCAGCTGGATATGATCCAGCATGATCTTGATGATCCAAACTTCAGTTGGAACAGGAACCAAAAAGCAGCGCAAATCTTAATAAGGCTTCCACCAAGTCCAGAAGTTTCTGACTGAAGATATCACATCTTTAATGTGTTGATCGCCATCTCTCACTCTGCTGGGGAAAGAAAGTCTAGGAATCATAATAGTTCTAAGATAAGAGTGCTGGTGAATCAACAACAACAAGATGAATTGTAAGTCAGTGTGCCTAGCTGTAGATGGGTATTTCTGAGGAAAGGGAAACCTTTGAGAGGTACTACAGAAAAATAGCTTGAATTTGTACATTAATCTGAACACTCAGAACTCCCTGTATGGCTTGTCTGTTACCAAGAACTTTACAGGAACGTTTTCTTGGACACAATCTTCCTTTAGTGCTGCATAAAGAGTGTTGCCTAATATCTTCCAGATTAAATACAAGTTTGGTGTCCAAATGTTAGGTCCAAAACTTTTTTCCAATGCAATCTAAGGGAAGATGGACCATCTTCTGAAGTGGTTATAGGGATGAAGCCAAAGCTGCAACATCAAAGGAAAGCTTAAATTGTGTTACTTATCTAGGTGGAAGGGTCATATCTTATCCTGTGAAGTCTTTTGTCCCTGAGAATACATTCTCATACCCTACTGCAAAGATCTGATTCTTACCTGAGGAGCACATCCACTGCCAGCAGTCAGATAGCCACCAAGGAGTCCATTATAAAGCTGGAGTTTTCTGCCTTGTGGTAAGAAAGGAACATATTGTTATCATTAGATTATTTTAACAAAGGGAACGTCTGACTCACTTTCATACTGGTGTTACTTGTATTTACAGATTCCTTGTCCTTACTGACCTCTGAATTTCAGAAGGCAGCATGGAAAATAAAATGACTCATTACAGAAAAAATGTTTTAACTTAACCTTTTAAACAAATTAAATTCAGAATGCAAAAACTTGCAGTGAGGGTGATGATAGGACTGAAGGAAACCTGAATAAATCTTCAAATTTGAATATCAAAAAGGATACTCAGTAAGAATTACTATACCCCATAATGATAATAATAAAAAATCTTAAGAGACATCTGATATTGCTGGATATAGGCTTTTCAGCAATTTCTGGACATGAATGGTAAAAACAGAGAAGAAAGAAGTATTACCTGAGTTGTGCCACTAACCCTTGGCCACACAGAGGCTGCCTGTTACAGACAGTAATTGAGGAAAACACTTCTCATGCCAAACCTCTTGGAAATCTGGGTCACAAATTTCTCAGCAACAAGGAATATAAGCTGAACTTTCTTTTGAGAAAACAACCTCTTTCCATGCTTTCATGAGACATACAGTGTTAAGGTGGTATATTTGGTTATTTTCTCACTACACATTGGACACCATCTCTTCCCTCATCAGATGTAGAGATTCCAGCCTATCCTTGTGCACTGAGAAGAGTGTCTACATATGGACTGCTGTGGTATGACAAATGAGTTGCCACCTGACTTACTGCAACACTGTAATGAGAAAAGATTTCATCAAATGACACCATAGCCATCCATTTCTCAGCAAGTATCAGTCATCAGAAAATAGAAAACCTCTTTTCTCCTGACTGGAAAACCATCCCAGCCTGGTATACAGGGGAAGAAATAATATGACTGGTCCTAGCATACCCAAATCTGCCTTCTTTGACTGGCCCCTGTGGTGAAGTGCAGAAGCACCTGAGTTTCATCACTTTCCTGCCCTGTTCAGGCTCTCAGGCATCACTATTGGAGCTTTACAATACTTGGACTTTATCCTATCACCTCTTTCACTCCATGGTGTCTTAAAAAGCAGCATGAACCAAACTCATCCTGGTCCTTGAATTTCTTGATACCTACTCCACACATGTGACTGATGATGGTGATTATGCCCAGCTTCTCCCTATGACTTGGTGAGTAAGTAATAAGACAGAACCACCTTTATCACCAAACTTATTGTTATCACCAGTCACCTGAGCCAGCTGATTGCCCTAGGTCAGATATTTCAGTTCAATAAAGAGTGGCAGAGACTATGCCTCTGATGGATGTCATTATGTGTACAAAATAGCTATTAAGTTTCCAGGTGTTTTTTTTTTTTTTTTTTTTTTTTGCTGTAGAACCCAACCCACCAATCAACCAACCAACCAACCTCAAAAGACCTCAAAAAACCCCAACCCAAATCTCAAACCAAACCAAACCACCCCATGCCTTTTAATATTGAACAGACATAATTTTTAGGATATTTATCAAGCATGACATTTACTGGGAACAGTTTGTGATTGTACTTTAGTAGCATTTGAACTGCAATGAATAGCCTAGGCCCATATAGTTGCATGAGAAATGCTCCCAGCTGAAACATTCTTCTTTCCAGAAATAATACCATGCTGGGATACCAATTCAGTGTTGATTGAAAAGGATGAGTGTTGAATCATGCTCTCAAAGCACATTCTATTTCTGATCCATAGAGTAACATAGTACAGTTTTGTAAAAAATATTTCATATGCTAAATTAGTAAATTTCTCATTTAATTCCCCAGCCCAGGTGACAGAAGAAAAGAAGGACAAAGAACTGATCCTTTCTTGCTGAAAGGCTGAGCCGTTCCTTTAGTTATAACCAGATTTATGGGAAAGGTGTACTCTATCTTCTTTGTCCTTACATGGGATTTCACTGTTTCTCAGCGAAACCTCTACCAGAGTTACATACCTACTTCCTGTGCTTATGTACCTTTAACACTTGTAATCCTAAAGAAGGAAGATTTTGAGAGCTTCATATTTTTATCCTGTCTGGCTCCTGACAGCAGAACAGAAGGATCCTCCTGAAGCCAGAGGGTATAGGTGAAATGAAGCTACGTTAGGAAACTGCTGATTGAGGAACGCATTGTAAAAGCAAAGTATTGCAACAAGAATCATCTTATCCAGTGACAAAAGTATATAAAGCTCCAATATGCAAAATCTGAGCAAACCATGAGATACTCTAGGATTCAAAAGGCCTTCAGTTAGCTCTGATGGCATCACTGTTCTTTGATCCCACTGAGAATGAGACTTGGGATTAATGAGTTGCTTGCCTTCTCTGAGGGTACCAGATGCTGGTCTGAAAGTTGTCAGCACATTGCCTTCCGTAATCAAACTTATACTGACATTTGTTACAAATGTAAGATATGTTTGTGGCTGCCCTTTTCAGCCATACAAGTACTTCATTTTTTACTGTGTGTGGAGAAAAAAGGAGAGAGGAAAGCTCCTAGGTAAACAGGTAGTGAACACAGCTTTCAGAGATTGTTGAAATTAAAAAAGCCTAAATGATCCTAATCATATTTAAGAAAAATACATGCAGCAAGAAGCTCGTGTAGTAAGCCAACTCTCTTCTTCTCCATTGGCAGAAATTATGAGCAGCAGCACCAAGCCTTATTTCCTTTCCTCTTTTGTTTAGGAAAACTTTATTATTATGAGAAAGGTTTCTTTAGGCCCATCAGAGTAAAACTGCTCTTCAGAATGATTCTACGTGTTTGATACAGTGGATGTGAGAATATGAGCTGCTAAATGAGAGACTGTGGTGTGTTAGGAGGTCAGGTATTTTCATAAGGTTTTTTTGTCCAGGATTGCATTGTGATACTTACCATATGAGGAAGTTTCAGTACCATGCAAATGTGAGACTTCTTCTGTAGTCCTTTAGCACATGAACCAGAATGTTAATTGATCTATTTGATAGAGAGTTAAAAAAATGTAGCTAAACATTTTATTTTTATTGTTGGTAAGTAATCAGGAAAAGAGAACTAGGGTCACAAAATTAAGGATGCAAAAGCATGCTGTAGTGGTACAGCTGATTCTTTTTATGCACGCTATAATGAGATACATACCAAGACTTCAGTTTTTTCCTATCACATTCCTCTTTTTCAAACAAGGTATGCTACATCCTTGACATTTCTTTTGAAACCACTCCTTTGAACCAGTGATCACTTTAAACTAGAGTTGGAGTCTGCCAATGGTTATTTAACACCACCCGTGCTATCATTCCAGGAATCTTCTGTCATTCTTGACACTCGAAAGTACAAACCAGTAAGATCATAAGACTTCCTCAGGTGCGAGTCCCACTCTGCTCACAGTCTCACCCTTGCAAATTCAGACTGAAGTCATTGATAACAATAAGACTGTTGCAAACTGACATTAGCTTAATTGAGAGCAGGGCCTGTAGGGTTTCCTCTATATTTCACATCAGGATAGGGATGCAGGAAGTTTGATCAGCTGCAAGAGCAGCATTGTTCTGAATTCCCTCTTGTGAGGACTGTGCAGGTTCTGCTTGGGTTCAGTTCATATTTGTAGGGCTAAATTAACCAGATTTCTTTGGAAGGGTTAGTACCAGTACTTCCTTATTTTCTATAACACTTTCAGATACTATTCAAAGCAGAGGGAACATTCCCTTGCACTTTTTGAGGATCAAGACTGGATTCCTGCTGCTTGCTCCAATGAGATGTTGATCACCTCTTTTGAATTGTGTAAATGTTATTGAACATCTGTCAGAAAGTATTTAACACTTTGGGGAGACTGGGCCCGTGTGCATCTCTTATCCCTGTTAATAAGCTGCTGTACCCCTGGTAACTGCACCCCATACTTCTGGGTGGACAAAGGTTCCAGTGTTTGGTGCACTTCATCTAGGTGACCATTTAGAAATAGCACTTGATTTAAAGGGTACAATCCTCTCCAGATAGTAAATCGCTCAAGATGCATGAAGACCTGCAGAAATTTCAGCGTGTTTCACAAAAAAGGTTGTTTTTTTCTGTGTGTGTGTGTGTGTGTGTGTGTGTGTAAGGGGAGGGTGTTGGTTTTTTGTTTGTTTGTTGGTTTTGTTTGGTTGGTTTGTGGCTTTTTTTTTTGTATGTGTGTTTGTTGTTGTTGTTTGGTGTTTTGTTTTGCTTTGTTTTTGATTTGGTTTCATTTTGGTTTTAGTGAAAGAGGAGATCCATAATCATAATGGGTTTGTTACAGGCACATTCCTAACTCCTCCCTGTAAAAAAGCCTGATGGCCTAATGTCAAGAATGTTCCTGTAAACAATTAATACCTCGCTACTTTTGCCCTTGCCATACAGGTTCTGTTTTAAAAGGGCATGAAAAGTGCATGCAACTGATATTTCCAGGCTTACTTCAGCAGTTTGTTGACTGGCCTTTCATGCCAATATAGATGGCAAATATGTGGTGGCTTCTACAGATGAGTGAGAAATGCATGAAAATAAAGAAGGGAGTAATGTTTTCTAACTCATGTCTCCATTTTAGATTGTATTTGGATGACTGTTTCAGCTGGGAATGTTCTTAAAATTACAGTGCCAAATCCCAACTTATGTTGTTATTTACACTGACCATTCAAATTAAATACTGAAATTATTTTTTCATATAAACATTTTCATGGTTCCAAGTTTCCCATATTGAGGAGACCTTTCCTGATTGAGGTTTCTAAGCAGCAATTGTTTCCCGCAAACATTTTGTTTCATTAAACAAATTAATGTTTGACTTTGTTTGGTGCCCTTTCAGAAGAAACTTCTAGTCTTAAATAATTTGGGCTCTTTCTCAATGTGCAAATTGGATTTTCTATGCCTATATATAAAGGCAGATTGGGATACAGCAGCACTTTGGTGGACAGTGTATCTGTTACACAGGATCCTGCTGAACTGCACACAAGTCACAAGAGACAAGAGAATTATGAGGTAGAAATATGAAGAATTTTGAGAAATGCTGTCCTCTCTACAGAGGGTTTTTCCTATGATTTTCTTCATACCCTTTTCAGTTTCTAAATTAATTGTGTAATTAAGCTGACTTTTCCCTTCCTTCTCCAAAGTTCCTAATAAGCTTATATTTGTCTAGCAATGCAAGTTGAGTCCTTCTGTCTTCCAGCTTCCTCTCACAGTATCCTTTCCCATTTCATATTTTTCAATTCTCTGTAACAAACCTTTTTGTCTCCCTTGCCTCATCCATCTCTCCCCATATTACACAGGCATGTTAAAAAAATATTTCCATGATTTCTTTTGTGTGGCTCTTCTGCATCAGAACACCTTCCCAGTTCTTGTTTTCCCTCAGATAAAGTCACCATTCATTCATTCATTCATTCATTCATTCATTCATTCATTCATTCATTATTTTGATGCCTCTTAAAGCTCTTTGATGCTAGTTGAAGACTTCATTGATTTGTACAGATCATTCCTTAACTGCTCACTGATGATTTCTCTCTATCACTGAACTGTGTCTTCCTGAGGTGGGAGCTAAATTTTCTTCAGTGAAGAGTATGACAGCTTGAATCACAAAAGAGAAAGAAGAAAGGGGGGGAAAAGGCAAAAACCACCAACAGAATGTTTCAGCTTGAACTGCAAGTTTGTGTTAACAAAGTCAACACTGATACATTTCCATGAATGAAACTCAATTTCAGGAGACATAGATTTCTCACTTCTAATTTTTTATCAGTTTTACTCCTTTTTCTGATCCTTCCCCACCCCCCAAAATGAGGATATTCTGCTAAAAATTATTTCCTCCTATATCATTCAGTGTATCATGCCTTGTAGAAGTAAGACAAACCAGGCTAAGGTGATTCCGTCAGCTGAGAGATTGAATTTCAAGATCAAACTTGAGATTTAATGATGCTGAAAGTTGTTCAATGGTTGCATATTTTGATTCTGATAGATTAGACTTATAGCTTACATAGAGAGCTGCAGTGTGTTGGATTACTGAATAGGTTTTCCTGTGAGGCAAACTGTCTCTGTTAGATGGATTTTTACTTTGTCATGTTTATCTGTGCCAGAGGAAGAACAGTTGCTTATAGTAGGATCCCACAGCAACAAAAAAGGAAGAATAAACAACAAACATTTGTTCTTTACATGCCATTGCTAATTTTAAACATTTCCTTCTATTTGAAATACAGCTTGTTTTATGAAAAAAAAAAAACCAGTTTGTGTATATCTTAGTTTTCTCTTTCAGGGATTTCATGCCAATTTTGCTGTTTTGGTGATCTCCAGATCGTACCTGGACATCAACTAAACCTCAGTGTTTATTTGCAGATGCAGTGTTTTCAGCCACTCTGTGTCTTTTACTATCTGGTTTTTGTGTCTGTGCTGTGAAGTCCTCATGGAGTGAATGGTCCAGATACACCCCTGGGTTTAACTGAGATGCTGAAAAAATACAGATACAAAACAGTGTGGGAGGAAAACACAGAGTTTATCTGTTTATCTGTTAAATGTTTTATGAGAAGCAGCATAATCAGACAAATTGTCAACCCAGGGAGTAAATTAAACTAATTTAATTTGAGGGTAAGATAAATGTAAAAAAGGGCAGAAAATGCAGAGTTCATGTGCCATTCCATGTTATGGTAGTACTGCTCTGTGTAGTGACACTTCACCTGGGTAGTGACCATTGTGAAAGGGTCTTCCAGATAGTTTTCTTTAACTCTGGCTTTCCTGTCTCAACCTTGTGTATGTGACATCTTGGAATATTGTTTTTTCCACTCCTGTCTTCAAATGTGACTAGAAAATTTTTTATGCAGCTTTTCTTTACAAATCCTGACAGATGCAAACTGTGCCATACACTGAGCATCTAAATCAAGTTCAGTACACACTAGCCCAACAGTGTTTATGCTGCCAATTAAAGGCATCACTTTTTTGAATTATACAGGGAGTGAAATGATCTCTGACAGCTGTGAATTGCAGAAAAAGGGCTCTATTGTTGAAAGAACTGCCTTTAATATAAGAAACCCTTGCTAAACTTTTGATTACCAAGTATGGCAAACATTAATTGGCCATAAACTTAACAAGAATCAGTTCACTCATTCCACAACTTTTGCTCCACTCCCCCACTTTGCTTCTCATTACTTCCCATTAGCCTCTCCTAGCAAGTGCTTAACTCAGAAACACCCCACCCCCCACATTCCCATGTTTCCATCCTTATGCCTTCAGCATTCCCACTATTTTATTTAGCTCTTTCAGACATGTTTGCTCTGCCAGATGACTTCTACAAAAAAACAAAACAAAACAAAAAACCTCAACCAACAAAACAAAAAACCCCAACAACAACAACAACAAAAAAACCCAAAACACACACACACACACACACACACAGAAAAACCACAAAAAAAACCAAACAAAAAACCCAAATAAAAAAAAAACCCAAACAAACCAGACTGAGTACAGACAACCTGGAAAACTCTCATGAATTTGTCCTAAGTCTTGTACTGTACTGCTGTGTTTCTTAAAATCCAAATCCCAGAGATATTTTAAGAAGCAAGAAGGTCACATTTTGTGCCTTTGAGTGTAGCTTTCTAGTCCATAGAGTTTCAGGTAGAAGATTAAAAATGTTACGTGAGTGCTTCCTAGGAAAAACAAAATGTGACAGAGCACCAAGATGTATTGCTTTCTTTAAACCTCATACTCTTTATGCAAATCCCATGGTTGTTGGATTCCAATTTCTTAAAGGAGCAGCAACTTTTCACAAGCCTGAAGCTACATATGTAAATCCTTTTCACGTAGTATTTTCCTGGTGTGCTATGCAGAAGATAATCATAGATTATGATAACCACAGACAAATCCACTTCAACATAATTCTAATGAGCTCGGAATTTTACAGAAAAACAAGAGGGTTATGAAGAGGAGGAGATATTTTTAATAAACAGCTTCAAACAGTAACAACACTCCTGTTTTGACTTTTCTATAAAGACTTAATTTTTTGGGCTTGTAAAGCTCTAGGAAATACATGCAGAAATGCAGAGAGAAAAACTGGAAACAGAAGAGAACAAATGTCAGAAAATGTTACATACTGTGATTTTGAGTAGAATTTTGAGCATGATGCTAATTTTATAAGTTTTAAAAGATATCTCAAATTCATTTTGCATATATATTGGTAGGAAAAGCTGCATCATGCTCTGGGCATGCACATATGCAGTATGGTTCTTCATGTAGAGGTATTATTTCGACGTATTTTACAATCATAAAGTGAAATCAAGGCCATTTGTTCTAGCTGCTCTACAGACCCATTCTACTTCCTGGGCCCCTTCTGGATGAACTATCCAACTGTGCAGTAGGAGGAGGGATTAAATTACATGCTGGGGGCCAGAGAGATGGGGACAGTTCACCATATCTGGTTTCTCAGTGCCTGCCATAGCAGCTGAATGAAGTGGCTCACTCTGTTTCTCTGCCATTCTTGCATATTTTCTTCTCTTGTGTGATCGTTCTGTCTTGTAGATAGGTTGCAGTGCTGCATTTTTAAGAATTTAGTACCTTATGTGGATAGGACTAGGCTTCTGAAATACTCTGGTTTTTTGTTGCTGGCCTTGCGAACAGCATCTGCCATGCAAACAGAAGAAATGCTGCCCATGACATCTTCACGTTAAAAGATAAGGCATAATCAGAAAAGCATGTACATCCTGGCTAAATCTTTCCTTTTCATATGGCTTCAGAAATTGAGGCATCTATCAGCAAGTGATTTTTAAAAGGAAAAAAAACGGAAGGAAAATAGTCAGTGGGGAAGATATGGACAAATGACAGGTGATACTAATCAGTATAGGATGTCTTTTTTGTTAGATCAGAATTATTATTTTGACATACTGCCCAGTGTTTGTGACTCATTATCGGGTTGTCTGTGAAGAGTTCATAAGGTGTTGTGTCTGCCCAGAACAAACACAGGCCTGTTAGACCAATCTCAAATTACTTATAACTAATAATTACCTGTGAGAATCTATTTTTTTGATCCATGGCTCTTCAGGATTTCAACAAGAACAGTGCAAGTGCAGCAGTTGAAGTGATGATGTGGGTTAGAATTTCCCAGACTTTTTTATCACATCAGGTAGCCAAATAAACAGTTTATTTTAGTAATTTCCTTGTATAAAGATTGACATAAGTTTAACTTGAATGTCTTTACTAATAGGTATTATTCTCATACTTATAAATGTCTGGATTTGTGTTGTATTTATGAAAATATTGCAAATTATGTATGATGTAGCAACCAAGCAATAAATAATGGTATACTTGCATATATCATGCTGGATAAGAAATGAATGTGCACATGGCAGATATAAAGGCAGAAACTTGTTTTTGTTTTCTATTCAAAAGATAAGGAATTAAATCACACACAAATTAATGTATGTCGGATATTTCTTTATGGTAGTTTTTTAACAAAAATTGCTATTTGATTAAGTAAATGACCTCATGATGAAGTAACGGTTATAGAGAAGTTGTTGTGTTTGGAAATCAAAGTTATTTTATGTGTTCTGCACATACCAACCATGTCAGGCTTGTGGACTAGTGTATTCTTTTTTTTTCCATCACGACTTCCCCCCCAAAGAAGCTTGTCTCTTTCATAATGTTATGAACTGTTATTGTTAAGAAAAATAGGAAACACCCCTCTTCCTTGATTCAGGCCTATTAACATGTGGAATGTGAAGTGCTGTCTCTTAAAATATAGCAAAAATATATAAGAAAAAAAAAGATAAAATACAGATAGTCTTCTATTAGGAGCCATATGATTTACAATTTGAGCAATGGCAGGTAATTGTGGGTCTGCAGCCTGTCTTTTGTCTGGCTGCTCAATGGATTGCATAGCAGTAAATAAATCTGTTATTAAATGTGATACTTCTCACACCAACTTAAATCACATTAGTGAAAGGGGAATACCTTGTTAAGAATGAAAGTCCACCAGGAAAAATTCTTTGTCTAATGCCAGTGAAGTATGTAATAAAAAGTCTTCCTCTGCGAGAGCAGGTGCAAACATTTGTGCAAGGTGCTCCTCAAGTGAGAGTCATGGAGTGGCTGTGTCTTGCAGGCAGCAGAGAGCTAACCAGGATGGGAGTGTTGCTGCTCCCCCCTTCCCTTCAGTACACTCCAGGACTACGGCACTGGCTATAAGTAGACATCACTCAGAAGGCTCTTGTCCTTGGTCAGTGTGAACGAATTCGAATTTTCATCAACAATATCTGTGAGAGTTGTTTTGCACTTACCTGACTTGCTGAGGCTGCTGAGGCATGAGGGGAGAGAGGGAAGGTCTTTTCTTTCCTCCCTATTTGTTTAAACACACTACATTAAGAGAGGAACACAACATGACAAGGCTGCTGCTATTACAGAAGTGTTGCTTGGTTGGCACCAGCAGCTTTGCCAGAACTGAGGAAAATCCTCCTGCCTAATTTCTTATTTTTGCTCTGTCTCACTCCAGAGAATATCCAGACCCTTGTAGACTTCACAGAATTTGCACTCTTGATCCAAGGCTGCTAATGGCTGTGACCCATGCCTAGGTCAAAGATGACAGCTATAGAGTCTGTGACAGGAGGACTTGCAACAAAGCTAATGACAATGCAAGAAGAGGGTGAAAGGAAAAGAAAGAAGGAGAGGCTCCTCTGAGAGGATCTAAAAGCCATTCTAATTCCTGATTTGAGCACAGAATTGAATTTCCAACCTGAATTATCTTATGATCCTGTAAAGTGCTATATGTAACATCCTAACACTTTCCCTGGAAGTGTTCAAGGCCAAATTGGATGGGGCCCCAGACAACTTGGTCTAATGGAAGGCATCCCTGTCGGTGGCATGAGGTTTAGAACTAGTTCATATTTAAGGTGCCTTTCAACCCAAACCATTCTATGATTTCATTATAAATGAAGGCATAAGGTGACCACAAAGTTCAGAAGACTCTGGTACTGTGAACCAGAAGTCACTCTACTTTCTCATCAAGTTACTTCTGTGCAGTCATGAAGAGAAAGATAAAAAGGCCACATAATTGGCATTGTCAGTTTAATGGTTGGACTTAGTGATCTTAAGGGTCTTTTCAGCCTAAATGATTCTGTGACTCTGTGATTCTATTTAGTTCAGGTTCTCATTTGCATGAGTGCCAGTACATTATTTGAGTGTTACACTTAGTGTCTGATAAAGCTTCTATATTTTAGCCCTTGAGCAAAGAAGCAAGCCCCAAGAAGCCCTAGATTTACCTCCAAGTGAAAGACAATGCCTAGTAATTAACTTTACTGCATCCTTTGTAGATTTCACTCAGTGTTGTAAAGGAGGATAATAACTCGGCATTTCCTGCTGCACACCATCATTGGGACTTACAGGATAAAGTCTGTGTCTGGGACAGATGCTGACCTGGATTAGTGAAAGAACCTGAGCTACCAGATCCTTTCACACAGTGCCCTGGGGCTGCATATTTGGGTCATGGGGCCTGACTTTTCTCCAAAAAACTTGCAAATGGAAAGGAGAAAATAAAGCAACACACAACTACTAACGAAAGTTTTCCATCAGAACACCACCATCTTCTGCATGGCTGAAGCTACCAGTGAAATAAAACACTTGAACTGAGGTATGCATATGTGACTTTGCATATTACAAGTTTGGGTTGGGGGGGGATTTAAGCTTTCCTAGTATAGTTCCATTAATTTTTCCAATAGAATAATATATTGAATTATCTATAATACTTTTGACAAATGTTGACTTGAGACATTGATTTTATGAGAAAATCCAAGGCAAGTAACAGCAAAAGAAACTCTGATAATTTGAGAGTTCCAGGTTTCTTTCCCCAAATTTCCATACAATTTCTGTGTACTAAGGGAAAGTTTATCTCAAAAGAGTCCACAGAGGGAGCTGCTTGTAAGTCTAAATACTCACTTGGCACAGATTAATGTAAGAAAGACTAAATAATAAAAATAATTTCATGTGATTGTTGTGTCTGATCCATCTGTAAAGGGTATAATGCTTACTAAGGGAAAATACATGTCAGATACGGAGCTACATCTTATGCCTACATTTTCATGGACTTCAGTGGAGCCACCCTGGCTCTCCCTAGCTGAGTATGAAACCCCTTGAAGCTCTGTGAGGAAGTACATTTTTCAGCTGGAAAAGTGAATCCAAGTCTTTCAGTCCTGGGCTCTGAGCCAAGCAACATAGCTTTAGCTTTTCCCACATTCAGCATCTACTTGCATTTCAATAGCAAAGCCTGGAAACTGTCAAAAAACGCTCTGGAGGTGGATCTGGTCCTTGTCTACAGCTACATTACTGACACGTATATCAGTGCTTTCAATACACTTACAGTCAAAAGGCTTTAAAGTCTGTGGAAATTTGTATATACATCTTTTAACAAGAGAAAAACAGATGTTCTTACAGTCAGTATTATGGGAGTCAGAGTGCTCTATCTGTGCCACCCTTAGCTGCAGGTCTTTTGAAAATTGGTCTGAAAGAAAGGACTTTCAAAAATGTATATGTTTATTAAATGGAGACCATCAGCAAAGCTAAAATTCTTTGTGTTTTCACAAGCTGAAAAGGTCCTGCCTTATAGTGGGTCCAGACACATTGGCCTCAGATGCTGCTCAGGCCCATATTTGAGCCTTCTGTGAGTTAAGATTTCCTTCTGTGTGGATGGTACGGAGCAGTGAGTAAGGGCAGAATGTTTTTAGTGAGGAAGAAGTGGATGCTCACTATTAAAAGTTTAGGTGAGTGAGGATTCCTATCAGGTCGAAATTCCAAGCCTTTCAAAGTGAGTGGAAATTTTTCCTTCCCTGAAGATCCTAACGTGTGTCTGTGTCTGCTGAAACCACAGTAAGGCAGAGTTGCTTTCTTCTTCTGTCAACTCCATAAGCCTTAGAGGACACGGGTTTTGAATGTAAATGATTTAACTAATATTTGAAGGTTAAAATTGCTACACACATAGCATTTCTCATAGTTGCTGTACTTTGGCATAGAAGCACTTCGGCCACAGCACCAAATATTTTTGCCTGCACATATTTGCAGCTACATCATATGTACACAGATTGCTAACTAAGCAACCCAGAAATGCAGAAAATATTGGTATTCAGAGGACATCAGCAATTAAAATATGTGTCCAGAGCCTGTAGTTTATTAAATGTTAGATGGCAGGAGAGAGTTTCTGCCTAGGCCGTGCCACAGCTGGGCTGTTCTTCAGCTCCTCACAGCCCAGCCCTGACTGGCCTTGAGCTCCGCCAGTGGGGTCACTTATGGGCCCATGGCTTGGCCTGGCTTTGGGCTGCTCCCAGGGCACTGCCCATGAGCTGTGGCTGCCCATGGGTCCCCAGCTGCCCTGCCCATGGCTGGGGTGGTGGATGGACCCTCACTGACAAGCCCTTCCCTGATGGACTTCTGTGGGACCCCACAACTCCAGGGAGTCCTTGGCCCCATATGGCACCGTGATGGTGACAGCTGGAGCTTCCTGGAGAACTTTTCTTGTCTGTTATCAGTTCTGCTGCCTAAGGACTCTGTAACAAAATATCTTCTTGGCATGCATGGGAGAAAGATGAGTGGGAAGCTGAGGGTGGAGAAAAAGGGGATCTGCTCTGCTTTCAGCACACAGCTGCACATCTGCCTCTGTCTCACCTTCAGGAATAAATGAGGCAGAGAGACTGAGACAAATGCAAAACCTGCACAGAACCCCAAAACACCGAATCACAGAATCAACTGGGTTGGAAAAGTCTTCTGAGATCATTGAGTCCAACCACTGACTGATCAGAACCATGTCAACTAGGCCATAGCAGTCAGTGTGATGTATAGTGGTTTCTTGAATACCAGGGATGGTGACTCTATCACATTTGTGGGCTGTCCATTTCAATGTTTGACAACTATTTCCATGAAGAAATTCCTCCTAATGCACAACCTGAACTTCCCCTGGGGAAACTTGTGACTCTGTCTTGTCCTTTCACTTGCTGCCTGGGAGAAGTGGCTGAACCCCACTTTGCTGAACCCTCCTTTCAGGCACTTGTAGAGAGCAAAAAGAGTCTGCTGAGCCCTGAGCCTACTTTCTTCCAGGGTAAACATCCCCCTCAGTTCCTGCAGCTGCTCCTCACAGGACTTGTGCTCCATGGCCTGCCTCTGTTCTGTTGCCCTTCTCTGGACACACTTCAGCCCCTCAATGTCCTTCCTAGAGTGACAGGCCCAGAACTGGACACAGCACTGGAGGTGTGACCTCCCCAGTGCCCAGCGCAGGGGGACAATCACTGCCCTGGCCACACAACTGCTGGAACTGCTCAGGATGCCATTACCTTCTTGGCCACCTGGGCACACTGCTGGATCATGCTCAGCCCATTGTCAACCAGCACTCCTTTTCCCACCAGGCAGCTTGCCAGCCACTCTGCCCCAAGCCTGCAGTGTCTCATGGAGTTGTTGTGGCCAAAGTGTGTAACCCAGCACCTGGCTATTTAAACTTCATACCACTTGCCTCAGCCCATCAATGCAGCCTGTCCAGATCCCTCTGCTAATTCTTCTGACCCTCCAGGAGATCAACACTTACACCCAATTTGGTGCCGTCTGAAAACTTATTGAAGATTCAGTCAATTCCCTCATCTAGATAATTAATAAAGGTGCTAAACAGGACTGGCTCTATCACTGATCCCTGGGGAGCCCCACTGGGTTCAGTGACAGGGCAATAACCAGATGTAGCACCATTAATCACCTCTCTTTGACCCTAGCCAGTTCTCAACCCAGCAAACAGTGCACTCATCCAATCCATGGACTAGCAGCTTTTGCAGGAGAAAGCTGTGGGACACAATGTCGAAGGCTTCCCAGAAGTCCAGGTAGACAACATCCACAGCCTTTCTACATCTACTGGGCAGGTCACATTGTCACAGACAGAGATCAGACTGGTCAGGCAGGACCTGGCCTTCCTCAACCCCTGCTGTCTGGTCCTGATCCCCTGGTTGTCCTGTATGTGCTGTGTGATGGCACTCAAGGTGATCTGTTCTGTAAACTTCCCTGGCACCAGCATCAGGCTGACAGTCTTATAGTTCCCCAGATCCTCCTTCCAGTCATTCTTGTGGATATGTGTTGCGTTGACCCCAGCTGGATGCTGGGCATCCACCAAAACTTCTCTATCCCTTCACTTCACAACTGTACAGGGGAGAAGAAATATAATGAAGGGTTTGTGAGCTGAGATAAGGACCAGGAGAGATAACTCACCAAATACCATCGCGGGAAAAGCAGATTAGAATTAGAGATATCAATTGAATTTATTACTCACAAAATCAGAGCAGGATAATGAGAAGTGAAATAATACTCTAAAACCCCCTGATACATACCCCTCACTCCTTTCCAGCTCTACCTCCTGCCCTTCAACATTCAGAGGTGGTAAATGGAAGTTAGGGCCAGTTGTTTATCACTCTGTTCAGGGAGAGAAATCCTTCCCCTCCTCCACTGTGAGGGTCCCTCCCACAGGAGACAGTCTTCAATGAACTTCTCCAACATCCCATGAGCAGTTCTCCATGAACTGCTCCAATATGGGTCACTCTTCCACAGGGTGCTGTCCTCCAAGGACAGGCTGACCCAGTGTGGTTTTCCCCCAGGGTCACAGGTCCTACCAGAAAACCTGCTCAGGCATGGGCTCCTCTCTTCTGCAGGCTCCTGCCAGGAACCTGCTCCAGCAAGGGCTTCCTCTGTGTTCACAGCCTCCTTCAGGCATCCACCTGCTCCAGTGTGGGTCTCCTTCTTGAGCTGCAGGTGGATCTCTGCATCCCCATGGACCTCCATGGGCTGTAAGGACACTGCTGCTTCACCATGGGCTGCACCACAGACTGCAGGGGAATCTGGTGCCTGGAGCACCTCTTCCACCTCTTTCTCCGCTGACCTTGGTGTCTGCAGAGTTATTCATCTCAATGTTCTCACCCTGTTGTTCTCTGGCCACAATGACATCAGTGCAATAGCCTTTTTTTTTTCTTTCTTAAATCTGTTATCACAGCAGTGTTACCACCATTTCTGACTGGCTCAGCCTTGGCCAGTGGCACATCCATCTTTGGAGCTGCCAGGGATTGGCTCTGCAGGGCATGGAGGAAGCTTCCAGCAGCTTCTCACAGAAGGCACCCCTGCTACCAAAACCTGTCCATACAAACTTAAATACAACGGGCATCCCATTGACCAACCTCCAGTAAGCTGTTAACCAAGACTAATGATAAACAGTGGAGAATAGTTTAGTGAACACTACTGCCAGTTCCTGCAGTGCCCTTGGGTGGATCCCATCTCACTCCGCAGACCTGTGATTGTCTAAGTTCCACAGCAGGTCACTCACAACTTCCTGCAGGGGTTCTGTTCTGCTCGCCATCCCTGTCTACCTGCTCAGGGGACTTGCTGCCCTGAGGATAAAGACTGAGGCAAAGGCATTAAATACATCAACTTTTTCCTCATCCTTCATCACTCTGTTCCCCCTAATGTCCAATAAAGGGTGGAGATTTTCCTTAGCCCTCCTTTTGTTGTTCTTGTATTTAAAAAACACTTTTTATTATCTTTTACACAGTAGCCAGACTGAGTTCTAGTTGAGTTTTGCCTTCCAAATTTTCTTTATACATAACGTAACAGCATCCTTGTGCTCTTCCTGAGTTGTCTACCCCCTCTTCCAAAGGCCATAGAGCCTTTTTTTATCCTTAGATCCTGTGAAAGCTCCCTGCTCAGCCAGGGCAGTTGTCTTCACCAGTTACTCACCTTTTGGCACTTAGGAACAGCCTGCTCCTGCTCCTTCAAGATTTTCTTCTTGAGGTGAGTCTAGCTTTCTTGGAACCCTTCATTGTTAAGGATAGCCTTCCTTTTCTTCAACTATCTCTAAAATGTGACTTCCAGAAGCTTCATCTGGGGTTTGGTGTGTACCTCTCACTGAGATATCAAAGGAAGAGCTCACACAGATGTGTTTGACTCTCCCCAGTAATGAAAAAGTTCATCTGTGCCATCTCTGTCTGCTAGCCCCTACAATAGGCAAAGAGTCTTTCATTCTCTGGTGTAAAACACGGCTACCTCCTTTTCTTTTAAACTGCAATTTTGTGCTGCATTCCTTATCTCCACTTCCGAAGGCCATTCATTGCCTTCATTCTTTCTTACCTGACATACACCCACAGATGTTATAGTCCCTTTTAGCAAACATTTTTATCAGGTAAGATGGGATGCTGAATATATCTGGCTACAAATGGTGTTTACAGTCATTTGATTTCAGTGGGAGACTGCCTGAGTATCAAAAGACTGATACTCTTTTCAGCATCCTGAAAAGAATGCTTTTTTTCATGCTCTGCAGACAAGGAATTGAGGCATAGATTATAAGTGATGCCCACAATCAAGCAGCATATTTGTGACTGAGCTGGGAAAAAAGGGCTTCTAATTAAATTATCAGGCAGAATTTAAATGAACAAATAAAACTGTCACAGAGGCCAAAAGTATTAATGGATTAAAAGAAGGATCAGACAGCTCCTTGGGTGAAAAAAAAAGTCACCAGTTTTAATAAAATATAAAACCACATTTACACCCTCCAGTTTAGTAATTTTGTAAGCAGCAGGAAATTGAGAGCTGGTTTATTGCAGGGAGATAGCTATTCTGGTCTTGCCCTGTTGTCAGATTCTAGTAGCTGTTACATCTAGGATTCTGGTTTGTATGTATGCATATGGATAGATACACTTTTATAGATACACATAATCTATTGATATATTCATGTATAATCTCCCTCCCCCTCTCTCTCTCCTCCCCTCTCTGTCTCAATGACTTCATATAATGTCATTTAAATGTCTGCCCAATAATAACTAAATTAAGGCTGCCTAAAAATTAATACATTCCTACTGGTAGGTTACATACCTTTGGATGCAGACTCCAACAACATTCAACAACAGCATCCACACAAGGAGGAAAGAAAAGAGCAAGCATCTGCTCATCTCAGGTCATCTTTGAATGGTTTTTGCTAGAGGAAGAGAGAAGCATTGCTCCAGGTGCTCTGTCAGACACGGCATTTGGCCCCAGGTGGAGCCAGCTGGCCTCCAGTCAGCCTGCAGTGCAGATGGAAATCTCAAAAACTGACCCGCACCATCACTGATGAGACAAACCTCACAGTGCAAAGCAGCAGTGCTGGATTCAGCTGTGCTACTGACATTTTGAAAGGCTGTATTTGGAGGCCCCACTGTAAATATCTGTGGGGCTCCTAGAGTAATCTTGTTTTGAGACAGGAGCTCTGCAACTTTGTCTCAGCCTACTATTGACACACAATACATTCTGGCAGCCCCAGTGCAAGGACTTCTGACCTTCCCGCTCTCCTTAGTCACTAATGTTTGTAGCTTGTAGCCCTAGCACTTAGCTTGCCCTTGCTTCCCACTTGGGAGCACTAGGAAGAAAACTGCTGACAAGACACTGAGCACACTCAAGCCCAAGGATGCCTATTACACCAGCTACAATTTGGACCAGAAAATTTAGAGACAAGGCAGTATCCTTTCAGCTTCTGGAAAGGTAATTTCAAATTGAAGCTATGTCATGGTATGCAAATAGCATGTGCTAGTGAAGTTTGCTGAATTTCAGATAGACTATATAGATTAAGACCTTATTCTTCTTGTCTGCATACCAGACTCCATTTTAGAGAGGCATCCCTTGCCTTGTCCCTTTTTTCTATGCTGTGTTATTTTCACTGTACCCTGTGATTTATGTCCTCTCAGAGTAGTAACTGCACTGTCTCTACATCCAGGGTGAGAAGCATTCACTTGATGGAAAATTGCAATACTGGAGAACATACTAAGAAATGCCATGTTAAAGGAACATGACTCTCTCTATGAACATAGCCTAAAGAATTCTCTGTATAAATTCTGCTGGTTTTAAACTGTTTTACTGTGGTTATCAAAACTCTTTGTCATATTTTTCTTTTGATTCTAGCTTGTTCAGCTGTCTCTTTATGCAGGGTGAAGCTAATGGATGATTACACAAGTTAAAAACCAGGCATCCTACAAGTGGCAGAAAGGAACTCAGTTGTTTTTTTTTTCATTTGTTCTGGTTTGCCTCAAGCTGCCCTTTGGGATGTAGTATTTGCCAGTTACTCTTGCTCGCTGCTTCTTTTTTTTCTCACACCTATTTTTTCATTGTTGTTGATGTCATGTCCTAGGCCATAAAAAGAGCTGGGAGATAGTATAGACAGGAGAAGGGTGCTGAGATCTTGATCTAGCAGATTGCACTGAAATTTCAAAGAGAAGAAAAATCTCTTCCCAAAATAAAGCTTCAGGAAAAACATAACACAGTATAAGAGTAATAGAATTTGGTCATGTCCCCTTCCAAATACAGAATTACAGAATCAATCAGGTTGGAAGAGACCAAGGTGGTTCTGGTTCAACTACCCTGCTCAGGCAGTCATTCTAGAACACATCCCCGGGTTTTTGAGTATCTCCCATGAGGGAGACTCTGAAAACTCTCTGGGCAATCTGTTCCAGTGTCTGGTCACATGCACAGTAAAGAGTTTCTTCCTCATACTCAGGTGGAACTTCCTGAGCATCAGTTGTCACTGTTGACCCTTGTTCGATTGCTTGGCACCACCAAGCAGAGGCTGGATCTGTGCTTTTGACTCCCACCCTTTAGATGTTTATACATATTAATGAGTTCCCCTCTCAGTCATCTCATCTTGCGGCTGAACAGGTTTGGTTCCCTCAGCCCTTCCTCCTAAGAGAGATTCTCCAGACCCCTGAGCAACTTTGTTATCCTTTGCTGGATCCACTTCAGGGTCTCCATGTCACTCCTGTCCTGCGGAGCCCAGAACTGGACACAGCTCCAGATGTGCCTCACCAGGGCTGAGCAGAGGGGCAGGATCATCCCCCTCACCCTGCTGGCACTGCTCTTCCCAATGCACCCCAGAGCACCATTGCCCTTCCTGGCCCCCAGGACACACTGCTGGCTCATGGACAGCTCGCTGTCCACCAGGAACCCCAGGCCCTTCTCCTCAGAGCTGCTTTCCAGCAGATCCACCCCCAGCCTGTGCTGATGCCTGGAGTTATTCCTCCCCAGTTCAGGACCCTGCTTTTGCCCTTGTTGCATTTCAGATGATTTATCTCTGCTGGTCTCTCCAACCTGTTGAGGTCCCCTTGAAAGGCTGCACTCTGGGGCACTGGCTATTGCTCCCAGCTTTGTGCTGGCAGTGACCTGCTGAGGTCACTGTCTGAGTCAGTGCTCTGTCCCTTGTCTGAGTCTTGTCTGAGTCACTGCTGAACAAGTTGAGCACACTGGACCTAGTATAGGATACTGGGGAACACTACTATTGACAGCTTCTTAAAAGCAGATAATTTGTTTAAAACAAATGTTTTTTTAAAAATATAAAAGAGGCTGGGGTCCAGGTTTTCCTATGTTGTGCGCACTACTACTGATCATTTTATTACTGAACTCAAAACTAAAATTGGCTTATAAAATGGCTAGGTCCCAGCTGAAAGACAAACATTATACACACATTGATTCTAAATAGCTGGGTCATTTGAATTTATTTAAGACATTTGTATTATTTTTTGAGGAAATGTACTTTCCACACTCTTTTTAGAGCTAAGTGAAATTCTAACTGTGGATACCTCTTTGAATGGCTGACTGTGTCACTGAAATCCAAACACCCATCCAGTCTTTCTGACTTTACTGGAACTACAAGACCTCACTCTTTCTGAAAATCAGACTAAGTGTCTAACTATACTTTGGTATTGTGGCGCACATCATCTTTGTATTTCAGGAGTAAAGGCTGATGGACAAAAACTGAAGATTTAAGTCAGCATACGGCGACTATTATTGGAATCTGAAAGAGTTACATTTACTGGGTTTTTTTTCCTAAGGAAGCACATTTGTCATTCTTGAAGGATTTGTTATTTTAGGTCTTCTAACTCTTGAATGCATACTGCATTTGGAAAGTTTTCCTTTAGTAAAGACAGTACAAAAGTAAGTGATTTTAAGATATTTCCACTAACCTGGCCAAAATCTTTTTCACATAGCCAGCTACCACATGGTATTTTCAAAAGCAAAAGTAACTTTCATGCACTTTCTATATAACCTGGTTTATAAAACAGCCAAACTTTCCCCTCTGTGTGACTCTCAATTTGGGTATGTTTTGTCTTTGATTTTACAAGCAGAATATGCACGTGTACCCTTCCACACTTCAAAATTTCCCTACTATACCCCTGATCTACTGTGACTTGACAAACAGTTAGTGAATTAAATCACTGTTACTTGCATTTATAATTTTCTTTTAAAAACCTATTTAAATCTGGGTGAAATTCTCTATGTGATTAGGCTGTGATTAGGAAACTTGCTGCTAGGCTGTCAAGCCCATATATATGTGTGCTGCAGTGCCATCAGAGCACCATGAAAGGCTTAAACTGTTTGCTTTTCTGCTTTTGGTTTTCATGCTTTACAGAAGGGGGTGAAGTATTGCAGTGTTCTTGGATAATATGACCTAGTTTGGTTGAACAGCTGGTTAAACCATACCTCTGAGCACTGGGGTCTCAGTGTAGACATGGTTCAGCAGTTTCTGTGGGGCCTTCTGTTAGCAGCTTGGGGAAGGAGGAATAAAGGTGGCAGTGGTAAGCTAGCCTAGGAGCAAAAGACAATGACTTTTGACTAGAGTGGTAATAGCTGCTTCTTGAGCTTAATTACTCCCCTTCTGACAGCTCTCTGATCAAAAGGTCATAATTAATCATATCTGCTGTCACATAAAACGAGTGAAAACAGCATGCATAGTATTGTTGCACATTCATGCCTGTGCATTCTTTTGTCTTGGCTACTGACACTGGAGTTTCATGTCAAAAGAGTCTCCGCTGTAAGACTAGATGTTGACTAATGATGATCTTCTACATGATGGTTCAGGGAGTCTGTCTGGGACAAAGGGAAGAACCCTGAGTGCAAAAAGGAAATACTAACTGATATGGTGTTTAACTGAACTATAGGTACTTTTGCCTATGTGTTCCTGATTTTTTAAACAGGTTAGTATCTGGGTGCGTGCAAACATAATTTGATTCATTTGGAATTTATTCATTTGGAATGAATTTGCAATTTATGTGGATGCCAGTAAAAAAAACAGTCATTCTCTTAGTGAACTTAGCTGAGCCATGGGCTGAGCCCTGATAACTTGCAGGTATCCAGCAGGCAGGAAGACAACTGCACTGCCGTAAGGTACAGACCAAAATCAGAAACTGAGACACTTAAGTGGAAGCAGTGAGAGACCATGTCCACATACAGAATGCTCCAGAGGTCAGGAACTTGGATCATGCTCAGCCCCTGCCACTAGACGCACCATCTTCTCTGTCAAACCCATGGCTGATTCTCATGAGCTCTTAATAGCAGGAGAAGATTTGAGAAACAGTTCTCATCTGGTCAGTCTTAGTTTGTCACATTACACTCAAAAATCTAACCTAGCAAATCCCTGTTAGTCATTATCTTAAAGGAATGCTTCTTGGACTTGATGGATTTTTATATTTCTTTTTAACATGGCAGAGGGGCTGTAAAGCTTACTTTGGGTTCACAATGGAAATTTGGACGGTCAGTGGACTGCTAACCAAGATCATGTGGGTAGGCACTATTGCCAGTCATACAAAAAGAGTATGAAAAATGCATAGTTTCCTGTCTCTCAAGCTAAGGCTTTTCCAGGTTATAATAACCCATGGTGTTGTGTAGCTTCCTATCATGTTGTGTTGGTCTTGGCTGGGGTAGAGTTAAGTTTCTTCATGGTGGCTAGTATGGAGCTGTGTTTTGTATTTGTGCTGAGAGTATAGGGAAGTATTTGTTGTCACTGATCAGGGCTTACAGAGAGGAAAGGACTGTTCTGCTTTATGTGCTGCCACACTGGCAAGTTGGGGGTGCTTGAGAGGCTGGGAGGGGACACAAGGTGGGACAGGTGACCCAAACTGACCAAAAGGATATTCCAGACAGATGGCATCATGAGCAGGGGAAGAGGGAAAAAGGGGGTGATGTTTGGAGTAATGGTGTGCTGTCTTCCAAGTCACCATGACACATGATGGGGCCCTGCTCTCCTGGAGATGGCTGAACACCTGCCTGGCCACGGGAAGCAGAGAATTAATTCCTTGTTTTGCTTTGCTTCTGTGTGTGGCTTTTGCTTTCCCTATTAAACTGTCTTTATCTCAGCCCATGAGTTTTCTCACATTTACCCTTCCAGTTCTCTCCCTGATCCTGCTGTGGGTGGGGGCAGAGAGACTGAGCATCTGTGTGAGGCTTGGTTGCTGCCTGTGGTTAAACCATGACACATAGAAAACCTCAGAAAGGACTCGAGTCCTTCTGAGGTGTTTGCCCATGGCACAGTTCAGCATGTTGGAACAGTTTAACTAGACACACACACTTAATTGGCTTGCTGTCCTGAATTTTCAGTAGCACCTCTATGGAAATTTCCTGTCACTTAATTGTCTCTCTGAGCCTCTTGAGTACAATTCACATAGAGGGTCTTACTCATCTAGAAGCCAGCTTCAGTTTCAGGAAAGAATGCCTGTGCCAATATTCCACTATAGCCACTAAAAACCCCATTGGAAAATATGTGGCGGGTATTCCTCTATTTATGTAAAGGTGACAAGGGCAAAAAACTGATTGTAGCATCACGATGGTTTTATGTTGTCGTTTATTCCATTAAGCAAGAGAAAAAAAGAATGCACAATACATTGGGGTCTAGAGACCCTGTCTCTAGAGATGGGCTTCTGCCTTACTGCCACTAGGGAACCCAGTACAGTATGAGGACAGACTACAGTTTAATCTTGAAAATTAAGTACTGTTTGCAAATCAGAGAGAAGAGATGTGGATCATCTCCTGTGGGCAGGAAGTTAGGGGTTTCCCTTCTACAACATTGTGACTAGAGCATTGATCTGTGTCTCCATGTGAAATTCCAGATGGAAATATTTTAGAGATTTTAAATATTCACTTCCAATTGTTTTTTTTGTGAGTTCTTTGTTGTTGTTGTTGTTTGTCTGTTGTTTTTTTTTTTTTCTGAAGGATCAAAGTAATTCAGCATAAACTGCTCAGCTGCAAGGACAGTAGAAGCGTCACCCTTTTATAGATAACTCCTCATTTGTGCTTAGTTTCCAGATCTGCTAGCTACCGTTTGCTTTAAACCCTGAAGTCTGAAAGGAGTCCAGGAGTAGCTTCTGGCTGGTGTCTCTATAAATATACTTGGTCATGGAAGTCCATTACACGGTATAATTTCCCGGGAATACAGTCCATTTTATTGTCTTCCTGAGACTAATGCTGAATCTTCAAACTCAGACACAGAGAAGATATACCCTTTCCAAAGTCCCCTGAGATATTTTACATACCATTTAACCCTTGAGAAACACTTGATGACAGAAATTAGACTTAGACACACAGCTGTATAAGTCCATATACACAGGGCATTTCTGAAAACATTACTTTTCACATATATATATGCAGTAGAAACTCCCGTTGCCTTTTCAGTTTCCTTACTGCTCTAAACCAGTATTTGTCAAGGGATCAAACTGCAGTCCTCAGTACAACTCATGCCATTCACTCTGATCCACAATTTGTCTTGTACAGTTTGCTTTGTCATTTTCATTGCAAACCCTTTCCCTCAACCATGTTTGTGGGAGACAGTCTAAATTTCACTCAACTGGTGCTTTATGGCTTTCGTTTGGCAAAACACTTCTTCTGTGCAGAATGAAGGGCTATTGCTTTTCCTCTCCTCCTTATCATGCCTTTCTCTTAGTCCAATGGCTATCTACTATCTATTTCAGGAGCAATGAAATATATCCTGCAAGGTACTTGGGAGGCATTAAAACAGACAGCAATACCATAACTCCTTTCAAATGGACAGCAATTGAAAGAAGGAGCATATACATAAGGAAATCCCACAAATTGTCGCAAGGATAACTCATGATTGGTTGCCATGCTCTCAAACTGCATTTTCAAAAAATAAAATATTTTTATACCTTAGCTTTACCTATGTCAGACTTATGTGCTTGAATTATATGCAACAAACTACATCATATTATTTGTGTATATAGTATATCTTCTGAAACAGGCTGAACAAGCAAAGCATACTGTGATATACTTACATCTCATGTAGACTCTATGTATTTCATACGTGAACTTGATTCTATTATTGGTCCTAGCCCCCCATGTGTACCTGTATCCTTAAAAACTTAGGCATGCCTTTGAAAGACAGGCACCTGAAGTTGGTGTCCTGAAGTCACTGCCTCAAGCTGCACACATATGACATGTAGTGAAAGTGAATTGATGCAATATGTGCCATGTCTCTGCTTACATCGCATAGGCACACTTGATTCACTGGTCTGTCCACCTGTGGGGCCTAGAAGTGGGAAGAATCAGGAATTCCTTGTGACCTGCTGAACATGGGAGATCAGGCCTGAAAAATGTGTTGTTGAGAACAACTTTCTCCCTTCCTCATTTTAAACAGGGTTAGATTATAAGCAAATCTGCAAACATCCAAAGAAGACACACATTTGTGCAATTAATATAATATTGGCAGCTGCAAAGGAAGACAAATTACATAAACAAGATTTTCCCCTTGAATCAGGCTACTGTTTGAATAGTGTTTCTTCCTTTCTGTTCTCTGAGTCACTCCCAGTCTCCTTTAGCTTCCTTCCTTCCTTCTGTCTCACTCTCCCCTCTCGCTTTCTCAGGTGGAAAATAGGATGTGGCCCCCTCAGTGTGTCTGTCAAACATTTTGGCTCTTCAGATAATCTTTGACTGGACCTGACTGTGTTCCTTTTAGTGAAGTAGAGGATTGGTTTCCAGTTAAGCCTTTGGAATCCTAGTGCTCAGGAAGAATAACTCCAAGCACTGCATTTGGGAAAGCTTTATTAACAAGCTGAAAGTGAAAGAAAGGTAATAATTGCATTTAAACAATCAACCAAAGCAAAGCTCACCTCTGGGTTTATAAATTTGTAGGGAAGACATAATTACAAGGGGTCTGTGTTGCTACATTGCTTTTGCTTTGAAAACCAGATTGCCACCCCACTCCCACTGGATGGATAATTGGGTCCTCATAGGTCTCTTGAATCAAAGTAGTGTTGCAGTAAAACTTTATTTCTCCAGTGCTCATTAAAAGAGAAGCTGAATGGAAAACTCCCACTTTGGGGATGGGATTAGATAGCCCTAGATTATTCCTTCTCCCATGCCCTTTCAAGGTTTTTTGTTTCTAAATCTGCTCAGCAAGAAAAAGTAAATTGCCAGAAGTGAGATTAGTGAAGAATATTGTCCCAAGGACAATAAGGCTTTATTGCAAGGTTGGTATGAGATCCCTGCTTCAAAAAACTACAAGACTTGGAGGTGTGTGAGCTCTTAATTGCCTACCTCTGATAAACTGGCAGTGCGAAAAAAAAAAAAACCCAAGAAAAAAAAAAGAAGAAAAACCCCATTCAGACATGAATTAGCCTGGATGAAGTCCACTTGCTAATCAGAGTTTAATGAGGATGCTGATGCTGCTGGCCTTAACATATTCAAAATGTTCAAAACTGCTCGGCTTCAAGTTTGTGCAGTTAGTGTTTCCTCTCTCTGCTGTCAGTTCTACACCCAGGCAGCCATGAATCTTTAAAGAACATAATTTTGCCTGGGACAGGCATGGTAGGGAGAGTAGGAGAGTATGTAGCTCAGAAAATGTGGAAGCATAAGGCTGAGAGGTACTCTGCTAATGCACTCCCATATGATCCAAATTATCTATGCCTCAGCTGCTGGAACAAATGCTACGATTGGCACAGTTAATCACACCCACAAAGGTTGGACATACAGTTGGATTTCTAGTCACAGTCAGCCTTCATGTGCTCATTCTGTCAATGAATCCATACGAGAGTTGTGTGTGTGAAGGCCTCAGGATTTGAGAATCACAGGTCTCACTACTGGCAACCACAAGTACCATTTGCTGCTTAAAGTCAATACAGCCACTGTGCCAGGGAACTCAATGTGTGACATCAGGAGGTGTCCTGACTGCTGTTGGCTATAGTAAAGTTAATGAGTCAGCTCACTGCAGTAGCTGCATCACTGAAAGCTATGCCTTTATGTGTGCAGTGGGCTCCAGAGCACTGCTAGTAGGAAGCAGGCACTGGCAGGTACCCTTCTGATCCTCAGTCCTCATTCCCATCCTACTGCTTTAAACTAGATGCTATAAAGGAACCAAATTAAAAAAAAAAATCTGAACAAAGAACAAGAACTCAAGATTTAATACCTTCTAATTATGGGTTTGATTTGGGATGTGGGACTGACCATATGGGGCTATAAAAGCTTTTACATAAACCTTTAAAAAACAGAGTAGTTTCTACCCAGAAAGCAGTATGTGACTCTTTCATGGTGAGAAAAAAAAGTACCACATTCTCTCTTGGCCAACACGATTAGGGCCATATGATTTGATCAGACACTGCTGACCAGCAAAGATGCTGTTGAGGGCAGTTACATTAGGTCATGTACACACTGTCTTCTGCTCAAATTTTAGTTTGTTTCCAGCCTACCCTCCATAGTCTAATCAATCTTACAAACAGTCTATAAGACTGTAAACTTTATATACTGCAAAGATCCAGCTTTGCATCCATCAAAGATCCATTTATATACAGCCTGATCCATCTTACCCCAATTTTATACGGCTGTTGAGTTCAGTGGAAAAGCTCATGATTTGCAGCAATGTGAACAAGAGGAAGATCAGCTGCAGGAGACCTTGGGTGTCTTTCTAACACATGAACTTCTCTTGAGTGTTGTGTAAAAATTGCATTAACCAGGCTTCCTGTCTGCCTTTGTAGAACAACTATTTAAAATGTCAGGGAAAGAATGAATTTACTATCAATGTCACTAATAATTCCTGAGGGGAGAGTTGGTGGGGTTTTTGGGGTTTTTTAATTGTTTTGGGGTTTTTTTGTGAGTTTTTTTTGTCATTGTTGTTTCCATTTTTTTTTTAGACAGAATATTTTCATGACTTTTGGTACTGTGGTCTCACAAAATCCAACACTGCTATTTGTTGAGAGAAAGTAATATATTGAGGCAGGATATTTTTTATTTCAGGTTGGAACTATAGGTAAAATGTACACTAAGTGAAGCTGATTCTAAGTTTTCTTACCCTTCACATTCATGCCATTCATTATGCAGTTAGAAAATTTCAGGTACTTTTTTTTGCAATTATATCAGACAGAGAGATAAATCAACAAACCAAATCTATTTTTTCCCCTCCTCTATAAACTAGAGGAAAAACATCAGGATTGCAGCAGCTTAGTTATTTATTTGTAAAGCACTACCTTCTGGTGTTTAGAAAGGCAGTATTTATATTGACAAGAGATATTTGAAAATTAAAACTTGCTCAGTAATTAAAAATTGCCTTGGTTAAATAATTTTTATAGCCATTAACATTTTAATTCAAAAGTCACTTTTAATCAAATGGCCATTGTCCAAAAGAGAACTCCAAGTCAATTTCCCATTATGGTCTCTCTGAAAAAGGCATTGTCTTCACAAATAATGCTTTCAAATAATGCCCCATCACAAATAATGCTTCAGAGCAGCAAGGAAACTGAGAACTGAGAGGGTAGGTAGGCAGAATATATTTTATATTTTGAAGTATAAGATTTTTTAAAAATCTTTGCAAAATCTTTATAAAACCTGGATTGTTTCTGTAATACTTCTATGCTAGCTGTAAACTTGCATCAGCTTTAATCTCTGACATGCTGGAATACCAGCATTTCTTGAGCTAACTAGTTACAGCTTCATTTTTTGAGTTATGACATGGTTTATCATTCAGTTTTCCTCCTCTTTCTTCTTACTAAGAGGTGCAGCTTATCTGAAAATCTACATAATAGAAACATTTTGTGACTAGATATTGAAAGAAAATATGTTCATGTAATCTTAATACATCAGGACATTTTTAAAACAGCACATACTTCATGCACCATTTAGAAGCAATAGTTTTCTTTCCAGCAAGAAGTGACTGTATCTGGTAATTGATCTTTGATAAAGAGGTCTAGGTAAGCCCAGACAGATATGAAATACTTGTGTTTAAGAATGCTGAAGGGTTCCATCTGGATGAAAAATTCTTAACTGAAACATTTGGACATTTCCAAAGTATTTTTTTTTGACATTTTCAAACTGAAATGTTTTGATTTTTCTGAGCCAAACTTTTATCCGCTTTTCATTCTATACATTGCCTTGCCACTTTGACATTTTGTTTCAGTTCAGGACAAACCCAAATATTAAAACACCCCTGCAGTAAGAAATTCCAGTTTTGGACCATGTCTGCTTCTGATAATGAAAGACATATAAATTTGTTCAAAATGTTATGAATCTAAATAACTGTTCGTATTTTATCCAAATTACAAAGGAAAACTTGCCAATGACTTTAAAAGTCCTTTGCAAGATAATACAGAATCTTTTTGTTTCAGAGTAACCTGCCAGAATACAAAATATATAGTACGTAATATATACAGTAATATACAGTACATTCCTAGAAGCTTTAAGTAACAACCATAAAATAGGATTTATAAGACAAACTATTCAGGCAGTGCAGGGTCATAGTAAGGCCCAGTGCTTATATAATAGCTAAAAATATTACTAATATTTGTAGAAAGTCACTGTGTATTTCCAGATTTAAATTACTATTATATCAATGTAGTTCTAGAAGGCTTAAACTTTTCTACGTGTTGCCCAGTTCAGGCTTGATTCTTGTGTCTTTCTGCAGATGTCCTGTTTGCTTGAAGGCAGATACGTGAGAAGAATGGATGGATGGAGGCAATGCAAAGCCATCACTAGAAGTGTTGGACCTGACTCCATTTTTATTTGCCCCAGCATCCAGGATAGTTTTCCACTGGAGCCAGTGAAACAGAGTTTAGCTCCCCATATGGCTTTTTGCATCTGTCCCATGCATGGAGGCGGCACTAGCTGCCCTAGCTGAGCATTTGCAGTGTACAGCTGGATGTCCTGTCATCAAAGAAAGAGGAACAGTTGGGACAGTCATTTCAGCTGCTTTGAGCTACAGACTGGAACCAACAGAGCTGCATGAATAATCTGCGTATCAAAGCAGCCACAGGGCTGCTGCTGCTGTCTGCAGGGGACTGCGTCAGCCTGGAATCTGTGACATGAAAAAGATAGCGCAAAGAATGCTTGAACTCCTGGGAGGTGCAGGAGGTAATTTAATATCACTCCATTGGCACAGAATAAATGTGAATGAGGGGGAAAAGAGGCCCACAGTTTACAATAGGCTCAGTAATACTGCATGCATTTTGAGCAGGCGCAAAAGACCAGCACAAGTGCTTCTAGAAGGTTCCTAAAAGCAGCCTTTCTGCTTAGATAGTTTTTCAAGGACTTGGTATGCAGGACTCAAAACAACATTTTAAAAGGGAAATTTCCAAGTCACGAACTTCTTCTTTGAAGGAGTTCCCAGTTCCTTCAAAACTGAGAAAGGGTTTGTGTTCATTTCAAGTTTTGGGTGAAAATTTGGGTCAAGTTTCAAGATGGTTTCTCGACCTCTAATTACTATTATTAGCACTCCTAAATGGACTCTTTAGAAAATCCCCTGACTAAGGAGGGCTTGCGTGAGCTAATGAGTATGAGAGTGAGAAGAAGGTCCTTGTTTGAATTTTAAATGCTCCAGCTCACTAATTGGGGACTATGGAGAATGCTTCTTTTGGTATGGAGGGAGTTCAGGGGCAGGTGAGAATAAGAACAATATTTTTTAGACCTGTCACTTTAAAATATACCCAGTGCTGCTTTGACATGGCACCAAATGAATTTTTAAGCAACAATAAGTAACTTTATCCTCCCTTTAGGCACTTGCAGGACTTACTTATTTTTGTTTTTAAAAAATGAGCTGGGCAATGTTTTCCAGGGTCTCATGGATTTAATGAAGAATAACATTCTTTGATGATCCTGGCAACGGGCATCTTTTCTTTTCCAAATCAAAATGAAGAGGCTGAGTCTCGTGCCTACAAGTCTGTTATATGTTAGACCAGCAGAGTTCCCACTGACAGTACTGTTCCAATTGGACACTCTTCCTGTCTTATATTTTCAATTTTTTTCATAAATAAATTTCTTTACATTGTTGTCATCATTGCATGCATCATTTCTGCCCTCAGGACCCATCCTGATTTTTCCTCAGAGGAGAGAGATTTTTTTCCCATTTGTGGCACTCTTATTCAACATGAAGACATATTTTTTTTTTTCCCCTGCAACAGAAATTTGTTTTAGTTTGTCAGCTAAACACAGCTGACATAAACTTTGTTTCTTTTCTGCTAAAAATGAAGATAGGGAATGTGCTTACAAATACACGTATTTATTCTTTTTGTGTAAAGGATTTGGAAAAATGCTAATGTAAAAATTTATGAGTCCCTCACAAACTTGGAAATTATGTGAACTCATGCATAGACACATGAAAACTCTGCAGATTGGGCTGTACCTAGTATTTCAGAAGGCACTTCCAAGTTATGAACAACAGAGAATAAAAGAATCTCCAGTAACATTTTCTTTTTTCTATAAGCCAAGGAATCCAATGAATTGAAATGTTTTATTTTGACTGATATTTGGCCAATTACATTCTCTTTTACAATTCAACATACATAATAAATTCCATCCATGTGAAGTTATGCAAAGTTTAAGAATTAATGTCAGCCCAAACTTTCCGTGGTGTTTTTGCTTCTCAGCTGTAGAGTCAATTGAATCCCACAGTTCCATGGTGACAGATTAGCTGGGTATTGATGTCTGACTTGAAGTAAATTGGACACTCTTTTCCCACCTTACAAGTATGCCTCTGAAAGCCTGGTTGTCATTCTACTGTATGCCATATGATGGCATAAAGAAAGTCTTATTTGTATTTGAAAAATTTGCTTCTGTCTGTTGCAATGTTTTAGCATCAATGGGAGGCAATTTTGCTCATCCTTTTGTGTTTATAGAGGCTGATCAAAATCTGTTGAAGTTTTTGCATCATGATTTTACAAAATAATACCAACAAGAATGAGCTTAGTCAAACTAAACTTTCTCAGAAAGTGTTAAAATATGGTGATATATTTTACAATCGACATACCATTACACTGTGAGTTGTGGCCCACTCCTGCAATGGGCTGAAGCCTGTTTGTTTTCTTCTGCCTCTCCAAGGCCCCTTGGCACAGCCTATCAGACTGCATAAAACTGAAGAAACAGCATATTGCTTTCCTCCCATTCCAGCATAGCAGGATCTCTCAGTTACATGGTTTTGCTGAGATTGTGATGATATTTCAATTTACCTGGGGAAAGATAGGGCAATAGGATTAGGACTAAGAGGAGAGACTGCTTCTTGTATTTGCTTTTACAAAATGTTTTATAATACATTGCACAGAGTATCTTTATTTTTTGTTGTTTGCATTTAAATTGTACAGGAGAGAGAATCTGACAGGACTAAAAATGCAAGAAGAGGTGAGTATGATTCTGCACTGGAAATAGACTCTCATTCCAACTCTTGGCTTTATAGAGATGTCTTGCTTGCTTTTCACATTTTCTGGGCAGAATTCACTCTGCTGCTTAGGCACAGGGAGGCAGCTATTTTCAACATCTAAAGGACAAGAAGACCTTGAAAGAAGTTCAAGGTGTCATGCTTGCACTCTAGCTAAAGATTATGAAAAGATTTGATTGAGGCATGGGGTGGAAACAAGTAAGAAAAGTTGGCAGCTGCTTTTTACATGAGCTATGCAGTCAGCCTCTTGGAACAAATTTCAACAGCTTCAAAATAGGTTACCTAAATTTATTCCCTCTTTTAATCAGGTTTAAATAAAAGCAGATTTCTGTTTCTCCTTCCCTGTTTGCTTGACATCCCAAGGCAATACTGACTGTGGGAAGCCAGGCACGTAACAAGGGGGATACATGGGACATATGGAACTTGTTTTCACTGGTGATAGGCCATTTTTGTTTTATTGGTGACAGACAAGGTTTTCATGTGGCTCTTCTCCTTAGACCCACCATAACATCAGTAGTTCAAAATTAAGTTGGGCACCAGAAATGGACCATGAAGTAATCGAAGAATTTTTATTAAACATTCAGATTCCTAAAAATCCCATATGCACACAACGTATCTTTTTCTTTGTGGCCCTGTGCAGATACTCATAAGCCTGCTAGGAAAAGGTTCAAGGATCTGGTCCAACCTGACCAACCTCAGGTTTGCCAATGGTACCTACAGGTTGGAAGAAAGGGTGTGGGTGGCTTTTCTTAAATGTTTTTCCAGGTTACAATCTCTGAGGTGGAAAGGAGTTCTTGTCATGCCTGGTGCAGAGCTCCCACTCAAGAAGCTCTGATCATGCCCTTGTCACCCCCGACAAATTCACAGAGTCTGGAATGCCCAAGAGCATTCAGAGGTAGTTGCATTAATTGGTTAATGGGTTCAGAGCCAAGCACATGTTTGTGCAACTTCCTTACCCTTGAGGAAGCCTGGACAGAAATGGCTCTGCTGGCTATGCTCCTGCATAGAAGGCCAGGCCTCAGCTCTCCTGGTGCATGAAAAGTATGCACGGTCTTGGTTATGTTCATATTTCACATATTCTTGTTGCTACTTAGGAACCTTGTTGCTACTTAGGAATCTCAAGAAACCCAAGACCTGTTTACAAAAGGGGTAGGTATTGAGGACATCAATACCTAGAATAGTTCTAAAACAAATCTGATATCTCAAAATACAGGTACTTACATCCATGGCTATGTATTATAGACAGTCATTCTCATGAGCACAGGTGCCAGTTGGTTCTGGGGTAAAAACATGGGCCCCTACTTAAGGCTGAAGAACTTCAGTCCTAAGTGTGTAGACCATCAGCAAACATATAAGATATACCTACACACCCTGCAACAAAGCTGAATTCTTTCTGCCTGGCCAGCATATGTACTGCAGCTTGAAGCTGAACTCTACCAAATGCAGAAGCAGTGCTCCTTGTAGGGACAGTTCCTCAGCTTGACTGGGTGATTTGAAAACAGCAGCAGGGGCCTGCATCCTGCCAGACTCTCATTGGAACAGTCCAAAAAGTCAGGCTTGGGATACAAGGAGTAGGCCTGTGCACCTGTTGCTGGGCATCTGTATGCATGCATGCCCTGATTACCTAAGCAGATAATTATGTAGAAGCTCTATTATTATCCTATTACATGAAAATCCAGCCTTCAGGGCCTCTGGTGTGCCTCTGCAGGCACAGAGTGATAGAAAAGCCACCATAAAATCATACTTCAGAAATAGTTTGTCAGAACTGAGTTGTGCAATCTACACAATGTTTTAGATTAGAAAGAAAGCAAGGAAGAAGAAAATTATAAGAAAAAAGGTGAAAAAAATATGGTAAAATAAAGAAATCGTGTGTGTGGATGTTGCTTTCAGAGACAAGAGACATCTGTTTGGGAAATGAAATCTGTCCAAAGAAATGAGGAGGGGGCAGGGGAAAAGGTGAGACGTTGCCAATGAAACAGAAGAAAATCTCAAACTTTCCCACAGAAGTCTTAGTCAAACCAACACAGAAACGGAGAAGTTAAGAACAAGGGATTTATTTCCAAAAGGGAGCCAAGACAAAGATTTCCAGACAGAAAAAATAGCGTCATTAACACTGCAGGAGTCAGGAATGATCATAACCACTATCATCCAGCAGGTCTGGTTACATTTCTGTTACTTTTCACTTTTTATGTGGAGAGTTTTAGCAGGCCCCAAGTGTCAAAGTTATCTTTTCTTGAGATCATCTCCAGTGGTCTTTCCTCCCATCAGGTACATCCTGCCTCCCCTTTGGCTGATTTATGCACCTTCCAAGGCACAAAAAGCAGAAGAAAACTACTAGCTCTGGCCCCAGAATGCTGTCCTTCTGTGGTACTGTCAACGTGTCAGCCTCTCCCCAGTCATCCACAGTGAGAACTTAGAGTGGTGGATGTTTTCAGGCTCTATTCTTCCCTAGCAATCCCAGGCTGTCAAAGCAATCCTGTGGAAAACTGTCAGACAGCATAAAATTGATCAGCCTCCAGTTAATTTGTGTGACGTGAGCCAGCCTGTTTTCTGTACCAGCATGGGAGCAGTATGTGGTAACAATACCCTTATTCCCAGTCCACCTAAATTGTGCCAGATGCAGTTCAGCTTCAGAGTCAGAACCCACAGGTTACTACTATGGTAGAAACAGTAAATTGGAAGTTTGGTGCCTAACAAACATCCTCTGGATTTTTGTTCCTATTATACAGCCAGTTTACTGTTGTATTGACAGAAAGTTGGCATAACAAATCTGCAGCACCGTGCTATTTGGTTATCCTGTTGTTGCTTTTAGTAGTGAGGATTTTATAGGCATTCCTGTGAAAACCCCACCTGCTGTGGGGTTGCTTTCTTCTTCATAGCTCCACAATCTGGCTCCTTATTTTCGACTGAATTACTAGGCTTCAAAGAAGAAATGCACAGTAGAGTATAAAGAGCCAGGAATCATAGTGACAGAGAAAGCAATTGGTACTACAGATGCATTGTAATACCTCTCTTTATTTTTTTTTATTATTATTTTTATATTTATCTTTATAATTCATAAATTATGCTTAGAAGAACATATTTCTTTAGGAATAGGCTGGTTTTTAATATCCTTCCTAAAATAAAGGAGAATGCAGAGACTCCATAACTTTAGCTTTTTATTTCGTGTAATTTGAGGTGTCTAACAATTCAAAATAGACATTGTCATCATCACAAAGCATAAAAAATGTGGGTGGTAAGACTGCAGAGAATCTTCAGTCCTGATTCAGATTCCATTGTTGACCAGAACAGAATCTGGCAGGAATAAAACTTCCAGAACTTCTTGGAAAATGAAATCTCAAATCGTAAGTAACACAAGGGAAAAAACCAACCAAATAAGCAAACAAAAAACAATGGCAAATGAGAAAAATATGGGAAAAATTCCAGTGTCTCTCCCTGCTCATGGCATTCCCGCTTGCAAAACCATTTTTCATTCCTTTCAGCAGAGAAACATTTATAGTGTACCAAGCTTACATTAATCATGAAAATCACCCTAAGGCAAAAAAGAAAAAAAAAAGGAGGATGGGGGGAAAAGTGAAAATAACTTGGGTTATTTTTTACATAAGGCACAAAACACAAATGGAGATTTTTTTTTCTTTAATCAGATCTTGGCAAAAATCATGCCAGCATTTAAAAATTTGTCCCTATAAGAATAAGCTATTATTATTGTCATTGCATTTCTAACATTAGTCCAAACAAGCTGCATAAACTAGCATTCTGATTTAACCCACATCAAGGCTGATATTCAGTATCCAGGACACAAATGTCATTCCTGACGCTTTTCAACTCTTTTCAACTCTTTTCAGCCTTTCTGTAAGTGGTCATCTCATCTGACATCTATAATGTGCCATATCTGCTCCAGAGATAACACTCCGGAATCATAACACTACCTACATCCAAAGTATCACTTTTCTCCCTTAGAAGAGATTTGGAAAGAACCACACATATTTGGTGCTTTTTACTCAGTTGTTACGTGTCTGAAACTGCAGCCATGTGCACTGAATTACTGATAGCCAGATCATGTATTTTTAGTTTTACAGAAAAAGTAGCCAAACTGCTGTGTGTTTTGCAGTCTGCAGTGTTATTCCTGTACTTTGTTTTTTTTTCCATTTGTGACAGAGGATTATTAGGGCTCAACCTAGGGTGTTGTTCAAAGCAAACTCAAGAGTTTAGTGTTCTCATTAGGGAAGGATACATGCCTGAAAGAAGAGATGTCATCCAGAAAGACCTAGACAAGCTCAAGAACCGGCACCATTGGGAATTTAATGAGATTTAACAAGACCAAGTTCCAGGTGCTGCCCCTGGGTTGAGGCAACCCCTGGTACCGACACAGGCTGGGGCATGAACAGATGGAGAACAGCCCTGCCCAGAAGGATTTGGGGGTGCTGGTGGGTGAGAGGCTGGACATGACCCAGCCATGGGCATTCCCAGCCCAGAGAGCCAAACGTGTCCTGGGCTGCATCCAGAGCAGTGTGGGCAGCAGGGCAGGGAGGGGATTCTGCCCCTCTGCTCTGGGAGAGCCCACCTGGAACCTGCATCCAGCTCTGGGCTCCCAGCACAGGAAAGACATGGACCTGTGGGAGTGATCCAGAGAAAGGTTACCAAGATGATTAGAAGGATGGAGCACATCAGGTAGGAAATAACCAGGATTGTTCAGCCTAGAGAAGAGATGGTTTCAGGTTGACCTAATTGGAACCTTCCAGTATCTGAAGGGATCCTCCAAGAAAGATGGAGTGAGACTTTTAACAAGAGCAGATAGTAATAGTACAAGGGGAAATAGCTTCAAACTAAAAGAGAATAGGCTTAGATTATGTGTTAGGGAGAAATTTTTAAAAGTGAGGGTGATGAGGCACAGGAGCAGATTGCCCAAATTTGTGCGTGCCCCAGCCATGGAAGTGTTCAAGGCTGGATGAAACTCTGAGCAACCTGGTCTAGTGGAAGGTGTCTCTGCTTAGACAGGTGTCTCTGCTTAGACCCCCACAGTAGAGCGGTCTATGATCTTTAAAGTCTCTTCCAACCAAAACCATTCTGTGATACTATGATATACTGATCTCTTCACTTACCCTGGCCTTGTTCTACTGTTTTGTTGATATCATAAACCCTAAACCTATTTACTAGTTAATACATGCTAAAACTCATAGGGCCATGAATATGGATAAGGAACTTTCATTTCAAACTCTGCATAAACAGGATGATTACTGACTAATAGTTGTGGCCAAGGTCCACCAAAATAAGGAGCTTGAGACCAAAGCCATTGGGTGGCTCAAAAGCAAGCCCTTGAGGCAGTCAAAACTATACTTTAAGAAAAATAGAAAGAACTTCTAAATACATAAAACTGGGGGAAAAATAAAGAAACCAATACAGAACTAGATCATGTCTTGTTATAATGCTCAAGTAGGGAAAGGAAAAAGTGTTTCTAAAATACATACAGAGAATAACCATAACTTGCTCCACTTGCTGTCTAGAATTCATGACAAACCAAAAACTTCAGGCAGGGAAAGTAAAGGGGAAATGATACTGAACAGTGCCTAACTTTGTTGTGCTACTTAAAGGAGAGAGAATATCTCAAAATAAGTTTAATGAATTGTAAGTTTGACACTATGGGAAAAGTGGACCCTTCACTTTCTGGTTTTCAGTTCAAATGAACCAATTATTTTGCTGACCTCAGGGTCCAAATTTCAAAGAAAGCTGAAGACAGGCTTAGGCCTGCTGCTATGGCAAATTCCAAAATACCCAATTACTGACCTCAGGAGGAGTCAGCATTCCTGAGATTAGAGTCACTGGGAGTTTACTTCACAAACTCACTTCTAATAATATACTATAGTGCAGACACCATTAACCTGCCTTTTTCAGTTAGCAAATAAGATATGTCTCAAGGCAAAATAGTTATTAACAGCCAGTGGTAGAAGTTACATCTGTAATTGGAAACAGCAACATCTGCAGGGGAGTGTAATAAAAGCATATAACAAGTGAATGTGTCAGTGGATTACAGGGACTCTAGGTAATTGTTCCATAAGACAGCTTTAGCAGAAACAAGGAATATTTCAGGACTTCATAGGTCCAGACTAATTCTGGTCACTGAAGAGTGTACCAAGGATTAACTCTGTTCTTACTAGCCAATTTGACCAGCATTAAACTGGCAGATATCCCAGATTTCCTATTATTTGCACTGTATTTATTTCAATGTTTATATCATTCTGTAGCTAGCTAATTCTCTTCTTTTTCTGCCAACTCTTATAGGGATGCTGTTCAATAACAAAGCCCATTCACATCAGTTGCTTGACGTAGAGCTATTGTGTCCTAGCTGTCAGTTATTCTAAAACATCTTTAGGCCTAAGTTATTCTAATATGAATGACCTGCTGCTTCTATATACAAAACTCTTGCACTGCTTTTATAATTATATGCACAAAGCAAAAGCCTGAAAACTGAGCACCTGCTGAGCACTCACAAACTCCTGGTGAAGCCTATCACTATTGCAGATACAGATGCTGAGGTACTTAAACATACAGAAAATGTTCTTTGTTATTTCCCATGTCTGAGGTCATATTTTGACTTCTGGATCAAGCTGCACTTCACACAATTGGAAGAGATTTCTAGACCTCTTTGAAAGAAAAACTCTTATAGAGTTTTCCCTAATTTCTCATTTTGCGTTTTACTCAGCCCTTTCTGAGTCTTTCCTGTGCACCTACTTCAGATGACTACAGAAAGTATGTATTTTACAGCTCTTATGTACACCATTCTGGTGTTTGTCTGCATTTTAGAGGTGGATTTTATTTTGTGGGTGCCAGTGTTAGGTTTTATATTATGATTTACCATGTGCTGGCTGTTCTGTGGCATAGGACCTCTCAAGATCGACAGCAAATATATAGTTTTGTTGCTTATTGAAAATGTGTATTTGGCTCTGTTTCCAGAAACAGCAGTTCAACAGATAAGCAAACATGTTCTTTTTGACTTAATGCCCATTACTGTCCAGAAGCAGATTATATTTCAGGCACCTTTTAATGCATTTCTGTGCAAACTGTGAAGGGAACAGCCCACATCCATTCAGAAAAAGCAAAAAAATGTATTCCCACATTCAGATGAGGGGGAAAAGGCATCAATTTCCTTGTCCCTGAAGTTGCAGATGGCAACGATGCTGACATTCTCAAGTTTTATAGAATAATGTCTCCATCCACTTAAATAGGCAGTCTGCCAGGGGTATATGTTGCAGCTGATACATCTAGGGGCCTTTCCACTTCTCATTACCACCTTCTTATTTCTTGAATCTTAAACAAGGTTTGTTTCAGTAGGACTACCACAGACATCACAGTAACATGGTAGTCATTCACAATTTAGGAAGTGAGATGGTGAAGCAGCTCGGGTGCACCAGGACTACCAGACAACAAGAGGAGCACATAGCTGCCTTCTGCTTCTTCATATATCTGCTCTGAGATTTGTATAGATAATAATGTCCTTTTACTAGATCTTCCACTTAAATTTAGAAGCTGTAAAAGGAAAGACAAACCCCTTTAGATGGTTTGAGAAGTAGACAAAATACTTATTAAGCCTCCAAATGTTCCAGTTGCACTTTCAAGAAGCTTTGGCCAAGGCAGGTGGAACTGGTTGGGATATGTGGCTATTCCCACTGTGCCTTTCAAATGCCTTTTCGAGAACCTATAGCTCTGATAAGGAAGTATTTAAGGGGGCTGCTAGAGCATGTAGAAAAAAAATAGGGAGGCCAAAGCTCTGTTTGAACTTAAAATCGCAACTTGTGTAAAGGAAAATAATACATTTTTTATGAATATATTAATGGTAAAAGGAAGGGTAAGACCAACCTTTGTTCTTTACTGGATGAGGGAGGGAACTTAGTAATTGCAGACGAGGAGAAGGCAGAAGTGCATAACACCTTCTTTGCCTTTGTCTTTAGTGGGAAGATGGCTTGTCCACAGGACAACTGTCCTCTTGGGTTGGTTGATGGTGCCAGGGAACAGAATGGCCCCTCCACTATGCAAGAGGAGGCAGTCAGAGAACTGTTGAGCTGCTTGGATGTTCATAAATCTACGGGACCAGATGAGATCCATCCCAGGGTGGTGAGGGAGCTGGCAGATGAGCTTGCAAAGCCTCTCTCCATCATTTATCAACAGTCCTGGCTCACTGGTGAGGTTCCAGATGGCTGGAAGCTGGCCAGTGTGACACCCATTCACAAAAGGATGGGAAGGAGGATCCTAGTAATTATAAACTGGTCTGCCTGACCTCAGTACCCTGGCAAGGTAATGGAGCAGTTTATACTGAGTGTCATCACACAGCCCTTACAGGATGGCCAGGGTATCTGACCCAGCCAACATGGAGGGGATAGGTCATGTTTGACTGACCTGGTCTCCTTTTATGACCAGGTGACCGGCCTGGCAGATGCAGGAAAGGCTGTGGATGTTGTACCTGGACTTCAGCAAGGCCTTTGACACTGTGTCCCAGAGCACACTCCTGGGAAAGCTGGCAGCCCAGGGCTTGGACAGGAGCACTCCTTGCTGGGTTAGGAACTGGCTGGATGGCCGGGCCCAGAGAGTTCTGGTGAATGGTGCTGCATCCAGCTGGGGCCAGTCACCAGGGGTGTCCCTCAGGGGTCTGTGCTGGGGCCAGTTCTGTACAATATTTTTACTGACTACATGCATGAGGGTGTTGAATATTTCATGGTGAATTTGCAGACAACACCAAGCTGGGAGTGTGTGTTGATCTTTTGGAAAGTAGGCAGGCTCTGCAGAGAAACCTGGAATGGTTGGATGGATGGGCAGAGTCCAACAGGATGAAGTTCAATAACTCCAAGTGCTGAGTCCTTCATTTTGGCCACAATAACCCCCTGCAGCATTATAGGCTGGGGACAAGGTGGCTGTACAGGGCCCAGGCAGAAAGGGACCTGGGGGTGCTGGTCCACAGCCAGCTGAACCAGCAGTGTGCCCTGGTGCCAAGAAGGCCAAGGGCTCCTGGCCTGTGTCAGGAATAGTGTGGCCAGCAGGAGCAGGGAGGTCACTCTGCCCCTGTACTGGCGCTGGTGAGGCCTCACCTGGAGTGCTGTGTCCAGCTCTGGGCCCTCAGTTTGGGAAGGACCTTGAGACACTTGAGCGTGTCCAGAGGAGGCAACGAGGCTGGTGAGGGGCTGGGAACACAAGGCCTGTGAGGAATGGCTGAGTGAGCAGGGGGTGTTTAGCCTGGAGAAAAGGAGACTTGGGGTGACCTTATCACTCTCTACAACTCCCTGAAAAGTGGCTGTGGTCAGGTGGGGGTCGGTCTCTTTCTCCAGACAGCAGCTGACCGAACCAGAGGACAGAGTCTTAAGCTGTACCAAGGGAAAGATAGGTTTATAGGAAAAATATTTTTACAGTAACGATGATAAAGTACTGGAATAGCCTGCCCAGGGAGGTGGTGGAGTCACCATCCCTGGACGTGTTTAAAAAAAGACTGGATGTGGCACTTAGTGCCATGGTTTAGTTGAGGTGTCAGGATAGGGATTGGACTTGATGATCTTCAAGGTCTCTTCCAACCTTGTGATTCTGTGATTCTATGGTCAGACTTTTTTGTGCTTCCAGGAAAGGAAGGTAGCAACTGCTGGAAAAGGGAGACAGTGATGTGCACAGTATCCTGAACATCAGTTCTTAAAAATGTGAGTTTTCTCAAAACTCTCTAATAGAGATGTTTTTCTTGTTGCTCTTCTCTGGTTATAGCCAGATCCCTATCCCCAGGATATGTCAGAGGAGTTGGAAACAGAGGATCAGATCTACTGCTCCGCTACTAGTGAACTGGGGCAGAAATTAGCCACTCATTTAATTTGTGAACATTAAAAAAGTCAACAAAAATTTTTTTCAAATCTACAGCCTGCCCTAAGCATGTAATGTAGTCAAATTAAAGCCCTAATAAAGTATCTATGAAATGAAAACCAAACATGTTCATCTTTTGTAGTTCCAGCCTCCCCTAATGGAAAATGGCTGCATTTCAATCAGCCACATGTCCAAGCTGTGGTTGTTCTCACAAGTCTGATTTCTTCCCTTAAATGGGATCCATCCGAGAATGTGACACTGTTGTTTCTCTTCCTGCAGACCTACACGACAGTCAGAAACAGCACTCAAATGAGCTCAGTCTCTCAACTGTGCTCCTCCTTAGAGACACTGAGCCCTTCTAGAAGAGGATGAAGATGTTCAGACATTTGGAGAAGCCAGCAGTGCGGGGTTGCTCAGGACAGCTCTGGCAGCCAGGGATAGTGGTGCAGCGCAGCATTTTGACATGCCAGCAGCACTGAAGGCAGCTTTGAAGAGCAAAGTCCCTCTAAACCACCAGAGTGGTGTAGAGAGCTGCAAGTGAGAATCACAGCTGAGCACGTAGTCCTGAGTGCAGTGTCCTTAAATGGGAGAAGCCAGGCTGACTCCTTGGCATCTCCCACCTAGTTATCCACTGTTACAGACACAGCATGACACAGCAGAAGAGAATGGGAGAACAGTTACAGGGCTCTAGTGACACTCATTTCTATTTAACTCTCTTTGCATTAATCAGGCTGTTTAAGTGGACCCTGATGTAAACATGAATGGAGTTTCTCTGGAGCTGTTAGTTTGCTTCCCTGGGAAGTTTTTGCACAGCAGAGACAAAGTTGTCTCTTATTAAAGCTTCATCTGACCATGATAGACTCAAATACAGGAATAACTGATGGTTATCCAGATATAAATAACATATTGATTCTCCTGACTTCTGACTCACCTCCTCTCATCCTTCCCCAGGAAGCATCAGTGCAGGGCAGATTGCTAGAAAATATTGCCAGAACCTACCTCAGTGTCTTGTCACTCTGCAGGTTCATGCTGTTTGCACAGTCAAAGTGTCAGGATTCTCAGTTTTGCCAACTTTTTTTCACTCAGTCTTCCAATGTCATTCATTTCCCAGGCTATGATATGACACTATGATATGACATATGATATGATCCAGGCAGTTATTTTTTCAACTGTATATTGTGTGAGTTAAGCACTGGTAAGCCTTGTTGTTTGTACCCTTCCCTATGGTTCTACAAAGCTAAGTCAATGACTTTATGTAGCAGATGAAACTGGTCATGATAATTTTAAACAAGTATTAGCTATTCATGAGAGTTAAATGCTCCCCATGTTATTGATAGCAACAACTTGCCTTCAGAGACATGGCTTCTTTTTCACGTTTTATTGCATTTTCCATGTGGAACAGTGTTCCTGTCTGAACAGTCCCTTGCACTTAATATTTCCTAATAGCTACATCTCTGTCACTCTGTGCTTTAGACCTTCCTCAAAACATCAGGGATTTTTTCTCTTCTGCCATATCTGGGGAAGGGGGCAGAATTTAGACTGCCTCAATATGGCCTTTCCTGTGCTATTATCTTTCCTGGAGGCTGACTTTTTTGTTCCATCTACTGACTTGCTGCATAACATATAGAGTGATCCTGATGGTACTAGTGGGCACTTGGCCAGTAGTTGCACCTTGCTGCTACATGCAGTGATGTGGGCTATAGCTGTCAAGTCCCCTGACACTGCCTGTCCCTGGTCTGGTTTCCTCTGTAGCAGGTCTTCCCTGCGTTCCATTCCACCACACCGCCACAAAGGAATCCACTTTCGGGAATCCTAGAATTGTCACAGCCCTAGTAAGAGGTCAGTTTGAGCAGCAGTTCTGGATAGGAAAACAGCAGAATGCCTCATACAGCTATTTGAAGATGAGCAGCTGGAGAGAGACGAGAGGCTCTGCTTCACCTCTCCCAAGTGGTTGTGCCCCTGTGAGCTGGGCAGAGCTCCCTGGGGGCCTGCGTGCCCCTGTGGCCCTTGGACACGCTGTGCTTCTGCCCAAGGCTGCGCCAGCCACGGGCCTGTCCTTTACACTAGTGCTGAGCAGAGTGTGAGGAGATGTGCTCCAAGAGAAGGATGCCAGGAATCAGCTGCCATGGCAACAGCGCAGCTCTTTTCTACCGCAACTGCTCCTGCTGACCTGGTCAATCAGCATTACAGTTTTAAGAACACTCTGTTTTCAATAGTTTGCTCTAGCATTCTTCTATCAACAGCTTTTCAGAGGCTGGAAATGTTTGGATATTAATACTTTAAGCTACTTTTAAAATTATGAATACAGAAAAAATGCAGACACTTTTGATACAACTTAAGCCAGCCTAAGTTCTTATTTTCTTCCAGGCCAAAAAAATTTTTAATCACCCTTTCTGAACCTGGCAAGAAAATGCCCCTCTGGCTGAAGGAGAAAGAGTGTACACACTATATAGGCCAAAGAGAGGCTTTCCTCAGGCTTTAATTGTCTGAAAAGTGGGGTGCCTTTTGCTGTGATTTTGGCACAGTAGGAGTCCCCTCCCTACTGGGTGACCAAGTGAGTGGGGGCAACCATGGTAAGGCAGTTTGAGTTAATATGTTTGGCTGTCAGAGCACTCCCTCAGGCATGGCTAGGATCCCGATGCTAGACCTGCCACTTTTGTGACTTCTTCGTTTAGGCCCTTCTACACAGCCTGCCCGATTTTCAATTGCTGCCCCAGGGGTATTCCTGGGCTACTTTAAAAACAACTCAACACTCAGTACCTTGAAAATCCACACTTTGATTTCACACCTAGAGCAAAAATGCCAATAACCTGCTCCATTTCAACTGAGGAAGGTGGGAATGGACTCACTATTAAAGGAGGCAAATTAAAAGATGAGAATGTAACTCATGAAGGAGATGAACATGAAACACTGGCTAATGAAACTCAGGATGGCAAAGTGCAGAAATCATGTTCCACCTCAAGGCTGCTAATTTACTTCTCCTTGATACACTCAGATAGGTTGAGTTCTCTGACTTTAAAAATCCAGATGGAGAGACTTTAGATTTATTTGAGTTACTGGGAATGGTGATTTATTAAAACCACAACTCCTGCTGCTCCTGCTTGTGTAGCAGTATTTCAGGTTTGATACTGTCCAAGTCATTATTTTTGCTTGTCAGAAAGCCATGGTGTTTTACAGACAATTGATCTGCTTCTGATGTCTCATTGAAGGAATGAATGACCACGCCCACGACACCAGGAATTTGGAGGCCCGGTGGCAGGGGGGGCTGGCAGGGCGGGGAGAGCAGGGGGAGGAGGAAGAGGAGGAGGAGGTGGGGCTACTAACAACTGGATTTTCAGAGGGAGGTCTCCGGTGTACTACCAGGTAACAAGTGGATTAACCAGTTATTGCGCATCAGATGAGCTGTGGTAATCAATCCTGCATTCATGTTAGTCTAGGACAAACTAAACCTAAAGACATCAGCTGAATTTTGCTAAGGCCACTGGCATGGCCTTAAATCTGCCATTAGAACTCAAATACAATCCCTTATGATCAGTCTGTCTGGTTGTCAGACAGGATACTGACAATCATGCTCAGGCTTAGAAGAAGTTTGAGGGCATGGAACGGGTATCAAATGTGTGACACAGATGAATTAAGGGACGCAACAAATTTAGAATTGCAAGCTAAACCTGCAGTTAAAGAGAGGAGAAGCCATCTCTAAAGGGACAGGAGCAAGATATAAGGATAAATCCATAGGGAATGTCAATCAAATAACAGAACTTGCTTCATGTTCTTGCCCTAGGCTGCCCAGAATATGTTAAGAGAATAGAGAACTGTTGGGCTGGAGGTGGGCTGACAGATGTACTTCTAATATTTAAGATGTAGGCACAAATACTTCTAATATTTAAGATGTAGATATATCACTGCTTCAATTATGTCTCATTGGCTGCATGACTTGGAAAGGGAGACCAGATGATGGCTTGCAATATGTAGAGCTATTTGTCACTTATGGTATGTTGGAAATAGTAGTTTCTGCAGTTATTGAGAAGGTTCCAAATGCGTAAAAAAGTTGCTCTTTGTCCCTCTGATCAAATACAACAACAACAATAATAACAACAATAATAATAAAAAATTTAAATCCCTACTAGATCTTTCTCAATTTCTGCTTAGATTTTCAGGCTCATCTTGACTGAAAACTCATGGGCTTCTTCCTATTGAGTGATCAGTGGTAAGTCTGAGTAACTTATTTAATTTTTTTCATGTATATTAGGAGAATAGGAGAAGAGGAGAGAATGAAAGTAAAGAATCCCTAAGAAAATTCACTGGCCAGTTCCAATTCTGATCACCTGCACAGCACACACAAGACACAACCTCAGCTGGCAGGAAACTCAGCTAGAATTGCCTGTCTTTCATAGCTGCATGCATTATATTGCACAGAGAAGTAAGGATATGAAAAACTAACTTGTCCAAATAAGTTTCCTTGCTTTCTTTATATGAACAAAAGTAGAAAGAGAAAGATTAGAGTGACAAAGAATTTTTTTAATCAGGTGAGCAGAAGATCTTCAGATAGTGTAAATCTGCATTGCTCTGGGGCTGTATGAACATCACGCTAAAATGCTTGATGCCCTGAAAGAAGACAAGTAGGAAATGAGATGAAAAGTCTACTGAAAAATCTAAAATATAAATAACACCAAAAAAAAAGAAACCACAAGAACCCACAATGCACAAAATTTATAATCAGATGATGTTTAATTCAAACCATCTTGACAATTCGTGTGGAATTTCAGGTCAGTTCAAGACAGAAGTTGAGAAACTAGAATGTAATGCCATTTTTGTACTCTCTGCTTATGCCTCAGTAGGGAACAAAAAGCAGAATTTAGCCTAAGGGGCTAAAACCCTATATTTTTCAAATTCAAGCCCTGGTTCTGTTGTTTTTGACAAGGTTTGGGGTGTCTTTTTGGAAGAATGGCAAAAAAAAATTCTGATAAAGGAGGACATACACTTGCTTTATTTTCTTTACCTATATGAATCCCAAACAAAGATAGATTGAAACTCTAAGTAACATTTGTGTATTAAAAGAAATTATTCCTGACAATTTTAATGACAAGTTTCAGCTTGATGTGATTTAAAATGGGCAAGTTACAAAGCCCTAAAAAAATGGGGTTTTATAATGGAAATGCTGACAGACCCTTAACTACAGCAGCGTTGCTGGGCGCCACTCTAATAAAAGGTGGCAAGGATCCAGAAGTATTCACAGCTGCATGTCTAAACTTTATTAAGTATCTGACTATAGTTTGCAGGTCCTCGCCAGATCATAACTCACTTAATTCTGACACATTCCAGTTTATAATTAGTGTTGTACTAATATGTTCCTAACTCGTACCAGCATATTCCTAATTTTTTTTTCTCCTGTAAAACAAGGCCGTTCCCCAAAACCAAGGATGCACTGACATTGGTGCTTTTTATTAGTGCTTTTTACTTTTTGGTCCTTGGGCTAAGATAATTCATATGTTAAAGGCCAATGTCAGTAAATGAAGCACAATGAACACTGAAACATCTGTAATTCCCAAGGCAGAAGAAAGAAAGCAATTTCCAATTTTTTCTAAGCAAAGTATTTTACTTGCCTTTGCATTCAGTGAGAAAGTAAATTATTCTGAAAATACATCAGTAATAGTTTGCAATTAGATAATAATTGTATAAGCAAACACAATTATTTCAGTAATTTGCCAAGTAATAAAATAACTGTACTAGTACATTGAAGGTGTAAACATATTTGTTTAAATTTACTGTTGGATGTCTGCCACCTGAAAACTGGGACATTTTGGGAAAGCACATATTTCCATAGTTAATGTTTTATGATGCCACCAATGTTTGGAGCCTGAACCCTTTATATGCAGGATTGATCATTACTGACACTGAAATCCTAGCTTCTTGTTTTCTATGCCCTTGGCAATTCATTTCCAGTGGCTGCCATTCATTTCCAAGGTTCTTCATCTCTCTGGGCATGTATCTGGTCAATGACCTCTGCTAATGGTGGTTTTGGAGCAGCCAAGGAAGGTGTACTACTATAGTGTGTAACAGAAATTTCCAAATATTGGTATTCTATTTGAGCACTGTTCTGGAAAGCTTTCTTAGGGTTCTTCTGCTGAGAACTGGAAGGTTCATGGGAGCAGCACTCATGGTGGAGTAGCTATACTCTTATGACATTGAAAGACTCAATTTTCAGTGAGAATTTTTCCCTTCCTTCATAGAGGGACAACACTCTCACTCTCTTTTGGAAGAATAATCTTACTGTTCTTTACAACTAAGATCCTAAGCACAACTCAAAGCAAAAATCTAGTAGGATTTTGCATTCTGGAACTTGAATTAATGAGGAACTGAAATAATAAATAGAAGACTTTTTTTATCTATCTATCACCAATCTATCATCCATCTATCTATCTATCTATCTATCTATCTATCTATCTATCTATCTATCTATCTATCTATCTATCTATCTTTGCCACAGCAACATGATCAGGAATATTCAGTTGCTGATCTGGTAAACAATTCTATTTTATCAAGTGTATCAGTAAAGAATGCAAACAGAGAATTTATACTATGAGATGGATTAAATTATCATTATGGCACTTTGCTTTGATGGTATTAAAAGACAAGACAGAAAATATACTTGCATGGTGATCAGTATTATATTTCCAGTTCATCAAATGCATGATTTGGAGTCTATGAATAAATAATTGTGGAGGTTTCTTTAACACATTGGCTTCCTGACTTTCTGTAAACAGTGTACATAAGCTCCTCAGTTGCTAAAAATTTAGCACTTTTCATTAACTACTTTGTAGAGAGAAACCAAGGTGGACAAAGCCCTCCCATATATAACACAGGGTTTTGTTAAGTTAAAGAACACTAACTTTCTCCTTCATCATCAACTTTATTTCATTAAAAAAGGCTTCAAAAAGGCTTCACATTCACTTGAAATGCTGCCCCCCCATTTTTTTTTTTTTCTGATTCAAGGCCACAGGCACAACATGCAGCTGCTTAGCACTCAGCCCAACATAAACCTTATAGCCTTCAATTAAATTACAGACTAATGTTTGACTCAAATTCAAACAAGTATGAACACACATGGAGATGACAACAGGTGATAATTCTGCAATTTTCAGAAGAAAGCAAAGGAAGGAAAGAGTAAAGAAGACAGAAAACTAATGAGATTAAAGAAAAACAGTTTCAGCTCTATATTTAAAAAGGCTTTTGGCACATATTGTGGAAGAGATGACTTCTATTAATATATTTTCCATTTTCCAAATTACTGCTTTTAGAAATTTAAACAACCTGACGAGTCAAAAATATGTTGCCTACCTGCCCAGTATTTGTACACAGAGGCTTAAGTGTTTGTTGCTGGCAGGGTTCTGTTAACTTCATTTCTACATTACCAAGAATGAGAAAAAATTGTTCTTTTTGGCCTCACAGTTTGTTCAAGAGTCCAACTGCCAATCTACAATCACTAGTCTTAAGGGAGTAAACTAGGGATCTACCATACCTATGGCTGTATCAAGCTTCATGCTGAAAGGAGAGAGAATGATTTCTACTACTGTGCAAATTTCAATGGATCAGGCTCAGAAACATCAGACATGGTGTTTAGGTAAAAGTGAATTTTCTTAGAATTTACTAAAAATTATTAATTTCCTTATGAGTTGAAATAGCTTTTGGACGATTTTAAAGCTGTCTTTAAAGAAATTTAGTGCACCACTCAGACCTGGATCACATCTGAAGTGATCATAGTGAGATCACAAAAGCACTTCAAAAATTGGGCTGTTCAGCCTGGAGAAGAGAAGTCTCTGGAGAGACATATCAGCAGCCTTTTAGTACCTTAAGTGGGCTTAGAAAAGGAGATAGAGTGACTTTTTATTTGGGCAGATAGTGAAAGGACAAGGGACAATGATTTTATACAGAAAGAGGGCAGATTTAGATGAGATATTAGGGAGAAATTCTTTACTCAGAGACTGGTGAAACACTGGAACAGGTTGTTCAGAGAAGTTATGGATGCCCTGTCTCTGGAAATGTTCAAGGCCAGGCTGGATGAGGCTCTGAGCAATTCAATCTAATGAGTGACATCCCTGTCCAGGGCAGGAGTAGGGGGGTTAGAACAAGATGGTTTTTATGGTCCCTTACAAATCAAACCACCCTATGATTCTATTATCCTAATAGGCACTTTCTCTCTGTCCACTGCTCTCTCTCAATAGTTGTTCACCATTCTTTTGAGTTCTTTCCATTGGTTTTTATAGCTAGCAAGTCTGACTTCATTTCTGAAAGATGTTCAAGGCTCTACATGTTCAAGGCTTTGAATCCTTGATGCACATAATCCAATGTGCATCTCTACAAAAGATTTAGATTATTTTTTGTGTCTTTGTTTTCTTAATAAAAATTAAGATTCATGGAAATGCATTTGAATTTTCAGGAAATACATGTCCTGGAGTTATTAATCTCCTCTGAAATAGAAAATTTACTGCATCTAAGTAGGACTGATTTACTTTAATCACTGGCCTTTGTGTAAAAGGCAGGGAGACATATTGATTGACTAAAAGGCTACTTGGCAATCATTTTGTCTTCAGTCATAGATTAAATTGTTTCATGTGTATCATTTTTCAATCTATCATTATATTTCCCTCTTTCATCTTCCTTTGTCTTTCCTGTTTTCATTTTAATTTTCTGTTGCTGGAGACTTTGAAGGGAGAGCCAAAATGACTATCATCTAGAATTATCAGTTCTGTGAGCAAAAGTACTCTCCCAGCACTTCTTGGTGACTTTTCTTTCCTTTTCTGGCACTGAGTTCTCTGCACACACATGCACAATGTGGTGTGTGTCCAAGTTCTCTGCAAGATGAACTCCATGTCTGTGGATGAAAAAGCAGAACTTTCTTCTGCTCTAAATGATCCTGATTTCATGTTTAACTTTTGCCAAGATGATGCCAACTTTTGCCACAATAAGCAACTATGCACAGGGAGAGAGTGCAAAAGACTTCAAGACTGATCTTGAAGATGAGGAAAGATCCTTTATTCTTATATTTCATTTAGTCTGAACTCTTTGTTTCAAATAAGGCTGCAAAATTTCTTAATGTTCAAATCATTGTATCTGGTCTGTGCTTGTCTGAACTTTCACTGAATTTTTTCCAGTTCAAGCCAAGAAGAGAGGTCCCATGGCTGTTATCACAATTGCTGATACTTGATGCTGGATTTGCTGAATCATGAAGGAAAAACCAAGAAGTGAGGAACTCAAGCATTCATTTCTGCAGAGATATCTGTGGCTTGAGTTCACCAAGCCTTTGAATGTGCTGTACCCAACCCTTTTGAAAATACTCATTTCCAAGGGAAAAGACCAACTTGTGTCCATGTTCATGACATTCTGGAGGAGCAGAGGTGCTGCGTGGAGATGAAAGCAGTAGAACTGATCTGTGCAGGCAAGGAGAGGTTTAGTCATATTTAAAAACAAAGAAACAGAGGATGAGACAGCTCCATGACAGAAGCAGGCCCTTCACCTGCCTCCTCAGAGCCTCCGCAAACTGTTTCTCTGTGACTGCTTTGTCCTTGCAGGATCATGCAGCTCTCACAGCACCACCACATTCCCATGTCCTGGCATGATGTACTGGGAATGTGTCAGAGCTTAAGAGCTGTGGGACCCCACCAGCTCTCAGAGCTCCTAGGGCGGTGCTGCCACTCATGGCAACCTGTGTCCTAAGTGGGGCCATTTGACCCACCATGCCCATAAACTCCTTCCAGTGCTGCTTCTTTACCACTGCTTTAATGAGAGTGAGTTCAGCTTAAGAAAATATACTGTATTGAATTGTAAAATTTTATTGTGTGCCATGACTAAATAATTTTCAAGCATTAAGTCATGTGGAGTTTTGTCTTCCTGTTTAACACTATTTGTAACCAAAGCCAGTTTTTTATCCAGACCACATGGTGCAATAGTCATAAGAAAAGAAAACCCTCTAAACCTTTGTAATCTAAAATTACACTTGCAAAGCATTATCATATATCTTATTTAAAGTGGGGTAAAATGTTGGGTTTTGGGTTTTTTTAGGCAACTTCATGTATTTTCTGATGCAGCAGAATCCAAGGAGCTGAGAAAGAGCAGATGTTGTCCAAATGGGACTAATTTACTCAGACTGTTATTTTAAAACATAGTGAACGCAAAGACGGCATTTAAAATTGGTCATGCCTCAGGCAATATCTTTTGCTGAAGCTATATTAGCAATTTTGAAACAATAGCAGTCTACAATATGTAGGGTTAAATTTTCCCACCCTCTCAGAGTTGAAGTTCCTCCTGCAGCCAGACAGCTTATGCTTTTGTAATTATACAATTAAGCATTTGTGCACTTTCAGATGCTCTCAACTTCATCTCTGAGCATCAGGCCTACAGCATTCTGAGCAATCCAAACATGGTCTATTTCATGGTCTGTTTCTTCACCTTATTTCTTCAGTCTGTATAAAGATACATAATCACAGTTGATCTGTGAAGATGTTGATTTTCTTGACATCAAAAGTCATCTTTGCTATTTTTGTCTAAACATTCTGTGAATGTTGAGTTTGTGCTACTGGGGTTAGCAAAATGTTCAAAATACATAGAGAGGCTGTGCCTGCAGCATACTTTCATGTCACATAGAGATATTTGATTCAGCTAATATACTGAACACATCACACCTTAACTATGTATATTTCTCCTCTAACTTTTACTGCAGAGTTTATCAACACATAAAAACCTGTCTCAAGAGAGGACAGCTACAACAAAGCAGCTAACAGGAGAAGCGAAGGCACTTGGTTAGGGTGACAGGAGGATGTATTAAGAGCAGCTGCACTTGTACCCACAACATTCATCACACCTTGTCATGGCTGTCTGCAGCCGTAATCACAGAATTACAGAATATTCTGAGGGACCCACAAGGATCATCAAGCCCAGCTCTTAAGGGAGTCGTCCATTTGGGGATGAACCCACAAACCTGGTGTTATTAGCACTGTGGTCTAACCAACTGAACTAATCCCAGTATTTAATGTTGATGTCTGTCCTCCCTGTGCCACCCCCAGCCCTACCACCCTTCCCACAGCCCTCACTTTCACACAGAGGTTCATTACTTCCATGGGAAGAGAGCAAAGTACAGAGTGGCCACAGGAGTAAGATGCAAAAATGAAAGGATGGGGTTTGATGGGCTGAGTTTGTGGTGGCAGGAAAAGGAGAAATGGCAACATTTGCCAACCCAAGGAGATCCCATCCAGGGCAGCGATCATAGAATTAGCAAAGCCAGCAAGTCCCTTGCAGGAAGCACACAAACCATGTACTTTATGTACCATTAGGCATCTGACCTAATTACACAGAATTACCCTGTGCCTGGGAAGTGCCTACATCTCTCTCTGTTGACTTTAAGGAATGTGGTGTTGATCCTCTGAATCATACCTAAGTGAGATGTCCAAATTTGATGGTGTGAATAACCCTCTAGGAGTAATAAATAAAACTGTGCCCAGCTTAGTACTGGCAGGAAGTATGTTTTGTAGTAGTCATGTTTACAATTCCCAACTGAATAAGCATTACTCTTAGATTTGACATTGTTATGAGAAGACTTACAGTCTATAATTTCGGTATCTCTTTTTACAAATGCTGTGAAGTTTACATAGCATTTCAACTGGTTCCCTAACTGTTGAGGACAGTAGTATTTGAAATGATGCCTTAAGTTTCAGCTTTCATATTTTTCAGATTCTGTGCTGCTTTAGTGTGTAGTTCTGAGCCTCATATTAAGTGTTGGTAAGCTGTCTTCACAGAGTAGGTAGACAAAACAATTCCTTTTCTAACTTGGGACCAAGGACAATCAATACAATTTTCAGGCCCAAGAGCATAAACAGTGGTGAATGGAAGAGAGAAAAACAAGGAGGATGGGACTTCATAACCTGTTTATTGGACAATTAACCCCAATATGTAAATGGACCAAAACTACTCACAGTGTGAGACCCCGTGACTGGTTGTCCATTTTGTGACCATTTTGGGTCCATCTTGGGTGTAGCCCTGGCCGATTCCTGTGCTGCCCAAGGTGTATCCTTTAAGGCACATCCTTTTAATAAATACCTACTTTATTCTTTAACTCCATCTAGCCTCTCTTCCAGGTCAGCCTCTCAAGGCATCAGCAAGGCCAGAGTTTGGAACAAATGTCTTATTAGGCTGTCCCAACTCCTGCACACTTGGAGTTCAATTCTGATTAAAGATAGTAAATGATTCCATTTTTAACTCTCAGTTTGAAGCAGTGAAAGGTCATCTGACCTTCAGGAAGACGGTTTAGCATTCCCTGAAGGCCAGGCTGCACTACTGCATCTAAGGATGAATATCCCAAATCACTGCTTGGGTCTGAACTTTTTCTTCTACTTGAGCCATGATTATAAAAGATGCAATGTGCTCTTAGTTTTGTGGTCTCCTATGTGATATAGCATTTCCTGAGTTCTTTCCTGGTCACTCCTGTGCACTGCAACTGTGTTGCTTTAAATCCTGGTCTGATCAACTAACTTACCTACAACACTTACTTCTGACATGACACACAGTGCCAGAAAAAATCAGTTTGAAAGTTGCAGAAAGCATTACTTTAGATACAGCATAACAGCATCTACAGCATAACTGTAGATCATTTGGTAAATGAAAACATAAATGGAGAGAGTGAATATTCTCTCTGAATGGAAACAAAAAGCCACTCCAGAGTAATGGGATTTGAAGATATTAAAGGTTTCTTGCTTGATTAAAAAGCACAGCTCTTGGCTTTTTCCTTGTCTGGATTGACTAATTGCCTTGGCATCTATTACTTTAGCTAGCAGTAAGGGTGCAGTTTTTGTGTTCCAACCTTTGCTCCCTTCCTGGTTAAATCATAAAAAACGCAAGACTGAAAGCATGCTTGCCTACACTATGTATATTGCAGCTGTTTTTCTTCTGTGCTCTACCTTCTGTATATCATATAGTGCTATATATGCTATGTAGTTGTCTCCTGTGCAAAAAGAAACAGGCAGCAGAAGGGTAGTGTTAAATCCTTTCAGTATGTACTTAATGTACAAAGAGCATCCTCCAAAATTTGGGCACCATCAATGTAAAGAGAAATAAATATGATACCTTTCTCTTGGTCATATTGTACTGTTGGAGCTGAGAGAGACTAGTCCATTAAAGCCACTTTTGCCCCCTTGAACTATTCACAAAGGAGGAAGAGTGCTTTGATACTCAAAATTTGAGCTGAGAGAGCTCCTAATTCCTTCCTGCTGTTACGTGCACTTCTTTATGTTACAGCATGACTACTGAGTCAGGTTTGCAGAGCACAGGTAGACTTCTTGATCACATCACTAAATGTAGAAATCTTAAGTGGCACATCAGGGTTCATCTCCTGTTTAAAAAAAAAAAAAAAAGTGCATTAATATGGAGCAAAGCCTGTCTTTTGTGCTCCAGGAACTTACAAAGATAGATGTCTTAGAGGAGTAGACAGATAGAAGGAAAGAAAGGGAGAGGGGGAGATAGGCATGCAAGCCAGGCAGACATTAGGAAATCTGTTCTTGACCTTCATATGCCAAAGAAATTATTTTTGTTTGAGGTGGGGGAAAGTCAACCCCTTAAGGGAAAACAGAAGAGGGGAGAGAGGTAATAAGGAAATGAGTCAGACACAAAGAATTGTTGGCAAATACAGGCACTTCCTAGTAAAGGAGGACAGTTTTCAGCTGATCTAATGTTAAAAACCACAGATAATATGTTCCTGGTTTTTATTTAGTCCCTCTTGTAGCTAGAAATGTTAGAATTTAATATACGGCAAAAAAAAGTGAGAAGGAAGACCATTTTCTCCCTCTTCCCTACTTTTCCAAATCACACAGGGAAGCAAGATGAAAATCTGAACCACTGATTTAATTTGAGAGTTAGCTTTTTTTAAAATTTTTTTTCCTCCCCAGATAGGCACTATGAGAAGTTGTTTTACCATTTAAAAAGGTAAAACATGTGGTTTCTTCAGAGATGTTTCTGATCAGATTGAATTAACTTGTGTGACTGTATAAATACAACAATGAGAACTGATATTTTATTTTAGATATTATTAACCAAGGAACGCTGAATCGCTCTAGATTCATTGATAAATCCCTGAGGTCTCTCTTGCTCTGGAATCTGCTGGGTCTGAAAGAGCCACGCAGTTCTTCACAATCCTTCCAAGCACTCAGATTAACTGCAGTCTGCAGAGCTGGTCAGCACCTTATCCAGATCCTAAACATTACAACCTAACCTGTGTAGGATCTATCAAAGCATAAAGCCTGTGGCTTATCACTAATGCTAAATCAAAGTTGCAGTTATGAATAGCAGAAACACTGGGGCACCTGCAACTCAAGTAGAAATGCTTTTAGTCAAAAATGAAGAAGGAGGCATTTTTGCTACCTTGGAAACAAACTATGAGGGGAAAACAGGAGGCTATGTATTCACAGGATACAATTGCAGTTAAAAATGGCCAAAATCAAGCAAATGAGGGATAAGTGTGAAAGGTCCATAGTTTGTGAGGGAAGATGAGCTGTAGAAACACTGATTAATTCACTATTATGTTGGTATAAGCCTTTGTTGAGAAGTCACTATATTCTGCACTAGACATTTGAAGTTCTGCTTTTTCCTGTGAGACACTGACTGAATAGACTGGTCTGAGTTTGTTCTTATCAGTCTGCAGAATCAGAAACTGGGGAGACACCTCTGAGCCTTGGCTTCCAAGGTAAGAGGGGCTATAGACCTGGAAGGCAGGGCACCTTCTCTGACAATGTCGCTAGAATTTAAACAGTTATGCAACAAGGTGGTTTTTATTTATCTCATTGTCAATGACTGCATCCCCATTCCTTTGTGAGGTGGAAGGGGATTATTTCCTTATTAAACATGTACATATACTTAATTTCTAGTGCAATTTTAGTTATAGCAACTTGTCCACATCATTTTAGCAATGATGTCTACTGCAGTCTCTTGGCTAGTCTGAGAGGGAGAAGACTAAACTGCGGTGCATAGGTCCTGTCTGCCATTCAATGACATCTGTTTCATAGGAGGTCAGACTAGGATGTATTTGATCCTTTTGGCTTTGGCCTACTAACATATGAGCTTAAGCCATTGTCTTCTTTCTTAGGTACAGCTATAAGGAGCTATAGTGCCCAAATGAGGAAGACTGTGCATAAAGAAGGACATTTTTAAACGTATCTCCTTGGAGACACAAACTCTGTACAGGGTTTGTCAGGGGCTGAGGCGAGACATTTTTATCACACCACTTGGCTGAAACGCTATGATTGTGGTGAACAAGTCTAGTTACATTCTTTATTCCGCATGTTTCTATCAGGAGTGTTTCAATACATTTTTCAATATACATTTGCAATATAGATGTCTCTCTGGAACTGAAACAGTTGATCCTCAGTTTTGCTTTGGATGTCAGACAGAATGAGGGCAAAACCAGCCAAGCAGCGCCCTTTCCCACTGTCCTGGATGTTGCTAAGATGTACCTAAATGGTAACAGCTCCTTAAGGATACCCACATGTGGAAGTATCCTCATGGAGACCTCCTCGCTGAAGGAAACCTACAGCAACCACCTAATTCCAATTGCAGTATTACTGGTTGCTCCTACTGGCTGCTAGTAGTTAGCCCAAAAAGCCTCAATGCCAAAAACAAACTTAAACATGAAATTAGCATTGACATTATTCAATATGAATTATTATTATTTTGTATTACAAACATGTTTCAAAATGGAAACGAGCTCCAAATGCATTTTCAGATATATGTGTAAAACAGCTCTGTGCTTTGTGTGAGCTACAACATAATCATTCTGCTTGGTTTTGTTCCTTCTATTAGATGATTGTTATAAATTTTGGCAAGTAAACCTTCTAGAGCAATTACCCCAGGTACTAGTTAATTGATTCATTTATTGGTTATCTGAAAGTATGCAGCATTAGAAATTCCTCCCATTCATCCCTTTTTGTTTCTGACAGGATATACAATGAAACACCGCAAGATGAAATTCGAGAAGTTCATTCACTATTGTCTTTTTAAGCAAGTTTGATGGTGGAAAAAATGAAGCAAATGACTATCACCAATAGAAATATTCCTTCAGCCTTTATAAGTAACCTTATGCTGACAGGAGTCATCAGACTTGTGGCACAGGCAGTAGTCTCTTTAGATGAAATAGCAATCCCCAAAAATATTTAAAACTTTTTAGGAAACAAGGGGTTCATTTAGTTACTTCAGATGTGCTTCAAAGCACTTCAGAGACCAGAGAGAAAAAAATCTTGCAGTATGCTTCTTTCAACATTCTATTATCTGTCATTACCTGGGGTATTCCTTGATCTACCATCTTGAATAATTTTGTAGATGGAGATAGTGTTAATATTAACAGGATTTCTGAGCAAAGATGAAGGATGCCAATGTTGGTGTCTTCCTGTAAAGCTTCAGATAAAAGTTTTGATTAAGTAGTATTACCCAGGGCTTTCAAAAACAGTCACATGGATTTTGTAAAAGAATCAAAAGGTAAAGTATTTCTAAAACCAGATATACTGGAGAAAATAATCAACCAGCCCATGGATTTTCAACATAGGTGCACATTAACTAGAATTTTACTACAGACCAGCATTTGAGAGAGTTTTACTTTCAGTCATTCTTGTGTTGGCTTACTGAGGATAGATTTTAAAAAAATCTGAAGAGTAATTTGTTTGAAAAGTACTTTTGGCCCCATTTTCTCACTAAGCATCAGAAGACCTGGGCTTTGTTTCACATTGCTATATTTACAGATATATTTTCAAGAACAAATGCATTGTCAACATCTAAATTGAAATTTGTTGAAATATGGGCATTACTGTTCAATTTTCACTGAGGGCTTGTGCCTCCACAGAGGCACACAGCTAACCTGATCTGGGGGTTGCACAGAATGATCTTAGCTTTTGTGGCTGAAGTCTCAGTGAGCCAGCTCCATTCTGTGGAATTACTGGGACACTGCCAGAGAGCACTGCAATGAAATTGTCACAGGGTAGGTGGAGATTATGTTATCCTCACCGGGTCCTAATTTTACATCTTTGTTTAAGCACAAACACCATATTCAGAACTGACCTGCTGCATGCCTGACCAGCAGCTGCTTGCCTTGTCCTTTCTTTCTTGAGCAGTGGTGACTGAGCATTGTCTGAGGTGGATGAGCGGGCTCGGGGACTGTACTCCTGTGAGTACGCTGCCATAACGAGCACTCATCAAGTGTTAGGCTGGAAGAGGCACAAGCCTCATTCAGCAGACCAGTAGCCCCATTACCTTTAGACCATTTACTCAGTAAAATAAGGTGGTCCATGTCTGGCCTGTTTAGTCATGTTTTTAAGGGTAAGCAGTGGCTGCCTTGGAATGGAAAGTGTTACTGTTAAAGATCTCCTTATACAAGTCAGCAGGACAGCCAATCAGATATGTGGCATTTCCATGGGATTCTGGCTTTAGGGCTGCCTATCAAATGGATCATTAATGAGTCAGGTTCTGGCAAAAGTACTGGAAAGCCTCAGGAGAAAATGGGGAGATGAGCTGGCATTTCTGTTATTGATGTCTCTACTTCTAGCCATGAGTTTCACAAAGTGTATGAGGGAAAACAGCCAACCAAAGGCAGGAGTCATTCTTGAGTAATTTCCCCAGAAACTTTGTCAATGAAGGGCTCTTTTCCAAACATCTCCAAATAAGAACGATCTGCTCAAGGTCCTTCTCTATTTGGGTTTTATTTCTCAAAATGGCAAAGGAAGCCACACTAGCCATATGGCATGACCCCATGGCAACTGTCTCATCCACTCCAGCTCTCCTTCCATGCCTAGGAGACAGAGGCTGGAGCCAAAGACACGCTCACTTGCCTACTCAAATGGTAGTCTTTTACAAAGGGTAAGTTAATAAATTAAGACCAAAAAAAAAAAAACAAACCAAAAGAGAAAGGCCAGAGACACCATGACAAAAAAAAAAATTCCCCAAAAGAAAAGAAGTAGGGAAGGATATTGATGAAGGAAAGAACATGAAAGAGTAGCATAAGAAGGAACAGGAGAAGGGAAAGGTGACTTCAGGGTGATTTGGTGGAGAGTACAGAAAGAAGAATGAGAAAGAAAAGACACCATTGCAATATCCTGCTGATAACTAAATGAAGTAAAAATCAATATCTCAATTTTACTGTTATGTTCTCTAAACAGATAGAAAATTCTTTCTCTCTCTTAAGGTCTTAAAAAATACAGCTACACTGCCTAAAGGCATTTTTTCCTCTTGTAACTAATTACAGAATTTTCTTGTTAGTTTGAATATAAATTAGAGAATTCCTATGAAGAGTCCTACATGCATAGCACTAAGTTTCAGAGCAAGGTAAGAGTAGAAACATTTTGGAAAAGGATTCTTTGGATGATACAAGGCAATACTAGTATCTTAACAGATCTTTAGCATAGATTCTTTCTCTGTTAAACAAGTAATGCTCCATCAATCTGCAATTACTTCTACTGATGTAATTACTACTACAGAGAAACAACAGTGTCAGTGTTAGACAGCATTTGTCTTTTATACATCTTTATTCACTGCAGGGAATTTTATGACTTTTAGCCCTTTCTACAAAGGATTTTTAGACAGAGCCTCTTGATTATGAGGCATTCTGAAGAGGTCTTTTCCCTTTGGCAAACTTGTGGGACAGGAAAACTGACCTGAAACTCCATCTGATTTCATGACTTTCTCTCTAGGATAAAAGTTCAAGTAGTCTAGTTTTTCTACTGTAAAAGGCAACATGAAAATGGAAACCCAACCCTTGTAATCTCTGTATCAGTTGCAGAAGTGTTGGACATTGTCACATCTTATCATTGTCTTTGGTTTCTCATATCCATGTGTTACCTTTGTATATTGCACAATGATCATGTTGTTGTATAATTTTTATAGTTATTCTAGAGAAACAAAACTGCCCAGAAGTTGGTGTGTTTGCTGCTAGAGTTTCCAAAGCAGTTCACATTATCTTATATCAATCATGAGCACATAAACCATGTTCAAGGTAGAGATGCTAAAGAATTCATAATTTGACCATGAACATGGTATTCATTTTGTCTCATATATCAGAGTCTGCTTTTACTGTTATACCACCTATCCATTTCACTGACATAGCTGGAGAATGGGAGATGACAAGTAGGCCCCTAAAGAGGGGACTCAGATGTACCATATGACAGAAACAGAAGTTTCACTAATGTTTTATTTCTTTTGTTGAGTCATCTGATTGCACCTGATTTCCTTTGAATTTTGGACTTCTCTGGTCTGTGTTATACCTCCTTCCAATAGTACTGTGCGAAATACTAACCAAGAACGAGCTTTGTAATGAAGGTTTTCTGTGGCTAGGACATCAGCAAGCCAAAGACTTTCAAATTAGACCCTACAGAAAAGAGGCTGCCCTGTTGACATGTTATTGAGAGATGTCTTTCTTGAGAACTCCATCCCATATAATTGAGCAATGGTCTCATGCCATCAAGCTGAACAATTGGAGGCTTTGTCTCTGTTACTTAGCACTGCAGAGTGTTTGGATGTTTGAAAATACTGCACAGATTCACATCACTAAGAGAAAAACAAGCAGATGCAAAAGATGAGAAAAAGCATTCGCAGTGTTTGTTAGCATAGAAGCTTTCTGATGCACCTCAGAATCTTTTCTTCAGTTAACTTTCTGAGGTGTGCCTGGATGAGGGGATGCACACAATGAGATGCTTGTCCATTTCCAGGCTTATGTGCCAGCTGCAAAAGCAAACTGAGGAGCTCTGTTGTTCTAGAAAAGCACAAGCAATACTTCATGGGTGTGAGAAAGGTACAGTTATATTGCTTTCAGCACAGCTTGGATGATTTACATTGGCAACAGAAAATCTTGCACATTCTCATTGCAACAGAGAAGCACAAAACAGAGAAGAGATTGGGGGGTTTGTGTCCCCATAACCATAATTTTAAGTGGTTCTTCATGAGAAGGAAGGTGCTGTTTCAGGAACAATTTATGATTTCTGAACAATTTATGAGCATACATTTCTGAACAGGAAATTGGTTCAGGACACAAGTTATCACTGGCAAACCTCATTTATATGCAGCAAAAATATCACCTACAGCTTTCCTGAGATTGGCTCATGCTCAACATGCCTTCACTGATTACATGTGTTGCCTCCAGCTCTGTTTTGATTGCACACGCTGTATCCCCAAGGTCTCTTTCAGGAAAGGGTTACACAGAACATGTTGTTCCCTAGGAACCTCCTTTTGACAAGGAATCTGTCTTTACTGTCATGTCTGTCATACCAGGCATAAATCAGTGTCAATATACCGCTCCAAAAATAGTCTGGGCCTGCTTTACCTTCAGGCAGCCTTAGAGAGTTGGCACACACTGCCTCTGTCCCAAGAGCCAGGGAGAGGCAGGTGCTCCTTCTGCTCTGCCGAATTTATGAACATTTATCAACTGAAAAAGTCAGTTCCGTGGAGAAGCAAGATCTTCCTGCATTTGACCCTGGGAAGCTTTTTCTTTTCCTTTTTGGCTTTGTGCATCTTATCAGTGGCTCTTTATGCCTTCACAGTCTAACTAATTGATTCCTTTCTCTTGTGACGCTTTTGTAATTGGATTGTAATAAATTATACCCTGCTGCTTAAGAATGCGTCAAATACTGTTTTAACTTGTCCAATGCAAAGAATTGAGAACTAGAGACTGGATCATAAAGCATCATAGAATTTTGCTGGTATTAAACAGACACTTTGCAATAATTCTGCTGTCACTTACATCTACATAAATCCAGTATGACTCCACTGGCCTCAAGTACTTTCTCAGCATTTACACCAGTCTGAGTGATGGCAGATTTTAACTCTTCATTCCTGTGGTGAGATAGATGGACTCCAGGCCAAGATACACAGACTGTGTTGGGAAAGCAGTGAGTAATGCTACACAATAATTTGAAGAAGCTAAATTAAAAACAGTGATGGTTGCCTGAGGATGCTGCATTCATAAAGAGGATGGCTAAGAAGTACCCCTTTACCTAGTACCTAGCATTGCAGTGAGTCTTTGCCATGGATAACACCAGAAGTTTTTACATACATTTCCTAAACTTGGTAAAGTATTATTTCCTGTACTAACGTGATTAAGATAGCAAAAACAGGCTGCGAGGCAAGGACCAGACTTTTCTCAAGAGAGCAGTTGTTTTCCCTATCACTGTGACTCAGTCTGGTCTCTGGACTGCTCCAGTCTCCTCTCACTGCAGCAGACTACGCCAAATTATGTGTCAAGGCTTTTGGCAGTGCAACCTATTTCCCACAGAACACCACACAGAGAATTGCACTCTTCATTTAAGTCACTGACTGGACTGGAACCACTGAACTCTTTTATACAGGATAGAAAAGCTCGTGTTTCAGCTGTTATTTTGCATGAGGACTTCTTTTTTCATTATTGTGGCCACATACCACTGGCAGTTGTACAGATTAAAAACAATGCTTTAATCCACATGGCCCCTTGACAGTAGTGTCCACACATCCTAGGAGTAAACATTTTTACTCAACTGCTTCACAATTTTATTTAAATAAAAATTCCTGGAAAGTAGATGGGATGTTCTGTTCTGCTTTACCTGCAACGAGAATGTGCAATCATTCACTTCATGTGCCTATTTAAAATCCTGGACATGAATCATTATGACTGACCCATATAGAAGCAAGGAGGCTCAAAGTCTGTTTTCTTTCCCTCTCTAAAATGCCAACAGAAGTGTGGGTTAACAGTGACTCACGTTAATCTTAGCTGAAGTGGTTGAACCTTGGGAATCTGAAGAATGACTGTTGTTCCATACACTAATTGGAGATCTATTATAAAGGCTCCCTTCAAGTGAGGAGTGTACAGGCTGCTACCTCTGGCATCCTTGCAGACATTCTTGGTGGAAATCATGCTGGAAATCAGGTCTCAGCTAGGGAAACCTGACCACAGGATGGACTGCTGCTGTAGACCTCTTCTCAAGGACCCAGAAGGGCAGGAAGTTTGGGTGTCAGTGGTTTAGAAGGGGCATCCTATGGTGCTAAGAGCAGAACTCTGTCAATAAGGAGTGCATTTACAACTTTTTTTCTGGTCCCTGTAGTTCATGTTCCTTTGCCTTAATTTAGGACATGTGGAAAAGTGCACACATACTGTTGATATATCTGGCACAACTCTAGATTGAGTGTGAGGGTTTGCTCTGGAGCAAGGTAAAAATTCAACCAGTTTATATGCATTTCCTGGCTAAATTTGGTCCACCAAGATTCGCAACAGTGCCTACATGATACAGATGTGTTTTTTTGAAGGTCTGTAATTTTGTCTTGCATAACATTCAGGTCTGCATTTCTAGTTACTGCGTCTAATTTAGGAAGATCCTCTGATTTTCTCTCCACTTTATGTGCATCTTGGAAAAAAAATGAAAACAGGCGTGACTCAAACAATAAAAAATTCTAAATAAGGAAAAGACAGATTGGCACTTTTGGAACATTTAAATGAGAACCTGATACAGGAAGAAAAAATGAGTCTAACGAATAAACTTCCTATGCATTGAAAGATCAAATAGAGTAAAAAGCTGAGCAGTTTATATAACACATATTTATTGCCCATGCTGTAGAATAATGGCACTCTCCTTGAAGGCAGAATAATCAAGATAAGTCTGAAAAATTTAACACTCAATGCTTTATAGTTTCTCCTCCATTGTTCACATTCATACGTAGCCAAATCTTCAGGTCTTGACCTACATTATAGTCACTCCCAGCTAAGAGAAAATTAACACTAGGCCTATATTGTCACTAGTACTAGAGTATATAAAATATTAAGGTTGGTGTTCTCACAGCTACTGTTTCTCAGTAGGGAGTTTCATGGCCTTTTGAAGTAATTCAACATCTTGTTTACAGTGAAGTTCCAAAGACAGTCATGCATCTAAATTACTTACACTAGTCTGAAACCCCTGCTCTAGAAGAGCTAAAGTGAAGTCCCAGAAGCTTGGCCAGAGAGATGCAGGGTTTCAGATGGGAGCCCTATAGAAAGCATTGAGTTTATGAGCTGAAGTGAGGTTCCTCTGGCTGCCAACCTGCCTCATGCCCTGGCTTGTGTCTGACAGCTGTGCAGCGCTCTGTCTCGTGTATCACAGCAGAGATCTTGGATTGGGATCTGTGCTGACAGTGCTGCCGGCAGCGCTCAGGGCTCGGTGCGTGTCACTCCTCTCTCACAGCAGAGCTGGCTGTACTGCATGGCCAGTCGTCAAAACTTGTCCAGCGAGTAAACAGAGCCCGAGAGATTTGCACGATTCACAGGGAGGTGTTTATCAGTGTTACTCCTCTGTTTTAATGAGCACACTCCAAATATGATAGATGTTACTCCAACAGCTCCTGAGCTTCTTGCAATGTCATGCACAGAGCCAGGTCTTACTGGACAGAAATATGAATTCTCATGTCAGGCTTCTCTTTGTTTCTGTCAGCCAAGTCCATGTAATAGTCGCCCTTTTGATATTCATAAATAAGTTAGCACAGCATTTTCACTGTTGGAATTAACTGAGTCCCTAATTACGGTGACAGAGAGCTTTTCTTTCGTGGTCTAATTAGAATATTGAAATACTGTACATGCCCTCCACTAAAGCCCATGTATGTCTGTGTGAACATTCTTTCTTTAAAAAACAAAACCAAAGCATCAATATCACACATGGGCTTATGTGTTGGTTAAAGACAGGAGAAAACTTGTGTATGTCCTACCATGAAGGTATTTTCTGTGAATTGGGCCGTAAGATTGCAATTCTAAGCAGCCACACAATTAATTCTTCAGTTATGCAGTCCAATTAGGACAAATGCTTCCTTTCTAGTTTAATTAGAGATGGGTAAGCTCGTTTGAGCTTATTTGTATAAAATATGTGCTCATTAAACAAGGCCTGGATTTTGTTCAGCTTGTTAGAAATGTTGTAAAAAAAGAGCTTTCTCACACTGGCTCTAGTCTTTTTAACCCTTTAAAGACCACAAATCTGACAGTCTTATCAGTTACCCTCAAAGCACAGTATGCTTGTTTCTCCCAGAAAAAGAAAAAGGGTGATTGCACTGCAGTAGGAGTATTTGTAAACTCCAAGCTGCCATGCAGATAAACATCTGCCATAGTCAGATATCACTTATTATGACATCCCTCCCTGGGGGCTAATGCAACTTATAAAGGGTCTGTGGGGTTTGGGATTCCTTTTTCAGAGGTCCCCGGCAGCAGAATGAATGAGAAACTTTGTGCCTGACACATAACTTGTCTGCTGAGAGAAGAGCAGAGGACTTATGAACTGACATTTGGATACTTCTGTGGGGCATGAAGTAGAAATATTTACATGCAAACTATACTGTGTGAAGCCACAAAGGGCACAAAGTCAGTTGAAATGTCCCAAGGATAGGCAATGCCAATGATTTGAGCAACTGTTTCACACTTTCCTCCTCTTAAGTTAATTATTTCTTTTGTGAGCTCATCTATTCAGCAGAGAGTAGTACGTGGAAGTGAAAGCACATGCATGAATCTCATAATGAAAAATGCCCCAAAGCAGGACATAATTTATTCAAACCATACCTTCATAAAAGCAAGCTCTCCATCCTTCTGATCAGGGCAGGTTTCCTCCTGACATGCTCCTTCATCCTTGGGTCTTTGAAGCAGAAGCGAGGAAAGATAGAGCCACCTTCCAGGCTACATGTGGGCACAGAGAAGTGAAGGCTCGCCAGACAGAGCTGAAAGCACCCTAACCTTGGCAGAAGCCAGCACAGGGGCAACACCAGAGGAGGAATCTCCCAGATGGCTAGAAAAGGCAAAAGGGCAAGCTGTCAAAAATTAAAGTCTAATTTATCCCTCTTGGAGCCACACATTATCCAACACTGTCTGTAAAATGGACAGATGCTTACTACAGGCTCACACAAAGTTGTAGATGGCAGCCTTGGCCAAATGAGTTCTGGGGCATGACACAACTATCTTACAAATGCAAATCCACCCCTTTTCTCCTGCACGTGAGGGGGATTAAGCATGCAACAAGTGTGCATTCAAATATTTTGTGCACAAACACAGCTCTTGCCCTTTGAAATCCTAGTCCTGAAAGCCTCTAGTTTCTGCTACAAGGCCTGAGCCTTGGTTTCAGAGGCACAGAAGGAGAAGAAAGGTTAAGTCTGGTTCCCAGGTGATTTCCACAGGACAGAAAATAGCCCACAGACTATAAAAAGCTTGGATTTGGGGTTTGAACCCCATTGTTCAAAGGCTGAAGGCAAATGACATGCCTCTGGAGTCATGACTGTCCTGGTCTAAGAGCTGCCTGGAGCCATTTGCAGGTGGATGAAATCTCTGAATCAGAGGGGAAATGTAGCAAACACAAGATGAAACTCCAGGCTGTGCATTTGGGACCACATTAAAAGTCTGCTGAACCTAATGGAAACCTGGGCTTCAGAGACCGTATGGTGTCACAGCAATGAACACAACTCAGCCCTACAAGCAGAGGTTCTGGCTGTCTCCAGGGCTCAGTGCTGAGCTTCCTACTGTCTCAACACCTACACTCTCAGGATTGCCTTGTGGGTGAGACATGGTGTGAAATAAAGACACTGCAATTTTCGTAAGTTTATTTAATTCCTGCTGATTTACAATGACATCATGGTATTTATGATCTTGTATTTTCACAGGTGTCACTTCGTCATCTCTTAGTCTGAACAGTTCCTTCATTACAGTTAAATGGGATGGAGTGGAGGGGAAATGCTGGTTTGGAGCTGGGACCTACTGGGACCTGTCATGCTGTATTAGAAAAGTAACCAAATACAGACCTTTTTTCAGCAATGTATCAGAGGAGAATTAGAGCATGATTTCACTTTAAGGGTATATGCTGGTCCCAAGATACTTTTTAATTTCAGAGGAAGATTTCCTAAATAATTGGCCAAAATGCAAAGGGGAGACCTTCATAATTGATAACCTGAAGAGCTAGTGCAGAGCTATTTCCTCTTTTCTCTCTTGACAGGCAACATTTAGCAGAAACTGTACTGACAGACAACTTGTAGCAAAAAGAAACACTGAAAGAGATGACCATGACCTAAGGATTGGAGGTCTCAGCAACAGTGACAGAAGGGGAAGCTCTTGTGGAGGAAAGCAAGATGAAATTTTCTCTTATTTCTGCAAATGAATTATACTTTCCCACAAAGGAAATATTTTTTCTACTCTAATTTTCTGCTGTGGGAGCAAATTGAATGATAGGGATCATTTTACTGGCACTGTGCATGTCCCTCAAAGTTGGACTTCAAATACTTCACAACAGAGTAATAAAATACATAGGCCAAGAAAAGAAGAGGAAATATGACAATAGAGACATGTCTCCTGTTATCTAGAAGACTTTCAGATTTTTTTTTTGTTAGGTACTATACAGGGATCCGTGTAGTGTTAGTATTACCATGGTTGCTAAACGTAAGTCTAAGTCATTTCAGCTAGAGTTCCTCTGACTTCCCTTTCTGAATGCTGGCAAGTCATTGTGATTTTATTTCAAACCAGACCTGTGTGTCAGAGAGTGACTGGCCTAACTCCCAGCTCCCTTGTGCCTTTGCCCTCGTTTTGTCTCAAACTTCACTGTAATTGTCAATATCCTCAGAAAAGGTAGAATAAAAATGTGCCAAATGTTTCCTTCTGATTTTCAGGTTGTCTAAGATACTACATCTGCTAGAAAATACAATTAAGTGTGTCCATGCTTTTTCTTCCCTAACCCAAATCCCATGAACTGAGAGAGGGAGGACACAGTCATTCTAGGTGACACTTGCTCAAATATGCTAATTTTTTTGCCCAGAGCAATTGCCTTCTGGGTAAAAAATTCTTTGAGCACTCACTCAGCCCAGAGAAAGCACAAACAACTGTCCTGTCATTATGCCAAGCATTTGGAACAGGAGCTACGCTGTGTGTCACATTAAGGAACATTTACAATTGCAAGAGGTTAAAGGTGGAAAGGGAGTGTGGATGACAGAGATACCTCTGGAATTTGGCTGACAGATCACAGGAAAGCCTGAGAGGTCTGTAAAAAGCTAAGAAAAGCTCCCAAAGAGATGAAGAATATGCTTGCCTACACCTGCTGGATTTCCTAATATATCTGAGATTGAAGGGAATATTTTTCATTAGAGACAGAGAGCACAGGCATCTCCCCATTATTGCACTGAACAAAGAGGCATGAAACTGTTATGTCTGTGCAGCTGTTAATGAGGTTTTGATAACTGGGGCCAAACCTCGGTTACTGACCAGGGAATTTTTCAGGTACTACTATTGCTTTTGGGCAGTGTGTAAAGGAGGATGCACAGCTCTTTTCTTGCCATCAGACAGCAGGACTCTCCCTCAGTAGAGAATCTTCATTAATCTAACCAGCATTAGGATATGGTGGATAAACTTTGCATTACTAAAAGAAGGGATAAAATTAGATGGCAGGAACTAATAATAATTTTTTACAGTGGAAGCTGGTCATCAGTGGAGCCAACAAGGATTTCAGATTTGGAAAAAGAAGTGAAACAGATTTTATCTGTTATTTAGGAGGTAGAACTAAAGTCTGATTAAAAAGGACTACAGAAAGGCCTCATAGAATTAAGATGTAAAGTAAGAAAATGGCAGATGAAATTCAGTATAGGTAACTGTAAACTGCATGTCAATGAAAAAAGTTCCAGCTTAATGTATACTTTGAGCAGCTCTGGTGAGACAGTTTCTCTATGGAAATAAGATCTTGGTTTTCACAGGAAAAAACCCTCAACCACATTTTAACCTTCTATATAAGTTAAAATGATAATTTGTGTGCTTGGAATTATTTGAGAAAATAAAAATAGCATAGTATAAAATGTCACAACCTTTGTTCTCCAATGCTTTGAGTACAGTGGAGTCTCTTAAGGACATAGGAGAAATGAAGAAGGCAAAGAGAAAAACAACAAGAGTGGTCAAATGCTATTGTTGAAGAAAGAATTAAACTAGAGATCTATGGGAAAGGCTATCGAGGCTTTGTTGTTAGCAGTTCCTAATAAGACAACCAGTGCAACAGAAAATAAATAACAAGGAAAAAGTATTCGTTATTTCCACTGTAGCAGGAACCAGGGGACATCAAATGAGATGGATGCAGAAAACAAAAGACAGATACCTCTGCAGGGTGCTCAAGAGAAAGGGCATCAGGACAGTGGGCATATTAGGTGTGCAAAGTTTCAAGAAAGAGTTGCACAGATTCAGAGAAGGAAAATCTGAAGGGAAGCTAGTGCTTACGAGGGTCCAGGAATTACAGAACTGCTTGTCATTGGATATTAGGAAAGTGGTCAAGAGAAATGTTTCCATGTTTCAGACTGAGCTTTTTCTTTCCAATTAGTAAGTGCTGGCAGGCTTCTTTATAAACAATAACATATTTATTTTTAAAAATTTTATTTATTTTAGGCAGATAGGTGCAGGCCAAGAATATGTCTCACTTTACGTAACTGGATAGTTCTTACCTAGCAAGAGATTGGTTGCTGAATTAGAAGAAATTTTTAATCACAGGAAAAATCTTTATCCATAGTATAACTTGGGAAAGGAAAATGGCAAATCTGGATATTAGTAGACTGGATGAATTAAATAACTCAGTCTTGCAAGCAGACATGATCATGTTTCTAGACTGTTTCATTATTGGTTTTTGTCAGGGTGTATTTAATTATCTTCTTTTCAATACCAGTGTTAAGCCTTTGAAGAGATTATTATTTTATGCATAGGATCCAAAATTATGGAAAATAACTGTGAAGTAGGGAAATATACTGAAGATAGATTCTGCAACTTTGACAGAACAGATATGCTCTCCAAAAACTAGACTGTTTTGAGGAGTTAAAACAGAAAAGTCAGGAGTTAAAGGCAGTTTGCCCAAGTAAGACATGAGATCCTCCTGTCTGTAGTGACAAACACTTCATGGAAAGCCAAACTGTCAAACTTCCCTCCATTGTCTCATGGGATAAGATGGCTGTACAAGGCTGCTCCTCAGCCTCTCTGACCAGGACAAGAAAATAATAATAAATATAATAAGAGAAAATAAAGAAAACAAGCCAGGGCCTGAAAAGTTTCCATCCCAGAATAAGGTGTTGAGCCAGAGGACGTGTTCCAGCCTGTGAACGGCTTACGCCTTCTTTTTTACATGATACTTAGGCCTGTCTTTGGGTTTGTAACAGCAGAGCAGTGGAACAGAGGCTGCATCTTCTTTCAGCCTCTTTTGCATCTCTGCAATCCAATTTCCCCTCATGCCTTCCTAAGAGACATTTTGAAGTTTCAAAACATTTATTTGGAATCTCAAGCAGACTGCTTAAGCTCACAGGCCAGCATGCTGCTGGCAGCATGGGGTCTCTCCATTTCCAGTTCTGGGTTTTCATCACAGCATCTTCTGCCAGGAGCAGAGTTCAGACAGCCTCTAGACACTTCTCTGGAGATCTAGTCAAGCCTTCCCATGAATGCAAAGTGGCTGCAGGCAGCCTACATATTTGTGAGCCAGAGGAAGAAAGCAGGGATCCGAAATTTAATATCTCATTGTATAAAGCGAATGCCTGGAACTTCAAGTATACTTCCATTCTGAGGACTACATTACAATAGAGTTGTCTATGTGTCTATATAACCATGGCATTCAAGACTTTTCTCCAGTTTAATCAGGGTATAGCCATGTCCCCTACAATCTTTTGAGACACATTATTTGTTCTTTTGGTTGGAAGATCACAGCATTGTACAAGAACTCATTGAGGTTTTCTGTTCTCCAAATACATGCCTCAGGCAGACCTTCCAAACTTTTCACTCTCATGGGACAACTTACCATTTCTTAACTGTGAAGATATCTGCCTAGTCCCTGCATGTCCTGGCCACTTGTCATTGCATTGCTCAAACTACAGAGCTGCAGTGCTGCAGAGACCTGTATTCTGCTTCTGGGAATGTGTAACGAATGCCAGCAGGCAGTAAGTACTTTCTAGGACTCTCCTGGCTTAGCTGTTACTGTGGGGCAGCAGAGAACCAAGGGTCCTGACACAACATGCACATGTCATTGAATTTACTCTTAGCCTCATTACAAGTTACAATAGACAAAATAAGTCAACAAAAATAAATCAACATCTGTCCATATTCGTTGGGAGCCCTGGAACACAGTCTGTTTTCAGTTTAACTCCTGAAGTGTCTCTATCTCTCAGCTCTCTCAGGGAGATGAGTTTGGATTTTTATTTCCAGAACACCTAACCACCTTGCACAAGCCTGGACCTGATTATGTGATTACAGAACAATAGGGTCCTTGTGATGAGGCCATGCAGATCCCCCAGCCAGAAAGCCAGGTTCTTAGGAAACTTCTCAAGAAGAGTTCTCAAAGGGCATAGCTGGAATGAGCAGATCTGCTGAGACTTGTAAGCTTTGAGTACCTTGCCTTGTGACTCTGTCCATCTGTAGCAGGGGTATCCAGGTTTTCTGGTCCACTCTTGCTGGAACAGCGCAGGATCAACACTCTTGTCATACCTGGGGCTATGAATCTGAAATAATGCTAGAGGTGCCCATAGTGACTGTGTTTTAGTCATAAGGATGAGCTCTCAACTGGCTCTTTTGTGTGTGTGTGTGTGCTCTGCAGAGCCACAGGTGTGTCTCCCATCTCTTACATTGGCCTTGCTAAGCCAGCCGTCAAGTAGCTGTCATGCTTATACTCACTTGCATACCTATACAACACAGAGCCATCCCACATGAAGAGTCTTGCCCCTTCTTTTTGCTCTTCAGTTTTCTCTTTCACCCTGTCTCTTCCACTGCCTCAGGTCTGGGCCCTGTCTTGTCTTCCCAACCTCCCTTCTTTGCCACTTAAAGCCAGTGGCACAGTATATTCAGGTGGAGAGGAGCTGATGGCCTTGGGTATACAACTAGGTTCTGCAAAGTAACTGCAGCCTCCTCAATCAATTTCAAACATGTTATGACTGGTTCTTTTCATCCAATTGTTTCTGCAGGGTTGGAAAGCCAAAGATATGAGCTCAACATCTGCTGCTCCTTGCTATTATTAAAAAAAAAAAAAATTATTATTATTTTATTGGCTAGTGCAGTGAGAGACTGCAGAAGTGCCTGTTTGGTTTGACAAAAAATTCTCAAACAGATGCTTTCCAATTGTGAGAAGATCTGACCTTTATATAAATCAAGAACTTTTTTATGTTGTGCCCAAGCACTGGAAAAAACAACATAGTTTAGATAGGTTTTCAAAACTTAAACGTTAAATTTCTAGCTGGAATGAATAGTAGTTGTATTTGTACTTGTGTTGTTTAAATGAAAATACAGGTCTGTTGACTGTTCTTAGTCCATTTGCCTTGTTGCATAGTTCTGAGCATCTTCGAAGTCATAAAATGAGATGTCTCAATCAATCGGAGAAAAGTGGTTAGTAGAACCAGAATACCAGAAACCCACTAACTCACTAAATAGTTATTATACTGACTTTGTGAGACCAGAAATTGCAGCTATTGCATTTCCCCATAAACAGACTTCTCTACTCTGATTCTGAGGGATGACATCTGGGACAAGTTTGAAATATCATAAAATGAGTTACACACATAATTTCTTCCAGATCATTCAGAGAGATAAACTAGTGTAGATGAGGTAAAGGATGAAACCAAGGGTGGCTTTGGTCCTGTGTTTCCCATGCTTTTTGTCTCTTTTGGGAGACTCTGTATGCTAGCAAGTTCCTCTGATTATTTTTTTCCATAGCACTTAAGTGCACAATTAATTATGGGCAAATTTCCTTCTCTTTCTTCTAGCAAAAGAAAAGTCATGTTGAAGTTCTGGCTCTGATGATATTTTCTGTATTTATTGAGCATCAGAAGGGAAGGACTGGATATTCACTTTCTGCCAGTGAGATCTACTTCCAATCATCTTCCTCTTGCTTTCTCTTTTCTCAAGGCTGCCCTCTGGCCACATAATTTTTTCTACCCCTCTCAACTGAGATTGCCTTCTTACTTCCAGATATGAGCCAAAATCTCTTCTGACAATCTTGGAACAATTGCAAAGTACTGGACTGAGATTGTTTCCTTATGACAATGAAATGAAAACGCTACTTACAGTGGTATAGATCTGAGCAGCTTTTGAATGTGTGACATGTTCTTTAAAGCCTTGTGCTTTAAATCCTGATTCCAGTGCTTGGGCTTGAGTTTCAAAATACAAATTGCTCACGTATTAAAGGGAAAATAAAAACAAAAAGTGGTGCTAAGTGAATTCAGCCTTTAAGCCATTATTTCTTCACATGATCATTTTCTCTTGCTTCTGCCGATACAGAACCTTTAGCTTTGAATTTTGCTTTGTCTTTTATGTTGAGCAAGCCAAAACTCAAAGTGCAGCTCAGATACAACTACAAAAAAGTTCACAAAGCTGGTGAAATACAAAATTGTAAGGTCTCCAGCTGAATACCCTGCGTAGCTTTCCACATACAGAGACACTGGTCACAACTTTGCTTTGTAGATTTGCAAACCTGTGACTAATCAAAATTTATTTATGGAGTGCATTGCAAAACCTGAAGCCAGATGTGTTTTGCGTCATTTAGACTTTATTGGGTACATTTAGTTGGAAAGCACATTTCTTTTTTACTCTTTCCTACAGCAATGTTTGCACACAAAAATTCCTTAAGCAACCCACAAACTGCCTCTAAAATATTAATTGACTTTGTAGCTGAACACTTGAAAGTTACAAATATGAGCTTATCAAGCTGTGTGACACAGCTTTTCCATAGATGTATTAAGGCTTCTACACTTGGGTTACTCAATGCAGTCACATAAAAAATTTGGTGATAACTAGATTTTCATAATGGGACAAGCAATCAGAGAATTCATTACTATGTTGTTTTCTTGTACTTTTTTGTCATGCAGGTACTCATCTGAAAAAAAATACAGTAAAAATTGATTTTTGTAATTTGATAGTCTTAATTCATATCAGCTAAAGAACAGCATTGCATTCTGAAGCTCAGAAATGTGAACATATATTGTTAAAAGCATAATCTCAAGCATACAGAAGCTAATTCACTGTGTATCATCCTGAATGAATTTTAAACGCACTGATTTGTAGAAAAATGTGTGGGAACAGAAACTAAAGTCACAAAAATGTATTTTACACATTTGAAAATCCACAAAGCAGTTATTTTTGGCTTTTCCATACAGTAGGTAAATCCATAATTTTTCAAAATTCAGCTCACACCATGGATGATTTCACTGCAAAACTATGGTTTTATTATATTTCTGAAATTCCTGTAGCCAGAATTAACCAGTGTTTTGTCTGAAGAGCTGCCCTTCTCAATTTAGAGACAGCCCACCAACTATAGTAAGAAACAGACGTTGAATTACTTATATAATTTAAAACATTGCAGCCTATTGTCCCTAGAGAGGAAAGCTGCACACTTATGTGTGGAGACCTGACTCAAGGACCTGCTGTTTCCTAGGTTTCATGCACAAATAAAATCTAGGGGTGTTTTTTTCCAAGCTCATGATAAGCTTGGCTGCTGTACACATCTTTGAAGGAGTAAAGGGATCATAACTGAAGCATTGTATGAGTCTGTTTCATCCAGCACAACCAAAGCAAGAGATCAGGTTTGGTCTTTCCCTTGTGCATTGATCAATACCTTATGCCATCATATTAACCCCTTAACCATCACAGAAGGAGGCAATATTATAGCAAAAATAAAAAAAAAAATCTCAAGCAAGATCCTTAGTTTGAAAAAACAAACAAACAAACAAACAAACAAACTGAAATAAAATGCTTGACCCTCACACCCTCTTATTTGAGATGGGAAATGTTTTATACAGCAACTACTGTATATAAAGCAAGCCCTACAAGAAAAACAAATCTCTGTGCAGCACCTGTGACCATTTTTTAAAGAACCTTGTTGAGTCCAAATGGGGTGGAGTAAATGGATAGACTAAAAATCTGTTCCACCTGCTAATTATGAAATAATTATGAAAGCATTTAATTAAGTGTTCGAACTGTGCTGTAGGATTTTTTAGGATATATAGGCTTTAAGAAGTCTTTGCTTAGTTAAGGTTTTATTAAGAAAATATTTATTAATGGCATTAGTCTTTGTAAGTCAGCTGTTTTAAAAAGCTGTTCTCTCTCTGATGAATAGCATGGGGCTGGTAATATATTTCCAAAATTTCAGTTTATTTGTGGGATATTATATTTGTGACAGAACTCTTCTCCTATAAAGTTTTTTTTTTCTATTTTATATCAGTCTCTTGCTTATACTCTGTCTCTTGTTGATAAATTTTCTTGTTTACACAAAGCGAACAGAATTTCAGAGCCAAAACGTGATTTCTGCTCTTTTATATAGAATGGTATGTCTCTAAAACATTGATTGCTCTGTTTCTGTCTATACAAAATATGCTTAAATAGCTGAATTTTCTCTCCTTCTTTCATGTAGAAAGCAATGCTACAGACAAAACAGCACTAATTTTTTACTTTTCCCCATTACATTGTAATTTTCAGAAGAGTATGAGGACAATGATAAATAATATATCTTGAAAATATTAATTGCACACAGTTCTAATAAAAAAATTACACATATTAGAAATATTTTTAGTTCTGTGCGATTCCTCTAAAACTATATATAACTCTCACACTTTATCTGGTGATCAGAAGGCACCTGATGTTCTACTTGGGCACCAAGTCCACTCTTGGGATCCTGCAACATCTTCATGAACTTCTGAGGACAAAAGTAAGCATTCTTCACTGATGCCATTTAGGTTTTGCCTTTTTTCTTTTATATCTTCTCTGTAGCCTTCAAACATATATTTGTAGCTCTGCAGCCTGTTGTATTAGTGGCTAGCTTTCACAATGCATTGCCATGGCCTTTCGCTAAGCAGAAGGACAAAACAAATTCCAGAGCTCCAGTTCCTGGGAGGTACAAGGCCCTGCGCTACCTCTGCTCTTCTGGGAGCCAAGGGTGCGAACAATCCTTCGAGATGCCTTCTCCTGGACAAAGCATGGCTGGTGCTGAAGGGGCCTCCAGAGAAGGGGCTTGATCTGGGAAGGAATGGCATCACCACTTGTCCTCCTAATTGGCGCTTTTTATCAATTATGCTAATTTCGTAAAACCTATAAAGTGTTCTCGGCCCTGGTGGGCGCAGGGGGGCTTCTGTGGACATTTTCCCATTAAATTTTCCTGAAGGCCTTTAAATAAAGATCCTCTCTTGTATTACTTCCTTACTAAAATTATCTTGAGTTTCATTTCCAGGCTGGGCAAAAGGCAACACAACCAGACAGGAAGAAAGAGATGTATATGTGTTAGCTAATCGTGTTCATTTAGGCTTCACTATTTCCTGTATAATTCATAAGGTAGATAAAAAACACAAAACAAAAAATAGTAAGATTTCTGCCAAGTAATTTTTGGACTAGAGGGAAGCAGAGTGGAAATGCTTTCCTGAGAGAGTACAGGTGTGTTATACTCAGTATTCTCAGTATTCAGTGTTATACTGAGTATTTCTCTCTGTCTGTAGTCAAGCTGGGTCTCTCTGAGGAAAGAAGGAAGGAAAGCTCATCAGGGGCTTGGTGTGGGTTATCTGGAACAAGTACTCCTTTTGTGTTTCCCTCTTATATTGTAGTGGTCTTCTCTCTCTATGAAGAAAACCCATCACAGGTGTCCTGCTGGCTGGGGTTCTTCTGAAAGGAACAGCACACTGCTTGGCTTGCTGTGCCTCATGTCAGGTACTGACTGTGCTGCAGGAGGGCCCTCTGGAAAGCACAAACAATCACAAAGCAAAAAATCATCACTGCTTTACTCAATACAGAAATAAGGAAGTTTCTAGACAACATGCAGGTTTGTATCAAACAATCAGAATTTAATTATTTTTTTTGCATAAACCTTCCAATATACAGATAGAATCTGTCAGTTTTGTTCTGTAGGAATGAGCTCCCTATTGCTTTGCAATTTTTTTCTAGTTTATCTAGTAAACAACAAAGCACTGTGGAGAAAGGTTAGAGCCTCACAAGAAAAACCTTGTGAGAATTTAATTTAATAATGTTCTTGGATGGGGGAGTGGAGAAACATATGGGGGTCAGTTGTTGCAGGACTTCCAGGAGACCAAGCTATGTGCTCTGAAATCCTCCTCAAAAAAGGGAAGAAATGGTCTACAGCCACAAAAAGATAATATCCCTTCAATGATTTGCTTTTAAAAAATGTTTGCTGCTGGAGCGCATATTTATGAAGTGGGTACCTGCTTGACAATGTTGCCATGCTCCTGCTCTATATGCTTCATTGCTTCACTCATTAAAAACTGACATTTACAATGTAATTATTTTAAATTATTTGGGTTCTTTTATGTCTAACTGTGAACATTTTCAAAAGACATTTTTTCATTAAAATATATAAAGCAAATAAATGCAATATATTTTGGGCATTAGATCAGAAGACTTCAGTTAGGTCTTTTTTTCCATGCCACCTCCTAAGGGAAGTACACATTAAATTGCATAGTTTGCATGGCAAAATAAGTTCAGCTTTTCATCAACAGTGCTTCTCAGAAAAAGCTTATTTTTCGAATGGCACTCACAATCTTCTGCTGGATGGAGCTCTGAAAGCAATCTAGATGTTTCTCCATTAAACAATTGTGAACACAAGGGATATTCTTCTATTGCCCTTGAAAAAGCTCCCTGAATGAGCTCCTGAGGAATTTGGGCTGAAGATTGCTTTCAGATTTGTAACAGATTGGTGTGTTTCTGAAGTATGGTATGTGTGTGCCTGCATTGTGTGTATGTATGTGTGTGTGTGTGCAAACATAGACATGAAAAATCCTCATGGTCAAACATCAGCCAAATGGAATATAGTCAATCAGTCTGTGTTTTGGCTTAGACTGGCAAAGAGGAAATTAAATGCTTCAAAGGATTATTAGGACACTTTAAAAATTGGAACATTTAAACAAGAAAAAGAAAAACATGAAGCAGGACAAGAAGATGAAAGAGAAAGGCATGCATGTAAAACCAAACCCAAAATGATAAGCATCCTGCTTTCAGACTTTCAGTAAACTTTCAGTGACTGGCAAACTTGGTCTTGACTGGCTGCCAAATATGACCATTTTAAGATGTACAAGACTTTATAACCCAAGAAACCTCAGATTAATTGTTTAGCACTTTTCTCAAGTTCCCCCTTTCTCCTTCCAGTGCTATCCTTAATATGTTTTTTATGTATGGACATTTTTCTCCTACACAGTCCTAATTTTCAAAATACAGGGATTTGATTTAAAGCCCACAGCTATGTTAGGGAAGAGCTAGAAGCTGCACTTCTGGGAAAGGTGAGTAGGAGTACTCTAGCCCCCAGGAGGAAGCAGGGTCAGTTTGTTTTTTCCCAGCTGCTACAGAACAGTTTCTGTTTTGTTAGCAAGGAGATGATATATCTGACCTTCCCTCCTCCTTTCTTTTAAATGGCGGTGAAGGTAATCTGGATTTATTTAAGATCTCCAAAGGATCTTCAGCTGATCCTGTATCCTTAAAAGTGACTCCAACAGTTACTCTAGAACCTCTGAAATGGCATGTTTCAGCAAGCACAGACAAGACTGAGTATGCTCTTATTAAGCAGCAGGTAGCTGATAAGAAAGTCAAGTCTTTGCTCTTAAACTGGTTTTACACTTGCCAAAGTAAAGTCCTGGCCTGCCAGAAAATGCTCAAAAGACAAAGACTGCTGTGTCCTGGAGACTTTGAAACAAGACCCTGAATTTTTTCTTTTTTTCTTTTTTAGCTTTTTTTGGGGGCGGGGGGGGGGGGTGGGGGGAGTGGGTGGCGATACGGTTTTCAGACTTTTTTCTTACCTGCTAGCACTCCTTTGAGAATGGTGTATGATTTTAGCTTATGCTTCTGCTAAACAGCCCTCAGTGGTTCAATTTATAAGGTAGGCCTGGAGAGGTCTTTAAGTCAAATCCCATTATGATAAACTGGAGCGACTCTTGACTTTCATCTAAACAGCCATATCTTTTGAATGAGTTCCAAACATCTTCCCAAAATAGCTACATAGAGTATACTTCAGACTCTTTAAAGCATTACTGCGCACAGGTTCATGTTATTGTTCTAAGTTTAGCATGTTTTTCATACCTTTTGATAGCTGGTTAAACTATTTTTCTTGGAAACTAGTTATCTAGGAAACATTTCTTTTATGTGAGTGGTTCATTCTAAAAGAGAACCTATATGTTTGTAAACATTATACTTCTCGTATTTTTTCTGGATGACTTAATAAAAATTAACCTTGAAGTTACTGATACATTGTTTATATCAACTATTATGTTTGTTTTCTATTCATGGTTTTTAAAACACCTTGTTTTTATGTTTTTTGCAATTTTATTTTCTCAATGTTGAAAATAACTGAAACAGATCATGGCAGTGTACTTATAGCTACTTCCCTTTCTTGAAGGCAGAAATAGCTCCAGCTCCTCCTTCTCAAATAGGAATTTCTGCACTTGCAAATAGCAGGTTGTACTAGGAAACAAAATGTTCCAGCTAATTACCCAAGCCATTTGTAATTTTGTATTCCTTTGCTTTAAAGACAATGAGACTGCAACCCAGCAACAAAGTTTAGACCCTGTCCACTGTCATTTTAGAAAGGTAAGCTATTCAAGCAGTTGAGCTTTTTTTCTGTTTCTACGGTAAAGAAGGCTTTTTTTTATTTTTCATGGATTTTATGAGGAATTACTCCCTTCATCCAATGTCTTGTGCCCAGATATGGTAAATGAACTCTTGAATACTGAGTTCTTCTATCACAAAAGGTGATAGAAGAAAAGGTACTCCTTTTCTCCACCTTTGGTGTGCATTGAGCTACCACCACACTTTCCTTGTCACTGAGTCAGTGATGTCAGCAGCAGCTGTGCCAGATGACTGGGACTATGGGGTACATTTTAACTACACGAAGCAGATGCTCTTCTTTATTTAACATTGGTTAAAAATCAATCTGTTTTCTAAGTCTTCCCATCTGCAAAACACATAGGGTCAGGAAGTGCGGCTGGGATTTTGATTAAGTACATGTTTTCCTCTCCTCTTCTTTTAAAGGTATGAATGAAACATGAGGAAAATGACACCAAAACTTCCGTGATGTGTGAAGATTTTAAAACACTCAGCCAACGTTTTTCTTTCTTTTTTTCTTCTCCAGCCATAGTAGATTATTTCTTACATCTGGGTTTCAGTAGAAACAGGAAGCTGATGAGTCAAATGTCCATAGGGATTGCCCTTATGGATATTTCAAAGCTCTTGGCAAGAATGAGGTAAATCACCTCAAAGCTCAGCTTTTGAGGTTTGGTGAAGAATGCACTGCTGAAAAGGCTTCAGAGAACTTTGGAGGAAGTCCCCTGGTAGGGAGATCGTCATTGAAATAATCGCTTGATCTGCAGTCACAGTTGCTTGAAGTCCACTCTGACTGCAATTAACAGTCCTTAACCATGTCCATTTTACAGAAAATATCCATCTCCCTCAGTGATTTCATTAATGGCTTGGAAAAATATTGTGGAGAGCATAATTTATCTTCCAAGGTCATCACAATTTTGAGAGAATTATTCTTATCTTCCTGAAAGGAAGGAGACAGTTTTAAGAGGGAGTGCAATTTCTATGGTTCTGTATGTGCTGATCTAGCTATTGACAGTATTTGAAGGGATTTTGCTGCATTTTCCTGGGAGAGTGCTAGCCTGGCTGAAGGATGGGAAACTGCATGAAATAAACTGGAATTTTGTTACAGGCCCAGGGAAGGTTAAACCTTACAACCCAGTTGCAAATGCATTTCCCATGGGCAGTTCCCTTACTCCATGCAACCAGTCCTATGGATGTATTACACCATAATTAAAAGTCAATTAAAAACAGCTTTCCCAGAAGTTTACTTGACACTTGCACTGTAAAAACAGGAAATTGAATTGCGTAATGAAGAATACTCAGTACAAAAGTTAACACAAACTAACTAATCGGTTAAAAAACTGTCACGAATATAATGGTGGTATTTTACAGTAAAAATCACTATTTATGACTCATAGTTAAATTCTGTGTCTAAATAACAGGTAAAATAGTAAGATTAAGCTTAGTTTGAGTAGTTTTATTTTTGGAGAGCCTAGTAAAGGATGTTTTATATGAGCTATTGCAACAAAACCAATATTCAAAAGAAAAAAAAGAAGAGTAGAATAATCCACTTGTGCCATTAGAGATGATCAAAGTTTGGAGATTCATTGTTTTATCCATGTGCTTGTTAAAATACACCTTGAAAACATCAAATCCCATGTCTGATACATGAAGTTCTAGGATCAGCACATGAAAACAATGAGCTATATGGCTTCATCTTTCTTTCCCTTTCTCCAACAAATGTAAAGAAGCTGGAAGTCTGGGTAAATAAGAGTCAGACATATCAATTAATTTAGGAGGAAGCTGTTTGCAATTAAAATACGAAAAATCCCAAATGGTGGATGTTTTTGTGTTTAGTTAAAAACAGAACAAAGGTGGAAACCCAGCTTGGTTCATCTTTCATTTTTTAAAAATTAAATTTGTCTAACCTTTCTTTAAGGTATTTGAGTGATGTCTAATCCTTTACTATTATTTGAGCTTTTTGGGTTTTTTCCTCTCTTGTAAAATGGCATTATAAATTATGTGTAAATACTCCATTTTAAAAACTGCAATATGATGTAAAATTATGAAAATATATTATACAGTTCAAGTAAAAGAACCAAGCATGAAATCAGTGGAGAACCTGTCCACAGGCATGTTTTCCCATATGAATGCAACAGATAAAAAAATGTAATAAATTCATTCATCTACACCCACTTTAAATATCTGGGCTGATCAGCAGTTTCACTGATGTGCGGCCAGACTTTGAAGTCTATCTTAGCTCTCTGGAATTCCACCAGCCACTTTCCAGACCATATAATGCATTGCAGATCTTTCCACATTATGTATTCCAGATGGCCGTACTCTTTGTGCATTTTGCCTTTCTTATTTAGGTTACTGGGGTGATTTGGGAATAAAACATGCATGCTACAAAGTGACAACTGACATATCCTTATGCTATCATGCTGCTTAGATACTGATGATGGACTTTAATGAATGTTTATGAAGCTTGGGGTTGTTGTTTTTTCTCTCCTCCTTCAGTCACTTTTATGCCCCTGGATAATGAGAAACTGAATGAGGCAGATTCTTCATGCATCATACATAAGGCTTGAGTTTCAGAGGTGCAAGTATGAACTTTGCATGAAATTAATCAACTTTGCATGAAATTAATCATAGCTGGAAGACTTAGCACCGTTTGTAGATCAAGCCACTGGTGAATGCAATAAGAAAAGCAGCCCATAAATTGAATTAGCTGAGGCCACCAAGCTTACTTTAGGGACCAGATTATCTATATCATTGCAATCTTCTGCCTAAGGTTGAATTCAGTCATTCTCACAAGCATCAGCAAGATCTTATCCACTGCCACCCAGAAAATAGCAGAAAAGCAGCCAAGTAATATAAGGATCTTGTTCTCCTGAAAGGATCCAAGAACACTGTACACCTTGGGAGATATATCTGTGTCATTTGTCCCTCAGACCTCTAGATAGATCTTCATCTTCCACTTCATATTGTCTGTCTTACTACACAGATCTGGAACAAAGCCTTGGGTTTCCTAAGGCTACGTTACTCTCATCTCCCTGCCCTCACTTTGCACTCATCTCTTATTCCTTCCTTGAATCTGACAAGTCTGGAGAAGTTGGAATGCATTTGAAAAAATATAACTCCAGAAACCACTACTTGTTCCATGCTTTACTACACTACAGTAAATGAGGAAAAAAAAAGAGGTGCAGACAACTATGAAAAGCCTTAAAGGAACATAGATCTGAAACCTACAAACAAACACTTGGATAAAACTGCTGAATGTTTTGGCAAAATCAGGGGCTATTAGAAAAAAAATGGAATACCATCCAAAACATAATGCCACAAGTCTTGTTCAGTAAAGAGAGGAAAATTTCATCACCATGGACAACTTCTGTTCTTTCCATGTAATGCCTCACACAATAATCTCTCTGCAAAAAATATTTCTGTTGTAAGAGCTAGATAATTGAAATAGCTTTTTTTCATATTGGTAGTCAGGTAATACCATCTGGAAACACAGATGGGGCCGGAAAAAAACCTGGTTGTTTTGTTTTTTTTCAAAAGGATATTTTTCTTTGTGCCACCAAAGCTTGTATCAGCATCGAATAGGTACAGTGTGCAAACTTGAAATGGGACACAGGGGGAGAGCAGATTTGTCAGGGATACCAGAACTGATGCTGTTTTCTCTTTTCCATAATTTTAACTGTTTACTTTGAAATATGCCTTCTTTCAAAAATTTCATTACTGTCCCCTATCCTACAAAAAATGATGGCCTTTTCGACTTTAAACTGATGAAAACTGAGCTTCCAAATCATTACATCCTGGCACTGCAAATGTCAATTAGGTTGTAAAAGCAAAAGTAATGGAAAACAAACTGCCCCATACATGACACCACAGTGAAATCTCTGCTTCCCTCTGGCCTGTGGTTATTGCCCAGCCTCAAAAATGACACTCTCTGATATAGCTTATTTGTGACTATATTCTGATGCTCTTTACTGAGATGGGAGAAGCACGTTACCTCCAAGGTGATTTTCGGTCTCCTGCTGGAGACATTTCCCAGCACTACTCAGATGCCTTGTGGCGGCTCTCTTGGCCTCCAGGAGTTACTGTGAGAACCAAGTGCCCACTAGGGCTCCAGTTCCCAGGAAAATTCTGTGGTAAGGCGCTGGCATCACAAAGGTTATTGGATGTCCCTCAGAAATAATGACACTGCTCAACTATTTATCCTATGATTTTCCCAAGTATCCAGGCACTCTCCCATACCCTCTAAAAAAGGATAGTTTTTCAGCTCTCCATGTGCTCCACTGGTACATACCAGAGGACAGAGATGCTACAACTCTATTTATAGAGGGCTAGAAAGTGAATGACGATCGAACTGTACCCCAGACACCATCTTTTGTGCACAAATGTTGCACAATTGTTCCCTTAGCTGTTATACTTGCAGATAAGTTCTTCTGTAGTATTCATGCTCCTTCTGCAGCTCTTTTTATTTTATCTGTATGCACAAGGAGCACTTTAAGCCAGAGCAAATTAGGAGTTCTCTGGATGTGGTGATGGAAAAACAGAGCCCTTCCCAGTACATTTCAGTGGTTGGTGGGATTTCCGCTGTCACCTGTGACTGACCAGCTGCTGGCAAGGAAGAAATCCATGAGGCTGAAGAGTTCTTATTCCATCTTCTTTGACAAATCTATGCACTCAGAATTACAAAGTTCAGCCCCCAAAGACCATCCTTTGTTTTCTGTGTTTGCTTACCAAACAGGAAATAAGGCTGTTCTCATAATGTGCCACAAGATAAACCATCAAACGAAAGTACAACCTCCTAATTTAAAAGAAGAATGGTTGCATAAATCTCCAAAAATCTTCTTGCTCCGTTGTTGGGGTTAATGTTAATTTTTAAATTTCATTCATGAGATGTGGCTCTTCAGCATTGCTCTAAGTTGCTGTTTCTCAGTTTACTGTTTTGGGAATGAAAGAAAATTCTTCAGTAAACTTTTGTATTCCCACAAACTGCCTCTTTTCCTTACTATTGTGAGAAAAGGTATTGGGAGGTAGGTACCTAGCTTAGCTCCCACAGTTCTTACGCTGCTCATACTCGTATTTTTAATATCATTATGTCCCAAGGTGTTTCAACACACAATTGCAATTGGAATGGAGATCCTTACATCTGCCCCAAATTTTTTTTTCAGACTAATGCAGCTGCCACTGTCCCATACACAGCTCCCAGCTAAAGCAGGGAAGTGGGCAGGATCCAGTGGTTCACACAGACATGACATGCAAGCAAAGAAAGAAAAAAATAACTATTACAAATTACTTTAGTTTGATTTGCTTATTTTTGCATTACTACCATGAGAATAGCCAAGTTGAGGATATATTCAGAGCTCTGAGTGATGAGGCACAATGGTTGACAGGGTTATGTCTCTCCTACTCTACAGTTTGAGCCAAAACCAGTTAGCTGGTCAAACCCATCAGCTCCTGCACCCTCACCTGGCCTGTGAGTGCTTTTCAATCCAGGCAAGTGTTACTCTGAAACACTACATAAATAAAAATTTCTCTGGGTCATGTAAGAAATTTCTGTTGCAAGCAAAACAAATGCAAACCTCTTACATCCATCTTGTTGCACTGTCTCTTTAAATAATGCATTTCTCTAGCAGCTGGAGCAACCTTCAGTGCTGAAATATCAGCTGCTTTTGGAAAAGAGTTTTATATATAGTGCTCTGAGTCAGAAAGGATTGAATTCCCCTTCCTTGTGGACATCACTTCCATGTCATTCCACTTATTCCAAGACAGTGTAAACTGTGATGGGAAAAGCTACTCTGTTTAAATTATGTTGACCTTATTGTCAATTGACCTTACAGCAATTATCCTTCAGCTGCACTTTGCCTATGGCTTTCCAGCCACCTGATGCTGTGAAATCAAGGCTGGCACAGTATTAAGGGCAATTTACTAGTTACTAGGGTCTGATTTCAATCCTAGCTAAATGTCTTCCAAACTTTCCATGTTATTCCAGTGAAAACAGAGTAAGTTACCTGGCAACAAAATGTAATTTTTATATAGTTGGTATTTCGTTTACTGCTTATCCTGAAAGACATCAAGGAGAAACCATGCTAAAACTGAGAGTTTATGCATTTATTTAAAATCTGTGGCAAGGTCTTTGATTTGCTGTTGACAAAGTTTCCAGGATTCCAAAAAGTACATAGAAGTAGGACTTACGACATGCACCCATCGCACAGAGTTAATGAAATTAACCTTTTCTCAGTTGCCTTGAAAAAACCTGAAGATCTACTCCTCTGAACTAATGATGTTGTCCATCATTTTGAAAAATGTATTTTGCAAGGCATCTCTGCTAGAAACAAAATAACACCAAGATTTTGCCATCATTTTTCTCAAACCATAAACTTTAAGACAAGAAGTATTTTATGAAGGGCCTTTACAAGTGTGTGTCCCTTCTCCTGTGCACCTATGCCCATCTCACAGACCTTCAGCTCTCCAAACCCTTATCCCTTGTTTCACACCAGCAACTGTATAATAGTTCAGCATCTTTTGTGTCTCTCTGGGGTATCTGTAGATGCCTGGTTTTCCACCTGGACAGCAAGGGAGCTGCATAGGCAGTCTGTGGATGCAGGGCTAGGGATGAGATACAGACATGACCTCACGTGTGCACCCACAGCAGATCTGTGAACCTCAGAGTCTCCTCCAGCACTGGCTGAAAATGAGTAGGTAGGTAATAAGAGTTTTCCTAATTCAGTGTCCTTGCTTGAACTCTTCCAATTATTACTCATAGGCTTGCTGCTTGCATTAATGAACAAGCCCATGTGATCGCACTGACACGTGCATGCCCTCAGTAAGCCCATAGCTCTCTTGCTGGACTATCAGAGGTATCCTAATGCACATGAGAAGGCCTGTTGCTCCAGACAGTACTGTCTCTAGAAATTCCACTTTGACATTAGAACACAGACCTGGTCTAAGGGTAGTGTGGTTTGTTGTGTAAGAGCAGAAGCAGTGCCACAAACTTGAGGAAGGGAAGAAGGCATAATGCTAAACATAAACCATTGCTGCAGACTATGCTGCAGTAATCCAATCTGTTAGGAAAAGAGAAAAGCAAGGGCAGTGGAATAAATGAGTCTGACAAATGTTTACATTCCAGAACTGGAAAATGGGACCTCTAAAATGCATATGGAGCTAAGTGATCTGAGATCTGCTCTTACATGTATGTCAGTCAGTTCAACAGTCAGGGATCCAGTGTAAGGGGGAAATTACTAATCAGTTCTCCACAGTCAAAGACTGTTTTCCAATTATAAACACCAACATAAGGATGTCAATCACAACTGGGCATAGTCAAAGCTGTGTGAACAGCAAATTTTGAATGCCACCAAATCTTTTTTCTTTCTGTATCACAGTTCCACTGATGATTCTACTCAAATTTCAAATCCATGTATGTCAAAAAAATGTACACATCTTAGAAAAAACAGGATTCATATCTTATTTATATATTCTTTTCTGAATCCTTTGTCCAGGATTGAAGGTTGTCAGGCATCTGGGGATGGGAAACGTTAGCAAGCTTTATTTTTTTTATTTCTTATTGCAGTAAGAGGCTGGAAGGTTCAAAACCAGGGCAAAAAAAGTTAAGTATTTAATATCAAGGATTAAAAAATAAATTAGCTGAATTCAATGTGTTTTACTGTCAGGAGATATGTAGAAGTACAATGCAATGATGACACTGTATTAGCACAAATGGTATCTGTGGAGTATGACCAAAGCTATGTCTCCATGGGAGCAGAACAACACTTCTCCTTCAGAGACACTGCATAACAAGAGTACTTGTCACAATTTTGAAAAGGGAAATAATTCCAGGAAAAATGAATAATTTCCACCTATGCCTTAGAAAGCTCTAGCCTCTGCTATTGATTTCTGTGTTGTAGCCTGTGTTACAGATTAAATATTTCAAGGATTCTCCTAAATGCTGGTAACCCTTGTACAGCCTCAGGATAATTTTCAAGATGTTTATTCCCAAGGGAAGGTCCTATTTTGGAGGAGAATCTGTGAGCCTGGACACTTTGGAGCCATTCCTCATCTTCTTTCCCAACATCACCAAGGGGTGAGACGGGCTATATCCCTGCCTTGTCTTCTTATTGTTCACATATAGATTACAGATACTGCAGACAGACTTCTCCTATTCTTGTTTCAAGCCTTGCTGATCCTACCTGCCTTCTCACCCTCTCTGGCAGCACCTTCCAGAAGTTCACTGTGTGCTCTCTAAATGAATACCTTTTCATCTGACACGAGGTGATCCATGAATGTCATGGAATGTCCTCTAGCTCTAGCAATGTGCTGAGGATCCTGGACAGGGCCCTCACATCCAAGTTATTCACTACCTTTATGATTTTGTAGATGTGTCATATCATACCCCAGCTGCCTTTCTATGCCAGAGTCACAGCCCTCCTAACCCTTCTGCTAAGACTACTGCTCTGCCAATCTAACCATTTTGCTTTCCCGTGTGTGTGCTTTCCAAACACATCACACCCCTCTCACGCTTCAGAGACAGGCTCTGCATGCAGCGCTACAAGGTTTTATTAGGTGGTAAAACAATGTCCTCTGCCATTAGGATGCTTCCTATTGATGCCAAATATATTTTTGGAGTTTTTAGGTTAGGTGGGAAGTTTTACTGAACTAAAGTAGAGGAGGGGCCAAAGTTGTATCCAGAGACTTGAGGGCTTTGGCTATAGAGAATGAGCAGAGAGGGTGTTCAGAAAGGGAGCTGAGAGCTGATGAGAGTCATGGTTGGTGTGTCTGAGGACATAAATAAATAGTGGCGCTTTTGTACAATGAAGTAACAGCTTTGAGAGAGATAAGTCAGCACCAGATTTTGTTCTGCAACCTGGTAGCCCAAAAGCTGGTAAGTAATTGCTTTGCAGTCTCTTCTGAAGAGGAACAGTGGCCTGGACAAAGGGCTGCTGCTCAATAGCTGTGTTTTTCTGTGAATAACATTTATTGGCTTAGACTGAAATGTTTTAAGGTGAACATTAGAAAAGTAGATGCCTCCATCTTTAAACTTGTATTTGTTTTTATTTTCCTTCATCAGTGAGACAACACGTGTTTTTCAGCACATCACTCAGATGGCTGGCCAGCTGGTTCCCTTGCTTAGGGTGAGTTTTCAGTGTCTGGAAATGTCCTGATGCATGACTTGCTAGTGGTCAGAGATCAGAGACAGTGTTCATGCTGTGAGATCACTCACAATCAGATTTCCTGGCTCCTTGGAAGAGCCACAGCCACCACTTCTCCATGCCTCCTAGAGTGTATGGCATGAAAGCAGAAAATCCCTGAACCACTGAAGTGCACTTTTTGCAAAAGCAGATTTTCATTAAAACCATATATCCCATATAACAGCAAAACACTTTTAGCAGAACTACTGAAATGCTGATTACAATAGTATTTCCTCCAGGAATGTCCTTTTTACTTGAATTGCTTCCTTAGTCCCAAGAAATCAGTGGGATTCAGTTACGATTTGCTGTGGACCTAACAGTGTTTGTTAAATCTTGTGGTTACATGAAGTGCAACTCATATTCTCATTTATCTTTCACATATTTTTTAAATCTATTTCTCATCAAAACCCCTCTATTACAGGTGGACTTCAGGAAAGGCAGCTACTAATCTGACATGATTCATGTAGTGAAGACCTGACACCTCCAGCCATTCTTTTCAAGTGCTGTTGGCACTAGTTAATATTTTCCACCTTTACTTTAGATGATTTCCTAGCTTTCTGTAGACAAGAAAAACATTTCAATGACACCCACAGCTCCAACCCACTACTTAGCACATAATGAACTAATTTAAACCAAGTCAATTTGATTCCAGTTTTCTGCCATGTGAAACAGATGCTTTTTGCCAGGGCCAAAAGCTGTACATAAAGAACAGTAGCATGTGAGCACATTTCTAACTCTAGGTGTAAATCAAGCCTACAAAGTACTATATTTCAAACAACATTTAGTATAAAGTAAGAAAATATATGAAATTACAGGCTTAACCACTCTGTGTTTGCGATTTCATTCCAGATCACTTCTCAGATGTAAAATTTTGCTTTTTGTAAAGTTTAGCTTGCTTGTTTGTTTTGGTGATGAAAAGAAGATTCAGTAGCTGCTTATTTTGTTTGTAGTGAAAGGGCAGTTTTGTACTAAAATATTTGTAACAATCTGATGAAACTATCAATCTCCACAAGACTAGGCTGCTGAAATTTAATCTTTAACGTAAACTACTGAGTAAAACAGCACCTTTTTTTTACCTCAGTGTATCTTCCTCTGAAGCATCATAAACTGAGGCAATTATGACTGCAGCACATAAGGCAACCTGTCTTATTCTTTGGGACCTACAAAAGCTGTTAAATCCTCTGAGCAATATATAGATTAATGTATTTGCATTCAAGCTTTTGTACACTTTTTATCACCACACAACATCAAAGGCAGGGTTTAGATCTCCTAACAAAGTCAGAATACACAATAGTATCTCTCTAATGCTGCCACGTGTGGCTAACAATAGGACTGTAATAACAAGGTCCTGATTTAAAAGTCAGGGCTCCATGTCGTTAAGTCATGGATTACACAGAACTCTCTCTAACACAACTGCATGGCTTAGCAAAAAGCAAGTGCTAGCTTAGGAGAATATTTGGCACTTTCAAGTCATTGATGACAGACAAGGGTGCTCTCTTTGCTGTGCTTTTGGGAAAGAGATGTATAAAGCTCTTCAGCTTCTAGGGAAGATTGGGCTGTATCCTAACAAAACCTTTGCTAAAAGAAAAAATGTTTGGTTCCCAGGAGGTAGAAGGAGATAACTGGCTGCTGCACACATTTTGTATAAACAAATACAGCAGAAAAGTCTGTCAACAGTTTGAGGATAGTTGTGAAGTGACCACCTAAAGTGAAGAGATGGTGGAATTTTCTATATAGAGATTTTGTATTTTTTATCAATCTATTGATAGGTTCACTTGCTTTTTTTGTCCAATTGTTATCTTTAAGCTGTTTCTTAATGCAGTCTGTAAGTGAATTCAGAGCCAAAAGAGTAGGCAAGCAAAAGTCTGAGGTGGTAGGAGCTGAGCACACCTGTCATGTTGCAAGGCCATTGAGACAAAGGGAACAAATAAAGAATCTTCCTAGGGAAAAAAAAATATAGCATCTTTAAATATAGTCATATCAAGAATGATCTACAATCATCCTGTGTGGATACAATGTGAACTCTCGGCACTTTGATGGACAGAAGTGCAGAAAATCACACATTGACAGGTAACAACCTAATGCATATCAGTGAAGCTGACAGCTGTGTACCCAGTAAGTGAGCAACTTCTAGAGCACAACATGAACAGTACTGTAGAGAGGACATTCACCACAGGTGTGTTTCAGGAGTTTTGTTTCAGAGTGGCTCTGGTCTGGTTTGTGCTACATGTCCATTAGCAATGGGAATACAGTCAGCAGGCTGCTAAGTGATGTTCTCTTCTTTAGTTTAACCATAAGGGAATGTATTTTTTGTGCCCTGAGACCAGTCTGTGATTCTGAAACTCCATGTGTTGGAGGGATTGGGAAACTTCCTTAAAGGCACCCTCTTAACTACACCAAACAACTAATATTACTTACTGGAAGTAGAGAGCAGCTCCTTCTGTGGGCCAGAAGTTCATGCTGCTGCAAATGAGAACTAATAAGAATAAAGATGTGCTGATGAGTTGCACATCATTTCCAGAGACTGATGATCTCATCACTGCTTTGGTTCCACAATAATGTAATTCTAGGGACAGATACTGACAAACCCAGAAATCATTCATCAGCATAAGCTTAGTATGTAGTGCATATGTTAAATAAAAATAAATGCTATTTAATGTGAATTCCATGAACTCTGATGCAAACTGTTTCCCAAAACAGCTTTGTACTTGTATGGAAGTCCAGGTCAGAGAGGTGATTGAAGAAGGGAAATCAGACACACTTGTTATTCCACACTTGTGGAACAGGTGTTGAGGGCAGTGATTTCACCACAGTTACCCCTACCTGTGCTAGACCTCAAACTCTTCCAAAGGCTGGAAAACCATCTGGCCTGTAAGAAATGCAGGAAAGGGTGAGGTGTGGAGCAATGGGCATAAAAATCAGCATGGCTGGGACCTATGGCTAGTCTCCATGAGACTGAGCTGTCCATGGACGTGCTCTTCCCACCTCTGTGGCCAGCAGCAGACACTGCCATCGTTCAGCTGCAGCTCCAGCCAGAGTAGCCAAGCAGGTATTGCACATTCCTCAGCACACTCAGGGAGCTTGCTGAAAACCAGGATGTTTTGGGCTTTTTTCAGCATTCCAAATGAAACAATGAACGTAATTATTTCTTTGCTTTTCAAAATGATCCTGAATTTGTATCTAATTACAAGAAGTACCTGGAGGGTTTCCCATGGTTGTTTTTTTGAGTTTTTTTGTTCTTCAAAAGTCTTTCAGCACAGCACCATTGTTACAATACTTCCCTGAGGGATCAGCTTTGGAATCTCAGCTCTGGCAAGGGTCCCACAGGCTCTAACAAGTGCTCAACTTGAGACTGTGTTACTGATTGGGCCCTTAATGGATAATTAATTTGGAAAAGGGGAATGTATTGTATCTAATGGTATTTTTGCTGAAAAAAAATGCTCCTGTTTCTTGAAGCTGTTCCATCTGCATTAAATTCACCTGAGGGACTGTTTGTGTGTCAAACATTTCACCTGATGTTCTTTAAATGATTACAAATGGTAATACATGGTATTTTGGTATTTTATGCTACTAAAAAGTAGAAAAACTCATAAGAAAATGCTTCATTTCATGAAAAGAATTTTGTTTCTGATTCTACTGATCTAAGTTTTCATTTTGCTTAAGTCAAGCAAAAATCTTTTTTAAACACCCACATAACAAGGAGTCCCCTCCTTCCCTTTACATTTGCACCCCCTAGACTGACCAAGATCAGTAAGATTGTCTTTAAAAACCTGCAAGTGTGAATGATTTCATTCTGAGTTCCCCCTATTTCCCAAATATCTGATAGCTGATGATGGATTTGTCACCAGTAGCAAATGACAGCACACAAGAATTTCAGCAACTGGTCCAACCAATCACGGGATTACAGACTCATTTAAGTTAGAAAAGACCTCTGAGATCACTGAGTCCAAAAAACAAAGAAGTGGTGCAGAACCAGCAGGGGTGAAGGCACCTGAACACTCACTCCTGGCTGGAGCCTGGACAAGGGTGTGAGACGCAGTGAGGCACTTTGAGATCTTGCAATGGCACATACAGCCTGCTGCAGTTTTCCTTTTGCTGCTCAAACCTCGCCACTTGGCTGGAAAAGTTTTGATGCAACTTCTCCTTTCAAAGATCAGGATTTTTGTTCAATCTCATTGAAAAATACGACCACAAAAATAGCATAGCATTGCTTCAGCATACACTAGGGTTTAAAATTTTTTTCTTTTTAGTTTGATATTTTGCTAAGGGACACAAAAAACTCAATATTGTTTACCAGTGGTTTCATATAATGAACTATCCACACCCATTTTTCTTTCTGGAGTCCAGAAAGAACCAAAGAAAAAATGTTGACTGATAATATGGGGTTAGATGTTCCATGTCCAAGAGAATTACACAGTCTTGAACATTTTATCATAGATTTTTAGGAGTCTGCAACTGCACCAAAAAATGACAAAGACAGCAGACATGGAGGATAAGAAACTGTAGATATCTGAGGTCACAAACACAGATAAATAAAATACCAGTTAAACATTGTGAAAGGCCAAGATGAAATTCCAAGAATATATCTCTGACATTGAAGTATTTCCATCTTGAAAATAATGGGACATCTTTGCTTCTAACTACATACAAATGCAGGAGTGCAATGTATAAAAAATATTATATGTCAGAGTTAGCATTACATAAATCACAGCCATCTTACTTCAGTCAGTTTTAAACCACAAAAAAAACCCCTAAGTCTATTTTGAAATATAATACCTTGAACTGAGCCAAGCTTATTGCTAATGCATTTATTAATAATCCTGTCTCCCTGCGTATTTGGGAACATTCAGAGCCTCAGTGTTCCAGCTGGGTTGCTTCACATCGACTAGAAATATGTCAGATTGTATAGTCTGTGATTGGATACAAACCTTTCACATGCATGTTTTCATTTGAACCCAGATAAGGATCGCCCTTTTACAGAAACAAAATGGATGTGATTAGGTACTATATATTTCTAATTGCTCACCTTGGCTTACTTTTCACTGGAAGCAACAGAAGTCCCACATTAATTTTTGCAGCTGCCTTTGCAACCTTCTACCTGTTTAGTGTATAACTCTTTGGTGCACTTTTGACTGTCCAGAAACAAAACCAAAAAGTACCCAAAAGCAAACAAACAAAAAAATTTTAAAAATTGCAGCTGGCAGCACAAACTCAGAATGATTTTTACTTTCCAAGTCAGAGGTGGCGCGGTTCAAACCCGCATGTGACATGGAAGTCAGAAAATCTTCTCCCTTACAGAAAGCCATACACACAAATGTCAAGTGTGTGCTAATTCTGCTGTGACTCAGATCAGAGTGGCTCTCCTCACTGTGCTTTCGCCTGACAGCATGTACCTGTTCAGTTTCCTAACGAACCCCTCTATTCAGGGTGGGCATGTGACACTTGCAGAATGTGGCACGTTATTTTAGATTGTGGACAGATGTGCACAGACCTTCCAAGAGGCTTTATCCCCCTCACTTCAGCTCTGGATGCATCAGGAAAATCATTATGATCACTGTTCATTGATTTTCAGGAAAATCAATCATGACTCCTCACTGTTCCTTGTTGGTGTCAACAGAATAAGCAGAAGAAAGAGAAAATAAAGGAAGATGCAAATCTAGGATCTTATTTTCTTTTATTTGCTGGTGTGCCTCTGGGACAAAATCATCAGAGATGGACAGGAATAAGGTACCACACCAAGTGTTCTCAATCCCTTTCTTGGGGAGGAGCAAAGAGATGAGTAGAAAGCCTGGTTCCCTGGCCTCTGGGGATGCTGCAGCCATGCCCTGCAGGACTTGCAGCTGTACCTGCTGCTCTGGCTGCCCAGCCCACGCAGGCAGATTCCTTACCAGCAGAACAGGAGCACTGTAAGAGCAGCACCTTTCTTGGTGCAGCCAAGACATTTCTAGAGCCCACATGTCTTGGGTAGAGCTGGCTGAACTGCCTCGTGGGCCCTTTGTCCATGAGTGGAAGACATTGCCTTGGTCTGTGCCAGTTCAGCTAGGCCTGTGCTGAAGGCACCTTCCCTCTCCCCCCATTTCACAACCAACATTTTGTGAGCATCAGCAGGTATGAATCAATGTGATATGCCACGCTCAAGACAAAATACAAACTTAAAACCAGCCTAACTCAGGAAAGGGCTTCCTGCAATGCTGTAGGATCCGCAGCTCTTCTATGATGTCTTCCTTGTTTTAATGCTACATAACTCTAATTTTCCTTTGTCTGATTTGAGCTTATTTACAGGTCCAGTCCTGGATTCCATCCCCATTTTGTTTAGCAGCCAAAACTCTTACTTCTGTGGAGGGCTGTTCTGTTTCAGAGAGGACAATATGTTGAACCTTACTGCTTTTACTCCACTCAAGCATTGTTGATGTTACAAAAGGCTCCCTCAGATCTTTGCTCACGCAACTGGTCTGACACAGGGAATTTTTACTTTTAAACCTTTAGAAAAAACATTCAGCTAATCTTCTGGGCTCTGGTTCAGGAAAGAAACCTCCTAATGTTAAACATATGCCTTGGAATTGTAATTTAAAGCAAGGGATCTGAAATGCATGTTTCTACTAAAGACTGCAACTAAATGTTGCCCTAGATAGGGCTGCATTCTGGATTTGGGCATTAATGAGGATGTCCAGGAACAAAAAATGGGTACTTTTCAGATATGCATTATCTTTACACCCTCTACCATTTGCAGCAGCTTATGTCCAAACACAAGAGCACACATATAGTGGAAGTTAAGCTGTGCTTATACATGCAGGAAAGCAGTGTTGACTGAAAAGTAGCCAAAGGTATGGCTGCACTTTGCTGTTTGCAGAGAGATTAATAGATTTTGTGCCTTAATTCTTTAAGATCTTTAGTGTTCTTTTGAGACCTCAGTCCTTTCAACATTCACTGCATTTAAGGGCATTCAGTGCTTTGCAGGGTAAGTTCCAGCTACACAATTTGAAAAATCTCTTTGATACTTGGTGGTGATATGTGAAGCTTGTAGCATCATTTTTTGCTATTTTTATTCATGCATAGAGCATAGCCACCTCAAGCACATTCATATGTCTAAAACGGAGGTGAAAACATATATGCTGGGGTTAAGAAAACTTTCCAATTATTTCTTTTCCATATATCCAGCTTTGAAGACAGCTTTAGAACGCATTTTTGGGCTGTGCCTGCAAACAAGTAATGAGGGCAGTGTTTGCCGTGTACTACCTGTAGCAGTGGGCACATATGTTAGAGAGCTGGAGGGGTCAAGTCACCAGCTGGTATCACCTTTCTCAAAGACAGGAGAGGTTTCCCGAGTCCTTTAACTGGAGGAATTTGTCACATGATATCTCCAATGGTCTTCCAAATGTCAGCTGTAACATAACACTTTTCAACTAAGACAATAAATTGGCATAAATTTAGCAGGAAAAAGACACCTGGCTCTGTACCAGGTCTGATAAGCAATAAACAAAACATTACCAAAAGGGGGGGGGAAAATTAAAAAAATAAAGTCAGAAAATCGTTTACAAATTCCATTCCCCTGCCCCCCTTCCCTATTTATTTTTTCCCCCGTTTCCTCGTCAGGTGTGCTGATGGAAATCGCGGGTTCGAAGCGCCGGTAATTGTCCCAGATTCCTGAGCCCTCCGTCCTTCAGCGGGGCCGATAATGAGGAGAGGGGAGAGGGGCCGGGATGTGCCTGCCTGCCTGGAATGCGGCCGGCGCTGAAAGCTGACACCAGCTCGCTGGAAAAGGACTTGCGAGCAAAGGCTGTCTCCAAGACAACAGAGTATTTTCCCTGTGATGCATTTACACAGTGGGGTTAAAGTTCTATGAAAGCAACAGCTGTTGTAAAAACATTGTATTAAATATGCTTAGAACTGTAAAACGCGTGCTCCTCATGTTGCACTTTGCTTGAGACAAATGTGGAAACCTGTGGAATGTCTGAGGGAGAGTTTCTGCTCTCTCAGAGGCTGTTTTATAAATGTCATGCTCCATTTTCAACCTTTTCCTGCTGAGATAGCTTCTTCTTCAGACCATTTTTCTCTAAAGTTGACTTTCAAGTTAAAAGCTAATGACTAAAGCATGACTGGATCTACTCCTTTTTTTACCCCTTCAAACTCTGCCTTTTGCTTGGAAACTTAGCTTCCACTATATGTGTGTGCTCTTGTGTTTGGACCTAAGATTTGATGCAAATGAAGCTTGCTTATCCTCGTGCCACCCATACTATCATTTGCAGTTCAGCCTCATCAACATTAATATTTTTCCATCACGAGAGAGCAATCTCCTGCAATGCTGTCCTGTTACTGACTTTGCTAAACTCTGGGGAGAAACTTTCCGCGTGTAAAACAGATAAAATACTACCAGCATCAAAAATCAGAGGCTGGCAAAACAACCCACTGCTTCAGAGCTATTCTCTCCTCAAATTTGAAATTCTTAGAGGGTCTTTAAACAGTTACATAGCAGGGCGGTAGGACATCCGTTCCTGTCTTTAAATCCCTGCTGTACTTGTAGAAAGTTAGATTTACGAAACTGATATACTATGGCCTGGGTTTATTTATGGTTTTCTGTTTCACTGCATTGGGTCCTCCACCCTGGATTATGTCTTTTCACTAGAGATTTTGTTTCTTTTTTTCCTGACAAAAAAATAGGCTGGTTTTGCTTCTTTTCCAGAAGTACTCAAAATAAGTGATGTGAATATTTAGTGAATTTCAAGCCTACTGGGTCTGAGCCCATTCAGGCAATGTGAACCTGCCCATCCCTAGTAATAATACTAATAGGAAATTACTCTTCCACCCAAATCAAGTTTCAACATCTGCAGATAGCTTTTCCTAATACACTTGGCAATGATGCCAAGAAAAGCTTCTCCATCCTTCACCTAGCAGCTGCCGTCATCACAACAGTGCAGCTGCAACTGAGATGGCTAAACATTTCTGCAAAGCTGTTTGAGTGTGTTTCAGGAATCCCAGGAGAGAGAGCACGAGAGGAAGGTGTTTGCATATGTGGACTCACAAGTATGCCCAAGAGGGGAGCAGGAAAATATTGCAAATCCCACTCTTCCCCACCTCTTAAAATATATTCAACCAATTAAAATAATCAATGTGAAGATTAATTTTGACCATATGACTGTATGTGTGGGAAAAACTTGCTTTTAAATATGTTGTGTTTTGGAAAAGAACATTCAAACATATTCCTGAACACATACATAGGAGACAGAGAGAGATCTCAATATCTGGGCTTGATTTACTTCCATGTGCTTGAAGGTACAAACGTCACATAAATTCTACATCTGTTGGGACCCAGGAAAACAGGAGTTGTGGGCTTTTACTACTGCCAGAGTCCATGTGTATAGGATTATACTGTCGTCCCACTTCATGCTAGAGACTGGATCTTCACACGTTGTTGAATTTCTGTCTGAAAATATGGGACCCATTCATCTTCAGTAGGAAGATCATGCCTAAGCTGCTTCAGCAGATTTTGAGAATCTCAGCCTAAATAATTTTAACTGATCAGCAGAGAAAAAGTTATCTTACTTGAGACAGAGTCAAAATTACTGATTTCAGATGAAGCTTTGAATGTTCAGCACCCTTTACATGTGACTTCTATAGGGGCAAAACCCCTGGGGTATTTAAGAAAATCCTCTCAATTATGGAAACTAAACATCCTCATGAGGATAGAGGCTTTCAAAATGCTCTTTCAAGAATTCAGCTAGAGGAATTGGGTGGGTTGAATATCTGTTCAGTACCAGCTGGTGTGTGGGAGCAACCCCTTTGAAGTGGTACGAATGAGAGCCCCTTGTCCACTTTGATTTGTGCTCATTCCAGATTTTGAAAACATTTTCCCAACCACCTCTTCTTGATTCCTCTGCCCCGTGAAATGTGTGGCCATCAGGGAAACATCTTCAAGTTTAATAACCAGAAGACACCGCAGTGCCCTCATTACCAGAAGGCTGTAATGAGCAAAGATCATTTTATTTAGTTGAGAAGCTTCCAAACATCAGGTTTTCTCCAAATTCCTTTTTCAATATTTTCTCGTGACTCCAGAGGCTGAGGGCCAGATCTTCAAACAAAGCCTGTGACTGGCAGTATCTCAATATGCAAGATGGAAGAGGAAGAGCTTCTGTCTCCAGGGGGAGGCAAAGAATAGAAAACAGTTGTAATTAAGGGGTTGAAATGACCCCTGTGCCTAAAACTCTCACTTCTGGGCAGAGCTGTTAGCAATAGCATTACAAAATTGTTCTTCAGATAAAGGGTGTGATTTTTGTTGGCTTTGCTTTTGGTCCCTGCAGAAGTCACCAGGGGATTCACCATTGGCTGACAACACACAGCACTAAGTGTAGTTTAAAGCTTCGCATCATGGGAGTCTTTCAGTCAGGAGAGTAAGAGATGTGGGGTTTGAAAAATACAGCTACAGAGACAATATATGCATTTCATTCAAAGGGAAGATTTTAAACAAGTGTATCTATAAAAATAAGTGGCTGATTCCCAACAAAGCTAAAGCCTTAATTCCATGATGAACCCATTATCCCACTCTTGACCAGTACACAATTCTTGGTTCTATATCAGAAAAAGGACATTGTACTTTTCTTAAGCCCCAACCTATATGAAATCCCATTGTTACGGCATTCACCACGACAATAGCCCTTTGGGGCACTCGAAATGCCTGGCTGTCAATTAGGTTACTATAAGGAAGGAACAGGACATTGTTTACATCACAATGCAGCATCAATGAAGGTATATACATTAGCCAGATGAATGCATTCTGGTGTGTTTCAGTAAGCCCAGTGCAATCAATGCTGACAATGAATATCAAGCAGGTCTCTTGCAACAGGCTGTGCAGGTATCAAGGCTGTGCACTGTATCTGGGTGCCCAGCATAACTCAGTAAGTGGTGTGCTCCACGGATTGTTAATGTTTTGGACGACTTTGCTTCAGGGGAAAGCCGTAGATGGGAGGAGGGGTTCAAAGATACCTAACAGCCTGGCACTGACCCATTGAAAATAAGGAAGCAGTTTCATACAGCCTCACCATTTGCTTTTGTTATTAGGAAATAAATCAGTCTTTGTTTTTTCTGGACAAAGTGAAGGAATGTCATTATGACTTATAAATTGTGCAGTTACAAAACAATCAGGAAATCTTCCCATTTAAATCTGAATAACTTTAATTGTTGGGAATTTAAACTTTAGTCTATTGAGTGAAACAAATGCTTAAAAAGAGCTCTTCATTGAAATCCCGTGTTTGAGCTAAAACCTGCATATAAAAAAAAACCAAAAAAAACCAACAAACCAACAACTGTGAGGCTGGTAAAAGACTGAACAAATCTTACAGTTGCACCATTTAATGCCTTTTGACTGAAGATGACATGAAATCACCCTGACAAAGTGGCAAATTAGTGTGGTTGGTAGTGCTTTATTTATGCTATTCCAAATGTATTCAGAGTTATTTCCATCTCATGCCACAATACAGTTTCCCTAAATCTGTCTGGAGTCTCAGTCCTGAACATAGTGGTGCACTGGTAGTTAGCACAAGAAGACAAAAACACCGAAGTCAAACATATGCAGACTTTCTTGCTTTCCCAGGGAACAGCAGCAAACATACAGGGCTTGCTCTCAAGTTATCAAAGTTTGCCCACAGAATTTGTTATATCATTGAGATAAACCTCTCTGACCTGATGTCAGCTAGGTCAAGCAAAGTCTAGCTGAAGAAATGGTAAAATTTTGGAGAAACACTTAGAAGTGTTGTACTGATCTTGTGTATGACTAAAAGCAAATGCTCCACTTACAAAAATGCCCTGTCACTAGGCAGAGGAGCTGGCATTGTTTATCTGGCAATTACAGCTGCAGGCTCAGAAAAGATGTGAATAACCTCAGCACTCTGATAGCTATGATTTTATTGGTGTTTTCATGGTGTAAGAACCTTGCCACTGCTAGAATTTCCTTTTTCCAGCCTTTATCTCTGGCTAAGCTCCACCCCTCATGGATTTTCACACTGTCCCTTCTCAGAGATGACCTCTCTTCCACCTCTGACCTCTTTCAGAGTTTTCACCCTTGCTTTAACAATTGATTTATGATGTGCCTGCGAAAGGGTCAAGCCTACTTTTACGGTTTGCTTAAAATATTTCTTTTTTGGGTAGATACAGAAGTGGTGCTTCATAAGTGCTAAGTAAATAAACTAAAGATTGGAGACAGCTTCCCTTTTCTGCTAACTACTAGATGTCTCTAAAACTCTTTGTAACAAGTGTTTACCAAGTCTTCAAACAAATTAACTGATAACTGTAATAATTTTGTGCCTAATGAAATGTGTCAAGGGTTTAGGATTTCCAAAAAGAGTAATTTCAAATTAAGTTGTCTCACAGTTCAGTGAAAAGGCAATGCTAAAGATAATTCAAGGACTTGTATATGTAATGGACAGGAAGTCTATTTTTCTTTCCATTTGACAGATTGATCTTCCACAGAAATAAAAAGCAAAAAAAAAGCAAAAAGGCTACTAGGCACAAACTTTCATTGCCTCCAGCCTCCCTGTGCTAAAACTCCTTTTAACCTCACTTCAGGTGGCGTCAGAACTGCAGGACCAATCAATCACCTCAAAGGCAGATTTTATTCTTCTGTTTCACTTATCCATTATTCTTTATGTAATAATACGCCGTAATTTATTCTGCAAATTAAGTTGTGGTTTTCTATGTGGTCCTCATCATTCAATGTATCTAAAAACCAAACCTGCATATATTTAGATATATAAAAATCAATCAGATACTTGTGATGGCATTTATGAAACTCTGAGTGCTGACTAGATGACTATCCTTCTTGCCAGAGATCACATCACACATGAGGCCATTTGAAAAATATGAAGAGTGTGTTTTGAGGCTCTCTGTGTGAATTTGAAATGTGCATCAAAATTTTCTCTATAAATGTGTCTCTGCAAGCTAACTGGTACCCGGTATATATATATATTAGTGATGCCACAAAAGACATTCTCTTGGTTTCTTAAATGTACTGGGGTTTTTTTCCTACACATTAAAAACTCGATTTACTCTGCTGACAGCTTTAATAGGGAAAGAGATAGTGCTTTACTGCTCAATGTCTTTCATTTTCTTATTTCCAGGAAATGCTACCAAAGTGAAAAACTATCAAGTGAGAACACCTAGCATTCTATTTGGTTTGAATAGCAAAGCTCAGACAGGCCAAATGTAGATGATATATCCTCTGTGTAAATAGAAAAAATAATAAATTGTTATATTGCTTCAGTGGTTCCAAAGCATAGCCATGTGCCAGGAGCTGGAAAGGGGAGAAAACAGGTGAAGAGCCTCGAGGCCTCACTCAGTCTTTTTGGCAGAGTGCTCACTGCTAACCACTGGTCCAGAAAGAAAATGCCCATTTCAGTGAGTTTCATGCTTGCCCCCTTGCTGAAGCCAGAAAAGAACGGGATGTAGCTTTATTCCTGTCCAGCCTATCTAGGAAGAGAACAGAAGGATCAGACAGAGCAGAACAGAGGGTTTGAAAGAATCATCTCCCAAACACAAAGACTGCTGTTAGGACTGGACACTGTCTGCCTTGTCACCATCTACCTGTGTAATCACGAGGCACAACGAAGTCTATTCATTAAAGGCCTCACTCAGGGCTCCTCTGGCATGCTTAACACTTCCGCAGACTTACAAGGATCTTCGGAGTGTTCAAAGAATAAAAGACTGGACACTATTTATAGTTTTGCTGATGCTGGGAGGGTGGCTGTAATTCTAAATTCCTTTCTCAGCCCATGCTCAGCCTTGAGCTGAATGAATAGCAAAAATAAATAAATAATAACCATGAAAAAATGACCCAATGAAAGCACTGCCTTTGTTTCTGTCCTGAACGTGGAGCAGTGCCACTTGTTACATGCTGGTGTTCAGAAAACGGCTTTTGATCTTGAAAGCTTTCTGCTTGTTTTAGTCCTTTTACATTAATCACCCCTTAATTTCATTTATAGGATGCAAATTACTCTTACTCCTCTAGCTCAGACCGTTTAAACTAGCAGATCAGTGAACTGATAGGCCATCAAGTAAAAGAGTTGGGAAAAAAAGTAAAAAAAAAAAAAAAAGAGAGCTGAAAATACTTACAAATCTTGACTACGCTTGACAAAAACCAGAAGTGGCCTGTGAACTATCCATTAGCTGAAAAGCTGGTATAGATCAGTGTCACTGCATTGAAGACAATGGTGGTTTGTCAGCTGAGAAGCTGGCCAAACGGACAGAAAGAAAATGGTCTTTTCCTGGCAAAGAGTTAAACCAGCTCACTTACTCCCTTCTGAAAACTCTTTCCATTGCCTTCCATGGGATGCTTTGACTTGGTAATATTTTGAGTGCTGGTGAATAAACACTATAGATACCTTTCTGCGTAACTATGTCAATAATGTAGTGGCAGCATTGCAGGCTAACTGCATGGGTTTTATTTTGTCATAGCCCCTCTTTCTATTCTATGGCTGTTTCTCAACAGCGGTTTTAAACAGAGAAATTAAAAACATATTTATTATTGTAACATATGTATTATATACATTACAAACCCCATAGTCTGAAATCCTGGGATAAAGGCTTGTTGAAAGGATGTCCCTTCCACACCTAGCAGGAGCAGTGGCTGTTTTGTCATCCTTCTGAATTGGGGTTTCTCTCTTTTGAACTCAACTAAAATGTGTCCTTGACATTAATTGTGCGGAACCTGGTGCCTAACCAGGCAGTGTGTGCACGTACCAGGGACACCACCAGCAGCCACCTAGTCTCTATGTCCAATGAATTTGTGATTGTCTAAAAGTTGACTTGATCAAATCTGTTAGGTATCCTGAACTGGAGAATAAGGAACAAAAAGAAAGCAGAAGATTATAACCAAAACAAAGAGGCAATCACAGATATCAATGCTGTAATATATGTGTATTAATTGCAGCAATGATGACATATACAGTAAGTATATGCTGCTGTGCTCATTTGCAGCCTTCTGAAATACTTGTAATGGATTTTGAAACTTTCCACACAAAGGAGGTGTTTATGCAACCTGCAGACCCTATGGAGGTTGGGGAAGAACAAAGGCTTGGGATGTAAGCAGATCAGGTCTTTAGGGACCATCAGCATCAGAGTAGAGCATTTTGAGCAACTCCACCTGTCAGCCAGAGGTCTACAGCTCTGCAGTGCAGAGATCACCTGCTCTCTTCAGCTCCCTGGGCAATCAGTCAGAGCACCTCAAAGTACTTCCACCACCAGTTCATGGTGGCCTATCCCATTTTTCCTGAAGGGGAGGATGGATTACTCTCCAGTTACTTTCCACAGATGGGAAAGCTCCTGTATTGCCTGCCAGGCAAGACGTTATTTATAGCAAAGAGCACCCAAAAGCTACAAAGTCTCAGGTTTGTGCTTTGAGCAAAACAGGCACTTTTCTGCAGCCACGCCGCCAAGGATGGAGATAATACTCAGTTTCTGCTCCTCCATCTCCCTTTGGAGGAGATGGTCCCTGTTCTCTAAAAAGCATCTGGCTGCACTGCTGAAGGTGGAAGGATCTCATGCTTTACAGAAACTCTGTAGGAAACCACAAAAGAGTTAGCATCAGGGATAGCAATTCATCTCTCCCCAGTTCCAGTCATGTCACATCTTGTCATGCCAAGAGACCAGGCAGCTGGCCTGGACCACCACTGCAGAAGCAGCTCTGGACCCCATGAATCTTGTTTCTCCTTAGACCTCACTAAGGTAACAGGGACTTGGCACAGCCACTAGACACAGAGACAGCATCAACCTCATGGCAAGTGAGCAGTATTCTGAGGAGGGTATGGAAAAGGCAAAGGTGGCATGGACCTCCAGAGCAAAGTTCTACGGTGCTGCTGCTAACACCACCCTGAGTTCTACTGACTATGGGGTCATTACACTCTATGCCAAAAAAAATCTGCATTTCTTCAGGGTTTTTGGTGAAAAAAATACTCCCTCTATATTTTATTATTATAAAAATTTTGCTCTTTCCCTATATAGAATTTGATTTCAGATAAAACAAATAGTTTTGCTTTCTAACACATTTGTTTTGGTTTTTTTATTCTTCCAAAAATGGGACACAGAGAACTCCCCATAGAAATCAACTAGTATTTTGAAGCAAACTGTGGACTTGGGATACAGCACTGGAGGCTGGAAACAGAAGCTGTAATGGATCTCAGGAAAAAAGTTCCCTAGAATTTGGACTAATATAAATATAGAAAAAGACTCTCAGTAAGAGAAAGCCCATAGAGCCTCTTGCCTCTGTTCTGCCTCCTGCTGCCTTTTGCACATGAGTAGACCCTGACAGCAAAAACTGTCCCACTGCTAGAACTGAAAGAATACTGCTGTTCAGGGCCCATAATATTATTGTTATCATTCTGATACCACTGGCATTCAATTAATCCATGCTTATTTTAGTGGTGAGTGTATAAGTCAGGTCATGAATTGACATACAAGGTGAAATTAAATGGTGATTTGGTCTTGAGTCATAAATTTTCCTGCCTTTTTTTTTCATAGCTACACTATCATGATAAATGCCTCTGGAGGAAAGAATTTAGTTCTCAATAAGATGATGAGAATGAATTATCAGCTCAGCTCTCTCTGCAGTCAGCTCCTACCTGGATACCATTTCATTAAAACATAAGCACATGTTATGTCATGAATGTCCTGCTGGAATAAACTTTTAGACTGGAATAAAGAGAAGAAGTTTTTAAGTGTGTGTCTGTGTGTGTGTGTGTGTGTGTGTGTGTGTGTGTGTGTAATGTGAATTTCCCCTTAAAACATTCCTATCATGCCGCTTCATATTCATTAATTAGTCTGAGGTTTCCCTCGTGTTAGTTTACAAAGCCACTTAAACCCACGTACCCATTTAACATATTTATGACCCCAGTTTTCTTTCTTTTCTCTGAGACTGTACCGTAATTGTTCTCTGGACTCAGGAACTGCAGAGTGCCTTCACTGATGAAAGGAGACAACATAAAGAAGGAAATGAATGTGTGAGGGATGAATACCTTCCACAAAACAACTGGGTGCAATTTGGCCCATGGCCCCGGGGGTCACTTTAATAGAGTGGAGCCTCAGTCTCTATTGAGTGTATGGGAGACTATTAACTCTTAACAACTCAGTCTCAGGTTATTTATTTATTGCTTAAATGATTTGTTATTGCTACTTGAATTTAATATACCCTCTGGGAACTGAGATGGCAGCATCATGTTACAGAAAAACTAAAAGTTATTTTAAAACTGTGATTGAATTTTTATGAGTATCATAAAATCTTTCTGAACAAATAACTTACCATTAGTCAGAAACGTCAGCAGGAAATCTGTAAAATTAAGGATTTATTAGAACAGTACTCTATTTGTGTGTTTCTCTGGAAAAGAGAGGGTTAAATGTTTGATGCTTCAAGTATTAATTTTATTATTGAATATAACAATACTTCAATAGCACCTGATGTTTTCAAAAGGCCATATAGATACAATATTAACAAAAAAAAAAAATCATTCCTTTTAGCCTGGAAATACCACGTGTTCAGGGACTGAGACTGATGTACACCTGTTTCAGTACAGAATTTTTTTCAAAAAACTGCAGGACATCTGCAAAGATCAGTGAGAAATCTCCACATCCATTCTACTAAGTGGACTAATGTTTGAGGTACCTTTGCATAGACACTGTTTTTTTTCTGTCCTTGCCCATGAGCTGCTATTGGCTCTGAAAAGCTGTATTCCTACACTTCTGTAAAGCATTCACTTTCCCTTTTGCTTTTCTAATCCCTAAAGTCATTAGGAGAACTTCCAAGCCAAACAGCATTTTTCAGAGGGGAGTGGGGATAGTAGAGAAAGGGAAAAGCAAGGGAAGGAGGACTTAAGGCATCATAAAAAGCAGGTGCAAAATGAAATGCTCATGAAATTAATGAAATTAATGACAATGAAATTAAGGGGATAATAATAGTCCTGCAAAAATAAAATTAATAAGTAGGTTTGAAACCAGAAAGAAAAAAAGGTCATCTTAAGTATTGCAATAAGACTGGTCTCTGTACTCAGTTGTTTTTAACAGCAGACCCAAAGGTATTCTCTAGAAAAACTGAGAACTGCAGAGCTAGAGAGATCTCTAATTTAAAGGCCTTGTTACTTGAAATCCTGTCATGTTCTGACATAAAGAACCATTCTATGTTAGATGTTTCTTCTGGAAATGGAAAGATCAAATCTGAATACAATACAGATGTTCAGATTTTGTGATTAATGCACATAAACCTCTTAAATTTTTTCTGTCATACCCTTTCCATCCTTAATATAAATTAGATAATCATAATTTCTGATTGTTTTAACATAGTGTTATGTATCTGTTACCTGAAGAAAGTCTAGACACGTATATGTAATAAATATATGTAATGTGTATGTAATACATTCATCCCTTGGATTCTACAAGTTTAGAAAAGGTATAACTTGCTTTGATGCTGTTTTTTCCAACATGTCCAAATCTTCTTGATCTTAATGGATAATTAAGGAGCAGTAAATTATAAGATACAAAAGACTTTCTTGCAGAACCGTTGGCTATCCTAAGTCTTCTTTCTCAATGTCCAGTGAATAAAGTGTAGTAGTTAAAATGGCTTTGTACCCACAATGAGATCCAGGCAGTAATAGAGTTATATTTCAAACTTCCTCCCAATACTGAGAATTATCAATAGTCTAATTGTAGCCTTTGGTAATTTATGCATTGACAAACAATAGCTACAACATTGTGGTGTCCACTTACTTTCTGTTTTTCTGAAGTTGTTGGTGCAATCTGATTTTTCAGCAGTCTTAAAGGTTCTTGGCTTCTACCGACTCTCACTGACACTCTGACATGTCATCATGTCTCTTGGCAAGAGATTCCTCTCACCTGATATCACCAAGTCACTGGAGAAACCCTGACAATTCTTAGGGACACAATTCTTGTATCATTTATCTTAGCTATGTTCCTGGAAGTGGAATGAGCCATCTTCCAGATGTGGCTGAACCTTTCTACTGACTATAAAGGCTCATGTATCACCTAGATTAAAGTCTGAGACATCTGTACCTGGTGAGATTAATTTCACCTCAGGTGTCTCAGGAGACACACAAGGAACATGAGAACATTCAGTTAATGACACCTGTCCTAAGGCCATCCAGCCTCACACAAGAAATCCAAAGATGGAGCAAAGTTCTCCTGTCTTCCCCTCAGTTGGCTTGTGGGCAGATTTCCTCCTCCCAGCGGTCCCTTTTGACACTTCTCAGCTTCTGATGTGAATGCAGAAGCATCCCCTATGTAATGGGCTCATTCTCTGCAAACACAGCACTATAGACTACATGGTCCCATGCTCTAAAAAGGATAAGCTTCATCTGAAACCATGGTCTGGGGTCATTAAGCTAATTTTTATCAGAAGGCAGGATACTCGCTGCAGGGCAGAGAACTATAATAAGACAAGGCAAACTAGGGAGAAAATAAAATTTCTTACAGAGGATGAAGTTTTTATTATAATAAATGTATATTTAAACAGCACAAGTCTAAGCAATCTAAAGAATTGGACGTAATACAGTTTTACTTCCAAATATATTAATTTTTTCTTTTTTTAAGAGCTGTGCTGTGGCTTAACTAACCCTCCAAGGACATCTGGGCCCAGAATATGAGAGGGTCCAATGCAGTATAAAACTTCACAGGAAATTTAGTTGCCCCAGGCTTAACATACCAATTTGGACATAATGCAAAATTTCTATCCGAAAGTGAAAGGTGAAAGGTTCAGAGACAGGCAAACCAACCTGTAATCACAAAAACAAATTTTGCCTCCTGTGAGGGTCTTAGACACATGAGCCTTCCCTAAAATTGCACTCAGACTAAAGAATTCAATTGGCATTTTCTAGGTCCAAAAATACGTCAAATGAAATGCTTGTAATTTATGTTGAAAGAACACCATGGAGTTTGTAAGAATTCTTTGGACAATCTCAGCTGCAGAAGGATGCTTCACCTCTTAAAAATCTCCCTCACACACACCTTCAATCTTTAACCTCAGAGCATGCTCCAGATCAATCAAAAGGCCTCTTACAACCCTCCTACATGTCAGAAAACCTACTGGGAAGGATAGTGCTTTACTTTTTCAGGCCTCCTCCACAAATATTTTTGGTAACCCAGGAGAATATCTAGACTGCTGCAGCTACTTTAAATATTGTTGCATGATGGGTCTGACTGAGGCTCGTTAATGCCAAGTGTCTCCTTTTTAACATCTAGAACATTTATTATGTAGAAACTTAAGTGTCTTTAATTACTCTCTATAGAAAATGTACCAACAATTACACATTAGTAAATTATAAACTTGAAAAAACATTGAGTAAAATAGTTTAAATAGATATTTTGACTTTAATGTGGAGAACTTTCAGGTGAGTAGAACGATGACTTAACTGTTCAAAAACTTTTCCTGTTCAATTTTCAGACTATTTAGGAAAAACATTGCTTAAGTTTTTGCACCCCATTCTAACCCCAACACTTATTCCTCTGTGACTTAAATTGCTCTTTGTTCCATGGGATTAAAGTAAAAAGAATTATGATATACCAAATGGCTGCTCCATGGTCAGAGCACTTCCTTGGCATATATATCCAAAACATCTCTAAATTTTTCAAGTATGACTTTTCTTTTGCAGCAGAATTTATTAGCTGTGGTGTGTGAGTAATTTAAAAAATTTCTTAACACTTTAAAATTAACATTTCATTGGACTTCTTACCTGCATAAAACTTTCTAGGCTGGGCCATTTCCTTCAGAGCCAGTGCCCTGCATCAGTGCCAGCAGTGTATGGTCTGTGATGATGACAACTAAAGTACCAGAATGGATTTCTGTATCCAGGTGATTAACTTGGAGTACTTTATTTTCTGTCCAGGATTTTATACTGCCTTTCAATCCTGTAAAGAGTTAGGCATTGCTAATGAAATGGCTTTAATTTCCTGCATCTTCAGGGGAAAAAAACCCTACCAGAACACAAAATAATTCAACTGTCTTTACTACAATTGCACTGGGAAAAAATTAATTTCACTGTTAAGACTTTATTTTAGCTATAATCTCACCCTATATAAATTCTAATTTTAGAGCATTTAAATGGAAAACTACCTGCATATAACATTCCTACAAACATGAAATGAAACAACTGTTCTGCCTCTTAATTTCACACTTAGGATGCAAGGGACTGGCACCTTCCACAATTCTCTCTGTGCTGTCTTTTGTTGATTCTGAAGATGCCCAAAAACTGAAATAACATCTAAAGTCAGCAAGCATGTTATATGACTTCACCAGTTTGATAAAGTATCTTTCAAACTCTCCCTTTCTTATTTCACACCCTTTCCTGTAGCACTTTATGTCCCACAGCTTGCAGATACTGCTTGAGAAGGAACTGCAGAAATATTTTCATACGTAGCACTGGAGTGAGTATTTCTCCACAAATATAAGCTGTTGTTTGTCATTTCATCAAGAGGTTCAAAGAACTAAACATTATTTTCGTGACACATATAATGCATATGTTTATAATGCATAACCTAAGGAGAGCTCTATTTCATGAAAAATCTAAATTCCTGTTGGGTCAGTGTATGCTGGCCATGACTTTACTCTAAACAAACACAGATTCTGCATCTGTGTAGGCCTCCTTGGGAAAAATGAAATGCCACAAGGTGAAATGATGGCTGCAGTGTCCTCCTGCATGCTGCAAGGGAGCACACCATATCAATAACTAACTCTGCCATTGGAAGGGCCAGTAAAATTGCTCCCTTGCCCCCTCAGTGCCAGGGTTTGCCAGCAGTGCAGCCCCACTGAAAAACCGTGGTCAGGCCAGGGTGGAGAAACAAATAAAGGCATCACAAGGTAGAGGGCAGACTGTCATGCCATGTTCCAAATATTGCTGTAATTAATTGTATAAACACATTATTAAAAAGAAAAGAAAACAAAACAAAAAACAACCAAAAGCCATGACAACAAAAGCAAAACTGCAACAAGGCCTTTTCTAGATTTAATGGCTGTAAATGGCAGCTGTTATCTGCTATGTCTGGCCACTCTTCACTTTCGTTTCTGAATGAGGAAAACCTGTACATCTGTGTCTTGACAGAAATACAGATTAAGTACAGTAACAGTCCAAAATTTTGCTATGTCTACACTCAGATAAAAAGCACCATGCCACTGCTGGACTGACTGCAGGACGAGACATCATTGAAGAGGTTGACAAGAGATAGTCAGATAGTCTGTCCTCCAGTTACTAGCATTTAGAAGGCCACTAGTAGATTCTGATTTATTTAAATGCATCCCCATACTAAGCCTGAAGCAGCCTTAGGTTTTTAAAAAACTACAAATACCAACAGTAATGTAGGGATCTAAAAATCAAAAATTTGATTTCTTGTAGGGATCTAAAAATCAAAAATTTGATTTCTTGGGCCACAAGTGAAGAACATTGTGATGCTATTAAGCTCTGTATGCATGAGATATATAAACCATCAAAGAAAATTGTCTAAAGTGATGAAAAAATTTGAACATTCTGCAGAAAAGCAGGTATTTTTATTTTCTATTGGTGGGCAAAATAGATTTTCCTCAGCACTTTTAAGCTTAGTTCCTTGAGACAGACTTACTTAAATGTTTTTTATAAGACATATTTTTTTTTCCTGGAATTCATGTATCTGCCATAATGTCTCATAGTGGGTCACAGTTCAGTGAGTAAGAGTGAAAACCGATGGTAAAAAATACGTCGATTTAGAAATGTGACTGCCAAGTGCTCTGAATGTAACAAGCAGATGGAAAATAGATCTAAAAAAATAGCTCACCTACAAAATGGAAATGTGCTACAAGCTGCTGTTGCATATCTAGTACAGCTGACTCACAGAAAGGCTTTGTACCAGCAGCAGCATATATTTTTAAAATTTGAAAAAGGACACCTGCATTAGTATAAATGCCTGTCAGAGCCCCTGGGGAGCATGCCAGTGTACATACATAGGGAGGCAGATAATGCCAACAGACAAACCTGCCCTATGGAAACCAGAGTTCTGGTGGGTACTCTAGACCTGAAAAATAAGGGCACATACATCTGGGTATGTCTAGGCAGTCCTTCTAAAGAACTGTTAGATACATAAAGGAGTTTGCATGCCCTAATTCTGTCTGATTACAGCCTCCAGAGAAATAGGCAAAACTTCTAAGCCCTAAAAACTATGGAGTAGTTTAGACTGAGTAGCCACTTCTGGTATTTATCATATTTAACAATTTAAAGATTGTCAGAAGTTGGACTGCTAGCAAAAGTGGAATGAATGGTACTTGAGAGCATTAGGGGATTCTACAATGGGGGTTGCTTAATTAATTCAGATGCTCAGATTCCATATATTTGTTTCACTTTAATCTCAGATCTTCTTTCCATCTATTACTTTATTTCTATCACTGCCTATAGATTCACAAAGTTTTTGCTTCAGTTTAAGCTACTCCTTAATAAGTTCACCAAAAGAACAGGCATGTTGCTTCTGCTAGATATGGAAAGCTTTAAGAAAGTGAAAATCACTACTGCATTGCTTTTAATCCTCATATTCTGGGGTCCCTTATCATCTCTGCATGAAAAATATGCCAATTAAGAAATACTGCTGGCCAAGGAAAGTAAGTGCTTGAAGAGAAGACTGGACAAACAGCTGGAGTAAATCAGATATTATACTAATGTCAGACAATGGAAGGATGCTGATTTACATGCTCTGTGAATCCTATACCCGGGCATTCTTCTTGTAAATCACAGCAGTTTTTCTGGGAACATAGTAAGGAAGTGTTTTATCTACATTTCCTTGCAACATGCAGGGCTTTTTTATGATTTCAGAATTGTTTAGGTTTTATTAGTATGAGTTTACAGCTCTTTGTTCCTTGGACTATGTGAAGAATGGAAGCAGGAGACTCGCTGCTATTTTACTTTTAGCTGGTGAATCAGAGAGGGTGTCTCACATTTCATTAGTGTTTTAGTCCTTAACTCCTCATACTTCTCAGGTTCTTTTCCCCTTTGCACAATGTATGCAGGGACAAGAATGTGTAAGTGCCACCGCCACCCCATTCAGACTTTCACTGAATTGGTGTAATTGGATTTTGCACCTCAATTTGCAAGATACAGTTCCCCTGAAAACCAACCCATTTTGATAAGCATAAAAATAAAATGAAATAAAAATAATAATAAAGACAGGGCAGGCATTCATAAGGTACCAGGTCTCCACAGTCTTCAGCTGAGAGACCCCAGATTTCAATGTACCCTGAAAAGGGTGATTAATTTAAAGTGAGTGGAGTCTGTTGCTTTAAGACAAGCTCATAAATCGTGAAAGATCACCACTTCTTTTCAAAAGGCTCTCCACGGTCTGAGTTTCCCTTCTGGGTCAGTAAAGGCATTGAAGTTTTAATGGCATGCCATGGCAGATTACACGATACAGCTGTCCCGGCACCGTGAAAATTAAGTTATGCCCCGTGTCAGCAAGGTTTTTTTTCCCCTTTTCTTTCCCTACCCTCCCCCCTTCACTCTCCCTCTTTCTTTCTCTTTCCCTGTCCCCTTCTTCATTCTCCTTTTTGCTGGGAAGTGCGCATCCAGGGAGGAGGTGGGAGCCCTGCAGGAGCTGCTGCCAGGGCTGCTGTTGAGCCCTAGCTATTGAGACTGAGTAAATGGAGCTGATGGGTGAAGAAGAGCCATCAAAATGGAGGGTTTTGTTCCTCCTCCTCTCCCCAGGGCCCAGCGGCAAAGGCAGCCCTCCTTGCTCACTCAGGCGCAAGCACCTACTCTGCCTTCCCAGCGCTATTCCGCTATTCCTTCCACTCTGCACGCAGGGAATCCATGCACGCTGCAGCTCCGCACCCGCAGAGCTGTGCCGCACGCACTGCCCCAGCAGCAGGATTGTGCTCCTTGCCGGAGATGCCGCTTTCCCGCAGGGCAGGGCCTCCTGCGAGGGGCACACCGCACGCACAAGCACGCCCGGGAACAGGCGCAGCGTCCTGCTGGAAAGGCAATGGCAGTCCTGCTGTCCCCCGGGCCCTATCCTCGCTCTGTAAGGAACGAGAGAGTAAAGAGCTTATTAAAGCATGAGAAATTAATCACATTAGTGTTGAGTCTGCCAGAGCAGGGATGTATGAGGGGAAGAAAGAGATGACGAAACAGAAATGAAAGAATAATTTGCAAACCTAACAACCAATATTCTGTGTCAGTCATTTCCAATCTCCTGCTGATTTTTAATTCCTTGGAAACTTCAGACTCTGAATATTAATTTAAACACATTGATATTGGGCTTGGTGGTCTGATTTCCTTATGGGATGTCCTGAGGATGCTTACAACCACAGAGTACAGATGGCCAGAAGCTGAAAAATATTGTTCCATATAATATCTCCAATACCTCAAGACACTGAGTTATACAGGAGATAGTCCCTATGTCTCTTCAGTCAAGTCAAAGTTGTTTAGTAAATCTTTGTTTGGAAAATGAGTAAGTCAATATAGGCTTCAAGTAGAATTTCCCCATTCTTATATGAAGCCAATATGTTGACTTGTTTACATCTTTCAGTCTTGAAAAATGGGTATATAGTTATATTTTACATATACACAATATTGTCAATTTGAAGTGCTTGCATCACACAATATGCAATAACTCATCCAAAAGTTTCTGGCTTTAGACTTGCACAATCTGCAGTTAGCCTTCTATTCTAACCCAGGACAATGATTTCAATGGGATTATTTGTGCCAGGGCTCTCTAATGCAGGGATACTTTGATTAAGCTCTTTACTTGTTCCACTGTTTCTGTGCATATTGATTACAGAGGATGAGGTGTGACTACCTGCATATTTAGCCACCTCTAGTTTATGAATGTTTGATTAAATATTGAGGTATTCTACTCTGGCATTAATTTTCTAATAGGACTGGGCATTTTTTGCTTACCTTCCCCAGGTTGTTCCCAGGTACAACCTGCTGCTCACAGCCAGTGCATCACTCAATATGCTACAAAAATGTTTGCCTACACAATCTGAGCTGAGCTTCACCAGACTACCAAAAAGTGTCAAGACTGGGGAAAAAAGAAATTGGGAAACATTGTTTAAGAACCTTTAGCAGCTATGGGCTTCTTTCTGTACCCTCTGTAGTTGGCACAAATGATTTGATAAATGAATCTGTAGGGTGCCATTAGGTGGGGCTAGGGGCAGAATAAAGGTCTTGCAGTTTACCTCCTATATAGATGATGTACAGACACTAAACAAAAGCCTCTATCACAGCACTACAGTAATTCTGCTTGGGTAGTAGCAGAGACCATGACATCAGGGACCAACCAACTCATCCCATAGACTTACCATTCCACTTGTTTACTTGCATACCTCAGTTTCTTTACACACATCAGTATCTGGGGTGGGGGGAGCTGGTCACTATCCCTATTTGCATTGCTGCTATTCACAACAAGTAAATCTTTCCCATGTTTTTTGTGATGGGTTCAGGCCTTTATTGAGTGAGGAGAGCTCTGAGCTGCCCAAGAGCTGTTTTGTTGGCAGGGGGTTAAGGAGAATTGTCTGTCACATCAATTATCTGCCCTTGAGCTCTTAAAAAGAAGGTGCCTAGAGACTGGCCACTTCTCTTGCTTGTACATCCACACATGGACACCAAAACAGCTCACACTTTGATTGGAAGTTGCTCTCCCCCTCTCTCAGCAGTACTGCAATCCATGTTAAATCAGCTCATTCCTCCTTCTCAGTAAAACTAGACAGGCCCCTGCTTTGAATACGCTGGACCACACAAGGGAGAGGGGAAAAATATCTTTCCCTCAACCCTTTCTCTCCTTCATCATTTGGAAGCCTGTGTTCTAATAACAAATGGTGATTTAAAAAAAAAAAAAAAAAGACAAGCCTTCCCTTCTTCCCTTTTTGGAGCGACAGCTCTGAGCCTTGGTCAGGGAAGCCCATGAATTGGACTTGCAAAGGGCCCGGGAGGGGTCCCTATAAATCTTCCCCACACAGAGGTGGCTGTCTGTCTGCTTCTGAGCTGCTGCTCATTGTGACTAAAGTTTAACTGCTTTACTTTCATTCGGGGGGAGGCAGGGGCGCAAGTAGCATAAACCTGAGGTTTATGGATATTGCCTTATTTCCTTGTCATTTTCAAAAGACATTTGTGTGCTTCTTTATTGTTCCCTTAGAAAAGTAACAATTACAAATTTTTTCTACTTATGTTATCACCCAATCTTCCTTATTCCTCTGTCTTTATCTTGCTACCTCTGAAATGGAAACTACATCAAGTAATCTGACATTTGTGAGAATGTGAACAGTCACTTCTTTGGCCGCTTATCCTAGAAAGACTAAAACAACCTGTACAAAAATTAAGGAAAAAAATAAATATAAAAGTGATAATGAATAAATTCTGTGTGGCTGTGTGTATAATTACATACATGCTTACACATAGATACACAGACACAGAAACAGACACCCACTTGATATCTTGGAGAAATGCAGCTGTAATTGCCACAAACTAAACATGGCTTTGTTTTCTCACTGATGCTTTTACCCATCATATTCTGCCTTTCTGCTCATGACTAATTTCTCAATCCGATTTCATGGGTCACAGAGCAATACAGCAACTTATTTAATAGCAGTATATACATACTTTTTAGATATAGCTCAAAACGATGTCACTGTTTTAGATATCACCAAAATTACAATAATATAGAGTATTAGTAAACATCATCAATGCATGTGAATTCTTGTCATTGTAAGAATGCATCAGTCAGCTGAAAAATGTAATTTTTTTTTTGCCACAAATTATCCTCTCATGTAATTTGAATCTGAAAGCATAACAATTTCTGAAAATTATAATCAGGATAATGGAATAGTTATTTTCAGCTTTCATGCACAGCAAATAATTCATGGTCTTTCCACATTTGTCTTAAGGAGAAGGTCATCTAAAGACTAAATCCAAGCCTAAGGAAAGTGAAGCAAAGATATTTTGAAATAGAAATCTCACTCCATTCATTTACAAATCATGTCATAGGCAGACAGTGAATTGCTTCATTTAGAGTTCCTATGAATTTTAACCAGTTTTCAAAATAATTTGATTGAATAGGAAAAATTAGATTTGCAAAATAAAGACAGAGCTGACTATGATGGGCATATCCACATTTCATTATCTTAGAAAACAGAGGGGACAAAGGTGTTTCTCCCGTCTTAGACATTGGTTTATTTGCAGCACTGTTTGTGAGCAAAACATGTAAAGATGGGCAGCTTGTTTGTTCCCTGCATGTGTGTTCATGGGTGGGTGAGGGGAGTTTGAGAATTCCTAATCCTGCAGCTCTCAGGACCTGGAGAGTTGTACCCCATCTGGGGTAAATGGATTAAAAATCTTTTCTCATTTCAAAGGTTTGATCTCAACAAGGGTTTGATGTGATGAAATCAAAGTGGCAGCTTGGATTTGAAAACTATTTGGATTTGAGCTTCCTGAAGTCTAGATCTGAGGGAATGGCTGCAGTGGATATGAATGTGTGGTAACTGCACTAATGCCTGTATAAAAAAGAAAGTTATATGTGAGGAAATTAAAAAAAAAATCCCATTTCTAAAATAGCACCTACTCCAGTGAGAATAACCTTATAGTAAAATAACTTCTGTGAATTAACGTTAAGTGGCTCTTGTGCTTTGATTTTAACACAGTCCCTTACTGACAATAATAGAAGATTTTGTCTTAACCGAGGTGAACCTAAATAACAATAGCTACAAAAATTGTGTATTATGTGGTAATTAATACTATTATTTTGTTGTCCTAGACACTTCCCAAGTGTTAAATGACCCCAAAGACATGAGAGCACTTCATTAACCTATCTGAGGGAAGAAGGGCAGGCTCCACATGATTTTGGAATAATCATCTTCCCTCTTTCTGATCTTCCAATCCTCACCTGCACCCTGGGGACAATAGCAGCATACCTATTTCACAAAGTCTTTATGACTACAATGCTTCAAGGCATTCACACTCTTTGCAGTGAAGCCTGCCAGTAGTTCCCACATTTTTGAAATCAAACACAAATAAATTTTTCCATAAAAGCAAATACTAATCTTGGCCCCAGGTGAAGTTTTACATGCAGTCAGAAATACAAGCTTAAAGAGTATGTTAATAAACTAAGTTATACATTTATAAGAAAGTCTACACAAAGAAAATTGCATACAACCCCTTCTAAGGTAGGCACTCAGAAGGAAAAAGATGCTAAAAATACAAAGGGACAAAATAACTCAGCCTTGAGAGGTTACAGTCAAGACAAATGTGGCAATCAATGCTGCCTCTTTAGTAATCATCATACCCTGTCTATGAGGGATATATTATCCATGCATCCTGTTACACTGACTAAAACTGACAACAGTTTTCAAATTACACAAGATTGTAACATTTATACATAAGAAATTATGTCCCTTTTTTGCTACATGGAAAGGTAAATCATCCTCAGATTCTTCCTTCTCATAGATACTTCCTGTTAAAATTTGACAAAACCCTCATGCCGTATGAAGACTTGATTAGAAGATATCTCTGAGGCATGAAAGAAATTTATACAGGTTTATAACGTAAGACTGTAAGAACTTACCAGAAAAGCTCAGGGCATATGAGAATGAAGTACATCAATAGCTCTTACCTGATGACACTTGGGGGTCATCTACCAAAAGACTGAAACTCACCTTTCCAAGCAACAGGCCTTTCTCAAAAACTGGCGCCAGCCTGTGGAACCATGGACCACATATATAAGTTTAAAAGTTTATTAGAAAACCCAGCATCTTTCATTCTAACGGCAGATTCACTCTGACCTTTTATTGTTAAGATAATCATACAGCATAAAATATGTATATGAGTGTCTATACTTGTATAAATACATACAAGAAGAGAAAGAAAAAAGGAAGGATGTCTTCTGCTAAGTTCTCCAAAAGACAAAAAAACAGAAAACTACAGACAAGGGATGTAACTCTTACTTACACTCAGCCTGTTGAGAAAATCTCAAATAATTTAGGCATATTTATTGAGATCTAGATTGTGTTTTAAATATGTCAACTATTAATCTTGACTTATAAAGAAAAAAGAACAGCAAACAAAAAAAAAAAGTGCACTATGTACATCTAAGTTCAGTAACAGAACCTGTGCAAGGTAAGATGCCAAAGGATGGAGAAATATGCTGTGGCATTAATAATGTATTTAAATTTACAGTTCTGATTTCAGCTGTTTCTCCTCAGGTGAACACTTATTTTGGGCAAGTCTTGAGTTTTCCAGAGTGCCTCAGAATAATCTAGTCCTGTCCTCGAAGACTCACTGTCGTGGGTTTGACTGGAAGGGAGCTAATTTTCCTCATAGTGTCTCATATGGTGCTGGGTTTTGGAATTGTGACCAAAACAGTTTTGAAAATACACTGTTCAAGATGTTTCTTCAAGTGTCAAGACTTCCTCTTTTTCTCAAACTGCCCCTCTATTGAGGTAGTCTGGGGGCAGGCAGGAGGTAAGGTGACACAGCTGACCCCAGCTGACCAGGGGGATATCCCACAAGACATCATGCTCAGCAATAAAAACTGAATAAAAGGGAGTGACACTCATGGTTATGGTGCTTGTCTTTTCAAATATATATGATATATATATGATGCAAGATGAAGGCCAGCTGTTCTAGAGGTGGCTGAATGCCTGCCTGCTGACAGGAATTAAGAAAGGAAGTCCTCCTTTTGCTTTACCTATTGAACTGCTATCTTGTCCTTATCTCAAACCATGAGTTTCTCACTTTTCCCTCTGATTCTCCTCCTCATCACCTGGTGGGTAGCGAGCAATGGGCAGTTTGCAGCTGAGTGCTTACAGGGTTAAGCCACAACACTAGTCCAGATCAGATACATCTTGTCAGATGCTCTTACAAATTGTCGGTGAGTGAAAATTTACTCCTGAGTAGATGTCCATTTAATTCTAAATACAGCAAATAACTTATTCCCTTCTTCCTTGAAACAACATTTTAATATTGCTGAAAATTCTTACTACCTCAATTCACTAGCCCCCTTCTCTTCCCTTCCTTATCCTTTTTACTCCTTTTCCTGCCCTGCCTTGCCCCTTGCTCTCTTCTCTTCACCATTTTCACAATGAGTTTGTCTTGGTTTGCTTTCTAAAGTTTCATCTACTCTTTATAAAATTTTAGAAATAATTGCTAAAGGTTCTCCCTGAAATCGCTTCATCCAATTTGGTTAAATTTTAAGAGGATTAAACTACAGTCATATAAAAATCTAATGTATTCAACTGCTGTTTCAAACAGTATTTTCCTATTCTGGCTCCTGTTCTTGTCCTTTATCTACTGATACACAAAACAAATACTAATTGTATATGACCTCTTAAAGGAACAATTTGTAATCAAGGAAAATACAAAAGGAAAAATGCCTTTGGGCATTCTCATCATTGCACCTCAAAATTTGTTTAAGATAACTAAAAAAAGAGGATTTTCTTCTTGTGTTTCTAGTAGTTCTGGGAGAAGACAAGGCAGGATAGTGAATTATCTCAGGTGAAATTGTAATTCATAAGCCACTGAGATCCGGGGTTGAGTTTCTAACAGGCAACTGGTGCCAATGAAAACTGTGAACATCTGATTTTCTTGAGAATTAAACTCAAGATAATTATTATCTTAATATTGTTTAACACTACTGTCTTTGCTGTCAGTGTTTACTTTGCTGTCCCCATCCCCATTTTTAAAAGCTTTTTCACAATTACCTGCAAAAATGAATATCCTAATTTTAAAAAGCTTTATTCATCAGAAATATTTTATCAGTAAGCTAGATCAGGTGTTCTATACCTGAGGAATTTGGTATAAAAGGCATTTCTGGTTTCACAGGAAATGCCTTTTGAATATTGTTACTCTTATGTCTTAAGGCGCTGCCTTAATAAGGCTAAAAATAACACTAACTTCATGATAATTGCATGAGTTCTGGGAATGTCCTGCACACCACAGGACTGCTTTAAACTCTTTTTATGGTGGGCTATCACAAGGAGAAGAAACAGAAAACACAAGAATTTTTCACTAGAATGCAGCGTACTGTAACACTCAGAGAAAAAAAACGCACAAAATGCAAGATTTTGTATTTAAGTAGGAAGATCAGAAGTCTAAAAGGAGTCTAAAAGTCTCAACATTTCTTTCTCTTCTTATGTGTGTCATGCTCATTGAATGGACTATGGCAAGACTACCAAGGCAGCAGACAGCAGACATCCTGGTTTATAATGGTTAAGAATAATGGAAATTAGTATAAACTTGAAATTGTGTAGTGCAATCCTTCCTTGGTAAATCTTCCCATTACTGGGCATCAAAAGCATGACAAAAATCACTGAATTTAAATTTCCATGTCTGTACAGGTCACAACATGTTATCAATCTTTTAATGACATCAAAAGGAAAGACTGAAGGGCCTGCTCTATCATGCAACGAACTTTGACAGAAATGTTAAATCTAATCCTCATTAGATTCCTATCCTCAACTAGACTTGTCCACTGCAAACTCAATTGAGACATCCAAGTCACTGCATTAACAGCACTAGTAGCCATTTTTGGTCATCAATTTTCAGATATCCCAAGCTAGAAACATCTGTCATGACTAATTCTCTGAATCATGGGCTCAAATCCATCTCCATAGTCTTGTACTTAGAAGCCATCTAAAAAAGGAGAAAGAGTGTTGTGCTGTGGCTCTGTTCTTCCTATTTCCACCACATTATAATAAAACTCTGTATAGTACAGAAAAGAGCAGGAAGAAAGATCAAAGTGATGGAATGGTTCCATGGAAAAAGAAAACTTGAAAAGGGATGTGGAAAAGTGCCATAAAAATCACTGTGAGACAAGGGAGAGGTCAGGTGGCAAAGTCCTGCCAAAGAAGAGGAAAATAGCTCAAAACTGTGCAGTTAAGTAGTGGAACTCCTTGCTGCAGGCTATCAAGGATGTGAAGGATGTAGGTGTAACATGGCTAACTGGAGACAGAAAAATCCCAGTGTGCTTCCAGAAAAACAGAACCCTCAGTACTCTAACTTCTACATTGTTTCTTCATCTGTCACGTACATGACAGAAAAACTGTAAGCGACACATGAGTATCATTCTACTGAAATCTCAGAATAAAACTTTCTTGCTGAAAAAAAACCAAACCAAAAACAGATTGCTGTGAGAATGTGGATATATATCTGTTAAGTATGTTAAGTCCTCCTGCTCATGTTGAAAAATAGACATGAAGTTGTGACAATCTAGATTCAAATCACATGGGCTGATTTTATATGAGTTTTCCAGTCTTGGTCTGGCTGGAAAGAACTCTTGTCATCCAAGCTTGCTAAAGGATAACCATGTGGAATTAGTAACTACTTGTTAATGTGTCAAACTGAGGCATCGCTTAGCATGTACCACTCCAGTCTCAGAAGGAGAGGCTGTGTACTCAAGGCAGCATTGAGATGCTTGGCCTGGGGGTCTCTTAGGAGGATGGAACAAGGATGGGAAAAAAGAGCTTCCTCTACCAATGGAAAGCACACCCTAAGTACCATCTGCCTCTTAGCATCTTCCGCACAACCTCTCTTTGTGTGGTGCCAGCCTCAGCAGCTTGCTTTCCTAACCTTCCATGGCGCTCTTCCTGCCTCAGGAGTGGTGGTGCCACAGAGGGAACAGCAGTAAATATGCAAGTGATTGTTTTGAACATTGGGTAGAAAAAAAGACAAGACATTCCTTGTATATTTTCAATACCACTTCAAAACAGAGAAATTACGACTGACACAGATATTCAATCTTATATGTTAAATAGAGCCAGCTTGAGCCTTTATTGGGGATTAGCAAAAATACTTGATTACCATACCTACTGATAAACATAAGTGCTAATATTCTGTAATGAGCAACAATTCCTGTCTCTATACCTTGGCAATATCCTGACAGGAAAAATTATTTTGCAAGGGGTAGAGAGTTATATATAAAGAGTGATACAAGACTTAGCAAAAAAAGCATTAGGCCTTCAGCAGTGTTTAATAATACACTACAACCCACACATATGTTAATTTTATTTACATATAGGATAGCCAAACATTTTAAGACAACCCATGAACGGGCAAACAGATATGTATATTTTTAAACCAATATACAATTCTATGTAATATATCACTAATAAATGCATGGGTGTATTTAATATTAAATTGTCTGCATCTGTATTTGAATGTGTAATTAACTCCAAGCTTGCTTTAGTCTCCACATGTAGTTGTTCAAAAGTGAAGGTTTTAATGGCAATACTTTCTTTAAAAGATCTGGGAAAATAGTTGTGCAGTCAGTTCCTACAGAGACTACAGAACTCTGTCTGAGGGATAAAATTTTGCTCAAAGTTTCTTCAGTTCTGCCTCTTATTTAGTAGTCACAGTTATGCCAAATGTCTTACTCTTTTTTCATCAGGGAGCAGATAATAACTCAAATGCCTCAGCCAAAACAAACTCTTTGAAAAGATCTTATGAAATCATTTCTCTTTGCAAATCCATAAAAATCACCTCGGACTCCTTATCAATAGAAAGGCTTAAAGAGGGTGCAGAAGTCGTTGAATTATGATGTGCTTATTTTAATGAAATTCCACTCCTGCTGGGATGTTCCCTGCAGATTTTCCATATTTCAGCATGGGAAAGGTTTGATGCTTTCCTGCCGGTGCCAAGAGTTAATTGAAAACATTTCAGGATAAATTCAGCTTGGGGGCCAATGCTCCCATTCCTTCATTATTCTTAACAATAATAGAGGAGTAATACAATTATTAATAGGCATGTTGTATCCTCTTAAAGTGGCAGTGTGTTGCTGAAACCGTGTCTTTCACATTCTTTTTCTCAAGCAAATCTGAAACAAATAGAAGAATAGAAATCTCAGGAGAAAAGCAAGCCTGGCTGGTATATATCTACAATTCATCACTTTTTCTTCACAGTGAGTATTTAGCTATTGTTAAATATAGGTAGTTACTTGAAATGAAAAAAAAAATCAATATAACAAAAATACCACTCATCTAGATCAGAATTTCCTGAAGGTCTTCATGCTTAAAGTCTCATCCCTGTGGGATATTAAATGGTTTTCTTTGAAGATATGTATATCCTCAGAGTTATTTAAGGAAAGTCAAAAAAATAAAAATGCAATTTTTAATAAAAATGCCATTGTTTTAAAGATTAAATTGGTTTTGAAGTGACATATTGTTCTTAGGGTTTATGTCTTCAGTTTAATGAATCTAAAATAATGGGAAGTTTTTTATGACAGAAGACGTTAGACTGTCTTGCTGGCCTAGGGCTAGTTATATGTTATCTTCCACAGTAAACAATTTATACTACTATGATACAGAAAATACTTTTGATTTTAATCTTTTTTTTCCCCTGACCTTGACTCTCAAAATTACATTAATAGTAATTTTGTCAGTATTTATGCACTCCTTTTAATTAAATATTGAAACTCATAAAAGATATAAACAGTTAGGGAAATATTTCCAAAATAATGTTTACACTTACCTTATTGTCATCAGACATTTTTATCTCTTCTCCACACTATTCCTCCCAAAACAGACAACACGAAGTACTAAGCAGCTCTGACTGTTTGCAGAAATATTTTAAATAATAAAGCTTGCTGACTAAAGAATCACTAAACCAGTCCAAGCAAATGGAAGTTACATGATTCCTGCAGACTACAATGAGTCAAGGATATATTTGTACCATTTCAAAAGGCTCTACCTCATTTACTACAGTTATTAACTTTTTTTCAAATAAGTTCTGCTGGCAAAAGTCTTTGACAGGGTCCCTGCCCATTATGGCAGCAAACATGATATTTAGAACTGCCAGAATGGGCAGATGACTCTCCAGACAGAATGGAGGTAATTTAAACAGCTTTTTGCACCATGTCTTAGTCTTCTTATCCAGAAGGACAGCAAGGGAAAAACAGATTCAGGCTCAAATATTTTCCAAACGGTACTGCACAGTAAAGCAGCACAGTACTGATGTAGCATTCTGGAAGACAACAGAAAGGAAGGTGTTAAAGCATTTCTATACCCCAGGATGAGGGTAGGACCTGAGTAGAATCAGGACAGGGTTAGGAACAGTTTCTGCCTCAGTTATCCCTACTGCAAAACAAGAGCATCTACTGAGTCAGAGGTAACAGGGAGTAACCATCTCTCTTGATCTGCACAGCAGAGTATTAAGACAATGCTGGGCTTAAAATCCGGACTGAGAGAGCATCACCAACAATACTTTCACTAGGTCTCTTAAGAGTAACAAATTTTCCCTACAACATTCGTTGAGAAAATAAATTTTTTTCCCATGGATATCATGAAGGCAGACTTCAGCTAGCTTGTGGGACAGGATGTTTCTTAAGACAGCGGAAGACCTTGGTTGCTACAGCTTTTTTCCTTGCTTACTGTGCACAGAAGTGAGAAATCCAAACAATATTCTGACTAAAGTGCACCCAATGAGATCTGAAAAGAGCCAGAATTATTTCTGAATATAATGGGAATGACTATATTCAGGCTCTACATGCAGTCAGTATGTTATAAGATTTAGCTTAATATTGCCAAAAACTGAACCACCCAAGTTTTGAATAGCCCAAAAGAGAAAAGATTTCAGTTTCTCAGATTCCATGTATCATTCTTATCCACTCCTTTGATAAATATATCCTCCCCATTCTAGCACTACCTTTTGCATAATAACATGTTCTTCAACACATCCAGGCACTCAGCTTTGCTCACTTCAGTAGGTTTTAGCTCACTGCAGTACGTTTTAGCCAACGTTTAGCTATACCAGGCCAAACCCACTTAGCTGCCTGTCGATTCACATAAGCTTCATTTAACTAACTGAGTAATCTTTCTCTCTAAGTATAGAAAGAAAGCCAAAAGCTGAATTCTGACAACAGTTACACTACTGAAAACTCAAACTACCTCTAACAGGAGTCAAAAATCTGGAACTATGCAAACAAGACTTTACATAAGAGAAAAGTGAGATGTTTTGGACAAATTATTTTGTGCACACGTTCTTTCAGTTCTTTCTATAAAATCCACACTCTTGTATTGAATTTTCTTCCATGGCCTCAATTCCTAATATGGACAGACAAAGACATCTGTTTATACTTGACTTTGCCTTGTCCTATAGACTAATTTGCAAACATGTGGTATACACCTGAATACACTAATATGAAAAATAAGATAGCCATAAGAGTTTCTGTGGACTGCTGCTTTACTTCCTGCTATAACATATTTTTATATGACATCAAAAATGCTTGAATAGATTTAGAAGGATACTGTAACTCCTGAAAAGAGATAACATGAAGATCATCACGACACAATGAAGAGTGTATTGTGAATACACTAGAATACCTCTAGAATCACAGAATGATTTGGGTTGGAAGAAACCTTAATCATCCAGTTCTAACACCCCTGCCATGGGCAGGGAACTTTCCAGTGTACCATAACACTCAAAGCCTCATCAAGGTCTTGAATGCCTCCAAGGCTGGGCAGTCCACAATCACTCTGGACAACCTGTTCCACTGCCTCACTATCCTTACAGTTAGAATTTCTTCCTAATAACTAATATAAACCTCCCAGCCTTTCCCTTAAAGCCACTCCCCCTTGTCCTATCATGACATGCTCTTGTGAAAAGCTCCTCTCCAGCTCTCTTGAAATTCCCCTTTCCTGAAAGGGAATACTCAAAGGCTGCTAGAAGGTCTCCTCAGGGCCTTCTCTTCTCCAGGCTGAACAACACTGACTCTCTCAGCCTGTCTTCATAGAAGAAATGCTTCAGCCCTCTGATCAGCTTAGTGGCCTCCTCTGGACTCCTTCCAACAGGTTAACATAATTTTTACGCTTGAGATCCCAAACCTGGATGCAGTACCCCTGGCAGAAGTACTCCTGGCAGGGCCTCAGAAGAGCAGAGTAGTGGGGCGGAGTCACCTCTTCTGGGCTGTAACTGCACACAGCTGGGTCATACTGAACTTTTCATCCGCCAATGTCGGTTTTCGGCTGTTTGAAGGGCCTGGAAAGGCCCGGAGTGGCCTTGGGGCAGCCCGCGTATCGAAGGACGAGAAGAGGCTTCAGTTCTTCTTTCGGTTTTTATGTTTATTAATTGTTTATCTAAAAGATTTTCTTTCAGCCCGACAGAGGTCTGCTTAGCAGTCAGCCATGAGCACACTGTACCGCCCTCCGTACAGCCACCTATCTTTATACCCATGGTTACGTGTACAATATTTATCATTTTTCCCCAATACCATTTATTCTTATTGCCGGGTGCACTTTTAGTAATGACCAATCCAAAAGTGCCACCATCACCAAAGAAGATGGAGGAGAAGAAGAAGAAGAAGAAGAAGAAGAAGAAGGACAGGACACGCCTCAATTCCTCCATCTTACTTCTCTAAACCCCCCTGTACATAAATCCTAAACCCTGTGTCTCACCCTCTAATTAGCTAATCCCTTCGCCACTCACCCTGGTGGAGTCCTCCTATCCTCATACAGGTGTCGTCTCCCGTGTAGGGTCAAAGTCCAGCCACCAGACACTTCTGGCAACATTCCAGGACTCCCGAGCCCCCCAAGGGTGGTCTCGGTGGCTCGGCATCTCAGGACTCAGATCCTGAGATCCCACACGCCAACATGTCTTTCTTCCCTGGGCTACTCAATCAATTCCTCCAACAGCCTGTTTGTACTCAGGACTGCTCCGAGCCAGGTGAAGAACCCAGCACTTGGCCTTACTGAACCTCATGAGGTTTGCATGGGCCCATCCCTCAAGTCTGTCAGGGTCCCTCTGGGATGACATCCTTTCCCTTGAGTGTGTTGAGCACCACTCAGCTTGGTGTGTTCAGCAAACCTGCTGTGAGTGCACTCGACCCCACTGTCCGTGTCACCAACAGAGGTGTGGAGCAGTCCCAGTCCCAATACTGACCCCTGAGGACACCACTCATCACTTGAACATTGAGCCATTGACCACAATTATTTGAGTGTGACCATCCAGCCAATTCTCTATCCACTGAGCACTCTATCCATCAAACCAGTATCTCTCTAGTTTAGAGACAAGGATGTTGTATGGACAAGGATGTTGTTCAGTGCTTTCCACAAGTCCAGGAACATAACATCTGTTGCCCTTCCCTTGTCCACCACTGGCTCTACGATATAATCCCATCATAGAAGGCCACCAAGTTAGTCAAGTATGATTTGTCCTTAACACAGCCACTTTGGTTGTCACCAATCACTTGACTATTTTCCATATCTCTTAGTGTGGTTTCTCTTAGCACAGGAGGAAACTCATGATATTGCCAGGCACTGAGGTGTGACTGACTGGCCTTTAGTTCCCTGGGTCTTCCTTATTTCCCTTTTTAAAAATGGGGCATATATCTCCCCTTTTCCAGTTAGTGGGCACTTCACCAGACTGACATGATTTCTCAAATATAATGGGCAGTAGTTTAGCCACTTTCTCAGCCAGTCCCCTCAGGACCCTCAGATGCATCTTATCAGGACCCATGGAGTTGTGCACTTCCAAATTTCTTAGTCTGATCTTCTCATGCACAGGGCAGTTCTTCATTTTCCCAATCTCTGCTCTCCCCTTCTGCATCTCAGGTTTGGCTGGAGCACTTGCTGGTGCAGACTAAAAAGAAGCTAAAAAGTCATTGAGTACATCAGTCTTCTCCATGTCCTGCATAACCAGGTATTCCACATCCCTCCTGAAAGGAGCCACATTTTGCCAGGTCTTTCTTTTATTGCTGATGTACCTAGGGAAGGTTTTTTTTGTTACCCTTGATGTCCCTGGCCAGATTTACAACTGCCAGTGCTTTAGCTTTCCTAACCATCTTCCTGGCTGTTGGGAAAATTTCTTTGTATTTCTCCCAGGCTACCCTTTCCTGTTTCCATGCTCTGTAATCTACCTGTTTGTGTTTTAAATTTGTCCAGGGGCTCCTTGTTCATCTGTGCAGGCCTCCTGACATTCTTCCCTGATTTCCGCTTTGTAGGGATGCAATATGTCAGAATGCAGTACTTCTTCAGCTACTACCACTTCAGCTACTACTACAGCTACTACTACTGTTTGAATTAGAAGTCATCATCAGTGGATGACTGGAAACTTGCAGTGCATGCATTTACTCTGCTTAAATCACCTAATTTCCTTCATTTTTTTAACAATTAAAACTAGTGGAAGTCAGATTTACACTCTCATATACACTATAAAGTAGTAGGTGATTGCATTATTTTAGTATAATACATTATAAACAGACGTGTCTTGCTTTTGCATTACTAGAGAACATCCAGCAAGGTATGTTTATTTACATGAGGATGTGTGTTTTGTGACTACACAGAGCACTGTAATCTCTCAGATAGTTAAAAATACAAACTGTGTCTGCATTGTTTATATTTGCATGTAGACATACATATAAGGGAGAAGGTTCAGTTGTATTTTATTTCTATTGTTTCCAGGCAGCAAGATACTGTGGCCAAGAACATGTTTATAAACAAGCATTTCTCTCTTGCAAAGGAAAGAGATGTCCCTTCTGAACTCCCAGTTTTGTCCAAATTTTTTCCTATTATTGTCTTTCCTTTCCAATTAAACTGCCTATTTTCCAATTCATAAGTGTTACTCCTAGATGGACACTTTCCTTTTCCTCACTATTTTCCCCTGTATTTCACAATATCACTTGTATTATACTTTCTCTGTTCCTCTTGTCTTCAAGTCCTGGACTAAATTCTATGTTTTGGTCTCTATTCTCCTCCTAAACTTCCCCTTTGACCCCTTTCCAGCTGTTCCCATCCTCTCTGGCCTTGTGGGCATGTGTAACAGTTACCTTCTCTCCTCAAACCCCATGTATCACTGCCTCCATTGAAATATGCCATATGTATACTTCAGCCTGACCTCATTCTACATCTGCCTAAGGAACCTCTTGGATTTCCCATCATCAGGTCAATAACAAAATCACAGAATAATAGAAATTTATTTAATGGGACCTCCAGAGATCATCTACTTCCAGTGTTTTCCACAGGCCGTGTTCCAGCCAAGACAAAAAAGTCACCTGTGTCTCTTGCTAGCCAAGCCTTGGAAACCTCAAAAAAAGGGATGTGACAGGGTTTCTTTGGGAAACTTGTCTCAGACCTGCACTACCTCCTTCACCTCCTGACAAAGTTCTTCCTAATGCTCAATTTGAACCTACTGGCCACAGTCCGTGCCTGCTGTAACTTGTCTTAACTTCTTACACTACTGAGAAAAGTTGGACCCTGTAGGCTTTACAAAAGTTCTCTTCCCATGGTTTAGGGTGCCATTAGATTCACTTTTCAGCTGGATTAAAGTTCAGCTCCCTCAGCTTTTCCTTGTTGGTCACAAACTCTAGCCATTCTGGCAGACTTCTACTTGCCCCTCAAGCTTCCCAACATCCTTCCTGAACTTGAGAGAGGAGTGGTCTGAAACCCAGACAGTGTTTGAGGTGCACTGTCAGGAACACTAAGAATATGGTGATGATAGCCTTTATCTTCTGGAGATGGGAAAAAAAAAATCACTTCCAGAGCTGAATATTCACCTTATTTCCACATTATTCTTACCTCCTGGCTGTGCCAACATTACTAAAGACAGACAGCTTTCTTTCTGCATTCCCCCATTATTTTCAATCTGTCTCTCAGTTAACTTTTTGATATTATTTTGGGGCTTCTTTCTCCTTATTAGCAAGTACACGATCAATTCTCCAAAACTTCTATACATAACAGTCACCTCCTCTTGCCTACCCTTTCTTCTTCAGACCCATTCAAAATACTACATTTGAACATAGATATTTCTTTATGCAGACTATGTAACATTTTATTAATGTATTTGTATGTTTCCTACACATCATTTCACCTCACGACCATCCTACTAAACCTTAGTCTATTACCTTACTCTAGGATGTTCCTCTTTCCCCTCCATGATGTCCAAGGTATAGTATTAGCACTATTATCTCTGCGTGTTAACAAAAATCTCTCTTTCTGCATGTTCACCTTCTACTATAATATCCACTTGGCTCATAATAAATTCATAGAAAAAAGAAACTTTAAAGAAAAGGGGAGGTTGTCAATTACTATTTTGATTTTGAGCATCAAACTCTCATCACTAGCAGTAGCTGCATAAATCATCCCTCTTTATTGTTTTATTTTTATGCCCTTCAGTTACATTTACACTGGTTGAATTCTGGAGGTAAATATCAAAATATTAGCTGAAAGCTTCCTCAGAAAGCGAATCTTTCCCACATCCTTCCCTGCAGTTCCTCTTTAAGAGGTGTCAGCATGGCTGAGAGAATGAAGTGGCTCCACATTGTTTGCCTGAACTATTATGTGTTTAACATTTCCATAACAAAAGTGCCACTCGACTTCTCCCCGATTAATGCAGCTCGAGGGCTCTTGTCCTCCTTTAATAAAACATTGTTGAAATCATTTATTTAGAGCCCCTGGTTACTAGTGGGAGAATGACCATCTTTGTGCCAAAATATAGTGTATACAGTCCACTATTTTGTAGTAGATCATTCTGTTATTTAAGAAATTGATTAAATGGATGTCTTAGAAAGTATTTATGCTAATAGCACATTACTTATGTCATTCAGACAGTCAATGTGAGCCTTTTCAACTGTCTAGCACAGCCAATGCCTCAAGTAAAATACAGTAACTTTCAACTTCACTGCTTACAAATCTGTATCACAGTCATGAAATCATTGCTCTTCCCATTTGAAATGTTTTCTGTGGCACAACTACCTACTTTCCCTAGGACTTGCAATGGGTGTGTTACCACAGGCAGTGTGGAAGTGTGTGAAGTTATTACTGCAGGAACAAAATCAATTGAAGGTCTAAATTCTTTTTTATGACATTTGAAGACTCTGCAACTCAGTCACTGAAGCAGCATTTTCCATTACTCAAATGGTGATGATTTTCTGTCTCACTACTTATTATAAGTGCACTTTGGCTCTTCTGGAGTACCTCTCAAACTCCGGTGCACTCAAAAATAAAAAAAAAAACCAACCAAAAAAAAAAAAAAAAAAAAAACAAACAAAAAAACCAAAACCCAAGTACTAGTTTTGCATCACATTGACATGGAATGTCCTGTTCCCTACCTGTAAAGCTGCCTGCAGCCATCTTTGCAGCCGCATCTAAGATATGCACTATAGAGGTGTGTCTGCAGTGAGACATCTGGTAGACCAACAGCTTTTAGGAGGAGTGAAGATTCTAAGTAAAATCCATCATGCTTTCCAATGAGACCATGAAAAGACTTGGCCAAACCAGAGCTTTGCTTATGGTCATTGTAAGGTTTTATTTCATAACAATTTTAAAGTTATGTATGCCTGTCTGTATACATTGGTGTATATAGTTGAAAATAAACAGAGACCTTATGTCCATTGTGATTGCATACAAAAGATTTGCTGTGTGCTTGGGTGATCAGTGAAGCTTGAATCTCCCTCTATTTACTGTATGGTCACTGTCAGTTCAATGAACTGCCTCCTTGTTCTCCACCATTGTCCCACACTCCCTTAAACATTTGTCACTGAAGTGCCTCCAAAGACAAATAAACTGTCACCAAGAATTCAAACCTGGTAACTGGGAATGAAAAGGGATCAGAAACTACTGGATTATTTTACATGAAATGATGCAGAGCTCCTTCTCCCCCTGGAAGAGATAGCCTGGACAGGACTTCAGCAGAGAGCACTGCCAAATAGCCAGACAAATGAGAGAACTTGCTTTCCTGTGAAAAATCTCTCTCTGTCAGGAAAGGTGAAGTCTTTCCCTTGCTTAAATCTGTTCTTGCTACATCACTTGACATTTCAAGGTTTCCATTTGTCTGGAAATCAAGCAAAAGAAATACGGATTTGATGGACATCAACATCTGCACAGGCTTATTTGGCTGGGACAAACAGCAACACAGTCAGCCATTCATCCTGGAAATAGTGCTGACTGACTATACAACAAAAGCCAGAGCTACCTCCTTATGGAGAGGAGCTCATAGGAAGAATCAGTTCAGCTGTATTTATTGCACAATAACTTAAATTAAAACAATCCACTTTTTCTGGAGAAGGAAGCATACAGATGAGTCCTCCCTGCCTAGTGGTGCTTCGTGTTGATTTATTTCAGGCAGATGCTTTTGACAGAAGCCTGTAAAATTAAGTCTTGAGTTTATTGCAGCAGTTAATTATCAGTCCTTTTCTAGTGCTAATGTCTTTACTCCTAAATGAAGAAAAATAAAGGCTTTTAGCTGGGACTTAATTTTTCATCAACAACTAGTTAAATAGTCGTTGTGGGTGCTAACTGTTGACAAACTAAAAGCATGCTTCTGGTCATGTATGCAAGAAGTATTTAAGATCATCCTTATCCCATTGTGAACTTAGCACTTTGTAAAGAAAGCTGACTCTATTTACAAGTCTCACCCAACTACTCTGTCCTCCTCCCGAAGAAACAGTTTCCAGCTTTAACAATAAGCTTACTCAACCGTTCAGATGACTTTAAAAACAAACTTCAGATCATAGCCGCACACCACAGTCATACACTTGTTTGGCATCACAACTATTTGGGGTTGGCTTATGTGTGTGCATGTGCACGTATGTGCATTAATTGCTGGGCAACGTAATCAAATTCACACCCTAAATAAATAATAAAATAATCCTCCATTGAAATAACTAAGCCAGAAGCAGGGATTTCTAATTTTGTTGATTTATACAACAGACAGATGTGGATTTGTGCTCTGTCAAGATCTGGTAAGATGAAAAAGACACTATCTTGCTAATCTGTCGCCCCCTCAGTCAAAGTTTATTTGTGGTAGACTTTAAACTTCTGACTTGCCTTCCAATTATAGCCTTTAAAACGAAAAGCTTTAAATAAACACCATGAATAGAAGATAAATAAACTTTCCTTTTTTTTTTTTTTTTTTTTTTTTTTTTTTTTTTTTTTTGTGAGTGCCTAGCTTGACGCAGTCCAAACTCAAATCCCTAGAGGACTGAGCTCTCTTTTTTGTGTTAATGTTTAAAAGATTTTCCAGTGCTGGAGTTTATTCCTACTGCAAACATTTCTATTTACAAGGTCAAGTGTATCAGCACTCGACACAGCTTAAGAGTGTAATTATTTATCTAAGGGCGTTTGAGTGTAGATCAGTAGCTCTGGCAGCAAACCAGGCTTCAGCACGATGCAAAGCATCGCCTAAGCACAGTATTACAAGATCTAGTAATTGCTGATCCCTTCAGCGTGTTTACTTTTGCATTCTTCGTTGTGGGAGAAGGCAGGCTGAATAGCAAACTTCGCGTTTTGTTGCAGCTGCCTTGATGCGTGCGCCCCTGCCCCAAGCGCGAAGCGACGCCTCGTCCCAAGCGCTTGCCGCCTCCGTGTGATGCATTTCCCAGCGCCTGTTTGCACGCCCAGCAGCACTTCCACAAGCGCCAGCCAGAGCGGCGTGCCTGCACGGAGGAAGCGCGGTGCACAAGTAATTCTACACGTACATATACAGGAGCAGCGTCCTTGAATTGCTTTGCACTCTTCTGGCACTGGCAAGTTACCATGCCAACGCATTATAAAATCAACCACTCATTTAAAGAAGTACTTTCAAAGCTGTATTTACTTCTTGCATGTAATTATCCATTAAAGTAAGAATAGCAGTAATTTACATCTATGTGAAGTATTACAGGCAGACACAGATTTTTTTTTTTTTTACTGTTTTTTGGTTTGTTTTTCTGTGGTTTGATCCCCGCCTCTCTTCCCCCACCCCCACATTTCGGGTGCTGAGAGTTCAAGTGTCCCTGGAAAACAATTTCACTGCATCCATTATTTAAAGCTCTTTCTTTCCTAATTTACACGTTTAGAAAATACAAAAAAGCCATACATATTTAAAAGACAGGCCTTTTTTATGCCTTCTATAAAAAATACAAGGTTTAAGGCAGCTCAGAAATAGGCGTTTATACAATTCTAAAACGTTCATAAAGTCTCTCCAAATAAGAAAGTTAACTTTCAATCTGTAAAATACACTGTACATTTCACGTTCTAGAGAATACTTCACTTAATCACTGTTGCTGGTATCCCTTTAAACATAAAGTGAAATCTGTACCTTTCCAGAAACGAATAGCAAATGCAGCTACCTGGCAAATAGGACGTGGAATTAAAACTTTTTATTATTTTTTTTTAAATAAATTATCCCCAAAGCATACAATTTATAAAATTCTATATACAATGAAGAGCGACTGGTAACAAATCCCAGTTTTAAATACTTTTTTTTTAATATAAGATTTACCAGAGGTCAGCACCCTGATATGATGAGGCAATAAAACTTTTCAGGATATTTGTACATACATGTTCTCGAGTTTAAAAGTGTCTTTTAAAGATGGCAGTGCAGAGCTCTTTTAAAACAAAAGTTGCATTGTTCAGTATAGCCAACAACTCCGAAACAATTTTTTTTTTAATGTCGCTAGGTTACAGAGGAAGAGACGGCTGCTGGCACGCTTTTGTTATAGGGAATTTGTGTGTGCAAGAGGGAGTGCTGTAAACCACCAAATTTATTCAGTCTGCTATTTCCCTAAATTTAATGGCAGATGAGGCATAAGCCCCTTTCGGGAACAACTGCATCAGGAAAAGCGAGATGCGGCTAATGATAATCAAGTTGCTGACTAACTACTACGGCAACGCTTTGGCAGCAAGTTTGGGTTGCTCACCTCTTACTAACCTTCATGTCAAAACTCTTAAAAGACCTCCAGTACCAGCATGCCACAACTCCCGGGTTGTTCTGGGGGGCGGCCTGCGGCCTCGCCCGCAGTCTCTGTCAGCCGCTCCGCTCGCTAGTAACACGAAGGCAGGGTGGCAGCAATTGCATAGTGCACACTCGAGACCAACACCCGAAACACGAGCGGCCCCTGCGCTCCAGCCACCGCTCCAGCGGCCGGCTCGCAGCGCTGGGCCGGGGAAAGGGGTGGGCTGGGGGCTGCTCGCAGCAGCGGAGGCAGAGGGGGAGACGCGAGGGGACGGGGCGCCGGGCCGATGGGTCGGGGATTCCGCGGCCAGAGCATCTAAAGCCGCTCCGCGCCGAGGGGCCCCGCCGGCCGGATCCCCGGCCGCCGCGGGAGGGCTCGACTAGAGGCCCGCGGCGGCTCGGCGCGGCGGGCCTGGCCCGGCCCGGCCCGGCGAAGGGGATGGGGGTGCGGAGGGAGGCAGGATGGAGGGAGGCAGCGATGGGAAGCAGGCAGGCAGGAGGGGTGCGGGAAGGGAGGGATGCTAGAGCCGCGGCAGCAGCGGCACCAAGATGGAGGCGAGCAGCGCCCCAGCCGCCCCGGCGGGCCGGCCAGCGTTATCTGCCTGCACGGGGAAGCCGGGCTCGGCGCCCGCATTGTCCTCCGCGTCGTCCCTCCCCTTCTGGCTCGGCTCCTCCTCGTAGTCCTCGTCGTAGTACTCCTCCAGGCCGCCGTCCGAGCCGCCGCTGCTGCCCGCGCCGTTGCCGCCCATGTCGGCGCCGAAGCAGAGGCGGGCCATGTTCTCCTTGACCGACTCGCAGATGGGCCGCTCCAGGCCGTCGCAGACGCAGTCGTTGAGCAGCACGGCCTTGGGCACGGCCAGCATGTCCTCGATGACGGCGCGGCACTCGGGCGTGCAGCGCAGCCCGTTGAACAGCTTCCCGCAGTAGGTCATGTAGCGGTTCAGCGCCAGGCTGCAGCGGCTGTCCCAATCGCAGCGCCGCCGCGCCTCCGTGCAGCCCATGACGCCGGGGCCGCCGGGGCCGCCGCCGCCGGGGCCGCCGCCCGTGGGGCTGCTGGTGCGGGGCAGGCAGGGCTCGATGGCGCGCTTGGTGGCGCGGCAGTTCTCGTCCTGCGCGCAGTCGCAGTCCTCCAGCGCCGGGCCACGCCGGGTGTGGTTGAGCTGGATGAGCGCCGCGATGCAGTGGCTGGGGCACCGCCGCCTGGACGAGGCGGCCGCGCCTGCTGCGCCCGCCGGGCCGTCCCCTCCGCCCGCCGGCGGCGGCTGCTGCTGCAGGAGCACCGGGGCGCACGCCTCGGCGTACTGGTTGTACGCGTAGCTGCACTCGGGCTCCCCCTGACACTGCAGCACCGCCTGCCAGCAGATCAGCCGCCGGCCCTGCACCAGCGAGCCCCGAGGCGGCCACACGGCGCCCAGCGCCGCCGCCAGCCACAGCCAGGCGGCCGCCCTCGGCCAGCGCCGGCCGCCGCCTCCGTGCCGAGCGGGCGAGCGGACCACCATCGCGGACAGGGGGATTGGCTGCAGCCGCGGGCGAGCTGGGAAGATGCGCTGGTAGGCGAGAAGGAGGAGGAGGAGAAGGAGCTGCCGCCCGTGGAAAAGTTTCCAAAACTCCCGCCGGCCGTGTGCATGAGGTCTCCTCGCATCAATCCATGCGCGCCGGGCCCGGGGCTCTCTAGCCCCCGGGAGCTGAAGCCGGCGGGGCGGCGGTACGAAGCAGGCGCCCGGGGGCCTTCCCGTGTCCCCCACCCGCTGCTCCGGGCTCCGCGAGGCGGCGGCGAAGGCGCCCGGGGAGGCGCAGGGAGTCAGTGCAAACCGGGGCTCGGACGACAGCGGATCCGTAATGCGCTCGGGGAATCGCAAGCTGCGCCAGGAGAGCTCATGGTGCTGTACTGCTCTTCATGCAGTTCCGTCTCTCTCTTTTTTATTTTTTTCCCCCACAAAATAAATGCCCAGCTGCTGCTGCTGCTGCTCCTTGGGAGCTTTTAACTCTCCGCTCGCAGCATCTCTGCACATGCCAGCCGCTCCGATCCCATTCACAGTCCCGGCTCCGCTCAGTCCCTCTCGGTTCGGATCACGCTTTCGGGTAGCGCGGAGAAGAAATGTCTTTCCTCGCTACCAAGACGAGAGCACTGGGAAAGGAGAAGAGTCAGCCTTCGCGGTCTTTCTCTCCGGGCGACTGATGCTGCTTCTGTTGTCAACAAGCCCTGCAAGCTGCTCTGTGGATCCGTCTGTGGATCTTTTTTTCTTTGCAAGGCTTTAAATACAAAAGTGCCCTCCAAGCAGCAGCAACGTGCTCTGATTAGGCTTCATTATGCATGCATGGAAAAGCAAACAAACAAAAAAAATTAGCAACGCTTCTTCTTTTACACAACCCCCCCAGCCTGCGCTTTCTCTCTCTCTTTCTCCCTTTCTCCACTTTTTCTCCCTTCGCTCGGCCCCCTTTCCCTGCCTCGCCACTTGCCATTGGCCCAGCCTGTTGTTGAAACCTTTTTTTTTTTTTTTTCCCTCCTTCTCTTTACGATGTGCTGGAGGGAGGGAAGAGAGAGGGGGGCTGGAGGGCAGCTCACATTCAAAGCTTGAAAGGAAAGGCTTAAGGAGAGTGACAGCCCCCCGAGGAGCCCCTCCTCCCGTTAAGGCGGCGCGGCGGCCGGGCGAGAGGCTCTCGGCGGCGGGGGCTCGGCAGCACCGCCGGGGCCGGGCGGCGGGGCTGCGCTCTCTTCCGCGCCCGTGTCGCGGGCATGGCACTCTCACGGGTTCTGCTCCCTACCTCAAGGAAGGGAAAACCAAGTTCTCTAGCTCGGGTAACGCGTGTACCCAAACTTGCCGGTGGTTCAAGTGGGGGCAGAGCCGCTGCCAGAACGGCAGAGAGGATTAGGCTCAAAGTGGGACCGACTTTGTTCTTGCTGAAGTAGAAACAGAGGTCCTGGTTTCAGTGTGCTAGTACTCCGGGAGAGCAAAGCTAACCACTAGTGATGTAGTGCGACCATGTAAGTACTCCTTTGCCGTAGTTTCAGTATTACAACTTACCACTTGCCACATACCCCCCGATTTTAAAGTCATTCAGCTCAGCTTCTCGCCTGAGATTTTTTGAGCAGGTTTTAAGACACAGACTTACGAGGGTGCCTGTTGGCAGAACTACAGTAGATCCCAGTGTAATTCTTTGATACTTGATCTGCCAACTAGCAAAAAGTCTCAAAAAATCTTTTATTAGTTTTAACTGAAAGCGAAATGCCCTGCTGGAGTCCTGCCTTCTTATTACACTTTCAATTTATAAGGAAGTAGAAACAAAAATATTCAGGCACTAGGAGAAGAGCATAACAAAGTAGTCGTGCATTTACCCACTGCCTTTCGTTTCCGTGCTACCTTAATTCCAGAGCAACATCGTCTCCAACCACAAGGGGCATCGGTATCTGCTGCCTGTCAAAACTGGCGCTTTTTTCATCCTGAGACTATCAACTCCATCTGTCACAAAAACTGGGACAAAATCTATTTTCCAGAAACTCGGGGATCTTGGAATCCCATGTGGTGTGAAATCATGCCTGTCTCAAAGTGCGTAGACTGTGGAATGGTGGTGTGGTGTGGCTGGGAGTCAGTATGATTGATGGGTTGAGAAGCATTCATAAGGGCTTGCTCCATTGTCATCAGTTTTACAAGCTGCTTGTGTTTCTCCTTCAGTATAGTTTTGCCTATTCTTGTATAAAAAATGTGTTTTTAGATCTGAAAAAGCTGTGTTTAGAAACCCTGCCTCCATCCACCTAGTTTAGAGCTGTTTCTTTTAATTCTTGTTGAATAGTGGTATTAAAAATGCCAGATGCCATTCATGCAGGTTGTAGTAAATGTAAATTGCTATCTACACTGGGATTGTTCATGCGTTGCTTTGTTGCCCTATTATCTGATCACACCACTGTTATTGGTGGAAATCAGCTAGTTTTGGGTGTCTCAGTTGGAAATGACATTGCAAGGTACTGCTGCACTGACTGGTTCCTAGGGAAAATGCCCCACGGTGCCACTGGAGGGAAGAGGGTCTGGATGTCGGGATGTTCCAGACATGAGAGAGGGGGTTGCAATGGAGCAGGGTCGTGGCCTGGGGCCTCCTGAGCTTCCTCAGCACGGGAGAGAGGAATCCCAGTGGGGCTGCCTTCTGCAGGCGGCTGGATGATGAGCTCTTCCCCCTCCCAGCTCCTGCCTTCATTTGCACAATCCATCCAGCTCGGCCGTACCTCATTTCTGGAGCAAAAAGCGGGCTGTTTGCTCTGCCAGAGAGGCAGCGGCTGAGCTGCGGCCTCCCAGGAGGGGGAGCAGAGGAGCCTGCGCTGCCGCCCTGGCGTCGTGGCGGGGCCGCGGCGAGGAGGCCGCTGCGGAGCGCCTGGGGCAGCGCCTGGTCCCACCTGTGCTGACCGGCTGCCCTGTGGCGTGAAACATCGCATTATTCATGGGCAGAAATTGCCACAAACACTTTCTAGTTAAAGAAATTAATATTTTATACAGTGATAATAATAATGGAAATGTTGACTTTGAAGTTTGGAATTACATTTGGTATCGTACAACTGGCAAAAATTTTAACGGAAAGTAGGTGAGTTCTATAATTACCACACCTTTTACCTGTCTAGAATATAATTATCTGTATTCAGGATTGCATATTGTCAATAAACTAACTTCTTAAAATGATTTAAAACATTTTTCTGTCCTGTCTTTATTTAATAAGGATTTGAATTCTGCCTGTGTTTGTAACCACAAGTTTGGGTGAGGACTTAGTTGTTCGCAGTGCCCTGTTGGAGGAAAGAAATCTTTTCTTGTATGGAGCTAAACCTAGGGAAATAATTCCCTGACCCCACTTTGATCCAGATTTTTAACAGCCAGAGTGATATTGTCAAATTCAGCTTTTCAGTTTTCAGAGCAGCTATAGAAGTAATGTGGAAGGCAGTTCTTCCTCTGTTTCACAAAGCACGAAATTGGACAATACATTCCACAACTTGACAGTAGAGAAAGACCTGGTAACTTTTTTTAATTCCCATATTTGCTAGGTTTTTCTATGCCATCCTTTCCAGTCTCAGCAATTGATTTAGTCCTTCATATCAGCACACCAAATTACTATAGAGTAACTGTCATCCAGCACTAGGGATCATTTTGGCAACCAGAAAAGCCAATGTGTATGATCTGGATGTATTGGAAAGACTCCTGGACACCTTTTTGTCTAATACTGATGTCTTTTCCCCTTTTTTTATTTCACAGCTTTTTTTATTTCACACCTTTTCCTAATGGATCTCCTTTCCAAATCTTTAGTTTTCTTTAGTTCTTTCTTTGACCTATTTTATGTCAAGAGTATTTAGAAAACAAGAAAAGCAAGTAGACACCATGCCAGGTGACCTTAAAATTTAAAAGTTCACATTCAATGAAAATAAAATGAAAATACATGGCCAGTATATGTGGTTAATTCCTTTCAAATTATTTTTAAGCACATTTTAATTGGCTTATATTGATTTTTTTTTCATTTTGGAGATTTACAACTGCTATTAAAAATTTCTGGCAGGTGTCCTGGGAATTAATTTGCTGATACAATTTCAGTATGTGCATCTGGTTATATCTTAAATATGTCCCTGATAGGGATACTCAGAGAGCCATTTTTCTTCTCGGAGAAGGGACTTAATTCTCTTGTAATAGTAGACTTCACCTGTCAGTGAAAGGCAGAAACTCTGTCAGTAGTTGTCAGAACCTTGGTATTATGGTAGGCAGAGAAAGTCCTGCTTCTTAGACCAACACTCATCCTGTAGAAATGGCCCAGTAAGGTGTCACTCACAGTAGCCTGTGCAGATGACTGAATATGGACATGTGCATACAGCAGAGTTCTTGGATTTGGTGTACCTTCAGAGACCCATAAATAATGTCTGCATTCTAAAGTTACAAAAGAATAACTTTGTGACTTACCAGATTTCCAGCACAAACTGGGGGCAGGGGAATGAATATAATGCATTCAAGTGGTGTCTGTTTCAATAGAGAAGAGAGAGTGAAGGCGTTTAAATTAAGTTTGTTCTCCACATCTGGAGTAGTTTATCTTTTCATTGTCTCTTCAGGAATGCTTGGGACTTTCATGTCTTAAGTTAGCCACCTAAACTAGGTGGAATTCTCCCCAAAATAGTAATTTCTTCTTTACTAGAATGGGCATGACTTCCCAGTGTGACCATGCCTTCTCTTCTTGATTTAGTCAGAAAGAAAAATAATGAACAGGGAGGACAGTAAGTAATTGTGTTGATCAACAGTTTTGATTTGCAGCACATAGCTGCTGACACTACTGCACTTCATGCTTAGGTGCAGCTAGACATTGTTTTTTTTGCTATGCATTTTTGAGGTTGTCTTTGCCAATGTTAAGTCTCATGAACATTACAATGTTATGGGTCCTGCAAATGTGCTGTAATGGTCAGCTGCACACACAGAATCATAGAATGGTTTGGGTTGGAAGGGAGCTTTAAAGGTCATCTTTGGTGATGACATAAAGGTGTCCCTCATGTTGCAAAGTCATAACTACAGGTCCCACACCAGATGCACAAACAGTCCATGAACTGTAGGTTTGGTTGCAATCAAAAGAGCCAGTCAGATTCACAAATAGCACAGCTCATTGAGTGCAACATAAACGGTTCTTTTGGATTGCTGGTGACAGTGTATTAGCTGCAGAGTAGCTGTATATAGCTTTATATAGCAGTAACAGTGTAATTGCAATCACAATCTTAATTATCAGCATCAGCACTCAACATATCTGAGGACATAGGGCTTACCAAAAGGCATCCCTTCTGGGGAGAACAAATCTATCAAACTGTTCCTGCAATTTCACACTGAATTCTCATCCCCTGATTAGGAGCAAAATTGGGGTAAATTTTATAACCACTGCTGTGTGAATTGCTGTGGATGGTCAATGCTGTGGTCAAGCCTGTGTGGGCATTTTGTATGGGCAATGTGGGCGCATTTTGTAGGCAGTGTACTTGGTTTCTACAAAACGCTTCTGGGTATCAGGCTGAAGAACAAGACTGTGGAGAGTACACCTCATCCCACATTCCCCTCTGCCCCCTCATGTCATGACAACACAAACCACAACACTTCCACCTGATTTCTGCACCTGCATCACAGGCCCCATCACATACTGAGCAATACCAAGACATGCCCATGACAGGGGGTTTAGAACTAGAGATGATCTTTAAGGTTCTTTCCCACTCAAAGCATTTTATGATAGAACATGATCTAGTTTCAAACACCCTCCAATGAGCAGAGACATCTTCAAGTGTATCAGGTTCCTCAAACCCTCATCTAACCTGACCTTGACTGTTTTCAGGGATGGGGCATCCACCACCTCTCTGAGTGACCTCTTCAATTGTTTTATCACCCTCATCATAACAAATTTCTTCCTTATCTCTAGTCTGAATCTATCCTCTTTTAGTTCAAAACCATTACCCTAGTCCTTTTGCTACAGGCCCTACTAACAGTTTTGTCCCCATGTTTCTTGTGACCCCCTTTTAGGCACTGTAAGACCACAATAAGGTCTCCTTGAAGTCTTCTCCAACCTGAACAGCCCCAGGTGTTTTAGTCTGTCTTCATAGGAAACATGCTCCAGTCCTCTGATCATTTTAGTGGCTTCCCTCTCGTCCTGCTCCATCAGACCCATGTCTCTCCTGTGCTGAGGACACAGAGCTAAACACAGCACTCCAGGTAGGGTGCAAATGCACATTTACAGTCACACAATCACAGAATATCCTGAGTTGGAATGGACCCACAAGGATCACTGGGTCCAGCTCCTAAGTGGATGGCCCATAGAAGGATTGAGCCCATACCTTGGTGTTGTTAGCACAAAAAGGAATTGAACACACTACCTTGGTGTTGTTAGGCTCTAACAATTGGGTCATGTCCACCTGCCATCCAGCAGTACCCATTAGTCCTTCCCATCAGGGTTGCTCTCCATCTGTCTGTCCTCAAACCTGTGTTGATATCAAGGGTTGCCCTGCCCCAGGTGCAGCACCTTACCCTTGGTCTTGCTGAGCACAGCCCCACTAGATCTTGTCCAGGTCCCTCCAGATGGCATCTTGTCCTTCAGCTGTGTCAACAGCACCACTCAGCTTGGTGTCACCTGCAGGCTTGCTGAGGGTGCACTGGATCCCTTTGTCCATGCCACTGATATTAAGCAATCCTGGTACCAATATGGTCCCCTAAGTAAGCCACTTGTCACTGATGTCCATTGAGACATTGAGACATTGACCACTACCCTCTGGATGCAACCATCCAGCCAAGTCCTTATCCACAATATAGATGACCCATCAAATCCTTCTCTCTCCAGTTTAGAGAGAAGAATAAGGTGGACTATAGCACACGTCTTACAGAAAGACATATAGATGACATATAAGTGACATCTGTGGCCCTTCCTTTGTTCTCTGATGTAGTCACTTCATCACAGAAGGCCACTGGGTTGGTCAGAGAGATCTTGCCCTTGGTAAAGCTGTGTTGGCTGTCTTGAATCACCTGCTAAAACACAGTGTCTAGGAGGAACTGTCCTATGGTCTTCCCAGGCACAGAGGGGAGGCTGGCAGTTTGGTAGTTTCCAGACTTTCTTTCTACCCTTTTGAAAGATGGGTGCAATGTTCCCTGTTTTCCAGTCACCTGGGATTTCGCCTGACTGATATCAGTTTTCACATGTCAAGGAGAGTGTCTTGCCAGCTGGATCAATCAATTCTCTCCAGAGTTTAGGATGCATTTCATCAAGTCAGGTAGACTTATGTATTTTCAGGCTCTTCTCTTACTGTGGGAGGGACTTTGCTCCCCCAAGTCCCTGCCTTGAGGTCCATCAACTCCTGAGGATACACAAGTTTGCCTGAAATAGATTTTTAATCCACTGTATCCTTTTTTAATATGAATTTTATATTTATAATATTTACTTAAAAATTGAGTAGAATCCTTGTAAAGTTGGGGGTTGCAATTTATATATGAAATAGTAAGTATCATTGAGAGATTTACCCAGTGCATCCAGTAAAGTAAACATGGAAGTATTGCACAATACAGTATTGCTGGACTTCTTTTTTGTATTCTCTTCCAATCTAAACTACAAACTAGACCACACATGCTGTTGAAACAAATCTAAGTAGGACATCAACCCTTTTTTGGTCCTAAGAAAGGCAAAAGTAATGGCAAAGCCAACTGATTCCTGATCACCTGTTAAGCCAGTTAGAGACAAGTTTTATATAACCATATAGGTTATATATTTTAACCATATATTTAAACCATATATTTAAACCAGAAGAGGTTTAAATAACCATATTCCGTGAAGGTAAATATGAGCCATACACACTGTCAATATGTGCAACAGGATAGTCTGGTCTTCCCTTCACCCTCCCTGCCCCTCACACAACCTCTTCCTTTGTGATTGTCTCCAGCAGGCAATGTGATTTGGCCTTAGATAAGAACACTCAATGGGAGTTGTGCTAAGATGAGAACGCTGGGTAGGAATTTCAGGACGAGCTGTCTGGATGCTCACTTAATGAATGCATTCCGGAGATGGAGAAGCTGTGGTGATCAAGGTTGACTTGGTTACACACCAGGCTGCAAAAGGGTATAAAATGCTGCTGGAGTCCAGCAAGATGGTTTTCCGAGGCTGCAGTCAGCTTTTGGGTGGATCCCCTCCCTGGCAGGGACGCCTGCATTGTACATCCCAGCCTGAGGACAGGGAAACACTCACTTTTGGATGGGTGAGTGAAACCTAGCAATATGTGGAGATAAAATTCTTAACTATATAGGTGCTTCGTTGCTTTGTAATTGTATATTCTGAAAGGCCAAAGACCACAAACCCGTCCATTTCTAGCTGAATCTGCTTATATTATAATCCTTAAGACATGGTTATACTGTAAACTTCATTGACTATACCGAGATACTGTATTAGCAATAAATGTAATCATAATCATCCACAAAATCAGTATCATATTTCTTATGCCTGCCCAAGAGTTTACTATTCTTCCATGTCAAACCAATTTCAGCCATTACAGTTTTATGGGGGTTCTTTGGTGGACATGTCAACATACATACACACAGAAGCAGTTAGATTTTTGGCTTGCTGGATTGTTTTGATTTGTTAACCTTTTTACTTTCAGATTTTTCAAATGTTTACAACTACCAAGAAGCAGCTAATAGGTTTGTGTTTCATTTTCTGGGTGTGCTTCTTTGAAATGTGTATAATACCAGCCTGTAAGAAATCAGAAATTCTGAATCTTTCTGCAGGTGAAGCATAAAGAAACAAGTAATTTTGTGGGTAAGCAGAGTTCCACTCAATATGGACAAAAATAAGAGTAGTGGTTTCATTTTTTTGTCATTTCAGATTGTACCATCACAAGTATAACATGGACTCTGGAAAGGTAACGCATAATTTGATCTCCTACTTCTTCTACTCCCAAATTCAATTTCTGTATTAGAATTTGAAGATGACTGTAGTGAAACATCAATCCAGAAATATATCAGTGTGTTTCATTTAGTAGCTATCATTGATGTATCCTGTGAGGATATTTGCCTACAGCATTGTTTACACACAAAAGTAGCTGAGATTAAAATAAAATTGTCTTTCAAAACAATTTGATTAAAGCAATAAAAATCTAATTCAACATAAATTGTGAGTTAGCAAACTGATTTTGGGTGTTTTCCAGTAGGTCTCTTTAAGCACAGCTGGCTTCATATCATCAAGAAATGGTGATGTCTTTATTGAGTTGACCTGCTATAAAAGAATGTCAGACTTGTTTATTACACCTTCTTAGAAGAGTTTCATTCTTTCATTCTACTGAAACAAAATGTATTTAGACTAAATAGTGTGCTAAACATGAAGTAGGCATGCAAATATTTCAGAGTCCTGACCCAGATTACCAATTCAAATAAATCAGTGTTACCCAATAAATAAACTATGTGTGCTTGGGCAAGGATTTGCTTTGATTTAACTAGGTCTTTTAAAAGGCAATTATAGTTAGTGTAACTTTTGATACAGTCACAAGCCTACACTGCCATAAGTCCATTTGCTTGAAATATCAGAGAAGAAGAATTAATTAAGGTGGATTTCTATATGGAGGGAAATAGCATGGATAATTGGCAGATTTTATTACAGGAAGAGCAGCTATATTCATGCAGGTACATGTATCTTTCTTCCTACACGTCACCTAAAATTAAAAGTTGTCAAAGCAGTTAGTTGAATTCTACTCCATACCTCTACCACACCCTTAGCTGTGGTGTCTGAATGCTGCGATAAAAGAAAAATGTCTTTGTCTTAAAAGTTTAATTTGCAGAAGTGATGAATGATACAATTACTTCCTTATTAGAGGCACAGTCTGAAACATTTCCAGACAGCCTGATTTTCAGAATATGCTGAGCACCTACCCTTTGAAAATCGATTTTTCTTATTTGACATTCAAACAATAATTATTCACAGTCTTGGATAGCTTTGAAAACATATCTCCCTCTGCAGCTGACAAGAGTTAAGGGCTTTAGATATGACAGAGAAATACAGTCAGCCATAAACTTGTTATTGTGCCAATAACAGGCATTAAAATATTGAGATGGGAGATCTAAGTAACAACATAACATAGTAGCTGTAGTTTTCAGGTGAATCATTAAATATGTTTAAAATATGTAAATTTTTTTAAATGTATCAAAATACACTGAGGCACCAGCTGTCTGCAGTTGTGTTGCAAATGAGTATTGTGTTCTTCCTACAAATAGCAATCATTCTGTGTGTGCATTTTAGGTGAGCTCTTTCTGCTTGCTGAGGTGACTGGTCTTTTCCAAGTTCTGCATGAGGGATGGATCAGCTCTAGGGTGACTGTGAAGATGAGACTGAAGTTGTTACTTTGAGGAAAATGGTTAGCAACAGTGGTGCTCTGGAGACTTCCCAAAGTCTGGGAACTAAGTTGTATGCGGGTATCATGCTGTTTTCTGGAACCAGACCCAATATCCATGGTTGGATAGCTGAAACATGTCCAGAGAGTTACAGATATTACACATTAGAGATGGAAAAAAATCTTTGGAACATTCTCTATTCCTAATGCAAGATTATGCAGTCAGTGTGAGATTAGACATTGTGTTAAATTTTCCAGTAGTTAATTTTGATCTATTTTTAAATGTCTTAGGTGATAAGTTTAGGGATTTCTATCACCTTCTCTCAAAAGATTTCTTTGTTTGGAAACATCTCTTGTATCTGATGTAAATTTACCAAATTTAGCTATGATTGTTCATGGCTGTATTTCATTTTCCCACCCAGGTATCTTTCTAAAAGTATTAATTCCTGTGTATTCATAAAATTAATTACCAGGGTAATGATTGGCATGATACCCATGCCACTTCAATTCATTAAACCGCATCTCTTTGTGTAGCATCGCCTCATTACTTGTGTCAAATGTGTGTATTCAAACACTACACCGAAGCAAACTAGGTTTAGGTTTTAGTATAACAACGTTGCAAATATTCTTGCAAAATCAAGATAATAGCATTTAAATTTGCTTATTTTGTTATAACATCAGTTTCATACATTCATCCCACAAATCTGTTTAGTGCCTCTTTCTTTTTGCCGTTCAGAGCCTTTACCCCATTCTGGATACTCTACCTGTGCTTATGGGCTACAAGCTGCATAAAAAATTAGAAACAGTGGAAAAGATACTTTTTAGATTAAGACATCTTGTGGGGAAAACAGCCTTACAGGTTTATATCCAGTCTTTGCTTTATACTTTGGCATTTGCTTCTCTAAATTTAACCATAAAAGAGAAAATTCCCTATTACCTGCTTGCCTTTTTCTTAAGGTACAAGTTGGTTTTCTTCCAGCAAAAGTCTGAGTTAAGTTCACAGAAGACTTGCTTTCGTTATGTTTGTTTCATACCAGTGGGAACATGCTATAGACATGCTGTAGAGTTGAGGTTTTGCAATACACCCATGGTACCTCTTTTGGGATTGCAAAGCTGGTCCTGCTTTAAAACTTCTTGTAATACCCTGTTCAAGGGATATCTGTATTTCATAGTTGGTTTTAACCTAAATTTAACCTAACACATATAACTGCATTAGGAATGGAGGCTTTTTGACAGAAAAGTGGGATCATTAGCTAGTCGCTCTTTTTGGGTTGTGAATTACAGCATGTTATTTGTCCTCAACTCTAGTGAATTCTTGCACGCTGAAAAGTATAGCAGTGTGTTCTGATGTGGAGAATCTGGTGCTTACTGCAAGACAGTGAATTTCCTCACAGGGAGATCAAAGGATCGTATATGCATGTGGCTAGAACTAGTGCCCTTTAAATATTTTCAACATTTTTTGTTCCACTGAGGAATGGTTTCGTTTTTGTGATAACATCTTTATATTTACTTTCCCTATGCCTACATCTTTTCCCCTCGTATTTTTCCCACTCAGGCCCATTCTTTTTCCCTCTTATTTTTCAGTCCCTGCTCACATTTAGAAAAAAAACAGCAGGTCTTCTACTTGACCATATTTACTGATACTGCTATGGCCTCTCCAGTTGCCTTTTACCAACTTTCCTAACGAAATTTCCCTTCACAAAAATATTTGTTAAAGGTAAAGCATTGTACAAGTGCATACGTAGGTGCAGTTGTATGAGCAGTTTTCAAGATCATTTGGGTGGCCATCCTGAAATCTTTCAGTGGATTTGGTAATGTTCCAGGGACCAGAAGTTACAACCAGGTGGAAAATTGCAGCCTGAATGACACACTACAGATGTGCATGGCTCAGAGCAGATAGTTCAGAGAAAGCCATTTGAATGAATCCACATGAAGTGTTTAGTGAATTATTAAAGAATGTGGCAAAATATAAGTTTGCTTGCACATCATTTGAGAACAGAAAATGGGTCAAAAGCTGTCAAACAAGAAGTTTGTTGTGAACAGTTCAGGCAGTATTAGGCTCCTTTTAGGTGGAATGTGACCCTGCTCACCCTGAAGTGTGAGTTAGACCTTTGATGTTCAAGGGGATTCCGAATTAGGCAGACATAGTTCATCCAGCCTGAGACAGTAGCATGTAAGTGTCTGGTGCAAACTCTCCCTTCAGTTGAACCAGGCCTGGTTTGAAACCAACCTTGAAACATTCAAGATCTAGTAAAATATTTTGAAGAAGTGGTCAAGAGTTGACCCGAAAAGAAATTGCGCATTTCTCCTCCCTTCTTCCTTGTTTTTGAACAAGTGATTAGCAGGTATTGAACTATCATTTGTCATCATTATCATGTTCACTTTTATTGTGATGAATCACTTAGCAATGAATAAAACATCTTTGGTTTTTACATATATTGATTTGGCAACTCAGCAAAAGAGAGCAAGTGGAGTTTATTTCAGAATACATGAAATATTGTAGGGAAAACGTTCTCATCACAGGTGAAAAGCATCATAATTTTTCTCCACTTTAGGCCTTTCAGATTCAGTGTAATCCCAGTAATGTTCATGTCTGCAGGATGACTGTTGATGGGAGAATTTCCACTTTATAGACACAGCTATGTAATAAATAAGTTAATGTTCTCAGACTGCACATCTGAAAAGGCACAGTATACAATTTTCATTTCTTCTGAAATAGGTAGCATTTATTGTCATTATGGATGAAAATCACCCTGTACAAACAGCCAGAACAAAAGTTCTCTTCCCACAACTACTACTGAAGTGCTTAAAACTGGGCAGATTTAGGGTTGAAGAGGAGTTTCTATGTATCCCATCTACGTCTGGAAAGATTTTATTGAAGGAATGAGGTCTTTGTCCTGAAGAAAAACTGCTGGAGATGAGTTTTGTTCGTTGAACTTGCCCTGAAAACTGTGAGGGGAAAACTCTGGTCCACATTGGCAATGTGGTGAAAATCCAGTTGCAGCTGTGTAGAATCATAGCAATCATTTTCATCAGCAAGTATTGTCCTGCAGTTTGGGTCAATATTTCTCCAGGAATATAAAGCTATTAGTCACATCTCTGAAGGCTTTCTCCCCATGAATAGCACTGGATTATTTTTATCTGCCATAGATTTTTTTTAATTGAAATATATTGAACAAAATGAAACTCAATAAAAGAAAACTATTAGAGATGTTTTGTATTTGACAAAATTAAAAATGTATGGTATTTTTACCGCAAAAATTCAAAGTATTGAAGTGTAGTGTTGTTTAGGAGGACAGAGCCTTCTCTTTAATTCAGCTTAAGAGGTAGTGTACAAGGTCATTCATTTAGAAATAGGGTAATTTCCTGTAATTTCCTAAGTTTTGTTTTGTAAAGGTAGGAAAAACAGAAATATCAGAAAGCCTTCTATGATGTATAATGCATACTGTGTTTTCTGAGCCATCAGGAACATAGTTCTCTCTGTGCCCTTTCCTTGCTCTCAACCCCAAGTAATCTATTGGCCACTGCTACTCTTATCAGATGGCTTATCTGTGGAATGAGCTAGTCCTGTTCCAGGAACAAATTCTTGTGCTGTATAAGGTCAAGTGAAATAAGGTTTTGGTGACCAAATTTCAATCTTTCTTCATTGCAGATCATGAGAAAGTGTTCTGATTTTCATCAGTGAGAATTCTTAATTGGACCCCAGGTCTCCAGTGATTGCTTTGTAGTGTCATAAATAATCTGTGATCCACTTCTGAGGTACCAGAAACATCTGTGTATGTTCAGTTCTGTTGTGTTTCTCTCTAAATTTGGCTTTATATAATTATAACAGAATAACATGCTTTGGGCACCTTTCCTTTTTTGACCTGTAAAAGGCTAATAAAGCATTAAGGCTGTTTTATAACATGGTGAGTGCTATTTTGCAGTGTTTCATTAGCCACAAATCCACAACTCACCTTCAGGAATTCCGGATGACAGACTAAAGGTATTTTTGCAGCTGTTCTGTGGGACCTTGTGAAAGTCTTGTTCCCTTTAAAGGAAAAAAAACCCTGACCTTTTTATAAATCAGTCCTTTTGACAGGCCTCCATAAAGCAAGAAGACTCATCCCTGCTAAATCTGAGTACTGACCATTTTATCCATATGCCTGTGGATAGTTCAAATATCATCTCTCTTGTAAAATATTTTTTCTGTAGGATTGAATGAAGCGAACTCCTTCAAATAGGATATAATATGCTCCAAAATGCTTTGAATGGCTACTCACTTAATAAAACATGGCCTAAAGCAATACTATCTTCTGACTATTATATGGTGTTTCATGAGTTGACTTTTAAATTGAATTCCCTGCCATCTTTATGTACCAGAGAACATCTTGAAAAAATCAAGCTACAAATAGTGACTGTTTTCTAAAGGTCAAAGAAATTGTAAGAAAAAAAAAAAAGCAAGTCTTTTCTGAAAAGAAATATTCAGGAAGCCCTGAATATTTATATACTGATATCATCTTTAGACCTCCAGGGTGTTTCAGAGTATAGACAGATACAGTTTTTAATAAAAATGTTTTCCAAACTGAATTTCATTTCTCTTTTCAGATATATAAAAAGAGATTAGTTTCCCAACTCATACTTTGTTTGAATTTTAATAGTTAATGTTTGGTTCTTTTCCAAAACAATTTTCTGTCCATTCTAAAAGTGCTAAGGCTTGGAACATAGAACTGCCAAGGACTGTTTGGTAAAACATATGCTAAAGACATGCTTGCAAGGTAGTGGAAGGGAATAGATGGTTTGTTTGAAATTATCTCTTTTTGCATGACTATATTTTAGTACATGCTAGCTGGTGAGAAAATCCATGTTCTATACTGCTATTTTAAAAGTGCAGTTGGTTTACCCAGTATTGAGTCAGTGTGCAGATGACTGTTCATCTGCTCCAAATACTCTTGTGACAGTCTTCTGGTTTTCAACCTTACCAGGACACACCAGCATCTATTGTTCATGTCATGGTGGTGAGATACCATATATCAGTTTGCAGAGATATATATATATATATCTGGCCTTGCTCAGCATCATTCCATTTACATCTGTGAGATATATCTCTGTACCATATTTTCTATGGCTGAGACATAAGAAGAACTGCTTCTGCTTGCCATCTGGGAAGAACTGAAAGATCACTGACAGGAAGTATTTCCAAAAACATAATTAATGGACTTGGACAGTCATCCAAAGGTCTGTAGAATGCAATGGCAAATGACATATTTCTCTAAAGAGTACGAAGCCAGGTGTAAGGTGAAGAAGCAAATAATATGAAATCCTTGAATAATATCCAACGCAAACAGATGCAGTTTTAACCCTGTCTTGGCCTTTACTAACCTGCCAAGAATTGGGCAGTGATGTGATGAGAGAGTGTGAGACAAGACAGTGACAAAGTGGCAGTGCACACTTCACAGCAATAGTCTCATAGGCCATCCTCTCAGTTCAGGTCAGCTCTCTTCTCATTGGTAGTGGGAAGCTGGATTTTCAAAAGGAAGCAGCCACATGTTTCTGCATTGCTATTGGAGAATTGCTCCTGTGCTCACATGGGTGGACTGAGCTCAGTGGCTTGGTAGCTGGCACAGGAGCTGTCTTCCACAGCCAAGGGTGTATGGTAATCACCATTTAGGCACAGGTGCTATCATCATAGAATTAAGATTTTGTCTGTGTTGAGTGGACACAATGGCAAGCAAAACAACATGGACTGTAAGATATCATAACTTTTGGAGGATTTACAAATTTGAATCCTGTCATACACTGTCAGTTGTGTTCTACATTGTCCATAATGACCAGCCAGGCAAAATCCCAGATATTGTGTGTGCCCATAGCAGAACACAGGAGTATTGAATACACAATGTAATTCCTTAAGGCTGAGTGCAGAGGCAGAAGACCTGTTTGCCTTGTGACTGTAATTACTTAAATTGTCCTTCCATCTAGTGGGAGACCAAGACTGGTGCTAAATGGGACTTGGACAAGCTCCATGTGAACCACATGTTGATGCACCATGGCCTCAGCAGAAAAGTGGCTGTGTGGCTTCAAGAAGCAGCAATTTGTATAAGAGAAAAAGGAGAGAGCCTCATTTGCAAGCACTTAAAATGTGATCTTTCAGGGCTCTGCAGTTTGTGCAGTTGACAAGAAGCATAGGTAAGTGGAATTCTATTTCCAAGACTTCAGGCTTTGTGTGCACTCTCACAGGTGCATAGAAAGACTAAGATATTTTAGGTAGCACCCAGAGGTGGAACTGGGAGGAGGGGAAAAAATTTAGGAAGGCAAATACAATTCTCACCTTGGAGAAAATCACTGACAGAAGCTTTGTTGTGTCAGTGTTTCAATCTTAGACCAGGTAAAACTAGAGAATATGTGTCAGGGGGAAAGGCTCAGTTTCAGAAATGTGGGCTATGGGTTGCCTGTTTGCATTTTGGCCAAAAAGAATGGGACTGGAGGTATTTTTTATACACTGGCTTGGATTTTCCTAGGCATTTATTGAACTTGGGTTTGAAAGGAAACAGTAAAAATTAAATATCTGATTTATCAAAGAGAGTCTATACAATAAATTAACCTTGGAAGAAGAATGTTGTCTCTGCCTTGAGGCAAATGGGGTGAAGAGGATTGGGCACAAAGGATTCTTTGCTATGTTCTTCAGCCTGACAATGAAAAAACAAAACATTGAAAACAATGCTCAACCCTCTCATCTGTCCTTCTGAACAAAGAAGTGGTGTAAAAGAAGGAGAGCTCATGCTAGTGGAAATCTCTAGGTGCTGCTGATTTAGGTTTGTGTAAAGGCTTGATTGTAGCATTCCAGATCCATGCACAGACTTGACAGGTAAAATCACAGTATAATTTGTGACTCCTAAAAACAAATTAATGAATGCAATAAAACTTAATGTTTTCTCAGAAATTACATGAGATTAAATGAGATGAGAGAGACGGGGAAGAGTGAAGGAGAGGGAGGAGCACAGTTCTAGTTTGTACCTACATCCTGTCCAACTTGACAGTTTTCACTTCCTCATCCCTGGCGTGAGAGTTCCTTAGTAGCTTTTCATTCCTCTCCAATCTCTCCAAGATCCAAGATGACATCCTCTTTCAACTTGCTTAATCTGTGCCACTGTCACTTTCACATTGTATTTATGTACAACACTCATTAAATAATAAACGTACCATACATAACAAGCTCATTAGAGAATAAATGTACCATACATTCCATGTCAGTGTCTTCATTTGCAGCCCTTGCTCTTTTTCTTTCATAGTTCCTTTTTTGTTATCATTTTTGCAGATGAAAAATTTCCTCAAGAAAATGTTCTATTGTGATGTTTTCACATTGTCTGTAGCAAAGTGTCAAAACAGTGGGATGTGAAAAAAATGCGGAAAAAGAATGACGAGCCATAGTATAAAGCTCCAAATAAAGAGATGCAGATTACTCTCTGTGCAGAGTTGGAATCTGGTATTCTTCTTAGTATATATCTCCTATTCCATATTTCATAAGCAGATGTGTTACCTACACCTGCAGTTTCTGAATGCTTCCCATTATAAGGCCTGTTCTTATGATTGGTGCTAAATTTGCCAAATTGCTTTAATTTTTCAGGCTGAAAGATTTTCATTTTGGGTATCAGCTTCAAATTGAATTTAGAATGTCTTTGGAGTAAATAAAGTATGGCATTTATGTTTAAGTTAATTTATTTTCAGGTGACTCACCAATTCTACAATTTTCGAGCAAGACCTTAAGGAAGAAGGCATGTTACCTTCATGGCAGAATGTGCTCTTTGGCTCTTTTTCTTTCTTGAATGGAGAGTGCAAAATGCTCAAACACTACTTACATATTTGGCCAGGTTTTATGGAGGGCTTTTGATTTAGTTTGGTTAGTGGGCTCATGGGTTTTTGGTTGGTTTTTTGGTTTTGTTTTGGTTTTTGTTTGTTTGTTTTTAAAATAAATCAGCAGAAACTGAAGAATGAGGTAGATATTTTTTACCACAGAGTCCTTGTCTGCTAACTAGAGCCCACAGGAGACCAGCAGGAACTGGGTACAATTTTTCTCCCCTCAATTTATGCTTTTGGGTCATCATTTGACTCTTTTGAGTAGGAAGTTGCAACAAAAGAAGGGTTCGTTTCCTCTTTAAGGCAGAGGATATCTTCTTCAGCCCACTGGATTGTTTCTCTAGGTCTTCTGCTGGACGACCATTTGAGTCAGTCTCTTCTTGCATGGCCATTAGACAAATAATTATCCAAGAAACACATCTGCAGACAGGTTTTCAGAATGGCTGGGAGCACACAGGAGTGAGTAAAGCTGATTGGAGATGCCCCATACAGGCAGTATGCAGTCAGGTTTTAGGTATGACAAAAATCAAACACCAGCCACCTTTTTTTTGATAAATATGCTGTTCTTTTTTCATTACTTAATACTCCCAGGCTGTAGGGTGGAAATGGAGGTCACTGAGCCTGCTAGTGGTCTAGCAAAAGCGTGCTAAAAGCATCCCTAAAAGCAGCAAAGAGGGAGTGAGTACTTGTGCATCCAGTGCAGAAGCTTAAGAAAATTGTATCAAATAAATTGGGAGCCCACCTGAAAACTGGGAATGCTGAAAACAAATAGAGATAAGGCATCTGCTTATCAAGAGGAACACAGCTAGGCTGAGTAAGAGGGAGATTTATGTGGCTGTGTGGTAGTTTATATGGGTTGAACAAATGGCATTAAAATTGGGAACCCTTGCAGCTTCTCATTCCTGATTCTTGAAAGCTTGATTTTCTAGCCACAACAATCTTTTGACATAGGTGTTTAAGAATGTATATGTACAGTTTCATTAGCATGTTTGGGATTTGCAGTTTCTGCCATGTATGTTATATAAAACTCTTCTAAAATACTTTGAAACTTTGAAAAATATTTTCAGGAGCCTGTTCCTTGTGTCTCTTGGCCCATTGAGCTAAGTGCATTGACTGCCACAAGGAAGAGAAAAATTAAAACTAGTACTTTTAAAACATATCTAAAATAACTTAGGATCACTTGCATGTCTTAAAAAAAAATCACTGTTTTAAAGCCCTGTGCCTCAGACTCTACATTTCACTAAGTTGATCTGCCGGAAAGCTGCTAAAGTTCTTCCTCATTCACTAGGACAATACACACATGTGGCTTTAAAACCAGGAAAATTTCATAATTTTCAGAATTCATCTTGCCTCTCCTGGACCTCATACAGGTATAATTTCTGAGGAAATTCCATTTCTTTGGTGGGGGGAGGGAGGAAATACTTCCATGACAGGTTGGCTTTTAAAATATAAATGGTGCTATTTGAAGTAGTTTAAGAGCCAGAAATGCCAGACTGAATTGGGGAGACTGATTAATGGGAAGGTGATGCAATCATAACTGTGTGATAAATTGCTTGGATATTTCTTTATCAAATGCCCTGCAGTACAATATGTCACACACTTATCACATACACACACATTGCCTACATATGCATGGACAGATGTGGTAAGCATAAATTGACTGAGATCTGAAATCCCTTCAAGTTCTGGACCTTTGCTGTTTTGTGCCAGCTAAAGACTTGGCCCTTTTTTCTCCGTGTATGTTCACCAAGCTGCAGACCAAACCCATGATTATTCCTCCTAGTATGTGTTGCAAATTTCTGGCTCTTATTTGTAAATGAAAAAAAAACAAATGTTCTAGCATGAAACTGGGCTTAGATCCCAGTTTTCAGTCATACTCTCTATTAAATGATGAAGGCTGTTGCATACATCACCTGAGAAGCATTAATCAAATAGTAATAGTGCTGTTGTTTTCCTAAAGAACTTAGGGAAGGTCTTAATTGCATTCACATCTCCTGCAGCATCTAGCCTGATGTCCTGCGTCAGTTGCATTAAGATTGAGAAATCCTTACCAGGGATACAGTGCACACAATGGTTACAGTCACTGATGTAATACTGGCGCCAGTAAGCTTTATTTTATTTAAAAAAATACTACTTTCCATGTACTTCAAAATAGTATAGACATAAAATATTTTTTAAAAAAACAGAAGCTCTGTCTGTGTAATTTGATGCTCAGCCTTAGCAAAACAGGCAAAGTTCCAAATATTTTCCCCTGCTCAAATGGTTTAAAATATGTTTCCAAGGGTGATTTGGCTGGAGAGGCGACCACTGGGGAATAACAAGCTGAAAAGTTTTATTTTTTTGTGAAGATCTATATTTCTGTGAAGAAACCGCAACTGCTTTTAGAGCTGGCCAGGAGCCAGAAATAAGGTATGCTCAAAAAACATTCACCCTAGTGAACTCTCATTAATGAAGCTAAAAGGAAAAATCATTTTTCATAAAAGACACTGAGACAAGTCCATTGCAAACAGAATACTTAAACTAGTGCGTAAGGCCCCTATACCCTGGAGACTCCTGCCCACATTTCCCCTACTTTGCTTCCTACTCACACCAAATTTTTGCATCACTAATGTAAAGAGTCATTCTTGCACAACTGTTTGCCAGACTGGGGCCGCCCTTCATACTTACCTAGTGTTTTACATATTCAGTAGAAAGTCAGATCGACTACAGTCATAAGTAATGCATAATTTTGCATTGCCAAGGGAAGTTTAATTTAAAATCTTGTTATAGCCAAATATTATTTCTGGCAAAAAGAATGTTTGCAACATTGTTGTTTGGACAAATTACAGCTATTTTCTTTTTCTTCGGGGTCTGGTCCATGCACCCCTGTAAGGCAGAGGATTCTGACAGCTTTCCAGAGCTTTCTAGTCCCTCTTTCTGCGTTTGTGCTTATGTGTAACAACCATCTGATACTTTGGAGGACTTAGCTTGTGAAAAGCCTGTAAGGAACCCAGCGGGAAGACACCTGAGCCATCTTCTGTAGGTAGCATCTACACTCTTTGTTTCAGCATCTGGGCTAAGGCCTTGGCAGAACTAGGTACATTAATCCTATCTGTGTGCTTGGGCTCCTTCTCTGTAAACATATTTTACTAGTCTGGACTAGCACTGGACGTATTTTCCTAGTCTGCTTAAATCTGCACTACAGTGTGTATCACCTAGCTCCATTAAAAAAAAAACAACTATAAACTAGGGCAGCACTTGCATCCCATCTGTGCCCCAAGGAATCTAAGCTTGGAGCATGTTGATTGATTTCTGACTGCCAACTTCAGAGGAAAACAATTCTGGTCATTCTTGTTCAGAAATATTCCCACCATTGTGGTCAGGTCTTTTTCACAATAACCTGGTGGTTAAAGATGTTGTCTAGGAGCTGGGAGAGAGGAGCATGCACTTTCTTGTTGGCTGGTTCTCTGGCCTCGTTAATCTGACATACCTCTCTGCATGACAGTGCAGCTTTAACAGGGAAAGTGGGAATGACCTCTCCTCCAGAAACACTTCTCAATTTACTGCCCTCTTAATCATATTTCAGGAAATAGCTACTTTGTGCAGCCTTCTCCCCTACAGTGAAGACTAAAGAGTGGATAAGAGGAAATCTAGTTAATCCTGACCAACATAGCATTTAAGGTAATTCCATGACTGACTTCACGAGGACTCATGTCCAGCTCTCCCAGGAGAGCAGCACCAACAGTTTTGCTGTCTGTGGTGTGGAGGAGTCAGTACTCAGAATGGATTCAATACCTTCAACAGACCAGCAATAACCCTAGTCCTGACTTGCTTCACTGCAGTTTTAGTGTTCAGTTAACAATGAGTTATTGCATGATAAAAAAGGTAGGGATTATTATATAGACTCTTGGCCTCAGGGAAATGGCATGTGCAACTATTGCTGTACTTTGATCATAGTGCCTTAGGGGTATTGGTATGCACACCAAATTCCGATTATATTTTACAACTTTCTCTGTTCTTTTCCTGTGTCTAATTCCTTTATGAAAGAAAAGACCAGAAAAATTTTTAGCTGTCCAGGGAATAGCCATGGTGCCACAATACAGATAACAGAATGTTTTGCCGAGGTGATCCATCCTTTTAACTGCCCACAAAGAAAATCTGAGATTTATCATTTGATCAAACATTGAATGACTTTTCATGTGAAATAATTTTATTTTGATTCTCTTAAATTAGCTTATTGAACAGCTGGTTTACTTTATACTTTCAATGCAATGTGTTTTTCCACCACTGTTCTTTCATTTACTTTTATGATTTGTCCCAAATAATATCTCAAAACTGTCCTACTGAGGCTATGTGAAACAAACCAACACCCAAAAAAACCCAACAAAGAAAACTCAACAACAAAAAAACCAAACAACAGTAAGAACTAGCAAAAACATTTTTAAAAGCTACATATGCAAACATTTCCAGGGCATTTAACCATGATGGTGTTTTGAAGCCTGACCCTTGGCAGTCTAATCTCATTAGATCTTCTAGGATAAAGTAGGAAGTCTTTTCTCTGGAGAGTTATTGAATGAGCTCCTCAATTTTCACAAAACTACTGAAATTAGCCCCTTACTCCCATTCTGTGCTGCCAGCCTCCTACTCCACACAGACAGACTGACCTGAACACCAAAATTTGCATGGGATAGCACAAGCCAAACTTCTGCTCTTGCTCTGGCATAATCAAAGATCACTTTCTGGAAATATTTCTCCACTTAAATAAAATCAGAAAAGGTTTTTCTAAATTGTGTGAAGAGTCAGACAGTGGAATGCAAAGATTCCTCCACATCACTGCTAAGCATAATGTAATAGTCAGAGCGAACATGTCAGCTTCTATTTGTTTACCATAACCTCTTCAGGCTGAGCCAAACAACCATGACTAACTTCAAAGAATGCAATGGCACTTACTACACTAACTTGTTTGGTAACCTCTTCACTGGTTGTCAAGTGATTCTTGGAGAGATCATAATGCCAGATACTGGACACTCAGGGCAGCAGGAGCAGAGCATGTGCAAGATGACACTCTTCTGAATCAGTCTTCCCAGCCTCCATGTTCAGCAGTTTGTCCATCCTGGTCAACCAATTCCTTTCTGAAAGGGTTTGTATTCCTTTGGACTGTACCACACCCTGAGGCTGAGGGGTTCATATCTTATTTATGCACCGTGTAAAGAAGTGCAAGAGATTTCTTTTGTATCTCCTATGTGCTTTATTAATAGCTTTGCTACTGTGAGAAGCAATGAAGAGCCATTCCTGATTTGCTTTTTCTGCAGTGTCTTTGAATTCATCAATATACTTCTTAGAAGTGGTATATTGAAGTGGTATATTGAAGCATCTTCAGTGTGAAAAAGAGGTCTCTTTTTTCAGACTGAAGGTGCTAGTCTGTCTAATCTCCACCAATTCTTTCCTACTAGTGAAGCTGCACATATTAAATTACTTTTTCCGGTAGTAATTCTGTCAGGAATATCTAATGACTGCTGCTTGTTATTTTGCTTATTTGGACACCTTGATAGCAGAAGAGATGGAGAACAGAGCAGGATAAAATGAATAAAAATTTTCTATACAGCTTAGGGTTGCCATTGGTGAAATTGGCTGGTGTCTGAAAGTCCACTAGACATGCAGCTCACAGCCTTTCACAGAGTCTGGCAAGGGCTTCAGTATTGATAAGGTCCCATGCATACATTCATTACAGCTGATTAGCAAATAACATGCTTTCACAGAAACACTGGGTATCTCTCTGTGGGGTAGTTTGAAAGGCTCCTTTATGTTCTGTACATCTCTGTCAGTAGTACACCAATAAAGTTTTGTACACCCATACCAGTAATGCAAGGGGCAGGGCTGGGGATTGCCTCTTGTTAGGAATTGATGCTGGCCCTTAGGAGCAGGCCAAATGCATGTTATTTTAGCTAGTAGCTAGGTTCAATTTTTAACTAATTTTAAAACTAAATTGACTGCAAATATGCACTGGGGTTTTTTCCAGTCAAAGGATGATTACATACACAGTGAATCTTTAGGAGTCAGTGGAGCTATTCTGCTTGCATTGTCAAACGTAGTGCTGAGGATGAAATATTTCAACAAATCAAGTGCAGTCATCATCATAATTTGTTTTCCCTTTCAACATGGCAAGTACCTTAGCCCAAAGCCTGTTCTTTAGGGGGTAAATGTATTCCATGGTGTATTGTGCTGGAATGTGCAGTAAAAATAAATTATTTCACTTGCACAATCTCTAAAAAAACTGCAGCTGTTCAGCTGCATCAGTAAGGAAAAAACACTTGAAAACTTCAAAGCACAATGGCAAGTTCCATCTGCCTTTCTACCCATGAAACCTAACAACTGTGTCTGCTTTATTCATTAAGTAAATAACCATGGGTCGAGTAGGAAGCTAATCATGCTGTAGATGCTTCAAAGAAATGGGACATTAGGGAAAATCTGTATTACCACAAATAAAAAGCCTATAGTTTACCTTGCAAATAAATATAGGCTGTTACACATAGGATAAAGCCAAATAAATCTAAGAATGTTTATGTTTTACTTTGAAATATTTTCTGAAACTTTAGAAAGTTGGTTTATGTGAATTTTTTTAAGACACTGCCTGCCTTAGAGCAACACAAAAACACTTGAGACCCCTTTCAAGGATAAAAATTTGAGGAACTCCTGAGTGAAGGAGACAGCTGAAATGAGCTGGACAATAAAAGTTACAATTTGACAAATAATTTCTGTGCTTCTATGTGTGAGTATGTGCTCAACAAACTTACAAGGAGTTGCTTCAATTTATTTTTCAAAACCATATATGTGAACTGTAAGGTCTCATCCCACTTCCAGGCTTGATCCATCTTGGATGCTTAGCTTAGCTGCAAAACGAATGTGACTCAAGATTCAAAGAAACACATTTTTAGAAGGGTTAGAACACTTCCAAAATTCTAAAACTACCCAGAAATTGAAATCTTATTGAAACTGTGGACTTTTAGAGAACTGCATTGTATCTGCAATTTAGTAGAGGACATTAGAGAGCACATAATAAGAACTAAATCTTGAACACTGTAGAAAAAGAACAAGAATATTTTGTAGCTTTACTTGGCAAGTACAGATTCTTCTTTTAGAAGATGCATTGTAAGTATGTGAGAGCTGTCATTTCTCTTCTGAAACAGTGCAGCAAACTTTCATTTCCTTCTAGTTTTGAACACCCAGAGAGACATACCCTGAATTTTCTGAATTCCTATCAAATCCTAAGTGCAATTTCCAGGGGTATCAAATAAATAACATCCCTATATTAATTTTTTTACTTGTGCTCACCAAAATAAAACCAGAATATTTTCAACATACAGCATGAAAATATAAAGTGTCCACATGGAGACAGACTATAGTAAGTACTGTCAATCAGAAAACTCAGTACACTTTTTTATTTTAAAAGATTCTTGAAATATATAGTTAAGCCAGGAGGCTTGGTGAAGATTTCTAAATACTCACAAATTCTTGGATTTAATCTTCCAATAGTTAACACAGATTAAATACCAGTTAAAATTCATGCCTTGTTTTTACAATTCAAAGTAGCTAACCTAAATATTAGGACCAGCAAGGCACACATGCTCTGATAAATTGCAGTGTAGTTTTACTAGGTTAACAATGCATTAACTTTGACATTGACCATAATGTGATCCAGAATTGTGAGATGCACTTTTATTGTCAAGTCTGTCAGTTTTGCTGGACTATTATTATTATCATTATTATTATTATTACTGTTATTATTATTGTTGTTATTAATGTTATTATTGTTATTATTGTTATTGTTATTATTGTTATTATTATTATTATTATTATCTGAATGTTTGCGAGGTACAGGGCTGGATTTTTTTACAAAGTGACAATACACAAGCTCCTTCTTGAAACTGCTTTATATGCCAAATGAGGTTATGGAGAGTCTAGAAGTGGGAGCAAAAGTCAGTGCACAAAAGGGCTTGTGTCTTAAGATGCTAGTCTGGAATTTACCTTGAAGCCAACCTCCAGTTCTACTTAGACAAAAATGTACAAAATGTCAGTCATGGATGGGCAAACTAAGGGCATTGCCGGTCTCCTGACACTGCACTATTTGGATATGATGGATGTGGGGAAATTTAATCCTCCCAGAGGGAATCAGGTGGCACTATCAGGAGAAAAAGTGCAAACAATTTTGCACTGGAAAAAAACTTTCCATTTTAGCCTTTCTGTGCCAAAAGCGTTACAGTCTCCAGCTGTTCTGTGTTAAATACTAAATCTACTAGAGAAAAGAATCTTAGAGAAAAGGTTAAACATTGAATAGCAAGTTCTATTGGTTGGATTATGTTTCGATCACATAAAACATACTAAAAATCATTTCCCAGGCACTGTTAAAACATCTGCTTTCTGGATTAGGAAGCTAGATGTTCAAATCCAAGTTGGGAAAAAACCCTGATAGCCACAAGCTGTTTTCTTTAAAGGCCCTTTGCTGCAAACAAGTGAATTGAGTGTTTGTGATATCTTCCTACTATCCCAGAAGTCAGTCAGAGCAGATGGAGAAAGAAAGCAGATGTCCTACAGACTGAGATGCTGTTGTTTGAAGAACAATGCAAGTAATCTTCAAAAAAACAATTATTTAATTTGGGCTTTTCCTTATGTCATCCCTCAACTAAAATCTAATATTTTTCTTTGTCCATTTAAATCCAGAAAGAAGACTGGAAGTGCCTAGTTCTTGGAATTTCCACTGACTTTAGCTTTGTGTATCACTTTTCCATAAATTCAGGGAATCCCAGCAATCATGCTGGCAGTCTTATATTTCCTGTGTGCATTACGGTTTCTCTACCGATGGTTTGTTAGTTTCCATTCAGAATAGGACCTCACTTGGGACCATGACTTTTAACTTCTTCAAACTATAAATGCCAATTTTACTGCAAAAGCTGAGTACCATAGGTCAACAGGGATGAATGTGCTCTGAAGAGTGCTACAAAATTCTTATGATATTGCTATAAACCACTGATATCTGGCATTCCTTAAAATCCCCAGATTTCTAGACATGTTTTTCTTCAAAAAACCAAATGTGTTTTTATTCTTGTGGTAGTCTAGGACCATCCCCCCCCAACACCCCCACCAAACATTTGAACATATGAATTAAAGTTCCCCCAAACTATTTTTTGAAATCTTGTAATTTTAAGCCTGTCTCGTGATTTTGGGAATGACTCACAGCTTTTTAATTTTACAAGATCAGAGTACTGTAATGGAATGCAGAAAGCTGGTTGCAGAGTGTTGACTCTTTTTGCCTTCTGTGGCTGACTTGCATAATTGAAGACAGATGAAAACATACTCTGGTCAACATTTTCAGAGCTGTTTTGAGGTCAGATTTGTGAATAGAGATAGCAGAAAACATCTTGTAGTTACTTTCTGGTAATTGGTTTTTAATTACTTGTTTGTAAAAAGTATTCCGTTGTTTCACCAAAATTATGTTTCATGTGAATGCTGAAAACATCAATAAGAGACCAAATAATCATCTAAAGAAAAATCCTTCTAAATCCCAATATAACTCAATTTTTTTCTTGAGTTTCCTGTATTCTGGTAGCAGTGCTATAACCTGCAAATTACACTGGATCTGAAAATGTTTGCTGAATGTTACTAGCACAGAATTAGCTGTCCACAGATTATGCATGCTGCAATGTCTGACATTTTATGTACCAATTCCAAAATGCCTAGGCAAGGGTCACTGCTACAGTAAAAGTACAAAGTTTGTCACATGTGCTAATGGCTGAGTATATGGAAACCTGGAGTATACATTTGATCAGATTACTATCAAACCTGGAGGTATCAGCCTGCTTTAGGTGCTTCACCACATGAGTGTATCCTTAACATTCACTCAGAAATCACTGGGAATAGGCTGATTGTTTCCTCTTGAGCGAACAATCTACTGCACCAAGGAGTTCTAACAAAGATTTTGTGGAAGGGCCACACTGACAACCCAGTTTTGCAAGGCTGAAGCCAGTACATTGCTGAAGACCTCTGAGCCTTAGGGAAGCTTTGGTGCAGGAGGTGAGGACAGCCTAGGAGGTCACAGTTAGATTACGCGATCTGCAGTGTCCGTTTGTTGATATGTACCTAGGGTTAATTTGCTTTTATATTTTGAATAACCAGATAGACTAAGACAAGAAATCATTACCTGCAAACAGGACACAAGTTAGGTGGAGGCTGAGACCTTCTGTTTAGCTAATGAAACTGAGGGTGTGGGATAACTTGGCACTTTTTTGGTTTTCAACTTTCTTAAGCTGCAGTTCAGTGCTGTATCCTGGGAGTTCAAATTGGGCTCTCCTTACATAGTTGTCTTGGCTGGGGTTGAGTAAAGCTTAATATTGTTAAATTCTGAAACAAGGCAAAGAAGCATTTCAGTTTTTGGGGGTGAAATCATCAAGACACATAGAGACAAGTGTAATTCCATCACGTTTGGCACAAAGGAGACCATGCACCATGTCATGCAGATGGTAGCATTAACATTATAATTGAAACCAGAGCCACGAAAGGTTATTTAGCATTTGCAAAGCATCTCAGTAGATGATTAATGAATTAAGGTAGCTTATGATTTTCAGAAAGCTGAGTATTACCACTTTATTTGACAGCCTATCCCAAGACAGGTAATTACGTTGCTGTTGACCTTTTTTGTCCTTTTGTCTTTCCTTTATCCTGCTCATGGACACATTTTATTCCTTCCCCTTCTTACCTCTGCTTCTCTTTCCTGTGTTACCCTGAGGCAGGTAGAATGAGAATCCCCATGGAAATGAGTCATGTTTCCTGTGTTTTATCTTTCCCTGGCCTGAGTGTCTTCATCCTTCTACCTGAACTCTGATGGTTAAACCATATTTTGTTGGATAAAGCCTAAATCTCCAGTAAGGCTTTATTTGCAGAGAAGTCTCTCTGTGATGTCATTTACCCTAGTTGTTTGGTTCCTTGTAAACCAAGGTTAAGACTTTTGAAAAAGACTTTTTTTGGACAAGGCAAACTTTCTAGAAATTAGAAAAATTACTCAAAATGGTAAAGAAACCAAAAAACCTTCAGTTTTCTGACTTCCATTCTATGTTTCTCTCCAATTCAATTTTGTTTTCCTGTAAAAACAAAAACACATTGATCTTGATAAGAAAATGTAAACTACACAGGAAACATTAGCATCAAAACAATACTGTTTTTCTTATTTAGTAATATCATTTGCAAGATTGAAGATGTCTTCTCTTGGAACACACTTGTTTTTCTCATATATTACTAGAGCTATTTCATTACTTGGTTGTTTTCCTACTGGGTGTTATTTAGCTGATCCATCTCAGTTCTCAGATACTTTGGCACAAAAGTGAAGTCTAGTCACGCAGTACCGCTTTTAATCCATTTTTGTTCAATGTAAACATTTTATAAAGCAACATATGAGCTACTGGAATAATTATATTGTTGTTGTTCAATTTTATTTTTTTTAAGTTGTGCATAAAATTAATTCTGAAAGGAATGCAAAAGTTTTTCAAGTCCCAACAGTTCTATAGTTACAAAATCTTTAGCATTTATTGTGGAAAAGATATGTAAATAAGAAAAGACACAAAACCATACAGTGATGGTTATGCCATCAGTATTCCCCTTGAAATTTTGCCTTTGGGGGTCCAACACATTGTATATACAACACTCATCCAGCTGAACTGGGGACAATCCAATCCTTCTCTGTTCCTGAGTTGCCAAGTACAGGTATAAATTCTCCAGTGGGACAATTTCATTGTCCCACTGGAGAATTTATAGTCAACTACAAATTTTAGTCAACTGCTCAGGCACCTTGTCCAGCATTTTGTCCAACTGGCTTTTTTGGCTCTTTTTTAAGCTGTCTGTGGGCTTTGGCATCTGGGGCAAAGCAGAGAACATCAACATGAGCTGACAATTTTTAACATATTGGCCTAATCCCTTGAACTGTGTGTGGGTGCCTAGAAGGTCCAAAATTGTCCCATGCCAGGTGTGAGGAGCACTTCTTTTGTTGAACATTTCCTTGGTCACACCAAGTGCAAGGTAGGGTCACTGGTAATTGCATGATAAAAACTGTTAAGAAACTGCATCTTTCTGTGAAATCTGGAACAGCACATAATAATATTTTAAATTTTCAGTCGTTCGAAGGGCAAGCCCATCTTCCAGTGGTTCAGATAAGGCACAGATCCTTCCACTAATATGGAGAGGAATTGATCTTGGAAGGAAACCAACCACTACAATGAGAATACAACTGGGTGTGGAGCTAGTAACAGCTCTTGATGGATATGCAGAAACAACAGAAAAGTGTAAAAGGAGCGGTAAAAAAGAACAATAGTTCTATCTCTGGATTACAACACAATTACTATATTGGGTAAATGTTTTCATTTTTATTTACAGGAGTAAATGTTTCCTGTCTCAGTAATTAGAACAACCAGACAAATATAAACCTGTATTTCTTTCTGTAGGTTACTTCTAAAATTGACAAACTCTGTCTAAATAATTTCATGATTGAGGGAATGAGTGTGTGTTATTCTTGGGTTGAGGATGAAGTGTCCTCTCAGTGCCCTCTGTTTCATGCTTGTTTCCATCTTCCCTATTCTGCAGGGAATGGTTTGTTCCCAGCGCACAGACCTGGTGCTTGTAGCCCAAGTCCCCTACTTCTTTATTTCCTGCTGGCAAATGCTGCATCACTCAAAGCACCCTGACTGAGCAAAGGAGACTTGCTCTGTTGCTGCATCTTTTCTCAGCTTGCATGTGCCAGTAGGAACTGCTAAACCCAGCACCTCCATGGCCTACTAGCTCTGAACTGGGATTAGGAGCCATCAGAGGTGGTAAGAGTATCCTGTAAAACCAGCATATTATCTAACAGCAACCTTTGATGTGTTTATGTAATTTGTTAATACTTTGACGTAGTTTTTATTATGCTGAATTTCTGTGGTATACACCAAGTGCACATAAAGTGCAAGTTCTCTGACATTTAAAGGACATTTTACCACAGAAACAAGTACTGAAAGTTTGAAATGCTCATTGATGCAGAAGGCTGCCAGAGATACAGCTTTTCCCAAGAAGGTTATAACAAACTGGTGTGGTTCAGTTTTTAGACATGCTTTACATTTTCAAAGAGTAAGGATAAGAACCAAATATTTAACATAGTAGCTTTCTAACAGACACAAGATGGAATCATTCCAGTCCACTTTAACCCCTGGACATAATGTTTACTCATTAGACAGTCGAACACCAGCTGTTATAACATGCATAGCTCTGCTCCAGCACACTGCAGAAGTAGGTGTATTTATACAAGCTTGAGGGATTACTTATAGACAAATAACACACATAAGATGATGCCAATAGACAGCTACACTATAGAAAGCAGAGCAAGGGAAAGGATCCATGTTTCCAGTTTGCAGAATAAAATATGCAGGCAAATTTCTGCTCTACTGGCAGACCAAATCATCAGGAGTACAACACAGCAGGACTTATTTCCACTGTGTGGCACATTTGCCCTGCAGTTCTGTTTGAAGTGGTCATGAGCCATGTAAAGTGCAAAATTTAAATTTGTTTACTCTTATTTTCCTTGGAGTTGTAAGTCATATTTCCCTCTTAACATTGAATGGTTCCAAGTGTGAAAACAAAACACAAACCAGGATTTTTTTACAGATTTCTGTGTTTAGTTGTCTCTCAGACAGAGTTTAGCCTTGGTTCTCTTCCCATTTCCCTCTACCCAAGTCTATAAAGCCACCTGTCTGTCTTTCTGCCTGACCCCCTTGCTCACAGACAAGTCTGCTTAGATGCCAGACTCCGTTGCTGCTAGCCCTAGCTTTGGCAACCTCAACACCTTTTCAACACTATGTACATTGTCACATTCTAGAAGTGCTCTGTAAACTGGCAGCTTTCCTGCTGCTTGGATGCTTGTAGCCTCATCAGATTGCTCTGATTTACGGATGTGTGTAATTAATTCAGAGTAGAAGGTCCCATAAGCCTTTAAAGGAGCCACGTTTATCAAGCCCATCAAAAATTTTGGCTCTCTGACTCTTGTCAGAACTATGCATTCTTTATTTCTGTGCCTGATTTAGTTATGGAAATCCCAGTTTATAGTATTTTCCTATTAAATTCGTAGTTTCCCAAAGGCCAGTTGAAGTATCGAAGCACTTGGAGTGAAAAATTGTTGAACCTTTGGCAAATATTTGGTATCCATTTTACAGCAGTAGAAATTACTCTGTGTCATTATTGTTGTTGGAAGTAGTAATTCCAGGCTGAAGAGATATTGTTTTATTAGAGGGATATGGTCAGGAAGAGACATTTTCCTCATTTGTACCATGGCTTAACTTGCAGAAGTTCCTGATGGTGCATTACCTATAGACCCATTTGGGGCAAAGGGAAGTGCTGCCTAATGCTTGGTGCACAGGGTGAAGAGCTTTCAGGACCCTCTTCCCATCATCACACTTATGCTTCCTCTTGTGAGAGTTTCAGGCGCACCATCTCTGACTAGTTTCTCCTCTGATGAAATGAGGTCATGAATAGACTTCTTGTATTTCACAATTGAATTGAAAGGCTTTGTGTTTATAAAGTGTTTTGGACATGAATGTACCAAGTAAAAAAATATAGCCAGTCCCACTTTATTTGTAAAGTCCAAAATGTGGTTTTCTATTATTTAACACCTATATTTATAAGTGAACTGCTACATGGGGGAATAGTTAGCCCTATAAGCAAACGGCAATGTTTTCACTAATGGCAGCAGGAAAACAAGGATATAAAAACAATTAAGTGCCTGTAGGAAGAGGGTGCTGAGCTAACATTGTCTGTCTCGACAACAAAATTCAGGTGCTGCTTTACCACCCTCTTCTGTCCACTTCGCCTGGATGACAGAGTAGAAATTTGTTTTGATTTTGCCCATTCTAGTGGCAACCCTCGCTACAACCATTTTGAAATTCAGTTCAGACACTGCAGGCTATGGCTTCCCCCTAGCTCAAAGATAGTGGGAGCAGGCCATGCTGATAACATTGCTGGTAACATCCAGCAGGAGCATGGCCATGCTGGTAACATTGCCAAGGGATAAAGCACAGAGAAGGATTTTATGTTAAGAAATCCTGCATGTTAACAGTGAAACATGTTTCAATTTGGGACCTGGTGCCATGGAGGGAGAGAAATCTTTGTTTCCCATAAAAAGAGAAGGAGGTGCCCCGTGATCCCAGCAGCAGCAATCAGGCGCTGCTTTCTTTCAGATTTTCACTGCAGCCAACTTTGAATGTCCAGGCTTAGGTCAGAAGGGAGTTTAAGACTTCCTGTGATGTCACTGTTTCCAGAGGCTTGCTGAAACCTTTGCAACCAAAGATGAGCTAGGAGTAGGAGGAGCTCCTGCTGGGAAAGCTGGCAGGCAGATGTTAGCTCAGTATTTCTAAAGCCATGGGTACCTGCCTCCAGCTCAGGCTGCAGGAGTAGGAGACACCATTGGCATAGGTGAGAGGGAGCTTGTAGTCCTAACTGGACTCGTCACCTTGTAGCTCTAAATTAGAACTGGTTTGTCCCTCCCTAACTCTGTAAAACTGCTTGTGTATTAGCAAGGAGATGGAAACATTCATAGGATGAGTTCTTTTCCATCTTTCCAAACAGTGTAGAATGGATTATTATGGAATTTCTGTTCCTACAGAGATTAGAGCAAATTAATACCAAGTCCTTTAAAAAGCATAGTACTGCTGCTTGCCTCTCACCCAGAGAGGTTTTCAGGCCTCATGACATGGTAAGGTTAGGTTCTCTTTCAGTTTTCAGACAGGCTGTTTTTTTAAAGGCTACATTTGCAAGCAAAATGGTGCCTCTGTAATTATTGCCAACACCTGGGTAAGAAATGTGCACTATTGGGAGGTATTGACCAGTCACATTAGTGAGAGCAGGGGGCTTGAGGAAGCTGCCTGGGAAGGGTCAGCAGGCAATGAGCAGGTACAAGAGTGTCAGGGTTAAATATTAATTTCCACCATCTTCATTTCCAACAGCATTGTTTATCTCAAGAGAACATTGAGACCAGCTGATTTCAGAAACTTTTGAATGAAAGTGAGGCATTTCCCATGGTCTATGTTCTGTGCTGACAGGATTCAATTCCCCTTGTCAGATGGGTGAAGTCAACATATTTGCTCCCAAATGGATGCCTCTATGTTCGCAAAGACACTGTCCTCAGAGATTCAGACTAAAACACTTATCTTAGATTTTAAAATTAATTGTAAAGCAAGTTCTTTAAGATATTCAGCATTCAGAGTGATAAAGAAAGGCCTTTACAGTTCTCCAAACTCACCAGAGTTAAAATTCATTGAAAAATTTCAGCTGGTATGACTTGGTAACTATGATGGTTGAGGGCCCCTTAGTTCTCCCACTGCATGCTTAACTCCTCAATACTTTAGTAAGAGAAAATGTCACTGTAATTTTCTTGGTGTTAAGGATGGAAAATAAGTAATATTCCAAGTCAGACACTAATGTAGGCTTTACTGAATAAACAATTTTTTAAAGTTATCTGCCACATTTACATGTTGGAAAACAAAAAATATTGAAAGGCTAATGGTAAACACTCAGGGCTGGGGACATTTTGTTGAACTAATTCTTGCTTCATATGCAAGTCTACCTCTAAGATTGTGAAAGAAATAGTCTTTCTGCAATATATAGGTAAACCAATATGTTATCCACATGCTCTACTAATACTGGCAGCCAGCCAAGGAGCAGATCTCAATTAAACAGATTAGGCCACAGAAAGCATAAATGTAGAATTCAGGCAAATTGCAAAAAATTGCCCTCATTCAAACATACCCCTCATTTGAAATCTAGATATAAGCTGTCCTGAAATGTCAAAAGTACATTTGGAAAAGCTTGGTAGCCTTGAGCAGCTTGATATGTTTCAAGAGGCAGCACAATATGAACCCACTTCACTTGAACACAGGCCGGATGTTTTTAAAAGGCATCATATCGAAGCCAACACTTGCTTTGCTTGCCTGGTCAGAGCAACCAAATGATACAATTTCTTTCTAAATAAACAAATGGGCTTCATAGGCTGCTAAGATTTTTTTTTTTTCAAATACTCAGTCTCAGATCTGATCAGCTGCCTCTGAGCTCAAACAGACTGCCCTCTATGCTGGCTGGCAGGAAGGAGATTTTATCTCTTGTGTGCTTAGGCCCCCATAATTGCATCTCACTCCTGACTCCTTCAAAATAACGAATGTATCCTCTCCACAGTTTGCAGAACACATGCAGAGGAAATAGCAGGGCTGCAAGCTAACTGGCACAGAAATTCCAAACAGATGATGGAAAAAGCGGTTGTCAAACTGAGAGCACTTGAGAGATTTTCTTCTTCCAAGAGGACTGTATATAATCCAGTAAATAGCCTCCCCTGGAATTGATTGACCCTATCTTAAGCAAGCTGTTACTTATTATTCCAGCACCATTTTGCCAAACACTCTTTTAACGTACACAGGAAGATTCCAGGGTATAATATTCCCCCTTTATTGGCAGGCATATAAAGTATGCTTGAAAAAAAAAGAGGGATAAAGGGGCCCAAAAGCAATAAATGATGCTTTGGAGGAGCGAAAGAAGCTCATAAAACAGAGCTATTTCTCCATGATTCTTACATTGAAACAAGGTGATTAAAATAATTCCAGAAAACTAATGCTTGTTTTGATGAGATTTTCCTTGAAACGATGATGTTTTTTCTCCACTTGTCCTTGAAGTCCTCAAGCATTTACTTCAGTTCCTTCAGATATAGCCTGCATTACTCAGTATTGGAACAAGGTATTTTCAAGCCAGATTTTCAGGTGAAGCATCGGTGAGTCATTAAGAACTAGGAACAGCTCATGGTGTTAGTGTTTCCTCATCTCTGGAGTCTTTCCTGCCTCATTAACACACCCACTTTCAAAAATAACACCTATTTACCAGCGGTAATTCACCAAATACCTCTGACAGGCCAAGTAAAATGGTTTTCTCAGTTGCTGAGACAAAAGTATGGAGCCAAACCTGCAGACTGCAAAATAAATCTGCCTCATTTTAGGCCCAGAGGATAGCACTAACATACACCAGCTGGAGGTGTATGTTATGAGGACCAGACTCCCATCTTAATTCAAAGAAAATTTCCTTAGCAAAGATAATAATGAATGGAGCCTGCTGTGAAATAAGAGAATTGGTATAGTTTTACTGAAATCTGTGCTCAGGCTTTTGCCACATATGCCCAAGGTGCCTGGTCTGTAGTAAGGTGCTCTCCATTCGCCTCACTCTTTGGGGTTATTGCCACCTGCACCTCGTTTTGCCTGTGTCCTCGGTATCCTCATTACAGCAGCTTTGAAAATAGTGTTTCATGGGCAATTATATCCTTTCTACCTAGATTCACTTCAAGAGTAGAGAAAACTCCTGTGAAACAAAGTAACTTCATTTAGAGTGAGAAAGTAAGATTGAGAAAAGATTAGTGCTCCTTTAAAAAAAAAAATCAGAGAAGGGATTTCTGTAGCAGGATCTTGAGGGGTCATCTTTTCTGTCAGAAGTGCACCCTGTTACTGCAGCCAAATTCTTATTCAACCTTTTTTTTTCAGAAATCTGCTATAATGGTATTTCCAGATACCTTAGTACATACTATTGCAGTGGTTTATGATCTTATTGCTACAAATAATTCTCTCCAACCTACTTAATACACCCTTGGTATTACTTAGGCTCAGTGGACATGGAAAAAAATTACAGTTTCCTTTTACATATTTTAAGGATACAGTAACCACTGTAGTCAGCTCTTCTTTACAGTTAGTTAAGACGCCCTCTTGCTCCACTTTTCCTTTGCAGTCAGTACATTCTAGAATCCTGATCATTATCCCTAAGACCCTCACTGATCTTCACCATGCCTGGACTACAAAATCCTCCCTTCAGAGCTTCATGTCTGTGCTGACACTCTTCCCCTGTCACCCTCCACATCTTTTCTGCTGTATATCGCTTTAGCCAGTCCTCTTCCATCGTGTCTTTGCATAGCTGCCTCCTTGTAACTGAAAAATAACAGAGCTGCATTAACCCATAATAAAACACATCTTCATATGTCCTGATCTTCATTGCAGCGATCCATCTTGCTGACCTCTGTACTGACAATACGCCTTGTATGGGAGTTTTCCCTGTGCATTGCTTGCCTGGTGACCTTACTGTGCCTTCAGACCTTGTGTTCCTTCTTCATATTCCGGTTACAAATGTCACCTTCTGTCACCTTCGACTCTTGAAAGGGGTAAAAAGTTAATGTTGCTCTCAGGTTACCTTTCCTGTGACATCTTCATTACAAATCCATTTGCCCTAACAGGGAATTAGTAACTTGTTTTTCAGCTTACTTTTATTTTTGAGCACTGTGGAATGGTTCTGCACTAACATCAGGCAACCCTCTTACCTGTTTTTGTCTGACTGCAAAGTTTCACCTGAGAAGTTGAGATTACTCAGGTAACAAATTTGCCCACTTTTAATCATTTAATCTAGGGGGAAACTTTGTTTCCTGAATTCCAAAGGTGTCTTAGCATTCTTTATCTATAGTTTATACAAAAAAGAAAGGATAAAACTGCCCTCAGATATGGCTGTTCTCTGATTAAGTCAGAATTAAAGAACTGTGAAACAGTTCAGGAGATAGCATTATGAGCAGAGTGTTTCAATGCGTACATTGAAGTAAGTACCCTCAGTTCTTTCATTTTTCACAAAACTTTCTTTGAAACAGTTTGGATTACAAAGAAAAGAGCAACTGCTTTGTAGCTTGGTTAGTGGATTGGTAGAGAAACTTTCTGCACTCAGGTGGTTTGAGTTTCCCAGCCCATGCTGCAGTATTAGGGACACCTATGCAAGAAGAGAATTCAACATTATACGTTGCCACAATATCTGACTTTTTCTGGAAATCTCATTTTGCCAACCTTGATTTGCTTTGACTTTTGAGTATGAAAAGTTTGTTTTCAGTTCTCTGGCCATTTCACTCACAAAAGGGAGTTTTCCTATTGTTTTTAGATTTTCTTTGCTTTTTTCCTTCACTTTTCTTACATAGTGTTGCTTTGTCCTTGATGGCTTTCTGTTAAAGCTCAGATTTTTATTCTCTTGAGTTTACTAGCCAACTGCTTCTAGGAAAGAATGGATAATTGTTGTGAAAATCTGGGGACATTAGGCATGCTCTAACTTTTGGTGTACAGCCAAGTGGTTATTTGGCTTCATGCCTTTGGACTGATTTTGTTTTAGTCTTCTGCCAACTTATATTTTATATTTACCAGGCAGGAGAAGGGTCACAAGCCACTTTGAATAAGTGCAAAAGTTGGACCAAAGAACCTTTTATTACAATTACCAGAACAGCTACAGTACACTACTTGCCACCATACATGCCTACACCTGAGAAAGAAAAAACCTCACCCCATTTTGTAGGTGAAAACCTGGAACCCAGGACAAACAAATAAAATTCCTGATATCATGTAGGTCTTTACATAAGGAATGAGACATAATTCCTATGTCTGTGGCACCAAAAGAGTATAATTTCTGTTTGACATGGAGCAGGTCTGAATTCTTGTATCTCCCTCATAATCTAAGATAAATATGTCATAGCACATTTTAGGTTTCCAAGGTACACAGTTTTAGCTGTTATAGATGCAATGGAAATTCCTGTTTCCTAGCCTGTTGGGGATGTCAGTGTCTGGTCTGGAGCCCCCAAAACACCATCAATACTCCAAAATCCAAGTTTCCTCAACAAACACATTTTCCTCTATATATGGATTACTTTCATTTCTTTAATAGAATCTTCCTCCTCTTGTATTTTTCCATTGGGCTTGAAGCAAAAAGCTGCCTTTTTTTTTTTCCAGTATTCTATTTCCACCTCTTTTTCCTTTTTAATCTGTTCAGATCTGTATATTTTGAGTATATTTAGGTATGTATTCAATAGATATGGCCTTTGAACTACCTGGCTATCTCAAGTGTTTCTGCAGATTTCCAAATGTTTTCCTCAAACATCCATATTTTGTTTGCATTCTTTTTTCCTCTCTATTTTTTTGCATTAATATTAAGTTCAGATATCATAGAAAGCATTATCTGTGGATCAGTGGTACAATGCAGTGAACACTGCATTTGAAGGAAAATATTTTCACTCTAGCATATCTTTTATCATTGAACTGTAAATATTCTTGAGATTGCTTACAGTATTCTTTCATACTGCTCTTTTATCATTTGAGTTTTTGAAAATCAGGCTGTAAAACATTGACTTTCAGTTATTCTTGGCTGAAGCTGAAAAATTCAGTTGGTATTTTCCCAAAGTGCTGACTCAGCTTTGCCCTTAGATGGGATGTCAAAAAGTAGAAGACGGGACGATGGGTCCATATTGGGTCTAAAGCATTAGGGAAGAAAGAATTGGCTGTAATCCTGAAAATGTGTCGCTGAGCATGGGCTTATTACACGTATCTCTTGAGCTTCATTTACCTTCCCTTCTAGTTGCCCTACTTAGAAAAAAAATGCCCCTTTTGCAATGGCAAAAATGAGTGATGGATATGCAAGACAAATTCCGTAACAGAAGAGAAGAGAAAAAATTGAATTGCATGAAAGGGAGACATTACAGAGATTTTTTAAAATTCAAATGAACAAAGAGAAATAAAATAAAATGCTTCTCCTTAACGCCTTCACTGTGGAAAATGTAAATTAAATTTTCAGATGGGAACTCTGAAATTAAACTAAATTAAGTCAATTGTTTCTCCAACACATATTAATTAAATTAATTTCCACAAGGGGACATAGAAGCCAAAGGTTTTCAGTGAGTTCCGAAAGTGATAGGATAGGTGCATGGGGGTTGCCGTCAGATGTAATGGAATTGTCTGCCTTTGGAACTGTAGTTTCCTTTTACTCAGTCTTCAATCAATTTTTTTTCTTATCACTGGTGGAAAACTTGCTTTTGTGGACTCAGGCCCTCATTTTCTTGATCAATTCCCAGGTGACATGATTCCACATTGCAAAAACCAACAAAATTTACCCCAATATAATGGGTAAAATTATGGGAGAAAAATTCCACTCTCATATTTCTGCCATATTTTTACTATTGTTCGTGCTTCCTTTTAAAAAAGGATTGTGAGATCTTTTATCATTCACGGTTATACAGTTTGAGTATAAATTATGCTCTCAATTCCACCAACATAAATCCAGACAAATTCTTTGAGCTTTACTGCCAGTGTTCCATGTAACATTTTAGAGCTAATTCAGCTAAAAATACATGAAGTTGTCTGGATGTAGATCCTTGCTTCAGTAATGAAAGGCTCAGAAAGAGACTGGTGATAATTCAGCAGCAGAAAAAAGCCACATAGCCTTTCTCTAGTATTGTAAACCAGCAGAAAAATTAAAAGCACTTTTCTACAGCTCAATTTAGTTTTACAATTAGGTGGGAAAAAGCTAGAATTTGCTTGGGGTTTGCATCCCGGTTTTGCCAAAAAAAAAAAAAATTATTCTGGCTATTTGTGACATTTTTTTATCTGTTTGCACATGCTTCTCACTGAAGAAGGCAGCCACAAAAGCTAATTTTTCTTCTTCATTTCTGCTAGAGTGAGTATGCAAAGTACAGCTAAGACTAAATATCCGGCACAAGTATCAAGTGTTAAGTACTATACAAAGAGCAGTAAGAAGCATTTCCTTGTTCAAAATGAATCAGAATATATTTCCTTAAGCACTATAGAAGTCCTGAAAGTTCCATTTCACTCTTATGGCTTTTGGTTACATTTATAGTACTATTTATAAACTCTTCTGTGTGGATCTGTGTCACTTGATATAAAGATACGTTGAGACAATTCTTACACTATGTGTGAAAGGACAGGAAAATGGCTTTGTAACTGTAGTGGCAAAGTGGGAATGTTCTTCTGGTTTCTATGTATTTAATGAGTATGAATATGAGAAGAATTATACCAACTTAATTTAGAAAAAGTAAACATCCCACACACTTTATGTTGATAGTATTATATAGGACATGCCCAGCATTGTAGTGATGTAATTTCTTTCTCAAGAAATTATTATTGAAAAACAATGGCCAACACAGTGCAGAAACCCTGGTAATATTATTTTTCATTTTTCTCTTTCTCTCACTCCAATATGAAGGGTTACTTGATAATAAACTTTCACAAGTTTCTACTGCTTTGACCCAGTTTCCTTGATGCAGGGCAAGTTGGTATGCCTCTTTCTGAAAAATAAGGTAATTGCTCCTTCCCTGAGAGAGTAAGAGATGGAGTTTTTTCATCAAGCACCGTTAAACTATGGTGCCATACCTCCTTCAGCCACTCAGTGAAACTGAACCTGCTAGTGAGTTTGGCACTGGTTAGAGTATTCCCAGGGTACAGAACCACCAGCATCACTGATGCTTTCGTATCTTTGTCCCTTTCACTCAGGAAGTTAACAGGACAATGATCAGGCTTTTTTTTTTTTTTTTTAATTTTCAGCAGCCTTTAGTGTGATAATTTTCTGGAAGATCACCACACATGAGGTACTTATTCTGGGGAGGAAACCTGCTCACGTCCTCCAGGAAGCTGCTGTAGCCTTCCTGTTTCCACAAAGGTTGCCAAGTGTCTCCTAAAATTATACAAATCATTAACATTGATAAAATTTACCTTCTCAGGTACAGTTCTGCTCATAATGACCCCATCAGCCATCCACTGGCTTGCTGCAGCTTACTGCTGCTATCTCTTTCCATATTTGTCCTTTCCTGGATTCTTAGCCTCAGCATTGGCAGTTTTAGCAGTTTTATTACAACAGCTGTTACATTTTATATGTTTTTGCAAAAAAAGCCTCAGCTGCTGCAATCTAGTGAATCCGTATAATCTCTGCTTTCACTTGTTAGGAAAAGAGCATCTGTATCCCTCATGTTTGCAGAGAAAACCATGGAGACAAAAAGCAAGTGAACCTGAAAAGCTCAGAAACCACAAGGTGATTTAAAAGGGACTAAAAGGGACTTAATCAAACAAGCAACCAAGCAAACAAACAAACAAACTTATTACTTTTAATACAATAGCATGGTAAGCTTTTCCCAGTCCTCCCAAATGGTTTTGATATGCAGTATATTTAGAGCTCTGAGCAGATGCTGAGCACAACACTTTGTAATTATACTAATCAAAAAAGTCAGAATGGAATAAAAATCCTTTCCTCCCCTAGTGCAGTCTGCAGTTTTATTCATCTCAGTCAGTAACATTGCAGAAAATACTGCATAAACACAAACCATGCAGTTAACCTGACCTTCCTTTTAAGAAGAGTGGAAGAAAATGGCTGCATTATTTGCTGTTATTTACAAATTGCTGTATAGCTAGTCAAATAAAAAATAAGTTTTAAAGAACCAGACAGAGATGTCTAAGGATTTAGAAACCAAGAAACTACATGTCAAAGATCAAAAGGTATGGCAACCCTTGCAGCCAATATTAAACATATTTTGATTAATTTTTCATCTGTTACTTTCACTGGTTTAAACGGCAATGCTGCTGACATTAAAAAAACCCTGACATAACAGCATAATTTTTCAAGAGGGGATAACTTCAAAAGACTTGCTGGGAGATGATGAAAGGATGCATCAAATTTACAGGGAGTCAGCTTCCAAATTCATCATTCAAATAAAATAATAACTGGCTCTGCAGATCTCTTTTGAGCATGAATCACAGTGGCCAAGTGCTGCACATTTACCCCAGACGGAGAGGTAGTGCTGTAAGGGGCCCCTTCATGGCTCTGCAGGTCTTGCACAAGGTAATGAAAGAGCTCTCAGTAGCATCTGGTATCAGTTTCTCCTTTGCTGTGGCAAACTGCTGGTGTTATAATCAACTCTCCATGCCATTTGTTGGTTTTTTTTCTTCCTTTGTAGTCCTTGCAAGAGTTTTCTCTCTCAGATTTTTGATTTACTGTTTGGTTATTTCTTTGTAGTTTTGTGAAAGTTTCTGACAAATGGCCAAGCACTTTGAAGGTCATTCTTCAGAAATGGTTTCTTGGACTGGAAGGAACAGAGAGACCAAGGTTCTGGTGATTCTGGGTCACCTAAAAGAAGAATGATATGGCATGAGATACAGGGAGATGCAAAATTTCATCAGAACCTGAGGGTTTATGTGTCCCCTGCCTGTTACATATGTTGTGTTTCTGCAAAATGTAAATTCTGAACAAAATCTTCATTTTGTTATCCAGGACAAAGGATTTCACTCCTGTTTTCTGGCTCCCTCAAGAAAACAAACTAGATCAAGGTTTTGAAAGCTGTTTCTTCCTATAACATTGCACCTTGTAGCTTTTTCAGCCTCCCTTCACTTATGTATGTAAACCTGTGAGTTCATCTGCAAATAAAGACTGTGCCAATGTTTTGGTAGAATTTTCTCCTAGCTGTATTGGAGCCATGAAAGATATATGGCTTTTTCCCTTTTTGCTTCCTGTGATGTGATGTTTTGGAGCAAAGGTGATGACAGACACCCCCACAGTACAATATTCATATAAATGCTGTTAATAAAAGTTTGTTCTCTGATCTGGAAGACCATGTGGGAACAGTGTACTGTGTTCATTAAATTACCCTCCATTTGACCAGCAAAGTACCATCTTGCACACCCAATTGTAAACCATCTCAGACAGTGTCAGTAATATTCCTAAAGGTCTCTGAAGGTCTTTTACAGATGTCCCTGTTTAGAAGTTGCCCCTGTCCTCCAACGCAGATCTGGCAAGAATGCAAAGTCTCATCTTCTGCTCAAGGAGATAATACCAGGCCCTTTGCTTAAGACGTGTCTTCTGTCTTAAATAAAAAAGGAGAAAGAAAGAAAATGCCTGTAGAGTCTTTTTCATAATGATACAGCTACTGAGGATCTAGAAGAATTGCCACACAGCAGGCTACAACAAAATAAGAGGTGCTTTTTTTTTTGAACAATGCAGACTCCGCCAGCTGAGCTAAAATGATAAGCACAGAGGACAGAAGAACTGGTGGCTATCGAGCCATTTCCAGTTCACAAAGCTACACTGAGTCTTGGAAGTTTCGAGACTGTGGCAGAGGAAGGATTACATTGTTTCCATAGGTTTTTCTTTGTAGAAACCTGTATAATTAGCAAGTGTGTCAGATGAAGCCAACATCATTGTTCTGCTCTTTAATACAGCTGGTTTTGCCAGGACTTTAAAGCAACTCTGAATGTTCACATTGTGCTTTGTATTCTTTCTGTATGAGGCTCTTGCCTTCTGTACTTTCACACTTTTTGTCTTGGGTACAAAGATGGGTTATGATTTCTTAAGTTGCCTGGGATGTTTCAGAGAAAGAAATTGAGTCCCTGAAAGTGCCTTCAAAATTTTCCATCTAAATGTTTAGAAGCTACAAGTAGCTATGAAATACAGAAATATTTGTGACTGAAGAAATATTGTAACTGAAGACTTGGTCTGCTTACCAAAGGGCTCAGAAGTCCAGTTTCATGCATGTCTAGGCCTAGTATTTAGGCACAGGCACTAAAATACTTCCCATTGATTGCCATGCTAAACAACTCATTTTGCAGAAAGGCAAGAGATGTTGCTTTTTCCGGAGTGCCTGGGTGCTCCAGCAGCATCAGACTGGGAAGCAGCTGCTGCTAAAGGCGGCCGAGCCCGCCGGCTCCCTCAGCAGCCAGGCCGCTCCGCTGAGGCGGCCAGCCCGTGCCAGGCGCCAGCCTGCCAGCAAGGAAAAGCCTGTTCAGCACCCTTCTGGCTGATGGAGGGCAAGCTAACGCCAGCTCCTTCACACAGGAAGAGCACTTGTCTCCTTGGCCTGGGCTGTGTGAGGTGGGAATGCAGCAGTGGGGGTACAAAAAGCTCCTCCCTTTTGGGCCTATTCCAAGAAGACTCCCCTACACATGACAGCTCAGGGGAGGAATTATTACACTGAAAAGACTGCTATCTTTGCAGGGCTTCTTTTTAATGGAATAATTTAATTTCCAAAGTCCACATCTGCCTGGAACGCACTTATCCTTTGAGTTTTTCTGCAGGAATGCGTGATTTCTATGAGGATTTATGTAGTACACTCAGCAATAGTAAGGAAATTGCATTGCTTTGATCTAATTCTATTTTTTTTACAGTAGATAATATTACGGAAGACTGTATACTCTGCATTCAGATAGGTAGTTACTTTTCTTGTGTTTATTTTCACATTATATATTCTTCAGTTTCAATAGATGACCAAAATTGTTATTTTTCCCTTTATTGTATGATCAATTGACCAATGTAAAATCATGAAATTCCTTTTCAGAGAACAAAAGGTAGCCTGTTTCCCACTGATAAAAAAAGCTGTTTTAGCACCTGTAAATCTGTTTTGCATTTAATGGAAAACTTTATTCCATGTTGATAACAGGATCAGAAAATGGGCTCTGACAGCATGTTGTGATTTTACAGTATCCAGGGGTAAAACTTGAGCTAATTATGAGCACATGGCTTTCAAAAGTCATACTTTTATATTTAACTCCATAAATCTTGCTAAGCAAAATCCAAACCTATGTCTACAGCATTTGCTAATCATTAGGTTATTAATTGTTTTTTGCTTCTTGATTCATACAAGCTGGGAGTGTTTGGAGTTTTTTTTTTTAATAATGGATGCAAAAAAATAGGAAGTACTTTCTCTCCCCCCTGTAACTTCACAGGAGGTGTTTCTGCTGAACTGCTGAGGCTAAAAACCTGATGGCCTCCTAAACAAAGGCCTCTCTAGAAGAGTTTTTCAGCACTGCAATTTAAATGGTGTCTAGTTTCAGCCCAGAATACCAAGGTCATAATTTTAGGCCGTAGATGGCTCTCCCAGATGTCTTTGGTCAACTTAATCACAGTTTGCCTGAAGGTTGTGCTTTCAGGTAATCCATCAGGACATAATTGTAAATCAAAACCTTCTTCCAACTCAATAAGTAGCATATTTTTAGTTTGTGTTAAGACTGACATTGGACAGGAACTTACACTGGTTTATAATATTAAGAAAAGTTAATGCTTACTCTCGTTTGTCACAAATACTATTAGAAATGTTTTGGCAATTATTATCAGAAAGTTTGTTGTGGATTTTTTTAAACCATAATTCACATAGGAACTACTACATGGTTTTTTAAGATTTAGTGAGCATCATTACTTGTTTAAGCTGCTCACTGCTTTATTCCATTCTAGACAGATATATAATATCTTGGCCTGATGTTTCCATCACGGTGAACCTCAGATGAAGTGCTTTGATTAACTGACATTTTTGGTTGTGTATAGGAGGCCAGATCTGAACTGGGTTGTATATATGCCTCTGAAAGGGATGGAGGACTTGTCAGCACCCACAAGCAGTCTGCCACCTTTGTTTGTGTTCAAGGAGGGCTGCAAGGCAAAGGGGGAAGGGAAAACTGGTGTCACATGATAAAACATAGAAATCATGAGATGCCCTTCCAGTAGATTGGTACGTGAGAGTCTGCACTCTCACCCTCATTTATTCCTGCTTTGCGGATCTGTTGTAACTATGGTCTTCCAATAAAAGCAGATGTGTTTTTTGGCCTGAAAAGTAAAAATCACTTTGTGTGCTCCTGAAGTTAGCCAGCATAAAAATTAAAAACACCATACATTCAATACAGCAACCTAATGACCTTCCAATGTTTAAGTCAACAGCAAGAAACTGTCTCTGCTTGAAACACCGTTTTAAGTAGACGGATAGCAATTGCAGGAACTGGAATTTGGCTAGGAGGGTAAAAGCAGCAGGCTTGTGGCCTCTTCTGTGAGGGCCATAATGCCCAGCAATGTTGTGGCCTTGTTTCTGTGCCAAGCTCGAAAAGGGATCAGCAGTATGTGGTGTGCCCCTTTGCCACTTCCGGTAGATTATCAGGTGAGTGTGGTTAATTGATAGTGTTGATCTTTATGTACATAGATACCTACACTAAGCACCCTTAACAAATTAATGTAACAAGCATGGGGAGAGCTGCAGCTCCAAGACTTCAAACTCACTTTGAACTATATTTACAGTATGTACTGTCAACAGTTTCCCTGCCAAAGCCATAAACCATCTCTGCGGGATAGACTAAATACACCTCTTTACAGAGGACAGGAGTCTCCCCCTGGGATTTCTCAGCTATAATACTGAGGGACAGAGGCTTAGCTGCACTAACTCTGCACAGCTCCAGGGCAGCCGAGGAAGCACCCGATTCCCATTAGCTGGCCCCCAGGAGAAAGACCAGAGCTAAGGGTACAAGATGAAAGGTAAACCCTGTGAAAACATTTTCTGGAAACCTCTTATGAATTAGATATAATAACACTGTAGCATCCAAGCTCACATCAGATGCAGAAATCTTTTTGCTGGTATGTAAGGTGAAAGTTTAAAAACTCAACAAGATACAAAAAAAACCCCTTCTAATAAACTAAATTACTCATTTATAGTCTAATTAATTGCAATGTTGGTTTAATCTCCAAATTCCATCATGTGCCACAGGAGTGCTGAGCTTTTATATATTGAGGCAGTGCAAAACACATTCCATATCCAAGAAAATCTTGCCAAAATCCCTCGCAATTCTTTTTCTTTTTTTTCACCCTTCTAATCCTTGTTTTGCTCTTGGTGATCATGGTAACAGTAACAGCTGTCGAACGTGGCTTCAGGCTGTCTGACTCCCTTGGGAGAATTTATGTGTTTTTCTACTTCCTTTCCTTATTAGGAGGCAGGAATCTGCGACACCTATTAGAACAAGTATGCATAAAGGGTAATGATTGTGCAATTTATTAGTGGTCTGTTCTCCTTCAAGCAAGCCATCAACTATAAGCACACAGTTTGTGCCAGGCATCATGATTGAATCCAATCTTGCCGTGCAGCAGGTGGGCAGCAACAGAGTTTAGCTACAGAGAGAAGTGTGGCTGGGGAGGTCAAGTGCCGGTCTGCTTAAATAAACTTCTTAATTGAATATCAATGAAGAGAAGACAGGATGGATGGCGTTGTTAAACGTTTATCTTGAAGCCTCAGGTGAGAAAGGCAAGCATCAGAGAGTCATGTCCTGTAATTTTGTGCTAAAGTAGTTAAATTGAGCACTTCTCATAAGGAGACATGCCTGCAAAACGCTGTCCATGCAAATGAAATAATGGGAGCTCAGTGTGTTCTCATACACAGTCCAGTCATCCTTAGGTATCTCAATCATATTCACTCTTATTTAACAAAACTTTTTTCAAAAGTAAAAAGTAGGCCTTCTGTAGGTCTGGAAGTTAATTGCAGTTGAAAATGACCAGCATTTTAAGAGTGGGGAAGTCAGTAGATTACACCTCATTTTTTTGAAAATGAGGAACCTTGATTTATATTTTTTTTTTTTACTGGAGTACCTGAATGAAAGAGATTTCCTATGCCCAAGTTTGGGAACATTCACATTTTTATACTAATTCCCACCTCTATTGCCCCTTCTGGCCACTGAAGAAGGTGATAATCCTCAATTTATTTAAACATGACCTGGCCTGGGTATTTGTAAGTATACTACAGCTCCTTGCACAGAGATGTTTACTGGACAATGCTTTGGATGTGTCATCAAACAGAAACATAAGAAGAGGAAATAAAAAGCAGAGACCCACATCCACACCTCCAAGAACTGGACCAATCATCTGATAGCAACACTAGCAAAAGCAATAGACTTCTTTGACAAGACTCAATCTATATTTCAATAAATGTCAGACCCTCTTTACATTACTTTGGAGTAGGAGGCAAAATAGTCGCCCTGAACTGCTGACAAAAAAATCAACAATAGGCTCAAACACATTGGCTCCACCAAGTGCCATACATCAGCAAGAACAGCAGGGCACTGTGCATATTTTGTCCAGTTAGAATAGTCTAAGAGCAATTCTGTACCAATAAATATAATAATATTTTAATATTACATTAGTATTTAATTACCTGTCTTGTTTGTAGGCAGCTGGGAAAATTGGCAGCATGTAGCAATATCTCATGCTACTTGCTAAGCTAAGCATGTCTCTTTATTCATTACATCATCTAGCTGATTTTCCTTCCTGCAGTCCATGTACAGACAGATAGAACAACTATGACAAAAACACCTGAACATTCAGATTTATTAAACTCCTTTTTTTTTTAGGAATAGCCCTTTGGAAATTGGTAGTGAAATTATCTTTAATGCGATGAAATTATATTAATGTAAAACATACAAAATACAAGGCTAAAACCCCTGTTGAATCAAGACAGAGACTGGCAGTTGGGAAGGAAATAGAGTCATGGGAAAGCAAGTGCTGATGAAAACCAAGTCTGTATAGAATAGGATTTTGCCAACTTTTGGAGATTGCTCATACAAACATAACAATCAGCAGCAGCAACACGATAGCTCTTTGTTCAGGCATCCTCACTGATTAAATCTTGATCTTGGAGCTAACAGCTAAACCTTCAGGCAGCAGGTAAAATGTAATTGTTTGATCTGTCTAATTAAGAGTTTGGGTGTCTCAACATCGGTAAAGCAGTCAGATGCCATAGAGATGAATAAATATGCAGGCAATGCAGTAACAAGAACAAGACTTCTTTCTGGTAGTTGAATGAAAGGAAAGGATGCAGCCCCACCATGGCTTCATCCACAGGATGGCTGTATTGCATCCCAGCAGGGCATGGACACCTGCATTTTTAGGAGCAGTAAGGCTTGCAGTGCACTGACTCTGCATTGCCTTGCATGCCCATGCATGGTGTCACTTTGGCAGAGGCTCTGTACTGTGGATATGTGGGTCCAGACACCAGGTCACTTACATCAGGGAAAACCTGTGTGTGCCCTCTCCTTACCTTCACTCCTGCTACATCAGGTAGTGATGCTCTGCCATAAGCCATGTGTGGGTTTGCTTATGTGGTGTTGTCAGAATATCCCATTCTCTTACATAGAACCTCAGAGGTCGCACTCTATATATTTTCTTTGCACTATAGCTATTGCAGTTAAGTGTGATAAATATCAAAATGCCTCTTCATTCTTGAGGGGGTGTAAAACAGAGGAAAGAAAAAAAGGTCAGTTTTGAGGTTTCCACCAGTGTAAATGAGGGCAAGGTGCAACACCTTTCTCTCTGCTAGAGGATGTTTTTCTTTCTCTGACTTTCCTGCATATTACCTCAGTCAACCTGATAACGCTGCAGTCACCTTCAATCTCTTTGTAAGTATCCTACACCAATCCAGTCAGAACTGTAAAACTAGTTTCTTGAATAAGTACTTCTTACCCAGTTAATCCAGGCACATCAGCAGCAGATCTATCCGACCTAAAGACAGATAAATGATAATGAATGACAATAAAATTCATGAATATATTAAAAATATCCAAACCACAACAAATATTAAAAATATTCAACCACTACCCCAAAATCTGTATAATGTCTGTCTTAGCCATCACTGGAGGCCCATGGGGCACAACCCCTTCCCTGCCAGGGACACCTGGGGGTAGCTAAGGCTGGTTTTGTGCACTGCTGAATGCCAGCAGTGCTGAGCTCTGGGAGACACACAGCTGTAGGGACCAAGGCAAGCAATCTCAATCTTTCTCATCACTGGATCTGAAGCTGTGATGTGGAGCTGTAAAGGTTTGTATTCCATTACCAGCTTGTTAAGCCATTCAAAATGTCACGTGAGCTCTCGTCTTACCAAGTAAGACCGTCTTTAAAAATGCATTTGGTATCTGTCTCCGAACAAATTCTGTATACACACAATATATACAGCAGTAAAATATGTGTTTATACAAAATATTACATTTTGCATTGATATTTATATTCAAGCAAGCACAATTTTAAATATAAAGACTACACATGTAATGTATGTGTATAGCAGATTGACAAGATTTATGTAAACACTATACTACTACGATAAATGTACAGATGTTCTCCATGTACATAAGACATTCTAAGATTAGCAGTTAACATTTCATTGCTATTGGGCTTGGTTGGTAGAAAGGTATGAGCATGTGTGTTAATAACCCTCTACAGTCCCAATCTGTGACGACCAAATATCAAAAAAGAAGGGAGTAAAGCAACTCCCAACTCAAACTGAGAAAAATCTAGGCATTGGTGTAGCACTACACACTGAGTTCAAATATCTCTAGGATTCAGTTTTGCCCTCAGATGAACACGCATTTCTCACATTTAACTTTTCTCTGGTAATCCTGCCCTTTTCAAAGAACATCCAAAATCATCTGTGTTGCCCCTTCCTTCCCAATCTTGTGTGCATGTATGCACAAGCAGGGTACTTTTGTAGGATATAAGTAGAAAATATGGTGACCTGGCTGGCAGCGTGTCTGTGAGCATAGAGTAAAATGAATATCAGAATTAACTGTCATGTTGGAAATTTTGTCAGCCCGTCTTGTAAGTTTTAAAATCCCAACCAACCTGTTCAGCTAACCTTCTCAGACATACCAGATTGGTCTTTATATTTCAGCTCAGTTCCTGTCCAGTTTTGTTCAAACAACCACTTCAATGGATTTTATTATACATATGAAAAAGCAAAACATTCCTGGTTCAACTACTCCCCACAGACTTCACATTCCTAGGAGACACTGCAGTCCTTTTGTACCCCAGACACCAAAGGAGGGACCTGTGTGTCTCTAAATCCCTTTGCCTATTTATATAATCTGCCTTCTGGATATCTGCACACTGGGAGAGTCTTCTAGGAGTTCTTTTCCCGTGGGCTTTTTTTCAGTTCAGAAAGCCACAATTCCACTGAAAAGCAGAGAGAGCAGAGAGAGCAGTCCAAGATATGTGTGTAAATGCAAATGGGTAAAGGTGAACATTCCAGTGGTCAAAAATGGCCCAAATCACAGAGAAGTTTTGATCCCTACCATGAACTCAAGAGAAGCTGTGTGCTTCTGGCAGATGATCCCTGTTTTCCCCATATGACTAAATACAATTACAATATTTACATCCTCTTAACTTTTTTTTTTTTTTATCTGAACAATTACTTCTTCCTATAATTAGTATCCCTGTGGTCATTTGGCAGCTCTTACATTAGCCAGGGAGATGTTTATGCACTACCTCAAGTATTAACAAGACAGAGCTGCAAGACAAAGCACCCTGTGATTTAAAAGCGTGCCTAATTTTCTTGTTTCATGTTTTCTTTCTTTGTGTAGTGAAAACGCAGGCATTATAAGGAGACTGATATACTTGTTATTAGCCTTTTGACATCATGCTTAATGCTAACTTTGATAAAATTGGCAGGTGATGATTGAGAAAGCTAGCTTCCTCCATGAGCAGCCTTGGCTCTGCCTCCTGCCTTTCAGTGACAGCATGTGCAGGATAAAGAGGATCAAAGGCCAGAGAAGTCAAATATGCAAACAGGTGGTAAGTGGCTTCATTAGGTGGCAGAATATTTTAAGAGAATTGATAATATTTAATTAAGCAGACATGACCTTATTTCATCAGGCAGACGTGACTAATGCTGAAGTCTTTTTATAGCATACATTTAATTTAGACACCCTCCTCCAGTGATTGAAGTCATGTAGGGTCTGGTTCTTATTTATGCCTAATCTCTATCAGAATACTAACTTTCTGGCCATAAACAGCCAATGGGCTTACTGCAGGCATCAGAGGGCATGTAAATATTATTTACAGATTTCAATTCCCTTCTCTTGGAGGGAATTGAAATCTATAAATAAAACAGCGTTAAATAGTCTGTACTTTTAGTCTGCAACAAAGGCTGAAGCAACAGAAAAATGCCGTCTCTTTATTGCATTTTAAGAAGGAAAAGAAAAATGTGCAACTCGGTGCAATACACAAGACTAATGAAACATATTTGATATTAGGAGCTCAAGAAATATTTTCTCCTCTAAGTACCAATGACAGCTAAGAAATTCTTCAGAGCCCTTCAGGCTATTATTTTAAAAATAAAAAGGGTGTTTCAGCTCTTCTGAACATAATAGTTTGCTTTTTTTAACAAAAATGTAAACTCTTCTCATGCGGACTTCTATTTAACATAATTTTTGGCCATAGATATTGCTGTGGATGCTGTTGCAGTGTCCATTTCTACGCTGAAATGTTAAAAAAAATGTTTAGCACACCTAAATACTTTTCTGCAATTGTATGTTTTAATGCTTATGCTTTAAAAAAAAATCTTATACTACTAGTAATTCTAACTTTTATAAAATATTTGGCAGCTGCTCATGAAAAGTCACTTTTTCCAAAGTTTTTTCTTCTAAATACTTTAATACACACAGGACTCAGGCCAATTACTTTCAGCATTTACACATTAGAATGGAATGACTCTGAACAAGCTGTCTATTGCCTTGGGTAAAGAATATAATATTAAAACTCTCAAGCTGTGCCTACCACATTTAACCCTTGCATAAATTATCTCCAAGTGCTATTCTTAGTGTTTTAAACTCTAATGAAACAGATCCTGAAAAAAAATCAAAGCACTGACTGACATTACAGCTGCGTGATTAGACAATTAGAAACTACATTTGGGAAAAAGTAAGGTCACCTTTGAGTTGAGTCCTGCACTATAGAGTTCTGAATTGGCTTAATCTCCCTGGATTTTCCCTCTTGGTTGCCCAGCCCCTGCACTGGTTTATAGCGTATAAGCGTATATAGCGTTATCCTGTATGAGAGGATTTGGGAAAACCCAGGGGAACGACAAGCATTCTGAGAAAAGGAAATGAGGATGCTTTCAGTGCTGTGCTGAAAAGCGTCTGCAGTTGACCTTAAAAACATTAGCAATGCATCTGTTTTTACTGAAGATTAACAGTAAGACTTATGGGCTGCACAGACTCTAGTATGGGCTGATAAGCCTCAGAATTATCTTCCTGCTTTTTCTCCTAAAGGCTGAGAAGATATTTCTGCAGCATTATTCCTATGAAGTTGAGATAAGCTGGAATGCCAGAGCAAGTCTGGTGTATTTATCAGTCAGTGAAAACTTTGCCTCAAATGAAATGCTAGTTCAGAAGCACATCAATCACTTTTTTAATTTCCAAGAGATAAGCCAGGCAATGTTTATTAAGACTGGTTAGTGCACCACTGAAATATAGACATACTGTTCATAATCACCAGCTGTGCTATGTGTCATGTTATGAACAGACTATTATATGGATGTTCTGGGGTTGTGCTCTACCTATATATTGTTTTTGAAGCTGAAGACAGCTCAGAATGCAGCAAATGCAGTAAAAGCTTGCATTTATCACTGTCTATCATCTTAATGATCAGCTCTGCTAGTGTCCCAAAGTCCTGAGAGTGGGGGCCCTTCTTATCCCTTGCCTCCCTACCTGTGGGAAGATAGAAGAGGCTCAGGATTTATTGTGACCCATATGACAAGTTTGCTGCTGGTCAGTCAGTACCATGGTTCATACTTGCTTCAGCTTGACTAGGGGATGAGATTTATGTCCTCTGAGAAGCCTCCAGGGCTGGGGAGTCCTGAGTACCTCAGAATTTCTCGCTACATCAACCCAGCTCCACAACGGTGGGACAAGGAATTGGCCTTTTCCTGCTTTTTTAATCACCCAGAGAAATCCCCCAATAGGGCTCAAATTCTCACTTTGATGGTGAAAAATGGCCCAAATGATCCAGCTGGCTATCATTTCCTTTGATAACTGGCAGGTCCACTCTGGTTTGATAGGCTGTCTATAATGCAATACAATAAGGTGTGCCCCTACTGCCACATGATGTTTGCCAGAAAGTGTAGTCCAGCTAGAAAGCATCCACTGAAAGACACCCATACATAAAAAGGACAACTTCTTTTGCCCTCTTTGCCTTTCTATAAATTTTTATAATGTTGATCCATTATATCAGTTTTGCATCTGAGTTATTTGGTGACCCTTCAAGTGCCAAAGTATTCAATGAATCAATAAATCCAGTTACCCAAAGGATTTCCTCCCAGCAGATTTCAAATACTTTCTGCAGTCTTTATTTCTTGGCCCCCTGAAAGACAGGGCATAAGTTACACAGAGAGCAGGTTTTCATATATGAAACCTGCCATGAGTGTCTTGTACAGCTATGAGATAACCTTTTCAAGTTGTAATAATCTAAAAGAAAGATAATGTCTCTCCTGTCTGTCTAAGGACTAAAGAGGCTTCCCTTCCCATAACAGACAGGGAAGGGGAGAGACCAGGGCTCCATTCATTGTGCACAATGGGACTCTTCTTGCAGCCCTTCTCAGCACAGTTTAAAAAGTCAGCTATTACCCAGAGCAAATAAAGGCCTAAAAATGGGAAACAGAGAACCTGAAGGGCCATGAATAAAATCTGTCCCTGTTAGCAAACCAGCCTCACCAGGCTCTAATCAGTGAGGAACCAGCTGTGCTGCCAAGGCCTGAAATATTTAAATCCTGGCGACAGACAAGATACAAGCTGTGTGAATCTGTATTTCAGGTCACTGCCAAATGTAACTGTATGGTTTTGTGAGAGGAATGAGCTGAGAGAGTGGAAGAAGATGAGAAGCAGCAATTGAGTTATTAATTGTTGTACTTTGTTTGGCCTTCATCTCCTTTCTTAGAAAGCTTTAATTTAGACACAGACAAGATGATTCAAGGCTCCCAGCCTTGATCCAGCTGAGCTGTACACCTCAAAGATGCCTTCCAGCCTTCCCACTGCCCTGCAAGCCCTGATGAGGAGGAAAATCCAACTCTGTGCCAAGCAAGGGACCACAATATGATTGCTAGAGCAAACTTACTTAAAAAAAAAAAAAAGAAAAAGAAAAGAAAAAAAGGTGAATAAATAAAAAAAGGCAAAATTCAACCATAATTTAACATGTTAAACCTAGATGTGTTCAGCTCTGCTCTCTGATAGAAACCTTTTTCTTTCTCAGAGCCAGTCCCCACCTGTCAAATCTCATCTTCTTGGCATTGTCTTCAGATGTCACCAAGAAGATTTGGTGGTGCTTTTTTTAAAAATACAGAGATGTTTTAGCTAAGGAACGCTTTTTGTCTGTAAGAGATAATACATTTTTTTCTCTTAAAAAGAAAACTCTGGGAAAGGTAGTTCAGGAAGCAGGTCTCTTTTCTTTTTACCCTAAGTAACAAGTAATTATTTTCAGCATTTGAATCTAACATAAGATTTCTTGGGATCATAGAACCCAATAGAAATTAGTCACTTCTATGTTCATTTTTAAAAAGTGGTACCTGAAATTGTACCTAGAGCTATAGGTGGGAAACCAGTGTGAATTTGCATGAATAAACTTTAAATAATTGTGCAAAGGCAGATCAAGACATTCTTCATGGCCTGTTAAGAATAATATTTTTAAATCTGGTCATTATTTTCTTGTTCTTATCGTGCAACTTGGACTATAATGTTATCAACTAATGCTTTTTCACTGTGATAATAATTAACCACACAGGGCTGGCAAGTATCTGCAGGGGAAAAAAATTTCTTACTTTCTAAATTCTGCTATATATTGCAAAATCTATGCATATTTATTTCCATATTTAAAAGGAAGGAACCCCAAGAGAAAGTAAAATATAGGTCAGGAACACACTTTTGACAGTTGAAGAAAATATTTTCTTTCTGTTAAAAACATCTCTTCAGCATGAAGCCACAGAGTCAACCCCTCTCTGTTGCTTTTGGGAAAGGAAAACCATAATTGTGCCACAAATTATTATTATTATTGTGGTAAAACATGTGCTGTAGTCCATGCCCAGGATTTACAGATATTGAGCAGTTCATGCTGAAGTTTTTGCAGCTATAAATCCAACATGTCCCTGGAGTGAATTAAATTTACAGCGTGCTTACAGCAGTCAGAGATGCTTAGGCCCATGGAAAACACTGTGCCATTGTGCTGGACACCTTGCAAAGACAGTAGTGGAGGAAGCATCTGCTTCTTGGAGATTAAAGCCAAAAAAAGGAGTAACAAAGAGTGAAGGAGGAGTATACCTACAATCACCACTAAGGGAATGACTGAAAGGGAGTACAAGAAGCAGCTGGCTGCCCCGTGCTGACTGGGGAAGAATGAGTCCATGGGGTTACAAGAAATTCCACAGAAGTTTTCCCAAAGAGCAAACAGCAATAGAGCACAAGTGACTTAGGGTGAAGTAGCACCCTGTAAAGGTGAAAAATGAGTTTGTTTCCTTGGGCTGAAGGAAGTTAGAGAGAGGTGGGACAAGCTGAATCCTAATTTCTTTTGTCTTGACTAAATAATGCTTGGAAATAGAGCAAGACTGGCATAACCATCTCATGCAGGCAAACTTTGATGGACTTTTTGCAGATGGACATGATTGGTTGAGCTTTTAAAGATCTGATACAGTTGTCCGAAAATAACAGCGAGAGGAGTATCTGGTTTTTTTTACCATAACATTTTGTGTCCCTTTCTAGCTGTGTTGTGAAATTCCTGTAAAAATACTACACATAAAATGCTTAATGACCAAGCCAAAGTACACTTCTTTCAGTATATCTTTCTGATATACTGGCTTCAGCACAAAGAAGTGTTGTCAAGGACATGGAACTCATCTCCCAAGTGTAGTAGCACAGACATCACTATGGCGGCCTAAAACCAGACTCACCATCTAAAGACACCATGGTCAAAATGGCTTGTGTTGGTCAAAGTGCAACCAAACAAGCACTGAATGGCCACACAGTCTCCTCCCACACAAGAACAACACTGTGGCAGACCTCTGGCATTTGGGAGAAAAGGCAGTGCAAAAGCAGAGGATGGAAGCAGAAGTGGGGTGCTGAAGCTGGAGGACAGGGGCCTGACAGCTACCAGGAGACAAAAGCAGCTGAGCAGCAGAAAGTTCAGCACAAAGCTAAATTATTTTATTGCAGATTATATAAAATTGCAGCCTGAGAGATACGAATCAGTCTTCACAGCTTTCACAGGACATTTAAAATATATGCCTAATACCCGTCTTCCATTGTATTTCAACAACTTCTTTGGCTTTTGTATCCATGCATAGAAGCTGATTTTCTCCCTATCCTATTAAATATGTAGATAATATTAGCCTAAAACACTGTGACTGCTGGCCTTTTCCAGACTTTGTATCCCGCATTAACAGAAAGTTCTGGAGGGGCATAGGATAGATATATGTCCAAAACACATCACCAAGCCTTGGGCTGAAGATTCCTAATTGGCGGGAAGCAAATATGCCTATTGACTGGATCTCATTCACCCAGGCTTTGAGCTGCTCCTCCAGTCAGATTTCATCCACTGAGGCACAGGTGGGATCAAACTTGAGAGAACAGTCCAAGCCCAGCAGCTGGCTTGGTCATCTGTGACATGGCCTTTCTCAAGGAAATAGCTGACTGGAAAGGTAGAAAGAAGAGATGTCTGGAAACAAAACACTGTTGTTGGCAAGGCCAGCCTGCTGAGGCATTACCATGGAAAATGCTTATGATGCAGATATGGATCTGCCTGCATGAGAGAATTTGGCACGTAATCATGGCCAACAGGGTCTGCAGCAGGATAGCCTGAGGATAGGATGCCCCTGGTGTGTCAAAGAGCACAGGAAGCCCATGTAAAAACAGTACAGCTGACTATTGCTAATAAAAATTACCACAGTACATAAAATAAAGCCCAATAGCCTCAAGCTTTTTTTTTTTTTTCCCCCTAGGGTCTGTTACTTGTCACTCATCATAATTAATACTGGGACATTCCCAAGTCTCTCCTCCCCACAGAGCTGGTTTGGCAAACATCAGGCTACCTAAGTTTAACCAGCTTTCTTGGTAAGATATTTGGGTGTCGTATGAAATGTACTTGGCCAATTTGGGGCAAATATGTGAGCTCACAGTACTTCACAGCATATTTTGCATAGTGTGACCTCCAGTGTCTGGATCTAGCAGAACTTAGGCCACCTGCAAGGGACATCAGGGACGGCAGATTCTGTGGAACAGGGAGATGGAAGTGTTCTGCACACTCTAGAGAGCAGCTGTTTTCTTTTTACTTTAAAGAACTGTCCCTGAAATTATTATTGTTCTATGCAGGGTTTATTTCCTCAAGCAAAACAGGACTGCATGACATGCGTTTAAATGTGTTTGTCAGTTTAAATAGATAAGCAAAAAGGATTATTCTCATGAGACAATACTGTAGGCATGATTTTCAAGATTACCACTCAGCAAGGCATACTCCATCATGGCATATGTTGAGTGCCATGCATGTGCTGAATTGGAAAAAACTGAAGTCTGTGGTTTCAGGCTTCACTTAACTAGAGCCTGGCCAAATCAGTATAGGAGAAAAACACCTCTTGCCTAGATAACAAACCCTCTATTGTATTTATAAAAATGCCAATGACAGCAACTTTTTTATTAATTTCATATGGTAATATTCCCCAGGATTTCCATGAGATACAGATAAAGAAGAACATTCTCTTCTGCCTTTCAGACATCTTTAAAAATTAACAGATGCTGCTTGGTTATGTGTTTAGTAAGTGTATTTTGTTTCAGAATTCTGCCAACCCCTGTCTGTTCATTGCATATTAAGGCAGGGTATGAATCTGTCTATCTATGTGTATATATTAACTGACACAATTTCTCAGCCTATTTTATTTTAAAATAAGAATGATACAGTTTATCAGTTTCTATTTAACTTCTGATATCACATATCATTGTCTCTTGTTTTCCTCTGTTTCTTTCATTAACCTTTTTTCGTTTTTCATCCTTGCTTTGACTCTCTCCATGCATCCCTATTACATATGCTCTCTTCCCTCTCAAGTTTTTTGATTTTTTGTTTTTGCAGCATTCAGTGCTGCATTATACAAGAAGATTATACGTGTTCCTCAGTGCTGGCAGTTTTTGGTTAGGAAACTCATAAATCTATTAAATCTTTTCCTTCTTGTCCTTGCATAATACCATGTGGATCCTACAAACGCTTGATCCCTGTCCTGCTGTTCAGTTGTGTGGTCTCTTTTCTTTGTGACTGGTCACTGAGGTCAAATAAAGGTATGGGAGCCACAAGCAGTTTCAGTCACAAACATGGGCATAGGTGGTTGAATCAGACCACTCTGGACAATTGTAGTATCCCAGTCTTGAGCAGCACAAGAGGGAAGGCAATGCAAGGGGATTGAAGACACCCTTCAATGGCCAAATGTAGCTCTGGCCTGCTATTTTGAGCTAAAGAGTCCCATGTATTCATCAGTGCAACAACAGCAGCTAATGCAGTGCACTCGAAGTGGCATACACTTGCCAAACTTCCTCAGGGAAATAAATATGCTGAAAATCCAGAGTTTCAACAATCTAGTCTCCATGCTCTGAAAAAGATCTGAGCCCAGGAACAGGCTCCCCAGGAAAGTGGTCACAGCACCAAGCCTGACTAGAGTTCAAGAAGTGTTTGGACAATGCTCTTGGGCACATGGTGTGATTCTTGGAAATCACGTCATATGTGCTGGGACAGGAGTTGGACTTGATGATCCTGATAGATCCCTCCCAACTCAGCATATTCCGTAATTCTATGACTGACCTTCCAACTTTCTCAAAAGAGATGATTTGTAATGGGGAATTTTGAGGTCCTGGACCTGGATAAGTGTTATGGAAAATAAGTGCTCTGAGTTTTTTAATGAGGAAATTGAGAAAAGTTCTGTCATTAAATCTAATACACATTTTTCTTCACTCAGATCAAAAGCTTTACATATTAACTGTGTTACCTTATAGTTTGAATTTTGTCCCTTCATGAAAGCTACAACTGAGCATCTAATGTAATTTCTTTCCAATTCTTTAATGCCCAGATAATATTTCTTGGGTATTTTCCAGCAGTTTTACCATCAGCTCAAATTGAAGAAACATCTCAGTCCAGGGACTCATTCTTTCTGTCTTTAGAAAGGAGAGCACAGAGGTATATACGTTAGAATACAAATTGCACTTTATTCTCCTTTAGGATTTCTGTTCCAACATGTATTTCTCAGTCCCTCTCACTCAGTTTTGCTGTGGTTTCAGAAGAGTTTTCTACTGGAGTGCACAATTTTTTCTTTAGGAAAGAAAGCCTCTCCTGGTATTTCAATCATTGGTAGGAAGCCTGTGGTGCTCAGGCTTCTGGGCTGTATGATCAGGTATATAATACTTCAGTCTATAGCTAATAAATATTTTGGAAGTGACAAAAGGGGGGGAAAATGAAAAAAATAACAGCCACCATTTAAGAAATTTGCTTTAGAAAAGGTTCCATAGGTAGCATTTGTCATTGAAATGCTAGCACCAACTTTTAAACCAAGTAATCACAGAAACACAGAATGACAGAATATGCTGAATAGGAAGGGACCCACAAGGATTCTCAAAGTTCAATTCCTGGCTTTGCACAGTCACACTATGTGTCTGGCAGCATTCCCAAAATTCTCTTGAACTCTGTCAGGCAGGTGCTGTTACCACTTCCCTGAGGATCCTGTTCCAGTGTCCAATCACCCTCTGAGTGAAAAACTGTTTTCTAATACTCAAGCTAAACCTCCCCTGAAACAACTTCAGGCCATTCCCTCAAGTCCTGTAACTGGGCACCACAGAGGAGAGATCAGTGCTTGACCCTCCTCTTCCTCTCATGCAGTGAGGGCTCCCCTCAGTCTCTTCCAGGCTTGTACAGCTTTGCCTCAAGGTGCTTTATCATTGTCTGTTCCATCCTTTAATGTCTTTCTTACATTGTGGACCCCAAACCAGCCCCCAGCACTGGAGGTGAGGCTGCCCCAGCTCAGAGCAGGGCAGCACAATCCCCTCCCTTGCCCAGCTGTGATGCTGTGCCTGATGCCCCCCCAGGACAGGGTTGGCCCTCCTGGCTGCCAGGGCACTGCTGACCCATGTTCAACTTGCCAGGACCCCCAGGTCCCTTTCCATGGCCCTGCTTACAGCACCTCATTCCCAGTCTGTCCATACATCCAGGGCTGCCCCATCCCAGATGCAGAATCCAGCACTTTCCCCTGTTGAGCTTCATATGGCTGGTGATTGTCCAGACCCCCAGTTTGTGGGGGTCTCTCTGCAGGGCCTCTCCCTGCCCTGGAGGGAGTCAGCAGCTCCTCCCAGTTTTGTATCATCTGCAAACTTACTCAGTATCCCTTCCAGTTCTGTGTCCAGGTCATTTATGAAGATGTTGAAGGGCAGAGGGCCGAGGATGGGACCCTGTGGAACCCCAGTAGTGACAGGTCCCCAGTCTGATGTCACCCCATTCACTGTCACCCTTGTGCCTGAACTGTGACCCAGCTGCTCACCCACCCCATGATGTGTTTATCCAGCTGTTTTTCAGTACCCCCAGAATAATCTTCTCCATAATTTTACCAGGCACTAAAATGAGACTCTGACAGGCTTGTAGTTTCTGGGCTCCTTCCTCTTGCCTGTCTTGAAAACCAGGATAACGTTTGCCAGCTTCCAGTCATTTGGGATCCCTTTGGCTTCCCAAGACCACCCAAAAATCATTAAGAGAGGTTTTGTGATGACATAAGCCAACCTTTTGAGGATTCTCTGATGAGTCCCATCAGGCTCCATAGATTTGTAGGGATCCAGCTGGAGGAGCAGATCCTGCACAGTTTCGGGGTTGACTGGGAGTCGATCATCTGCAGTCATCGTCCTCCAGCTCAGGGCACTGAGCCCCCCATGGTCTCTCATCTGTGTGGAAGACAGAAGCAGTAAATGCATTAAACACCTCTGCCTTACTTTTCTCCCTACCTTTCACTGGAAGTTCAAGATCTATTTAGCCCACTCAACTTTTATTAAATGTTACTAAAGCTCTTGTAGAAAAAAATTACAGATTTCACCACAAAATTGAAACCTCCAAAACCACATTAGCCTAGGAAAAGCTAAACAACCTTCTAGCTAAACCAAAAGACTTCTGGAGAGAGGGAAGATATTTCAATTTTTAGCTGGCAGCTATGAGAAGAGTTAATTTTTATCATTTTTCCAATGAAGGATGAATGAAAACAAGTAGTAAACCAAAAATTTGTCTCTTATCACCTTACAAGAAAATAGCCAGCCCAGTTGCTTTCATTTACGCTGGGAAAAAACAACATGGGCATTGGCCTGAAACTTTCACAAGAAACAAAAATTCAACTTAAAACCTGAAGGCAGACATCAGTAACATACATTCCTGTTTCCTGCCTTCAGCAGCTTCCAAAAACAATGCAGATATTCATCCCCACTGGCAACACTTTCCCTTGCCTCCCACTGGTGCTACCCCAGATGCCCAGCACTGTACCTGGGCCCCATCTGCTCCAGCTCAGCCCTGGCCATGCCTGGGAAGGGATGTACCAGCCCCCTCGACAGCCTCGATGGAAACAGCCCAAAATGCCCCAAAAAGCTGCTTGGCCCTCAGGATCCCTTGTGGGGTTAGCAGGGATGGGGACAGGCTGGGTTCAGTGTAAGTTTGAAAAGGGTCAGGGAGGAGACCAGAAGCAGAAAGACACCTGAGAGTGGGTGGGGAGGTGAAACAAACTGGGAATTCGCTGGTATATGGAAGATGTTAATCCCATTTCTGTATGTTGTGCGGGACTTAAACCACTCATATAACCTCCTCTGCCCACCGTGGGATGAGCTTCCCTTCCTCTCCTGTGCTGTATGCTCAGCTTTCCAGGGGCACGGGTTGTATTTTTGTTGTGTGGTTCTGCCTGGTTACCTCCATAGTTCTCCCTTGCCACCTACCCCTGTTCTTTAATGTGTTTTGGCATTTCCTAAAGCCCTGAGTGCTGCACGGTGCCCTGTCCCTTCTGGCCCGTTGTGCACCCCAGCCCAGCAAGGCTGGGATTCTGCTGGGATCTCGAGGACCTGGCATGGCTCAGTACATTGTAATGCGCAGGCCTGTCATTGCCTCTGTTGCCTGGCACAGTGGATCTGACAGCTCATATCAGGCCATGAATATCACTGTCAAAATAAGTCTCTCTTACCATTGTGTTACTATGGATTATTTCATGTTACTAAACTATACTTCATGTTACTAAACTATTACTACTACTACTACTAATAATAATAATAATAATGCAATTTGCCTAAAATTTGCAATACCTGCAGACTGAAGATTTCATGGCACTCCTGGCCTTGGAAGGGAGGAAAAACAAAGAAGGGTATTTAAGCTTGTAGTTTTGGGTAAGATTAGAAAGATGAACACACTGTAATGATCAGCATGATGTGCTGCAACAGAGCAGACTTGGTGTCTCCAGGGAGCCTAGAGCTTCTCAGTTTCCCCTGTCATTCTGTGGCTTTCATTTGAGGGTTTTGGATATGCTGTGAATAAAGAATTTTGAGATCATTATGGCAAATTCTCGCATTCTGCATGGCTTGAGAAGAACTAGATTTTCCTCCCAAGGTGCTGTGTTGATAGTGGTATCTGTCACTACCAGAACAGTGACATTCTGGATTTTTTGGCTGGAGGCCTATGGATCTTTCATTTCCAGTCAAAGTAAATATCACATTTTATCTTTGTTCTCAGTAATAACAATTTCTTGAGCTAAGTCAGCTCCATTTTGACTAAACACAGATCTGAAAGGCATTGTTCAGATTTGTACTGTTTCACAAATTATTTTGGCCAAGTTCACATTGAAGAACAAGTTGAGACTGAAATTCAGGTTTCATGGAAGTGATTGTTTTCATAGATGTAATCTCAAAGTAGTTATTGTTTCATAACTTTAGGTTCTTCCAAATCCCTTCTGAAGTATTTAATCATCTGACCAAAGCATCAGATGGGGATTATTGCTCTGGATTTATTCTAAAGGCATGATCTTGGAATTCCATATTGAACACCTTTAGTATCAAATAACCCTATTTTGGCATGACTATAAATCCCAGTTCTAGAGTACAAAAACAACTCAGTGAAATGTCTGGAGTAAGTTTTTTAATATGGGCAAGCAGCTGATTCTCCCTCCCTCTCCCATCTTACAATTTCATTCTCATAAATGTTTCCATTTTAGCAGAATTTTTCCCAGAAAAAATCAACCTCATAGCAGACACTCAACATTTGATCTTGAATTGTTTGGCAAAGTGATAAGAAGCTGAAAGCAATATTTTTACATTGGAAAAAGTGTTGCACAGCTGTCTCTGTATCACTCATTATTTTAATGTTTTTCTAGCTGTGGTATTGCCAAGGCATTTATTACTGGAGTATTTAGGACATTGGCTAAATGTCAATTACTTCTCCAGACTTACTGCAAAGATTTAGCAAAAGAAACTGAAAAGATTCCTTTCCCTCATGCTTGGTACATGCAGTTTTGACATCCTAGGCCTTGTTAAGATGGAGGGGGTGCAGAAGGCCTTTGAAGAACTCAGTAACTCCCAAACACTTCTCATGATCAACTTGATATGGTTTTATTTTTCTTCTAAGTTTAAAGGTATTTTTAAAGTTTTCTTCAACTTTTACACAGACTTTTTAAAAGAGTTGGGTAATACTGTGTTTAATGTTACAGTTACACATGCTAAGACTAGAATAATTGAGCCTCCTCCTTGTGACTGTAATCTGGATTTCCTGGCTGTGTTCCTTCAGCTCATACACTGGTGATGGAATGCTTTACTCACAAACTAATCAGTGTATCTGAATGTATACATCATTATTTATGGCTTATTTTCATGCCAAAATACATTTGTTGGTTGTTAAAGCATGCACACGGGCAGTGCCTCGCCTAAGGAAAGTTTGACATGCACAATAGATATGTTAGCTGGAACAAAGCTACTTGAATGATCAATGGAAAAAATACTTGGGGAGGAAAGCTTCACTGCCTGTCAGACATAATTAGACAAGAAACACAGGAAAAGCACATTTGGGTCTAGATTTTAGTGGGCTAGGATCACTCAGAGCTAGGTATCCAGTAGAAAGCTGGAAGCTGTCCAGTCTTCTGAGAAGCCTCCTCACAGTCATCACAATGTGCAGTAGCATTCAAGAACAAAAAGAAAGGAAAGCTGAATCCAAAGCAAATCCAGTATTGTGGTTAGGGAATATATCTAAATATTTCTTGTCCTTGCTTTTACAAACACATTAATCCTTTAAAACCACTGGCCAAATTGAATGTTCTATTATTCTTTTAAATAATAATTTTTTTGCCAGTGAAGCTGAACCTAGGTCTTGTTCTCTGTCACTGAGTGTGTCTTGAGAGTTGGATCCCTTTGTTTTAGCTAGCATAGGGCACAGCAAGGCATTAGTGACTCTCTCATTCTGTCTCTCACACACACTCACACTTTCTCACTCCGTCCCTCTTCTCTCCTCACATATATGTGTGTATGCATATGTATGCATACATGTATGCATATTGACAGTTTGTTTTCAGCTTTTTAAGCTATTTGAACACTACAGAGCAAATCACAGTCACAATTTTTAAATACATTTTTGAAAGGAGAAAGTAATGTCAGGGCTATTGAGTGACCTGTGCTACCACGATGACAGCCCGGGTTAACCATTGTTGTTCCCCTGAAGTGAAACCAGACCAACAGCAGGAGGACTTCTTAAAAAAATATGCAACCTTATAATGCCAGAAGTTTTATATTTTTGAAAAATTTATTTTTGGTGATTTCAGCTCAAATTACAGGCGTATTGCTATTTTTTCTGGTCTGTCAATGGAATGATGAATGTCATTTATTCAGCACGTGGTGGTGATAAAAGGAATAAACATCTTTGGGCTTTGGGCCTTGAGGTTCATCAAAGCTGTTGTTTGGCATCGCTGCTTTTAATGTGAAAAGGTCACAGTATCACACTTAAAATAGGTACAACTGGAAAGAAATGAAAATAAATAAACAGTGGTTCCCACTGGGATAAACAGAGAAACTCTTGCCTTAAGAAATAATCAGTATCTGTTCCCATAAAGCTCATCACTGACACAAATCCACAGTTCTCATTCGCACCTCCCTTCCTCAGTAATGCTAATGCACGTCCATGGAGAGGCTGCTCCAGTGCTCTGTGTGCCTGGGAATGAGAGGCAGCGTGGGAGAGGAGCCACTGGGTGAATGTGACCTCAGTCACAAGGCTGTGGAGCATCCCTCAGCTGAATCATTCCTGCCTTTTAAAAAGTCTTGGGCAATGCTTTGGGACTCAGTGACCTGCAGGGACACTGTTTGAACTGTTCTGCTGATGTGTGTGGGAGGGAGGAAGGCACAAGTTTTAAAAAGGACAAGTCCATTAAAAAAACAACAAAGCAAACCAAAACCAACAACCTATCATTTTACTGCAAAATATGCTGGAGGATTTCAGGGCCTTGGCTGCTGAAGGCCCTGAAATACTTCTCCAGACATAAATATGTGAACAAATTAAGTTCTTTGTGGTTTTGGCTGATCCTAGCCATGTTTAGTCTTAATCTATCTCAGTCATAAGCTACCTTTTAAAAATAACATTTTGTGGTTCCAAAACATCTTTAGCTAGTCCTTGCTTAGTTTGGAAAAGAATTATATTTGGAAGGATGCACATGTCCATCTGGCTTTGAGGGATACTCTCTTTATGGTTCTCATCCATTATACATTTTCTTGAAAAATAATATATAATACTTCAGCAATGTACTACTGAACACTGGATTCTAAACATTCTAAAATATGGGGTTTTTCCAATCTACAGCTTGAAGGAGAGGAAAAAAAATAGATTAATAAAAATATGCCAAATTGATATGTGAATGTGTTTGGATCTTCTCCATATTGGAAGTTAGAGGCATCAGTGCTACTTACCACACAAGAAGCTAAGGAAGAACAAACAAAAATTGTATAATATTTCAAAGATCACAACCATAAATGTGTCTGGAAAATGTCTGACAACTCACATGGAGATGTAACGCTCTCTGAAGAACAAGAACTTGGCTTTAAATACTGAATGTAAAGAAAACAGTTTCTGACATTAGTTTCTAATCCATGGATAACTTTTAAAAAGGCTTTTAAAGGGTTCATTTCAGGACATCCTTTGTACTCTTTACTCAAGTGAAATATTAATTTTTATTTCTGTTCTTCCTCTCAAATTAGAGCAGTCTAGGAGACTACAAGTCTTGAGAAATCTGGTATCAAATTCTCTTTTTATACTTCTTGATTGAACATTTCTTGCTTTCCACTTCACTTTTTAGATACTCTGTTGAAATTTTTAATCGATGACACTATTCCATGTCAGTAAAAAAAAATATTTTAAACCACATTTCCTAAAAAGTAACTTTTCTGCAGAAAATGTATACATTGCTCAAATTCTTAAAATAGTTTTGCATGAAACAAAAGCTGGGGGCAGTTTTTTTCTCAAGTTTAAATCTGAATGCAACACTGTCATCCTAATATTTTGTGGATAGCCTTCATTTATATTATAGCTAACAATGTGTATGTCACTCTCAAGTAAGTACTTCTCAGTGAAGGCCCTGAGGTCGGTGTACTAAACATAAACATTCTTGTCACTTTTACAATGTTTTTATTTTGTGGTAAAAACTTTAGCACAGTATTTTTGCAACAAGTTTTCAGTTTGTATCTTCAGATTGCATTTCTGCAATTATAGAATTAAATGTTTTGAGAGCACGTCTGCTTGATCATGTGGATATGTGCTAATACCGCTAGCATGCACGTATCTGAGACCACAAAAAACAGCACATAAATTTCTGGACAAGCAAAATGAAGAGTGCAGTTGTAGAAGCCAGCTCAAAACCACCTACAAAACAGTTAGGAAAAATTCAGGGAAAACATTCAAAGAGCACAAAACCAAGGCTATGCAGTGCTGCCTGTGCAATTTGAAACAATTCAGTATTAAATTCCAGAATACGAGCAATTGCAGAAAACATAAAACCTCAGGGAAAAAAAAAAAAGTAAAATAATTTTCAAATTAGTTCTGGTTTGTGAATCAATTTCCAGCTCTCTTGTTTCCATTGAACAACTGGAAAGCAATAAAACTGAGGAATCGCTATCGTAAGGGATTTTGGTGTGCCTCTGTTAGCTTTTGACAACTGGTGGGGGGAGAGAGGGAAGAATGATATCAGCAATTTCCAAAGTAATTTGCCATTTCTTATATTATTGAAGCCAAGTTAGTGAAATCATCGCCAAGAAAGGTGTTACATGTGGTGCTTGTGAGACACTTTGGGTCAGATCCTCAGAGAAATGTAATTTATGCAGTCAGCCATTGCATATGATGTCACAAGAGCTTGCTGTCTCCACTCACAGCACCCAGTACAGAGCCACATCAACAGCACCGTGAATAGCTGCAGCAAGGAGGACAACCCTACCAGCTACAGGTAGCTAAAGAATGCTTCAGTAAACATGTACTATGATCTATTGATTCAATTAAATATCCATAAATATCTGTCTTTCTGAGTGTATGTCGAATTTTTTATCCTTATTTTAAAACTGATTTTATTTAATGAACTAAAATGAGACTTTGGGGCTTCTATGTGAGCCAGACTTGCATCCAGATGCTGGTGCTGCTGCTGTGCCCCTCTGAAATAAATTATTATTTAAAAAAGCTGCAGCAAAAGTCCCAAAATCAGGGGTACTGTCTATTTTGGTATCTTCTTTATCACAATTAATAGGATTTCCCAGGTGCTAGGCTCTACACACACAAAGGATGACAGCTGAGTTTTGTCCAAGATCTGCATATATTCGGTATTTTCAGTTTCTACAGTGTATGGGAAATTATTGTGCAGCCATCGGATAAGTCAGATTTAAGAGAGGATTTTCATCCTCCAAACATACATTCCTTGGCTGTAAAGGACACTTCCGCAATGAGTCAGAGGGACACAGAGTCCTTTTGTTTACCAAAGGCTGGCAAATCATTTCATCTCAACCAACAGCCTCCTTAGTGACAACATCCTGACTACTTCTAGCAACCAAATGGTTTTTTCACAGCAGGGTTCAGGCAGTAATTTCCTCCTAGGAACCTGCTTGCATTTTGCCTTGTTAGATACCATTCTTCTCAAAAGTTTAAACTGCCACATGTAGGAACAGACACAGAAAATATTTGCAGCTGGAAAACAGCTGCAGTAAGATAAGATGCCATATTTTAATTATGTTCAATTTAATCAGCTGCTGAAAAGTCAGGTGGAAGCCCATGAGCGGATTGCACCCAGGGAGAACAGGTGTGAGAGAAGACTAAAGCCTGCTACATTATGTCCTTAGTATTGCACTCAAAAATCCTGGTTTTGCTACTTTTAACACTTATAGCAAACCCCGTAGAAACGTGATTCAAAGCTTCAACACAGTATTGATTTTGCACGGACTGGTTTTAGGTAGCAGGGGGGCCACAGAAGTGGCGCCTGTGAGAACCTGGCAGAAGCTTCCCACCCCATCCAGCAGAGCCAATGGCTGATGGCTCTGAAGATGGACATGCTGCTGGCCAAAACTGGGCCAATGAGAGAGGTTGGTAATGTCTCTGTCATGACACATTTAAAAACAAAATCAAAACACAGCCACAGGGCTTTTGCTCCTAGTCAGAGAAGAGGAAGAGGTGAGAACATGTGAGGGAAACAACATGGAGACGCCAAGGTCAGTGGAAAAGGAGAGGAGGAGGTGCTCCAGGCACTGGAGCAGAGATTCCTCTGCAGGCCATGGTGAGATCATGGGGAAGCAGCTGTGCTCCTGCAGCCCTTTGGGATCCATGGCAGATGCAGAGATCCACCCACAGCACACAGGGATCCATGGGGGATGCAGAGATCCACCCACAGCCCATGGGGATCCATGGGGATGCAGAGATCCACCCACAGCCCGTGGGGATCCATGGGGGATGCAGAGATCCACCCACAGCCCATGGGGATCCATGGGGATGCAGAGATCCACCCACAGCCCCTGGGGATCCATGGGGGATTCAGAGATCCACCCACAGCACACGGGGGATGCAGAGATCCACCCACGGCACACAGGGATCCATGGGGATGCAGAGATCCACCCACAGCCCGTGGGGGAGGTGTTCAGGCTGAAGTGGGTGGATGCCTGGAGGAGGCTGTGATCCAGTGGGAGACCTGGTGGAGAGAGAGGGCCCTGCTTCCAGGCTGGAGCAGCCTGTCCTTGGAGGGCTGCACCCCATGGAAAAAGAGGCCCGTGTCACAGCAGTTTTGGAGCACTGCATGCCCATGGGAGGGACCCACATTGCAGCAGGTGTGCTGTGCCTGCTGCTTGTGAGAGTGACCCACACCTGGGAATCTCAGTGAGAACTGTCTCCTGTGGAAGGGACCCCATGGTCTCACAGGGGAAGAACTCCTGTCCCAGAGCAGCGGAAGAAAGTCTCGGTGATGAACTGACCAAAACCCCCATACCCTGTCTCCCTGCTCCCTGTGGGAAGGAGGGAGGGGCTGGGAAGAAGGTATTTCAAGGGCTTATTTTAGTTCTAATTATCCTTCTTTGATTCTGTTAGTAATAAATTTCACTTTGCAACTAAAGTGGAGCTTGTTTTGCCCTTGAAATATTTCTCCTGGTTCTTATCTCACCCATTAAGCCTTTGTTAACTTTTTTTACCTTTTCATTCATTTGCCCTGCTGTGGCAGGGGAAGGTGAGCAAGTGACTCTCTCTCTCTGGCATTGGTCCAGTGTCAAACCATGACAGGCACCACAGGGTCAAAATGTTTGCGTGTAGAGGAAGAGACAAGAGGAGAACATCAGGCTGTGTGGAACCACAACTTGAAGGTCAGTAGTTCTGTCTGTCTCCAGCTGAACCAGCTGAGCCAGCTGAACCACCAAGGCCAATGCATTACTCATCCTGCTGCTGTTTTCACCAAACACCAAGAAACTAGAGCTGCCTAGGTGCCTCCATACCTTCTTACTGTAGGGCCATGGAAATTCATTGGCATTTCTTGAGTGGATTGTTCCAAAGGTCTCCACACAGACTTCTCTTCTTTTGGTTGAAAAGCCCTGACCGGAGAGAGAGCTCAGTCATGGAGAGACTGTCTCATGCTGAGCTCCAGCACTGGTAAGCTGGCAACAGCCCAGCCCTGCAGGCACCCAAACTCCTCCAAGCATACAAGCAAGGGCCAACACTGGCTCTGAGAAGTGCTTGTAAAGCTGCAAAGAAGAAACTCTCTTGAGGATGGGCAGAAGCATAGCAATCTCGAGAAAGTAACCAAGAATACAGAAATGCTAATATGGCAGTGATAAGGCCAGCAAGACAGGGCAGAGAGGCAGGATCTAGGCACAGCAGGGACACTGGAGGTGGCAGGCCGTGAAGTGAGAGGAGCAGCTGAGCTGTCTGTGTTCTGACCTACTTGTGTGCAGCTATTCTCCATCTGGGTGGCAGTTTTTGGTGACAAAAAGGGTAGTCACAGGACTGGCAGAGTGGTGGCTGGTCTGGGTCAGTAAGAAAAGGCAGAAACTGCTCAGTGTCAAAGATTATTATCCATGATCTCTTTGTATCTGTAAATAGTGAAATGGGCTAGCTCAGGGAGGGGGGTTGAAAGTGTTAGGAATTTGTTATGATTGATAGGTGGCCGGGGTTATTATATTTCTAATTTATATAATATCAGGAATCCCAAGGTAGAGCTACACACATCATTTTCTCCATGAAATTGGCTTGTTACTTTTAGGTTATTAAGAGCAAACCCAGTCTCCATACACCCACATATCTGCGTTTAGCTAGCCAATGTTCAGCTTATGGAGCACTCACTTACGGTGCACACTGAAATGCACAGATACTATGCAATCCACTGTGTACATATGCACTACATTGTATGCCCCAAAGATGAATGAAGTCATAATAAAACCACATTTGTGCAGGGTGTACACAGTGCACATGTAACTGAAAACCGAACAGTACTGCTGAGCGCAAAGAGCCTTTGGGGATTACACCTGTTTGTACCAGGATATAAATGTTTTCTTTCCCAGGTCAGCGTCTATCCCATTGAGATTCCCATTGAGAATTTGCTCATGATTTTATATTCGTTCTGTAAAATTGTCATTCTTTTAACATGCTCTTGGAAAAAAAAAAGTTAAAATGATACTGTGGAAAAGAATCTAGGCTTGGAAAATACCTCAGAGATCAAAATAAACTCTTCCTCTGAGGCACATCTTTCCTACTTATTCATGTGGACTTTCTCCTACATAGAGCAGATTTAAATGAAAACAAGACTCTTGCATTAGGAAGTTATGCACCCTGTGGTTGTGGACAATAATTTCTTCTTCTTTTTGACATCTGGTTACAAAATAGCTCCATTAAGGAAGGTGTCTGTCCTGAGGCAAACACCATAGAGCATACCCTACGTTCTCGAAGTACTATGTGTTAAGATTTTTAGGTGATTGTAACCTGCTGAGATGAGCTTTTAAGAAAAATTGTTGAGGGCTGCCTCGCAGGGGACCTATTATATCCTCATGTTACCATACCACATTCCTGATCAGATCTTTTAGAGCAACCCAGGACAACAGCCTTGGAGAGGAAGCAGTTGATTCTTATCCATGGGTACAATATCATGTGGCTCTTACATTATCATCAAAGCATAAGAAATATACTTTTATTAGTAGATAGATTAGTTCAATGGGAATTTCATGTACCTAGCAATCACTTATCCTTTTGCAAGGTTTCTGCACCCTGGGATGAAATGACCGCCTTGTCCTTCTGGCTGTGCTCTGTATGTCTTTGTCTTGCTCTGAACAAGACCAGCCCTGTTCCTGTGGTTATGCCCTAGACACAGAAGTGTTGGTGGCTAGTAGAACTTCATCCACTTTAACACCCATGCAATTTTCCCAGTTCCAGAGACGGAAACAGCAGATCAACCCAGCAATACAGACTTTGTGTGTGACGTCCTGTGATTATGTTCTCCACCTCCAAAAGTTAATGCCACCTGATTCTCAATATTTAGTGACACAAAAGGGTGAAGATATATATGAAAGAGCTAAATACAAGTGTTTTGTTCTTCATAATGCCACATCCGTATCTGATCCTTCTCGTGCTTTCCACCCAGCCCAGCCTAAATTCAAGATGAGTGCATGAACAGAGTCAATCCACTTTCTTCTGCAACACCTAGCAAGTAATTTCTGTGTAATGTTATTACAGAGCAAATATGCATGCAAGTAATCAGTAACATCTTCTGCCCCCCTAAGTAAATACTTAGTAAACAAAGAATGGTGGGTGCACATAGTGCCTTCTTGGTATTCACAGAAGCTCTGCACATCCAAAATCACAGAAATTTTGGGGCTTTGAATTTAGTCTTTTGCATCTTTTCAGGCCCTTATATTAATACATATTAAAAGTTGATAAATAATTAGATATCTGAAAAAATTATAATTGGGATTCTTTCAGAAACATCTTATTTTCCCTGAGTTATTTTTGTACTACCCCATCCCGGGAGCCCTGCATACTTTCCCCTGAGTGGTAATGGGCCTTTTTGCTTTCTCTGCAAAGATCATATTGTTTGATTCAGGGTTTTGTATTTTCCTCTGAGGCTGGTGTGATATATGAAAATAAATCTAGACAAGCCACATTTGAATTAGAGCAAGCCCATGAATATAGGGAGGCTTTCCCATCTGGGGTCCCTCATGAGGACCCCAGTACATAACTTTATGGACTGCTGTCAGACTGACATTTCCACAATACCTACCAAACTCTTCAAAGTGGAATCACTGGGCTTTTAACTGTGTTAGTATCTCTTACAGAATGCTCTTGATCAGCAGAGAAAACAGCTGAATTTGGTATCTTGCAGGCAACAGCACCTTGTTATAGGTTTGGTTCTCTGGAACCTGGTAGGAGAGATAGGAAAAGCCAAGTGGCATAACAAATGAGAACTTTGAAACAAAATTTAATTAAGAAAAACTTCATGACAAGTAGTTTTGCTGAAAGCTTTAATGTTACTGGTAAGCTGTCTTCTTGTATTGTAGCACAGAGCTATACATTACAAATAACTGAAAATTCTACTTGGCAGAACACACAGTTTTGTTTATTCATGGATTTTTTTTTTTACACATTATCCTTGATGGTGCTGTATCAAATTAAAAGACTCACATTACTGTAAAAATTTTTTTTCTTTTATGTTGTACAAATCTACCCTGTGTCAGTTTAAAACCATCACCCCTTGTCGTATCGCTTCAGGCCCTGCTAAAAAGCCTGTCCCTGTCTTTCCTGTAAAACCCCTTCCAGTACTGAAAGGTCACAACCAGGTCTCCCTGGAGCCTTCAGTCTTCCAGGCTGAACAACTGTAACTCTCACAGCCTTTCCTCATTGGAACGCCAATAGTGCTTTCATAATAAAAGTTGTCTTTTCAGAAATTAGTGCCTGGAAACAGGAACCCAACAAAATGCAACTAAAAATATATGAAAATGTATTTTAAAAAAAGGAGGGCAAGGGGGGTACTACCTATCATACCTTAAGAGCTATGTGCCAGTAAATGCAAAGTAATACTAAACAGATGATCAACACATTTTGGCAGACTTTTGAATGGCTTCCTCCTACTGCTGTATCCTGCTGCTAGCAAGGCTGCAGAAGCAGCACAGGGACAAACCTACAGACATACATCTCGTTTCTCACACTGATGATCCAGTAAAGAACACTGGGCTATCAGTGCTGTGGATTTACTAAGTTGTGATTTATCTTCTGTGAAATGACTGTACAAATTAAAAAGGCATGTAAAAGAGGGCAAGTGGCAGTAATGGGAGATTTTAACTACCAGCAATCAACTGCTACATTAGGAGGAGGAAATAAACCAGCAACTGGTGATCTCTGTTTTTTGACTTAATACAGAATATGCATTAAGCATAAAAGACTGGAATAAAACCCAGATTGCAGACAAGGGAGAAGGAGTTTTAGAAATAGTCAGGTGATTGGGAAGATGAGGAAGGCATTTTTCCACATCTAATTTCTTTGACATTCTGCTGTAGAAAAGCAAAGGGACAGCACAGTTACCTAATATAAAAAGCACCACTCAGCTTGGTGTCGCCTGCAAATTTGCTGAGGGCGCACTTGAGCCATATTTCTATGTCATTAATGAAGGTATTAAATAACACAGGTCCTAATTCAGACCCCTAGGGGACCCCATTTGTCACTGATGTCTGTTGGAACTCTGACCCATTAAACAATGCCCATTCGATGTCACATAATCACTTTCTTATCCAATAGTCCACCCATCAATTCCCTCATCTCCAGTTTAGAGAGAAGGATGTTGTTGGTGACCATTTCAAAGGCTTCACAGAATTCCAGATATATTACGTGTGTAACACTTGCCTTGTCCATTGATGCAGTCACTCCATCGTAAAAGGCTGCTGCATTGGTCAGGCAGGACTTTCCCTTGGTGAAGCTGCAATGGTTTTTTCCTCCAAATTACCTCCCTGTCTTCCATGTCAAAAGGTGCCCTGGGGTCTGTGTCACATAGGTGAGTGTATAGGTTGAGGTATCTGGTTGCTTCAACTATAAATTTCTTAGCCCGCCAAGAGTGGCTGCAGACACCGCTGATGCAGACATGAGTTCCAGACAATATTTCTTCAAATGCACTGCAGTCTATGAGAAAGGGAGGAAATCAGCTGGTTGACATGCAGAAGCTTCAAACATCGTTTTGTTAGAATAAGTGCATGTGCACCAGTTAAGACAAGACTTGCTCTTGTCAAGGCAATCAGTCTAACCTTTTGTTTTCTCCAAACTGATTAAATGAAAACAGGATTGGCATCAGAAAACTCTCTTTGTCAAGAGACAGTGCTCCTAATTTAGGAAAGAACTCCCACATAGGCTTGGAAAATATACATGGTCCTTAGTCCAGACCATGGTGCACTGTAGCCAAAGCCCATTTCAGAGGAAGGCTTTGAGAAGTAACTGGTTTTCACATGCTGAACTGCAGAACATTTGGGTAATCTGTCCTTCCTTCTGGGAGTATATGGATGAGGGGATCAAGTCTATGATTAGCAAATTTGCAGATGACACCAAGCTGGGTGTGAATGTCAGTCTGCTGGAGGGTACAAGGGCTCTGTCTCTGGACAGGCTGGATTGATGAGCCAAATCCAGCAATATGAAGTTCAGCAGGACCAAGTTTTGGGCCCTGTGTTTTGGCCACAATAACCCCTTGCAGCATTACAGGCTGGGGTCAGAGTGGCTGGACAGAGGCCAGGCAGAAAGGGACCTGGGGTTACTGACAGTGGACTGAACATGACCTAACAGTGAGTCCAGGTGGCCAAGAAAGCCAATGGCATCCTGGCCTCTATCAGGAATAATGTGGCTGGGAGGACCAGGGAAGTAATTCTTCCCCTGAACTCAGCACTGCTGAGGCCACACCTTGACTGCTGTGCCGTCAATTTAGGAAGGATGTTGAGATGCTGGAGCATGTCCAGAGAAGGGCAGCAAGGCCAGTGAAGTCCTACCAGGAGCAGCTGAGGGACCTGGGGCTGTTTAGCCTAGAGAAGAGGAGGTGCAGGGGAGGCCTTATTGCTCTCCACACTGCATGAAAGGAGGGTGCAGCCAGGTGGGGCTTGGTCTCTCTGGGGCTCCCAGACAACCAGTGACAGTTCAAGAGGACACAATCTTAAGCTGCACCAGGAGAGGTTTAGGTTGGATATTAGGAAGAAATTCTTCACAGAAAGGGTGACTGGACATTGGAGAGGGCTGCCCAGGGAGGTGGTGAAGTTGCCATACCTGGAGGTGTTTGAGAAAGACACGATGTGGCACTCAGTGCCATGGTCTAGGTGACAAGGTGGTGTTGGGTCATATATTGGACTTGAACTTGGTGGTCTTTTCCAGCATGATTGATTCTGTAATTTTGTGATATCTTACTGTACTTACCTTTACCACCCTGTAATGCAAGACATAGTCTGTGATCTGGCTTGAGATTTTGCTTGTTGATTCCAGATGAACAATTTATAAGCTGAAGACAAAGGAAATCACAGATTCTATTCTTCCATTCATTCTCATTTCTGTTCATTGCACTAGTGGCTGGGTTGCCTGGCTATGACCGGAACCAATGCATCCTTTGCAGCCTCTGAATCCTCAAGTCTGCTCTTTGTGCTTCACTTCTGTTGTTCCTGTCTAGTAAGGGATTTTCCATTATTGTCTGTGTTGTTGGTGATTCTTCTCCTAAGTTCTCAAAAAAAACCAGCCAAACCTGGGAGTACTTGACTTTAGTATTGGTAAACAACCTTAGGTCTGGCATCACAAGTATTACCCTTTTTAGCTGATTCACTCTGCATTCATACCAAAGGAACTGAATGCATCTTCTTACACTGGTTACGTTTGCACTTACACCATTAGCAGATATTAGGCATCACTATTAATCAGATAGATTGTAATCCAAAAACTCAGTATAGCCCCTGTGGAATGACACGTTGTACAGGGCTATATTTTATGGCTTCTCCCTGGAGAGTTATGCGGTTAGGCAAAAAAGCCTGCTGTTGCTTGATGTTTAATAGCTTGGACATTATTGTGGAGCCTGTAAAACCTCAACCTTGCCGTTACGTATGTTCTTCAGCAACTGTACAATCAGCACGTTATAGCTGCAAAATGTTTCCTCAGTCAAGGGAGTTGTAATCTAAAATAAATATTTAAAAGAAATATTCTGAAGGACTTTTGTCTGCAGATTTGAGTCGTTGCAACAGTAAAATTTTTGAAAATGGAGTTATTTTGGCTAACTGTAGCTATACAAATGAAAAAGCAAAAATACTTATTTTGATAGGTACATTCACTTTCATAATTTGAAAACTTCTCATTCTTGTTTAACTCAGATCTGTAGCATGTCAGCAAATGAAAAGTATTTCAGTGTTCAGTTTGCCCCCTGTGGTAGTACAGTTAATTACTGTGGGTGGAGTACTTCTGACCCTTTTGCCATTATTAAACAACTTTGATCATAGGTTAATATCTAGAAAAATGCAAGAAAGAAAATCAGCAGTATATGTAACTGTAATTCCTGCAGATTATTCTTTTCTGACGGTTTCCACTGAAAACAGAAAAATATAATAATACAGCTGTATAAGTCAGTCTTCATGTGTCCTTCATCAAAGTATAGTACCAGCATCACATTTAAGGCAGAAAAAATGAAGTTTAGGAATGAACTCTTGGCCCAAATAAAGCCAGTGGGAGCTTTGCCATGGCCTTTAGAGGACCAGCTTGTTACTACATGTATTCAGCTGGAGTCAGTATAACCAATTCTTATTTATAGACTTTATTTTGAGTACCTTTTTTCTTTAGTGGTTAGAATGTGTACTGACCTTCTGAGCTAAAGGAAAATGAAATAAGGAAAAGGGAAAAGGAAAAAAAGTAAAGTGATTTGTGTGCATGATAAAAGTGTTTTTCTGCAATAACACAGCATGTGGTCAAGAATTACACAGGTTGCATTTGCCACTTTATATCTGCTGCCAGACGAATACAATTCAGGGCCTGTTACCCCCGCCTGCAGTACTGTTTCATAGTTATGAAGTCATGACAGCTGTGATTGCTGGTGTAGAGAATAAAGTCTGTGGAAAAAGTCTGGATAGCTTCCCACTGTACACAGGCCAAAAATAAGTTAGCTGGAATTAAAACAGAAGAGAAGAAAATTTGCAGGGGGAGAAAAGCAAGGGAAGCAAACAACATTTCATATTGGGACACAAGCTGAGGCAAATAGACTCTGGGACAGATCCTGACTCCTCTCCCATCTCTGCAGGGTCCTGGAACTGATAAAAAATCTGAGGTGTAACCAAGAATCCATTTTGGCCAAGTGTACTCTACCCCATGGAAATTGGTACTTCCCATTTCCTGCCTCCCTGGAGATTCGCAAGTCATTTGAATTAATTTTATTCCCAGCTTAACAATAACTTTGCAAACACACCACCTTAGTTCTTGCACCTGAGGAAACATTATGATCTATAAACTCACAATGTCCCACTTGAACATGGGGAGCAGGTGCTAATCAATAATGTGTTGCCGACATTTAAACAAGGGAGCTCCACAGACACAGTCGCCCGTAGCTGGGACAAACGCTGCAGCGCCAGCCCCCCGGGCTCAGGGCTGTACCATTTCCAAAGCAGGATCTGATTTCCTCTTACTTCATCCACCATCTGTGGAAAAATCTTCTCATATAATCAAAGCAACAATACTTTGCCAGTGAATATTAATGGAAAATGTTTCCGTTACGTTTGTGAAAAATAGTGCCAGGGTATCTGGAACAGTACAATGATCAGTACATACAGCTTGGTTCCGCACGTTCTGTGTAAGTACCACAGAGAAGAATGCCATCGTTTGGGGTTTTTTGCATCTAGTAACTGATACTTGCCACAAAAAAAGATTTATCATTAAGGTGAGATCTGTGTTCTTCAGAAGGCTTTGGAGGAATCCTAGAGAGATTGTCTTCTCTCTTAAAGAGAGGGAGGACAAAGAAATACCTAGAGACAGGGATGTGTTGGATACAGAGAAATAGAAGCTGATTGCAGATCTTTTGTGGGCCATAAAGAACCACTCTGACCTATCTGTATTTCTGGCTGATGCCAGTGGACAGCATAATTTGTATTCAGTATTGCAATTGCATAGAACAGGATCTACCCCAGGAAAAGCAAGTGTGGTGATACAAGATACATGGCAAAAGCTCTTGAGAAAAATGATTAGCCAAAAAGAGAACTAAAATGGGAACCAGCTATTAAATTTTGAGTTCATGGGCATCATTTTCAAGTTGCCCATGATCATATTTAGAGGGAAGGGTGTACTTCTGCCTGACTTGGGGAGAAGAGTTTTAGTTAAAAGTTAAAACTGTCATTCTTACAATGACAGTTCAGGGGTGCCTAGCACTATGCTGCTGACCAGTTTCAGTAGCAGGTCTCAGGAGGCGTCCCTTACCTCAAACCCCTGCTATATGGTAATAAAGTTCCCTAGAAAATACCAGTGACAACAGCAGCAATGATATTTTTTTCTTTTTATTGCTCCAACTTATGTGGTCAGAACTCATCTTTGCCTTATTTAGAAATAAACTTTTATATTATGAAAGTATCCATTATGTTAACACAGAGGCAAACTCAGACTGTTTGACTTTTATAATCTTCATTTGTTTATGAGTTTAAAGTATTTAAAGCCAGAAAAAAACTGATTGAAAAATTAAACATGGGGAAAGCCACATGCAAGGGGAAGATTAGAGGTTTAAGTCTTCCCCTTCTGTCTGTCCAGCCTCAGCAATTACATCATCACTGTAGCACCTCCTTCATGCCGTTCTGTGGCATCTTGAGAAACAGCTAGCCTGCCATCAAAATACAAGAAAACAAAGATATTAATGGGAGATTTTAAACACCTGTTAAAATCTTCATCTCCAGTGCCACTTGCGCAGGGCTAAAGGACAGGTAAGAAAATGAACTGCTGCTTGCATTTTGAAACTGACTGTAAACAGGTTAAAGAGGAGCCAGTAACAAAGCTGGGAAAATATCACCAAGGGCAAAGCTTGACCCAATCTGTAGCTGCAGCTATAGTACAGTGTTGTGCCTCTAGTATAGTACTACAACAGGGAACACTAAAAAGAAAGCCTCCTGTGTCCAGAAAATGACAAGCATTTCTACTCCCACATCAACCATCCAAAAAGTGCACTAAATATAAATACCCAGACCTATTTTCCCTACTATATTCCCTCACTGTTTTTTTCTTTTTCATTTATTTTCTTCCTATGTCTTTAGCTTTTGGAAGAGACACAAGTTTTCTGAAGTTGAAGTACTTTCCCACTTCATCCAGAGGACAGTGCCAAGGCTGCAATTGGTCCATGCTTGGCACCTAAGCCAGCAGCCTCAAAGCCAGAGCGAGGCCTTCAGCTACCAGAGTTGGTCACTGTCCACAGGCTAGTCCCTGACACAAATGGCATAGCAGAAGAGCAGAAAAATCCCATGAATTGAAGAACTGGATTTTAAGACAACAAACATATGCAGGCTTACTTCAAAATGAGTACCAGCACACTTGAGCAACTGGATGGGGAAAGGTGAGAAAATATTTAACAAGGTGAATTCAGATTGTAGAAGTGCATTGCCCTGGCCTTGCAGCTACAGACTGAGATGCTTTATTAACATGTAATTATGTTGATTTCCACTTTGATAGATCAGACTAAAAGAAAAATTAGAACACTACTTGCTCTGCAGCCTCATCACTTGCTCTGCAGCCTCTTCCATCTAATCACAGAGAATGTCCTTGGAGTACTTTTAATTTAAGAAAATTGATTGTAGTCTGAAGACCTTTGTTTTATGGAAGACTCGTTTCTCTGAATCCTCAGGATTATATCACCAAAGGGATATCGGGGACAGACAGAGGTGATACAGAGACTCCACCATCAGAAGGCATCAAAAGGCACTTTATTATTAGAAATTCACAGTTCTTATTGAAACAATGGCGGACCTGATTGGCCCTTAGGAATCTTCTCTCACCTATTGATCAAGAAGGGACACCTCCTTCTTGTAAGCATCTTTGACAAAGATTGCCTGCCAGGTGCAGAGAATGAGAAAATAATTGTTTTAACTCTGCCTCTGAGCTTCCTCACAGCTTCTCATAGATCCCCAGGAAAGTCCTGGGAGAGCTATGTCTCTCTCTGCTCAGAGGATATGTGATTACCGCAGGATTACAGGAGAAGGAAGCTGGATTGTACACAGATAGGTTTCCTTGAGACAGGTGAGAGGGCATTGCTGTTGAACAAAGACAGGGAAGGGTAACCCTTGGTGCTCATCAGGACTGCAGGGCAGCACTTTGGGGTTTTTTTGTCTAAAGGGTTTTGTTCTGTGTCATGGCTGCTCCTCTGCTTCTAGGACTGGCTTTTTCAGAGGCAATTTCCATACAGGCACTGTAAATAGAAGCGACGTGATTTTTTTGTAGGGGACATGGTCCACTTGTGTTTGCTTAAATTACAAATCATAGGCATGCTTCCTCTCCATTCCCGTTTGCCCACTGATCTTACCTGTATTTGCTGTGCATTGTGCAGCTGCCTGAACTTGAGTCTAGCTTCAATTCTGCAGCTGCTCAGTGTGTCCTTTCCACTGCCTGATCCCTGTTAGGATTTGGTTGAACTGGTTAATGCACCTGAAATCAACAGATGTGTCCAAAAGGTAATATAAACCTCACACATCTTCTTTATTTTCTTATTTTCTTTATGTGCTGTTTTCTCCCTCTGCACAATAGCATTGTGCACATGATCTCCATGTTCCTTACCATGCATTATGTCCTGTGGCCCTACAGTCTGTGGTAAATGAGAATGACTACACACAAAGGAATAAACCAAAGAAATGCTAGGCAAGATCAATCTTCTGAATGATCTCTCATAAACACAAGTTCTCAAATTCTCATGCTTCATGTAATCTATAATGCACTGAAATAGTAATCCCGGGAAAGAAAAATTAAATCAAAAGCAAAAATGCTTTGTGGTTTTGGTTGTTTTGTTGTTGGCTTTTTGGTTGTTGCTTTGGTTTTTTGTTGTGGGTTTTTTTTTTGGCCTGGGGAGAGAACAAATTAAATGAACAAAAATGTTTTACTTTTTCATATCAACCAGAAGGAACCTCTAAGTCAACTAGGTTTCCATTTTGAGCAAGAAATGCCCACATTTCCTTGTTAATTGCTTGCAGTGTTTCTGGAAAGGGTAGGCCAATTTTCTCTATTTTTATTGCCCAACCAAGGAAGAGAGGAGCACAGCAAAGGGCACAATTTTTTGTGACTGACCATTTGTGTGTCATTTTGCTGACACAGTAAAACCAAGAAATGCAGAAACACTGAAAAGCAGTACAGTATTGACAACCATAGCTGGATCTCTATTTGCTCTTTTTCTACACAGGATATGGGTGCTACCTGTGCTTGCCCATGAGATCAGGGCAAGTCAATTTACTGCTATTATCAGAGTCCCTGTGACTCTTTTCAAGAGTCATGACATAAAACCCCTTCAAAGATCATGCTTTCCTTTTGTGTAAAACACCAGTGCACAAAAGGAAGACTCCAGTCTTTTCCTTTAAAGCTGCCATACAGCAGGGGAGAAGAAGATCCCTGCAGTGTGCTGTGAGCTGTACACCATACTCATTAGTGACTTCATCCTGTGAGCTGCCTTCTCTGGCCCACATCCAGGAAAGCATGAAGTGTACATTTAATTTTCAGCATGTGTGTAGCGTCATTAACTGCAAGCACATTCTTACATGCCTCCCTCATTGCTTCTTTTCATTCTATTATAGAATATAAAAGGCAGCAGTGGTTTTCAGGGGTTGAGAATGTTTTGGAGGGAACCTAAATGAAAGTACTGAAATCTCCTCCCTGTATTTAAGAATAGCAAGACAGTAATATTCTTCTGATTGACATGATAGTCCTGCATGGAATACTGTACTGTGAACAAACTTTGTCGGACAAAATTCTGTTTGCACGCATCTTGATTGCTGCTGCTAAACTGAGCAGTAGGTGGAGAAAGGAAAAAGTAACTGTCAAATTATGTAGAATGTTCTCACTTCGGCCACATTATGCACCTATCCTGTATCTGTAAAGATACTACTTTTTTCTTAAATTATAGCAGTGATCTATTAATACAGTCTAGTCCAATTTATATTGCAACCTGCATATGGCTGCCTTCAGGCTTGTATCTCTCTTGTTCCCCCTGGGCAAGGATCTGCCAGGAAGGAAAAGCCTTCCTGAGATGGAATTGCTGGTTTTGAGAGCTTCCTCTGCAGTCAGTCTCACTGAGAAACTCTGCAGATGTCATTTCCTACCCTGTGTCTCCTCCTGCAAGTTACCCTGTGGTATGTCATGTTGAGAGATATGCAAGTGAACTCCTGGCTCCAATGAAGTTGCAGAAGACAGGTGGAATTATAGTTTATCGCATTTTTATGCTTTCTTCAGTGTCACTACAAAATGACAGTCTCTCATACATATGCCTCCTTCTCGGGCTGATACAAGTACATTATTATGCCTACTTCACCTGTGGAAGAACAAACACAGGCTGGTACTATGGCCAAATGCCGTGGTAGAAGAAAAGTTTTAAATTAAGCAGGAATGGAGTGGTGGGCTTGTGCCCAAATCACTGGACAGTGTAATTTCTTCTGGGATCTGACAGAGACTTGGTAAGAACAAGCTGCACAGGCCGCAGGGGCTCGTGTCCATTTACAGAAGCTGCTTGTCCTCTCCGTTGCAAACTCTCTGGGGGCACAGCTGGTGAGGACTGCCTAACTCCCAGCAGCTTTTGTGCTTGGAAGCCCAGAGAGCTGCCACATGGCAGCACTCATGCTGGCAGCGCCTGGACATGGGAAAGGCTTCAGCAGCAGGGCAGCTGTGCTCAGGGACTGGGCTCTCCGTGAAAGCCAGCCTGTGCTACTGTACCCACCACCAGTCCTCTCTGAGCATTGTAAAGCATGCCAAACATAAATTAAATCATCTCTTAGCATTCTCCACAAAAAAATAAATCTAGATTTGCCCTGGGAATTTGGAAAAACTTTCAATATAGGGCTAAATTCATCAAAATTGGGTGTTACCCACTACCAGAAAATATCCTTGCATTGCAGAAAAATAAATACATGAGCATAAAATTCAAGCTCAGATTCTGAAGTTCCACAAACAATCAAACTTTTTTTTAAGCAATATTATTTGTCTTATATATGGCATATGTATGTTTTAAAGTAGCCTCTTTTATACATTCCAGTAAATAAAATCCCATTGCACTCAACTGGGAAAAAAAATGGTGATACAGTCTATGTGCCAGATATCTTTTGAAAGTTCTCTGGAGAAAAGAATACACACCGGCACCGAGATTTATTAAAATCCAAGTCACTTTTGAAGAAGCCAGCTTTATTAATGAGACAGCCTGAAAACCAGAGACTGTCCACCCCAGCATATGTGCATCATATGAAAGCCAGTAATTTTTTATTATCTTGGTATTGCCAGATATTATATTAAGCTGAAACACAGCTCCAGCTAACAAAAACTTCAAGTATATACTGGGACCTTTTAATGCTAGAACAATAAGCCAGCTTTATTACACTGATTATTGATAATATGAGGGTTGTGCTGGTATTTAGTCATAACTACATAAAATTATTGTTTTTCTGCCATAATCATTGGCTACACAATTACAAGGGACCAATAATAAGTTCGCAAGTAATTACTGACAAAGATTTCTTTTGTTGTATATAAATGTAGTAAAAGCCTCAGGCTAATTTTACCAGCATGTTCATATGATATCACTTCCTGAAAATACATGGAAGTTTAAAAAAAAAAAAAAGGTATATACACAAAGGAAAGGCTGTACAAGTCCTACAGAAAAAAAAAAGTGACCTCAAGAAATATCCTGGGTTTCTACCTCAGAAACCTGTTTTAACATTGAGGTCATTGCAAGAGGAATTAAAGTAAAAACACTGTTTGTGTATTGACGCAAGGCTAGAGAGAATTTCTTTTACAGTGAATAGCCTGCTTAGAGAATCGTGATTCAATGGCAATATTTTCTGAGTCACTCTATTGATTTGGTGAGACTTTGGTTTTCTATATTTCCACACTGTCACTTTACATAGGTTGGAGCCAACTGTACTCAACCTCTGCTCCAAATTAGTGGTAGGCAAATCTGAATTGATTCAGCTGATTTTATAGGCTATTCTATTGAGTTTACAGGTTTCTCTCTGAATCTCCTCCAGTGAAGCATAATTTGGTCAGCTTTATGTTTGTAAGAAAATTTAATTAAGCATGACAGGCATACTTATCTTAGAAAATATTACTATGCTATAAAAAAGATAACAAAACTACCACTCCTTTAAATCCACAAAGCCTTTTTATCGTGTCCTAGAATCTCTTTTTACTTTTTTGTAGCTTGTCCAGATATACCAAAAATTTTCTAAAGGGTTTGTAAGCCCCAGGTGAGTTTAGAGTTGTGTTTGAATTGAAAAAAAGTTATTGCTACTTTTTTTCTGGCAGAAATCTCTCATGTCTTGTCTTTGGTCAACAAGCTTCTACTTTCTTTAGGAGTCTGGAAAGAAATGTTCCTAAATTTCTTTTTGCATGGGAAACTGATTTTGTTCTTATATCTCTGTATTGAATAGTGTCAAATTTCCTGTGAACTCTTGAGCTATTCAGAAAAAATAAGAACCAGCCCTGACCCAATCCCAAAATCAGTGATGCAACAGAAGCTGGCTATAGTGAACTTGTTATATTCTTTTGTTCTGTACTCTCTGGATTTGGCTAGCAGCAAAGCTTCTGAAGTACTGAGAAGAAGGTTAAGAGGTCTAACAAAAAATCCAGATGAGATTTTCCATCAGTTCCTCTTTGAGTATACAGTCTTTTCATGAATGCTACACACAAAAATGAATTAGAGCAAAAGTGTGAAAACTTCCAACTTTTAAGTACAACTCATTGTTAACTCTGGGAACCTTATTTTTCTTTATATGGGTCATAAAAATATGATTTTAAATGTTTCCTATTAATCCAAAATGTCTTAATGCTTCATGTCACATCACTAAGGCCACCTTACCAAGGTGAAATATTGTGGCATTTTGAGGTCATTCAGTTATTCTATGTAGGGCTGCAAAATGGAGACATTTTTGTGACACTTCTGATAAGAAAATCAGAGTGATCCTGACATTTGCTGTAAGGAGACTTCTTTACACTAATCTGAATATTTAACTTTGAATTAAAATACTGCAAAGATAATATTTCCCTTTTAAACATGCACCACAGGCCTGTAGATTACAAGGGATCTCTTGTCACAGAGCCATGATACAATATAGCAAAGCCATGCTTCTCAGCCTGGGTAGTTTTTCATCCTCAGGGTCTAAGCTACACTCACTGTCTCTGTCCAGACAAGAAAATATAGCATAATATATTACAATATAATAAAATAAAGCTAGACAATATTATCTGTAAAAAGGCCTGAATCTAATGTGTCACTTTGAGCACTCACTATCATAACTCCACAGGTCTACAGAAAATATTAGAAGCAGTTTCATGGAAAATTACTTTGAGAATTCATTACCTGCATGAGTGGAAGTATACTAAATCATGTCCAACACAGAGACAATTACTGTGCTTGGAAAGAAGTACCAAGAACATATTTTGAGTAAAGGAATAGTTCTGGCAGATGCATCAATTTGCTGGCATTGCACATCTTCCCCTAAGGGTTTTCAAGAGAAAAGTGCTGCCAGTCAGAGCTTGCACCCTGACATCCCACGTCCCTGTACCCAAACTGACACTGTTATGTTCATACATGTCTATGAGGGTGAGTATCACTTAAGGAAATTTTTAATTTTTCACACTCTCATAGACTCTGGTGGTTGATAAGTAGTGCAGAATTTGCAAACATCCAATGATGACAAAAGCAGTACATCAGAGAAACACAGAATCACATAATTGTTAGAGTTGAAAGGGACCTCTGGAGATTATCCAGTCCAACCCTCTGCCCAGGCAGGGTGATGTAGAGCAGGTTACACAGGAACAAATCCAGTGACTTTTGAATGTCTCCAGAGAGGGAGACTTCACAACTTCCCAGGGCATCCTGTTCCAGTGCTCTGCCATCCCTCATGAAATTCTCCCTCAGGTAACGGTGGAGCTTCTTTGTGATTTAGTTTATGGCCATTGGTCCTCATCCTGTTACTGGGCACCACTGAAATAAGTCTGGCACCATCCTCTTGGCACCCGCCTTTCAGATATCAATCCTCTCTTCTCCAGACTAAACAGGCCCAGTTCCTGCAGTCTCTCCTCATAAGAGAGATCCTCCAGACCCAAAATTATCTTTGTGACCCTCTGCTGGACCCTCTGCAGTAGCTCCTTGTGTCTCTTTTACTGAGGAGCCCAGAACTGGACACAGCACTCCAGGTGTGGCCTCACCAGGGCTGAGCAGGGACACAACTTCCTCCATGGCCTTGCTCTTTCTGATGCAGCCCAGGAACCCTTGGCCCTCCTGGCCACAGGGGCACTGCCAGCTCATGGATGGCTTGTGATCCAGCAGGATCCCAGGTCCTTCCCCACAGAGCTGCTCTGTAGGAACAGCCCCAGGCTGTGCTGGCACTTGGGGCTGTTCCTGCCCAGGCACAGGACCCTACACCTGCCCTCGTGGAGCTCATTGAGCTTCTCTCTGCCCAGCTCTCCAGCCTAGCAAGGTCCCGCAGAATGGCAGCAGAGCCTTCAGGTGGATCACCACTCCCTCAGTTTAGTGCCATCAGCAAACTTGCTGAGGGTACATTCCATCCCTTCATCTGGCTCATTGATAAACAAGTTGAACAAGACTGGTTCCAGTATTGATCCCTGAGAATGTCACTGGCTGTTGGTCTCCAGGTGGCTTCTGTTCTGCTGGTCATGACCCACTGACCTCTGCCCTTCAGCCAGTTCTCCATCCACCTCACCATGAATACCTCTAACCCACATTTCCTGAGCTTACCTGCCAGGATGTTATGGGAAACAGTGTCAAAAGCCTTGCTGAAGTCTAGGCAGACAGCATCCACCATTCTTCCTTCATCAATTTGTCCTGCCATGCCAGTCAGATAGGCACCCATGTTCTGAACTGTCTTTTTTACTTCTTTAAACGTCTGCAGATCTGCATTTTAAAATAGAAATAAATTAAATATTCATATGATTAATTCACTGCTTTCCTGGATAAATTCAAAGGTGTTGTGCAATGCTAAAATCAGGTCTCTTGTGAGCTCTCAAGTAAAAGGCTGGCCATTGGGATTGCCATTAGTTACCTGTGTGCCATTAGGATTCTGGCACACAGACAACCAGGACATGTGGCACACCCAGTCTTGCCTGTTTGCTCTCCTTCACTGGGAAAGTGCTGCAGGAAGACATGTAAAAGAATATAAGAAGCAAGAACTCACTTGAGATTTAGCATAAAAATACCAGTTTGACAACTGCAGGTCTCTTTAACAAAGCACCAGTTGTGGTTTCTCAAGAGCAAAGCCTTTACTTCAGCTGCAAAACCACCTGGAAAGCACTAGGCTGCATACCTGGCCATGCAGCAGAGCCCCCGACACATGCAGCAAGGGAGGGATGCAGAGGGTGCCAGAGCTGGCAGAGTGGCTGACACAGGGCTCGAGTGCCTTCACCAGCACCAAACCTGCCTGTGCCACCACTGTCCTTCACTACAGCTGCTGCAACAACGCTGTTCTCCGACATTCCAGCAGAGATTGGCACCTATAAAAAATTAAGAGCACACATACAAATCCCAAAATTTAAATAGCTTTGATGTGATAAGAACAGTAGAAAGTAAAACAACAGCATTTTATTCACTTGATAAGGATAGTAGAACAAAAACAATCTTTTACCCTTATCTTAAGGACAGTGAACCAGAACAGCACAGCCTTGGAGAAATAGATGAAGGATGTAACTTAGGGAAACAGTAGTCATGCAAAACACAAGCAGGGTGCCAGCTGAGCTCTGCAAGGCTGAAAGAGCAGAAGTTAACCAAAACAATAATATTGCACTTTGTCAAAAATGGGGGTCAAGGAACAGCCACTAAAAATGTCACTGGACAGCTCCCCCAGTAAGCTCGAGGCTGCTGTGCAGGCTACCTGTTTGGTTTCTTAAAGAGAAACAAGAATTAAATGTTATAAACTACATTTTAGGACCTTTCACAAATAAATAGGAGTATTAATTAGGATGGTAATTTGTACTGTTTCAAATAACACAGTGCCTCCTTCAAACTTTTCAACCATTCTTAATAGTCAAACATCTCTCTGGAACAATAAGAGTTGAGGGGTATTTAGGGCTTGAGACCAGCTGCTGTTTTATTGAGTTTCTAGTCTAAATTGCTTTGGCTTTCCACTTTCTAAAGTCCACAAAAACCCTACACTCCCTCAAAAGAAAAAAAAAAAAAAAAAGGCATCCAGGTGGGAGGACTTAAAATCATACTACTTTTTCTACTGGTTCTGAAAGGCTTTAGAGAAAACACTTTTGAAATAAGATTTTAATTTTTAAAAATGTTTCAAGTCTTTTTTTTTTATATGGGGAAAACAAAGATAAAGAAAATTAAAGTGAATTTGTCCCTCTTAGCTGAAATTTTTTAGTGAATACTTGCATTCACTAAATTATTCTTAAATAACAAACATTATTAATGCTTATTGCTGCATTTAAGCATATTAAAACATAAGCCTAGACAACTTTGTACCCATGATGAGTAATGATATTAGAGCTGTAGTTTTTCATGTGGAAAAAAAATGCTTCAACTTTTTTCACTCACATAACAAAGATAAAAGATAAAATACAAGCTATAATGAAATAGCTAGCAAGAGGGGTCACTGTGGAAAAAAGACTGGCAAACACTGCGAGAAATTCTGCTGACAGCCTAGGTGAGTTGAGTTTCACTTCACAGATCACTTCATGGAAGCATATGATCAGAGCAATCTAGTCTTGGATACTTTCTACTTTCTCTAGTCTTGCAAATGAACTGGAATGCTTGGGAATATAATTCGATGTCCTGAACATTTTTAGGAAAACCAGCATATTTGGACTGTGGTCACAGAACATTCTAGTTCATTTGCCAACTAATATTTTTCTGAAGTCTGACTGAAAAAAAAAAAAATATACTCCACTGCAACTCATAGCCAAATGCAGCCACTTAGAAACTTATCCATAACTATTCCATACCACCATTAATAATTTTTACATTAAATCCTGTCAATTACCAGGTATGCACAAACCACAGTACAGTTGTTGGCAGAAGTACAGGACTTGATGGAGCTATAAAAGCAGCCTAGACACATTCAGGTAGAAAACTGGCAAACCTTTCAAAAGGTGAGTGCCATCCACCCCACAGAGGGACCTACAGAAGCACCTCTAGCACTAGAATCATATGGCGCCCGGGGCAAAAGAGGCTTAGCTCGCCTGGATTCAGACCCTCTACATAAGGGGCAGAGCATTTAAAATGTATCAACCAATTTTTTATTTCATCTGTTCTCAGATCTAATGAGTAGTTTGGACCTTCTTCTTCTACTATATTATGCTGCAAAGGGTGTTTTTTTTGATGTAAGGATGAATGTTGCTTGCACAAGGCTAGACAAAGACACTCTTGGTTAATGCTGACTGAAGAAACTACATCCTAGAGGTTTTACAAATGTTGCAATCTTATCATTCCTTTCAGTGAGGGAGATTAGATAAATACACAAGGAACATATCAATCCAAGGGGAGGACTGGACTTTGCCAGAGATAGCAGAGGGTGCATATTTCTCATATCGCTTCTTTTTGGGGTGATCATCTGGAGCCAGATCTCCCTGTTACAGCTGGGTAGAACTTGGCAGACAAGCAACCCTCCTCTGCCTGCAGCATGAAAGAGGGATGTGTCATATCAGCTGGAGAGGTCTTCAGAGGAGGTGGTGGAGACAAATGCAAACAGCATGCCTTCCCACAGCCTCCCTCCTCTCATCGCTCTTTCTAGTCTCTTGGGCCACTACCCAGTGCATGTCTGTCTGCAGCTTAACAAACTCTAGCTGTGGTTTCAGGCTGATAAATAATTATGCTAATTAACAGGTTGAAGGAAAATGTGATGTTGTTTCTGTGGAATGTTCTGAGAAGCTGGAAACACTTAAACGTAAAAACGACATGTGGTGAAATAACCAATAATTTGCTTAAGAAACCCACATCTGGTATTCCTGCTAGAAACAGGGGTTAATAGTCTGTCAGGGGCAAGCAGTGGCAGTGAGTAGCTCTAGGATAAACAAAAAAGCCTTAACGGCAGGAAATGGGCTTGTTCTCCTAGCATAAGCATTTACATTGGCTGCTAACCAGCAAGAGATGTAAAAGCAGTTGTTTAGTTTACACTTGGAAAAAAAATAGAGACGGAAACAAACAAGACTTCTTCATTTTGTGTATCTGTGAAAAAAAAAAAAAGCCACTGACTGTAGCTAAAAATGGTAATTATATATATGCTCCATACTCTGAGATGGAGCCATAAACTTGAGAAAAGATTCCAGTCATAAAAGGGGAGAGGGGTTACTAAAATGATTTTTGTATTATTGAAATAACTGTCAGATAATTACACGCATGATTTTAGGTTGCTCATGCAGAAAAGGGGAAAGAGCAAGACAAGAGAAGTGAGGACACGATTAATTGATGCAGGTTGACATCTTGGGTTTTTTTTAATATAAGGAAGATTGATCCTGTTTTGGTTTTTTTTGAGGAAATTCTAAATACCACTTGAAGAGGAAAGGATATCCCATTTGACACCACTGTAGTCAGGAAAATATATGGTCCACAACATAGTAACACATGGTTGTGTTGGTGTTGCATTGCTACCGCAATTACAAGCTCAAAAGAGAAAGCCACATTTAAGATGGGATGAAATGTAAATAATGTACTCATTTGACAAGATTCAGATGAAGTTCTCTGTGTGTGGCAAGACGAATCTGTATTTATAGCAGTTAAAGAAACACACAAGATTCTCAGGATACACTGAAGACTGTGAATAATACATTGTTGGTTCCTAATTTTGTTTTAAATAAACAGACAATATTCTACCTTAGGTGGTGTTTCTCTTCTGAAATAGTGTAACTCTTGCAAAGATTGCTGCTACAATCTGAGATGTAATTTTCACACTAGAAAACATGACACCTAAGCATATGTTAGCAGCTTTCTGTTGCCCATTGGACTGCTTGACATCTTAAGCTAAATTTTCTTTTATAGTCACTCTCAAAGATGTATATTATCCCTTGTCAAAATAAAGTGTTGTGGTCTCTTTCCAGACCAGAGAATACGGTCAGTGCACATTGCCACCAGAGCATCTAAGCTGCTCTCTCTTTCACTACATTAGTGCATATTACAGCCTTGCAAATGACAGGCTTTCACAGCCTCGTATTTTAGTGTCATGTCTTGGTCTATAATGGCACTGTGTTTTTTCTAGTGATCCTAGCACAGCTTTGCAACCTTTCTCAAAGCAGTGAGAAAGGAGGTCTTCAAGGCCACAATGCTGATACCTGAGGTGGGAAGCAACAACAATAAAATTCCTCAAAAGCCTCATTTGTCAGGCAAAGCAATTCATATGGTTCAGCACACGCACGTGTAGGCAGCACTATGTCCTCCACCGTGTAATGTTTTTAGGTCTGAGACTGAATTCTTCAGTACAAAAGTTGAATCACTTCTGGAGCTTTTTGAAGCTTTCTGTAAGCATCCAAGGCACTCAGCTGCAGAAAAGGTCAGCTCTCTAGCATTTCACTCATATGAAATAGCAGATCAGTGAAACTTGCTTCTTGTAAACAAGAAATGTCAGACAGTGGCACTTCCACTTTTTCCCCATGTTGTGATCACATTAAGCTGATATGACACAGCCCTCAGTGTGCAATATGTTCCCATGGGCTCATAGCTACTTAGGTTGTCTTTAGCTCATCACATGAATAGCATGAGGAGACAATAATTCATGGCTTCCAGGAACAAAGATTAAGGTGAAAACCATAAAATCTATGCTTGACTTTCTGTTCCTCTGAGCTCTGGTTCAGACATGTAAATACTAGTGAAACTAGTCCATTTCTGTATCCAAGACTACATCTCATTTGTGAATGTATAAATTTAAGAATTCCAATAAAGACAGAGCCACTTATGCCAGGAATTTCTGTTCACCAGAGACTGGATCTAAAATGTCTAGTTCTAGTAAAAACATGAAAGAGCAGGTGACAAAAATAAAGTAAATTTTAGGAATGGCAATTACACCTTAACTGAATTTTTCAAACTTCAGTAAGCTTGTTCAAATACCAAATTCTGCTGAATTGGGGTTACCTTTTAGCCTTTTGTGTATTCCCAGTCAGAGCACATCCATCATATTTTTGCTCATAGAAAAATTTTTATGATGAAGAGGACAGGAGAAAAATGGGAAATGAACAGGAAAAACATGGAAAAGGAGCACTAGCATGCAAGCAACGATCAATCATTAAAAATGTAAGTCTTGCTGCACATTTTTCAGTGAAAGCTTTACACAAGGAATACAGTCATTCACCACCAAAAAAAATCACTCACCAAATAGCTGTCTTACTTTGGTATAGAACTTCCATTTATCATTAAGTTCCCACCAAAATGGTTTGTCTGGTACATTTAAGTAGGATATTTATATAATTTAATATGGTTTATGCATAACTTGGATGAATTATGATTTAACTAAACTGCAAAACAAGCAGCCACCATGGTCAAGATGTGAAGCAACAGCAGTCCCCACACTTCAGTAGGTTCTGTAGGGACAGGCCACAAGGACAGTCACTGTGAGACAAGGGCAGCCTTACTTTTCTCCTGTAAACCATGTGTGGGGATGTTTTATTTATGCTGGCACTCAGTGAGGGCAGAAAGCAGCATGGGAGGATTCACCACCAGCCTTCTGCACCCAAAAGTTCGCAGAGTCTATAGCCGGGGCATGGACATTTGACTGCTCACAGCACCCACTCCTCCCCACCATCCCTAGACAGAATCTAACTTACAACAGTACCTAGATCAGAATCTAGGCTTAGGATCTAAAATGAAGCCTTACAAACATTTTCTCTTCCCTCATGAAATTTCAGACTGCAACAGATATTCAGATCTAAATATGGGATGTTCATAACTATTACATTTTATTTAAAACTCTGGAGACTTTTTAAAATACCTGCACAAAACCAAAACAAACAAAACAAAAAATAAACTTTTTTGCTCAGCTCTAAACATTACAATGGACTTGACTTTCACAACTGATTTATGCAGGGCTTGCATAAATAGAGCTTAGCAAGCCTCCCATGCATTATCAAAACAAACCTTTACTCCATAATGCACTGTGTTGGAGCATTTGATTAAACTGAAAGAATATCTGTTATTGATTCTCTTTTCTTCAGGAGAGGAATTTCTGTGATTGAAGGAAAAGCAGCAGGAAAATCAATCTTATGGGGTGGCCTGGGGAAGCTGTTCATAGATGAATAAATATGTTTTCCCAGTAGATAATGTGGAAAGCAACCAAACATTTCATCTTTAGACTGCATCTCCAAACATAGGGCCCACCTTCTGCCCTTACAAGAGAGATTGTTTTAGGCAAGGTAACAGAGATTCAACACTCTTCCAATATTTTGACAATAACCAAGAACGACCATTTGGGGTGGTTTTCATTTGCATTAATAACCAGTCTTTTTAAATGGTCTTGGCATGCTCTTGGCCTCAGGAACTTCCTGTGATAATCAGCACCAGGACTGATTCATGCATTGCTGTCAAAAGATATTTCTTGAAGCAATACTATTTTGCCACTTTGTTTTAAGGTCATTAAATATTCTTTGTTTCCTAATGCACTTTATTTCTAATTATGAAGACTTCATACATATCACAGTAAAAATTAAAGTGCATTTGTGAAAGAATAAAGTTTGAGTTGTGGTTTATGTAAAAACCTAATTACAGAAGTAATTACATAGTCCAGAAAAAAATGCCAGCATGTACTTGAGTACACGTAGACATGCATGAAAATATTTGCATGGGAATAACCCTGGGATGTTTCCTGACCACATGTTTCATGTCAAGTTATTTTGCTGCATGTCAGTATCTACATGAGTGTGAAGTGTGCAACTGCATCTATTTAACAAGTAAAGTTACGAGCACAATTTAAATCAGAAAGTTCATTTTCAAAAGAAGAAAAGCTGCTTGTGCCTATGCCTTTATGCAATGAGAACTCCCAGCAGTAATCAGAATAAGTGATGTGTTTCTGAATAACCCACGTGTGTAGACAAATATTCCCAGTGATCATTTTAAAAAGAGCATTTAACTGGCTTAACAAATGGAAGGATGATTTAATGCTTGCAAAACACCAAGGTTGTGAGTTCCAGTGAGAACGAAGTGCTCTGTAGCTTTACCTAGAAGCCCTAAGGCTGAGACACTGGTTGCTCCATTTCACCGCCCATTGGGCCTTCTCAGTGTTACGGTGGGAAAGTAATTTGAGCTGCTTCCTTCCTTTTGTGCATTTTGAAACTTAAAATTAAAAGAGATACTTCCCATGCTCAATTGTTGTTAACTTTAACATGGATGACACACACATTTAACATGGGAAACCAGACACCTTCCCTTACTCCTTGCATTTGCAGTTTAGGGCTTGTGCAAATTGCTTCTCCTTATAAAGCTGGATTTTAAAATACCTAATAGTTTCAATAACCTTTTCAAAAAGGCCATTTTCACTAATATTGGGCCATGTCATTGTTGGAGGTTAGGGTGTTTCCTTTTGTTTTCTTTCTCTTAGAGAGTTTTTCTTTCATTTTGTTGCTAAGAAACCAGAACAATCGCTACTTAGGAGAGAGAAAAGAATTTGCCAAGCTCAGGGGAGGAGGGCACCTGGCTGCATTTCTCTTATATTAGGGTTTCCTCTTGGAGAAGTAGAGATACCACAAGAATTGGGCTGGGAACAGGGGCCTGGGGTAGCTCCTAGCTGTCTTGCTCTCTCAGCTCCTGAGGAGGACGGTCAAGCTTCTGCTTGGGGTAGAACTTTGCTGCTGCTGGACCCCAGCCTCATCCTGCTTCTTCTGCTGTGGGTGAGCCTGTCCTGATGTGCTAGCTGCTGCTCAGAGGTTCCAGCCCTGCCACAGGTCCTTTTGCTGTCCAGAGGGGGCACCGGGATCGGCTGCCCTGGTGGGTTTCTTTACCATCCCTTCTGCCCAGCCCGGCCGCCATGACGGCGCGGGGAGCCTCGGCCGGGCCGCACACAGCGCCCCCTGCAGGCGCGGGGGAATCACCGCACCCGCCCGCCCGCCGGGAGCCAGCGGCGCCCCCTGCCGGCCGCCACCGGAACAGCAGCAAAGCGCTCAAAGAGCGGGAAGAGACTTCCCTGGGATTTCTGCTCTCGCTGGTTGTGCCAGCAGTGCCGCTGTTCGCTTGCCTGGTTATACAGACACACACTGCTGCACACACTAGTGCACACACACTAGCAAAGAACCGGTATTTCTTTTCCATATCTTTGCCTGAAAGCCCCTTAATTTCAAACTATTAGTAATATTTTAGAACAAAAGAGGTCCTAATCTCCATTTAAAGGGAGGTTCCCACCTCCCCTGGCAGACACCTGTCCCTTCAAACCAAGACAGTCACACAACACCTTCCAATCTGGACATTTAAAATCGATGTCTTTACATTTGTGTAAAATAGCACTAGTTGCTGGAATATTCTATTTGTTTCCCCTCCAGAAGACTTGTTTTAAATTTTAATAATTTTTAAATGGTAGCCTAAGGTTTTATGCAAAGCATATTGAGGCTTGTTGGTGAAACAGGACCAAGAGAAGTAATTATGTAATGAACATATTAATTAAAATACTGATGGCAGTATCAAACACATTCTGGTAAAGTTATAAATTTCCTTTTATATTTCTTAATCAGTCATTCACACTCTGAAGTGGACACATTTTAAGAATTACCAAGAATGTAAAGGAGCTTAAGTCAAAATCAGAAATCATCCTTCAACATGTCTAGGTTGGACATGTACCACATCCTTGACCTGGGTTTTTGACACATCTGGGCAGATCGGAGTTCTCTGATACCAGGATGTGAACACGTTCAGAACGATTTTCCTTTAGGGCTGGAGAGAGTTCAGTCCATTAATCATCCCACCCTGCTCTCTGTGTACTGAGACAGCTAAAAGCCTTGCAAGGTGTCCAGTCCTGTGGTCAGTTGTCTTCCTGAAACTGGGCTGAAACTTTGAAAAAGAATAAAACTTTAAATAAAACACTGCTCTTCAGTCTAACCTGGGAAGCCAGTGAGGCCTTTCCTCCACAGCTGGGCAAAGATGAGCCCCACTGATGTGGGATCCCAAAGCTGGTGATGTATGCTCTCACACCTGCAGGGCCTGCTTTCTTTCCTGGCCATCTGCTTCCGCTTATGCTGCCATGACATAATTGAAACAGCAGTAAAGTTTTGAACACAGTAAAGAATGTGTTTTGGTTTGTTTTATTTTCCCCCTGGAACTCCAAAAATCATGAAAAATTCAGATTTTGGGGAGGAGGGAAACACAGGGACTAAATCCTGTCCCAGACCTAATCTTTTCGCTAGCGCCTTGAAGCTCAGAGCAACAGCAGCTGTTGAAAAGTGCAACTGTCTTTTCTATATGTGATTAAATATAGCCAAATATTAAGTACTGTCATCAAGGGGTCAGTTAAATCTGATTTCTTTCCCCTCTACATATATATGCACAGAGGGAGCTTAAGTCCTCTCTCATCTGGTTTCTTCATCTTTAAAAGAAACAAAAGCACACTGTGCAGTATTTCCTAATTTGATAGTATCTTTATAGGATCTTAATATCCTCCTCCTTGCCAGCAACAAGCCAGACCAGCAGCAAATACAGTTCAGTTATGAGCTGCAGCTGTTTGGGGCCTCTAAAGGTCTATCAACAACCTGGAAATTTCCAATCAGTGCAACATAGGACAGGCTCCATCACCACTAGCAAAAGTTTGAACCTTTGCAAGTAAATATTGGCTGCCACAAGCAAAATGCTGGCAAAATTAAAACTGCTTAAGCAAGCAGACTAGCATTGAAAGGAGTAGGGACAGCTAGCTAACAGGGTGGGGCAGGGATCCTAGCAGTATTCAACACACAAACTCGTGTCATGAGCCAGGGCAAATCCCACCTGCAAAACTGTTCTGAATGACAATTGTAATGGTTGTCATGGAGCACAATGCGCTTGATGAATATGAAGAATTTGGACCACTCATCCACTGAGCAGACCTATTTCCTCCTTCTTCATGAGGTCAGGTAAGTTTTGCTATAGCAATGACAACACACTTGGGAGAATCAGAGTAAGCCTTAAAAGATACAGCTTCTTTTTCAAAATAGATTTTTTTTTTAATATATATATTTGCATAGAATTTAGATTACCAAAGCTAATAAAATTCCCAGTGGGAAGTTTCGGATGCTTTAAGAAGTGACACAGATAACAATGCCCAGGTTCACTGAACTGTGTGACATAGCACAGCCTTGTTTTGTGATCCTTCTGTAGCTCAGATGCTTCTCACTGTCCTTGACATGGCAACTATAATATCTTCACACATTCACAAACATGAACAGGGAGAAAAGCACTCTTCTCCTGGATTCTCAAAAAAAGAAAAAAAGACAAAAACAGCTACTCATCTTCAAGCTCACTTTTGTTCTAAGGGTGGGGTTTTCTCCTCTTGCCTGTGTTGTTCATATAATGGACTTTTTATCACCCTCCACACACCATACTCAACCTATCCAGCATGTTGGAAATGCTGCGAAGGATTAGCTGCTGAGGCTGGCATAATAAAACTTAGAGAAATACAGAAGGTTCAGCCACTTGCTCGGATAGCTAAAGTGTTTGGCCATCCTTGGGCATTAGCTTAGCCTACAACTGCTACCTCACTATGTTACAGAGAGCGCAGTGCAGTGCAGTAATACCCATTGTGTCACTGTGTAGATAGGTCCACCATCTCTCATCTGTACACACACTGCTTCACTGGAAAATCTGAAATCCTCTCTTCTGATGATGGCTTACACCTCAGTGTGAAATCAGTTGGGAAAAGGATTCAGATAACATAAATATGAAGACAAAATTTCAGCATGAGGATGAAGAATTTCCCACACTTCCTTCAGCCTAATGCATTTTCTGTAAAATATAATCTATACCCACTCAAAGTTACAGAAATTTGGCTTTTTATTAGGTCTAAAAAATAAAAACTAATTTTAATTCCATAATGCCATTTTGTGGTTGCTGTTAAACTTGAAAGAAGGATTACAAAAACAAAAACATTCTGTAAACCAAATCCTCAGTCAATTCTACTTTACAAGTAAATCTCTGCTTATTCAATGTATTAGAGGAAATATCTCTGTTAAACAAGCTCTTTTTGTCTGGAGGTTCAGAATTAACATGCCCTTAAATCTTCTTTAAACACAGGTAGCTCATCACCCTCATCCACAATAGCTTTAATAGTTGCTAGGCGTCATGCAACAAACTATGCTTGTTTCTACCTTACCAGTTCTTTCATCAGCTGCTGTTGTGCACATTAGGCAAAGCATATGAGAGAAAACAAACGGCAAAATTTCTTTGTGCTAATATTTTGAGACTGCTGCTCAATTTTAAGGGTTAATCTTTACCAGGCAAAAAGGTGCAGTAGAGAACCAGATGGTTTCAAATGCTGTGTGATCCTTGCAGGAATTTTATGGGTACACAAGCAAGCCTCAAAGCTGTTTTCAGAGAGCAGCTGTACCAAAATGCCATGAGAGTGCAGTCCCTGCCTCTCTCTGCATCCTTGTCCTTGCTCAGTCGTGTTTGCTGAACTGGGACTGCATCCCAAGCTAAGCTCACCGCTTTGCTCATGACTATACTGTACTGTGTGTCACAGGCAGTTCATATCTCTCCCTCCCCAGTTTCACCCACTTTTTGTGTGCAGTGGTTTCATGTAATGGCTCCATCTCCTCAGGCATTCAGCATCCTTTCCTGTACCTTCCTTGGTGTGTATCTTCCCTGGAGAGAGACCATGGCCCAGGGCCTAAAGCAAATAATGAACACTTATAAAGGTTTTCCAATGGTATCTCTCTCTGACCGTTCTGATGGTGACACCCAATGAGACAGGGTGCAGGAGCCCCTCTTTCTCAGTGGTGAAAGTCACTTAGAAAGTCTCATCTGGTCCAAGTCTGGCAGAAGGTCTTAATGGAAGGCACATCCATTCACTTGGGTTCAGCTCTTTCAAGGATTAAAATTTGCTGTCAGTGTTTAAAGTGTTCAAGTCAGTTAAAAATCGAGGGAAAAGAAGCAATTACCTCACTGGCTGAACAACAACAAAAAAAAAGGGAATTAACTGCAGTTTTGACTGTTTGGGCAGGGAATGGTAGCAGAGATGAATGAGTGAATGAGATCTTACAGTGTCCACCTGGAAGGTAAGGCTGCTGGTTTCTGATGTTGAAACCAGCACAATAAGAAAGGACTTGGCAATAGGGCATGCCCCCTGAATGACTGGAGCAACAAGATTGGATTGAGGCTTTGGGAGAGGCATTGTTTCATCTTTATGTCTCTATCACATTGAAATAGATTCTTCAGTTACCTTATAAACCCATACTCTTTTTAAGAAGGATTCTCTCCCATACAGATCAAATGAGCACAAATAATGTTCTTTCATTCCTATTTCAAATACTCTGCTGGTGTGTAAAACACAGACAATCCAAGAAAATCCACGAAAAAAGCCCCATGTATATAGACTTTTCCAAACTGGTAACAAATGAACTTTTCATTTGACTTTCTGATGCTACTTTCTCACTGTCTCATATTTTTTTATTGTGATTTTCTAGAAATGTCCTATGAAATATAGAATTACAGAATAATTTAGGTTGGAGAAGACCTTTGAGATCATTGAGTATAACAGCAAACTTAAATTTGCCAAGTCCACCGCTAAACCCTGTCCCTAAGTGCCACTGCTATACATCTTTTGAATATTTCTAGACATGGTGATTGAGCACTTCCCTGGGTGGCCTGAAATTTCTCATTTACACTCCCATAGTCATTCTTTTCTTCTGAATATGTTGCAGTTTAAAAATTTCCTTTTAAAAACTAGTGTCATTACATGAGTGTCTTCAAAGTACTAAGCCACAATTTCTGTGCTGTATCCATGATGTAGTACTCGAATTAAGTGCAGTGTTCTAACACATTTCTACTGACTTTATTTCCAGTGGGCTTTAAATAAACATGCTTTTGGTTATAAATATATTCCTATCCTCTGAAATCCTTTCACATTGAAATGAATGTGCTAGCCTGTGGTCATCTGGAGAGCTTGGAGAACCGCTTCAACAACTGGTTTAAAAACTTGGACCTGAGAATCCTATAATTTTCAACACTGTTAAATCATATGTTATAAAAACATTTTTTAAATTAGTAAAATTATTCAAATAAAATAAATGTAGCATGTGGCTTTAGACACAAATGTTTGTAAGCCAATACCTCTTGTTGATCATCATCTAGAAACAGGAGTACAAACACATCTGTAGATTAGACATGAAGAGTTGTATTAATCTGATATTCCTTTAAGAGGAAGTAGCAAACATTTTCTTTGGCAGTAAAGAAACAAAATATCTCCTTTAAACCATAACTAGAAAGGTTTATTTAGGCTCTTAACATGAGTAAACTAAGGATCATGGGAATTTAGTTCAAAAACTGTTGTAAAAGACTTGTCTTAATAAGCAAAGTGCCTGAAGTAGATACCTAAAATAACAGCAGATGTCAACACATCATAATGAGACACATTATTTAGATCTTTGATTTTTGTGTAACTAATTAGAGTAGGACACACAAAAAAAGCATTTTCCTGTTTCTATTGCCAATGAAATTGCTTAACAAAATTTACCAAACATTTTAATTTTTTTTTTTTTTAGTATCTGTTGTCTGTTATAGTTCATGCACACTCTTGGATGTTTATGAGTTTCATGCTAGAGTAGCTTTGAAGGGAAAAAGTTATTTTTCTGTTATTTATGTATAATCAAACTTCAATTGGACTAGAAAATAATGAATCTGGAGTAATGTTCTCTTTAATTTCTGACAAAACAGATTCTGGAGTAGTTTCAGTCTGATATCTTTCCATTTTTTATTGATTAGAAAAGGAAAAGGTAGATTTACTCCACAAATAGAAAATATTTTATTCTATTCTCTTACAGCTGCTAGCAGGTATATCTGTATTGCAACTTTTTTATTTTAAACTGTCAATAAATTTCATTCAACCTATTATAAATCAGTCACCTGTCCAGGTAATACCAGTAGACAGTTAACTAGTTAACCAAAAAGTAAGCAGTACATTAATGTGTGAAAAAAACCTAATCATTTTAAAAGCTAGCAGAATATGGTTACATTAATTTTCAGAAAAATTAGGATGCAGATTCTTTCATAACTGATTTTTTTTTTTTTTAATTATGAAAATAAGCCAGGATAGTTTCTAAGCTGAGCTCCTTGCAATGATTCCAGCTAGTCACTCTTATTCCTTTCTGTGGCTTCGGGGCCACATTTCTCCAGTGCTCCACGTTGCAGCTGGGCTACTTGATCTTGCAGCGGACCAATGTTGTTGTGCCAGCTGCAGAGCACATCTGGAACTCCTGCCTCTAGGTCTGCTCCTAGCTCCTGGCACAAGGCACCTAATCAGCTCATGCCAAGTGTCCAAATTAAGACAGCAGGAGTTTCTTGTTCTCTTGCCATTGCTCCTCCTGGGCTGTGCTGGGATGATCCTGGAGATACCTGCTGAGATGGTGCAATGGGCCAGTGAGGTGATGGGTCCTGCCCCTGGCTCCAGGCTGCATTTACACACCAGCCAAATGTGTGGTTATTGCATGGAACAGAAGGAGTAATAACAGCAGTAATGACAGTTCCTGAAAGATATTTTAAAGGACAAAGGTGCTGAAGTTTGTAATGTGCTCAGTGGCTTTGGCCACAAGGGTCATGAACTCTAATCATAAGCTAAAAAAACTTCTCAGTATCCCACCCAACTGCAGCCTTCAAAGCCAGCTCAGTAATAATTTTTTCAGTGCTGCTCTCAAGACACTGTTCAGTAATCCCTTCCAAAAGGCATATCCAAACTCCTTCCTCTCCTAGAGGACTGGCAAGAGAAGTGTTTTGCTGGTTGTTTTTGAGGACTACATTGTCTCCTCAGGCAGCCCCACCACATACGCAGTGGGATTCTAGCTGTATGGTGAATATACTTGCCATGTTCACTGCTCTGGTCCAATGGGACTGCATGGTCAGGCAAATGCTCATATATATGTGACTATTGGCAAGGTTTTCTGTGGCTTTTAAATTTGTGCAAGGACTTCAAACTGTTTGGTGAGTTAACTCAAGAGATACTAATCTTATTCAAAAACTAATTGGAAGAGAAAAACTCTTAAAAAATCACTTCACTTGGCTAAATGATGCTAGCTGACACCCTTCTTGTAAATATGTTCTTGGTCAAAGTTGTTTTCTAGGAAGAAAGCCCTGATGATGATAGGCAACACATTAATACAACAGGCAGGAGAAAAGGAAGTCCTGGAGATGGTGGGGGTCACACCCTGTCACACTGCTCAGGGTCTTCCCTGTCCCCACGACATCGCTGCTGACGGTCTGCAGAGCGTGTGAGAAATCAGCAGCAAAAAAAGCTCATACTTGCGGTCACATAAACACATAAACACTTTCACTCAGAGTACTGCTCTCATTATCTGGCCATCGGAGGCAGCTAAGGCTGAGACAGGAGAGATGTTATAGGATCCTGTCTGCCTGGTGTGTTCACGGTCCACTCCAGCCGGGAATGACTTCCAGATGTTCATGTGCTGCAAATGCACCTCCAGCCCATAGCCCAACCCTTATCGATCACGCTGGACAACACTGGCACCGAGCGGGAGGAAGCGGTGGCTCAGTCAACAGCCCAGAGGGTGTTGGAAGACTTGATGAGGGAAACAACAAGTTTTCCAGAGAAGCTGGCCAGGGAAAATGTCTGTTTTTGTTGCAAGAGAAAGGTTTCTTTAATTAAAAAATAATCATATAAATTAGAGCCAAAACAAAACCCTAAACAAAACAAAACAAAAGGAAACAAATAAACAAACCAGAAAAATAAATCCAAACTAAAAGCCCAAACAAACAAACAAAACCTCCAGCAAAAACAAACAAACAAAAAATAAAATAAAAACCAGGGGGAAAAAAAACCTCAGCAACAAGCCCACAAGGCTAGAAAAGTATGTGTGCTCTTACATGAATTCTCTCTTACAGAAGGACTTTTCTCAAAGAAACTCCCATTAAAGAGTTAGCTGTTAAAGAAAGCAAATGTTTGGTTGGGGTTTTTTTGTTGCTTTGTTTCTTTATGATGGCTTTTTCAGCAGAGATATAAAAGCCTGCATAGACAGTCATTTTGATTTTAAATGGCATGGTTCAGGTTACCTTAACTGCATGTCAGAGATTAGCTGAAGCAATGCTGAAGTAATCAGGATCTGCACCACCAAACAACTGTTTCTGTGTGCAGTCAGCTCCTGTTTAGAATTATGTAGGATTTTCTGTAGAAATTGTGTTCTTGAGGTATTTCTGTTTGTGAAAAATTTTTAACACGAACCTCTACAATAAGGACTGGAATGAAAGATTCCTGTATGAAAGATTCCTTTCTTTCCAAGACATGATCAGGCTCCTCCTACTGCAGAAAATAATTTATTCTTCTAGTGACAATCTCCTTTCACCCCTTCAGGTTTTTAGCATGTCTATATTACAGATTAATTTATCTACTAATATTTCTTCTGCAAACCCAGAAATCCCCAATTTCTTTTTTCTTTTTTCCCTTTTTAATATAAACAGAATACAAAAACAAATCCTGGTTTTCCCCACTAATGTATAGTAATGTCAAGTATTTTTCCCCTGCTACATTATGTCAAGTATTCTCTATATAAGATTGCAAAACCTAAAGGGTTACAGGTTCCCCCTTCAATTCACAATCCCAGTGCTGTTGTGGAGGAATTGATTTATATTTTTCTGTCAAGCCATTATTAATCATTCAGTGTGGTCATGTTATAACTGCAGGGATATGGACCTATCTGCCACAGAATGTGTGTCACATTGAAGCCCACTCCTGCATGGACTGCTACACACTCACCCGCGTCAAGGCCGTTGTTGCAAATGTGCAGTTATTTTGAAACTAAGACCAAATCTTAAAAGTATTTAGCAACCTAAGTTTTGTAAGTAAATTGGACATCCTTTTGGATTCTTCAAAAGAACACAGGCATAAATCTCCCACTAGATGCTTATCTGCATCATTAAGCCCCTAAATTACTTTATAAATGTGTTGCTTATACTTTTTTTCCTCGGCAAATTACTTAGAAACCAGATGTGCCTTTCCTCAAATGTATTATTTGCAAGTATGTACCAAATACCTCGGCAGAATTACATTCCTGCTTCCAGCTATTTGGAAAATGTTAATTTAATTTGCTCTCTTTTTGTTATTCATTTGGGCAACCAGTCACCTAAATCACATGTTATCCTTTCTGCCTTCTTACTGGCTGCCAAAATGTTTTTACTAGGAGAATTATGAGTATCAAAGGCATTAAGAGGCAAAGCCCAGGTGATTTGCAACTGATAGGAATTTGAGGATAATAGTTATTGCTGTTTAAATTCACTAAACCTGTAGATGATGTAGGCATACTTGTGGCTTCCATCTCTTTACATCTAATATAAACCCAGTCACCACAAATCACAGTTACCGCATGCTTATCCACAGGAATGTTTACCAGACACTTTTCTTTTACTGTTGGTTGCTTCACCAGACTGATGGTCCAATAAAGTCTGCATTGACAAATCTGAACTCTAAAAATTAGTGCCTTATCCTGTGCTTTGGAATTGAAAGAAACATTGAGATGTGATACATACACTTAGGGGCTTAATGACAGACTTATGAGTGTACTAAGTAACTCAGTGTTGAAGACTGGTGTGAGCTGCCTGGTCATATATGTCCATTAATTCATTTTTATTACCAAATTTAATTTGAAATTGTGGTCATTTCTTACTTTTTGAAATTGATCTAGATAATAAAAATGAACTATATTCCAGGTAACATTTAGGCCCAAAGCAGTGTTGACACTTTGTGGTAAGAAAGGTAAATATTTACTTCATGAAAGGCTTGCCAAGCCCACAAATTCTGTGAAAACATGAGATTTCAGTTAAGTAAGCAACAGGCTTTCTTTCACAAAAATAGCATTCTGGTAGCACTTGGTTTTCATGGGCACTTTTCACCAGAATTGCAGCATTCTATTTTACAGAGAAAAAGAATACTTTTGAGGAAGTGCTTGGAACGACTTGTCTCTTTTGACCAGATTGGAAGATAAGCACATGTGCGAGGGCGCACTGAGTCCCGGGATCCGGCTAGCTAGTGAGGGGTGAAGGCCAGCACCCCCGCACATCTGAAACCAGCCCCCTTCGGCGTCTTTGGCCTTAGGCTGAGCTGGGAGGTGTCTCGGAGCGGCACGAGTGTGAGGCGAATTAGGAAGCGACCATTTGCTGGAGGTAGGCTGTCGGTTTTATTACAGAAGCACCATCAAAGAGGGAAAACACCCAGCAAAATGGCCCCGAACCGGGGGCTACCCAGGGTTTTTAAAGGAAAAAGGGGGAAAAGGTAGGGAAAACCAGCTAGCCAATAATAATACATATTTTGAGGTCCTAAACATAATTGACATACCTAAATAACCAACTAAAATTAAGCAAAGGATGGGCTTTGGGGCGGCAGCCAACCATAACCCCCAGAGAGGAGAAGGTTCTCGAAACTTGGGAGGAGAAAGGGGGTGATTGACTTAACCCAGGGAGGAAACGACTTTCACTTATAAGGGAAGCCAGGGGAGGAGCCATTATATATCGGCAACTATGAATAGCGGTTACTATAGCAACTTAGCTGGCAGACTAACGGTGGCGGGAAAGAAAAGGGGGAACGAAACCATTTTACACATAATAGGGGAGAACAATACCTAAATTGGGGGAATAACACAAGAAACTTAACAACACACTACAACAAGCACATATATTTTTGTCTGTTCTGTGGTTTTCCCAAAGATTACATCTATTTTTTAAATGTTCCAGGCTTGGTGCATCATTAAGATAACGAGTACTCAGCTTCCCCAGCATCACTCCCTGCCTCCTCTGGCACATTTCCCTGCAAATACATCTGAAGACTTGTTTCTCTGGGTAAGGGAGCTGAGACAAAAAGAGATGTGTTGCTCTCTTTCCATGTGTCGACTGCAAACAGCTTGTATCATTCTGCTTTGTTTGTTCTTTACAGAAACAGTGGCTGTGAATTGCTGGGGACTTCTATGTTTTATGACTTTTACCTGCCAGATACAGAATGGCTGAACTCCTCTACACCAGAAAATTGCCATATTTGAGCAGATGGGCTTAAGAAAGTGAAAAATACAGAATTCTGTTTTCTTGCTCATTTGTGGTTGTCTGGGATAACATGCTATCTTCTTTCTGACAGAATAACACCACTTGGAGAGAAAGGCAAGAGTGGTCATACAGAGGTAAAACAGAGCCATTAAGGCAACTCAAGGGAGCAGAGAGGAATTTTAGTTGTGCATATTCCTAATTTCCTGTTTCAAATATTTTTAGTCCTTTAAAATTACCAGGCAGACCTGCTCTGCAGATTGGTCATTCCAGAGCCTCTCTGTAAATCAGCACCTTCATGACTACAGCATAAAAACCTCACTTCAGCTTAATACAACAGAAGATTTGGCAAGTGCAGGTGCAGCCCCTTTGCCAAGGGTCTGTGGTCCTCATCAAATCAATCACTAGCACTGCTGGAAATGTGAAGACACTCCTGCTTAAAAGAGGGCTGTGTCTGAGTAATGCAAAATCTGGGCTGTATATTTAACCCCAACCAAGATTGGTCAGGCGGGAAGTGGAGTAGAAGAGCAGTGTGGTTTTCCACTGGTGCTCCTGCTGTGGTTTGAGGATTTAAAGAGGACTTTGATTTCTCAGCCTTCCTGCCCCACATCACAGACTCTAAAGTTACCACTAGGTAAAGATAGGAAACATTTTTATGATGGTGGAGAGAGAGCAGAAAAGGAAAAAGAAAGGTTGTAGCCTTGTGTCTCTGCAAGACAGGGTCCCTCTCAGTACTGCTACAAACCATGGTTATCTTCACCATCCCCACCAGCCCTGATGAAGAAGACCTTTTTGTCTCTGTAGAGTGGTGCGCCAGAGCAGCCAGGCACATAAAAAAGCTACATTTGGGAAAGAAGAAGTGCAAACTTTGTGCTGCCCAAGCCATTCCATGGTACTTTGCTAAAGGCTTACCAGCCTTACTGCCCCACGGTAAATGTGAGAAGCATGACCCCGTTTTTGCCTTAGAAGTATAATACCCCAAACCACAGAGATGCAAAGCAGGTAGCAGGGCACTCACTAGGCAGCTGAGTGAATATCCATGAGCCTGAAAATTTGGCTGTATTTATCAGCTAACCTTAGGCCTCTTCTAAGGGGCCCAGTGCCCTGTGAGACACAATGTAGTACAAGAATAAAGCACCAGCAATGCATATAGAAAAAGTTTGGTTTGGTTTCCCTGTCTTTACCTACTTCGATTCAAAGTAGATGATCTCTACAGCTATTGGCTTCATTCCGTACTGTACTACTGACCTGCTCCCTGGAGATATGTGTTTCCAAACCTCAAGTTATTTCCTTTAAATTTAACCTAAATTAAAGAGCCAAAAGAGGGATAAGTGAGTGGCGGTCTCTTAGCAAAAAATCTGTCTGTGTTCCAAATTTCCAAATAGGTAATTTTTCAATTAAAGGACTACAGTGCTGGAGAGGAGAGTAGAGATGCATGATGAAAGCTGGTACCCAAAACTGGTACCTCTCTGCTTTTGGCGCTTCATGCATCTGCAATTCTAGAAAAGCTTCTCTTGCATGCTAACTGTTCCGTCTGTAACATCTGCACACTGGATTTAATTTTTCCTCCCTAAAGCCTGACTTTTGTTAGTGACAAGACCAGCTAAAAAGGACAAAGCAACTCAGAAATACAATTTTACACAAACCTTGGCAAAAAGTTAAGAACATTTCTGTCATGTTCCTCAAAGCTGGATGCCTGTAACAGATGCAGGGGGAGCCTGGAAAGCCAGCCAACTCCCTCCTTTCAACCCCTGGGGCTCTTCCCACTTTCTGCACACAACCCTAACCCCATGGGAGGTCTCGAGAATGGTCAGTGAAAGATATTAACCTTCCTTGCTGAAGCACTGAGCAGCACAAATGTGGAGGCTGCTGGAGCTGGCCATCCTGCCACCCTTCCTGCCATCACCCTGTCAGGCAGGTCTCTGACATCCCCTCCAAGGTAGGAGGAAGCAAGCCTCTTCCTCAAGAGCCTAGTTGTTAAAGCCCTTCTGAGCAGACAACTTCAATGCCATTTTTCAGTTGCCTATTGAGGACCTTCCCTCATGCTTCTCAATCACTTGTTTTGCCATCTGTAAATAAATACAGGCCTCAGAAGGACAGCTTGCCAGGTATACATCCTTAAACTGCTGTTGTCTTCTACAGAGCCCTTTCCCTGGTTTCATATGTCTCCATATTTGACCATTTTACTGACTAAGGCATTTGTTTTCACTGTGTTTCAATTCCATGCCATAGTATAAACATTTAAATACATGTAAATGCATTCCAACCACAATTTCCACTGCCCACCACATACTGGGTAAATTCCCCCCTCTCCAGTACATTTTAAGGTCACTTCCATCAGTTCAAACACTGATTATTCAATATATCAAGTATCCAAGCTGATAGCTGATGACAGCCGGAAACCATAAGCTGCCTTGAGGCTTGTCTTCATATCAGCCCCTGCAGCTGGGTGTTGAGGGACTTTTTTTTACGGCCATTGAAACCATTAGGTTGCTGTAGTTTGTTTGGTTTCAGCTTACCATAATTGCTGCCATTTCCATGGTTGATTTGGGCTATGTTTGAAGTTGATGTACAATACAAAGTGTGCTGCATGTGTAACTGCTCTCCACGTGTCAAGACATTAGAAAGAGGGAGAGTGTGTGTATATGTGTATGTGTGCATATATATAAACATCTGCCATGTAGCTGTCTTCTACTTACACATGTTTCTGAGGGGTTTACTCTACTAAGGGCAACTCAGTGTCTTAACTGCCCTCACAGTGATTCAGGTTCCTGCTACTGGGGAGATTAATTTTGATTGGGTGGGAGCAGACAGCACAAGAAGGAAAAAAGTGGGATGACTAGCAGACAGTAATGTATCTAGACTTCCAGACCGTGAATCTCTTGAGCAGGGAGGTGTATGAGGATATGAAGCTATCAGGCTGGTATTGTTCATGGCCCTGGGACTCCTATCTCTCTTTGAGGAACTGTAATTCAGTGCAGTCACTGACGTCTCCTTATTACAATCAGCAAGGCCAACACATATCCATGGCCCTCAGATCTGGAGGGAATCCTGGCCTGGGAAAGGACAGGTAACAGCTGGCATGGGAAGACAGGGCAGTACTTCCTTGGAGCTGCTGACACAGGACCTCAGCACAATGAGGTAAAAACACTTTCTTGGGTGACTTGCTGCTTCTTTGGTTCTCATTTGTAACTGAAGGATAACAAAGGTGCTGCCCACTACCTTCTCATACATATGTGGTACAAGCTCCTTCAGGACAAAATCATCTTCTAGAAACAATAATAATAATAATCCTGATCCACCTTCCAAATAATTAGGATTGGGATTAGGATTTTTATTATTCATATATATATATATATATATATAGCCTTTTTTTGAGTCTTACTTGCCCTATGCTGACAAGCATCACTTTGTCCCTTCAAATGTCCAGGAAGTAATAATAAAAGAAAAAGAGAATGGAGGAAGCTACCACTGGAGGGGCTTTCTTGAAGCCATATGAGAATTAGAGGAGAAAGAAAGAGTGCTCATGGGTAGGAGGACAATTCCTCACTGAATCCCCCACTTTTTTACATTGTTTGCAGTTTCCAGCACAGCTGGAAGACACAGCAGCATATTATCAGGCAGAAATAAATACACTTAGGTGATAGAAGAGAAGTGTAAACACATGATGTGTTGAAGTAGCTGTGGTGGATGGACTAGAGGTGGTTTTTCATGTGCGTCTGACTGCCCTGCCCAAGATAGTTAACAGGATGGAAGCTCCCACGTTTTGCTTCACACTTTTGTTTTCTTCGGTGGTGTAGAGGATTACATATAGTGCAGATATCTCAGTGTGCAGCTGCAGCAGAAAGGTGAAGATTGAGCCTGAGGCAAAAGCTGTGAACTGGTGACAACTCTTTGTATAACAAAGGGAACAGGAACCTGTGATACCCATCAGGTGAGCAGACACTCAGAGACACAGCAGAAGCTGAAACTCAGGAGGAAGATCTGAGACTTTCCATGCAAGGACTATGACAGTATAAAAGCTATGGGGTTCCTTTCTTGTGGGCTGTCCTCAGAAGTACCAACTCGAACTGTCTCTGAATTACTGCACTTACTGCTGTTGCTTACTGATGTTCTGCTCCTCCTGAATGCCCTACATTAGCCAACTCTGTCCCAACATTTTGTCTGGTCATGCTGGCATTAGATACCCAGGTGGGTGGATTACAGCCTGCTTTTTTGTGTGTGAGTCCTGAACCATGGCTAAACAGCAGCTAATGTAACTGTGCAAATCAATATTTGTTCACACCTGTGCTTTCATTCACTCTCAGGATCTGCTGAGACATCACTGATGAAGAAATTCCTTGGTAGAGCAAGGATTTAGATTGTAATCCCTCTGGGAAGGGACCAGTGGTCCCTTTTCTGCTTTCCCCATTCCCAAGTCTCAGCAGGCACTGGCATGTCCACCTGCCTAGTCAAAAACCACAATGGGAGCAAAATGTAGAGGAGTTTCACCCCTGCAAAAAATCATGGTGGCTAGCTAACATGAGCCCTCCTTTACAGCAACACCTTTACCAGACCCTCCTTTCTCCCACCACTCAGGGAATGGTTCATTTCAGCATCTCATGATAGACTATCTGTAGCCCTCCCTACCATCACAACTTCAGGAAGTATTTTTGACCCATTAGTCCTCTCTCCAAGCTAAAACATTTTTGGAAACACTACAGACAAACTGCAGACGCTGTTTTTGCTGACACTGACCATAATCAGAAGCATTTCACTTGAAAAACTGCTGGCAGCTGCAAAATTGACTGTGGAAAAACTGTAAAGTTGCAGTAACAAAAAAGAAAATAAACAACAGCAAACACCCGACACACATTTGGAATTGTTTTGCCATTCACATGAAGCTCTGCTTCAAGCTGCCCATTTTCCACATCATGCTTTGCAGAGGTCCCTCTGAGCTCCCAAGCCGGAGGGCGTCAGCTCAGCTCAGGACAGGGTGCCCCAGCCAGACCTGCACGAAATAGAGAAGGCAAGGGCTGGCCACCAGCCTACTGTGTAACAGCAGCCACAAAACATTCCCCCACAGCCCAAAGGAATGGTGATCTCCAGAAGCACATCAAGCAAAGCTGTCTGGTTTTCTGCTGCTGCTGTTGTCGGTTCTAAGCCCATCTTTGCCCCGGTGTGGGGCATGCAGGCCTCGTTGATCTGGCAGCACAGAAGGGGGTTTGGTGCATAGCAGACACGGCAAGAGGAAGCTGGGCTGAGCAGCTAGGTCTACAGGAGCATAGGAATTCTGATCTCCTGGTTAAAAAATGAAATACAGAAAACAAGAGAAAACCAACAAAACAAAACAGGGAAGGGAAGTTCAGGGAAGGGAAGTTTAGGGAAGTTCAGGGAAGTTCAGGGAAGGGAAATTCAGGGAAGTTCAGGGAAGTTCAGGGAAGGGAAGTTCAGGGAAGGGAAGTTCAGGGAAGTTCAGGGAAGTTCAGGGAAGTTCAGGGAAGGGAAGTTCAGGGAAGGGAAGTTCAGGGAAGGGAAGGGAAGTTCAGGGAAGGGAAGTTCAGGGAAGGGAAGTTCAGGGAAGGGAAGGGAAGGGAAGTTCAGGGAAGTTCAGGGAAGGGAAGTTCAGGGAAGGGAAGGGAAGTTCAGGGAAGTTCAGGGAAGGGAAGTTCAGGGAAGTTCAGGGAAGGGAAGGGAAGGGAAGTTCAGGGAAGTTCAGGGAAGGGAAGTTCAGGGAAGGGAAGGGAAGTTCAGGGAAGTTCAGGGAAGGGAAGTTCAGGGAAGTTCAGGGAAGGGAAGGGAAGTTCAGGGAAGGGAAGGGAAGGGAAGTTCAGGGAAGGGAAGTTCAGGGAAGGGAAGTTCAGGGAAGGGAAGGGAAGTTCAGGGAAGGGAAATTCAGGGAAGTTCAGGGAAGGGAAGGGAAGTTCAGGGAAGGGAAGGGAAGGGAAGTTCAGGGAAGGGAAGTTCAGGGAAGGGAAGTTCAGGGAAGGGAAGGGAAGTTCAGGGAAGGGAAGTTCAGGGAAGGGAAGTTCAGGGAAGGGAAGGGAAGTTCAGGGAAGGGAAGTTCAGGGAAGGGAAGTTCAGGGAAGGGAAGGGAAGTTCAGGGAAGGGAAGGGAAGTTCAGGGAAGTTCAGGGAAGTTCAGGGAAGGGAAGGGAAGTTCAGGGAAGGGAAGGGAAGGGAAGTTCAGGGAAGGGAAGTTCAGGGAAGGGAAGGGAAGGGAAGTTCAGGGAAGGGAAGGGAAGGGAAGTTCAGGGAAGGGAAGTTCAGGGAAGGGAAGTTCAGGGAAGGGAAGTTCAGGGAAGGGAAGGGAAGTTCAGGGAAGGGAAGTTCAGGGAAGGGAAGTTCAGGGAAGGGAAGGGAAGTTCAGGGAAGGGAAGTTCAGGGAAGGGAAGGGAAGTTCAGGGAAGGGAAGTTCAGGGAAGGGAAGGGAAGTTCAGGGAAGGGAAGGGAAGGGAAGTTCAGGGAAGGGAAGTTCAGGGAAGGGAAGGGAAGTTCAGGGAAGGGAAGGGAAGGGAAGGGAAGTTCAGGGAAGGGAAGTTCAGGGAAGGGAAGGGAAGTTCAGGGAAGGGAAGTTCAGGGAAGGGAAGGGAAGTTCAGAGAAGGGAAGTTCAGGGAAGGGAAGTTCAGGGAAGGGAAGGGAAGGGAAGTTCAGGGAAGGGAAGGGAAGGGAAGGGAAGGGAAGTTCAGGGAAGGGAAGGGAAGGGAAGGGAAGTTCAGGGAAGGGAAGGGAAGGGAAGGGAAGTTCAGGGAAGGGAAGGGAAGTTCAGGGAAGGGAAGTTCAGGGAAGGGAAGGGAAGTTCAGGGAAGGGAAGTTCAGGGAAGGGAAGTTCAGGGAAGGGAAGGGAAGTTCAGGGAAGGGAAGGGAAGGGAAGGGAAGGGAAGTTCAGGGAAGGGAAGGGAAGGGAAGGGAAGGGAAGGGAAGGGAAGGGAAGGGAAGGGAAGGGAAGGGAAGGGAAGGGAAGGGAAGGGAAGGGAAGGGAAGGGAAGGGAAGGGAAGGGAAGGGAAGGGAAGGGAAGGGAAGGGAAGGGAAGGGAAGGGAAGGGAAGGGAAGGGAAGGGAAGGGAAGGGAAGGGAAGGGAAGGGAAGGGAAGGGAAGGGAAGGGAAGGGAAGGGAAGGGAAGGGAAGGGAAGGGAAGGGAAGGGAAGGGAAGGGAAGGGAAGGGAAGGGAAGGGAAGGGAAGGGAAGGGAAGGGAAGGGAAGGATCTTTTCTTTGCAGTAGCAGGCAGTGGCTGTAAAATCAAATGAAGATCAAGGAGATTAAACTGGAGGGGATGTCAAGCCATGAAAAGGTGAAATACTGAAGAATGCCCTTGCAACACTTTTTTTCAGGGAGAGTGGAGGATAAGAAAGTTGGGTACATTTATTTCATCACTTGTGAGTTTAACGTTTCTTTGTTTGGGGGACAAAAAGAAAAAGAAAAGAAAATGACTTCTCAAAGTCCTACATATGAATAAGCCAAAAACCTTCACACTGAATGAATTATAAATCATTTCACAGTGATTTAGTTGTTTGAGGGAAATCCTATACCTCTTCCTACATGCCCATACTGATAAGAAGACTGGAACAGAACAGCATTTTATTCACTTGATAAGGATAGTAAAACAGAACAACACTTTACTCTTATCAAGGACAGAGGAACAGAACAGCACAGCCTTGGAGAAATAGATAAAGGACGTAACTTAGGGAAACAGAAGCCATGCAAAACACAAGCAGGGTGCCAGCTCAGCTCTGCAAAGCTGACAAAGCAAAAGTTATACAAAACAATGATATTGAGCATACTTAGATGCTCAATATATGACACCTAAAAAGGACACTGGACATTAAAGATAGATCCAAAAGAATCATAAAAGGACTTCCAATAAGGGGTGCAACTATGTCAAATAAGGTGAAGGAAGTGGGGATAGCTAATGAGTATGTAATCAGTGTGTATTATAAAACTCTGTTTACCTCACACTCGGCACAATTGATTAGGGGAAGGATACTCTAAGTGACCAGCATGCTGCAATAAAGAATGGCTGCTTTCTAATATGCAAAACTCAGTTTGAAAGTTTCTATCCAACCAATTTCAGTATCAATACATTCACAGAGTGCTGTTGCTAACCATCAGAAGAGATGTACAATCCACCCAAGCATTAGGATCTTACAGCAAAAGAGCCACTCAAATCAACAGTTCCACTGACTCACCTCAAAGGTCAATATCTTTTGTTGATGAAGTAATTGATTTTTTAATGAACATGGTGTATTTTTACATCTCCCTTCATTAATAAATGGGCATAGTAGGCCTAAATGAGTGTAAATAAAAAGCAGAGTAGAGTTTCATGTTAGGAGATAAAATGAAATCCAGGGCTTACCTCAACCTGATTTAACTGTAGTTAAAACTATGACTGTAACACTGATATTGTGATGTCATATGACAGAGGCAGACCAACCTTGAGCAGAGAGCTTTAATCAGGGAACAACAGGGGATAGAGGTGATGACACACAGTCACCAGCAAAGAGTTCATAAATTAGAATTAGACAATAAAACAATGTGTGCAATATTCTGGTGATGTTGGCTGTGAACCACCTGGTAATGAGGTCTTGCCCACACCCCTTGGCTGGCACAGGGACAGCCTCAGCTTCCCTGTGACTTTGTAGCAAAACTAAGGAAAGCTTTTCCATAGTGAGACAAGATCTGACTTCCTGGAAATCAAAAATTACCTTAAATGAATCTGACCTAAATCACTTTAAATGCAACTTGTTAAAAGAGCACATGTGCAGTTTTGAAGGAAAACAGGAATACAATCTTTACTCACTAATAACCTCTAATGAAGTCCCATAAACCAGCATGGAAAATTGCTTCTTAACAATGACAGAACAGTAAATGTCTGAAACAATAAGGTTCTCCTCAAGGCAGAGTGGTTAAAAATTACTGATGGAGGGATCTCTTAATGGCTCCACTCCCAACTTCTTCCATTCATATCAAGTTGCATATTCTCCCTTGAGTAATGTCTATTGGAATAGATTGCACTGTGGAAAAAAAAATTATATTTTTAGCATGAATGACTCAACATTAATAGAGTTAAGAGTTTCTGAATTCAGCATGAAAACACATTATGTCAGGAACTAGTCACAAATCCTACTTCTCCAATGTCAGGTGGATTGAGTAATGTCTGGAAAGACTGTGATTCTAAAACAAGCATCTGGACATGTCAAAACAGTTTATATATCCTTTCCACAGTGTGCAAAAATGAAGTTAACTATTCACTTAATTTAAAATTTTCTTCCTCCCCCCTGAAACAATTACTTACGATATTGTTAACATTTCCATTTTTTAATATGAATGCTCCCAGCGGCTAAAGGTGGTTTAATGCAATAATAACTTGAGGGAAGGGGTATGAAGTAGCACATTTTTTATCTACTTTCTTAGGGGGGCTGACATGAGCTTTTAACATTGAAATCAGGACTCTTTCTTGATTTCCATTTGTTACATGCTCACAATACCATTGCTGAATATTGCATGCGTCAGTAGAATCTGGACAACAAATATTTTTGTCTCCCTCTAAGTATCTGTACCTGAATGAAAGCCAAGCTGTCTGTGATCAAGTAAAGCCTAAGCTGAAATAAAGGCAATAAATCTGTGTGGAATTTTACTTCACACAAGTATAAACAACATGGAGAAAAATAATTACAGGCTTCTAGGAGTGCAATTCAATTTCCAGATTTTAAAGGTCCTCTCTTTCTCATATCAGATGCTCAGCACCTTTAGATATGTCCTTTTCCTGTTTCAAAAAGCAGTGTTGTCATATGCCTAGATGGCTTCACTACTCAGTCCAGGATGCAGCTAGTGCCCTTGGGAGTATGTACTATTCAAATTAACCTTCATATTCAACAAAGTGTTAACAACAAAATGTTGACAGTTTGACTCCCCAAACTAATGCAGATCCATCTAAACAGCTTGAGTTTTACTGAGCTGTTTGCAAAACTAGAGAAAAGTTTACTATAGTTGACATAATTTCAACAAAAAAAAGTCAGATTAAAAAGTAAGGAAAGTATCTACATTTTTATTTATTCTCTCCCATCTTATTGACTGCTTTTATTTTGTTACTTTTCCTAGTTGCTCTGTTCTTCTATTCTCTGTAAAGGACTCCTGCCAAAACCAAAAATCTCCATCCTCCCTTCCTCCTCCTAAAACAACAAAAACACATTTTCAAACCACAAGAGTTGTAAGGACTATAATTTAACTGTATGTGGCAGTGAGAATTCCTCATACAACTGTATTTTAAACATCTGCATGCTCTAGAAATAATCTGCAAGTATATCAAGAACACTTCTGCTATGTGAAAACTTCCACACACATCTCATTCTCCCTTCACTCTGTTCCATTCTCTAAGCCATTTGGCTAAAGCAGGTTAAGCGACTTCCAAGCACATAAAAAGTACATGCAATGGTTTGCTTTCCTCTCCTAAACTTTTTTATTCAGAAAAAAATTGAAAAACACAATACTAACATTCCTTTTAACAAAACATCAAACATTCTGGTCTACAGCAACCCTTCTCCCCTCCAAAGTCAAATCTTCTTGCATTTTTTACATATGAAGCAAAGCTGAAACGAAAAGATATTGCTATCAAGTTTCAATCAACAAGGTGTTTACTGCATTGTCAGATTCTCAAATGGGAAAAACAATTGTTCATCATTTTATAAACTGCTACTGAGAAAAGACTCACTTTTTGTTATTCACTTTTACAGATTTAAATTTTATTCTACATGCATACTTATATATTTGTCTGCTTCAACTAGTTCAACCCAGGAAAAATAGGACCAATTTTGCCCTCCTGAATTTTTTCTTTCTCTTCCAGTTTTAAGGTTCAGAGTTTTCATCTCATAGCTGTGACAAAAAGCAGGGCAGTATAAAACGCACATGGAGTACTGGCTCATAGGAAGAAATTATGTAAAGAGCTTCTGTTCTTTATCTTCCCTCACAAGAAGGTTTATATGAAACAGAATGATCAGAATGGTACAGAAAAAAACATTTCATGCAGGATGGAATTGAACCTTGGGATTTGTTCCCATAAGCAGACCCTAAGGTCACCAGTAAGGGCTAGATGTTTGTATAAACCTTGAAAACATCAAGGACAAGCATTTTGGAAGAAGTATTAAAACATACTCTTCAGAGCTTTAGCAAAACTAACTATCAGTAATCAAGAAAATCCCATGTCTGAAAGTTTCTTGCACTTTTGTCTGAAGCATCTGGCACTGACAGCTCTCAGATGGGGGATGTTAGACTAGATGAATGATGGATATAATCCAGTCTAACAGTCTCTACATTCCAGTTTCACTATATAGGGTACTCTTCTCCACCATTTTTCCTTACAAACTTTTGCATGGGCTCGTCCCAACATAGATACAACATAAAGCAGATTTTTACAAGCATAATGTTATGGAAGACAAAGGTGCTAGGCTATCACTTAAGTCAGTTAATTTGCCCTTTACAAGCTTTTCTTCTTTAAAAGAGATTCTCATTATGAAGAACAAACATGAAAAGCAAGCAATAATTATCAAGTATTTTTGACCAATACAATGTTAAAAATAATATAAAAATAGAAAACTACTTTCTAAAGCTCTTGGTCAATTTTTAAACTTTAGGCTTGGATTTTAACTGATAGGTCTATATTTACCTCTATATACGAGGTCTATATTTACCTCGCTAGAGCCATCACAAATCCAAAGGGCTAGTAGGAAACTCCAAAGTGCCTAGTCCCTGTCCTACTTGAATTGTAAGACTCACTAAAGGACTAATTCCCAACATGTGCTTGTCTGTGTCCTTTTTACCGGTGAAACACCAGCTCGTCATTTCACCCTTGCACTCCAGCTGTCATGGTAACTCATCCATTGACAAGTCCCTGAGTTACAGGAAAACAGTGTCTAGGGCAGAGCAAGAATGGATTTATCTGGGGCTGCAATGATTTTTGACAGCCTACGAAATGTTTCCTTGACTGTTTTAATGATGCCAATATTTTTTAATCCCTTAATAGAGCTCTGTAAAAAATACCCCAAACCCATAAATATTCATATTTTTGAAGCACATCTGATATCATCCTAAAACTGAAACACACGTCTGGTGAACTTAATTGAAAGGTTTGCCTTTTCCAGAAATGTGCTCTTTCTGTCTGCAGCAGCAGAAAAGGTGGAAGCCTCTCGCAATACAGTATTACACAGAGAAGCACAGATCTGACTTATCCTGTCCTCAGTAATATTAGACACATCAGGATGCAGATCAACTATAAAGCATTCCTTAGGACAATTGCTGAGACCAGCAGCTGCTTTTCAGACTATTAAGGTTTTTATTTTTCAGAGTATTAAGGTTGCTCTGGACATTCCCTCAGACATACAGTAACTAGTGCTCAGCACTGCGTGGCAGGGAAGCACAGAGTTATGTGAGATGCCTGGGAGAGCAAGAGAACAGGGTACAATGCAGGGAATTTCAAAAATGCCTCAGAGATAAGGAGGAGGCTGCACACATACAGAAACAGGCAGTTGTGAAACAAATGTCACTATTTTTCACCGGGGCAAAAGTGTTATCCACAGGGCTGTGGGGATGGGCTCTTCAACATGTGAATGTTAGGATGTGATGGGGGACAGGGTGGAGCAGCGATTGCTGATGGGAGACAGGGTGGAGCAGGGATTCCTGTGAGGCAGGGACCCCTCTGCCCTTGGGACCATATGCTCAACCCCCATTAAGCTGAACATTTTTGTGTCTTTCATATTAGTGCTTTAGGTAGGGTCAGGAGAGCATTGCCACTTCCCATCCATTGATTCCATTGATCATGGCAAGAGCAGTCCCAGAGGTCACCAAATGGTTCCTTTTGGAGAAAAGCTGGACCAGCAAATGCATTCCAGGAAGTCAACTAATGCAGTCCAGCAATTCCTTGACACCTTGTCCAAGGAAAATCTCCCAAGCTCATAGTCAGTGGCCCTTGCATCACCACTTTCACTATGCAGGTCTGCTCTTCCTGTGTTGCACTACGTGCGGTTGCTGGAATCTTGCCAACCTGCAGCAGTCCAGGCAGTTAACATGAATTTACATACTTTGATGGGCAAAAGGCTAGTCCTCATTCACTATTATTAACTCTAATTGCTTCATTTTCATGTCTTAGTAGCATTAGCAACTGAGACACAAAAAGTGATCTATGACTTATTTTGGCTAGTTATGCATGGCCCATACCTGTCCATTGACTGACCTGCAAGGGATGTTTGTGCTGCTTCACAGCCTGCAGTGCTGTGCTGTTCAAAACCACATTTCAGACATCACTTAAAATGCACCCTTTAGTTCTTTCAGATAAACAGTGCAATTGAAACAGATGAATGTGGTGAGGACTGCTTGGAGCAGAGGCTGCTAACCTACAGTCTGATAACCAACAGTCCCTTTTCCCCCTCTGTAGGACAATGTTGACAATAAGATTTACTTCTGTGTCTCCCCAACATAATTTCAGTAGGTCTTGTGCAACAGCATGATGTTACTGTTTTTCAAAATTTCAGGGCGGTGTTTAAATTTTAAAACCATGTGGTCACTTATGAAAACAACAGTTCCTTTTAAATTATGCCATGATATCTTTCACATTTTCTTTTACACATATGTCACTTCAAAAACAGCTCAGCATGCAAGAATAAATCAACTGTCAGTATCCATTTAAAGATATTCTACTTGAGAATATCAGAATGTCTGTGGTGAAATATATTTAGATGAAAAACATTTCTATCTTTTAACAATGACAATTTTATCCCCTTTTTTTTTTTTTTTTTTTTTTTTTTCCCTTTTGCTCTTCAATCACATATATGAACTATGAGGTACTTACCCTGTTACTCAGTGCTACACATAGGTAAATTCTGCACTTCCTCTCCAAACACATGGAAGCTGGTGAGCCCAACCAAGGCTTCAGTTCGACCCAATTAAGGAAAAAATGAATTAACTACAGCAGAAGTGAATTAATTACAGCAGAAAACAATAAAGAGGAAGCTCAGGTCAGTGTTAATTGTAAGGCAGCTGTTTTTACAAGAGGAAGCTGATGAGCTGAATGATAAGCAGCATGACAGTGCAGACAGCTGCCCAGGGCCTGGTCAGTAGCTGGCAAAGCCCTACAATGGGAAACAGAATATGAGGAAGAACAGGGACTCTGACTCCAGGTAAGCACAATGCAGTGACTGATGATGACACCCCTATCCTTTCCTAATTCTTAACACCATAGCTCACCACCATCACTATAATGCAGTGGCTGGCATGTATACTTCTGGCTTTTATCAGTAAGGTGCATCCTCCCTTCCAAGGTCTCCCCACTGAAGAAGAAAGAGTGCAGAAAGACCAAAAATACCTCTCCCACACTTGAACAGATCTATATGTATTCTCTTCAAACTTGCAGCAATCCACAAGCACAAAGAGAGTCTTCTGTAATGTTTTACTCTGAATTCTCCAGGAAATAGAGCCACAAGAGCCTGCAGAAGTTCCAGTCTTGCTGGAATGTGGTCACCCAGCTTGCACAGGGCACTGCTTGGCACCAGATGAGGGCAGCAGCAGGTCCTTGGGACACCAAGGAAGTGGGCGGAGACAATATTCCAATCCCAGCTGACCAAAACCATGATGAAACAGGACAATAATGAAAATAGATTGAGACCCAGCCCAAATCACAATCACTTGTGTTTTGTCAGGGACAAACACAGACCTGATGATGCATCTTGCTGGGGCAGGATGAGGATGCTGTGCCATTTCTTCAGCAACGTGAAACCATTAAATCCAAAATAAGAAGAATCTTTACCCTACTTTTATATGGCTGTGTTTCCATGGTTCCATCTCTTAAACTATAAACATTTCATGCTTTAAAGATTCAAGGAATGATTGTGTTACACAGGCATTCTTTTACTGAAACCCCATAAAATACCAATATGTTTATTTCTGCCTAGCTGTCCTGTTGCTACTTTGAAATACCCAGTAATCTCTACTAAACAGTCGTCTTCTCTCCCATGGGGCCTAACATAAAAATGGGCCCATCAGAAAAATAAATAATATATCATCTTTGTAGAAAAAAATGTTAGTTATGTATGCTTGCAATCGGCTCCATTAGGTTTTCATACTCCCTCTACCCCTTGCTTTCCCTCTGACTCCCCTTCTCTTTTCAAGAACAATTTTTAAAGCAGTAAATGGCAGAATTCCAGGAGTTACTGCCAAAAATTAATTTAAAAAACAAGTGGGAGGCTGTGAGCTGAAAAAAAAGAAAAGGAGTGGGGAATGCATTCCCTCTGCATATGGGACCTTCGATCTAGGCAGCATAACTGATGGCATGTAACCTTGAAAATAGCTCTTCAATCTCTCTCTTCTGTCTACCAGACATGGCTGGCTGTACTGAGCTTTTCCCTTTTTCTGCTATGAGAGGAGATAAAACTTCACTTTTGCAACTGCAGCTTGCTGGTTTGTATGGAAGTCAGTACTCCTAGGTTTTAAATGTTCCTTGTTTACAATAGCGAGACTGTGGTTGAGAAGTGGTGTGGAAAATTAACTTTTAAGAAAAAGATTTTGAAAAGAAAAATAACTTGTTGTGTTTACAGAAGGGTTGATTCTGCCACTATGTAGTAGAGTGGATACTTTCAACAAAATTACTTTTGTTTATTTTTACAGCCTCACATCCACTAAAAATTAGTGCCTTTCATAGCAGCTCTCTGGGACAACTCTAAAACAAATAGACAGAAGTTATCCCCAGCCACAGCCTCAGCTAAGCCTGGGAAAGACTCAGCACACGAGGGCAGACACACTCTACTGGCCTCATAGGGTATCCCCGACATCATTATTGACAACTCATTAGGAAGATGCTTTGTACCCTTACTGACCTCTTCTGTCTCTTTTCAGTTCTAAAACAATTAACTTTCAACTAAAACAACTGACAGACTTGTGGACCTAAGTGAATGGCAAAATTATGCCCTCTATTATTTCTCCCATAATACCATACTATTTTATATGCTTCCTCGACCTTAAGCTGGTATCTTCTTGGATGTATTAGGTACCCACAGTCTCAATCCTGAGCTGTACTGGTTAGCTCAGAAACTGCTGGATTTAGGACCACTTTCCCCCTATTTTTATCACCTTATTTTTACCTGCCTTGTATGATATCCAATAGATTCTTCTACAGCTCTTTACAGATGTTCCTCATCTTTCCTGGTTTCAGTAATTCAGTTTCATCAGCAAATTTTTTCATGCTGCTCCCCACTGAACATAAAAGGTCCCACCATAGATCACCATTTAATCCACCTGCATCATCCTGCTCCAAAAATTAGTACTTTATTCATATATTCAATTTCTTACTGTTTATCAATAATTTATCTGTTTAATGATCTTCTGTCTCATGTCATGTTCCTTAAAAGATTTTGGTAAAAAAAAAGTCTTTCAAAAGTCTCTGGAAAAATTAACAGTAACTGGCCAGTGAAACACCTTTTATTCATGTGTCTTTATGCCTCTTTTGAACCTGTTATCAGGTTTGTGTGGATGTACAAAGGCCATGTTGATTCTCCCTAGACAGAAGATTATTTAAACATCCACTAGTTTTATTGAGGGTCCCCTGAAAATGCAGGTGTTGAATGATGGGTGCTGCTGCCTATTATATGTTCCCAACAAACCAAAAGCAGGTTGGTTAACATTCAGGCAGCACAATCAGACCCCCACACAGCACTCACCGCAGCTGGCTCAGCGAGAGAGGCAAGAAAGGCTCTTTCTGCAAGGTTTTCTTCCAGCCAATCTCAGCCTGACGGGGACCCGGCGAGAAAGAGTTGCACCACGTGGTGCAGGTGGCTTAAGAAGAGAAAGTGGTGGAGGGCACAGGTTAGGACAGGGCACAAGGATTGGTCTCCAGAGGAGAGGGCACAGCCACCAGGGATATCCAACCAATGAGGACACAAGGAAAGGAGGCACCAGGGGTCAGTGAGACTGAAGTCCATGGGAAAGTCTGTCTTTTCCCCCCGGGAGAACTACTCCTATGGTAGTTAGTCACGGCCAATCAGGGCAGAGGACTTGGGAATTGACTGAGAGGAGACAGTTCATGGGATGCTACAGTCCCCCCTGGCAAATCTCCCTATACTCTTGAATGGCTAAGAAATTGACAGGCCTTGGAATATATTCAGGTTCAATAAATTAGTCCTTCAAATCCAGAGTTCAGGTACAAGGACCAAGACTGCTATCCTCATGGCAAAGTACTCTTGGTTTGTTCTTCCAGCACCTCTTTTGTACTTCCAAATGAGTTTCCAAATTCTTTCTACCTCTGCCGTGGCACTTCAGGACCAAATGGAGCAATGGTTGGCCAAGAGACAGGTTGCAGGTTGTCTAGAGGAAAACTTGAGAAATTCCTTGAGAAATGTGTCCTGGAAACAAAACCAGAACCAAGCTGCCAAATTCTGCACTGGTATTTTACAGATAAATCTAAAATAAAGTGTCATATTGCTTTACTGAAACAGTATTGCAACAGTGACACTTGTAAAGGTTGCAGCACAATGCACCCATTGTAACTTCTTAGTAATAATTACTAATAATTACAGAACAGAAGACCTGGCTTTCCACTTGATCTTCTTGGAGCGCAACCAAATGTCTAGATTGACCACAGATGGCCAGCAAACCTTCCAGAAGTCAAATTTCTGTGTAATAGTTCTTCACATAGCAACAAGCAAATATTTTTCTGTCAATAGAAGAAAGATGAATACAAGATGGATACGAAATTAATGAAAGCTGAATCCTAAGTCCACCAACATGATGATTTCTTTCCTGAATCTACCTACTAACAAAAAAGTATCAGAGTATTTTCTGCCTACAAGGAGACAAACAGTTTCAAAAAGCATATTTGACACTGGCTGAGCTACAGAATTAGATTCAGCTTTTTCAAAGGGTGTGCCTGATGTTCAACTTCTAATGTTTGAGGTCATTGTAGTGATCCAGACCTTTTAGCACTTCTGAAAAACAGATGCTTTTGTAGATAAAAAAATACAGAGAAGGAACAAAGTGTAGATACCCATCCTTCATAAACATTTAAATTCTCTCAATTTTCATTAATTCTCTCTGCCGCACTCCCTTTCAATTCTGAATTCACCAGGCTCCTTCCTCTTCCCTTAGTCTTTGAGCAGGGAATCTGTGCTGCAGACCAGAAGGTCCTAGTATGTCCAACCCTCCCACCAAAGATCAAGAACTTCTCAAAAGCTCCAAAGGCCCCCCTTCCTCAATTCACTTTCACCCTCAGGCTCAAAAGTGACATCTTCATAGTTTCTGGGGAAAGCAGCTGTTCCAGGACATCATTCCCATGAGAGAGACACAGCCTCTTCTGACTCTGCCAAGTCCTTTCAGGATCTTGGAGATTACCACTGAGACATTCAATACAACTTCATATTTCACGGGGAGCCAACGTAATGAGTAACAAATCAGAGTGACACTTACTTGGCAACTGGTGCTGCCCAAATGGAGGGCTGCTCCACACAAGGGCTTTCTCCATAGAGCCGTACTTACTTCTAGGCATAATTCATACTGCTACCTACAGATGCAGACCTGATGTGCAGCACTGATCTCTGGGTAAAAGGGGGCACTAGCAAGCACAATTGGAGGAAATCCTGGAGAATATTCCTGCTGTTGCTGGCCTGACTCTCTTAGCAGGAGATTTCTGGAGGTGACTGTGTCCCAAAGACAGAAATTGGGAAAAAAGGAAATAAAGCCATAGTATCTGGAATGTCTTCCCAGCATTCTCCTTTTTCCATCTGTGTTAGCTTCCTTTCTCATTCATTACTAACAGACAGGCAGAGTTAGTTCCAATTATGTGACAGAAACTGGTAGAAAGTCATGTGTCCTCTATTTTAAGAATGTGGCTGGCTAGACATGGCAAAGCATCTTCCTAAATGCAATTGTAAGGGAGAGCACTGGGTTTAGCTATTCCTCCATTTGCTTTTGAAGAGCATTTGGGATACATTCTGTGCTCCAATGACTGATTACTGAGTATTTTAAGGGACAGTGATTACATTACACAGTATTTTCTGTACACGTGCCCAGAGGACTTACAGTGAAATGACCCTTCAGAATTATTTTCCTTACCACCCACCCCTTGAATTCTGCATCATTCTTCTTTAGAACAAGTGAAAAGTCTATTTATCCATGGTCACACTAATATAGTGATGAGGAAATTAGCTACAGCATAGCTGGTTTTCTTTGAAATTTATTTCAAAGGTACTAACAGTACCTGTACATAAGAAAGCTGTAAAATAGGAGATTCACAGGATCCCTAAAAGAATGTTTCTAGTATATATCAAACCAGTATTATTTGATATACACTACTCACACTATTTTCTTTTAAGCTATAAACTACCAAAAAAAAAAAAAATACCCCTTGTAAATTAACAAAGGTAGGATGGATACTTATACAAAAAAGTGACAAAACCCATGTGCATATAGTGATGTCAGCCCCATCCATGACACAAAAAATAATTATGCTTTAGCCCTGAAGAACAAATGCCACACACTTTTCAGAGCTGGTCTGTTCCTCTATAGGACTGTGCAGAATCCTCAGAAACAAGTTAAAAAAAAAAAAAAAACCAAAAAAAAAAAAAAACCAAAAAAAAAAAAACAACAACAACAACAAAAAAACAAACAAAAAACCCAAAAAAACCCAAAACAAAACAGAGAGAAAGAGAAAAAACAGAAAGAGAAAAAGAGAGAAGACAGACTGACAGTTCAGTCCAAGAAACTGCAGCAGGACTGGCTGGCTCTCTGTCCCAAGCACCATAAGACTGGAAGGGAGGACTGGTTCTAAAGAGAAGATGACCTGGGATGACTGAAGTTTCATGCTATATGCCTTATTCCCCAGGCAGCTCAATTCAGGCACTGTTACCAGAATATCTTTAATCCTGTCACTGATAGTTTTGCTTGCTTGCTATTTGCTATCATAGAAAATGAAGCATATTGCAAATGCTTCCCTCCACACTTGCTCCCATGAGTTTCATTTTTAATGCCTTAAGTGCCTCCTGCAGATCTGTAGCGTAAGAAGATAGAAGTAGCAATAAGGTGTGGTATAATTGCCTTAAAAATGCTTTCTGTTTATACAGCTTTTTATTTTCCTCTGATATTTCCAACTAAGCATCAAAGAGCAGAGAGAAAAACCTCTGGTCCTTGAATTCCCAGCATGTTCCTTCCTGCCTCATTACAGACGCTGTTGAATGACATGATAAAGCTGAGCTGACCTGTTTCAATCTCATCCATCAGCACAGGCACAACTGGAAACAAGCCCTCCTGGAGTAATGTCAGCACTTTCATTGACATCAAACCTAAACTACACAATGGCAAAAGGCAAAACACCAGAAAGCCCCGTTTGGTGTCCAAGAAACCCTGTTGGTGTCTGAGAAACTCTTCTGTCTCTTTCTTTCTACCCCCTTTACCACATGTGATGCAGTTGTTAGTAGCGAATACTGAGAACTCAGTACACTCTGAAAACTGAACTTGCCCACACATCCATCACATTTCTGAAAGTGTTGTTTTAGGCACTGGTGATGGAAACATGCAAAAGGTTTGAGAACTGGGCTAGATTCTCAAGTGCCAATAGTGTTTGAGGGCAATGGTGAGGCACTACTGAATGTCAGTGGGGTCCATAGCACTTCCTCAAATAAGAGATGCAAAGACCATTGATGACTTTCCTATACACACGCAAATATACAGAAGCACTCATCCATTAATTTTCAGCTGTTTAATACTCCTTCTGAAGAGCCATAGCATCCATCCCATACAACCATTCAAGCAAGCCAAGTCCTCAGCAAAGAAAGTATAGTGGCAGTTTTGATACTCTGCACAGGCTTTTCTGAGGCACAGAAAACCATGCAGAGACACAGAAGTAGAGATCCCAAAGACGTGGATCTATATACCAGCAGTGAGGAACAAGGCAGAAAGAAAGCAAAGCTGAAGAGATGCATTTGAGGCTTTGAAGGCTCAGGCCAGGTTTTGTCCCTATAGCTCATGGACTCCGGTGCAGGATCAAACTCACAATTCCACTGCCCTTGTCCAGAATAATTTGTGAGGAGTCCAGTTGTGCAAGGGTAGATAAGGTCTTTTCACCTATGCATGCTTACTCCCCAGGTTAGCTGGGAACTCCAGAGCACCACAGCCAACCCTGTACCAAGATCTGGAAGAGGATACCATCATCCTAATGGAATCTCCTATGAAATGAGGCAGAAAACTACCCACCACGAGAAAGATTTTCTTTGGTGTAAAATCTTGATTGTGTTTTCCTTAACAGACATTATTTCACTGCAGATCAGATTTCCCAATTTAGGTTCAATTGAGGTGGTATGGTATAATCAACAGAAATCAGCTGCCTAGATCTTCTTAGAAGTCACCACCTGCACACATGATAATCAACTAGAACAAAGCTATGTTGTTTTCGCCTGATATGAACTGAGAACTCTGCAAGTTTTTGGCATTAGCTTTGAGAGCCTGTAGAGAGCATTGGTCAGATTTCTAAACACTATCATTTGTAGGCACACAGTGCATTTGTCACTGGGTGAGGCTGATACCAATGCAAATGTAAGCAGAAATTATGACATGTCCAGTTGCAGCTGTGGCTGTGCTGAATAGTATCTATATATTGCTGCAAGGAAAATACATATAAAAGAAGCATGCAAACACACAAAAAGTGAAAATGTCAAGGATACATTTCAAAATAATGTGCTCTTGGTAGGGAACCCTTGGTGTGTACCAGCTTAACCATTAACTGCCTACTGTATTTAGTAAACAAAATGAACCACAAGAGATAAATGGGGAGAAATCTATAACGTTATTGAATCACATTCAAAGGTACTCAGTTTCTTACTGTAATGCAATCCCTTTAAATTCTGATAGCCATGTTTTGTTTATTATAGGCACTGACTACAAATTTGAATGGGGGACTCCACTATGACAAATTATTTCTGATTTTGGGAGATACAATGAGCCGCGTGTGTTTCAACAAAGTCATAGCCACATGGCAATTTGAAATCTAGAGAGAGTGGAGTACTTAAACTAGCATGTGCATACTCCTAAACAACCAATCCAGTGCGAATTATACAGTGAAGTTTGCAGAGGGACATAATTTGTTTCACAAGCAAATAAACAAACAACATTTTGTTCTCTTTGTGGCTACTGGAATTATTATATAAGTCCAAAAGCAATGGTAATGCTTTTTATCATAAAATTATAAAGCAAGCAAAGCATTTAGAAACAGTATGGGTCTTAATTGTGTAAGCTTACAAGGAAGCTTCTATTCATTTATAGCTTTAGTTTAAATATCATTACTCGTACAAAGCCATCTTCTCTTTTCCCTTGCCTCCTTCCATTCCTCACCAAGGGACATACCATCAGATAATGCTGTAATTTCCAGAAGGGCTGAAACACATGGCAAAGTTTTACAAAAGCCATCTCTCCACACTGAATTTCAACACTTGGATCATTTACTAGGATGATAATGTGTCAAAGCACCATGGCAAAACTCCAGCAACTGTCCTCACACAGTTATGAGATTTACAATAGGAGAGTTTCCTCAAACTTCTCTCTTAAGAAGGAGCATTAAAAATAGATAATTAAAAGGGTAATTTGGGTCAATAAAACAATGTATTATAAATTTCACCTCATATAAGGAAGTCATTTCTTTCTTTTAAAGATGTTTCTGCATTTGTTTATCTGTGGGTAACCTGATAGTCATTCTTCACCTTCTCAAGGCCACTTTGTCAGTTCAAAGGAAGATAAAACCTGTCTGGATAATTTAAAAAAAAAATCCTTCTACTTGGCAGCTTGCATAAATACTATCAGTCTCTGTTCTCTATTAACATGCATTTCAGCTTGAGAAAACCTTCAATTCCTCTAAAAACTTACAAGGCTATTTGTTTCAACTCCAGCTTTAATGAACATCAGAAATTTCAGTGGAATCAAAAGCTGGCCACCAATTATTGAGTGTGCAAGCTTATCTTCCAAGTGTTTGCTGCTTTGCACCTATGTGTTGACAGGATGATTCCCTTGTAACACTTTACCACTGGCTTTTCATAAATGGAGCACCAAAACATTGGTACGACTTATGACAAATGAAAGCATCTCTACATCTGACGATACGATGGGAAGTAGAAAATTGATGTTAGTTGATATTAGATGTCAATGATTCATTTGATTCAGGTTGTTTTCCAACATTTAGGTGAAAACATGTAATATCAAATTTAGGTAAGTGTCTACATTCTACAACAGCAGCTTAGCAGAGATAAATATTTTGTCTACCCACATGATAAAAAAATGAATTTTAAAAAACCAATTACTATGTGTCATGGGAAAAAAATAAGAAAGGAAAAATCAGAAGTTGGAATGCAAGTCTCATCTCTGCAGACAGATTAAATATCAGATCATGGCAAGAATTCTCTTATCCCATCAGGCATCACAAATGTCTTTTTCTAAAAGGTAGTGGATGGTAAATCTTATCACAGATTTGACAACGAGTCCCAAATATTTCTAGAAGGCTTATGTGTATATTCTCAAATAATATAGGATAGTCACCAAGGTCATCACTGCAAGTCTGATCAAAGAGAAGTTACTATTCCTCACCTTAATAGCAATGCATACTCAAGCACAGGTTTCTGGTTGGTATCCAGAATACTATAGGGCTTTTTTTTGCACAGCTGCAAAATGCTCTTTCAGAGCTTCATGTCCAAGAAGGACTGGGAGATTTTCGTTATGGTAAATATCTTGAAACATAAGGTTGGCGGGCTCAAAAATAAGCTACAGGTGCAAATTTCATAGTCAAAGGAAAATGGTACTTTGAACTTACACCAGTCTGTGAGAAATAACCTGTCCCTTCCATCTGAGACCTACCATTATCTCACTGCCACTCCTGGCTGCTCCCCATCTTGGTGTGAGAGAAGAAGCAACTCCTCTCCAATTACTCCTGGACTTGGATCCAGACTCTGGGTGCTATCTGGAGGGGCAAAGGGGCTGTGAGGAACAGATCTAGATCCTGGTTCTTATACCACTTTCACAGTAAAAACTACAAGCACACAGAGAGATACACATACTCCCCCAAAAAAACCACATGGATAAATACAGTGGCACAACTGCAAAGAGCACCTCCTAATCACCATCAGTCAGTATGGTAGCATGTGTTTTTGTTATCAGTACGCCCAAAGCTATGACTTAACCACTGGGAAATTTTGAGTCTCCATTCCTACAGGAGAGAACACCACTTGAGCCAAGGAGGCTTCTATAGCTAACCTCAGGACAACACTTTAAAGCAAAACAATTCAGTTCTTCACAAGCGTTAATTTTTTTCCTCCACTTCATGTAACCTCTGACCTCATGTCTGGAGGTGATGGATGAGATGAGACAGAGCCAAGGGAGAAGACCTGAGGATAGTTGATGGCATGCTACAGCTAGCAGTCATTAACAGGCAAGGTTTCCTCAGAGGGAAGTAAGAATTATTTCAAATCAAGAAAAATAAACACCAGAAGAATCAGTTGTGCAGAGTGGCTCACATAAAATATGAATGTGGCCAAGGTTTGCAAGCCCGAAGGGAATCCAATTTTGTGAGCTTACTGCAGAAGAATGCAGGCCCCAGCCCTAAGGTCTTATAAACGCTCTGAAATGAAAGAGTAAAGCCCTTTCTGAACATACAGAGAGCACTGCATTAAGGACTGTAACCCACAACCTTTCGGGCAGTCCTCCAGTATTGCTGTGCCCTCTTTATTTCTCCAGCACAGGCAGAAGACAGGAGAAGGAAAGTGTTCCCTGGCAAGTGCTAAAGTGAGATTTGGTATATGGAAAAGAACCTCTCCTGGTGTTTGTTTTGGCAGGAATAGTTTTAGCAGACAGTATTAGAGTCCCATCCACTTGCAGAGCAAGGCTACAGTTCATGTATTATTAAAACTCCAGGGCTGATCACTTTCCACACATCAATGCTACTGGAGCTAGCAGAATTCAAACAATATTGTTTGGTCAACAAAGACTTTTTTCCTTAAAAAATACAATAACATTTTCTCTAAATAAAGCAAGTATGTTGGCTTCAAGCAAGGGGGGCAACAAGACCCTTCTAAATGACAGTGCTGGGCATTCAAAGTTGAAACCTCATATCTTTCCTTCGCAGGCACTCAAGCTGCCAGCAGCTGCATTGTCTCATTGCCTGACCTTGCACAAGTGAACAGGGAGCCTGGGAGAGGCAGATGACCCTGGTCTATCATTAGAGCTGCACTTCATGGTAAGGCTGCTTGAAAATGTTGCTGACCCATGGGCACTTAATTCTCTGCACATCAAAGGGAGCTACAGGGGTGAGAGTACTTTGTCTAGATATTCTAGCCCAGTTTTGTGCCTGGTAGAGTGAAGTCATAACAGAGGCACATATTCCTCAGCTTCTTGGTGACAGATCTCTGGCTATCCATCCTACTTCCAATCCCAAGTCACAGGTCACAGATGGTGATGTAGGCTATGGATGCATCCTAAATGCAGACCTCCCTAGTTCTTGACAAATCTCTGTGGAATCTCACCCTGGATCTCTAAGTTTCTCCATGCTCTGATGGAGATGGGGCAGAGAAGTTTCCAGAATGGAGGAAAATCTCCTTTCAGTTTTCCACAACCCACTTGCCCCACCCCTCCTCTCAAACACAGCAGTAATCCTAAGAGACAGCAGTTTTGCCCCCACATCCTCCAGCACGCAAAGTCCTCTGCTCACAGAGTAAGCTGACCACCTTGGAACCCAGAAACAGCCATTCAATGTAAAGCACGCAGTTCACTTAAAAGCTTTGGTATTTACACTGCCATGTTGCCTATCTTTCATGGCATCTAAAATATGCCTTGTTGGCTGATTAGCTTGGAGAATCATATATGGTGTAGTGTTAGTGAAACAGTGGCATAAAACAATAATAATCATCCCATGTGAATGAAAAAACTATAGCCTTTCTTGGTCAAACTTACTATAAGGTTTATTTACTAATGTCAAATACAAACGTTCTGCCTTTCTCCTGAAACATATTCTTCAAACTGTGTATAGAGTACTGTTTTATTTTGCCTTGAAGCCAGAGTATGTTGTGTCATTTTACTTTCTGATAGGCTCAAGTGAGAGCAAATTGGTTTCCATATGTTAGTACATTCTCAGAGAGCTCAGTCTTTCTCTTATGAATGGAAATGTCAAAATCAGAACCAGTGACCCAGAGTTTTTTATACTCTAGGCCTGTAATTGGTAAGAACTCAAAACATCTCTCTGTTGCTTGGGCAAATAAAAGCCTCTTTTGGAAAACATATTTACCCATGTCTGTTTCAAACAGTGATTGGCCAAACCAAACCTCAACAGGTTTTCGAGTTCACATCACGAGCTGGTGAAATCTGTGATCCTTCTACTGATGGATGACATGCAGCCATCAAGACTTGGAAACACTTGAAATTTGTTTATCTTGCCTCACCACTGTCCTTCTGTTTGTGCATTACAGTCAGGGAAGACTGCACTGTGTTACCCTGCAGCTTGCTATGGAGGGATCAGATCCAGCAGTTTTCAGATAGCATTACTGGAGAATTACTTGCTTCCAACTGAATGTCGCTTCCTTTCTAGCACCTTGATAGCTGTCTCACTTTAGGAAATATTTCGCAGGAGTCCTTGAGAGCCAAGATCCTCTTTGCAGAGAAAGTCTGGGAGTAGGTGTATAAAGCTGACCAAAATGTCTCTCTGCATTCAGTGGATGATGATTTACGGTCACTTTCCTATCTATAAGAACTTTAAAAGACAAAGGCTAAAACGACCAACTGTTTTATATTAATCATTAAAAAGAACTGAATCTTTTAAATGTCATACCACTACAAAATTATGAACATTTTTGTCAAACAAATGGAAAAGTTTAAAGAGCTACTGGTATTGATGGTTTACATGCAATACACCTCCCAGTCTCCCATTCCTAAAAAAACAAAAACCCAAGAAAATCAAACAGAATGCAAGCAGCAAGTCAAGTAAACTTTAGTTCCTCTAGCTGAGGGGCAGAGATGCAAAAACTTTTAGGCTTGTTATAAATAGTCAAACCAGTGTTACTTCAGCCTTTTATTGATTTTTTCCAGCACAAGTACAGAATTTCCAAATGAATACAGCAATGAAAATATTTCCATGTATTAGGATTTACATAAGTACTACAAATTTCCTGCTCCCTACCCATAGGCATTAAAAATAAAACCAGACAATTTCTTTGCAGGTGGCAAATGAACTGGTTTACATTTTTACAGTCCTAAAAAATTGCTATTTATACATTGTAAATATTTATTTTTAAATATCAATAATCTGTATTTTTTCATTAGACCCTCCAGCTGCTATCAGTGCTTACGTAAAGGCATTTCCTCTGAAAAAATACTCTAAGAGTTTTTCTCTCCTGTCAGAATTTTTTCTATAATATTTTATTAATAAAAGACACAACATACACAACCTCACTTCAAGCTACCTAGAAGCATTTGGAAAGGTTTCTGTCTTTAAAAGTGCTGAGGTGCCTGGTTTGGTAGAGAGGATATCACATGAGAGAGAGAGTTCTTTTCAAAAATATAAAATAGAAATGGTTGTGTACTTTAGAGAACTAATGCTCATTCCCATATTTCTTCCTTTGAAAAAACGCTTAAATTGCTGACATATTTTACAGAGAGGTTGGTCAGATCATGAAGTGGCCAAACCTGCATGAATATTTTCATAATACAATTAAAATAGCCAGGTTGGAAGAATATAGAGCTTTCTCTGACCTGAAATTAAACTGGGCTCAAACTGGTTCTCTCCCAGATTTGCCCTGAACTAGGACAGGGACACATCCAAGAATTTTTCACTTCTGCCAATACCGATAGGACACTTCTAAACCTTCTTGTTGAGTGTTCCTGACTCTTGGAAATGCCCCTAATCCAGTCCTTCAAAAAAAAGAAACAATTAACTTGTGTTATATAGTAACCCTTCCCATGGATAGCTCCCAGGATAGCCAATGCTGTTGTTCAGTGGTATGGGCAATGAAATTACCAGAGGCACTTTCTGGGTAAATCACAGCAGGTCCTGACCCCTGCATGGGCTCTCCTTACATAGAGACCCTCCAAGATCAGCATAGCAGAAAGATAACCTGGTGTAGGCATGTTTGCATCTCCTAGAAGGCTTCCCAGCATTTTGATTTCTTCTTGATATTACTTTATCCCTGCAAAGCATCTCTCATCCACATTGCCTACCTGTGTGAAGGCCCTCTACATGAAATCACAATCCACATGAAGGGAGACCACTGCTGTCACAGTGCGGAGGTTTTGAGCCTTGTGCCATGATGGCACCACAGCTTGTTTCTTGTTTTCTTTCATTCTCTTCACCTTTGAAAACAAACCAACCAAACTAAACACTATCCTGGGATCTTCATGTGTTGAGTACAACAAATGAGCCCCTTCTCTTGCCCCCCCTGGCCACACCTCCCCATGGCCACATTTGCCCAGCAGCTGTCTGTATACAATGGCGCTTGGGGGCTGCCCTTCAAATGACAAGTCCTCTGTTTCCAGAGCTCTGCCCAGGACCTTTGCAGCCTGCACTTGCCTCTGGATTCAAAAGCGCTGTCATGCTCCATGCACATATCTGTGGCTTACAAATCAAGGCCTGACTGCTGAGTCTGACTACCTCCCCCACTTTCATGTCTTAGTATTACTTACCAATATTTTCCCCCTGTCCTCACTTGAGGAAGGGAAGGGAGAAGTCTTGTGAGGGAAAAGGGAAATCCTCACCTTTGTATCTTGGTCATAACCAAACAGACTCCCTTTCAAAATGGATTACTTCAGTCTAAAAAGCTCTGTACATTTCAGCTGATTAATCATGTCAGAAAACAGCATTCAGTGTCCCCTAGAGTATAATCCCAACAGCACAACTCTTGCTTCTTGCTATTTTTGTCTCCTTACCAATGCTCATGCTGGCAACGATTTAGGAGAAATAATGAACCTCAAACAAGCAAAAGCAAAAAAATTGGAGCACGAAACCAGCACTTAGAAGCCTGTTTGTTATCTGATGCTCAAGTGTACCAGGAATAGCAGAGAACTGGAGGAAAGAAAAAACTTATTCTGCCCAAATACATGTTCTCAGAATTGTTCCTTGTGAGCAGAAGAAACCGGCAGACAAAACAACATTCAGTAAGAAGGTAAAGAACAACAGTATTAAAAAATTTTACCTGAAAAAAAGTTTCTTTCTACTTGATGTTCAAAATAAAGTGCCCAAATTCTACTGTAAATAAGGACAATGATATGTAGGAAACTAAGTTATAAGCACGGCTTATAGAAATTTTGTAGCATGACAAAACGACATCAATTAGTGGCATGGAGAGTTCAAGCCAGTAAGATGATTCCTAAGAGTGCAAGGAGTGAAAAGAATCCCAGTAACAGAGGCATTCCAGACCCAGAAAAAAATTTAATTACTGTTAGTAAAATACAAATCCCAGAATTGTACCATATAACTTCATCATATAGCTCAGAAAAAGCGAAACTTCCCTCCTGCCACAAGAAAATTAATGAACAAAACAACAATAACAAAACTTCACATACCTACAAAAAAAAAAAAAACAAGGTCATATTAAACAGCTGCTGAAATAAGCAATTTTTGAAAAATTAAAGTAAAACAGGTATGAAGGACTTGCATCCAAAAACTATACAAGAAGTCTGGATGAAGTGTTCGTGTTTATGTATTGAGATGGCTTAGAATATGATGAAAATTCTATACCAGAGAACTGATTGAAAATTAAATGCTGCAAGAGAGGCCTAATAAATGGGTCTCCTTGCTAGTCAGAGATATGGCTGCTGGGCTGGGAAAGCAGAGTGGAGCAGTGTTGGGAAGTAGCACCTGTACTGCACCTGGCTGGAGATTCACAATATCTTATTGTGAAGAAAATGGAGGCACTGGTGCCTTCCAGCTTCCAGGGACACTCCACACTGCTGGCACCAAAGGTGATGACAGATTTATACTACACTTATCAAGGACCAATGAAACTAAGAAGCATGGAATAAAGTGTCACCCTAATTAGAATTGTGGTTCTTGCAATAGCTTTTTGCAAAAAAAAATTAACATTGACAGGTAAAACTGTAACGAAGCCTAGAAAGATGGCACTGAAATAAAATTTGGACAAAATAATCAGGTAGGATCAGGTTGCCTCTGAATTTGGATCACTTGGGAAGGTACATAGAAAGAACAATGTTTAGTTCAAGAAAGTCAGCACTACACTGATTCATCTAGGAACAAAATGAGGCAGAGGTCATGGTGAGAGTTTACTCTGGAAGCAGATGCAGAAAAAGATTTGAGCTTCTGCTGGTTATTCAAGTGAATGGCTTTCCAATTCAACACTGGTCAATAAGTGTGGATATATTTGATATATTAAATGTGGGGATTTTGAAAAGTATCAGAATAGTCTCTTCTAGCCATGTACTATATGTAACATCCAACACTAAAAGCAAATTGAGCCTCCTTTACAGACATAAAAATCCAAATAAACTTAGAGAATTTCACACAAAGTGAATATTGACCCAGGTCCCTAATTTTCAGACACTGAAAATGTATGGTCCTATCTGCAGAGCTTTTCAATAATTTCTAACATTGAAATAATATTATTTTGCACATTATGACACTAATATTTCAGTATACGACAGTAAAAAGGTGGTTTTGGACAATGCAAAAATAGGTAAAGAAAAAGAGTACGAAAGGAAAAGTTGAGCTTCTTATCTAAAAAAGAAAAGGAAAAAAAGAAACAAATCTTTTTCAAGCAGTGAAAGTTGTTAAATTGGGTTACACATTGAGCACACAAAAGAAATATTTAAAACCACTAGAAATATATAGCAACAAAGCCAGAAGTTATCAGAAAAAATAAAGGGGAGTATGACACCCTCCCTCCCCCACAACTTCTCTGTCACGTGATCATACAAATCATTAGGTCAAGTGTAAATATCAGTAATATATACTATACATTAAGGATAGAAATATAGGCCAAGACTCATGCTTCCTGTAGGGACAACTGAAATTTTAGGAAGGACTTTCCAGGAAAGTAGGAACCTGTACAAACTACAATAGGACTGAAAAATAAGAAATTAAATTATAAAAGTTTATTATGGAAAGAAAATGTAGAAATTACAGCTGCCAAGAAAAGAAGGCAGGAGGGGAGAGGAAGAACAGAGGTCAGAAAACTTCATGTACCAAGCACATTCAAGATAAGGAAGTAAAATAATACCTGAGGTGATAAGAAGAGTATGTAAACATCACATGAAAACCAAGTCTGCTGACTCTAGACTTCCAGAAATCATTGGTGTAACCTGCAAATAAGGTATGAGAGAGGCAACAGGCATGATACTTCAGGGAATAGAGAAAGATAAGCAGATGGAATTTTCCATCTTCTGGGGTAGAGCTTCCTGTCATGCCTGCCACCCCAGAAGCTGCCTGCATGAACAGCAAAGTTCCCTTGTCAAGGACTCTCTAGTGGCCTTGCTGAAAAGCTCAAGGCTGCTGAGCCTCTTCACAAATAGGAATGTCATGTCCATAGGAGTGGTGTCCCGTGGTGTCCAGCAATAAAGTACTGAGCAGCCTGCAGCAAAACTGACTGAAGGCTGATCCCCCAGTGCTGGGTGCTTTTCAGGCCTCACATGCAGGAAGAGGAAGAATTTCTCCTCAACTGAATACTCTTTGTTTTCCAGAATGTAGTATTTCATTGCCATGTGGACAGTTTTGAGGGATGAGAACAGGGAGAAGCTCTAATGATGTACCATCTCTACTGGGTAAAAAAGGGACAAAGCAGGAGGAAGTATTCTCCCTGAAGCTTGGGAAGTGAGCAAAGAGCAGACAATGACAATCACAGCACAGTGACAGTCATCTTGTGTACTGCAGATATTGAGTCCATGTCAATATGCGTTCTTACAGTATAGAAGTTGACATATCTGCATGACCGTGGCCTCTCTAAAGTCCCTGGGAGATTTCCTGCAGGGGTCAAGAAACTACTGTGTCATTTCCAAATGCCCAGATTGACTTTTTACTGTCAGAGAATTATGATTGCAGAATAACCAATCCCCTTTACCAATGTTGTCTACAGGCTAAAAATGAAGTGAAATACAAGGCACGTGGAGTCATCAGCCACTAAAGAGTGCAAAAGTTTGCATAAAACCCTTCTCACTGGGGCTGTGCTGCGTCAAATAGTTCTGGGTTAGGCCACAACAGACATTTCTGAATAATCAATTTTCTTAATGGTTTCTAATGTAGTTTTTCTACATCTTCTGCAAAATTACATATATTTCACAAGTTTTTCCAAATCTTAATACCTTCAGTTTAGAGAACAGAACCTAGCTGCTGTGCTGATAAAGCAAATTGAAAATTGTAAACCTCCCTAAAAAAAAGTCAGAAAACTTGGGCCATTCTGCTGTCAAAGATTTGTATTGACCATTGTCCAGCTATGCAAGCATTCCCAAAAAAAAGTCAAAGGCAAGATGTTTAAAAGCATTTAGTTCTCTTTGAAGTCAATAGTCAATCTTCTAATCCCACAAATCTCAAAGATTCACTTCCCTGTAATATATCTAGTCCTCGTATTTACAGATTATCTGGAAAGAAAAGAACATACTGTATGCACAGAACATACTGTATGTATTCTTGCAATTAACATTTCCCCATCAGCATTAAATGGTCCAAACAGGTCAAATTTGGTCCAAAATCACTTTCATTAGAAACCCAGCACTCCCAGTCTGCATTTCAAACAGTGGAGCCACTTATATCTCTGCAGAGAAATAACTGAATATTACCCATGATGGATGATCAGTCCAGAAGGAATACAAAAGCAGACTTTGTCCCATAAACTATGTGTCATTTATGTTATTTAGTTTACTCCCTATGTTTACTATGCAAAACACACAAAAAAGTAATAACTTAAATTTTTAGTTAAAAATATGAAGTAATTACACATAATTTTGTGATATTAAGTAATTCTAGCATATCTTGCAGGATGAACTACTGAACTTCAAACAAGAAAATACGAGTTTGATAATGCAATTATAAAGTAACAGATGAATATAAATAGCCAGTGAAAGAGAAAATGAGCATGCTTGAAATGGCTAGTTTTGCAGGGCATCTATTAACTCCACAAGAACTTTCAGAGCCACTAGAGAATAACTGCAAAATGCACAAAAGATGGCTTACAGCTCTAATATTTCTAGCTTTCACAACTAAATAATATCAATTAAAAAATGTAAAGCAGCACACAGAGAGAATAAAGCAGAGAAACATTTAAGTGTACCAAATGGGATGCTGGAACTTTGAAGAAAGGCAGAGAAACCTAATAAGAGAGAGGAAAAACACTTGTACCAACTGAGCCAGCTAATCAGTGAAGAAGGAAATAAGAACACTGCTCTGGAATAAGAAATTTCAGAAAAGACAAAATATCCACAGCCCTATGTGAAGAAGTGTCTCAAAAGTGTATCAGCCCTCATATAAAAAAAAAATAATAAAAAGTAATGAGCTCAGAATGCAAAACAAGCCCAAAACAAGTAATGGAACTAAACATAGTAACAAAATCCTCCCCACTACAGCAAATTTACAATTTGTATCAGGAGTCTTACATCAAAAAATGCTATAGGTCTCTTTCTACAGATTTCATGAAAAAATGCCTTCCTTCCCTAGGAATAACTAAACACAGCTTCAGTGTCTACTAAAGTAGAAGCACCACTCATGCAAGTCAAACAGCTGTTTAACATTGAGTTTTAATAAAAAAGAAGGTAGAACAAAGACAAAAGCCATAGCAAAATTTTTCAATTCTGTTGTGTAAAACTGAAGAATAATTCATAGCACAGTTTCCATATCTCTTAGATTATTTTCAAGGCAGGAAGCAGAAAAACAAAATTCCAGCTAAAGAAATTTATTCACAAAATAACAAAAAAACACCCACAGGGTATAAGGACACTTCATAGTTATGTGGCGATAACAACCCCACAAATTAGACTGTATTAGCTTGATTTCTACATACAGGAAAAAAATCACATTTAGCTGATTGGTCTTTTCCACTTGGCAAGAAATTAATTTCAATGACTACGAATTGATTTGGAAGATTCTCATTGTCTAAGTTTTTTTTTTTGGAACACATACTTCTGTGGAAAAAAAGGCTGTTTCTCTTTTACTGGAAATCCTCATGGATGAGGGGATGCAGACAATATGTAATGCCTGTGAAGATTTCAGCAAGAAGGACAAGAACTTGAAAGTCATCACTCTTACCAACAAGAAGTGGAGAAGCCTGAAGACTTGGAGACTTCAGGGAAGAAAAGGATAGATAATAAAAGGCAGTTGCCTCTGCCATAAAGACTCTGAGTATAACATCATGCCCATGAATATAGTCATGCTACTATGGAGAACGGGTCTTTGTAAGGAATCTGACAGTCTTTTATTAATCTGTTCACTGGCATAAGCAGCCTTTTTATAGACCTTCTTCTCTAGGCTGCAATCCCAGAAAAAAAATTCCAGGGAGAAAGCAGAAAAAGAAGTGTTACCCCCAGAGCTCTAGGAAGCATTTCAGGGAACCAGAGGATATTATTTTAAACAAGCCATGTTCATTAAAGCCAGATGTTCAGAAACAGATGCATAAAGGCCATATCTGAGGAGCAAAATATATAGCCTGTTTTTTTGGCCAGGTTGAGAGTCCTCTGGTAGGAATTTACATATAAGTAGACATATTGGCTGTTCAGCCCTCCAGAAATTTAATCAGTGTTGAATATTCAACTGACCCTATATGCTGATTATAGCTGGTATTCTGTTTAATAATAATAATAATTGTTCTTTCTTGTTTCTGTATCACAACGCCTACATAGGTTGGGTAAAGTCCAAATACACAAGTACAGTTCTGAGCTTGCACCAGCACATGCCATTTATGCTTGGAAGTGCTCTGTGAAAGCCAAGCAACAGGACAATGGCAAAAACAAGTTTTGGCTTCATTTGAAGTCTTATAGTTTGTGCATTTTAACAAGGAAAAAAGGGACATATCATGGCACATAAAGTTATGAAGATTGCAAATAACAACAGCCACAAGGATGTTATCTCTTCATATACAGGAGGGACATGAAGCAGAGAAAAGATCCTCAAATTTCAAACACCATGGCCAGCAGCACTGCAAGGATATTGGGGAAGTTGGTTGCATTGAGCCTGACTGGGGATGTATAACCCTTGATTAAATTACACATACACACAGTAGCATTCCCAGGCATGGTATGGAATGAAACAGCCCATTTCTGTGACAGAGAGGCACATATGAACAGTTTGTTCAGAATTATGCCTGGGCCTTTTGTTCTGCCAGGTTGTGTCAGGAACAGCTTGAGGAGACCCCTCGTTGGAATGGGCCAAATCCATGTCAATAAAGGCTATAAAACCCTCTGACCACAAAAAACACCCCAGTAGCTGATGCCCAAGCTAAATTTCATTGGCATAACTACAACTAGGAGATATTCTAGGCTCCTCTTTGGGCAGGGCAACTAGGTAACAGAAGTTGTATGGGGATACAAAAGTACATACATGCTGTAAAGGCAGTCTGTGTCTCAGGAACAGTAATAAAAGTTCATTTGGAATCAGTCAGAAAGGCAACCCCTGTCCAACTTTATCAGCATTTTCTACTGATAAAAAATGTATGTTACATGGGAGCAAGAAAACAGAGCAGCAGTGATTAAAAATAAAAAGGATTCAAACATGTGCAAATGGGCTCTGACTGGAAAATCCTAGTTTCACATTGAAAAATGTCCCCTGCACTGAGATGACAAGATAAAGTCCAGGCTAAATAGTGTCTGGACTGAAGTAAACCATCTTTTAGGATGTTTCATCTGCCCAAAACTAAAAACGGTGCTCTCAGCTCTCTTTGTAATACTTGAGACTGTTATGCAGGCTGCCCTGCACACAACGCCTGAGAGACAGACAGAGGTCTCAGATGATAGATACAAAGCCCAATTGTTATTCAAATTTATTATTATAATTTATATATTATTTAAATATTATATATTATCAATTTAAATATTATATATTATTTATTATTATAACAAATTTATTATTTGTTAGACAACTTGCAGGGAAAGGAATCCCACAGAGTTTCCATAGCTCTCTATGGATATTCTTCAGGAGAATGAACAGTAGACATGGCACCACTTTTTCCTGCTTAGGTTCTTTACATCTATGACATGTGATTTACTTTTTTCAGAGTCAGATATAGGATTTTTTTTGAGATAGAGAATAGATGGATCAAGCAGACCTGTAAAAATTATTCATGTGGACACTTTTAAACACTAATGCAAGTTAAAAAGAGAGAAATAACTCCCAGAAATACACTTTTTCTGCCTTAACTTGGAAATAACATCTTGGCCCTGTTGTTCTGTGAATATACATACACAAGCACAAACATTCTTAATACTGTCAGCACAGCCATGTCATCACAGTTGTGAGAGGAGCCAGGTAAAGCCCATTCTATCTCAATATTTATGAGCATTTAAATTGTCATGTAATTTCAAATTATTTAGGTTTTTTGTGAGTGACATTAATAAAGCAGGCAGAAAAAACAAAATAGGCTCTCTGGTGGTCTGCTTGATGCCAGTACAGGGGAAACTATTCTTGAGTTGTTGAGAAAATCTCAAAAACTCAAGAATAGTTGAGAACAATAGTTTCATTGTCGAAAAATCTGTGACCCAACCACTGCTGGAGATTCAATTTTTTTAGTCCAATGCCAAAAGCTTTCAAAGTTTTAAATATGTTCTAAGAGTTGTTGTCAAACATTTGTAGTGAAAGAGGCTTGCTTTGTACTACACAGACTCCTCCATTAAAAAAAAAAAATCAAAACCTTAACTTCTTCTTCACACACAGAGGGAGCCACACAAACCCCTTTGACTCCAAGCCTGGGCCTCAAAACACACACCTCACTTTTTACTATACAAATAGATACACAAACCTCAGTAATCAGTATGGAGTTAGAGGTAAGCAGGAGGTCACTTCCAAAAAAAGTCAGTGGTTGTTGGCTGTCTGGATAGAAAAAGTCAACTCCTGGGTTAGGTGCTTGACATTTCCAGAATCTGAAGCATATCCTGTGAGCCCATTCAGCTGGGCAATGGTATCCAGTGGTGATCGTAGAAGCCACACTGTAAAATGGGCAAAGTTTATCTCAATTTGGAAATTACCTCTTTTATCATACCTACTTCAATGAAGGGTAATCAAATAGAAGGGAGCAAAAGAAGCTTCAGGTTCATAATAACCATTACTACAGATGGCAGACATCCTGAGTCTTTCTGTCTTTCTAACACCTTTCATCTGCTTAATCAGTTACTTAACTATCTACCTAAAAGACCAGTTTGCATATGGTCACTAGAGTGTGACATGCATGAGTCTGGCGCCACACATAATGAAAAAGAAAGTTGCTTTTCTAGCAAATAAATAAATGTTGTGGCCATCAAGATTGGCAAAACCTACAGAAAAATCTTCTACCATAAGTACATTTGGCATACTGCAGCCACATTCTAGATCTACAGATGCCTAAAGACTACTTCAAAGAGATGAGAATAAAACATGATGAAGAGGACAACTGCAATCGTTATTTAGCTTAGTACCCTTTGCCCACAAGCCACCCCCACCGCATGATGGAGATGATGCAGGGGCCATACTGAAACACAAAAACACCTGTTTGTGATATGTACTCCTTATATTAAAAACCATTCTCTTCTCTGACAGTCTGGTGGAAGATGACTTCTCACTAATCTGCACTGAATGTAGAACTGGTTGCTGACTATTCAATGGCTTTTCTCCAGCTGCAGTTTTTGCCTTTTCTTTACCTTCTCTCTCAGAGCTTTTGTGCTTACAAGAACCAAGTATCTGGGTTTGACTAGATCATTGACAAATTATTCATCATAGAGGGAAGAGCTGATGAAAGAATAATCTCATATTCACTCAGATGTATAAGATCTTATGAGTGAAGAACCAGTATTCAAAATCTGTATCTTAAATTGTCCTGAAAGTGGCTTGCATTCTTAATTGACTTTAGCATTTGTACACACACACAAGACAGACTTGCACCATGGCAAGGACTTCAACATTAAATGACTACATTCAGAACTCTACAAGGTCTTTTCTCTGCTTGATCTAGTAAAATAATCAGGTTTGGATATTTGCCTGTGCAGAATCCAGAGATAAATGCTTTACCATCATGTCTGTCACCAAGGCACAGCTGTCAGGGATTCAGCCTCAAAATAATGTCATCTGGAAAAATGCATCTATATGTCCACTGTCAGCATAAGCCCCCTAGTTGACCTTTCCTATGCAGAATATAGCATTTTATATACCAATTATTTTAGCAAACAGACGATCAATGGCTTACCATAGGTATTCATTTACTCACCTTTTAGACTTCTGCCCACTGGGCTAGAAATCAGCAAATGCCCATGTCCTTAGCATTTTTATCTCTGACAAAGCCAAGTAATTACAATGTTTTTCTTATTTTTGTCAATATAAAACATTTCCTCAGGACTCCAAATGGACGTGAAACATCACAGTCCTAGAAAGACAGGTCTCCAGCTCAGAGACAGGTGAAAACGGAAGTCATGCATCACACACAAAACATTTTGGCCAGTACTGGATGACTTCTCAGAGCACTCCAGAAAACACTGTTTATCACTCCTCCATTCACTTCAAACATTTCCCAGGCAACAGCAAGGCTTAATTCAAGACCTGGAAACTACATTCTTCTCTGCAGCAGTTTTCTTCCATTACCAGTAGCTTTCAGTCACCAGAACAAAGTCACACATCCTCTGGTCATGAAATCATAGTTTCAGGATCACATGAGTACACCCTATCCCACTGCACTGGAGCATCCATCTCAGTCTCAGCTCTCTGTTAGATTTAAAGATTCTTCTCAGTTCGACCCTTTTGGTACAAGAAAACTAGCTATAAGATGAAAGATAAACAATTGGGCTATTTATTTCCTATTTATTTTGAGAATCTAAGTTTTTGGTTTTGACTGAGGACAGATTATTCAGACTATGAAATAGCTGCCAAATTTATCATGAATGGCATTTAGCTGGCAAAGGGTGTATTACTGCCAAATGCCTAACACACTGGGCATATTGTATTTGTACCATCTGGGAGAGTAAACAGTGACAGGAAATAACCACAAACAGGTGTTAATGTTAGCCCCTTAAGGGTCATTAATGAAGTATGGCATTGAAAGAGCCCACACACAAGTCCTGGCAACTGGAGAAGGTGGGATTCCAGGGAGTGTAAGAGTTTATTAATTTGTCACACACAAAAAATCTGTTCTTGATTGCATCTCCTCTACAAGTTCTTTTCCCTCTTGCCACACCACATCCTTCAGCTGATCTCCTTTTCAATACTCCGTCCTTTTCCCTTTTTGGCAACAAGCTGTGTCCTTTCTCCAGACAACCCAGACAAACACAGTCCTGAATTACTCATCTTTTTCAGAAAGCCTATCAGCCTCCAAAGACAACTCCATGCTTTCATACATTCTTCAGAAAAGAAATACTGTCTCAGTTCCTCGCTAGACATTTTCAGAGACATTTCCACATTCACTAAAATAAAAGGCCTCTGGCTTCTACAAGGTGTGATCCATATCACTCTACATCACTGTTTCCCCAGTGCATTTCCAAGGCTGCTTGCCCTGTCCCAGAAGAGACCTGAGAAGGGGTACATGACAGTGACACTGCCTGCTTTTACAATAGTGTCACACAATTCCAGAACAGAGAAGGTCCAGATTACAGCATGGAAATGCAATGGGTACTGTGAGGTGGATCTATCCTGACACATAACTAGCCACATCCTTTTGAAACATCAAAGCAGAATATATGGAGTACTGCCCTTTATCTTCACAGAAGGTTAATAGATTTCCAAAGCAAATGTTAATACTTAACACAAAGTCATTTAATACAAAAACAAACACAAACAAAAAAATAATTAGGGATAAAGTATAAAGGAAAACAGACTAATCTCCAGCTACTTTCCCTATTCTCTGTCTCATCCTATGCAAAACCACACATTTTCCCAAAAGGACTCTTGTTTTCAACAAGTTTTCAGACAAATGTCACCTAGCTAATATGTAGTGTTAATGATGTCTCAGAAGAACATGAGAGACAGAAAATACATACAAGGAAAAGTAGGCCATGGAATCCTTTTCTTGAGGAGGCAGAACCTAAATCATGAATTTCAAACTGCAAAACTTCAGACTCTCTCTAATTCAGGCTATTAGTATTACAAAGAACCCAGGTGGGCATGTGAATTCAGCCATTCACTAATAATGAAGCCTAACTGCTGAATAGATTAAATGTTTCTAAAGATACTCTCATTGATTCCGCTAATGTTTAACAGTAGGGAAGGAGAATATTTTAAAGGCCAGAAAAGAGTTCCCTTTCTTTACTTCTCTGTCAGAATAGTACATGAAGCACAGTCATAGATTCACAATTCAAGAGTTGACCACAAAATTAGGATGTGTAACAACTGCTAGCACAGAATTGCTGTCACTGTTTAACTCTGCATAGCTATGTACAACACTCCCCACCTGCAGTCCTTGGGCTTTGCACCAGCCTGTGTCAGAGCACCACAGGATCAGAAATGCAGCCATGCCAAATTCCATTTTGAGAGAAAAGAAAGTAAAAACAGTAGGAGAGTGTTTGGGCTTATTTGAGGGGGTCACTGGAACTGTGCCTGCAAAGACCACAGCCCCAGACTTCCAGGCACTGGCCAGCGCCCAATGCCTTCTTGTTACTTGAACTAAACAGATGCATACTTTCTTACACAGGTCATTTTCTAAACTAAGTGCTTTAAGAAATTAAGCCCGTGCCTTTCTATAAAATTGCAGCTCACCAGTTCTTCATTAATTATAACCAGTGGGGAAAGGAAAAAAAATGGAACTTAAAGGAAATTTAAGAAATATTTAAAGGGAGAAATCTGTTTACATCACACCATTCGTGCTGTTCTGATATCTGGTTTATTTCCACTCCAAACAATGTAAGATTATTCCTGCAGCAGTATTTTGGCTTTCTTCAGTTACTCTTACAACCTCTTTTTCATCTATGAAGTTAAATTAAACTCAGGAAAATCCAACAGGCTTCAGTGTAAAATCTTCAGGTAGAAGCTAAGAATACTACGGCTGTTAAAATTGGCCCCTTTGTGCAGATTCTACTCTGCTGTTTTTAAGCACGTGAGTATAGTCTGTTTTTCCAAATAGCCTCGGCAAAATTCAGGGTAGAGAACAGATGGTTTGGGAATGCAGGAAAGCTATCCAGTAAATAAGGCTGCTGTCTCCAGAATCCCTGAATTTTTTGTTGTAGGATCTGGAAGAGTCATAGAAAATAAGGCAAGAAGAGGAATGACTGCAGATCACAAATCTGAGTGAGTGGAATTCTTAATTTTGGAGCATTAAATTTCTTGTAATGTTATTAACTTTGCTCTTTTGCTGCAAAAATAGAAATTCCAGACCATATGGATTCTTGTTTGGGGCTAAAAGAGCCCTTGCTTATGCATGCTTAACTAGATAAGCCAATAAAGGAAAATATGAAACATATTTTGCCAGTCTATTTCAACATAATTGTCTGGCCATGGAGGAGAGTACAGATTGGAAATTCCACATTCAACTCAAATTCTGGCAGAAAGCATCTTCTACCTGAGGGAATGGTACTTCAACAAGACCCTTATGCTGCTTTGCCCTGATAGTGATGAGAGCTATCCTGTCTGTTCTAGCATCCGATCTGGAAGAGGCCCTTAACATACCCAGTGGGGCAAGTACTGAAAAATGCTCATCTTGGAAGTAAGTATGCTCTTGCCGTTCTGTGGGCCTCATACTGGTATTATGGGCAGCTGGAAAGATGTGACAGAGGATACAGAACCTCCAGTGCAAGCTGAGATCTCTAGGCAAAATTTAGCTCAGAGACCCAAAAAAGATTTTATTGAGCAAGCACAAATCAAGTTTCTTCAAAGGTACAACCTGATCAGATCAAGTCTAGAGAAAGCACCATCTGGCAAAAGAGCAATCTACCTGCCACATCAAGAACTTTTCTAGAAAGCATGTAGGTCTTCTCAATAACAACAAAAAATGTTTATTCTCCTGTACATATTCCCAGAAAAGGCAGACCTTCTTGAGCTTAAACTTTAGATTCATATCAGCCCCAACCAGCCACGTAACACAGAATAGTTCTCCTCCACAAGATGTGAACTTTCTGACAACTGAAAACAGCATCTCAGAAAACAGTAGCAGTCATATTGGAAGTATGACATAACTAAAGAAACTACTCTTTCAAATAAAGGTTTTTCACAACTTGCAAAGTTTGTGTATTTTAATGAAATTTGTAATACATAATTTACGGTATATGAGCAAAACAGTGAAGACTTAGATACTGAAGTATATCTCGAAGTAAGTTTAAGCAAAGAAAAAATGATGGCCAGCTTTCATGAAATTAGACCTTGTATATGCTGATGCAGAGATAAGAAATCTCCAGACTCATGGTCCACATTAATCAAGTGTTCCACTGACAATGTGTTCCATTTTCATCAATATTCTCTGTGCAGCCTTAATACACATAGTTCTTCTTACAGACATAAAACAAGCATCTTCCCTGTAAAGAAATATAGACTATAGCAGCATTTGCTCCAAATTTCTCACAAAAAGGTTAACTGCCATCAGGAGATCAAGTCTTCTTGTTTCAACTTACATAGATTTTTAGAAAGTTTTTATCCATTCTAGAATAGCAATTAAATTTTTGATAAAATTTATCAAGTGTCCCTCAGAATACATTCACACAAATATCTTGTGAATATTTTAAGCCAGCTGGGAGAACACTGATCAAAAACTAGGTCAGAGTGATTCTCATAGAACTGGCCACATCAATTGAGATCTCAAACCCAAACTGTCTGAAATTCTACTTTAAATTATGACAAAAAAGTCTGCACTTACACTATGACTGTACAATCAGGGGAGATCCAAGCCAAACTATGCAGTGACATCCAAGAAAAATCAGGACATACTGTTTTGTGAAGCAGCAGTTACTGTCCTCCTTCTGAAATTAACAGTAAAGGAGTCAAAGCAGATGGAAAAGAGAATGCAGGAAAGGGCAGAAAGGCCTGAGAGGGCTGATTAACTGACAAGATATAAAGAACTTGATTCTTGTGAATTTGCAGCTTTTAAGTCATTCAGGTAAAGGTAGTCTAATTCTCCACAATAACCAATGCAGCAGTAAATTTTAAAGGAGCAAGAGTAATTTATTAGTGTGGTACAGAGCGGTATAAACAGGATTTACTGGTAATTGCCTCAGAAAGGCCAAGAGTTTATGGGCATCAGAACCAAAATATTCTTTTCTTCTCAGAAAGTTAAACTGTCATAGCAGAATTTAGACAAAAGCAAGTGGTGGCATAATGTAGAGAAATTTGACCCACGACAGTGTTTCTTCACAGTCATGAAGTAGAGAATACCAGTAACTATCACAGGTCAGTTGGTGAGGAAGAGGTGTTACCTTGGCTCCTCCACTTGGCTCCCCTGTATGCAGAGTCTCACTCTGCAGAAACCTTTCCAGACAGCAGAGTCCACAGCTAAAACCCTCAGGTCACACTTCTTCATACACTGAAGACAAAAGACGTGACAACAACAGACAGTCCTCTCCAGTCCTGCACTGGGCCAAAGAACACTAGCTTTCACTTACAAACAACAGATAACATTATATGAACCTGCCTGAAAACACAAAAAATTAATCTGGATACATGGAATTGCAATTAGAATAGAATCCTTATTGTTTAGAAAGCCTGAATGCCTGGAAAATAAATGTATTTTGTTTAAATTCTGTCCTTAGTTACAATGCCACCTGGACAAAAGTATAGCTAAATTAAACAGTCTAAGGAAACATCTGTACTCTGCTGCAGTACCTCCAGAATATGCCAACAGCACCACTCTGTGGATGAACGGTGAACGTTCTGTAAACTCATAAGTTGCCTTTCCAAGCCTTAGATCAATCATGCTAAAGAAAAACGCAAATACATTTTTATATATACATATATATGACTGTTGCCGTGGTATAAACCTGGCCTCACTAGAATTTAATGAACTACCTTATTTTTACAGCAGTGTTATTGAGAGTATAAAATGGCTTGCCCACATCATGTATGTGGCATGCCTTCTACTCATTTCCCGTAATTTCTTTCAGTATCAGTGAGAGAGGCTGCATGTCCTGAATTTGTAACAGATGCCTTACACTGTACCAAAATGAGAATTTTACTCTGAATCCCATCCTAGATTTGCACCTGAAGCTTCTCATTAGTGGTAGCTGCAGCACAATCCATGAAAGGCAAAGTACAGAAGGAAATCAGCAAATGTAAATACTTAAGCCAATCTTCAACTGAATTCCCTGGATCTGCAAAATAGGGACTAAAAGCAGCTTTTTTTCCAGGTCTGGGAAGAAATGAGGGCTGAGACTGGGGGATGAAACTGTGGTGACCATATAGCAGCATGTTAGGGCCCATGCTCTTCAACATCCTGGACAACCCCTGGAAGGGGTACTAAGTTCACAGATGATACAAAACTGAGAGGAGCTGTTGACTCCCTTGAGGGCAGGGAGGCCCTGCAGAGAGACCTCAACAAATTAGAGAATCTGGGAAATTACCAACCATACAAAGCACAACAGGGGAGAAAGTGCTGGATTCAGCTCCTGGGATGAGGCGGCCCTGGATGTATGGACAGACTGGGAATGAGATGCTGGAATGCAGTGTCATGGAAAGCGACCTGGGGGTCCTGGTCATGAGCCAGCAGTGCCCTGGCAGCCAGGAGGGCCAACCCTGTCCTGGGGGGCACCAGGCACAGCATCACAGCTGGGCAAGGGAGGGGATATTACCGCTCTGTTCTGCACTGAGGTAGCATCACCTTGAGTGCTGGGGGTAGTTTTGAGTGCTACAATGTGAGAAAGACATTAAAGGTAAAAGGGCCTTAAGGGGAAGCTGTACAAGGAGCGGGTATGATCACTTGGTCTGCTCAGCCCAGAGGAGACTGAGGACAGACCTCACTGCAGTTACAACTTCCCTGTGAGAGGAAGAGGAGGGGCAGGCACTGATCTCTCCTCTGCGGCAATCAGTGACAGGACTTGAGGGAATGGCCTGAAGTTGTATCAGGGGATGTTTAGGCTGGATATCAGAGAAAGGTTCTTCACCCAGAGGGTAGTCAAACACTGGCACAGGATCCCCAGTGAAGTGGTCACAGCACCCAGTGTTCTCAGACAAATGGCGTGACTCCTGGGCTGGTCCTGTGCAGGGCCAGTTGTATTCAATGATCCTTGTGGGTCCCTTCAGTTTATTCTGTGTTTCTGTGAACACAAAGAACTACAAAATTTTCTCTTGAGACAGACTGGCCTCCCTAAATTGGACACTCCATCCTGACAGCCAGCTGTCTGGACTCAAGATAGAGTTGAACACTTGTCAGCCAGTAATCCCACCTGATGGAGCTCAGTGATACATAAGAAGTATTTCCTACTTTCCCATCTCCATCTACAGCAGTTTTAAGTAGGGAATCCATCCAAAATGAGTGCAGGGCTCTGTGCTGTCTTGACACTGTCTCTGTGCATCCTGTGGTTTATTTCACACTAAAAAAAAAGGGGCAGCTACAGTTGTTACAAGGTTGTGCTTTTGCAACCAAATCTTACCACCTGTGCCATGCTCAGCCTGACTTTATGGAATGATAGAATACGCTGAGTTGGAAAGGAGCCACAAGAACCATCTAATTATCCCTGGCCCTACACAGAGCACCATCCCCAAGAGTCACACAATGCACTGGCAGCATTGTCCAAATGCGCCTTGAACTCTGTCAGAACGGTGCTGTGACCATTTCACTGGGGAGCCGTTCTAATGCCCAAACACCCTCTGGGTGAAAAATCCTTTCCTAATATCCAAACTAACCCTCCCCTGACACAGCTTCAGGCCGTTCCCTCAGGTCACGTAACTAGTCATCAGTCAGGCCTGAGCACCTTGAAAAACCAGTGCAAAAATAATTGTTCCTGAACATGCCTAAATTCTGGTTGTCTATCAAGTGCAGCGTATACTCATGTATTATTTAAGTAGTGATTATCTCCTGGGCTCCCAAGATCATAGGCAAAAATTACAGGAAGGAAAAGCCACTCTACCATTAGATCATACATGGCAAATTAGTTTCTGTATGTAAGTTTGAAGGAAACAGGCAAAAAAACTCAAAACCAAAAATCAATACCAAAACAACAACAACAACAAAAAGCAACAAACCCCACCGGAAAAAGCCACCAGGGGTACTTTGTTTAAATTGTTAATTACTGTTCTCTCGGCTGAGCTTTTCCCCGACACAAACGGCTCTCCCCAGCTGGCTCTGGCGTGCGCTGCTCCGGGCGGCGCAGAGCGAAGAAAGGAGAGGAGGGAGGGCTGCAAGTGCTGCGTGTCCCCCTCTTACCCCTTCGCCCCCCGCCACCCGGAGCGCCTTTTGCCTGGGGCAGGTGCTTGTCAGCTACGCAGCAGTCCCTCAACTCCCTCCTCACGGCAGCTAAGGCCCTGTCAGGAGGGCCTGCGAGCGCCCATGCCGGCACAGCCCCCTCCCTCTTCGCAGCTCGCCCGCCGCCATTTTAAGGCCCCAGAGGAGAGCTGAGGAAGCCGCTGCGGCCCTCGCCCTGCCCTCACAGGGGCAGCGGACACGTCTCCGGCCTGGGGGCTGCGGTGTCTGGCTTTCTGTTCCCGAGTTCTGGCTTGGTTGTTAAAATTAAATATTATTTCTTGTAGTGGCGCCTGTCCGGCATTAGTGTCTGGCCTGAAGGCAGCAGTGAGCTCCTCACGGCAGGTTGCCTGAGGAGGGCAGCACGTTTTCCATTGTGCTGATGTCATATTTGGCGTTCCTTCCAGTTTTCGCAGTTTCTTATTAAAACGGGAAGCGGGGGGAGAGCACGGGGACGCAGCAGCTTTCTGAATTTCTCCGTGTCAATCAGTTTTCAGGTTCTTTTTTAGATCTCCTCTGCACTATTCCTGTTCAATATCAGAACGAGAATAATACTGTTCAGGATGAAGACACAAGGAAATTCTGCAAATGTAGTAACAGGCTATTTCCGTCCTTCTCCTTCCATGAAATGGACAACCCAAAAAGGAAACAATTTTGATTTTGTTGAATTGTTGTAATACAACAATATGTTCAATTGAGATTTGGAGAGGAATATGAAACACAATGAGGGAGAAGGCCTCTCCTGCACTCCTGAAATAAATGGATTTCAAATTGGGCTTCCTCAAGTAGACAAGAAATTTCATGGACCAGGCAAGGTGAAATTACTCTAAATGCAATGGCTGGTCGTATCTAAGGAAGGAGGGCTAATAAGTCAGTAAAACCCACCTTGTCTTTGTATAAAATGTTTTTTCCACAGAGAATTTCAGACTGTTTAGTCTGTACATCATGTGTATGCAGAAGCCATGTGACCAACAAAGTATGGTTGGTATGGTAAGGTCTTAGACATCATCTGAGTTACAGACTTATTGAACTTATCATTGCTAATAAAGTTCAGCTGCTCTTAGCCATTCACAAAGCACCTGTTGTGTATAAGTACCTGCAAGTGGCAAGGCAAACCAGAAGATCATTTCTTGTTAGCATGCAACTTGCAATTAAACATACATGCTAACTTGTATAAAGATCAGTTAGCATGATACTGATCTTTTTACAACCTACTTGAGATTTCTTGCCCAAGTATTTCTCACAATGCTTGGGCGAGAAATCTCAAGTGGGCTGTATAAAAATCAGTTTCAGTGAGTGGCTCAACCAAGTCATCTCGAAAACTCATCTGTAATTTCTAACCCATATCCCTCTTCTGTTATCTTGCCACAATGTTCAAGTTCCTCCTTTGCTTTCAGTGTTATAACCCCAAGTGTATTCTATGCCACTTTCCACACCACCATTTCCTACAGCCTCTAATTAAAGATCCCTCCAAATAAAGCCTTCTGCTTGAACAGTTAGGAGTGCTCCTCTGAAAGGCCTCTTTTGTGGGTGACCATCTTGTGGAACGCAACAAAGACAAGGCACTACAGAAAAGACGCTGTTTTACTTTGTAGCCACTTCACTTGTCTCTGTCTCAAATTAATTAGCACTACTCTGTTTTCAAGTGTAATAACACTTCGGTGAGGTGAATGGAGCTTTTGGGGAGTAAAACTATAGCACACCCGCCCACCAGCCTTGAGCAACAAAGCAGACTGCAGAAAGTGGTCATTAGAGGTAGTAGGTGATCAGGGGTGAAGTGGACCTCAGGTGAATGAGACTGCAATGCACACACACAGCCTCCTGAAGTACTAGCATTTATATTATTCATTATTAAGAAAAAGGTTCAGAGTGATCCTTACATTGGTAAATTATAAATTAAATACCATTTAATTTCCCTGAAAAACCCACACATTCTAGTCCATGGGGTTTTTTACTTGACAATTGTTTCCTGATGACTGTTTCTTGTTCTGCCTATGCTTAAAATTTCCCCTGTATCCTTGAGCACCTTAGCAAACAAACATCTGTGTCAGTGGAGAAGAGGCTACATCTATCTGAGTGCATATGCTGAGGTCCATATTAGAGCTACCGAGTTTGCTCCATGAATTAACTGCACTTGAAAACAGTGCTACAGCAAAGTGCATGCAGAGACTGTATTGAAAGACTGCTGAAATCCAAGGCCTCCATCTGTAGGGTTGTACAGGTCAATACCTTATGCTTGTAGCATGAGTGTCATAGAAACAAGTTGCCCTGGAGATACCCAAGCTTCTCTAACGAGCGTTCACCCGTGGAGCAGCTCTTTTGGAACCCTCCTGAGAACAATTCTTTCTGTTGCCATCATTCTTCATGTCTTGCTCACAGAAGCTAATGTGGGTATAGCACAGTGAGTACTGCAGTTTTCATTCATCCCAAAGGCAATCATCTCTGTATTCTCTTTGAGTAAATCTCCAGGGATGCATAAGTTCACTATAATTTGCATTTACTCATGAACAGCATCCCTGTAGGGTTATTGAAATTGCATGTTATATTATTTGAGTCATCATAGCTCTAGCTGAAGGCCACAAAACTCAAAAGGGTTGCTTGGTATTGACTCTTGGCCATCCTGCCATGTGTCAAATTTTGCTGTTAAATATCTAAACTGCAACAGCTTTTGAATATGAATTACACTTCTCCTCCTTAAATATATAAAGTGCAACAACTTTTGAATATACACTTCTCCTTCTCAGTTATGAATAAGAACAGGAATTGACCTATTCATGTTATTGTCATGTCCTCCCTGTACAATTAACCTTTTGGACAGGAAAATTCATATATGTGGAGTATAAACTCTTCTTTGAGGCTTTGTTTTTATTTTCAGTGTAAGTACCCATGCTGCACTGATTTGATTTGAGCATATGACTGCAGGATGTTTCATATCAAGTCAATAGTAGTTCTGGAGTAAATTTAGTTCTAGCAGGATCAGGTTTTGGAGAATGTCACTCTCCATGCAAGAAGACAGAAAACAGGCATGTTTGTATGGTCTAAAGGACCATAGTGTAACTGATGAGTCTGCATCCTGAGTGCTCCCTCTTGTCCCCACTGATGGCAAAAAACATCAGTGACAGAAATCAAGCTGGATCTTTTTTCTCCTCAGAAAATTAGAAGGAAAGTAATGAGCCTGCTGACAGATAACCTGTGAAGAGTGAGAATGGTGAGACACAGCATAATAATTATTCAATATAAACTGTTAACCCTGCTCTTCCAGCAGACACTGTCTTCTCCTCCTACTGTTCTTTTTTGCTCTACCTGCTTCTGCTTGGAGTCCTGACTGGACAATGGTATAACTGACCCCACTGAAACATTTTCCATCCTATGCTTGTTGCATTCATGGTTTAACATTCAGTATATTCATAGTTCAGCATTTTTTGTGTTTGTCTAGTATCTACAAATGCAAGATACTGAGAAATGTGGAAAATAGAAGAGCACAACTGCAGGGAGTGGGGTGGGGTGTGGAACAGGGTCACCTGTATCAAGATGCAGCTGTCAAAAACTTGTGGATCCTGATCAAGGCTCATTTAAACCCATACATGTGTCCCAAGAACTTCAGGTGATAACCTGTGTGATTATGTTTTTTCATATAATTAAGGGTGTATTTGATTATTTAATCTCTTTATAATCCAATAAAGAAAAAAATAAAAGTTTTGGTAAACTTTTGGCTTTAGAAAAAGTCCTGAAACCTAGCTGTTTTTCTCAAAAAGCTCTTTGCTGTGACTGATGCTTATGTTTTGTAAGTGTTCCCTGAAGGCCATTATTCATCAGCACAGACTTCAGCACAATCAAGTGAGAGACTCACAGTTTGGAACTCTTTCTAAAAAGCCTCGCATGATCATGTCTCCCCTTGACCAGTTAATATGACTGACCCCAGCCATCACTCTGTTGCTGCCTGTTATTGCCTACTTGCCCTTATCAGTCATGCATGATATGAAACAGTATATGAACTGACAACACACCTGGGTGTGTGTTTCTTCAGCAGCATCACTTGAATGAGCTACTCTGGACATAAGACTTCTGTTAATCTTCTGAGTACAGATACTTCTGTGGTCTCGCTGCACCTCGTGCTGCAATTTCATGGTTTGTGGCTACAAATAATTTGCTTTTATTTCTTCCTGTGATGCCAATCAGACCGAAGTTTGCATGTTACAAAATGAACTCTGCCTTGCATGTGATAGTTACTTGCACCAGGAGCGATACCAGTGTACACTACAATTGTGAAAGTGACAGATCGCTGGGTGATGAACAAAGACTTGCCTCCAAATTGCTAGTTGCACCAGGAGTATTTAAGATTGCTACAAGTTGGTTGTTTGTTTTGGGTTTTGTTTTTAATCTCAGAGGTTCTAAATCTCTTAATAAAACCGAAGTGGCCATATTGATTTCTCCCATGTTACAACACTTTCAGAAAAAGATTTCTCAGACTATTTCCCTGTTTCCAGGCAACCTCGCTGAGAAGGAGAAATTGAACATTGTGCTAACAGATTGACATAAAACCTTGACAGCTATTTTTAACAAATGTAAATCTAAAATTCTGCACCAAACAGCTTCATTCAAAATCTGTGATCTCGGCTACTATAATACCTCTAATTTATTTCTTTTCACTTTTGCCTGACACGCACAATCCACAGAAAGCAATCCAGATTTACAATTATTGGCAGGATGATATGGGCAAGCATGGTGCTTGTTAAAAAAATATCGCTGACAGCTTTTTCCCCATGTTGGGAATAATCTGAACTAAAAAGACAAATTGATTGCGGACTTGAAGATAGCTAAGAGAAAGTGTGTCTGGAGTTAACAAAAATACTGAAATTTAGGGTTTTTTCTCTTTTGTAGATGATCTGGAGCTCAGTGTGTATACAAGTGTGATCTGTCATAGGTAAAGATAAGAGAACAACTGTAAATCCATTGTCAAGATCAAACAAGAGTCCTACTTCCCTCTAACCCAGAACAAACATGAGTAGGTGGTTTACTTCACCCACATGATTGAGACCTGAAGAGCAATTGTTTGTGGGTAACTGATAGTAAGCCCAGTCGCCACTTCTTGGCCTGTCCGAGGGGGCATTTTGCCAGGCAGGGCAAAATGGGGATCAGCATCCCCAGCTGTGGCTGAACTTCTTCTCCCAGTTTTGTGACAACTAGAACATTGTCTTACATGAAAGTATTAGCTAGTAGAGTATACTAAAATTATATTAAAAGTATATTAAATTATATTAAAACAGAATAATGAAACATAACACAATATTTTATTCTGCTGAATATCTGATTCAAAGGGGTCAGCAGAATACTACATATGGTACCTTAGTGTGAGTCTGTGGAGCAAGTACTTCAGCACAGGTAATCACCACCAAATCCTGTGAGTCTGATTCTCTTGCTTCTGTCCTGAAGGCAAAATTCCCATGAAGTAAACTTAATTAACACACAATGAAATTTTGTTTTATTTCTATGGTGATTACATAACTTTTAAGTCTAGCTAGGTAACAATAAGATAAACACTGAATAGAAATGAGCTAACAGGGGTGCTGCTTGGATCAGGAGTCAGTGAAGATAATTTCACAAATTTTGCCAATCTGTTTCTCTTAATATCTGATCTGTTTCTCCCTGGTTTTGGTTTGTTGAAGTAAAATTCCTGGACTTTTTCAGTATTTCAGTGTCTTACCTTTGCCTCAGATATGTTAGCAGAAATCTGATTTTGGCCTGTTGAAAAGCAATTGTGCCCTATTATATGTGTCATGTTTTGGTAGACTTTAGCTACAGGGCCTTCATGCTGAATAATACTTCAGAAACTAAGGTGGTCCTGTTTTTGAATTGTTGCATTTTGATCAATGACATTGGATGGTGTACAGGTCTCTTCCCTCTCCTGATGCAGCAGTTCACAGCTTCAGGTCCTGACATTTGGATGGGCCTCTACGTTAGAATGGGCAAGGGTTCTCCGTTCTCTCAGATCCCTCAGTTGGTGGTAGTTGATGCTGCTTCAGTGGTAGTTGATGCTCCTTCTGGAGTCTCATCACTGTTCATACATTTTAATTGAGAATTACTTTTTTTATTCAGCTCCTTTGTTCTGTGTTCATCAGTAGTTTGTTCATAGTATCATAGTTACATCTTGATCTTTGTCTTCTCTTTCCCTCTATTTCATGGAAACTGATTTAAAGTAATTGCTTCTAAGTAACAATGATTGAGAGAATGTCTAATATGACCATCATTAAAAGGAACATGTTCTTCATTATTACAAGAGAAAAACACCGAGCTGTCTTTTAGCCCTGAAGAATTTAAACCACTTAAAATAAGGGTCAATTTGGTGACTATGGAAACTGTAACTATTCTGCTCTCTAATAAAATGCATGTCCCATGCTATCAAGTTGGCTGGGTAACTGCATCTTAATGCTTACCATGCTTCATTAATGAAAGCAGAAGTTTAAGCCAGATGTGGGGGCATGTACTTTGGCAAAGTAGCTTCAAAGGATACACTATCTAACAAGACAAGAGCAGCAGCACTTTTGATGCTGTTTAAGAGTACTGTTCTTCTAATGATTAGGACATGAATTCAGGAATGAGCACTCTTGCTTAAGTGGTAGGGCAGTATGAGCATCTGGTGTCCATGAGTTATCTGGATGTGTGCTACAGAAAGGGATTTCATTAATCGTAGGAGAATATTGGATGTCATTTACAAAAAGCTGCACTTTCACATGAATATGGAAATGTGGGTATCATAGTTATGCCTTATATTAAATAAAAAATCCGTGAGTATCAAGTTCTTTCACAGGTCAAAATAGAAACCATTAACAATCTGCTAATTGTTTCTAATACTGGGGAGATATTTTACATTTTTCTTTAAAACTCTAAAAGCTTTCCAAAACATTTTAAGTGCCTAATAATTCTGTTTCATTAGTATCATTTTAATTTTCAAAACATAAAAATGGCTTGTAAGGAGTTAGAAGTGCAATAAGCTTTATTATCTAATGTTAGTGCTCCCATGGACAAGCAATATGATCTTTAACATGCAAAGCACAGCCATAAGACACTTGCAACTTCTGCAATGGCAAGAGAGACCTTTCCAGTCTGTGGGAATTCCTCTTCCCACATTTGGTATTAACTCATATATGCAGGTAAGTAGAACTCAAGGCTTCCCAACCCTTAAGTTTTGATTTTAGAATATGTAGCATCACTTTAGATAGCTAAGTGTTCAGTCCACAATTAAATACCTACTGGTCTTAGCCTTCCGAGTCATGGGTCATTCATATTTTCCTTTTAATGCCAGTGGAAATTACTCATCACTGTTATGTAAGAGTCAAGTGCATGGAAAGTTCAGTATCCTAGTGGTACCCAGGATAGGTGTGACCCAGGTAGTCTGAAGTGCTGGATGGCCTATGTCCCACTCCTTAGCAACATTTCATTTAGACAGACTTCTTCATTTTTGGAAAAGTACTTGTGCCACATTGAAATAATGTTTCATATGCTGTCAAGACGATTCCAGTGGATCTGCTTCAAACAATCAGTTTGAGGTATGTAGGAAAATCGGGTTTTTTCTTGCACTACACTGTCAGGAATAGAGAGGCCAGTGGGTGGCAGAGCAGTACATCAAAGGGCAGGAATCAAGTAGCGCTGGTGAAGAATGAAGGAGCTCAGGCTGAGGCAGAAAGTCTCACTTGAAACATGATGCTTAAATGCATCTGTGTGTCTGGGATTCAGAGAAAATGGTACTTTGCACTAAGCATCCAAGTTGTTTCTTCATTATTCTAAGATGGCTGCCTAATGTTTACATAAATTAGATTTTTTTAAATAGAACTCATGGTTTTAAGAGAAGTTTCTTGTTTCCATGATTTACCTGCTTAATGTGACAAAGAGACAGGCATAACAGCAGGTTTCCTGACAATCTAAGGGCGAAAAATATTGTGAGATATTCTTAAGGCTTCTGACAAATTGTTGTATTCAGCACAGTGTGAAGACCTTTCTCCAGGAGGCAGATACTCTTTGGCTTTTTTGTGCTGAGTAGAGTGGATCAAAGGTTTTCACAAATATTGTCACGGGAGCATTAGATGTTAAATTAAGTACTGACTTCTATGAAATAAATTCAATTTTTGTGTTAAACTCTGAAAATACTAGTTTTTAGACACTCTCATCTATATATCTGCACAAGGGAAGATTTTTAGTGGAAATCTGTATTTTTCACTGGTTAACAAAAAAAATAAAACAACCCTCTAGCTGCAAACATTAAAATATAAGCACTTCTTTCACATATTTGTGACAGAAAACAGACTTCCTTCACCTGCCTAGTTCCATGGAAAATATTACCTCGAGTCATCATTTGTCTTTTTCTCTCTTTCTCTTCCTTAAAGACTTTTGGTGGTTCTTATTACTCTTCCCTACCCTGAAATACAGGATACCAGCAGTGTGTTTAGTAGCAGAAAGGAAGTTTGGTAGAAAGACTGAACTGGATGCATTCAGCAGTCTGAAATGCTTCTTGAGGGACATTTCACAGCTAGATAACTTGTCCAGAACATGCTGTAAGTGACAGTATCTAAGGCTTTACAAAGATCTAGAAAAACCACACTCACCAATTGTGATGAAACCCAGTCATCTAGAAGCTTTCTCAAAACCCTCTAATTTTATAAATTACAACACATTGTACTGACCTTTCAAAGCTTTCTGAATTAGCAAAACAAAGAAACTCACATGAATTTATTACTTATCATGTTTTGTTAGCATTTATTTCTGGCGTTGTGCTGCAAGAACAGTATCTGGCAGTATTTTTACCCAGGTGCCTAGCTTTCATGTGGTTTTCTCTCCAGGAGCTATTACTATCTGACCGTTCTTTCTTAATTTTCATTTTTATTACTGACCAAACAGATGCTCTCGGAGCAACAGAGCGACAACACTCAGAGAGTTCATGGCGTGAAACCTTGGGACCAGATCAGCCAGGAGAGTGGCAATAAATAAATAGGGATGGGAATGACTGAAGCACCTGAAAATCAAAATTTAATAAAGAAAAATAAAAGGGTGCGAACAAAACATAAGCTGTACACTATGTAGAGCTACTCCAGAAGACAACAAAATAAAGCAAACATAACCTTATATAGCCATTAAGTCAGGGCAGGGAACCAATGAACAAAGAGAAATAGAAACATTACATATGGAACCAATCAGAGGGCAGGGTTCAGAACATAACCTCATAAGGAATAACTTAATTTAGAAAACTGTTCCCATCATTCTTTTCTTCTCACCCACCTCTCACCATAACCTGAGTGGATTTTATCTATCCTGGCATCCCAGTGTCCGTGGTCGAATACTGTTACCTGTGGTGTGGCTATTTCACAGTCTGTCCTCTCCAGGATAGACCACCACATCAGAGCAAGATTTTTTTTGTCAGTGTTGGTGCTGAGAGGGGAGATTGTCTGTACCTGTGTCATTCAAGAATGAACAGGAGTTGATTTAATCTCAAATATTAACTAAGAGACTGTGATAAATGCCAAGAAACAACACATTTCTGTGGGAAATAAGACTTCATTCATGGCATAATAGAAATGGCTTTTTTAGCAGTGGCCTTCCTTCATTGGCATTGTTCTCCGTACTTCCCTTTCATTTCTGACCAAGCTCTCAGAAACCTGTAGGTTTCTTTCATATTTTCCCTTCAAATATTGCTGTTCTCCTACATACTCCTCAAAATACATTCCCTGAGTAAAAGTAGGAGGTGATTAAGATACTGATGAAAGAATGGCTTTAAAATATAAATAGAAGCTTTTGTATGTTACTCTGACCAACACACTAGAAAGTTCTGGCAATGTAAATTTCAATAACATACCATAGCATCTGGTATATTCCATTATATTTAAAATAGGCATCATTCTCCACATGAAGCAGTCATATGAAGATTTGTTTCAGAAAATAAATTCAAAGCATTTTTCAATGGTTTTGGGATCTATTCCATAGTCCCATTGCAAGGATTATGCTAAATAGGCCAAATAAAACTGTGAGAAACTATGAGAAAGAGAATCCAAGATTTAGAATAGTGTTGATGCCTAAAGAAACTATGCATGCAGTTAAAACAAGGCATTCCTTAACATTATTCTGTTGCTATGTTTTCCACCTTTGCTAGGGCTTTGGTTAGACAAGCCCTAGCAAAGGTGGAAAACACAACAACAGAATAATGTTAAGGAATGCCTTGTTTTAACTGCATGCATAGTTGAATGTTTGCAATGGTGAATGTTTGTAATATTGCTCTTTTACTAGGTTCTCTACAGGTTTCTCTTTTTAACTTGGGCTCTTCTCATACATGGATCCTGCCTTACTAGATACAACACATCTCTGGAGAGGAACAGCTGCATAAGGAGCTCTGGCCCAGCAGTTTCTAGTGGAGCCATGTGCCACAGCTCCTGGTAGACTTTTCATGCATGGCTGCATGACAGTGTGTTGCAGTTCTCTGTTGTCCCAAGTAGCCAAGCTGCCCTATTGATCTACTGCATTTGCATTATCCATAGTACAGGAAAGACGATGTGACCCTGCAAGTACCAGGTGATTGTGGTCAAGGCCACTAATATTTTTATCTATCTGCAGCTTTCAAGAAATTAGATTGTATTTGTGTGAGGTAAAAGGAGCCTTATCAATCAAAAAAGGCAAGGCTCTGAAGGGAGGTCAGAATGTGTGACGGCTCTGCCTTCAGAAGTACAGGACGTTGAACTGTAAATACAGAAAATGGAGAAAGAGGAACATACACTATATTGGAGCACTTGTTTAAAGCAAGGCAAAAGACTGTGGGTTAAGGCTCTAGGGTCTGAGAGTAAAGCCTTAGTTTGGGAAGATACTGCATATGTAGCTAGGTCTGATAGGCAGTGTTTGCTATTTTACACAAGTATCTGTGCAAATTTCATGGCTTGGTATCAAGGTTTGCTTGTCAGCAAGGAGGTAGCTCTTGGAAGGATTTTTTTTCCATGAGGTTTTGTCTAACCTGGTTCCTATTGTTGTAGCGCAAATCTGGAGGAGAGATGGTGAGCCCTGCAGAATGAAGCCTTGTAAAATCACGGCTATTTTATGAGAAAGTTGTTTATGAAGTGCAAAAATAGAACAGGGACAGTACAAGCAGAAAGCAGTGCTGCATCCTTTAATCTCTATGGATATGCCTTCATGCTCAAGCTACGTTTTCAGCAGTGAGGGTAATTTGTACCATGTACAGCAGATGCACTTGTAATGAAAGCAAATTATTTGTATGGCTTTCATCTCTCTTTAGCATTAGACCTTTTTTGAACTTACATAACCTTAGTCTTCTCAATTGCTTTCTGTCTAGCAGGGTTTTTTCCATAGCAGATCTGCCCTGATAACATTTTTTATTGATATGCACAAAGAATTTGGTTTTTATGATAATATCTCTTGAAAGCAAAGCACACACAGTGCTGGAGCTTTTTTCCCCCCATTTGCCTGTGGTTTTTAGCAATTAATAAAATGCTAGGGTATGTATGAGATTGGTAGATCTTTAAGGAAGAAATCACTCACCCAGTGACCATCTTAGTCCTTGCATAGGTCTAATAAATAATGAATTACAATATGAATGGTAGGTTGTGGTTGCATTATATGTAGAAAAAAATTCCTTGTAGAGTATTAGGGAGAAAAATCCAGGTAAAAGAGGAACCTGTAACTCCATAAGTAATTTTTTAAGCAATTCAGCCAACATACCTAGACAAGAGATGAGGAAATGTGTGCCTATGCCGGCTGGTTACTCTAGACTTGGAAAAGTTAAAATTCTGCCGGAATACAAAGTTACATGTTGATAAGGCACAGCCACAGTAACTGTTGCCATGGTTTCTACTTAAGTCTCATGGCAAAGGTTTACGAGGTTTTCTCACCTCAAGGCATGCTGTGTTAGGGTGGTCAGAGAACTGCTACAACTCTTGGGATGATGCCGACCAAAAGCCTCTTTGGTCTGTATGGTCACTTTGGTCTGTATCACACACCTTTTGAAATGGCACATTTCCATAAGGCCTGCTGCTCGTGATACCATTAGGGCAAAAATCCTACCATCCTCAGAAGTTCCACGTGATGGTTGATAATGTGATTCACCTTCTGTCATTGTTTTTTGTGCATCTTCTGTGCTTTGCAAAACTAAATGTCTCCAACAGCAGTTTGCAGTTACCCATGCCAGTGTACAACAGTCTCTAGATTAAAAAAGAAGACAAGACAGGATTAAAAAACAAGAGCTATCCTCATCTAGTCTTCCAGGATAAAAAAACACAGATCAGGCTTTAATTACCAAGGTTAATTTTACTTAAATTTCTTTACTTAACCCCTGCTTTGTGAGCTGGGTGGATGGGGACAGAACCTAGTGTGCTATCAGCAATCCATGCAAGGGCACCCACCTAGCCAAGAACTTTTAACCAGCTTGAGAAGTATATTGCAAAAGCTGTTTTGTCTGCCAGTGTTTCCAGCATGTCTCATTGGAAGCTGGACATCCATATACAGTCTGCTCGGATCTCTGCATTGCCTTTCCCATGGCTTCCCTTGGGAGGTGGAAGGTTGTGGCTTCTCTGTGATACTCTCCCACTCCCTAATACATGCACAATTTTTTTTTTTTTCCTGGCTTGTATTCTAGCTTTGTGTCTTTGTAATTTTGGCTTTCTGGCCTTCAAGAAAAAAAAGCTGGAGGGCCTAAGGTGTTGCAAACTTGTTTAATCCTTTTGTGTTTTTAAAAGAGTATTGTTACCTGCTAGTTATTTTGTTGGGGGTTTCTTTCTGGAGTCAACAGTCTCTGTCGATATTAGTAAAGTGTTAGTAAACTTCTCCTCCCATGTGTTACCAAGGTCTGCCTTCAGAATACAACCTTGCAGATGCAAAGCAATCAGGCCAGTTTTTAGAGCCAGTGTTCCGGACTTTGATTCATGTGGGACTGCTTCCTGGCTACTCTAGAGGCTGGGCACTGCATAACAGAATTAATTTGTAGCACAGTACCTTTTATTTAATGATATACTTCAATGAAAATGTTCATCAGCAAGCCATAACTGAGTGCTTCTTTGGATGCAAGTAAAAAGCCAAGAATTTTATAGGAGAATTTGGATGCATAGGGTGATGGAATTTTCCTATTTAGATCATGAAATCATAGAATATCAGATTTGGAGGGGACCTCAAGGTCCAAATTTTGGCCCATGCACAGTCTAGACAAGATAGCACAGCAACTTGCCCCACTGAAAACTGTTCAGTGTGGGAAATCCAACACTTCCCTGGGGCAATTATGCCAATGGCTGACTCTTCTCATGTGTTAAACACGTGTCATATGTTAAAATCTCCCCAGCAGTAACTTGTACATATTATGCCTTGCCTGTTCTGTGTGACTCCTTGTAAAACAGAAGTCTCCATTTTCTTTGTAGCCAATGCTTGAAATAGTGGAACAGTTCCTAATCCTGATGTATCTCTAAGAATAGATAGAACTTCAGTATCTCTTTCATGACTAATTATAAAGCATGTGAGCAAGCAAGGGATATTCTTCTCTTTTGATATTAGCATGTGAGATTGAGTAGGCATCATTGCAAGGCAACTTTGTTTTTGTAATCACAGATGAGATATGGAAAGGAAGTATTTCTCTACATTCTTATTGCCACAAACACTTGTTCCCATTATGGTGGTTACTATGGTCACCGTCTTCTCTCTTAAAGGCAAGGAAGGCTAGTAAAAGACTACATTACTCAATATCCTCTGCCTGATTACTATGCAGGCTGCAGGGTAATGCCTGAGGAAGCAAGACATGGGACAGTGACCAATACAGCAAGCATTCTTGGAAGAGAAGGATTGCAAAGGCAGGAGTGCTGGTCCTGTCTTGTGCAATAACGTTACATTTGTCAGCATTCGTGCTGAACCGATGCTGTCTGCATAGTTGCTGACGTACTTCTCATCTTGAGCTTGCATAGAGAGAAAACTTGCCTCTTGAACTACTGTCTGAGTAAGAAAAATGTCTCTGTGTGCATTAATTGTGTATCTTAAAAGAAGCTGATGATCCTTTTGATGATGGTACTGTTGTTTCTGGGAGGCAGAAAATACAGTATCTTGTCTACTTTAAAGCTGAAGGTCCGTGACAATAAGGAAATAGAAACAACTCTAAATGAATCCAAATGTACTATCACTTTACTGAAAAAAACAATAGTATAGGAAATTCACCATCATTTTGATTGAAGGAGACAGTTTTTCCTCAGAGCAGCTGCACTGTATGGACTTAGAGATCAACAAATACCCATATTCTGTAGTTAAAAATGGTACTAGCTTCACTCTTGATGAAAAGAGATCTTACCCAAACAGAAAAAAACGTATATTTCCTCTCAAATATTTTACTTTTTGCTATCAAATTGTGCTGAAAATCTCAGCAAACAATGCTTGAACCTATGTAAAATGCCCCTACTAACAAATTTTTAAAAACTGTAGCTTGAGTTTTTCTGTATTTATGTGCTACTCATCTTTTCCAAAAAACAGAAATAAATAAGTATGCTAAATACTAGCTCTCACACAGTACTATTCTGTTTCAAGTGTGACAATTAAAGGACCAGAATTAAAGCATTTACTTAATTTCATAGGAGTGTTGACTATCAACATGGAATGCACAACATAGAAACAGCATTTGTCTGAGTAACTTATTCCTTCTGAAATATTTATATAGAAAAAAGGATTAAACAATAAGTCAGAATATAAATTGTTTAATTGTAAATTTACACAGCCTCAGTGTCTTTTAGTTTTAGAAACAAGCTTGGCACAATGAGTGAATATTCATGCTCCAGAGCAAGCACTTTTGAAGAAAGTTGGAGTAATGCATGTCAATGAACAATAATAGGATTCAAAGCATTTTCTCTGACATGAATTGATAATCCTGCTGTTTTTAAGAGCAGAGTTACATACAGAGACAGAGTTGCACAGTTGGTACCTTAGGATTTATCAGATCCAAACTGATTGGTGGGGAGATGGCTAACTTCCATCTGCAGGAGAGAGGCCTGAAAATGAAGAAGAGTATAAAGCTGCCTGGAGTCTTTCTCAAAGAGATGCCTTAAGGCTGATGGTTGCACAGACCTCTTTGGATCCCAAAAGAAAATGAGCTGAGGGCTGGTGCTTCACATAGTTTTCTTTCATTCAACAAACAGACAATGCTGACATGACAAATAGGGATTAAAGGGCTCCTTCCATTCAAGCAGCAAGAACTGTATATTGTGAGCGGAGAGAAGGAGGCAGAGTAAGTCAAAAATACAGTAGATCTGGATAGAAATAACTCTTCCTGAATTGACAGAGTACTTAAAAGAATGGGATTAGGAGTATTGCACACCCCACAGTTTTTTGAATCCTCATTTGTTAATGCATACAGGTCAGAGCACTGTTTTTATAAAAGCAGAACTTCAGTGTCCAGTGAACTCTGAATCAAATCTTAGAATCTTACTAATGAAAGAACTTTCTGAATTCAAAGAATATAAAACAAATCAGCATATATGAGTCATCCAGCTTTACATTAGACTTATTAATGAAATGCTATATTTACCAAATGTAGCAGTTATAAGGCAATAATCCACTACTTAGTAGGGATCAATCTGTCTTTGTCCTTATGTTTCCTTTCAATTTGCTTGCTCTGGCTTCCAGTTAGGAAAAGTGTTAAGACTTATATTACGTATGCATTTTCTTCTAATTAAATATTTATATAGTGAAATTAATAGAAATGCAGTATTTGAAAATTTACCTACTTGTAAATGACAATTAGGAAGAGTCCAAGTAAGCACATAATAGCAACTGATAATAATTGTCTAGATGGTTACATTATTCTACTAAATAGTCATTTTATCCTGACAGTATGCAGAATATTGTATCAATTTATTTTCAGTGTGTAAAAGAATGACTAAAACCACCTGAATCGAATCCTGTTTCATTTTGAATTAATTCTGTCACATTTGTAGACCCTTGACTTAGATTTTTGGAAGTAAATATGTAGAATGAAATTATAGATTAAATAGTCACCCAATAGTTGTCTATTCATAATAGTCAAATGACTGTTTTCTGACCTTTGCATCAATAGTACTGTAGGAAGTGTTTTGGACTTACATTCAAGAATTTTTTAAGAGCAGCTGAACAGTATTACCATTGTCTTCTCATAATTCTGCACAGCAAGTCAGAGAAAAAATAATAACTCTCAATCTCCAAAATAAACCCTCATTCAGGAATATCTGGGACTTGTCCCACACAGTTTGTCTGTGCACTGTGCTATCCAGGTATACTTTGATCTGCGTGTTACATTTACAATGGAATCCATAATTACCTTGCACAGCAGAGATCACTTGCTGAAAGACTTGTAGCTTTCTGACACCTGCTTAGATAGCCTGTAAACCACTGTCAGATTTGGATTTGGGAAAGATTTTCTCTCTTGACACTGGCAGGACCTATGAGGAAGAGGAGCATTAGCCACACTGCTGTGCTTTCCTTCTTGGGCATTTTTGGAATAGCAAATGTCTCCTTACCACACAGCTGACTGGAGGGCAGAGCAGCAGCCTTGCTGTTGAGGTAGAAACTCCCATCCCTTCCCTCCTGAGACACTCAGGAGTGCTTTTTTGTGAGGATATACACAGGCCAGACTTTTCACTGGAGAATTCACTGGCCTAGCACTGCTGCTCTTAAGACCAGCATTAACTGTAGGTGATCAAATGCATAATAATTTGCAAAATGCAAGTCTTGTTCCACCCTACTTTGTGTCCTGAGCTACTAAGCAAGAACTCATGCAGAGTTCTTTCAGAAATAGGGAACAGTTTTTCATAAAGGGCATGCCTCAATTTGTCAAAAGATCTTAGAAAACAGTAAGTGAGCAGTGCATTTTTGCCTGCCTGCATAAAAGAACTGCATTTGGCACTATGGTTCATGTTCTTTCAAACCTGCACAAGCACAGTGGGGTGGTTTTTTCTTATCAAAAGAAGCACAAATTCAACAACAGGCCTTAAGCTGTGGGCTTTAAGCCATAACAACTTTGAAACATACTGTGAATTGTGAAAATAAAGAAGATAATGCCTGTTCCTCCTGCAAATGTAAGTTTGAATTTCTCCCTAGGCTACAAGCAAACACAAACATGTGGCTCTGATCCTGTTTTTCCTCTTTTGCATATATTACAGAGCTATTGCAAACCAGCATGACTTGGAACGTCTATTAAAGGCACCAAATGCTAGTTAAGAAGGGCAGTTTGTAAAGGCCAGGGTGCAGTTGTAGTGAATTGCCCTGGGGATAGGAAATAAGTGGTCAAGGAGAGTGAAGGTTCAGAGGGAGTGATGTAGAAAGTAAGTGCATGTTTTTTCCTTCCACTGTAAACATTTAGTTGTCTTCACCAGTTAATGACCAGTTTTGCAGAGCTTGTAATTTTTAATCCTTTAGTTAACATCCAAACCTGAACATTCTGTGCTGGCAGCAAATACTGCAAACTGCCTTGAATTATAGAGAATTTCCTTTGAATTTCTGCCTGATAGTATTTAACTCTTGCAGACATGAAGTCGTGATTTTTCTGCATCTAAACACTAAAACAAACTTGTAAACAATTCGCCTGAGAGCACCAATGTTTTACCTTGATTCCTTAATTCCTTATATCCTGGGCGAACTGCAGAATCAGGACTTGTCCATCCAAAAGCTACATATGCGTGAAAGCACATGTGCACTGCTTCCATTAGTGACTGTAGCATACTAAAAAAACAAAAAAAGAAAGAAAAGAAAAAGAAAAAAGGGAAAAAGGGAAAAAGCTGCTAGATCCTGGCATTCTACAATTTGTCTGGTTTTTGGTTTCATGTTTTGGAAAAATCTAAACTTAGGAATATACACTTAACTTTGTGGCCCAATACTCAGATCTCTTCAGACTCCCATTTCCAACTGTTAGAGTTAGGCACCTGAAATGCATTGGAACAGAAATCTGGAATCCAAAAGTGCAGAATAGTTCTAAAGAGAAGTAAACATTATTTGGTAAGGGGTAAATAATATTCAATGGAAAGTTTAGAGGGAAGTCAGAATAACCAGTTTTTAGACATTTGCCTACCACCAAAACTTTCTCTCTCAAAATCTCACTTTTGTTAGTGGAGAACTGAATGAGCTCATTGACATGGCTCCTCTCCTTATTTCCCTTATTTCTTACCCACTTAGGTGGACTAAATGGGTCCACCTAGAAGTGGTGCTAGACATGGGTTTTATTCTTTCATAAAATTGTTTCCTTGCAAGTAATCTCCACAAGGATAGTGTACAGTGATGAAGAAGAGTAAGAGATCCTTAGATTCAGAAAGCAAAATGTCTTAGTAAGGCAGCGTGAGCAAGTTTCAAGGCCAGGTTGTGCCTTTCCCATTGCTACAATTGTCTCTCTTTTTTTGTTAAAGGCAAAACAACTGCAGGATTCCATCTTGTGTGAATAGGTAGTGGTGAAGACAGAATGTGATAAATATTTTCTTTTACAAGCTGTTGTCCTGGACCATGTAAACAACTCTGATACTGTAATGCTAGGATTGCCTCAAAAGCAACAAATGAGAGTAGGATGAGGCTTTCTGGAGAAGCAACCATCAATATAAAGATATTGCACAATCTCATCAAGCCATGTCAGGGGTATAGTTTCTTGGAAGTCAAACCAAGTCATGATAGTCCCATGGCAGGATGGGCGTGAAGTGCCCCAAGCCAGCACTGACAAACCTTTGTTAGCCTGGATGGCAGTTCCGTACACAAATACATTAGTTGCAGATGTCTCCTTTCCCTGCTATTAGATCTTCAGACTGCATTCCCACTTTAGTGCACTTAACCTGGAAAAACATATAAATAACTCATGCTTGAAACACAGTAGCATCTAACAGTGAATCCCTGGAAATGCTGAAGGGCAGACTGGATCCAGCTTTGAGCAACCTGGTCTAGTGGGAGATGTCCCTGCCAGTGTCAGGAGTTGAAAATATATGATCTTTAAGGTCCCTTTTAACCAAATCCATTCATGATTCTACTATATGAAGAGACATGAAGGTGCTGGAGAGAGTCCAGCGGAAGAACACAAAGATAATTATGGGACTGGAGCATCTCTATTCTAAGGAAAGGCTGAAGGAGCTGTTCCAGCTCAAGAAGTGATGACTGGGAGGGGACCTCATCAATGTCTGTGAGTATCTGAAGTGGGTGGTTCAAGGGCACGGATCCAGGCTCTGCTTGGTTGTGCCGAGCAATGGCACAAGAGGCAGTGAGCACAAACTGATGAACGGGAAGTTCCAGCTGGACATGAGGAAGAAATTCTTTACTGTGCAGGTGAACAAGCACTGGAACAGATTGTCCAGTGAGGTTGTGAAATCTACCTCACAGGAGATATTCAAGAACTGGCCAGACACAATTCTGTGCCATGTGCTCTGGAATGAACCTGCTTGAGCAGGGAGGTTGGACCAGATGGCCCATTATGGTCCCCCCCAGCCTTGCCCATTCTGGGACACACAGAAGGTTAACAAACCTCTATATGAAGTTGATAGATTCCACTGCCACTACAGCCTGGACAGCTGATTGTTTTTTAGTTCTCAGTCTTTTCCATTACACACATTTAAACAGGTCTTACATTTCCCTGTAACAGAGGTGGAGGCACTTTCTGATCACTGATAATTTCCCCAGCAGGAAGCAAAACTTTTTTGGCATACAGAGTTATCTGTGTTTACACAGTCATACAACTTAATTATTGACCATGACAGCATTTCTTTCAAGGCCTTACCTTTCTTAGATGGATTCACCTTCTCCATCATGATGATGTTTTGCTGTGTATTAAGAGATGTTCTACTAATCTGGGACATAGGATTTCTTGAGTTTGGATAGTGAGGGGCTAATGAATGGCCCATTGTTTTTTATTACTTCGGCTTCCTTTTCACCTCCTCAGAAACAAACGTATGTTTCAAATCTCCATGGAAGAATATTCCATTGTCCTTTACCACTTTTCTGCTTCCTGTATCACACAGTTTTTTCTTGAGCTTTTTCAGTGCAGAAGGGCGTACCATCCTCTAAGATTCTGTTAACTTCAGATTTATCACAAGACAGCAGAGTGTAGAAATTTGCTGTAAATAGAAAGGCATTGAGTTCACTGCTGGTGAATAACTTTGCAGTTGTAAAGTATTTGTCCCAAAACAACAACTAAGATTAGCTTTCACAGGAGGAAAGAGCGGGGTGACTCACCACTAAAAGGCAAAGGTACTAATCAAAGGCAACTTTAGCAGCTTCCTCAGTGAGCAATCTTTTCTCCTGTCGGGAGAGAATTATAGAACCTGACATAACTTACCTCATTTGGAAGTGGACTCCATCTCACAATCTGAACTGCACAGAAAGTAGATGAAAATGCAATGTAGAAAATGTAGTCTAGCTGAAGGGAGAATGAAGCAGACTGAAGGGAGATGAAGTTGTGTGTGTTGGGCTGAAGGATCTAAACTGTATAACTGAGCTACCTGTAGTGGTCACTCCCTGTAACTTCTAAGTACCCAGAATCAAATTATGAAAAGATTCATGCCTTACTACAAGGAGAGGCGCTGTGTTCCTAAAGCCCTGCTCTTGTAAGGAAAGGGTTAAAAGGGGAAGAATGGCAATGAAGATTGTGGATTCACTTGAGTGACCTTACAGCTGGGAATACCAAGGCCTGGAGAATATCAGTGTTAAACCACATGTTAAACCTACTGCTGTTTACCCCCTATCTGTTTGGAGAAGTAGAATTTCTGTGTAGAGATAACATAGATGTTTACAGAGACTTGTAGGCCCTATCCCAGGCATGCTTCAGCTCCCTGTTGGGAGAAAGATCAAAGCAGAGACCATAAAAAGCACAGGGAGGTCACTGCACGGTGCTGAACTCCGCGTGCTCAGGCCCTGGAGAAATGGGCACAGCAGCAGCCCTGCCACTGCCAGGATGGGACTGAGCCTGGTGGTGCCTGTGCCCTCACTCGTGTCACTGCTGCCCAGCCTTGTTTCAGGACCCTCCAGTTAGAGAGGTCATGGAATAAACTTATTCTCTGCATTTCAGCTGCGGGCTTTTTGTAGTTTCCCTAAGTCATCTGTGTGATGATTCTGTTGATTCACACAGCTGCGAACAGATGTCAGGGGTCTATTATCAGCAAACTTTCTTAAACAGAAAGACCTCATGAGCTCTTAGATCAGTTCACAAACATAGTCTCATTCTGGACACATTTCCCTCTCATCCTTTCTACTCCTTCTCCCTACCTAATGAATGAAAGTAAGACACCTGTTTTGATGAGGCATAACTTTTCAGCTCTTTTCATAAGTGTTGAAATAAGAGTATTTCTGGTTTTGCAGGCAATAGTTACTCTATCTATTAGCAGCCACTCACAACAGTTGAGAATAGGGAAAATTGGAAACAGACGTTACTGTCCTCCTTTGCATAAGGATGGTCCACTGGGGCCTTTTAAGACTAGTATAGGGGTCTTTGCTGGGAATCTCAATGGCTAAAGTAGTCGAGAGGTAAATCCTGGCAACCATGGGTATGACTTCTGTTATCTTGTTCTTTTATCCAGACACTGTGTGGGAAGGCCCTCTCTCTCTTATGGTCTGCAAACTGGGAACTTTTTGTAGAAACAGCAGAAGTAATCTCTTATGTCAAGATCCTGGTGTTAGCCATTGATCTTTTCTCTTCTGTTGGAGGTGCCAACTTCATTGTTAAATGAACAATTGCATGAAAACCCCAATTGTCCAATGTTTTGACTAATCTGCAAATGTTTAACTGAGGTTGCTCTTTGTGTCCTTTACGACTATATCTGAGGCAAGAGATTCCCCAAAAGATCTTTTGCTCTCAAAACATATATAACTGCTGTGGAAATCTGCTTCATTTGATGGATTTGCTTTTGTTACCAACTTCCTGGATACTATCTACTTTATTCAAGAGGCAACACTTTTTTCCATCATCCTGTCATCATTTCAAGCACCTGCTTGTCTCTTTTCCATTTATCTGTCAGTGGCATTGCTCCTATGTTTCCCTTTAGAGTCATAAAGAGCCAGGTGCTACAGTGGTCCCTCATTTTGTGATCAAGGACAGCAGCATCATATAAGGCAAATAGGTTTTCATGAGATGTAAACAGATTTCCACCTCAGTGATTGATTAATGTCAGGAAGAAACAAGGTCTGGTGTCTGGTGCTGCCAAGCACTGCGAGGTCCCACTAATGAGCCCTGTTAACAGAGGAAATCAGAGGCCAGGAATTCATTATTGTCTTTGAGAAATAATGACTGCAAAGTAGAATTAAAATAGGAGAGGTGTCAACATCCTTTTTACTAGGATTTTCACAGAAAATTCAGACAGATGCTGACAGTGTTCTTTCTAATTTCTAGAATCACTGAAAAGAGGAAGAGGATCACAGGCAAAGGCTCAAAGTTCCCTGGTCCCAGACTGATAGAACAAGAGCAGTTCATAACTGATGGTCCAAGGCCATAGGAAGGAAGCGCAGGGCTGTACCAGGGTGCAGCTCTGGCCCTGGTCTGTGGGATCAGGCAGTGCACTGAGACAGAGCCCAGGTGCTGGGAAGTGTTCAAGGCAGAAAGAGCCTCTAGCAACCAAAAACAGCAACCAAAGTTCAGGATAGGAAGGCAAGCCAGATGAAGAGATAAAGGAGAGTAAACTGGATGAAATGGATATAAAAACAAGCTTACTATAGAAATAAATGAATACATTTCAAAATAAAGGAGGATTACACAATGTTAGGCTCTTCTAGATAGTCCACCTGTAATTCCAGGAAGAAGAAATCCCAGGGGAATCAGCAAGGGCACACATTCCTCCCTGGAAGACTTTCATAACCTCTACCATTTCCTCAGGATGCCCTACCTTGTTGAGAAATAATATAGATAGTTCAGACTGTAAGGAACTGTGGCTTACTTGCCAGAGCTGTCTACAATATTTAATAAAGATAACTGACGCAGCATATATACTACATAATACCATGTAGATAAATCATGTGGAAAAAAAAAGTTTCTCTTACCAGTTTCACATTGGGGTAAGGGAGAAAGAACTGCTAAAAGTTTACCTGGACTGCTCAGCAGTAAAGTATGTTAGTATTTCCCTGAAAGCAAAACACTTGGTTCAGGCACAAGCACAGCATCACTCACATCTTTTACCTCTCTGTTAACAACACAAATGAAAGTGTGAAGTATGGATGTGACTTGACTACTGTAGAATGCCAGGACTAATTTTTGACTACCCATAGCCCAAACTTCCTGAAATTCTGGAGGTTACTGCATGTACATGTGGAACCACCACCTATCTCTGCACAAGAGTGCATGGAGATTCTTTCTTGTAACACTGACAAGAACTTACATTTCTTTCCAGGTTCTTTAGTTATGATCTGAAGTACTATTTTTTTCACCTACAATGATATTATGTGCCTCACCTTCATCTTTACTGCTAATTTCTGATCCCTTGTAGTTTAGCTCAACTGTCTGCAGTACCAAAATTAGTTTATTGTCAAAGGCCACATTTTGAATTAGGATCAAAAATGTTCATGTTCCCAGCAAAACCAATTTTCATTTGGAGGATGAAGAACACTGAGGCTTTTTTGTGTCTGCAGCACTCTTTTTCTGGCAAAGTTGAGCTCTTAAGTTAGCACTAGCTTTCTCTTTGCAGTAGTATCTATTTTGCCATGTGCCAGAATCAGTAATTTAAATTTAAAAGTCTCTTCCATTTTATGAAAATTTATAATGTATTTGATGTAATATTCCCTCTGTTTTGTTGCACAAAGTCAGTATGTTTTTGTTGCCCTCTACATAGCATGAAGATTTTAATGTGCATTTTTCCTTTTCAGTCAATTTCATCTAAGTGCAGTGGCTTTAAGAAGTGGTGTCCTGGTTCCTGTCCAGATCAGTGACAGCAGGCATGACCAAGACCATGTTATTAAATACTGTCTTACATCATTGCCAGGGCAGAGGGAAAGGCGCTCTCACTCTTCTGAAAATGGTGGCCCTTTCCAGTCAGGACAGCAAGTATGGCCATGGGTGTGGCAAGGGTCCTTTCACCATTGTTGTCCATGTTCCTGGCTTTGGTGAGCAATTTCCATGTATATCAGCCTGTCTTTGTACACTTTCGTTATCAATATTGTTGCTGTAGCTGTTCATTTTCTTATCTCATTGCTGTTTCCCATAAATTGTTCCTATCTCAACCTGCAATTTTCATATTTTTGTGCCTCCAATTCTCAATTCCATCCCCAGAGAGAAAAGGGGAAGGGGAAGTAGGGGGAGCAAATAAATGGTGTCTCATTTGGGAGAGTCTTGTGGGGGACACTGAATTGAGGAGTGCTATTCCTAAGTCATGGCAACTGGTTATTTTACACTTTGAACAAATGTAGGAGCTAATACCAGCGACAGCAGACAAAATGAAATAAATAGATATTTATGGTTACCTTGTATTTTCCTGCTTTGTCTCCTCTCTGTGCAATAGTTGACACTGTGGTAGATAATAATTTCATAGAGAAATTGTTAGTGAAAGCGTTTCCTCTTGCACAGAAGTTTCAGGGCCAAATGGAAGCAGTAGCTCAATCAAAAGTTGTAAGAAACAAGGACTCATGCTAAAGTTATTCCTCTACACTGTCAGCATTGTCTTTCTGTGTTGCTATGTACGAGCAAATTCCAGCACCCTCTTCTATGTGTTTACCTGCCAAAGCAGAGGATAACAAAAGCCTCACGACACCAATTTCACCCCTTTGCTTTCTTGGTAGGCCTGATTGAAAGCAAAGTCTCTGTTCACTAATTCTATTGCATTTGTGAGGGAAGAAGTGATGAGTGTGTAGACCTGAGGTTCCGTTCTCTAACCTGAGAAGAGCATAGGCAAAGCAAATCGCTTACTCTCAGCTGCTGCAGCAGTAGCACTACTCCGTCTCTGGAGTTCTGAGCAGTCTGCCCAGCGTGACCTAGTGAGCACAAAGAAAAAGGCGAGCCATAGGGCTTTACATTGTTCAGGCACAGTAACTCCCTACATTCCTTCTTATTCTTAGGAAAGTACATTTGAAAAGTATTGTTATAAGTGTTATTTCTTTATTTTCTATGCCATTGCACAACCAAGCCTTTCTGTGATTAAAGCTCAGTGTGCGCTAATATCTGTACAGGCACAAAGTGGTTCCCACCCCAGAGAACTCCCCTGTGACTCACACTGGTAGGACCACTTTGCAGTCCTTCCTTTCACTGTGGTGAAGAGTAGAAGGGCAGGACTCATAATGACAGTGTTTTTTGTATAAACAAATCTCAGAAAAAAGGATCATCTCTCATGGATATTGCTATGATACTAGAATCACATAGGCTCAGTGTCATTCAGAGAAGTGCAATCCCTAAATGTACACTAGGGTTTCCTGCAGCTCACAGGCAGACACAATCCCAGCTCTCACACCACAATATTTATTAAAACCTACCTAACAATATGTTCATTTGCTGAACCCTAAACAATAATCAATGCTGAAGTAGTGTAGCTGTGCAGTATAGTGTGGGTTGTATTGTTGTTTTGGAGTTAAAGGATGAGCATCCTATTTATCTTCTTTCTACCAGGCTAAAGCTGTGATGACATCCCACGCATTCCACCTTTTCTCCCCCTGTTACACTGGCACTGCTATGGTGCCCCACTATAAAGGAATTTAGATTTTGGATTGTCTTTTGGTCCCAGAAGAATGATACCTATGTAAGGCAGACTAAAAAATAACTTTTAATTGTCCAGTAAAATTATGGTGCTTGCAATGCTTGGCATCTACTTCCAGTCCCAATAGCTCAAAAACCAGCATTTAGGGGAAGTTTCTATGGAGTTTAATAAGGAATGACAAGCTTTCTATTGAATGGTCAAAACTACCCAGAGAACGCTGTAACAGGGATGTAATTCTCCATTCATAGCTATTAGCTGCACTAAATTTCTATGGAATATTACTGATTTCTTTCTTGTTAAATTCAATAAGAATTTTACATAGAAAAAACATGCACACTTACGGCAGCCTACACAGATACAAGGCAGAATATATCTGTATTGTTTAATAGAAGGTAAAATTGCTACTGTTCTGTTACATACAAGGTGGGAGGTTTCTGCTGCATAAATTCTAAGCATTTGATATTCAACAAAAATCAGTTCATACTAAACACACTTTGTTTCAAAAAAATATTATAACTTAGGCTTAACTAACAGCAACCTCAAAGTACTCCACAGTATTCACTGAGGTCTCTTTATTATCAGCCTTAGAAGAGGAAAAAGAGTGGATTTGTGCCTGCCATATATTATAGCTAGGGTGTAGTAATAGCACAGGTGAATTTAGGCGCTCGTGGTTAGTGCTTAAAAAAAAAGTCAAGTACAGCTCTGAAAAAAACAATGTGAAGTTCTGTATAAACACATAGGAAAGCCATGCTCATTTAAAGCTCCATTAGCAGCACAAAGGGATAGAAGAAGCTGATACTTCACTTGACACTAGCAGCAGTGCCAAGGCTCACTCACATCTGAGGGCCTGGGCTTCCTGCCAGAGGGCCTGCCAGCAGGAAAACTGGTAGTGATGTTGTGAGAACAAGAGCACATAAACATTAAAAGCAGATACCAGGCCAAAAAGCACATAAGGTTGTCCCTGTTCTTTATGCAGTAAGAACTCTGAGACCAAGTTTTACTTCTTCAGTGGCACAGACGTGTAATTCAGTGCCTTTCCATCCAGATACAAGTATTGCAGTTTCTGTGAGCAGTAATTCTGTGGCAGAATCTTTGTCCGCCAGACAGAGTGCTTTGATTGAAAATTCATAATTTATAGGCAAGACACTTGAAGAGAGAGTGAAAATTGAGCTTAGAAAATATCACAGCAGCACTGGTCCTTGCAGATGTTTTTTTCTGGACAAAGGCTGGCACTGCATAATATGCCTAAGAGGACTTCCCTCTTTGACAGAGATTTTCATTTCAGGACATCTAACACATGCTAAGGTTTGTTTGCAGCCTTGTTTGCCAACAAAGATGAGGAAGTGAGTGCTCCAGAGCTGTATGATTGAGGTCAATGTCAACCACAGGTTCCTATACTCAACAACCACAGATCCCTCTATGCTACTCAGGTCCCAACAGCTTTTTGAAATGGTCAAAAGGTGAGTAATGCCTGCCAACCTAATCTGCTATAAATGCATGCTAAATATAATGAAAATATGGTAAATTAAATTTCTGCACCTCCCAGCTTGGTAGGTACTTCTAAACCTAGTTTTTTAACAGAACAGCATCCTTGTTTCATCATCATATTGGAGGGAAAAAACCCTTAGGGTCCTATATCAAAGCTAATATATATTAGCTTTGTCTTCTGTCAGATTGAGTCCCCGGCTCTTATTTGTTCTTCTCTGTTCTTGTTTCACTTTGGGTCTGGTTTGTTTGTGTTTTATACAAATTAGTCATACAAAGAAATTGCTCTGTTTGAGTCAATGTCTCTTGCCATAGGTGTGCTGCTTTTCTTCACTAAATTTGTATTTTAACTATCAATATTATTGGTGCTCCCAGGGGTTTTTTGTTCATGGAGCTTAGGGTATCTCACAGCAGCAGATACCTCTTTTGGTATTCTTCTGTGTCAGAAAAAAAAGTGTGGAAAAATATAATCTTAATATCATACAAAAACTTGCAGATATTTCAAAATACACAATATAATAAAAAAAATAGAATTACACCTGGGGTAGGGCTAAAATAGTATAAACATGAATACACAATTGAAATTAACATTGTTTCTGAGCAAAGATAGCAAATTTTTTTTCCATAGTGCAGGCATTAGGAGAACAGGGTGAGATAAAGCCTAAAGTCGTGAAATGAAGATGCCTCAAAAGGGAAAGAGGGGAGCAGATTCTCCAGTAAGGCTAATCCTTCGCTCATCCAGCTAGTAGATCACAATCCTCATTTAAACTCTGAAGAGGGAAGTAAACCCAGAGCTGGTCACTCTTCCTTGTATCAGCAGCTTGTCTCCAACAGACAGAGTGGTGATCCCAGGGCTTTGGCAGGCATTGCTGGCACAGAGCCATGCAATATTAATCTGGCATTCTGATAAAAGGCTTTAATTCTTCCTGAAGAGGCACGATTAGAACTGCTCCTTCATTTAATGTTGTTGCAGAGCTTTAACCTTTCTCACAGAGAAAATGTAGAAAATTGGCTCCCTAAGCACCTATTCACATCCCAAGCTGCTGCAGTTCCTAAAGAGAATTGTTGCTGCCAGGGTGTCTTGTAATGGCCATCAAAACCTACTTTAGTAGCTTTAACCAGAAGTAATCATTTTCATTAATTTTTTATCTGTATAGAATAGAAAATGGTGCAGGCCAAATTCTGACCTCAGTCACATCTTGTTAAATCTCAAGAAACACTTCAATTGCTGTTAAAGAAAGGTAAACTCTAAGTGGTCTATAGGCTGGACACTGAGAACATAAACAGGAAATTTGCTGTCACTTCACACCAAGTCAATAAAGCTAACACAACCATACTTTATTTCTTTTAAGAGAAATATTAGTGGCCACAAACATTTATTTTTCATATTTACAAATATTCTGTACAAATTAATACAAATACAAATGAAGAAAATACAAGTAAGGAAGAGGAAGGGTTTGTCAAAAATGTTATTTCTCCTTTTGTGATACTTTTGTATTGAACCCTATAAAAAAAAAGAAAAAAAATCTGTTCTTTGTTGCCATGGCAATAGATTCCCAGGGTGAAATTATATCATACTGCCTTTCTTCCAGGTTTCTGCTATGTGCTATCACCACCCACTCTCCTTCATTAGAGTCAATAATCAGCAAAACCTCCCCACCCCCAGCCTTTATTCATCTGCATGTTTTGGGGTGGAGGATGCAATAGTTGTTGTTTTGACAGGTGTAGAGAAGGCAAGTGAATTCTCAGTGTGCTAAGGAAGCACAGGATGTGCTGCCTGAAATGTTTCCAGTCCGGTCCCCTTTGACAATGCCTGTGAGCAGCCGTCCATCCGCAGTCTCATATCTCTTCTGCACATGCACTAACTGCTGGTGTCAGCTCTACAGCACTGCTCTCTGTCTCTTGGGAGAGATGGAAACAAGCACCTGCACTAGCCCAGCATTGCCAAAACAACATCAGATTTGAAGTACAACCCTGAAAGTGCTGTTGCATTAATTCAGTGTGTCACCTTTCCTTTGCACCACAGCAACTTCAAAATTAACACCTACATAGCAGACAAACAGGCCAAGAAGAGCATGCAGAACACACTCCAAAGTCTGAACACTGGAACACAATGTAATCTAATTTTAACAGGCTTGTACCAGGAAAGGAAAAATCCTGGCTTCCATGTAATTATTCTGAAACAATGTACCATTTCCACTGTCACGCTCAGTATCTAGCCAGGCATTTGAACTGTCTGGATGTTTCTCCAATGCTGGATTCATACATGCCTTTTCTTTAGCACTAAATCCTCCTAAGTCAAGTAGTTAAGTTAAACAGTTAATTCCTGTTAAATACTGACCTTGTTTAAATTATCCTGGTTCCATTACTTTACAGAACTGAACCAGTTTATCATACTGATTAACAGCAGCTGAAGAACTAGCCCTGGACAGCTTTCTGATGTTTAATATTACAGAATAGTTTTCACTTCATTTGGAATAGACATTAGTGTTCTCTGGTATTTCTTCATGTTCTCACTACTCATGAAAGACAATGCACCTGCAGATTTTCCAAGGCCATGGCAGAGACATGAGCTTCCTCATTCTTCCTCCTCTGGTCCCAGTCCTTTTCCATTACCACTGCTTTTGCCCCAGAGCCAGAGGTCCTGTTTGTGCAGCTGAGTCACCAACCCACCTATCTCCCTCGCTTTTGTTCAAGGCAGTCTCTCCCCTTGAGCAGTACTCACCAGGTTTTAAATAGTATTTTCTAGTATTTAATCTGAATTTACTAATATGTCTTTGTTATTCTTTCATGTATCATAACTAGATTTTTTTTTCTCATTGGCCAGATTGTAAAATATCTTTGCTTGTTTAAATACTGGTATCTAATGTTAAAAAAAAATAAAATTGAGAGAGAGATAAAGAAAAAGAAAATGGAGCTTTGAAAGTGCTACACATAATATTATGCATTAGGTTTTTGCAACAGCCTGATAGCTGAAGGTCATGTCTGTATGACAGAACTCTTTCTCTTTGCCTGTCAGTTAAATTAGTTTCTAAATATGGTTTCAGGTACAAGACCCATCATTGTTAATGCATGTCTTTGTTAATTCAAGAATAAGATGTTCTGAATGCTTACTTCCCATTTAGTAATTCTTTATGGATACAATGGTATCTATTTGAGCAATACGCATATAAATAATGTATGATTTTTGTAGTGTGAATAAGAATGAATCATGATGCTCCTGTTCTTATGAGAATGCTATAATGACATTCTGTATTTAAATGGTGGACCCATGCTGCTCCCTATGTCTTGAAGTCAGGGTGAGATTCTGGATTTGAAAAGCACTCCCTTTATTTAAGCACGTAAGTTTGACTTTCACCCTTCATTCTACAGGATACTGCACACTGAGATGCCCGCCCAGCAGAGTGGTTACAACCTCTCCAGCCTTTACTAATGTAAGCAGTGGTTTACTCCACCAGATTAACAGCTGATACTGTTATGTCTAACATCTAGACCTCCGGATCTGCTTTGCTGAATCTCAGGTTCAGATTACTGTTAGAAGTTTCCATACCATACTAATAGGGTGTTGTATCAATTATTAATAAATAATAAAATATATATTGGTTTTTGCAATACAGCAGTACCCTCACTTTTCACATCTGTTCTGTTTGTAGCTGAGAAGCCTCTAGGGTATATGGAGAAGGAAAATCCTTCAGGGACTCAGGATGTAAAATCCTGCTGTGACAGTTGAGTATGTATGTATATGGCTGCTGCTTTTCCTTTGAAAATTATACAGAAAGAAGATAACCACTAAAATATACAATAGTAACCCATCCATTGTAGTACCTGAACTCATTAAGTCATTTGTTCGGCTTTATTTGTGATACAATAATAAATCAGTTTAAGGGATAAAGTACAAAATTATTTGAAGGCATGCTGGAAAGGATTCATTCAGCTGTGAAAAATGGTTTTAACACTCCTTTTAACACACTCTGAACCACACATCATGGGAAGTGCTCAATACTGGTCCTCAACATTACACATACACCCTGTGTTAATTTTGAAATTATTATTTTATCCCAGAGTCCTTCCTCAACCATTTTTACTCTCGGCTACACCAGAAAAGAGGTGCTGTGAGGTAAACTGTCTGATTCTCTGATCCTCATCAGGCTTTTGTAACCATCCAAGCAAGCTTGGACATATCAAGGTTGTGTTACCTTGAACTAACAATGCAACTAAGTAAAATAAAGTGGAGGGGGAGGGTCTGGGGAAACAAACTTCAGCAGGCAATGGCTGAGCATCACAACCAGTACCACTTATACCAGGCAAACTTAAAGATCAAGCTCTGAAACTGGAATTTCATCAGGACAGACTTTTTTCTATACCACAGGAAACTTACAAGTGACTTGATTAGAGTATTTGAACAATATACAGCATCTCTTAATCAGCTCTCCAAGATTATGTGTAATTTACATAACAGAAGCCTTTTGTGGGGTTTTTTTCCTCTTGCTTGATGAATCCCCAGTTTGCAGAAGTTTAGTTGTGCTTCTGTCTAGCTCTCTGTATGACATACACACGCACAGAGAAGCAGTCAGCACAATCAGATTGTGTTGTGGGCAATATCTGGCAAAGGAACCTCACACAAAGGAAACTGAACACAAAATTCCAATTTCTCTCTTCGGAAATTAAGCACAATTGTTTCATTGTCTGGTGTACATGTAAGCAAGATAGGCAGATGGAATGTATGGGCATGAAACATGCCAAAGATGATTACTTTAGCTCCCTAAGATCTAGATGACAATTCTATACAAGTTCTGTTTGTTGGAGATTCATGCTTAGGGTTGATTTGTTTTCAGAAATGCCCTAATACACAGAGCAAAGGCTGCAAGACAGCCTTTTTTTTTCATATGTCAATGATTTCACACATAGGCATTTCACAAATAGCTGGAGAGTGCTACTCCTTTAACACAACACCTATAGCTTGTCAGGGTGCTGGGCAGCTGATGCATTCATCCAGTTCATGATTTTCGAACTGCTGCCCTTGATTCCCCAGTATTTTGAGCAACCTGGATCATGTACTAATCCCACAAAAGAACTCTCCCACATTTCTGCCTTTAAATATCACCTGCTAAATCTGTTCTGGTTTAGCACTAGTCTTGCATTATCAGCTTTTCTCCAACAAAAATTGTGACAGGCACATGCAAGTGTGAAGACGGAGGTTTTGATGAGTGTACAGATTTGAGATTCCTGTGGTAAATGTGCTTTCAAAACCAAAGATAGTAACACTTGCTGTAGTAACAAGGTATTTTTTATGGACTCCACAGTAGTCTATCTGTCAAGCCAGATCTGCTGAGACAGGAAAAATCCAGGGCAGCATTTAAAAGCATTAATGGCTTTAAATCCAGATTTTCACAGTGCATCCTTGAAGGAAACACTACTGTGTAGGTGTCTTGTCTCATGGTATCTGACAGAGACAGTCTTAGAGTCTAATTGGAATAAGGAGTTAAGTGTTAGGATAGCATCTTTTTTCAATCATCACTTAGTTCAAGTCTTATACTGTGCACATCATGCAGATCCTACAGACATCCTTCATGTACATTTTAGTCATGTTTAGCTAAAAAAGAAAAAATATTTTCAGCAGCTAAATATACATCCATGGTTTGGGGATTAAACTCTATATCCAGCCTGCATTTCCCATGCCTTATCTGTAAAATTATACATTAAGCACTACTCAGCATTTATTTCTAAGGATAAGGTTATGACCGCCACATTACATTACCGTGCCTAAGGAATTTGAACCCACAGGTGGCTTTGGCAGGTAACGAGCCAAGGCCGTGTGTCAGCAAGCACAGTTACATTCTAACACCTGACATCAGCAGGAAAGTGGTGTGGGAAGTTTGGTGAGTTAGAGCAGCAAAATAAACCACCACAGGCACTATCCCGCCAATCTCTTCTACCCTACACATGGGTTTCTCTAAAGCTGGTTCTGGTGTATGGTGAATGCATGGAGTACCTGTTCAGAATTTACAAGTAAAATTACTTTACATCTAACTGTTACAGAGGTGTAGGAGAGGATAATTGAAGGAACCAATGTTTGCAAAGTATTTGAGGAGCACTGAATGAAAGTAATTTTAAGTATAATTTTAAGTATAATTTTAAGTAATTTTAAGTATAAATTTAAGTTCTCTTGTTAAAAGGTTTTTTTCTTTTGTACATATGTATACCTTGATTTCTTTGTTTCTATACTGATTGGAACTGTAGAGATTCCCTTAAAAAAAGAAAAGAGAATAAATAGACATAAATACAGAACAGCAAATGCTTCCTCATCCTGTCATTCATTACTTCATGAAACTTACTGATCAGTGCAAATAAGTTTTTGTTATATCATACATTACTGATAGGCCTGGTGAACTTTTATATTTCAAAACTGAGTGGCAGGAAATCTAATGCATATTGCATAAAAGCTGATGCAAAGCTCATGGTTTTATCACAGCAAATGTTATTAAATTTATTATTAAACATGCATATCACAATACTGACATGCCAGTCAAGTTCGAGGTTTATAGTGCAATATACAGTACAAACAAGTCCCTCATGGTCCCTGTAAATTTCTTGAGGTAGCATGGGAATTACCCGTATTTCATTGACTTCTTCTTTCAAGTGTAGATTTAGAATATCCTTTGGCCTGACTGAAGAAAATTTATGAAAAATATAGTTACATATTTGATTTATTTTGGTTTTGTAGGAAATCAACTGTTTGAGCTCAGAATTAAAAAGTCAAAAAACCAAGGGATTTAGTTGCGCTACTGTACAACACATATATTTTTGCCCCATAGAATATGTTATCCAATATGCAACAAAAAGGTATACTATTAAAAGTGATATTTTGACTAAATATAAGAAAATATACATCTACCTTACTGAAATGATAGATTAACACAATCTTTGTCAAAATATTTTGATTTGGAGTAAACATTCTTTCCAGAAAGAAACAGTTCTGACAAAAAATTAAAATCAAGCATTTGCAGATTATTTTGTATCAAAGAAACATACAATAACACAGAGACCAAACCTATGAGTGAGAATTATTATAATTCAAAGGAATGTAATTGCTATTTAGCCCTGATTTTGATTAGTGATTATTCTTGGGTCATTTGTCAAAGGCTTTCATGATCACAGTTCAGCTTCAGGGAAAATGATCTCTCTACCACAGATGTAATTCTTCCTATTTTCATCAACAGCTTGTATTTTTCAGTAGAGAAGAGCATGTGTTGGGGTATGTACATGGTACGGGTCCCTCATGAATAAACACATGAGTTGACAGGTGCTAGGTTAGCTGTAAGGCTCTTGGGAGATGAAAAAACTTTTTTTTCAATTTTTTTTTTTTCTGAGGAACTGACCTAGAGAATAAAAAAGGCACTAATCACTAAACCTACTTAGAGAATAAAAAAGGCCCTAATCATTCTGAGATGCTTCCAGAACAGTGATGCTGATGATTTTCTATGAACTTTATTTCTATGTGTCTTTCAAAATACAGCAATTAAATGAATTTTTGCAATTTTAAACAACATAGTGGTTTTTTTACTGATTGAAAGGCTAAGGAATTATTTTCCCACCTAGAAAAACTTACTCTGCACCATTTAGTTGAGTCTAGTTACTGCCCTGAAAGTACTGCCTTGTGAGGCTAGAGGTGCTACCTTGTCAGCATCTTCAGGCCTTTGTGAATCAGTGTTTTCTGTCTACTTTCTGAGTGATGCAAGACCTAATCACAAAATGCACTGGCACACCCGGAGCAACTTTTCTAGGAGAAGTGCTTTGTGTTTACTAAAACTGAGTGGCTCTATGACACTGATTGTCACCCTTCAATTGTGCTATCATCCCTGATGTTTATGATGGATAGAGAAGCTCAATTTTTGAGACCAGTAATTAGACTGCTTTGTGAGAAATTAAAATAGGGATGGAAATCCTATAAATCAGAAGAGGTTATCACACATAACCCAGGAAATTGCTTCTGTAGTCATGCTGAAAACAAATGCGGATCTCAAAAGGAAAACTATATGCAGAAGAAGTAATATCCAGCCTAAGTAATTTATGTTCTTTGCCATAATTGGGATCTTACATTGTTAGGAGAGATATGTTACCTGGATGCCAGAAAATAATTTGACAGTGATATTGAAAAAGACTTATCCTGAAACAGTACACTTAATATGCCTCCTCGTCTGTTGACTTTGTGTAAAAAAGGCCGGGTAGGTTCAGGAGCCAAGTGGCTGAAGAGTGCTACACGTCACTTGACTTGCAGAAACAACGTAGCTTTCTTTTCACTTAACACTGCTGGGAGATACACATATTTGCAATTTTGATTCTTTGTAATATTTACTGAGAAACTGAACACTTGCTTTTCAACAAAACGTAGGAGACACTTCACCTAGTAATCTGGCAGGCACAAATCATTCCTTTGAAAACACATTTGTTGTTACTAATCTTGTCCCTGAGCCTCTTTAACACTGAAATAGTCACTATCACTCCTGATTTACAGTAGTGTTAGTAAAGAGTTAATCTTACTTTATTATTTTTGTTATATTACAGTAAGTGAAAAAATTACACTGACTTGAAATCATGGAACTATGAAATCATGGAGATTCTGCCACCAAGTTATTAGGGCTGGACTTCATCCAATATGCTATTAAACCTGTAAACATAAACCAAAATCACAGTTGCTGAATTATATTTGACAGCAATTTAGAATTGTTTATTCCATTTACTACAAGTACAATCCAATAATTCTCATAAACGTCAATGAGCATTTTGAAGGCACAGCAATGGGACTGGGTTCTCACCTGGACTAACTATTCCCAGACTGCCAGATGAGTCCCACCAGAAACTGGCAAGCCCTTTAAAAGTTGACTGCATCAAACAAAACCAGGTGAATATATCTCTGCAAAAAACAGGAATGGTGCTTCTGTTGGCAAACCTCTTCCTTTGTACCTGTGTACACCATGGCAGGGATACAGCGTTGTGGCTGACTTCAGTCACGTGGAGCATGACTCCTCCTCATGCATACAATGTGGTCACCTGTGCTGTTGCTGCTGCCACAAGAGATTCAAACACAACCCTGCAGACACCGAGGGGCTGGACAACAGAATTCATGCATCCCAGAACTAGATGGACAGGTGTCAGCTGCAAGATTTCCACCTTCTGATAGAGTTATTTAATGAAAGGGGAAAGAGAAACATGTAAGCAATTAATTTTTCTGTTGTTCCTTTGTATCTTGGTAATTATCTCAGTTATTGTGTATTGATTCCAATGTGCACATGCTTTACTTGTATCAATGGCAAAATTCCATTTCCTTCAGTTGAAGCAGAGTTGGTACATAACGAGTAGTACTCAATTGCATGTTTCAGCACTGCTTGCAATGCAAAATACATACAAGGTACAAGAAATATTATTCTTCTGTGAGCTCAGGGCTGTCATAAAACATCCTGAGGTAAAGAAGTTAAAAAGCCCTGAAGAATCAAGCAAGGTTGGAGTGTTGGAAATTCCATGGACTGGCTACACTGGTTGTCCTTATTTTCAGCAAAGGAACAATCTCCAAAACCAAACTGAACTTTTGAACCTGTACCCTGTGTTTGTTAAAAGCCTAGAGCTGTGTTGAAAATCTGACAGTGTAAACTGTGCGAGTCATGACTTTGAAAACCTTTTAAACATGTAGAAGATGGGCTGAAGAAAAGGCAGAGTATCCATACTCCTGCATCTTTGGCTGCAAATGGAAGAGGGGTGCATAGTTCTTGATCTAAACTCTTTGCATGTGGTGTTGTGTAACTCCACATCCAGCAATCCAACCAAATACCCTCCCTTCAATTTACAGATAACTTCAGTGGAGGTGAAAAACATTTCTGACACTTCCACAAGGTCATGCTGTAACTCACTCAGAAAATATCGGGGATTCTGTACTTGTTGACCTGTATCCGAAGGCTAGGCTCTTTTGAAGAGCTAAATCAAGAAGGAGTGAAATCATATGAGTGCATTGAACTTCCTGTTACCTTTGATGAGCAATTCTCTCTCTGAACACCTCTGAAGTTCAGATGGAACTTTAAAGTTGCTCAGTTATGTGACGTCATGTACTTTTCAAAGGCTGAACAAAATGGATGGGAGGAAAATAGAGCTATTAGGAAAAACACTTGTGTCGAGAATGTAATCAGTACTCAACTTGGCACGGGACCACTATACTACAGAAAATGTGAAGTGCTGGGAAATCTGAGCCAGAGAAGTGAAAGAAGCACGTAAGGTAACACGAAAACGCCAAATATAAGGTTCAACACCCTATAGAGGGAATAGACTGTATCTTGTATTTTGGGAAACGGTGATTATTTTGTCCTGGTGAGAGAACACCTGCAAACAACACGTAAGCATTTGCTTTGTGAGGTGCCCGAGAGCGCTGCCAGTGGCTGAGGCTCCCTTCTCCGTGCGGGCCGGGACCATTCGGCGCAGGCAGGTGTGCCAGACAGACTACAGTACAGCCACCCTCCTGAGCTCGCCGCTGCTGGCGCGGCCCGGGGGCTCCGGACGGGGCGGGCGCTGGCCTGGGGACCTTTTTTTTGGTAGAGCAGGGAGCCAGCAGCGGCCGGGCCGAGGGCAGCGGCCGCCGGTCTCTCGGGGCTCAGCCTGCCCGGGGCGCGGGCTGCGGGAGGGCGCGGCCGGCGGCGCGCACACAATGGCCGTGCCGGGAGCCGCCCGCAGCCCGCGCTGGGCGGGTCCTGCCGCCGCGGGCTGGTCGTGCTGTGCCGTGCCGGGCCGTGCCGTGCCGAGAGGGGCGGGGCGGGGCGGGCGCACCTGGCCGAGGCGGCGGCGGAGCAGGGGCGGGAGGCCGCGGCGAGGGGCGGAGGGCGGCGCGGCGGGCGGGCCGTTCCCCATTGGCCGCGCGGCCACACCGCGAGTGCCTGCGCGCCCGCCGGGAGCGGCCGCGGCGCTGTCGCCGCTTCCCAGGGCGCGGAGCGGCGGGAGGGCGAGCGGGTAAGCGGGGAGCGCCGCGGGAGAACGGTGCCGGCGGCTCGCCCGGGGTCAGGTTGCGGAGGTGTCCGGGGCGGGGGGGGGCTCCTGCCGCAGGCCCGGCGGCACGTCCCGGTTGACAGGGCAACGGAGCCACTGAGGAATGCGGCGGGCGGGCGGCCGGGCTCCGGTGGCCGCCGCGGCAGCTGGGCGGCTGCCGGGGAAGGGGCGGGGGCACGGAGCGCCGCTTTCTTCTCCCGGCGCTTGGCAGGGACAGGGGAGGCGCTCTTCGGCCCGCGGGTGAGGAGAGCCCCCGGCGCCGGGAGGGACCGCGGGCAGGGGCGTTCACCTCCGCTCTCCTCCGCAGGGCGCGCAGCCAGCGCGGGGCGGCTCCGGGGCGCTGGTGATGAGGGCGCCGAGCAGGGGCTGAAGCCGGCGGGGGCGACCATGACGGTGTTCCGGCAGGAGAACCTGGAGGAGCACTACGAGACGGGCGAGGACCTTGGCAGGTGGGTGCGGGCGGATGGAGCCGTGGCCTCTGAGCGCGGCCGGGCAAGGGGCGAGGCCAGGCTCACACCCGCGTTGCCTTTCCACCGTGTCTGAGATGCCCAAAGAGAGAAAGGGATTTGGATTTGAAGTTACCGCGCCTTTGCCTTTTTAGCACGGGTCTGATGAGATTTTTGGACAGGGACAGTTCCGAGGTGGCACCTGCTCAGCCCGACGCCCTCCCGGTGCTGTGGTGGGCTAGCAGGGACGAGCCCGCTGTCGGCGGCGCAGCTGTGGCTGTGCGAGCCTGGCTGCTGTTCGCCGGGCGGGGAACTGGAAACGGGCTGGGCTTGAAGGAGGGAAGTTTGCATTGTTCATAGTGTGAAGGACTACGTCTGTATGGCGTGTTGGATTTTGCTTTGAGAACGCGATTAAAGCAGTGAGAGAAGCTCTGTATTCCATCTGTATCTGTGGTGAAGATGACTGTATGGGCATCGCTGCTGGAGCTGGAAGTCAGATTAAGGGATGAGCAGAGTGCTGCAGATGCTGAGCTGCCTACTTGAACCTTGATTCTTGAATGCTGTGTAATAATGAGCCCCTCCGAGCCCACAATATTAGTCATGCCTTGTTTTTTCAGTGCTTTCCATGTTGTAAGACAGTTTAAAACTGCATTGTGTTACATGAGAGCCTTTTTCGTGTTCTGTCCCCCTTCTTTAAGGAGGAATCCAATGGCATTCTTGCAAACCAGTATGGCAGAATCCTTTTCTAGTGTTCACCCTGGTGATTTCAAAGCAGAGGGTCAGTGTTCAGTTGGCACAGGGCATTCAGTACACATGGAGCAGATGCCCCCATACCTGCCTCTGTGTACCTTCCCAGTGAAGAGTCCAGTCATAGCAAATGTTGTGAACAAGTTACTTGAATAGGCAGGAACTTAGAAATATTTCATGATTTCTTAAAAATAAATAAAAATACGAATAAACTAAAACAAAAACCCCAAGCAACAACAACAAACCAACCAATGAACCAAAAAAAAACCCTGAAACCCCACCCAAACAACAACTAACCAACCAAGAAGCCCCCCACATTATAAGAAAGTTAATTGCACTGTATTTCTGGTAAACTTCATCCCATTTTTATGCAAGTTTTTTGATGTGACTTTGACAATAAACACATAATTTTATTTCCACATAGTATTTTGGGTTGACATTTTCATACATCTAGAGTAACATTCTAGGACTGTGTTAGACTGTGAAGTAATATTAACTTGCTGGATAACCTCATAGGAAGATGTATTTTCATGCTAAGGCATAAGTTTGGATTTTGTGATCTAAACAATTATTTTGGCTCCTAAGATTGCTCTATTTGATTTCCAGTTTTTTGTTTTTTTTTTGACAAGGATACACAGTATTCCAAAATTCAGAATTGGGTTTCTGGATTTTTAAAAATAAAACAATTGTTGTGCTTGCAGATACTGATAAATTACTGGCTTCATGGAAGACAATAAAGATGCACATATATTGTGGGGCTTTTAAGATTCATCAGGGAGAAGACAATGTCTAATATCGTCAATATTAGAAGGTGCTAAGGTTTATGTAATTTCTCCCGTATTTTTTTTAAAGAGGAAGTATCAGTGCAGTGTTTGGTCTCTGATGCATATTTATGAAATAGAACAATTGCCCTTAGGCCAGTTACATAAGAAGTGTTTAAATACATGCAGGTTTTTTTTCAAATAAATGTTCTTTGGAAGTCACAAGTCACAAGCTCCTGAGCACAGCAGTGGAGAGCAGGCATTTCGTTTTTACAGTATGAGAAGTGCAACACTGAAAACGTTAGGTAGTGAAAGAACAACCAAAAAACCCAGAACAAATGGAGGGTTTCAAACTGGCAGAGTGTTAGGTAATGGCATTCAGTTTAAAAATGGTATATTCATTTTATCATTTACCAATGGGTTATTACAACACTGGGGGTTTTATCCATCCTAATGCTATAGAAGCTTGGCATACATTCTAAACCTATAATATTTTATGAATTTTAAAGAATGTTAAAATCTACTCTAGTTTTCACTTGAAAAAGAGTAAAGAAATCTGAGAATCTCATCAATTTTTATCTACATATGTGAGAAAATACCAGTGGATGGTAAAACATTGTGATATGTTTGGCAGGGTTTTACTTTAAAAATGGAATATAGCTATTCAAAAGGGCCAAAGCTTTCACTTCAGTATCATTTTAAGAAATTGGGATTATTCCAGTGTGAATTGTCATAAAACCATGAGAGTAAACAAACCTCAGGATATGGTTGTATGGTTTATTTCAGTGCTATTTTAAACTTCTTTTGAACTTAAATGTCTAGGGTTTCACAAACTACTTTTTTGTAAATCTGTCACTTTCCATTCCTCATTTACCTCTTAGCAGGTTTCTGACTGTTAGGTTTGCATATAAATGTAGTTGTCCTGAGGCTCAAAACTCAAAAAACAGTGAATATTAAAAACACCTTTGATTTTAAAATTTAGTGTATTCCTTTGGGAACCCAAATTGTGAATTGATACTTCAGCTAAGCAATGATGAAAGGTCCCATTTTGCAAAATCAACTGATTTTCCCCCTTCTCTTGGAAGAATGCTTTTATTTCCTCTTACTTAGCTGCAGGCATGAAGCAAAAAAGGTGAATAAATTAACAGGTGAGTTTTTATTGACGAACTTGTGTTTCAATGAAAAGATCCCTAAGTTCCTAGGCCAACCTGCCTTTTCAGAGAGCTCCATGAATTTTAATTTTAATAATCTACATTGTTTTCCCTTGTAAATTATTTTAGTCTTTGTTACATTATAATACTTCTGACAGTAACTAGAATAAAAAATCATTTAAATATGAAAGGCATCTTGAAGAAAGCAAATGGGCTGTGTAAATTAAATTTTTAATAGAAAGTAATAAAAGAGGTTTAAGTATTGCTTATTGGAAATAAGAAGGGATGATGGTGTGCCTTGGCTAAAAAAAAATTAGTGTTCTCTAGTTTTCTGGTATTTTACTGTGCTTTTGCAGAAAAGGCAATAAACAGTCATAGTCGTATTACCAAAAAAGTCTGAGTTTTCTTCTAGTCTTAAGTTAGTTTTCACTTATGCCTGGAGAGAATAAGAAAAAAGAAATTTGCAATTGCGAATACTGGTAGAATCAACCTTATTTATTTTTCTTGCCCATACCTGATTTCTCCTGAGAAGTTCACGGCTGTTAAAGTTGGTTTATCTTAGGCTTTTGCACCAATACAGTCTTGGGAGACTTATGGATCTAATGCTGTCTTTGGAACATATAAGAAAATTGCTCTTGATTAGCCTATGGTGTGTTGCATACACTTTTTTTTTTTTTTTGTTTTCCATCTTTCTTGTAAATATGAAATTACACGTGTTACTTGTTCACATGCAGGCTACCTGCAGACATGTTGAGTAATCATCTAACCATGAAGTTTCAAGGGGTGGTAAACATTATCATGCAAGAGCAACGAATTCGCTAAACACAGTTTTGTCATTTTAATTCTGCCTGCAGTTGCAGGTGGTGTGACTGTGCATTTTAAATACCTTGCTGCAGTGCTTTTAATTCCGTCCTCCCAAAAGTCAGGAATTCAAGTTCAGCAGTATTAAAAACCTCACTATGGTGAGCAAGTAAAGACCTTCCAAGTACACTGAACCTTTCAAGGTATGTTTTTTACCATGACTGGCCTTGCTTGGGAATTCATACAGTATTATGAGAAATGTGGTGTTGTTTAAATAATTTTAGGGAGAGCTATCCAAAGCTGTGTTATAAATACGTACTCTGTTTGTCTGTGTGAGTTCTTGATCATATAGACAGCTTCTTCTTCCTTCACCCCCAACACCCACGTTTGGTATTTTTGGTTGTTTTATTTTCCTTCAAGCTTTCATGTGCTTTCTAAAAGAGATGCAGAGTGTTAGGGTAAAGTTTTGGAATTGAAGAATGGTATTTGCATTGCACTGTGGTTCACAATTTTTAGACTCTTGTTGATTCAGAAAGCAGGAAGAGATATCCAACAGTTTTGAATGTCAGGCTTGTATGGACCTGTTGGAGTCACTAGGGAAACACTTGTGACTTGTCAAAGGAAGGCTACACTGAATCTTGCCAGTTTTGGAGGCTGCTCTGACTCTGCTTGGTAACTCACTAGTCAGAGATGCTAAGAGTAAAAAAGTAGCAACCTAACCCTGCTACCTAATGTACTACCTAATGGCTTTATCAGTCGTGAGAGAAAAATGCCTAGGCTAACATGCTGAAGATCTTGATAAGAGAGAACAGAGAGCTGTGCAAATATGTATTTACATTCTGTTAGATGTTCCTCTACCTTTCAGAGTTGAGTGAAAAAGGATTGCTTTTTATTTTTCCAGGAAAATAATTCCCATTGTAAACAGGGAGTATGTAGGCTGAATATACAAATACATACATGTATATATATGGGCATGAATGTATGTGGTTTTGATCATTCAGATATTGGATTTTGGTAGCACTGCTTTTTACAGCTGCAGAGGCTGCCTGTCATCTATCCAAACACTGCAACTACACTGCTCTTCTGTATGGGGAGGAAAGTAAAACACTGAAAAAACCCCCAAACAAACGAACCTGAATGGCAACTAGATTTTAACCTTCATGGCATTTTTCAGGCTTGACAATCTAAGTTAATCTTGCTAACTAGCCCATGTATTAAAATTGCCAGACTCTGTTGTGAGATTTATAGGATGTGAAAGACATCATGAATATCACAAAGGGGATACTTCCTTTCAAAACTGTCACATTTAAAACCCATGACAGCCATTTTTAATAATCTTATAGTGTAATATTTTTTCCTATGTATCAGAAAGTCATATGGGGGAGGGGAAGGAGAAGTGTGAAAGATGGTTTCATAAGGCTAAAACTAGTGCATGTGAGCTACAAACATTTTAACTATGGTACATTGAAATTTCCAGTTTCTGCTTCCTCATGTTTTCTTGATATAAGAAAGAAAATAACATTGCTCCATTACAAGGCATGTGTTAACCTTCCTTTTCATGCAGCAGTAAAATGGTTAAACTGCAAAAGCAGAAGGTGCAAACCCCTGCGGTCCCATTTCCTGTTTTTTGTAGAGGCATGGTGATAAATACTGCAAGTGTATAATTCACTGGTTTTACAACTACTTTATTCACATTTTAGTAGTACATGATAATTAATTAAATTGAGTGGACTATCGGAGCTTTTCAGGGAAAAAGACCTAAGAAGGAACTCAAAATGTTGATGGCAAAGTCCCTGACCAGGAAACTTGGTTGATTGGTGTCTTTGTGTGCCCTTTTGACTTTTTTCGAAGAATTGAAAATGTAATTTCAATGATGTAATTCAAATTACATCAAATAACTGTTTTTGTGCTGTCTGTGTGCCATGGCCATGTTTTATCAGTCAGCTCTTGGAGAAGTTGGTTGTTCCATGCTTGTCTTTAAGTCCTGGCTTTGATGGTTGCATGGATACTGAAAAGGAAAGTTTCTTAACTGGAAAGCATAGTTGCAAAAATTATACATCTCAACTCACTTTGCCTCCCAGACATGCCTTAAAATGTTTCCTTTTTGGAAATGCACAATAACCTGCAAGCTGCTGATTGCGCAGGCTGCAAGAGCTGTCACCATACAATGCCACTGGTGACAATTGCTGCCGTATAAAATGTGCTGAGAGGTTTGCTTCATGAAAAGCACAAGAAGTGCTGATGTTTTTTTGGGTATAACTTGGTCCTGCTTACTTTATTTCTTTCTCTTGGGAAGAATAATGGCTGCTTTGTATTTCCTTTAAAATACAGTGTAATAAAAACTAGAGCTTGCTGATTATTCGGTGCTCTCAATTTAAATGCACAAATCTTTGTAAATCTAAACTCATCAGGAAGAAGATAAAAATGCTTGTCTGATTTTTCTTCTAGCCAGGCTCAGTGAGGCATGACCAGTACCAGAGCAGGTGTGTTAGGGGTGTGCTGAAACTCCAATCTGTCCTTCTAGCTTTCCAGATTAGTCCTTCTGTGTTGTGGGGATTTTTAGGTGTTTGTTTTTTGCTCCCCATTTTCTCTCTTTACAGATGTTGAGGATGTCATTTGCTCTGCTGGAATTATGTGTACTGAACAGAAGTTGGCCCCTTTAGCCTAGGAAGGGGAGGCTGACACTGTTGTTTCATGAGAGCTTTGTTCAAAGCTGAGGCTGCATGCAGTGTTGGTGGTTGAAAGGATCAGTATCTCTTTCCTCTGCTGTGTTTCTCTGTAGGCTGTTTTGTTTCAGGGTTGTTTTTTTGTTTTTTAGGGTTTTTTTTTAGTGCCGCTGTCAAAGGGGAAAAATACCTACCTTATATATAATTTATGGCAGGTGTACACTCTCGGATCAGCTGAAAGCACTGTGAAATCTCAGCCTGCATGGAGTTGTGATTGCCTCCATAAATCTACTTTGAGTTAAATATGCAGGAGGGACCAAGATAAAGAGTCACTTTGCCACAAAGACAGAAGAGCATAAACTGACAACAAGGAAGTATAAGCTGGAAATTAGGAGAACTATGGGAGATGCAATAGCTGTTGAAGTAATCGTCACAAATGGTTGTTGCAGTTAGTCAGAGGTATTCAAAACTGGACCAGTTTTTGGAGGAGATTGTGTGTTTCTCGTGAGACCCTGGCTTAATGTCCAGTTGTTTTTCTGTTTTTAACTGGCTTGGTTAGAATACCTGTGCAACTTGTTGATACAATTTTATATTCTGAACAAATGATGCCAGTTAAAGCAGTGGCTCAGCACCTTGTGTCCTGGATGGTAGTGGCTTTGAAGGATCTCTGCCTCAAATAAAAGTGTTTCTCAAACTCTGTTTTGTCCCCCTTGCATGAAGATAGGTGACACAAAGAAGGGATATGCACTAAACCTGAACAGCATTCATTGACTTGCCATGCAGTATAACAGGTCATATTTAACTCTGATGAGTAAGTGGCTGAGATGGGTGAAGCTGAGAAAAGTGCCGACAAAGCCTAAAGATCTTCAAGCCTTTACTGTTTAGTTGCTTGTCTACCTTAAGCAGTCAACTTTGGCATAATGTGAAATTTTGCAGAACTAGGTACAAAGGCCAGTGCCAAGGAGTCTAATACAGGTGATGTTACTAAACTCTGAGATCTTGTCTAGGAGGTGACACAGGAGGAGTGGAGCCTGCACATTTTGGTTAGTTGCTGGACGACATTTCTGTTGGTTTTGGTACAGTTTTGGAACAGATTAATGACAGACGTGAATTGTCAGGGCAGGAATCTCTCCATATTCTTGTGAACCTTGGTATGTCCTTCTTCACATGTTACTTGCAGGTCTTGTTCCTCCATTTGAAAGAGATGACTGCTGTCCTTTTCTAAAGTGAATAAGAGATGCTAAGCTAAGGTGGTGAAGCTGTGAGATGAAGCTGCTTGAGAGAGAATATTTAAGACTTCAGTACATTTAACCTTGTACCACTATGCTTGGAGTGGTATGATATTATTAATACGCTGCAAAAATTAAAATGGTTGGTGAAACAAACTTTTGAAACTATATTTACATTTGCAATTTTCACAGATGGCTCTGCAGGCTGGAGTTGAAAGGCTTCCTGCCTCAAGGAAAATGACCTTATGGGACCTGTTGAAATGAACCAATATGAACAAGGAATCTAAATTGTATAAAGATAGAGCTTGTGAAATTAAAAGAAAGAATTACATGATACTGGAAAAGGAGAAGGCTGATAAGGATACAGTCATTGATGACATTTTGGATCAGTTTAAACACTGTCTTTCAAAGTTTCCAGGCATATTATAGTCCTTGAGGATGTTATCCTGTTTTATTAAAAGTGAGGTGTTGTTAGCATGCTGGGGTTTTGCGGGTTTTTTTGGTTGTGGCACAGGTTGATGTTGGAGGGAATATCTTGTAATGAGTACTTTTCCCTCAGTCCCAGAACAACTTACATGGTTTACAGCAGTGCTGTAAGACACTACAGTAATACACATGGTGGCCTGCAGCCTTACTCTCTTGGTATCAGAAGTTTAATTTCCTTCCCCTTCTTCCTTCCTGTTTGTGCAAGCTGATGTGCCAATCCATTTTTGCTTCCAGAGGCAGGGGTGCTGAGGAGGAAGCATGGCTGTGGGGCTGACCCTGGTGTGCCCCTGGTGTGCCGCTCTTCTAGACCAAACCTCCCCCAGTGCCATCTGCCTGCAGGTGCAAGTCTGTTTGTTATGAAGCTCAGGTGGTCTTCTATGTGTTTAACAGAAAGAACAACTGGGTGGTCATGAGCTTATGGGGATCTGTAAGCTTTATCCAAAGCTGGAGATTTCACAGTGTGAATTATAACCGTTTACATACTGATTGAAATTACAGTTTGAGATTTTTTTTTTTTTTTCTGAATTATACCAAGTAGTGAGGTTTTGGAAAGGATGAAAATTACTTGGGGCAATAGCATTTGTCTGTGCATTTCTTGCCTAAACAGGAGGCTAAGAGCCGGTAACTGAACCAATGTACTGGAAATATTTTATTTCCACTATGTATTTATTTGTGAGCTATCAGTGCTATGCTTCTAAGTTTACGCGAGTTACTTGGAGTCCTGCTTTCTGCCTGGTATGTAAATTGGCTTCTGGACTCTTATACCTTTCCTCAGTCTTCTCTCAAGTGTCAGTGGTTGTTTTAGCTTTGAGATACTGGCTAGGTGTGCCTGTAGAAGTATGCACTTAGAGTGCCTGCTCCTATGCCATGGGAACTGATAGCAGAGGGACATTTTCCCCTGACCACAGTCTGTTGGACTAGTGCTCTGAAGTTGTAAACACTTATGGGACAGAGAAAGGCTGTTCATTTTTTGGAAACTGGCGCTTTTAACTGTCTTGTGCTTATGGAGAAGTGGTGTGGAGACTCATCTCTTCCCTCCTATTCTTTCTGTTTGCTGAAGTTTTTAGAGAAGAGAATTGAACTTCACTGCTGATATGGTATTTTTTGTAATCCTGTATTTGTAAAGGAGACTAAGAAAACTAATGCATAAATTTTCAAATCATGTCTATCCTTTGTGGTGGCTGTTATTTGGCACTGTGCTTACTTTGCCTAGCTATGTAAAAGCTAGGCAAAAAGGTATAATTAAGTGCAGCTAAATTCTGTGCTAACTGATAATGTTTTATTCTGACATCGTTTATTTACAATTAAGTTATTCTGCCATGTTAAATCATTCTGTCAGGTTTAGTGGGTGACAAGGTGTGTGGCTGCTGTGAGAAGCTGCTAGAAGTTTCCCACCATGTCCAGCAGAGCCCATCCCTGATGGCTCTGAAGATGAACATGCTGCTGGCTAAAACTGAGCAAATTGAAGATCTGTGATGACATATTTAAGAAGAAAATGAGATCAAAGTGGGGCACGGGTCTGGGGTTTTTTCCTCTAGCCAGAGGAGGAGGTGAGAGCACATGAGGGAAACAACATGGAGGCACCAAGGTCAGTGGAAAAGGACGGCAGGAGGTGCTCCATGCACTGGAGCTGAAATTCCTCTGCAGCCCCTGGTGCAGACCATGGTGAAGCAGCTGTGCCCCTGCAGTGCGTGGGGATCCATGGGGGATGCAGAGATCCACCCACAGCCCATGGGGATCCATGGGGGATGCAGAGATCCACCCATGGCACACGGGATCCATGGGGATGCAGAGATCCACCCACAGCCCTTTGGGATCCATGGGGATGCAGAGATCCACCCACAGCCCATGGGGATCCATGGGGGATGCAGAGATCCACCCACAGCCCATGGGGATCCATGGGGGATGCAGAGATCCACCCACAGCCCATGGGGATCCATGGGGATGCAGCGATCCACCCACAGCCCGTGGGGGATGCAGAGATCCACCCATGGCACACGGGATCCATGGGGATGCAGAGATCCACCCACAGCCCTTTGGGATCCATGGGGATGCAGAGATCCACCCACAGCCCGTGGGGATCCATGGGGATGCAGAGATCCACCCACAGCCCATGGGGATCCATGGGGGATGCAGAGATCCACCCACAGCCCTTTGGGATCCATGGGGATGCAGAGATCCACCCTCAGCCCATGGGGATCCATGGGGATGCAGAGATCCACCCACAGCCCATGGGGATCCATGGGGGATGCAGAGATCCACCCTCAGCCCATGGGGATCCATGGGGATGCAGAGATCCACCCTCAGCCCATGGGGATCCATGGGGATGCAGAGATCCACCCTCAGCCCATGGGGATCCATGGGGATGCAGAGATCCACCCACAGCCTGTGGGGATCCATGGGGGATGCAGAGATCCACCCACAGCCCGTGGGGATCCATGGGGGATGCAGAGATCCACCCACAGCCCATGGGGATCCATGGGGGATTCAGAGATCCACCCACAGCCCATGGGGATCCATGGGGGATGCAGAGATCCACCCTCAGCCCGTGGGGGAGGTGTTCAGGATGAAGTGGGTGGATGCCTGGAGGAGGCTGTGATCCAGTGGGAGACCTGGTGGAGAGAGGGCCCTGCTTCCAGGCTGGAGCAGCCTGTCCTTGGAGGGCTGCACCCCATGGAAAGAGAGGCCAGTGTCACAGCAGTTTTGGAGCACTGCATGCCCATGGGAGGGACTCAATTCCTGCAGTTTTGGGAGGACTGCTGCTCATGACAGTGGACCCATGCTGGAGTAGTTTATGGAGAACTGTCTCCTGTGGGAGGAAGCCCACGTCTCACAGGGGAAGGACCCTTCTCCCAGAGCAGCGGAAGAAAACCTTGGGTGGTGAACTGACCAAAGCCCCCACACCCAGTCTCCCTGCTCTGTTGGTGGGAAGGAGGGGTTGGCTCTGTGAGGGAAGAAGAAGTGTTTTAAGGGCTTATTTTACTTCTCATTATCCTCCTCTGATTTTTTTGGTAATAAATTCACTTTGTACCTCTAAGTTGAGCCTGTTTTTTCCTTGGAGGGTTTTCTCATGAAGCCTTGGTTAATTTTTTTTCTCTCCTCTGCCCAGCTGTGGCTGGAAAGGGTGACTTTTGTGGGTGCCTGGTGTTTGGCCAGTGTCAAACCATAACATGGCTTTTGTCCACCAAGGAAAATAATACTACTGTGGATCTTACTTGGGTGCTACAACTTTGAGGCCAAGAACTCAGCATTGATTAACCTTGTCAACAAGACTGGGAGTTTATTATTGTATAAGGCAAAAAAAAATATATGAAAGTCTTGAATGGTAACAGATTTTATCTTTCAATACCTCTCTTCTTGCTGACTTGGACTCTTTTGTTAGGACACTTGGGTCCTGTTACCTTTAAGTAAGGTGATGCAGATGTAATCCTAAATATAGATACTTCAAATTCTCTCCTTCAGCTTTCTCTTTCTTTTAGGGATTTAGTTTTGTTTGCTTTGTGTTTGAGTATGTGTTTTTGTTTTGTTGTGGTTTTTATTCCTTGCAAATGCAGACTTCAAACATTTTGGTATGGGAGTGTTGATTTTGTTGGTATATTATCTGTCTGGCAATATTTTCTTATCTTCATGAGCAGGACCATCTGCGTAGAATTGCCGTTTATTCCCTGGTTAAGGAAAGCACGTCAGGGAATGGCTCAGTCCTTATATCTCATCTTTTCTCATGGTTTTTTATTTGAAAGGGCCTTCTGATACTATTTACTTCACATTCTTGTCTGAAAGGAGGATATCGCTTTTCCTGGCTTTGCTGCCAGTTCTAACATTAGCTGAAGAACAAACCATTCCAGATTCTATCTTGCAAAGCTGGTCTGCTTCTGCTGCCTCTTTTGTTCCTCTAGAAAGAAACCTTCACATTACTGTTCCTCATAAGGGTGTGTTAGCTCCTGGTCGGTGCTGCTCTGCCTGCCTGCGAGCCGCCCGGCGTGGCTGAGCCAGCCTAGCGCCAGGGTCAGAGGATGGGATGGTGCTGTTCCTCACCCTCCTGTTCCTCACTGAGCAGCATTCTCCCGCCCTAGCGCTGGCACCATCCTAAGCACAGCCTGGGAGCGGGAGGGGATTACAGATTGAGCTCTCTGAACTGGGTCAGCACGGGCATGTCAGACAAGGATCAGTGCCAGCCAGCAGCACAGCATAGGAATGCAGGGCCTGCAGGATGGGGAAGCCTCTGTTTGTGACAGGTACTGGTTCAGCCCACTACAGCACGCTGAAAGGCCTGCTCCGATGTGCTGTGCCTCAGAGCTGTGCAGGTCCGGCCAGCCAAGGCCCTGTGGAAGAGCTGCTGTGAGCTGGGGAGCAAAAACTGACTGTGATTAACCCTGGACAATGAGACTGGTGACAGCACAGTCTGAGTATGTTTTCCTGTAGCAGCAGCCATAGGCTAGCCCGACAAGCCCTCCTTTGCACAGAGATCAGAGAAGACAACTTGGAATTCATTTTTTTTTAAGGTTTTGGGGTTTTTTTTAATGTTCTAAATTCTGAAGTGCTCAAGCTCATCTACAGACTTGAATAGCTGTGAATCTGTGAATAAAAGCTGAAGATCTGGGGAAGCGGACAATTACTTGATTTTAATTAGTGGCTCATAAAACCATAATGGATATGGGAGTTACTAAGGCCCGTAGCATGAGAGCATTGTGTGTGTGACACAAACTGCTTTGTTTGTAATGCCATGTCATCTTAAAAAGCTGCCTTTAAGTCATGGAAAAGCATCACTGGCTTATGTGTTTATAGCTCAGTGAGTTTCTTACATATTTAACTAACATCAGGTTAATAACTGGAGGAGAAAATCCAGAATTTTTCTACACAAAAAATTACTCCACCATCTTCTGTGGAACATAAGTAGGTTGTTTCTCCTTATGCTCTAATACTAAAAGGTTAGTAATGCACCTGTGTATTTTAGTGATTCTTCATACCTGGTAGAAGTAGAAAGTAACCAAACTTTACATAATTTCCCACCTTTCTTTGCATTATTTCTTTTCTTTTCTTTTTCCTTTTTTTTTTTTTTTTGGATTTTCCTGTATGTTATAGCTGTAGCTATTACTTCAATTGCTTACAAGTGTGAGTACTCCACTTTTTGTAGTGCAAGATAATTTCTGAAAATACTTTAGCAGATGTGCATGTATTCAGACAAACAAGTTTCTACAAACTCCAGCCCAGGCATCATTAATAGGAAATGGGTGATATACAGCTGCCTTGGTAGTTTTATAGCCATACACATTCTTCCAGCTTGTGCACTAAATACCATTACATTTTGACATGGACTTTACAGCTGTGTTTTAAACTCCTTTGTCTATGAGCAGACTTTTGTTAAAAGTATTTTCTCATTAAACATTAAACAGTGCTAGTACTTTCTAGCTCTTCACATTCTGTAGTTTGATAATTATTTAAATATTTTGTTAAGGCATTTGAGGCATAGGGGCATCTCACATTTTCACTTTTGTGTTCTTCTTACTATCTTCAAGTTTTACCCATTATCCTACTTATCCTACTCAGTTTAAACTGAGTTCACTCCCATACTGGTTGTGTTCGTTTTACATTTGTCACGTCACCACATTCAGTGAATTATTATTGTTCCCACTGTAACTGCAAATAAGCAGTTCCAAATTCCTCTAGAACAGGTCAGTTCTTTTAGCAATGCACGTGTCAAAGGTTAGTGACTCAGAAGTGTCGCTTGGGAGAGAACCACAGAATACCAAGATTCACTCAATCTAACATGACATTTCTTTTTGTGGAAGTGGGAAAGACAACGCTGCTGTGAAAGTGCAGTGCAGCCCTGCTTTTGTCCGTATATGAGAAAGCAAAGAGCTCTTGAGCTTTGCAGTATTGCTTAGTGTCATATTAAAAGAAAATTTAAAAAAAAATTTGAACATATCACAGAGAAGACTGTATGTACTAACTCAACTTCTCTGTCTGTATCATGCCTCTGCATTTATGTCACGTGAGCTATATTACATTAAACTCTAAAGTGAAATGTAATCCTATGGTAAAATGAATTCTCAGGAAGGAACTAAGAAAAAATCTTTATCTCCTGAGCAGTGAAAGGTTTTACTGCACCTGAAGTGTGGAAGTTTCAGCCGTTAGATATTAAGCTTTTGCGTACAAAGTAAGAGCCAACAGCTGGTTTTTTTCCTTTGTTTTTAACCCTCCTTTCCCTCAATAATGTAATTGCTGTTCCTACTAGGCAGTAACTGGATTGGACAACATAAAAATAGTGTCTGACCACTACTCAGTCTTTTGTAGGGGGTTTCGGCAATGTTGGTAACTTGCATTTCTTGTCTTGTCTACTGGCACAGTGACAAGTATGCATGTTTGGTGTTACCCAGACTGTACAAGTGAGTGCTGGATAGACAATATGAAACTGGAGACAGAGCTGAATTGTTTATATACACACAGGAAGGAGGGAGGGTTTTGTCTCTGCCTGTCTAGTGTTTGCCTCTCACCCACCTATTCAACATGTTGTTTGTTCAAAGCGCTAGAAGAAGCAGGAAAGAGAATTTAATTTTTGGCTACTTTCAGAAGAATAATTCTGTCAATTTCTTGCAGCCATGGGTAAAGCTGTTAGTGTGTCTCTGTTTTGTATTTGCAGTAATCCATGGGTTTCCAGGAGAACAGAATCATCAAACCTTCAGTAATGCTTCCAGCTTTTTCAGTGTGCCTTTTCTTCTGAACATCTGCTGCCAACATAGAGCCAGAGCCCTTTACTCATTCAAATTTGCATTCCAAAACCCAAATGTGAATATAAGAAAAAGAATCTGACATCAGAATTCCTGCTTATGCAAAAGAATCTGGTTGGGTTTTTTTCCTAAGAATTACAGAACTCTGTAAAAGCGTGTAATATCTCTTTGTTCTGGTTAAAAGTAACAAAAATCTACTTATTTGCCTGACAACTAAGCCATTGTCAAAAGTGTAATTTAGAATGAACAAGACAGTGCTGGTGAGCACATTGATGTGAAGAAGTTCCTTTTTATTTCTGTGTACAGCTTATGACTTGGAACACTTTTTCTATTTGTACACAGATGCCAGGTTTTCAGTGCCAAGAATGTTCCTTTCATACACTACAAAGTTCTAGCAACTGTGCAACTCCTCTTTCTGGCAAGGGCTTTGTATGTGCTTTAGAGTTAAATCCTTCTACTTCTTTTCTGCTTCATCTCCTGCTCATGCTTTCATTCCTTGACCTTCAGTTGCACTGAACTAATTTTCAAGAGCACGGTTTGACCTAATTGCTTAGCAGAGTATGATCATAGAGAAACTCATATATTGTCTGATAACCCTGTGGTCATAACTTGTTTAAAGTCATGTGCTCCTTTGAAAGAAGACCACATTGATTGCAGGGAGGGTTGTGTGCTGGTGCTGTCTGTGGAGGATTTAGTAGCTGCAAGATCTTTCCTTTCTCTTTCTTTTTAGTCTAAAATACTATTGCCATGCCACCTTTTCTTCTGGAGAAACCCTGTCCTTCATGCTGCACACCACTTCAGAAAGACAAACTCTTGAATCTGTGCCTGTGTTTCTGCACATTGTTTTTTATAAGGCTTATGTGCCGGCGTGATGCAAATATGCAATGCTGTCATGATTTGGAAGCAGGTAACTAATAAGAGGTCATAAGTCAAAGTAAAACTAGAGATGCAATGACAGCTATTAACCCCCGTGTTCTGAAAAGGTTTTAAGCACAGCAGCAAGCAAATGTAGGAGGAAGAGAGGGAGCATGATTGCCTCATGTCAGCAGTGCCTTCCTTAGCTGCACCTTGCTGCAAACCTTCTGGTGCCTTTTCAGTACTGGTGGTACTTTATGTCTAGCTCATCACGGCCATCTCTATAAAAAACTTGAAGGTGTATTGTGCTGCAGAGTGAAGCTTTCATCTACTGAAGCCTGTGTTACCTACCCTTGCTCACTGTGTTGATGAATGTGGGGCTGCTCTGTAACAGGGCTACCCTGTGGAGTCCCTTAAAGCACTTCTGGTTTAAGCTTTGTGTAATGGTAATGTAAATGAGAGAGCCAAGTGAAGGAATGTTTTCTCTCTCTCCTTTGCAAGGCAGATGGAAATTGCTTTCAATTTCCTTGTGTATGTCTATCTGTACTAAAACAAGCCACAGATTAAGTGGAGGCACAGGAGTTTTGCAAGCTTATGGAGTAGCCTAGTGACAGGAAAATTCACTTGCTAAAATAAGACTTTTACTATCAAGTAGGAAGTGTTTTAGGATTATTAAAGTGGATGATCTGCGATGTAGGGTGCAAGGAAGAACGTCATCGTTTCTGAGCTGCTGTTGGATTCATTTGCTAAATTAAATAATTTTGAGATATTAATTTTTTTTTTTTTTTGCAAGAACAATTGTGCCTCTGTAGGAGATTTTATTGCTTGAATTGTGCAGAGTTCAAAGTAGGAGCTTTGAATTGTATTGAGTTGTACTTGACTTGTAGCACTTAGTAGTATCCTTTATGCTGTCACCATGACTGATGTTTGCAGGGAAAAAGAAAGCTGAGGCAGGAGAGCTCTTCTGACTGTCTCTTTCATTTGAAAAGTAGTAAGCAAACTAGATTTTTTTTTTGTTTATGTGTTCCACTATTAGACAATTTTTCTGTCTTTTTTGTAACTTGTTTTTGAAAAAGTTAGGGACGATAGGGTGATGCACTTTAAGTGTCATGTGTGTACTGCATGCTGTGTGTTGCCAAGGATGTCTTTTCAAATTAATATTATTCATTTTATACAATGCTGTTGGTCTGTAATTTATGCCGTAAGGTTTACAGCCCATGACCCTTGAGCATACAACATTAAATTCTTTTGTAGCTGGTCTTTTAGGAGCAATGAGAGGGTAAAAGCAAGTGGGTATATATTTGTAAGGCAGATGACTCCCTTTTTTTCTTAAAAATAGAGGTGGAAGGGATGAGGACTGTGTGCCATTTTGTAGAGACATGCAGAATGTATGGTAGTTGTGTTTCTGTGCTTGGTTTTTCATCAATTTTTACCATACATGTACCGTTATTGGTATATTTTGCGAGGTCTAGTGTTTAGTCAGCTGCACAAAATTACTTGATAATGAAGTTCTGTTCCTTCACCCAATTCTCTTGCTTGTTTGGAAGGACTATGAATTTTTAAACTGCTTTTAACATTTAAACACAACTTTCTTCTATCTGCTAAGTAGTGTTATCTTTAATACTGTTTATGGCTGGTGGTTTTTCATTCTCAAGAATGACAAGTAGCTGGCATAAAGAAAAAGAAGGATCTTTTGAAACAGTTTCCTAGTTCATTTGGACCTGAAACTCTGGAAAAAGCAAGATAACATAATGTGATATCTATTGAACTGATAATTGAATCCACCCTCAAGGGAAAGGGGTGAGCTTTATGGATATGGTTGCTACCACCTTGTTGTAGTTACCAAATGTGCATGAGAGTGTTTGAGTTGCATGTAGCTGCATGGAGGTAGTTACTGCACATTTCTCAGATACACAACGTAGCCTTATGCTGGCATGAGAGCAGGTTTGCTCTGGCTTTACTATAGGTATTTATAATGGCTTTTCCTTGTGTACTGTGGAGCAGGGGGCTTGCTTTAACCAAAGCAAAGAGCTGCAAGTTTCAGGTCTGCTGCCTGGAGTGCTGGTATTCACCTTATCTTTTCAGTAGATTCCTGTATTTCAAGATTGCACAGGGAAGAAATGGGTTAATCTTTGTAAAGCTCAGACTAGGTTGTTAAGCACATTTGACAGCTTGTGTGTAGCTTTTTAAAAATCAATTGTGTTCTCTACCCATTGTTCTTCCTTCTCTTTCTTCCTCCTTGTATTAAGGTTCAGTTTTTTCTATACACCATCAGAAGCAACACATCGCTGCCTTCTGGTCTGCCTTGGATGTTATCTTTGCTTACATTTGCTTTTTGCCCTCTGCACTTTGGCAGCTATTCAATGTCAACATGATATTCACTTCCTGATGCCTGTTGGATATTTTCCTTGCCTTTATCTCCAAGTGTCAAAATGCACCATGCTGTCCTTAATCACTCAATAAACCTACAGGAGCTGAGATTTTCCAGGATGTTAAAAGGTTGAAAACATCTTCAGATTTAGTCTGAAATAATCTCTTCTGCCTGTGTTGTGCTTTTAGCCTACTATTTTCTTCCTCAGAAAGCTGACTCATTTAGTGACAAGCACACCTTGGTACACAGTGAATTCCTGTCAACTGAGTTTTGTGGTTGCCTAAAGTTTTGTTTTCTTAAAGTTGATATAACTGTTTTAACCAAAAGGTATTGGAATATTAAAAAAATCCAACTTCCCCAACACCTCAGCTTAAAAATCAATCACAAGACAATAGTGCAGCTAGGATCATTGTCATCAGAAGAAATATTACAGGGAAACCTTATGTATATTAATTTTTAAATTGCTAATAATTATTTCCCTTGGTTATTCATAATTAAGTGATGGAAAATTTATTTTCTCTTTAAACAATTAGAATTTTTGTTCTGAAAATTGGACAGTAACTGTTTTTGTACAGGGTAGGAAGCTGCTGAAAAAGAAATAGTGCCAATATCTTAGCATTTTTCAGATTCATCTGCATTTCATATTTTTTGCATACTTTGAGAGGTCGCTAAAGGTCAATTTACAGTCTCTTCTTTGCCCTTTGCAGTTGCTGCATTGCTTTTAAGCAACGCAGTTTTAGGTGTTTGGAATGAGCATTCCATTGTGGTTCTGGTTGGAGGAGGTCACTCTGCTTCTGTCTGAAGAACTATTTCAGAGACAGAACTATAAAGTGGCCTGTTGATCTGATCATAATGAAGCAACTGTTGAATTAATCACTTTTTTCCTTTGGAGACACCAAAGTTGGTCCTGCATACAACATCACTATTGTCTGTACAAGCCTTTCTGCTGAAGTTCCCAAGTATTTAAGCTGCACATCAATACTCTTCTGGGATTAGAAGGTGATGTAATAAAGGAGTATCTTTATTGTATTATGCATTTCTGTTGAATTTCAAGTTACAGGGGCAGTTATGCAGTTTGACTATTCTGCTCACTTGACAAGGCCTTCACAACCACTGCATGATGGCCCCACAGCTTTTCTGTGGAATTTGGGTATCACTTGTCAACAGGGAAAGCTGACGAAAATATTTGGAGTTGACTTTGTACTTTTTGACATAGATGGTTTGGTGCTGCTGCTGTAAAGTTAATGTAACAAAGTGTAATGTTTTCAATTCTGTCCTCTCAGCTTCATAGCTCAGGGAGCAAATCATCTACAGGGAAAATTTTCTGACCTATTTTGCATATTCTTTCAGTCTTAATTTAAAACCACGAGCTTATATTTGATTTTAGGTGATCCATCTCTGTCCTGTAAAAAAAAATCAAATTTGATGTTTCCATAATATTATCCCAAATGTAGTGAACTAGTTATAATTAATTTCAGTTTTGTTTCTTAACCTGAGAGTAATTAATTTTCTGTGGTTGGAAGAAACTGAGCTGCCTAGTTGCAGTGACCATGCAGTGGTGGAGTTTGCAGTCCTGAGGGATATGAACTCGGGTAAATGGTAAAGTTAGGCTGCTGGACTTTAGGAAAGCAGACTTTGTGCTCTTCAGAGAGATAGTCAGGGGGCCCTCCAGGGAAACTGCCCAGAGGATCAAGGGAGTGGCACAGAGATCTCTGAGGAAGTCTCCCGTAGAGCAGAAGAGCTGGCAATCCCCAGGAACAAAAACCTGGGCAAGGAAGGCAAAAGACCAGCACGTCTGAGTAAGGTATTGCTGGTCAAACTAAGATTTGAATGAATTAAATGCAGAGGCAGTGGAGACAAGGACAGATGAGCTGGGAAAGGCATAGAGATGAAGTTCAGTTGAGCAGGGATGGGATGAGAAAGGCCAAGTTGTACCCTCTCTGATAAACAACACTGGCAAATGGTACAAAGGATGAGGAGAATCCTACAATAAAGATTTTACAAGAGCAGATAGTCGCAGGACAAGGGAGAATGACTTCAGACTGAAAAAGGGTCAGTTTAGATTAGACACTAGACAAAAACTCTTTGCTGTGAGGGTGTTGAGGCACTGGCACAGGTTGCCCAGAGATGTTGTGGGTGCCCCTTCCCTGGAAGTCTTTGAGGCCAGGTTGGATGAGGCTCTGAGCAAGCTGGTCTAGTGGGAGTTAGGCATGCCCTGGGTGGCTGCGGGGGACGTCCCAGGACATGTGGTAGCACTTTTTGCCGTGCCATGTTTGAACAGGGTTTGGGGTTTTTTAATTATCTTTTAAGCTGGGTCATTGAGCATTAATGGTTAGAAGTAAATCTTGGTTTTGTGAGATCAGTTTAAGAAGAGGTATGATAACAGGAAGAAGTAGCTGGGCATGCAGAGGCTAAGTAGGGTGTGCACAGATATTTTTGTACAGGCTTCACTTCTAGGCAGACAAGAAACATGTTAGAGGCCCTTTCCAAAAAGCCATGCGCTTGCTGCAGGATTGTCACTGTGCTAGCAATCCAGCTGAACAAATGTTTATACACTGAATGATGCTAGTAGGAAAATTAGTTAAACTGAATTGTGAAAAAATACTATTTTGGGAGGACTGTGAGTGGAAAAAATTATAAATTCATGGTAAATTGCGTAGAGAAGTCTTATAGGTCTTGATAGTACTATTTTTTACACTAATTTTATGGACTCTCCTGATTTATTGTAGATATTTGTTTAATGTGTGGCCTACAAAGGCTTTAACTTTGAAGCAGAGCTTAAAATTCAATAGAGTTATGATCATCCCTTCTTTAATTTTTGCAGTTCTGGTAGTATCTCTTTTGTACTACCCTGGAGATATTGCCCGATGTTTATGCCTTCTGCTAGTCACATGGCAGATGGGGAAAAGAGTCCCAGCATTATAGTACACAAAATCATGTGAGGCCAGAAAAAGTGGCTGTTTTGTGGTGGCTATCGAGTTTCCACGTGATTGTCAGTTTCCTGTTGCATCTGCAGAAGACGTTGCTTGTGCTCGCTGTGATTCTGGTGACCCTGTACTTGTGAGAACACTGTGTTTGTGCACAGGCAATGCCAGTGGTTCATGTCTGCAGCATGCTCACTGTGTGCCACCACCTTTCATGTGGATGCCACTTCAAGCCCTTCTGTCATCTTGTTTTATCTTACTATGTTCCCATCTCTGATAAATTGTGTTCTTGTAGCACACGCTGAAATGGCTGTGTGCAGGGATGTCTTACAGCTGCCTGGAAACTTGCGCCATGCAGCTGCTGCTGGATTGCATCTTCCAAAGGGACCTGGATTTCTGAGGAACCTTTGCTGGGAGGTGTTGATACTCACTGTGGAGTCAATTTACATCTGTATCCCTCACAACGGTTGTGTCTGGCTGCTTGCAGCAATGCCTGTGCTTACCCTTTTCTCTCTTAAGGGGAAGGCTAGACTCACACACGTATTAGGATTTCAATTTGTTTACTCAAATGGTCTTTGATTCACAGTTTGAGATAAGTGTTCTCTGATGCTGAAGTTTGGTTTGGTTTGTCTTTTTGGTTTTTTTGGGGGGTTTGGGTTTTTTTGTTTCCATGCTTTGAGAAAGCTTTCAAAAAGAGCAATAAGTGTCTTCATTTGTATGTAGTGAATACATTGAAAATGACAGTGAATTTAAGCCTAAAAGCTGTTTATAAAACAGCTGAGACTCTATGGTGGTGTTGCCAAGACAATAAAAATTAATTCAGAAGCTTTTCTGACTTTTTATGTGATTGTGCAGTTTCAGAAAGGAAGGTGTTGGAGGATTCCCTATTCCATTTGACAAATTCTCATGTCAAGCCTACAAGCTGATTTTTGACTGCCAACCCTGCAGTAGTGTACTTGCAGCAGCTGAGCTCAGCTCTCTGCCTGTCACCACCAACACACTATCACTTCTGCCAGCTAGACAGTCTTATGGTTACACTTGGAGTAACACCTGTGCAAACTCATTAATTGCTAGAAAAATTTCACTGATGTCGCTCTAGGAAACAGGAAGAGAGCAGTCTGTATTTTCTGGCAATCTTTTTCAGTTTTGCCTCTGAAAACTGATTTTCCTTCCATTGTTGGCATTCAGCCATGAGGAAGCTGTGAGGCCAAAGCAGCTCTTGCTGCTCGACCTGACCTGTGAGGGGAAGGAAGACTTGAAGAATTGTTGCTCTGCAGATGCAAACTTGGGTGCCCCTACGTTTTCAGGATGTGCTACCAAGATCATGAGTGTCTTCCATTAGTTTTTTTGTGGCTGCCAAGGAGTAGCCACATGGTTGTCACAGCTGGTCAGCGTAAACGTACTGCACAGGTTGCCATAACAAAACAGCATTTTCTGCAGTGAGAGACAATCCATCCTGAATCCTGAATTGCATGCCAGCACACTTGCCTTCCTGACATGTTAGGAGGCACTTCCAAGTGCAAGACAGTCAAGGGCAGTTAAACCAAAATATCCTGGGAGCCCCGTTCTACTTTCTTTGGGCTCCAAACTCCCAAACTACAGAACAATGAAGATGATCCCCTGTTGTGGCAGGTGCGTGTCATCTGGCACCAAGGGCAGTGTCTCAGTGGGGCAGCAGTACCTGTGGAGGGCTGGCTATTGCACCGTTGGCTCTTGCCAGCCAAACTCTTCGTTGTGTTCCATGGAGAACGCTGGGCACAGCAGTCCCAGCAGAAGGGAGCGATCCAGAGGTGATACTGGCCCCATCTGCAGCTCATCTCCCCTTCACCAGTAGCTGGGCCTGCCTCAGGACCTCCAGCTCTGCCAGCTGCTTCAGCAGCCCCTGATCAGTGCAAGGAAGAAACAACCATTTTTGGCATCCAGCATCTTGGAACTTGGTGAAATTGAGCAGCCAGAATAGTTTCAGAAACATGGTAGTGTAGAGGGGTAGCAGGATTCTGGTTTGAGTTTTGCATGCTGAACAAGTGAGAAGAAGTACAAAGTGGCCTTGAGGCAGGTTACTGAGACATCATTAATAGGAGGGAGCCATCCTGCAAAACACTGGGCTGTCTCCTGGCTTCATGGAGCTGAGTTTGAGTGCTGACTTCCTGAAAAGTACCTACTGCTGCCTCCTCTAGCTGGGCATGAGATCTTACGGGAGGAGAATCATGAAAATGCTCCCTGGCACACTGTCTCTGGCAGCACAGGTTTTCATACCCAGTATAATAAATCCTTCTTAAAAGATATGTTTCCCTAGAATAAAAAAGGACTATTAAAATTTGTTGTCCTTCATCACACTGCTTTGCAAGGCCATTTGTGGCAAATATACTACCACACTGGTGTCTTTCTGGAAGCTCCTCGTTGACATTTTAATGTGAAAAAGAACAAAACTAAGCTTGTCACCAGGGGAGAGCACATTGTGCTGGCCTCCCTGAGACAATTTGTATTGGACTGGAAAGCTGGTGGCTGGCAGAAGGAAAGGCAGGCTGCTTACAGTGCTGGCACAGGAGGTCTGTGCAGGAAGCAGTCACGAGGCACATTGTCCTCTGACAGTGTTTTTATTAGAGCTGGGCTTCTGTGAAGGAAGAAATAGCAGTCCCTGCTAAGGGAAACCTTCCTCCAGGTAATGTTTCGAGTAGATGAAATTTACACATACACAGATAAATGCTGCTTGATGACAGAAAAAGGAAGGAAATACATAAATGGAATTTGTATTCTTGAAGCCAAGATAAAATGCCCTTGTGAAGTAACAAAAAATTAATAAACATTAGTTATGCCTTTGTTTGTACTAGTTGAGCTTGTATCATTTCTGTTTCCTTTGTCAAGGAGGCACCAGATACGAGAAAATTTCAGGAATTTGTGCTGCTTAATATTTGAAATCTTAACTTGAAAAGTCTGTCTAGAAAATCAAAGATCGAAGTTAGCCTGTGGTTTGGAAAGTGAAATATTTCAGGATTGCCTCCTTTTTCCGTGTGCAAAGCTATTTAGTAACTACAGCAACTATATCTTCCGCAAAGCAAACAGTCAATTGTGGACAATTTTTTTTTAATTTATTGACAATAACATATACTGAAGGAACCCAAAACTTTCCAAACTTTCTGAACTTTACAGCTTTGTTGTAGGGTTAAAATCAACTAAAAGCCCTTTATATCCTTCCAGCATGTGTACAGTACTGTTCCCTAAACATCTTTAAAGTAAAGAGTTAACACTTTCAGGAAGTGCATTTGTAGTTAATTTTTGAGGAAGTTATAACCGCAAAGAGAATGCAGTAAAATCCCTCTAGAAAGATGGAGAGGGAACTAACGTGCAGAGAAATTTCATTGGGAGTACTGAAATGCCTCTGGGTCACTGGTTCTACTTTTGTTCCAGGGCCTTGGTTATTTTCAGTTTATATGTGGGGGGCTCCTGAGTAGAAGCAAGATGAGGAACTGAATCTAGGGACTCACTGCTGGTGGTAGCAATAAGAAAGAAGCTCACAACTCCTTGCTTATACCTAACTCTTAGGCAGGATGGATTTGGGTACTGCTTTCTACAAGTGTGCCACGCTTTTGTTTGAAAGCTGTAAAGAAAAGTCCAGTTTTCTGGGAAAAACACACTCATTGAAGCTCCATTTACAATGTAATTTATTAATTCAGAAATCATTGCTTTGTTTTGGAGCTGTATTTAAACACACTTTATCTCTCCTCCAAATATTTCCAAGTCACTGTGCTTGCTTTATTTCTGGTGCAGTACTGCTTATCTGTAGCTGATGAAGCACAAGGATGGAGGGTGGCAAAGCCAGGTTGTGTAGGTCACTTACAATTCTACAAATTCTGCAAAATTCTACAGAAATGCATCTAGATTAAGACTTTAATTTCTAAAGTGCTTCCTTGTAGTTTGTAGCGTCCTTTTCTCTCAGCCCTTGCAACAGGAAAAAAACCTTTCAGCTGCAGTGACTGCTAAGCTGAAATCCATGTGAAAGTGTTTTTATTCTGATGCCTACCTTTTCATCTGAGTAGGAAGAGCTGAAGCACTGAGAGCTGGAATTGGTGCATTAGAATCTCTTAGAGACTGACTGTATTACTCTAGAAAGTGAAACTTATAAGTAATGTTAGCAATTCTAAATATGCAGCTGTTTGGATGACAAATTTCCTTAGTCCAAACTAAATGTAGAAAAAAAATTATATTTTGAGAAAGAAGCTGAATTTAGAAAACCAGTTATTTTTAGTAATGCTGATATGGACTTGCAACATTTTCTTTTTCCTTTTTTTTCAGTTGTATTAATTATAACTGCTAATATTTGTTGAGCATACTCCTTGCACTAATAAAAGTGTCAACATTGTTTACAACAGTCTCCAGCCTTTCCTTCAGTGTCATAGTTTTGTAGTGTTTGTAAAGATCACTGAAATAGGCATGTGGACTTCTGACTGCTGAGGTCAGAAATGGAGGTGGTGTTAGGTCAAACCTAACTTTCCGGAGAGAGCTTCTGTGCACAACATCCAGTTGCAAAAGTGGGATGCCTTCATGCTCTAGCTTCATACTTTAAAAAACTATCTCTAGAAATCACTTAATCCATTTCTCTGCTTTAAAAGAAGATCAACTCAGCTACAACCTGTAAATATAAAGGAAAGTTAATGGTACTCTCTGCATAACACCAAAAAATGAAACATTCAGTACTCTTTTCTTGACTAAATGCATACTGCTAGCTTTTTTATGATAAGTCAAAGTAAGTTCTTATAGGCAGAAATAATATTAAAAATCATGCAAGGAATATTTAATGTTTTTTGAGAAAAAGTGGCTATTTTTTTCATGCAATGAAAGAGGTCCAATAGATGAATAAAGTGATGATGCATCTATTTCTCATATGAATTTCATACAGGCTTTTTAATTTTCAGTGATCTGTTCTTATTTTTCATTTAAGTTCTAAAAAAGTTAGATAATCAGACCTCCAAAACCTAGATGTTTTTCTGTATTCTCAAATTTCCTCTAGGAGTCTAGCTGAAAACCTCATTCTTGTTCCACAAGGAGCACTTATGCAGATAAAATGCGTGCTTAACCTGGGCCCATGTAATTATTCAGCAGTCATGCTCCAAATTTGCTGTCTCTCTAGTGCTGTACAACAGCACTTCCAAATCCTACCAAAGGAAGAGAACACTGTGTTTTTAATGAAGTGAGCTGTTCTGGCACCAGTGATTTTCATCCTTTACTTTCAAAAGAATGCTGTGATTGTTGCTGTAGCACAAAGTTCTAATAGAATGTATTTCCATGTTAAACAAAACCATGTTATTACCAAAGTAATAACAAGCAGCCATCTTCAGTTCAGCATATTTTAACATAAAAGCTGCGTAGATTGAACTGCTAGGTCATAGGCTTTATTTTTCCTTTAAGGAAGGGGGTTGGAGACACTTAGAGGGATTTGGCTAGCAGTTAGCTATATAAAAAGAAAAATAAGATCCTTGTCACTGTCTTTTCTCCCGGCTCCAGCGATTGAATCTGTGCTGTGCTCTCAGATTGGACAGCATTCAGGTGCTGCAGTTTTCTCTGTCTTCAGAGTTAGAGCTATATGCATGCACTAAGCCAAAGAAAAATTATTTTAGTGTGTTTTTGGGTAATTGTGCCATTTAGTTCAGTTATGGTGAGACTGTTTATGAAGAGAGGAAGTAAAAAAACCTAAAGCTAACTGGAAGGAGTTATATTTACATCTTTGAAAGAATAGCGGATTGAAATTAGAACAGAAATGTGAAACTTCCTACATAACAGAATTTCTGTGAGTGAAATATCTTGGCAAATGCAGGAACTTCAGAAGGCTTATACTTTCAATGGGGCAGTACTTAAAATGAACTGAGTTGGACCCAAAAGCAAGTGGGTAGGTAAATGTCCAAGAATTTCTCATTGAAATACTATTGCTTAAGGAACAGATTTTTTTTTTTTTTAATACATGTGAAAAGGGGAGGATGTTGTGGAGGAGGAGATGGATAGTTTCTATATTGATGCTGGTTATCCAGCAAGATTTGTAGAGCAATCCTTTTACCCATGTTGCAGATTGATGGCTAACTGTGTGATATGCCATCTGCTTAAGTGTTTAACATCTGTTTAACTGTTAAGTTAAACTTAGTCTTTGTGCATATATGCCCTTACTTTTTATTTATTCATTAAAAGACCTCTAACAAGTACTTAAGCTATCTAAATAAAAGGGAGTAAATAACCTTGAAAGCAGCAGAATTGTGTTTTTAATGAGGTGTATGGAAGCTTCACATTAATGACTTGGATTACTGTTTGATCCCTTTTTTTGGTAAAGTATTTGTTTAAAACTGTGTGTGTTAACTGGAACATGCAATATACATCCATAGTTGAGAAAATAATAGGTGCTGAAGAACTGTTTCTATCTACATACTGAATAAACCCTACTGAGTGTTAAAAGTACTGGGTGAGTGTAAACATCATGTCTGGGATTCAGCCCACTGAACAGAAGCATAATTATCAGGATCGTTTGGGTTTGGTTGGTTTTTCTTTTCAGTTAAGTTTTTGGTGTGCTTTGCCATTTTATTGTGAAGGTGAGCTAGGTAAGTTGGGAGGAAAGCAAGCGTCAGGCAGAGAACACAGTATAGGCAGCCAGAGGGTGATTTGGAGAAGGGTGTCTCTCCAAATCTCTCTCATTCATCTCTCATTAGGAGAGACTTTGTGGGGACTACTGATTCATTTCTTTAATTGAGCTTCTGGAAGAGGTCTGAATACCTGGCCACTGTGCTGGAGTCAGGTGAATGTCAGGAGAGAGCAGTAACAATGAGAGCAGAGCTGAAAGGAATGAGGAGAAATTTGTAATTTTCCCTAGTTTTGGACAACAATGACTTGAAGACTGAGATTTATTGAGATACTAGAGAAGGTGGACTTGCAAGTGCTGAAGCTGCAGATGAAGGAGGAGGTCTTAAAAATCTGGAATTTAGACAGCTGAGTGAGGAAGATGAAAATACAGGGGACTGACAGTGGTGAAAATCAATAGAAGGAAACCTTCCTCTTGTATTAAAAGAGCACAGTGAATGGGATGAAGAGGACTGAAGCTGGTAAACACCAGAGGTAAACAGTCCATGAAAGTATGCAGCTTGTTCAATAAGAGGGAACAAGTTTTAATGAAAAGGGAAAGGCAAGCAAGTAGTAATTCATTTGTATTGCAGAATTTTGACCAAGAAAGACCACAAACCATAGAGCAGAAGAAATGGAGCACATTGCACAGCGCGGCACCCATTGCCACAGTGGCGAGGGAGAACAAGGCTGGGGTAGCCAAGAACAAGGCTGGTGTATCCCGTGTACTGTAACCAGGGATCCCAGTTAGGGCAGAAAGGACAGGAGAGTGGATACTAAGAGGTGCTATGCTCCAAACTCCCTTAAATCTTGGTCTTGTCGGGTTTGTTGCCCCTACCATTATTTCTAATCAGGAGGTGGAATAAACTCATGGAACGGTTGCAGCTGCGTGTTGAAAGTAACAAAACACTTTATTCAAAGGTCTTCATTTGAAAGCAGACACAGCATTGCATTTAACAGATGGGAGCTATTTCTGTGACTCTTCAAGTGCTTCCCAGAATGATTCCATTGTATCAGTGTTGAAAAGAGAAATCTACCCAGAGAAATAGTTTGAAGAATTCTGTGTGATTTCTTAAATCTTATTATGTATTCACTGGCTTTAAGTTTTACACTTTTAGATAGCATTTTGTATGAAGTTCTGTCATGTCTTGATCATAAGGTAATGATTTCATGTGTGGGTTTTTTTCATTTACTTTGCACATGAATTTTACAGATCACTCTTTCATTGAATATGAAAAAGAAACTTTAAATGTTATTTTTAATGCCATAAGAAGTTTGAAGACAACTTGGGAAAACAGAAATCAAATTAATTTTACAATTATCTAAACTGAGAGAAATTGAGTCACTGGAAGTTCTTCTTGCCCTTAAAAAAAATGAAAATTCAATAAAAATGTTAATCTGAATTTAAGAATAATGAGGCGCATAGAAATACAAAATTTAGGCAGAATCAAAGCTTAAGCTTAAGGACTGATCAGAGCTTAAAGATGCATCTTTCTCACACAGCATTTTCTTCTGAGCAGGTGGTTTCTGAAGGGCTTAGTGAAATTTCTATTACATTATTGAGTTGTTACCTATCAATTTGAGTTTATGGGTGTTAATTCTTATTTAAAGTCTGAGGCAAACTTCATTGTCTAATAATTTTAAACAGTTATGAAATGGCTTCATAAGCCTTGACTGTCTCACAATTACATGCTTTATACGGCAATTTAAATAATAAATATTTGTTGAAATACTGTACATATTGGAAAACAGAGCTTTCCATTCTTTGCTGTAACCCCCATATTCCTCTTCCTCATTCTTTTGAGCAATGGTATCTTTAAATAGAGCAGATATTAGGAAGAAATTCCTAACTGTAAGAGTGGTGAGGGACTGAAGGAACTGGTTGCCCAGAGAAGTTGTGGATGCCCCATCCCTGGAGATGTTCAGGGCCAAGTTGGATGGAGCTTTGAGCAATCTGGTTTAGTGGGAGGTGTCCCTGCCTATTGCAAGGGAGTTGAATGTGATGTTTAAGGTCCTTTCCAACCCAGACTATTCTATGGTTCTGTTAATGTGTGACGCATCTTAACTCACCTAAACATTCCTTTAAAGAGGTGAAGCAAACCGCAGTTCAGCCACATCTAATTAAATATAAAGAGGTTGAACTAAAATACAAATAATTTCTGTTAACTGTTAATCAGTGCATGCCCGTGATTGAGAGCAACCAAAAACAACCACAGTGGAAATGCAGAGAATAAGTTTATTCCATGACCTCTCTAACTGGAGGGTCCTGAAACAAGGCTGGGCAGCAATGACACGAGTGAGGGCACAGGCACCACCAGGCTCAGTCCCACCCTGGCAGTGGCAGGGCTGCTGCTGTGCCCATTTCTCCAGGGCCTGAGCACGCGGAGTTCAGCACCGTGCAGTGACCTCCCTGTGCTTTTTATGGTCTCTGCTTTGATCTTTCTCCCAACAGGGAGCCGAAGCATGCCTGGGATAGGGCCTACAAGTCTCTGTAAACATCTATGTTATCTCTACACAGAAATTCTACTTCTCCAAACAGATAGGGGGTAAACAGCAGTGGGTTTAATATATGGTTTCCCACACTGTTTATTCTCTAGGCCTTGGTATTCCCAGCTGGAGCGAATCCACCATCTTCCTTGCCATTCTTCCGCCTTTAACCATTTCTTCTGAACACAAACGGAACTTACATCACTTTGTTCAAGTGTTTCATAGCTGTTTTCACATTGAATCACATAATAAAGCATCTCTGACTCTACTCTTCATAATTCCTTCCACTGTTCTCCCCCCTTCAATGTCACCTGCCAACACTTGGGAATCACACTGAGCACATCGACTTGTAGCTCCATGGGACAATTGGTATAACCCCATCAGAACACAGGATTTCACTGAAATCCTGTTCAGTTTTGAGCTGTGGATTGAAGTGAAACCATTTTTAAAAGGAAAAAAATGTGAAGGCATTCTCCTTGGATAAAAGAGAGGACTGCATTCTCCTCTGGTAACATAGCAGCCGTACCTGGCAAGGGCAGTGCATTAGCCTTCAGACAAACTACAGCAACAGGATGAAAATATTGCAGGCATTTTGACTTTAAATTTCTTTTTCAAGGTGCTATATATCTAATTAAAACCCTTTTCAAGGACGGAAGCTCAGTTACTTCTTATGATAAAATGTATCTGATATCTATTTGCTTCACGCTATAATGTGTATAAAATAAAAAGTAAACAAAATATAATCCCAAAATATCATCCATTCATATTTTTTATCCTGTTTAAAGTCCTCATAGTAATGTATATAGAGATACTGTGCATATTTATATGCACACAGAGAGTGGCTGAAACTTGTGCTTTATTCTACTTTATGAAGTTCAGCCCAATGGTGAGATTGCATTATTTCTAAGCTTCTTATTTGTAAATGCGAAGAGTTTTTCAATCATCTGCAATTGATGTTTACTGCCAAATTGCTGATGCATGAGCTTCATCTCTGCTTGATGGCCTGTGCTAGTTAATAAGTGCTCTTCAGCTCAGCAAATGTGTGCACAGGTGCGTGCATGTATTCTTGCTCCAACTGTGTAACTTGTTTGACATTAAGTATGTTGGAAAAACTTGATCATGGTTCTCTCAGTGGAATAAGAAAATCCTGAGCAGATGCTCATCTTCAGGTGAGGGCGCTGGGGAAAGGACATGCAAAGTTGTACAGGCATGCTTGGTCTTACTTTTGACATCAAAGCACAGTATGTAGCTGTCTTTCTGCATCCCCTTCTCTCTGGGCCAGCCAGAGCCATCTGATTATTCTGCTCAAGCTTAACTAATCACTGTACTGAGGAGCTGTGTTCAGTGAGATGTGATCTTGACCAAATCCAGAAATGGATAAACGAGCTCCATAGGAAGCCTTGGCAATGGCAGGCACTTGCCTTTTTTAATGTGTGGCACAGAAAGCAGTTTAATTCTATGATAAACCACCCTCACCGTGAGGAATTAAAATACCTTGTTGCACTCAGTATTGCATACACGTGCATATCTGTACACGGACAAAGTAAAAGTCTCTTGTCCTTTCATCACTTTTTCTCTTCTTCCCCATCTCCAATATAACTATTTCACTAAAATTTTTCCTACACTTCTTGGATAATATGAAGCATTTAAGAAATAATAATAAAAACCAGTAAACAATGTATATTTTTCTGAGATACCTTATTTAGATCGGTCATAAATTTTTTTATCATGCTCTTATGTCATCCTGTAGGACTAGTGGCTCTTCTGGGTATCTGAGAAAACAGTGAAGAAAATCACTTTTCTGTAAGCTTAGCAAACATCTAGAGAAGTCTGTTAGCAACCTAATGAAATTACAGAAATCAGCAGAGCAACAAAAACTTCCAATTTCATCAGTATTATGTGCTGAGGTTGACAGCACAAGACAATTTCTGCAGGATACAAATACATAGCTAAAAGGCATGATTTGTTTTTAAAATAACCAAACCACAAAAATATGTGGCACAAACTTTAAAACGTTGGGGAAATGAATAGATTGGACAAATTCTCTACTTCTTTGTGTCTGGTTTCAGCTGTAATAGGGTTAGTTTTCTTCTTAATAGCTCTTACAGTGCTGTGGTTAGGATTTAGCATGAGAATAAAGCTGGTAACACACTGAGGTTTCTGTTGCTCCTCAGCAGCGCTTACCTTAAGGCAAGGACTTTTCATCTTCCATGCTCTGCCAGCCAGAGTCTGCTCAGCCAGGACAGCTGACCCCAACTGGCAAATTTTGGGCCATGTTATATACCATACCATGAAAATCATACCCAAAATATAATCCAGGGGGAGTTTATCGTAAGAGAGGGGCAGTCATTGCTGGGGGATGGATTTGGACATCAGTTTGTGCTGAGCAATTGTATTGTGCATTACTTTTCTCTCTTGGGTTTTTATTCTTTTATTCTTCTCTGTCTTGGGTTTTATTACTCTCTCTCACACACCCTCTTCTTTCCATTGTTACTGTTGCTGTAATTGGTTTTGTTAGAATTTTTATTATTATTGCAGCTGTTATCTGTTATAGACTGTTCTCATTTTAACCCTGAAGTTTTTAATTTTTTTCCTGATTCTCCTCCCCATCACAGCATGAAGGGGTTGGGGAGAGGTACCTGACTGCCGTTCAATTACACAAAGTTATGGTAGGCACTTTAGTCTATCAATATGTTTTAAAATTTGACTTAGCCCACCTGCCTCTTACATGGCTTGAAACCTCATATTCTGACTGCTTCATGTTGTCATGTCTTAGATACTCTAAAAATGCTTCTATTAATTTAATTTTTAAGTTACCGATTACACTGTTCCAACTGTATTTGTATAGATAGTACAACAGAAGTATCAGTTGATGTATAGAGACAAAAAGGTATCTAAATAAATTATATAGTAATAATAGAGTTCCTTTTGAAAGTTGGGGTTTTATTCATTTAAAGTATTACATAAAGGAATAATTATTTTTTATACTTTGCATATTTTGGGAAAATAGCTTTAAATTAAATATTTGATATATTAATAGTGAAGGATAATCAAACAGCATCACATACATACATTGAGTCTCTATGGTGGAATCTTGGAACTTTTGGAACTTGGTAATTAGACACCAAAAATTATTCTAAGACAGAAATAAAGAAAAATAATTTAAAAGATGTGAGTATTGTAAGTGTACTAATTCATCTGTGCATAACAAGGAATTTGAAAGTTGGGAGTTAGCAGAACTCAGAAATACCAGGTGTTAGTACACTTGGGTTTTTTATAAATGTCTGGTTTTCCCCTTTGTTTCTCCTTCCTTGCTGTTGTTCTTTTTGCCTTTGCTGCTTTTCCAAAATATTTCTAAGGAAAGTGTATTGGCATGCATTATATTGATGGGTGTAAACTGCAATTTCATTTTAACTCTGCACCTGTTGGAAATGTACTGCACAATTGCCTAACACACGTCCCTTTCCCGCCTGTGTACTTGCAGCACTCCACTTTTTATTGTTCTACAGATCTAGTTAAACCCTTATGTTTACTTTTCTGTATTAGCAGTACTTGAAATAGCCAGCTCTTAACAGTGATCTCTGTGGCCCACCATCAGTTTCCAGCTGAGTATTCTTCTGCTTAGTCACTCATATATCATTTGAGGAGTATTTTCTCTATAGCTTAAATACTGTATCATGTTTAACTTCTCTTTTCTTCTTTTCTTTAGTACTGCTTTTTTTCATGCAACTCCCAAAATTATTACTTCTGTTTTTCTATGGCCACTTTGCCCTTTCCTATAACAACTGTTTACGTGCAGCCTGAAACAAGTTTGTGATGATTAATAGGCTTCAGGTGCTTCCAGCTCCTTCTCCTATCAGGTATATAGATGCTGTTCCTTCATGTTGCCAAGTTTGTGGACAAGTGTTCTTCTTCTTTGGAAAAGACTTGGACACTGTGAGTTTTGTGGGAGCTAACCTTGTTAGCAGAAGCAGGTCAGCTGCCTTTGGTGACAGACAGCAATGGATAGCAGTGCCTGCTGATGGGGCTGATGCTGGGGTGCTCCTGGGGCTGCACTTCCACGGCTCCATTGCCCTTCCCTGCAGGAGATCTCTGAGGAAAGACAGACGAGCAGTGTGCTGATAGGTGTTCTGTCGGAGGAAACAAGTAGCCCCATCGTCAAGTTGCAGTTTCTTCCACAGGCTAATCTAATAGTATTATGTAAATCTCTTTCTGTTGGATTAGTGTAATTTTAAAAAGGGAAGTAGTCAAACAAATAGTAAAAGTAGTTGAATCTCAGTACATTATGTTTTCAGAGTTGTGTACCGAATATCAAATTTTTAAATAGGAAGAAAATGCCTGCATGTCAGAAACATACTGAGGCACCTTATTACTCTGATGGCAACTTTATGCCTTTTCCTTACTCCTGTTTTCTGCCCCCATTAAACTTTGTAAGGCAGTCTTCTGGACCAACTCTGTGTCCAGCTTAGAACTCTTTCACCAGGTTCTTGAAGCAAGAGTTTTACTCTTCAAAGAACAAACTACCTGGATAGAGCTGGTGCAGACAGCTGGGAGTGGGAAAGAATACAGGGTATCTGCCACCCCTAATTACTGTCATCATCCTTGTGGAAAAAATGGAAGTACCCTTTTGTGTTTTCCCTTTGATTCTAAGGGAATTTTTATATTTCTGTATTTAAAACTTTCCTTAATTCATGCTGATGAGCAGTTTTTTTGTGATCCCACTAAGCAAGGACCAATAAAGGTTGACATATAGGGGGCTTTATTGGTGTTTCCATCCCCTATCTGCATGACTTTTGCTTATACATATATTTATTGTTAAGGGCACTGTGTCTTATGATGTAAAAAGGATACAGAAATGTCATGATTAGGTAATGGGTAACTACTTGTTCTGAAGTGAGTCTGAAAAATCACTGGATGTGGATGTATGCCAAGTGTCCCACAAAGAGTAGGTTTAAGGTAGTAATTAAGGGCTGGTTGAGTTAAGGATTACAAGATCACAAAACAAATTACTATTATTAGCAGAAGTATTTGTCCTTACATCAGGCTGTCATCCTGCCTTGCTGTTTAACTTGATTCTGCTATGTGGAAAAAAAATTATGTCGGACACTTTATTAAGTGTGAATTTGTGATTTACTTCGGGGAGAGGGTGCAGGGTGGTTAGCGTGATTTTCTTCTAAAATGGCTGTCATTTTTTGACTCCATGCACTTTAAATCAAACCTACAAAAGCAAGGAAACTTAAAAAACTAAAGGACTTTTCTGACTTTGAAGGTGCTGTATGAATGAATGCTGAATCTGAAAATGTAGGATCTTTGGGAAGATATTACTGGATATTCTATGAGTGTTATGTGTGCAAAGCTGATTTATACCACCTTGTCACTGCAGTTCTGCAAGGGAAAGCCCAGTAAATACATTTTGATTTACACATCTCCTCTGCTTTTAAAACAGGAGGTTAGAGAGAGTTGTAAAATGGTGTGGCTTAGGGATCACAGGCATGAAACAGCCCCTTTGATTGCAGCTTAAGTGTGATCTGCGTGTACAGCGTTTAATAACAAGCAGCTAATTGTGTGGTTGTGTGCTGAATAAGTACCACAACAGCAACAACAAGAAGGTTATTTGGTGTATAACTGGCACTTACTCACGGTACCTGTTAGTTAATGAACTTCTTACAGTCTTGAGCAGTGTCAAAGATTTTTGAAGCTTCACCTCCTGTCAAACCATGGATGAGACCAATCTTTAAAGTAATATGTTTTAAACAATGTATTGGACTTCTGATAACACTTTTACATTGAATAGTGATAGTCAGGGCATCCTTCCAACAGGTGGTTGTGGACAGAGAAAATAGTGAACGACTGAGAAAATAAATGGCATATCTCAGGAGAGAGGAGATCTACTTGTTGTATGTAGCCCCCTTTGTTCCGGATGTCAACCTCATGCTGTAACTTCATAGTTGAGCCATTGCCAAAATAAGATTAAACAGTCTTAACCTTAAAGGCATTGGAAGCATGAAGTGGCTTTGGGGAATGATGTAATTCTAATATGCATAATACTATGTAAAAATCATCATGTCAGTAAAACACAGACAACTCCTAATCCCTGCCAACTTTTATAATTAAATCTTGGATATCAGAATATATTGTATGTCTGTGTAGTTCTGATTTATGTTTTTCCTTTTTCATTCCAGAACTGATGTTAGATGTAATTTTGGTTCTAATATTTTATTTTGGGGGTTGTTGTTTCTGTGTTTGTCTGATTTGCATTGTAGTGATTGTGTAGTGATTACAGGGGGTTGAGGGTGGGTAGAGGGGAGGGTTGTTTCTTTTTTTTGTTTGTTTTGTTGATTTTCCACAGTGAAGCAGTAGCTTTTGCTGAACTTAGAGGCTGTGCATCAATAAGAGAGTGGTTAGCCATGCAGCATTCAAGCCTGTGGATGAATCATAAGCAGAAATATTTTTCTTCCTCTATCAGACGTTTTAGATTTCTAGCCTGAAAGCCAGCCAGGTGGTCAAAAGACAAACAGCAGCTTTTGACTTCCTTGTGATCTACGAGCTTAAGTAGCTGTTTGGAGTTGTGATGATGTCTGCATCTGTCTACTACTCCACTTTGTTGTTTCTTTGAAACTGTGAATTTTCTGCAAAACTGACTGCTTTTTAAATAAAGCTTTGTATCTCTGTGGAGATGTGCATGCTGTGGGGGAGAGTGTGAGACAATCACTTGCCTTTCTCACTGGAAGCAAGAGCCAGAAAAGCTGCAGTGGCTGAATTGAAATTGTGTTTTCAATTCAGCAGTGCAAATACCTCTACTCTGGCAGTGCAAAATTGCTCAGACCTTGGAGATCAAACTCAGTTTTTGTGAAATTGGACTGAACCAGGCAGAGAAGGCTGATGGCCTTAGGATACCATGTCTAGCTCTCTGTTGTCAGTTTAGGATGACACGGGTATTCCAGAGGTCTGTGCTTTCTCTTTCAGTCACATATGAAAGTGTTACATGTCAAAGAGTGTCTCTGATCACACTAGCAGGCCAAGTCTGGGCAAGTGATGCAGGCTTCCAGCCTGTGTGTGATGGAGAAGAGGATATGGTGTGGTCTGAAGCACTGCTCTGTCCACTGCAGTTTGTATTAGTAATGTGGGGGTCCCCATATAAATGAGCCTAGCTTGGTCTTGTCCTATGCAAGCTGTTACAGCTCCAGAGCTCAGTTCCCAAGGGGACTGGGTGCTAGAAGCCAGCTCGCTCTCAGACCAAGGCCGCGGGACAGCCTTAGCAAGCAGGGAGTATTCAGCTCTTAGTGATTAGGCAGCTCTTGTGATTTCAGCTTTGCTTGCTAGGTAGCTTTTCCCTTGGCCTAAGGCTCTAGCAGACGGTAGAGAGAGGAGAAGCAGAAGACGCTGGCTGTTCCACGAGTATGGCTTTATTGGAGGATCCGTGAAGGGTCTCAGCTCTTCTTCTGAGTTAGTAGGGGTACAGTATGCTACTTTTATGCCCTTGGCCCGGATCCAATCCTGACCAATGGCAAAGGTGTTAGAGTGACCATAAGTGACCAATAGTAGGGTTAACACAATATTGCCTTACATGGCTATAGGGATAGGGTACAAGGCGGATGTCCCTGGAGACAGGAAACTTCTTTGCCGCTGTGTCGGCATTCTATTCTCCAAGGGGCCCTGGCTAAACCTGAGGGGTTTACTACGCCCATATGGAAATCTGATCCTTAAAAACTTTGTGTGGAATTGGGGGCAGGCAGAATTTAAGGCAAAGTCACTTTTCATGCAATATAATATCTTCTCACAAGTTTATGAATTGATTTCATTAAACAATGAAGAATTAAACATGAGTAGTGATCATAATACTGAAACAAATCTAAACCTCACCTTTAGACTGTTGAGGTTTAAGATTTCTCTCAAAGTTTACTTCACTCACTACCCATGGCTGCATTCAAAGATGTCCCAGATGGTGGTGGCTACTATAGAGCGTCTTTCTGAGAGTTCACATGAGAGGTCCTTTAGTCATTTAGTCATTTAGCCTTGCCCAACTGCATGTCCCAGCTCAAGATAATGTGTCGTCACTCAGGGTACTGTGTGGGATCAGCGTAGTAATGGTGGTGTGAAATGTGTAGCTCTGAGTGCTTTATGGCCGTTCGAGTAGTCAAACCTATTAAGGCTAGCTCTAATTTAATTGCTGTTCTAAATCTGCTTTAGAGAACAGATCTTCTTCAGTTACCAGGGTAGGGTAACTTCAAAAAATGTTCTCCTTAGTATCATCCTATAATTCTATTGTTCCTTCATATGGTAAAAAAACCAGAACAGAATTTCCTGAGAATCCTCAACAAGAGATTAGGGAAACCTAAAAGAAAAACGCTTCTAGAAATCTTGTTCTTTCTTTAAATCAATGTTAGGCTCCTGGAGATTTCTGACCTAGATCTGTGTGTACATCTAGCAACAGCAGGCTTGTACATCAATGATGGTGTGCTGGAGTCAGCAGCTTCCTGGAGCTTCTTCTGTTTTGTAATACAAACACAGGTTGTGTTTCTCAGTGTCTCGGTACTTTTCTCATCTTCAAACTTGTCCTTAACAAGACGAGTAATTCTTGATACTACTATATTTAGTCAGTGCTTTCAAAATCCAAAGCAGTGTCATGAAACCAAGTTTTGTTTTAAAATTTTTTAAAAAGAAACTTAAGGATAGAATATATATAGAATAAAGTGAATATTGACAAATAATGTAGACTGTAAAAACTACTAATTGTCCCAAATGAAGAACAAAGAAAAAATATTCAACAAACATACTTTTGCCCAGTAATCCCCAGTGCACAGATTTGTCAAAAATCCAGTGGTCCTCGCTGGTAAGGTGCTACCTTTTACTTACTGATGCGCTGAAATGTGTACATTTGTGTGACAATTTAAGATTTAATTAATCTTAAGTTACGTTTCCTGCCTCTTCTAGGTTTTCTTCAAGTGTTATTCTAGATGGCATAAGAAGCAGTTATACACTTAGCCAGAGTTAAAAGCTGATTTCCCCCACCATAGCAAACAGGCTACTCTTAACTCTGAATTGTCCTGAACTGAACCCTCATCATCTCTTTGTTTTTCAGTGGGCAGTTTGCCGTAGTGAAAAAATGCCGCGAGAAAAGCACCGGCCTGCAGTTTGCAGCAAAATTCATCAAGAAAAGGAGAACGAAGTCCAGCCGTCGTGGAGTGAGCCGGGAGGATATCGAGCGAGAAGTTGGAATACTGAAAGAGATTCGGCATCCCAATGTGATAACGCTTCATGATGTCTATGAGAATAAAACAGATGTCATTCTCATTCTGGAGCTGTAAGTAACTCTAGAGACCCACAGACTAGTAGGAGAATATTTGTTGCTTTGGTTTTTAAAAACAAACCAAAATTTGAGAATTGCAGTGATTCAATGGAAGTTCCTTATCACCCCAAAAGAAAATAGGTAATAGCCTTAGAAATCTTTGGATTTTAGTCAGTGTTATAGTTTCCTGATTTCCACACGTGTTTTTCACTCTGAATGCACTACAAAGTTTTTTTTTACAAAAATCAGCATATTTAGCATTTCTTTTTTTCTGCTTTTTACTTTAATCAGTTGATGTTATGGATCCAAAAGAATAGCCTGGAACTAAATATACTGATTTGAAGATCAGAGCACAGGAAAATAGAGATTCTTACTGGAGATTAGTTTAGGAAATTTCATTGTTTTGTGTTGGTGTAAAGTGGCCTCAGTGAATGCTTTTTCTCATTTTGTAATCCACCGGAATTTTCCCACAGTTCTCTCTTGTTAAAATGAGAACTGAACTTCCACATTGTTTCATACTGGTTTAGTTACCAATTTTCATCCAATGTCATTGCTAATAGATTGAGCATCAGCAAAAACTACTTCTCCATTTTTTAGTCTGGTTTCCAGTTCCTCAAAGACTGCAATTGTAGGAGTTAAGGCCTTAGTCACCTGTTAAGAGTTTGTCAGTGGTGCTGCTGGAATGTACATATCTTTACTCACTTGGCATGCCTGGCACTTTTTTATTGCCATACCTGCTCAGTATCAGTTAACCATACTGTACAGTAAGAAATTCATGCATGCAGAAGACTTGGTACCAGAATCTTGGGCAGCACTTGCGTCTTTTTGTGGGCTGTTCATGTGATTTTTCTTGTGCAGGTTTTGTCTTCCCGTTTACTAGCTTTGATAAATTGTATTTCCACTTTATAAAGATACTTCAGTGTTGCATGGTTTCAGTAACATGTACATTTATGGTATAGATTTAAAAAGGAAACTGGGATGTAGCTTTTGGAGTTCATTTTTTTCTATGGTCTATATATGCATGATACTACTTTGTTATGTTATGTGTTGTTATGCAAACATATTTTTACACTTCTAGTCCAGTATGTGATATTTTATTGTAATAGTTGTAGTCTGGCTAGTTTTTTTTAGTTCCAGTTGTATACACTTGAATTAGTTTGTCAAATATAGGTAATTTAAACAAGTATTTTTTTCCAAACTAAATTACCATCTTGTATAAAGTAAAAGTTCCTTATATTCTTACTATTTCTTACTTGGGTTTTGTTCAGAATTCTTTGAAGTGTGATGTGAATACACAGCAAAATTAGTGTGATGCTTCTTCCTCTCCCTACTTGATACTAACTCTCATGTTCTCTTGCTCTACAACTTTGCTGTCAGAGTGTTGCTGCTTCTGCAGCTCCTTGTGCTCTGGAGTCTGTGCAGGTGAGATCAGGCCAGTGTTTGCACTTGAAAGCTGTGAGGGAGACTTGGCAGTCACGGCAGTGCTAGGAGGAGTGGGACTGCCCCAGCCACCCCACCTGAGGCATGGAATGGGAGCTCTTTTGGCAGCAGGGCTGCTGTGTGTGTGTGTCAGTGTGCAACCACCCCTGTCCACTGAGCAGAAGAATGACTATCTGCATATTTCATAAGCTCCATGTCATGAAGCTCAGTAAATTATTTGTATGGCAATTTAGGTAATTGTTTTGCAAGGTGAGCAATCCCTATAGAGTTTCAATCTGAGATTTTTTTTCCACTTTTCCAAACTGCTTTGTGAGTCTTTCAATTGAAGAAGTGCTGTTTTGGATATCATAAAGGTAATGCATTTATTTATTTAGACAGTCAAAGGGGAAAAGATGATGTTAGCAATTCCTTTGTAAACTTGAATATGCTAACTGCTACAAAGTTTTGTAGTTCTCAAAATCACTGTGATGTTACATAAAGCTATTGAATAGACAGGATTGTCATTTTAATCGCATGCTTAGACATTAAATATGTAATCCTTTTTCTCTAATGTTCTAGTATTCACATTTTGCCTAGGGACCTACCCTCTTGACAGTCTTTGTTCTTACAGAGCAATTTCGTATGAGCAGAAATAAAGCTGAAATCTCATTAAATAACCTGTTTATCTTCAGAATCTACCCTAAGTGTCCATTTTCCATTTTGGTTAGAACATAGTGTATTTCCTGGCTCTTGTGTTCTGTTCTGACTACAATTATGAGGCAGTATACCACACAGAGACACAATTTTGTATAATTGAGCAACCACAGCTGCCCTTTTGTTGCCATATGTCAACATGCACAGTCCCAGGGTGACAGGGTCTATGGCCTGTTCACTATTGATTTTTATTTTCTGCTTCAGCAAGAGGTTTGCTGTATTGCATACAGCCTCCTAAACATTTTTCTGCCTTACTAATTGGCAGTTTCTCAGAGGTGAGCAATTGACTGAACAAGGGGGAATGGCATCACATTGAAAAATGGCACACTCAGACTGGTTATTAGAAAGAAATTCTTAACTGTGAGAGTGGTGAGGCACTGGAACAGGTTGCCTGGAGAACTTCTGGATCTCCACTCCTGAAAGTGCTCATGGCCAGGTTGGATGGGGCTCTGAGCAACTGGTCTAGTGAGAGGTGGCCCTGCTCATGGCAGGGGGGTTGGAGCTTGGTGATCTTTAAGGTCCCTTCCAGCGCAAACCATTCTCTGATTCTATTCAAGGTCGTGATTTATATGCAGGAATATGTGGGCTGTTGGTTAATTATTGCAGTGGCCAAGTAGGTCCTCAGCACCGAATACAAAACAGAGCTACTTTATTCACATAGGTATTTGGAAGTTTTTCTTTGAACTGCTTTATATCAGGAAACTGATTTACAAAAAAAACCCCAAGTTCTACGAAACATTTAATTTATGAAACTTTTAAAACCAAATCTTTCCTTAGAAGATTCAGCAGCCAGGGACAAGCGTGAAATATCCTTGAAGAATCTAACTTTATTGCAGTATTTTGGTATATTGAGAGCATTCAGACATATTTTCATAACTCTAGGTCTTAGTGAAAAATGTCTCCTTTCTTGACTTGGAAATAACCTTTTAAATTTTCACTCTGTGGACTTTTACATCATCTTGAAAGGAATGTTATGCATATTACATACAAATTGGAAGCCACTGTCTTTTCCTCATCTAACTTAAAACCAGAATAGTTTTCTTTTTTTTTTTTTGCTTTTATCACACAAATAATTGAATTAATCTGAATTTTTCGGACTAATTTTACATTTTTCTATCCAGCTGCAGCTATTAGAGTCTGTTACATGTTAGCTGTACTAAGCTATTTCTAGTGAGCTCTGCTGAAGCCATCATTTTTTCAGACTTCACAGACTAGAAAACACAGATGTCTCTGCAGTGATAATTATTTTCTTTCCTCAAGCATGTTTTGCACCTACTTGGTTCCTCTTTACTGGCCTTAGATGCATAATTTCTCTCTTCCATTTTATTTTCTCTTCCACTTTATTAGGTCTTTATTTAGATTGCAGACGTAAAATATACTCAGTTTGTGATTCTTTGTGGAGCCTTTGTTATGGTTTCTTGCTGCAACACAAAAAATAAATATTTTCATCCTAAAATTAACAAAAGGAATGCAAGTGGTCTGTTTTTTAAAAATGCTTGATAGCAACACCTGACTCCTTTTACTCGGTAGTGTGGAGTTAGGTATTCGTAGTTTTCTCTGCAAAAAGCATAACTTCATTTCTGAATTTGAAATCTTGATTTAAGATGGTTATCTCTTCCAGCATGGTTCTGAGTGACAATTATCTGTTTTATAATTTTTTTTTAAATAGAAAGTTTTGAAAGTATTAGAAGCATTTGTGCATTAAATATTAGGATATATACTTCATTTGAAAGCATAAACTTTATTTTAGACTTAGTCCTATATCTCACACTGTCTCTGACTTTCTGCTTTGGTGGTAGCTTCACATTGTTAATCAAAACAGAACAGTTCAAGAGGATGATACGTCCTTGTGTAAAAAATTATGACAATTTCATTAACTGATCATTGAAGAGCAAATAAGAGCAAGTAACTGTGAACTCTTGAAATTCCTTTTCTATCTTATTGGGGCTTTAATTTAACTTTTTACAATTATGCTCGGGAAGAGACTTAAAGCCTGTCTTGCAGAGAAGCTTGAAGTCTTCACGGGGCTTCCTTAATTTTTAGTTGTCTTTCGGTAGAAATACCTCAGATATTTTTTTAAATTTTACCCGTAAGTAAATAAGAAAGTTGTTATCAAGTGGCTTTGTGCTGCAATTTGAGAGGAGGATTAAATATTTGGTGCTTCTGGTATGTAGCAGGCAGTTAGCAAACCCTGTTACACCAATTTGTAGATCTTGTGCCACCTTTGGATTTCAAAATCCTAAATTCCAGGCCCACAGATAGATGCACAGAGAATATGTAGGCAGGTTGGAAAAAAGGTTTGACAGGCTGACAGGACAGGCTCGAGAGCTGGTGTGACTCTGCCACACAGTGAGCAGGTCTCAAAGGGAGAATTGGTTTCTATGTGCTGCATTCCCCGAGCAAAATCATCGCCCCTGCTGTCTGGTAAACCCAAATGCTCCTCATTTGTTAATCTGAAAGTTGTAGATGAGATCAAAATACTAAGGCACTCTGCTGGGCCAGGGTGACCACCTGCTGTACGCAGACTTTGGGCACTTCAGGAATTTCAGTGATGAAAACCTAAATACCAGTGGTGTTTGAGTGCAGAAAAGATTCACAGGAGCGCTCATGCCCTCTCCCACTCACACAACCCCCCTTAGTGGGACTTAACTGCTTAAAATATAGTCCAGGTGTTGGTGCATGTGTTCTTTCTGACCATTGAGGCCAATGCTTCTTGTTCAGTATAATTGAAGAATTTAGGCACACTAAAGAGAGGATTTCATAACAGTTGATGTCTCTAATGGAAGCTGGACAAATGAAAACGAAAAGGCGTGGTGATGCTGGAACATGTCATCATTTTTCTGGTAGCTCGATAAAGAAAAAGTAAGTGCAGTGTTGTTCAGCCAGTAGGTAATTTAATGAGCTAGCAGCCCGGTTCTGCTGTTTCAAAATGTTTAGTACACTTTGTACTTCTGAGGAGTGGGTTGGTAACTGCACAATTCATAAAGGCAGCAAAATGAAGTGGATGCAAACCCCCTTATTCTTATGTAAAACAGAAATAATAATGTATGAGTCTAGTCTTGGGCTGACAGCTGTATGACTGGATGTCATATAAGACAGATTTGACCACAGAATCCCTAGGGGAAACATTTATTTTACAAGTTGACAGAATAAATGTTTGGACTAGAGAAGAATTCAGGTAATTTATCAAATTGCATCTGCTTTAAAACTGGAATAAATTGATGGCATGCTTCTTTAACTTTGTTTATGTTGTTTTGAAATCTAAGCAAGATAAATGTTCCTTCAAGGGGTTTGGGTCCAGATTTTAGGGTTCATTTGTAGATTTTAAAATTCATTAGAAATCCTTTGATAATCATTAATTATCATTTAGGTGCTGTTGCATAATAAGCAGTGTGATCATAGCATATGACTGAGTCATTACGAGGTGACCATGCTGACTTTGAAGGTTAATTGATTCTAAGTTCCCTGAGTAGGTTCCCATAATGACTTCCTCTGAGATCTGGCGATAGTTCTGTTTCATAGTTAAGAAAGCCTGGCAACTTGCAAAAGCACTATACAGAAATCCTTTTTCCATGGGTGTGATGTATTTTATTTCCCAGAGGGAGGTGTGTGGGTTGCAATCACATCTGTCAACCTTCCTTTGGGGAGGCTGGGAAATGCTTTTACCACTATTGCTTTTTGTAAGAAAGAACACAGTCAGCTGAAAGCTTTAATTTACTTCTCTCATTTCAGGAAAGATAGCACTTCTGCCTAGAAGTATCAGTGAAATAACACATACCAGCTTTGCTCTTAGTGAAAATGTTTAATCAAAATACTTCTAAAAACATGTGCTTTGCTACTTTAAAATAATATAAAGAGTTGTGTTATAATGATGGAAGAGATTTTCTCAGCCCTTATGACTTTCTGTGTTATAACATGGTCAATAATGCGTTAGAATTAGGTGGTATTAAGATGTGACTGCCACAAAGCACAAACTCCTATTTTATTGAGCATGATATTTGAACAGCATATTATGACTGCAGAATTATTACTAAATTTAAATGTAAACAGAAAGGTTTTATACAGGAACATTGAAGAATTAAAGCTTTAGAGGAAAACACCATGTGAAAGAGAACATGGAGGCTTTGCATCCGTAAAGGAATTTAGCTGTGACTTGACTTGTAATTAAGTTTCTCTGTTAATAGGTTGCTGTCCATCCTTTATGTACTGGCATTTTGGCATTTAGAGTTGTCTTAGGGTACAGAAGAAAGTACTGATCAGGAAGCTGTCTGGTAATTCCTACCAGCAAACTGAGAAATTGAACAGAGAAAAGCTCTATGCTTCTTAGGGATACCAGGTAGAGATACTGCAAAGTCCTCTATAGGAAGATGGAGTAGTGCTTGGTGAACCTCTTGCCTCTGCTCCCTTCAGGATGTGCCTTTATCCAGTTGGTGGTTGGGGGCAGCAGTCTTTTAGATGTTGGTTGTGTGGGCCCCTCTGTAGAGGCCCAAAGGCAGGCTGGGAGCCAGTTTGTGTGGCTTGGGAAACGCACACAGTCGTCTGGTTTCAGTCAGATTTCAGCAGAGTGTTTGTGCATCAGCATCCCCAAAGCCAATTTAGAAACAAAGGCCCATTGTGACTGAGGTGGAAGCAGTGTTCTTCTTGGTAGAAGATGATGTTCATAAAGACCAAAGGGGCTGACGTATGGAATTACCTGTGCCTTCTTCTTTAGATTAACACTGGTCCTGTGTGTGAGATGGGATATCCACATTAGTGGAATAGGGCTCTCTCCTTGCTTCTGGCTCCACTTTGAAGGTGACTCTGATTTACAAAAACATGCAGTGTTTATGTATTGTGGGGCTCTGTTACGCTGGCTGAGGCACAGGACTAGACTTGATGCCCCAACAGCATTTTAGGAGGCTTGTGAAGGCTGCAATAGCTTACACAGCCAGCATCTTTACTGGCTTCTTCTAACCAATTTCTTCATCTGTGATATCTGGAAGTCTAGTGAAGATCGTCTAGTTATTGTACACATATAATCCAATTACAAAATCTGTGAAACCCGGGTCCGCTGATAAATCTGAGGACATTGTATTTCAGCCAATTAACTGTGGAAATCAAACTTGTGAAGTATGTTGAGTGTAGACTTGTAGTGACCCTCCACGACTCACTTGAAGCTTGCCCTGCAGCGATAGCATGGGTTTTTGTATGCCCATGGTAGCGCAGCTTAATATCAGATATTCCTGAGTCAGCAAAAGGGTAAGGAATAAGCAGTCTCCTGGCAAGCATGAAGAGGAAGCTGAAAAATGCAACTTCCCATGGGGTCACTGCCTTACACTGTGAGAAGGGCCTCCCTTGGAGGTTGCCTGGTGCAAAGGAGCCAGGCATTTCTGAGCTTCCAGGTGAAGTTCCCTATGCATGCTGGTATAACCTTTTACTCATCATTGCTATAAAAACCCTTTTCCCTCATGCTTTATGTCTCTACCATAAGTAGCAGCAGGAGCAGCTAGATGGGCACTGTGCTTTCCAGCTATGGCAGCACCCCAGGGGAGAACACGGCTTCCAGAGCTCGCCCCCACAGCTGAGGAGCTACCAGCAGGAGAATTCACCACGGCCCCCTCTCTGAGGTGAACCCACGCAGGATCTCCTCCTAGACATCAAGAGTGAGATGTGTAACATGAGGGGGCACACCAGAGTCCCACAGAGCAGGAGTACAGCTGCTCCTGGAACAACACTTCAAGTGCATTACAGCTCGTCCCTCCTCACTCGCCTACTCGTTCAGCAAGAGCTGCCAAGTCACTTAGGGTAACAGTGCTTAAGCATCAAAGAAGCACACAACAGATTGCAAAAATCTACCACTTTTGCTAATGAACTTTCAGTTTTAAAAAAGAAAAAAAAATCATTTCAAGCCTTTTACCTTCCCTGGCCCTCAGTTTTGAGATTTGCAAGCACTAGGTATAACACAGATAATGTTTTATTGCACACAATTATAAGGCTTATGGTGTGTCATTAAAGAAAGGTCACTACAATTAATCTGTGGTAAAGACAGAATAATAGTACTCAGCAGTATAGAATCAGAGTAATTGCAGATAAGAAGAAACTGAGGAGGCTCTTTCCGTTTTACACAAATGCAGGTATCTTGAAAAGTTGCAAACTTCAGGAATTAAATCTTTTTGGGGGGGTCTATAAGGAATGTGTATAACAAGTGACAGTCATAGATGACTATTAAGTTTTACAGACTGCATGTCTTTAAAATGCCAAGCGGAGTTAAGAGCAGGTTTTGCCAGCCATGAATCATAACACCACCTCTGTGTCTCTGTCACAGTCTGCTTTAGACTGCAGGGTGGACAGCACAGTCCTGGAGAGGCCATGGCTGCAAATGCCTGCCTGAGTACTTCTCTTGTATTTGTGATGGCTGATGAAAGGTTTAAGCACCAGCAGGAGATTTTGCTGTTTTTCAGGGTTTCCAGCTGCTTGAAAAGTGGGACCAGATGCAGTCTTTTGGTGCAGTCTTACAAGCTCTTACTCAGCTGAGGATCCATCTTCTCTGGTTCCCCAAACTGATAGCTAGCCCAGTGCCAAACCACGCTGAGTGCCTACATTTGATGGGTTTTGATGGGGCAGTAGCCACAGTGACTCTGCCTGCTCCATGTGGCAAGGCCGTGCTGCAGTTCACAGGCGCTCAACAACTGCAGCCAACACCCTCTTGTAAACATGGGGGAGCAAGCTTCACGTGATGCTAAGGCCTTTAGCCCAGTAATTGGAAATGAATGTCACCGTTCAGTGCAGTGCTGCAGAGATACAGACGTTATCCTGAAAATTTTTTTTTTTTTTTTTTTTTTTTATAGTCAGAAGCAAACAATGAGAGAATATGCATGTGTGTCCATTTGGAAGACAATTCTAACCAGTCTCTGTAAAATAACAAGTTGGATTTAATCATTAGGAATTTCATTTTAATGTCTCTACAACAACAAAAAAATCATTAAAATGACCTCTCATCCTTACAGTCTATAATTCTTATATTTTAATGGCACTTTGTTTCAATAATTGCTTTCATGCAGAAAATATTACAACACAAATAATACCCTAAACAATACTCTCATTATTGTCTAGGCAGCTCAATGAAAGCTTCAAGAACTCATTAAAATACACTTTTCATGCAATTTGCATTACAATAATGCAGATTAAGTCCCTGAAAAAGTACACATGATAAAGAAGTCAAATGTATTTCAAGAAATTTGCCCAAACTGTTTACCCATTGTTGTGTGTTAATCACCACCTAATGTTTCATAATCAGAGCTTTAAATCGTGAACAGATTATTTTCTTTTCCTGCAGAAAAGCAATAAGAATTAGAGTGCACTTTCTGCATTTGTGTTAGTATCATTACAATGAAAAACACAGGAAATACTATGACCATTTTTGCAATCTCTAAGACTTTTCTAAGTAGTATCCTTGCTTTCACAGATGGGAAAAGTAGTTTGCCACAGTGGGCAAACTACTGTGTCCTTCAGCTGAAATGTGTCTGTTATTTGGGAATAGCTGTAGTTGTATCACTTCAGTATCTCTTCATGCTGTTGACTGGGTTAAGAGCTGCTTGACTGAGCTGAGAAGAGGATCATCTTCTCTTTATTCTTCCCTCTCTCTCAAATGCAAAAATCCAGATGTGCTTATGTACTCTGTCTTTCCTCTTTTCTTTCTGCTGGGGGGGCTAGAACACTTGCTGGAAACAGTCTTAAGGACATTTCATTGTAGAAAAGGTTTCACCGTGTTAGAGTACAAATACAATATAGGTACTGCATGTAATACAGTATATCAAAACCAGAATTCATTTTCAAAAGTTGGATGCTCTAGGGACTTTAGAAACTAAAAGTAGGACAGCTGCCAAAAATATTTCAAAATAAGATTTAAAATGTTTATTTTTCAGTGAGGGTGCAGAAATCTGGTGTTTTACTGATATGAGCCAATTCATGTTTTATTTTCTAGATATTGTCATGTCCCATTGTGTTGGTATGTTTTGAGTCTTGTTGCTTCATATTTAATGGTATTCTTTTAAATGCGCATGTAGAGAGTAGGAGGCTTTAACTTCATTTAAATTTAAATACTGTTTGTTTGTTCGGGTTTTCTAAACTTTTTTTTTTTTCTGAAAGTAACACTCTTTTTACTGTATTCTTTTCAGGGGAAGGGAGGGACCTACTAACTCTTTTGGGTATTGAATTAAGTACTTTTCATCATTTCTTCTGATATTTGAAACATTTAAAGCATGTGGATCCTTTTTAAGGCTCTTCAGGGTTTGAGGACAGCTATGCTAAAAGGAACCCACTGGTTAAAGTAAGCTTGTCACTAACTCAGCTTCTACTCTCCAAGTGTTGCAGGTGGGGAGCTCTTCGACTTCTTAGCTGAGAAGGAATCTCTCACGGAGGAGGAAGCCACAGAATTTCTCAAACAGATACTTAATGGTGTTCAGTATCTCCACTCTCTGCAAATTGCCCACTTTGATCTTAAGGTGTGTGGAACAGATAAAAACTTAAACTGTAATCAACATCCATTGAAGTCCTTTGTAATTCTAGCCACAAATCAGTCATCATGAAGATCTTGGCCACAGTTTTGTTTTGCTAGCTTATGTAGACAGGGGGAAGCTCAGCCATTGGAAAGAAGTTACTGAACTGTAAATAGTTCCCGTCTGGGAAATGTTTCTTCAGGGGAAATGGCACCTTCTGACGAAATTAAACCATTCTGAGAAAACAAACCTGAAATAAAAATGAGGACTATGATTTTTTTTTTTTTCAATGTGAAGGGGATCTGGGTGAAATATTCTGACCTAGATGCCTTTTTCAACTGTGGGTTTTTTTAGGTGCTTAATTGAAACTGCACTGAGTTAAGTAAAAGGATTTTTGTGGAGCAGGCAGCAGATTTCCACTGATGTATTTTTCCTTTTTTGGAGTTTTTTTGTTCATTTTCAGAAAAGTTATTAATTGCATCCTTTTGATAATGAAAGCAGAGCTTTTTGTATCTAAATTCAGCAACAACTTTAAAATGTTTCAATTTCAGCACGTTTTCCCCCACAAGATGTTATTTTACAAAGGTAGACAGCTAAATATTCCAGAAGTCTCCTGAAGTGGGCAGCTATGTCTGTAAGAGAAAAAGGAGGCATTATTATTTCATTACAAATGAAATGTAGTTCTGAAAGGGGGATGAGATAGGGAAGGGAATGGATTTCAGTGTAAGCATAACTTTTCCAGTTTCATCCTCATCACCTTAGTAATATATTTGGTCTTTGTATGACAGTCAGCAAGAGAAAAAAATTGTAAAGCTAGAAAGAATGGTATTTCTTAGAGTATGAAATGTGAATTTTTGCCAATCTGTTTGTAATTGAACAAATCATCCTTGCATACCAAAAAATTGTGCATTAAAGTAGGCAGCAATGTGTAGACCAAAAAAAAATATGGAACAGAAATGCAGAAATTACTTTTGCACGTATCAGGTCCCGTGATTTGGAAGAGAAGGTAAAAGAAGGGTGACGATGAAGAGCTGTACTTTATGACTCCAGAAGCCCCTAACACTCTGAACAGGATGGATGTAGCTACAGAACCTCTTCAGAGTACACCAGCTTATGGGCATAACAGGACATGGTGACTGAGTAGCTGGTTCTGTATGCTCATTAGAGTGCTGCAGTGTAGAGACAGCCCCCTTTGCTGATAATCCTGGCATTTCATCTTCTTTGTTCTGGATTTGCAGATCTCTGGTGTAAAGTAATGTGAAGTCCATATTTCAAAATTAGCTAGAAAAGACAGGAGAACCTGCTCTTTTTCCTTCCTTTTAAGTATGTTGGACCTTAAAATCTGGGAGCTGGACCACTCCAGAAGTTTCCCTGGAAGATCCAAAGGCAACAAGATACACGTCCCTGATTGCTTATGTGGTGTGAAAGAAACCTCTCTCAGGGACTAATGTAAACCAGACCCAGTAACTAATTTATAGGGTTTTGTTTCCTGCAAGCTCCCAGCCGTGCTGGAATGGCTGTAGCACAGGGTCTGTGATCTTTACTGGGGGACAGTGTGTTTCACTTAAGGTCAGTCCACATGAAAATTGCAACTGTGGTATCTACAAGAAGTAAAATCTTGGCCTTGTGGAAATCATAGCACTTCAACATCAACATGGAATCCTAATTTACTGTAGTTACTTTAAGCATATTTTTCATCATAATAGGAAAAGTCAGGATTTTTCTGCCTAAAATAAAATTCAAGTGACTAACAGAGGTGAAAATGAATGTTCAGTGGTGAAGAACACTTGTCCACAGTTTGTACCTATATGTAATCTCTCTTTCTCTCCCCCCTTCCTCCTTCTCAAAGCCTGAAAACATAATGCTGTTGGACAGGAATGTACCAAAGCCTCGAATCAAGATTATTGACTTTGGTTTAGCACACAGAATTGACTTTGGAAATGAATTCAAAAATATCTTCGGAACGCCAGAGTTTGTTGGTGAGAAAACTGTTGTTTCTTCAAACTATTCTTTTTCAGTCTGTGAAACAGTATTTGTGGCTTATCTTGGCTTGGCTGATTTACAGAGTATGAAACTTGTGTGTAATTTGTGACATTTTGAAATTTAAATAAGCAATTTGTAGCATTTGATTTCAAATTAGACTTGCATTAAGGTGTTTTAATCTATCAGCATCTTAACTTATTATCTCTGACATACATGGACTCAGAGTGAGACTTATACCTGTTCTTTGACTAGGTACTTACCTTGCTGCTTTTTCCTTTAGCTCCTGAAATAGTAAATTATGAGCCTCTTGGTCTTGAAGCAGATATGTGGTAAGTTATTGGATCTTACTTGAAATAAATCTCTCATGATTATGCTTATGTTCTAACCTTTTTTTTTTCTCCTCTCTCTCTTTCCATCTATTTTTCTCTCCTCTCCCTCATCCTTTTTTTTGTTTGTTTTTCCTTCAATCCAGGAGCATTGGTGTAATAACTTATATTCTGTAAGTACCAAAATCTATGGGTGTTTCTTGCAAATGCTGTTGTTTTTTAATTCTTATTCTATCCTCTGGGGTGTTGGTGTTGTCTGTACAAATCAAACCATTCTGATTGCACATCATGATTCAAGTTGTATGATCTTAAAAGCAGCAGAATAATTATGGAAAGAATTGCTGTTAATCAGCATTGAGTTGGGATGGGAAACTGTCTTCAAATCTGTAGGTGACTTTCCTGCAGCTATATCTTAATAGTAGTCTTTGAAATTACAGCAAAGTTCTTTGCCCTGCTACATCACATATTCCTGAAAGTAGATCTGCAGCCTTAAAATGGAAAAGAAAAATGTTCTCTTTCTACTGTTGTTTGATCTCAGAGGGCTGAACCAGCAGTGTTACAATATGTACTGAGAGGAATGTTCTGTCTCTCCTGCAGTCTAAGTGGTGCATCTCCATTTCTTGGAGAAACCAAACAGGAAACACTGGCAAATGTGTCTGCTGTGAATTATGAATTTGAAGAAGAATTCTTCAGTAATACCAGTGCCCTAGCTAAAGACTTTATACGAAGACTTCTAGTCAAAGATCCAAAGTGAGTTGTTATTCTTCTGTGTGGCACTTACATCTCTAGTATTTAAAATTACATTATATTAGGAGATGATAGTTTAATAAACATAAACCAGTATGTATTTTATTAATATCTGAAACTGTTTCATCTTTTATTCTCTTAAAGGAAGAGAATGACTATTCAAGACAGTTTGCTGCATCCTTGGATCAAGGTTAGCATTGCATTCATTCTCTGTTGTCCTGTTTTTAATCATTCTTCATTTCATGCTTTTCAAGTTCCTTTACATGGAATATTTTCATAATTGTTTAATGTAACTTACTTTATGGGAAAGCTGCCTGTATGAAAGCTAACACATACAGAATATGGGCTTCATTAATATATGCTCTATGTGAATTAGCAGTAGGGAAGTAGCCCCTTGTGGGAATTAAAGTCATGGTCAGACAGAGAAGCTAATCTTCACAGAGCATTGCACTGACAAACGTACAGTCTCTGAATCCAGCCCAATTCACACTAATTTTTCTTCTTCTAATGCCCTTATTTAGACTGGTAAAAAACTAGTAATTTCTCTTCTGTCCTCCTTACACAGAAGAGAGCAGTGGATGTGGTGGTCCACTTGCTCCTTCAGTGTTTCAGTGTTTGGTTTGGATTGAACTGTTGTGAAACTGCTAGGGTGAGAGGGAGGAAATGGCACCCATCATTCTTCTTAATGTGTGCAGTGCTACCTGGCAGTTTATTGTTTTAATTCCTATCACATTCTGATTTGATATGATATATATATCTCCATAAAAATGACTTCAAGGATGGGGTCATAAAGTGCAAAATTTCGTGTACTCCACTAGTCATTGGTGCTTAGTATCAGCCCATGAAAATTTGAAAGGATGAGGGCTTCGAGCTTGCTGCACTGGTAGATGGGATGTGATTTTGTTTGAGGAGGGAGTAATTTTTTGGCAGTGTCCAGGTGATTACACTGAGACTATAACAAAGATTGACTGCATTTAAAATCAGTCAGGAGATCTTCCCAGAAGACAGGATTTATCTTGGAAATCAAATGCCTCTATCAGAGAGGGAGATGAAGGACAAGGCTGAATGTTCTGATGTTTGAAGGGGTTTTTGTTTAAAATGAAAAAGCACATTTTAGTATTGCATTCTTAGGTCTGGATTTCCCTTACAGCATTTTCTTAAGAAATTCCATCTGTATGCCAGACTAGACTCTGAATATTAAAAATATACGCTTACAGTTACTTCATTATTACAGTATGATTAGAGTACTATTATAATGTAAATGGAAGTCATCACTGAGGGGGACAGAGACTTACATGCAGAAATTACCGAATTTTTTGGAACATCTTTATTTTCTCTTTGCTCACAGCCAAAAGACACTCAGCAAGCACTCAGTAGAAAAGCTTCTGCAGTGAATATGGAGAAATTCAAGAAGTTTGCAGCACGACGAAAATGGAAAGTAAGTCTTTCAGTAACACATCAAATGCTGGTGACATACAAATGCAGTAGAATTGACTGTTCCAGGGAAAGGTCAGCACATTTAAGAGTGGAAAGGAAGGAAGAAGAAACATGTTCTTCTGACACTGGGAATAAACTAAGTGCTTGAGTATGCTAGTATGGGAGAAGGCCTCTTTGTCAGTGAGGTCCTATGCTTGAGTGTGAATTGTTTGCTTTGTGCTTCTGCTGGATTATAATAACAAAAGTTAAGGTTTCAAATTCAATATAAAAAGCAGATGGGGTATTGAAGGCAAACTTCAGTTTGTTTTGCTAAGTCCTTTAAAATCTCTGTGATAGCATCCTATCAGAATTTCCTAATTTTTTTACATATAGCTTTTTTCTTGTTATTTTTATAAAGCAATCAGTGCGCTTAATATCCTTGTGCCAAAGATTATCAAGATCTTTCTTGTCCAGAAGTAGCATGAGTGTCGCTAGAAGTGATGATACTCTGGTAAGTGTGTTCTTACATATTTAGAAACCTTTATCACATGTGAACTTTGCCAGTTTCTAACTAACAGAAATATTAGTCTCTTGAAAATTTGCATAAGTAACTAATATCATAAGTAAGAAGAAATAGATTTTAGGTTACAAAGGTCAGTTATCCATAGATAGATCGTTTGATCTTCTGCATCTTGAAACTTTGACATTTAACTTACGGCGTTGAAACCTTGACATTTAACTTACCTGGTGTCAAAAATTCATTTCTTGGTCTTGAAACTTGATTCATGAGTATTTTTTTGCACTGCAACAATTATATGGTGAAAAAGTGTCATCTGAATTTTACTCATTATTTACATCATCATTTTGTGGACTAAAATAATATTAATTTTTTTTTTTTTTACCAAATATTCAGAACCATTGAGGCTGTTTTAAATCCAATGAATGCTAGACAGCAGTGTCACAACGAGCAGTTATTTAAGGAGGAGTTGGCCAGTATTTAGAGAGTTGGCCAGTATTCACTTTGTGGTATTAGATATGACTACAGTTGCAGTTAGGAGCAATTGCTATATGTTTTGTAATTACAAATACTTGTATATCCAAAAGCATTCTTCTTAGCTTACAAGTTTTAATACACAGTTCACAAATTCCCTGTGATCAGCAAGGAATGTGTGTGTTAATATGTTTAGCCCTGGGGAATATAATCTTTTCTGTGCATTAACAGGATCAAACTTCAAAAATTCTGCAAAGCCCTTTTTTGCATACTGTCTTCCCCGTGTCCCTCCTGTGCGACTCCATGCTCATGTTTCCACTTTTTCTCCTCTTATCTTTTGGCTCCTGTGCTCTTTGTTCTCCTCTTGCTCTCCTTTCCCTACCCAACACCCCCCCAGTTCAGCTATCTGTATGCCTTTTAACACTGGATCAGCTTTTCACACCTGTGTTCCAGCAGAAAGGATTATAGCCCAATGTCAGTGTCCTAAAAAATCTGAAACCTCGGGAGAGAGGGAGGTAAGAGCAATCCAAATAATGGGCTCTGTGAATTTCAGCTCTTTGAAATTCTAGTGCAGAGGAGAAAAACAAAGTTACACCTGCAGAGGTATCTAGGCTTATTACTTAGGTTCTAGATTTTTAACTGATCCATTTGAATAGATGACAGCTTGAACCAAAGCACCTCTCTTGCGGATGGCACAAAACCTGATACTTCAGCTGGTATTCATGCACCACTTGGGTTTTTTAATTGGCACATGTATGCATGGAATAATTTCATTTTGTGCAAGTATTGCTTCTATTGAAATCTATCATCTACTTTTCCTATGAAGACAAAAAAAAAACACCTTATTAAAGAAACCTGTGTGAAGTATCAGTGATTAACAGGCTTGTGTGTGATGAAGAGGGAAGTATACTTTACCAGAAAACATGTCGGGGGTTTGGTGTGGGTTTTCAGGTAACATGCATATATGCTAGCCATATGCTTCATGAAAGATTACAACTTGTAGCTGAAGCACTCTTTTACAAAGAAATTTCAAAAAATTTAGGGTTTTTTTGGTTTTTTTGATGTCTTGGCATCTGTTAGACACAGATTTTTTTCCTAAAGCTAACAATTTTTCTTCTTTCGCATTTAATTGCAAGGATGAGGAAGATTCTTTTGTGATGAAAGCTATTATTCATGCCATCAATGATGACAATGTTCCTGGATTACAGCACCTTCTGGGATCTCTGACAAATTACGATGTCAATCAACCCAACAAGGTAGTGTGGGTCTGCTTTGAGGTGTGAGGTGTGTGGGGGACTAGCTAACACCCTGTTGAATAGAGCAGTGTGGTTGTAAAATAGAAATGTAACACCTGAAATTAAAAGGCAAGGGAATGGGAAAAAGTTCTGCCTTTTTTCTAGGAGAAATTTTCACATGTTTTATGTTCAGTCTTCTCGAGATTGATTAAAATGGAGCCCAAATGAGCCCAATTTTTTTTGCCTAGGCATTTCAAAAGTGTAACTCAAATCTATGGTCAGGAACTGACCATAGGTTTGTGGTGTATCAAATATCTGCCTTCACTCTTGGTGGCAGTTGCGGTTTCTTGTGGTTAATGAAGATGGCAGAATACTTAACAATAACCAGACTGCTAAACCTGACTTGGCAAAGCATTGTTAGAAACAGAAGTTGCAAACTGCAGAAGTGGGATATGTGAACATGTTAGATGGTGGTGTTCACTTTCAGTAATGAAATTGCTTGTCCACTACAGTATTTCAATGCATCAGCAACATCTAGGAAAGTGAAATGGGACTGTCCATTAAAACAAAAAATACAGTGATTTCTTAAATGGCTCAAGGCAAGGTGATGCTTTTTTGCATGGTTATAGTGACCTTCATTACAAAGTACTTTCAGAAATATGAAGAACAGTATAGAAGTAAAATGTTCTTTTACTGTGACAGATATTGAACCATTTAAGAAATCACTGGGGTTTTTTGTTTTTATGTGTGGTCCCATTTCACTTTCCTAGATGTTGCCTATGGCTTGTGCCTGAGGTGGTGTGGTGGCTGCAAAGAAATTGCAAGGGGGAATGTTATTGCCAAACAAGGCTAATAGTAAGAGCTTAACATTGATATTCCTAATTTTAAAAGCATAAATGTACTGTGTGATATATCATTAATTCATCTCAAAAATATGGAGAACTGTTGTGCAATAATTTTTTTGAAAAAAGGAATGAATTATTTCCATGCACTATTTCCTATAGACTTAATTTGAAGGTGGAAATCTGAAATGCTATTCAATGCATACCTTCTATTCCACTGTTTCCTTAATCCTTCAACAATTAACTATATCATTCTTGCTTGTATTTCATTGTTAGCATGGAACACCTCCACTACTGATTGCTGCTGGCTGTGGAAACATTCAGATGCTCCAGCTGCTTTTAAAGCATGGATCTCGTATTGATGTTCAAGATAAGGTTGGGGTTCTGCTTTTCAACTGCTCTTTATAAGTTTTTTAGTACAGTTAGCCGGAGACAAGCAGTTCAGACCAAGTGGTATTGGAAATTAAAAACTCTGAGCTGTAGATCCTGTTTTCTGCCTTCCACAGCAAAAAACATAAGACCAAGTTTTTAGCAATGTCATTTATTACTAATACATATCCTCTGATTTTCATCACTTTATTAGCTGAAATAATTTGAATGATACTAATCTTAAAATGTAGTTCATGCTTACAAAACCACCTCAATTAGTTCAAATTAGTGATTTCCCTAAAACACAATGGTGAACTTTATTTAATATAGATAGATAATTTAATATTTTAGCCATGGGGGATATAGCAATTAAAATTCATATTCGATGGAGGATACAATAAGCTTTTTTCCCCAGTGTGCTGTAACAATTCATTTAAAGCAAGCTTGAAGAACTGTCTGCCTCTCCATCTGATAGATGCTAAAGCAAGCAGAAGAAAGGTTTTTATCTCATGACTGTTCTTTAGAAAGTACTCCCTAACAAGCGAGAAGAGGATTATCCTTGCAAACAGTTAGTAATCCTGTTAATCATCCTTGCATAGAGAGGTTTTTGTTGTCACTGTTGGTATATAGTGTTGTTGAATCAATTTGAAATTTTTTTAAAAGTGAATGTGTTCATATAAGCTTGAATAGCTTTTCAGTGTGTCTGTGTACATCTAAGTGCACATGTACCTCACCTGAAAACCTAGAATTAGGATTTTAACTTGATCAATAACATCTGAAATGAACCTTTTTTGATAGGCTGGATCTAATGCAATCTATTGGGCTTCTCGACATGGACATGTAGAAACACTGAAATTTCTCAATGATAATGAATGTCCTCTGGACATTAAGGATAAGGTAAGAAAATAACTCCTTTTTTACACAGAGGGCCTTTTCCTATAACTTTATCTTAGCAAAGAGAGAAGTCTTTCAATTGAAATGGTTTTCAGCTCTGCGATAATTCCAAGAATTTAACTGGCTCTTTTAGTGTGGTTTTCTAAGTTGACTTACAGGGCCGTGATAACCGAGCTTTAAAGTAGCTGGATGTACTGATTATTTTTATGACAAATGTTAGCCAAGTGTGCATGTTAAATGTGGTGACTACATGGTGGGTAGGTGGGGAAGTACAAACCTAAATTAATTTTCACTTGAAGAGTTGATTTCTCATTGGAACTCAGAGTGAAATCGTGATTTGGTTTTTCATTCCTCTTGATTGAAAATCACTTTTGTCTGACAAGTAAATTTGACTGTTATTAAGTTGAGTATGAGGAAGCCTAACAATTTATAGCTGATGAACACTTATCTTGTCTTTGGCAGTGTTATTTGAGCAACATATGCCCTAGAAACTAGTTGCTGTTAAGTTTTTATACCATAGCAATGATTTTATACTAGCCAGAGCTCCAATACAGAAGAAATTATACTCATGAAACACAGTTTAGTTTGTTGAGGGAACTAATGTAAAGCAAGGTACATTAGGAAAATTGTTGTATGACTCCTAATAAGGCTACTATGAAAGAGGTTACTCTCTTAATGAAAATACAGTTTCTGTATTATATAATTTCAAAAAAGCAAGTGTTGCAAATAGTTAGACATAGTGACCAAAATGCACCAGGGTATACAAATGTGTTAGGCCAGCTCCTTACCTTGAATAAACAGGGGAGGGGGGAGCATATGGAAATATTATGAATAGAAATGGGATATCTGTTTCAACACAATTGCACACACAGCTTCCTCCTGATATTGCTCAGAAATCCCATCATGTCTGTGATCTTGAACAGATAAAGTGGAAAAATAAGTTCTGGGAAAAGAAAGCCTTGAAGAAGTAACGTTCCTGCCAGGCGGTGCTGTGTCTGTCACACACAACAGCCATAAGCTCTGCTGATGGAGCTGTGTGGCTGGGCAAGGGAGAGGGAGGAGTATCCCGTGCAGGATTCAGGCCATTCGGGCTGCACAGGGTGTGCAGGCAGTGTGCATCACGGTGTGACACAGGGAATTACACCGGAATTACACCGGAATTACATGTTCTCCTGTATTTGCAGTCCGGGGAGACCGCGCTCCACGTGGCAGCTCGGTATGGGCACGTGGATGTGGTTCAGTTTCTCTGTAGCATTGGATCCAATCCAAACTTTCAAGACAAGGTGAGTCATGAACACTGTCTGCATTTTTTTCAACAAATAAGGCTTTATATAAAGTGGTCAAAACTTCAAGTCTCGCGTTTAGCCTCTGGGATGTTTGCAAACCAGAATTATGGAGGTTTTGGTAGCTCTTAATAAATAGATAGAGATTATGTGAAAAATGAGAGAACCAGCGAGTGCGATAAAACACGGGTTCTCTCAAAACTGAAAGCTTCACAGAGAAACAACTCTGTGAAGGTGTGGGTGGTGTGTAGTCTTTGAGTTCAGCTAAAGATTTTTATTCATTTTTGCCTTGAATTCTGCTTGGTTTTAGCAGTTATAGGATTTTTCTACAGTGTCAAGGACTCATTTTTGAAAGTGAGAGGAGAGTTTCTTTAGAGGTCTGAACTCTTGCAAGAAAACAAGGAAGAAAAGGCATAACAGAAAAAGAAAATCCATTTGACCCAGATTTGACTCTGTGTGTGCGAGTTCCACAAGCCTCTCCAAGTGCTGCATTTTCTAGGACTTCCTTTTCATTGTTTAAGGAGCCCTAGGTTGAGGGAGGACAGAACATGGTCTTTGTCTGTTTCTTCACACTCAGATTTTTATAGAAACCTTGAATACAGTCCAAGTCCTCTGCTATTATCAGTCTCAATTGTCTCTTTTTTGATATTTGCCAGGTACAGAAAGGCTAACTCATTTCTTAGAATTTGATAGAGCTTTTAGTGGATTTTAATTCTCCCTGCTTTTTCAGTAGGCTGTTTTCAGTATATTTTTGTCAAACATTTCAGGTTTTTAATCGTGTTCCATGTAACTGCTCTGACATACAATGAATTGAAGTTTAATGCTTTGAAGTTTCCTGGGTTCAAGCAAAAGGCAAATTAGTACTTCAGTCAGAAGTGAACTCCAAAGGCAGACAGTTTCAAAGGCATGTTGTGATGTGTTCTCTAAAGGACTTGGGTTTTTAAGTATCTTCACTCCTAGAACATTGGGATGTTCTTTCTCAACATGGTAAGCAGAGTAACCTGGCTCAGACTGCAGGTCTAGTGGGATTTGCATCTTCGTTCTTATCACTCTGTTATAGACACTGGATTAGTCACAGCACACAGGATATAGAAGTTGTTTGTGAACAAGGGTCTGTTTACAAGTGAGAGAACCAAGATAGTTAGCCTCAGGAGCAAGGATAGATTTAAACTGGTATTGCTGACAAGGCACCATGATCACTTGTATGTCAGCTGAAGTTATTCTTGGCTTTAGAACGTCAGCATTAGAAATTACAATATCTTTTCATGACTTACTTAGTAGACTGTCTTTTCTTTTTCATACTGTCTTTTTGTATTTTTAAGCTGGGGAGTTGCTCTTCCTGAAGTTTGGTTCAGTACTGTTTTTTGATTTTCGCTGTTGATAGGAAGAAGAAACCCCCCTGCACTGTGCTGCTTGGCACGGCTACTACTCTGTGGCCAAAGCACTCTGTGAAGCAGGGTGCAATGTGAACATCAAAAACAAAGAAGGGGAGACCCCGCTCCTGACAGCATCTGCCAGGGGTTACCATGATATTGTGGAGTGCTTGGCAGAGCACAGGGCTGACCTTCACGCAACAGACAAGGTCAGTTATGTCTGGAGATCGCGCGGCTGTGTCTCTCAATTGCTTCGTTTGAGGGCTGCAAGTCAGCATTGTTTCCACTATGTGAATTTTCATAGCAGTTCACACAGGGCCTATTGATGGCTGAAGCAGTCTTTAGGGTTGTCCATTATTATTCCATGGTTGGGTTTTTGCTGATCTATCATCTCCTTATCATTTATCACCCCATGAGTAACAGTCTTTGAAAAATTACAGGAACATTAGGTTCTGTAATTGGCAACAAACTGTTAACTTCAGAGAAAAAGATGGATTTGCTGTTGGCCTTTGATTACTCTGGGTTGGATAAATCAAATCCATTTCCATTAAGAACTATTTAAAAATTTGACTGTATTTGTTTCAGAATAAATTTTTGTCTTTCATGATGTAATCCAAATAAATAAATTTGGAATTTATTTGCTTGTATTTTTGGTATGGTGGGCCTTTTAGGTACCTTTATTAGTAATGTTAATTAAATAGTTATTAAAGCAAGTTCAGCAGAAAGTTTCTAAAGTCTCTAAAATAATTAAATTTTCTTCTGGTCTCTTTAAGTTGTTCCACATAGAGAAAGCTCTGTCTTTAAAGTGACTGATCAGAAGGCAGATTGCATGACTTTTGCATCACTAATTTCTCTCTAGTAAACACTAGAGTTTATAATAGTCAGCTGATTTTTACTATTGATCACTCTCCTCCCTCCAAGGAAAGCTGTTAGAAGAAAATGTGCATTTGTATTTCATCCATTCCACTGCAAAGACCAGTGGCCTAACAGAAATTTGCTTTCATCTCGTGGCTTATTTATTCAGACAGATATGGTGCATCTCCCTGCCTCCACCTTCAAATTAAAAACCACTGTGATTCTTGAGGCAAGGAAATGCACCCTGTTGTGTGGGTGGTTGTGAGATGGTTGTGAACTTTACTAAATGTTTTGATTTTTAGTATTATTAGATCTCACTTACTAGCTGTCTCTTTATTTCAGGATGGTCATATAGCCCTGCATCTTGCTGTAAGAAGATGCCAAATAGAAGTAGTTAAAACTCTCATTAGTCAAGGATGTTTTGTAGATTTCCAAGACAGACATGGCAACACTCCCTTACATGTGGCCTGCAAAGATGGGAATGTTCCTATTGTGACGGCACTCTGTGAAGCAAATTGTAGTTTGGATGTCACTAACAAGGTAAATGGAATATGGATGCTGAATTCCATTGTTTATTAGCTCACCTGTTGCATTAGATGACCTTTTCAAGTTCTCTGATATGAAAAAGTCTTTTCCTAGATTTTTGTGTCTCTGAAAGTGGCCAAATGCAAAATATTAAATTACTCACCTCACAAATTTACCAAAATCCGTTTCAGTGGAAGAGATCATTAAACACCAATAAAGAAAAAACCCAGGTGAATTATTATTATTTTGCCAACCTTCTTCCCTAGCCATTTAGCTTTGCGTTATGCAGATTACATCTAGTGCAAAAGAACAGACAAAATGCATTGCAGCTGGCTTTGATTTCGTATGTAACATTGAGTTATACACAAAATTGAAGACTGGTATGTTTTCTGCTACAATATTGTAACTCTAAAAATGGTGATTGCAATGCTTATTGGTAGATTAATGCCAGCTAAAAATGCAAACAATCTGTAGTTGGTTCCAAAAAGAATATTTCATTACATGCCCCTTAATTTCAAGTCCCTAGTGCCTTTTATGTTGCTTCTGTTGTGCTCATGCTGCAGTGTATGGGATGACTAAACATAATGCTTTGCAGGTTTATATTATGTCTTTTATTCTGGAGGTCTTTAAGGGAAAAGTGGGCTGTTTCAGGATACTTTCTTTACATAGTTAGTATGTTTGAATAGGTCAACGTCAGCCACTGAACTCTGCTGACAGGCTGTGATGCTTATGGCTTGATATGTAGCTCCGAATGTCTTTCTCTGCCCTATTTAAATTTTATATGTGCTACAAAGTTTAAAAGTTACTTATAGGAATCTTTATGTTGCTATCTGCAGTTTCTTTGATTCAGGTAGTTTAGCTTCTTTGTGTTTTTTCCTAGTTAACATTTCCATTGATTACCAAAGCATTTACATTGCATTGACCAGATAAAAGCCAAAGAAAATTAGCGGGTTTTTTGAGGATTGTCCATGCAATCACTTCTGGTTTCAACAATTAAACTCATCAGCTGTCTAATGAGAAAAGTTAAAATAATGAACTCCCCAGTCCTGCTTTTCAGCTCAAATCTGATTGACTAGGCAATTAAATCCAGATTCATAGATAAGAGCACATTTTAGAGAAGTTGTGTTAATGGTCCACGAGGCTCTTGTCCTGTTTGCTAATGGAGAGTGCTGAGCTAGGATCACCCCTGACATGCTGTGGAAAAAATAATTAGCCCTAAAATGTTCAGTGGCTGTGAGATCATGGCTACAGAAGCTGTGGTTATAGTTATTCTGCTGTTATTCTTTTAAGAGTAATGTATTCTGGACAGATTTTTAAAGTGCCCTTTATTTGAAATGGGGAGTTTGAGTGTTATTAAATAGAGAATATTAATTTCTACTTCCGCTCTTCAGAAGCAAACCCTGCATTAACAGGGCATTAACAAAATGAACTTCTGTCCTTGGTCCAAACATTTGGCTTTGTCCTACATGTATGTAATACTGATTGAAGGCATTTTGTTTTTTCTTTCAGAGATTCAGTACAGCAGACCATCACATGCCTTTAGAATCATAGAATCACAGAAGCATTTAGGCTAAAAAGTAACTGTAATATCAGAGTCTAACCATTAACCCAGCACTGCCAACCCAACCACTAAACTGTCCCAAGTCTCCACATCGATATTACTTAAATACCTCCAGGAATGGTGACTCCACCACTTCCCTGACCAGCCCATTCTGGTGCTTGATGACCCTTATAGTGAAGAAATTTTTCCTGACAGCCAATCTAAATATCCTCTGGCACAACTTGAGGCTATTTCTTGTACTCCTGTCACTTGTTTCATGGCACAAGAAAACCAACACCCAGCTCACTACACCCTGCTTTTAGGCTGTTGTAGAGAGTGACAAGGCCTCCCTCGCACATCCTTTTCTCAAGGCTAAACAATGCCATCTACATCAGCAGCTCCTCACAGGACTTGTGCTCCAGACCTTTCACCAGCTTCATTCCCCGTTTTCAGCCATGGCCCAGCGCCTCAATGTCCTTCTTGTTATGAGGAGCCAAAAACTGAGTACAGGATTTGGGGTGTGCCTGCCCAGTGCCGAGCACAGGGAGACAATCACCGCCCTGGTCTCGCAACACACACTGTTTGTAAAAGGATGCTACTTGAGTTGAGGGGTAGGGTCTGGAGGAACCTGAGCATCTTTTCAGATTCCAGTTGTCAGAAAGCTGGCTTTGCTCTCCAATACTTCTTTCAGTAAATGTTATGGGTTTGTTGCTGATTGCAGACAGGAAGAACAGTATTGAAAGCATAAAAATGCGAAGTAATAGTAGGCTACCAGCAGAGAATATATGGTAGTTTTTGTAACAGTAGCTCTGAACATGCAAAACCAGAAGTGGGTGTCATGAGGACCTGTTGGCAGTGAAGAGATTCATGAAAAAAAGAAAAAATTGGATAAGCAATACTTTACAGCACTTTCCCTCTTCACTGAAAAAAATATATTGTTTCATGCTGACTTCTTTCATTCATTCTTTTTACTTCTTTGGGTGAAAGGGGGAGATATTTAATTTTCAGTAGCTCTTGGGATGAAGTAGAACCCAGAGTTCTAAAGGTTATGAAATTAGTTAATGTTGTTTAAGTGGTTCATATTTAATTAAGTGAAAAGGCAATTAAATTTTCTGGAATTAAAAAACATTATCAAATATAGCCAAAAAAACCTCTAAAGGATTACTCCGCAGTTGTGAGGGATTTAGCTAGAAAATTATTTCCCCATTTTTTAAATAGTCATCCAGCCTTTGTTTTTAATTGCACTTTTGGCAGTTGTGCTTAGGCTGCAATCACAAGTACTTTTTCTTGCAGTTTTTGCAAAACCTGTCCTGTGTATCAGTATGTATAATTGTATAATGTGCCTGATTATTACACATAAAATTTGAAGTGAAGTTCTTTGACTAATGTAGTGACACTTCTTTCCTCATGTTAGTATGGAAGAACACCTTTACACCTGGCAGCAAACAATGGCATCCTTGATGTTGTCCGGTTCCTTTGCCTGACCGGTGCCAATGTAGAAGCATTAACCTCTGTAAGTATTGAGAGATGCTGTTCTTCTTTTGTGCATAGTAGTTGAAAAAGAACTCATGAAAGAGACAGGTGTAGGAAAAGGACATTGAAATTTTTTTAAAAAGGCCTGTTATATTTTATACAATATGAGTGTTCTTCTATCTTTGGGAATTGTTCTATCTCGTCTACTTGTTCACTTCTTGCAACTGAATTTGGAACAGTACAGTTCCAAACTGTATTAGTTGAACTGGATTATGGTACAGTACAGCTACCACTTTGTCTACCCCTAATCATTTCTTCATCTAAGAATTACTTGTATCATTGCATTTTCTATAAGTTTTGAGTCACTTTCTGTAAGTTCTGAGTACACTTAAGACGGATGCCATTTCACATTTGAGGAACGTACAAATGCATTGTATGTATCTTAAATATTTTTCTTGCCTTAAGGGGGTTGCAAAGTTCTAGTTTTATGGTGGGAGATGTGTGCTTGCATGGACGAGGGAACTGGTGTGAGAGTATCTTTGTAAAGGAAATCATCCATGTCAGATCAGCCAGCACCACTGCTTCCTGTTAGTAACACAGAGGGCATTTTTCATTCTCAGTAGGGTGAGAAACATCCTCCTAATGACATATCCACAGCAGAAGTGAAGTGTCCTTTGTCATATGCATGATAAATTATAGACATCATGCACACCACTACGTGTGTTTTGAACAAACTAATCATGTTTTGTACTAAGATGCAGCGGATCATTTTACATTGCTACTCACTGTAACCAGTGTAGTCTGCTTAGAAATAACTACCGGTACATATGAGAAAGACATGTCATTAGATTTTAGTTGAGTCCACATTTTTCAGAGTTCTTTTCCTAACAATTTTTTCTGAGATGGCTGAAATGGAGAGGGGAAAAAAAGAAAACTTCTATATCATTTGCTATACCATTTGGTAGAAAATACTAATTTTTGTGGTTTTTTCCTCTAGATTTAGCACTGCAGTTTTTTCTTTTAAGCACAGATCTTATGTAGGAGGAGAATGCCAATAAACCTGGAATTGGGGCTTAACCAAGTTTACGACATAATAATTACTTTCTGATAACTATTGGATTGTATATTGCCATGTCACCTATTAATAATAGTGAAATGTGCATGCAGTGGACTTGGTAGGATGCTCTACAGATTTCCTTTGTCATCTGTTTTTGTCTTTTTTGTTTGTATGTGTGTTACATCCCATTGTGTATATGTATTTACACTACTATGTAGTGTAGAGATGAGATAAAAATAAAAGGGTGATGGGGGAATTCTTGAACTGTCACACTTCATTTATGTCATGAGAGCTGTGTTGGTATAATTGCCCATGTGGACACTGTCCTTCCATGGTAAAAGTACATTTTGTCTCTTCAGTTTAGGTTAGTTTGAAGGACATAACAAAATAAATAGTGCTGATACTAAATCTATCAGGAGCAGTACACTGAATAGTAACCATCCATTATTCCAGCAGCGTGGTGGCAGAGAAAAGGAAAAAGGAAGAGACGACTAAAGGAGCTTGCATGTTGTAATATTAATATTTCAGTTTTCCATTGGTTTGCTAGAAGGCTGTTAAATTGTTCTGAAAAGTTTATTAGCAGCTCTTTCTGAGCCAGTGCAGTAGAATTAATGGCCTTTTTTTCCTCTCAGTATGCCATTCCTGTAGGAAAAGGAGCTAACTTTTCCAACACCATTAAGTAACTGGGCTGTATTATGAATTCCTTGCCTTCTTCCTGGGTTGAAGCCCATTTTGGAACTAGTCTATTTTTAATTTGATTTCTTGGATGTTGTTAAGTGATCTTAGAAAATCTCCCCCTCCTGGAGTATACAACAATTTCAAATGTTTGAAAAGTGCCCCAAAACATCTGTTGTGGTCACATGTTAACTAGCACCATGTTGTTGGATTCTCCTCATGGAAGTTTCTAAACCAACTTTGAAATTGTCAGTGATTAAAAGTTTTGGTACATACAGATGCTTGCAAATGTGATTTGAACTCAGGATCAGCTCTTTCAGGCTGTCTGATTTGCAATATAGGAAGCCAGTCAGCAATTGTAATGAAATTTACCAGTAGGTGCAAAATACACTTTCATGGATCCTGTAACCAAGCCCTTTTTATATGTCAGTTTTTTCTTACCTATTGCTACACAATTGTGTAGAAACTCTGTACTTTTCAGGAAAGCTTGAATAGGAAAATAACTTGCTATTTTGCTTGTGGATGTATTTTCTAATTCTCTTATCTGAGATACTGAAATAAGCAAAGTACTCCTAAATTACCTCTTACCAAAATTTGAAAAAATAGAATAGCATAAAATAGCTGAAAGAATCAAAGTAGTGGGCAATTTTTCTTTTAGTCTTTTTAATATTAAACTGCTGATCTCTGAAACATAGGTAACTAAATGGCAAGACCAGAATACTGAAGGCGGCTTTGCTTCTCCTTTTAGACTTGCTGATGCAATTTAAACTGCATCCCTTACAAGTTTCTTGCTTTCTGGATTGCTCCAGTGGCTGATATGCCACTGTCAGTCTTTATCCATTGGTAAACAAACATTCACCTGCTATGCATGTGAGTCAATATGCTGATGTGTCCCTTCTTTGTGACCTTTTAAATCTATTCAGTGGGCAATATCTAGAAATCATTATCAGTCTCTAATTGCTAAGAAGAGAGATGGAATTCAGGGGGAGGAGTGTTGACTTTGCTCTCAGATTCTGAACTCAAAGTATCTTGTTACAGTGGCATCCAGATGCCCATTTGTAAAAGAAAAGGAACTACTGCTAATAATTTGTGTTTTAACAGGATGGGAAAACAGCAGAAGATCTCGCCAGAGCAGAGCAGCATGAACATGTAGCCAGTCTGCTTGCAAGACTTAAAAAGGTTGGGAATACATGAATTTTAAGTGAGGTTTTCATCAAAGCCACTCTAAAAACTGTTGCAAAATTCCTTGCTGCAATGCTGTATTTTTTTTTCTTTTTCCTTTTTATATTTTTAATTTGAAATTATGCCCTCAATTAAAGCAAATATGTACATATTCAAGAAGCAAGTATGCACCACTGATTTATATCTGTCAGTGTCTGACAGTGCCTGGCAAAGCATCTAAGGTATTTAGTAGAAAATAAGCTATTAAGATTATCACATCCACTGGATGACTTATCTCCTCACCATCACCATTTCACTTAGACAAAGGTTATGAAGAATGGGAGGTTTGTGTCCCTTATGAAAATACCAATACCATGTGAAATAGTTGCATAAGTTCTCAATGTCATCTTTTAATTCTGCAGTTTCTGAATATCCAAATGTCTTGCTAACTAGAACAAAAAGATGATCTGGGCTTGTTGTAAGGCAGCATGTCTGACACATCTGATACACATTGATTAGTCAGATAGGCAGCATCACCCATGCTGGGAAGGTTCCAGAGCCTACTTGCCTGGAGATTGCAGGCAAGAGCCAGGCCAATTAAAATAATCCAGTTATAATTACAAAGATGAGTCTGTGATTGGAGAAAGTGAAATAAATGACCATTTCTATTGCTAATAGAAGATGGTACACATAATGTATTGCCAAGGTAGAAGTAGAAACATGTCCTTTAGGCCTGCCAGCAAATCTATACTTCCTAGGAATATAAACTGTATTTGTGTGAAGATGTGAGAAAGTGCAAAGTTCAGACTTCCTTTGCAACAACAGCATTGGTAAAGTTGTCATAATAGGCTCCATTTTGCATTGTAACATCCCCACACCAAACTCTTATTTGTGTCTGCATGCAGACAGATAAATTAATGATTTATTCATAATGTAAATATGCAAATAATACAAGCTGATCTAGAACAAAATAAGAAGGTCAGATAGATCTCTTTTGAAAGAAATATTAGTAAACTGTAACTCTCTTCTTGATTGTGGAACATAACATCACTGAAGGCCTGTCTCTATGTATGGGGAAAATTACTAACTTATAAAGAAATGCTGGTGAGGAAGGAACAAACTTGCATGCACGACTGTTTCTGTCAAATTTCTCAGCTCAATTGCTGCATGCTTATAATTAAGGGGGGCTCATCCCACATGTAAATTAGGTGCAAATGCAGAACAACAGAGCCCCTCTCTCAGCTCCAAATGGGGGAAGGAAGAAAGGAAAGATTAATCTAGGTCCTTTGCCCTCACACTTTCCTGCTTCCTCCCTGTTTCCTTGAAATTCACCCAAACGTGGGAAGCACTGAAAAAATTGATGTGAAGAAAAGCAGAAATGCACATTGAGTTGTTGGATGGTTCAGGTGATAGCTGTCACAGCAAAGTTCTTGAGTGCTGCATGTGTATTCCATAAGAATATGCATATTGGTTAACCTTCTGAGACTGGTGGGTTAGGAGAATGGGCACTGAAAGAGACTTGTTTTCACACCTTTGCCCTCTCCATTGGAGATCAAAATAATTCCATTCACTGATTTGAGCCTGAAGACATGGGATTTTCATGAAACGTCAAGGTGGCTCTTGAGAATGAGCATGAAGCTCTCCTGTCTGCCTGTCCAGTAGCTCACAGCTTGCATGATGAACCAGGTGAACAGCAGTCTGGCAAGAAAGTGTATCTAAACCCCACGCTGAGTTTGTTGGGAGGCAGAAGTTCCCTGCCGCACGTTCTGATTTCTTCTTTGTGTTGAATTTCAGGATGCCCACCGGGGGATTTTTATCCAGCAGCTGAGGCACACACAGAACCCACAACCTCGGATCAAACTGAAGTTGTTTGGATACTCTGGCACTGGGAAAACCACTCTGGTGGAGTCCCTCAAATGCGGCCTGATACGAAGCTTTTTCCGAAGACGTAGGCCTAGGCTCTCCTCCACAAACTCAAGCAGATTCCCCCCATCACCTTTGTCTTCCAAACCTTCAGGTATGGTTTTGAGCTATAATGCCTGTATGAGAAAACAGTTTCCTCCTATTCTTTAAACTCCTAAGATGAAGCTGTTGGCTGCACTGCAGAAGACAGGACAGCCTAATCATGTAAGAAACAAAACCAAAAGGGAGAAGGGACTGACTTCTCTGTGCACAGGTTTGTACCTAAAGTAAGAGGAAGAGGACCAGCAAGTGTGAAGGATGCATGACTAGTTAAAGGTTTGGTTTTTTTTCTTACATGCTGCATAAGTGAACTTGTACAGCAGAGGACAGGACTTGCAAACACTGCTATTTATTTGTCACAAAAAGTCCTAGGCTGCAAGCATCACTAATAGCTTCCTTTCTGCTGGAGGAACTTGAATAAACACTGCAAAATTGGAACATCTCTATGTGATTTTTAAGTAGTAACAGGTTTCAGAACTGTCTCTGATGCCTTGGAGTGCTTTTCCCTAAGATACAGGTTTGAATTAGACCAGTTAGTGGTGTCTAAAATCGTCTTCAAACAAGCTGGAAATGAAAGTTTTCCAAACTGAAGTAAATGTTTACCAATATTAGGGAATAGATTGCTCATGTAGCACCAGCTGGCCTGTGCAAAGTGGGAAGAGCTAGAAGGTGTAGAGGAACTGGTTAGGTTTACACTTAAGTCTGTGCCCAGTTTTTGAAGAGCCCACAGGGGGATGGTGGATAGGCCATGCCCATATCCCTTTTCTAACACAGGGAACTTACACTAGCAAGTTAAGCATGTTGAGGAGCTCAAGTTTAAACTGATGTTTAGAAGTGGTCTTACTGTGTAAGTTTTAGATGAGGCCAGGGTTGCCTTTAAAAAAGAAAAAAAACCCTTGGATAATACTTGCAGGTTTGGATTTTGTTCATGATTTTTAAGTAATATTAGAACAGTGCTAGTAGTAGTTTTCTTCACCTGAGGAAGCTATAGGGCAATCACAAAGTGGCTTAAAAAGGCAAGACCCATACCACAGAGACTGCTACTGCATTTGATGATTACTTAACACAAGGGCCTCACACCTGGAACAACAGAAAAAAGAACTTGATTAAATTAATCAATCTAAAGTTCTTGATTTATTTATCTTAATTTACTGTGTCATACAAAGGGTGATAAATTACTCAAGGAATTTATCAGTTCCTGGAGGCAGTACAGGAAGGTTCTCATTGAAGTTAGATTTTTTTGTGTTGGTTGGTAACAGAACCAAAGAAGAGGTTTTATGTTGCTCACACCATCATAAAATCAGAAAGACTGCCAGTCACACTGGCAAATCAATGTAAAAATAAAAGTGAATTTGAAGCCCTTCAAAAGAGCTTACCTATATAAATGCAAGAAAGACATGCTGTTGTATACACACAAAGCTACTATGGGGTTGTTTTAGCATTTGGAAGTTTGGGTTTTGCTTCTTTCGGTATACATTCTTTTGGGACATAAATCAATATATGGCACGTAAATTATATTCTAGGCTGAGTGACATGATCAGAGAAATATTTAAATCAGCACAACTTGATCTATACTTGGTGATATAAGATTTGTTTTTTTATGTGTTTGTTTAAATTCTGTAAAAATAAGTGTGTGAATTCACTAAGTATTTATTTACAACAGCCAAAAGATCTAAAGTATTATCCTAGGAGATCAAACATGATAGTGTAGTTTGACAGCTAACTGGTAACCTCTTTCAATTGTAAAACCCAGATATTAGAAATTGCCAACTAGTGGAGGAAAGAAATCTTTATCCACTAGATGGTGCACGTCAGTTAAAAAGCCCTTTTGTTCCTCATTTGCACTCTGGGAAGCTGAATAAACAAGGAATTTAAAATTTGCTTATTAGTAAAATCATTTTGGTTAAAGGCCTGCTTTTCTCCTTCACCATCCCAGTGACACTTGTTACACAGTGATATATTTTTTATCATTACTTACAGGAAGCAATAATATGAATATGTGACATTTCCATGCCAATAAAAAGTCATGCAATGAAACTGTAGACTTTAGCTAAAATAAAATAAAGTTTAAAAATTTAAAGGCACCATATTTTGCAACATAGAACTTAGGACATAGTTTGCAAAATAGAGCATAGGACATAAGTGCTTTATAGGATCATTCTAATATTCTCCTTTTAATAGTTCAGAATAAGAATGTAGTTGTGTACACCCGCAGCTTCATAGACATCTCCTTTCTTTGAAGATCACTTTGGGCTTTTTAATCTGCTTTTATGGCTTGCATACTTGTTTTGAAGTGATCGTGTTGTGATTCTCACATGGTTTGTAATCTCATTTTCCTTTCCCTGACCCAGTTTCAGTAAGTATTACGAATCTTTATCCTGGCTGTGAAAATGTCAGTGTGAGAAGCCGCAGTATGATGTTTGAGCCAGGCCTGACCAAAGGGGTATTAGAAACTTTCGTATCACCTGCCCACCACTCTCACTTCTCTTCTGATGACCAGTCCACCAAGGCCATTGACATCCAGAATGCCTGCTTACATGGTAAGAAGAGCCCTGGGCTGGGATGCCTCAATGCTGTAAAGCAGTTAATGCCATTTAACTTGTTTTTTAACAGAAAAATGGAGGGAAAGTCTGACTTGGCATAGTAGTGACTGGTGGGATTTAATTTGTTTGAGAAAGTAAATCTGCCTGAAGTGCTGTAGCTGTTGTAATATACAGTTCAATCACTCATGTCAGATCTTTACAGTATTACGTAGAAATACTGAAATTCATTTCTGAGGTGAGTAAGTGGGAGAGGAGGAAAGAGGAATTTGGTCTGACAGGAGCAGGTCAGCAATGTGGCTACTAGTATGAAGGCTTCTTCACCTATACTAGAGGTCATCTGGGGATTTTATCAGATTTAGCCTGGTCCCATTTAGTCCTCACTATTTAAGTATATTCCCAGCTATGCAAAGGACATACTGTTCTCACTTTGTGTCAGGACTGGAGCATTTTCGCTAAGTCCTGGAGCTCATCAGTCATTGTGAGTGGAGCTTCTGATTTAATTTTTTTTTTTGCAAGGAAACTAACTGCTCTGCACTTGAAGCCAGTTAGCAGTAAGAGGGGTCAATCACAGAAGGTGTCATAAGTACACATGGCTTTTGCCTCTGAGACCACACAAATTGTCTCCACCAGCCATATTAATTGTGATTTATATTGGTGGTCAGATCTCTTCTTCATAAGGAAATTGCATGCCTTAGCAGCTGCAATTTTGAAGCTGAATTGGTATTAATTAAGAGTTTACTTTGGAAACAGAAACCTGATTATCAGTGCATAATAATGAATGCAGTGACAAAGCTTTTATCCTAGATGCTGAAGATTTGCCAAGTAGCTAAAACTTGTTCTTTCTGTAGGGTAATTTCTTCCTTCAGTATAATTTGAAGTCCAGTCAAATTCTGGGAAGGAATCAGAGTTGTGCCATGGACCATCAGAAGGACTTTTTTTCTTTCTGTGTTCTGTACTATACAGAACAAAGTGTACACACAGGTGAACTCTGAGTAGCTTTACTCATAACAAGAGGCTGGAGTGTTCTGACTTCTCTCCTTCTAGAAGTCTGAGGTGCATCTTAATCACCATGTATTTAATTAGAAGCAGAACAGGTGAGGCAGATATCACCCTAATCAGATGGTGCATCTGGGAAGTGCAACATACTAACACTTTTCTTACTCAAAGCTAGAGATGGCAAAAAGAAGCAGGGAGCTCTTGGAACCCTTAACATGGTGATTCTTCATCCCTAATTTACCAGCACAATGTGAATAGTTCAGTTCTGTAAAGCAAAGTGGCTTCTTTTTAGAATGTGATTCAGTGGTTTTTGAAATCAGTGGTGGCTTGTTAAGAAGAATAATTAATAAAAATATTAAGCTTTTTTGAGATGAACAGGGAAAAGAATGGGAGCCATTATTCTTGGTTTTCAATACAATTACAAGATCTGCTGCTGTTGTTCAAGGCAAAACTCAATTTAATTGCATAAGACTTTATGCATTTAACACAGGTGCTTACATATGAAATCAGGCTAAATATCCTAGAGAAGGAGCGTGAGAGAGAAACAGACTTTGAGGGCCCAGCTGCTAAGCCTCTAAAACTGATTGAAACTTGTTGCCTTTGTCCATGATTGCATTTTCAGCCTTGCTTTCTCACATGCATACAGTTTATGTTTGTGACAGTTTAAATTAGATTAAATGTTTTGCTTGTATTTCTGTGGCCAGAAGATATTTCATGCTTACTGATGATCTCTTCATATGTTTGTCTGTTTTTCAGGAGTTGGGGATTTCAGCATTTGGGAATTCTCTGGGAATCCTGTGTACTTCTGCTGTTACGATTATTTTGCTGCTAATGATCACACTGCAATTCACATAGTGCTTTTTAGCCTTGAGGAGCCTTATGAAATCCAGTTAAACCAAGTGACCTTTTGGCTCAATTTCCTGAAATCATTGGTCCCAGTTGAGGAGCCAATAGGTATGTTCTTGTAAATGAAGTATTAGAGATATAAAGCTTCTTGTATTTCTCTGCAACTCTGTACATCATCCGTGTTTGGTGTCTTCATCCCCATGTATGCAAACAAACTTGACATTAGGTTTCTTGACCAAAGGGAATTTTCACATTTCACACACCACTTAGCTCAATTTAAAATGTCGTGAAGTACAGTGCAATATCTTGTGGCACTGGGATTTACATCTGTACATGGCAGATGAAGTTTTATGTCAGATAAGCCATCAATAGTGTTTCAGAGGGCTGGAACCATTCAGAACCAAGCTTAGACACTTTTCTTGAATTCCTCTTATATCTAGCCCCAATAAACAATATTTTCAGCATAAATTAGTCTTGTCAGTGACAACAGGACAGAACAGTATTATGGAACAGTGTTATCCCTCAGTATGTGCAACTTTCACGTGTTTAACTAAAGTTCTGTTTGGACTTCAAATATGGTAACTTTTTGGTGCTGATGCACAGAAATCAGTATTTCTTGTAAATTTCATATATGCTCCAATTTTGCGAAGGTTTTAAGTAATTTTATTTGTATTTATATTCAGGCTTACTGAAAGTTACTTGGTGGGCAAACTTAAATTAACTTAAATAACATTTTTCTCAAAAGGTCTGGTAGTCCAGGTGTATATACAGTAACTTATTTAAACATGTTTGTGTTTGTAGTTGATTACTGGTCTGCAGACTGTTACAGTCTCTTGGACTAAGCAAGCTCTGTCATGTGTCTTGGTTCTGTGATCTGAAAGATTATTCCAGCCAGTGGATCTAACTCAGCACTAAAGGACATTTTTAGCAACGCTAGGGATTCACCAGACAAATGTGTTAAGTACTTAACATTGTGCAAGAGTTATTTTCTCTCCCTTTCTGTATGCATTATCTCAGCCAGACAACGAGCCAAGGCCAACCCTTGGTTTTCAGTTCAGGCATCTGCATTTTTTTATTTTCTGTTTTAGATAAAATCACTGTGCTAATAATATCATCATTTGGATCTAACCAACAATAAATGACCTGTGAAAGTTAAAGCTCAGAAATTTGCAAAAAAGGTGACAAAGCTGCAAATACAGCTAATTTGCAACTGCTGAAAGCTTTTCACTGCTCCTCAGTCTCAGCTGATTTTTTCTTCTTGCTTATCTGATTATCAGCATTATTTAGGTACTTCACTTAAATCTGTGTTTATACGACCAGCTCAGTCTGGGTACCCATCCATCTCTGTACTGTTACAAATCTCTCAAGTAATATCTAGTAACTGATGTGTGCAGTAAAGTTAAAACTCTTGGAATTACTTTCCAGTTATTTTGTCTAAGTCCTTAGCCGCCAATTAAAAAGAAAAACAAAAAGAAGATAATTGCAAAATACTTGCCTGGAAGTGTTATGCAGAGATTTGGGGAAATGGGGCTTTTTATGGTTTAATGAAGATTATGTAGCTCTTAGTTGATGCGAACTGAGCAGTGATGTAAGCATGTGACCTTTTTTAAGGCTAAAAGAGCATGATAGGGTGTACTGTCTCTTTTAAAAATAGTTTAATGATGTCTTCTATTTTCTGGAATATGAATATGAGAAAAGAGTGAAAACTCTGTGTTCTGTACTGTCACCTCATTCATGCCATTTGTATCTTTCTTTCTCATTCTTTTTCATGGCTTCTGCCAGGCTTTCCTACTTAACTCTCACCTAAGTGAGAGGTCATTGTTTGTGTAAGTACTGCAAAATAGCATTCATATCAACATATGAATGTTGTAAACATTTTGTGTTCTTACAATCTTCTATTCTGCACCAGAAATATTAAGGACTATGCAAACATTATGCAAAAATCCTTTTATGAAGCTGCTATTTCTATTTTTTCCCCCTCATAGTTTGTAGTTAGTAGCTATATCATTAGTGCTTCTGATTACTGTTTTTGTTAAATCAATAAAATAACAAAATAAAAATGTATCTGATGTTATTCAAATTGTCTAGCTATTAAAATTGGGCCTTTACAGTCCTATAAGCAGATAATATATAGCACACAGTCCTATAAGCAGGTAATTGCCAGAACATCAACAGTTACACTGTTAATGGGTGTGCTTAGAGTTGGTAAATAACTACAAAAGTAGTTGGTATGAAGGATGTAAAATGTATTTCTGCTTTTCTGGGTCAGTATCAGCCATCTCCATAGGCATGCCTTGTAGTGAGGGAGTGCTCTTGTTTCTCTTCTAGCATTTGGTGGAAAGCTGAAAAGTCCCCTGCGTGTTGTTCTGGTTGCCACGCATGCTGACATAGTGAATCTGCCTCGGCCAGTCGGGGGAGAGTTCTGGTATGACAAAGACATCTCTTTGTTGAAAGAAATCAGGAACAGGTAAGTGGAAAGTATACTTATACACAGTGTTTAAACATGCTAATTGGAAAGAAAAATACTAAAATACATTGGAATAAGTAAAAGGTTTTTACATGGCTTATGTGATATTATGATACTTTGAATATGTTTAGGACACATATGTTGTTCTAAAATTGAAACATTTACCAATATTACAGTGAGTAAGCTGCCCTGAGTGAGCTAAAATGAGCCAAGTGGTGTCAAAATTAATTGTGGTGTTTGCAGTGTCACCCTGTAAACACTGGGCTACATCCAAAGACCCATTCCAAATTTCTATCTAACATCTTGGTTCTCAGGTTTTGCACCTATCTCAGAAAAGTAGGCCATTTGCAGCTAAAACCTTGGATGCAAAAGAGGAAAATTTACCTGACAACTACCCTTAACTGTTTACTGATTTAGAACACCTATGAAAAAAACTTAAATGAGGCCTTACTCCCCACACTTTGCAAAAAGCTGGACATTGTGGAATCACACAAGTGACAAGGTCATCCAAGAGGTACACAGAAGTTAGTGAAACTTCTGGAATTCTTCAGCAAATGTCTGGAGCAAATGCTAATGGTAGATGGAAATGGGGAATTTTCCATAAACATACTATTGTTTAAAGCAACAGCACCTCCTGTTCAGAGTGAGCATGTAAGCAGGAAACACTGGGTATGAGAAATCATCCGTACCTGCGAGTATGGACGCTTGTCTGGGCTGTACAAGAAACAGATGTAGGAATTCCAGCACAATAGTTGGGGGGGCAGTATTTTAATAAATTGAAATAAACCAACAGAAAAAAACCTGTGTGTCATCTTTGTTGCTGGAGTCCTTATAAATGCAAATCTCCCCAGAGCTAGGCAGACAGGCTTGTGTGGCTGAAACTCAAAAGGAGGTGGAAAGAGAGCAGTCAACTCTGACTACTGAGCTATTTAAAGTGAGAAGAAAGCAAGCAACAGACATTAAGACCTTAAAAGAAATAAATTCCTGTAGTGTTTTCTCTAGTGAAATGTTTTGGCTTGTAATTACAGGTCATGTGATGCAGTCACAATTTGCTTACACGTTTTCACTCTTCATCCTGAGAGAAAAAAGTTTTCTCTCAATACCTCTGCCTATTTTCAAGAAAATTACACAGCAACTGTAGTGTCTGTGCTTATAAAATATCTCAATATAATCATTACTTAAACTTTATCATTCCAACTCTACTGTAATTTAAGACTGAAGTACAATTGTATTAAGAAATAAACTATTTCGGGCTAAGTTAATAATAATTATTTTTTTTAGATTTGGAAATGATTTGCAAATTTCAGAAAAGTTGTTTGTCCTGGATGCTGGAGCATCTGGGTCTAAAGATATGAAGCTTCTCCGAAATCACTTGCAAGAAATAAGAAGCCAGATAATTTCTGTAAGTAGTGTCTAATAGTCTGGGTTGGATGAGCCAAAATGTGAACGTCTTGTGTAATGATCTACTGTAAATTTCAAACTTAGAATAATGAAGCATTCAGAAACCACTGTTGTTCCAATGTTCTAACAGCACGCTTGACAGGTCTTGTCATAAACAAAGCCTTGACATCAAAGATTTAGTCAGCATTTTGAAAATAGCAGTTGCTCCAAGCAGATGACCAAAATACTCTCTGTTGAAAGGAAACAATTTGAGATATCAGTTCAAAGTCATAATTTTGTTTTTTGATTGGCAGTGACTGGATTCCAGCACTGGTCCCCCCTTTTTGTTGGTTTTTTTTTACTCAGCAAAGTATTATAAAAAAACAGAAATATATTATAAATATATTTCAGGAAAACAGGTTTTTTCACTTAAAAAGTCACCAGAGTAGAACAGTTTTCTCAATTCTTAGAAAGATAATTCCAAATATGGATATGTAAACTAAATATGTATTAACTTTTGACTGCATTTTTAATTGAAAAATATTGCTTGCAGTTGTATCTGTATGTGTAAGTATATGCATATGAGACTAAAGGTAAAGTGTAGCCATGGTTTGATGTTATCACCATGAATCCATGGAGACTTTCATAATAAGGGTGACCAAGTCAAATTTTTTGTAGCCTGTGCTAAATGGATTAATGTCATGTTACACACCAACAAGATTTTCTGTAGCTACTTTTGAAACGTATTTTTTGTAATTGATTAAAAGTAGATGTAATACAGAGTTAATTCTGTGAGTTGAGGAAATTATTTAGATTCATGCAAAATTCAGCCTATTTTACATTTCTGATATTGTCTCTTGATTTTATAAGCTTTTCTTCTCTAAGAAAGCTTTGTTATAGCTATAGTCACTAGCTTGAAATCTGAAGGGGTTTACTGCATAAGAAGTGGAGGCTGTGGCTTGAGGATAGCAAGAAGGCATCAGTGAAGACTAAAGCAATCAATACATCAAAGAACCATTTTTGCTTTTTATTCAGCACCCTGCTGTCTCACCTTTTGAAGTAAATTGGTCCTGTAAAGATATTGATGAGTACAGAATCTAAACAAATTCTCATCATTTCAGAAATAAGCATTAACTTACAGATACATGATGTCAACTCATGGTGGTACTTGGAAAATTTGCTTATTTCAGTGAAAAACTAGTTTCTGCAATTCACTTTTTTAAGAAAAGGTAGATAGACCTCATGGCAAGTGAATGCCAGGTGAAAGAGTAAGGGTCCAGCACAAAGGGAGCTCTTTAAGTCTGAATATTCATTAAAAATGCATTAAACCTCCATATAAAAAAAAAAATTAGTACCCCTATTCTCAAGTGGATATTTTCTGTGCTTTTCTAAGACTTGCCCACCTATGACTCACCTATGTGAAAAAATAATCTCCACGCTGCCTTCCTGGAGAAAAATAAATGGGCCCAACCAGCTGATGTCCTTGCAGCAGTTTGTGTATGATGTACAGGAACATCTCAATCCCTTAGCCAGCGAAAACGACCTACGGCATATTGCACAGCAGTTGCATAGCATAGGAGAAGTAAGTATTTTTATCTAAATTCCATTTGTTTATTTACTGTTGTGGTAGAATGTTTCTTTATGAGTTTAAGCAAATGTCTAAAGTTGTTTGTTTTTTTCACTTCCTCTTAAGACATCATAAGTAGAGAACGCATTCTGTTACCATTATGTCTTGTAGCTTCTATTTTGTTACCATAATCTCTTTGAGACAGGAAGAATTACGGTTTATTGCTATAGTTGTAATATAAAATACTCAGAAAGGATCACTATGTTATCACCTTCAATGCAGTGTTCACTGCTATTTGTGTCCACTAGAAACTGAGTAGTAGGATAACTCCTTTGCATAAACAGCTTGCAGGGCATGACTAGGCTTTCCAGCTGTTAGGTTCTAATCATCTCATTAGTAGTGGAAAATAACAAGATCTGTTTTTTGTTCTGAGTACTTGCCATATATTTAAATGCACTGTTGTTTTTTTTCCTGTGAGCAGTTTTAATCAAATTGTCGGGTCAGTCTGTTAGGAAGGTGAGAACGTGGGCTATCATCTTGTACTTCACAAGATGTAAACAGTGACTTTCATATTTATAAACAGATTAACATTATGCAGAGCGAAACTGTCCAAGATGTTGTGCTTCTGGATCCTCGCTGGCTCTGTTCTAATGTCCTTGGAAAAATCTTGTCAGTGGAGAACCCAAAAGCCCTCCATCACTACAGAGGTCGGTACACCATGGAGGACATCCAGCGTCTGGTGGCAGATAGTGACGTGGAAGAGCTGATACAGATTCTGGATGCCATGGATATTTGTGCAAGGGACCTTAGCAGTGGAGCAATGGTGGATATTCCTGCTCTCATAAAGACTGACAATCTTCACAGGTCTTGGACAGATGAGGAGGATGAAGTGCTGATTTATGGTGGTGTTAGAATCGTTCCTGTGGAACATCTTACCCCATTCCCTTGTGGAATTTTTCATAAAGTTCAGGTGAATCTCTGCAGGTGGATTCATCAGCAGAGCACAGAGGGAGATGCTGATATACGTCTGTGGGTAAATGGATCAAAGATTATGAATCGTGGAGCTGAGCTTTTAGTGCTGCTGGTCAACCATGGGCAGGGTATAGAGGTTCAAGTTAGAGGACTGGAAACAGAGAAGATCAAGTGCTGTTTACTTCTGGATTCTGTGTGCAGCACCATTGATAACTTAATAGCAACAACCTTACCAGGTCTTCTGACTGGGAAATATTACCTTAGTCCTCAGCAGCTGAGGGAACATCATGAACCAGTAATGGTCTACCAGCCCAGAGACTTTTTCCGTGCACAGAGTCAAAAGGAGACATCACTAACTAACACTATGGGGGGATATAAAGAGAGCTTTAGCAGTATACTGTGTTTTGGGTGTCTTGATGTTTACTCCCAGGGAAGCCTAGGAATGGATATTCATGTTTCTGATCTGAATCTACTTACCAGGAGAAAACTAAGTCGACTTTTGGATCCACCTGATCCAATGGGCAAAGATTGGTGCCTTCTTGCCATGAACCTGGGCCTCCCTGATCTTGTTGCAAAGTACAATACAAATAATGGAACACAAAATTACTTTCTTTCAAGCCCAGTTCATGCCCTTCTGCAGGAATGGAGTAATGCACCTGACAGCACTGTAGGGATACTAATGTCTAAGCTGAGGGAATTAGGTCGCAGAGATGCAGCAGATTTCTTACTGAAGGCATCTTCTGTGTTCAAAATTAATTTAGATGCTAATGGTCAAGAGGCTTATGCCTCCAGTTGCAACAGTGGCACATCTTACAACTCAATTAGTTCTGTAGTGTCACGGTAAGAGGAGGTGTTTTGCATGGATATCCTTTCAAAGTGCATAAAGGATAAAAAATACAGTATAAAAGTTACAGTGCATACTAATTAATGAGCTTTTGCATCAGAGGATTCTTCTCTGGCACCACCTTTTTTGTGCGTAAAATTTCTACTCCTAACTGTGAGTTGTTTCTCTTTATTAAAAAGACTGGTGTACTTCTGGTTGTTTAGAACTATTTCTGATTGAGAATGTGCTGCTTAATACTGCCATTTCAACTGGAAAGTCTTAACTTTTAGATTACGTACTGCAACTGTTTTATATAATTCTCCCCATAGAAGGTAGGGGGAGAGGAATAGCACATAGTACCTTATGTGTCTGTTTCTTACATACTTTTTTTTTCCTTTTCACTGTGTCCTCTGCTTAACTTCTTTTTATATTTGTAAGGAGAGAAATCCACCATTTGTGGTCAATCTGACCAAACTTAAGTGCATCGTTTTTAGCTGAAAAAGTGAGTGCCTTTTGCAGGAGGGAGGGTGCAGTTGATTTGAATGACCCTGCTGGAGTTACGAGAACATGCTACCTCTGTTTCACTTAAATTGTCTGCATGCTTATCATTGCGAGTGGTGCTTGCCTATTAATTTTTCCTGCACTTCTAAGTCATTGGTGATGACTCACACAGAGCATTCTTGTGCCAGTACTATAGGTATAGATGTGATACCTAATCAACTTCAATTACAGTCAAATCATAATGTGAAAATCTCTTAAACTTGCCAATTATCATGCTTTGTTATTTCCATGCACCTCAGGTAAAAGTTCATATCATTATAATAGAGTTCAAAAAATACAAGTGTTGGATACTGCAGAATAATATTGTCTAGCTGTCAGTTGTACTTTGTGTATAACAAAGGTTTTTTACTATTAGATCCTGCATTACTTACTTCCTGTACTTGAAAACTTTGATGGGGATAAAAAAAAAAAAGGAAGCAAGGTTTCTTGCAGTGATAACTTTTAAATTGATATGAGGGAATATGACCCATTCTCTGTTCTAAAAAGCATGTAATTTTCATGGTGCGATATGTGTTTGTTTATATATATTGTATGTATATATATTAAGACTATTTTTTCCTTAATCTTACATTGTAGTAAATTTTAAAGGATTTTTCTACAAATAAACTGTTGCTTGTTGCATCCTTGTTGATCATATTCTGTTGCTGAAGAGTATCAAAACTTCTTTTCTTTTCAGTCAGAATTGAGGAGAGGCAATGCCTGCCGTCTGAAATTCTTGGAACCTCCTGTTTGACTTCAGGGGAATTTCTTAGTATGCTGCAGGAATATTTATGGGGGTTTTTTAATTGCAGAGGTGGTCCCTGTACAGCAGAAGAATCTGCATTCGTTTTAACAAATGGCAAGCCAAAGCAGTTTGCTACATAGCTTTTCCTTTGTGGTTTTTCATAATGGAAACCAAAACAGCAAATGTGAGTCTGTCATCAGGAATTCTCCAGATAATGCTGTGATGCAGAGAGAGAGGGCACTGCATTAGAATTTGGGCTGCAGTAATTCCTTTACATTAAATATCCCCTCATCACACAAGGGACTCTGCTGGTGCTGGTTATTTAAATCTCAGCATTATTCCCTGATAGCTGCAGAGTCTTGGTGTGGCACACTCTGCAGGCAGCTTTGCACAATACCTCTGCCCTATGTATGCTGCAAAGGATTTAAGCGAGATCTTCTCAAAATGCTAATGCTTGTTTCCCCCTGCCTTCTTTGCCTATTTTACTCTTGCTTAATTAAATCTTTCCTGAGGTCCCAGCTATTGCTGGACTCCACAGTTAACCATTCCTTTTAAGTATAGTCCTCAATAAGAAGTATGGTTTATGAGCAGTCTTACCCTGAGCTGTCTGTGTTTTGATGTTCTGCTTCTGACAAACTGCATTCAGCAGCTCCCACTGCTGCTCTAAGTAGCCCACTGCAGAGCCCAGCCCTACACAGCCTCTATTTACCTCTGTCAATTAATGGCCACTACCATAGTTCAGCTTCCAGCTGCGGACATGTTCGCTACTTCTGTCAGATTCTGGTAAGTGGAGGGGTGTTTTTCATGTCATAAAACTTCCCAGGTTTCTACCAGAAAAGGTTTGCTTACCTGCCCACCCACTCAGATGCTTTATGCACACTTGAGATGTGTGGTCAACCTACCAACACTGATTAAACTACTCCTTTTACTATATTTTTGTTTTTCCCCTCCCAACAGCATGTTTCTCATAGTTCCCTGCTTCCATTTACTGTAAAATGTAGACCTGGGAGAATAAATTACTTCGTGGACTCTATGATGAACCTTTGACTAGCAGTCACAGCCTATTGCATCATTTACAGTTTTCATGGTAATAGACTCAGGAAAGTGAATCAGAGTCACAGGATAGCTTTGGATTCCTTTCTTATAAATCCTGTGCTACTGATCAAAAAACTAAAAAATTTGTTTCCTAGATGACAATTTGGGGATAAAAAAAGGCTAGCCAGATGTTACAAATGAACATCCCTTCTGTTGCTTTGCTTTTGTTAACTGTTTCATTTTATGAATGCAGCTAGGAGCAGAGCTTCATTCTGCAGTTTTTAGAACTGAGTTAAAAGATGCAGTTTTTAGAAGTGAGTTAAAAGATCCTGCCCTGACTCACTCCAGAAATGGAGAAAATGCAGATGCAGGCCTTTGCAAAGTCAAAAGAGTTTAGTGATAAGTGTACAGAATGCATAGTACATGCAAGGAACATGATGAGCTTAGCTCCTGACAGTGAAATAACTGAAACTGGACAGTAACCATCTTTGTAGCTTCAGAGAAGAGCTGCTGAAACATATTTTTGAGTATAAATCAATGAATGACAATTTTCATTTTGTCTTCAAAATCCATAATATATACAAACTCTGAAGTTTGCTGCTCAAGGCCAAGAGGCATTACAGATTATCTTGCAGTTTAGAAAAGTATTCTACTGGCACTCAGATTCAAATCTTGAAGAAATTTCCTGAAGAAGATAGGGAAGAAACAAACACTTTGGTGCAGGCCATTTTTCCAGTGATTTCTCCCCAGCATGTAGCAACATGCATCAAATAAAAGAAGTGCTTCATATAGCTGTTTTTACTGGGTGTTATTGGTTGTACTATTTTCAGAAGTTTTGTTACTGACCTAACTGCTGAGTTTAGAAAGCCAAAAGAGATTAGTGGTTACATGGAAATGATTTTAAGGTAGGCCAAGGGCATCCACAGACAGCATCAGGTAGAGGTGGATATATATTATTTTTCTCACCTTAAAAGGATGAGGAGACAAGGGTAAGATGAAGAGAGTCACAGGTTTTAGGACCTTTGGGATTCAAGTGATTGAAAAAGTTATGAAACTACAAGAGTTTTGAAACTCCCAAATGTCACATGCTTGACAGAGCCAGGAGGTTTAGAAAGGAGCCAGTTTCCAAAATGGTCAGGTCTTTATAGAGAGCAACAGTGAAGTTTTTAGAGCTGGCTGTGCTGGAGCCAGTTTCAGGTCCTAAAACTTTCTTGGCTGTGTTCCTCCCTCAAAGGAGAAGTTACCTCCCTAATTCATTGCAACCTTTTTATTGCAGAGATGCGGTGTTACTGCATCACGTAAAACAGTGCCTCAATTTGAATTGCATCACTATTTCAGCTTTGACAATGAAATGGAGGAGTAATGCCCAAACTGCAACTCCAAGAAAAGTAAATGAAGCCTGCTGTTGGCTAAGTCAGAGGAGATGGAGCATTGCAGTATCTTTGAAGGTAGCCTAAAAGCACTGTGCTCAATATTGAAATTTATTTCTATTTGATTTTTTATGTGTAAAACTCAGTCCACTGTGTCAAAAAAAAAAAAAAAAAGAAAAAGAAATTAACTCACATTTCTTTTGAGGCATTGTCTGACTCAGAAGACAAGGCAGTGGGTGGAAAAAGAGAAAGAAAACTGGTTTTAAACAATGCCTAAGGTTTCCAAAAGGGTTACAGCCAAGCCACTCAGACTTTTTAGGTAGAAGTACTTGGGTGTCCAAAAGTCAGATGGGCAGTATATGGAAGGGAACGGATGGTATTCCTCTGTATGGCTATACCATTCATCATAGCAAGCTTCACAGGAGCAGTGGGACCAGCAGCTACACTGCCTCAAAGCCAGCTGAGGACCTCAGTGGACCTGGTTCAGTTTTGCATTAACCAAACTGACCTAGCGTTTCTGCATCAGCCAGACTACTTTGGGTGGGTTCCAAATCCAACACATGCATATTTACAGATCCTTTTTCAGAAACCAATTATGTTGCTGAGTCAGTTTGATGCAGCTTAAAATTCACTGGCCTGCCCTAAGACAAGGCAGACCTGGACCACCTTGCCCAAACTCTGGCTCCTGCTGTCACCAAGCCTAGGACACCTACACTACCAATATGCACTCGCATACGCAAGGCAGAAAGGAAGACTAAGAAGAATTTAGGCAGCGTGACAAGGGGGTCTCAAACAGGAATGCTTGGACATGCTGCGTCTTACATGGACTTCTTGGCAGAGATGCTGACAGCCTGAGCCCCCACATGCTCCTCCTGCAGAAATGTAGTGCCTGCTGCAATGGTCTAGGCATGTCTGGTGGCTCTGTGTCCGGGCTCATGAATATGCTCTCTGTTGTATCTGCACAGGATCCAGAATGCAGCTTGGTGAGGTATGTTCCCTATGGATTCAGGCATGGTCACAGCTGACTGTAACACACCTGGACACTATATGTGGACTGGAAGCATATGTGTTATCTGGAAGGTAACTGGAAATATGTGTTTATTTCTGGACTGTATGTGTTAGAAGTATAGTCAGGATGCTTCTGCTGCACCTCAGCAATTGAAGGCTGGAAGGCTGGGGGAGAGGGTTGGAATCTGCATGAGTAAGGACTGAGTGAGACACCAGCATGTGGTGCACAGGGAGGGGAGGATGAAGTTGTGCTTTTCAAAACTGCTGTCAGAGAAACATGGGAGAGAGGGGAAGGCTCTTGCATTAGAGGGGCCTGACTGCTGATGTTAAAAGACAGCCTGTGTATGACTCTTTGAGTCATCCCGTGCTTCACTTTTTGAGCTGCTCATTGCATTGCAAAATCAACTTTTTTACCCTGGCCACAAAGAATTATAGTTTGACTAGTCCATTTCCCATGAAAGATGAATCAGCTTCACTTTCAGACCCCCTACACAGGACTGCTTACAAGTCAAAACAGATGTAGCAATCAGCTAAGCAAAAGAAGCACAGAGAGAAGGTTAGCAGCGAATCCCGTTATCACTAAATTTACCTACAAAGCTCTATAACTTTCTATGATATTTACATCTTTCTATTACTGCAAATGTGAGAAAAAAGTATTCTGCAGAGCGCTGAGTGCAATCAATTAGTGCTAAGCCAAAATTTGTATTATTGGAAAAACAACAAGTACAAGTCTGGAATTTTGTGCCAAAGGCAATGTGTCAGTGCATATGAAGATCAGTGTAGGTCCGGATGAGTTGTAGGACAGAAACATCTCTTACTCTCCTAAGCCTACAGTATGGATTATTTCATCATTCCTAAGGTATGTATCTGCAGAAGAAGCAGGAAAGATATTTCTTTAGAAGTGTTTCCCAATAACACCTGATAGCTAGGATTAGCCTCAGATTTGGTTGTACTTAAGAAATTAACCACCATCCTCTACAATTAGAACACGTAAAATAAATATTTTCTACAGACCCCTGGGGATTGTGTTGCCAGCTAGAGAATGTTGTAACAATTACCCTGGAAAACATGCATGGAGGTGAGTCACCATAACCAAATTAGAATCAGATAGGATGGGCTAAATTTCCTCAGTTGCTTACAGTCAGAAGGAAATATCACTTGCAGCTGCTAGATCTGGTATTCAGGTACCAGTATAGGTTTCAGAAGCATCATCTGCAGTATCAATCTGCTTATAGAAGCTCAGACAGGGGCTGCATGAATGTTTCAACTGATGGATTAACACAGTTTCCATGCAGGCTTCAAGAACCGAATCAAGGCACAAAGCTTGCAAGTGCTAATGGAAAGAGGCCTTTTTATCCCAGGTAATAACACCTGCCTTAGAAATGTTTTGCAAATCACTTTTTGCTGCCTTTCCAGGAAAATACAGAAGGAACCTAATCAGGTGCCAATTTGGTTCTACATCTAATAGATTAATACAAAGCTACCATGTACCTCCCATTTGCTATACATTGTCCAAGACATACTGTTGGTTTGTACTTAGCAAAACAGGAAGAATATTCTTCAGCAGAAGGTAAAGGAGACTTACAGGAAGAACACCCTCCCCAGCTGTGACTTAGCACCATGCAATTTCCCTATTTCTCACTCTCATGGCTAGGAAAGCTCTATAGAACTCCCACAGTCGCCAAAGAAAAGCATGCCAGAGAGAAATTCTGCCTTGTTTTATACATTCATCTTCTGTAAGGATGTTCAGTTATTTAATCGTTCAGTCTTCCATGCTAGCATAGTATTTTCACAATTCCCTTATCAGACTCACCTTTCTGCTTTAAATTGCTTTCTCATGAGTGCTACATCACTCATGAGAAACACTGTCTGTGGCACCAGGTGAATCAGGCATTGCACAGGAGAGCACAGGTAAAAGTGAGTGCATTGGGTGCCTGTTAGATAAACATGATAGTCCCAAGGGCCTCTTTCTACCACCAGCTCAGCCATGTGCCCAACTGCAGCAAAATTCAGCTGCACAGTGTGGATGTGATCTCTGAATTTCCCATGGATATACCTGTAAATACCAAAACATCTGGTGAGGAGAAGAGACATCCAACTGTTTTATGTTTTTCTTTATGGTGCGCTAGACTTAAAGTATCTTTCACATTCCACCAGTGAGATCAGGGGCAGACTTCATAATCACAAAGGAGTCTCACTAAACTCAAGTTTGATGTTTGTGTGTAGTTGTACTACTACATTAAGCACTAAGGGGAACATTCCTGCCTCTTTCACAGTTCATTGGGCTACACCTTTTTCTTTTTAGAAGTGAAGCCAATATATATAAAAATTGCTGGAAAACACTTGTTTTCAGCAAATATTTATCATCATCTCTGATGCACATTGTTTTTAATGTGTTTCAATGAAATCTCCAAAAGAAAAGTTTTCTCCAATGGAAAAACAGAAATAGTCCACAATCTCCTAAAAGAGACTTTTCTGCTAACTGTTACCTTGACTGGTAATAAAACAATTCTAACACTATGCAAATTGTTTCTGTTGTTAGAAAAATTAGTTTCAAAATCTGGTATTAAAAAACTCCTGTAATCCACTATCAGTCTGAAGCCACAACCTCTTGATACACATCTACCACAGTGTAGTCATGACTTCAGTGTGCCTTTGCAGAGCAGACAGAAGTCGTGGTGGTTTAACACCAGCAGGAAATTAAACCCAAATAAACCACTCCCCTTACCTCCAAAGCTTCCAATAAGGGAGGGACAAAGGCAGAGGCTATGGACTGAGATTACAATTTCCTGAATGTAAAAAACAATGGAGTGCAAACACACAGTAACAACAAAATGAATACCAAAAGTATACCAAGAGAAGAAGGTGTTTTACCGACAGAAATGTACTCACCCTCAGGAAGACGAACAAGAGGGCAGGTGCTCCCCAGAGGTTACACCCACATGACTTCCCAGACCAAGGCACTATGGCAACCTTCCCATGCCCTGCACCACTCCAGAACAAGGGCCAGGAGAAGGGGGGGGCTCCCACAGACAGTGCTTCCCAACACCTTCCCACTGGAGAGGGGCAGGCAAAGCGAGACCCTTCTGCTGGGGCAGCTGCCGGGGTTTTCCTGCCAGAGCCACGCTCCCAGGCCTGCTGTGGGAGGGGAGGAAGCACAGCCTGGGCAGGCCCGCTGCAGCACTCAGCCCACCTCTCCCTGCCCCCGGCACAGAGAGAAGGAACACCACCTTCCCTAAGAGGAATTTAGAGCCTTGCATCCACACACACAGCACGTATGAAGACTGTTATGCCACTGCAACCTTATTATTAACATCCACCCGGCCCAGAGCCACATTTTGCATGAGCTAAAGCCAATTTCCATTTGTAGCTTGGAGAAACTGATCTGCTGACCTAGTCTCAGCCAACTCAAGGGCTTACATTTCCATGCCAGTGCTGAGGTTGACCTCAAAAAGTTAAGTGTGCAAACAGTGCTAATGACAATTTTGGGAAGCAGATTAGTTGCAAATGCAGTAATTTGAGTTGTAACAAGAAGCTGCTTGTATTCTCTTTCTGCAGTTTCCACTTTTAAAACTTATCTCCCACGTTAATTTATTTGTCTTTTTCAAATCTAGGAAACATAATGAAGTATTGGAATCTTGTAGTGTAAGTGATTTTGGCTATATTGTGAAACAAGACAACTAAGAAGCTGGGCTGGAATTGCTCATTGTAAATATTGTCCAAGGGCACAATCTTTCATGCCAAGAGAGTCTGATTTCTGCCTCCTCTGCTTGGTAGAAGTGTTTCCTCTGTGTGCCCAGCAGAAGACTCTCTACTGTGGACCAGGGGGTGCTTCCCAGCACTTAAAAATCCCAGCTGGAGACATACTGTGTCATGTTTGTAATTCTGACAAGGCCTTTATTAGCATTGCCAACAACAGGGATCTTTTGAGTGCTCTGTTGCCATCAGGTGGGGTGTGGTGGAAGGTTATTAAACTGCCTCTGCCACTTAGTTTTCATCTGACACATGCTTAATTGCGAGGATGTCCTTCCTCTTATTAGTGTTTGAATCAGTCCCACTGTTGATGAGAAGTGTTGTCCAAATCATGTTATATAGTAAAACATATTTAAAGCCACAGCCATAGTGTTCCACAGTATTAGGGTAGAGGGAAGTTCAGATGACATGTTGTATCCTCACATTTCCCAGCATCAGCCAGGAATATCACTGTCTTATTCCTGATGGGCAGAGATGCAGTAGGTGACATGACAAAGGGACTGGCTTGGATGCCCGTGTGGGGAGAGGAAGGCTGCAGTGTAACCCTTAAGAAGGACTTTATTCAATATTCTCTGTCATCTCCTGCTATTTCTATTAATTATATGGAAGGAAACTGGTGTTGAAGGTAGAATGGGAATGTGAAAAATAAGGAAATCTGTGAATTATGTGACTTCTCAACCTTGTTGATGCTTGGGAATATTATGTACTAGTAGCTGTTGATCAAAGGTGCTGTGTTCAGATGCTAAGGACTGAAGTCAGAGTTTAGGGTCAAAAAAAGGTTGATGTTCTTGCATGAGGAACAAATTTCACAAGCTGTGTAGCTTTGCTATATCATAAATAGCTATAGTCCTTCCTTCCAGCTTTTAATCCATCAGGGCATTGAATTACAGTGACAGTTTCAAATCTTGGAAGCCAGATGTGCTTCTCTTAACCTCCGCTCCCTGAAGCCTACCTGTGATTGCCAGCTCCAACAAGCCAAGTAAATAAAACGCTCAGGGGAGTGGGAATGGAATAATTAAGTGTTGAAATAATCAGACTAGAAAATGGCACTCACCTTTGGAAAACATCTACACTGCTTTCTGCAGGGAGCAGAGACAGTTTTAAATGGCAGCTGGAGGCAAAGACAAGTTCTCTTCATTACTCCTCATGATGCAGAAAGAATCTTGGGAAACGAAAAGCCCTTGTTCATCCGCAGTCCGGGTAAACAAAGCACTTGGAAAATAAGCCACTCTTTCTAAAGCCAGCCCATGTTCTGGTATGGTTTCCTGGAGAGCCCTGTACGTCCAGTTCTGACAGAGTCCCTTTAGACTGATTGCAAGAGGGAGTCTAATTCTGCCAGCTTAGTAGGTGCTGTGTTCAGCTTACCTAAGCTGTCCTGCAAAAGTGTAGTTAGTGGGAAATAGTAAACAAAACTAAGCATGCTGCAGCTAACATAACTACATATTTGGGGCAGAGAGGAGCAGGTGCTCTTCTGGATGATAGCCACAGTTCAAAGCCTTAGTCCATGTGTTTTGATCAGGAGACTGCTGGCAACTGATCAACAAATGTGACCAAGGCTGACGTCTCCTGTTTGGTGTTGGTGTGAGAGTGCATGTGTGTTTACAGCTGGAGTCAGGACAGATGGCAGCAGTTAGGTACTCTGTTGCAGCAGCTTCTGTGCTTCTCATGTTTTGTTTTTTTCTACTTTTTAGTTTTACTTTAGCCCAGAATGTTTTGGCAAAAATGGAGAGGGAGTAATAGCGAGTTTATATAGGATGTGTATATGTAAGGCTAGGTATATTAGATTCTGGTTGGTGTGAATCTCTGCCTAGCCTGCAACAGAAGAGATTTTAACCAGGTTCTGCCATTAGTCAGCACTCTAGTCCCAACACTGTAAATTTTGATCATCTGCTTTTCCTGGGTTTCTTAAATTAATCTAACGCTGTGTTGCACTAGAAGGGGAAGACCTGTCCTATCCACCCTTGCTTTGCAGTCTTTTGGGTGCTGACTAATACCTGGCATGCTCAGCCAGTTCAGCTCACTCATCCAGCAGGAAGAAGCTGTCACTTGGCTTTGAGGGCTTTGTTTGCAGCCCAATGAGCTTGCTGCTACAGCTTAGAAGAGAAATGAGAATTGACAGAAGAGGGAAGGGCCAGAATGTAATTTTTTCAGCACTAATCCTGGTTCAAATCAGACAGAACTTCTTGGTAAACAACACCCATAAATACTTTCAAACTATATAAAGGTTTAACTTCAGTATTTGTTTTAGCTAAAAGTACTTCCATAAGCTCTGGTTAAACTGTCTAGATGCCAGTGGCTCTTGGCAGAATATAAAACAGTCCTCTACCCACTTCCAGGGAAACAGCAGCTATCCCAAATCCAGGAACACTAGCAGATGTGAGCTGGGAAAGCCTGTACCCTGGAAAATGTCCAAACAGGAAGGCAAGCCCTGAGTATCAGCTGCACCTGCTCTGGAGAGGACAGCACCACAAGTGCAGCACTGTGGGACTGACCTCTCCTGACTCACGGTGCTCTCTTCAGTACCAGGTTACTCCTGTTAGAAAATGGAGAGTGACATCCACAGCCCTTTCCTTCTCTCCTCAAGCTCCTGGGTACAGCTAATTCTGGTCCATTTGGTGATGAAGGCAGGGTTAGTACTGAAGAAAGGAAAAGGAAGTTTTCTGGGCTCTCAGATTTCTGTGCCCTTCTGTGCCTGCACCACAGGATTCCTGAGCTGACGTTGCAGAGTCCTTCCTCAACCCAGCTCTCTTGTAGGGCGCTGACAGTCCTGCCCTGCCTGCAAGGGCTGGGCTGCAGCTCAGCTGAGGGAATGTTTCTGAAAGTAGTTCAAGTCTCAGTGCTGCAGAAGCTCTTGGGCTTTTAAATGACCATTACTTTTGCTAAGTTTCTGAGAGCTATATAGGCTGTGCACGTCCTGCAGCGCTGTCATGGGTGCAGGACCTGAGCAGATGTGAGCCATTGCCACTCTGCCTTAACATGGCCTGGACTTTACAGGCTGCGACAAAACAAGCACTGGCAGGAGAGAGGCTAGATGGAGGTGTGGATGAAAAGGCACAGAACATGAAGAAGAAATGCGGTACTACTCACTATTAAACATTCTTAAGCAAAACTCATCTGTGTGTCATCTGTCCCCTTCATCTTTTTCATTATATCCATCAGATATTTTTAGTCTATTGGCTTTTGGATTTGTTATTTTCCTTTAAGTCTGAAAAGAAAAGGGAAAAAACACATGCTTTTATCGATAGGCAGCAGCTGCTGAAAATGTTGCTTCCTAAACTAATATAATGAGCAAGTTTAGTTTTAAATTCAAAGTACTATTATAAGTTGAGCAAGATTCAGTTTTCCATTTATTGCACAACTAATACCACTGATGGTTTCAAGACCTGAGCCTACATCACTCGGTCTGGGTTCAATTATCCTTTAAAAAAATAAGCCAACAAATCATGCTAGTTCTGTCAGTGATTCAGAAAGCATCCTCCTGTATTTAAACAAATCCCTGATGAATTTAAGGGATATTCTGTGATCCTGCTTCTGAAGAACAGTCTTCATTTAATCTGTTCACTCTCTGCCCTCAAAGCAGTGAGGTTTGCCATGCTGAGGCTGGCACATGGCCCCCGGTGTCTGCAGGGACCACGCTCCAGGACCAGCCTTCCAAGAAAGGCACCACACCCTGAGAGGCAGAGCAGAGGTCAGCCAGCTTGGACCCTGATACCAAGGATTAAGGCTTGCTTTTGGATGGTGGGTTTCCCAGGTATTGCAGCTGGATACCAGAACGTGGACAGTGTCACAGCTAAATTGTTTCTGTAGATCAGGGTGAACTTATTCTCTGAGTGGTCCAGGTTTTCTTACTAAAGAACTTACAGCGCCTCTCTTCTCACAATTTGACCCTGCTTGCTGGGAAGAAGGCATTTTTTGTGTAACAATATCAGCTGCAGACTAGTAAGTCTGTAAGACTAGTAATGATGCATCCTCCTCACATTTTTCCCTGTCCTCAGATGTTTTCTGCATGGTGGGGAAGATACGCAGATTGGGAAAGTGACACTTCATGTGAGTGGAGGATGGTATTCATTTTTACAGCTTCCAGAGTCTTTGTGTCTCTAAATCATATGTGTAATAAAAAGGAGTACAGAAAGCTATTTGTAATTGTATTAACATGTATGTTTTGTCTTTTATTTACTTTTATTTACATTAATTTATCACAGCTCTGGAAATCTGAATTTGTGAATTATTTCCTCCTCATGTATAAAGCAAATGTACAGACCCATCAAAATAAATAAGCAGAAAGGACTGGGCTGTGCTGTGGGGAAAAGGTGCCCAGTTCATGACAGGCAAAGGATCTGTCATTGCTTCAGATGTAGATAACTGCAGCCTTTCAGCCCGCTTCCAAAGTGCAGAGGTACAACTTTTACCTCTCCAGCAATTAAAAAAATACACTAGCGAGGATATGAAATACATTTGCAATGACTTAAAAGACATAAACCTGAAATGGAAATGAAAAGAAACAAGAATTGTTCAGGATAAAGATAGACGGAGTCAACTGAAAAGGCATTTAAAAGATGGTTTATTTCAAAATCAATCTCATGGAATAATCACATTAGAAGCCATGCATTAGAAGCCTTGTATCAGAAGCCATTATAATTCGAGTTAAAATGTCTTTCATAAATTTCTTATTCTAAACGTCCACAAGCTCACTAGCACCTTCATAATCAATCGCTAATTGCTGCATTTTACTTTTTCTATCCAATCATATAACTCTACAAAAACTTATTGCTGTATCTTCTACTTTTGATCAACTCTCTAACAAGTTCTATTGCTAAACTTTAATTGTATTCTACTATTTTGCTTAGCATAGTCATTCTCTTATATGAGGCCTGTATCTACTTGCTTAAAACATATTTCTGCTTAAACAACAAATCTTTATTCTTATTTAATCTCTCTGTTCTAATTTTAGTCTATTCTAAACCTTCAAGCCTTCTCCAAGGTCTAAGGTCAAACACTGTATCCATCTCTATCTCTGAGCTTGTTTGCTCAAGGCCTTGGAAGCTTTCTGTGCCTGCATTTCCCACAAAGAATTCCTTCAAGTGGAAAACTAGAGACAGGTGAGAAGTCAAAATGTAAGCAAGTAGGTTTGTCACGTAAGCAGTTCTTCCAGCCTCTAGATTAGTCATTTTTCTGTTTTAAAAACCGTGGCTTTTCATAATTTTTTTCCTGCCTAAATGTTTATGGGTGTTTTCTTTAAACTGTTCAAAACTAGCTTCAATAGTTAAATTAAAAAAACTAAGAGAACAAGTAATGCTAAGCAGAGGAGTCACCCAACCAGCCTGTGTGAAGATACTTCCCTGCACCAGTACTTTAGGTAGGAAAAACCCACTAAGTACCTTTGAGGACTAGACTGAGAAGTCCAATGTTGAAGATTTTGTTGGAAGCAAAGATCTTCTTGGAGGAAGTAATCTGTAGGCACCCCCTTTTCTGATCTCATTTTCCCTTAGTAAGACAGCCAGTAAGACAGGCTTTTTCTCTAACCAAATATTTATCAATATTATTAGGGCAGGAGAGGAAGAACAGTCTCATATTCTGAAGCTGAGTTTCTGTAAAGAAATAGGAACCTGACTTTTTGATTCCCTCAGAAGAGCTGTTTTTGTAGTGTAAAAACATGCAGCTCCCACTGGTGTCCACTGGAATTTGCTGAGTTTCTAGAAACTGCCTTTTGACAGCATCAATAACCAGGCATACAAAGCATCTCTGATGTCTCCCTGGCTGTAGCAGTTTGTTTATCCAGTAGCACTGAGAGAATAACATGCCTGTATCTCTCTGTAAGGAGGCTTCCAGGAGCCGCCTGCAGCTGACAGACACAGGCACTGTTGCTGGCCCTTTAGCATAGATGCAGGTTCAGTCTTGTCATCAATGAGGAGTGGGAAGCAGTGTAAGGGACTTTGAGAGCATCCTCAAAGGGCTCTAATGTGATATATGCCAGCTAAGAGTTTCTTGTAACAGCAACTGTCACATAAAAGAGAAGAGAAACTGCAAGTGAATACAGAGAGATAGGCAGTTACAAGTAACATGCACCTGGCAGTGCAGATGCTTCCAGCCAGCTCTTACACTACTCTAAATCAATACCGTTCCAGAGCCAAGAGCAGTTTTGATGCTTGCTTGCTCATTATTAAACGTTAGAATAGTATTTGCTGCTGGTTCTATCCTAAAAGTAATCCAGACTAGAACTTCAGGTGCTGCACTTTGGTATGAATCATAGCGTAAATATTGCCACAGTCACTGCTTGTCACAAACAGGTTTATTTCAAAATGACCATTGCCAAATTCCTCCTTTGTTTGGCTGTTTTACAATTCTTCCTTGATTCCTGACAGCACACTTGCAGCTGAGAGGTGAGAGAGATGGTCTTGGTTTTGTCCCTCATCACCCTTGGAGGCACAATCTGTACAATTTACCGGTGAAAGAAGGTGAGGGCTCTCTCATATGACCATTCCATAAGATAAACAAACATGCTGATTTCACACAGTCTTTTTTTTTTTTTTTCGTAATATAACCACAAATCTTTTACATCCGATTTCCTGCACAGCCTGTGTGCAATGCATTCTGGTAAAATAAGGGGAGGTGTCTGGTGCAGGGAGACCCTGGAGTGCACTGCTGCACTGGCTTAAGTCTCTGCCTGGGGACATAGCATTGCACAATCCTCAAACTGCATAGCAAAGCTTGCCCTGACCCCATCTCCTCCCCTCTCTCACCTCTTGTCTGTCTGTACAGGGGATTCTGGGGAGATACAGAGGGCATTGCATCAAGAGGGACACATACAGACCTCCAGCCATCCCACTCTCCCTTTGCAACACCGTGCCTTCAGGCTGTCAGCCACAGTAAGAATCCGGTAAACAAGAGCACAAATCAAAAAACAACATTGTGACCTATTTAATGGGAGAAAGACTATGTCGACCCAAGCTACTGGCAAAACTAGTTTCATTTGCCATAGCTGCTAGCCAAATAAGTCATGTGTGGGCACATGCATTTAAAGTTACTGTGCTAGCAGGGCTCCTGCTGCGCAGTTTTAAACATCTCTGTGAAGGCTTGGTTGGATAAGAATGCATCTAGGCACATGCTGCTTCTGCAGCAGCAAGAAGAGTCTGAGAGTTGTTTCTCGAAGGGAAGCATAATGCCTTTCTTGACCAAGCACTCTCGGAACCCTATCTGCCCCTGATAGTGGTGTGTGGATGTACCCCTGTGACCAGGCTCCGTGCCAAAGAACACACTATAGAGGACACTGCTCTCCACTCCATCTTCTGCTGAGTGCTTTCAGTTACCTCCTCCATGCAGACAGAGAGCTGGGCAACAACATGAGAAGAAGGAAAGGTAAGATTTGCAGGGATGTTTACAGCACAGGGGATGGCTTTTGAGTCAAAGAGAAGGGGGACAGGCAACAAACCAAACACATCTATTCCAGTCTAAGGAACCTCCAAAGAAATCAAATTATTCCAGCGACAAAAGAAAACTTAACAGAGACAGTAAGACAGGAAAGCCTAAAGCAAGGCTCAAAGACAAGTGAAAAAAAAAAAAAAAAGCCATAAGAGGGTCTATGTAAAGCAGCAGCTTTGATCTTCTGCCCTAACCCTGCCAGTTTCCATGTACAAGTAATGTGACTGCTAATCTCATCTGTGAGTGGCATAGCTTCATCAGCTCTTGCCTGAAGAAAATGTTCAGCTTGTGATGCTAATTTAAGCCCTCAGTTTGGATCTTTTGGACACTGGAGATACACACATACATACATACACACACACACACACACACATATATATATATATGAAATATTGCTGTAACACTTGTACAGGTTGAAACAAAACACTAGAGATCCTCGTACACTTCATTGCAGAAAGTAACCCTGGGAAAAGCTGCTGTGTTGCTGTGTGGTCTTCACAGTAGCTTTGGGACAGGAAGAAAATTTCTTAACAGTTCCACTTGGCCTCCGTAGTATACAATTTGCTTTACACAACTCTTTGAAATTTCTTAATTTCTCAAGTCAGGTGTCAAAAAATGTCAGCTTACTCTCCATTTAGTCTTCTGAGAAATACTGTCTTAAATTATACATTCTTCAAAAGACACTTTATTTAGTAGACTGCATATATGTGCCCTATAATTAGTTTTTTAGTTTAGTCTTCCTGAAATTTAGTACAGTGCTGGGGAAAAAAAATGATACAGCATATTACAAGAGCATAAAATACTTAGTGTTATCAGCTATTCCCCGAGCAGGAAAATAATTCTTCCATCCCACTGAAGCAGAGCGCTTAGGTATTTAGGGCTTAGTCCTGCAAACATTCAAAAGTGTGTGTGTCTGTATGTACATGTGTGTGTGTGTATTTATTCATGTGAATAAATTGTGAATTGACAGAATTATATGAGATCACTTCTGTGGATAATAATACAAGGCATGGTTTTTCAGTGTCTTCAGAAAATGACTGGGGGTTCCTGCCAAGTGTTGTAGAAATGCCATCCATAGAAATGGGAAAGTTTCTATCTCTTAAAAGTGTACTGAATAATACACTTCAATACACAATAATAATACTAATTGCATACTCAGGCAATATATTGACCTTTAGTGATGATTCTTTAATCTTAAATGCTTTTCTAAGATGCTTTCTTAGGAAATCTATTTGTTTATTGTCATTGTCAGTTTCTGCTACTGATGAGAAGCACATTGTCACATCACACCTGGCAGTCCCAGAATGCTCAATCTTTAGTAATTTCACTTACCCCAGATTTTACCTAATCAGAAACAGCCAAAGAGAAAAGCAAAACTCATCCTGCCTTTGCCTCCTTCTTTGTCTTTCTCTGCCTGCTTGCAGTGCGAAATCTTGAGCTCTGCAGGAGCAAGGATATTGCACTGCCCATTTACTTCAACTTATTTCAGTTTCTTTACATATTGTTCTTCTTAGCTACAGTTCATCAATTCCAAGAATCCATCAGACTTCAGTAATAACACAGAGGTATCTGTGGGATCTTTTGCAAGTAAATGAGAGAGCAGCTGTGGAGATAGAGGTCAACATGGATGGCAGAAAAAGTAGTGTAGGGGCAGAACCAATTCATTTTCTTCATGTTGGGACTCACTTTTGTCTCCTATTCATTCTTTTCTCTCTGTATCTCTTCCCATCCTCACTGAGCAAGCTGTGCCAGATTGGAGCTATAGATGCTCAGATCAGGAACACTGCAGTGCAGCTGCCAAGCACTGGTTTGTGGCAGCTGTGGTCTCCCTGGCTTTCCCCCAGCAGAGGCTCTGGTTTGGTTTCTTCTCTCCTATCAAAAAGCTGCCTTCCAGGCAAGTTGGAGGTTTCTCCCTTTCACACCTGACTCCTGATGGCTAATCACAAGATACCAGATATCGTCCAAAGATACAGCAGGGAAATGGACACATGGATGATAGGTGACCTTGGTCTTACATTCTCTATGGGAAAAACAAGCACAAGGTACTGATGGCCCGACTACGGGAATGGAAGCAGGACAAGTGTGAATCTCACCATTTATTCTGCACTGCCTACCTAACAAAACTCTTACTCAAACTCTTACTCACACACTTTCAGCTCAGCCTATGTTAGGATGCATGGTAAGGCACTGTGTGCTTCACTACGATTCATGTGAAACTTGCAGATTTTCTTGACTAGGAAGATTGTTTGAGAAATGTGAGGTAACCCTGTGGTTCCCAGAACCAACAGGAGAGAAGAACAAAATGGAAATACAGAGAAAATAGACAACAAGCAAGTGAATTATGCACATACACAATTGCAAGTACATAACTGAATGTAAGGATAAGGTTGTCCAGGGACCTGAGGATAAAACTGTTCCTTTATATCTCCCTTGCTTAGCGTTCATAAAGAGCCACCCACAGCCCTAGTATCTGCAGTATTATTAAAAAAACTCACTGCACGCTACAGCTGAGAATGCACCTTTGGTACATTCGCTAGCTGTCACTGTACCTTTGCTCAAGTATGTGAGAACAGTATACTCTTGGATTACTCTGCTTGAGGAAGAGAACATCAAAAGGGCAGCCAAGACCTCACTGGGCCATGTCTGTAGTGAATTTAGGATGTGGAACTACATCTGAACTGAACCGAAATACAAATGCTGCAGATGAATTTTTTATTTTCTTTTCAGTGTTTTGCATAAAAAATGCTTCAAGCCCTTGTTAAACATACTAGCAATTCACCTTTAAAAAAATGAAAATCAAATTTTGGCTTTCATCTTCTTCCACTAAAGTTTGGGCAGTACTGCAGCAACACATACGCTGATTTGTCAGCCCAGAAAATTTGTTTCTGCAAGCAGGCTCTACCTAGCAAAATATGTAGAAACAAGTTCTGACAGCTGTGTGGAGGTCTTATAGAGACACTAGTCCTGAATTATTTTCAGGCTTGATCCCCTACTCCCTCACAGGTCTTGGTTAACAAAGTATTTTTAGTTAATGTTCGTGGAAGAGAAATTTAATCAATGCAAAATATTGCCTTTAGTAGTGATACCACTACAGTGAGGTGTTTTTTTCATCTCTTTTTTACTTTGTTTTGATTATCTTCAGTCAAGATCTAGCCAAAAACACACAATGTGCATTAACACAATATCTAGGGTGGCTGCTGACCTCTGCTTTTCTCAAAGGATAGTGATAAGGTAAGGCTAACACTTAATGAAATCAAATTCGACAGAGTGAATGGTCTTGGTGATAAAGCTTGGGGACAGGGGGGAGGAAGAGCTTATTTTTGCTATTTTTATTTTGAAGAATTTGAGGCATAAAAGAGCTCTAAAAAGGACTATGAGCTGAATTGATGGGCGGAAAAGTCAGGGGAAATATTAGAAAATCACACATATTCTGCTTAAGCCAACTATCAGTCACTTCTAGCAACTCTGTCCTTTGTCTTCATTTTCACTCTGCATCAGGAGCTGTCAGCATACAACCTCAGTCATCTGAGGGAAGATCAGGAGAAAGACCACTGGCGGCAGAGGGGCTCAGGGCTGAGGAGATGGACTTCTGCCTCACTGAGGTTACCGCAGGAGGAGCAAACAACCTCAGTGGCACTGGGTTCATACAGGATCATCAGACAGGCACAAAATTCTCCTTGAGTCCAGGTGAAAAGGGCATGTTACAGCCAGAGCTAAAACACGCAGACATATCCATGCTAGACATTCTGGTATCATTTAAAAATATGTTCATATCAATTCCAGTTTGAAAGCTAACAAGAAAAGCCAGACAGTTGTCTGAGTCAAAATTTTCTAAACTATTTACAATGGTTGCAGAAGCACAAACATCATAATCAAACATTGAAAGATTTATACTTCTCTGAAAGACTTTTTTTGATGACTCTGATTTAATGTCTCCAGTCCCCTTCAGACAAACAAGGCAACTGAAGACTTGCATACTGGGCAGCAGACAATGTAGTTCTTAAATGTGGCCAAACACAGGAAGAAGTATAGGCTTGTCCCAGCTGGACTTTGCCACTTCTGCTTGGCTTTTTTTTCAGTGAGAAGTAAAGAAGAAGAGAAAATAGCTTTCTATATGGTATTAGAAATCTTACTAGACAACTCAACTGAGTCTCATCCAGCATATGATTACAGAATGGTGTTGTTTTAGTTTTAAATACTGCTTCAAGGGGAGACATTTTTATGCTACATTTATGATGGAGAATTTTAATTGAAACTATTATAGTACACTAAATACAGAACATCACTGAAGTATATTTTTCCACTAATAACTAACCCTTCTTTCTAGGAAATTTAATTTACAATCCATGAATGGTTTAGGATAGTACAAACTCAGTCTATTGAAAAACAGATGACATAATATGTGATCTCAAATATGAGTTCTGGATACATTTTTTCATGAAATCCAGGAAGAAGATAGCTGTGCCAGTATGGAGTGGGTGTCCTTGCCTTGTTATGTAAGACTATTTAGAGGGGATGCCCAGCTGCGCTAATGTAGTAATACTGTGTGAAAAAAAAGTGCACAATTCAAGCTTATTTGCTAGGGGGGGAAAAAAATTAAAATTTTTTTTTATATGCCATTGTACATATAATCAAAATGGTCACAAAATTAAGGGTGTTTTAGGTAAACTCTAGACTGCTACTGTGTTGATTCTTTTGTATAGTTCTTCACTGTCTTTCACCCTTCCTTCCTCTATGTCTCTCTTTATCATAGTATTTGGGGATTAACCTTTTGCAGACAGCTTGTGAATGTACCTAGTTCCAGATCCAAGTGTCAGGACTGAGGGCCTCTGAAAATTTGCACTGAAACCTGCACCAAGGAAAGCTTTTGTTAACAGACATGGTAGCTGGAGCAGACTGGAAAAACCCCTAAACACAGCCCCTGTTTTGAGCAGTTACCTGTTTAGCCAAAAATAAAATCCTTAAAAAAAGTCAGCTGGGAGAGAGGAAACAGGCGGATTGCAGTGTGTGCTCAAGTGTCTGCCCTTCATGCTAATGGGAGAGCTTGGGACCACTATCTCAGGGGGCCGGAGAGCAGAAGGCAACCCAGGTACACAGCACTGGGACAGCCTCTGAACAAAGGGGTTTCATCATCACCTTTCCAGCCATGAGCAAAGGCCAAATTTTTCACATTAGACCATGGATATGGTCAGTAATGAGTTGTTTGCAGGTCAGTGTGTAAAACAGCTTACTTAGCTAATATCCAAGTCTGAGCAATAGAGCTTAGGGAGGCAGGAATCTGCAGGTAGAATACACTGTAATGTGAATAGTGAGGCTTGGCTTGAGCAGACCCCAATATTAGACAGTCCAGCACAGCTGTAAGCTACTGTAGGCACCATCACGACCACTCCAGGTCAGCCCACTTTTCTGGTAATGCACACCCACCACACAATGGACTGCTATAAGAGCAGAGGAAGACTCTGGTGACAAGGATGAGAAGCGATTCTATGAATACTCTGTCAGTCACTCATTGTGCTCTTCTGCAAGCCCAAGGGCAAGGTCTAGCAAAATCCCTATGGATGTTTCCCTATGGAGCAAGAGGAAATTGCATAAGCTTATATATAGCTGCTCATGAGACAAGTTTGAGAAGCAGCGTTCAACCTTCAGCTCTGCAGCTGCTGCACTATATATGGCCTTGTCATGGAGCCATCCAGACACTGCTGTGATGTGAGAGTCTCTGAAAGTATCTTGTTTCATGCTGGCCACTAACTAAATCAGCTTCACCTCGTATCCAGATGAATGTCCTCTTGCACACACTCACTTTCAGTGGCAAATGAACAACCAGTGCAGAAGTCATTTGCCTTCTGCTGTGCTGTCCTGAAGCTTGTGGAATATATTTAGGATGCATCACGGGCTAAGGCTGACCAAAGGAGAGATCAAAAGAAATTCTGCTCTACTGATAGTGCAAAGACTCAAATCAAGAAAGTCCTTGGTGGCCATAAAAGTTCTACAAAAGACCTGGTGTAGTGTCTCTGCCACAGTGATTAAGAAGTTATTAAAATATTTGAAATTATAATGTAATTTTGGCAGCAATTGCCAGCATCCTGAGGATCAATGGGCTTACAATGCTTCAATTGAATTTCTGAGACTGACAAGCCAATGCATATTTCACTCATTTATATCACATGTATTCCTCAAACAACCCTGGCACTGATCATGACTGGCAGAAATAGGAGAAGAGATGTGATGCATTACAATTTACCATTGCTAATCGTGGTATTGAAGAGCCTATAGTGATTTGTTCATAGTCATTAATTTGATTTCAGTGGCCACAGCTGCACATTACTACTTCTCCTTTCCTCAGTCTTTCTGTTTGTAAAGAGAAATAAAGGCAGGTGTGAGTCACCACTGCTCTTACCACAAAAGCACATGCAGTCATTTTGCTCTTACCTGATTTTCAGGAAAACAAACTTTAGACCCGTATTCAATTGTTTCAATAGCCTCTCTCCTCTTCTGCAAGCAGCTTTTATTTAACCTTCTCTCACATGATCTGTTAATGAAGCGCAGCCTGTAACTTTTAAGCTTAAAAACAATTCCTCACCTCACTCACAGTCTCTAACCTTATCATGGGAAATACTTTCCAGCATGTCAGCTTGTACTTTAGACACTACAGCTCTAGGAGACAGATTTGTCTTTCATGCTGTGCAACTGTTTACAATGGTTTGCAGAAGCACAAACATCACAATCAAACACTGAAAGATTTGTACTTCTCTGAACTTTATTACTGTTTCCATCTCAAAATAGAAATGTTGGATCATTAAACCAAAACAAAATGTGATTTCAAATATTAAATAGTATGTGAAATCCTACCCACACCTTCTTTGAAATCTGTTAAAATGCTTTCACTGTGATCTGTAGAGTACTGATGAGCAGTAAAAAATTGATCTTGATCAGAAGAATCTTACAATACTGACTGGATTTACAACTTCCAAATTGTTAGAATAAAATTTTAAATTAAGAGAGTCAGGAAGTGGTGAATACTTTCGAGAAATGTTTAAAAATATCCTTCTTAGTAAGGAGGAAAAAACACCATTTACTTTAAATTTTGGACAAACATCAATACAATGTGAAAATTATTCTATATTTGTAAACTTCTGTATCAATAATTCATGACCATATTTCCTTGCATACTCCCACTATTTCCCCCCAGTTAGCTTTCAAATCTCACAAAACACAGAACACAAAACACAGAAATTACCACCTGCCAGAAATCAGGAAGAGACACTGAGTAATGAATCAGGAATCAATCAAAGTTTAGAATGTGAGTTACACAATGGTCAAAGCTTCAAAACTGACTTCAAACTCAGTATTTAACCTCTATTAAAAAAAAAGGTAAAAGAAAAAGGAGAACAAAAGAGCTCCTTCCCTCCCCCCCCACACAAAAAATACCTTCATCAAAAAACTTTACAGAAACAGATTATTGCTTATGAGAAACCCTAACCCTGAAGTAATGGAGGACCCCCACCCGGTCTTTCTTGCAAGGCAAGCAATCCCTTGCATCATTTCCCAACTCCCGTGACTGGGTGAGACATTGAGATGCAAACGAAGTCGTCTCGGTCTTGTGGGCCAGCAGAGAAGCTGGAATGTGGCTTCTTATCTAGCACTTGAGTGAGGAAATGGTGATTCTGACAGATCACAAGACCACGGGAAACAAAGAAGTTCAGAAGGATTGTGTCACTGTTCCTCAGCCATCTCCCAGGTCTTCAAAACACTCACGGAACTCTATCTGGGTTCCCTTGAAGCAAATGCCCCTTCTTTTCTAACTTAATAATGATGCAACCAACCTCATTATGCTCCAGCTGAAGCAGTTTGAATCTTATATTTTACTAGGGAGAACCCAAAACAAAGATTCTTAAGAGGCTACTTATGAACGAATGTTGTTAATCCCAGAGGGACATTACAAACTCAGGAGCCACCTCAGATCTGTGGTGAGGAATGTCTAGGCTTGAGGAGAAAGTTGGTTATTTTCATGGAATTGCACAGAAGAGGAGAAACATCCATGTTTATTTGGTAGCCTTTTTCCCAGGCATGCTCAAGGTAAAAAATATCTGCAGTTCCTAAAACTTTTCTGAATGTACCACTAATAGTAACTATTAAAGCAAGGACATAGGGATATCCCTCCTGAAACTGTTTTCTCACATCCTCCCACCTTTCTGAAGCAATCACTCTGATTTTGGAAGCTTACAATGCTTTTTTTCCTGCAAGAAGAACAGTTACTATAAGGCAGAAGAAAATCATTATTATTTTTTGGAAAAGAAAGTTGCCCTGTATTTTTTAAAGTTTCATTTTCCTGAAGACAAATATGACTGGCATTTCTTACACACAAATCAAACTCTGGGATGTAAAATCAGCACAGTGTTCTCTGCAATGCAACTGATTTTCTAAACTGGATCAATTTTTGTCTAAACAGAAGTACATATGAATTTTTAAATTTGTTTTTATTTTCTTTTTTGTTTGTTTGTTGTTTTGTTTTGTTTTGTCTTGGTAGCATCTAATGGAAGCTGGTCAGTAAAAGCCTGCTATGAAATAAAGTAATTTGCATTTTAGACTATAAAACACTGAAATACATCTTGACTGAGACCATGCTCCCGTAGAAATCTATTCTTAAGCCATAGTGTAGTATGGTGAAATGACAGAAACTAAATTGTAAGCTAGAGGACTTTAATATTTGTATGAACAAACATGTACACATGCATAGCTTTTTAAGCAAGCCAGTTCAATATTTTTATTTCAGGAACAAAAATCCTGAATTTAGTCTCAATAGTAATTGAGATCTCCAGCATTTTGACTAAATAAAATAAATATCCTACCTTTGCTATTCAGATAAAATAGAATGCAAACAAGCCACTTGTTTTTACTTCAGTAAAGGTCATGAGTTATCTTGAGATTGCTGGTCTAGGGGAGCTGCTTGTTCACACAGTCTTGTCACAGTTGAGTGTGACATACCTTATTCTGCTTACATTGCTCAGATGGTTTTCACATAATGCCAGCCTCCAGTAGCTTGGCAAGTCAATTGCCATTACAAAGGAGCTTAGCTTTTCTGATTGCTGGGTTGTCTTCTGGCAGATGCAGATTGGTCCCTTCCTCTGTGTATTTGTACCAGGAGAATGAAGGCAAGGATTTTAAAGTACCAAAAAAGTTTCTAAAGTCCTGGATTCAAATAAGTAGATTGGTTGCAAAGGGGGAGAGAGCATTGTGCTACACACTTTGAAACAGCAGAAGTACATCTCATGTTCATTAGATCTGTCCCTGAAGATTCAATGCTGAACTGACTCCTTCAGCTTCAGGGACAACAACGGCTATGCAAGTTCTTGGCACTATTTAGAAACATATAGACTCTGTTATCTGGTAACTTGTAGGGCTTGATAGCTGCAGTGGAGTTGGCAAACTTTTTGGCTTTTGCAATGGTGACATGACTAGTTATTAAAAGGTGTTGTTCCTGCCTCTTAGAAGAGTGGTATGCCTTTGGCAAAATACCTGGAGTTGTGCATATGTAGAGTTCCTCAAAAGCTGGGGTTTTTAAAAAAAACAACTTGGAAAGTTATCCTCTGAAATTGAGAGATTTAAAGTAATGGACAAATGTCTTCCTTCCAAGTTTTGATCTTTGGATTACTGCAGACACATCACTGACTACTGCGATTAGCATAGGTAGCTACATCTCCTCTGGACTGGAAGGCTTCAGCTGAGCTTTTAAGCAGAGGAACTGAAGGAGCTCTTGACTTCACCCCTTCTCTCTGCTAACATAGAAGGAGTGCATTGCTCAGTCCCGCACAGAGATTTACAATATAGCAAAGGCTGCTACAGCTGGTGTGACTGCAGCATACTGTCAAATGGCTGCCAGTTAGATGGAAAATTACTTCTATCAGTATCTGCCCAGTTATTACCTGTAACTGCTGCCACTGGCCCTCTGTTCACTTCAGCAGACCATCACCACCCTGGGCTTACAGTTTGGCTTGTGAACACATCGTGGTGCACAGGCAGGAGCAGCAGGGACAGTAACAGAGGGATGCCTAGTAGCTGTGTAACACAATGTTTTTACCTTGCCTGAAATAATGAACAGCTGCTGCAACATGACTGTCAGCATTCATGTTGATGCATTATAACAAAATTCTCAGAGAGGAAATGTGCATCCAGGAGTTGGAGGTGGTCCTAATTCAACTTCCTATCACAGGTTTCTAAATGGCCACTCTTGTGATGACCAAACTCTGACCATGGTGGTTGCTGGGCTGACTTCCCTTACATATGCTCACATTTTTTCACCTGGGCTCTCAAATGTCCTTAGCAAAATATCTAGGGAACTGATATATCCGCACAACACTTATGACTCGGTACAAGCCTAAGTCAACATGCTGAAGGTGAAAGTATTCCTGTCTCCTTCAAGGACTTCAACAAATTCTCAGCTAAGATTTCCCTATGTACAGTAAATAAACTGGTAGGGTGAATTTATCTTCATATTAAAATAGTATTTGACTCCTGTGTGTGTGCGTGTACGTGTGTACGTGCACCAAGAGTGTTCAGGAGGAGAGAATAGCACAGTGGTAAGATATGTTAACTGACGGCACGGTAACTTCCCCAAAGAGACAAGACCTCATATCATCTAGAAAGGCATCAGTTTGTCTTCGTGCATCTCAGGGCACATTACGGAACAGCAGACATGTGACTTATGGTGCAAGACCTTCTGTAATTTAGACATTACCTCCTGACAGACCAGCTAAACATCTCATCCTTTAAGAAAAAAAACTTCTTGTCCATAGTTCATTGATAATGTACTTGCAGTCTTTCAATGCTCAGGCAATACTAGATACAATTGCATAAACAAAGGTAACTTAAACAGGACTGAGAAATCCAATTGCCCCAAAAAAATATCAGCAAAAAGCTGTTAAGTAAAATATTTTCAAACGCCACACATCTCAAAAACCCCCAAAACTCAAGAAAAAAAAAATCCCTTATTATAAGTTAACTGAACTAGATGATATATCTAACTGTCCTGAGGTATTTAAATGTGAATTGATTATGAAGTGAAAAGTTTTATGGTGGAAAGATACAAATGCACAGAGGACTTGCACAAGTACTTCCAAAAGACAACTCCTTCAGTATATCTGTATGTATTTCGGTCTGTCCAGTTTACTTAGGCCAAAGAATGCTCCTGAGATTATCTGGGTAAAGAAACATGCATTGCTTGTTTTAGCAATACACTGTGTGTCTTAAGACATCAAGAAAGTGAGAAGTATGTATCATGATTTCTTCCTTTTCACTGTTGCGTAACAGTCTGCAAACCCTGATTTTTACACTAACTATATGTTCTGAAGTTTATAAGCTAAAGGCATCAGCAATGCTGCCTCTACAAGGGTTTAAGGGTGAACCTCACACAATCTCTACTTATTCTACTGCTGTAGACAAGTTCCCTGTTAAAAATCAAAGTTTGTCTACGGCTGCTTACATGAACACCAAGTCCATCCCACTAGTATCTCATCTGTGCATCAACTCTTGATGTCACAGTGTTTTCAGTAGGTATTATTGGATGTTATGCACATAAACACTAGCCACCACTGCTGTTAAAACACCTTTTACCGAACTTCAGTCCAGAAGCAGAACAAATAAAAAAGCAAAACAAACAACAAAAACCAAAACCGAAATACCCAATGAAGCAATTTTCAGATACTAAAACATGGGGGAATAAAAGAATTTTCCTGGAAATGTTTCTGGCAGCAGCGTCACCGCCATGCTGCTGCACCCAGTGCGGGGGGATACTTTGCCTGGTGCCAGCCTCATGGCCATGTCCCTGCCGGCTGTGTTCTACAGAACCTGTGGCAGATGTGCAGAGGCAGCAGCTGTCCCCGCCGGGAGGAGCGGGCTGGGGCTGCGGGGACACCCAGGGCCAGAGCCCGCCGGGGCAGCACGGCAGCGCCGCAGCAGCCTGACCGGGCAGGAGCCCGCACCGGAGCGCACGGACGGCGCCGGGGCTGCCCACACCCGCCATGCATGTCTCTTTGCCTCCAGTCTTAATTTTCCCTTCGTTCTGCCAGCTGCCCACGGTAAGGCACTCCGGGTTAAATTCCACCAGTCTGCTGCCACTATCTCCGGCCCGACAGCGCTCGGAGTAAATACCTGGACAAACATTGCCCAACCTAGCGGCTCCGGCGCTAGGGAGGGCCCCCAGGGGGGCCCCGCATGGCCCCGGGCGTTCCCGGCCCCGTCCCGGGGGTGATGCGGGACAGCCTCGGCAGACCCGCCCCGCCCCGCCCCGGCGGGAGGCGCGGCCCGGCCCGGCCCGGCCGCCAATGGGCGCGGCGGGGCGGGCAAGGCCGCGGCCGGGATAAGAGGGCCGCGGATCCGAGTGTTGCCGGGCAGAGGCTCTGGGAGAGTAGCGGAGACCCTCGATCCTGGTGAGCATGGGATGCGGGATGGGGCTGCGTGGAGAGGGCCGGTCTCGATGGCGTCCCTGTCTTGCAGCGGGGCGGTTCCTGCCGGGAAGAAGCCTCCATTCCAGCCGCTTCCTCGGGAGGCTGCCGACTGCGCACTCCGCGTCCCGGCCCCGCCGCCCGGGCTTGTTTACAGGCGGGGCGGGCAGCGCGGCGTGCTCGGCTCCGGCCCATCGCTGGCGGAGGACGCGCGGGCCGCCTCGGGTCTGGCATCCTCCGCGCTCAGAGCGCCCTGCCTGACCGCTTTCCTCCGTCCTTGGCAGATCGGCCAGCATGAACCCGTTCCTGACCACGCTGTGCCTCTGCTTGGGCGTGGTTCTCGGCGCGCCGAGGCTGGACCCTGAGCTGGACGACCACTGGCAGCTGTGGAAGTCGTGGCACAAGAAGGACTATCATGAGGTGAGCCCCCGGCGAGCTGGGCGAGCGCCGAGCGCACGGAGCTGGGCCCCACCAGCTGAGTCATGGCTGCTTTGTTACAACGCCGGCTGTGGGCAGGGCTTGGGAAGCATAATCCCTGTTTTCCCAGGTTCCTTTCCTGTGTTTGTGTATTGACTCAGCTGCACTCGTTGTTTTTCTTATGAGGACGGCAAAAAGATCACCGCTTAACACCGTTCGCGCTTCCCATTCGAGTAGTGTACATTTGCCCGGTATTATGAGCCTTAGAAAGCTGGTTGTGCAAGCAAACTTGTTTTGAAATGTCTTCTTGAATTACGCTGCTTTTTGTCCCCTTAGAGAGAGGAAGGCTGGAGGAGAGTGGTGTGGGAGAAGAATCTAAAAATGATTGAAATCCATAATCTGGATCATGCATTAGGAAAACACAGCTACAAGTTGGGAATGAATCAGTTTGGCGACATGGTATGTATAGAGATATGTAATGTACGGGTCTTAGTAATGGTGTGTAATAGGTACAGCAGCAGATAGTAACTGCATATATTGAGTTTTTTTCAGACAACTGAGGAGTTCAGACAGCTCATGAATGGTTATGTACACAAGAAGTCAGAAAGAAAATACAGAGGATCCCAGTTTCTCGAACCCAACTTCCTGGAAGCACCACGATCAGTAGATTGGCGAGAGAAGGGATATGTAACTCCAGTTAAAGACCAGGTACTATCTTATGGTGAATTTCTAACCAGTTTCCTCAATGCTACATGCACTTTCATAGGAGAAAAACACTGTACCTGTTTGATGGTGTCTGGTACAAGCTTACTAAATTGAGCACCATTTTGTAACTGTCTGCGTTTGTAACTTATGATTTCACTTTATACTTCAGGGTCAATGTGGCTCTTGCTGGGCTTTCAGCACAACAGGAGCTCTTGAAGGGCAGCACTTCAGAAAAACTGGCAAACTTGTTTCACTGAGTGAACAGAATCTGGTGGACTGCTCTCGCCCTGAGGGGAATCAAGGCTGTAATGGTGGTCTCATGGACCAGGCTTTCCAATACATACAGGATAATGGGGGCATTGATTCAGAGGAATCCTATCCATATACTGCAAAGGTAAGTGGAATAGCTGAACTTGTGTTGCAGGTGTCATGCCTTTTGTGTGGAAAAAGTTGTGTTGGGAAACTCAAATACCTAAAAGGAAATTCTAGGTAGAGATGTATTGTAGAGGTCAGTGCATCTGTAATTCCTATTGTGTCTTTGCTAAGACTGCTCGCCCCAGTAGGAATCACATATTGCACTGGTCTTTGAGGTCAAAATCTTGACAGACCAGTTAGAAAAACTGGAGCAAGTATTCTTGTTCCTCCTCCTCGTTGCTCCTCTTCTATCATCCCTTATCTTGGTTGCCACACCAAACCAAAAACCCAGCCCTTGCCAACTAAGTGCTACTTAGTGGTAGGACAGCAATTCATCTTCCTAGAACTGACCTATTACAGAGTTGCTACTTATAGACCACCTAATTATTGTGGCTAGTGTCAATTGGATTTTTAACAACAGTTGTTAATGCCTTGAGTTCTGTTTCTGGACTAAGTGTGCATAAATGGAGATAATGGACGGGCTTTTAAAATCCCTGTAATGTTAAACAGATACAAGAGGATGAAAGAGCAGTAGTCAGTTGTGGTATCACTTGAGAGCCAGTAGTTTGTGATTTTCACCTTTTTAAGAATTCTGCTCCCTATAGAGGATCTTTTCTTTCAGCTTGTTTTGTGTTATCTGGGCAATAGAAATACTGTTTGCGGTAACAACATGGGATCTGAGTTCCTGTTCACCTGTGTCCCTGTCATCTCAACTCTTTCTAATCTTGGCTGTTGTAGAGATCAGTTGATTATAGGAAGTGCCTAACTTGCTGAGTATGGAAAGTAAGCAACTGAGCTATAGTCTGTGTTCCTTTAGTTGGAGAAACAATTTTGGTACTAACCTACAGTGCAGGTAAGGCAAGGATATGCTTGCTTAAATCTGTTTCAGTTTCACATGACCTGACTTCCAAACTAGGCCTCACCTTTCTCCTGCTGTAAATGTACATGACATCAGCAGTTCAGGCTTCACTTTAAAAATCAAAGAAAAAAACCAAACAAAAACAAACAAACAAAAAAACCCCCCCACCTAATAAAACCAAAACCAGCACTCTACTAGAAATACCTCAAATACCACCCCCAACTGTTGTATGTAAGGTCATGTAACACAAATTCCTAGCTTTCAAATCATTCTGTACAGCTTTTTGAACTATGACATGTTAAAATTGTGGATTTGAAGTGCTTGCTCAATGAGCAGTTTCTGGATTGCTTTGTAATTAATGAATACTTGGCTTTCTTCCATTGCCCATTAAGGCATTCTGGGCTTCTTTCCTTCCTGTAAAGATACTTGTCCTGCCAGCCAAGGAGGGCAGTGTTCCAGAATGTGATGGCCCTCTGCAACTCTCGTCAAGTTGGTGGGGACTTTTTGGGCCCCCATGTAATTTACTTTTCTGTACTTTTGCGAAGCTCAGAAGCAGTTCTTCTGTATTCCCTGTAATCCTTGCAAAGTCCTGCTTAGGTAATTGGATCCTCTTCAGTCCCATGCTCTCAAAGCAGCAAAGTCACACAGTGTATGGTAGTTCTGTGCTCGCCTCTGTGTTAAATGGAAACCTGTGTAATAACTACAGCTTTCTCTACTTAGGATGATGAAGACTGTCGCTACAAGGCAGAATACAATGCTGCTAATGACACTGGCTTTGTTGACATCCCTCAAGGACACGAAAGAGCTCTCATGAAAGCAGTTGCAGCTGTGGGTCCAGTGTCTGTGGCTATTGATGCAGGCCATTCTTCATTTCAGTTCTATCAATCAGGTGGGGATTTGTAATTAATTACATTTATCCACATAACTGGGTTTTTTTTAATTACTCAGTATTCATTACCCTGCAGTTAAATAGACGAAAGAAAAGCCAGGTATGATAATTCGGAAGTCATTTTAATTCTAGGTCATGTTTTTTCCCACATGTATTTCTCTTGTATATGTGTCTACTCGTCCCTCAGTTTCAAGGAGCTGTGCAATGTTGGAGTCAAAACACACAAAGCTTCTTGTGAGGGATAAGTGCTTTGTACAGATAATTTTGCTCATGAGTGAATACTTTGCAGGTATCTACTATGAACCAGACTGCAGCAGTGAAGACTTGGACCATGGTGTTCTGGTTGTGGGTTATGGCTTTGAGGGGGAAGATGTAGATGGGAAGAAATACTGGATTGTTAAGAACAGGTAAGATCTGTGTCATGTGTCTGGGGGAGAATAAAAGGAAGTTTGTCACTTGTAAGGGGAGAAGTGGAGACACAACAGTAATTAAAATCTGTATGTGGGAAATCTGGAGATTGATTTTACCATTTGTCATACCATACAATCTAAAAACAATCTCCTGCTGCTGGCAGCCTAATAAAGCCCAAAGCAGCCATCTTATTCTGCTTGTTCAGTTAATTTAAGGGAGCTCAGTGCTGAAACAGCCTGTGAACCTAGTAGATAATAAAGCAGTGGAGCAGAGGGGGGGAGCAGGAAGAAGCCTGCTTGTGGGGGTGTCATGGATTTTTTTTTTTTTATGGAAGCGGAGTGCTACTCACTTCTGTGAAATAGGATGATACTTGAACTTTAAAAATGACATTACCTCCTAGGTTGGAGGGAAAATAAATTAATGCTGAAGGGCACATCACATGAGCTTGTCTCATGTTCTCAGCATTACTGGGGCACCACCCTCAAATGCTGTTTGCAGCCTTTGACTTCCCTTAAATTGCCTGGGAGCAGTGTCTGAGCTTCAGGCACCTGTAGTCAAGGTTTGCACATCAGTGTGACTACCTCGTGAGAGAATGACTACATTCTTCATGTCTGTGGACTCAGGATGCCTCCTGGGATGATTTTAATTGTTGCAAAACACTTTAAGTTTTTGGCTGCAGCTATCTTGGACTTTCTCCGCAATGTGGAAGGTAGCAGTTTTCAGTTTTAAACACTTAGAGAGAAAGGCAGTAAATAAGTAACTTCTGAATGTATAAACAAGCCCTTTGCTTTTGTTTTCAGCTGGGGTGAGAAGTGGGGTGACAAAGGATACATCTACATGGCCAAGGACAGGAAGAACCACTGTGGAATAGCAACAGCTGCTAGCTATCCACTAGTATAATTTGAAGACTGAACATTTCAGTACAAGAGGGGATTTAAACTGAATGACCAAACCCATGTTCGCATGTGGTAGCCTTGTGTCTTTCAAAACTCAACTTGATTTTTAAAACTCTATTTTACGTGTTGGTGACATGCCACTTGTTTAAATTAATGTAAATGTTGGTATGTAAACAGCTTGTAATATTGCTAGCTTTTGACTGCTTAATCCAATAGATTCTTCATATTTTCCCTTTTTTTTTAATTGCAGTGTGTCCAAAGGTTTACTTTTTAAATAAATACTTTAATTCCACTACATACATATGACTTGGCATTTTGGTCTTCTTTTCTACTTGGGACTTTTGTCAAATAGGCATCCTAAGTCGTACTCTTAGGTAGAGTCTGTATGTGTGTACTTCTCTCTCCATTGGTCCGTAAAATGCAGCCCTGTCTGGGAATGGCTAGTAGCTGTTACAAAAAAGAATGTAGAATTCATGACACAGATTTATTTAAAATGAGAAGTGGAAAAATATCCCTGGTTCCTAGTGTCTCATAGCAAAGATCTTCAGTCTTGTCATCTTCTGTATGCAGCAGGTGATCTTCACTTAGCTTTTAATTCTGTTAATTTTCTTAATGGTGCCTCAAAAGCGGCACATGTGTGTAGCTTGTGCAGTCATGTCCTTTTGAGCATTATGGCAGGAGCTCCCAAACCACCTGGCCTGTTCAGAGGGCTTGTTTCTGGAGATATGTAGGACACTAGATAATTGTCTTCCCCCTGTACCAGCTTCAGATTAAGAAGGAAGAGGGGGGATAAGGGAGAAATTATTTCCGTATGGAAAGTGACATTGGGCTGCTTTGTTACCTGTATACTTGCTGGCTGACTTAAGTGAGGTGATTCACACAGTGCCCTTTGTGTCTTCTTCTCTCTGCAGGTATCAGTGCAAACATGAGCATTAGCTATTGCATCCTACTGTTCAGGTGCCAGTAGCCAAGTTTGGGTACCTCCTGCAGAGGATGGTAAATACCAAAAACAGCAAGGGGAAAAGGCTTGGCTTGGCTTTTGGGTATTGACATCAACTCTTACTCTTGGGCAAAGGAGGTGTAGTTCTGTAGCATAACTAGCACAAGCACCGAGTTCATGGACCCATAGTTTTTTGTGCACAAGTTTCAGAAGCTGATAGCCATTGATAGGAACACTTAGACCAAAACTTATGGATGGGTAATTTCCTTATTGTTGATAATGCAAGTCTTTAAGTTGCATTTAATAAACTCTTTTAAAGAGAAAAAACAAGGTGAGTTATCCATAATAATAATTGTGAGTTGTTCATGTGCTGCTTGTAGATGAATTCTTTCAACCTGAATTTCCTGACAAGTTTGCTTTATTTTTTTTAAAGGAAGAGCCTCACTCAGCCCAGTGGCTATATAACAAGCCACAGAGCAGAAATACTGGTTAGAACTTAGCTATTAAGTTGACTTGCTAAGCTAGTTATGGAAAGCATCCAAACTGCTTGTGGAAGCTATGGAGTAAGTTTTATGGAGCTTACCAGGTGGTCCTCTAAGGGCTGATACTCAGAAGGAAATGGCACTGGTCTGTATATTCAGAATGAGAGCCAGGAGCAAAATGCTGCTGGAGAAGTGACTGTATAAGCTCCTTATGCAGCAAATGATTTTCATTCTTGCTGCCAGAACTGGGAGTGGACTGACACTTGTCTCTCCTAACACTTTCTAATCCTGAAAGCTGATGTTACTGTGAGCCTGGCAGTGCTTCATGCTTTGTGTTTTCTTTATTGGCTAGAACAGAAGTGAGACCAGTAAAAAGCCTGCTGGGACTTGAGCTGCTAAAAAAATGGGCAACAGGGAAAGGTGTTTGGTTGCAAAATCCAGGGTTCAAAAAAATTGCTGGGAAGACAAGGTATTTTTTATGACCAGATGGGAAATGAAAAGGAAATAACTTTCCAAAGTATCTGCACGTGAATGGGCATGTAGTTCACAAAACAGCCATCAGCCTTTGACTTTATTAGAAAAAATGTGATAATACAGTTATTTGTGGATTAAAACTTGCTGACTCTTCTGGCTGAACATCCTCCTGAGAGTGAATAATAAAGAAGGGGACAGGGTAAGTCAGGTCATGTAGATAACTCAGTATTTATACAACCTGAAGTAACAGCTTCACCCAGAATTGCCTTACATGACACCATAAAGACTAAAATTTTTTTTATAAGTTGCAGTCAGTTTGTGTAAATTTTTTTTCCCTTAGGAATATAAAGAACACATTTCAAGAACAATATTGAATCTGGTTTTGTGATTCCATTGCAGTGGCCTTATCTTTGGCAAAGCTGTTTAATTTACTTCAGAAATACTATAGTAAAGTAGCAAATGATTCCATAGTGATATATGTTCCAGTGGGGGAAGTGTTGTCTCTGTTCAGCATTCTTCCTTTGGGAAGATACAGCAAATGCACATTAGTGTGGTCATAGAAAGCTCCAGAGTTGCTCCACAGAAAGCTGTGGTAGTTAATGCTCTTGATTACTAATTGAGTGTTTTCTTGCAAAAGCTTCCACTGGTTATATGTTCCTGATAGCTGAAGCTGCATTTATTAAAAAATGAGTGAGTTTAAAGTATTCTAGTGCACATGCATTATCAGTAAAAGATATACTAGTTCACATTTTATTGTCAGTAAAAAATCCTATCTATACCTGTTTCGGGTCCTGTCTAAATTACAGCTACTGTTGTTAGTGGGGTCTTACACCTATTGAAATACATGAGCTGGGCACTATTGCAGTTCTGTGCAGTGATAAACCTTTGCAGTCCTTGTTTGCTAGAATCTTAATTGTGAAAATACACTTTCTAAAGGGAAGAACAAGTTTTGCATTTGGTTTTCATATGCTGATGCTTCTTAGACTGTTCTTGTTCTAAAGGTCTCTTAGCAGTTTCCCTTCTCTGCTTGTTGTATTTTATCCCTCACTGAACCTGAGCTTTTAAAGGCATGTATTCTTGAGGCAAAGAAAATTATGAAATTAAATTATTTCACTTACACATGAAGTTCTTATTTAGAGTTTGGTGAGAAATGAATGCTAACTGTCATGTAGGAAACTATTTTCTCTTAAGAGCACTCAATTTTTCATACTATCTGTGACTGCTGAGTAGAACAGAATTTTAGGGGTATTTTTTTAATTTGATTGGTTTTTGGCTTTGCTAAAGTTAAATCAATTTCCAAACATTGACAGTGAAACAAATAATTTTATTATTCTGCTTCACAAGCCATGCGCTAAAGTAATTTTCAAAATGCTTTGAAGAACTATGGTAAAAAAATACTTATAATTTCATGCAGTGAAAAATTTGCAGGAAGGGCAAACATGATTAATTGTATCATTGAAGGTTTTCTGTAATGAAAGATACACTGTTGACCTGCATAACAGCACTACAAAAACAGTTCTGAGACAACCAGACACACAGGAAAATGGGAATATCCACTTCAAAAAAACCCCAAAATGATCTTTTGAATATCAGTTATGCAGCATTTGCTCCTTAATCTCCTTGATAAAATAACAAATATGTCATATATGTTTTAAGCTTATTGCCAGCTAATCAGTTTTGGCATATTAGAGATTGACAGCAGTTTCTGGCTATTAACCAAAGAATTGAGCACAGCCTGACGGCTGTCATAACGTAACCCAATGTTTCTGCTTTCTAGCTCTCTTTGAACTTTACCAAGATATACGACAGAGTGAGCACCTACTTTTACTTGCGGTCCATCCAATGCTCTTCAGTCTTTTTGCTGGGAAGTCATAGCAGGAAATGCTGGCTCAACTAATACACAGTTTTGAAGAAATAATTGTTTAAATCAGTAATGGGGATCTTATTATCTTGTGTGCTAATCACAGTTTTGTCGAATCATGAGTGAAATTTTGGGTAAGTGCAGGGGCACCTAAAGCATTTGGAAGAAAGGTTAAAATCAAAAGCAAAATTTCATTCACAATTCATAGAACTGAAGTGATAACAAGGCTCTTCTGAAAACAGACAGGGAGCCCAACCAGGAATTTAGTTTATGGGCGAAGGAGGGTTGGCCACAGGGTGGAGACCTGATCCATGGATTGATTAGTTTAGATAGATTGGGAGTTTCAGAAGAGTCTCAGAAGATGCCACCTTCATTTGTGTTCATAAACACAAGTGACTGTTTTGGGTTTTTTTAAAGCTCGGTTGTGCAAAGATTTCTTGTCCAGTGGCCTTAAGATACGATCTCTGCAACACTCTTTGTTTCCATCCTGCCTGTTTTCTGCTGAAGAGCTACTTCCAACCTCTGTGCGCAAAGGAGCAAAAAAACCATGGCGATGGCCGTTTGCAAAATACTTACTGGATTCTTTTTTACAATCCTTCCTCCTAGTTTTGTTCACTGATGGTTCTCACCACCTCTAGAAAATCCAAAACCTACTTCTGAGTGAAACCTGTTAGACTTTCCCAATAAAATGAATGCTGGGAAGCACATTTTAGAAGTAACACTGTATGTTCAGGTGTAGTGCTGCAGTGCTGATACCTGGCACCTTCTGCAGTCCAGGTTTGGGAAGAAGTGGTCAGAGATGGAGCAGAGTCGGAGCAGAGTCAGAGAGGGAGCTATTCCCCTCCCTCCCACCTTAAGAAGGCTGTTCTGGTTAAGGGTGGCTTTGTGAGGTCCTCTAGGTTCTCTAGTCCTATGGTCTGAGAGCTCAGCAAGGAAGAGATGATTTTTCAGGCCTTGTGTTGTTCATACGCTTGGTGATACTTTGGACATTCACCTGGAATTAGCATTGTCTTTCAAAGTTTTGTGTGTACTTTTGTGTGTTCTCTCGAGGTGAGAATGGTTTAGGTGTGCTCCCCTGGGTTGCCACTGAGCGCCCTCTGAAGCTATTACCACTAGTTGCTGCCTCTACTAGGAAAAACTATAGTCTCAGAAACTACATGCTACTAAATGCCATGGAAATATTCTAATATTCTATAGAGTAAGAGCTTTTATTAAAAATTATTGATGAAACCCTCCTGCACAGCATGCATGCCATGACATAGAACTGTTTAAAATAAATGCTGGGCTACTAGACAGTCAAACTGGCTTAGGGTGTCTGAGAAGTCGATGCTGAAATGGGATGTTGAGAACTCCTTGAGGTTGTAGGATGTCTTGGAACATGCTTGATTTTGCTGAAAACTGAAGGTCAGATGTCATGGCTTCAGAGCTGCCAAGTCAGGTGTTTTTTCCCACAAAGGGTACTTCTAAGCATATCTCTGTAATATATCAGTTTATGCTGCTGGTAACAAGGCACAAAACCACCCCTAGATAGGACTGCCCACAGAACTCTTAAACCAGTTCATTGCTGTGTGTGCAGGTGCCCATTTTTGCTAGATATAGCAAAACAAAAAACAAAACCAAAACAAACCAGAAACAAAAACAGAAAAAAAACCAACAAAAAAGAACAAAAACCACCAAAACAAAAAAACCCAATAAAGCCCCCAGTCAAACCCACCAAAAATAAAACCACATAGCACAATCTTTTACCATATTAGCACAACAATGCTAGAATTGTAAATGCAAGTTCTTCTCAATAGCCATCTTAACATTCCTTCTGCTCAGCATATTTAGCAGTATTGCTTTCCTCAGTCAAGCATGAAGCACAGACTGATAGCTGGGTTTTTTTGGAACAGGAAATACATACTGGAAACATCAACTGTGTTGTAAATTGCATAGGTTTTTGGAGATTTCTCTCATATCTCTCTGTTTATATAGAAATTCCAATGCCTTGTGCAAAGGTTAAGAATAAATCCTGCTGTCTTTTTGCTATTTGTTGCTTGCTAGTCATGGGAAGAATTGGAGAGGACCTGTGTTTTCCGCTTCAGTGCTGTTATGAGCATTTCTGTCACATTTCTCTCACAAAGTAATAGAGCATTTCACAAACAAACCTGGTGACACAGGGTGCCCATCAGGAATACTTTTGAAATGGTATTTCTGTAGCACTACCAGACATTTCAATGAACTTTATAGCCCCTTTTTGTTAGTAATTCTGCAAACCAAGAGCAAAAGAAACTCCCCACACTCTGAATTTTTAATCTAAACTGACACAGAGCTGGAAAGTGGGAGAGGAAGAAGGCCAAAAGCAGTGAGGCCGCCTGCCAGAGGGCAGGCAACTGATTAGCAGCTGTGGGTGTGGATTTGCAAGAAGGCTAGTCTCCCCCTTTGGCTTTGTTTTCTCCCAGCATATCTTAAAAAGAGCTAAAAGTAAACATCCCCATTCTCAGCATTCTTCTGCTGAGTTTAAATTTCAGGTCTACGTTTGTCTGCATGGCCCTTCCCACTTATCCTCCCTGCTTTTGTTTGAGCAGTCTCCTTTGTCTCTTTCTGTGCCAGAATAATAAATCATGCTGTGTTGTTAAAAGAGGGAGAAAATTGTCCACGCAGAGACAAAACAGGAAACCTGGCGATCGAAAGGGCAAAGGACAGATGGTGTGTCACCCGGTATGGTGTCTCAGGGCTGTGCTCCTCGGAGCACACGATGACAAGGCCAGTGTGGCGGCAGCTGGGCGTGGAGAGAAGCTGACCTCCTTTTTCCCCGGGCATGTGCCGACGGTGCACTGGAGCGTCTGCTGAATCCATGAGACACCGGGAATGGTCATGCCCGGGCTGGGGCTAGGCTGGCCACACACGTTCAGCGTCAGCACAGCTGACCCAGCAATTGAGCGGGCATATTATCTCCTTCAGAGCTGTCCCTTCAAAAGTGATAAAATATTCACTGGGTGATCTGCTCAGCAGCTGACAACAATTCCTAGGCCAAATTCTTTATTATCATGGGAGTACACAGCTCTCTTGGCCAACACCCTCTGCAAGCTGGCTCACCAAACTGCCTTTACTGAGTGCAGTGGTCAGAACTACAAAAGCTGCTAGCAGAAAACAGGTTGCTGGGCTCCTGATGAACAAAGTCTTGCAAAGCCACAATGCAAATCATTGCATCGGATGAAAGCAACCTCCTCAGGGCAGATCGCAGTGGAAAATCCTATCTCTATGAAGTATTAAAATTAGTTAATTAACTAAGTTTAATACTTCATAGATTAATTAAAATCACTTGAATCAGATCACATGCTTAGTTTGAGGTTTTTGGTTTTGTTTGTTCTGAAACCACATCTGTATTTGCAGAAAGCTAGGAGCGAAAACCAAAGGTGTTTTTGGTACTGATACATAGGGTTTGTGAAAGCTGTCCGTGATGACATGAACCTAAGTGGCCGGGAATGTCTCATCAGAACTTCAGGTGTTCTGTACTTTTGGGTAACTGTGTGCAGATCCTCTATCTCAATGTTCATTTACTCTCTGCTATTCCCACTTTTGGGCCCTGGATGTCTCTGGAAAATAGATACTTTTACCTTTGCAGTCCCACAGAAGTTACTGACTTTATAATCTTTCCTCTTATTAAACCTCTTCTCTTCCATGGGCACCACACCCCCTTTTCTCACAATGAGTCTGTGTGGTAAAATGCATGTAAGCTAAAAGCTCTTGTTTGTTCTCTGTCTCTAAATAGCTGGCATTTTATAAATGAATAAAACTTTTGCCTGGTTTTTCCAGAAATATGAGTCGGCTTTATTAAAAAACCAGCAAAACTCCGCATGTGTGTGTGTTTTCTTGAAAACAGAATAAAGTATCAACAAATGTTCAGACACTCATTTGATCCTACATTTCAAAGACCATCTTGCATTTCAGCTGCCTTGCCTTCTCAGCGTGGCTGAGGTCCTGCTGCAGAGTGTCCAGGATCAGCTCCTGGGCGTGCTGGGCTGGCAGGGAGTAGCACAGGCAGCCAGGGTGCCACGGGACTGGTGGGAAGCCTGCCAGCCCCAACCTGTTCTCTGATCCCCCATCTTGTGATTGCAGTCACAAGGCCACCTCTCTGCGGCTGGCTGCTCACACTAACTCAGTTTCCAGTCAAAGTGATTTGTGAGCAACTGCTCATTTATTAGAGACTGGTGGTGGACTGGTTTTCTTGTGTTATTGGATGCCACTAGGTTTAGGTAGTTTGCCTTTATTTTACTTCTGAAATAGGTGCAAAGTTCCCAATAATTGTAATGAAGAATTAATTGTGGCAACAAGTTTGACAACCAGTGCTTTAACAATAGTCACATGTATATATGTGTGTATATATATATATATGTGTGTGTGTAAATATATATGTATATGTGTGTGTATATGGTACAGTACAAATAGTATCATTTCTGCATCTTTCTCCAAAACTAATAGGAAGCCAAATGGGCACTGATTATTCATGTTTTTATAGTTTTATTATTTTATGCCGAGAAGCTATTAAATACTGATACAAAGGCACATATGTGAACTAGTATTTAGCTCACATATGTCTTACTTGGTGCTTCCATGTATTTTTAATTTTGTATCATGCTGAAGAGTATCTGAAGAATAATATCAGGTATTGCTGGCTTCTGCATCTGGAGGCAGTCACAACATCTTCATCATGAACACTGCCTTCTTCTCTCAGCAGCCTTGATGGCAGCTTGTGGTGTGTTGCCTTTCACACCAGTCCAACCACTAAAAAGGCTCTGATTCTTTAAAAAAAAAAAAAAATCTGCCCTACTTTCTCAGCAGCTCTCAGATACCTTGCAAAACCGTGATGGGAGGCCACAGAAGGAAGTTGTGGCCTGGTGTTGCAAAGGCTTTGTAGGTGGTGTCCCCTCACCCCACAGTTAGAGATCTCTGCAGAAATGGTCTGAACTAGTCTCACTGCAAAGGGAAGCTTTAAAACTGACCCTGAGCCTTGAGAAGGACTTTGTGAGGGGTGTGCTTGCAGGGTTGTATGTAGCAGAATACATACAAGTACTTAGGTAGGTTAGGTAGATCGAAGCAGGACTCCAGCAAAGAATATCCACTGTTCACACTGAATAAAGTAGCTGCTTTCTTAATCTGCATTTGAGGCTTGTATGGGTTGTTTATACAGAGCAGATATGGATCTCTTTGTAAGCACCAGCCACTCAGCAGCCCACAAACTGGGAGAATTTTCATTTATGTGTCAGCGGCCCCCAGGCAGCAGTTATTAGTCAGAGCACTAGCCCCTTCACTATCACGTGCTTTTGGTGCAAACCGAGGAAAAAAAACAAAATGTGGGGAAAATAGCAGCTGGGATTAGATCCAAGCTTTTCTGTGAAACTATACTTCAATGGAGGCAAGTGGGGTGACAGTAAGTAGGGCACTGAATGACTGACACGTTGCAGTGTGCAGGTGTATACATCCTGCCAGCAGGAACACAGCTCTTAGCCTCTAGACTGGGTACACCCACTGCAAACAAATTTTCAGCATGTGCCTCAGTGGTGGTTTTAGAGGTCCTGTGGTTTCGCTGAGGAATGCCACATCTCTGTTCTCGCCTTATCATCTCTCCTGCCCCTGGGGACAGGACCAAGTTACCAGTGATCCTTCTGATGTAAAACTAGTATTGTTAGCTTACTTAGACTGGCCTCACATTAAACTTGGCTTTAGGTTTCCAACTTAAAAAATGCAGTGGAATTCCTCGACAAATTAGTGACATCAACATCTCTTTGTGTATCTACAGAGAGCTCTGAGAGAGAGAAAGAGAGAGAATTACTATATATGTATGTGTGTGTCTAAAAAAATATTATGTATATGTACTCTGTGCACATTTTTTTTTCACAGGGAAACTGATTTATTAGTTTCCATAATCAGGGTGCACAATTCCAGGGTGCACAATTCCATCATGCAGTAAAAAGATTTTATTATTAGCTAAACCATCTTTTTTTTTCCTGCTTCCTCTTCAGGATTTAAGTGTTGTTTGTGTTCTGCTGCTGATAGCAGAGCTTTGGGAAGCACGTGATGAGGAACAGAATAAACAAGTACACACTGTACTTGCTGATCCTGGGCAGTTGTCACAGCTTTAAAAAGTGTCAAATAAACACCTGAATGAAGAGTGCTTTGATACCTGAGGCAGCACTGAAATCACATCCTCACCCCCTGTGATAGCAGTAACTAAGGGTAAATACTCATCCTGAATAATTTTCTGTCTGCTTTTCTTCAGCCTGCCTCTTCTTTAGAAATATTAAAAGTCATTTGTAAGTTAAAAAATAACTTGGATTTTCTTGGCAGGGGTCTTCTTAACTCCTCTCTGTGTCCTAATGTAATTCACAGAATATTCTTAATAAAGTTTTGTACCAGCACAGTGGGAGGGTGTGGATCAGGGGTGAAAATGAGAAGAGGGTGCAGGAGTTGTTTACATCAAGGAGAAAATAAAGTTCATGAGACAGGAGAGATATAAAGGGGGTCAGATAGAAGGGTCTAATACTTAAAGTGACCTAAAGCCCAGTTTTCATATCCTTATCATTTAATGTAATCACACATTTCTTTTAATTACTAACTTTTGCTCTCATTGGCCAATGACTGCTAGATTCACAGTGATTTTCTGATCTCCTTAGGCAGTGTCAAGTCTGAGATCTAGCCCCAGAAAACCTAGAGGATGGATGGCTACAGAAGCCCAGAAGTGTCAGAATCACAGAATTGTTAGGGTAGGAAGGGACCCCTGGAGATCATTCAGTCAAACCCCCTGTCCAAGGCACAGTCAGCTACAGCAAGTTACACATTAACCTGTTCAAATGGATTTTTAATGTCTTCACAGAGGAGGACTCCTGGGCAACCTGGTCCAGTGCTCTGCCACCCTCAGTGTAAAGAAGTTCTTCCTCATGCTGAGGTGGAATGTCCTGTGTTTTAGTTTATGGCCATTGGTCCTTGTCCAGTCATTGGACAACCCTGAAAAAAGTCTGGAACCATCCTCTTGGCACTTTGAGATATTTATATGTGTTAATGAGATCCCCTCTCAGTGTTTTCTTCTCCAAACTAAACAGGCTCAGTTCCTGCAGTCTCTCCTCATAAGAGAGATCCTCCAGACCCAAAATTATCTTTGTGACCCTCTGCTGGACCCTCTGCAGTAGCTCCTTGTGTCTCTTTTACTGAGGAGCCCAGAACTGGACACAGCACTCCAGGTGTGGCCTCACCAGGGCTGAGTGGGGACACAACTCCCTCCATGACCTTCTGGCCTTGCTCTTTCTGATGCAGCCCAGGAACCCTTGGCCCTCCTGGCCACAGGGGCACTGCCAGCTCATGGATGGCTTGTGATCCAGCAGGATCCCAGGTCCTTCCCCACAGAGCTGCTCTGTAGGAACAGCCCCAGGCTGTGCTGGCACTTGGGGCTGTTCCTGCCCAGGCACAGGACCCTACACCTGCCCTCGTGGAGCTCATTGAGCTTCTCTCTGCCCAGCTCTCCAGCCTAGCAAGGTCCCGCAGAATGGCAGCAGAGCCTTCAGGTGGATCACCACTCCCTCAGTTTAGTGCCATCAGCAAACTTGCTGAGGGTACATTCCATCCCTTCATCTGGCTCATTGATAAACAAGTTGAACAAGACTGGTTCCAGTATTGATCCCTGAGAATGTCACTGGCTGTTGGTCTCCAGGTGGCTTCTGTTCTGCTGGTCATGACCCACTGACCTCTGCCCTTCAGCCAGTTCTCCATCCACCTCACCATGAATACCTCTAACCCACATTTCCTGAGCTTACCTGCCAGGATGTTATGGGAAACAGTGTCAAAAGCCTTGCTGAAGTCAAGGCAGACAACATCCACTGCTCTCCCCTCACTGGCCCATCCTGCCATGCCACCACAGAAGTTTATCAGATAGGTAAAGCATGAGTTCCCCTTGGTGAATCCATGGTGACTACTCCCAATGACCTTATTGTCCTCTACATGCCTGGGCATGACCTCCAGAATGGGCTGTTCCATTCCCTTTTCCGGTATGGAGGTGAGGCTGACAGGACATACCTTCCCAGGTCCTTCTTCTTGTCCTTTTGGAGATGGCAGTAATGTTGACTTTGCTCCAGTCATTGGGCACCTCTGCTGCTCTCCATGCTTTTGCACAGATAATGGAGGTTGGCTTATCATCTGCCAGCTCCCTGGGCTCCCATGGGTGCATCGCATCAGAGCCCATGGATTTATGCATGTTAAGTCTCTGTAGCTGATCTCTAACCCAACCCTCTGTGATCAGGGTGAAGTCTTCCTTTCTCCAGCCTTCCTCTCTTTCCTCTGAGGTCTGGGACTCCTCAGGGCTGGCCTTGCTAGTAAAGACTGGGACAAAGAAGGCATTCAGTAATTCTGCCTTCTCTGTGTCTTCCATCACCAGGACACCACCCATCTGATTCAGCAGTGGCCCCACATTTTCCCAATCTTCATTTTGCTGCTGACTAACTTGTAGAAACCCTTTCAGTTGCCCTTACCAGATTCCATGCCAAGGGGGCCTCAGTCTTCCTCATCTCATCCCTGTATGCTCTGATGATGTTCCTATAGTCCTCCTACAGGGCCTGGCTCTTTTTTCACATCCCAGAAATTTCTTTCTAGAAACTCTGTGCTCATCCATGCGGATCTACTCTCCCCTTTGCCTTATTTCCTGCTCATAGGGCTACACTGATCTTGAGCTTGGAGGAAGTGGTACTTGAATATTGACCTGCTCTCTTGGGCCTCCTTATCTTCTAGAGCCTTATCCCATGTGATTCTTCTAAGTAGGTCTTTGAAGAGGTCCAAGGTGACTCTCAGGAAGGTCATGCAGGATCCTGATTCCCTCCCTAGGACAACAGGCCAATGTGTATGTCTCAAACAGCAATACCCAGATAGCTGTGGAGCCAAGGATTGTTGGTAACAACAACCAGTGATTGTTGGTAACACACACTGTGAGAAAGAACAGGGTGTGGCTGGAGAAGGTGGCCATACAGAAGTAGGGCAGCACCTTTCCAGGACAATCATCCTTGCTGTAACTCTTGGAGATAAGGACAACAAGAGTGCAAGCACCAGAATGGGACCGAGAACGGGGCATGCATGGACTATAGCGAGGGATCAAGACCACCCAAGACACCTGAAGCCCTCTGATCCATTTACAGAAAGGTCTGAAAGAACTGACTGTGCATGATGACTAATTTGTATAGAAAATGAGGAAGTTGTATTCATGGCAGGGGTAAAAAAGGTATCCTCACAAAGACCAGGCACATGTGCACCACCTGTCCCTGGACTTCCCATCAGCTGGAGCCATGCTGGAAATAGGACTCTCTCTCTGGGTCTCCCCACTAGTCTTTAAATCACGTCTCTCTCTCTCTGTCTCTGTCTTCCTCCCTCTCTCTCTCCTTGCCTCCTGCTCTCTCCCCTTTTGCCCTACCTCTTTATCCAAACCCTGCTGCTGTGTGTGTGTTCTAGGAGATCAGGGACTAACTTGTATCAATTCTCATGCCAAGTGTGGCATTTACTAATAAGCTTTTGTAAGCTTCTGCCGACCATCTGATTTGTTGCTGTCTTTGACCACAAGCATCTACAAAACTTGGGTGTTCCCTTGCACTTAAGGACAGGACAACACTGTGACTAGTGATGGCAATATAACGTGTAAAGGGGCAAGCTTCAATCTGAAATAAGAACCTTTCAAAGTAAGAGAAAATTGAGGTATAACAGTGTCTTTGTATCCTCTTCCAGAAGACAATGGATCAACAGAATAGGCATGATTTGGGTGTCACATTCATGGTTTATTATAATTTGTGCTTTGAAAGGTGTGTGTAAATAACACATTTTATTTCCTGTTCTTGTGAGAAATTAAATATCCTGGCAATGCTGCAGCCTTTTCATCTCTATTAATTACCCAAAATTTATATAATACATAGCTAAAAAATATTGTTTCAGACAGCATAAGACTTTTGCTCTTCTTAGGGCTGTCAAGATAAAAAGCATCTGCAAGAAAGTCTCTGACAGAAAATCCAGATAATGACATTGCAAATATTGATGCAGAAATCCCGTTGCAAACAATGCCATCCATGTAATGTTAGATGTAAAATTTCAGATCAAATGGGGATACTGACACAACTCACTTCCTTTTGTTAATATTATATAAAGTAAGAAGTTTCTGTTTGTCATGACTCTGTCTCTGCACTTGCCCTGAATAAATCAGAATTAAAGGATTTTTACACTTGCCTGCAAGGAGAAACAAAATCTCACTATTTTTCCTGCTCTTGTAAACTGGGACTTTCACTGAGAGATAGGTGGAAAATGCTAGAATCCACTATTTTGAAAGGTAAAGCTTTTCCTGAAGACCAAAAATGGGCAAGCAAGATCTGATGTGGAAAGTCTTTAGCTGCTCTTCTGGTGTCTCTGTACACAAGCAAGGTATTCTTGTACATCATCTGGAGAGCCAAGGATAAAAGGAACTCTCTGGTGAATATTCTCAGGTTTCACATCCAACACTGCTTCGGTCCCTGTAGTTGCTATGCCACCTGCCTGCTCGATGATGAAAGCCATAGGGTTGCATTCATAGAGAAGTCGGAGCTAGAAAGAAAGAGGAAACACCTGATTGCCTATTGGGGAAATTGTATCAAAGGACTTGCCAAAACTTAGCATTCTTTTTGTGATTTTAGAAAATTTTGTACCAAGCTGCAATTGACCTAAGTAGCAATGTCTTTCAGAGAGCCCTTCCTTCCCTCTCCTCACCTTTCCTAAAGCCTTCTGCTTGGAGGAACAGTGTGCTGACCTTACATCCAGGCATCACCATATAATTTCCAAGCTGACATACAGACGTGCAGCACCAGTGAAGCTGTATTTTGTCAAAAATGTCAAAAATGGGTGTCCCACAGGCATCAGCAAAACATTTAAGCTGGCTAAGCTAACAGCACTGGGAAAGAAAAGCCAAAATATCTTCTCATATGGAGTCTTTACATGTTAACTCAGAGCTTGGGATAATCATGTTATGTTTAGTCAGGATATTTTGGAGTTTGAAACTTGATGGTCCCAGTTTCAAATTTCAGGATTCTATTGCTTCTCTTCAGAAATGTAGATAGATATTAGTGGCCTGAATTTATCCAGATTGTGGCTTCAGAAGGAGCTGCAGTTATTCATTAAAGGCAAAATTTCCCTTTTGGTTTGGACCCTGATATCTGTTTACGCTTTTTAAAATGTTACCTCTTGGAGTGAGTGTGTTCTGGTGGAATGCAAATTTATTTAGGACATATGCCAAAGGTTTCTGTGTTTAAATGAACAGCAGCGAGAGCTGGTCAGTTCTGAACAAATATTATTTCTGTAGGTTTATCTATGAAGTGCTCATGTTCAACAATATTAGCACATGTTTTGTTTAAAGGACTCTTGACATGTTCAAAAGAAGAAAAGTTTTCTGGGAAAAAGGAAGTGTGACAAAATGCTACTGTATAGAGAGACAGAGAAATGGGTTGAGCGCATGACTTCACTACCCATCACACCTTTAGCACACTGCAATAAAACCATGATATACCACAACTTAAATAGCACTGTATTACCTTCTTTCTTATCTTTAAAGCCCACTGAAGTGCTACTTCTGGTACAAGGACTCCATCTCTGAGGCAACATAGGACCAGTATCTTTCACTCTTCTTCCTACTGCTTGGCCCAATTCTGGAAGGCCATGAGCCAGCAAAGAGCAGTGGTATCACCGTGGAACCACGTTTCAAGTGTCTTGTTGCTACTGTGACTATGCAACTTGAGGAAAGCAGTTTTTCATCAGGTAGCAGTGCAACTGCACTTAGGGATCTTCAGATGGGCTCTGTCTTCAGATAGGTTTAACATTTTCACCTATTAGAGAACTATAAGCTTAAAGTTTATAAAAATATTATTCAAAATATACCATTTGAAAAGGAGATTGATTTGTTGTCTTGTCCTGTAGTGTTTATTGTGTATTGTTTATAACAAAATAGCATTTAGTTTTCTTTCTTTAACTTAAAAAAGGATCTGTAAATTTTAGGGCCTCCATCCATGTAATTTGCATTTACTCTAAAGAATTTTGATCAAGTCCTTTTGATAATTCCAGTGACATTTATTATTTTCAGCTCTTTAACCAAGTGCATAGACTGTCTTTCAGGAGAGAGATGATCAGGGCACTTGCCACAAGAGTATTATTTCTCCAATAAGAAAAGATACATATGAAAACAACTATATACACCTGCACTTTGAGACAGAAAGAAAACTTATTTTTAATGACAGCATGTTTTGCTTCTTCCATTACTCTCTTTACTGTGGCAGTTCAAGCCAGAGCAATCCAATAATAAATGTGGGTTAACTCTGTGGAAATGTTTATTTCTATAAAGTTATGTAAGTGCTTTGTTCCTTTGTACTCTTGTCCTGTTTTTCATTCTCTCTTTTCAACAATGGTTTAGTACAGATTTCAAAACAAAAAGTTTCATTTGAAGAGGCCAGTCAGCAAACCCACTTTTTTCACATACAGCAAATTCCTTTTTTGTCTCTTTCTCCTATGTACAAACAGATCCACATCATTTAGTGAGGGCTTTTTGTAGTGGTGTTTTGGGATTTTTTTCTCTGGGATGGTGATTCAAAAATTTAAATAATTTTTGCCTGGACTAACATGTAGACATTTTTGGTTGTATGTGTTGAAGATAACTATTTTCCTGGTTTTGCTTTGAAGACCATTTGGATCTGCTGGTATTTTGGTAAATACAAGCTCACCATGATGAAGTTAGTAAACCTCTCTCCCTAAAGACGGTAAATACTGGGATTTTCTGAGACCAGTGTGGGAGATGAGGCAGATTCCTTCATGTACCAGCCATGGATGCAAAAACATTTGAATAGAAGGTTTTAAGTATGGTGTAGATCAGGAAAGAATATATTCTTGGAGTCAGAACACCAGGTCCAACCTAATATGTACTAGGCCATTGATTTCCTAATGATGACCTGGAGGTTACTGCTGGTCTACACATCATCTGTATGACTAGGTCTCTTAAAAAATAAGTGTTTAGAAAGTTGATAATGAGGGTATTTGATACTGCAGAAGAGAAGTTGTGGTTGACAATGGTTCGTGGCCCATCTCTTTAAAGACTGACTGCATTGCATTGCACTGCATTGTCACAGTACATTTTGTACTGGTGTCCAAATAGAAAGTAATATTTTCCTAAAATACTGAATGAAACCCACCTTCCACTGTAATCACCTTTTCTGACCAGGTAGTAGAACCCTGAGTTTGCAGAGCTGGTGATGTAAGTGTCCTTTGGAAACACAAGGTAAGAAAACCTTTTTTTCTAGCATTAGACAAAACCATTTCTGGGGCTGAGCATGTCCCACCGGCAGGTGAGAATAACTCTAGCTGCCAGTTTAAAGTGCAGAGGTTTTCCTCAGACCTGTGTTGTATCTGCCAGCCATGCACAGGTGTCTCAATGGGTTTCTATGGCACTGAAATACTACTTTTAGAAAAATCATTAAGTCATTGGTTGCTGAGAAAACCACTTGAGTATTTACACAGAGGGAGATTTCTGGCCTAAATTTGCAATTGCCTAAATTACTTTCCTAAACTTGATTGCTGAGCATAATTTTCATTAATAATTTTTTCCGCAGTGCAACATTATTATTTGTTTATTTATCTAAACTATTGCTCTGGTAATACCAGAGATATTAGGTTGGCTAAGCTCCCCAGAAAGGAATTCAAATTACATACCTTTCCTTTAGGACTCTTCTGATTAGCAGGATACATGAAGATCCCACCGTACATCAGTGTACGGTGAACATCAGCTACCATGGAGCCCACATACCTGGCACCATATGGGGAGCTGCCATCCTGAAAAACATACAACAAAGCACTATATTACCCAGGCTAGACAACTAGTAACGTGGTAAAATCTAATTTTGGTATGAAGCAGGAATCAAAGCTGCTTAAATCAATGGCTGCTTATGGATACTGCAATATAATTCGATACTGGAAAATACCGAAATCAGTCCTGAGCTCAGCCTTTTGTAAGATGTGATTGTCTACAGCGTTCAAAGATAAGAGTTTTAAAGAGCTGCATTCACAGTATGCAAACCAGAGTGCCTGTAATTTGGGTGCACAATTTGGAATCAAACCCCAGCCTGTGAAAAAACAAGGGACTGAAAACTTCTTCACCTTATCAGAACAAGGTCAAAATAATTTGATTTTTGGTCTTTCACAGTTCCTAAGCCAGAGCATGAGGAGTGGTGTCACTCCTCTACATGTCCAGATGGTTCCAAGAGGACTCCAACTTTTACCTTCCAGCTTATTTGTCAGGTAGAGAAATTGGTCATAGCATTCATTCTGCAGCTTAGTTTGGGAGATCGCAATTTATTAATGAATGTAATTTTCCTTGCTTTCAGCTTAGAAATTGATGTCGTTGAAGGACAGACCATTTTAACAAGAGCAATCAAGGAAGTATTCATGTCAGTCTCAGGTCTGCTGGTCATAAAAATGGGTAGGTAGAAGATATAGAAGACAGGCAAGGTGTCTCGAACAGATAGAAGTACATACAGTCGACCAAATAAGCTCCACTGAAGAAAGATAACGTCACTATACCTTTATGAAGGCGAGATACAAAATACAGATGTAAACTAAAGGAAAGCTTTTAAAGAAAATAATTTTGCTGGTCTTTTCATGTCTCTCAGTCTGTGTTCAATAAAGCTGAGGAGGAATTTTTATCTTCCCAGAACATTACTAGAGACTGAACTTCATGAATGTTTAATGACATATATGTTTTTTCTTACAATGCTATAAGTCTGAAAATATCTCAGTGGGGTTTTTTTCCTGTCTGGGTCAGTTTTCTAATAAAAGATCTCAGCGCTTTCTACAAAGCTCATCCTGTACTGATATTACATCTAGAAAAATACATAGAAAACTTGTTCAGCAATGCCAACTCCAAGACCTTCAGACACCACACCACAAGTTAGTCATCTTTCCCTGTAAAATCATAAGGTTGGCTGGGAAAAAAAATCCACAACTGGAAAGGAAATAGAGAAAAACATAATTCTATATTGAATAATCTTCTCAAATTGTTCAGTGTGACTGTGAAGTATTGATAATTACCCTCTATTAAAATGGAAAAAAAATCTCATGAAATTACATATTATAAAGCAACAGAACACTAGGAAGTTAAGCTCTACGCTGCTAAACATAAGATTTGGATTTTTGATATAGCTGATAATAAAATTAGAAAACAGACCTATTCCAGGCCTTGTTTAACTGTACATATGTTGGTTTTTATGATTCGTGTTGCACACATAAGAAGAACTATGAAAAATTCAGAAGAAAATAATGCAAACTATGAAAGACTGATGGATAAGGCACAGCCTAGAGCTTTTACATTTAGTTTTGTTTAAATCTGGTCCTATTAATTGTAGGTATGAATGAACAAAGCTTTTAAGTATTTGCTCCCTTCTTTTTCATGGCTAATGCCCAAATAATTGCATATTTAGGCTTCATACGATAGCTTCTCCATCTCACAACTGTTTGTACTTGTGACTTCACAATTGTAGAACCTGACATCAGGAAAAACCAAGCACCTTAAGAGGTATTAAAGACAGACAAATGTGAGTTTTCAGTTAAAATCTGAAAGATATTATTATAATCTCAAATTACCTTTAAAAATACAATCAAAAGAAGAAATTTGTTTTGTGGTTTTAAAAGGTAATGAACTGAGTCTAAAGAACAGTTTGTTAAACACCAAAAAAAGCCATAACATATTAACAAGCGGCCCCTGAACCAGACTGCTAAGGATCACTTCTATTATATTATCAAATAAGGCCTCTGTAAACCACAGGTATGAAATTTAGTGACCATGAGCTGCACACCTGTGTACACATCATCTGACTGGTTTGGAATGTGCTAGATTTCCTATTCACATGCAGATTATTTACATAATTCATGTCTACATGGACTGTGTTATGCAAAGGATGCTTTGTGGGTTCCCTTCCAGCTCAGGATATTCTAAGCTCTAAGCATGAGATGCCACTGACGATTTTAGTTGCTTCTTACCCAGATAGATATTCACCAGCTAGAGACACAGTGCTGAGACTGTGCTGAGAAAAATACAGATAAATTCCTCCCTTCTGATAAGGTTATCACTTGAACCACATATTGAAATAAAATTTTTACTTCCCTTAGCATACAGGTGTCTGCATAGAAGATTAAATACTCATTTTAGTTAGTGAAATGTTATTTCTTGTTTCTCCAGTTTTGTTCCTCATGCATTTTTTTACAGATAAGAAAGTTAATAGGTGTTGTATGTGCATTGGCATATTGCCCAGGCGTTCTTCTCAAACAAAATAATAGAGCATAAATACTAGACAGGTTCATCCCAAGTCCTCAGTAATGCCAAGCTCTGTGTTTGCTCAATAAGCACTTCTGATTGCTTAGTTGATGCCAATGAAAGAGCTGGAGATCCTTCATGTTCCCTTGGTCAGCATCCATGTTGAGTAAACTTGTGGCAACTCTGTTTTACCCCTTCTGCTGCTTTTTCTTTTTTTGCTTGACTCAAAGGAACAAAAATGATACATAACAGATAGGTCCTGTGATTTTTTTTTTTCCTTCACATTCTGATAGAAGTCAATTTTTCATTTCTTTCTTCTACTGTTTTTGACAGCCCTGGTCTTCCACAGCTGAACAAGACCAGGTTTTTCTTATATAAATATGATGACTTGGGGGGGGGGGGCAAGAAATTTTTTTCTATAGACTACAACAGCAATACCCTGCATCCCCTACTCCACATACAGACGTGGTGACAAAATAATAGTAGTTTTACTAGTTTTTTTGTATCACTTGGACACAGCTGGGCTTCATACTGAAATGTGTTGTTGACGCCATTTTTAATGGCACTGCTGAGACAAATTCTTAACAAGGGAGTCTCAGTTGCATAGCGCTCATCATCAGCAAGCTGTGATGAGACTTGATTTCTCTTGTGCCTGACTGTAGGAAGCAAAGATACAAGTAGGTGTCATAGCAAAGTGTGACAATGTCCACAGGATATTTCAAATTCTACCAGTGCCAGAAAAAAGCTAGGGGGAGGAAGAACCCATTTTAGGGATGATTTGCAGTAAAATTTGTGCAGAGATTGTTTCTGGCCCAGCAGTGCCCACTAAGCATTGCATACTGGAGTAAACATGTTGCATTATAGGCAACTTTGCAAACAGAAGCTTGCTCTTCAAACTGGTTAAGCAGCAGTGTGATTTTGTCATGCTAAATAAAAAATCAGCTTCACTGTCATACCAGAAGAGATGTGGTTAGACATGTGTTTCCCACTACATGGTAGTAGTAGGAGGCTTAGTCTGGCCTGCAGAACATAAACATTTTTCTAGTGCTTTTTATTCAGAATTGATGCCTTAGGTAAATGGTAATCCACAAGAAAATTTGAAAGTCAATGCAGTTTTGTAGTCCAAACTGTCTGATGTTAGATAGTAAGGAGCAATCTCTCTTCTACTCATAAATGGTTGATTTTTAGTGTTTTGTTGCTAATGACAATGATATATAACATAGGATATCTTATGGATTGCATTGTACTTTTGATTCCCTGTAATATTTTTATCTTTTCAGTTTTTCATGGCAATGTCAGAGAGTCATCTGAACAGCATGTTGACCAAGAACTACGGAAAGGAGTTAATAGAGGTAAGATCTAAGGAAGAAAAATGCAAAAATGTGACAGATAGCTAAAACTGATGCCCGAAGAGTATAGGGTGAATGATCTGCCTGAATAAGAAGGCGTTCCTCCATGCCCACGTCAGCTCCTCCTCATGCCACAGGCAGGGGATATTCAGCAGACACCCTCACTATCCTTCAGCATGCTGCAGAGAGGGGGACAGAGACTGAAAGTGTGAAAATCTCCACCTGGCTCATGTAGGGAAGGTAGGGACACCACCAAGGTGGCTGCAGCTGGGTAGCCTTACAGATGAGGCCAGGAAGCACATTTCATGCTAAGGAGAAATGACAAAACCTCTCTAGTCCTCCCCATAATGCAACTATTATGTCCTTTCCAAATCAAGGAACTGAGTTATGCTGGTTCCAAAACTCAGGTTCATAACAAGCTTCTGATGGGCAGGGCACTTCCTTGTGCTTTGTGGCTATAACATTCGTGCCTCAGCCCTTCTCATGCTGACAACTGTACATCTCAGAGCAGCAAAAAATGTGATTGTTCAGCACAACTGAGAAGATTTCCTGTGCCCCAAATAATCCATGCACTTCTGTGGTGCTTGCTTTAAAGTAACAAAAATATCTGCCAGCTTCTCTTCCATTAGACAAACAATTTCAATAGGCTTGCATCGAATGATGCACAGATTTGAGATAAAACAGTGTTTGCAAATGAGTTTTTTCCAGTATGTCCTAACTTTAGGATTTAGGAAGTCACATGATAGAGCTGTCCTCATGGATCCTATGGGGAAATACCTCTGTCTGGTCTTTCCGCTGAGTTTGAAATCTCTTCAGTATTTTCTTCGTTGCCTGGGGTTGATGCATTTGTTCAAGAATTTTACTTTAAACAACACTTTGGTGGTTTGCAAAACCACAAATTAATAACTCCAGTCTTAGTGCATGATACTGAATACATAGCCTGGTATAACATTAGCAGAGTGAGAAGCACAGATGTTCTTCACTTTCCCAACTGGATTTAGGGAAGTATGAAAGTTGTGTCATGGGCTTCTGCTTCTCTCACAGCTGAACTGAATGCAGACTTTGAAGACTCAAAATAATCTCAAATATTCAAAGTTATATATTTAGAAGGCTGTGATGTTAGACTCTCTGTAGCTACAATCTGAGTAGTATGCAAAGGAGGGTTTGATATTTAGTCAGTAGTCTTACAGCTATAGCTCATATGCTAAACCCAGATTTTTTTAGCTCAGAAGGAGGAGCTTATCATGGGACCACAGTTTAAATGCTTTCTCATTATATTTCCCTTTTATTGCACCCTGAGATTTTTACTGAATCCATTTATTTAACATAGACCATATTACAAGTATCCTTGACAACTAATAGCTTAAAAATAATCTGACTTTATTTTTAATAGGAAGAGTTTTAAAAACAGCTTCCTAACCAAATTAAGTCTGGAGCTGATCCACATGACCATATTTCATTATAAATTACTTTTCACAGCCACACTTTTTAGAGAGCTTCCAGTTTTCCACATTGAGAGCTTGTGTTGTCCTCCTAGCACTGATAAGTTAAATCCAAACTGTATTTGTCCATGTAAGTTCATCAGACATGGAATGTCTTTCTCCAAGAAAGTTCATTGGAAATGGGATGTTTCTCTTTTAACCACCAAATATAGTTAATTTGTGCCTCACACCATTAGTTTAGGTTTTCTCCCCAGCCTATAGGTTGTTCATGCTCAATATGATGCAAGTCGACTGTGCAAGAATGATACTGCATTTTTCAGATGCTAGAGGGTGCAGGAAGGAGAAGGTGACGCCACCCAGATTCCTGCAAACACCTTCTGGACAGCACATGGAATCTAGCCCTGAATGCCCAACTGCACACATTACTGAACTGCATATTCAGATAAAGCTAGAAAATGAGAGTATCCCCAAATTTGGCATGCACATTTCTGGAGTTTTGTTGAAAGATCTAGTTCTCCAGCACATTTCCCTTCACACAAACAAGTTATGACTTTATTTACGAAAGTCTAAATTATAAAAGATGTCAGGATGCCAAAAAAAAGTTCCATTACACACATATCCAAAATGGACCAGCTGGTACGAAAGGGTTACATGGGTCTGAACTCAGGAAGACCTTCAAATCCTTTTCCATCAGCCAGGACTGCACGGAATGCAGTGCTTGCCAGTGCACGGTACACTGGGTACAGTGCTAATATTTTCTTACCTCAGGGAATTTCTTCTTTTGCAAATATTCTGTCATTGCAGGATCAAAGTACTTTGCATAACCTTCGTTGAGACTGTATACCTTCCCCTTCTTCTTGATTTTAACATCTCTGTCCACCAAAATAAATTCACCAAGACCCTGCAGGACAGGATAAATTAGGTATTAGCATACAATTTCGTTGGTTTTTGTAACAGTTGTCACACTAGACATGGCAGAAATACTAGCACAACTTGATCCTTTCAGTACAAGTCTAGTGTATAAACTCACAATATTTCAAAAAGAGCAGAAAGCAGAGAATTTACACTAACTTAATGAAAACTTGTCACATCAGTACTATAAACAAAATCTAATTGGAAAAGACTATCAAAAGAATACAAATCAGCCCTGAAAGCAGATGGATCATGAATCTCTGTCCTCAAATGATAAGACTGCAAATCAAGAAATGACACTGCCTTCTGACTTCTGGACTCTTTTTGCCTGTCTTGTCCAAATAACCTAATGTGAATGTGGTCAGCTACACCCATGTGTTGCTCTCTGCAGTTCAATTTCAACTTCCACATTCTGTTACTCTGTCTCCAGCAGAGCAATTAATCTCCCAGTTCTTTCCACTTGGAATGAGACTATTACAAACATTACAATAACTTCTGGTAATAATTCATCCTTTTATTAAAAACAACCCCACAAAACCATAAAAGACCACAGTATGTTATTCCCCACATCTTATTCTGGTTTTACAAATGAGTGATCTTTCTAGCATTCCCACAGTAACACTCCTTGTGTTCTGAGCGCTCAAGAGTGGCACATGTTCAATTTATACAGGTGGTGTTGTGCCTTTGCAAATTTTTGGGCATGCACCTTAGGTGACAGCCATAAAACTCTACTGCACTCAGGAAATGAAACATCACTTGGCTCAAGCTACCAAAAAAATGGTCCTTGCCTCAGGCTAAACAGTGAACATGTTGATGTTCTTATTCAGACAGAAAAATCAAGAAGAAAAGAAACACAGGTTCTTTCAAGTGAAAACAAAAACACGGTTCAAATTAAATTTTTTAAGTGTTCGTTTGAATGAAGAGGGTTTCAGACACTTAATTGAGAATTTAAGTTAATTTTACTTCTATTGGGTAGGAAAAAGCCAAGCAGGTATTGCAACCAACATGCTCATATATTATTAAATATTTATAAAGAAAAGGTGGGATGATCCAGGATATGGAGAAAAGAATTGCATAAAGTGGATAGATTACAGAGAAAAGGATGAACAAAAACAAGTAAAACCGAGCACAGAGAGCTCTAAAAGACAGCGGCAATGTGATTAACACCATGACTGTACCGGATCAAGCATGAAGCAGTCCACTCCTTGCCCTGTGGAGAGGGCAACCAGCGTAGCACTACCATACAGGGCATAGCCTGCAGCAACAATATTGCGTCCAGGCTGTAAAGCATCTTTTTCAGAGGGCTCATCATCTGTTTCCTGAGGAAAAATTACCATTTGAACCAAAGGTTAAATTCTGAAAATGAACAATAGAAACAAATTTTCAACAATAATGTGTGACAGATTTCCTTTTTCTGTCTATGCAGGCCTTTGAAACAACAAAACCAGAGATTGTTGCTCCCCCCACCCCTCGTTCAGGGCAGGCTTGGTATAGGTACGTGTACATGCTGGGACAGGACATTGAGAGTTTGTTATTCTATACATGTCATGCAATCAATATGATACATGCCACAAAGCTGATCTCTTAGCATTATATCCGCAGCTATTAATTGAGGATCATCAGAAAACTGAGACAGAGCAGAGATACTAATCTTCTGTAAATGTAACATAAGCTATGATGCTGACATCCCTCAGAGGAAATAACTGAGAGATAAATGCTGTAACTAACATTACAAAAAAAAATGCTACTATAGTACAGGATAAAAGGGTATATGGTGCAACAAGATGTAACCAAGTTTTTGCATTGGTCTCTTCTAGTGAAAGGATGCTTAACTGAAGGAATATAAATGTTCATCTATTGTATACAAATGCTCATCATATTATATGCAAAATAACAAATGCATTTTGTTATGTAAAATGTGCACGTGTGCAGGTACTCATCTATAAGTCTACACAGAACATTCAGGTGGCATTTTACTTCAAGCTTTTAACCAATTTCTGACACTTATATTTTGATTTGGCACTTTGGTTATCATGGAGCAACAGTAGCCCAAGCACACAAGGTGCAAATATTTCCAGCCAGCTCTAGGGCTGTGCCTCAGCCATGGCTTACAAGAGTTTGTCTGGTGGGATGGGTAAGAAGGACAGCCAACAGTACTTGGGAAGGCTGGTTAGAGCCTTCATGTCCTGCTGCTACAGAATGGGCCAGGATTGCTTGATATTAATGTTTCTTTTAAAGTTCATCTGTTGTGGTGGTTCTTGTATGGATGCTTTGGTGGTGATCCATGGGGAATTGAAATGAAACACTCCCCTTTCTTCAGACCATGGCTTAGTATTTTATTGTTACCAATTCAGACCATTTCTCAGTGATTGCATAGGCTTATTTAGACTGAGTAGCAACTAAATAGAAACAGCAAGTCTAGCCCTGAATATTTGGTTAAAAAAAATTAAAATTCATGAAGACTGTCTTGTGTAGAAAATAAGATATTTGCCCATTAGGGTCCTAGTAAGGTGCTCCCATTCATCGTTGTCTGCCAACACCTCAAGGAAAGCTGAGATGTGGGACACTAAAACAACACCTTCTTGGTACACAAAGATAGCAATTTCACATCAAAAAGTTTTCATTTTCAGGTGAATTTGTTACTAAAGTCACTTCACTCACAATCTTTAACTGTATTTTGCTCAAATCCTTTTATTACTATTTTGCCAAGTCCTTCTGTGGAAATAAAAAATCCAGTTGACAACCAGCTTTTCATGAGAAGAGCTGAAATGTAGCATGTACAAATGTATGCATATATACCTGTATATATATTCGTACATACTGGGAGACTCAGTCCCTCGAAACTATGTCAAGCTGCCTGTTCTGGGAGGTTATAATGAAGACTAGTTTAAACTTTTGTGTGCATATTTCAGAGCTTCAAAAATTGACTAATATTAGCTAACACTTTGTGAAACAATCCTTACAGTACCAACTATTATGGCCTAGGTAACTTCATCTATTTTAAAAACACACCCCGATGGTACATACATCTCACCATTAAAAGCAATGGTTGTCTATAGGAGACAAATTATTTGCAAGATCAAATGCAGAATTAAACATTCATTTAGACAGTTAATTTCAAACATATTTTGGTTGTCATAGCTTTTTGTATGCTCCTCTTGTTAAAGAACAAATAATTTTGTATGGAGCAAAGTGGTTTGTTTTCTAGAATACAGTACATATATACAATACATGCAACTTTGGGTTATATATGATATTGTTTTAAAATACATTTTTTTCTGAGATGAGCTTTTCAGTCCTATTTCTTAAATGCATTTTTAATGTTAATATGACTGAGAAACTATATATTTGAGTATTCTGAAAAAAGCAGGGGAACTCCTCCCTCAAGGTATAGTTGGGCTGAGTTCACTTGTTTTTTCATCCTTATTCACATTTGTGTTTCCAAGAGCTAGCTTCCAAAAAGAAGAAGAAAAAAGAAAACATTTTGCAGAGCGAGTCAAAATGTGAAAAAGCTACAGATCAGCTGATACTTCAACGTTAGGACTGCAGGAATTTTGTCCTGACAACTGCCATGTGTGTTAAACAAACCAGGGAATTAAGCTGGGCAGTGCACTCTGATAATTGCTATTTTCTCTTCTTTCTGGTGCACAGATGGATTTCCTGTCCATTATATTTTGACTATGATGGTGGTAGTGAAATACCTTTAGAGGCCTTATGCAAAACAATAAAATAGACAGATGGACTGCAAATAATGAGTTATAGTGACTCTGTCACTATAACTCATAACTGGTGTGAGGCAGATGAAATAAAGGCTGCAGGGTTTTGCTATAGGGGTACCCTCAGGTGATATCTGGGTCTAAATTTTTTTGTGTTTGTGATTTGCCTGACATCACACAAGGGAATTCTCATCAGCACTGACAGCAGCACTAAAATGACTTGATTTCCAGGTCTCCATTTTGTATCATGTGTTTCATGAGTAGCCTTTGTGGTTTTACTCCATTCTTACACGTTCTCTGTGAGGGACCACATGAAGGGGAGGACGCTGTCCTCACAATAAGGAAGGGTATCAAATAAAATACATCAGAAGCATTGGGCAAAGTTACAAATTAAAACCAAAATGAAACAAAGCAAGAGAGTTTCATAGCATATTTGTGCACTATGAATTAAGGATTGTAGATTTAGCTCAGTGGCATGAAAACCTGGGAAGAACTCAAGTGAAAAGCATTTATTGTCACTATATCTTGTCACTTTGGCAGCTGAGAGTCCCCCGCTCAGTGGCAGCAGCTGCCCAATCCCCTTCTGATTCAGCAAGGCTTCTCCCTCAGCCCCACTTTTCAGGTGTTCATGATTTTCAACTGCACCACTCTGCTTTCAGAAAGCAAAGGCCAGGTGGGAAATTAAATAAAGTTGAGATACTATTTATTTCCTCATGGATTTTTCTAAGAAACTGATAGAGTGGTTTTGTGACATCATGAAATGGTCCCTCCCACCGTGGTGGAGGCTCTGGATTGGAAGCAATCAGACAACTGTTTTCAGGATTGAAATGTATTGTCCAAGTCTGGCCTTTCTATAGGAGTGCTTATTATCTGTTTTGATTTTTTTCTAAAATAAGCCTAACATTTCTGCTCTGGAGAGTGTGCCTTTGGAAATGAAATTAAGGTGAGACATGGTGAGAAAATCAGCTCATCTCAGTCTTCGAGGCTAAGGTTCATCCTTTGGAATCACAATGATTTTACCTTTTCAAAAATGTTATTCATTTATCTTAAATAGCCTAAAATTATTTTCTCTTTCTTAAGTGATATTTATCAACTGAAATGAACATCTCACTTTTATTCTTTCACACTGCCCTTTAGTAATTATCAATAAAGCACTTCTTATTTAATAATTTCAAAGAAAAATGCAGCTGTTGTCTACTGCTAATATTGGGAGATGCTGTTGTCCTTTAGGGTATCTTTGGAGAGATAACTGAAAAGGGTGGAGGTCCCTTAACATTAGAGCACATTTAATGGATTTCATTAACACAGATAAGATCTTTTCCCTGCAAAAAGCAAGAAACTGCATGGTACTGGAGGTAGTCCCAGGAATGCTCTTTCAAAAATCATACCCAGGCACCATCTCAGTGCTGTCTGGCCTGCACGGCATCCGTGGCGTGGGTTTGCACTAACCATTAACAGTGTGGACGGCCAAATTCTAGAACTTGTGCCACAACCCTCTTGGCTTGTGCCATAACTATTTGATTCGCTAGTAGATGCATATTCTCAGCAGTGATGACTATTGTATTACCTACAAGAAATGTAAAAACCAAGGACTAACCAGCTGAAAATTATGAGCTAAAAGGAGACAGACTTAGAAAACATATCTTCATTCGCTTGAAGTGTAACATCTGAGTCTGCAAAGACTTCTTTGAAGTCAGAAGTACTGTAAACTGTTATTTCACAATAGCAATGACTGAGGGTCTCCCACAGTCATATGACCGTGAGCTCAGGCTTTGGAAAAAACACCAACTGCTGGGAGATTAGCAAACAAATCACAAGACTTGGCATGACTGGAATTCTCAGCGTTTGCTGCTGTACTGTGCAGCCATAGGGGAACAGACATGCTACCGGACCCGATGACTGTGGGTGAATGCTTCCTCCAGCCCCCAGCGTTTCCATGTTCACGGACTCCCTGTGCATGGCAGGCACAGCAGCTGGCTCTGGCAGGCCGCAGAGCCCCATCCATGGCAGGCACGGCAGCTGGCTCTGGCAGGCCGCACGGTCCCATCCATGGCAGGCACGGCAGCTGGCTCTGGCAGGCCGCATGGCTCCGTCCATGGCAGGCACGGCAGCTGGCTCTGGCAGGCCGCACAGTCCGGTCCAGGGCTGCCAGCCACCGGCAGTGCGTGTCCGGGAGGACAAACTCTGCCATTCCTCGGCAACTAAGGCTGAGTCAAGCATCACTGAAGGAGCTAACCAGCTGCCCTGGGGGTGAGATCGCGTTAGTTAAGTGCCTTTGTGTGCTGAGGAAGGAAGTGCTGTCACCTAACAATTTCATGGGGCTGGGTGTCCCCTTCCAGTGAATTCAGGCAGCATTTTAGCACACGTGAATATGGAAATGTTTGTCTATCCTTTCCAAGGCTCCCTTTTGCCCAGAGACACCTAAGGGACCATGGAAAGAAACTAGGCAATGTGATGAATTCAAGACATTTTGCTTTCACCAAGCAAATCATGCCATGTGTGATTTGCTCCTCTTACCTTTTTGTAGATAGCAAAAATTGTTCCTATTGGTGCCAAGCAGTCTATATTGGATGAACCGTCAAGGGGGTCAAAGCACACCACATATTTACCCTAAAACAGAAGAGGCAAGGGAACCATTTAATGGTAAGTTGCTTGGTATTATGACTTCCTTTTACTTGAAAACTCCCATGTTTTTACGTCTGCATTTAGCCCTCCAATTGTGCCTGATACAGCTCGTCAGAGAAGGCTGCACTGCTAACCCAGCTGGCCCTGCAGCACGACACCGACTCCCCAAGGGCCTGCCAGAGAAATTGGAGAGGACATGTTTCTGCTCAGACAGCACAAATGGATGTTACAGAGGAGCAGTCCTCTGCTGCCAAGCAGGGCAAGAAATTGTTTTAAAGCAAAAGGATTGACGCATTTTGGAAGCAAGCATCTTCCTCTAATGAATATGTTTTCTTTTGCTACTTTTACTGTGAATGAGAGGATTTCTCTGTGTTGTGAGGTTTGAGGGCAAGAAGGCAGAAAGAGAAAAAGCTTCGGGAAAGGGCAGGCTACATCAGCCTGAACAGTAACTCGCTGTAATAGGATCCCCTCCAGGGGGAAGCCTGATGAAGCAGTCAGGTGTTTCCTTTGAATATGTAACATAACACTCCGTTCTGCCAGCTTCTCATCTCATTTTATCTTTCTAAATACTAGTGTAATCCAAAACCATCGCACCAGCAGTCAGGGAATGTAATAGTACACTTCCACCTGAGATTTGGGATGTGTTAACAAGCTTACAAATAATTATTCTCCCCCCTTCACAAAACTTTAATAACAATTTTACTCTCCACATCTGTTTTAGCTGTTGAAATCATGCCACCCACTACAGTTATTAATCAAAACAATGCAGAAACAGTGCAAATTTTCTGAATTCCCCGGGGAAGGGTTGGGTTTGGGGACCAGGGCCAGGTTTCATACTTGAAGCAAGAGTGCCACCTGCTGCTGCCTGAGCCGACAACCCCCCTGAATGCCGGAGCCGCACAGACCCGCTTGTCTTTCGGGGTGATGATGGCCTCCTTGTTCTCCTCCGTGACCAGGACACAGGTGCTGTAGGAGGACTGGAGCATGTTAATCACCAGGGAGTTGGATAACACATCCAGCTTCTTCACCTCATCACCCGTCACATTCACAGTGCCAGCTATACCAAACCTACAGAAGAGTAACAATGACAAGAAACCTGAAGGAGGCAAACATTTCAGGTTTTTACAAAAAACACTCCAACAAGTCAAAGTTATTCCTTCATCTTATCTTCCTACACCTTTAGGCAATCTTTGGATGGCACAGCTGAGGTGCATTATAAGACTGTTGCTGCTGTGGAAATAAAAGCCTGTGCTTTGAGGCCTTACCTGGGTCCTCTTGCTCCTGTGTAGATGTTCCCCAGGCCACAAGCAGAGCCCACAGCCCAGGTGGTCAGTACCAGCCTTCCCCAGCAGCCCCATGAAGCAGCTGGCTGCAATTTTGAGGAAGCAGAACGTGCAGTGAGCATCTGCAATATTTTCTGTCACTAACTGCTCAGAACTCCATGGTGGTCCTTTAACCCTTTCACGCTGCCAGCCCCAAATCAGGACTTTAAAGGCATCCCTGGGGAATTTGCCAGATAGAACCATATCTCTGGATCAAGGTCTGTTTTAATTGGTGACCCTCAGCTGAGTTAGGATGACACTTCTTTTCCCTATCCTGATTTTAGCAATACGCTAATAACATGGTATAGGAGTATATAGGTTTCTGAGACTTCCAGTTGAAGAAGCATTGTTGCGGCCCAATGTGCATGTTCTGGGCTTCTTAAAAAACACAAAAACCATACAGGGAAAAGCTACAGCTTTTTTTATTCATTAAGGGAAATTAAATGGGGTTTTGGGGGAGTGGGGATGGGTGTGGGAAAGAGGAGAGGAGAAAGAAGAAAGTAATTAGTCCATAGAATGATATTGGTCAGTGGCAGGCCTGAGCTGGGAGTGGAGTAGGTCTCTTGTTGTTCTCAAAGCTCAAAGCTGCCTGTGATTTTCAGCAGTATTGAGTGTTTGGGATATTTTATTTTTGGGTGCCAAATTTAAGGTTTTGAAAAGGACTATGATTTTCAGAGAATGGTAAGTGCCTACTCTCCAGTTAGTGTGTTTTCAGGCACAATCACAGCTCAAGAGCTCAAGTCTATGACTTGGAAAAAGTTCTTCACTTTTGAATTTAAAATCTGTCAGAAATTCATGCTTAGTGCTTTAACATTAAAGAAGACACTTACAGTCTCCTATTTGGAGGAAGTAGAAAAAGGGCTCTTTAACTGCACAAATGCAGATGAATGCAAGCCACTTTCACAGTGGTTGAAAGTTTGCCATGGGAATCCCTGAAATTCCATGGTTAGTTTCAGTAATTTGAATGGTGCAAATTACTAATTTGGATACTTTAGATATTTCTGAGACAACATCTGAAGCTTTTTGTTCATATAAAGAAACATTTGCTCCTTAATGTAATGGATGCTTTGGGGTTTTTTTTCTGAAGGGGAAGAAGGATTACTATTGTTATTATTAGAGGCTATTCCACCAATAGCCTATCAATTTCTCTGCTGTTACAAACTATTTCAAAGATTGTCTACATAAAAATAAAAATTATATAAGGTAAACTCTTCCTTTAAGTCAAGGAGGCAAAATAGCTCAGTTTCACCCAGTAAGGAAACTAGGAGACAAAGTATAATTTAAGAGTAAGAGCATAGGAGACTGAAACTGTGGTTCACTTTGAATATGTCTCATGTCCTCTCTAGGCACTATAAAGTGAGTGCAATAGTTCTGAGACATTGAATTCATGATTTGCCAAGATGATATAGGACTTTGACCAAATAATCAACAGAAGCACAAAATCCCCCCCCAAGTCCTAGGATCACACATTTTGGTGTTTCTGTGGAAGGAAAGAAAATCCAAAATTCCTAAAGAAATAATAAATGTTGACTTCCTTTCACAAATATATTCCTGGTCTCTTTCATGCGTGCAGGTGTAAGTACATACTAAAGCATGTTCAGAAAAATATCTTTTGATACATATCAAGAACTTTCTATTTGAAACACACAGTTTTATTAGGGCATTCCATATCTCTGAACTCTTTCAGATAGATCAGCATTAAAAGACTTAGACTGATGTCTATTGCACTTGTCCATGTGGAACAGCTCAGTACATTCCAGGTTTTGCTAAGGCCATTTTTTATTCTATCTACAAAAGCACTAGATGCCAAATTGTTGTGTTTGGTTTTCCCAGAGGGCCTTTTGAGACCTCCTGCCTGTAACCCTACACGTGGGATACTGCTTGAGGAAGGAAAGAGAAATGCAGCCAGGCACAGCAGCGCATGGGGCTTCTCTCAGGGTGTTGCTTTAGAGCATTGCTTATTCAGCAGACAGGCAGAAAATCAGCTTCCCAAGAGAAGCCAAGCCCTGACTTGTATGGTTCAGCAGAGGGCTTGGATGCTAGCAGAACATATCACAGTGAGATATCCTGCATTAAAAATATAATGGTGTGATTTTTAGCAAATTCACAGTAGATATAAAAATAGATCAGTTTCAACAAGTGCAAGAGATAACAAGGTGAGCAGTGAAGTTCTGTTCTGACTTACATTTTTAGAGTAAAATATTACAGAACAGCAGTTAGCATAAATGTCTATCTTGCACCCAATATTAGAATACTCCAGAAAGAAAGCTCTCCTGCTTCCCACTCTTGATAATCCAAGCTCTGACCTTACTCAGCTTAAAAAAGACACTTCCAAGGTATTTATGAATCTCTGCCCACTCCCCAGCCTTGCTATGCCAGTTGCTGTCTCTCTGCCTCCTCTTCCTCCCGATAGTGCAAGGTAGGACTCACATGTGGGCAAGGCCTGCCTTTCTGACAGCAGCAGAGATGGCCTTTATGGCAGTCAGCATGGAGTTGAGCAGCTGCGTCAGCTCCCCTGTCGCTCCCTTCACGCGGCGTCCCTTCTCCATGACAAACCGTGTCAGGGTCAGCATATCCGTCTCGAAGGGGCTTTTGTCCGTCATTTTTGCCGGGTACCAGAGCTCCTTCTCAGCTGGACAAAATGCTCTCTTGTCGTATTGAGATCCTGGGCAGCTGTTTTATTTTGAGGGGAAGCTGTGTTTGGCTGTGTGGCTGGTCAGAATTTATTAAGATGTTTCTGAGACCATGTGATTGAGTGCTCAGAATAACTGCACCCCAGGCTGGCTCCACGTCTCCACTGAGGTGCAGGAAAGGAGCCTGAGACAGGACTACAGCTGAGCAACTACTGCTCATCTGGGCTTCCCCTGTGCTGAAATTAGCTCTGTGCAGATCCAGCTACATATTCTCACTGTACATCAGACTGATTATAATGCAAAACTCTCACTGTCTGCGTTCTTGGAAATGGCTTTCCTGTAGATCCTGTTCAGCAATGGGTTCAGCATAGCCAGGGCTGTGTTTACAAGGCACCAGAAATGAAAGCACCAGAACCAGTAACCATATGTGCCACAGTGTTCCACAGCACTGTGACTCCAGACAGTGAAGTTCCCTTCCCATAAGTCCTATTTTTTCACTCTCTTTTGGCCTCCACCCTGAAGGAGGGTTTTGAAGGGGTGCATTGAGACATGCATTTTTTAAAGTGTTTTATGTTGCTAGTTGGTCTGCTGCAGTTCCATTTCAATGATTTAATTCCTGGTCTGGGTTGTTTGTAATGTTATAGCACTTGAATGAATGAGAAGTGTTGGCTAGCTGTGGCTTGACTAGTTACAAAGTAATTATATCTCCAATAATTTACAAATAAGTCTTCTCTGATTGAAGCATATCAATGGCATAACTCACAAAATGAAATTTTATGTTGGCTTTCATATTGTAGTGCACCATGTAAATGTAGGTATGTCCAAATTTGCAATTATGCTGCCAGTAACTCCTTACAAGCAATATGCTAGGAGCACATGATGCCAAGTGAAGGTAGACAGAAACTCTCCAAGTAATGTATTAGATTTTGCATTAGATACATGCTGTCGGAATACTGGAGTTTTGGATTTTAATTACAGCACTATCTTCCCACTCTGACTAGGCAGTAAGAGAAACTATGTGCTGTTACATGCTGTAGCCTTCATTTTACTTAATAGCAGCGCTCTTATTTTAAAGTAGAAGATATGGAAAGCCCACTAGCAAAACAAGAAAAGCTGGAGTAACAGCAGAAAAATTTTATTAAGTTTCACTGCTATTCCTTTAACAAATTACTGCACCAAAATCTTGCCAGGAGAACAGAAACAAAATTCTGTATCAAAACATATACCTAATGTGTTTTTGTTAATAGGAACTTCAGCTGAAGCATTTCTTCAGATTTTCCTAGAAGTGTCTCTTCATCTAATGACAAAAATACATTATTTGTAGGGTTTTTAAAGGGATTTGAATGCTAAGGTTTTCTAAATTGAAATCATCTGCAAGAAAGGGTTTTAGAGATCGACAGCACTGAACACTAGCCACAAGCAGAAAGACAGAGTTCAGTGCTGCTTCCATCCCATGTGCTTAGTTTTGGAGATATTTTCCAGTCCTGTTCCAAGGTGGAGAAAGGACTGGTGAGCGAAGTTGCTCAGATGGAGCAACAGACAGGTTTTATACTGCATCCTCTATGGCAATGGTTGAAGAAGAAAGAAATCTTGAAGATTTCTCTTTTCTACTACAACATATAGTTAAATGTATTGTTCACATCACGAGACAAAAGTTACATAGCATGTTCTGCCTGGTTAGGAAGCTTTCTTATTTTGAACAGACTGTGTAGAAAACCAAAAATAAAATATGTGGAGCTTTGGGATAGCACATGGTAGGATCAACAAAAGAAGGTTTTGCGTTATACATGCAAAAATACCTGCTGGCCTAAAGTACAACCATTACATTCTGCACATTATTTCATCATCATGGCACCTGTCAGCCTGACCCATACTAAAATGCTTTTAGTGCCAAATCTCTCTGCTGTGTTTCTGGAATACCATGAGCATACCAAATCAAATTAGTAAATAAGAAATGGAGTAGGGGTTGGCCTATGACTTTTAACTTTTGTCAAAACATCACATGTAGACATTCTGTTGATTCCAAGTAATCTTTTACACTGGTCAAAAAGACAAAGTTCAGATCATCTTCTAACAGAAAGTTTGTTTTGGAGTTAGTGGTTCAAAGAGTGTTTTCAGAGCTGATAAGTCCACTATTTGCCCCCCCCCTTTTTTTTTTTTGGTAAAAGAATGGCCCTTAAATAAGAAATTAACTTACACTATTATGTAAACACAAACTCTTCAACCAATCTTTCCATAATTATTGCATCAACAGCACAGCAAAAAGAGAAAAAATAGTGGATAAAGGCACATGATTGGATTGTATGAAAGCTTCACCCTTTATTGTTTTGTTAATACTGTGATCCCACTGAAACATAACAACCCAAATGACTATACGGAATGATTAGGTTATATAAATAATTACCATTTTAGGGAGGTTGGGAGAAATCAGATTGTGTAAAAAATGTGTGCTGATTTTCTATAAGCCTGAGAACTTCTCAGTACAAGGGTTGGAATAATATAGGAAGGCCAAAAAAATAAACACCTCAGTTTGACAGATCTGGGAGATTTGCCCTTTAATATAAAGAGCTCTTTGGGTTTATTCCCACTTGCACTGGTGCATGGGCCAGTCTTGAGCCTTAAAGGTGACACCTTTCCTAATTGCTATGAAATGTTAGTTGCTTGGATGGCGCCAGCTGAAACTGGAGCCAGTGACCTTTCACCAAAGGGCACAATGCAGCCTCTGAGGAGGGCAGTGGGTAAAAGTGCTGTGGGGGCTGACAGCAGACCCTGTGACAAATCCACCTTCCAGCTCAGCACTGACAGGAGGGAGAACTCTGGAAAGGGGGATATGGAAGGAGATTGCTACGTAGTTTTCCCACTGGTGGCTAGACAGAGATGTTTTTCAAATATGGGCTTACATATTACTGATTAGAAGATAAACCCATCTCACAATAGATAAATTGCTAAGTATGAAATGTCAGCCCACAGGCAAAACCAAACCACTGAGTACTGACCCAGCAAGCATGGACAGTATTGACTTTCCTCCTATAACCTTTACATGCTGTCAGAAGGGTGTATTAAAAATAGATATATGCAGTCCAGGATTCCTGTAAAGATTGAGGGCAGAATACAGACAAGGAATTATGGTAAGCAGGCAAAAATCACTGCTGTGGATTCTGTCTGCTGAGTCATGACAACAGACTACTGAGGCACTGTAGTCCAAAATGACTACTGACAGCACTCTCACAGTCTTTTAAGGGCTCAGGTCCCTAAAAGTTGTCTCCACTAGCAAAGCCTCATTAGAATTGACATTTTCAGTAGAAACTAGGCCATTCAGTCCTTGACAGAAACATCCTGTCCCATCAGTTTGGAGAACAGATGCATATGTACAACTGTCTAAGGTTTGCCCGTATGACTCCAAATGCCCCAGCATGACATGTCAGAACGAGGATCCTCAGATTTTTGTCTGTCTGAGCCCTCACAGAGTATGCCCTTGCACTCTGGATTTCAGCTTCCCCATACCTCTCTCTTGTTTCACAAAGAAGAACCACGCTCAGTCAGGCCATCTGCACTGATACAGGCAGGTTTGTAGCTCATGGCACCCCTAGACAGGACCTCCCAGACCACAAACTGAGTCAACGTATGGTGGCAGTTCACCCACAGAAACACCCACGTGATCCTTACTTTGAGTCTGGTGAAGCCAAGTGAGAAATATCAAAGATTTGCTGATTTTAATAGACTCAAAAACTGTATCCACACAGTGCTGGACAGCCCATCCAGCTCCCAAGCACTAGCGTGCTCTCACCAGCAGCATGCTCTGAGTGAGCATACTAAATGTCAGTATGCTTTGGGGGATCTTTGCACGTCCCAAAATAACACAAAGAACATCTGGTGGAGGTTGCTAGCAATACAAAAGTTCATATTTTCATCAAGTAAGGAGGTTAATTTTTGGCAAAGATAGTCAGATAGTCATCACAGAAGAATCTGTTTATGTACGAGCTGTCTACACATACTCTTTATCCCATTACAACCCCTCCACACTAACATGTCATTTTCCATCCTTGTGTAACTGGATCTGATAGAGTCTAACATCATGTGTCAGAATTAACATACACTACTGCCCATGTTTCACAGACATTAATTCTCCATCAGAGTAACCCCAGACTGAAGTTTAGTGAGCAACTGCTGCAGTGCAGACACTGGTCTAGGAAAGGTCACTCACTGTAAGAGGCTGCTGAGTCTTCTTCCCGGGACTTTTAAAAGAGGACAGAGTTAGCTGTATTCTGATAGTCTGTAACTTGTCTGAGAAAGGAGAGATTCTTTCCCCTAGATATTGAATGCACCACAGTATTTCCTTGCAGCACATGTGGCTCTTCTATAATCACAAATGATAAATGAAAAAGAAAACATATTTTTCCATTGCTTTAATTTTAATGCTTCCTTTTATGCAATCTTTTAATGCCTTTCATTGCACAGTGCAGTTGCACAAGATTTCACTTTAAAAAAAATCTTATGAAAATATGGCTCATTTGCTCTTTTGCTACAGAAGTCAGACAGCTCAATCTCACAGTACTGCAGCATATTCTTTGGGTCAGCTGTAAGACATTTTATCCCCTGTGCACAGTGAATTCAGCAAGCTTTGTTTACTTAGCTGAATGTTTCTTGACTATCTCAAGGTACTCCTTCACATCATCAGGAGACCCCAAGACAACAGGCACTCTTTGGTGGATATCCTCAGGCACTATATCTAGTACAGCTTGATGACCAGTGGTAGCTATGCCCCCAGCCTTCTCAATAACAAAAGCCATAGGATTGCATTCGTAGAGCAGTCTCAGCTAGAAGACAAAAAGTCAAAATTGCAGAAGTCAGGCCAGGCAATGCCAAAAAACATGACATGCAAATATATTTGGCATACAATTTTAAACCAATCAATATTCTAAGTACTCTTTATTGCATATAAACATTGATGCAATAATGAAATTGTGTGGATTTTCCTTTCAAAAACACAGTGAATGCTGGATTTTCCCCAATCTGAGCGATTTCTCCATAGCCCATGTTGGCATTGTGCTATCTACAGAGAGATAAAGCTTGTATGTTAAGACACAACTGTTAATGAGGCAGACCCACATAGCACTGTGTGAAAATAAAAACATGAGCTCTGAGCTTGCCACTAGGTTTCTCTAATGAATAACTGTATCTTATCTGCAACCTGAGGCAATATTTTACGGAGAATTACAAAACAGATCAAAGGTCTTTGCTGAATAAACAGTCCCCTTGTCAGCCTGTAAGTGCGTGATCTTCCCTGACTGACCATTGTCCTGGCAGATGCAGCCAGGCACAGTTCCTCCAGATGATGTCCACACACAAGATGCAGATGGTTTTCTCTTCTCCCAGTGGGTCAACTACATTTAGGCTTCTAACAAACTACCTTGTGCTAGAAATCTCAGGGTAATGTGGATTCTTTGCTTTGTAATGTTCTACTCAGCTGGGACCAGAACCACCAGTTTTAGCTGCTATGGTGCCGGGGAGCCTGTTTGAGCAGCCCACCCCTGGTATGGTCCAGTGGATATGTCTGCAGACAAAGAGAAGTCACTGCAGTTGAAATGGGTGAGTAGCAGCCCTAGAATAGGTGTCTGACAACAGGCTGCTGTCCCTTGTGACAGTGTGCAAGGGATGGCCATATCCCCACACACAAGAAATATAAGCTACCAAGTTACAGACCACAGGCTCTGTAATCAAAATATTGATCTTGATAGCGAACTGCCTAGATAATGAAATATTTTCTGTAACTGGGCTTATTCAGGCTTACCTTTCCTTTGGGACTTTTGGAGTTAGCAGGATACAGAAAGATTCCTCCATACACCAGTGTGCGATGCACATCTGCCACCATAGATCCTACGTACCTCCCACCATATGGTGAACTGCCATCCTACAGAAAAACATTCCAATAAAAGTAACTGGACAGCACACCAGGTCAACCCCCCCCACATGCCCCTTTGGCAGTCCTAACATCTTTCATCTCCATATCGTGCTTCACTGATAAAACTCAAAGTAGTTTTGCAGAGTATGTCAGTATCCTCTTCATTTCCTAACTAGGAAAATCCAAGGAAAAGAAGTGACAGAAGACTTCAACATAGATGAGCAGTAGTACCAAAACCAGAATATGTATCCCAACTCTCCACTGGCTCTAACACTGGGAAAACACTGTGTTTCCAGTAGCAAAAACTCAAGTGCTAGGAATTTATACTGGGGCCTTGTCTTTTCTAGCAGGAAAATAATCAAAGAGCAAAAGAAGTGATCTTTACTACTTCTTCTGACCATTTTTGCCAGCTTCTGCAATTTTTTGTTAAGAAAAAGTTAATAGTTGACTTCTGATGTTACTTCCTTATTCTGCTCCCTGGACTACATTTTAACATCTACATAAAACAACAACTTAAGCCTGGAAAGATAAATGATGAAAACATCAATCCTCTTTCAAAGCAAGCTCAGGAAGTCAGGAAGGGACACCAACACCTGACAAGAGTAGGTGTTCACATGTCATTGCCAGTGTAATAACTTCAGTGATGAAATGTGTAAGGCATGAGAACACTTCATGGGCACTCCTTGGAGCTTTGGGCCTCCCGACACCAGGAAGTAGCACAAACACAAAGCAGGCCTCGAAACTACACTAGATTTTCAAGACAGAGGCACTCCGAGGACACAGCTCGTGTTACCAGTGTGCAATGACCCACTGCCATCTCCATGCTGCTCTCCAGCCACTCAGATGTTGCAGTGAGGAAGCAGCAATGCAACACGTGTTGATCAAATTTCTTCATCACCAGACAAGATTTCCTCTCTACTTGATTACCAAATGCCCAGTTTTGCCTCCAGCTCAGTTTTGCCTCCATTACTCAGATCCTCATTCAGGAAAAAAGATTTGAAAAAAGATTCAAACAAAGAAAAAAGGGAAGAAAGTAAAAAAATGCAAAAGAGGCACAGTGCAGTATTGGAGAATGCTGAAATATCTGGTTATATCAACTGTTGCTTGCACTAGCAATCGTACATCAAGTTATATTTTAAATAGATAGGAAAGGAAAACAAGCTCTGAACAGTTCATGAGAGAATGAGTGATTGATCATGGAGGTGGAAATCATTAATGGTGTTTGTAATCAGAGAGTTTCTCTGAAACAGGATCTTTTACCTCAGGGAATTTCTTCTTTTTGAGATACTCTGTGATGGCAGGATCAAAATATTTAGCATAGCCTTCATTGAGACTGTAGATATTTCCCTTCTTTTTGATTTTCACATCTCTTTCCACCAAAATAAATTCTCCAATTGCCTATCAATAAGAAAGAAAAATATTTGTTAACATTAATTGCTCTCTTATTTGCAAACCAAGGCAAAATCCAATAGCATGCACAATTTAATAAAAACTTACTACCACTGTTAATTTTTTAAATAATTCAGTACCTACAAAAAAAGTAGTCTTTGCAGTCTACATGCAAGGTATTTTGTTTATACATAAAACACAGACAGAGCATGAATCCTGTCATCATACAAGCTTCCTCACACTACCATTCCAAGCATTCTCTATTTTCTATGCCCAAAAAATGCTACTTGTAAATTTCTTTATCTCTCCATTATTTTGCTAGACTTAGAACAATATAAGTAGTTTCAGAACTCCTGGGAGTTTGGAAACGGAGAGTTGCTGGCTGAACCATGCATAAACATCTTCAAATTGCTGCAGATACTCTAGGTCTTTTTTGCTTGGGCTAACAGGAAGCATGTGACCAAGGGCTGGTCTGTTTACTTTTCTCTTAAGTAATTTTCCAAGTTAGTGCTAAGAGAAACGAAATAACATTCATGCATACTCAAAGTCAGATCTGTTACTTGAATAAAGTCAAAAACACATGCATCTATTTAAGCTGCTACTAAACAGAGAGTACAAAGTTGTATTTCCTGCAGCTTGATCACTGCAGGTCATAAAAATTTAAGACTGGCAGGTGGCACCCTGACTGATCACAAAGAAACAGGCCTCTAAAGCAAACTACTTTCTGCTGTGATCAACATTACTTTTGTTTTAAAACTCACGGCAAATGCATGCCAGAAGGTCACATCACCCATACACATCACTTACTCTTTTACATATCATGGTGGGATCTCAAAATACAGAAAGATGGTTAAATATTTATGCTCCTCCAGTTTACTAAGGTCCTAGCATTAAGGAAAAGACAAATAAGACTTAAAGGGTATTTTGTACTGCAGAAAACTGCTTATTTTAAATATCACATGATTGCACATGCCGTGTATTTGCTCTGCTGACTCGGCTGTCTTCCTGTTGTTCAGTCACACATGGCACCTCTGCATCAGGCAAGTGGAATGCAAGTCTCTTGACTTTATTGCTGGTGGGTTATAAGTACAAGTACATTTGTACTCCATTTATTCACGCTACCTTGAAAACCGCTCCTTTGATTGTTTTCCTAGGGTCAGACAGTTCTCATAGACAGTACCTGTCAATCCCTAACACAGAAACAAAGAAAGAGAAGATATTCTCACTGGATCCAGCATGAAACAGTTGACACCTCCAGCAGAAGTTGCCAGCACCAGCATCGTGGCACTCCCATAGAGTGCATAGCCAGCTGCCACAAGATTGCGTCCAGGCTGCAAAGCATCTTTCCCAGAAGGTTCATCAGGAGACACCTAGAACAAGAAAGAGTATGGTCAATTTTACTTCATTTCTACTGCTGGTACATGACAGGACTCTGGGATAGGGACAGTCTTCTGCTCTATATCCATGCCATGTGGTGGCACAAATGTTTCCACGATCCTCAACTAAGATTCCTACTGGATGCACTAATACAAATTATACATAGGATACAAACACATCGATCTAGAAGTGCACTTCTAACTAAGCCTAGCAGGAATGCAGGAAGCAGGAAAGGATTAAGGAGATAATAAAGAGCTATGCACCTCCTTGTAGGTGATGATGAACACAGCTCACAGGAAAACTCAGAGGCACAGTTGAAAAGAAATGAAACATGACTCACGGAGTTCAAAGTTGATCAAAAGTACTTGGGATTTTTTTTATTTTCTTTTGCTTCACACAAAAATGAATTTGAAAATAGCTACTTTGGGATATATGACAACATACAAAAGATGACTAAAATGGACAGTTGGGTGTGTTTTATCTGATTTGCTTTTTCCCTCATGTTGTGACCTGTAAGTCTGGTATTTCAACCTCCTTCAGACTGTGTTTCTGCCTTTCAGAGTGAATTAGACACTTCAAATGCATATGACATGTTTCAGCTCTGGTTTGTTTTTGAAGCCTGTCCTCAGGCCAACAGAACTATTAGCATGGAGAACAAGAAAACCTGAAAGCACATTCCCCAAGTAGATGACAACCACGTGGTATTTTGCCTCAACACAAATATTCATGAAACTTAAGACATGATCTTTTCCAAGGGGCAATTTCATTAGCTGGCTAATTAAATATTAGCTAGGCTTCCATGTACACATAGGTTCTTCTTCTTCTAAGAGACTAATTCAAATTCAAATTCATGTGTCTGTGAAATACTAGATCTAACTTAATGCTGGCCCTGAGTCTCTTTCGCAAACAAGTTTAGTTAGATTTTATTGTCTTCCCATGTAATTTTATTTCACCAAAAGCTGCACAGTAATAGTTTTTCCTATCCTACATGAAAGAATTTTACCTTTCTATAAATTGCAAAGATGGTCCCAATGGAAACAAGACAGTCAATGTTCGACGAACCATCTAGAGGGTCTATGCAGACTATGTATTTACCCTAAAAAACACAAAAAAGGGGACTAGATTAGTGACAGCATTTATCCACTTCCTCCAAACAAAAACATTTCAGTAGATAAATTTTCTCAGAGACTTACACAGCAATATAAGCTAAAACACCTTTATTGATTATGAAGGAACCAAATTCAAATGTCAGCAATTCTTTGGCCGAGATTTCAGCCCTTAATTACAACTGATTTGTACCAAACCAGAGGAGAAGCTGAGAAATCTTTAAAGTACATCACAGATGATAACACAGGAAAAGTGAAATTTTCTCATACACTTTTTAATGTGAGGAAAAAAAAGGGAATACTTTTATTGGTTTAGTTTCATCTCTGTAATTGAAGTCAATCCTCTCATATCCACCATCTAGCCTAAGCTGCACTTTCTCTTTGGTTACAACATGTCTTTCTGAATAGTAAGGAGAAAAACAAAATGAAGATCAGCCGTTTTCATGTAGAGCTAAAAACCATATTTTACCTCTACCTATAGAGGTACTAAAAAGCTCTTTAATGGCTGCCATGCCTAAACTATAAATTTTCCTTAATCTGTGCTCTGAAATGGCCAGGTACTACTTTAGACAGACTGTTCTTACCCTGGGTTTTGGGGGATCAAAAAGAAATCTTTACCTTATTGCTGGATTAAGGAATCCAGTAGGATTCCTTAATATAGGAAATTGACAGTACAGGGAAAAGCTGAACTAACTGTACCTTTTAAATATTTTGTGATCGCATCATTTTATTCATAGTTGTCTTAATAATAGTATGTAACAACAGTGTTCATTTGTTTTTCATTGGATTTTATCCTGCATGTCAGAAATTTAAATTTAAGTTCAGCAATGCTCTACTCTGCAAGTAGGAATTCCTGGTATGCATTGATAAAAACAGTGTATTGGCTCACATTTAGTTTAGAAAAGCATTAATACTTAGACTCCCTCAGTGATCTTTGAGAATATTTGTTCAGATTTAAGGAAATCCAATGCCTAGAAAATAAATTTTGAAGATTTCTTAACAGGGAGAGAAAGAACTGCTTAAACAAAGCAAGCCTCATTATATTCGTAAACTATGTTTTTGCTGATTGTTTTGACTAAATTTTTACTCAGGTTTTTACATGATCAGAATTTTAGCTGGGAAATAGGAACTATCCCACAACAAGCACAGGCGGGCTTGTGAATATAAAGAATAATAAATGTAAAAAATGCTCTTTTTTCATTGTTGCTGAGTCTTTCACAGCCTTCAAGGAGAATTTTCATCAATTAAAGACCTCGAGATTTGACCTGCAGAGAACAGCTCATCAGTGTCCCACTTCAAAAGGGCTTGACTGACTCAGAGCATAGTTCCAGAGATCAGATGGGGATGAATGAAATGCTTTCCCCACAATAACCAAAAGGTGGAAGAAAAAGAAGGTGGGGAGGAACAACACCTAAAAAATAAATAAAACCAATAAACATCAGTCTGGAGAGCAGAAATGATAGAAAGAACCAATGTTGACTAACACTCTCTCCACCCATCACCTCCACCTTCATTTCCCAGTTTAGGGAAGTACCTGTTTTCTGAAACTTTTAGTTCAGTTTTACCTGTTTAGATGTGGAGTACACCTGTACAGGCTGATCTGAAATCAAGCAGGGAGAACTTTTAAAGTTACTAACCTGTTTTTCAGTTTCCACTATCACAGCATCTTTGTTTTCTTCGGACACGATAACACATGTACTGAAGGATGACTTGAGCATGTTAATCACCAGGTCATTGGAAAGAATATCCAGCTTTTTTACTTGATCTCCAGTCACGTTGGTAGACCCAGCAATTCCATAGCTAGAGCAATTGCAAGAGAGAGCATTTCATGAGAACGGAGCACTGCATCTTCTAAAGGGTTCTGTTTGTTACACCTGTAAAACATCCTGTAAACATCCTGCATTTTCAAATGACACGGCAGCTCTCTAAACCTCTTTTATATTTACTGGCCAGTGAATTCTTGCTGAGATATGTTATCATTAGCTGTGTTTGCATATCTAGAAGTTGCTAAGAAATACCAAACAAGGAATTGCATTTCAACAGTTTGTAAACTATAGTTAAACACAGCCAGACCAAGCTGTGAAGGCTGAGTTACAACTGTGCTTTTTAATGAGCACTTAAGACCTACATATTATTCCTGAATTCTAGGCTCTGCATACCCTAAAAGCTAGGAATTCATTTGAATATTTATGTTTTAAAAGCATATATATATATATACTTTAAAAATATGAATATATATATATGTGACCACACTAGTTATGCTATATCCTCTGTATGCAATATACTCCTGATGAGCAATATGACACGAAAATTGCAGCAGAAAAAGTCTGTTCAAGATAAATCAACCTATTAATGATTTAATGTTTTCAGTTTTGATTTGAAGTAAATGTCTCCTTGGGAAAAGAACTGAGAAATACAAATAAGAAATGCAAATAAAATGTTGCAAGCTAATCAGAATCAAACCATCTGGCATACGGAAATATCAGGAGACCGTATGATAGGTGATTACAGAGAAAGGGGAAATTTAGCTCTTTGAAGGGGAAAACAATAGCCAGCTCAGCACACATTCAGATGACTCAGGTCTTTCAGCTACAGTTCATTGATTAGGCTGAACACCGGTATTTCAGGTTTTATTTATTAACACTGAACACATTACTCTAGCAATGCATTTCTTCACTTTTATGCATGAGACAAAGACCTGGCATAACTCTATGTCTTTCTCTACCTCTGTTACAGTGACCTGAATATTTTTCTGCCACTGTGAAAGTGCTTTTATAAAAGAAGTACTTGGAACATTGTGCTTATGAGTGGAGGCACAGCAGCAGAGCAGCTTCTGTACCTCATCTTTTGGGGAATCCTGGGAGGAGGAGATGTATCAGGCATGGAACCTGCAGCTGGGAAGGGTCTGCATGTCTTCCACAGCTGTTCTGCAGCTCCCATGCTGAGCAGCACTAAGCACATAGCTGAGCCTGAGGATGCTCCAAAGAAATGGATTGCAGTGATCCCTACTTGCTCACATTCCCTGACAGCAAAGCAAAATCTCACCACCGCTTATAAAATGCAGTTCTACAGCAGGAGATGTACTGTTCAAGGAGGCTCATGAGTCCAAAGCCTGTTACCCCAGCATTGATGGAGAGTGGAACCCACCATGCAGGGGATCATAAGGCAAGTCTATGGGCACAGATACCAAACCTGCGGGCAGCAGCCAAAGACACACATGTAAGGCACTAAAGGAACAGGGCCCTAAGCTTACAAATCAGGTTAGAGCTGGGACACCCTGGTCTCTGTTGATAGATACAAGAGGCATATAAAAGGACTAGCACATCACAATTAAAAATTACCGCAGTTACATGCAGTCTGAAGTCAAACCAGAAAAAAAGCTCAAACATACATAAGGAGTATTTTTGCCTTTTTTCTTAATATATTTTCCTCTGAATAGCTTGTAGAGGCAAGTTCATTTTCTCTTTACAACATTTTCCATGAAGTAATGAAGTAGTCGATGTCTAAAGCCTTGACCAGCACACAACGGGGCATATGAAGATACTTAGCAATTTACTTAGTAAGTAAAATACTTATGAGGAGTAGCTACCTACAAGTAGTTTCAGGCATTTCGCATTTCAAGAGTTCCAAATTCCTTCTGATGCATCTCCAGAACAACATCCTTCTCACTGGCTGATTACAGACACTACCATTCCTAACCAGTGCACTTTCTAAAAGCCGTAGATATCCAAAATTTCATAAAGAAAGTCTAGTTGCTATGATGCACTATGGAAAAAAACACTCTGAATTTGATTTGACACCTCAAAGGATAAATGATGCTTTGTTATTAAGCAATACTCAATGAGCAATAATTCAGCCTTATTTTGCTAGGCTTTGTCTTTCAGTATATTTGGTCTTATGGCTTCAGGCACCTGCACCTACTGAAAGTATTAACTAAGTTCTAATATCAGCAGGCATTTCTCAAAGACTGGGCATCTTATACTGTTGAAAAGTCAAAGGACCTGGGTCACTTGGAAGAAATCAAGAAACCAAGATACTAAAGGAGTTACCTCCACCTCTGTACGAGAGGATGGGTTGACGCAACCCTACTGACAGGCTTTTCTGGTGAAAGAAATACCCATTCCCATCCTCATCCCGATATCCACCACCCCAGAGGCACCAGGATGCCCTGGACCCGCGGGGATGCGGAAAGGCTGGGGGCGCATCCCGGGACTCACAGGTTGGCAATGCCCGCTTTGCGGACAGCGGTGGAGATGGCTTTGATGGCCGTGCAGAGCGAGTTGAGGAGCTGCGTGAACTCCCCGGTGCCCTTCGCCCGCCTGCCCTCCTCCATCACGAAGCGGGTCATGGTGATGACATTGGTGTCGAAGGTGGAGCGGTCCGTCATGGTGGCGGCGGTGCGAGTGCGGCCGCGGCCGCCGGCACTGCCACTTGCCTCCGCGGGGCGGGGCGGGCCGGGGCGGGCCGGGGCGGGACAGGCCCGACCCTCCACCGCCGGGGCTGACCGTGAGCAAAGCGATCCCACCCCTCCCTCCCACCGACATCCTGAAATATCCGCCCTGGGGAATCCCCGCCGCCGCACCTTTTTTTTTTTTTTTTTTTTTTTTTTTAACCATTTCTTGTCTCATACATTGTGCGGGGAGAAGCGAGGGGGATGCTCGGGGCACTCGTTATGTGAAGTCACGGCAAGGAGTCGATGGAGACACGGGTGCTGGTAGTTCTGTTCTAGTGGTCGCCCTTCAACGTTAACGGTCCTGAAATTGTGCCCCAAAATTCATAAGTCAGTTTGGTTTCACCACTTGATTGCAACACTCTGTATGTGTGATTGTAGATTATAGCGAACTGCACACAGCCTACAGAGCAAGGTCAGTATCTTCTGCTGCACAGGAATGCTCTCATCCTGACTCTTCAGTACAGGAAAACCACATATTCAGTAACCAATTCCATCAAGTATTAACTTACTCAGTTTACAGAGGTCATGTTAACCCCACCTGTCCCAGCCTTATCCAACACCATAAAAAAGCTGCAAGGAAAAAGCCCCGGGCAGCTGGACCCAATGAGACTTGTATAAAAAACTCTCCAAACCTGTTCAATAGAAAGACATAGGCTGAGTCCCACTTCAAAAGCTAGAAGTTAAAGCACCTCACACAAATACTGCTGCAAGAGAATCGAGATCCTCCCAAATCGCATTTCTTTTCGTTCTAGCCTTTCTGATTTTGCAGCAAAATCAAGCAATATGTTTTGCTGCTTATGTTTGATCAGAAAAATCCAAGCAGTTGTAAAGGAAACCAGGATTGTCTAACGCCTGACCCTAGATACACCCTTTTACATGATAATTTGAAAAACACAAACCTGAATACAAGTGTACTACTCAGATTTTTTTCTACTGGCTATTATTTTATATTCATATTATTGAAGAAGATGAATATTAAAAAATATTTTTCAATAGAATACATTTATGAGTTGAATAAGCACAGTCTCAAATTCTAAGGTGAAACCACAAATTGAAATAATTCCAAATGGTGTCAAACACAGGGCAAAAGTCTTTTACAAGATGCAGATCTTTGCATATATGTACATTCTATCTTCTTGCAAAGTACATTGCGTATCTACGCATTAAATACTTGGAAGGCATGCATAAATGTCTTCTCCTAAAAGTGTAAACAACTTTGGCCTAATTTGCCCATGCCCAGTATTACAGACACTCCTGAAGATATTAGACATGAGTAGTAGTGCTCTTCTGAACAAGATATTTTAGTCTTTGGCAAGTGGTCAACAGCCCAGTATCATAAAAATTTTCTTTTAGAGGCAGGTGGGTTTGGGAAAATTTACAAAACATGGAAGATAGCTCATTCTTTAAGGGTAAGCAATGTTTTACAACAATCTAGAGCAGCTATTGCAATCTCAGTAGTTGAGAACAGCAAATAGCAAAGGCCCAATAAAATTTTGGATGAGTGTGCTGAAACTGGGTAGCCGCAAGGAGGCAGAACAGCCTGGGGATATATGACTTACAATAGCAAACCACCAAGTCTCTGATTAGGGACAATTTGTCTTTAATGCGGGGGCTCTAACAAGCACAACAGTAATCTGCAGAAAGAGGTGTACTTCAGTATAAAATAGTCCAGATCAATTCAAAATACACCTAAGGTTTTGGTATCTGTGCCTGAGGATAACTAACATTTTCTATCTTACAGTTAAGATATACTGTCCTTGAGCTGATGATGAGATTTTATCTCTGAACTTTTGGGATTTGTGAGGTGAGTGGGAGATGAGTTTTACTCCTCCATTCCCACTATGAAAGACAGGTAGAAAGAATTATTGTGAACTGAAATTGCCATCATTTGAAAGGTTAGTGGTTTCAAATCTGCATTTTCTATTGGGGAGAAGGAGAATTATTTTCAGTGTATTTAGCATGTCCTTAATCTTCTGTATTTGAGGCAACTCAATAGAAGATTGAGACTAATCCTCCTCCGCACTCCTGGCCTTAGAATTTATGCATACATTGGTCATTTCTGGGATAGTATAGTTTCACTCTTAGCATAGAAATCTGACATGACATTAATTACTTAATACCAAATGGTTGAGGGTAGATAAGCCATGTAGCCCTATAGAAATCATGCTGTTTGGTAACTATAAAATTAAGATTAAAAAATTAAAAAGTAGGCTTTACATGTTGTGAACCTTTGGCTTTAGAAAACAGTAGTTAAACATTTATTGAAAATGAATCTGTGGATTGAGAAGGTCAGTTAGTACTGGTTGATTAAACATTGCTGAAACAGCTCACTTCTATACAGAAGAAAACAGGGACTTGTTTGCGCACAGATGACGTCAAGTAGACATGGTTCACAGCAGTTTTAGAACTCTAGATTACAAATCCATGTAACTACTTTGAAACAAACTTTTCTCCCAGCACATAGAATCCCAATTGCATAATTATCTTGAAAATGGGACAAACACTGTTGAGAAATCCTCCATTATAAAGGTTGCCTCTTGTAGGTTCAAATGCCAGACAAAAAGACAATAGGAGTGAAACCCCTTCACAAAGAACATGTTTTTCCCCTGAAGTGTGTCCATGTGGGAAAACGAGTTTTAGATTCCACCTTTGCTGAAGAAGAACTTTCTTTGCGCAGGAATGTCACAACAGTAGAAGTTTTGTGCCGGTTGGGTGGACAGAAGGTAAGATCAGGCAAGTTACATGGAGGTGATTTGCAAGGCAATGTCACTCCACCAGTACAGGTGCTCTCTGCCGTGTGATGCCATGGTGATTAGGGCTGGAGCAGCTTCAAGGGCATAAATCTCCTGCCTGCTGCAAGAGATGGTGAAAGGTGAAGGTGAAAAGGGCACATATGAAGATTTCTAGATGTACAATCAATCTTTTGCCTTGTTTGTTTCAGAAAGTGCTTAATTTTGCCTATGTGAATTTCCTGTGTGAGAAAGGGTCCACACATAGTCAATAGACTGGAACGATTTACAACTGTGATAGCAAAGTACCTCTCTGGACACAGATGAAATATAAAAAGTGTCATAAACTGATGTTTAAACATAGGTAATTACGAGTACAAATTGGCTAAAAGGTAATTTCTCTGTGTAGTAGATGTAAAAGGGGCTTCATTTGATATTATGCATAGTAGTACTATAAGTGATTAAGAAGTAGAGGTGGACTATACGGTTGATGTTAATGAATGTGAAGGGATTTTCCTGTGCCTGCTGCCCTCTTGTGGGAACACTGTCAGCATTTCAGTGTGAGACCAGCTCATGTGAGAGTACCTTTGCAGTATTCTGGAGGGGGACAAGGCACTTAATGTGCAGGCAGTAGGTCCTGGAAATAAAGTCTATATATCTCTGAAATACAGATATTGAACCATAAGTTTTATATCCTTCTATTTTTTACTTATTCACAAGATTCTACCAGGCAAGTAAAATTAAAACAAGGTATTAAATATAAGTTATTGCATTTACTATGACTTCTCATCTTATAAAATGTATAAACTAAAAGTATTTTAAGTAATCACACCAAGTCTATGTAAAGAAAAAATAAATTTAATGCCCCCAAAAAACCCAACAACAAAACAAAACAAAATGAAACAAAATGCAAGCAAAAACAACAACAACAAAAAATCAACCAAAAAAACCCCAAAAACAGAAAGAAACCCAAAACCACAATTAAAACCAGATAGAGATTTCAGTACTGAGAGATGAGACTTCAAAACTAAGCTAAGAAGGTTATTAAAGTGGAGTTACAATTATATAGTTATAACAGTTCCCTTTGCGGAGATAAATAACTTCTGTCAGTACTGAGTGATATGTCATGATTACATGACACAGTTTGTCAATGTAACAATCAACTAGAAAAACAAAAAATATTTATTTAAAATTTCCACTGTAAACCTGCAAAAATACTTCCATTCAAGGTGGATGGAGGAAAAACACTTCATATAAATGGTCAAACTCCATTTTTAAACCCTACTCATAGGTTAGATTGCTGGGAGACATTTTCCATTAATGTCCTTGCAGATTTATTTGCTGTGTTAAATAAATATTTATATTGTAGTATTTCCAAGTATAATCTGTCTAGATTTTTCAGATCCTGTTCTTCTGGAAGCATTACATGGACAGTGTTACAGAGGTTCAGAGGTCCAACTCATCATTTTTTAGCTATGGTAATTTTAACTGTACATGATTCAGTTCAGATTTTCTAGATAATCTGTGTTAATCAGCATAACTAAAACTGTTTTCCTACATAAAGGTCCAGAAGACTGGATGGCTTTTCCAGATTTATTGATGGTGTGAGGAGGATCAGATCTGAATGCTTCTAGCAGTGATATATATACTATGAAGAATGATGCAGAAATGCAACATAATATCCACAAAAAAACCCGTCCTTTTGTGTAAGTGATGAAACACATGGGCAAAAAATGAATGAGTGATGGTTTAGAAGGTCATTCCCTGTTCATCTCTATCATAAGTATTCTGTTCCATGCCTGAAGTACATTCAATAAACCTATTTAAAATTACTGATAACTATTGCATTTTAAAAAATCATTTTATCCATTGTTTGCATAGTTTGCCACAGCTTCTGAATTCTGAATAAGAATTAGCTAATCCTTATAATCATGTTGTGATGTAGGTAGGCTGGTAAGGAAAATCAAAGGAAAAACTTTATCCTGTGCTACAGAGAAAAATAGTGGCTTCATGAAAGCTGACTAGTTACTTTGGGAATTCACTCTGTTTGAGAAAGAACGCAGGGAAAAGGGATTATGATGTATTTAACTCAAATATACAAGAATTGCATTTGCGTGTATTTTCTGTTGCTCTATGAACTTGATATTTCTTTGGAGATACAACTGTGAACAGTATAGAAGAAAGTGGAGAAGGGACATACCAAGCACATACCAGGCCAGATCTGGAGAACTGAAAAGAAAGTTGAACACATACAGCTAGGACATTACTGCAAGTTGGTATGACTTTAAAAACAGGGAGGATAGGTGGGTAGCAAGAATACTTTAGGTTGCCTAAGAGTCCATTTTATTGTGACAGGATTAAGAAATAGTAGCCCCAAATCCTCTTACATTAACTAGTTATTAGGATAACTATAATATCCAGTTCTAAAGTCAGATGTTATCTTAAAACTTACCATCATTGCTGCAAATAGTCTTTCCTTACTGATGGCAGTAGTAGCAAAAACATTTCCTTTGACAATGACAGCATCAGACACACATGGCCATTTTGTGTATCCTGTGTACAGCCTTTAGCATGTGAGGGATCTAGCCCACAACTGAATCTTGTAGGTGACAGTGCAATACAGAAAAGGCAGTCATCACTCTTGCTTGAGACGCACGTTGAGCAACTTTGTCTTGACATTTGTAGTGGTTTTGGGTATATGCTTTTGTTCTTACCAAATGATCTATTGTAAAATCAAACTCACCCATTCATGAGTACATGTACAGGTTTAAATGAAAAGCATATTTTTTAAGACCACTCAAGATTCAATTGCATGACTCATACACACATGGAAGGTTGCAACTCCTGCCCTTGCCTTGCATGGTCCCAATGCCAGTTCATCACAAGACACAAGGCTGATACCCAAAACAGAGTATGTGTTAAGACAGAAAGAACTCAATCAACTAGATGGCAATGTCAGAATTAGGCTTTTGATCGTTACAAAAAAAAAAAAAAAAAAAAAAATTCCATTTGCTCAAATTCCAGCATCCAGGCATACTAGCTCCCATTTGATTTTAGAATGCAGGTATGAGAGCTGGGGGGCAGATCCACTTAGGGCTCACCTCCTGCACATAGCAGCTAGAGGTGCTGCATAGAAGAAGGTATGAGCCTGGCCTGCACACTTTCCCTTCCAACTCCTTCCTTACATATGAGTAGCACTTCTAGGAGGTGCACCCCGTTGCTGTAGCCCAGCTATATTTGTGACCAATAATCTAATAGGAAGCCATAACTTAAAACAATAATGCATTGCAAGATATGGCTCTGCCATCCTAGGAGCCTGTTTCATTATTAAGCAGAGGTATCTCTTTCTGTGAATCTGATGAAAACAGCATGACCACAGAGAAAAGGCAACCTGGATGCCAAGGATATGGCTGAAGAAGCACTTTTTTAGTGTGACTCGGAGGAAATCACAGAATCACAGAACGGGTCGAGTTGGAAGGAACCGAAGTGGGTCATATGATGCAACCTTCCTGCTCAAGCAGGGTTATCACAGAGCGCATGGCACAGGATTGTGTTTAGATGCCCTGAATATCCCCACTGAAGGACTCCACAACCTCTCAGGGTACTCATCATAAAATGGTGTCAGAAAAAAAGAAGAAATCAGGTGTTCTGTCATAGACACTTCATTTCGGAGCAAGTCGCTGCGTTTATTTCTGGATTGCCCTAGGCAGAGACTGTGCAGTTCCAAGGCTCTGCCATCAGATGGCAATGCCTATTTAGGCCGAGCCACTGCGGAAACAGAGCCCGGCAGCTCTCCGGGGGCAGAAGAGGAGCGTGAGCAGCTGCGAGCAGCTTCACATGTCTCTCTTCTGCATAGAGGAAGTGAAGCTCTTAGCACTGATAGTGACCAAGTAAACGCAGGGGAACCGGAAGGTCGGCTCTCTCCGTCTATACCAGAAGACAAGAGACTGCCACTGTATTTCAACCCTACTGTTAATACAAAATCATAATTTAAATCCTACTGGAAATGTGCATTCATTTTCTCGAGGTCTCTCTTGTGCTCACTGAATACTTCACACACCCATCTCTGCATCAGTCCTCCCAGTCTGGTTGCTTTCAGACAGTTTCCAGTGGTTCACCAGTACATGACTAGACTTTCTGCCTTTGACTTCCTTACACACTGTTGGTGGTGATGGCTGTGACTTTTATTTTTAGTACAGTAGTTCTTTAGGATGAAGGGCGTGATTTCATGGAAGCAATTATTGGCAGTGTACAGAAAGAGAAGAAAAAACCAGTCTCTGTCAAACATAGTCCACAGTCTGAGAAGAAAACAGAAAAAAAGAGTAGTTTAAAGATGTCCCTCATTTTACAGATGAGCTGCTGCAATGCTTCCACTGCCATTCAAAAATTTACTGTCAGTTTTTCACCTTTTCATCTTTGCATGGTGCAGTCTAATGCTGATCTGTGAATGGTATTTTGCTAATATGTGCTGAATATATCACCTTAGGGAGGAAAAAAAATAGTTTTGGGGGGAAATGAAAAATAACTGACAAGAATTATATACATTGAGTCAAAAAAATAAATTTCAATGCCCAAATTTTGTGAGACTGCCAAATAACACATTCCTAACTTCTAGCTTAAATAAACAGAAACCAGAAAACTGTCCCTGTACATTCAGTGTTTCCTTCTGTTTGCAAACCCGGGTTTCAGGTTTGGTCTTTTGCAGGCTGAATACCAAAACCAATTAAGGAGGCCCCATGTGGGTTTTGTGACATAAAATCCTTATGAGACAGAGGAGTCAAAACATCCTGTTCTCAGCTTCCACTGTGTCTTAATTGCAAGGGATGAGCAAGCACTGTCAAACTCTAGGCACAGCTGGAAATTGATAGTGTTAATTTTCATAGGGGAAAGAAGATACCTGTTTTTATCATGACTAATAGGATTTCTCCTTCATGACACAGATACAGGCCTTGGTAGAGCATTATACATGTATTTTATTCATTACAGATGTAATAGCTGCACAGTGGTTAAGGTGAACTAGATGGCCTAGAGCAGAGGTCTCTAAACATTTTTGTCATTGTGCACCCATGTAAGTGAAAAGTTCTTGAGTGCACTCCAATATATGTATGCTTATTTATAAATTATATACATCTAATACTATACTAATTTTAGACACAGTAATAAAATATACACAAAATAGAAATGAAAAAATTATGACATAAACAACATTTCAAAAGTCTACTTAATTTAATTTAATTTATTTAATTATTTATTGATAGAAATATGCTTTCTTCCTGCACCACCGTGTCTTGTCTTGTGTGTCCTGTGGGGTCCAGGAATGGCAGATCACTGCTCTACAGACAAAAGCTGTGAGATCTAATATCCATTGTGTCATATCCAGCCAAAAGGATACTCTGTTCTGATTTACACAGGATATGGCATGTCCTTCCATATCCATTTAACTTTTATGTATGTGGATGTCTGCAAGCAAAGGTGTTCATAGGTGAAAAGGACTTAAAGAGCTATGTCAAGATTGACACCTACAGATTAATAAGATCTTGGTATCTTACAGAGCAGACAGAACAGGTTTTGAGAGATAAAAAGATGTATGTGGCTGCTTGTTTATGAAGTATTTGAGCATTAAACCAGTTTCATGCAAGTGTTTTTTAATGGCATTTTGGGAAATACTTCCATTTGAAATGTAATGGAGAAGTGCTTTCAGAAACAAAAGAATTAAATAATTTAAAAAAATTAGTATGAGATTTAATCATATAAAAATCAGATATTGAGGAGGGAAAAAATAAGAAGGGGAGGACAGGCAAACAAGGGAAACAAAAACAGAAGAAAAATATTATTGTACTACTTTAGAACAGAAACCACTGCAGCTTATGAAAGATATTCACAATAGCTGTGAAAATGTCATGGCAGAGTAGCCCAGCTGTAGCCGAATGCTAACACTGTTGTTTAAAACACTTTATTGCAATCCTGCACAGGAACTTCATTTTCCCTGATTTTTATGTAGCAACTTTATGTATTACAATCTTCAGTTCCTAAACTTGAAAACATTAATATTTAATCAGAATTTATCAAGGTATGCTATATTATTGCCCTAGTAATACCCAGGATGATATTAAAGTATAACAAATGCAATATTATTGCATAACTAGAATTTTAAAATATGCCTTCTGAGAAACCACTGAGACATTCTTACTGGTTGACTTTTTCAAACCAGAAATGATTGTTTATGGTAATTTAAGAAGTTCCTGCCACTCTTCCCAATTTTTTTTCACATAGAAATGGCCTTCCATATGAAATGTATCCCTGGGATCAATTTCTAATTGATGTACCAAAATCCTTATGGAGATGTTTCAGCCAGGAGTTTCAACATTCAAAGGCAAAAGACCTTGAGTTCCCAGTTGTGTTTCCACTCAGGCAGATCTGTTAATGCACTGACTCCTGGGAGTCCCCCATCTTAAGACAGCTGTGAGATACCTGCTCCCACCTCTCACAGAGTCGCATGGTCTGGCCACATAAACCTAGCTGAACAATTAGAACTGCTGTGAGACAGAACAGTGCCCCCATGTCAGATTTAACAGTCTGAAAGGTTTTCAACTACAAACCTAGGGCTACTCAGGCTTTTGAGGAATAACTCCGATTTATCAGTATTTGTCTGAAGTTTATAGGGTCACATTTCTGCAAGTAACTTGAAGGCTGCTGTGTGCACCAAATCTTAAAACAAATCATAGCCAATAGCCTCTGCGTATCCTACATCATACCATGGTTGTTTGGCTTTTAACCAGTTGTGACATTTATACAGTGTCATTTGATCCTTTCATACTGGAGGATAAATTGGATGAACCACTCTTAGAGCTAAAAATGAAAACAGAGTTAAGCAACAGATAGACTTCCTGACCTCCTGCATTCTTCTTAAAGACAAAAGCTGCAAATGAGCCATAGGCAGCTGAGGCAATGAAGAAAGTCACAGATTGTTTTTTTGGCAACTTTCAGATCTATGAATGTTTAAAGATACATTTGAAGTAAAATAAACCCTGTTCTCACATATACTCCATTTTTTTCTTTCACTATATTAGCTTTTCTTATCTACAATCTAAACCAAGCAGTTTTGGACCTGGAAAAGGCCTGTGATGTTCTGCTTTCTTTTTCTTTTTTTTCCCACCAATAATCTCATAATTTCCAACTAATAGCATGTATTTAATTCACTTTAATACTTTAATATACTTTAACATTAGTGCCAGGGAATGCAGGTTCCATACACAAAGGCCTGTCTGAATAAGTACAAAATTTCTCAGTAGGCATGAGTTATGGATATTTTTGCTTAATATAAATGAATTTTGCTGCAGGTATACCCTGTTGGTAGAGATTATATCCTCATCTCATCAGCAAATTTGTGTGTCCTGATTTTGCATTAATTAGACAAACATTTAGCAAGTGAGTTCTTGCTTCCCACTGAACTCCTTTTGTTTGACTGTTTTTTATAAAAGCATTACTACCTAAAATGGCTTAGGGAATGTATGGCGTTACTTTTTAATTATGTAAGAAGCAGGATATTTGAATGAATTCATGAGTAGGCATCCATAAATGTTAGTCTGTTTCTCTGTATTTATTGAAGATCAAACCAGCAAATTATCAGTGGAAAGCTCCACACTCTAAAGTAACCAAAAAGCCAAAGGTCTCTCTATGATGGATTGCCAGAAATATCCCTTGAGCCATCAGTGTCGCATTTAAACTTTCAGTGGAATTAAAAATGAAGACAAATGGAAACAATACTTCGGTGAAACACGCTGATCTGATATGTTATTACAATTTTTCGGTATCTTACACAATTATAACAGTCAAAAGGTCAGGCTACAAAACGCCAAGAGCACTCCTTGGCTGATTTGTTTATCCTGGAAATGCTTAAAAGGACTGCATGGGCAGTCATAAAATTTTAAAGAGCTAAGGTAAATCTCTCTACAAATAATGCCTTTGTTTTTACCGTAAAGTAGTTCAGTCAAAGAGAAACATGTCATTCATCTCCAGTCATGAGCCTTTTTAGGCCCTAAGAGTACATTTTATTTCAATCCCTCTCTTTCAAGGCCTTTTGCCTTCCCAACTTACCTCTGAAAACACAGCTGCCTATTGTGCCAGTTCAGAGGTCTAAAACTCAACTGCAACCTACTCTTCAGCTGACCAAAACTAATTCTTATGTGCTAAGAAATAAGTACTAGTTCATACACAGCATGAAACAGGAAAACTAAAGCTAGGAGAAGTAATATTGTCCCAGAATTACAACCAACAGAGATCTTACATACAGACTAACAATTACATTTACAAGAACAGCAGAGGATTGAGTAATGTTTTTCCACTGAAAATGGTTCTTTTAAGCATTAACTCTTTTTGGTTAAACTTTCAAGAATAACTGTTTGTGAATGAAATTGCACAAAATTGCTGTCAATTTTTACTCTTTCTTTAAAAATACATAAATGGATAACAAGAAGGTTTCTTCTTGGACTTCCATTGAATTCCCAAGTTATCTGAGAGTTTTAGTTCCCTCCCCAGCATCCATGGTACAGATTTATACAGGTATACATGTCAGAACTGAGACAGGTGACTCCCTTTATCTTAGCATTTACAGTCTGTGCCCCTTGTCCAGCAGTCAGATCCACAGGAATTGATTGTTATACAGAAGTGTAATTCAAATTCTGTCAGCATGGCTGTGCACTGATCTAAAAAGAGAACCATTAGATTACGTATCAGGGGTATCACATTGTGAGCACTGAATGAAAAGGAAAAGCCAAGGTAAAGTAGTTCCCCCAGTTAGAATTCAATACTGGAAAGATCTTTGCCTGACAGATCAAGTTCAATTTCCTCACAGCTGCACACCACAGATAACAGTTATCAAATGGACAACCATCTACAGATACCTGCTTTGACATCTGCAATGTACCACATGCTCATTTCTGACTTGCAACAGAAAGATGATGTTGGCAATTGGCACAGATGGTGTGCTAAGAGCAGAGGTCTGGGTAGGCAAAAAAAGCTCTCCTGGTGTCACAATGCAGACCCACACCTGTACTGTGGAAAGGGACAAGGGAGCCCATCTGATTCCCAAGGAGACATGGACAGCAGTGAAAGGAGTGTATGACAGAAAGAGAAAAAATCCCAACATAATGTCACATGAATGAACATGGAAAAATCAGGATCATAAATATAATAGAGAAGTCAGTTCCACTAATTCCCTCATATACTGAAGAATGTATCCCATAAGGTACACTAAGCAGTGGGAAACAGAGGGGCAAGAAGTGTCATCAGGTGCCAAAATTGTGTATGAATCTTAATACCAGAGTGTTTGCAATTATTTGCTCCTGAAAACAATGTACACTCAGTGGGTTGCATGACAAGAGAAACTTACCACTGTTCATATGCTGCTTGGAAAACATCAGCTCCATTCTTTACCTTTGTTCAAGTTTCTATCCTGTTAAAACCAACAGAAAGTTATGAGAGGAAACACATCAGGAAAAGGTCTTCATACCTCTTCCAGGGACTTTTTTCTTTGTATAGGCAGAAAAGACCAGGAATCCAGAAGTCCGAAGTGTTCCCTAGTTCTAGTGGAGACACATCTTTCTTGTGCTAGAGAAACATGGGGGTGCTCACCAGAGATATATGAGCTCAAATACAGAAGGAAATCTGTTAAACATTATGGGAAATTTCATAAAACTTAGTTTTGAATTTTGTCTTTAGACACAGGATTTTACAATGTTCTTTTGTAAAGTCGTTTGTTCAACTTACCTCCATTAATGGAAGAATTGTCCCACAGACTTCTCTGAGGTGCTTATTTTATTAAAAAATCCAATGAACAGAAAACATAAAGGAAAGGATGAAATGAAGAGATTACCAGTATCTTTGATTATGGAAAGAGAACAGATGAAAAAACAAATATATAATATGGCAATAAAGAATGAGCAAACACAGCAGTTTTGAGTTATTACAAGAACAACTTATTTTGTGGGTATTTCTGTCATAGCATATGTGGGTGATCCCATTATGAACTAATAATAAAATGGTAAGTTCCCAGTATGTGACAGTTGTCATTTGCTAATATAAACTCAACAGAAAAAATTCACCACAGATATAAGCAGATATTCTGAGCTATAAATCTGAGATTTCCAGAGCTGTGCTTTACTATATTAGGCTTGATTTGGACACAACCAAGTGATTATAATTCCCCCTGGAAAAAATATATACAGAATTTGCATAAGCTAAACCTGGTGTTTTGCAGATTTGCTCTTATTTTCTTACAATACTTGTAGTACAATAACACTGAGTTAGTGCAAAATAAGTTTTATTTTAATGTATTTGTTTATATCTTCACTCTTATAGTCTAATCCTAGAATTACATTCACACAGCATTTGTGAGCCTTCAGTTCCCCTGGAAGGGAAACATCTAGAGACACCTGGAAAGGAAGCATTTTTCCATAGTTTGAGTCTGACACTGCAATATAAATACTTAATAATAAATTAGAAGTTGCAGAGCTCCCATGACAGCTATTGCCTATTTCCAGCAGGGAGCATGGGACCTGTAGCTATTAATAGCCTGTGTACCCGGGACACAATACTGCCTGTGTCTTTATGCAGATTGTTATTCAAGTTAGCACTCAACTAAAGCATGACAGATGAAAGTAATTTGTTCTCTCAATATTAGTCTTTTACCCTACATTAGTTAGATCATGAATAATTAGTATTAAGTATACAGTTATAATAGTTTAAGAAAATGCTGTAAAACAGCTTGTTTTAGGATTTTCTAGGTCTGAAATTGTACTTGATTATATTCACTATAAATGTACACACTTACATACAGATTTTAAAGTGCCATTAATTGTGTATAATATAAACATGGTTTCTATTGGTAGGGGATGAGATTTTAAATAGAGAAGGATGGGGTATTAATTTAGTGGACCTTATGATATAATAATGACAGACACAGAAGCAATGTAAGTGAATTTTTGATTAGTATGTGAAAATTAAACCATGAGTGAGTTATGCCATGGCCCTCAATAAATCAAATTATTATCATCATTGCTTTGCTCCATTGTGTTTTATTTATCTCAAATGAAATTTTAATTTATGTGCCTGTTTATTTTTTATTAGATCTTTCTTTTTATAAGATCTTTTTATTAGATCTTTCTTAGACCTGGAGGCAACTTAGTTTAATAAAACTATTTGATTATTCTGCCAAATTTAAGACAGAATGATGGTACTTACATTTACATCAACCTAGACTTGCCTAAATATTAAATATTTATTACCTGTGATGTCAATTCCTAGTGCTAGATTTTAAAGTCAACATAGCAAGTGAAGTCACCTCTTCCCTCAAGCACAAAAATGGCAGTAAGAAACCACTACTCAGAGATTAATCTGCCTACCTAACACCTCCTCACTCACATAATTCCCACAACCATCAAGTTCTCTTACGAGCTCTGACTCAAGGAAAAGATATGTCTATTAAGTAGAGGTCCTAGGAAAACACAAAATTCTCAAGGGTTATTTTCACATGTATTTAGATCATAAAAAAGCTAAAAAACACGGTAAGATTGTTGAAAGCTTGAACCCTTACAACGCCACCATAATCATGCTGGGCAATCGCAGCATGATGGACTGATTGCCCAAGATGACCAAGTCATGCTTCTAACCCATGCATACAACAAAATAGTCTCAGAACAGTACTTGAACTTTTTATTTCTGATCCTCATAAATTAAATAGGCTTCTTTGGCGATATTTTCAGATATCTCTGCAACCATTACTGTATGGTATTGGAGGCAAACATATGCTTTGCCTGGAGAGTATACAAGACAACACACACAATTCATTTATTGTTAACCTACAGGTTTCAGAGATGCCCATTATGGTCATGTTTTCTCTGCAAAAATGTTCATTTCTCAAGTTATTACTATCCTATATTTACCTGTTATTGACAGTCTCTTCTCACCTCGGAATACTAGAGAGACTGTACTTGCACAGAAGTTTTAGGACACAGATTCAGATCTCTTGTCTACTTTATCAAACTTAACCACAAAAATTTAGTCTCAAAGAAGCACAAGGCTTGTAAATTAGGCAAAGCATGAGAAAGATAGTGGTAATTCCAATTACATTTTTTGTTTTCAAAGATAAAATGATGATTCATAAAGAATTTGATAAATCACTGCCATGGTTTAACCAGCCCAAACCAGCACATTCCTAGACAATTGTTTAAATTTTATTAGCAAAGGCTGAATTACTTGAATTATACTATTAATAATTATTAATAATACTATTAATAATTATTATTAATTATACTATTAATAATACTATTCCTAAAGTATGTGTATTATAGATGTTGTTGTTTCCTTTCTTTCAAATATTAAAGCATTTCACATTATCACTGCAGATGGTGAATCATGGTTCAAGATTTCAACAGTTCCTCTTAATTGATGTTCTTATAATTTTAGAGTAGCTTCAGAAAAATTTTCAAACTTGCAACATTTACAAATTACATGATATATATATATGTGTATATATATATATATGTATGGTTGATTTATTTATTTAGTTAGCTAGTTAGTTAGTTAGTTAGTTAGTTATTAAGTGCATGTTATAAAATTAGAAACAAGTGTGTATGTTTTGTGTGTATTGCTTCTTGGTAGATAATGAGTACATTATCATACAAGTCTAACTCATGAGAATAAAACCTCTAATACATTGCTAACTTAAGAAAAGTTACCTTTCAAATTTATAGCTGCTAGTAGTAAGAGTTAGAAACAGTTAAGTCATTTATGGTTAAGCCTATAATGCATCTATTATAGAATGATGTGTTGAGCAGTATGTCATCTGGAAGCTGTAATGTACACTATTTGGAAAAAGTATCATACTACTGCTGTTGTGAAAACTGAGATTAGTACATAATTTGAACACTTTTTCAAAAAACTGTTTTCCAGATCATCCTCTTTCATGCAATATAATGTTTTGGTTTGCATTTCTTTGGCCTGAGTTCATGCTGAATACCCACATAAAATGTTAAATCTTCCTCATATGCAAGTCTACAATTTACTAGGCACATATCACATTAGGACAAAACCTTATCTTGAGTCCTGTGAAAGAAATGCTGAATTTTGCTCATCAAATTTGGTGCTTCTGAGATTTTTCCTTAAGACTCTGGTGCTGAGATGATGGACTGATTGCCCAGAACAGGGACAAGGTATGCAAAAGATCCAATGCACACTCCATCAACCTCCCCAAACACAGACTTACAAGAGCTAACAAAAGGGCTTCCACAAACAGTTGATCCAAAATGCCACTTTGAGTTCTAAATGACAACAGCTTTATTTGATAAAAAACATATATATATTTCTCTCACTAAAACTGGCACAGCATATTTATATATCACCCATCACCCTGATATCTCAAAATTTTTAAAATGTTTTGAAGTAGGAATTCTGTCTTCACTACATGTAGTCTCTTCCTTGCAAAAACATGGAGTAAGAATCTCAACTAGAGAAACAGCTTAATTCCTAGGGTAGGAAATATGGTGAAGATGCTGAAGAAAGCAGAAAAAAAGAATTGTGCTGTTTTTTAAGAAATTAATTCTTAATGGAATCACTTTAATTTGTTGTATTCTCAGTCCAGTTCTGAGATCTTGGTTCACAGATTCAGTAACCAGAGGGCAGTTAAGAAATGGGGAGACAACTTTGTCACATTTCTATGCTAAGTCACTTTATAGTCAGTTTCAATCTGTGCCTTCTCAGGCCGGTGTTTAAGCTACTCAAATATTGAGACAGTGCTTACTGGCCTGAAAGAGACAGAGAGTTTTACATACATCTTTGTCAGGCTCTCCAGCTTGTGTCCTCACCATCCATCTCTGCATAAGCTTTCTTGTAGATTTTGAATCAAATTACATGGGAAGCTGAATCTGCAGATCTGGACTGCAGCTGAACTGCAGATCTGAGCCCTCTATCTTACTTTTGATGTTGTCTGAAAAAAACTACACAGTCTGCATCCAAAGATTTGAGTGCATTCCTGTAGCTTCTTATGGATGTGGCAGACAGAGCTGCTGATATGCAGGGGCACAGCTGGCAGGAAGGTGGAGGATGCCAGCAGAGCTGAGGGGCCAACAGCTTTATCTTGGACACCCTTTGCACCTCAGGGGCCCCAAACCCTGACAGCAGAGAGCTGGCTTAGGAAACTAGACCTTGACACCTTTCTACATCTTCTTGCTCAGAAAAGGGAGGATAGTCTCCACAAGGCTAAGACATCTCCAGGCAACAAGTGGAACTTATTTTTGCACTGAGCAACTTGTATTCTCAAGGGATGCAATCATATTTCTTTCTGACATATGGGGAATTGATGGGTTACAGTACCACAGGACATTCCATGAATTCCCTGCATTTCCTGCAGCCATTCTCCTCTAGTTATGTGTCAGAAGCTTTACAGCCTATCTGTCATATTATAAAATATTCTCTAGATACTCATTTGCTTATATTTAGTTCTACCCTGTAGCATGTTTTGTGTTTCTGCCCTTTTCTTTCATTTTGCTAGTGGCAAGTCACTATTAAATTATGCATAAGTTTACTTAAATTCTTTGTTTACATTACATTTGGAGATCAGAGAGTGAACAGGAGTTTTTAATGATGATTCAGTCCATTCCACTTCTCCTTTGTATACCAGCTGGGAGGATTCACAATGAGCTGATCTCTCCATTAACCATAATGAAACCCACAGTCTCAGGGGCAGCCAATAATTTTCTTGTGCTTGTTGAGAATGGTCTCCTGAAGGCAAGACTTTTGAGTCTCTTTCTCCAATATTTAAATGTTACATCACTCTGTCCATGCCCACAAGGACTGGCAGATGACAGAAAAATCCGAGGGTCCTTTATTTTCCCTCAGAAACAGGAGTGCTCCTGAATACAGCCAAACACTAAGACCTCCAGCAAGGGGCAATACCAATTTATACACACTATCATGGACATTCTAGCAACATTCTAACCAATCACAACAGCGATGTAACTCATATTAAAATAGTAACTCCCATGATATCCCTTGGAACAAACTTTAACTCTCACAAACTTGAAACAGTGTTCCCTAGCTTAGGGTGTTGCATTCCGTGGCCTTGGGTTGATCCTGGCTACAGCTGGCTTGCTGGCCCGGCCAGGCCACTGGACCTCCACATTTAAAACTATATTAAGATGTGATCAGGCCAAATTCGTATCAAAGCACGAGGCCAAATTAAGACAACCATTATGTGTGGCATTTATCTGCACAGCAGGGTAAGAATCACTGCAGCTGAAATAACAGACTGGAAAAAAGAAAGAATGATTTTAGGAAAACACAAGTTAAATTCAATAATCAATTCAATTGAATAATCAAGCCACAGAAAAATATTATATTTAGCAGCTTTAGCACTATCTAATACTCAAAAGTGATGAGCAGTAGTCACTGAATCCACATAAAATTTGATCTTAAGATCAGGAGTCCATTTTTACCTTTATATTTGCTTCCAAAAAGGTAACTTCATGTGAGAGATATTTCTGGAAATGAAAGCATTCAAATGCTGTATGTGTCCAGCTAAGATAAAACACAGTATCTGAATTAATTTTTATCTTCTTATATATATTTTTTTAATGTTGCTTCTTACTGCTTCAAATGTGCAGTCTGGCAAGATATAATTTGTTTTATCCCTGCCTCTCCTGGAGCTTCAAGGGTGCCTCCACAGCTAATTGCTTTACAGCCTTTCACAGATGGTATACATTACACATTGATTTTGAGTACTTCAGAAACCATTTGAAGAGTAGTCTCCTTTTATATACTGACAAAGTGGGACAGTGCCTCCCAACTTCAGCTTCAGGAACAACTAAAGCAGAAAGGGCTTCCTTGGAAGAGGATAAAGCTTAGCTGCAGCAGGGCCGTCTGACCACTCTGACCTGTGCAGCCAAATGCACCTGTTTTCATGTCAAGCAGCATACCTGACAACTTAGGTTGGAGAGATGAGCAGAGATAAACCGTCTGAATTTTATCAAAGGCAAATGGAGGGTCCTGCACCTGGAGAGGAATAACCCCAGGCACCAGCACAGGCTGGGGGTGGATCTGCTGGAAAGCAGCTCTGCAGAGAAGGACCTGAAGGTCCAAGTAGACAGCAAGCTGTCCGTGAGCCAGCAGTGTGTCCTGGTGGCCAAGAATGTTGCCCTGGGATGCATTAGGAAAAGCATTGCCAGCAGAGTGAGGGGGGTGATCCTGTCCTTCTACTTAGCCCTGGTGAGGCACATCTGGAGTGCTGTGTCCAGTTCTGGGCTCCTTAGGACAAGAGAGACATGGAGCTCCTGGAGAGACACCAGAAAAGATCTATAGAGTTGCTTCAGGGTCTGGATAATGTTGCAAGACAAGGCTGAGGGAGATGGGTCTGTTCAGCCTGGAGAAGATATGACTGAGATTGAATGTCAACCCTGTCTGTGAGTATCTGAAGGGAGAGTGGCAAGAGAATTGAGCCAGGCTCTGCTCAGTGGTGCAAAGGCAGTGAGCACAAACTGATGCACAGGAAGTTCCACCAGAACATGAGGAAGAACTTCTTTACTGTGCAGGTGACCAGGCATTGGAACAGATTGCCCAGAGAGGTTGTTGAGCTTCCTTCACTGGAGATAATCAAGAATATTCACTTGGATGCAATCCTGTTCCATGTGCTCTAGGATGACCTTTCCTTCTGGAGCAGGGAGGCTGAACTACATGACCAACTGCAGTCTCTTTCAACCCGATTCATTCTGTGATAACCCATGATAATTTTAGGAGTATTTACTCTTTTTTCTTAAATATTTGGCACTGGGGGAAAAAAAAACCCATGACAAAACAAGGTAAGAATTTAGTAGTAAGGACCCCTGTGAAAATCATCAAAATAAAATAAAATAAAACAGACTGAGGTGTGCAAGTTTATAAGGTTTTAAAGATGTTTCAAGCATACCTGCTTTTATACCACCTTGTTCGTTGTGCTTTCTTACTCACCTTTTATTTCCTATATAAAATTTATATAAGTTTATAACAGTTCTTACTTACATACCACTGTTACTACTGTGAAGATGTGTGGGAGATCCTTGCTGCCATCACACCATTCCTGCTGCTTCTTTGTTAAACCCTTTCCCTTGATACTAAGCATGTCTGTTGTTTCTTTACATGGTAACTCTCTAAAATACATGATGCCTCTTCCTTTGCATTGGTAGAGCTTTTAGCTTAACTGAGTTTTAGGCCCTATTATCACAAAAAATAATTAACAGTGCAAGGCAAGTCATATGTTCAAAGAAGGTTGAAAGCAGCCAACATCAAGTTTCAAACTATTACCAAAATTTTGCACACACTTCATCAAATGCATCTTCAATGTCAATTGTCAAATATAGTCTTCAACAGATCTTTAACAGCACAGTTTGCTATGTCAACAAAGTGCCATACTCACATGTACAATTTCTTTTTGTGGCTCTAAAGAAGTCCATTTTTAACATGGGTTCATGCTATTCCTGAACAGCACAACCATACAGTGTAATTGAAAAAGAATTTATACACAAGCTCTAATCTGCTTTGACTTCACCGGATGGAGCAAATACTAGTTAGAAGATCACACTAATTACAAGATAATGGGCATAGTAATTAGTATTATCAACTATGCTAGTTAATGGCAATATTAGTCACTCCAGAACACAATCTTCATGTCTTTTATTTTTTTGTCATTGGCATCTTGTGATCAATTAAAAGGTGGTTTGTAAATAGAGTTTATTAATTGTAAGCAGTCCAGACACCACTTGTTAGATGAGTTTTGTTCTCTTCTCAGTGTTTCAAGTACTCCTTAATATAGCAACTGCTCCAAATAATTGCCAAATAATTGATGTCAGGTTTGGCACCAAAATACTAGTAATGAATTCTTTTTTAAAGTATCCAACAATTACTTGCAGTATTTTTTACTTTTAGGATTTGTCTACTGACATAGTATGATTGTTAAAGGTGTTAGATATGAATAGTCTTGAAATACTGCCTGAATAAGCTGTATAAAAATGCCCCTTTATGTAATCGTTATTTTGGTGAGAGTCACGGTAGTATTTTTACACTAAGCTGTTCTTTTTAGTAACAGATAAAATTCATTAATGACTCACAAGCAGGTAACTACTTGGCTTATGTTTAATGTTGAATAAAACAAGCCTCCAAAACTCCTAAGTATCAGGCTATCCACTGTTTTCACTTGACGAGAGCAATCCACAGTGATTTATTGTAAATAGGAAGGATGATGACAATGGGCCATGGTGTACGGATTTGGACAGATGGTATTTGTCAGAGAACAGCTCTTCTTCCAAGAAATAAGTAGATTTTGGGTAAATATAGAGCAAGAAACAGGTTGGTTAATGCTCATGATGATATTCTGGTTTATTTTCTTTAGGCTATAATGGTGCATTCTCTCAGTCCCTGGAAAAGCTGTCATGTTTGCAAGTAAAAGTGAGAATAGTCAACAGTGATGACAATCCACAGATCTTTAACAAAGTACAGTTAAATTAAAGAGCTCTGTACATCACTATTACATCAGTAGGAAACTTGAACCATATTGTTCACTGAAAACAACAAAAAACCCCTCAAAGGCTGCTGCATTTGCTTAAGCCTATGGTTTTCCTGATCAGAAAAAAAATATATTACTTTTCTAGTATTTGCAAAGTAATGTGTAGTTTCATTGTTTATATCTATATATCTACATATCTACATGTATGTATCTGCATATCTTCTCAAAATGAACCGCTACAATAGTGGTTTTATCTGGATTCAGGACACATACTTTAACCTAACCAAAGTGGCATATTGATGTTAGACTTGGCCTTCCCTTGGCTACTGCAGATAGACCTAGTCAGAAAGTCCTTCTGGAGTACGGGTAGTGTGGATGCAATCCTCAGACAGAAGACCCTCTACTGGATCTCGCTGTGTCAGAGATATTTTCTTTTATTCTCCTACCAGAGCTAGTATGTTCCAATTACTTTGGAAAGATTGAGATTTCTGGCAGTTTTTGATGCTTTAAAAACCATTTCCACCAGACCTACTCTAAATAAGTTTGCAATTCACAAGGGCAAGTAGGCATCCAAATGTCATATAGGCTCCTGAGTCCAGTATTTATGCCGCTATATTTTCTGCTAACAGGCATTTGATACCAAAAATCAGAAAAAAGAAGTCCTTAACACCAATGTAGCATTAAGAAGCAGGTATTCTTTATTTAGCCAGATGCACAAAGGCATATCTCCTCCAGAAATCGTGCTTGCTGAGTACAGAAAAAGTTCCTGTTTGTATACTATTCTTTGCATACATATTCATTGATTTTCCTGGAATAAACACACATTGATAATGATTTCTCTGAAATCACTGACACATGTTCTTTCCCCTCTGTGCATGCGTCCTTCTGTCCTGCGGGTCTCTTTTGGGGTCCCTGGTGGTCAGCAGCTCCAAAGTCATACCTGACTACCTGGTGAACTGGTGAAATTTGGCACAGCAGAGCTGGCTACTTTCCAGTTGTTGTTCCTACAGAATAAGCATTATGTGGTTCCACAGGCCAGTGGTTTTTGAAGACTAAGCATTGTATTAGCCCACCGGGTGCAAACAATTTTTCATCTGACAACAAATTCACAAACTAAGCCAAATCCTTCTCCTCAGGATGATTTTCAAACTGCATTCACAAATTCCCTGCCTAGCATAATTTGTCCAGGGGGGACAGGAAGTCTCTGTAATCCAAGGATAACAGCAATTGCTTGATGGGAGAGAAATTTGTTTGTTATTTCTGCTGGTTAGCAAGGATCTGAATCCAAATTTCCTACTGCCCTTCAAAATGCCCTGGAAAATGCAACTGGAAGTTCTGGGAGAGACTCCCAATTTTTGCTGTCAGTGGTTTTCCATGTTGCATAAGTAATTAAATGTCAATGGGGTTGTTTCAGTGCTCAAAATCACTGGAAATTTTTCATGTCTCTTCATTTTACTTGCAGGAGTAACAGAACAACTTCCCATTGAGGTGCATCCCTGGAGCTTGCACCAACCAGCCCTGTCAGGTAACCAGTGATTAACTGCTCCAAGAGCTTAATTATTCATTGCCAATCTAAATGACTGAATCAAGTGTCTAATCATACATATGATGTAAAAAGAAATGCTTTTATTTATGCTCTAAGCAGAGGCTACTGGGATTTTTGGCTGCCTGCATATCAGTCATATGTCCCCACCTCAGTGTGAAAATAAAAAGTGTGTGTCTCCACGTGGATATTTCAATGTGCTCACCAGGGCTGGTGCAAATGGCTGGGCAATACCAACACTGAACATCACCACCAGTGACTGCACCAGTACAATTCCTGCCCTGGCCCTCTTACCCCACACCGAGGGAGAGGGAAATTCACAGAATCACAAAATAGGGTTGGAAGGGACCTTTGGAAATGATCCAGTCCAACCCCTCCACCCAGGTAGGGTCACTTACAGCAGATTACGTAGGAACACATCCCTGTGGGTTTGGAGTATCTCCAGAGAGGGAAGCCCTTCATCTTCTGCACAGCCTGTTCCAGCGTTCTGCCACGTTCAATTTAAAATAAATTCTTCCTTATGTTGAAGTAAAATTTCTAATGTTTATAGCCACTGTTGCCACTGTTTATGACCTCTTCCTGTAGCTCCTTGTCTCTCTTTTACGGAGGAGGCCAGAACTGGACCCAGCACTCTAGATGCGGCCTCACGAGGGCCGAGCAGACGGACAGCATCACCTCCCTAAACCTTCTACATTCTTGCCTCAGGACACCCTTGGCCCTCCGGGCCACAAGGGCGCTGCCGGCTGATGGGCAACTCGTCATCCACCAAATCAGCCTCTAGCTGGGGAGGCGAGGCCATCTCTGCTGACAGCAGACGCCTTACACTCGCTAGCCCGCACCCGGGCCGCCGAAGGCCGCGGGGGAGCCGGTGGCGGGGCGGGCCCGGGCGGTGGCGGGGTGGGCCCGGGCGGTGCCGGTGCCGGTGCCCGTGCCGGTGGCGGGGCGGGCCCGGCCCGATGAGCTCATCCGCGGGCGCCGCGGCCGCGCCGTAGGGGCGGGGAGGTGAAGCCGGCGCGGCGCCTGGCGCGGGTGAGTGGCGGCAGCGACGGCAGCAGCAGGTCGGGCGCCCGGCGGGGCCGGGCCGGGCAGGGGACGGCGTGTCCACGTGTGTCCCCGCACACGCCCCGGAGCCGGCGCGCAGGCGGGGCAGTGGCCGCCGCTGTAAGTGTTCCTTCCCTGTCCGTCGCCCCCGTCCCCGTGCTTCCTGCCGGGTCCCGCCGCGCTCGGCTGGACGGGCCGGCGTCCCTGTCCCGCAGTGCTCCGCCACGCCTCGTGCGAGGGAGGCGCTGCTGGAAGTGACATTTTCCGTTCCTGCCTTTCCTCACCAACTAAATGGCTGCGCCCAGAGCATAGGGAGCCGTGGAGGAGGCGGAATGCAAGGCAGTAAGGAGCCTGCGGCCGGCGATCGCTGCTGTCCTTTTTCACGCAGCTTGGATCGATGGCATCCTTGTGGGCTGCTGGTGTCCTGAAAGAACTTTAAACGTGGATGTGTTCGACCCTCTCAAATCTGTTCCACTCATTGTCCTCTTTACAGTGGAAACACGTAGGTGAAACTCCTGTCTTAATAAATGGTGGCGTGTAATTCATCTGAGAATCTCAGCTTTGTTGTATCCTTTACTCAGGATAATGGTTCGATTTCAGAGATCTAGTTAAATGGCTGAGATGGCTTGCCAGTGTCAACATTGAAAAGACTTTTTCTGATTTCAGCCTTAAGGATTTAGTTCTTTGACGTTGTAGGTATTGTTCATTAACTACAGTTGCATTAAGTTGAAAACATTCTGTTTAAGCATGGATTTTATTTGGGCAATTGCTATGTATGAATATCGTCAGACATGCATGCTCCATGTCCTGAAAGTCAGTCGCACAGAACCTTTTCTTGTGTATTTTGAATGGAAATAAAATCCAAAGTAGTTCCTCTTTAATGCTGTTCAGCATCTCTATAGAATCACTCGCTTTGGAGGGACCACTGAAGATTATCTAGTCCCTGTTCAAGCAGAGTTAGGTATAGCAAATTACCCAGGCCCATGTCCACCTTGAAATAGTTTCGTAAAATAAAAACTGGAAAATTCTGTCCTTACACAAATGTTGGTCATGGGATTGTTTTGTTTTTTTTTTTTATTTTGGAGGATTTTTTGATAAATAAGGTAATGGTAGATTTGGGGCCTGAAAATTGTAAAACACATATTTGGTCTCTCTTTAAGTATTTGGTCATTACTGTAATACAAATAATTGTTAGTGGAGTAAGGATGGGTTAAGGGTAATATCAGGATCCTCTACCAGTTGTAAGTTATGCTTCTTTTTCAGTCTTGGGTGTTTTTCTTTGGGAACTAGTATTTTGGGAGCAGAAGGGGACTTTTTTTTTTTTTTTTTTTTTTGTATTTATCTTATTATTTAAGCTGAAAGATGGAGTTTTCTCTCTTGGCTTGTCTTTTCAGCTCATTGAAATAAATTTTCCTCTCTGCTTACTTGCTGCTGTAGTTGGTAAAGAAGGTCTTCCATTATACTCATTATTCCTATGGTTTTCAGACTTAAAAGGAGACTTCTGGAATGGTACCAATTGTTTTATCAAGGAATATCAGTGATTGAATTAATTTTCACATTAAAGCCTCATGACAAAATGCGCTGTTCTTCTTGTGACGCAGAGTGAGGTCTGTAAGCTCTCCTATGTGGATTGCTTTATAGTAGTTTAACATGAGCAAATGTTTCTGTTAGTTTATTTAAGCCTTACTTTCATCTATAGAACCCATTCTTGTCTTAAAAAGGCTTAAGGTCTCTTAGGTATTTGTCTGATGTGTGTGTAGGGAAAAAAAAGTTTGTAATTACTAAAAATAATGTGTACATATTCCTTGGTATCTAAAGAGTAAAATTATTGTTGATACTGGTGGTCAAAACTGAGTTCTTAGTAAGATCTTAGTGTCTTATATTGAGTAGAAAATGTATAAACCTGGATTTGGAAGGAGCTGTCTTGAAAGTGGTTTAAATGGCATTAGTTATAAACATCTTCTAATTATCAAAGAGAATGTTTATCCAAAAGGTGCCTTTTTTTTTCATTTTAAAATTTCTTTAAATGTTAAGTACAGAGCATTATAGCCTTAATTCTAACACCTGCTTGTTGAAAGCAATTGAATTAGCTTTTTTGTACAGATGAAGAAAATTATGCTAGGCTGAAGGTGAAGAGAGTCCAAACATGGCTTAATTTACTTGTATAAAAAGGTGGCATTTAAATGTGTCTGAATATTGGCCATTGACCAGGGGCCACAGGAAAAGTCTGTGTCACTGAAATTCTTCTACACCTTTTGAAGAATAGCATGAGTACATAACACAATCAAGTGCTCTGTGCTTCGGAGATCCTTGTTTGTGGATCAGGATATTAGCTTACATTACCAGCTCAGGTGCGCCTGCCAGGCTGTGTGCTCAAGTGGCTGTGCATGGAAATAGCTATTTCTGCTGATCAAAGCAGATTATTCTGGCAGGATCTTCAAGCAGGCTTAGCATCAGTAGGGTTCTTCTGACCATCCTTAGTTTGCTAGGAAACTAAATTTGTAAATTTCTGTGGAGTTACTTAAAAATGGAGTGTTATTTCAGGGAATGAGTTTGTGTGGGGTGTGAAAAACGGAAAAGCTGAGATAGAAATGGGCACCATCTTAGGGGTTGATGCCTGCTACTTGAGTCAGCATTTGTGTGTTACTTTGTGTGACTTTGATTTTGCACAATAAAAAACAGTGGTATGGTTTGCAAGGCATTAACAGGTTTATGTATGCAAATATTTGCAACAACTCCATGCTGGGAGTTTTCCAGGGCCTGCTAGATATCAACTACAGAGCTGTAACTGCTTGGATTGCTTGGAGACTTGTTTTTCTATTGTACATCCCTCTTTTCATTCATTTTTGCTTTCTAAGATTTTGGAAATGCATGAAAAACAACAACTGCAGTTGTGGTCTGAAACAAGACGTATTTTGTATATGCTTCATGTTGGGTGTATGCCTTCATGACAAGATGCAGAACTATCTTAGGCAGCTGTGTTTGCCTTTCACAGTGCTGTAAGCCATGACAGTGTCCCATGTGAGACAATCCTTCACTGCCTGGTGTAGCAGGAGTGCAGGGAAATTAGGTGTGTGCTTGGAAAGGGAGTAGATAATTCAGTACATCCTTGATAGTGTGTTTCTAGCTCCTGACATTATATTATGAAGTCATCTCTAATGACCACGCATCTTCTCTTTTTCACGGTGGGTTTGTTTGGGTTTTTTTTTAAGTTTGTAAGCCTTTCACTTGCTTCCAGCTAGTAGTGCCTCTGATGGACATTTCAACGAGTTCAGAGGCTTTGCTAATTTTCTTATTTGGATTATTACTGTAAGAGTGGAGTCAGACTGGAGTAGTTAGCTATTAGCATTTAAAATAACAGCTTCTTGGATTACTGAAATATCAATGTCAGTTATCATAATTGATCACTCTAGCTTTTAATGTGCTGTTTACAAGTTTAACTAGACTCCTTTGTGTAACAGTGCTCCTCTTCCCCTTTCTGGTTCACTATTTGAAATGGGTATGCTGTGGAGTTCAGCTGTCCCTGGGTTTTTTTTTTTCCTCAGTTTTCACTGGAGAGAATTATATTTTGAAGTTCTTCCCTATCTCTTTATTTCCTTGTTGCTTTTAACTTTAAAACCTGAGACTTTGAGTTACAGTGTATTGCCTATCAAAAAGAAACTTCCCCCCTCCCCTCCCCATACATATTTTTAGGAAGCTTAATCTTGTCTACTTTGCAACTGTGTTTTATGTTGCCTGGAAACTTTTTTTCCTCATATTTGCTTTCAGAGACCTGTGTTTCTAATTCAGGCTGATGCTTTTGGTATTGAGTGGAAAACAATGTTATGCACATATAATTTCCCAAAGGATCATATCTCTCCTGTTTCCCATTCTTCATGTCTTTTATGCAATTCTATTATGTGCTGCTGATCAAGATTGACTCTATTAATGTTGGCCACCATCTGCTGTTATTGTTTATTGTTTTGTGAACATCTGTCTACTAAAATATTAAAATATAAAACCAAATAATCAGCTTTCCCTGTAATTTTATTACTTGTATTACTTACAAAATGTATTTACAAAGTACATTTAATAAGAAAGATCCATTGAATTTAAGGTCTCTCTTTAAAATATACTAGTAATTTTTTATATCTCTTAGTGTGAAAGAAGTATGACATTAAACACTGTTTATGAAATGATCACCAGGACTTTGTAGCAGCATTACAATTTCTATTTTTTTTCCGTGCCTGGAGTTCAGCTAGTGAACCTCCTTTTCTAAAGGTGAAATGCGTTAATTGCACAGAAATTAAAACCAGATACTCATATTATGGGCGTAATATAGCAAAAATATTACAGAAGACAATGAGACAATGTTGAATAAGAGACATATTAAAAAAAAAAGTAAAAAAATGTATCTTTTCTGTGATGCCAGTACCTTGATATATATGTAAGATAGTGAACAACTTATCATACTAAATTCAAAGAATATTTCCCAGAACAGCATACTTATGAAGCAGTAGTAAAAGATTTATTGTTTACATACACAAAGCTGAAATATGTGCAGAGAACTTTCAAGGTGTACAGCAAGGGGTTTGCTTCAGAAGGTGAGGTAACATGTTTCCTGTATTATATCAACACCATGATTAGAATTTGTTCTCTTTACCTATTAAGGAAAAGTGAAAAGAAATACAGAATGAATGGCAAATGCTAGACTGAATTAGTTATGTTATTGTACACAGCTTGGGAGTTAATTTTTTTACAGTTCATCTCAGTCTATACTTAATTTGTCACATAAAATGTAGGAAATTATTCTTCTTTTGTCAGAAAGAATGCTTTGTTTTTTTACCTGGGCTTGAGTTGCAAATTTGTGTAGCATTGCAGCCGCTGTTGATCCTGCCTAGTACTTCAATAGGCTGTATTTTAGACCAGCAGTAATAACTGTGTTGGAGGGATAATAATACTGTGATGTATTTACAAATTTTGGGAAGACTTGATTGAAGAAAAGACACCATGAAGTTATATTTAGTCAAATGCCGTTGGAATCAAATGGTAAATAAAATCATTATTTACAACTTGTTCAGTTAAACCACCCAAATTATCATGTGTTTATGAAAAGACATCACAGTCTATACAAAGAAGAGAATGGGGTTTACATATTTGATAGTTGCACAGCTACCTTTTTTCTCCTCACCAGTCCCTAGTATCTGTCATTACAACTTCTTTCTTCTGTGAGTGCGCATGTAATTTCTCTGTATGTCATCTCAGTGGTTTCGTCCTGCTGCACCAATGAGGGACAGTCTATATGTGGATGCTAAATTTCAAACAAAGGATCAGTATGTTGTTTTACAACATCGTTGAACTAGCTTTACTGATTGAAAGCAAATGTACAGATACCTAGACTTGAAACAAATGTAGCAAAATGTAAACATATAAATAATTTTGTCCTGTTCAGTTACATTCTGAGAATGGTCCTTTAAAAAATTTGTGAAAAAGTTCATTACTTTTTAACTTTGATATTACATTCTATTGTAATTTTTATCCTCCTCTTTTGCTGAAGTACATCCTTCCTTTACCTTTTTTTTTTTTTGCTTGCATTTTTTTTTCACTTGCACTTTTTTTTCACTTTTTATTTCAGGTTTGCTTTAATATGATTCCTGTTTTATTTGTTTCATTGCTACAGGGATTGTGTGCATGGTCATTTGGTGCCGTGATCTTTTGCTTTTTCCTTGGTAGTAAAAAGCTCTTTTATTTAAGTGTCCGCTGTCTACTTCAGTGTCCAAATAAACAGTTCATTCCTGTATTTTCTTGAATAAAACTGGTAATTTCCCAAGGTGATTGAGGTCCAATATTTGATAAGCCAACCAGAGCCTGAAGGAGAAGTAGATATCCATCTTGTCTGGGACACAAGCATTTATCCATGTATTTGAATGTCATATAATTAGCAGTTCTGTTCATGACAATGACAGAGAATGCTGTTTCCTGGGAGCATATTTTGGTATTCTTAGAATTAAAATTGTATATTTCTGTTCTTATTCTTTATTTTCTCATTCCCTTTTCATTTAGTGTTTCATTCCAATAACAAAAAAAAAAAAAAGCAGCTATACAGAATACAAAAACCAATCAATTTTTGCAGTTTAAGAAAATTAGCTCAGTGTAATGCCTTGCAGTGCATGGAGGATAGTTGTATTTGCGAGACAGCTTAGATTTTTTTGCTTGTCTTTTCCCTATGCCCCTCTAGGGGGAGGCTGCCTACATCTGCTGTAGACACCCAGTCAGGACCTGGGCTACAGCATCTTCCCTAATTGTCTTTTCCCAAGGCTGGCCTCGTCTCCCTACAGTTCTGTGCATAGGATAGTATTCACATTTCATAAAAGGTGTTAGTGCTATATTAAAAATATTTACAAATTAAAAATGTGAGTTTGAATGTTAGCTCAGTGTTGAGGTTTTCCTCACCAAGTCACTTTATTTCTTTACTCTTATCACCAATAATTACTTGACCTGCTGGCCTTCATGAGGTTTTGGTAGTCAGAAAAAAATCCAGGTAACATCAGGTTCAGTCCACAGCATTACACAGACATCATAGATGCATTGTTCATGATGCCTGAATTTACCGAGCTATTTCAGTGAAAGAACCTTCTGATGTGAGCTTGTTGCCCAAGTATGTTTGCAGAAGTACTGAAAGATTGTTATATGTTCAAAGGAAGGTTTTTCTCAGCTTGCCATCAAAGACTGCCCTGAAAGAGCTGTTTCTGACAGCTAGAAAGCCACTGAGGTAGGGAGATACATGCTATGTTTTTGTGCCTTGTGTGAAACTAGTTTAGGGAACTATATGGACATCTTGCCCTGAGTTTCTTGCCCTGAGCCTTTCACATAATGATAGTAGCTTGATAGTATGCCTTGGACTCCTACAGAAAAGATACAACAAGTCTTTGGGTAGTGACTTTCCCTCTGTGCTGACTTGGAGAACTAAATAAAAATTTGCTTTGGATAGTTGAAGTCTGTGATGAGGTGTAAAACTGTGAAATGGATTGTGCATGTCACAGTGGAGTATCTGTTCTCTTATGGCACTTAGAAGCTGGCCTGGCTGCCTATCATGGTGAGTGTCACTGAAATGCCAGGGAGAGAACTCTGTATTTCATCCTCTGATACCTATTCCTTATCTAGAAAGCAAACAGAAAGGACTTAAGTGGGCTAAAAGTGCACGACCTAGGCAAAACAGAGAATGCATGTCCGTTCTTTGTGATGAATTTCTGCCTACTGTTGCAACAAATGTTGGTGCATTTTAGTATTTTTGTGCCTTTATAGGTATTTACTTATTTTCCTTATTTCCTATATATATATATATATATATATAGGTATTTTACTTATTTTCCAGTAAAAAGACTTTTTGTTTTCTGTAAGGCACTATTCTGAGTTGTTGTTGTGAGTTTCCAGCTACAAAAATGTAATTATATACCTCAAGTATTTAAGATTTTAAAAATCTTGATGAGCAATCTCAAAGGAATACTTGGAATGCACTGCTTGTAATTTGGCTCATTTTCTTGTAAGAGCTGATACGGGAGTGGTTGTAATGTGGAAAGTATATTAATCTGTGGACAAGCATTGTATACAGGAATTTATTACTCTAAACATTTAAGACCTATGAGGTGATTTAGACTTATTCTTGGTTTTTAAAATATATCACTATCTTTTGATATTTTTGGTTGTTTCTATCAGTTTATAAAAGCTGTCTAGAAATACTTTCATTTCAGTTCATCTCTGAAAGAACAACTGAAATGAAAGTATTTGAGTTCTTATCTGAAGTTGAATTCTTATCTGAAAAATACAGCCACTGGTCCTTGACAGCAAATCCTGAAGCAAGCAGATGCCATTCTGGCCTGATGCCGTTGTGTGGAGATACAATCACCCTTTAGCTGTACTATTGTAATAAAGGGAACTGCACTTTAAATAGATTTAGAATCAGTGCATTTCAGAAATGGTTGTGAGATGATTTTCTTTTTTTTTTTTCTTTTTAGAGTACAAGAGGTGGATAAACTACAATTTCAATACTGTAATCTTATTCAAAATTATTTTTAGCACCGGGAGACTGAATATTCTCCTTCTGGAGTCATCATATGTCAGAATTGTTCAAGGCTTTGTAAAACTGTTGCCCAATAGGTGAACATGGAGCCACAGCTAGACCCCATGAAGGATGATTTGCCTTTAATGGCAAACACTAGTTACATGCTTCTAAAGCACTATGTATTGGACTTGGATGTGGATTTTAAAAGTAAAGTTATTGAAGGCAGCATAGTTTTGTTCTTTGAGACTGGGAGCCAGTACAGGAAAACCATCAGTGCTAGCAAAGAATGCTGCCAGTCACAGTTTGACGAAACCTGTAAAATGAGGGCATCTGAACCCTGCCACATTCCTATGATAAATGTTAGTACCTGTTTATCTAAAACGGAATGTAATGATTTTGCTGTCAGTGGTAAAGAAGAGGAAGCTACTTCTGATGGAAATAGTAACCATAGAAACAATGAACAGGCTTCTGGGATTTCTAGTTCAAAGGACTGCTGTGACATAGAGGATCATGGAAACAAGGATTTTCTGCTGGTATTGGACTGCTGTGATTTATCTGTGCTAAAGGTTGAAGAGTTAGATGTTGCTGCTGTGTCAGGCATTGAAAAATTTACAAGGTCTGCCAAGCTAACTGTTGTTTCAAAGGAGCTGGAAAATATCAGGAATCAGATTGTACATGAACTTGTGACTTTACCTGCAGATCACTGGAAGGAACAGCTATACTATTTTACTCACTGTAGCCAGGCACCTGGCTGTGGGGAGCTTCTGTTTAGTACTGGCACCTGGAGCTTGGAGATAAGGAAATCAGGAATACAGTCTCCAGCGGACTTTCCTCATGCAATAAGAATATGGTACAAAACCAAGCCAGAGGGAAGATCTGTTACATGGACTACAGACCAGAGTGGCAGGTATGTAACTGTTTGCTGAAAGATTTGTATGCAATAAATTTAAATAGGTGCAAGAATGGAGAATCATATAATTGCTGAGCAACTGTGAAGATGGTGAATACACTGTTCCACAGTTTTAATTTCATCCTTGATTTGAATCCTTTTGCTATCCTGTAGAAGAATAGACAATTCTCTGCTCGTGAAACCCTAATGGACTTGAGGGTCACAGGCCTGTCTTAGTGATTGTGTTTGGTCTTTCTGGGTGGGGGTAAATAACTTGTGTGTACTTCAGTAAGTGTGTGCAGGGAATGGGGAATTGTCATTTGGGGAAGGAAAAGGTATGAGTGACAGGTTACTTTGTGCTCTTTTTCCTTCCTGGCTTACACAGATAAAGTTCAATATATGTAACATTTAATAGAATTACTTCACAATTAGTCCTTTATCAATAATGTAATCAGCTTAGAAATACAGTCTTTTCCTGTTTAGTCTCTCATAATCAACTTTCAAAATCTTCTTCATCTATAATGTTAAGAACATTGATGATAGCAAATGAACTGCAAACTGAAGAATTGGCAATTATATCTAGTGTTAGTGAAAAGGACATGGTATTGTACTGAATATTTCCCTTTTATAGAAGGGAAACTACAATCCACTCTTAACTTCTAAAACTGTAATTGTTTTATTGGAATGTGGAAAAGTGGATTTTAATGGCTGTTATTTCTTTCTGATGTCTAAAAAGCAGGAACAAAGTTGGAAGAAAAGGAACAAATGTGATCTAATTTAATACTTGCTTTCCTTTCCCAGTCAAAAGATAAATGGTCATCTTTTATTTCAGTTATATTCATATAAATTAAGTCTTTTCACTAGCATCTGTGTTGATGAGGAAAATGAGAGGCCTTTTGATTGTATTTGTTGTGGTTAGGGAATTCTGCTACTAATCTGTAACCACCATCAAGTCCAGAAATGCCTCAGTCGTGTTCATTATTTATTTCCCTTCCTTTCCTCACTCCCTGAGGAGTTATTTTTGGTATGAGTTTAAGAAATCTAACTTGATATAGTACCCTTATATCTGAAAATTCTGAATTTTGACTGCATGTGAAGGTAGAGCAATTGCCCATGATCACGTCTATGCCCAACTAACTAATGTTGGCAAGACTCAGCTGGTATAGGACTCCTCTCTGTGGCTTGAGCATTTGAATGTTTCTTTTAAGCATCTAAATCATGAACAGTTTTGACTCTTTGTAAGTCTTTTACTGCAAAGCATTATTTTTACTTTAGTGACGTTTCATGGCAGTTGTACACTAATGAATAGAATTTTATGGATCAGTAATGGAGCAGAAAAAGCAGGCTTGACATGAATCCAGAAGTTTGATGGTATAAAATAGCACAAACTGATTTATTATCAGGCCTACATTAGTCCAAAAACTAATGCCTGTCAGAAAATAAGTTTTCATAGCATAATCATTACAATCTTTCTTGGTATCTTTTTAAAATCAAATTCTATATGTGATGAGCCCATAAAGATAGTGGTAAATCTCATATTGCCATATGAGGATTCTTCAAATTGTTCCAAATTATGTATCTCATGCATTTTATTTCAGATGTCAAGTCCTTTGCCAAAGGAGACTATACTGTGGTTCCAACCCTGAAGAAAAGTAAATAACAAAGTACACACATTGTGTCACCACTTCCAACGTTTCCTGTAATTTAATACTAGTACAATGTTTTGAAATTTAGCCTATGCACAATTTTATCAAGAGCTCCATTTTATTTGTTTTAAAGAATGATGTATTATAATACACAAACAACACCAGCTGAAACAAAGCTTTGTGGGATGAGCTTAGGCAAGATCAGATATGTGTGTACAGACATGTTATCACAGCAGGACACATTTCTGTTTTTAGTAGAGGAACTGAACATGCAGAATTTCAGTATTTCCCTGTCCAAGCTTTTGTGGCCAAACAAAAAAAGCAATGTCAGAGCTGACTTGTGCAAATGGAAAGCGGAAAGGAGGTAAAGTATAAAGGATGGTATAAAGGACGTATGTATGACCAGAACACCTATCAAAATACACTTGATGAAAGGGACGCTTTTGACCTCTCTAAACTTGCATGCCAGTTCCTTACATCTCTGGTGTGATGACACAGGTGTGCATACAGCTGGGTCATAAGGCATATTAGGGAGCTAATCTAATTGAAAGTAAGTACAGCAGGGAAGAGAATAGAAGGGAATGTGTTTGAAAAATACTACTGAGGTTAGTTTGGAAGGTAAAGTTATTTACTACAAATTATAAAATGTGTCATGGAAATAGATGTTTGGTTTTTCAGTGGTGTGAGTTTGCATTGTTCTGTGCTCTTGGAAGCTGGAAATGCAGGAAGAAAAGTATTTGATTTTCTTCAAAGGCAAGATTGGATAGAATAAGATAGTCTACAACCCTGGTAGGTCACAGACCAAACCCTAAGAGGCTCTCCTCAGTTGTGGAGAATCTCTACTGTGACTTTGTTTAATTTTGTTCCCAGTAACATTAATATGGGAATATAAATATTTGATAAATTAATGAAGTATTTGGACGTTTGTTGAATTATTCATATGGTATGCAATGAATTCTAAAAATTGACAAATTATATTAATAGAATGGAAATTAAAACAAACAAACAAAATAAACCACAAAATAACCCCACAAGCACAAACAAACAAAAACCCAAAAAACCAAATCAAAACAAAAAAAGTAGGCAAACCCTCAGTACAAAATAAATGGACTTGATATTCCTGAAATGTGGAAGACAACAAACCAATATTTGTAAAAAATATAAATTCTATCCTCTGAATTAGTTGTCCTAGCTAAAAGGAAGACAATGAGGAGCATGAGTATTATTGACTGGTGTTTTTTTCAACAGTAAAATGTAAACAAGAATACCTGCTCTGGTGGAATCTGATGACAGTCACTGGAACCTTGCAGATATGTAAATTGATAAGGCAGAGTAAAAAGTTTCTTGTGATTTAGATGCCAGAAAGTCCTGCTGCTTTGACAATGGAATTTAGAGTAAGGAACAGCTGCCAACAGCAGTGCTTTCACAGGGATTGGCATTGTTAGTTGGAGGGTGCCCCCTCACATCCTTAAATGGAGACAGCCTTTGCAGAAATAGGGAATGTAATTTTTCAAATAGAGGAAAGGGATAGAGTTTCTGAGGTGGGCTTTTCCTTTCATAAAGCCTCAGACATTAGGCGAAGCAGTTTGACTTGGGTGAGCCTTAGAATATTTTTCAAGTGCTTGACGTCAGGCATCTCAAGGTCTGCAGGTTTCTGCTCAAAGAACAGATTAGCCACTGAACATTTATTATTAGTTTGAAGATCGTGTTAATACATTATTATAGTATAGTGGGTAGGCTTACATGGAAGAGGGAGATCTGCCAAGAGCTGGTTTGAACTGATTTTGTTGAGTTGTGAAGATATCAGGACTACTGATGAGTTACAGTTGCATGAATCAAATTTTCATCAGAGAGATTACTGAACAACAGTCTTCAGTCTCCTCTTGGGGCAAACCCAAACATTACCACAACTAGTACTTAATTTCTCCAGTAGTCTGGATGGTTGTTTACTTGGGAAAATTTACCCATTTTTCTCATAGTCTTCCTTTTGGTTCGAACAACTGATTCAGAGGAGATTATTTAAATTTTTTACAAATATTTGTTTCTTGCCTTCTACATTTCCAGGAATATCAAATCCATTTATTTTGTACTCAGGGTTTGCCTATTTTTTTTTTGTTGTTTATTTTTATTTTTTTGTTTACATGTCATAAAGTTCTCCAAAGGAGTGACTAGAGATGTCACTCCTGTGTTTTATGAATCTTTTGTGGATGTTTGTTCTTCCAGTGTGACAAATAACTAGATAAATATTCTGATTTCTCTGCTTATCTGTCTTTTGTTGCATGAAATTTCCTGAACTCTTGAAACCTACCTTGGCAATTATGGTTGGCATAAATATTACATAAGTAGATTATTTGAGTATTACAAGACCATTAAAAGTTAAAGACTGGGGTGGAAGGGATAGGTAGTAGAAAGAGGAAAGGAACTGTGAAGTTTCTTGCTAGGAGCAGTAGAGATAATTGATTTAAAAAGGGCAAATACAGGTATCAATTGACAAGAGCAGTCTAAACCTAATTATTTGTCTTTGCTATTCTGTCATGTGCTTAGATTAACTGGGTTTTTTTTCAGGATCAAATGAAGAAACTGATTGATACCAGGATAAGAATTATATTTCTGGTCCTCTTATGTGCTGAAATTGTGCGGTCTGACCCCAAACAAAGACAGTTGTCAGCTGCACTGGATATCCACTGGATATCCTAAAGTAACATTGCACAATTATCAATTCTATAAAAAGAAATTACCACTGTAAAAGAAGTATAGTAAATATCTAACTAAAGGCTTACATAATTGTTTTTCTGATAGTTTTCTTTAATATTTAGTACCTGTCTATTTCATTACTAATTTTTAGCAGACTGACATAATTGGGTATATTTAGGAAAATAATGAAGTTAACAAATATAACTGGTCAAAAATTGTATTAAAATGGGTGAGGAGTGGAAAGAAGTCCTACTTCTGAAAAACAGATTATGTATGTGACCAGTTTTTCTCCACTTACCTAACTCACTTTCTACTTGGGCTTTTGTGGTAGAGACTTGTGACCATCCTGTGTGTGTATATTTTAGAATTAAGATGTCTTAGGGAAAAAAAAAACCTACTGGACTAGGAGGCTTAGAACTAAGCCTGTAGGAGGAGCTTGAGTGCTCTCAAGCATATCTGTTCACTGAGTTTCATTTTCTCCATCTGCAAAATGGTATTGGCATCTGTAAATACCTTATGGTCTGCAGGTAAAAGTGCTCTCTGAGAGCAGGTGACATAAATGTTCTTGGTAACATCTATTATCTGTAATGTTTATATTGTATTTGACACAGCATTATAACATTTAGCACATTATAACAGTTTAGCACTGTTCTGCCAGCCAGTTTTCTCTGTCATTGTGGCATTTCCCTGTACAGAATATGAAGATCCCCTGTACTGCTCCTAAGAGGGGATTGTACCAATGGCACCTGGCAAAACAGCCTTCACTGTGCATGGCTAATCATTGGGAAAATGTGTGTAGCAGTAGTCACTAATCCCACCTTTCCTTTTTCCTTTCCATGTCTTCTCAGCACGAATGTGTTTTACGGTAAATAATAATCCCAGTAGCTCTTGACTAAAATTACTAGGGGGAAGCAGGTCTTCCTAGAAGGTGAAAAAACAGGTTCTTCTTTTTTCCTGTGAACTCACTGTCATGCACTCTGTTTTTATGGGGGAAAAGCCAAATATTCTATGTATATCAGATAGGTTACAGATTCAGTTTTAGGAGTTTAATTCTAACTAAGTAAATTAAAAATCCATGCAGTTTAGTGGTCTATGACATTTAGCTGTATATTATGTTTTACTGTTTAAGAAATAACCACTTGGCTTTCTCTCCACTGCAGTTACCTGAACTTCACTTGATGTCTAGGTCCTACTCTCTTCACTCTGGTACATGATGGGGGAAGTTAGACCATTTTCTTTTCCTACTTGTGTGCATTAACAATAAGGCCTAATTAAACTGCAGCTTTCGTCTTTCATTTGCTGGAAGATCAACTGGTCTGCATTAGTTAAGCCACAGTAATTTAATGTGCCAAGACAGCTCTGGATCCAATAGCAGAGATAGCAATGACAAGAGGGCAAAAATATCTTTGGAGTATATTTAATCTGTGACTCAGTATTTCCATGTTCTTTCTCTCTGTATAGTTTGAAGTTGGCTTTGGAGAAGGAATAATTTGAAAGGAAAAGCAGTTTGGAGGGGAGTAAATAAAATCTTATGATTTTAGCCATTGCAAAATCAGTTTTGCTCTAACAATTTGTCTCCTACTTTCTGAAATGCTTTGATAATTTTTCAACTCAAGTAATGAAAGATACTGATCAGAATATTTTTAGCTTCAAGAGTTCACAAAATAATGCATTTTGCTCCCATAATATTTAGCTTTAAATATCATAGGTTTTAAAAAGTTCAGTGTAGTGACGTGATGATTTCAGGACTTTCTTTCTTTTACTGGAGAAACCTATTGATTGTGGATTTTTTATATAATTTATAATTTTAAAAATAGCCTTTTTTCTTAAGATAAGTGGCATTGTTATGCACATAATAGGAATTTAGATAATACTGCAAAATGAAACAAAATCAGTAAACCAAGAATCATTAAGTCCATCACCAGCAATAGCAAGTTAGAAGAAACTAATGAAAGGCCTTGTTGCCTTCCCAGCTGCAGCTAAATGGTTAATAAGAAATTTACGATCATGAAATATTGCAGCTGAAATTGGAAAGGGGTAGATGACTGAGAGGTTCAGCTGGGAGGAGATTTAGAGTTACTACAAAAAGAGCAGTACTACAAGGAAGATTTCTATGTAAGCAGCAAGAAGGAGGCTGAAGCTAACAGGGTAGAAATTAATTCTTTTTATATGCCCTGTGGCTGAAATTCCCAAAGACAAGTGAGCTAGGATGCATTACCTTTAAGATTAAATGTAAAAATGCCAGGATTTATTGAGGCTTGGAGTAAGGAAGACTCAAAACTAGATCTGCTGATTTTGCATGAGCCTCCATGTTGCTGATGCAGGAGACTGGATTCATGATAGTGAAAGAGGTGTCACAGGTGTTGGGGAAGCCCTGCAATGGCATTGTCAGAAGATACTCAGAAGCCTTCTTTGACCTTATGGGTTCAACTAGAAGGTATTGTATGAGGCTGGGAGACTCATGCAAAAACAGGAGAGGGAAAAGACTGGAGTTAGTATTTTCTAATCTGAAGGTATGGTAGTAATCTTGCTTTTCTTGTCTTTAATTACTTAGATTGTATTTTGATTAGTTCATGTCATACAGCTTTGGACCTGCAGAACTGAAGTTAAAGGAAGAAACCACCTCACAGTATGACAGCACCTTTGATTTTTTTTATGTAGAACTTAATTCAGTCTTTCTTATTGTAATTCCAATGTCAATCTCTTTTCCTTCCATCTAGGCCATGTGTTTACACAATGGGATCACCAATAAACAACAGAGCCCTCTTTCCATGCCAAGAACCACCAACTGCCTTGTCAACATGGCAAGCCTCAGTTCGAACAGCTGCAGGCTTTGTTGTGTTAATGAGTGGTGAAAACTCAGCAGAACCAGTACAGCTTCGAGAAGGTGAAATACATTTTTCAAGGCAAATTATTTTCCATACTTTTATAATTAGAAACCAAGCTTGGTAAATAAGTGATTTGTGAAAGAATGAAGTTCCTAGCCTTAAAAACATTTCCATGTCTCTCTGTAATCTCCATGTCATTCTGTGGAAAAGTTATCTGCTCAAGGCCTCAGGATAACTTCATAAATATTTGCAGTATCTACATTTCTGCATTTCACTGTGTTGCTTTTTTCTCCCTCTGTATTTCCAAACCTAGATTTAATTTTTCATAAATTGGCTTTATTTTAATCACAGTGTATTCAAGTTTTGTAGATGCAAACCTTATCAGGCTCTCAACAACTTCAGACCTTGGTAGATAACTATCTTTCAATTTTAGTTCTCCAATCTCAGTGTAGTTCAGCATGTGGTTAGAAGCAGCCTTTGTGCCATATGTGTTGCCTGGAATACATGGAATATCTGAAGAATATCTGGTCAGTGCCCTGAAAATCTGATCTCTGTGGGAGTTTTTGACATTGATAAAACATATCTTTTTCAACAGTAAGCAAACAAGGATTTCTTCTGTGTTGGCTATACTTTATTATTTAAATGTCTTTCTGCACAGAGAAGAAAGTTTTTAAGGATTGTGTAAGTTCTACATAAAATGAAGTGGGTCTTGTTCTTGTGAGTTTTGATATAATCTGTCAAACTGGGTCGGTATTTTCTAGTGTGAGTAGTTCTGATGAGGCACAGCATGCAAGAGAAGGTTAGAATTAAACTTTTCTGGGGAAAAATGTCTTCTGCTCCCCTTTAAATAGACAGGTTTATTCTTGAGCAGAAAAAAAAGAGAAAGTCTCTTGATTTGAGAATCATCAGTTAATCCATTTTCATGGAATTTTCTGGTTATATTTGGCCATATATGGGGCCTCTTTCAAGGTTTGTCTCTGCTGCTGAAATATGGAAAACTGCTATGATAAGCTGCTCAGTTCTTTTGGAGAATAATACTTTCCTGTCTCAGCATCAAGAAAGCAAGGACCCTCTTGACTTCAGACTACGATAAAAGTTTACAAAACTAATACAGAGACAAAAAGGGAAAGGGGTAATATTCTGAGGAACATTTTAAAGTCCAAGTAAACCCAAGATTTTAGTGCTAATCTGTGGCCTTGGATAAATTCTTAATGAATTTAGGAATAAAAATTCATGAGTTTAATTAATAGGTTCTAATTTATAGAACCTCTAAGAGTTAAAAAGTTTAAAAATATTCTGTTGTTTTAAATAACCTGTCCACATAGATCTTGTTGTTTGGCAATTCTGGAAGGTATGTGAAATGTATTCATCTGTCATGGTTTGAGCCTGGCACAGAGCCAGTGCCCCCATGAAAACACCCTCTCTCTGGGGTCTGCTGTGAGATGTGGCCAGGAATAAGCAAAACAGGCTCCAGCTTAAACATAAAGAACACTTTATTACCTAAACTACAGGAAAATAGGAAAAAAACTATAAGGAAAAGAAAAAAAAATTGAAAACCTTACAAAAAACACTTTCCTCTTCCCCAACACCAGAATTTCCCAATCTGATACATTCCCCCAAATCACCAACTGCCCAGCCTGGCACCACCCTTTAGAATACTCAAACTTCAGTCCATGAAGAGGAGAGGAGTCCTTCTTGCACCATAGGCTTCCCCTGGAAACATGCTGAAACCTCGTGTGCTTCCATGTCACTCAGCACCGCCCAGAAAGTCCTTTTGCCATGGTGACATCTTCCTTCCATGCCCAGTGCTCTCACCACTGTGCATGGACCAGAGCTGCTTCTAGGGCTGTCTTTTAAGGATGCCTTGTCTCACTCCAAAAAGGCACAGTCTCTGCTTTGGGACATCTGTCCCCCCCATATTTTTCCAACCCCCTGGGGCCAAGGCGTCCCCACAATGAACCCTCCTGGTTCTGAGCCACTGCTTCCCCCCCAAGTGCAGTCTCTGTGTCACAGGAACAAACTGAGTCCATGGCCACAAGAAAAGTCCAGCCAAAAGGCCACTCCAATCATCTCTCCCCACTCAATCATCTCCACATCCTTCGGGCCAGGTCCTTGTCTCATCTCATCTCCTATTTCCCTTCTTATTCAGCTTCGAGGAGGATCAGCATTTTTGCAAGGCCCCAATCATGAAAGAAAGGGGTTAAAACTTCCAGTCTTTGTCTGTCTCAGGACGCCGATACTCCCACATCGCTGCTGCTGCGGCCAGCCGGCACTTCACCCCCTTGTCCTCCTGGGCTGGCTGCTATCACATTCAGACGCCGACTCTCCCCCTCTCTCCCTCCTGGGAGGGGAATGGCTGCCCGATGTCTCTTGGAGCTGCTCCTCCACCCTTCCATCCTCAAGGGCCTCCTCACCCCCATCTCTGTCCAGGCCCAGGCCTACCACATGGCTGCCCCTCCCCTGCCCAGCAGCAGCGGCTGGACAGGGGAGGGAGATCTGACCTCTTTCCCTCGAAGTCCCAAGAGGCCTCTCAGGGCCGAAGCTCTGCTTTTAACCCCTGTGTGTTCTCGGAGGTGTGTCCAAACCCCACTGGCCACACCAGGGGCCAATATCAAAATCCGAGCACCCATTGGTTTGACCACAGCATCCCAGAATTCCCACTTCTTCCTGGTCAAACCACCACATCATCTTAAGATTTTGTCTTTACACACCGGAAAGCCTTCCAGGGTAGCTTCAATTTAAATAGGCTTGCCAAGTTGTTTATATACAGTATGGTATTACTAGTGTTGCATATTTATAATATCATACATAACTGGACAATTAATAAAATCTATTTTTAAAAAGATGCAATTAATTGGAATGAGTTAGCATTTTGGTAAGCAGTTGTGAATAAATTTATTTTGAATAGAATTACAAGTTAGCTGAATTTTTTTTCCTATAAAAGTTGTATTTAAAACCAGTGGACAGGCAGACAGTAAGAGAACACCAATCTAAGTTTGATTCCTATGAGCTTTTAGAGATCTGCATCCTGCTTCACAGACACATCTCTACATGTATGGATCCAGTGATCCAGTGCATAGCTGGGCTAGGTGTACTCTTATATGCAGATTCCTCATTTACCACTTGTATTTGCAGGTTTTGGCAAGAGTCTGTACCCTCCCATATGTGCCACTTTTGCATTCTGCCTCCTACAAAACTGTGGTTGATCCTGTCATTTAAAATAGAGGGAGCCCAGGTTTGTTTGAAAATAGTGATAGAATATTTACACAAGTAGAAATGGTAACTATTTGAGTATGACCAAAAGTGCTTAAAACACTTTATGGAGTTTTATGGAGTACTTAGAGAAGTTGATCAGAAAAATGCAATTATTAATACCCTTTGGGAGAAAGCTTCATGGGGAGCACTCCATGTGTGTATAAAGTGAGCCATTTAAACATCAGATTTATTTTTCTACATTTGTCAGTTTTACTTTCCTTCAGCACGTTACTATAATACATAGAAGCTGCAAATACGTTTAGTCACAAGCACCTTTCTATTTGTTCAGTTCATATTCAAGAAGTAGATTTTCAGCCATTAAGTGTGAAACAGACTGGCTCGCTTTTTGTGTGGTTACTCTACTACTGTGCAATCCTTGATCTTGTTTTGACACCTGCATTGTGAGTGAGGAGTACACTGGTAAAAAAAACCCAGAGTGCTAGATGTAGTTAGCAGCAGCAACCTTTGCTGCTAACTACACTGTTTCCTTTGCTTGTGCTCCTCACTGTCCACAAGGCGAAACAAAAGAGTGCAGTACTTGTGTTGGTTGATCTCCAGGATGTATCAGGGTCTGCAGCATGGTAGTTGAGAGCTTGTCATGTGCTACTCATCCCTCTCAGACTAATGCTCTGGCATGACTGTGAGGGAGCTGTGTGAGGAGTTCTGGTTTTCAGATGAGATCAAGAAATCCCTACAAGTCACAAAGAGTTTCTGAAAGCTGGAGGGCTCTTAGGCCTGGTGCTCCAGCCAGAGAGTAGTTTTTTACATAACTACTTATTTAGCTGCATGTTTATATATTAACTCTAGCTAATATATTAATTAGTATATCTGTTGCTGTTGGGCTATTTCTCCTTTTCTGTAGGGGTAGTCGAACTTTGTGGGTTTTAGTAAACAGTAAACATCAGCTGTATTTTGTGGTGTTTGTGTTAGTGCTAGCTATTTGACAAAAAATATACTGGTAAGTAAAAATGTTCATAATGTGCTTGCATCTGGCATTAACAGATATATCTTTGGCATTTTTTCAGTTATAATGAACTCTATAAAACTCAAACAATTTTAGTGATCTCAAAGATAGCTGAATGCATTAAAAATTCTAGGAAGTAATTACATAATTTATCATTATTATTTCAAGTAGGAGAAATAAACGATCTTTAAATTGTTCTTTTGCACAATTATAAATAGATTAAAATTCCTGCTCTTGTTAAATATTTGCATGGAAAGTTTTTCACTTTTAACTCATAGAATAGGTGATTGTTGCTGCATGATTAGTGCAGTTAGGACACAATAGATTTGCTTTTCAAAACTGAAAAACAATTCAGAATTACAGGTAGGGAAAATAACAAAATATTATAATTGCCTAAAAGAAGTATGTGCAAGAATCAAGTTGTTTTAAAATTACATTACAAGTACAAGGACTGGGGTGATCTACTTCTATTTTTCCCAAGGACTAATCCCAGCCCAACCTTTTGTTTTGCCCAGTGTGTTCTCACTTAGTTGGAAGATGTTTTTATGGTACAAAATGCTGTGTTTTGTAAAGAAAACCACGTTTCAGCTGCACTGTTTTCTGTTATCCTAGAGATGGAGCTGTCTCCAAGGCTGACACTGAAAAGCACAATGCAGCCAGAGGATGGGGAGAGCAGCAAAAAGGAGTTGAGTGAAGCTTACGATCCCAATCTATGTACTGGGATAGATCATAGGATACAGATGAAGGAAAAACAAAACAAAGTCCCCTGATGTGAAAACAATGTAAGGAAGGAAGTGAAGTTATGGGAGAGTCCAGGCTGGGAAACAATCTTACCAGTAGTGAGAGAAGACAAAAGGTTACTTGAGTTAGTTGAGCCATTTTTCAGACAATGCTTCGTGGTTCTCTCCAGAGGGAACTTCTGCCCATAAAAAGACCTTTTCAGTCACTGATCAGCAAATGCACTGTTTCTCAACCTGAAGGATTCTATGGTTCTATAGGGAGAACTCACTTGTCATGCCCATGCATATGATTTCAGTCAACAGCTGTAGGATAAATATGTAGGTATTCTACATAGTTCTTGACATCAAAAAGCATTGCAGGAAGTGGACTGAGCCCTGGGTAGATATGCAGAGACATTATACAACTTGGATCTTGCTCTAGGAGGATCCATAGTTCACATGATTTCTAAAATCCTTGTGAAGTAAAAGGAGCTTTGGTACCTTCACTCTTTTTGCATCAGGTCAGCTCTAAATATTCTGCTCCTTGCTAATTTGTATAGATTTCTGAATGCAGTACACGCTGTTCTTCTCTCTGGACTGTTAATCTGATTGCCTTGCCTTTTAGACATTCTGTTCAAGCTGTTTGTGGAGTGTTTTTTAGGGGAAAAAAACATCTTGCTTGCTCTAGCCTGTCTTACTAAACTTGTTTCTCACTGTAACACTCTCTGATCTCTACCTAGCACAGGCCAACACCCGTTCCTATTAGACAATCTCACGGTTGTGTGAGCCTTCTCCTTTATACCTCGTGCCATTTCGAACAGTTTTCTATAACAGCTTTTTGACTTCCATGCCTTTTTCAGAACATAGTTGAAAACACATGACAGCTTTTCAATTACAGCTTTCTCTGATGCTATTTAATTCTAAAGTTTTTACAATTAACATAACTACATGGAGCTTTTAGTAATACTTTATAGCACTTAGATGTTACACTAAGTGCAGAACCTCTGAACCTTGTCCTGTATGTATGTAAGTTAATGGCAAAGTTGTTATTAACTACAGTAACAACTGTGTAGGCTTGGGCCTTTAGCACAGTGCAAAGTTATCCTCCTTATTCTTAATGTGTTTGGAGCAAATAAGTCTATTCTGCTTACATACTGACAGGAGCTTAGGAAAATTACAAGAGTAATATATGTTCACCTGACAATACTGACAAAAGGTTTTTGATGGATGTTGCCTAAAGGTGAAAGGGGTGAAGGAGTATGAATGGTTTCTAGTGCATATAAGAGGCAAAGACTTTATCTACCTCCCAGAAGACTTCACAAATGGTATTGCTTTGTCATACTAAATAGAAGGTGGAAAACTTGTCAAGACTAAACTAAAGATTTTTTTCTTTGTTCTTGCTTTGGACAGCCTGACCTTCTTAGGTCATTAAGGTAGGAAATCAAGTGATGCTTTGTAGCAGTTGTCTATTTCCTTTCCTCTGTGCCTTGGGGTTTCCACTTAGTTGTGGGTTTTTTTTTTTTTTTTTTTTTCCTTTTTGGTAGTGTATCATAGTCCTAGTCAGAGTACTTTTGCAAAAGAGCAAGTACTAAAGTTCTCTCAAAATAACTGAAGTTTGTATGTTTTCACGTTGCCCTAGCTACAATTATTTGCACATGATTCATCGGATTGTAACTCATGCTAGGCTCACTTCAAGATAATGAATCTGCTAGTATGGTGTAGTAACTGTATTATGACCATAAATTAGTACATGGATGTGATTCTTAAGCTATGTCCTTTTTAAAGGGACAAACAGAAAATCTAAGCAACATTTGTATTAATGAAAAGTATGCTGTTCTAAAACATCCACCTTATAAAAATGTGTTTGTACATACAATAATCCTATGCCATACTCCTTGTCTCCCCACATTCTGTTCTCGTAATGATAGAACTTAGTATATTTTTACTTTCTAATAGATTCTTGTCTTGTTTTAGCACCTTCATGGGGTAACATGGCCAAGTTGCTGACTTAGGTAATATCTCATCCGTGTCTCAGCTTTGATTTCTTACTGCCTGGTTGATATATTACATACCTCAAATAGCTGAGTCCAATTCACAAACATTAGTGTTATTTGTTAGAACTTGCCTATCAGTTTGATACTGCTCAGAACACAAAGGAAGGGTTTTGGGTTGTGTGAAATAATAACACAGACGAGACAAAATCATAAGACAGTAGATACAAGGCTGAAAGAGTTAAATTTTAATATTGTGTATTTAAAGGTGTTACTAGATTTCATGTCTGATGTAATTTTTGGGTAGTGACAGTACAATCATGTTAAGTTGCATTAATAGCATCCCACTTATGGATGATTTATTTACAGGTAAAGACATCAGCAGAAAGAGCAAAGTTGCAGGTGTAAGTAGATAGAACACAGAATTCGTGGTGGTTACATACAACTGTTCTTATGTTTCTCAATACAATAATTTTTATTTCCTCCACAAAAATACCAGGATGTAAGGTGGAAGGTTTGGCCCAAAATCTCAAGTGCATGAAAATGTCAAGTACCTAACATGTGCTGTAAGACTCATGAGTCTGTACGAATGTTCTTTTGTTTACAGGTATCTTGAGCTGGTACTACTATGTGTCTATGCCAATGCCAGCATCCACCTTCACTATTGCAGTGGGGTGCTGGCAGGAAGTTAAACAGCAGTCCTTCAAACAAAAAGCTGCTATTGGAACGAACACTGAATTTTCCTTGCCATCATCACAAACTGATTTAAGGTTCGTGTTTATAACATTATTGAAAAATTAAATGTATGGGTAGCATTTCCATTTACTCTTTGGAATGTGAAAATGAGTCATATTGGCACAGGAATCAAAGTAGAACTTGTTTAATCTGAACAGAAAAATCTTGACAGGAAAATAATTCCAAAGGCATTATTTCATGGGAGTGGTTCTTTTTATGTGTTGCTACTTAGTGAGCAACAGGGTTTGTAAATTCCACTGTCTGCTAGATTTGTATCCTGTATACTTAACACTCTTCTGCAGCAATGCCAGGTGCTGTCTTGTGTCTAAAATACTTGACTCAGTCCATTCTGGATACCTAATGACTCCTACTATAATATTGCCTACTTTTTTGATCTGCTCCAGTCTCATTGCCCAGTTAGAGCTGGCCTGTGCACTGGGGTGATGTGAAATGACCAGGTACATGAAAGATCTAGTACAGTGGTCCCATAAAATAGAGTTGGACCAATGATTCTTAGCTGATTTTGACCAAACTAATAGAAATGTAATTATTTTTGACACATCTATTCCTTCTCCCAGTCTAGTTAAAACTCATTAAGTTTGAATTATGACAGAGTGGTAGATGAGCAGAACAATATATGCCTGAAAATAAGATTTGAAGACAGAAAACAAGTTTCTGGAAAAATACCATTTGCTTTCACATGTATTCACCTTAGTTAGCAGAAGTCTCAGACATGGGACTTGATTTTCTCATATATTATTCTCAGCTTTTCAAATTCATATCATAGCACCACAGAATAACCCAGGTTGTAAGGGACCTTGAAAGTTCATCTGGTCCATTCTTTCGTGGGGAGGAGCTTAGATAAAGATATCTAACACCCATTGGCCCTTGTCCTGGCCATGTAGCTCCTTGTGAAGAGAACAACTGTATGCCCTTTGTAGATGCCCTTCAAGTACTGAAACACTGTGATGAGGTTCTCTTTCCTCTTCCCTGGAAAGGCCTAGCTCCTTCTGTCTTTCCTCACAGGGCAGGTTCTGCAGCCCTTTGTTCATTTTTGTGTCTTCCTTGAATTGTGAGGCCCAGCAGGAGAGGTGCTGGTTCCCACGGGTGCTGCGTGACGAGCCGTGCTCGGGCCTGCTGATCCACCCTGTCCCTGTGTGCCAGGGGTGCTGGTTCCTCTGTCCCTGATCCACTCTGTCCCTGTGTGCCAGGTGTGCTGGTTCCTCTGTCCCTGTGTGCCAGGGGTGCTGATTCCTCTGTCCCTGTGTGCCAGGGGTGCTGATTCCTCTGTCCTTAATCCCTCTGTCCCTGTGTGCCAGGGGTGCTGGTTCCTCTGTCCCTGATCCACTCTGTCCCTGTGTGCCAGGGGTGCTGTTTCCTCTGTGCCTGATCCCTCTGTCCCTGTGTGCCAGGGGTGCTGATTCCTCTGTCCCTGATCCCTCTGTGCCTGTGTGCCAGAGGTGCTGATTCCTCTGTCCCTGATCCCTCTGTGCCTGTGTGCCAGGGGTGCTGATTCCTCTGTCCCTGTGTGCCAGGGGTGCTGATCCACTCTGTCCCTCTCTGCCAGCAGAGCCCCTGCAGCTGCAGCCCAGGGCCTGGTTGCCCTCGTAGCTGCAGTGCCACCGGGTGACTTGTAGTCAGGAGATTGTCCCCTGAACCTCCGTGTCCCTTTCAGCAAGGCTGCTCCCCAGACAGGCAGGTCACAGCCTGTGCTGGGCCCTGGGGTGGTGCCACCCCAGGTGCAGGGCTGTGCCCTTCCCCACAACAGCTAACCTGGTGAAAGTGCTTTCAAATCCATCACTCAGAATGTTTGTGAAGATGTGTGTGGCCGAACACAATTTCTTGGGGAACTCCACATGTGACAAGCTGCCAGCCTTAGTGAAAACCACTGATCACCACTCTCTGAGTGGGCCCTGTGCATCAGTTTTTGCACCCATCTTGCAGACCACCTATACAGTTTGTATGTTGCCTGTTTGTCTGTGGCCAATGGTTTGCAAAAGTCCAGGCAAACAAGGTCCACTACTCTTCCCACATCAACAGGAATTGTTATTTTATTGTAGAAGGTGATTTGGGTTCTAAGTTCTTATATATTTAACTTCATTATTTATTAATTTTTTAAACTTTATTATTTATGTGTTTAACATTTTCCTGTTACTCAGTTTGAAACTTTGCTGGAAAAATACTTGTCTTTTAGACAGCTGTTTGGAAAAATACTTTGTTAGCATTAAGACAGTGGAACCACTGAGACATTGGAACTGAGGACTTAAAATGGATGTTTTTATTGGAATTTAAAATTAAATTATTCTAATTAAATTCTAATCAAGCAGCTTGACTGATTTTGGTTAAAAAATGCTAATTGATCTTGAGAAAAAACAATTTCTTACTTTACATAGGATAATTAAGAAATATCCGTTCTAATTTTGAAATAATTTATAGGTTTGATGAGCTTCTAGAAATTGTTTGTGTTTATTTCTTTGCTGCTTATATGTTTATAATATGACTGCGTCTGCAAGAATAAGCTGAAGATGTATTCTTCTCCAAAATACAGGACATTTGGTAATAGGAATTTATTTATTTATTGATTGATTATTAATTATTAATTTATTTGTTGATTTTGGTGCAAAAGATTATTCTGGCTCATTGTTAATAGAATGTTAATAGAATGTGTCTCGGATAAGATAGTGGAGATAAAGTCTAGGGTAGCAGGAAAAGAAAGGAATTCTGAAAGAAGCTGTTGAAGTGTGTAATGTAATTTGTGTCCAGGTGCCAGTGAGTTTGACCTAAGGAGGCTGTATCAAAGTAAATGTTAAATGGAGCTATGATGTTTATAACTTTTTATATCCTTGTGGTCATTAAGGAATTGGCAATCTTTATAAGAGATATGGTGCTAGCTTTCATGTTCCTGCCTAATCTCTGATAATAAAATGCAAAGTGACATTGTTTTAGAGTAGAAATATACTAGATTAAACCACCCTTATAAAAATTGTGTGCAATGGATGTGGATTCTTTGCATATGCAGTCAATGAAAGGACATAGAGTCCACTTTGACAGAAAGACTTATGTAAGGTGCTAGAGACTAGAGTGTTAATACTTCAGCCAAATCTCATCCTTTTCTACATGTCATCATTTTGTTTTCTGTGTCAGCACAATCTTCCAAGCACAAGTGCTTTGGGCAATGCTAGGTGCTTTGCCTGTTGAGGCATTGTAGAACTAGATTATCTAAACTGAAGGTTCAAACCAAGGAGAGGCTGTGCACTGGAGAGAACATAGGCTAACAGGTGAAAACATGAAACTGATTTCTGTTTAGATAAGAATCTATTTGGGCAGATAACTTATTGTGAAGGTATATGACTCAGTGTTTAGAAAGGATTTGATTTACCCCTCCTTTCTTCCAGCTAGAGCTCTAAATATCCTGTAAAAGTTCTATAAAGTGAGGTTGGCCTTACGTGGTACTATTGAATGTCTAGCATGATAGGCCTATACTGGGTTTTTTTATTTAATAATAATAAAAAAAATTACTTGAAGCTTTTGGAGAATTTTAGTAAAAACAACAACAGAAAAAAACCCCTCCTGGAATTATATTGCAATTGAACCTAAAATACTTGTATTAATGTTATGTTAATATTCATAGAATTTTATTTTCATAGCCAAGTTCGAATAGGAATTTTCAGAGTAAATATTTTTTGTATTCTTATTGGTCCTTTTTACATATATTTTGAGCACTTATTCTTTTGATGCATATCTGTTATAAAAACAGTGCGTGACTAGTCTCTCTCATTAGTTATGGGTTCTACTTAGATATAGTAATGAGTGTTTCAAAGAGCTACACGTGTGAACTGGGTGAGGATGCAAGTGAGCTGATTCTATGGAAATTAATGATGTCATTCTGATGTCTAGAGAATATGTCTTAGCATAGTTAGTTGCGCACATTTCTGATAACGCAATTAAGTTTTGTTTTGTTTTGTTTTGTATTTTCAGGTGGCATGAAGAAATCTGTGGTCATGTGGAGTATCCCTGCCGTTTCCAAAATCCTGCTGCCAGGTTGCAAGCAGTCATTCCTTATAGAGTCTTTGCTCCTTGGTGCCTTATGGAAAGCTGTGAAGAATATTTGCTTCAGCTAGTTCCTCAGTGCCTCTCAGCTGCTTATGCCACACTGGGTACCCACCCCTTTTCCAGGCTTGATGTTCTGATAGTTCCTTCCAACTTTTCCAGCCTGGGAATGGCTAGGTAAAGAAACTTATTAGTATTCAATCTGCTGTATTTTGCTAGACTCTTTCTTACCAGCTAGTTAAGAGTGTCAAGTTGCTGTCAATATAAAGTTGCTGAGCTATTTTTCTTAAACCAAACTTAAAACTCTTGTTCTGACTCTATGTGAGTAGGTTTGTTTGCCTCCTTTGTGACCTTTAATTTTAGTTTTTACAGGGCATAGGGAAGGGAAATTTAAGCTTATTAGAAATGTGGGTGTAAATTTTTACATTTGTCAAACTGAAGTTCTTTAGTTTGTTCTTTTGATCTAAATACTTGATGTCATTGTCTTGTTTTCTTTTGGCATTGATTTTAGCCTTATATTTTGACAGAATAGTAGTATGTTGAAGTCCAAATCTAGGGTTTCTTCACAAGCATTTCCAAAGTGTGGGTTTCTAGTCAAACACTTATCTTCAGAAGCAGAGGGCAAATAGTAGGGATTATGCTATCAAGTTTTCATGGAATTGTGAGGGTTTTCAAGCCTGTGAAGGTTTTCAAGCCCGTCCAGGTACCAAGCCCATCCAGGTACCTCTGAATGGCATCTGTTCTCTCCAGAGATTTGACTGTACCACTCAGATTGGTGTCATCAGCAAACTGGCTGTGTGCATTTGATCGCATTGTCTGTGTCTGTTAAAAATATACTGAACAGGGCCAGTCCCATTACTGACCCCTGAGGATACCACTCCTCACTATTCTCCTCTTGGACAATGAGTCATTCACTGCAACCCTTTTGAGTGTGACCATCCAACCAATTCCTTATCCTTCCTGAGTGGTCCTTCCATAAAATGTCTCCATTTTAGGGACAAAGATATTGTGCAGGACAGTGTCCAATTCTTTTCATTCAAGTAGATGACATCAGTTTCTTTTCCCTTGTCCACCACTGTTGTAACCCCATCTTAGAAAGCCACCAAACTTCTCAGGCATGATTTGTCAGTAGTACAGCCACATTGGCTGTCACCAATCACCTCTTTGTCTTTGATGTGCCTTGGCATAGTTTCCAGAAGGATCTGCTCCATGCTTTTCTGGACCTTGAGTAGAGACTGGCTGGCCTGTAGTTCCCCAGGTCATCCTTTTGTACCTTTCTAAAAATGGGGGTTGTATTTCCTTTTCCAGTCACTGGGAACTTCACTGATGCCAATAAGATCATGGCCTTGCAGGCCATGTTTGTTCCCCATGCTGCATGCATTAGCATGGAGGCTTTTAAGTTGGGCCCTTGAGGAAACTGACTTATTGGATGAAATTCTTTCGTGGTGCTCTTCAGGTGCCCTTGTGCTGACCTGTGATCTCTCTCCAGGCTCTGTGCATCATATCAGTGGGGTGGATTGAAGTTCCCCTTCCCCAGCAACTTTAGTTTAAAGCTACCTTCTCCAACCTGGCAAACCTAGGACTGAAGATGCTCTTACCTTGTCTGACCAATGGACCCCGTCAGCAGGCCAGGTTTCACAAAGCGGGTCCCATGGTGAAACTAAATCCTGGTGACTTTAACCAGACTGGTTGAAGTCACCAAATTCCTGGTGACTTTAACCAGTCTTATAACCTTTAGCTGATTGGACTGGCCCTTTCAAGCTGTAGACTTTTTTTCCTATATCTTTCCTCTTGCAATCCTCTTTTGGGTTAAAAGTCAAAAATTATGTTGGCACATTTACAATATTGTATAGGTTTTAGTAGACATTTGCTTGCTTTTTATATTTCATCTAGATCTAGAAAATGTAAAATTTTAGCATTCAGTCGCCCTTCTCTGTCATATAGGGCTCGCTGCTTTCTAGATCCCTTTTGCTGGTTACTGAGTTTTCAATGATAGTTCTTCACTCAATGAAGGCATCAAGTTGGTTTGTGCTCCTACCACAGGTTCTCCATTCTTTGCCTGGTGGTTTGATTTGAAGTGCAGTGTGGTACTGTGCGCCATATTCTTTAAGCCATATGAAATTTGCTGCTCCTCAGCAGTCTTCTGTGACTTCAAAGGCATGGTACTAAAGGGTTGGCACAGGGCCTTGCTATAATTGGGAAAGAATCCAGCCATTTGACTTAGCTGTGAGATAAGAGCAGGGATCTGTGGAATCCTGAAAGGCAAGACACACAAATAGTTCAAAATGAAAGAGAAAGCAGACAGTGATGTCTGGGCCAAAATTACAGCACAGTACAGTAGGAGAAATCTTTATGATTTAGTTGTTGATAGGCTATTTCTCTATGGGAAATTTTCAATGCCTTCTCTGCATGTACCTTTCCCAGAATTTATAGGAAAAAGGTACCTGCAGGGAATTGTTGCAAAACCATCTGTCATTATCTGAGTCCAGACTACGTGTTCAGAACACTATAATTGTGTTTTATTTGTGAAGGACATGAGAAGAAGCTGTGCTTTTATTCCCCTATGCTTCATCTAACCACTGTCAGTTCCAAGCAATTGATATTATTGAAAATAAGGATGAAAGAAGGGGTGTGCATACTTCCTGATGCACTTCCACTGCCTGTATTTAACAGTGCATCAAGCCAAACACATACAAATTTTTAAAAATTTAACTAATGTAAGAACTAATTTAAGATGTTTAAATGTCAAGTTGTATTTGGGCAGAAGATTGTTAAGTGACTCATAATAGCTTATTTGTTCTTGTTGTATGTGATTTCTCCAATAGAAGCTTCTGTGTATATAGCAACTTAAATGGTTAATTCCTATGCATGCAATGATAATTGCCTAAATTGCTTAAGCTAACAATAAGCTGTGTGCAAATCCATGTCAAAACCCATGCAAAAAAAAAAAAGTTAGCTATTACCTTGGGTTAAAAAGGCTGCTATAGTGTTTATTTTTTTATCTTCTAGTCTATCTGTAGCAGTACAAACATAATACTGCATGCCAGCACATAGAAGCTGTTGTTATGAGAAATCTAATTGGACTCCTGTCTACCAGGATAGGAAACAGACATAAATTTTAGTAATTACCTGAAGTATTGGGGTTTTGCAGCATTTGGTACTTTTCTTTGTTCCTCCTTTAGTTATACTTACCGTGTTTTTCGCATCTCAAAATGCTTCTTCTTATTTGGGAGAGATGTTTCCCAAACACATTAGATTGTGGTATGAAATTATGATAGTTCTTGCACAGAATTATCTAATTAGGTGTTTTGAACTGCCTCTTTCAGTGGCAGCTACTGTGGGTCAGCTGTATTTCTCTTGATATCTGACATAATACATCTGACAGATGCATTATGAGCAAAGCCATAGTTGAAAGCATATTCATTGTACTTGTGTTTTCTGTTAATATCTTCCTTGTTTTTAAATTTTCTATGGACTTCTGTATGGAAATATATTTATAGAGGAAATATAAAAATAATTTCCTCTTGCTTCCTATAGATCTTTGAAGATGGAGGGTTTAGTTTTGCACACTTTAATTTTACACTATTTTAATTTAAGTGATTCTGTATAGTTTCTCCTAAATTCATGCTAGTAAAAGCATGATGTGTTCTGCACTTCTTTGTTGGTGATATTACATTGAACTGTACAGAAATTAAAAGCATTGTGTGCCAAATTTAAGTAGCTTAAAAGCCTGAGATTCAATGCCTTCTCTAGAATGTTGAGAATCTCATGAACATGTAACAGCAGTTAGTTATCTAATTTTAAGTTCTTTCACTAGCAGAAGAGAGTGAATTGGAGTAAAAGGAATAGGGAAGTGTGTCAGACTACAAGGCCCTAGAGATTGTAATTAAGTTGTTCATGGAAGAGATCCTTGACCATACACTGCATTGAAAGGTGCATATCATTTATGCACTCAGAGAACTAAGAGGTTAAAATCAGATTAAAAGTAGCACTATCTTTTGATACTGTTGGTGATATGGTACTTCCCTGAGGAGTTGTTGGCCCCATTGGCGTTTAAATGTTGGAAGCATTTCACATTTGCAGATGCTCTCATATGAGCCAGCAGTTGCACATTAACAGAGCTGAAGGAAAGATTTCAGATGAAAAGTAGGGTATTCTGTGTACTCGCTGGTTGTTTGGGCTCTTCAAATCAGTTCACTCCCAATCCAGTTTTGTTGATCCCATTTGAAATCCTAGTACTCAGATATCTCTTCTCACAATTCTTTTTTTCAGAACCTGAAGAGACTCTGAATTCCTTGTTCTTTTTCATTCCCTGAGGAAAAACATTATTTCAAATACAGAAACTCTAACTTTTAGTGCCACCTGAGCCTGCCCTTGAGACTTTGACTTTTCTTGCAGTGTTTAACTATTTTAGCTTTTTCACAGTCACACCAATTCCTTGTGTTTCTGTGGTATTAGAAACTGCTTAGCCGCTTTCTACTTCTTCAGAGCACATGTGCTGATGTTTATTTTACCCTCCTGAGAACTGTAAGCCTTTGCATTCAGTTGAAATTCTCTTTTTGAAACAATGGTTTTTAAACTTTTGTTTCCAGCACACATTGTTTGAATGACGTAAGATTACTGCTTTTTCTGTTTGAATTAATGTACTAATGTACTAGTTTTGTACTAAGTGCTTATCCTAGTACCATGTACAAATAATCTTTCTAAGTGCATCACATGTTGCTGGGATCTAGAAGAGTATGATGAGAAAAGTGTCCTTTGGTACATACCACACTCCTAGTTTTTCCTGAAACTCTTAGTACTAATAGTGACTGTGGGATAGATGGACATCTGGTCAAATCTGGTTCATCTGTACTTACAGACGATTTTGCCCAGCAAAGCTAGTGGAACCAAAGAACTTCTGAGCAAGATTCTGACATTTTCAAAACAGTGTCCTAGTGTTATATAATTTGAATTCTATTTAGGCTCTAAAATTAGTGGCCTTATTTTCAACTCTGCTGGACACCCTTGAAACCCAAATGGTGTTTGATGATGAGGATGCTTGGAATATTTATAAACCAGGTCTGCTGACTAAATGTGGATTTAGCAACCCAGCTTTAAATTCCTGTTCATAAAGATCTTACTCTTCTCCTGTCATGTTAAAAAATTGTCTTTGGTACATATACCTTTCTTCTTTGAAGAAAGAATATCTGTTTCTTCAAAAAATGTTGTATCAGCAGAACTCTTGAGTCTTTCCAGTCTATGTCACCAAGATTGTTAACTTCTTGAATTGAAAAGAGAAGGCTGAAGCAGCCTCTTTCATCAGTGCATCTATAGCCATCATTTGTCTGTTCTGTATGTCTGCAGAGTTATGATGACAACTGATAAGCCCATAGAAAATCAGCTAGGACTACTGGAAAACATTCAAATGTCAAAGTTAAATGTAAAACCTTTAATATTGTTCAGTCTTGCAGAACTGCGTTTTACTATGTGATACTACTGTAGAAGCCTTTTCTGAATCAATACAAATGTAGACACACTGTTTTGCACATTTCCAGTTGTTTTAATTTGACAAAATATTCACAAGAGTAATCCTTTAACATTTAGTTTATATTTTGCCTATCACTAGTTGGTTATCCACACAGACATAATCATGTACAAAAATATCAAGCAAAAAGTAAAAATATGGTGGAAGAAAAATTGAGTCTTAGCTGTGATAGTAGTAAATCAGAGTGTGTGCCTGTACAACACAGACATATGGACCTAGTGGCATTTAGAAGTTGCATGATTGACTCAAAGAGGTAACCAGGGCAACCACCACTTTGCAGCTGAAATGCAAAGAGTAGATTTATTTCATTGACCTACGAACAACATTGGGCAGAGACCCAGAGGAACACAGGCTCTGTTAGGCTTAGTTCATCCCAGTGCAAAGAGGCACACAGCAGCACAGCCTCTGCAAGGCTTGGTTCGCCCGAGGGCACAGTGGGGTGCCTGCTGCCTGCCCCAGTATATCTCATGCACACACCGCTCATTACTAGGCAGTGTTTTTGTGATCTTGCTCTCTCCCAGCAAGAGGCTCAAGCATGTGGAGCGTTATCTCTGCGCAGGAATTCTACTTCTCCAAACAGGTGGATAATGAACACTTAGGCATAATAAATGGAATTTTACAATAGTAACAGTTGTAGCATTCCCACCTGCCAGGTTAGTTAGAGAGAAACTATTCTCTCCTTTCACCCAATCTTCTGGATTTAACCCTTTCTTGAAGATATTTGCTGAGCCTTAGCTGAAGTCTGAAGTATGCTTTGGTAGCACGGCAATCACAGTCTTCCATCCAGTTGTCATTTTGGTATCAAAACAGGATTCAGAGTACGTGAGGTGTGATGTATTTCCTTATTAATGTGCCTTGTTGGTCTGTTAACTCATAAGCGTTAAAGCTGCTGTTTTAACAGAGAAGCCAGATGTGTGTTCTGCAGCATCAGGGGGATTTCTTTTGCATTTTTGATAGTTTTCCAAAGAGGTTTCTCAGTGCTTTTGGAAGACAAGGTACAATATTTGCCTATCATAAGATGCTTCTCTTATGGGATAGTATCACAAGACGATAACATCTCAGTCTGACATTACTGACCAAAATTGATACAAAAAAGGATGTTTTAGAACATATGGGCTTACTTATGTTTCAAGTATGCAAATTTACATTGTTACTATCTGTAATTTTATGAGATTAATAAAGAATTTTAGGAGTTTAAAAACCACTTGCTACTTTTGCTGTGTGGCACATGTATTCTTAAAAGGGCATTTGGTCATTGAAGCTGGAGAGGTTGTGGGGCTCTTTTGATGCTGCTGTAGAACGGTAACTGCATGCTTTTGAATTCTAGGATTAGAATTATGGCAGAGCCTGTTAACATCATTATAGTTAAATGTGCCTAAGCATTTCCAATATAAGCTTGTATTTCAGTGGTTTATAGCTGTAAAGGCCTGTTCACAGCTTAAAGCTGACATGTAGTGGTTTGGCTTAGGAGAAATGGGTGTGGCCATTGTACACACATGTGTGAGGCCAGCATGTTTCTATGCACATTGTGTTTGTATATCTATAAATATATATATATATATATATATATATATATGTGTGTATGCCTAATATATACCTGCCCTTTATATATACGCATATATAGGTGTGTAGGTAATGTGAATTATTTTATTTGTGTTATATGAGCCGCTTGGCATTTATAAGGTAAAAGTATAATTTTCCCTCAAAAATGACTGTTTATAGAGAGCTAGAACACGGAGAAATGAGAAAATTATTTGTCATTATTGAACACTGAGTTTGTGATTTTGAAATTAATTTTCAGAATTCTTTCTCCCTGTGTCTTACTTTATCTCTCTTAACTCTTTTCTCCTACCAACAGATATGATTGAAAATTACTTTTTCTTATAGATCAGTAGCAATATAGTCTATCTATTGTTTAATATTCAGTTAGCAACATTAAACCATTCCAATTAACTTTCTGAATGATATAAATAGTAGAGTGCTCATAAATGCAGAGATTTTGCATGTATATGCTGTGAGTGGTAAGAAAGAAGATAATAAATGCTGAGATTTTGCATGTATATGCTGTGAGTGGTAAGAAAGAAGATAATAAATGCTGCAAATTGTTTTGAAGCCATAAGCCTTATTTTTAAAGGGCCAAAAGAAAGACAGTGTTCAAAGCAGCCACAGGCTTCTGTCATGCAATTATCTCTGATCTGACTTGCCATACCAAGTATGGGAAGCTTTCTTAGTCTCTATGATAATTACTGCAATTTACCAGCCCCACCTAGGAAGAACCTGATCCAGGTAACAGATTTTAGATTTTAAATGTAGACTGCATGACCAATCATACTTAAAACAAATGGAAGTACAGAGAAATCATTAAATCCATGCATATTACTTTACCTCTGGCTTTAATTGCCAGGTGCTAATGCTTTTTGCTGTAGATTTGGTTTCAAGCTGAAACAAAACCCCACCAAAATTATGCAAACAAATTGGTGGCTTTATTTTTCTTCCTGTTTGTAGTTCTGTTTGTTTTGTTACTAACAGGAGTATGGTTTAAGGATCCCTAGCCCTTTTCTTGTATGAGTAGTAGTTTGAGTACTTGCTGGTGACAAGCTCAGAGGAGGCTAAGAGAAGTTGTGTTCCTAAAAACCATGAAGTTGCTGAGCAAAAACTGTGCAGTCCTGCCCTTATGAGCAGTAGTGAGGAGTATGAGCAGTTGAGTGATCTATTCCTGAGCTCCATCTTTGGGCTCTGGGCAGGGAAACTTTTGGGTTAGTCACAGAGAGTTGGGTAGGCAGTATTGATTTGCCTCTGCTCTACTTGCCTACCCCTGGCCTGGAGCAATAGTTTTGGCTACAATTATGACACCACACTGTGCCCAATTTTGGGCTGCACGTTTATGTCAGAGATGCAAAGTGAATCAGGCCTCTGCTAGCATTACTATGAGAATAGTTGTATGAGAAGAGGCTGATAGAGCTAGATTTGTTCAGCCTGGGAAAAGATATTACTAACTGAGACTAATCACTGTCTCCTGCTACCTGAGGGTGTGGTTGCAGAAAAAGAGAGCCAAAGCCATGGGTCTCTCAGAAATAGGGAAAATATATGGAGCAACATTCACAAGTTGTAGTAATAGATTTAAAAGGAGATACAAGGAACAACAGTTATTGAGGATAAGCACTGAAACAGGTGGTCCAGGGAGCTTGTGGAACCTCCATCTCAGGAGGCGGTGAAAAGAGGCCTCTTCAAGCTTGATTTTTTTTTTCCTGAGATTCCAAGCCTTCAGTGCTTTTACTTGTGCTACTCCCTTGGTTTTAGGTTCTGTTACAAATGACACCTCTCCCTCCATATTACCTGTATGGCCTCATTCATGTTGCCATAGTACTTTGAGAGCTTTTCAACAATTAATGTTGTTTTCAGAAAATCTGGGAAAGTAGTAGGAATGCATTCTTATTTGGCAGGTAACTAATTGGTGGGTATAGATGTTACAGGAGATCTTTTGAAGAAACACATATATCCTAATTCCTTTCTCCTGACCTTGCAAAGGTTAAGTCAGGAACTGTGCCCATATCTTTTGGACCTAAACCCAGTGTTCTAACATTTCACTGGCCTTTCCAAACTTTTCTTGTTTGTGATAGTAGGTACTAGCTACCTTCCAAGTTTGAAAGGTATACTCCAAACTTCTGGGCTGCTAGAACTAACAAAAATCTGTCTTTAATTGAAATAAAATATGGTATTCTGTTTTACCTCTTTGTTTTTAAAAAAAAATACAAGCATTTTCATTATTACCTCTAATCCTGGAAGATTAAAGTTTCATATGTAGGAGTTCCAGTGCACTAAAAATAATAACAGCTGTTGAAATTGATGGTAAGGAATGGGATTTTTAGTCACAGCAGATCTAATACCCTGATAGAGGGTTATAATATTAGTCTTATTGCATATGGTGTCATCTTCTATGAAATGTTTTGGGAATAGACTGATTCTATTCAATTCTTTAGAATTTGATTCAGAAAGTTGTTAAGCCTTTGGAAATGCCCACTAAGTACTCCTGCAGCATGATTAGTTCAAGAAAACCTGTATATATGCCATTGTGAATGTGGGTGGTGGTGGTTTCATTTAGTGGTGCAAGGTTTTGTCCAATGTCAGTTTTACTATTTGATTTAGTTGAATGAAGGAGACATATTTCTTATAATGTTTTTTGTTTTGTTTTCCACTGGGAAATTGTTTTAGGTGATGTACAGTTACAATATGGGACATTTCATTAGGGATTAAATTTAAGTGTGACTATCATGATTATTTTTCTAAGCATTTTCATCTTTCTGATGATGTATGTAGAACTCAGACTGAACCAACAGTATAGTATTATACAAGAAAAATGGCTTTAATTATTTTCTTGTGCATCTCCCAGTCCCTTAAAAAAATCCCCATAATAAACAAGCAAACAAAATCCTCTTGCCCCCTCTTCATCCTTCAGTTCTACAACAAGTGTTCCTGCTTAACTCTGTGGAAAAATATGAATCCATGAGCGAAAAATCACTTATCTGTTTTAAAATATGTAATTATTTGAAATAATGTAAGAGTAATTTGAATGGCTTAATAAGTGCAAAATCTGTTCCTTCTCCAAACATATGATATGCAGTTTATGATTGAATCTGTTTTAAATTAGTGCCTATGTTTTTGGTTTGGTTTTCCACCTAATGTGTCCAAAGAAGCAATTCAATTTTGCCCATACAATTTCAACTTCAGCAGCCAGGTAATATATACAGATGATGAATTTTCTTATTTGGAATATAATACATTGAATGTTATGGTCACAGTGATGCTCGTGTAAATAATGAGTGATTCCAGTAAGTTCTGGGTAGATCTGTCCTACATGAATGAGATCATAATTTGTCAGTGAAACTTCAAATTTTATGGCCAAACCATCAAAAAATATAGAGGTGGGTGTCCTTGTAAATATTTGTGCTTTTCAGCTGTTAGTTGAGATGAGGTAATAAACACTAATGTTCCTAATTTTTACGATGTATACTGAGATATTGTTGCAAATTGGAGTTCTTTTGCAAATCTTTATTTACACTATGGTTTAGAGCTTGTTGGACAAAAAGCTGATTCTAGTGATGGCTTTCTTCTCTTATTTATTTAAAACTTTTGGCACATTGGAATAGGAATTCATTCTCCTACCTGTGATTTGCACAGATGTTGTCTTTGTTGGGTGACTGGTTAGTTGTATTCAAAGTCACTTTCTGTGAACATAGCAATTAAGCATCTTTACCTTTAGCCCTTTTTGCTTATCAAATGAAACCAGGGAACAGAGACCTGACTTTCTAGTCCATGTGTCAGCTACAGGCTCTTTAGAGAGGGATGTGAAAGACTGTGTTCAGACATTTCCACTGCAATGCTAATAATGTGTATCACTGCTTACACATGGAAGAAGAAGATGGGGGAAAAAGAAAAGGATGGAAATAATCTCTTCACAGCATCTCCATGTCTTGATTTCAGTGTGTGTTATAGAGTACATTTGGTTTAATCATTTGACAGAGGCCTAATTGCTAATTCTCTCTTGCTTTCAGCTGCAGGGGTATAGAAACTGCCAGAAGGTAGTGTGGAGGAAGGCAGAGCCATGGTTTTGAAATAGATGTGTTGTGAGGAAGATCAGATAGAGGATAAGCTGAGGGGAATCATACAATCATTTAGATTGGAAAAGACTCTTAAGGTCATTGAGTCCAATCATTACCCTAACACTGCCAAGTCCACACTAAACCATGTTCCTAAGTGTCACGTCAACATATTTTTAAAATAGATTTCTTTTAAATAGAAAACATATCTTTTAAATATCCATTGATAGCAACTCAACCACTTCTCTAGGCTGCCTGTTTTGCTGTCTAATAACCCTTCTGGTAAGGAAATTTTTCCTTATATCCAAACTAAATGTCACCTGGAACATCTTGAGGCCATTTCTTCTTGTCCTGTTGCGGGTTACTTGGGAGAGGAGATTGATGGAAATGAGTAATGACATAGGATCTGTGAGGGAACAAGCCAGAAAATTTAGCTAGTGAACATATTCCAGGCACCATATCAAACCATGTGTTTTTGCATGGCTTAGTGAAAACAAGGAAATTTCATTCTAATCTTTCAAATGATGTATTTGACACCTCTGAGGATAATTTTTTTGAATTAATTAAGTTGCTGCAGTATCACGTTGGGAATATTATTTCTGGCTGTTATTATTTTAATTTTGTGTAGTGACTGAAAGCCGCAGTAAAGGAGTAGTCTTCCAAAAGTGCCTAATTTGAGCAGGGACTGCATAGCCCTATGAAGCAATTCCTATGGAATGCTTTTCTGTTTGGTCTTGTAAAGGGAATACTACAGCAATACTGTTTTCTGAAGCTTGATAAACTTCTTATATTGCACAATTTCATTGTGTAAATCCATAATTTCTGGAGACTTGGATTATTGCCCTGTTGAAGGATTCTTTTCCCTTTATTTGGGAATGTGTGCATGTTAGATTGCTCTTTAGGGATCTGAGCATCCTTGGGAACATTCTAAAGTGGCAGAAGTAGATGGTAGACAAAAGAGATGAACATGTTCAGAGACTGTTGCAGTTGTTGGTTGCTTTTGTAACTTGTTAGAATATTTTGTAATTAGTAGTAGTTTGTGTCTGGTTTTGTGGGACTTTTAAGCAAATTGACCCAAAAGTTCTTTTAATTAAGAACAAAACCAAAATCCTGCCCAAAATTGTGAAACAAGGTTACCAAAGGCTTTATGTATTTTTGCACTGATTTAAAAGGGTTTTTTTTCACCTCTACTAGCAGGGCTTTTTTGAGTGAATTTTCTATGGACTGGTGCTAGAAGAGCCTGCTTTTCATGTTTTTTCTTTTCCTTCTCAAAAGTTAAATTCAAAATAGAGGCTGTGATAAGAGGAAATTCAAGTCAAAATTGGTTGTGAAGCAAGTGGAAGGACCACAGAATGCTTACAAACAGGAAGAAATACCTGTCTAAGATTTATATTTCTCCTAGTCTGTGAGTGAGACTTTTCCTGCTGATTTTGGTATTTTTCCAGAAGTGTGATTCTCAGGTAATTTCAATTGAGCAACACAATAGGGGCTTTTAGATCTTTTGAAATACACAAATACTAAACTATTTACTTTGGGGCTGGGATTCAAGGTTTTGGGTTTTTTTCCTTCCAGAAAGCTTGAGAAGAAAAATTAGAGGGGAAAAATAGGATAAACTCAAAAGAACCCAGACAGGACATTTAGAACATCAAAACAAAGTGGTGGAGATGAGGTGTTTCTCTGCAAGTAATCGTTTTTCTTGTAACCATGTATTTCTATGTTTCTCCACAAGGCTTCCCACAACTTACCACAATCATCTTCTGTAGTTAGTGGAATCATATAGGGGTTGTTAAGAATAATTCCTCTTCTATGGCCACCATAAGAGTTTGTAAGATTATTATTTAAATTTTACTAATATTTCCTTTCTGAGTGCAAAGTGATGAGATAGGGGTTAAATGAGGCCTTCACCACTACACTGCTTAGCAGTGGGGATTTGGATCTTGTGGTTTTCCAGTGGTTTAGGGTTAGTTTCTGTTCACCAAATTAAGCCGTTTCTCCAGGAAATTCTTATACAAACAAAATCTGGTGGTAAAAGCTCTGACTTTATATAAATCAGGAGATATGAATGCCTCTCTCATCACAACTGGGGTTTTGTTTATATTTGGGGTTTTTTTGAGACCTTCTGCAAGTACTTTATGATATACTGTAATCATTGCCTCTGACTGGTAACTTTATCTTCTAGATCTCAGTTTAGTTTTCAGTCTTATTTATGCTTGAGCTCTTTGAAAACTTATCCCAAGGTGTCTTTTTTAATAGCACTGGCACTTCGGATTTTTCCCCACTTTTTTTCAGCTGTTGCAAGTCTTTATTCTCAGTTCCTTAACATTCACCCCCTCTATGCTATTGTACATTTAAGTCTCTTTTCCTAATTTATTGTAATTTAGTACTAGCTTTGATCATGACCATTCAGTTAAGTCTCCCTCTGCTTAATGACTTGGATCCTATACTTCCTGTATTTGCTATTCTTCCTGTTTCTTTGCTGTCATACCAATCTGTCATTGGGGAGACTTCATTCCTGAAGGACAGTTTAATTTAATTTGTAATGTTAAGCAGCTATTTGAACTTAGAATATCCTTTTCACTTTAACACTGTGCTAATCCTTTTCTTTCTATGCTCACCAACATCTGCTAGAATGGAGCTTCTTAGGGGCCTAGGTCACATTTCAGTTACTTTTGGTGAGAGGTAAGAACCAAAACATTTCAGTGCCTCATGATCAATTGCTAGTTGTCTAAGCAAAGTTCTGATATTCACTTACCATGTGAGGTCTGAGGTTTTCCTCTAATTTTGGCAGCAGTGGGCTTCAAGTTCTTCTATGGGCCTTTTCAGGTCTGAGTTTGGCCTATCATCTTCAGGAGACACCAGCATGTGTCAAAAGGCATAATTTTCATCTGTCACGTGTTCTGTGCTTTTAGAAAAGTTAATCCAGAGTGTTTGGCTAGTGTTACTGTTTTGACATTTTAGTGGTGATTACCTAAATTTGCTTCTGAAGCCATGGCTTAGCTGTGGTCATGGTATTCAATAAGCTGCTGCTCCTGTTTGGCTAAGAGTGCCGTACTTATTTTTGAACACTACCACCATCACATGCTGGCAGCTTTGGACCTATTTTGCCAAGGAATATAATTTCTTCTTTTGATCTGGCTTCTTTCCACTGTGTGTCACTTCCAGCTGCTTTACACACCACTGTAGTACTGTGTGGTTTTTTTCCTTTGAAATTAAACAGCCTTCTGCTTATTTGGTTTGTACAAGAACATTTGGACATGAGTGTTTAAGTGATTTATCACACTTCCACAAGAAAGCTTTTTATTTTTAGATGAGAAATTCTGTTTGCTTACAAGGCCTGGTGGATGACAGAACTGCTAAGAATAGCTTGAGCAATGTAACATTTTTAGCAAAGTACACTTTTTTGGTAGATACTCTAGGAAACACTTGGTCCAGCAACTGTAGAGAGATCTTATGATCCTTCTCTGTTATTTTTGGAGTGTGTGTGTTGAGAGGATTGGCTTACATTCTCTTTTGATTTTTTCCCTGTAATAAGACAGGAAGGGACATAGTTAGTACTGCCTTACACTTTTTGCTTGAAATAAACTCCATGGATACTGACTTGAGTCACAGATGTTTTGTCCTAGAGGCCTATCAACCTGAGAGATTTAGTTGAGCTAAGTGATTTTCATGATAGGTTTAAGTCAGTCCAGCTTTTAGGCAGTGATTGTATTATGTGCCTGTTTTCCATTGAAATCAGTCTCAAATTCTAAATGTTCACAATGACAGTGTTGAACTAATTTCTACTTTATGGATCAGCTTGCTTAGACCCAGGCCAGTAACTTTACAAATTGTTCTAAATGTGTTTTTATTTCTGCCTGAACAAAAAGTAGTCTTAAAAATCCCACACTTTTAATGGAGTTGACCGTGTTAACAAGTAATACAGCACCAATGTATTGGATGAAGAAATAGTCTGAAGTAGTCAGTATGGAGACTCCTCCATCTAGAGTCTGTACAGTTGGAGAGATGTACTTTTTACTTGATTTAGTCTGACTCCCTGAGCTAAATATTCCTTCCTCAGCATTGAAGCTGTTCGTAAGAGTGCTTATTTTTTCACACACTTATGTTAGTTTTGGATTGAAATGGTGCACAACTGGAACAGAAATTCCTCCATAGTTTCCACAAGAGATAATCCAGTTTGCCTGCACCTAAATCTCAGTGAGACCTGAAACAGATTGGAACATGTGAATGACTGAAGGACTTGCTTTAGAAACACACTGTTGATCCAACTGAAAACACTAATGCAGACATAAGCATTATCATCCTCAGAAATAAACTCTTTTACCAAATGAAGTAGTTAACATACAAAGTGGAATGCTGTTTTACTCTACTATTTAAATGTAGTAACCATGTAGTTAACACCAATGGGGATATCTTATAGGTGGGAAGGTGATTTTATCTAAAACAAAGCCTGAAATAAGGTAGGTTTCATTTGCTCATTGTCACATGAGCACTAGAATAGGTATGATATCCAAGAAGTCTGTCCAACAGTCTGGCACAATGATATTTCTGTCCGGACATTAGGCTGTGGATTGATTGCCATGACACAAAGGGCATGCTTCAAGTCTTGACATCTCCTGAGTTCTTAGCTTGTAGGTTGCCTTTTTGGAGATAACAGTGTTTTCGTTATTTTTCCCTTTGTGAGTGGTCAGGCTTTGATCACTGCTTTTTGTCTCTGGATCTGGATATCTTTTTGAAGCCTGAGTGACCTGACAGCTTGATAACCTGCTAACAGGTGTTAGCAGTGTTACCAGTATACTTAGTGCAAAAGACAAAGTCCCCTTTTCTGAGGTTTTTTTCAGTTGTCTGACATTAGGGGCAGAGCATGGTGCTATTTTTAAATAGAATTCAACAGATAAATACTTTATCCTTAGCAATGTCTGGCATTTCCCAGCAAAAGAACTTTTAATTAACATCTGCATAACAAGTCCAAAATGGCTAAATTTGTTACATTTGCACTCTAAATTGATTATTAATATAGTATTTCAGGAGTGTAGAACAGGAATTATTTCTATTTTTCTCCATTTCAAAGAAAATCAGTTTTTTACTTGTGTCTTTCTCTTTAGTCTTATATTATCTTAAATATGATCTATTGTTGAAGGAAGGAATGGAGTTTGTTATTATTTTGTGCCAGCAGCATTTGCTTATGAACATATATTTGTGGGTGTTGTAATATTTAAACTCCTATATAAAATTATATTCCAAATTGATTAACAGGAATGCTGAATGTGTCAAAACAAAAATACCTTTCCAGTAATAACCAGTGTAAGTAGAAAATAACACACCTGTCAGTTTTTTTACTTTATGCAAACATTCATCATTATATTTTCCCTCTACTTACAAATAATGTCACACATAAATCACATTATTGTGATGACAGACCATTAAAAATTGTGCAAGCCAAAAGATTAGGAGGGCTTCACTTCTCTTTTTTTTTCTCTGTGGTTTACTGTTACTAAGAATGAATTTTAATATAGATTAATTTTAAGTTAAATGGATGACACACACTGAAGATGACATAATCTTGTAGCGATATTTCCACTAAGAGAACTCTTGCCATCTTTAGATGTACGGCCTCTTCTCTGTCTATTCACATTTAGTCATCATTACTCCCACAGGTTTTCTCAGAATTGCCATAACTTCCCAGTCTCACGAAAAAGTCAACATTCTCCACAGTTTGCATTCTTCCCATTTTGAGTAATACTTATTTGGTAGTTTCTGAAAGTATTGCTACCTAAATGCCTGGCTGAGGCGTGACCAGTGTTCTGCTGTGTGCCACTTGGAAGTGAATATGTTCTCTGCGTTTCTGAAAGTGCTCAGCCCTCCTCAGGTCACTGCACACGCTTCGTAGCCAGAAGAAATTTCATAAATGTAACTGGCCTAAAAAACTTTGATTCTATATAATATATCCTGCTCTTTTGAAACACCTGCATAGATCTTATTTATGGTAATGGCATTGCATGCTTACAAAGAGGGAGAAGGACAACCATGTGCCTGAGCTTTACATTGTCCTCATGATGTCTTTTGTAATGATTTCTGTCTTGCGTTCAGGCGCAAATTTTTCTTCACAGGGTTCATGTTGATGTCAGTATGAGGAAAGCTTTCATAACTGCAGAGTGTAATTTTTTGTTTTTAATTACATATCCATACTAAATAACATATGTATCAGTGCTCAGAACCCAAGATTATTTGAGCCAGAGAAATACCTAAATAGAGAAACATGGGCAAAATGGTTATAAATATGCACGTAAATTTAGATATCTTAATCTAACATAATATGTCTGAAAATGCAAGGCATACTTAAGATGTTGATCTTGGCACTTGGAAAAATAACAGAAATGTGAGCATTCCTGATCAGTTTATAAATATAACTTTTCTTTGGGTAAAAACAACCCTGAAATCAAACCTTGAATTAAACGATCAGTCAATGGGTGGATGTTCTAGAAATCTTGCCCTCTACCTCATATTTTTTGCGTAGCCAGATGTAGCTAAGCACAAGTCATCCAGATCTGAATGTAATATTCTTGTGCTGTAATCTTGTTGTGAAGTTAATGATCCAAGATCAGATTTTAAAAGGGCTGTTATTATATTAAAGTTTTCTTAGTCTGCCTGCTTGTTCCTTTTGATTAGATTTTGCTTTTAGTATTTCACATTGATACAAGAATAAATCCTTCATGTTTATAAACTGTTATCACACTCATCTTTTATTTTTCTCTTCTTGAACTTGACTGAAAGTGTGAGACGTATTATAAATCATAACTAGCCACTTTCTCACAGCATTTTAGCATTCTGTTTTCCACATGTGTATGGCACTTTGCCCTGTGTTTTTTTGAATAATCGGTTTTATGTCTCTTCATGTTGATTGAAAATGAATCCATGATTTGCGATATACAGTATTTCTACTTCTCTGTATCTTTTACATGTGCCACCCATATAGTTATCACTGACTATATGCGTATATAGTGAAAAAGATTGCAATATATGTGTCCAGTGTGTGTTTTAAACAGTTAAAATGTTTGGTCACTTTCTTCCTCCAAAGGTATGGGTACTTCTAGTAGTTGGGCTTTTTGAAATTAAGACTCCAAAAGAAAGAGATTTTTCAATGTTGCTTTTTTTATATCATTTTATAGAATGTTTTTCTACATATGGGCAGTGTGGTCCAAATTATCTGTTTGTGTTAATAGGTATGAGATTGTATTATGATTAACCTAGGTATTGTATTGTATTATGGGTAACCTGAGTAAATCATATGGCTACATTCAAATCTGATTTGTTTACCTATTAATATTCTCATTTCCAAAAGCATTGCGAAAAGTGTGGATGAATTTAGTTGTATTCTTTGTATTTGGTATCAAGTGACCAAGATTTTTCATCTTGTGTAGAAGTTCCTTTAGTCATGAGACTAAACTAGCAAATTTTGTCATTTCAACTGCTTTCTCACACCCCAGCTTTTCATCTGACTTGGCTGAGTTCACTTGACTAATCTGGCAATATTGGAGTTACTTTAGGTATTTGCTCTGTGCGGCTAATCTGTGGTGCTGTCATCTGGAAATAATCCCAGGCTCTCCTAGACACTGTGGTCTCAATACTTGTGCCAGAAGAAGAGTTAGCTGTCTGTGAACTCCTGAAGCAGAAAGAACGAGGTAGCATCCAGGATTTTGTTTATGGTCATGCCTGCCTTCTTGGGTTCTGGTCAAAAGCATACAGGTTTGAAAAATAGATTACATGGTGTCTCCTCTGAGTGACTGTCAGTGCACATGTCCCACTTTGAAGTGTAATTGCACCTGTGCAACTGAGCTGATACCACATTGTCTAGGCAAAAGAATCTATCTTCCACCATCTAGGGTATTTTTGCGCTCTGCACTGAATGCAGGGAGAGCAACGCACATCTTCCATTCTTTGGCATATCTCAATTCTGGCGTTTGCTAAGTAAAATTTCCTGTAGCTTCTAGTCTGTAGCCTTACCTCTTTTAAGTTTATGAAAGTAATTTTTTAAAAACCCAAGCAAACAAGCTTGTAAACAATTTCAAATTGCAAACATCTAGACCTTGTGTGGTATTTTAAAATCTGAGTTTGCAAAACCTGTGAATATGTATAGTATACACATGCATTTGTCTTACTAAATTTGTAAGTCTTGTAAATTTGTCTTATTAAATCTATGTGATTGTGCTCCTGCAATACTTTTGTTCATGATTCTGTTTCACACTTTCCGCAGGAACTACACAAAGTTGAATTATATGCAGCATTTTAAAACCAAACTGCCTTTTCCTAAGTGTATAATTCAAAGGAAGAAAAAGCCAGTGTTCAGATTGAAAGAATTGTGCTGATATAGTCTGATGTTGCAGTTCTGTAGTTCTACTAGAGAGAGACAAGGAATCTCAAGCTAATTTACTTTTCTAGGTCATGTAACTTGTTGCTGCTTACAACTAAGAGAAATTAACTAAGAGACATGGATGTGACACTGGCAGGCTCATTAAAACTTTTCAGTGGATTGAGCAGTGCCACGTACTGGCTTTTACAAATAGGCTGGGGTTTTTCTGGTTAAATTATCAGTGTTCTCAACTTTGTTAAAAATATCTGCTCTCTTAATTTTTTTTTTAAGTCAGAAGAGCACGGTGAAGGTCTGGCAAAGGCCAACATGTGATGGTTTCTTGCTGCAGAATGTTTAAATTGAATGTGACTTGGATCGTTCACCAACAAGGAACTTGCATATAAGGATGGGTTCTGTGGGGTTTTTTTGCATGTTACTAATTGCAGAGAGCAGTGTGCTGCTCCAGGAGCTGTTGAAGAAACTGCAGTAGTTTCTATCAAATGTTCATTTATTCGAATTATGTGATTTTTTATTTGTGGGGTGTATATTGTAATGTGTTTTGCACTGCTAATTTTTTTTGTGTAATGTTTGGGCGTAGTGAGGGAGTGTTTGAGATGGTCTGTGCTTCCATGTCCTCAGGATGCTGCAGATACCCATCTCCCAATTATTTTACTCAGGTGGTACAGGCTCTGCTTTCCCACTGTTTGATTCATAGACTTATGTAAGAAGGAGTTGCTGAGGTTCAGCTGGATTCTCACAGGAAGCTATGAAAAAATTAGTGATGTGTTATCTGATTCTACTGGTGAGAAAGAATGCTTGCTTCTTTAGGAGGTCTCATCTTCTACTGATTTAATAGATTCTGCTAATGATATGACATCATAGTTGGAGACAGCTTTTTGTAAGAGGCACATTTTTATTAATTTGTCTGAGAATTACTGGTCAATGAGTGAATCTTCTCAATTTAGAGCCTTCTGTTTTAGTTTGGGGAATGGGCATTGAGGGCCTGTTGTCTGTCATGACAAGCCAATTGTTGGATTTTTTAATGTGTTTAAATTGCAAACTTTTCCAAAGCTTTATGTGGTTAAATGCTGTATAGATATGAATATCATAATAAAATTGTAGTCTGAGATACATGGATGTCTCTCTTCCACTGAAATATCAAGAGTTACATGCACACGTGTGAAGAACTGACCTAGGCTTTACGCATTTTCTCAAATAGTTATAAAACATGAACATAATTGCTTTTATCTCGGTATGAGGATCCCTAAAAGAGCTCAAAACAGTCAAGAACAACTTCTTCACAGATAAGTACTGTGATTATTTCAAGTGTTCACCTTCTACATTGCATTTTTTGATTTACTTTTTTTTCTTTTCCAGCTTTGCTATTGCCTTTTTAAAATTATTTGTATGCAGGATATGGTTTTGACTGGCAAGAGATCCTAAGCTGATGAACTGTTTTGAGTCTGATTAGAATCTTGCCCATGGACAGTAACATAAGCATCAAACCTCTCATGCAGCCAGCTTTTATGCCTCTAGGGAAAACCAGTTTGTTAATGGCTTTGCTTATGCTTTCTGCATTTATAGCATACTTGTACTGCTGTTTCTGCTTTGATACTAAGACCATTTCATATTTCATCCAAATTATCAAATAAAACAGCAACACTGCAGTGACGAGGAAAACAAGAGGCTGGACAGTAACAGGTTTATGATTGAAATTCTTCCAGTTTTTCAATTCTTAGGCTTATATCTATGTTCAAGAGTTGCCAGCAGTTGTCTACAATAACTGGAGAACTATTTATTTACATATTTATTTGGTTTATTTTATTTTAATTGAAAGAAAATCCTTCTGAACAAATAAACAAAGCTGATAAAGTTTTAGAGTTAGTAAGCCAAATGATTCTTGACATTCAGAAGAAGACTACATTAATTGGGTGATAGCTTAGCTCAACCTTTCTGCATATCACTGCTTCATCTTAACCTAAGGAAAAATATGTATTTCTTCACAAACTTTCAGCTCAGAAACACTACAGTATTCCTTGCAGAAAAGTCTGCATATTCAGAATAAATCAGCATTATTGATTAGGGATTTCCTTTACTGGGCTATTTTATGCCTAAACACAGATTTCTTATGCATGCAGGACTTAAGATGGGGGCATGTATGTCAGCTGCCACTTCCTTTCTCAACTCTGTGTCTGCTCCTGTGTGTATATATTAATTGTATATTTTGTTTTGGTCTGGAATACTCCCTGATCCTCCTGACACAACTGGCAAATGAGACTTGATCGGAGTCCTTGTCCTCTTTGGGGAGTCTGGGTTAAGAAAATCTGAGATGGCCGCACAGGAGAGCTTTGTGCTTGCAGCTGTGTACACAAACACAGGCACCTTCAGAGTTTGCCAATGTCTTGGATAAGTTTCTGCTTGTTAATGCAGCAGAATTAAACTGCAAGGACAATATTACTAAGAGCTTGAAGGAAACAGCTGGTAGTTGAGGATCTTACTGAGGGAAAAGAGCTGTTTCGTGGTCATGTGTGTTACTTCTGCCTTACATCTGGTTCTTGTAACAAAGCTGAACATGGAAATACAGGGGATCTGAAGGATGCTTTCAGACCTGTCTTTTTTGGAAGAGTGAAGAGGGCCACATAATTTATTAATAAATTCACATATGTAGATGTTTTAGCCCTTTTGTTGTAAAGCTGGGATTTAAAAAGATAAAGCCTTTAACCCTGTTGGCAGATGCTAAGCTTTGTAACAGATTCAGTTTGAGTATAAATGTAAAATATGGTTGGAGGGTCCTGTGCTGCCCTTTGCCACAGTTGTTATACACTGGCAACTCTTGTTGTTGTCATATATAGCAGTTTTTACTGCTTTAATAAAAGGCAGAGAAGTGTTGGTAGTGCACCAAAACACCCCAGTATTCCCCTCACTGTGAGGCTCACCTAAGTTGTTTAGTATTTACTTGATAGATTTAAGACACCCATACTGACACCAAAATTCTTGCAGAATGTCTGCAAGCTGGTTAATTTCTGTTAATTTGGTGGTTTCAAATGACCTTGTTTCATTTTGCTATCTTTAGCTGTTTCATCATAAACCACAGGAAAAATGTCTTCTCACTATTATTGTGACTACTTTGAGCATAGTCCTATACCTGTGATCACAGAGGAAATTATAGCAATGGTCTGCTGTTTTATATGTGATTCTGTGGGAGTTTTTAAAACTTTCTATTTTAATCTTATTCTTTATTTATTATCTGCCTAGAAACCACCCTCTTGATTACATAATTTTCAGACTTCTGGCATTTGAATGCAATGAATACATGGAATTCTTAATGGTGGGTGATTTTTATCTTTACAAAACCCCTCAAGCAATGGCATGGATTTCTTGATGTTTTGTTCCCTTTCTCCTTTTTGAAAAGGTTGCTTGATTTAAAAATGTAAGGCTGGTTACTATTGTTTTTATTACTAATGCTCAAATATCAAAGCAGGTGTTCCAACAGACTTTACTTTCAGCTAATCATTATAACCTGCTTATTGTAAGCTCAACTGGTGTGAGTTAGCTCTCTTTGGCAGTAGATTATTTCTCTTTCCTGAGGTGTAGGAAGCTTTTCTAATTTCTTCCTTGACGTGCAAGTACAAGCAGAGAAGACTGAATAGGACTGATTTGATACAGTGTTTTGTCATGACACGAATATCCACATGCTTGTTTTGACAATGTTTAATGGAATACATAAGAACATTGATTAAATCACAATGAAAAGTGTGTTGAAAGGAGAGAAAACATTATAGGACACATTGTGGGGAATCTGGGCTGTAGTAATATTAATGTTTTAGTTTATCCTTGTACTGAGACTGTAGCACCAAATGCACTGATAAGGATGATAAAATGAGGGATGGTGATTATAGTTTACTTATACTAAACATCTTAAAAAAATTTATTGCTAGCTTTTGCACTTTCTCTGCCACTGCCAAAGTTCTAAGGTTTTTGTATTGTATGCAGAGCAGATTTCTCTGATGTATCTAGGTGATGTTCAAATTATTCTGCATCCCTCTCATAGGGAAGAATATTATTTGAAAAGTGTAAGTAGATGCCTGTGCCTATATGAGTAAAGGAACAGTTTAGTTAGAACTCGTAAAATACACTAAACTACATCAGTTGCACTTTGCAAACAATTTCATCTGAAGTCTCCTTCCATCTGTTCTATCCAAATAATTGCAACATTGTTTAATTTTTAGAAAAAAATGCTAATGACAAGCATCCATGCTTTCCAAAGTGGATCTATACTACCATTAAATGCTAAACATTTAATACAGTTAAAAATAGATTTGCCTGCCTTATTTTACATTTCAGTGATTGAATTTCTGACATAGATTTCTTCTGATTGTGCTGACTAAGGAAAAGTTGGGTTGTTGGGTGTTTTCTTTGAGAAAGGATGAATAGTTGGAAGTACAGAATTTTTCAGTGTTTTGTCAAAATACAATAGTTTGTTCCATAAAAGTTAGCACTTCTTGCTTGTGGATCATTATATTTGACTGGAAATTTGAATTTTTAATTTTGTTTTCATTTTTACAAGAGCTGCTGTATGGTGCTTTACAGTCAGAGTGTTGTCATATGTATTTTCTCTGCACACACTCGTGCTTCCCTCCAGTTTGTGGCTGTTGTAGATTCACTTCTGGACCAATGCGAATCTTGTGATATAGATCGAGAGTTAAACTGTTAAAATAGGTGGAGGCATGTGTGCAGGAACACTTTCTCCTTAGGGAGATCAGAAGGAGAAATATACCGCTGAGTGTGCTGCCAAGGACAAGAAAAGGGTGCTGTGTGTTTCCTTTTACTGTGAGGCAGTTGGGTCTGTGGAGGATTTGGCATAAATGAGTTGGGATGAATGGGTTTGAGTATATGAAAAATCTGCTTGGAGATTGTGGTTTATGAATAAAATACCAGCTTTGTTTTCTCACATAGTTTTTGTGTTTCCTTTGTCTGTGATAGCATGAAGGAAAGAGGCAGTTTAGCTTCTTTCAATATAAAGACCAGTCTGACTTTTTGCTGGGTGGCAGGCATCTGGTTTGTGATGACAGTCTGCTCTTTCCACAATATTGTGTAAATTCTACCTCTGCTTAGCGAAGCAGGTGCATGTGCTTTGTCTATAATTATTTTGACTTCTAAGTCTAGTTTTAAATGTTGAAATATTTTGAATGGTGAAGTGATATTCATTTGATAAAGTGACATTTGTGATATGATGCTGCACTGGTATTTATTAAAGTTTCATTTACCTTTAATTATAGAATAATTTAGATTTTCAAGTATCTCTGAGATTACTTGGAAAATTGTTCTCCTCTGCTTAAATTGTTTGAAAGTAAAAGTTAAGGTGATGTTTTGAATTATAAGAAGCCAGTACAGTGAATAAAATTTATGGTATACAGAGCTATTTTGTCTAATAAATGTAAAGGAATTTGCTCTTAGGGATGTGGGGTTTTTTTGTATGATCACCAGGTTGGTAATGACAGATAGTGAGTTAAAGCAATGGATAATTCTGAATAGCCTTGTTAGTCTTCTTGACAATAACTTTATAGACCACCAAAAGAGAGGTGCGTATCATTTGGTCACTGAACAATTTTTTAGCAGCCTAAATTAGACTTGAGCATATTGAAATGTAGAAAGAGATTTGTTGTCAGTGATAGAAGTGGCTTTGCTATTATCTTCTACATCTTACCTATGTATCTTCCAATATTTAGTAGACTTCTGTCTTTGCACATAAAAGTTTTTGCACTTTTGAGGGCTAGCTGAAGCATCATTCTATTTTACTTAAAATACAATGCTACATAAGAAAATGCAGCATATCAGAAACAAAATTGTTAGTTTAGGAGGAATGCAAAATTATTCCTAAGTGGCTGTAGAACATGACTTTCAACTGTTTAGGGAAATTCTTTCTCTTTCCTACTGGCTTCAGTAGCATAAAAAGGTAAAATAATCTTCAGGGCCTGTGCTGCTTTTTTGATCTTGTGTGATTTATTTCTAAATGCTAAACATTACATATTGATAGTACATAGTATGTATGTAAAGGCAGTATGTGCAAGTTATGTCTTGGAACAAACAGATAACAGAGAAATTCCTCTTTCTGAATCCTACTATTAAGTTTGAGTTATCATGTTTTCTTTGCACAAATTGTATAGACTAAATATGTGCTGAAACAGTGCTAAGAAAACTGGTTTTATTCACTCACTACTCTAGAACAATTGGAATACTATAATAATTCAGTGGCACGAAGATGCCTGATTTAAAAAAAAATCTGCCTTTGTTGCAAGGAAAGAGTTGAGGATAAAATGAAGCTGTGCTATTGATCTACAGTCTTTGTGAACTCTTAGTTTCACATAATTTTCTGAAAAAAACATCTACTGGCAGAGAAACTAGAATTCAGCAAATTATATTTATGCATTAAACGACTTCTTTTTTCTTAAAAGCCACAGTGGACACAGTCTCGTACAGCTGGTATACATACAAACAGTCTCTGCAAAACAGCTGTTTACCTTTTTTCTTAAAATATCTGAAAATATCTGATTTTCATCAGTTCCTGTTCTTACTCTCTTGTTGGGTAGTGCCAGATTAGAAAGGTTTTTTTTTCTTAAAACTTAACTTTTTCCATGGCCAGTTGTTCTGGGCTAATACAGTGCACATATATACATGCAAATTTTTTTAGCTCCCAGAAAATAAAATGTACTGCAGTCACAGAGGTACTTCTTCTCTTTGTGAGGAAAAGCAACTGAACCCTGTTTGTATATGTCTGTACAACGAATATTTGTGGTGGATTCTCAGTTAATTAAATTTAAACCTGCTGGAGTTATAGCTATAGAGTGATGGCTGTCAGCAGGAGCAAGGTCACTGAAAAGCTTGTATCTCCAGAACTTGGAACTGAGCCCTGAGAAATGCACTGAGAGATATTGTCCCTTGGAGAGCCAGGCCATGGAGAGAGTAACAGGTTCTTATTTCTACCTGTGTCTAAGGAATGGTGGGGACAGCATGGTAGACCTAGAGGTTTGAATCCAGTATATAACCTCAGTACAGAATTTATATTTTTAGTTGTTTTCTACTCTAAAACCAACAAACTATATTACGGTTGAATTTTCAGTCAAGCAAGTGTGTACAGTTTGCCACACAGTTATACTCAAAGCCAGTCTCAAGGAGTGTTTTTCCACTTTAAAAATGTAAAGCAATTTATAACTATCTATGGAGATTGACTAGATGTACAACAGAGTGACTGGATTTGGCTGTCAAATTGCTAGCTGTTTGGAAGCTCACATGGTTCTCCCTGAAAAATTACAGTTTACACAACCTTTTGGTCCTCAGGTTCATAAATCTAAATTGATGTGAATGCCAAATACCATTTAAGGTTTAAAAAAATTGATCAATGCTGTCAAGACAGAGTAAGCAGCAACAAATTTTAACTGTTTGGCAAGACGTAGGCTTAAGTCTTCAGGGAAACATCCAGGAACTACTGGTTATGCAACTGGTATTAACTGAATTTAACTGTAAACATAATTACCTTTGGTCTTGGTAGAAATTTTGGAATATGTTCACATCCTGTGAGTGGTCAATATCCGCATGCAAATATGATGTGTGGTCTCATGAAAAGAGAGGTTTCAGTGTACTAGGAGAACTGTCAGAAGAATACATGGAAAGCAGTCAAAATTTTTCTGCTTATATTAAAATATAAAATTTATGATGATTTAAAAAAAAAATCTGAAACTACTAAACAAAACCACCTCAAAATTATTATCTTTTGACACATGGTAGTGTAGTCACTATGATCCTGCAAGATGAGAAACCACCTCATTGTAGTCTTTTGGAATTGGAAAAATACTTACTTATTAATAGAATCTGTGTTAGCATTTTGCCAAATAATTTGGCATTATCAACAACTTCAAAACCAAAATTCTATCTTCAAGGTTGACTGGGTAAATTCACAAAGCAGAAATTATCAAGCCACAGGGAAATGTCGAATGCAATAGATGTTTCTAGAATATAAAGATGTTGCCTTCTTTTTGGCATCTTTGAAAAGAATCGTAAATATAGACTGTGGCAGTGTCCTGGACAACAGGAAAAATATTTATTTAGTCCTCAGGATTGCCTGAAACAAATCTGGAGATGTAAAAAAAGTTAAATTGGTAGAAGATGCAATGGAATAGAAGTTCATTTATATGTGATAGTTAGTGTTATAATTAATTAATACAGTCCTTAGTTATGCTAGCTATTTACAATTAGACTATCCCTTGCTGTGTGCTTCAATAATAATAGCTGAATGTCTTTGTATGATGAATGTTGTAATTCACATGCACACTAGCTACTTCAAGTTTAACTATCCCTTTGGTATATGATTCTACATTAATAGCTGGATGTCCTGTATAATGGATAAAGTAATTCTCAGGCACACTGAAGCTCTTCTATCACTGGATATGATGTAATTTTATCTTATTTCTCCATCAGCACAATAAATGGGACTGTGTGTGAAAAAGAATCTGTGTTTGTTTGTAAGATTTTACTTGGAAATAATCTTCTAAAAAGGAGAAGAATGAATGCATGGCAAACAGTCCCATGTTCCCAACAGATTCTGTTTATAGTTTTGTTGAACTTAGCATTTATTGTAAGGATGGCAGATTGTTCTAGTTTTAATAATCATAATGCTGTTCTGTTTTAATATTGCATGATCTGTGGGCTGCCATAAAGTTGTTACGAATTGAAGGGCTGATATAACATGAAATGAAGCACCTCTTCTGAATGTTCCTTTTGTTCAGTATTTAACAAATTAGTATGTTGACATTTGTCACTGATGGATTTCATTATTTGGTGAAAGGGTTTTAGGGGGTTTGACAGCATGAATGGTTTGTCCTGCAGACTTTCGAGAATTGATAAAGGCATCTTTGTTCTTTGTGTAAAAGCACAACAGATATCTTATTGACCAATGCATACAAAAAAGAAGGCTTGTATAGCTGCTGTGCAGAATAAACTAAGAAAATGAAGCCATTACGTATTCTTCTATGTTCTTCTCTTTTTTTTTTTTCTCACAGCATCTATCTCCTTAGTCAGAGTGCCCAAAAGCATTGGATAATCATTCAGTAAAATGAAACCATATAATTTTTATCAGTTTATATACTGTTTATCGATGACAAAAATAATGAAAACAGGTTATGGATAGTAGTACAGCTGATTAGATAAATTTCAACATTTCTAAGAGGAATGTATATCTGTATAAACAGATGATAAAGGCATATTCCAAGTAATGCATTTTAGCAGTAATGCTGAAAATCAGAAAAGACATGATAGTGTTGGATTTGCACCATTCTACATCAATTTTTAAAGTAAAATGAAAGACTTCAGCAAATAGAATAACAACTACAAATTCTTAGAAACAGGAATTTTCTATTTTAAGATAGTTGTCCAAATCCCATAGTAATGGGATCCCATCTAATCTAATTTTTGCATATGGGCAAAAATTAGATTACATGGGATCCCATTACTATTGGATTTGGATAACTATCTAAATATTTTTATTTGGTTCCATATTTATAATTGGTGCAAGGTTCAAGAGTATAATAGATACTAACTGAAAATTTAAAAGAATTTTATCTGTGCCTCTTGTATGATCTGAGAAGTTCTGATATTTTTAAAAAAAATATGAGCTTTAACTTTTTATTTGTTTTTTTTTCTTAGAAACATCAAGGATTTATAGCTCTTTCTTCTCCAGTAATGTCTGGGGTTTCCTGAATTATTCGGGTACATATCTAGATTTTTCTCATTCTGCAGATTAAGTATTTGTCACACAAATCCTTAAAAAACAAGTGCGTTACTAAGGTTTGATTTTGTTTGTGATGCTACCATTACTGTAGCTCATAGAGTTTTAATAAGAACCACTTCTGCCTTCCAGCAGATTTAATTTCCTTTAAAAGAGTGATACCACAAGGCCTTGAATTGAAAAAAGAATACTGGGAAACTCAAAGACCAAGCAATCTGTTTTAGTTTTTTCATTGATTTGGCCTTTTTGTTGTGGATAAAATCTTTCTTGTAAGAATAACTGAATAAAAAGTTACTCATTCTTTACTTTATTTTGTCTTGTCCATGTCACCTTTTGAGAGCACTAATGTATAGGCTGTTACCATGATTGATTTTCACTGAATATGGTGAAGCATATATATATATTGCTTTCTGTCTAATTATTTATCATAGCTGGTTATTTGTACTGTCTCTCTCTGCTGTGTTAATATCTGCCAGAAACTTCATTATATAGTGTCAGGAAGTCCAAATCTTCCAGTAATAACAGTGACAAATAACAAAATCCATCGATGATCAAGCAATATCATCTATCAGTGACAAAATCAGTCACCACTTAGACTGGAGCTGAGGAATGTTAGTGACTGTTTATCACATTAACCATTTTTAGCAAGAATTCAAATAGTTTGAAAAGTTGATGAAACAAATGCTATATTCATTTTTAATATAAAACAAGAGAATCTTCTTTTTTTTAAAGCTTCCCTTTGGCATACACGAAAACAAAAAAGAATACAAAGAACTATTTTTTATTTATAAAGTAAAAGGTGTGAGTACCTGTACAATTTCTTTTCATTGCTCATTTCTTGCAGAACCAATGTGATGAATTTAAAAGATTTCATTACAATGATAAAAGCCTATCCATTGCTATTTTCTGTTCACTTTTCTTCATTTCATCAAGTATGTAAGATTAATTTTGGGGTCCTAATACAAATCACTGTTAAATGAAAAGTAGTTAATACAAACGCATGATTCAAATAGAGACTTTCTACTCCATTATTTGTTATGAAGTATTTTCACATGGTTAATAGTGTAACTGTTAGGTGTTTTTAATATTTTCTTCAGTTGACCAATTTCAAATATTTGGAAGTACTCAGAAATGTGGTAAAAGTTTCACATAAAATCTGGAACATATGAAATTCTTAATGTAAACTGAATATTGTGTTTTTATTTGTATATAAAATTCTTGCTGAATTTAGTGGAACTGTGACATTTCCTCAGTCTCCTTAGACATGAACAGAATTTTTTGCTCAACCTCTGACCTTTTGTGAAGCTACCTATAATCAGCAAGAGTAAAGATGTTTTATCATTGTGGTCTATCGTCTCTCTTATATCAAACAAAAAATATAAGATGAAACATCCATATCCAAAGATACGTTGCAGAGCAATCTGAATTAGAAATAAATTTATTTTCTTCATCTTTATTTCTTGCTCTATAATTGAATTACTGTAGAATGACTTCCAATCTATCTGGTTTTTAAGAAAAACACAGCCAAATTCACTTGTGTAGCTTTTAAGATTTGTTTGGAAATGTCTGCCATGATACAGTGTAGTTTTATACTATGAATATTTAGTAAGGGATCTGGAAAATGGTGTTACAAATTATTTTCACTGTTAGCAGTGTCAATATTTTTTGGAGGAGCAATTGGAAGTGAAGTGTGAAGGTTAGAAACTGAGCTACATAAAATACAGAGTTGGCTTTGTTGCTTTTTTTTTAGTAGTGAAACAGGTGCTTATATTTATTGAAGTCACTTAATTTATACTTAGCCATAAATCACTTAACTAAATCAATTAAATATGAAAAAGCCATGGTGTGACATGCAACATGAAAAGCTGTAGGTGTTTCTTTTAGAAAGCTGGCTGTAAGATTTTTGACAGTGTTGTAGCCATTTGTTACTAGGAGGTGTTGTGTAATTGATTTTTATAAAAGTTTGTTACTTCATGGGGTTTTGGACAAGAGGTTTCAAACAAATCTGTAAAAAAATCTGGATGGGAACTTGAGGTTTTGAAATTGTAATTCTTTCTCTCCCTCCACCCCATAATTTTCTAATTTTCTTCTCTTTACCATAGCAGGCAATTTGCTGCCTGTCGCAAATTTTGGGATTATGGAATTTTCTAAATGAAAAGATGTTGTTGAGCTTACATATGACATTAGTAAACAAAATATGGAGAATATAAAAATATGTTCATGCTCTGCGATTTCCTCATTGTGACACAGAATGTGGAAGATGAAAAGAAGTGAGCTAAAGGTGTTGTAGGCATCCTGGGTGCATCACAGGTCAACTGATGAATAACTCTTCAGCTCTACAGTTCTTACTTGGCTTGACTCCTGGTTGTTTTTGTCATATCTAGTTGCTAATGACCTTGTTACAAAATTGAGTTAACTTACTGCCAATACTTGAGTCTCGGATATCAGACTGAATTTCATATGTAAAATACACCATTCTTTGTTTCCTTTTTGCTTTACTTCCCAAGTCAGGATATATTACCATGATACAAGTGCAGCAGGGTATCAGCCATGGGTAAGTTGTTCTGTGATTTTTTTGTAAAAACACAGTTAAAGGTTTTTGACTTAGCACTGTCATAGTGTGTGTGCTCTGTGTTAGAAAGAGAATTAGACATAATTTGAGAAATTAGTTGTATTATTACCAGACTGTTCATTTGCAAACAATAAGAAGTTGGATGGGTGCATTGATCTGCTGGAGGACAGGTAGGCTCTGCAGAGGGACCTGGACAGGCTGGATGGGCTGAGGTCAGTGGTGTGAGATTTAACAAGGTCAAGTGCTGGGTCCTGCTGTGTCACAACCACAGCCATGCCTTTCACTATAGCCTTGGGGCAGAGTGGCTGGGAAGTGCTCATTGGGAAAGGGCCTGGGGTTACTGGCTAACAGCGGCTGAAGATGAGCCAACTGTGCCCAGGTAGCCAAGGAGGCCAGTGGCATCCTGAGGAGCAGCACCAATAGTGTGGCCAGCAGGACCAGGGCAGTGATTGTCCCCCCCTGTGCTGGGCACCGGCGAGGCCACACCTGGAATGTTCAGTTCTGGGCCCACCACTGTAAGAAGGACATTGAGGGCCTGGAGTGTGTCCAGAGAAGGGCAGCAGAACTGAGGCAGGGTCTGGAGCACAAGTCCTGTGAGGAGTGACTGAGGGAGCTGGGTTATTTAGCCTGGAGGAAAGGAGGGTCAGGGGAGACCTTTTTGTTCTCTACAACTGCAGAGAGGGAGGAGCATGCAGCCAGGTGGGCCCAGTCTCCTCTCCCAGGCAACAAACAGGACAACAGGAAATTACCTCAACTTGCCCCAGGGGAGGTATAGATTAGAAAGAAATCTCAGAAAGGGTGGCCAAGCATAGAATAGGCTACCTAGGTGTCCGGTTTTCGGCTGTTTGGATGGCCTGGAAAGGCCCGGGGTGGCCTTGGGGCAGCCCACACTTCAAAAGACGAGAAGAGGCTTCAAATCTTTTCTCGGTCTCGGTGTTTATTAATTGCTTATCTAAAAGATTTTCTCTCGGCCCGACAGAGGTCTGCTCAGCAGCCAGCCATGAGCACACTCCTTGCCCTCCGGGCGGTCACCTATCTTTATACCCAAAGTTACGTACACAATATTTATCATTTTTCCCCAATACCTTTTACCCTTATTAACCACTGCACTTTTAGCAATGACCAATCCCAAAGTGCCACCATCACCACAGAAGATGGAGGAGAAGAAGAAGAAGAAGAAGGACAGGACACGCCCCAATTCCTCCATCTTACTTCTCTAAACCCCCCTGTACAGAAATCCTAAACCCTGTGTTTCACTCTCTAATTAACTAATCCCTTCACCATTCACTCCGGTGAAATCCTCCTATCCTCATACAGGTGTCGTCTCCTGTGTAGGATCAAAGTCCAGGCACCAGACACTTCTGGCAACATTCCAGGACTCCCGAGCCCCCCAAGGGTGGTCTTGGTGACTCGGCACCTCAGTCCTGAGGTGCTGAGATCCCACACCTAGGGAAGTGGCAGAGTCACCTTCAAGGCTGTTGATTTGGTGTTAATACGGGATTGAAAATATTGAGAAGGATCAAGAATTGTTGCAAAAATGCTGTTTGTATGGGGGTTTTGAATCTAGACTCATATTATCTTTTTCCTTTCACTTTATAAATTCTTAAGATTTGTGGCAAGTACTGGTTTTGCTGTTGAACAGTAGTAGAGTTTCTCCTGAGAGGGTTTCACCCTTGTTTATACATATCCTTACTAGTCTGGTTTGGAGCTGCAAAATATGCAAAACAGAAGAGAGAAGTTCAGAGAGCAGCTGCTGCTTGGATGTTCAGATCATTATTTAGGCACATTGATTGAAATTTACAGTTTTGATTTTGAATTGCAGAACTGAGTTGACTGTTTCTATCCTCCTTCCGAAACATGGGGGTTATTTTTCTTTCCATGTTGCCTTCTCTATTGTGTTGCTGCATGACTTATGGAGTAAAAAGTTAGTCATTTGCACTAGAATGACTTTCAGCTGTAACTTCTGTCAGTTTTTGGTTTCTCCCTATGATGGTAGGAAGGCAAAACTTTAAAAATTAGCTTCCATTACTTCTGGAATAGTGCTCAGAGTATTCTACCAGATCCTTGTCTCTACAACTGCATCTGAATATATATTTGAGTTTCTGGTATACTGTAAATCTATGAGGTTAAAAATATTGTAGTTTTGTCAGTTCTGCACTGTAACATACACTCGACCAATGGAGATTATAGATGTAAGAAAGTGGATGTTGAGTGGTCCTGTGTCTGTATTCCAATGGCACAAGTACCCACAAAGATAAATTAAGGTAGCATTCAAAGTTTGATATAGATACTGCAGACATCATATTGATACCATTCTTTGTATCACTGGAAGAATGTAGTTTTGACATGGTTTGACACTGGCCAAAAGCCAGGCACCCATGAAAGTTGGTCACTCACCCTCGCCTGCCACAGCTAGGCAGAGGAGAGAAAGAAATTAATAAAGGGTTTGTGAGTTGAGGTAAGGACTGGGAGAAAACACTTCAAGGGCAAAAAAGGCTCAGCTTAAGGATATGAAGTGAATTTATTACTAACAGAGTCAGGAGGATAATGAGAAGTAAATTAAGACCTTACAACACCATTTTGTTCCAATCCCTCCCTCCTTCCCACAGACTGTGCAGGGAGGCACTAATTGCATTTTTTCTAAATAGAAAATTCAAATTATTACTGTATATGCATACATAGATATATATATATATATATAAGTAGCATCTGTAATAGTGATTTTTTGTGCTACTTTTGACTTCAGAAGCATTATTTCTTAGGTGGCAATAGTCTTGGCTCTGTTATTTTCACAAATATGTAAGAAAATGTATGTGCAGGTCTCTGTGTGTTAAGAGGGAAAGATTTCTACTTCAAAATGAATGGAAAAAGTTTGTTAGAAATTAACTTCAGGTTCCCATATTAAATGTCTGTTTAGGTTCTTGTGCATACATTTGGCTAGGTTTTGTGCTGTGTGTCTCATCTGATTATGTGTGAGCAGTCAAAGATACCACACTCTTGCAGACTGTATGCAAAGCAGCACTTTGCATGACATCTAAGTCATGAGTCTAGAGAAAGTTTTGGAAAATTCCTGTTGCAGATTTGGCTTCTCAAATGGGCAGATTGCTATTCAGAGCTTAAGGATGCCTAAATCAATTAGAAACCTTTTATTTGTTAAAGAGACTATCTATTAAGGATGTGTACACGGGTGGATTGGAATGATTGGAACATCAGGACTCTGGTCTTTCACAACAACAATTTCTTTCCCTTTGGGATACAGTTTTTTCCTTTATATGCATTCATGCCACAGTTACAGTGTCGAGATTTCCTTTAACTGCAATTTAACTGGGAGGGGGAACTTGTTCCTTCTTCCAGTCAAATGTCTAAGTTATGAGCATGGGATTCTGGTCAGAATAATGCTCTTTTGCTTTAGAAGGGTAACCAAGTGTATACTTGTCAAAAACAAGTCATTAACTTCTTTTTCTCTTGGAGCCACTGGGAACTTGTCCAGCTTCCTGGGAACGACTGGAAGGATTGTTGGTTTTTTTGTTAACTGGGAGAGGTTTCCCATCTTTTTTACCATATTCAGCTTGCCTGTTCTGGCCTGCTTTAGAAACTTGGACCCCATTTGCTAAAGGCATTTATAAGCTGCACAGTCCTTGTCAGGTCTTGATGTGATTTCTAAGGTGAATCATCTTTGCCCGTTGCTAATGTATGGATGGATTTCTTTCCTATTCAATTAGAATCAAAGAAATGGACATCAAGCCTTATAATTTGTTTCTAGTAAATCAAACATCTGGTAGGAGGGCCACTTTTCTCTTTTGTTAAAAAAAAGGTAAAAAAAAAAAAGCTTTTGGGTCTTGCAATTTAGTTACCCATCAAATTATCTTATTTTTCACTTAGACACTTTCTTAAATTATGGAGTGCTTTAGGAGCAGCGCTGCTAAGTAACAATGTGCAATTAATAACATTCATAACATTTTCCCAACACAGAGAGGACATCAACCTGTTCAATAGATCGAGTCCAGAGAAGGGTCACCAGGATGATTAGAGGGATGGAGCACCTCTCCTGTGAGGAAAGGCTGAGAGAATTGGGTTTGTTCAACCTGGAAAAGAGAAGGCTTTGGGGTAACTTAACTGCAGCCTTCCAGCACTTGAAGCAAGCCTATAAGAATGACAGAGAAAGACTTTTTGCAAGAGCAGGTAGTGACAGGATGAGAAGGAATGGCTTCAAACTCAAAAACAGAATGTTTAGATTAGATATTAGGAAGTAGTCTTTCCTGAGAGAGCGGTGAGGCTCTGGAACAAGTTTCCCAGAGAAGCTGTGGACTCTCCAGCCCTGGATGTGCTCAACACCAGTCTGGATGGGGCGACCTGGTCTAGTGAAAAGTGCTCCTGCCCACAGCAGCAGGGCTGGAACTACACGATCTTTAAGATTCTTTCTGACACAAGCCATTCTATGATTCTATGAACATTGCACATTGTAGATGATATTAAAAAGGTAGATTTGGTTTGCATAAGTGGAGCAGAGTTTCTGGAATTCAAATATTTATTGAAAATAGAGAATCTGTGTTCTAAACAAATGCATAGATGTACACTTCTTCCAAACTAATATGTCTGGACATCTTCCAGAGACATGTTCAGTCTTTGATAAAATTACTCTTAAGAAAAATGGGAAATTTTCAGTGGTTTGAGTTGGAGATAGTACTGCTTGTTAAGGGCAACACAATAAAAGAAATAATGTAAGTTGTTCTCAGGAAAGGAAGTTGCTGGCTCTACTCAGAATCTAAAATTAAATTCTGCTGCAGCACATAATCTTATTTTAGCCTCATAGGAAGCTGCGCTCATATTCTTTGGCCAAAATTTAACTCATATGCATTTTTCTTACTGAAGTGATTTGTAACCCATCTGTAAAAGACAATATTGTCTAAATGTGGCATTTCTGTTTTTTAAGTGATTGAAGAAAGCAGGAATTACAATCTTTATTGTATATTTTTCTGCAATAGACCTAAAATGCAAACAGTTCTGTGAGCCTATTTATGAGGCATGAAGTTACTTTTGTTTTGCTTAACCAAGTGGCTGAAATGTTGCCACCAGTATGTCTGGAATGTTATTTACTTGGTCTATTTCTGCAGCTTTTCTTTGTACCACTGTACACTGTGTACGCTGTACACAGTTGTGCCACAACTAGGGGTCATTTACTTAAAACTGACCAAAGTAATACCCTCAAAATTGCCATTATTATTTTCATCAGGGGCTTTATAATAAAAGATTTATCATATTCTGCATCTTCTGTGCTCACACTTTCCCCCATCTCTCTCTCCCTTCATTCTCTTAAACAGAATTGCTTTTGGCAGATTTGGAGAGCTGCTGTTTTCACTTGCATTTTTTGTGTTACTTGATTCCTTGATTTAGTACTTTAACTTCTTACACTGTGTCTTACAATGCTGTCTGATTGAAATGTATTAACTTTCTTGGCTGGGTAACTAATTTTTTTTTATAAGGTGAGTATGTTTTTCTATCTCCATGTGTATCATATTTTGTGGTCCCTAGACATCCAACTGGTTGCAAGAAAACTGTGGGTGTTTTAACATTTCCAACGGAAGGGTAGGATGGGTGGGGAAGCGTTTTGGAATTATGACAAATAATATCTGACTCTTGGAAATGTCTGAAGGCCATAGACTTCCCTCCCATGCTTGGAAGGCTAGGCTTAAAGACCACGTATGCTTGTGTTTTAACATTTCCTTTATAACTGAGAGGAAAAGTGAGAGAAGAGTTGAAATACAGATCCTGGATATCACAGGCTAATGTAGGAACATTTTGTGGGTGGTGGTCACAGTTTGCGTCCTTGCTACTCCCATCTGTGACATGGTGCCCCATTAACCCCTTGGATATTAGTCAGAGGGCTTAATTCTGCTATTTTTATTTCCTAGATGTACTTAGTTTCAGAAGTTGTATCAACTTTGAGATGTTAAGTTCTGTAATGTGTGTTAGCATAGCAAAAATTGCCTTACAGTAGCATACGAGTTGGGAACTGCAGCAACTTGCAGTTCAGGGTATTTTCAGTAGCAGAGTAACAATTCATAACAGGTTTCCCCTGCAATTTCTTCTTCTTGTTTAAGTGCAAAGCAGAGTAGATACAGACTGGGTTGTTCCCCGGCTGTTGTGAAAAGCAGATATCTAGAGCTTCTTACTTCTGTGGTTGTAGTAAAATGTGTTCTCCTATCCCTGCATTTGCAAAAATGATCAACTTTTATCACAAGTTGGTATCTTCTTAGCTTGTTTGATGTTTTGACAAACACATATGCTTTACCATGTATGACAGCTTTTACATTTGGATACTGATTTGTTTTCTTTATTAAATGTTTCTCCTTTATTTCCATCTTTGATCATTTAGCTGACAAATACTTGTTTTGAATATTAACACTGCTCATGTTATCCTGGCTTATATATAAATGTTTCTACTGAAATAAATCAGTCTTGTAACATGAAAAATATTAAACTTTGGTTGAAGTTACTTCTTACAATTAATAGCTGTTTGATGGTTGAATACCTTACAGCTGTAGGGTGGAATTTTAGTTTGATTTTCTACCAACCAACAATAAAGTACGACTTAATTCCTACAAATTCCTGAGATATAAACTGTTAGTCATGACCTAGCATGCATACACTAATAAGAAGCTAAAAGGCCAATAAAGCCAACCTGAAAGAAAGATGGAGAGAGACTATTTACGGAGCATGTAGTGACAGGACAAGGTGGAATGGCTTCAAACTGAAAGAGAGTAGGTTTAGGTTACATATTAGGAGAAAGTTCCTCCTTCTGACGATGGTGAGGCACTAGCACAGGTTTCCCGGGAAAGCTATGGATGCCCCATCCCTGGAGGTGTTCAAGGCTAGTTTGGATGTGTCTCTGAGCAACTGAGACCAATGAAAGGTGTCCCTGTCCACAGCAGGAAAGCTGAAACCAGGGGATCTTCAAGATCCCATCCAATTCAGGCCATTCTTCAGTTCTGTTATTATTATGTCCATGCAATACACGTTGTAACAGGTCAGTAACAGATTCTGTCACTCATTTCTCTTGTGCAGCCCACACATCATCTTTCTGTCACAGAGCGTACTGCCAGGAGGAAGCCATCTCTGTGGAACTCGTGTGTGCCACGAAATTGCTCATGCTTGGTTTGGACTAGCCATTGGTGCTCGTGATTGGACAGAAGAATGGATAAGTGAAGGGTTTGCCACTTTTTTAGAAGATATATTTTGGGCTAGAGCACAACAGGTAAGGTGATGACACATTGCTTCAAAATCAATGTGGAAATCAAAATCATATGTGAATTAGATGTAAATTAAACCTCAAAACACAAACTGTGCTATGAAGTAACATCTTTTAAAATGGTATTGGAATTCACATGCTTACTTGATTAAAAAAAAAAGTGATCCACAATGAATACAAAACTTTACAGAGGTAGGGCTCAGTACAAATGTGAATACCAACATCTGTTTGTCAATGATTACCTTCCCAAAAATGTTATACTCAATCATTAAAATTCAATTATCAAACAATTGCTGTGAATTCTTTCCACTTCTGTTGTATACCTGAAACGGGAAGAATCAACAGTCTTACTGCATATTGTAATATTCCAGGTGTCTAATTAAAATTGTTTGGTTTCGTCCAATAGATGACCAAGAAGTGTACCTCAAAGCAAAATACAAGATGATTCTAAATGGGGCACATTGGCACTTACACTTTTTTTTCCTGTTCTACTGCCCAACAAGTTACTGTCCTGTCAGAGACTTAGAAATCACTGCCTCCCTTAAGGTGAAAATTTCATAAGTTGCATGCCAGCTAGTAAAGTGCTTTTCTGATGCAACTCTTCCTTTTGTAGTACCTCTGCTACTTCAAGCATTTAATGTGTCAGTCCTTTCTACCTGTCCCTTCATCAGGTTCCACCCCTTTATTCTGCAGATTTCCACCTGAGCAAAAGCATGGTAGAACTGGGAACTGATGTAATAAACTCCTCTGAACCTCCATTTTATTAAGTATCTGGCATATTTATAGCACCAAACTAAACAGAATACCTTGTTATGTACCATATTTCTGGGAGGAAAAAAGAGAGAAAGAGTGTCTAAACACTTGGGTTTTCCCTTTTGGTTCTAAAACTAATTTGTGCCTTCACATTGAGAATAACTACACTGCTGTGAGCTGTTCACATTAGTTCTTTGCTTTTGTTAGTCACTTGAAAGCATTTTGATTGTAGTAGACATCTTCCTTGGAGCTGAGTGTAAAGGAAAAAATAAAATAGTGTAATTAGTTCCCTTGTTATCATGTAAGGCATATCGTTTGAACATTATTGAGTAGTTTTGATGCAATGCAATCACAGAATTTAAGGATTGTGAGTGTATTCCATAGTGCCTGAGAATAATTTCAGTTGTGATTGAACATAATGCAGGGTAGTATTAGCTGCTTTTGCTTTCCCCATTTTCCCATCTATTCTTATAATAGAGAAACATAAACTATGATTATGTTCAAAACAATTGTTTGTCAGCTGGCAACCTGGCATTTATTTCATAAGTAGGAATCTCTGTTAATGGTATGTAAATTAGGAGAAACACAACAAGGAGGTTTCAGGAGTATGGCAGAAGTAGTAGGAAAGAGGAGTGAAGCCAGGACACAGTGTAGCTCTTTGCTCTCAATTTGGGAAGGGTAAGGATGCAACCAAAAGCTCTATGCCAGGTATCTCTACTGTAAATTCAGATTGTTTCTTGCCATTTACTAAAAGGAAAAAAACATGCCCATGTCTCTTCTCAGTCAGAACTATTTAACTGACTATTGATTTGATGTGCACAGTGAGGCTTTTGTTTTTCTTAGTGCTGCTATTATCTCTCATAGCAGCAACTGTTATTTTTTTATCATGGATATTGATACCCTTTCCTGCCTCTTCTGCTCATTAAAGAGAAACAAACCAAGTTTCTTGTTCTGCAAATTATTATTGTCTGTTGGGAAACAGCAATCAGTGATCTGTGTTTTTTGTTTACTAAGCAGCTGCCACATGATGAAATAAAAGAGCAACAGGAATTGAAAGCTTTACTTCGCTGGCGCAGACTCAGAGATGAGGTGCAAAACTCTGAAGAAGAGCTGCAAGTTTTAAGGTAACAATATGATTACACCGTCATTGCTGTTGTATTTTCGCTCTCTCCACCTTTTCTCCCTTCAAAAGATGTACTTCCAAATTGTCTGATTATATCCACTGCATTTCCTTATTTCCTTCTAATAAAAAAAGAAAATGCAAATTAAACTGACTGGGTTTTACATCTTGACTATGATACAATTTGTTTTCCTTTTGTTATAGAAAGCTTTTAGAAAACCATGGGATTATCTTGATATGAAATGTCTCTGAGCAGTTTACAAGAGCTTCTATTTAGGGAAGAAAGAAAAGACCATTTCCTGAAAAGTTCACTGTTGGAAGTCATAACAGAGTCATTTTCTGTAGCTGAAGACAAGTACATGCATTAGTATGGTATTTAACTGCCAAGCTGAATGAAGCTTTAAAAAACAAGGAAAAAGTATAACATATAAACTTTATAAACCTACTTTCTAATTAGAAATTTCTAATAGTTATATTTAAAATAGATTTTTAGTCTTTAGGTATCAGATGCTAAACTCAAGGCTCCTTTATAGATAGCTAAAGACAGTCTTCCTTTGCCAGTGATTAATATTCTATTCTGATTGGTGTGTTAGGAATTTTTAGTCTTTGATCTTGAGTGTCTAATTCTACATCCACGGAGCTTCTACAGCTTGTCTTCTCACCATCTTCAACCAAAAATAATGACTTTACTAATCCTAGTTCAAATTAGCCATGATTTCTGACCAAATCATGGAAGTGCAGGGACAGATTTCAAACAATTATGTAGTCTATTCTCCTGCTCTGAAATAAAGACAGTATACACAGATCATCCTAAGCGGGCTCTTACTAACATGTTCTATTGACTTGCACATTTATTCGACTTAATAATAAGCATTTTTCTTACCTTTGGGTAGTATTATTCCTAATGCTAATACAGAAGAGTGAAAAGTTAATTTCTCATTTGAAAAATGTGTCTCCAATAAACACTTCAGGCCAGGCACGGGATACCACTTCATGATTCTGGCCATTTCTTCTTCTCTGATATCTCTAGCTCCTTGTGATTGCATTTAAGGACTTCTTACTGATTTCACTGAGATATAAATATTTTCTACTATTTTTGTGGCATGGACGTGAATAAATTATCTTTTTGCATATTTACTGGGGTTTTTTTCCTTTTCTTCATCCTTCTGAAAATATGTTCTCATGCTTTCCAAAACTGGCATGTAAGAGAGAAAATCTCAGTCCTGGCCCTTGGTCTGGGTTGTGAGTCTGTACTGAGGCTTGGGCTGGTTCTAACTTGTGTTTTTATACGGAATATTAAACATAAATTATAAGTATTTGCTTCTTCTTGCCAATCATTTCAGGAAGGAAAAAATCAACCAACTCACTCTTCCCAAGCATAAGCTCATTCTTCCACTACTTTTTGGTTCCCTCATGACCTTATGTTCATTTGTGCTTTCTCCTGACAACTGGAAAAATCTGCCCCAAACTTACCAGCTGATCCTATCAATTTTTGATCCATCAAATGAATATCTTTTTAGACTAGGTGAAAGCCACTTAGCAAACTGATGATCAGCCTGATGTTTCTTCTTATTATGGGTACTTGGTAATATGTTATAGTAAGGAGCATGTCATAAGCTACCTGTAAAAAAAGAGGTCAAGTAAGAAAGAAATTGGATAAATATCTTTTCAACAGGCAGCAGCTCTGAAAGGCAGCACAAGCAAATCTTAACATTTAAGAAGGAATTTGTGGCACAGCCATGCTCATACAGGTTGAGACTTCCAACAGATGTGTGCCTGTTTTCTCACAGAATTTGAAAGAAACCTGCAGGGATAAAAGCACCTATGAAAAAGATCTTGGCATATGTTTTGCTGGTGATCACGAACACCAGCACTCTCATCCAGCACTCTCATCTATTCTGTTAGGAAAGCAAAGAAGAGCATTCTGTTCTGCAGAGTAAAGCTGGTGTTGACATTTGTTTCATCTCCTGGGCCTTATGGCTGAACGGCATCTTGTGGTTATTCATTAAGTCAAGCCAATGTTGATATCTAGCTCTAAATTAGTCTCTGAGTTCTCTCCACTTGTGTCAGGTCCATTCTGTCCCAAAGAGATACCTCTGACTGCTCTGTAGGTGTTTGAAGGGTTTTATTCTATCTGATAGGAAATGTGGTTTCAGATGATCTTTCACAGTCTCCGTGTAAGTTTTCATGACCACCTGGCACATCAGAGCATTTAATTACCAAGGATATCCCAGAGCATTGTACTTTTACTAGGGCAATGTACTCATCTTCCCACCAAACGGAAAGCAGCATCTTCTACCTCCTTCAGAAATTTTCCAGTATCTAAAATGTGCCAGATAGCATCTTGAATATTTTGAGACAGTGTGCCTTTAGCATTATGGTAGACTTTAGCTACCAGGTTGGATGCAGCTTTTGTAGGTCAGTGTAACAAATTTTCAATCTTGGTACTTTCAATGTCTGGTAAATACAATAAGCATTGCTTTAAAATATTGTTCTGAAGTCCTGATAGCAGAGAACAGGGTTACATTCTAAATAGTTACACTCCTTTACACACATTTTCAAGAATATATATACAGCCTTTGCAGAGGAATGTGTATATGTTTTCTGTATGGAATTCTTCACTACCATTATCCAGATGCAATACTTCTTTCTGGTCAGTCCTAGGATTTACACAGGCACAGAGTCAGAGGAGGAAGGAAGTATGGTTGCCTAATTTAGAATAATTGTGATTATGAAAAGATTTCAATTTAGTGTGGATTCTATAGCCTGTGCTCAAACTCCATTTTTAAAGTCAATAGACAGGGCTATTTATTAAGGGAAATGAAGCAGTTTTTATGATTTATGTATGCAGAGAATGATGAAAAGTCATGTATGGAATGTCAGCAGGTCTTCTTTCCAGGAGACAGATCCAGAAGAGAAATAGCTGGATTTTGCTTTCCTACAGTGGGTTTGCAACATTTACACAGCCTAAAAGAACTGGAGTTGCCATAGAATAAGAAAACAATTATTGGTACTGTTCTTTCAATGTTGAGGGAAGATCTTACCGGAAAGATATTTATGAATGATAACATGGAAGAGGACTGTGTCAGAAACACAATGTAAAATTCAATCTGTTTTTTTCTCACTTTTATTTCAGTTACATTTTATGAAAATTTTGTGTATAGTGGATTTCATGTGCACAGGCATGAAATAATGTCTGTCATAATAATGTCTAAAAAATACCCTGATTTAGTACTCTGGACAAAGCTTTAATAAGAAACTCTGACACAGATATAAAAAAGGAAGAACCCCTCCCTCAAATGAGACACAGATATGGAAAAAAATTTGATCGCGAAGTTCTTGAAATCATCCGGCATGAGTGGTGTGGTTTGAAGGATCTTGCCTTGCTGTGGCCCATATTTCCCCTATTCTGCAGAAATGAAAGGAAAGACATTTGGTTTTGAAGACTGGCCATTTCAAAATCTACATTTAGAATTGGAGAGGTTGTTTTAGTCACAGCATTAGGCTCCTAAGACAGGCAACTGTTCTCAGACTACTGTTAGTTGGGATGTTTTCTGAATGGAAGAAAAACATCTAGATGTTCTTCAGTACTATGCCTGTGAAGGCACTTCTTACAAATGAAGAAAAAATGCTTGTACAGTTTCTCTTTAGTTTCAGTCTGTGCTCTTTAGAGCCTAAAAGTCCTCCATACTTAACTGTTGTAGATTTGTGGCATACCAGATAGTGTATTGCATTTTAAATCAGGCAGTAAGTAGTATTTTTTTTCTAGACATTATTGTCTGTAAACCTCAAACCTGTGTGCAAAATACTTCCTCTTTTAATATTTGAACTACATTTCTTCCAACCCAAATGGAAAAATGAAAATCAGAACACTTTCTGCAGCAGTCTATTGCATGCAAACGAAAGAGGTTATTCTTGCAAGGATAGTTATGTAAGCTGTTATGGCAAAGTTCAGGTAAAAAAAAAAGAGAAAGCTCTAGTTGAATGTAGTGACTTCACTGTCTTCCCCTGCACTTCCCCTTCCCTTAAAATGTTGGTTTTGTTTATTTTTTTTCTCTTTGTTCATAAGGTGTCTGCACTGGAAAATGACATGCAACCTGGTGTCATGCTGGCTGTAAAAAGACTACACCAACCTACTGATGAATTTTATTTAGAAGAAAATTGACTTGTTAGACTGTCTAAGTTAATTTATATACTTATGGTGAAGAAAAAGACTAAACTAGTCACAGGTGTTTAAAGTTACTATGCTACACAATGCTTTCAACTATCAGAACCTGTAATGTATGACTTATTTCTTTACTTACTTATCCAAAACTTAATTAGTATGTTTCCATTTTAGGCCCAAAAAGGAGAACACAGGAGAAGTGAGTGAGTCTGGAGCCTCTGTTGTCAAATATGGTCTTAAAGCAGAAAAAATCTTCATGCAGGTTCACTATTTGAAAGTGAGTTTTGTCAGCTGATTTTTACTGAGATTGCTTTATGAATATAATAAAGACTTCAGTGTTCTAGATATCAGAAAATTCATAGCTTCTGCCTTAATTTTTTGCAGGGTTATTTTCTTTTACGATCTCTGGCAAGGAAAATAGGAGAGGTCTCATACCTTGCATCTTTACGGAAATTTGTCATTAAGTTCCATGGGCAGCTTGTCCTTTCTCAGGTATTGTGCTTCTTCCTCACCTTTTAGAAAAACAAACAACCCAAATGTTTGGATTGACTGCCTAAATCTGGTGGCGATGTAAGGGGAGAGGCAATTGTAATTGGCAATATAGGTAAAATTCCCACCTGGTAGAAGGCAGAACATTTTTTTAACAGTGACACTTGAATCACATCCTGTTAGTATCCAATAATATAAACAATGAGGGTTATTTTTTTTAACATTATACTTCAAAAGGCTAATGTTAATAGGTACTGATGTTCTCAAAGAAAGGGTCATTTACCATAGTGGAATTACTGCCTGTGGTCTTTTAGCTTGTGGTTTTTGGTTGCGCTCAGTCAAGTCTTTTCCCTGATTCCTCTCTGTTTCTGAAAGAGAAGTAATTATACTTCTGAATATATTTATTTAATTTATTTTCTTTCTCTGTGCATGCTGTTTCATTCAATGCTTCTAATTTCACCATATTTCTTATAAGGACAAAGCCGAGTAGGGTTATAAGTAGACCTGTTAGATCTTTCTGTAAAAGTCATGTAACTGCTGGCTCTAGATTTGTTTTGATTTAGAAAATTACGTAGCTCTCTGAGCCCAAAGTACTAGGAATCCTGTCACTAATGATGAATCCAGCTTACACAAACAGCAGTGCAGCTTCATTAATGCTGTGAAAACAACTATTCATGGGGGTGTCTGTGAACCAGGTCACTGAACTCATTGTGGTAAAAAACACGCCTGGAAGAAAACCCCCAACACAACAAATATTTAGCATTGCTAGAAGAGCAGTGTGATGACAGTGAGGCAAGGGAAGAGAAGAGAGAAGGGCTATGAGAGACTTTCTGAAACCACCTTCTTTGCTGAAGGTTGAAAGGTCTTATGCTTGAAATTTTTGAGGATATTCAGGACAGTGATAAATGTTTCCTTGAAACATTGAGTAAGGGCCTCTGATTTTGTGTAACTGAAGTCTAACACTTGCTGTTTCTTCCAGCCACAGTGTTTTTTGCTTGCATGCATTCTGTTTTGAATCTTACTCTTATGCGGTGAGATGTATGCCCAGGTATTTTACAAATAGCTTATGGACTTGTGATTTCTTTTGTATGTGAAGTCACCCAGAACTTAGGAGCAGTAGCTCTTAACTCAGCATTTCTGCCCTGTGGAGGAATGTTTGGGGTTTTAAGGGAGTTAACACTGCTGCAGCTGTTTCCTGTGCCATGTTATTGAGACTGTAAGCAGCTACATTTGGCATAGTGTGGAAAATGCCAATGACTATATAAGCCTTGTCTATATTAGGGTGTCCCAAATCATAAAAATTACCCCTCACTATTACACAGCTGGAAGAATTTTGAAAATTACAGAAGTCTTATGACTTCTGCTAGCAACAAGAAGAAGCCCAGTGTTTTAAGCTGGTGGTAAGAAAGGTGCTCAGATTTTGGTGAGAACGTGTTAGCTTGTTGCTCCTGGTTGATGTGGGGTGAATTGTCAGTAGACTGAATGCTGCAAAATGTTCAGCAGACTGTGGTACCTAGCTACCACATACACTAGAGACTTTTCCCTTTGTCTAGCTATGAAGTGTCAATTCGTAGCTTACCTACTCTGGTCTCCTAAGATTAAACACTACACCCAGAAACATCCACTTTGGTTATTGGATAAAAAAAACTGCTCGATGTTTTGTTACTGAATTATTGGAGCAAAAGTTAAACTTTTGCTTCTTCAGCTACTTTTTTATTTGGATACGTGTAATATGTCCATAACTATGTGCTTAATATGTAAAGAAAAAGAAGGGTACTTTTCTTCATTTAGAAATACAATATGGTGGAGAAAGAGTGTGGTACATTAGGACTTCTATTCGCTTCTGTGCTTTTACCTTGTCTATCAGCCTAAATCCAGCTCCTAGTGAAATTATTGGGAAAAGCACCTTAACGTAATACTGGTTTTTGGTCACTGCAAAATGCAAATATGATAGCCTATATCCAATAAAAATGCATTTTCTGTCTTTGTAAGAAATCTTTAGCATTGTGGTTTTTGTTGGGGTCTGGTGTAGGTAGGAGTTGTAAATGCAGAAGCAATGAAGTCAAGTTAGTACAAAGTTTCTTATTCAAGATCCTTCTTGAACAAACATGCTGTCAGTGATTAAATGAATAAAAGATTAAAAATAAATAGAGGTGCAGATGGCAAGTTTAAATATTATAGTGCTATACTTTCACCTTGTCCAGAATAACTGTAAAAGTTCCCAGGTTTAGGAATTCTGGGAATGAGGGAAAGTAAAACAGTGAAAAATTGCCCATGTTATGAATACTAGTCTTGTTTTAAGCGGTGTTTGTAGTAATTTTCCCAGATGGGAGCTGCAGGTGCAAGGAAATTACTTCAGATGTTGAACATTAATCAGTTTGCCTTTTTCCTTCATTTTGGTTGCACACTTAGTAGATTTTTAATAGTAGCTTTATTTTAGTTGAGTTAGCAACAGATGAGTAACGCAAATCTGGAATCTTTGAGAAGGATTAAAAAAATATTCAATTTTTTTTTTATGAGATAATTCACTTACTAATTGCTTTGAGTGAACTTTTAAAATAATGACTGGAGTGTTTTGACTACAAATAGAAAGAAAGAAGTGCAAGTTGCTGGTATGCCTAACAAAGTTAAAGCTGTTGTTGGATTTCATCTTGAAATAAAAACACCTTGGAAACTAAATTGTTTGTGGAGTTTGATTTTTGTGTGGTTCTGTCTGTTATAATGGGCAATAAACTGACTTCTGACTAAACCTAGACAGAGGTTGCATTACCTGAGGCTTACACTGTTAAGCTATCTGGCTGATGATTGTGGCCTGATAATAAAACATATAGTGGGGGGAGTCTTGCTTGCTCTAGACAGGAAGTTGTCTCTTTGGAGGTGCAGTCTGGGATTGTCAACAAAAGCCAGAAGAATGTCTAGGGAAGGAATTCCAAGTAAACAGGAATCTAGAAGGGTGCTCACTGTTTATTTTTCCCACCCAGAAGGGACAAATTAAAATTTGCCACTTAATTATGTCATTTACAAACTGCATAATTTTTTTAGGAATAGTTTGAGTGGATAATTCCTTCAAGGAACTATTCCTTCAAGGATGTACATGTAGTCAAAATTTTTTTGTTGCCAAGTGAATGTCCATTTGGACTATCACTTTCAGTCATGACATCTTCACTGTTTTTATTCACCCCATTATATTCCAGTCAGAGAATTTAAACAGAAGTATCTGTTGGTTGTAGAGTACTTGAAATGTTTGGATTTGAGGTTTTAATATGAAGACATAAGTTGTCTTTAAATATTGAGTATTCTTTTTTTGATATCAATATGTATAATCAGGGAGAGGTACTTGCCTGATGCTCCAAACCAGTTCAAGGGTAGAAACTTGCTGGCCATTGCTCAAGACAAAAGTTGGAGTAGTAATAAAACATCTTTTGGTATAAACCAAAAGGTCTTCTAACACCACATATATCTAGTTAATGCTTTAACTAGTCTTCATTTCCAGTTACTTCTTTCAACCTACTTTTCAGATTTTGGGTCCTGGCTCTTCTTTCTTTTAACTCAGACACAGTTCATCCATTAACAGAGCAAAGAAAATTTCTCCTTAATGTCAAATTCATGTCTGTACCCAGATCTGATCTGCCCAGCAGAAGCCCAGAGTTAAACTGAGGGCCTAGCAGATCCTTAATAAATGTGTTGAATTAATTTTTTAAATGTTTTTTTCAGCTTGGCCAAATGTCAATTGAATTCCACAAACTGCAGAATAACAGTTTCTTTATATAGAGAAAAATTGTTTTCTAGCCTCAGGGTCTCTAGCCAGGTAAGAACAGGAACATATAAGAAAGTGATATTATTTAATCAGTTTGTTAACATTGCAGCACAGTGGTAGCATGTAGTTTATACCTCCTGTGTTCTTTATACCTTCACTGAATTACTTGCAACAAAACCAAAAAAACCCCAAACTATGATTTGCTTTATAGTTTGATCCAAAATTTATTTATGATTACCATAGTCATCCACAAGTGTTTCCTTCAAAATGTAAAATAACTAAAGCATCTTAAAGAAGTGGCATCAAATCTTAAAAACCCCCACATTAGCCTCTGACTTTTCTCCTGGACACTTCTGAACCATTTCATCTGTGGAGGAAGAAAAAGTAGCCTGAGAGTAAAACTCACTCCAGATGGTTAAAATGACAAAATTATAAACAGCTGAAAAGTCAGACCTATAATGAGATGCGTCATGCAGACTTTATAATAGGCAAATGTTAAAAGCCATGCTAATATGGTAAGTGGTAATTTGCTTTCCTACTCTGCTTTGGAGCGTTGAAATTTGAACAGTTTAAATAAGATATGATTGATTAATCCAAATTTTAATAAAGCCTGTAGAATGCCAGTGCCTTTTTCTTGACGTTTGGAAAACAAAGAAGATGCTAAATTTCATAGTATAGTATAACGATTATAAAACTATCTCCTATGTGATTGATGATGAAAAGTTGATGGAACGTAACCATGGAATCTAGCTGCATTAATGTATACACAGTGCAAATAGTGTTAAGAATAATCACTTCAGTTTTACTATTCACACACTTTTGAAATAGCTCTAACTATGATCTTTCTTATACCATATCCTTTATTTACATGTAAGCTTACTTTGTAACTCCAGCAAAACTTCCACAAGTGGAAGGAGACAGTATTTCTCTGTTTATATACAGAATAATGTAAGGTTTACATACAGAAAAACTACAAGTAGTTGTATGAAATAAAAGGATTTCACACAGCATCAGCATCATGTCTGCCATACACTGGCACAGTTAATAATGGCATTCTTACCACAGCAGCACTGAGCCCAGCACTATGTAGTTTACTTTTTGTTACAAGCCAGTTTTGCAGTCACTGCAATGTAGCCTGAGTCTCATTTATAATCTAAAGAAGGAAGGCTTAACTGTGTTACCGGTAGTTTCAGTTTGCAGTCTTTGTTTCCTAACAATGTCATACTCAGACAGAGAAACAGTATCGCTTGTTGAATGTTATGGCATTGTCCATAAAGAAAAGATTTCTGCCTTTTAGGAAACATTCTTCAAGACCTTAGAGAGCAACAATTTGCAGTTGTTGTACAGTATACAGTCAGTCTGTACTTGTATACAGAAATGAGGAACATTATTAGCCTATGAAACTTGTCTCCACAAAGATTAGTATTAATAAAGCAGATGCATTGGTTTTATGAAACAGCATATAAATTAATAATTTATATTAATAAATCCTATTTTTATGTGATTGTTCAAAGGAGTGTATTCTGTCAAAGTGATTGTCATTAAAATCAAGTTATGTAGAACATAGGGTGCCAGAGAACCTTTTATGATGTCAGGTGTAACTTTCTTACAAGAGCTTATCATACTGGCATAAGTGAGGATGATAGTACTGTTCTTCCATTGGCATTGCATTGTCTTTGTAAAACCATGAAAAAACTCTTGCTATCTTTTATTTGAAGACTTTACTCCTTAGTTAATGTGGTTGTCAGCAATATTGCAAATTTTGTCATAGAATGAGGAGTAGATTTGGTCTAATCAGGCATGTGCACTAAGGAAGAAAAAGCTTTTTGTAGTTATGTAATTAAAGACAACGTGATAACATAAGCACAGTGAAGAGAGTGTAAACACCCTTGAATTTGGTGTTTCTTAAGTTTTTTATGTAAATCTGCAGCCTTTAACAGTTTTAAATATCGTTTGTATGTGTGTTAAAAAGTAGGAACATAGAATTGTGTTAAAATAGTCAGCAGGCTTTTCAAGCCCATTTTCTTTCAGTGTTGACACTCCTTGCTTGAGAGGGTTGGAAAACTGACAATATAGTATATATTGTATAAATAACAATATGCATTATGTTGTCATTATATCACCATAGTGGATATATAAACTTTTTCTTATCATTCTGTTATCTGTGGTCTTAAATCTCTCACTAGCAGTGAAGACACAGGGTTATGGCTTCATAAACATACTAACTGTGCTCCTCTGTTCATTTTTCAGGATTTTCTTAGCATGCTGTTGGAAGACATTCCTAAACAAAAACAGTAAGTAAGACCTGGGCTAGAAAAGCCAAAGAAATATGTACAAACAAGATTTTAATATGTGCTAGCCAGAAATAGTGCTAGCCTGAAGATTCCTATTACATATATACACAAAAAATTATGAGACTAGTTGTAGTTATCCTATACCACGCTCTCCCCAGACTTGCATATCATGTCAGAGGTGATGTCGTGTGTTCACTATGCAATCTGAAGTGCCAGGCATAGCTGCCTGCTCAAACTAACCTGTGGTTCTCCTGCCAGCTGCTTTTGGCACGTGGTGCCCTAGAGCAAGGATGCCAGAACTTTGCTGAGAGTCTGGGATGTCAGAGAAGATGGATTTTTTCACCTAGTCTGGTACCATCTCCTCTCAGTCATAGATTGTGCTGCATGAGGAAAGATGGAAAATGTGAATTTAAATTGAGCATTAATTGCCTGACATGTCCTTCAAAATACTCCTATGTGTGACTGTGACTGATTGAAGATGATAGTAGTTAGCAGCACTTTGAGGCTTATATTTTGGGTTGTTCTGTGCTATTCTAGACTGTGCTACAAATAGAGAGTCTTTTGTAGAGGAGTTTTACATGCTACAGTTTTTAAAAATATTCTCTTGAAAAATACAGTGTTGAAGGCCAGGATTGGAAAAGTGTTCATAACTCTATGTGAGTGCTTTGGAGTGAAAAAAAAAGATTATATTCACAGAGGTTAAATGTATTGAGTTTTTTAGTGAAATACTTCTCTTCCTGATGGTTGAGGAACAGAGAAGCTAGTTAACATTGAGAAAATATGTTTTGTGGCATCTCAGGTTTAGTTTGGGTGCTTTCAGATTCTCCAGTGATGTAGTAGATAATACTCTCTCTATATGATTCAATATAGTTTCTAGCCCAAATATAATGAGGTGTATTATATGGAATAAATGTGAAAATTATTTTTATAAATGGTATGATTATACATTGGCATGTTAAAAAAACTTCAGTTTTCCTTCCTTTTATTTTTTACTTGCGTTTCTCTGAACTCTAAACCCAGTTCAAAATGTTGTTGCATAAGCATCCATTTTTCTGCCTAAAAACCGTACTCAAACTTTTAATGAGACTAATGGAAAAGAACTGTGGCTCCATTTGTGATGTATCACATTCCAGAATGTACGAAAGAAATTTCAAATATATGGTAATTCATTTTACAGTTATATATATAGCATATCTGAACTATTTATTGGCAAAATTACTTGACAGATATCAGCAGCAATGCAAAGAATCTTGATATACAGAAGGCTTTTATTTCTTATGTGCTGGGAGGTTGGTTTTTTTCATTCTTGAATACATTCTGTAGCTAGTACAGAAATACTCACCTGAGGTAAAAAAAAAGGGAGGAAACATAAAAATAAAGTATTTTTAGAGACCATCTGCTGATGACTGCTTTTTTGCGCAAAGTTTGATGTAGGAATGAAGTGCATTTCAATATTACAGCAAAAATATTGTGTGGCACATAAAACCTCTCAGGCTTGTGCAGTTCTACCAAGTAAAATTTAAACTGTTTAAACTTCATACTTCAAACTTGACAAATATTAGCACTCTAATACACTGTAGTTTGTGATGGAGGCTAGTCTCAATCATAAAACAAAATAGAAGTAAAGAGACATTTGCAGTAGGTAATGAAACCAAATCTTGCCCTCAGCTGTGGCAACAGTTCTATGTAGAACTTGGCTTATGAGAGACTTTTGTAATGAGAACAGGATGAACATTGGCAGAAAACTATCATGAAACAGTGTGGAAATTTTCTATAGTTATTACACTGTAGTAGTGTAACTTTAGCTTTCTACTATTGGATACAGAGATTTGATTTAAAAGATTCTCACCTCCAAGTACTTAATTCCTTTAGTTTTTATTCAAAGGAGATTTTTTTTACTACATTCACAGTGATGAGTAGCTCCAGGATCCAGATGTGACTTTTTATTGATTTTTCCTGCCTTCTGTACTTGGAGGAGGAGAGTTCTATGCCTATTTATAGGGCTACTTCACTTCCTGCTCTGACTCAATTATAATGGCATGTTAGCTGCAGGAATCCATACTGTGAGGCAGGGTTCTTCTGTTTCTGGACTGCAGCTGAATACTGACGTCAGATAAGCTGAGCAGTACCTTCTGGTCCTTTATAATTTCTTCACTTGCCTTTAGGACTGATTATTTATCTTAGTGAAGGACTAATGGAAAGAACAACAAACAAACATTGGTCATTATCTTTCTCTAAAGGCTATTTACAAAACCTTTTAAAATACTGCATCCACCAGCTAGAGTCTCACGTTATCCCTGCCTTTCTGTGGAAAATCTACAGTCCTTCCTACCAAGAAGTGTTATTTACTTTTTATTTTATGCCACCAAGGCATTTTATTTACTCATATAATTTGAAACTTCACTATATTGAAACAAACCAAACCAAACAAATGAAACACCAAGAAACTCCCTCTTATGTGTCTGTATATCAGAATGCACTAGATTTGACAAAACTCTAGTGGCTCTATTCTCCCTAAGGCCTGCACCCACAGTCTTTGCTGCAAGTTGATCCCTTCCACATCTGCCCAACATGTGAGCTGTGCAAAGAATCAGTGTTTATCCTCGTAACTGAGGGTTTCACCAGTCTTAGATAAATCAGAGTTGCTGCTTATGCAGCTACTTTATGACTGCAAAATATTTTTGAGCAGATGGGTTCTGATCGTAGGGGTTTTCTGCTGGTATTTTTTATTTAATTTCATTCAATAAAGCAAGCAAATCTACTAATAAGCTGTGGTTTTAATAACACATGATAGACAAAGGAAGGCTTGTGTTATAGCTCTGCTATTTCCACTGTTAATAACCCAGGTTTCCTAACCACATTGCTTGGATGTCTTCACAAATAGTCAATTAAGTACTAAACAGTGCTGCAATTTCAAATTACTCAGCTATATAGTTGTATCTCTTTATTTCACATTTGCTTTCTGTGATTCACATGTAGTGAATGTGGTGATTTTGACTGAAGACAAATGGCTCGTAGGCACCTAACTACTGAAGAAAATAATTGTGAAAAATTATTCCCAGTGGTTTTGATTCCTCTTTTTTTTTTTTTTTTTTTGTTTTCTTCTTTAATAAGCCAAAATATATATGCTGGATAAAATCCAAAAAAAAGTTATTTGTAGGAAGGTATGTCTAGTTGACAGAATCCCTAACTACTGTGTTTGAATTTGCTCTAATAATGCCTCCATATTTAGCTGGAATTTCTCACTTTGAAAATTACTGATGTGTATAAATATATGCTGAAGCAAATGTACTTGTTTGCGTATTTTCAGTTGGATATGGTAGACTTTTATATCTTCCTTTTCCTAAAAAAGAAGTTGCACAGTTTGATGTTTTTTCTCCTTGATTTAGGCATTAAGTGGGTTTATGTTAAAATTTGTAGAGTACCTTAGAGCCTTGTGCAGTGAAAACTTCATGCATAGCCATCTTTTATAATGTCAGTTTTCAAATTATCATTAATGTTAGTATTTTACAGAGTTTCTTTTAAAATGTTGAATCTAAACTGTGTGTGTGATGTTAGGAGATCATTCCTGGGTTGATTTGGCTTATCATCTAAACAAAAAGACAAAGGATGAGATAATGGATGTAACCGTGTTCTCATTTTACAGTAAGGAGCTCTTGTACAAAGCAATTGAAGAAACTTGGTCTTGTAAGAGTTAGTGCTAGTCAACTCCACACAGATCCCACTGTCCAATACCTTATCCAGAAGGCCATTCAGGAATTCACACAAACACCAGATTTAAGTCCTTACAGATGTTTAACTGCAATGTAAGCAGGTGGTAAATGCCCTTACTGAACTGCAGCCTCTACAAATATCAGGGTCTCTGTTCTTTCTCTAAGACACTTGTTTTGAGATGGCAGTCTGTTTGTGATAATTTTTGGGGGGTTATTTCTAAGTCAAACCATTTACCAGAAGCATTTCCAACATCATAGTTCTTCAGCACTGACAATTAAGAGATTCAGAGTAGATCTTTGCAATAGTCTGCTCATTACTATTGTATTTTTTAAAAAGTGAATGCCTCTTAAACAAGTTGGTTTTTTTGATAGGTGCCAAAAAGAATATCCTAATTTGGAATTTAAAAAAGTACTTGTGTGCAAGGACAAACAAAGAAGATTGCATATTGTCATATGACAGGTGTTTTTCTGAAACTTTGGGTGCTGCAGGCAGGAAAAAAGCAGTGTTATTGGTTTTGCTCTTGAGAAAAATGCCAAAGTTTTAGGAGAGACTGAGAAACTTTCTAGTAGTTAATGCCTGGATTAGTGTGGTGTCAGAACAGTGTGGTTCTCCTGAGTGTCATAAGCTCATTTCAAAGTCAGTTTTTGAAATGAAATAGAGGGTATATTAAACAGCTGTACATAGCAAATATAATATAGGTTATTTTGTGGAGATTTTTTTTCTCACACTACAGGTTCAGTTTCTGGGGATGGGGGAAAAAGGGATTAGCTGATATGGTGAAGCTGTGTTTCTTATGCCTTGGTACAACAAATTAAATGTGCAACTAAGGGAATTTTTCCCAGATACTAGCTCTGCTTCAGTATTAGAACACTAAGCTGTATTGGGTTTAATTCATACAACAACAAATAACAGAAAAATTTATTCTGCTTATGTTTCTGGAGAGAGAATAAATGGTACAGTCCAAGTGATCTACTTTTGCCTATATAACACTTTGGTATCCATTTTTAAGCTAGTTCTGTATGCACCCTTTTTAGCAGCCAGACAGAAATAAGAAATCAAGACTATCTTCTGAGGAAGTAAACTGACTGACTGGAAATATTTCTCTTTATCACTGTTCCCAGTCAAGAGACTCAGCTAATCTGACTTAAGACTAGACACCAATTTTTAGAGCACAGTGGTAAGATGAAGATAATTATAGTCTGAGGGATTAACAGTTAAATGTTCTAAATTTAATAAGCTTGCACAAATAACACAGAACAAGTCTAGATGTTTAGTCTTTTATTTTAATACATTACACATGCATCACATATGTTCAGTTTCCTGTAGAAAATTGACTTATAAAGTGATCTAATGCACACAATGGTGTTTTCCTGAAAATTCAGAATCCTGGCTATGTAGAAATGCTTCTTCTTGACTGCTGGTTATTTAAATCATCTGATCAGTTAAAATTGTTTACTGGGTTGTTTGCCTTCCTGATTCAGAGCTTGGAAATGGCTGTTCTTTTCATGAATGCTTTGTTGGTTTACTCTACATTACATATGTGAAAGTAACTGCAAGCATTATAATGAATCTTGCTAAGGCATTACCATGCACAGGACCATACCCAAATGCTCTGATTCTCATATTTATATTCGTTGAGGGCTTACTCAACTTCATTTGTTCAGTACTTGCATGTGTGAATATTTTTTCATTATTTTAATTTTATTTATTTTTTTTATTTGGCTTCTCTGCAAGTTGGGAAGTCTTCCACCAGAGTTGAAGTAAATACCACAATAGCTGCCTACAAAGTAAAAGTGAAAACATAGTTTCTGAATTTACAAATACTTATGTGTGTGGTTATTTCAGTATGACACAGCTTCATAATGACAAACTATTTCCTTTTGTAGGGAAATAAAGTTCCAGACTATTCTATGACTTCACTGTGAATCAGGATATAAAGGAAGTGGAGAAAGGACTAAACTAAAGTATATTAGATGTTTAGTAACTTTGAGAATTAATATCCATCAGTGCTTTTTATAACCCCAAGTTTATCCATGTAACAAGAAGTAGAGCTCCCCTTCCTACTTTACATGTTTCATAGATGTAGTTTACCACATAACACTTTCTCCGTCAATCATTATCAGCACTAAATTTATGATTTGACTTTTATGTACAAAAAACCTGATCTACCTTTTATTTGCTCATAGGACCTCTGATGGTTTTATTCATTAAAAAATAATCCCAGAATTTTGTACAGTTCAACCAATACATGAATTTAGAAGGTTTGCCTATCCTCTAAAGGGTTGTTTTTCTCTTGAAAAAAATTGCTATTTTTTGCATATCTTCTAATTTTATTTTTTTTAAAGGTCTGGGTTAACTGTAGAAAGTATCTTCCAGAACTGGCTGGATTCTTCTGGAATACCAAAGGTAAATATAAAATAACAGGTCACAGTTCTTTCTGAAGTCTTATATATAATGATTTTCTCATTATATCATTTATTTTTTAAATCACTACCTGATCTTATAACAGGTATGATATTAAATAAACAGTTTTGATGATGACTGTTTCCACATCTTTGTATGGCTTTAGCTTTTACCAGTTGCAGGCTTTTTCTTCTTTTTCTTCTTTTTCTTTTTGGCAGGTTTCAACAAACCTGCCAAAGGGCAAATCTTACAAAATTTATCCTGTAAATTAAGATTGTAGTCATATGATAAATATACTTTACAGTATAATGATGGAGCCTACTAAATGCAAGGTCCATTGTTCACAGTTGTTGGAATATGAATGACTTGAAAGCATTACTGACAGCAGTAATTGAATGTTAAATTATTTGTACTTTGATAACTTGTGTATTTTGTAACTTGCTTATAAATCTCCTGTATAGATAACATCTATTATTGGTGTTCCAGCATTGAGACTAAGCTTTGTTTTCTGCTTTTAATGCTAAGAGGTTTTTTAATATTTTAAGTTCTGTGAACTGAAAATGCTTAGTTGCATCTCTGCTATGTGAAAGTGTCTGATTATTCATTTTGGACTAAAACTGGGATAAGATAAAAAGTGGTATCTGTACATTAATCTTCATAAAACCCAATTTTTTACAAAGTAATTTTTAGCATACTCTCAGGACTCGGTTTCTAACTGATTTCCCCTAAGCAGGCACCCCCTGGGATGCTTGTGATTTATCCTGCCTAGTACTCGAATTTGTTTCCACTTGCATTAGTATTAAAAAAAACCAAAAAAAACCAAAAAAACCAACCGCAATTTTTTAAAGTTAGAATGTTAAGTTCTGGTTTCCATGTGCAAAAGTGCAGATACTTAGGCAGCACGACTGAGTGAGCATGTTTGCAGGTGGAATGGACAAAACTGGAGAGCTCTGACAGTGCTCAGTGAACCTGATCTGTACCCAGACACTGTAGTTGAGCTCTTCCCTTGACAGCTTGAGAGATGTGCGTGTCCACTGATCCCTGTATGCTGTAGAAGGCTTTTGGGAAAGATGTACTCTGAGATCAACATGCTTTGAGACCATTTGAATATGCTGTAAAATCAAGGCAGAGTTTTTTTTTTGTTGTAAAGTTACTGAAAATAAAGTTAACTTTAATTAGAAGGGAGGAAAGGAAGAGTATCATCATGCATCTTGATGCTCAGTCATTTCCTAGAAGAGGACCTTGATTTTAATTCTATGTTCAACCAAGGTTTTATTTTTGGTGAAAAAATGGCACACATTGTCAAACAGCTGATTCAAGCATATGGAAGAGATTGATGTTGCATAGCTGTACGTGTAAGAGGCTGAACTGGCTCCTGAAATGTAAGAGTTTTCTTGCATTTTATCTACACATATCTTTTTGAGGATGTGCTTTAATAATGTCTGGCAATCAACTTAAAATCACAAACTAGGAAGATAGGAGCAGATTAAAGAATTGTAAATGGTTTTGACTAATGTGCAAACCAAACTCTGTTTTCCTGAGTAGCACAAGTTGCTCAGAATGAATAGTAAGTAGTTTCATTATACCCTGCAATTATCTGTTGCTTGTGTAAACAAGGCATGTATCAAAAATATTTCCAAATCCAGCAAGTGTGTAAGTTGTTTTAAATTTTCTTTAAAGACTTCAGAGATATCCTTGGTAATTTGGCTGTTTTGTATAAAAAATGTCAACACAAATTTTGCTGATTTTGTATTCTACTTCTGAGCAGCAGCCCACTGATGCTGACCTCTTCTGTCTCTCTCTCTCTCTCTCTCTCTCTCGGCCCCCCGCCCCCCCCAATAATATTGTTGATAATAAAATGGCAAATGTTTTGGGTTGAAAGGGACATTAAAGATCATCTAGTTCCAATCCCCATGCAGTGGACAAGGACATCCACTAGACCAGGTTGCTCAGAGCCCCATCCAACCTGGCCTCGAACACTTCCAGGGATGGAGCATACACAGCTTTTCTGGGAAATCTGTTCCAGTGCCTCACCACCTCACCACTCTCATAGTAAAAAACTTCCTCCTCACCTCTGATCTAAAACTGCAGTCTCAGTTTGAATCCATTCCCCCTTGTCCGTCACTACATACTCTGTAAAATGCATTTTTCCATTTTTCTTGTAGGCTCCTTTCACATACTGGAAGGCTGAAATTAGGTCACCCTTTCTCTTTTCCAGGCTGGACAAACCCAGCTCTCTCAGCCTTTCTTCACAGGAAAGGTGCTCCATCCCTCTAATAATCTTGGTGATCCTCCACTGGACTCACTCCACAGGTCCACGTCCTCCCTATGCTGGGACCCCAGAGCTGGATGCAGGTTCCAGGTGGGCTCTCCCCAGAGCAGAGCAGAGCAGAGCAGAGCAGAGGGGCAGAATCCCCTCCCTGCCCTGCTGCCCACGCTGCTCTGGATGCAGCCCAGGACACGTTTGGCTCTCTGGGCTGGGAGTGCCCATGGCTGGCTCATGTCCAGCCTCTCACCCATCAGCACCCCCAAGCCCTTCTGGGCAGGGCTGCTCTCCATCTGTTCATCTGTTCATCCCCAGCCTGTGCTGGTACTGCTGGTACTGGGGGTTGCCCCGACCCATGTGCAGCACCTAGAACTTGGTCTTGCAAAACCTCAGGAGATTCACATGGGCCCAGTTCTTGAGCTTATCCAGGTCCCTCTGGATGGCATCCCGTCCTTCAGGTGTGTCAACAGCACCACTCAGTTTGGCATCATCCACAAATTTGCAGGTCTGCACTTGATCCTTGTGTCTGTGTCATTAATGATGATATTAAATAACACAGGTCCTAATACTGACCCCTGAGGGACCCCACTTGTCACTGATCCCCATTCAGACTCTGAGCCATTGACCACTACCCTCTGGATGCAACTGGCCAATCACTTTCATATCCATCTAATAGTCCACCCATTGATTTTTTTCCCTCTCCAATTTAGACAGAAGGATATTGTGTCAAAGGCTTTACAGAAGTACAGATAAATTATATCTGTGACCTTCACCTTGTCCACTGGTGGAACCAGAGAAGGCCACTGAGTTGGTCAGGCAGGACTTGCCCTTGGTGAGGTCCTGCTGGGTGTCTCAAATCATCTCCCTGTCCCCCATGATCTTCCCAGTCACAGAGATGAAGCTGACAAGTCAGTAGTTCCTAGGATCCTCTTTTTTGCCCTTTATAAGATGATTTATACTTGTTGTCTTCATCACTTGCCAGGTTCTTATGGGAACCAACTTCCATTTTATTGGAAGAACTGGAGTTGCCATTCAGTGAATAGGAAACCTTATTTCCTTTTTGCTTTATTAAATCATTAGAGGAGCCTTTAATCCTGAAATCCAGACTGTAGAGGTTGCTTAGTAGCTCTCAATATGTTAGTAGCTATAGTGTAAGTATGACTATAATTACTGATTACAGAACTGTAAATATTGTAGATCGACCTGTGTGGTTTACAGGACCTTTAAAAGTATTTAGATTATTTCAGCAAACTAATACCCTGGATTATTTGATGAATCTATATGAAGGCACATAAGAACACAACTTACATGCAGATGAATTACATTATAAATTACATGCACATGAACTACAGATGAATAGCATTCTAAATAGCAGTCCAGGAACAGCACAGAATTTAATCTCTCTCACATGGTTTAGGTGAGTGGACTAGGGTGTGTTCACAGGAAGGTTTTTGTCAGCTCCTTTGGGCACAGTCATGCGACAGGGGTACCCACTAAAACTGACTACCTTCTTTCAGTACTGAAGGAATGAAAAGCAGCTGTTGGATATCTGCTTCAAAGATGTCCCAAAGGCATAGAAGCAGCATCCTACAACCTACACACAAGATTCAACACCTTTCTGCTTATAACCCTTGTCATACTGGTTCTGGAGTCCTAGAGCACAACACTCTTAATACTGCAGCCCCTACTATGAGAAATTACATGACTTTTAAAATTACAAATACTAACACTTTACTGCATTTGCAGAGGAAACCTCCTTACTGGAAAGACTATACTTTGTAATGAAATTGGGAAATGTGCATCATGCTGTACTTAAGTCCCAACATGGTTGCTTTATATCCCTCTCATACAAAAATTTTTGTATTTTATACTTGCTGTGGTGTTTCTGTGGTTTTATTTCCATGCTTTGGTGGATTTTGGACAGGAAATTCATGTTTTCCACTGAGTATAAAGAAAATTCACTTCAAGTGGTTCATTTATAGCAGTAGCTATCAAGGTGATGTCAATAATTCTCTTCTGTGTTTATATTTAAATCTATCCCCTGTATGCAACTGGTACTCTTTAAAATTCAGTAACCAAACGGTCACTTATAAACAGAGTTCTTAGCCCACCCCTTAGTTCACTATCTTCACAACAGTGTCTAGCTTAGGGACACTGTAAGGGTACAAAAAGGTATGCAAAAGGTATGCACAAGGGTAAATACTTTACACTCCCCAGACTGCTGAAGCAATTTCACCATCTTCCTTGCAGTACAGGAATCTTATATTCTTTACATTTTGTATTCTTTACAGTCATAAGTCATGCCATCTGTCTAACTGAAGATCCTCTACTCCTTTACTTGTGCTTTGTTACATTTGCCATTCCAAACTCTCTCTCCAACTCTGTCCAGGGAACTGCAGATTTATAGATATAGATGATATAGATATACACATATGCTCCTTTATACTTGCAGCTTAAAATTACTGAAACTTTAATATTTGTCAGTTTCTAATACTGTTTCACTCTTGGAAAAGTTATCTCGTCTTTTCTAAATACTGGGCTAGTTTCCAGGCTCAGGTATATAAACCAGCAGAAATCAAGAATAAATTGATGTAAGGGGGTCATATGAATAAATAAAATCAGAATTTGGCTTGCTGCCATGAAAAAGTAATTGTGCATACTACCTAACATTTTCAATTTGTTATTTTCTAAAGCATTAAAGATTAATGTTATGAAAAAGAAAGTGTGGTTATAAGCTGGCCAATTCTTTCTTACACAGAAGAGTGCCCCTGCACAATGGTTGGTTTCAGGCTTGCTGAGCAGGGTTTTCTCACACACAAAACAATAAGGAACATAAAACATGAAAAGAAAGCAGTTCTCAAGCTTTCATGAGGGCTTTTTCCTGGGGATGCATCGTGGTGGTGGTGTTAAATAAGGTGAAGCATATTGCGTGGTTGAAAATACCTTTTATCAAATTATGCAACCTTCAGTATGTGCTTCTGTCTCAGCACTGACTCACTGGGGGATTATGGCAACTTTTCATCCCGTGCAAATAGTAGTGAGTTAATACCACTAACTTTAGACAATGAGTTAAGCTAGCAAGGAGTAGAATCAGAAGAACCAAATAGCTTTACAACTGGAAAACACCTATGAAATCATTGTAGTCCACTTCATACCTGCTTATGATGATTTGCTTTCCTAAGTACTTTTCTATTGTTTCTTTCAGCATGTGCAGTGTTTAATTAGAATTTAAGGCTAAAAGGCTATATGCCTCTTTAGGAAGATTTTCTCAGCTCTGCACAAACCTGTCCTTCTCTTATATTGCCCAGTTACTATTACCTGTTTTTTTTTATTCTACCCTAGGTAACTAACCTTTTAAAAATAAGCTTTAAGTCTTTCCCCCTTTTTGAAGTCTATTGTACACTGTTTGACAAGTAGATCAATAAACATTAGGTAGTCTCTGCATTGCATGAACTTCTAAATGTATTTAACTCATTCCAGTTTAAATCACTTTTTCTTTTGCTTTTGAAGTGGCACGCTATTATTTACTGGTAAATTTCCAATATTGTTTCTTTCTTGCCTGTGTATTTCAGCTGGTATCTTGTATAATAAAAATCATCTTCTCCACATTCACTCTCCAGTTCAAAAAAAAAGAAGGGGAAAAAAAAGTAGAGTGGGTGGCCTCCTCCTTCATGATTTTTAGTTTCCAATATATCCTACACTGTAATGTACAAGTCTCAATATCACCTAATGAGTCAGATTGAAAGGGACCACAGGGGGTCATCTGGTCTAACCTCCCAGCTCAAGCAAGGTCAACCTAGAGCACACTCCACAAGATTGCATCCAGGCAGTTCTTGAATGTCTCCAGTGAAGGAGACTCCACAACCTTTCTGGGCAGCCTGTTCCAGTGTTTGGTCACCCACACAGTAAATTTCTTCCTCGTGTTCAGGCGGAACTTCCTGTGCACCAGTTTCTGCCTATTGCCTCTTCTGCTATTGCTCAGCACCACCAAGGAGAGCTGGATCCATCCTCCTGGCACCCTCCCTTCAGATATGCACAGACATTGATGAGGTCCTCTCTCAGTCATCTTTTCTGGAGGCTCCCTCAGCCTTTCCTCATAAGTGAGATGTTCCAGTTCCCTACCCACCTTCTTAACTGTTCTCTGGACTAACTCCAGGACTCTATGTCTCTCTTGCCCTGAGGAACCCAGAACTGGACACAGCACTCCAGATGTGCCTCACCAGGGCTGAGTAGAGGGGCAGGATCACCTCCCCTGACCTTCTAGCAGTGTTTTTACTAATCCAGTCCAGACCACCATTGGCCTTCATGGCCAGCAGGACACACTGCTGGCTCACAGACAGCTTGTCCAGGACCACCAGGTCCTTCTCCTCAGAGCTGCTTTCCAGCAGGTTAATCATCTGGGGTTATTCCTTCCCAGGTGCAATAACACTTGAATTTGCAGACCCTGAATTTGCCTTTACTATCAGATGGTTTATCTCTGCCCATCTCTCTACCTTGTCCAGGCCTTCTGAAGGGTTCCACAGCACTCTGGGGTACTGGCCACTGCTCCCAGCTTTGTGCACTCAGTGACCTGCTAAGGCGGCCTCTGTCCCTTGTCTGAGTCACTGATGAACCAGTTGAACAGCACTGGGCCCAGTGTTGACCCCTGGGGGACACCCCTAGTGACAGGCTCCCAACTAGACTCTGTGACAACAAACACAACCCTCTGGGATCTCCCATTCAGCCAGTTCTCAGTCCACCTCACTGCCCACTGATGTAGTCTGTACTTCCTGAGCTTGCTGGTGAGGTTGTTATGGCTGATGGTGTCTAAAGCCTTGCTGAAATCCAGGTAGACAACACCACTCTTCCCTCATCCATCCAGGTAGTTGTCCTGAAAGCATTAAGGTTGTTTACACATGATTTTCCTTGTGTCATGTGTCATGTGATCAAACAGCTTCCAGTTTAGGATAAACACCCCAAACATCACCTCACAATTAAAAAAAATTGAAAGAGGCTATAGCAATGCTGTATCCTTCTCTTAGTCACTTTTGTTATTTTATCCTCCCAGTAAAGTTTAATTCTCATCCACTGTTCCACCTTAAACAGTATTTCCTGATTAAGGTTGGAATTGCCAACAGGTATTTCAGAGTATGTACAACTCTTAGTGTATCTTGCGAGACTGCTATGCCATGTTTTCTAACGGGCACTGGAGTACAGCTTCCAACAGTTACAGCAGTAAAAATTTTTCCACTTATTTTTTGCCAGTTCTTTTCTCCTATCTGCACTGCTTTTTGTGGCTGTGATAAAGCAGTAGTTCAATGTCCATATATGTAATAATGGACTTATTTGTAAATCATCAACATGTCTGAAAATACACAGTCAAAAGAAATCTTCTGGTGGTGAATATTAGTTTATTAATAGTATTTCTGGTTTTGTTTGTAAATGGTTAACTCTTGGATTTGAGCAACCTGATCTAGTGGAACGTGCCCCTACCTGTGGCAGGTGAGTTAGGACTATATAGTATTTAAGGTCCCTTTCAATCCACACCATTCTGTGATTCCATGATTGTCCTATTTGAAGAAGAAATGGATTGCAAAGGAAACTCATAGCAAAACTGTTTAAAAATTTGAAGTGAAATGTAATTTTTGAAGGTTTCTAAATCAATGCAAGTAGAGTACTTCTGTGGTTTGATAAATTTTTGGAGGATGTTACAGCAGCAGTTCAAGTACTTAATACGATTTGTGATAAAGCAACATGTTGTTAAGAAGGGCCCTGACTTTTGCCCCAGTAACAAGCTTTATAGATTTCCTGTTTCCTTTTACTAAGACAAAAGTACAGGTGAAGGGGTAACTCTACAGGAAAATGCTTCACAGGTTAAGAGTTATGGTCAATAACTAACAAACCAACCACACTGAAATATATTTTAAAAGAATGGTCTTACCAAACTCTTGAATTATCTTTAGCACATCTTCACCCAGGTTTTACAGAGGGTACCCGAATATTTTTCTTGCATTAAAATCATTGTTACTGGATCAGAATGTAAGTTAAAGCTATGGATTGTTAACACTTGCTATTTCTTCTTGTTGTTTGTTACACTTTTTCTTGCAAATTTTTTTCTTGAGGTACATGACAAATACATATTGGTAGATGGCAACATTGGAATGAAGTACACAAGTGAAATGAGCATTTTTTGTTGAGACAGTAAATTAGTAGGCATTGGCAGTGAGAATGATCTGTTAAGGACAAAAATCTCACTAAAACATAAATGATTTGGAGAAAAAACAGGAAAGGGGTATAATTTTCTTCAGTTCTTAATAGAGTTCAGTAGTGAATCTGTTAGATTACTTTCAAAACTGGTGTTAAATATTAGTCCCAAGAACAAAATATTGCTGTTTAAATAATGAAGTTTGAGGCTTACTCCTTAGTTAATTTTTAACCTGAAGATAGATATTTTTGTGTATATTTTGTAAGAGTGCAGAAAATGTAAGAAAATGTAACTGATGGTTGACCTATATTTGAGAAATAATTTGAAGAAAGCATAGCAGCTACCTTAAGATATGTGCTTATTCTTGTACATGGAAACCACATTGAATAATAGGCACTTCCCCTCAAGAAAATTGGTTTGTTTATTTTTCTTCTTTTTATGTTAGCAAGGTTGCAGATTGGAAGATGAAATGATCTTTCAAAAGTTCTTAAAAATGTAATTGGGTATACGTCAACAATATAAATTATTTAATGTCTTCTGTAATAATAACAAGCACAGTAAGAAAGTTTTTGAGGATTTTCTGAAATTATTAGTTATACTGACAAGATTGCATCTCATTTTCTTATAAGAAGGGATTTAGAAAAATATTAAAATGTAATCAAACCATGTGTATGGTACTACAGGATGCATAAAAGTTTTATGAAGATAAATCAAGAAAGACTTTGTCTTTATGGTCTTGACTCTTTCAAAAATGCTTTAGGTAAAGACTATCCATCTGAAAATTCTTCTAGATAGATCACTGTATACAGAGAATTTGGTATTTTGTTTGCAACAAGCTATCAAAAAAGTTCTAAGGTTAGTTATTATTTAAATAGATTTTGTGTTGATCTAAAGAAGGTCATCAGCATAAAATGGCGTTGTAAATTACTTAGCCATTCCTATAAATTGCCCCTAAGATGTACTAAATGAGACACGACAATGGTTTATTTTAGTTTCTAGAATAGATCAAGAAGTTCAAGAAAATCCCTTATATTAAAAAATACATCATTAAAGGTCAGTGAGGACCCAAAATTTATTACAGAGCTCTTCAAGTTCAGGCATGGTTTAGTCTTGCTATGATTTTAGAAGTTTTGATGTAGGTTTCTTTTATATTGCATATGATTGCTGATTTAGAGAAAACCAAAGACATTCAAGATCCAAGTAGCATTGCTACACAGTCTTGTGTGATCACATTTTAAAACTGGGTAACATGCTGCCTTGGGTGAGATTCTCACATAGCACTGAGTAACTTGATGTCTAGGCTGAATGCATATAGTTATTTTTAAAATATAGATTTGAAAACATTGGCCATAAAATTTTAGTGCCTCTGTTGTTCTAATTTCTAAAACTGAAGTTTTAAACAGAATTTTAGGAGTCTCCATTAATTGAATAATTAAGAAAAAAATGCTTTTGAGATTATCAGCTGGAACTCTGAGTCTACATGAAGGATGAGAAAGATGCTTTACTGGTTTTAGTTTAATGACCTACTGAAACACTGGCTTGCCTCTCCATTTACAAGCCAGATTTTCACAAGTGTCCAGTTTTACTTTGACTACCTTTCAGTGTCATGCAGCTCAGAGGTGAAGTACTTGTAGTAGGGTAATAAATCTGCACAATTTCAAGAAGTTGAAGTGCATTTGAAACAAATGTTCAATTTCTGAAATAATAGTGGACTGGATTCCATGTGTTTGTTCATTAGAATCTCTCTTAAGTTTAATAAATCTCAAGCAGTCATTTTCATTCCCTTTTCCTATTAACTGCACTGCTGAACACAAAAGCTGTGTTATGTGCAGAATGACTGAGCTTATCCATTGTAGAAAGGAGTTATGTTTGGTATCTAAAGAACAATAACAGTTTGCTGCCTGACTGATCAATGCTGGACCAAGTTCACATTCCCAAGTTCCCACTCTCCCACCTATGTATACAGGAGGTGGAAACATAGCAAACAGAGGGAGGACAGGCCCTCTTTTAGACAGAAATATTGAACTTAGACTTGCCTAATAAGGACACAACTGCATAGCAATAAACATAAGTTTTAATTATTGCTTGTAAAAACATCTTAAGAAAAGAAGTTAGCACCAATTAATTTTTAGCTTGTTCATTGTTTTTTTTACTCAGTGGAAACAAACCATAAAGGTTTAAAATATTTTTCATGCTACCTTGCCAGAAATTTTTTCTGTATTAGTGTATAATTAGGAAAGAATAGCTTTTAAGATATCTGAAACCTCTCCAGCTTCAAGTTGGTTATAAGTAATTTGAGGGAATTGGAACCAGGCTATGAAATAACAAGAAGTAAAATGCTACTCTAGGAAACAACATCGGACATCTTTTTAGTTCAGAAAGATAAAGAATTGGGCCTGAAATTGAGGTAGAAATCTTATGTGACAGGGACAAGTTGCTATATACCCTCCAGAGTGGTCTGTGATTTTTAAAAGAACACACATTTTACTTCCTGGAAATTTTCCCCAGGCTTTTACAAAATTTTTATGTGACTGGAAGGAGTGAATATGTGGGGAAGATGTATTGCAATACATATTCTGTATGTGAAATCCATGCAGCCCTCTGTGTGCTGACCTAAAAACTGTCACCTGTGCATTCAGGTCTAATGATTCAGTCAGAAACTCAAAGCGATCCTGAGAGTTCAAATGCTGCTGCATTTCTGTATTTCTAGCTGGCTAGACTTGAGGATGGAAGTTCTTATTTTTGAGCCCTATGCTTTTTTTCAGACACTCTGCAGAAATGCTGGCTACTGAATACTTCTTGAGAGCAGATGTTAAATAAGTTGGTGTCACAGTCTTCATTCCATCTCCATCAGTTCACTGTATTCCACAAAGTCAGTAGGAGCAATGTTGAGATATTTCTCAGTTTACAGTACCTTCTTTATCTCCTTTTGACTTAACTATGCTTTAGAATCAGACTGAAGACAGAAATATTGATCACTCTCTTTAATCATGAAAAATAGGTGATTTTTCTAAAACTTATTCCATCTCCATAAAGAAGGAATGCTTTATATATTCTGTCTACTCCCTTCTAAGGTCAAAGAGGAATTAAAATGCTGAAATGAGAATGTCCAGAGAAAGACAGGTTTGAAAAATCTATTGGCTGACAGAGCTAGTATATGTTATGGTTCAGTTTATGGTTAATTGTCCTTAACATTTGGGTAAGCAGCATATCATGGCCAGAGCGCTAGAGAACTTTTGTTTTGAATATGTTTCATTAGTAAAGCTGTCAGAAGTATTTTTGACTACTTCAATGGATCAGTAAAACTCAAATTTCAGTACCTCTGGAAGGTGTATTTTATTTCTTCAACAAGAAATTCAACAAACAAGTGAGGTTCTATGAAGTAATATCTGGGCCTTAGCTACACACTTTCCCAGCTACTGCAAAAAATTAACTCTTGGCTGAAACTAGTACATTATCCACCCATTATTCTTTACCATTTATATCACACCCAGATCCTATATCTTCGAACTATATACACATACACAAGCACAGGTATAATTTCGGTAGTCAAGACTCATCTCTCCAAGTTGCCTATTGAGTTCATTTAGTCCATAATTGTGGGTTCTATCCATCCTAGATGTCTTCCAGGGCAGGAGAGCTGGTGTACTGTTGGGGTTGCAGTCTGCATCAGGAGCTCATGGCTGCTGGAGCAGTCCATACTCATTGTCCATGCTAGTTCTGGCGTACACTGGCAGTGTCATTCAGCAACCAATATTATACAACTCAACATTACACATTCTCCTCACCCCAAAATCAAATCCCCTTGAGGCACACATCATGTTTCCTGCTCCCTCTGCATTACTCACCAAGTGCACTCAGGTCCTTGAGCAAAAATAATCCCAAGGATGGGTTTGCCTTTGCTTGTGGCAGGACTAATCCAAACTGTATTCCCTAACACTTTTCTTGTATGAATTATGGGGACTTTATCCCCTTCTCCAGTACATGGAGGTTTTGATTGGGCAGGGACAGCCCTACTGGTAGAGCCTGGTGTGTTAACTAAACAAGGTGGCCTTAGCTAAACGTAGGACCCATGGCTGAAGGCCCCCTTGCTTTCAATGGGGTTTTTAACTGCACTGTTCCATCTTCCCAGAGGCTGGTGAGTGATAGGGAACATGATACAGCCGCTTGATACTGCGTTCCTTGGCCTGGTTGTCCAGGAGGTTGTTTTGGAAATGAGTCCCCTTGTCTGACTCAGTTCTCTCCGGGGTCACCACAGGACCTCTCCAGGGCCCAGGGGGGTGTTCCAGGCAGTGCAAGGCACAGGAGACTTCTCCAGCCATCCAGTGGTTGTTTCCAAGAGCACATAGCACGTGCCTGGGCAGCCCTGCAGGAATGTGAGGTAACCCATCTGCCAGGCCTCCCCTTATTTCTGCTTTGACCATTGTCTACCGTACCACAGAGGTTTTTCTTGACCTGTTTGATCCCATCACATTTCACAGGACAACCTGGGATAAAGAGGCCATCCCTTCATCACAAGCCCATCTGGGTGTTGCACCTCTTCCCTGATGAGGCATCATGGGCCCACCAAGTCAGAAATAATTCACCCTTATGGTGCCAGTCCAGCTCCTCCTGAGACATTTTAATCTTGGCAGCTCAATCCACCTGTCCGTTGTTGTGATGTTCTTCAGCAGCCCAACTCTTGGGCACATGAGTTGTGCATCTCATGTACAATCTCATTATGAACTTCTACAGCCAATTTCTCTATCCAGGCAGTGACATCCTGCCACAGTTCAGCAGCTCAGGTGGGTTTGTCTCTGCACTCCCAATTGGCCTTTTTCCATCCTTGCAGCCACCTCCACAGAGCATCTGACACCATCCACAAGTCAGTGCAGAGGTGCTTCTCTCATTCAGCAATAGCTAGGCAGTTTTCAGCTCTGCAATATGACTTGATCCACTTTGTCACTCAATTGATTCTGCAACTCTGCACAGGGCTCCATAGCTTCTTTCCGTTTTCAATGTACCCCTACAATATGCAGGAGCTGTCAGTGAAGAAAGTGTATGGCTTTTCATTTTCAGGTAGCTGCCTATATTGTGGGAGCTCCTCAGCACTTCACCTTTTCCTCCTCCAATGATGAGGGTCTGAAATATTTGTCTTCAGGACAGTTAGTGATTAATTCCAAGATCCTTGGGCGATGGGTTCAAAAGCTCGTTGTTGTTCAGGACTCCACTTAAAATAATTTTTTCTTCATTACATGATACAGAGCGTTTGCAATCTGTCTGTAATCAGGAAAATGCATCTTCCAAAAACCTTCAGCACCTAGGAATGACTAGGTGTTTCCTTTTTTCTAGTCAGTGACGACTGTCTTGGTTTAAGACAGTTTAAGGGGGACACTCTAAAATGAGGTAGTTTTAATCAACCCCTTTCCACCAATAAGGAGAAACAAATATGAATAGTTGTTACAAGTGAAAAAATAATACTTTACTACAAAAATGAAATAACATTGGGTAAAAAATAACAGTAATAGTCACTAGTTGGATAGTTACAAAGTTGGTGAATTCTCATGGACTCCCCGGCAACAAAGAGAATCTCAAAATGGTGGCATATCCCCTTCCCCAAAAGAGCACCAGGCATGGGCAAACGCTGTAGGGAGAGGGCATATGGTGGCCGCCCTCCCCACCTTGGAGATCAGGCAGCTCTCTGTTGGCAAGTGCAGACAACTCAGGCAGCTGGGACTCGGCTAGGGGGTAGAACTCATGGGGGGCCTTGGCCTTGCTGTTGGCACAGATGGCAGTATAGCTATTCCAAAAGCCTAACCATGACCTTTTGGGTCCTTGAAAAACCATCTCCTGAGGTAATCTATGCCAAGGATCCATGCAGGTTCTGGGCTAGTCACAGTGGGATGTTTTGCCATTCATTCCCAGCCAGGCGCACTCCAGCTTCCAGTGCAGTCAGGTATTGGGATTCCCTTGTCACCCCAGCAACAAGAGATGGATGCCACCCCTACACATCTCGATGGCATGAGGGTACATTGTGCTCTGGTGTCAACTACAGCTTTATACCCTTGTGTGTCTGATGTGCCAGGGAATGGGATCCTCACAGTCCAACAGATCTGACTGTCCCTTTCCACTAGCTGGCTGGAGTCAGGGCCCCTCTAGTCCTGGTCATGGCTCTCACTGCTCACTTCTTTTAAATATAAACTGAGGTCCCTTCAAGGGGTCCACAAGTAACACCAGCCCTCCTATTCTGTCTGAGGGAGGATTTGGCCATTGGAAAGTGGAGTGGCATTTATCCCTGAAGAACTTCCTGTGCTACTTCCTTTCAGCTCACATACCTGTGCTACTAGTGCAGAGCTGGGCCTTCCATTCCACTTCCTCATGTCCTCTCTGAAGTAATTCAGGTAAAACCACAGCTTACCTCATGGTGTGTATTCTCTCTTGAGCTGAGAGGTGCTTGCTGCCAGTAGCAGAGACTCTGTTCCCATACTAGTGAGGCATGGGACATTGCCTCTCTAACTTGCTTGAAACATCTGCGTAGTAATGAGAGCAGCTGGTGAAATCAGGAGCGAAATTTTTTAAAAAAGAGCATTTTAACACACCCTGAAAATATTATCATATTCTAGATGATATAATCTGATACATGAATTATTTCTTTTACATGTTATATGAGATTATTTAGTAACAAGTAATAAGCCTGTTATTTAGAGATCCCGTAGTCATGTGGCCAGAGATATTTTCTTTATCAGATTATGGATCTGATCCTGCAACTAAATAAGTGGTTACAGTGACTCATCTGTACCAAGGAACTCTCTTCACAAAGCAGAGTTGCCAATGTGTATATGAAGGAAATATTTGCATAACCACTTTAAAAAAATATTCCTGCCACAATATATTAAGTCATGTTGCAGTGTACTGAAAGTACATCCTCAAAGTTATTGTTTCAACAGGTTTTTGTCTCTTAGAGGTAGAGATAGCTTCAGGAGGAGCAAGTTTGACTTAATGGAATTTCTCTGGAGGGATGTTACATTGAAAAATATCAGACAGAGCATGCTGATCTGTGTTTATACCAGCACACTTAGATTTACAACTTTTGGATTTATGATATCAATATAAATTAGCATCTTTCCTAAAAAATTGATAATGTCAGAAAAACTTGATTTTTCAATTCAGTGGATAAAGCTGTATGCATGAAGACTGCACAGAATCAGTTGGAGAACCTGCCATTCTAAGAGGAGCACTTTTTGGGCTGGATTTCTTTTTCAGTAATTTTTATGTGGTGCTGTGGTACTCTTGCAATGTGAATGTACCAGCCATCTTGTCATTTTCAGATATAACCCACTGCCTCCTTAGTCTGTCTGCAAAGTCCTGGTAGCAGTAGTGTTTTAAAATCCTTGCAATTGTTTCCCAGTCAAACATTTCAAGCAACACTTAATCATCCAGTGAGCTACCAAATAAAATACTTTTCTGTATTTTCTTTTTTAACAGAAGATTAGAAGTCACATTTTTTCCTGCTGAAACAATTTTCAGGTCACACAGATTATTCTCAGAAAATGTATTCTTTGTTTACAAGTAAACTAATTTCCTAATTTAAACTATTGTCCTTTTTTCCCCCCTATACATGATCCTCTTTATTCCCCTTTAAATTATCTTTTTCTGATGTCTGAGAAAGTTGTCTGTGCCATTCTAGTATGGTAGAATGAAACTGATGGGGGGAATCTGTATTTTGTTTTCTGTTCAATGGAAATGTGTAGAAAGGTACAAAACTGACAATTTGTGTACTGGTGAAGTTAGGTATATTTTGTAGGAGAAAATTACTTCTCTCCAGATTTGCTGGTGTCTATGTAGATCTAAACATACAAATGTTGAGGTTGTATGTGTGATGTAAAATTCAGTAATTTAGATTCTAGAAATGAGAGGTTGGAAAATGACTTGACTGCATTGGTTGTCAATTTCCTCTACTTTGCAGGAGCTCTTCCGAAGTTCATTTACAGTAAAGATTTTTATTCCCGCATTTTCCATTTTTTCTTTTTGTCTTCCATTATCCGAGGACTTTTGGAAAGCCAAAAAAATGGTACAGATTCAATGTTCACCTTAGGTAAAACTACCTTCTTAGTATATCAGTACTGGTTGTTTTTGCATAAGAGTAGCACAGAGGAGTTGAAGTTACAGGCAACTTATGTAAAGTTCATGATTATAGTTTTTCACTGAGTTATGAAATACCATTAGTAGCCATCACAGCCAGAACAATTTAAAAACAGTTTGTTTCAATGTAAAATGCAAGAGGTGTTTGCTGCAAAAATACTCTCTGGTTTTCTAGGCTATGTATGATTCTGCATGTTCATTGTACACTTGGGATCTGGTCTGCCTTAAGTAAGAGCTGGTGTAAATCATTGCCCAAGTCCAGCATATTTGGTCTGTATTTACTCAATTTGTAGAAAGTGCTACCTCCTCCTCCATATTTTCAAAATTCAGTTCTATTTAATCCTGCTGCTGCAAGAATGAGGGATCCGAACATGATTTGACATGTCTGCTTGTTCCCCATCAGATCTGTTTATAGGACAGATCCATTAGCAGTCTCTGAAAGACAGTCTTCCCAAGAAGGACATGCAGGATGGAGTAATTTCTAAATTTCTATTGTGAAGTGATTCAAGTATGACAGCCAGTGTCATGGACAGCAAATAGGACTGTTGATGGAGGGTAATGTAGTAATTTTCATTCCCATTTTAAATTGGGTGGGACTTCACCCTTTTATCTGGTGTAAGTAAGCTTTTCAAGTATGGAGGGATACAGTAGGAGACAAAATGTTCCTAAAACATCCTTCCTCCTCTCCTTTTCTTTGCCTTGTTCCCTCTTCTTTCACGGCTCCCCTTTCCTTTTCCTCTAACTCCTCTCCCTCTTACCTGCTCTCTCCCCCTCCCAGCAAAAGTTCCTGCTCTGGTTATGAACTCAATCTTATTGAGACACCAATAAGCAGAGATAAGAGTTGACTGATAAGAGACATTGCCAGTGTGCTGTGACCACCACTTGTTAGGCCCACCCTATTTCTGCCACTGCTTTTTGTTTTCTGCAGGCTATCTGTATGGGCAAGCTGGCTCTTACCTTACACTGCAGTGCTATCATCTTGTAGGTGAATGTTCAAGCTGTGCACAGCAACCAGCAGCAGGGATCCCCAGATGTTGGCTACACAAAGTACTTTACCATAAAAAGTCAGTAACAATTCCTCTTGAACTTCCTTCACTGCTATGCAACTACTAACAAGAAAACAGGAGTCTTCTCTGAGTTTGAACACACAGTACGTTTGTGTGTTTGTGGATTTTCATCCCAAATCAGCCTCAGGATCTGCAGGTCTGAAAATCAATGTCTCTTGTAACCTTTTTCCCCCTAATTTTCTCAAAACGTTTGACAGGAAAGGAAGTGCAATTCTTTAAAGGACTTAAAGTATAAATGTTTCATTGTTTTTATGGTCCAGTGTTTCCTATAACTACTTCTATGGGAATGCACAGTCTAATCTGTTAACTGATCCAAGGAAATATTGCTTAAGCAGTTGCATTGATTTGTGTTTGCCATTAACATAATTTTTTATTCACTGCCTTTGAACTATGTTCTGTTCTTCTTTCTTCATTTAAATACACTCAGTTCAAGAGTCAATTTGTAGGCACTTTCAGAATTACCATTTAGTAGAGAAATCTGTTGTGGCTTTACAAAATAAAAACATGTCGTTTATACTTGTTTCAAGTAGACCTGTTGTAAGTGTGAAATAAAAAAAAAAGTAAGATTTTCTATTGTGATATCTCTGTTAAAAAGTTCTTTGTTTAATGCTTCATAGTGAAGTTGCTTCTATTTAAAGCATTGAGTTTGATCTCAGCTTTGATCTAAAGCTTTTGATCTTGAAAAAAGGATGTTGTGGCAGTAAAACAAAAAGGCTAGGAGAGATTTTTTTTTTCAAGTGATAAAAGGATACTCTCAAGATTTACTACACAGTTGCTGGATCTACCTTTATTTACTTATCTGTTTATAAATTACATCTAATTTTATGTATTGAGGGTTTGCTTACACACATACTTTAATGTGCCCTATTTTTTTGATAGAGCACAGATTTCTTTTCAAAGCTTTCAGAGATTATAACAATATATAGTATAAGAGCATAAATAATTTTCAAAAGAGTATCAATAATTCTTAAAATACTGACTTTTGTAATATCATTTTAACTATAACAAGTTTTATACACTCTATCCTTTACTGCCTCTTATTTTTTAAATATAAACACAAAAGCACTTGATAAAATCCTGATTTAGGACTTAATAGTATTTGGATTTTGCATGGTTGACATAAGTATCTCCCAACATGCTGAAGTTTGAATATCCTTTTCTGAGGGTGCAAGAATACCTGAAGTCCTATGCCTAAATTTAATTACCTGCTCACAGCATCTTGTTGAATAAATAAAGCCTTTAGCCGAGACCTCGATAAAGGGCTTGCTGTGGTGCACTATACCTACATAGCTGCTTTGGATCTTGCTTTTAATGTGCCTCCAAGGCAGTTTAGTGGTTGGATTCTGGAGGCGAGAGCAAGTACCAAGGCCAGTGTTGAAGCAGTTAGTGGTACTGATGCTTTCTTGAACTATCCGCACTAGGCCATTCGTCTGTCCGTAAAGACCTGTGACAGCATGTTTATAGGAGGGGTCATAGGGAAGCGGCTTTCATAGTGAGAGTGTCGAAGAGAGAGCGTATCGTTAGTAATTAGGCTGCAAACCGTGACGAGCATGGCTGTGGAGGTTATGAATAGCCGTCCCGTCGGAGACGCTGTGGAAGGGAGCGCGGGTTGGCAGCAGTACCGCCAGTGCCCGGGCCGGGCCGGGCCGGGCCCGCAGCCGCCGCGCTGGGGCTGTCTGAGGCGCGGTGCCCCGGCCGGGCCGCCCCGGGGCTGGCGGGCCCTGACGTCTGTAAGGCAGGCTCCTCCTCCCCGCGGGGCTCCGGGGCCGGGGCGCGGGGGCGGGGGACCCTGCGGAGGTGTTTCATTTCCTAGCGAGGGCTGCGGTGTGCCGCTGCCGAGCCCGGGAACGACGGCATGGCGTGGGACGGAACGGGACCAGGCGGAAAGGAGCGGGCGCGGCTCCGGGGACCGGCGGCAGGAGGACCCCGCTTCCCCCGCGCCTGCCGCCTCGGGGCCCGGGGAGCGGAGCGCATCGCGGATCCTCCGCAGACCGTCCCGCCTCACCGTGCGCTTTCTCCCCCGTGTAGCCCCTGCTGGAGGAGGGAGAGACGTGGAAGGAGTGTCAGCTCGTCCAGCAAGTGAGCGGCGAGGTGAGGAGGAAACCTTTCACAGCTGTTATGTTGCACCCGCTTCTTCCCCTTGCAGATCTGCTCCTGGAGTTTTCTGCCTTACACACCATCCTCACCCTGCCACGCTTTTGCTATAAAAAATAGTTGCTTTCGTATTAAGAATAAAAATATTAGTATGGGGGAAAAAAGCCCCACCAAGTGTTACTGCTTTATTAAATAATAACCATGCCATCCAAATTTGGCGTTGGCAGTCTGGAACAATGTTCGAGTGGGTGGCTGGAAATAAATCACTTACTTGAAATAGAAGGTGCAAGGGATAAAGCGCAGAGGTTTTCTCCAGGAGTTTTTCACATTGCAACGATAACTTCCCATTTGGCAACCCGGTTTCACATCAAAATGTTCTTTGTGCAAAACCCCTTAAACCAAAAGCTCTAAGATAAAGAACATCACCTCACATTTTGATCATGTACAGGTATAACCAGCTTACCTCAGACCACATCACTTAAGAGAAGAAAAGTGCTTTTTCCTTTCCAGTGAAGCAATGGAAAAAGTTGTCTTGAGTGTCTTTATAGATATCTAATGCTAAGTAACTACAATCAGGTTGCTTCTTCTACCTAAAAAAGCACCATGATTTTGAACTCCAGGTCACAAAATGGATTCAGACAAACCGGAGGATCAGAAAAAGCAGCAAAAAGAAAATGAAGCAGGATGAAGTTGTTTTCCAGCAGGTAAGCAATCATGATGTCAGTTTGTGTAATGGGACAAAGGGCGGAAGATCCAGATAGCTTCCTGATTATGCCTTCTTAAGCTCGGTAGAGATGTTACTTAGTGTCTTCAATAAGATGATTGTAAAGGATGTTACAAGATAAAGTTTCAGAGTCATTATGTAGATACAATGGCAATAAATTAATAGCCTTTTTAGATGTCTGTGTTCAGGAGACAGAATTTTCATCTATTTGTATTTAACTGGAGCATTCTAAGGAGGAAAGAGAAGGGTGTTTTCAAGGGTGCAGAGAAATACAGCCCTTAAGAGCTTTTGACAAGACCTGAAGCACTATTTTCAGATACTGGTAGATGAGAGACAGTTTTCATGGTAGATTTTTGGACAACAGTAGATGTGATGTGTACGTTGAAACAAAATATTTGGACTGTGTTGTTGACTCTTCATTCAGAGGGTGAGTTTGAAAATAATCGATTTGTAGTATAGATTTCAGTTTATTAAAATGTGATGATTATTTTTAAAATTACTACAGAGGATGTAAAAACCTGAATATAACTGAATTTAAACTGGTTTTAAATCAGTAAATTTTAATTAATCTGTTGTGAAAGACATGTTCAATAAGTTTGAGTTGAAAATTTAAATTACAATGTAGAGAGGTAAGTAGTTAGCTGATACAAAATAGCTGTGTTCTGCCCCTTGAGGGACAAAATGGTGAATAAAGATGCACTTCCAAATGTGTTATGGCAACTGTGATTTTTTTTGCTTGTTTTGATTTTGAAAAAAAAATTATTATTGTATTTGAAAGTTCTTGTAACCTTTAAAGGATTAAAATAGTAGTGTGTTGATTTGCTGTTTCAACAGTGCTTCTAAAATGCATAATGAATCATTGCTGTTTCTGTAGCTAAATTCTTCCTGATAGAACGACTGCCAGCTCCTCTGATGTGTTGCCTTAGTATGGGCATTGCAAGTTTATGACAAATGTCCACAAAGTGCATTGTTGTGGGTGGATGATTTACCACCTCCATGATGAGCTAAAAACTCCCAAGTAGCGTCCTTTAATTCACGACTTTTATTTTGTAAGTGGAGTACATAATTTAGGAAAGATGTTCTGTGATGATGTGCTTTAGAATAGTGTCATCTAAATAGAGAGAGATAGCATAAACTGTTTTACCTGGTAATTCCATTTCTGTTTATTTTCTGTATGTCAATGTGTTTGTGTGTATATGCAGCATTTTTATTTACAATCATTTTATGCTAAGATGAAGAAGATTTTTTAAAGATAAAAATTGTATTGCCTTGGGAATTTGTGAGCAAACTGCATTGATGGTACAGATAACACTAATACAAACCAGACTGCATACATTTTGAAACAGTTTTTAAATGGTGCATTTAAAAGAGGATGGTAGATCCTCTGGTATGCTGAACAGTAGGTTTAAAAGTGCCTTATGCTGTTATACCAATGCTAGTCTCTTTCTATAGGAGAAAGCTTCATTAGTGCAAAATTCCTTTCTACCGATAAAACTCCTTTTCTATTAAGGATATTGTTCTCCAAGTGTTCCACAGTTTGTGAGAGAGAACTTCAGCATATACCTTGCAGTGATAGAAATGCAAAACCTGATGTGTAAACATAAGATATACTCATTGTTTTTTCAAACAGTAATTCTGGAACAAGGTCTGTTAGTAGACATATGAATTAAAATTGAAGGCAAGCATAACCATTGTCTTCTGATATCTATAAGTATCAATAATTTATGGAGATCCAATGCAGACTGACAATACTGCATTTGCAAGATACTTAACCACATGGGAAGGAAGAGGCGTAACAATAATCTTTTATTTGATAGTCAACCACTGACTGTTCACTGAGTTTGGAATTCTTTATGTTGCCTAAAAGTTTGGCCATTGCAATGGTGACTTTTTCAATACAGTTACAGGTAAGAGAATAGAGGAAAAAAAAGAGTGAGGTGCTAGCTGAGCTTTATTATTTGGTTTCAGAGTTGATTGCACTAGGTTTCCAGCCCTGACTTGCCAGTGCAATTCCTACTCAGTGTAGATGGTGCTAACCTCTCTTCTATGAGAATTCTTGATTTTTAGTTTTGTCCACTTATAGAAGAAATGGCATTATACAGAAGTTAAAGTATTTTATAAACAAGAGAACAAGAAAGAGAAAAGCATGTAATGGAAAAGTAAGGCAACCTTGAAGATAGCAGAGAAATAGAAATAAAGATGTTGAGTGGGAAGAGGGAGATGAGAAGGCAAGTGATAATAAACAGAGAAGCCGTAGAGCTGATAGCAGCTCATATTACAACTGTGATTAAAATAAGGATACTGATATATTTTGCTACACCTTGAAAACTGAGCTTTGCTTTGATCTTGCTTATCCTTTCAAAACAAGCACCAGCTTATTAAATGTGGCTTCTAAACTTTCAAAACAAGCACTAAATTTTTATATGTAGCTTCTAAACTTCCATCTGCCTGTGCTGTTGGATTTTCCTCTAAGGTTTCATGTGCCTATGCTGTCCAATTTTTCACTGTTATTTTTCTTCTTTGTGATTGGAAGTCCTATTTCTAATATCAGGTGGATGACACTGCTATACTGAGTCACCACCAAATCAAAGCACCTGTGTCCAAGTACAAAATCTAGGACAGAAAGATAACTGTATGGAATAAGTGAAACAGAATGGTGAAGGAAAGGTTGCTGACAACTGCTGAGGAATTGTTTCTTGAAAGAAGTTGCCTTCTAAACAGTTAAGTTTGTAGGAGTTGACTTTACATACGTTTATACGTATTTAAAAAATATTTGAGAATACCATGTGCTAGATAAAACGATGTGGCTGCAGTGTTTAGTGTGCTCAGGAGGAGCCAGTGGGGAAGCTTGGGTAGGAAGGTGTGGTGCTGCTCTCCAGTGCGGATCGCACGGCGGGTTACGGCAGCGGAACAGAATCGAAGAGTGTGCAAGACTTCTTGCCGAATAGCTGAGGGTTCTCATACTTTTGCTCTTCTTTATTTAGTTTTTTTTTTGTTTGTTTGTTTGTTTTTAAGCTTTTTTTTAATTTCTAACCTTTTTGCTGTCCTGTCTCTGAAACTGCTGTTCTATCTCTGAAATGGAAAAAGGTGTTATTTTCTTAACACCTTTTATGTCAATTTTTTCTTTCCTACTTCTTTTTCACACCTCGTGTCTTTCCCTGTCTTCTTTTGACTCATTTGGTCACCTTTGGTATTGTTCACCCCTTTCTATTTACTTTCAGTCTCTCTGTTTGAAAAAAATGGAAAAACAAGCTGAAAAATTGAAAAAAAGTTACCTTTTGCTCACTGTGTTTTCTGCTTATAGTTCTCTGTAACTACTCTTCTTACGATAAGTAAGAATACACATACACAAACTTAAAATAAGTAAGAATACACATACACAAACTTAAACACGCTTACCCTTTGTATTTCTACATTTGTCCTGCTTTCTATTCTTGTGCATTTTTTACTCTTCATTTAATATTATGCTGTCTCTTCAGGTTGTCCTTTATCTGGTCAGCACATTTAGCAGCCAGTATGTGAATCAATACAGAATGCTGTTTGTATATGAAATTTAGAGAAGGTGTAACAGAGTTGATAAGAATTACTTGGTTAAAATAAGCAGTGTTTTATAATGAAGAGTATGATAGAACTGTTAAATGGTGTTGTTATGATGATGATGTTTGTTTTAATAGCTGACTGTGTCTGCTTGAAAAAAAAGATTCTGTTGTCCTGTCCGTGTTAGGCAGAAGAAAATGATCTTTTAGTCAGACTAGTGGAATTGTGGTGTGCCATGTCTATCTACTGGGGAGAAACATCTTTTCGCTAGAAGACTAATTCCCTTTTACATGACGTTCAGTGTCAAAACATAAAAGCTGATTTGATCATATTTCAGTAGTATAAAAAGTGTCATCAGATGAGATAACAAGGATACACAGGATTTAGGAAAAACACTGAAATAAGCATGCATATATATTCATACTAGATAAGGAACATGTTTCCTGCATATGATCAAAATTGCATTTGACTGTTTCAGTTTTAGTTTGATTGTATACTGAAACTTCAGAGAGTGAGTCAACTTTTCTAGAATAATTTCTGCTGCTTTCTCAGAAATACTGTTTACTTGTGTTTAAAGTTTGTCTGCTAGTTTTTCTAGCAATGTGACTTTGACTTTTTTTCCTATTGGTTGTTGCTATTGATCCTTTGCGTCACTCCAGAAACTTATAGTTGTCAATATTTAACCTCTCTTAATAACCTGACCATAAATGACTTTGTGGATATTGCTTTCAAGTTTAAATAAAAAATAAAACCCCCAATCTAGTTGTGATACATATGACTAATGATAAATGCTATCTTTGCCCTTTAATAATGAATTCACCACCATAAGTGGAACACAAGAAACAAATCTTGTCATTCGCTAAAATGAGTTGTCTTGTTATACTGCAAGTAGAAAATATTTTGAAGTCTCATAAGAAATACTGATAAAAAATACTGTGTAGTATAAAGGAGCTCTAGTTGATTAGAAAATTTATTCAGGATGGTGTGCTTCTGCTAATTCAGGTAACAACTATTGTCATACAGTGCATAAAAATTACATTAAATCTTTAATTGGCATATATTCTTTGTTTGTCAAAATGAATTTTTTTATTTGAATCTACCAAACTAATGTTCAAAGCAAGGATCAAAACTGAAATAATCTGGTGATCTTGTGCACTGCTTAACAGCTAAGAGAAACATGGTGAAAAATCCTAAATTGTTGTTTAGAGATGCTCCAGTGGTGTTATTTGCAGTACCACATTCTGTTAATTTCACAGAACTTTCTAGGAACCCTGTACACTGGGCTTCACTGATTACAGAAAACATTTAATTCCTTTCTCACTCAGAAATTTGAATGGTAAATTTTTCCCAGCTCATGTACAAGATCTGATTTGCATTAAGTGTTGTTAAGCTGCCTGGGAAATACGCACTGTCATTTAAAAACTTTTTTAATGAGTACATAAAAATATAATTTCAGGCCATTGGAAATAAACAATTTTAGTATTAGTTCTTCGTTCCTAAAAATATTTGTATTTGTGAATTATTTATAAACTTTTAAATTGTGCTTTTCTAAAGAACTATTGTTTTTTAGGATAGTGCTGCTTCAGAATTCACCTAAGAAACATCTAATAGAACAAGAAAATACTGTGTCTGTGTGTAAAAAAAACCAAACCAAACCAAACCAAAACAACGAGAGTGAAATTTTTGGTTTAGTATTTTTTTAATAGTCCAGTCCTAACCACAGTATCAGCTGTATCTTATTTCCAGTAGTGGTATGCCAGAATCATAGTTTTCTTTACAGTAGCACCCATCCCTCTTAGTAAGGAATTGCTTTTCATATGGAGCTTCCCAGATACGTGTTGTCAAAAAGTGGATGTTCTCATGAGGCTACATTTTTAGATCAATGAGGCAACTTATCCCCATGCTTATGTGAATTTTTCTGCTCCCTTTCTGACTCTGAGATGACCATATCTAAATTAGGAGACCTCAGGTCAGTATGGTTATGTCTTGAAATAGTTTAAAGTTTGCAGATATTTACATCACTGTTAATTATAGTTGTCCAAGTAAGCAACCATCCTGTGCAACGGTAGATTAAGGCCACTGTGTTGTAAAATACAAGGTTTGTCCAGAAAGGCAGAAAAAGGCAGTTTCAGTGGAGGGGTTTATTGCTTTTGATTTGTAGGAAGAATTAGTTACACATTTGTGAGGGAGCACTTTTAAGGTTGTGTTTGTGTATGTTCCCATATGGTGCTATCTAGAGCTACACTACTGGGATTGACTGCTGCCCCTAACTCTTTCAGTCTGCTGTTGTTTCTCGTTATAAAGCCCTATTTTTTTGGTGGTTGAAACATGATCATTCATACCTTAGCTTAATAAAAAGAAGTTTTGTCTTTAATAAGACGGGAAATGGGAAATGTGAGAACAGTTTTATTCTTTCTCAAATAGAAAAAAAAGCCAAAAAGCACTTGATAGTTTTTAATATTTTGCAAGTGTATGCCTCCACCAATGTTTACACAGTGAATTCTGAGTGGTGATGTAGTGAGTTCTGGGAGCAGAAAGAAGGCTGTCCCTTTCAGGGCATTTGCAACTGGGGCAGCATACCACATTTGGAAAAAAGTGGTGCACTGCATTCAAATACTCCATAAGTTTTCTCCTACAGATTTTTCCTATAGATTTTTTATTAGCTGAGAATATACACTTGTGCATGCCAGCTGAATAATCTCCTTGATTTAAATGTCCCCAGGTTCTTCTTGATGTGATTGACTATAATGACTCCTAAGGAGGCTTATTGGTCTGTTGGCTCAAATGTGTGCTTTATTTCAGTTTTACATGTGTTTTATTTCAATCTTTTATTTATTACACATTGACATAAATAGACTTAAGTTTTTTTTGATGACTGATCTTAGCTATTGTCCTCATTGTATGTCTGTTTTCTGTTTGGTTTATGTTCACATGCTATATTGTAAAAGCACATGTGTAGTAGTCATAAGTGCCGATATTGTTTTTTAAAGTAATGTACAAGCACAAAAGGTAAAGGCTTGGCCTTTTGCATAACCTGTTAAAAAGGTTTTGGTAGTTCTCAATCTGTTTTTTCATGGCCACAGTACTAAAAGTAGTCATGGGTACAACTTAAAATACTGTCATTATCTCCTTCCCCTAGAGTCCCCTAAGAAGCTCTTTTGGAGGCGGAAGGTAGCTCGCAGTTAAAAGCAAATGCATTCTTTGTTGCTTTAACTAAATGGACAGGATTAAATTCATAAAGGTGTGTAAATTTTACATTTGGTCTGTGCTGCATATATTTTCTTGTGTTACTTTTCATGTGGACACAAACCAAGTGACTGATCACGACTGTCTAACTCATCCCATCACATGCTTCCCATGCAGGTTTTGTGAAACCTGTACCAACATTTGAAACTAGACTACTTCTTAACATTACGTGTGTTTGTTTGTACAGATAAACATATATGTGTCTGTATATATATGTGTGTGTATTTATAGAGTGTATATACATACATCCCATCACATGCTTCCCATGCAGGTTTTGTGAAACCTGTACCAACATTTGAAACTAGACTACTTCTTAACATTACGTGTGTTTGTTTGTACAGATAAACATATATGTGTCTGTATATATATGTGTGTGTATTTATAGAGTGTATATACATATATGTATATATACATATATATATGTATATACACTTAAATTTACATAGTTTTGATTTAAAAATTATTGCCAGTGACAATTTGCTTAATTAACCACAAGATTTTTTTTTGTCCTCATTATGTGCTAGAGCTCATAGTGATTTTTTGAGAAAAGCTTTTATTTTTATCTGGAAAAATTGTTTTCTGAAACTAAAGGTTAGGCAATTACCTTGCTCTGGATATCTTTTTCCCATTTCTGTCTTAAATATAGGCTTTCACTGGGCATTTTCAATTAAAGTTTTTAGAGCTCTACACCAACCATGTTCCTTAAGAGATGTTGTGGGAAAAGCCCACAGAAAAGCAATGCAGATGTGTGAGTTCCATCATTTTTGGTAATCCTAACAGATGTGTAAAGAGGAAGACGATATGACTGTCCCAACTTTTGTTGCCACTTTGAGTCTATGAGACGGTTTGGTCATGAGACACAAATTCCTTGTTGAAATTTGGATTCCAGTACTTTTGCTTCTTAAAAAATTTAATGTTTTGGGTTTATGAACTATATTTTGCATACTCTTCAGGCTGCATGCTCTAAATGTGCTGGATACCATGTAAAGAATTTGTCTTACAGTTGGTTTTCTTCTTCAGTCATAAATACCGAAGTGAAAAATCTTAGGATTTAGCATGGAACATGGATGAGGGTCTCATGTTCTGTCATCCATATTTCAAAAGAAAATTAAGTACAGCTAGAGAGTATTAAATGTTTCCATGCTCAGGATCCTGTTTATTTCAAAGAAAAAAATTACATGTAGTGCCAGTTATGCAGTAACTATAGTTGTCTTGTTTTTGTTTAACTTGGTTTCTCTGTGCTTTGGCTGTACTTCTGACAAACATGGTGAAGCTATTAATATATAAAATGTTTTGCTGAACCAGGCCTTAGTTATTCATCCTCAAGATTTACTTTTGAAGTGATCACTTCCTCATTGAAGAGGAGGTTTGATTTCTCCTAATTGCCCAGAGAGTTTTTAACTGGGGGATATTTGTCAATATTTTTAAAGATATCTATTTATCTGTGTATCTAAATTTCACAGCATAGATGACACCTTTGGCAGAGGGCAGATAATGTTTGAGAGACAATAACTGTAGAATCAATTTGTTGAAAGCTCAGTTTCCTTTTATGTCCTGCACTTTCTTCACTCCTGTTTGGCTTGTTAAAGAGAGACTGCTTGTTAAAGCAAAAGTAGGTTCCCTTCTGAGTGTATGCCAGTTCATGCAAGATGGAATTCTTGGTCTATCACCCAAATATACCTTCATTGTTGCTTGATAAATATGGTCTATTTTTTGACAGCATATGTTTCCCTGAGTAAACCTTTTAGGTTTTCAAATGCTTCCAGAAGGAAGTAAAAAAATGTTAATTTTGTCTGATGTGGAACACAAGCAGCACATGTGTTCATATTTAGGACAAGTGATTGCCTGAAGGGCTTGGGAAGCCAGGGAGAGTGATTTCAATTTACCTGTTTTTATAGATGGGAATATGTGAAAGGAAGGTGCATTTTGAATCTCTTGATGGTCAATATAATTAATATACCATACTTTTGTTTTAATTCCCACCCTTATTTTATAACCTACATAATATTTTCCAAGGAATTAAAACTTTGGTCTTATTTGAAAAAACTACTATGCTTATTTATCAGTAGAGGAGAGGAGGTGTACCTGAGAACAAAATGCTTGTCTGCTGTACCACATGCATTGGTCCTAATTTTACAGCAGCTCAGAGTTGCGTAAAAGAAATTGAGACATTTAAGATAACTCAAAAGATACTGCCTAGTAGTGTGAAGATAGTTTTTATGGAACTCAGTGTTTACAAAATGTCTTCAACTAAACAAGTGCCAACTACTTTTTATATAAGGACCTCATTACCATTGTGTGAGATACCTCAAAAACGCATAATATATTTTAAAATTTTCTGTCCTTCAAAACTGAAATAAGAATGTTTATCTCAATTTTGCAGGTCATAATCCAAAGCATGGAGATAGTAGATAGCTTGTCTGCAGATACCTAAGGAAGTTGGGCATGACAAGGATACATGACCCAACACAAACCTTAAGTTGAAGGCTGTCTGTATTACAGATAGAATTGAGCCATGCATTCTTCCATGAAGCACTTAGTCTTCTCTGCACCAAAATGCGTACAGGTTGGTGATATTTTAGCCTGCAGCATAGATGAGAACAGATCAGTCATAGCTAGAACTGTGACTTCACTTACTCAGTACTATGAAGGGACCAGTGCATAAGCAAAGCAGTTGAAATGATCTTGAGCATGGGAGGATTATCAATAATAATATTGTAATAGAACATACTTTCTAGTAATGAATTTCAGCTACAGTGACTTTAGATTATAAGTATCAATATAGGTGTTTGCTTTGAGTCTGTTTTAAATTATAATAATTTAATGGACAACTGTTTACCTTTTTGTTTTTGTTTGAATGTGTGTGTGCAGCCTGTAGCCTTTAATGCAAAGGGAGAATAAAATAATTAATAAAAGGTTGCTAACTCATGGGCTTTTTCAGTCCAAAAATTTTTGATAGTGAACCTTTCAGGCATAGTGTGATAAGGTGTTCTGACTTCAGCCAGAAGTCAGAAATGTTCCCATGTGTTATGTCTTCACAGCATAGAAAGAGTTATGATGGCAAGTCTGTTCCTGTTTTATTAATTTGGAGGTAGTAGAGAGTTGGAGCTCATGATAAAGAAAATAGCATTACATGGCCCTTTGCTACCGAGGTGTATTTATCCTCGTGATGTGTGTTGCTTCACAACTTATGTGAGAAATGCAGAATTAAAGTCTTGTGTGAATGTTTTGTGTAGCTATCCAACCTTCTGGTATAAAGTGGCATGCGAGTAAATATTTAACGAGTTGTATTTAATAGAAAGTATCTGGTCAGACTGTCAGATTCTCTTTTGCTTCATGAGGAAGACAGGGCCTTTTTCTCAAAAAAGACCTGTTTTGTACTTCCAGAGGATATTTCATATCTTGCACTTGTTTTTAATCAGTTAAAGCCTGTGAATATCCCATACAGGAATTTGTTTGAAGTGTTTTTGAAAGGAAGGTTGTGCAATACCACTGACCTAGATGGCATGTAGACACTAAGTCTCTTCATTTGTTTTCTCTTGTCCAGAGAATAGAGATGGGAAGCATTCTTAGAATTATTTTTAGATTTTTAGAAGTCAGCCTTGATTTCTCTATGTAACGGTAATCCCTTGGCTAGGCCTGAAAGCAGTATTGTTTATTCTTCAATAGTGCCATGTGTTTGAAATTTTTTGTTACATTTTGATGCCTCTTTTGGGTTTTTTTGTGTGGGTTTTTTTGTTGTTGTTGTTTGTTTTGTTTTTGTTGTTGTTTTCAATAAAAGTACTCAGAGACTTGAATTTATACTGGGTTTTCATACATTAACTGCTTGGGTATAGAAGAAAGTGCTACCCTGTGTATCCATGATTCTTCTCATAACGTGCCTCAATCACAAAGTGTTTTGATTTATTGCTTTCTAGTTTGCACGTGTGTAAAAGATCACTTCCTAGCTCTATAATTGTGTTGTCTTTATTACATCATATTTGCTGTGACAGAAAGATGGCTGAGCAGTTAGGAGTCAGCGATTCTGGTTTCGTTTTTAGTTTATATTATGCTTATTTTCTATTTACACATCCATCTGAGAAGTGAGCTATTGCTCCCAGTGCATCTTTACACCTCCATCATGGAGCTGCTGCTGTTTTAGTTGATGTCTCACTTTTACTAGAATAAAAAGAAACTGAGTGCATCACTGTGTTTCTCTAGCACCTACCATTGCTCCTCATTCCATTTACAGCCTTAAAATGTGTGAAACTTGTACATGGATGTTGTCTTAACCATGCGTAGGCTGCTGAATTACAGATTACTATCCTTTCTTGTACCACACAAATGAGCTGTGCTATGCAGAAGGGTAAGAAGTTTCAAGTTCTGCATCTTTGTAAACTAAAAATATTCTTATCTAAGTGTTTTGTTACTTGTGATGGTAAGATAGTATTTGTAAAACATACTGATTTTGGTAAATGAGAGAGTTCATGGAGTTTTCGTTTGTCATTGCTGGTGTTAGAGCAAGACGGATGGTTTCAATTAAGGGAATTGTGTTCTTTAGGCTACGCGTAAACTTTTCACTATCATACCTAAATCTATGTTCAATACAATGTGATGGTGTCTAAATCACGTGGTAATCAGTGTTTGACTACATTCCTTTCATCAGTGAAAAGTTACGGCTTTTCAGCTTATCTTGAGTCATCTTGATCTGAATGTTTCTACTACCATCAAAACAGAATAAGCCAAATGCATAAAGTGTTATAAAAATGTCTTTTTATGACAAAATAAAAATCCCCCGTGACTCAGAAAATCTGCATTGGAAAAGTTACTTTTGAAGACTAGTGAGTTTTACTTGGCCAGAAACATTGTGAGTATCTGTTAAAATTTATAAAAATCTTGTTATGGATGCTGAAACATGAACTCTAGATTACTCATTTACAGGTAGAAAATAAACCTCCCAACAGAATAGCTGAGTACTGATTATACAGAGGAAAAACAGGAAAATGAGAAAAGTTCGATCAATATACCATCACCTTCATTATTGTGATTCTGATTATATTGAAAATTTTAATAAATTTCTGAGTCACAATATGTGAAGTGACTCATTATTATGACTCATTATTATCAACACAAATAATATCCTTGAGATTTCACAATGCTCATTGCTACTCACATGTTGTCTGAGGAGATCCAGGTAGGCATAGGAAAGGAAGAAAGGAAAGGATAGGTTGGCCAGGAGGCTACCCTGGGGTGCTTCAGGCACAGACAGCATTGCCAGCTGGGCAAGAAGGGGGATTGTCTGCTCTGCTCTGAGCTGGGGTGGCCTCACCCCCAGGTGTTGAGGGTTTTGCTATACGACGAGCAGCTGAGGCTGCTTGGTCTGTTCAGCCTGGAGAAGAGGAGACTGAGGACAGGCCTCACTGCAGGTACAGCTTCCTCATGAGGGGAAGAGGAGGGGCAGGCACTGATCTCTCCTCTGAGGTGACAGTGACAGGGCCCCAGGGAATGGCTTGAAGCTGTGTCAGTGCGGGTTTAGGTTGGATGTTAGAAAAAGGTTCTTCCCCAGAGGGTGGTTGGGCACGGGAACAGGATCCCCAGGGAAGTGGTCACAGCACCAGCCTGGTTGAGTTCAAGAAATCTTCGGATAATGTTGTCAGGCACATGGTGTGACTTTTGGGGATGGTGCTATGCAGGGCCAGTAGCTGGACTTGGTCCTTGTGGACTTTGTGGACTTTGTCCTTCTAGGTCAGGGTAATCTGTGATTCTGTAACTGTAGAAGGAAACTTGAAGCTCCAAGGTTTTCGGTTTGTGTTCAACCTCCCTAGCAAGCACCCCCGTTTTCCACTTCTGGGTTCTGTTTCTGTGGGAATTTGCAAACAACCCCTACTAGTGCCTGTAAAGCACTTCAGAACAGGACACAGAAGTAAAGTTGTTTGAAGTTACAGGTAAGGAGAATTTGTCTACTTATATTGCATTTGATTTCAATGTTAGGAGTTGGGGGATGAGAATTAAAAGATGTATGAAGAGAATGTCCATTTGAAGATGTTCTTCCTGTTCTGGAAGCTAGCTTATAGTGTAGTGACTTTTCTTTTTCCAGTTTATTGAATTTATTGCCATCTTGGCTTAGTTAAGAGTGGATTTGGGTGGGTGTTTTGCTATGCAGACTCTTTCCAAAGCACTGGCAAAGATTTACAGTAAATCCAGCTGAGTTTCCCTGAGGGTTTGAACTGAAATTCTGACTTTCATATTAAATCAGGAATGGTTACAACACAAGCATTATTTGTGAAGTTTTTATGAAGCACATGACTAGCAAAATGGGCAACAGTGATGCAAATCAGTGGTCAAAAAATATATCTAGGATACAAAGAGCTCTTATATGATTTGAAGGGACATAGATAAAAAGACAGCCTTAATATGTTTAAAATAAAAAAAAAACACCCCTCCCTCAAACTTCTTTGTGCAGGTTATCCTTGTTTGAGGATTTCACCTCAAAAAAGGGCTTCCTTTTTTTTTAAACACCTGAAATTTCAGGCAACTATTCCATTCAACCAGACAATGGTTTCAACGGAATTTCAACCAGACAATGTTTTGGGGTTTGGTTTTGGGTTTTTTTCTGGTTTTTTTTGTGTTTTTGCAGTACTTTAACATACTTTGGCAAACATCTTCTGTTGTGTGGTGGTGATCAAAAGTACTTGCTATTCATTTCCATGGCTTTATTTAGGTGTATATTGCTGCTATTCTTTGTGGCAGGCTGCTGCTGATATTTTTGCTAATATTTTGAGTCATATTGTGCATGAGAATCATGGCATAATGATTGTCCCATGCCATTCCAGGCAGAAGTCTCTATTAAACATTGAAATGACCCCTCGAATGTCATTTTTTTCCCAATACCAAATTGTGCTATGCTTTGAAAATAGCTCTTTGACAAGTTGAGATTGATGTGTGATTAGGGAAAATAGTTATAAGTTCTGGCAACTGTCTATCTACTTAGTCTTCTTCATGGTTCCTGCTGGATTAATCACTTTCTTATGGCAGAATTAACATCACTGGGTTCTTAGAAGGAAATGAAAGATAGTGACATAATCATGAAGTCAGTCTCTCCACCTTGCAAAATCAGTCCTTTTATTTTCCTTTCCTGTCATGCATTATATCCCATCTGTCTGCACTTCCACATTGGTTCCTTATAATTTTCCTCTTTATTTTTTAGGGAAGATTGAGTTTCATCAACCTCGTACATTGTCCCTCATTTTGCAGAAAAAGGCTATAATGAGTGAAAATCCATCTCTAACCAGGGAATGTTTATAGATGTATTACTGTAATGAGAAGCTGTGTTTTACCTGATATAAACCTCTGTTATGCTCAGGTGTTTCTGGTTTGCCTGTGAAAAAAGGGAGATGATGAAAGGTTAATCTCTGCTTGTTTTGTTATTTTTAATTGTATCAATGGGAAGCAAATACACTTTTTGATGGAGGAACTCCATGGTACTACAGCTACGCTTCTCTTTTTTTTTTTTGCCATTATGTGTCTCTTCTTGTGGAAGATAATGTTGTCATATAAGATATACTGCAGAGACCTGATTCTTTGTATCTATGCCTGTTTTAATGTGATGAAGCATTTTTGGATGTGTAGAAAATGCTAAAATTGAAATTATATTAAGAATGTGATGGACTAATTTTAGCTCAAATATGAATGAAATCTCATGTAGCTATCTTCACTTTGTCACAGATGGACCACCCTACTAGTGTTGAAGGTGCACTGTAATTCCCAGCCTTCATAGCCTCTTAGCTAGTTCAAGAACATTTGTACATAAAATGTTTTATGTTTTGTGGTTTTTTCTAATGTCTTGGCTCCCACACAGGAGCAAAATATTAAAATGTTCTTTGACTACACTGCTTTAAGATTAGGTAACAGGGTTTTTTTTGAAGTCTTTCCAAAAACTTCTATCTTTGCTCCTGAAAAATCTTAAAATCTTCTGAAAAGCAGGAGCAAGAAGTTTGGGGGGAAAAGACACCTTAAAACTGACAGCAAAAAATGGAAACTGTATATACTTGAATCTCTGATAAAGTGGGTTTTGATTAAGTGCAGGATAAATTTTAACAGAAAGCTAACTGGTTAAACTGGGAGTTCCCGTTATTAACATCATAAAAATATTAAAAATAGATTCCACAGCAAACAGGATGTCTGGTCATAACAGAGCAGCTTTGGCTGCCTGGTATTTATGCAGCTGACCTTCTGTGCTGACATCAGAGAGCCGTGAGGAGCCTCGTGACTATGAATAAGAGTCCTGTTTAATGTGCTCACACCAACATGGTAGCTCATGGAAGGAATGAGCTAGCCATTAAGGAGTAATGTGAGGAAATGAATTTATACCTCCAGGGAGCAGCACATACACCACTCCTGCTCTGTAGCTGACACATCCCTTCTGTAAGGCTTTAATTTTGCCTCCAGTTGTAGCCAGTGGAACTTTTCAATTTCTTTTTAACAGTTGTGTTATTTTTTTCTCTGAGATTAAATTTGGAAGTAGGATATGTGGTATGTAGGTGAGTAGTATCGAGACTTTATTCCAAGTTCCTAAACTACTTGTACCAAATGGATTAACAAACCATTAGTTATGGGAGATGGGCTGTGCTGCCCAGGCAAAAGGACACAGTGAGCATTCTGTGCATCATGGAGTTGACCATTTACAGCAGAACTATTAAGGAAGCATCTTCTTCAGCACAATAGGCAGGTGAGCATCCCTGCTGTTTGAAGCCTGGACCAGACTGGCTGGCACTTTAGCACAGAGAATACTTTGTGCTCACAATCCCTTACTATCATGTGATGGCTTACGAGAGAATTGGGCTGGCTCTGGAGAGCTGCAGCACATGGGGCTCTCATTATTGCCGTATGCAAATATATTATTTGCATTCATATTGTTGTGAAATGTGGTCAGCCATGCCAACTGCACTTAGTTGAAATTAACCTTCTCTATTGTGTTCTTTTCTGTTGCTCTTGAAATTTGCATCTCTTTCAACTGAAAAGCAGACTGCCTTAAGTTTGAGGAGAAAAATCTTTGTATGTATCCAAATAAGAGGTAAATAGTATCTAAGAATATTGGTCTTGTGTACTAAATATGTACATAGAGATTGTCATGTTGGCTCACTGCTGAGTTCTTAGGCTTTTAGTTGTACTCTACTTACGTTTTTCTTCCTCTTACTTTTAAAGAAAAATGTTTGCTTACAGCACCAGAAATTCTATTGTGTATCATCATATGTATTAATGGCATATTTGAAATAAAAGTTATAAGCCAGGAATACCTATTTCAAATATCTCAATACCTTTTTGCCAAGCCAATTGTTCAATGAACCTTTGAAAAGAGAGATATAATGTTCAATTAACTGAAGGAATGTACAACACTCAAATACCACACCCAGCCTGCTGAGGAGGACAATATTTTTTTGTGCCTACATGCCCTTGCATAGTTCTGGGGAAGGCTTTGGGTTGATGTCAGTTTATAGTGGAAAAATACAAGTCTGAAGCTATTGTTTGTGAAAATAAAATGTGTATGTGGATGCAAAATGTTGGAAGAGTGTATGATAGAAGAAATGTATCTATTGTAGTGAAGTGGGATTGACAGAAAGCTCTTATGAAGTTTTGATGGCTTCTCAGACTGTGGGAATAAGGCACAGGATGTAGTGTGTACATATGGTTTGGCTTTCTCCTCTTATCTCAAAACCAAAAAGAAGCGCTGTGTTTTAAGAAATGTAACTCTACACTTTTAATTGGTTTCATTACAGTTCTCTTTTTACTTTGAAAGAGGTGGTTTTAAAAAGAAGCTTGGCAATGCTGCCTTTTTGACCTTGTTGGTAGGGTGTTATTAATTCCTGTCAAGTCCTTGCTTGGTCCTCTGCAAGAATCATCTTTCTGTGCCTTCAATATCTCAGCAAAGTTAAGCTTGCAGAAGACCAAACATGCTTGGGTCGGTGACAGGAGAGGATGTGGATTAGATTTTGAAAAGGTGGGTTGGTCTACAGCGAATGTACTTGACGCCCGCAAAGGCTTCCTTCCTCCCCACATGATGTCCTCACCAGCTGTCCTGACTCGCTGCCTTTTGAGGTTCGCATGCCCGGGTGTGGCCAGAGCTTCACTTTCACAGCCTGCTTGTTTTTTCTGCAAAGGTATGCTAGGGGTGCAGCAGCCTTTTCTCAAGAGTGTGAGGAGGCATCCCACAGCTCAGATGATTTGAACATTAATCATCAACTAGAAGGCCAGGCCCTTAGGTTGAGGCTATGTTGAGGGTGTGGGCATTGTCTGCATTTCTCCTTGCTGACTCTGAAGCTATACAAGAGCCAGCCTGCCATGATCTCCTTGCCTCATCCCTTTTGCTTTGAACAAGCCATAGTAATTCTTTAGAGAATGCTCTGCCAGTATCATGCCAGCATGTTGAACCTCTTCACTGCAACTAATGCTAAAAGACTGGAGCTGGCATGTAAAATTGACATCAAATATGTTTTTGAATCCCTCTGTTACCAATTTATGTGCTCTGAAGTGATCAAGTTGATAAATTGCATGACTCCAGGGTGAGACTCTAAGAAAAATTGAAGAGTATTGCTCTTTCATATGTTCTGTCCACAAACTATCACAAAACTGAAGTTTTCTTATCTTCTGTGCATGTGTCAACAGAACAGTGAAAAGCTTCAGATGCTACATTGTCAATCGTCAATACACATTATTGATAGTAAGTTTTCATAGGAAATTAGAATGCACTCATCTGTCATGGATTGATAATAACTTGGCTGTATTTAATGGGCAGCTTGGATCACTCCTTCTGTTTAAGCATTAGTAGATACTTATTTTGTTTCCAAATAATGATCTTTATGAGAAGAAGAAAAGGGTGACTAAAACTGTAAACCATAATCTATTAAAGATTTAAAAAATTCTGGTTTTTTGAGTCAGAAGCTCTATCTTCACTTCTCATTTTTGTGCATAGCAGGTTTCTACACGTAGGTGCACAAAGCAGAGACTCTGCATGTTTCTGTGAAACACAGTTCCCAAAAAAGTAAAATTAGATTTTTCTAGTCCAAACCATATTTTGCCCTTTATTGGTCAGTTAGACATTTTAATACTGGGCCAATTTCAAATCTAAGCAGCATAGTTCTGTAGCAATGTGCTATTCAGAGAGTTCAGTCCTTAAGCAAGCTGAAATTAGTAGAAATTTTTGCAAAGGTGGGATGCGCACAATTATTGTTCTGAGAATGATGCCACTGAATTAATGTTAGCAGATCTGTTCTCTTAAATTATTTTTTGTTGTTTAAGTTTGCTTTTGAGTTTGGAACTTAAACTTGAGAACCTGAGTGAAACACATATGTCTATCAGCTGTGATGGAGGAGCACTATAAGTTTTGATGAAGCCCTTTTTTTTAGTCCCATGCTGTATTTTAACTTCAGTAGTTCCATGTTTTATAAGCTAGAATGCATTACTCTATATAACAAAAAGCTAACTGTACACTTGCAATGAATCTGTGCTGGTTTAAAATATATTTTCTCATATATTTTCTCTAATGGAAATCTGAACTGGTATAAACTTCGTGGAACCTGAAGAAAGCAATGGTACTGTACTAGCATAAGCAATACAGAACTTTACAACAGCTTTTGAAAAAGCTCAATAGTTTTGTAATTATTCTAGTTCACCTACATAAATATCCGTACTACAGTAGCAGGACAAATAATTGTCTGTTTCAAAAGGTACTGAAAGAGTAATTAATGTCCATATACATTAGCTATTGTTTTACTTTTTAGAGAAATTCAGCTACATAGATAGAAAAGTCACTGAGCCTGTTCAGTAGTTCACTGCAGGTTCAATGTTTGTGCCTTTCAAATTACAGTGAGTTAGGTGTAAGGAATGTAAATTGTCCTGGGACGCTGCACAGTATGTATAGACAGAATGCTGCACCCAGCAGTATCTGGATCTTTTCCACAGTGCAGCAATACCACTTCATTTAGTGATCTCAGAAAGATGTGTTTAGAGAGATTAGTGAAGAGGAGCAGAGGGTGTGTTTGTCCAGCCACATTACCATAGCGTGGCTGGAGGAATAGGAATGCTTAGTGATTCACATTACTTTTCATAGTTGTTTACAGATATGGTCCGTACTTTGCTTTCACAATAATAAAATTTGGTGTAAAGATATTTTTAAACAAGTTTCCTTCTGCTGACTGTTGAGCCAATGACTCAGAGTTCTTCTGCCATCATGTTTATTTCATCATGGCTGTTGTTCCTTAGAATGAAGGAACTTTCCTGGGTGTCCTGGAGGTTCCTCTGGACTTCACCTTTTCCAGATGAAACAGTGCAGCTCTGTGTAGGCTTGGGAGGGGAAACTATGGGTTTCTGCGTCCTTAACTGAATGATGGCCTTCAGTGAAGTAGGCAGCTATATGTAAGAGTCTTGTGAGGCTTCCCACTCCTGAATGCAAGAATTGAGTGACTGTCCTCACAGATCTGCTCTACAAATAGCTCTCTTGACTGATGTTTCCCCACTTACTGTTAGCCAAGATATTTTACCCAGTTTATAGAGAATGAAATCTAAAAGGACCGAGTTCCTCTAAAACTTTTAATACATGCTGACATATTAATATTTTAATTTTTTTTTTAATTTGACTTAGTACAATCTCATTTGTATGTTACCAGTGGATAGGTCTTAGAGTTTTTGTTCACAGGGGTTTTCTGGGGTTTTGGGGATTTTTGTCTTTTTTTTTTTTTTTGTTACTTATTGTTAGAAAGATTTGCATTCATTGTGTAGTAATCTTGTTATTCAGGGTGACTTATTCCAATTCTCTTTTTTTGAGCTGCTAAATACTGACTGCCAGATAATTTTCCACATTGTATATTCTTCTCTTTTACAGGCAAGATGGCATTGCATGCAAATACAGGATGTCAAGGCATGATCTCACAGCCCTTGGAGTTGCTGTCTATCTTCAGGCGAGGCTGAATTCTTTAGCCTAAGGATCCTCTAGGCATAGAAAAGTTAATAGCTGGTAGTTTGTACTTAGTTGACTTGAGGAAGTATCCTAGTGCCACACAGGTTTTTCTCTCCTTTCTGTTAAAGTCCAGGCCCTGGGCTGTGATCACACTTCTCTAGCTCAACTACCAGAGAAGAGGTTAGATATGAAAATTTAGTCTTCTACCACTATGTTGCTTTGAATGGCAGTGTAGGGTCACTTAGGCTAAGGCTTTTATCTAAATTATATGTCATTCTTCTTTACCATTTACCCTTTTCCTTAGTTATAATTTCCTACAATGCTATATTTGCTTCAAGGACATTCTCATCTGATTTCAGCGCAGAGGAAGAAAGCTGATCAGCTTCCAGGAAATTCCTTTGGTAACTGCAGGGGCAGGGCTTGTGATATTGTGGTATTAATAGTTGCTCCTCAGAGATTTTATGGATGCTGTCTTTCACCTCCTGAAAGAATCAAGATTATTTTAGTCTTGTTTCCTGTAACACATGCTCACATAAATCTGATTTCAATGCATATGTGTTTACCCACATATGTTTTCTCTTGTAACTTCACTTGTTTTAATAAGGTGTGGGAGAAAGGCATATGTCAAAGACAACCAGTAAACACTAGCCAGATAGAGGAAGGAGAGTCAGTAAATCATGAGATTGAAATACAGGTTGTGAATTGTTAGACACAGGGGATCTCTCTCTGTAAAAAGATCCTAGAAGTTTCTGAATAAGAGTTGACAATCAACCACACTGAGGGAAAACATGGACTTCATAGATTCTTATGTTTCTGGGAACAACACAGTCTGGCTGCATGGTGCTTCGTTGTGATGGAATAAAGCTCTTGCTTGTGTGACCTTGTATCATTCTCAGACAGTAGTGTCAAAGGGACAAGTAGGATGCTGGGTGCAACTCATAAGCAGGAAACAGGATGTGTAAGTTAGTTTCTCCTTTTGATGCCAATGAACTGAATGCCTTTAGGCAAACTAATTCCCCTTAGGTTTCCTACAAATGACTCAACATAAACAACGTGCTCCACACTCCATTTCCAATGTATGATCTGTAGACCTCTGCCCGTGATTGGGCTGGTTCGCCGCACATTAACTGGTTTTATCTTCCAGCCTTGAAGATCTATCCATTCTCTCCAAGAATGACTTACATGAGCATAAAAATACAGAACTTGTTTCAAAGAGGAGTTTTGGAGATCACTCAGAATTCTTGGTGTGATAACCATGGTTTGAATTGCACTGCAGTTACTGCATGCCCAGCTGTATAAGGGGGGCATAAAATTGTATTTGTTGTGATGTTAGCCACTTGGTGCTCTTGTTTCACTGCAGTGTGGCATGAACAAGACTTCCTGATGTATCTTGCTTTTTCACACTTTCAGATAGGATAACGTAATGTGATCAGGCAAAGCTGTGTATGATAGGACAAATGCAAAGGTAGTAAATACATTCTGATGAGATTTTTATATTAATTAAGTTCTAGGGCTAACTGTTGAAAATCTTGTGAGGGGATAAAAAAGAATGCAAAATCTTCCAGTATATATTTCCTAGTTTTTATTTGTGAATAAAAGTCTTAAGGAAAGTAATATCAGAGGTGTGCAGGCTGTTCTTTCAACATTCTGAAAAAGACTGGTTTTATCTTTTGTTTTACTCAAAGTTAACTTACACTGACTGTGTTATATTGATTTAGACAAAGTTAGTGATGAGCTCCACACAGGTTGTCCAGTTGTTTTAGTAGTCATGCTTGCTGTTTCCAAAGCTGGACTAAGCCAAGTTCAAAAGATGCTGCTTGGCGTCTCCCACAGAGTGCATGTGCAAAATACTATTAACTAGACAGAAATATTCTTTTCAGAATGCCTTAAAGACCAATTTAAAATACAGGTGGAAACTCATTCCAGCTTGTTTCTCTTAGTCTAGTAGTTGGCAGTAATCAAATATGCTGTGTCTGCATCATTAGATAAGATGAATTCTACTTTGGTAATGAAGAACCAATTTATTTTAACTTGCCTAAAAGTAAACAGAAATAATTTTAATTTCAAGTTATTCTTGATTCACCTGGTTTGCTGATTTATAGCTAAGAAAGCACTCTGTGTTTTTTACTTAATATTTTAAGTAAATTGTATATTTTACTTAATTTCCTCTTTGGGAGAAGCCTGATGAGACAGGAATGTTTCTGTTAATTAATTTCTGTCAGTTAATCTTATTACATTTTACTAGTCTCTATTTCCCTGCCATGAACTTTAGCATGTGATGAAAAAGAAGGGACAGAGCCAAGACAATATTCTTAGGGACTTTGGGTAACACAACTGACATCCCATTGTAGCAGCAATGTAGAAGTCTTGCATTGCCTTTGTGGGCAGAACAAGTTGTGATGATCTCTCTTGTTCCACCTGAAAGTACAGTGGCCTGTGAAGCAGCTTTCCCCACTGCTTTTTCTAAGTCTTTAGAACAAGGGAAAAAGGAGCATCAGAAAGGAGGTGTAATGTCTCTTCTCCAGTCCTTTCATTCTCTGGGGATCTGATAAGCACAGGAAACATAACAAAGATATGGGGTTTGCAGTCATGATCTGTCCCTCTGTTTGTTTCTGCTGGCCCTTTTCTTTTGTTCTCTTTCTTACTTTTTTTTGTCTCTCTGCCTCTCTGTCCTCATATTTTCCTCCCTTGTAACATGCACATAGGATGTGAAGAATGGCTGCTTTTAATCAATCCTTGCATTCATCACAGAAGCACCCTGTAGTGATGTCAGCTGGCAGATTCTGAGTGCAGAATGCTTTATTGCTTTGTAGGCCAAGAAATTGTGCAATCATGGTTGTCTTTGTTGTTTTATTTTACACCCTGTGTACAACATCAGCTGATGAAGGTGTGTCCTTCAAAGGCCAGGCTCTGATTTCTAACATTGGTGGGGACAAATAAGAGGCCATAGATGATTTCCCTTCTTGCAAATGAGGGGAGACAGTGCTTCTTCAGGAGTGCAGGAGGAATCTTGGTAATGCCTGGTGCTGTTTTGTGGAGTAGCTTGTATCTGTTGTAAGAGCTATTGTACATGGTGATATGATGCGCCCTGCATGGGAAGATTTTCAGCTTTGATTGTGTAGTTCGCCAATATTTTCAAAATAAGGGATCTGCAATAGCCTCTAAAAGTAAAATACATAGAAGAAAATAAATCTTGAACCTAAATTTTAAAATATTTACTCAATTCATGTTGAATGTGTTCAAGTGATTGTCTGAGGATTAGTTGGATCTCTTGTGGGGGCTGTGAGAGAAGCCATTAGGAAAAGTAACAAGTAACTTTTAATTTTGTGTTATAATATACTGTGATGGGATATTAGTTTGTGATTTTTAGAATTGAGACAGTGCCAATGTATTTGCTATTGGGAAGTATATGCCGTTGCTCGCTCTGCTTTGCAATGCACATCTTAGAATTTGTATTGATCAGATGTGAAGAATTTTTTTTCTTCAAAGTTACACATCTAATATGAAAGACTGTCTCATGTGAACTGCTCTTTAATATCACAATTAAACTATTTCAAAATGTAAGCTTTAGGATAGGAGATGTTAATATAGTACTTTCTTAATTAATCTTAAAATTAAGATGAATTTAAGATTAAACTTTAAGATTAATCTTACAGTTAACGTTCTTAATTAATCTTAAAGTTTCAGCAGGAAATAAAGAAGTTTTACAGTCCCCATTAAGATATTTCACAATTTACCCCTGTGTGTTGAACTTATTTCACTACATCCTAAGCATGTTGGTTTTGGATTGATGCTGAATTTTTAGCCAGGATTGCAAGTGTACACTGGGAAACATTGATTAGCCTAGCAGCAAAAGCAGTGGTGTCTGTGTTTCCTTTTATGTTCAGGTAATCCAAAGTTTTTCACAGACTGAGAATCTGTTCTTAATCATTCAGTTGGTGGGAGCTGAAGGCAATGTCCAGCTGGGCCTATAGAGTAGATCAATACTCTGTACTCAATCATAAAATATTTCCTTGGGAAAGAAGAAAAAAAAAGGCAGAAATGCAGATAGCCATTGATTTATTTATAAACCTTGTTTTAAAAAGTATCTGCTGTATCCATTTTCCAAGTAACATTGATTTTAGCCCTGGAAAGCATTTGGTGGATTGGTGGAAATAAAGTACAGTCCTGAGTATTTTAATACATGAATACTTCTAATAAGACAAGTAGGTATTTAAATATACTCAATGTTCACATCATCTCTTAAGCTCAGGCGTGTACTTTCTTGAAATAAAGTGTATTGCTTAGAAGTTGCATGGCCTTGTCATTATCCCTTTATCCCTCCTGCAAAGAACAGTCATTGTTAATTGTAGTTCCTTTCATGATTCTTTGGCTTTCCTGGCAGCTTTTTTGGCATCTAAGCTAACCCTTTATTTGTTTTGTATATCCAGAGTATGTCTAAAAAATCTATTTGTGCTGTGATCTGGACATTAACTAATGCATTTAGACAAAAACAACTTTGTTTTACCCTAAAGCAGTGTTTCAGTTGTCTACTAAAACTTCATCATCAGTTGCAAGATGTCAGGGACTTTGATCTTCAGCAGAAAAAACTTCAGAATCTCTTCAACTGCAATCAACAGACAGTGATCTCTGTGGTAAAATTTAGCTGGTGCATAGCAAAATGGCATTGCTGTGACACATGTGAAATCTGTGTCAGCTCATGTCCATCCTGCTAGTTTGGACACAAATAGAACTGTATGGAATTTGTACTGTGGGAGGGATTTAGATTACCCCTCAAAGTAGGGTGCTACTGTGCTCAAGAATAGTTAGCATATATTTTGAGTAGTAAGGCTCAGAGCAGAAAGCTCTGGGGAAAATGTCAAAACTTCTGCTGAATACTTTGGTTTGGGGCTTTGATTTTAGACAGAGCTTACTGGGGTGAGTGGCTACAGAAATTGAGTAGAAAAACTGAGAAAAAAATTATACTGCAATTCTGGTGGCCTAGGACAGGATAAGGTGACTGCTTTGTTGTGGTCTCAGTGAATGCCTCAACTGAAATGAAGCAGTGGTGTCCACAGGAGCAGTGTCCAGGGGTCTTCAGCTACCTGCACCATTGGGGTGTGTTCTTCTGAGAGGTGTACAATGCAACCTCAGCATCTCCCAGGCAGAATATTCAGTAGACTCCCTTTTCTCTGTGCTTAGGTGAGGGTTAATGGCAGCAGCATTGTATACATCACCATTGTCCCTATTTGTGTTCTTAGCTGGTTTCTTTAAGGTGAAACCAGAAGGAAACACTACATCCAAGTTAAATTCTGGGAGAAGGGCTTTATCCTCTTAACAGAAAATGCACCGAGATAGCAATATTTTATTGCTTTGAGATCTCTTTTTCTTTTTTTGCAAACCATGCAACTGTTTAACTAGCTGTAGTAATGCACTTTTTCCATTAATGTCAGAGCACATTGGTCATAAGATCCATGCTGAAGCAGTGAGTTCAGTCTGATCAAAGGATGTTCAGCTGGGTATTTTAATTTACTCTTTTTAAGTGTATACTTTCTCCCATGACAAAACATAACAGATCCTCGATGACATAAGGAGTCAGTGAGTAGTGATGCCATCTGGAAATGTATCTTAGTTGTGGATGAATAATCCGCAATCTTTTTTCATGTGGTAGTGTTCTGTGAAGGTAAAAGGAAAAATTTTTGTACTTTTGTTACTGATCACTTCACAAATGTGATCCTAGAATTTTTAAAAATGCCTAAGATTTCTATGGTTTAATTGTTCATGTTATTTAGGTACTGTGTTTTAATGACTTGCGTTATTTGCCCCCCAGGCTGAACAGCACAATATTATCCACCTTATTCTACGGCTTTTTCTTTCCCCTTGTGGGGAAAGAAAACTTGTTATGGTTTAACTAGTGTGAATTATTTCAAACTTCTTTTTGCATAAAGAATGTCTGTAAAAGATTGTGGAAAATGTCCTTTGAATACCAATGTGTTGAATTTCAGCACTGGAAAAGGGTCCTGTCCAGGGCTTAACTGTTAAGCAGTTTTTCATAGTTCCAGCTGTTTTGATGTCAAAGTATGAAGATCCATTACTGAATTATTTCTTTATTTCTTTCTATGTTACTTACTCAGAACAATTTTATGCCCATGATGTCAGCAATGACTTTGAGAAATAACTTCCATTTTATTCCATACTTTAGAGCTCTTCCTGCTACAAATGTAGGATTCCTCTCAGTTTGGTTTTGGTCTTCTTGTGCTCTGTCAAAAACCAAAAAACTCCAACCAAAAAAAAAAAAAAAAAAAAGAAAAACAAAAGAAGAAAGGTGGGTTCGGGTGTTTTTCAGTTGCTTCACCTTACCAAAAACACCAGGGTTTTCCCAGTCTCTTGGACTCTTTCTTTACAATGGAGGGATTGTTTGTTTTTTTTCTTCCAAATATGGTCATGCTAGAATCTGAGGACAAAAGCCTAACTTGTTCTCTGCTGTCTTTAATTGACACTGTGAAATATTTAACTGTGACTACCCCAATGGTAAGGTAGTGGCAGATAAATAGCACTTCTGTGAAATTATTTTCTGCTTGAGAAAAGGGGGTTGATTTTGATGATGTGCAGAGTGTTGCACCTGAAATTTTACCCCATGAAAAGAGTGGTGGCCCAAGAGCCCCAGCTGAGCCTTTTGCATCTGCAGTTGTTAGTGGATTCCAGGTTGACACTAGAAATTACCATCTTCTTGTGTTCTTGAATGTGCTTTGTTCTATGAGTTTTATGGATGCTTGACTGCATTATGTATCAAAACTTGATGGTTTTTAAATGAAATATAGTGCTCAGATTATGCACCATAATTGGCTAAAACAAACTTGTTTCTCATTGGTTTTGTTGCTGTGTCCCTTCGGAGTGGGAGGAGAGGAGAATATGATTTGCTTTATGTATGAATCTCTTTCTATTTTCAAAATCTGAAATTAGTATAAACTTAGAACTTGCTGATTTTGGTGCTGTCTTACTTAAGTCATCATGTCTAAACAGTCTTTTGCTCTAAAGTTGTCAGGAGGAGCCTTTAGCTTTCCTAGATAGTTGAGTATGATAACTTTGGATACAGTCACTTTATTCTAGAAATGAAGAGGAGAGGGCTGTGTTTCTTGACTTTCAAAATACTGCTTTACTACTTTGAGAAAATGTGAATAGTTTCAAATAATTCCAAATTGACTAAACTCTTAATCCTTTACATACAAATCGAAACAAAAATGCTGCTGCATTTCACTCTCATTAGAAGAATCTCATTTTCAGATGGACCCAGCTGTGACAGGGGACAGAAGCTCCACCATGTCCTATGGCTATTTCATGAAGGCACGGAGACAGCATTTATAGCAGATGCTATAATGGAGTTTGTCCTTGTCCCCACCCAGAATGTCAAGAGCTTGTGATCCACACTGGTTGTGTGGTTGGTACTGAGAGATGGCAACATAACAGAGAGGTGTAACTGCATTTGTGTTGGCCTCATGTTGCCCCATCATGAGATGCCCCATGTGCAGCATCTAGTGAGTATTATTGTTCTTGTAGACTGGTCAGTATGAAAATATAAGTAACCTTGTCATTATTTTTTGTGCAAGCGACAGTTGCAATGGGCCAGACCCCTGCTTTTTTACTGCTGATTCAAACAAATAATAGTTGCCATTAGCTACTGAATGGCCAAACTGAATTTAGTCAGAATTATAAAGTTTCCATAGCTTCAAAGTTTTATTGGCAGTCTTAGTAGCTCACAGTATTTTGTTTCCTCTCTTCTCACCACATAAACATGAAGCTAAATTTCTTTCTGGCTACTTTCAAGAGGTATTAAAAATTATGTTTCTAGTTTGCAGCCAGGGTTTATTTAAGGAAAAGAAGAGGAGAGGCAAATTTGCCTTCAAAGGACTTGCATGAAATCTCTTTGTTTCTGTCTTTTCTTTCAAGCTTCTCCCTAAGTCTTTGAGCACCATGACAAGGTCAGAAGTCAACCTGAAAATAAATCAAGTCATGGAAGAGCATTACTGAATATTTAAAAATATCTTCTTTAGCTCCTGATTTGCTTGTATTTTTAAACTTATTTTTTTAAAGTCCTGCAGTATTATCATCACATAAAATATTAAGATTGCAGTCTCTTCAGACTCTGAGGTGTGGACGTGCCTGAAAGAGTTTTTCTCAATCTTTATGAGACTGTTGAGCTGAGGAGCAGACTTCTATTTCAGAGACAGAAACAAGTATTACTGGTTTCAATATCATATATATTTCATTAGAAGTAGGTCATACCACACAGAATATTCTCATTGTGTTGCAAAATAAGAGAACACTATGGTTATACTTCTCAGATTCTAGGTTAAAACTGTTAGGTGTTTCAGGTTTGTGGTTTTTCCCTCAGCCTAAAACCCATGTAGAAAGTAACATTTCTGTGCTTTTGACTACTGTTGCTCATATTTGGATGTATCAATGAATTTATAATCCCTTAAATAATCATGTTAGCTAAATGTGGGGTGTTCTGAGGGCATAGTTGTGTAATGTAGCAGGAACGATTTGTGTTTGAGAGACGTAAAATTATAAGATTACAAACTATTACAAGGAGTAATGAATACAAATTGAAAGAGGGGAAAATCAGGTTAGATAGTAGGAAGAAATTCTTTGCTGTGAGGGTGATGAGACACTGGAACAGGTAGCCCAGGAAGGATGTGGGTACCCCAGCCCTAGCAGTGTAGGATGGAGCTCTGAGCAACCCTGATCGAGTGAGAGGTGTCTCTGCCCATGGCACAAGGCGTTGAGGACTAGATGTTCTTTAAGGTCCATTCCAATATTTTAACTTTATATGAATTTATTATTTGAATTAACTTATAAATGTGGCTTTTGTTTGGTTATCTTTACACAGAGAAAATACAGAGTCATATTCATGTGAACATATCCATATTCAACATATCCATGTTCAATGGTGGCTTGAAAGGACTGTAGAGAGGAATGGCCACATCTAAGGAACCTGCTCTGATTTTGTGTTCTGTGCAATCCTAGCTCACATATACAGCTCAGAAGTAACAGGAAGGCTAGCTGAGCCTGAGCTAACAGAAAACAGGGACTTTGTTTCACATATTCTGGAGTGATTTGGTTGCTAAATTAATACCTACTTATCTGGGTGCTGACTCATACAAGAATTGAAGTAATCAAAAAAGAGATGCTTTTGAGCCTAATTTCAGCAAGTTAATGTGGCCTAACTATAATTGTGCTTTCTATTTCTGCTGAATATGCTGCTGCAACAAAAGGGAGCTAGAATGCAGTAGCCAGTGGGTTAGAGTGCCAAAGTTGGAGTTAAAACACAGTGCTAATTAAGATTGATGGTACTTTGAAAAATCGTGGAATCACCAAATGGAGGAGACCTTTAAATGTCTTCTAGTACATCCTTCTGCTGTGGAAGGGACATCTTCCACTAGATAAAAAGTGTCAGTGCTTCCTACACTGTCACTTACCTATTTTCTGCAAATGTGTCTTCATGTGCTTAATGAATACTTATTACTGATTTGTTAAGCCACAAAAACGTCAAGCCAAGCCAGAGCAGAGAGGTTTTAATTTCCAGTAGGGTCCAGATTTAGTTTTAAACTTTAAATTAGGACTGAGGCTTTGCCCAAACTGTCAATACTGTGCACGAGATTATGCTTCTGGAAGGAAGATCCCTTGGGGGCAGGCTGTGCATGGCCATGCCAGTTCTCCTGTAAACAGGCTCCCAAGAGCAGAAACCCTTCCTTCACTTCATCAGAGTAATGCAGTGCAAAAAAAGGATCTGACTGTATGTTTCCATTGCGCAGAAGGTTTCTGTGGCTCCTTGTTGTCTTAGAAATAAAATAGTTTTACTATGACATAAAGCAACATGATAATTTCCTTTGAGCAGATGTTGGGACTATTGTGGTTTATTTTTCTGAGAAGGAAACTTCTGTTAACTTCAGGTGTTATGAAGGCTGATACAACTTGACATGGAGAGAAAGCCATAGGCATGGAAGCGGTAGGCTATAGGCATGGCTATAGGCATGTAAAGTTGTCCTGGTAGGGCAATTCTTATATAGTTCCTTTGATCGTGTCTGTGTTTTGGTCTGGCCACAAACACTGCATTTACAGTCATGGCCACATGAATGATCTGAAAGATGATGTGATTGTCATGGGATTAAATGACTCACTGAGATTTGCCGTGAATAAATCCTGGATCTCTTGCTTGCAAATGAAGTTATTTCTCTGAAAATACAGTTAAAAGCACACAGAATACATTTTTACCTAGTTGCACAAATTTGCCTAGCTGTGTTAATTGGAAATCAGGAAATCTTTGGTATCACATTGGAAACTGCTATAGCCTCTATAAAAACAGTGTTCAGTTCTGTCTTGCTGAACATGCTTTTGTCAGTAATGTTACCTATGCCAAGATAATGTTCTCTTTCCTTGCTAAAAGGAAAAATGCACTACTTCCAGGAAGGCAGGTCAAAACGATACCTGGATATCTTGATTATTGTGTAATAAACAGAGGAAGTAATTTTAGTTCTTGCCACTTGCAAGAAGCATTTTCCATGAATGAATATATTCTCTGAATTTTCAGACATTAGGTAATAGTATCTTTTCCTGTTTATTTGGGGGGGGTTAAACTGTAATTTACAGGGAGATGCCAGTTTCTACTGAAACTTTAATTTTTTATTTCTAGGAATTCAGCCAGCTTCATCTTACAGTATTTCCTGAGCTATGTGTTAAATTTTTGTTTTAAAGAGAAAGCTGTGAAGAACATGAGAGCAGGGAGTGGGGGTCAGGAGTGGGCATGTGTCTGTCTGTGTGTGTGTGTGTATGTGGTGGCATTGCTTAGCATCTATAGATAGCAGTTTGTGAGTTTAAATGAAACACCACCCAGAACTTTGATGTCTAGAAACAGGGAGCAATTCAACTCGCAGTGTTGATTATGGTGAGAGTACTTTGGCATTCCCCATGGCTGTTTTTCTCAAAGTGATGGAAATATTCCGTTGTTTTTTCTTGAAAAGAGAGTGATAACAATGCACTAGCCATGCCATTAATTTTTGCATAAGAACAAAGCATCTCTTTTTATCCTGCTAGTAGATTGTTTGTGGATTATCTGGGGATACATGTGCTCAAGTGTATAGCAGAAGTGGCATGCGAAAAGGAGCAGACTTGACCCTCTGAACTGAGTTGTTAATCTATTTAGACGTCCCTGGATCAGTGATTTTGACTATCTTAGTTCATTTTTTAAATTTGAATGTCAGTATTTATTTTCCATTTTGAAAGGAATAGTGGAAGTCCTGGAATTAGGACATTTAACAGTCATGTTTCTTGATTTTCTAGTTGTCTTAAAGGAGTCCTCCATTTAATTATGGAACAGCTGAAGGGAAGAAGGGCCTTTATTCAAAAACTGTTTTGAAAGCCTCTGAAAAACATTGTGAGACAACAGTTTGTGCCTCATAGATTACCTGTTTTGACATTTTTCATCATAGTTTCTGTCCTGCCTATTGTTACCCACAAAATGAACTCTATGCACAAAAGGAATTACCAACTACTACTTTTAAAATGAAAAGTAGTCCTGGACTGCAAATTCATAGAATCATGATAGCAATAGTCATGTATTAATTATTAGTATATTTATTGTCGCTGCTATTAAATGGCAAACTTGAAAGCAGACAATAGCGGAGAAAACACATCAGACTTCTCAGTGTTGAGCTGCATTAATGGCAGTCTCATCAATGTGGGGAGTACACCAGATATTTTCTCACAGATGGTAATCTGGCACTCATGAGGATCTGAATTCTTACGCTTTTCAGTCTCTAGGCAGTCTACACAAGTCTAAAAACTGAATGTCATTGGATACCAGTGTAATAGTAAAAATTCCTTGTGTAATTCCTAAGCTAAGGCAAAAAAAATTTCAGCATACCCTAACTGTGTAGCAAATGTGGCTGCGGAGCTAGGAATTGTGGTTGTGAGCTACTGGATACTTCATCTTTCTGTAGGAACACTGTTCAGGAACAGCTAAATTAATTTAAGCTTCCTGAGTGGAAACAAAATCATGCACAAATCTGATTAGCAGGAGCCTGCAATGAGAGTTCCTACTGCAAATGTCTGTTACAAATAGATGTTTATCCTAAATTGCTGCTTCAAAGAGAGATTTTTTTAAAAATGGTATTTGTCTCCTTGAATAACATTGTACTGAGAAAGCTGCAGTCTGAAGGATTGTGTCCAGTGAACAGATGCATCATGGACGGGAGTGGTGCTGACTTCTACAGTACACTCATCCATAAGGACCACCTACAGGGAGGGAGGATGTAATTCAATTTCCACACTCATTCATTCCCTTGTCTTTCAACGTTGATGGTTGTGAGCACAGCTTTTGCCTTATGGATGGCTTTTCCAGTAGGGGCTGAACCAAGGCAAATAAGATAATTTCACCTATCTATAGTTTTGCTGATTGCCTTTGTTTTTATGTTGTGTTTCTTCAGAAAGAGGCTATAAATAGTTAAGCCTCTCTCTCCCATTTGGTAAATTGTTTTTTGCATACAAGATCATATGCCAAAAGTACATGTATCCTTTTCCAAAGCTAGAAGTACATAGAATAGATGCTGTGAACTTATTTCCTTTAACTCAGAAGCCAAGATTGACACAGCTTACAGGGGGCTTGTCTGTCTGTCTGCATTTGTTCCTAATTTCACCAAGGAATGCTACAAAAAGTGGAGAAGGTACCATTTGCCACTGCTGTACAAGCAATAATATTGGAGATACAGCTATGTAAAAGTGTCATGACTGGCCTCAAAGTGTGGGTATAAATAAAAACCTCTAATTTTCCTATTACTATTACTATTGTAACAGTATGTTGTTATATTTTGGGTAGAGCTGAGATGTAATTTTTAAGCCTTTCAGTGTTCCTATTTTCACAGCTTCCTCATGCAAATCTTGCTGTTTCCAGTTACTGAAGTCAACGCTTAGCATTTGTCTGTTTACCTTCATGGCCACAAATAATTTCTCTAAAGCATTTAAAGACATCTAAAGTCAATTTACTAGAACAGGGGTTTTTTTGGCACATCTCCAGTGATCAAAACGTATGTCAGAAAATAATGCATGCTTGATAATACATGCTTCTTATGCACTGGTTACATGCTTTCTTGGTTTGGATTACACAGCACCTTCCTGCTGATTTCTAAAAACCTTTTGTGTTGCAGTTGGAAAATATAACTACTGAATTTCATCACTTTATTGGCATGTAGGTTACATAATTTTGTGCTGCTCTGCACACATGTATTATTTTGAAACCCTTTTATTCCTATATATAAAATTAGTTTGACTCATACCAGTTTACTTGGTATTGCCAAATAAGAATTGACACAGTGTGCAGATGTCATCAATAATAAAATCCGTGAACAAGGTGTTTGGGAGTGTGTAATGTGTTGACTTCAACCTCTAGCAAATTTGAGCAAGTCTGTTCCCTGCAGCACTGTGCTTTATGTTATGCTCTTTAATGTCTTCGTGTTTCAGCACTGCACTGAAAGTTGAAAGTTAACCAAAGAATATAAAATGTCAGAATAAATTTAAATGATCACAGTGTGTGTATTTTAAAATGATTACTCAGAAGGTGTTGTGTGCTCCACCCTGCAATCCTTGCAGATGAGTTTCACTGAAATCTGTGGGAATTTTGTCTCAACAAGTTCTGCTGCTAAAGTAGAGTTTGTTACATCTGAAATGCTTAACATATAAATCTAGTGCAAAGCAAGGCAGTTGCCACTCAGATTCCCTAGTTTCTAAAAACTGTGGACAAGTCTTGTTTAGGTAGTCCACATAGTGTAACAAAACATTTTTGATGTTAATATTACCAGAAATAACTTGTCACCTATTTTTTTTTCTTTTCTTTCATTTTGTGGGGTTTATCTCGGCTGTTTGAGGGGCCTGAAAGGCCCGGGGTGGCCTTGGGGCACCACGCGTGTCAAAGGACGAGAAGAGGCTTCAGTTCTTCTTTCTGGTTTTATGTTTATTAATTGTTTATCTAAAAGATGTTCTTTCAGCCCAACAGAGATCCGCACAGCAGTCAGCCATGGGCACACACTGTCCTGCCCTCCGGGCAGCCACGTATCTTTATACCCTTTGCTACGTGTACAATATTTATCATTTTTCCCCAATACCATCTATTCTTATAACTCGGTGTACTCTTAGTAATAACCAATAGAAAGGTGCCACCGTGGCCAAAGAAGATGGAGGAGAGGAGGAAGAAGGAGGAGGACAGGACACACCCCAATTCCTCCATCTTACTCCTCTAAACCCCCCTGTACATAAATCTTAAACCTTGTGTCTCACCCTCTAATTAACTAATCTTTCCACCCTTCACCCCGGTGAGGCCCTGTGAAGCCCTCATCCTTGTCGTCTCCTGTGTAGGGTTAAAGTCCAGCTACCAGACACTTCTGGCAACATTCCAGGACTCCCGAGACCCCCAAGCTGGTCTCGGAGGCTCAGCATCTCAGGACTGAGATATTGAGATCCGACATCTCCCCCTTCTGTTTGCCCCAAGAAAACCTCTTTTACAATCTGATTCATGGCATCTGGGACGACATGGATGAGGACTAGGAAAGCTATTACAATATAAAATCCTAAACTACTAAAACATAAAATCCTACCCTTAAAATTCTTCTCCAAATGGGAGAAATGTCAAAGAAATCTGCCCTTAAAATTCCTCTCCAAATGGGAGACATGTCAAAGAAATCTACCAGCTGATCAATATATGATCCTTTGTCAGTTTTCCCTATAATAGGTAAATTTACTCTATTGCCTATTGCAATTCAAGACTTTAAGGAGAAAACTTCCCAGTCTTTCGTTCTTATACAGAAATATTCAAGACCCCAAAGAGAAAAAAACCCCCCAGAGTCTTTCCGTTCCTCTTGTTTCTCTTCTGAGTTGTCCTTTGCAGTCTGAGTCTCGACTTTTGTCTGAGTATTCGTTTCTTCTTATATCTTGTTGAGGAAAATCGTTGCATAGTTGCAGACTTGTTACGAAATGATGCTGTAGCTCTGCTGACAACTGCCTCTTTGTTCCGCGATTGTTGCTGTTTGCAAGCTCACTCAGGGGTTACCTAGTTTTTGATTCAACTGACAATAGGGTTAGAAAACACACAAGCCTCCCCAGGAGGGGAGAGGCTTAGGACCCCGAGGGTTTTTACCAAAGGCACCAAGTCTGGAGAGGGCCCCTCCTCACCTGAGACGTCACCGGGGGTCTGGCCCGCCCCCGCCCGCGCTCGGCGCATGCGTGCTTTCCGAGCTGCTCTGTGTCTCTCCCGAGGTAATTTTTTCCTCTCCCTTTTTATTCCGCCTCTGAATTTTCCCCCCTCGGTCTGCCCCGGACTGTCTCCTCCTCCTCCGACGCTGTGTGTGTGTGTGGCCCTATGTCGGTGTGTGCGGCCGTCCCCGCCGGCACCCGCGCTCGCCGCGACTCGCACCGGGTTTTTTTTTTTTTTTGCGTCACAACCGCGCGCCTCTTGCGTCTCGCCGCAGCTTTCTGGGATTGCGCAATTTCCCCCATGCCGCTGCCCATGTCGGACGCCCCTTCTGCGCTGGCATGTGACTCTGCCCTCCCGGGTTCTTGCGAGTTTTGCCTGCCGCGCGCGTTTCTGCTACTTTGCCGGCCCCCGGGGCCGCTGCACCCCCCGGCCCTGAGCTTAGCAAAGCCGTATCTGAACACGCGTCTCTTGTTTTTCCTTCAGCCGCGCTCCCCGCCTGCTCCGCCGCCGCGAGAAAGCGCCTCCCCCCGGTCCCCTCTCCCCCCCCGTTCTCCCTCTGCTCCTGAGTCCTCCATGCTCTCTGGACTTTTTGGACGCTTTTTGGGAGTTTCCCGAGGTTTCTGGGTTTTGGGACCGGGTGTTTTAATAATATTTCTTGCTCTTTTTTCTCCAAGAGCATTTTTCCACTCGGCCTTTTAAGGCCAGAGCTAATAATTTTTTCCTGGAGCCTTGCTCCCCTCTCTCTTTCAGAGAGTCCCCCCCCAGACGTCTGCTGCGTCTCGGGGTTATTTCTTCCTGGCCTTTTAAGGCCAGAGCTAATTTTTTCCGGAGTCTTGCATTGCTCCCCCCTCTTCCGAGGGCCCCCCCCCGGACGTCTGGTGCGTCTCGGGGGTTTTCCTCTCGGCCTTTTAAGGCCAGAGCTAATTAATTTTTTTTTTTTGTATGTTTGTGTCACACCTTATAAGGTGGACAAAATTTCCCGTTGTTCCTGGGAAGGTGTGCCTCCCATGTTCTTATTTTCAGGCTTTCTTACCAAATCTGTCGTTCAGAGCAGTCTGGACGTCTCGATCTGTCCAGCAGATCACGAGAGGTGGACCCAGGGCGCCTTCTGGTTCCAGTCCGGGCTGTTCTGCTACGAATTCTCTTCGGCAGAAACTGAGAGATGGAATTCTCAGTGACTGCTGTTTTTTTGCAGTCTCTGCTGGCTTTTTTTCTCTTCTTCTCTCTTTTTTTCTTCAGGGCTTTGAAGGTGGTGGTGGTGCCCCCCTCCGAAAGGTTCTGGTGGTCAGAGCTCACCCAGTGGAAGCCAAATGTCCGGTTTTATCTCCCCGAAAGGTTTTGTGGTGGTCTCTGCCCGCCCAGGGAACGCCAAGTGTCCGGTTTATCTTCCCCCGAAAGGTTGTGGTGGTTCGAGCCCACCCAGGGACGCCAAGTGTGGGGTTTATCTCGGCTGTTTGAGGGGCCTGAAAGGCCCGGGGTGGCCTTGGGGCACCACGCGTGTCAAAGGACGAGAAGAGGCTTCAGTTCTTCTTTCTGGTTTTATGTTTATTAATTGTTTATCTAAAAGATGTTCTTTCAGCCCAACAGAGATCCGCACAGCAGTCAGCCATGGGCACACACTGTCCTGCCCTCCGGGCAGCCACGTATCTTTATACCCTTTGCTACGTGTACAATATTTATCATTTTTCCCCAATACCATCTATTCTTATAACTCGGTGTACTCTTAGTAATAACCAATAGAAAGGTGCCACCGTGGCCAAAGAAGATGGAGGAGAGGAGGAAGAAGGAGGAGGACAGGACACACCCCAATTCCTCCATCTTACTCCTCTAAACCCCCCTGTACATAAATCTTAAACCTTGTGTCTCACCCTCTAATTAACTAATCTTTCCACCCTTCACCCCGGTGAGGCCCTGTGAAGCCCTCATCCTTGTCGTCTCCTGTGTAGGGTTAAAGTCCAGCTACCAGACACTTCTGGCAACATTCCAGGACTCCCGAGACCCCCAAGCTGGTCTCGGAGGCTCAGCATCTCAGGACTGAGATATTGAGATCCGACAATATAAATCTAGTGCAAAGCAAGGCAGTTGCCACTCAGATTCCCTAGTTTCTAAAAACTGTGGACAAGTCTTGTTTAGGTAGTCCACATAGTGTAACAAAACATTTTTGATGTTAATATTACCAGAAATAACTTGTCACCTATTTTTTTTTCTTTTCTTTCATTTTGTTGTTACAAGGGGGTTCTCTGATGTCCTTTTTCCAGAGTTTTAGCCTGAAGTCAGTTTAGTCAGGTCTGTTCTGGCAGAATTCATCAGCTCTTGGAAGTATCAGTCAATATATTTTGTTTAAAATTCTATATTGCTTATTCTTAAAGTGTTTGTATGGGTTTACAGTTTTCCCAGTTACAGCATAGCATTGTATGCACACCTGTCAGAAAAACAGTGCAAAATTCTTTTAGCATTTTACGTCGGTCCCTGCTAGTTTGCTCTGCAAAACATAGTTTGTTTGCAAGTTGTGATGAAGCTGCAAATGAGCAAAATGAAAAGTACTTTTTAGACATCTGAACATTAATTTCTCTTGTTACTCCATTCAAGGAGTAATAAAATCTGTATTTAAAAATGTATAGGAGTTTTTCTATATATTTGTTGATTTGTGTAAGTGGGGAAATTTGATTTATAGTTAGATTCACTGTAGCATTTTTTCCGGAGTAGTAGTGTATTAGGAATAGCAACTAATTTTAAATACATGCCCAAGCTCTTATGCTGAATTAAAGTGTCTGCAATGTTTACCTAATGTGTTTTTTGAAGTGCCACATTATATAATTTAATTATGAAATTGTATGGGTAAGCTAATATAGCTGGAAAATTAGCATCAGAGTTAATGAGGAAAAATGCAGAGATTTGATTTGAGCACGTAGTATCCATGCTTGATTTTCTTTCTTATATTGTTTTTCTTCTTACTTTTTATTGAGTAGTAAATGCATTTCAGTGAATAGTACTTCTATCTGCCTTTTGCAATATGGTAAACACACCTTTGAGCATTGTTCAAATAAAAGCTAATTGTGAACTACTGAATGTTTTTGTTTAAGAAATAGAAACATGGGGTTGCTTCATAGTAACTACCAAAATTTTGCTTTTGTTTGTAGACACCTATTATTTTTTTTCTTTTTATTTATAAATTAAAATATATTAGAAAAGGAATAACAGCAAAATATAGTTTAAGAAAATCATTCCGTAGGTGTTAAACGGCATCATGTTCTGCCTTGAATTGTGCATTTTTCTGTATTACAGCTTTGAATCACAACTGAATTCAATTGTTTCAACCACAAACAACAAAAATTTAATTGTACTGATTCCCAGTTTCCAGGGATATTTGTCTGTCTCTTTTAAATAAACAACACCCCCGAAAGCCTTTATGCAGAGCTCGGAGAGTGGCACAGGCGGAGTTCAGAGGTGCTTTGGAGAACCAAGGAGAAGTGTTTTCTGCACGTGCGGCGCCGCCGGCACGCGTGAGTGCCGCTGGGCAGGTGGCCTCGTGTGCACACACACAGCCTCTCCACGGCTGCAGTTTGCTTTCTCAGTTTTGTAGCACAAGTCTTTGTTCCTACTGCTCACTCCCTCTGCAGATCCTGGGCTTCAACTGTGCAAAGTACGTTCATTGTCCATTTTTTTTTTAAACCTCAGCTTTATATAAAACTATGTAAGGTACTCCTCTGCTTTGACACCCTGCCAGATTTTGTGGTTTTACAACCCAATTTCCTGGAGAGGGTTTAAAAAAATATATTACTGGTTTGGTTTTTTTTTTTCCTCTTCCCTATTGCTGTGTGAGTAATTTAGAAACAAAACAAAACAAAACAAAAACTGACTGGAGGAACTGACTGTCTGGAGGAAACAGTGAGATTTCAAACATTAAGTAAACTTTCCAAAAACAGAGGAAAATCCAATCACCAAAACCAAAGGAAAACATCCCAACCAAGCAACCCATGTCCATATAATGAATAAACACTAAAAAAAAAAAAGAATAAAAGGAAAAGTATGTTAGTGTAATGGAACTCACATTTTTTTCCTTATGAATAGCCTACAATGCATTCTTTAAAAGACAGACAATATTTGATTTAAACAGTAGATAGTAAAAGTGGAAAGGGAGAGAGGCATTCAACAAACAACTGGCTAAAAGCCTCCTAAAAGTCTGTTTTCCCATTATTTTGAGGTCTCAGAAGCCTGGCTCAACAGCTTCCATTCTATCCTTTGCAATTTTACATACCCAAAATCTAGATTAAAGTAATCTGTCTTGCTGTCTACTGCTGCATTTAGAGCTGTGCTGTGATATACAGTGCATGTGTGTATCACCACATTATCGTGCATCTACAAAGCAAGCACTTACTGGTGGAACTGGAAACCTGAGCCTTAAAAAATAAATATAAAAATGGCAGTATTGTATACATTGAGAGGCCCTTAAATTGGTTTCCTTACTGTGAGCAGCAAGGGTTATCGTTTGCAAGGTTGCTAAGCATAAATCAGTCATTTTCAGTGTTCAGACCAATAAGCTCTAATTGGCTTGGCAATACAAGTTTAGCCATGTAAATGCTGAAAATGCCAGTCACGACAGTTTGGGTTTTGTCTGTCTCCTGCTGCACCACCACCCCTTTCCCCTGCCCCTCCCTCCTCTGCCCCTGCTTTACTTTTCAAGTCAGTTCGAGCTGTATGGTCAAAAATCCCTAGGGGATTGAAAAAAGGGAAAACAAGTTTTCCAGAGAAAAACAGTCCTAAGCACTGTATGGAACTTAGGCAGCTTTGTGAAAAAAATTGCTTTCTGTTAATATCACAACATGTCTTTGTTGTCACCTTCCTGTTCGTCCCCTTGAGACGCATCTCAGAAAGGTTCAGATCCCCATTTTGCTCCATACTGGTACATTCAAAACTAATCAGTATTGTAAACACTATACTTCTATTGGGGCAAACTATTTTTTGACTACAAAGGGTAATACAGAAAGGCGGTATGTACTGGAAAGGCTGCTTATTTATACTGGCTTTATTACTGATACAGACCTGGTAAAATACCATTGCTGCATTTGTTTCTTCCAGCCAGACTGCCTATGAGCTGGGCTTGGTGTTGTGAAATCAGAGACCAGCACTTGTCACTTACTGTAAGCAGGCAAATTATATAACATTCATAATTAGCAGAAATTACAGTTGCAATAGACTAATTCCTTTCATTGATTTTATTTGCATTAAAATTTTATTTACAATAAAACAAAATGCAGTTCTTTTGAAGACTGTGAAATATGTGCTGTTCTTGGCAAACCTTGGTGCACTTGGTTTTTCAGCTATTAAAGTAAAAGGATGTGTTTATTGGCTGTGCTTTCTGGAAGTCAGTGCACTAGTACCTGAAATTAAGACTCCTTCTGCAAATGGACGCACTCATCTTGTTATAGAAGGCAGAGGATAATGTTTCTTCTTTTGGTCTTGACTTTTAAAAATGCAAATATATTAGGAGGCAGACGAAAAAGTGGTTTACTTTTACGTTGTTATTGCCCCTGGAACTGTAAGATTTGTCAAAACTAGTTTTGTGTTGTTTAATGCCAAAATTAAAATTTCTAATTAATGTGATTAGTAGAGGAGATGTAATATTCCCAGAAGAGCATTGAATAAAAACAGCTACACTATGCAAAGGGAATAGGGAAAGAAAGAAGTGGAATATGATCACCGACAGCAAGACGTAATTGCAAGGGTGGAGCATATCCAAGACTGGTTTGTGATTGGATTTAGATTAAGAAGAAGAGCTTGTGTATTTAGTCTGAGAGAAGACAAATATTAGAGGCACCACAGCACAGCTGTAATCAGGTTAAAGGACTTTGTGCTCTTGCTAACAGAGTGGAACTGAAATTGCATTTGCAGTAAGTATGCTCTCATCTTTTGGCCTTTTTAGAGTAACAGTGCATTTTTTTTGTCACGTGCTTTACCAGTTCTTGGAGTAATTCAGCTGTTATGAGTTACAGGACTCATTTTGAGTATCAGTGAAAAATTCCTTTCATGTCGCCTTCTTGCCTCTATTGTCCATTTGCAATTAGAAGTTGATAAGAAGTTGGATTTATCATTAATCTCTTGTTTCAGGTGTGTTTATGAAAGAACATCAGTGTCTGTTGCAGAGTTCAATTGCAATATTAAAACTCAGATGAGAGTGTTTTACCTGTTAGTGCCACTGAGCATTTGCAGCACAGCTGGTATCTGTTCAGTGACTTTAGGGGTATATGAAATACCGACTTAGGAAAAGTTTACAGGGGGAAAAATATTTCTAATACTCATGTAATCAGCTTGCTATGCCTATACAGATTTTTTTTCAAGGCAAATTTTGTTTTAATAGTGAAATCTGTGACAGTTTAACATGCTTTTTGTTCTTTAGAGTGGGCCTTTCTGGAATTTATGCAGAGATAATTGACAAAATGAAGACAGACACGCTGATTCGTAGCTAAGCTGATTGTGGGCAGCAGTTTGCCCTTGTAACAACCAATGGTGAAATAACTATGAAGAGAAACATATTTTGGTGTACAGTGCCTGCTTTTCTTAGGCCTCTACAATGTACGCTCTCTGGCTGGGAGGTGTCTAATTTGCAGAGGTGCTGAGTATGCCTGGTTCCCAGCTTTCTGGGTCTTACAGGAACGTATCCATCTGAAAGTCGGTGCTGCAGAAGCTTCCCAGGCTGGGGTCGGTGGTGCACAGACTGCAGCATATTGTTGGAGCTGAGATGTCTGTGTTTGAAAATGCCAGGGTAGTAACATGCATTAAATTTCCAATAATAAGTTGTTTATTTTAGTGGATTTTCAGGCTGGGCTGGCCAAAGTTTTATACAAATTAATGACTTCTGTAGATTCTGCTAAGAATAAGCTGCTTTAACAGAAATTCTTCTAAAGTCCTTATAATGTGTTTTGAGCTAGTTTGAAAAAGCAATAACTGTACTATCATTGCAAAATTCTACAGGTTTTTTTGCCATTCTTTTATTAAGCCCTCTAATGTCATTGTGAAAGGCACATTTCAGAGGGCCAAATGCATGAACTAGAGAGCAAGAATAGGCTGCTTCTTTCAGCCTATTCCTTTACAGCATTATGCACGTAAACTGTGGTTATCACGGGATATTGTTGGTGTAGGTGATTATGTAGCTGAGATTTTGAGGTATATTCAATGGATTATGTTAAAGCATGGGGGGGGAAAACTGCACAACAACTTAAATCTCTACTGCTTAATTTGAAAGAAAAGGGAGAAATGCTTTAGGTTTGGGGGTTTTTTTAAGACAGAACTATGAAGGGTTATTTTTGCCAGTGGAAAGTATTCCTTAATCATGGCTGTTTGCTCTATGTTACCATAGCTTTCCTAATTTTGAGGACTTCCAAATGTCATTAGACTCAAAGTAATCAACTGTCAAGTTTTCATTTTTAAAAATAGGAGTTCAGTGATAAGAGATTTGTCTTAAATCAGTAAGACACCTTGGAAATTTTATTTGGAAAAATAAGAATAAAAATAGTATTTTTACAATCTTTTATAAACTGAGAACTTTAATATGAAGATTCTCTCTGGAGAGAAATTTTTATAGTGAAGTTATAAACACCTGAGAACTGCAGTTTATAATGGAAACTTAAGGTCTGTTTTTGCTGCAGCAGCACACATGTTTCTAAAATGAAAGAGACTGACATAGTTAGAAGAAAAGAGCTGGTAGAGCAGCTGCTTGCCTTTCTTTCTTAAGAACAAGACCCATACTGAACAAATATTTTGCTTGTACATTGGAATAGGTTGCCTTTCAGTATTCAAAAACATTCATTACTTGTGATAAATTATGTTTAAATGATTGTTATCCAGTCATTTCTTAACTTAGAGTGGGATTGCACTGTTTAAAACTTTTATATGAGTAACTTACATAGCAGTGCAGGTTCTTGCTAAAGCCAGCTTTCAGTCAACTGTAGATAAGATTATGAATTACTGTTGAAGTACTGCACTTAGTGGTTATCCAGCCATTTGTACTATAAATAATACTCTGCTGCTGTACAGTTGGCCCACTGCTCCCTGGCATTATCTGCTTGATTATTTTCACATTTCTCTGTAAATTCAGTGATAAAGAAGTGCTGGTCTTATTCTTCTTCCTAGAAAAAATAATCCCTTGAAGCTAATGGGAGCTCTCCTTGCATAAGAAGTATGTAATGAGCCCATAGGTCAGCAAATTTTATAGGTATCCTTCTTGGCAATCAGTATTCTTTCTTCCCCCTCCTTTCCTGAGGTGGAAGAGGTAGAAATGAAATAGCATGCAGCCTTGGAATTAAGTAAGTGAATGCTGTTTGTTGGAGGGTAGGCTGCCCCGCTGTCAATAGCAGTGAGTGTCTCGAATCTGCCTTTGAGACCTGTTTGCCAGGAGGTGCTGCTGTAGCCCGTCCTGGTTTCTCCAGGTCCATAAACAAGGGCTGAAGTAGGGCATAAAATATCTGGAGTGGAATCCAAAAATGCACGGGGATGGAGCATGGATTGCTCTCTGTTTAACATGTTTTACATCCTTTTTCTAAGGAGAAAGGTAATATTGAAAGGAATGGCAGTAAACGGTTTCTCTGCACGTTTGTAGAATAAAAATTACCAACTTTGTCTGGGTGTTTTGCGTAAGGATTTATTTTAATTTTTATGCAACAACTGATTTTACCATTGCTTTCTCAGTCATTTGTAAAGCATTAGAAATGTTCATGGAAAATTATTGATGGAAAATATGGTAGAAAATCTCTATTTGAAAATGCCGAACATAGGACCCTTTTTGATTTCAGCATGAAAACTTGCCTTTGTCCCTGCTTCTGGAAATCAAGTTGCAGGTTTTTATGTTAAATGATTCCTAGTACTCTTATTTTATGCTGAATGATTCCTAATACTCTGCAATGTGATGCATAAACCTAATGGATGGAGGGCATGAAATCAAGTTTTTTTAAGCACTTCACTGAATCTTCCTTACAGATACATAAAAAACAACCAAACAACCAAACCAAGGAAAAAAAAACCTTAAAACACCACCACCACTGTTTGGAGACAGGTAAAAAAATTGTTAAATTATTATTTGAGTGTATATACTTACATGCATATACAAGTATTATAAATCAGCATAAAAAGTTGCATGCAATTAATATGTTTAAAGCCTCTAGTTTTACCCTTTCTGTGAGACTGTGTTTATAAGGAGGTTTATGCCTTAAATGTCATATTTTTATTATTACTCCTTTATCAGCTTAGTAGTTACTTAGTATGTCTAAAATATTTTTCTGTTCCTGTCATGTTTTCATAAAATCAACACACATTTCTATAATCACAAAATGTACTAATTTTCGGGATTTTTTTGAAAGAGAGCTGTTCAGAGGCTAGTGTTTTGATGCAATTCTGTTAAATTGAATAGAGTTCCCCCACAAAGCTATATTTATGAATCAAAACCCAAATCTCTTGTAAAGATCCAAAAGTCGTTATTAATGTTGTGTCAATATGTGAAACTATTGAGTAGTACATGAGATGAAATAGCTCCTGATAGCTTTTAATGATTCACCTATCATCCTAGACATTACAAAAGGTCTCATCTGAAAAACATGAGCAGAGTGTAGCACTTACCACGTTTTAAACTAATTTTATCTGATAATTACTTCTGAAAACATTAGTATTTCAACTAATTTCTTGGGTTTGGTTTGCTTTTTTTTTAAAGTTCTGTTCCTGCATGCACTAATGGTGTGCAAATGCTGTCTCAAGCCACTTGCATTCGTTCAAGCTAAAAAATCCATAAGTCAAACTGCAGTTTGGAAAAGTTCATGTCCAGCAAGTTTGAGCTTGGATTATTTTTATACATAGTTTTAATGCTTCTGTATAGGAGAAATATAGATTTTGAAATACAGATTTTGAAAGAGAAAATTTGGCAGTGACATCCTTGCTTGTAATTGTAATGTCTTTCTGCATAGCACGGGCATAATAACCATGTTGTGCAACACTTGTTCTCATATCATTTAAGGGGTTGATTTTGGGTTTTTTTCCAGTGTTAGTTGTCTTTTGCAACAATTTAAATTAAAACCTTATCCATATTTTTAAAATCAGCAATAAAAAGCAGTGGGATACACTTCTGTTCTGTTGTGATATCACACTCATCATAATAGGATTTGAGTAGCCTTCACAAAAGTATTAAGCAGTTAACTTTTGTCATGTATTTCATTGTCTTATCCTCTGCTCCTGGGGAGGGCTGTATGCAGTGAAGCATTTTGTTTCAAAAAGGGTTTTTTGGGAGGTAGAAGTGGTGGCTTTTTTTTTTTTTTTCCTTTAAGTACACTTTGCTATGTATTTGTAGTAGAGCAGGCAAAACTGAGAAACTTGACCTGCATCTGGAGTGAGAGGTTGTGATGCTTGTGACCACTCTTAGGCGACAGTGCCAGTTTTGGGACAACTCATTGAAAAGATCAGGTGCCTTTTCAAGAAGTTGATGTGCTTTGAGTGGAGAATTGTGAAGTGGAGGAAGTGCCTGGCTGTGATCTTTGGGCAGCAATCTGCAGTAGCTGCCTCAGAGTCATCAGTGTAGTCTGCAGTGGTTGATTTTATGGATATTGGTGGGAAACACAAAACACTTGAAAACCAGGCAACCATACACAATCTGTGTTGCTAGTCATGGTGCAGTGTTCAGTGCCAGTTATCTTCTAAAGTGCCAAAAGCTTTCTTTTGGGATGATGAGGCAATTGGGCTGAGAAGTGACACCAGCTGTGGAACTAGGTGACTTTCCACCACAGCAAAAGGAGTTCTTTCAGACAACGGATAGTTTTAGTCATGGCCATTGTGAGACCTTAGTTAAAAGAATTCTAGAAGCTGATGGTAGTGGCTTGGCATCTCTGCATCTTTGATCAATGGGGACAGTTTCATGACTGCAAATTCCATATACTGCTTTTCTAGGTTCCCAGCAGCACCTATTCTTAGGTTTAGACTGTTAGAAATACGTGTGTTTTAAGGTTGTCCATGATTAAGACTTTCTTGGTGGTATGTGTGTATTTCTGAAACTGGAGTTGTCTCAGTCTGGTCAATTGCATTCTCAACAAATGAAAAAAAAACCCAAGACTGACACCCAAAACAACAACCAACAAGCAAACAATAAAAGCACTCTAAAAGAAAAAGGGATCAAATGTGTGTGGTGTATTGAAAAATTGTTGTGAGTATGCACAGGCTGTGTTGGACACACAGTCCACCAGAGCCAGATTTCAGAAAAGAAAGGAAATATGGATCTGGAAATGCACTTTATCTACAAATGTTAAAAGATACAGGGCACAATTAAATATGAAAGCCTTCATTATCTGTTGTTCTGAAATCAGAAAGAGTAGAAAAGAAAATCAATTATTGTGGATTCCAATAGTAAAGGGTTAAGAGATGGAAGTGCAGGTTCCCATCTGTCCTTTAATGCTTTCGTCCAGGAAGGCTTGAGACATTGTTAGTGCTTTATGATGAATCTCAGACAGCCCTCCCTGAAGTGGTGGTGTATCCTGCAGCCCCAGCATGAGCTGAGTGGAATTGATAAAACTTCCTTCAGCACAGCCATAGTGAAAGCTTTGAAGACAAAGAAAAGTTATTTTCTCTCCCTTTCTTTAGGTCCTTTCTCTGAATTCCAGCTGTATGGGGCATCTAGTAGATACTAGATCTAGTACTTTTGTACTTGATTTACCAGAAAGGATTGTGTTCTGGTAAAGAAGCTGAGATTTTCCCAAGAGCTGACCACACCATAAGAGAGCTGGAAAACCTGTAGTGAGTTCCTTGAAGATAATCCTAGCTGAACTCTGGGCATTGACTGAGTCTTGCTTTGGTAGGTATAGGCAGAACGAATTTCTGTGCCAGGAATGGCCAAATGTGTACCAAACTTTCAAGGAAAAGGATTATACTTCTTCAAGCTGGCCCTTGCTCAGTTCTATTGTAAGAATATTTCATTCTGAAGAAGTATCTTAACGTCCTGAATTAGTTTCCAGAGATGGGATTTTTCATTTTCAGTGCTGGGTGATGAGGTTTACTTGCCCAGTAATTTGCTAGAAAAATTAGTTAATTTCTTAGATTCTCAGGTTTTTGTCTTTTTCTTCTAGTACTTAGAATGAGAAGAATAAAGGAAATCTGTTTGCATGCTGAGGGTGTTCTCACTGACAGTTGTGGCTCATATTCCATCGTAATCTTCTGTCACTTTCTTTTAATGTCTCAGAGGCTGCTTGGTAGCCAGGTGGTTTCAGAGGATGTAGGTGTTGGTCATACAAGGTGAAATGGTTTATACTGCCACTGATCAGCTTAAGCACGTGATTTGGAGCATTGAGACCCACACTGTTTTGGGTGGACAAATTAGGAGGCAGATACTTGCACTTCCAGCATCTGTTACAATGTGTGTATGAAATCTTTACACCAATTGCCAATTCCACCAATTCATAGAAAAGACTACCAAGATTTGGTGGTCTTTTCTATGAATCTTCTAATAGGTAATAGTCAAAGAATCTGGAAAATAAAACAAATATTCTTCTTGGCTTTGTTCTTTGCAGTTAGATGAGAAGTTCGCTGAACCAGCAGTGCCTCTGCTGGGTGTGGTGTTAGATGAGAAAAGGTGGCCTAAATGCCAGCTGCTCACAGGTGGTGAGCACTAACCACAGGGCTGATATTCTGATCATTCCTCTGCACTGCTGGGGACTCCTGAGATCGAGTGAAGGGATGACTGAAGATCTTGCTGTTGCCAGTGTCAGCAACAACAAAAGCTTTGGTTTGTGTCACAGTAATGCTGTCTGTGAAGTGTGTTTTGAGATGTGGAATTTGGCTTTCTGTGTCAATTTTCTCTTGGTGTGGCCATTTCATCTGAAAGCAGGAGCAGCACATCCTGGAAGCATCATAGTAACTGCCAGGGCTGGTAATCTGCATAGAATAGAGAATGTGTAGCCTATTATGCTTGAAAGGGAATTATTGTGCTTGAGGGCAAAGTTACAGTGAAATGTTTCTTTGAGAAAGCTAAGGTTGAGAAAAGCACTGCATAACCTGACTGAACCTGTAGCGGAAGACACCTGTTTTTCATTTTGCTGGCTCAGTAGAATTTTAGATCATGAAGGTTTAATCATTTTTGACATTTCAGTGCATTTATGTTAGATTGCAGATGCTGAATTTCTTTGTAATGGATCTTCTCTCCACAAAGTAAATTATGGGAAAATACTTCATACCAAAGCCTAAGAAAAAGTTCCAGTTCATGGACTGGTAGCAGTGGCTGGCCTTTTAATAATATTACCAGTAATGTGTAACCAGAATATCAGACACAGAACATAAAACAGCAATTTGTGTCCTTCATTCAGCAGTGTTTTCATATTTACTGCCAGAACAAACCAAATGTTTTAGTACCAAACCTTTGTGTTTTAGTATGTATTGGCCTTAAAATTATTCCTGACAGAGCTTATCTGCTTTCAGAAAACAGCCTTAATTTTGATATTATAAGGAGGAAAGTAACTGGGAACAAAGTGCCAGTGCAATTGTTTATTAAATAAATTGGTCTGTGTCATTTTTATGTTCTACTAGTAAGAAGTAGGTGATGCCAGATATGAATGTCCCAGAAAAAGCATTTTGAATTATAACACAAGTGAAATGTTGATCAACTTGTTGAAATTATTACTTTTTGAAATAAGGCTTTTTGAAGCAAAGTTCATGGGAATGTCTTTTTCATTATAATTATCAGGTACAGTTCCTGGTTTGTGTTTTTAAAATAGTTGTTTTCAAAAATGAATTGCTGAGCATAGAAAGAGCCAACTGAACAGATACAGATAAACCACACACAGTGGGAAGAGATATCATACAAGTGCAGTTCATAAGTAGATGAGAATATGTTACAGACTGAGATATTTTGCTTTTAAATATAGTGAGGACTAGTTGTCTTTCATAAACATTGAAAGAGGAGCTGACTTTTCATCAAGGGAGAAGTCAAATAAACTGGCCAGAATGAAGTTGAGCAGAGCTGTCTTTTTCACTACGTGCTTGTGAAATTTTGTCAGCCTGTGGCAAAGATGGGCTTTATTTTGCAAGCCAGTTCAAAGCATATTTCAGCTGCAGAATACATTCCCCCCTGCATATTAATCAAACAGCAGACTAGTTCTTTCAGAGTTAAACTCTTTTCACTAGTATATTGCACTACAGTACTTAACAATTGTAAATGTGGATATTTTTAATTGATATTTATTTATATGCTAGTTGATATGAATATATTTTAGCCCTTGAAGGGGTGTGTGGGGGTGGAAACATACCTTGTGTTCATTTAAAAGAAGTCACTGTGCTGATCAGCATCTGAAGAATATTGAGATAAACAATGAAAACATCTGGCTAAAAACATGGTTGAGTAAACAGTGCTTTTTTGAATTTTCAAACTACCAATTTGCTTAACAGTTTGAGGAATAAGGGGATTTGTTCTACAACACTTTTATTTAGTTGCAGCCTGCAGAAGAAAGCATTCAAGGCAGTGGGGGAGAGTTTATAAAATGAGATGCATTCGCAGATTTGTTTGACCATGTGAAGTAAAAGTGCAGAGATGATCTGGACCTAAAAATCCTGTCTCCTGGACTAGTAGCATTGCTTTCTTGACTGCAGTTTATGAGGAGATTGAACAGGCTGCACAAGGTTGAGTCAGTCTCTCTGGAGGTATTTAAAAAAACATGTAGACTTGGTGCTTAGGGACATAGTTTAATGGTCAACATTGCAGTGCTGGGTTAGTGGTTGAACTCCGTGATATTAGAGGTTTTTTCCAACCTAAATGATTCTGTGATCAATTTTTTTCTGAAGGGAACTATTCACAACTGAACTGTGGAGTGGGGGTTTTCCCTTTCTTTCCTAAGAGGGGAGTGGGAAGGAATTTGGTTTGACTTGGGAAAACATTGTAAATATATAAATGAAAATACCTTCTGTGTTTTTGGGGATAGGACACAAGATTATCTTCCACCAAGTACAGGAGAAATATACTTATGTGTGCCTTAAAAACTTTAAACATTTCTGTGTAATTTTCAAAGACCAAATTGCTTTAGTTCTCTATAAGGCCTTGTTTTTCTTGTATTTCAGCCAGCGTTTTCCAGTGCACAGTAGTGATTTTTTTTTCCTTTTCCCCCCTGTTTTTTGCTCAGTGTAAACAGTTCCTTGCTGTGGTTACACAGACAAATATAGCAGAGAACCCTCTTCTCAGAGAAGATTCTCCCTGTGCATTTTTTAACCATTTTTGGGAAGAATTGATCTATTTGTGCATGCGAGAGAGGGAGGCAGTAGCTGTAAATTGAAGTGACATCATATATATTACTCCCATTGATCCGCTTTTAGACTAGAGCCAGGATAAAAGGAAATGGCATCAGGGAGGAAGTATGCTCATTTAGGCGCAGATCCCAGTGTGATAATGGAGTAATAATAGAAATCACGCCACTGTCAATCGGTTGCTGCATTAGTCTGAGGCAGATTTTCCCTCCAAGGAGGCTTTCAATGACTTCATTCAAGTGCAGGCAGGAGCAAATGGGATATTCAACATACCAGCTGTACAACTTTAGTGATTTGTGTCCTGGTGGAGGGGTGCAGTGCAAGTGCTGGTGCTGTGGATCAACTCAAGTAGATATATATGTGTCACATTTCATGGCTGAAAGGTCAGTAGTCAAATGTTTCAGTGGCAATTTTTTTCCTAGTATAAAGGGTGAATCGTGCATTTATTGTGTTTGTTAATTTAGGAATTGATAAATACTCTCTTTTGTGTGGGTGGTCTTCGGGGATGTGAGATCGATGACCTCTGTAGCTGCTATACCATATCTCTGAAGGGGAAAGATTTGTTTTCTTTGTGCTTTTTACAGATTAGGGGTTGTACTTTGAAAATTCATAGTTTTGTTCAAAGATTATTTGTAGAAGACCTTTCAAACCTACTAATCTAATAAGATACTCTTGTAACACAGTATAATGGCTTAAGTGTTTTGTGTACTGATATGAATAAAATACAGGGCATGCTTTTCTTACTTCCAAGAGATTTAGTATACAGTGAATATCAGTTATATTTTCAATTTGTTTATGATTTCTTTATTTCTTTCATCTTGCATTTTTTAAATACGGAGCCAGTTTTAATATTCCCTATCATTTACAGTTTGTTTTAAGGGTAATAGCCTCTTTACTGGAGTTGCCACATCAGATAACTTAGGGGAAGCAGAGAACAAATGGTTGTTTAGTGGCAGGACAAAGTGAACTCTTTCAGAAGGCTGAAGAGTTGGAGGAGAAGTCTTACAGTCTTAAGGGCAAGATAATATATACAGTGCTGGGATACAGCTTTACAGAGGGGATGATGTTTAATTACATGGGACATGACAGGTAACCTCTAGTGTGCTCGATCACAACATATTCATTTATATCCTCTTTATAGTGTCCATAGTCACAGCTGGGGGAGGGCCAGCCCTGAAAAAAGTAATATGATTTCCATGCAGCAGGCATAGGTTGGGCAGGAACTATCTACTTTACAGTATAAATAGATGCTGTTGCAGCAGTTTGACGTAATGAAAACTATTTCTTGATCCTTGCCACATTTCCTGATTGAAACAATCTGCTTTCATAATTGCATATGTTTGAACATTTTGATTGTGTATTCTCTATTCTAGTTCAGAGTATGAGGGGGTTATTTTTATTTTATTTTATGAGGAGCACTGAAATTTTGTATTTACGGTGTTATGGCTGTTTTCGGAATGTTTTCAGCCTGAAGACACAACTTGAGAGTGTGATGATTGTCCTGCTGTAACTTGCTGTATCTGTGTTGTGTACTTTTCTGTGGGTGTTAGATATTCAATATGCATTCACAGAATATGAGTTGTTGTAAAGGAAAGTGGTTATACAGTTCTTGAAAAGAAATTTGCATTTAGGTCTCTACAGTATTTATGTTTAGATAGCACTTAAGGCAAGGACCTCTTTGTATTAAGCATGAGGCAAACAAATTGAAAATTGACAACATGCACCCCAAACAATTCTCCTGGTATGAAAGATGGAAAGTAACAGGTGGGCAGGACAAATAAGGATGGTGGTAGGAAAACAAAAAACAGTGAGAGGGGGGTTTCTGAGAGAAAATTCAAGTGCAATTTTTGAAGCTTATTTATAACCATTAAAAGACTGCTTTGGTGAGAATGATATTCATATTGTTGTGTGTGGGGAAAAGAAAACGTCTGCATCCCTGAATTAATTTTGTAGCTCTGGTTGCAATTTTCTGTCTCTTGGCCTAAGTTAGGGTTTTAAAGCAGAGTCTCTTTTATTGAAAGGAAAGGTTAAAAGGGTAGATGGGAACGTTCCTCCTTTTCTGTCAGAAACAAGTCGGAGAACAGACTGTGATAGCGGTGCGCAGTAGTGCCTCTGCAGGGAGAGGTCTGCCCGCCAGCGCTCCCCTGCCAGCGCCCGCCCTCTCTGCCGGTGTTCACTGGCTCCTGCCTTGGACTCTGACTAATCCATGAGATAGAAACTGGTATGGAAGGTGCCATCTTGGGCACCTGCAACGTGGGAAAACAGCAGAAGCCATGGTCTTATTCATAGAATCATAGCAGATGCTCAGTTTGAAGGGGCCCACAAGGATCATCGAGTCCAATACCTGGCCTTGTACAGGACACTTCAGTAATCACGCCATATGCCTGACAGCATTGTCCAAACACTTCATGCACTCTTGGTTTTGTTTTTTTGTTTGTTTTATTGGGGTTTTGTTTTTTTGTTTTGCTGACTCTCAGAGTTTAGCCAGTAATTCTGAAAAAACTTAGCCATGATGCAGTACTAGACAGATGTAAATTCAGGGCATGGCTGCTACTCTGCAGTTGCTCTTTTGTTGGCTTCTGTAATGCTGCCTTAAACAATAGCTTTTCGTGGGTGAATCTGTGTAGCAATTATACTGCAGATACATTATAAAATACTCAGCTGTTCTATGTACCTACATATTCAAGCAACTGTTCTATAGCTTCTGCAAATTAAGTATTGTTCCTCTGTCTTTTTAGTTAACAGTGAAAACTGTCTAGATCAGAAGTTACCTTTCTTTGTGTGGTGTTCTGCAACATTTTGTATTTTATTAATGTTCAGAATTAATTGCTTTTCCAAGTAGAGTCACTTCCCAGAAACTTTGCCTGTTTTCTTTTTTAACTTGTCTCACCAACCCCCGGCAGCTGCTATTAGACTTCATAAGTATTTAAGCTGCCATTTTACTAGTTGTCCTGAAATGAAATATTCAATATTTAAAATATTGAATATTAAATATTGTCCACTTTTAAAAATACCATGTGATTGGTAGGCTTTGGTATTACTTACAAAATATTTCACTAAGTGCTAGTAAGATGTGGGATATTTTCAATCTTCAGGAATACAACTTTACCAATAAAAAATGGAAAGAAATCAAAATGCAAAGAAACCAAAGCATTACCATTATAGAGATGCCCTTTCCTCTTTATTCTGATTTAGATACTAGTCTAAACGGGAAGAAAATGACATGTTGCTAAATTAGTTATTAATGTAGATATTTTACAGATTAAGACTTATCAGAAGATCCTGGGTATCTTCATGGACTCAGATATCTAAGATCAGAAGTCTGGTCTTGTTCAGTGCACATAAACAGCCCTGGCTGTGGGATGTGTTGTTGGAAGAGGCGTTGCCTATAGCTGACTTCTTTTCATCCTTGCTTAGTGCGTTGTCTCAGCAAAGCAGACATGGGCAAGACAGCGAGGTGGTAAGAGAAAATCACCAAATGTGGTGAAAGCTGGGAGTACTGTCAAAGCAGCAGGATGTCTTTTTTATTAGTCTGTCTCAAGAACATTAGAAGTGAGCAGGATTGGTTTCTTTTTGTATGCAAAAGCTTTACTGACATTCTTTTGCCTTTCCCCTTCCTCCCCTGGTGCCCTGCAATGATGAATAGTGGGGAAAGTTTTGGGACATAAAACAAACTTCTGACTGATCACCTTGGAGCCTGAATTTCCAAGAGATGTTTCCTGGCAGCTGGTGCAATTTCTCTCTGAGCTCTGTTTGAATTATTTATTTGTTCATCCAATAAGCCTATTAAACAGAGCACTTAAGCACTGGCTACAACAGAATCTTATGCTTTTTTTTTTTTAGATTAAATTAGATTCCAGTTCAAAATGATAGGCCCATGAGTCAAGAAACTAACTGAAACTACTGAATATATATCTGTGTGTAGATGCTGTACTGTGTGTGCCACAAATACAACATTCATGAATATTTCCCATGAAAGGATGGATGGTTTGTGATTCATTGCACTAAAATATGCCTCAGAATGTGTTTTTACAACAGTTGTTTGGTGGGTCACTTATTTGTGTGGTGTTTCTTTGTTCAGTGTAAACAAATCATTCAAATGCTTGTATATCAGATAAAAACACCACTCTAAAAATTATACGTTCATATGCCTCATTGATTTCTCAAATTATACACTGTAAATTATTCTCTCTTCAAACCCAAACAAAATAAAATTACTTATTTTATACATTCCATAAAAATCTTACTCATCAAGCCATGATTCTATTTCAATAAGACAAGCATGTTTTAGATCTGACCTAACCATAGCAATGGAAACCATGAGAAATGAGTCGTAGCACAGTCTTCCAGAACACAGACACATAAACCCTGAGGTTTTTCAGAAACCAGCTAGAGATCCAAGTTGTATTTAAAGCACATGCTGGAAGTACACAGGTTACCACAATCTTGTCCTCTTTAGTTTGTTTCCATTAACATTGCTCAGCCAGTAGAGATCTTCATTCACACATGGCATTTATTTTGCTTTTAGCTTCTCCCTGACCAGCTGGTCTTACTTCTGGAGTTCCTCTTGGAGGAGAAGACATTGTGTCCTAGAATACTGCAGTGCTTAGAGAGAACATACCAGCTCCAGGAGCAAGATGCTGAGGTAAGTAATGTAAAAATAAATCTCTCTAATGTATGCCACTGTGTTATTGACTAGGAAAAGCAGTGTTCCACTAGGAACCAGGCTCACTACAGAGTTTTTTTCTTTTTTTTCATGTCTGAATCTGAAATTGAATGATCCTAACTCCAGTATTGTTGCATCTTCATGTGCCATAGTAACTCAGTGTTTCTCTGTATTTGTGTAGGTAGGTTCAGGTGTGTTTTGCATACTGTGGTAGTGAAATACAGCACAACCCAGATGTCCAAACTATTTTACATGTACCTTAGGCAGCACATTTGTTCAAGTGTTAAATTTTTTACTATGTTTATCTGTGTAGTGGAGCCTAGTTTGTTTTTGTTGAGATATTGTCTCCAAATGTAATCATGTCTGTTATAGTCTAAAATTATTTTTCTCCATTGTCAGCTCATATTGTTCCTCTTTGCATGCTCCAAAGTCTCACTCAGGATTTAGGAAAGTTAGCTTTCCAGAGAGACTACAGTGTTTTCCGGTTTGGGGCCTTAATTTAATGTTTTTCGCACTTGCTTCTGCTAAGTACTGGTGACTTTAATAGCCCCTAAGGAAAACACTGTAGTCTCATAAAAATGATATGTAATATCATAAAGGGTGGCATCCCTGCTCCAAAGTGCTTTATATCTTTGGGAGGCAAACCAGTAAATCTTTATTACCATGTGCAGAGAGGACTCTTTTAAGTCCTATGGTTTTCTTGAGCTGGGAGAGTTCTGAAAATTAATGCAGAAGTGGTGGCCGAAAGCACCCTTGTAAACAGCCTTTTCTTCAAGTATGTAGTATTCAGGAGGAGGTAAGAAAGTCAGAAATGAACATAAAGGAGTCTAGAGATGTGTGTGTGTTTATGTGTGTGTGTATATATATATATATATGTATATATATATATATATGTATATATATATATATATATGTATGTAGGTAGGTATAAATAAGGGTTAATTATGATGTAGCATACGACTAAGCTACTGTGCAATGAAGGAATATGGTGAACTTAACATTTGGGACCTGTTTATTTAAAAACTATCTTGCAGTAGGTTGCAGAAAGCTTGACTTACCCTGTTATTCTTGGAACTTTGTGGCAATTATTAGAATTGAAGGAGAGATCAAAATCTGTCTTATTACTCTTACGGCTGAAGTTGCTGTGTGGATGCTTGGAAAGACTCAGAAATCCAAACCTTTAGGTAAAGATTGATAAAACAGATATCTACCTTTTTCTCAGAAAAAGATAAACAAAAAAAGAGCAACATTTCAATTGCTGCTATTTTTTGCACCTTTTTACTTTTTGTTGATACTGTTTTCCAAATGCCAGATTTATTTTTCATTAGTACTTGAACCAACATTTCTTTTTATAGGTATTAGAATATATTTTAATCACATCTGAATACCAGTGAAATGTCAGAAGTTCTATTATGGGAAGAGGAATTAACAGGGACATAGATCAAAGCAATAGCTGTGTTGTTGTTGCTGTTTCATGACTATGAATTATAAGCACCAGGCCACAACCTTCAGTTTTTCAGTGTTTTCCTTCATTTCACTTTCATGCTTTCTTTTTTCCTTGCAGTGTTAATTTAAAAGTACGCAAATAATCTATCAGAATGTTTTTGTGAAAAACCTCCTCAAACCATCAAGATTAGGACCTCTGTGAAATTAACATAATCTCAATTTTATTTTACAAGGTGAAACCAAGGGTTTAGCAGACAACTCACTTGGAAGTACACCTAAGATAACATTAGCATTAGTATTTTACCAGTCATCAGATTCCAGGCACCTACAGTCTTTTAAAGGGAACCAGCTCCCATGGCCTCACCTAGTCTGAGAAACAGACTATTTGGGCCTCATTTCTTGTATGTGCGCAGGGGATTTTTGTTGTTGTGACCCTGGGGCAAAGAACTGCAGTCTGAGCCTGTTCTTGTCTAGATTAAATTTGTGGATACACAAATCACTTCTAGTGATCCTGCTGTATTACTGGAGTTCAAGTGTTCTCAGTAGCTAAACATCAGAAATGGATTATTAAAAATAAAAACATTAAAAACTTGCATGCAGGTCAATAAAAAGAAACCTCTCAGTGTTAGAGGGTTTATTCCAGGATTTTTGGAAGTGAGGTTGTCAGCTGTGTCCCATCTAGCAGCAAAAAGTTAAGAAATAAACTTGTTTCCTTATTTTTGAAAAGTAGCATTTAAATTCACAATCATCTTCGAGTAGGGATAAGCAATGATATGGCAAATAGTGTGAGAGGCTACATACACAAAGGAGTTTGGTTTTTTTTATGTATTTTCACAAATTTTAGTCTTAAAATTTGTACATAATAATTTTGAAGATTATTGCTGGGGGTCCATCTGTCCTGCACAAGTACAGCATGGAAAGTCCTTGCCTGGAATGTAAAGGTTGATCTCTGTTGAAGAGATCTCTGCACCTGCTCAGTGCAGTTCCTTTCTTCTCAAATTAGGCTTCAATGCAGATACATAGGCTCAATGTCTATCTTCCTACTTGAACGGACATTTGAATGCATCTTTTAACAAACAAAAGTAAATCACAGGTTAATCTCAGTGACTGCTGTTTTTTTGCAGTCTCTGTTGGCTTTTTGTTTTCTTCTTCTCTCTGATCTTCAGGGCTTTGAGGGTGCCCCCCCCCGAAAGGTTTTGTGGTGGTTCGAGCTCACCCAGTGGAAGCCAAATGTCCGGTTTATCTCCCCCGAAAGGTTGTGGTGGTGGAGCCCAGCCAGGGACCGCCAAATGTCCGGTTTATCTCCCCCGAAAGGTTGTGGTGGTGGAGCCCACCCAGGGACGCCAAATGTCCGGTTTATCTCGGCTGTTTGAGGGGCCTGGAAGGCCCGGGGTGGCCTTGGGGCAGCCCGCGTATCGAAGGACGAGAAGAGGCTTCAGTTCTTCTTTCTGGTTTTATGTTTATTAACTGTTTATCTAAAAGATGTTCTTTCAGCCGAACAGAGATCTGCTCAGCAGTCAGCCATGGGCACACTGTCTGCCCTCCCGGGCAGGCACGTATCTTTATACCCCTTGTTACGTATACAATATTTATCATTTTTCCCCAATACCATCTATTCTTATAACTCAGTGTACTCTTAGTAATAACCAATCCAAAGGTGCCACCGTGGCCACAGAAGACGGAGGAGAGGAGGAAGAAGAAGGAGGACAGGACACACCCCAATTCCTCCATCTTACTCCTCTAAACCCCCCTGTACATAAATCCTAAACCCTGTGTCTCACCCTCTAATTAGCTAATCTTTTCACCATTCACCCTGGTGAAGCCCTCATCCTTGTCGTCTCCTGTGTAGGACTAAAGTCCAGCTACCAGACACTTCTGGCAACATTCCAGGAGTCCCGAGCCCCCCCAGGGTCTCGGTGGCTCAGCATCTCAGGACTGAGATCTTGAGATCCGACAGGTTAAGTAACATATTTGCCATTCATAATGTCTAACTTTGGAGCCACAAGAGCCAGAACTGTGAATGGCTTAATCACATTCCAGATAGGTCTGCCCCTAGTGAGAGAGAGAGAGGCTGCCAAGAGAGGCTTGTAGGGCATCTGCCAAATTTCATAATTTGTGACTCCTTTCCACTTTTTGCAGTCCACTTCTGTAACAAATAATTATTTCATTTTCCATTTATTCCTCAAACCTTGGAACATCTGAGAAGACACAAAACTACAAGTTTGTTTTCAAAAGATTAAATTCATTGATCTGAGATGTTTGAATTGAGCATATCCAAGAGATCTTTGTTTTAAAAGCAGTAAAGGTTACAAAGTTTAACACCATTTTCCGTTCTTGTCTCTGTGCCTTCAGCCCATTGTGGCTCAGCCAAGTAGTGTCAGACAAGTGGGAAGCAATTGGATTGTGTCCTCAATTTTCTCTTCCTGTTCCCCCTGTCTTGTTGTGCTGCTTCCCACTACGTAACAAAATAACTCATGCGCAGGCTACATCTCCATGACATACCACATCCTGCATTGAAGAGAAGCATTATAGAAGCTGGCTGTATTTTGAACATGACAAAGTCCAGCTGTAAGTTCAGCTGGCTGAGGAGAAATGGGATATGTTATAAAGCAGCAGCTACAGTTGCCACCAGACCGCACAGTGGGATAATAAAATTTAAAGTGGGTCTGCTGTTGTTTTTGTTTTGTTTCTTTCCAAAGTGCTGTTCTAGACAGCTGTTTCATTTATTCAATATCTAGCATCTGGCAGAATGTGAAGAGTTGGTCTACATGGAAAGTTTTGGGTGTCTGGTATTTTTTAAAATCAGTCTGACCTTGATGACATCTCTTCTGATATGACAGTGCAATCTTATCTCATTTGAGTAAGCTATTGAGAACTTTCATATAAATAAAGTGGAGTAAATAATTTACAAAAGACAGCACTATGAGATCTGAGTTAACAGTCAATGAATCTCTTAGCCCTCTCATTACTCCCATTATTTCTATTTTTCATTTGGCCAAAGGCCTGTGACTTGTGGGCACACAAGGACACAGAATGGCTGAGTAACCTGCAAAATAATGAAAAATGTGACAGGAAGAAGATCACAGCCATAGGAGAAGAACAGTGGGTGTGACACTTTCAGTCCTATTTAAGACTTGGTGATATTTCTGCAAGTGTGTTTTACTTGTTGATGAATTATCTAAGAAGTGGTGATAAAAAGTACAGAATGTGGATGGAGCAGAAATATTTATGGTGTACTTCCCCAGATTTTTCACTGTAGAGTTAGCTTTCCTTTCTTTCCTACTGCAGATATCACTTTTTTCTTGCCTGCACGGCATATGGAAAGTTGCTTTGTTGTGTTTCCTTGTCTCAGCAAGCAGATTGAAATGCTCTTCACTTATATAATGCTTTCCCTGTATTTGGGATCATAATGTGATATATTTTGGGGAGAGAAGAGAAACTAGAACTCTTTCTGCTGTAAATGTGAGTAAAATGAGTTAAGATCATAATATCGTCAGTCATGTGGGTGGCATAAAGCTGTTCTCACACAAGTACTTCATTGTGCATGAGGTCTGCCTGTGTGACCAAGGCTGTAAAGTGATGGCATCTTATTTCACGACAGAAATGCACACAAACCATCTAAGGTGCTTGACATCCTACAAGTGGTGAGAATTCTGTTATGGCAAAATAACTGTGGTTCATTGATCTTTTCTAGCCTGTGAAAAGCTGGCAGATGTGGAAGTACAAATGAATTTTTGTAATTTCCCATCTGATGGTGACTGTGTTGAGCTGAGCACATTCTCAGGTTGCATAATTCAGCTGTCCTGCAGATTGAGGATGGGCATTGTTTGAAGGCACGCTTATGGAACAGAGCTCTGTGGACAGCACCATAAAACCGGGTGGGAAAAGGGAACTGCTTGGGCAAGGTCAGTGCACACTTGAAGAAGGCACTTGGTGAGCTTTACTTTCAGCACAAACACAGGGCCAGTCCTCCCTTGGGGCAGGGACTCGGAAGCAGTGTTCAGCTTTTGAGTGCAGTTAGTAATGTATTGCAAATACCTCCACAGGCTTGCCAGTCCTTCCTGACTCAGCTGTGTAGCAGCAGGTAGGCACGTTTCAGATAGTGGCATTGCAACCACAGGGAGAGAACCACAGTTCTTTTCCTTAACTGATGTCATTGTTGGTATGAAGCACCAAATCAGAAGATAAAAAAGGTGACAGCTTGAGCTGATGACGCTATTACAGGGCATTGCTTTCTAGTGATTTTTTTTCTGCAAGAGTAAAAACAGTTTCTGTACTTATTTTGTATTTAAATATACAGGTTATTACACAGTTTCAGCTCAAGTCAGGAGGAGATGTGTTATTTTGGATAAGACAGTATGTTTTGCAGGACTTAGAAATCTGCTGTGAAAATTTACCAGGAGTGCAAAATAAATTTCACCTGTCTTTTTCTTTCTGAATGTTTTAGTTAAAGCATTATTGTGCCGCTAGACATAAGTATGGTTACATTGAATAATTTTTTATTTGCAATTGAATTGCAGTTAGCACATCAGGAGGAACCTGATACAAGTAATCTAGAAAAGTATAATAAGGAACCTAGAAAAGGCTCTGTAGATGAGTCAGTCTGCAGGGTAGGTTTGTTTCTGGCATAAATCATATTTGAGGTTTGTACACCCAGCTATTACTTTTCATTAAATGGAAAAGAAAGAAGAAATATATGTTTTCACAAAGGGAAATCTCTTTACTATTATCGGTCTGATGCTTTTCACACACATCCTCACAGAAATACTATTTTTTCCCTGCTCTACTTCTACTTCCTTATGCAAATCCTTGCAAATATATCTCTGTCATAGAAAGCCTTTCCCATTTTCACTAGAAAAAGGGCTAATTTCATGGTACATTATAGACTGTCCTTTTTGCTGATAGGTGTGTTGACTGAAGCCACAGCCACTTGCATCATGTCCTCTGTGATCTTGAAAAAATTTCAGTCTTCACTATGTTTCATGTTCTTGTTCATGTTACATCTAAATGCAATTTGCAGGCTCTTTGGCACAGACAGTATTGGCATTGATATTGGTTAAGATAGTTTTTCAAAAGCGTGCATTTGCAGGAGTTGGATCTTTTCCCAGTGAAAGGAGCTTAGAAAAGGGTAGCTTTTAGGAAGGTGGCACTTGCTTCCCAAAGATGAGGTCCAAAATTCAAAGCTAAGAAAATTGGTACAAGATGAGGGAAAAACGCTTCCAGTGACAGCCATGGAAGTCTTCCCATGAGACTCACTCTGGCTCATGTGCCTATTGTGACTGAGTGGATGTGTTGAGATGAATTTGTAAGACTGGCTGAAGGATAATCTCAAGTAGCTATTATTTGGGTTTGTTTTGTTTCCACATGCAAAGTAGGGGGGCTTTTCCAGCCACTTGAGAAGAACAGAAAGTCCCTCCATCAGCATTTGCTGAAGGGTATGATCAGAACACGGGATTTGTGGAGCACTGGAAATAGCTTTCCACCAGTCAGCACTCCTAGTCCCACACCCCTCCAGGAGCCAACAGCAACATGTTTTTTCCAAATTATCTCAGTGGCTGCTGGTGGCATGAGCAGGAGTTTTTGTGCCCTGACTGCTGCCATTACTGTTCACTTATCACCTGATTCTTCTAACCAGTTTTGAACTTAATTTTCTCTGTGTTGCAGTCCAGAAACTTAGCACAAGTTGGAAAGCAGAGGAGCTGATGGTAGGAAGGAACCAAATATGCAACTAGGTTAGTTTGGCATTTTTTTACTGCTTTTCCAAAGAATCTGTGGAGGAAGGGGTTGGAGATAATTTTGTGTCCTATTGTCCCACAAGGAGAATGAAGTAGAGTCCTCTGGGCTTCTGAACTCAGTCCTAAAGGTTTTCTGAATTGGATGCAATTGTTCTCCATAAAGTTTTACTCAATATTTCTTTGTCGGGCAGTATAAACCTGATGCTGTAATACAAACCACCAGCCTTTGTTATGAAATTTAAAAAGTTATTTTATTTGCATATATATGATAGCACTGGCATGGTGCCTTTGACAAGGAGGGGGTACTTCTAAAATGCAAACAAAATCCCCTAGCTGTCAGTACTAGGGATGTTCCTCTGAGGTTTGCTTTCTTTGGCAGGTTTTTTGGTTGGCTTGTTTTGGTTTTTAATTCTGAAAAAAATCTGAAAATATTTTTATTTAAATTAAACCTTTTTTGAGACTTCATCCAAATAGCTTGTCTAATACTTCTCATTCCTGTTTGAAGGCTGACTGCAGATGCAGGGTATGCCTGAATAGGACCACAATTTGGAAACAATCTTCTGTGCCCTGTGAGGTCTAAATACTTCAAGAAGCAGGACAATTCAAAGGTGCAGATTCTGATATAATTTCTTAACTATGCAGATATGATTCCATCACTGAGTCACTGACTTAATAACATGTGGGTAAAGTCTGCTGTCCTACTTTCAACCCTTGTGCCAGTTGGAGTTGCAGTGTTCTGAGAAAGAAGAGAAATTTTGTTGTGTTTTGTGTGGTGTAAGCATTGTCCTAAGCAACAGCCATCACTGTATTCCAGCAGCAGGGAATAAAAGAAGTGGAGAAGATGACTAAAAAATGTCAAACACAGAAAAATCGAAATGCTCTCATTGCATGAATGAGCATATTTCTTCTGATTTTATAAAATCAATGCATTTTTCACTTAAGAATTTTTGCTGGGCATTGAAAAGGAAGAATAAGAGTGATGCAAAAGGTCTTTGTCTTTGGAGTAAAAATCTTGTATGTAATTATTCTGAAACTGGAAATCCAGGTTTTAAGCAATGGGAGATTAGAAGGATGTGAGCATGGACTGAGTAGACTGACTGTGACCTAAGTTATGGAAAAAAGAGGCAGCTACATTGTTCATTGCTTGGAATTTGAGTCTTATTTTCGTATGGAGTTCCAGATTCTGTCTATGACAGTAATCTTGCCTGGAAATAACAAATGTTTTGACCACAGTCACTGTGGGAGACCAAAGATAAAAGGTTTTTTGCCTCTAGCTACAAGACAGATGAGGTAAAAGCAGAGGGATAAGAGAGAGGGCATTAGGCAAAGGGAGTAGCTTACTGTTGCCTTGATACTTACAGCAGCCTTTCCTTTTGCTGAACAGGAGATATAATTTAATAATAATTGATAACAGACTGCTGGTGTGCTGATCTCAAACTCTTCAGAGTTTAATTTCTACATCAGATGTATATGTTTATGTGCTTTTTTCCCACTATAAGTTTGGATTTATAAGTTCAGCATGCTTTTATGTGCATATATAAATAATCTGTGTTGAAACACATATGCAGACACTATATGGATAAAAATTATAAGCAGACTCTATCTGGAGACAGCCAGAAGAGACAGTGGTAATGAGAAGTGTTTTAATTGCTTGCTATGGTGATAAAAATTTCTGCTGATTCCAGAGATACTGTTGGGATAGTGGCAGCTTCAGACTGAAAGGGGGTGGGCGTAGACTAGCTGTTAGGAAGATATTCTTTACTGTGAGGGTGGTGAGGCACTGGAACAGGTTTCCCAGAGAAGCTGTGGATGCCCCATCCCTGGCTGTGTTCAAGGTCAGGTAGGATAAAGCTCTGAGCAACCTGGTTTAGTGAAAGGTCTCCCTGCCACTGGTGGTGTTGGAATGAGATATCTTTAAGGTCTCTTCCAGCCCAACCCATTCTATGTTCTGTCACAATCTAGCCATTATTGTAGATAGGTGTTTCAGTAGGCTGTCAGAGGGAATGTGGATGGGGCTGTATCTGAGATGGCAGACAGTTGTGTTGCTGCGTTTTGGCAAAAGTGTCCATTTGGATGTGAACATGTGCTGCAGCCAAGCTTACCTTCCTGAAGGCATGAGTCTTGTCCCTGCAGTACCCCTCTGATGTTGGCTGTATCTTAGGCTGGGACCTGGTTTTCCCTCCCCTCCCTCTGAGGTGCAGGATATCCTGACCCCCAGCACCCTCTCCATACTCACCCTCAGACTTCACACATGCAGCCATCCTCACCAGAGCACCCTGCTGGGGAAGGAAGGAGCAAGAACTGAGAGCAGGCAAGGTGGCACAAGCATTGTTTCTGTCACCAGCCAGAAGGCAGCCTTGCTCCTGAGAGCTGGCAGCACCACAGCAAAGTGAAGCTCAGCACACATCTCCAGTCAAATTGTTGAAAAGGCAGATGGTGGCGTCTTTTCTGCCATCTTCATCATGCTGCAAGCTGTGAATGGCACTGGTGCTCCAGCATGCTGAGCAGGCAATAGTGAAAATGCAGGCAAAGGCCTTTGGTTCCAGTATAAATTGTATCTTATGTTTTAAATTGTCTTGTTTTTTAAAACCTTTGTTTTTGAAATTAAGTGAGTTAAGATGCTGTGTTAAACATTTCCTTACCTTACATGCACTATCATATAGGAGCTGCTCTCCGCAGCGTGGGGACAGTGGCAGCACAAATGTGCAAGTTGTGAGAAAAGCCTTCAGGCACCATGTCAATGTGGTCTCCCAGACAGTGCTGTTGAAGCTGTCACACTGCTTTGCTGCTGGTGGCCTTTTCCTCATCTAACTGTTCTCCGGGTCATTTTCCTATAATCACTTTGTTGGTTTGCTAGAGACCATCCTCTTTTGTATCCATCTCCTGTTAGACAGGGTAAGGAGGAGCAGGCTGAAGAGCATTGAGATTACACAATTAGGCATCCCAACCAAGCCTCTTATTCACAGTGACAGCTTTGACATCAGAAGAGAGACAGCCAGTGCCACCTTTGAAAAAGGATTAGACATGGTTTCTTAGTCTCTTGCCTTTTCTGACTTCTTTTGGAAACTTTTTTTTTCTACCAACACAGCTGTCCTTGATCACAGATGGGGCCCACATAGGGAGAAGAGTGTCTGGTTTGTAATTGGGAGCTCTCTGCTGTAAGCCTGAAGTGGGGGGAAAAATAGCATTTGTCTTCTCCAAACCAGTCCTCAGCATTTGCTGCATTGCCAAGAGTGAATCCTCTCCTGAAGTGCTATCCTATCCTTTGGTTGCTGTGCCTTTTTGATCACAGCAAGGTTGCCTGCTGCTCTGCCTGGGCTTTCTGAAGCAGCATGTTTTGTGATTTCTGGCTTCTGTTTGGTCAGGTAGAAAAGAGCCTCTGTGCTGGCTGTGGGAAAGATACAGGTTTTATTTCCAGGTGGAAGTGGAGTCATGTTCACAGCCTGTGGAAGCTGATGAGGTTGCTCATGAGCAAGGCTCTGGTACTATATAAACTTCTTAACATCTTGTTAGCTAGAACTGTGTGACTGCCAGAACAGGAGCTTGTGGTTGGAGCAGAGGAGAAAGGTCAGGAAGGAAATACATGCCCCTAACTTACATTTATAAATGTGAGAAGGCTCAAGTGGGCCCCTGCTGCTGCTTGAGGCTTGCACAGCAGTGGAAGCATGCTGCCTGGCCCATGGGCACACTAACACAGGTACAGGTTCAAATGCTGCCAGCTGCCCCACACTCTGCCATTGACCAAGCAACAGAATTTGCCTTTCAGACCTTGATTGTGCCACATTTTTCTCTTCTAATACTAAATATAGGCAGTTGCTGCATGAGCTCTACCCACAGCCCTTCATCAGTGCTGTTAAAGGAGGAGATGGGACTTACATGTCTTTCTCCATTTTTTCTAGCACCCTTCATATGTGCAATTGCTAGATCTCTGCAGAAGTACAAATCAGAAGAAGAATTAATTACAGGAGTAGAATATTGCTACCAATATTGCCAAAATCTAATATCTGATATTCTGCTAAAATTAGCTTTTAAGTGACTTTTTAGTGATCAGCTCATACTACAGGTTTTAAATTATTTTAGACCTCTACATAGTCCTCCTCAAAATTACAATTAGCTCCTGACAAAGTTTTGATCTGCCAGCTCATTACTGCCTTAGGGTTTCCTGAACGACCATGCTTTTTTTTCTGTTTTGCTGGGGTGTCAGTGGGCTGAGATACTCATGCAGTGCTGCACAGCAGGAAGGGAGGTTGTCCAGAGGGGCAGGAATGGCATGTACAATCGCTTGTACAACCTGGAGCTGCTTTTACAATCAGTGATGTCAAATGCAGAGCATGGTGGAGCTCCATGAGCTCAATCTGCCTCAGGTCCAGCTACTGAACTGTGGTTCATTCTAGTACTCAAATAAAATAGCCATTTTAAAAATTAGAAATGTTATCATCATTTTGGCCGTAGCTCTGGAAAATTAAGGGTTTTATACTGAAACGGAGCGTTGCACTGTGAGAAACAGCATTAACTGAACCCTGAAGCCATGAGGATCACAGGGAGAAAAATTGCCTTAAAGATTGCTGCTGCTGTGGTGCTGTATCTGGCCTTTAGATTCTTTGGGCTCTGCAGTACTGTCAGAGCAAGCGCAACAAGACCTGAGAGAAAACTTAGGCTGTGAAGAGTCCAGTTTTTAGTCTAAAACAAAACTAATTTAAGCTGATAGATGGCTTCTTTACTCAGTCTCCTCACAAACTCTTGGCAAACACAATAATCACAATTACAGAATCCTTGTAAAAATGATGAATCCATTCTGCTTGCATCCAGTAGGTTTTTGGCTCTTTGAGTACACTCTTTCAGATTGCCAAACTGATTGTCTCTCAACACAATTGTAACACAAAAAGCTGGTTCATTCCTCCTGGTGAGCTGCCTCAGCATCCCTCACTTGCACAAGTTTCAATGAAATCAAATTCACCTTTAAAGTCTGTGTGTACTGTGACATAAAAGATAGAAGTGCCCACTTGAAATTCAGACTATATAGAATGAAAAGCCACTGGTGTATCAAAGAATAACTATTTCAGCTAAGATAGAGGGGGAAAAGGGTCATTAAATGCCCTGTAAAATTGGCAATTCTTAAATTGCAATTCTTCCATGCTAAACAACTGTAAAATCTGGTTTTTAGTTCAAATATTTTCTGGCAACATTTATTCCTTAATTAGGTAGGCAAATGATCTAATATTTGAGTCCAATTTATTTGTAGATAGGAAGAGACTGGCAATAAATGCTTTCAGATGGAACAGAGCAGCATTCAGGTGCACTGGAATGCTTCTTTATTGTTAATTAAAATTAATCTGTTGTAGCATAACTTGGTTATTTCAAAAAATTCTCTATTTTTTCCTCTGTGAATTAAACTGGAGTCTGACCTCTGAAACTCTTTAATTAACATTTAAGACTCAAGTTGTTAAAATAATTTTTTCAATAGAGTCTCAACCTGTATTTGGTAAAGATCACAGATGCCCCATACCTTTAATAAAGGTTCCACTTTTCTGGACAATAGTTCTTACTCTATTTCAAATTATCACATTCTTTAAGATCTTTTAAGTACATTGGTTTTGTTTTGTCATTTAGATTTGTTGTCTTATGGCGCCTTTTAAATTGGATCCAGCTATTAGCAAAGTGTACTAATTTTCCCTGAGGCTAGACTCCCATTCTGCAAACCAAAAGCTTAGTAAAGTCTAACTTTTTTTCTCCCTTTAATAAAGGCATGGTTTAAATTACTTGTTTGGTAAATCTTATGGGTAGACCTCAGAAGTATTTTTTTTTTTTTGCTTGTATGCAACTCTGAGAATTGGACTTAGTTATCCTTAAGGGTTCCTTCCAACTTAGCTGTGATTCTGTGAGATTCTGTGATTCATGTGAGGAAAGGCCAAAGAATTGAGTTTGTTCAGCCTGGTGAAGAGAAGGAGTGTCCTAATTGCAGCCATCTTGTACCTGAAGGGAGCCTGTGAGAAAGATGAAGGGGGACTGTTTGCAAGAGTATATAGTGACAGGACAAGGGAGAATGGCTTGAAACTGAGGGTAGCCTTAGATTAGATATTTGAAAAACTTCTGTACTCTGGAAGTGGATAGATGCTGGAACAGGTTTCCCATAGAAATTTCCCCTTGTGTGGAAATTGCCCCATCCAAGACCAAGGCTGCATGGGGCATTGAGCTACCTGATCTAGTGGAAAGTATCCCTGCCATGGCAGGAAGGTTGAAACTACATCATTCTTAAAGTCCTTTTAAACAGATTCCATTCTATGATTCTGTGATTGTGTGGGCCAGGGGAGAATAACATGGATTAGGCAAAAGAATTTATCACCTGGGTCAGAAACAATAAGTATCTCTTTATTTTAAGACATGTTCAAAATATATTTTAATTTTTTTTTCTCAGTTATGTATGTCACTGGGAGCTTTTCTTTTGAACGTCAAGCCATCTATTTGGTACTTTACACAGCTTTAGTCTGTCAGCTTCAAGCACTGTCTCCCAAAAGGTCTTGGCCCAGGTTGTTAAAGGGACTGCCTTAGAGCTGGATTATTAGAATATTTTATGTAATTTTTCCCCCCTCAAATAATCTCATGCAGCAGCTTGCATTGTCTGAAAACAGAGCAAGCAAAATTTTGCTCTTCATATCTTCCATTGAGCTATCTAAATGCAGGTATTTTTGAGTTACAAATAATATTGTGCAATACTGTGTATTTTTCTTAAAATTAAATTAAAAGATATTATGAGGTTCCTGGAATTCTTTGTATATGCTGCTGCTCCCATGTTTGGGACTCTGCTGTCTGGCAGTAGCATCCCTTCATTATGTTTCCTGTAGGTATGTGCCAATGCTTTAGATCTCAATGTTGTTGGTACTTGTGAAAATTAAATTTTGTACCTGAGACATTGAGTCTCTCTGTCTTCATGTTACTGGACCATGCCTCAGAAATACACTACTAATATGAGTATTGCATTGCAAAACACACAGTTACAAACTTCATTTAGCTTGAAAACCTGGCAGTGGAGAGGCCTCCCCCATCTCCAAAAGCAGGGTGGGAAGACAAAGCAATTTCCAAGCAATGAGGGTCCATCCACAAGGAGCCTGAGGCGTCAGCAGGCCTCCATCACTCCTCTGACCTACTTTTCCCCATCCTTGGGAGTGCCAGCCATCAGTCCTGGACTCGGGAGGACAGCTCTCACCCTGGTATTGCAGGCTCCAAAAACAAATTTCAATTCCAGTATCAGCATGTGGGTCCTTGCAGCTGCCAAACCAATAAGAGTGTGGGTGGGTGAGCAGTTAAAGGTGTTGCTTCAGATCCAGCAAAGTCCTCTGTGCTTTCTGCCAGCAATAACAGGATGGATTGCTGTAAATTACTTCTCAGGTTTAGTTTATATTGTTTATGGTGTAACCAGCCAAAAGGACATATGCTGTGAATCTCTGAACTGTAGAAGAGCACAGGGAAACATACAGAGAGAAAACTGCAAGAGAACTAATGAATTCTTATTTTTGCCACTGAATGTTTGCTCCTGGGAGGAAAAGAAAAGCCAAGAAGAGCATGCAGAGGATGTGGTATGGTTAGCCTAGTCCGACCACAAGCAACTTGGTTTTCTAAATTTCCTTTTGAAACTGTTTTGTTGAAAGTGCCTGTTCGCATATGACTCATTCATTAGGCTGTGAAGCTGTGGGGCCCATTTTACTCTCGTCACTCTAAGTATTGGATGAGACGCTGGGAACTGGGGGTTTTTTTTGCACTCTACCCTTATGTGACTAAAATTCTTATGTTTGTGGAATCAGCCTTAGGGTATGGAGTACCATAGAAAAAATCCTTCTTTATAGTTCATGTGTCTGAGAAACTGTTTTAGCTGCAGTTTGGGCAGCACGGCTGTCTACACACCATATGGTGCAGGGGGCAGGAGTGTAACCAATGTATTTCAGTCCACATTGTGCAAGGGCCCCTGCCCCTCCTGCACTTGGAGCCAGCCTTGGTTTCTGTGCTCTGCTTTCGGGCGTCTTGCACAAGGCAGAGAGCAGGGCTGACTGAGCTGATGGTTCCACAAGCCGTTCAGCAGACATTGGCTCTCCTGCATTTTACTCTGCCACGGGAATATTTGGGGCAGACAGGAGGCAAATGTGTAATCTGAGGAGAAGAGGCATGCTGTTCCTGCCCCAGCTGGCAAAGCGCCAGCGTTTCAGGTCTGGGAATGTGCTGGGATTTGTACTCACCCTGGGAAAGAAAGGGAAAAAAGCAAAAGAGAGAAAGAAAAGTGTGTGCTGTCTCAGATCTCACTCAACAAATGAATATTTTTCCTTTTAACTATTTGAATAGATGTTGGTTGCCAAGGACAGAAACCATATGGAGGAAGGAACAGTTAAGGGAATAGGCATAGCTTAGTTCTGTGTTTTCCAAAGCCATCAGAACTCAGATGCTCAGGCCATGATGCAGTGTCAGTCATATGTGATGTTAATATGTCAGGAAGTAAGAATGCCTTCACAGAGAGAACTTCCCTTCTGCTCTCAATGCAGCTACAATGGTTGTACCATTGTACAAGAAAGGTGTTTTGGGGACAAACTGGCTTCTGTGCTCTTTCAGCCACGTCCCTGCTTGTTATAAAGAGAACTCAGAAATGTAGGCCCTTAAGTTTTGTGACTCCACCTCTACATCAATAAATACCTTAACAACTGCAGGGGAAATAACAGCTCCACAGGAGGTATGAAGACAGCCCCATCCCTGCTGTTAAAATACTCTCACTGAAGGCACAGTTTGAGGTCATGAGCAGCCACAGAAGCTGCACTTGATTGCCTACCTCCTGGGTAAGTGCTGTAACTGCTGGATCATGAGATGTAGAAGAGCAGTGATCACAGGGGGGGACAACAGAACCTTTCTCCTCCTCATGTTTCTCCTCGTTGCTATCAGAATACATTAGGAATTCTGTTTGGATTGTTTGTTATGTATGGAAGAATCTGCGGAGTAAAGTGTACCTGCAGTCTTTTAAATGTGTTTATATTGTTTGCTTAAGTCATCTTACAGATAGGAGAGGTGTATAGTTAAGTTTTGATTCTGAGTAGTTTCATCTGGGCAAGGAGGTGCTTGGTGCTGAGAAACACCCTGTAACAAAGCTGGATTGCTTGGGAAGATTTCCTGGAGAACATTTAGTGTCTCCTGAGAGAAGCAGCAGCTGGGTAGGGTTTTGAAGGTCTGCCTTACGAATATGGGCATCTACAGCAAAGTGAGTTGAATCTTGGAAAGCCATTTCTTTTGTAGATTTAGCTGTGGTTCCACTAGCAGGAATCCTAGCAGCTGCTGGGTTTTTTTGCTATATTCAGCAAAAAGCTGTAAGAGACCACAGTTATTCCCTATCATGCACAGCACTGTAGCTGTAGATTTAGTATCTTTCAAAGCAGTGAGTGCAAAATCCACCCAGCCCCAAAACCTCACAGTTTTTTGTTTTCATAAGGTGTCTTCAAACTATTTTGTATAAGGAATCAGCTGAAAAAAGGTATCAAGTACAGAGGACGTGTGGGCATTTATCACTTGTTATTGTGCTAATAGGATTGATATCTAATCTAATGTAATTCTTTAAAATTTTTTCCAGAGCTGAAAAGTTGGCAGAGACTAGGATGAAAAGGAAATTATTTTCAAAACCTTATTTCCAAAAGCAACAGTACCTTTTTCCCCATGCTCCCTTTCTGTCTTCAGTTCTCAATTTCATCACTACATCTGTCATTCAGAGAAAGGTTCATATTCAGATACTTGATATGAGCACAATTTGGACTCAGTTTCAAAAACTACTAAAACTGCTGACATTTCACTCTTGCTATGAAAGGTGATTTTCATTAGGTGCCCCTCTTTTTAAAGATGGTAAGAGAAAAGGCTGAAACAGAAGCATTGGGAGTTATTGCACTTAACTGTTTTTGTTTACTATCAGTGCTGAATTGTTAATGGAATATAAAACGTTAGGCTTACCACTGCCTGCAATCAGGAAAGCCTTACTGGAGAGCAAGATGACACTTAGGCCACAAGAGTGGCTAAGAACAAAGTCTAAAATGTAAAGACAACACACATGTAATTCATGTTCTTAGTACTTAAGTAAAAACATTTTTTCAGTTGTAATTTGCTTGAAAACTTTGTTACAGTGGGTCAATAACTGTTTTTATCAATGTGTATTGGTAGAACAGCATGACAACTTTTTAAATGCAGATGAATTTTAAATGCTTAAGAAGGTGCTTAAAATCTGTTAGTAGCAAAACTGATTCATTTAAGTGAAAGCTCTCTGTTTCATGGGTTGATATCTAACTTTTATCCTTTTGGCATGGATTTAATATTGACACAGAATTACATTTAAGCCTTTTTATCATGTGTATGATGCACTTAAATAGGGGATATTATCAGTTATATTTTGTGGCTTCTCCAGACCTTTGCAGTGGTAATCTGTTTCCTGCCACCCTCCTTTAGAGACTATGAAAGAAATAACCTCTAGCCTAACTCAAAAGGAAGAAAGTCAAGACTGGAAACAGTGGCAAGGAAGATGCTGCAGATGTGTGCCTGGATCTGGGTTAGTTTCTAGCACCGAATCTGGAGTTTGTCTTTGAGCATCCTGGGTTTCCGAAGCCCGAGGGGCACAGAGTTCTGGCTCCTCTGTCCAGCTGACTGACTTGTCAGGCTGCAACCTGCCAAAAGGCACAAACCCAACAAAGTTGAAAAAGGCAAACTGGTACAGATACATTATCAACACTCAGACAAAATACAAGGGTTGGTTGGTTGGTTGGTTGGTTGGTTTGTTTGTTTGTTTTTACCTAGTTTTATTTTTCTTCTGAAAGGTTCGTCATCGGTGGTGTGAACTTGTCATTAAACATAAATATGAGCCTGGGTATGGAGACATTGAGAGATTCCTTAGAGAGGATCAGGTAAGTTACATTGAACTAGCATTTTGAAAACAATTAACTTTTTAACACCCTTATGCTGAAATAAAAAAAACCAAAAAGTATATTTTCTTGCTGCAGTTTGTCAAAAACTTGGCTGTGTATTCATATTTGTCTTCTGTGGGTGTCTAAACATTTAGTTTAAGGAAGCCACTTAGGGTAGAGGTACTCAACGCCACCTAAACCTAAAGACCTCTTATCTTCTGTCAAGTGGAGAAATAGGATAGAATTCCTCCTCTCCTTGCATTTTATGCAAGCCAGAGGTATGAGTGATGCTAGGAAGATACTTCTCAGCAGGTTCCTTTTGCAGGATGAGGAAGGTAAGTGTGGCTGTGAATGTCAATGCAAGTATGGAATAGATGCAAAGCAGTCAGTGGTGTGGTAACCTTAGTTTTGAAGATGACAGCCAGAAGTAGTATAGCACATCCAGGGAATGCTAGCCCCTCCATGGATAGGAACATTGTAAGAGAGGATTATGAAGGCATTAAGAGGCTGGACATACATAACTCCCTTACTATGGCCTTACGTTTAGGCCACTGTGAACTTAGAATTCTGATTGCACCGCTGCCTTGTTCTTTTTCTATTTTCCCTTTTATGTATCTTTATATACTATGAGCCCTAGAAAATCGAGACACTCACTGCCTAGAGTGAATTTTAAATACTTAAATATATGTTACAAAATAGAAGATGATGAAGATACATCAAAATCTAGGCAAGATATTAATGTCTTTACCTTTTATGCTGACAACGAACAGAGCTGTTTACAGCCAATGAGGATTTTCTGCTTTCAGGCAACACAGCACAACTGAATTACTGCAGTTTGTCATGAATTCTTCTATCTCAGAAGTATATCTCTTATTTATGTCTGAGCCAATGAACAGGCCCCAGAGCTCTTAGCAAGTTCTGTATTAAAAGAAACAAACAAAAAAGACATAAAATAACATTATTTCATAAAGAGTTACGTGGATTGTGCTGTTTATATTCTGTGAAAGGATGGAGATGACCACCAGCAGAACCTGGGTGTTTGGGGCTCAGGAAACCCTTGAGCTGATAAAACCATACAGAATTATGTCAAGTAAAGACATTTCCTGCAGTGTAGGGAAATAATTTTTTGCAACTTTTTAATGTAATCTCCATTTCATTTACTCCAGCAGTGCATACAGTTAATGGCATGACAAGCTTCTGGTGTGATTAGTACTTAGAGCAGTGGCATGTCTGTACTGATCATGTAACATGGCATTTTTAAAAGTCTGGGGGGAAATGCAAATGGACTGTTTAAATCCTTTGAAGTTCTACAAAACACTAGTGTGTTTACTGCATATAAATATTTAGACCTAGGGGAGAGTTATTAATGCTGAGTAGAGAAAGTACTTCCTATAGTAAGAAAATGTCACCATTTGAAAAATTCTCAATGAGAGCCCAGCTCCATTTGCGTGGCTGTCAGACCTTGGTGCAGCTGCAGACCTTGGAAATCTGAGGTTTTGGTTCTCTTGGTGTCACAGTGTGCTTAGGGAATTGGCAAGGAGTCTGGCAGGTTCCTGCCTTCCTGACACTCTGGGACTTTCTCCTTTTACTTCTGTCATTTTTAAATTTTAAATGTCTCTTCTGGCTGAAGAGGTTTTTAAGGCTTACCAGCCAATGCTAGAACTAGCGTTAAAAATTATTTTTTCTCAATGCTGTCCAAATTTTTCCGCTCCTGCCAGTCCAAACAGTACCTGTAAAAGTCAGTGTGCTAAGCTGCTAATATTTTGTAACATATGCAAACCTGTTTTGGTAAGTGCAGTTTAACATTAACTGAATTCCTGTAATTAGCTGAAAAAAATGTATCATCAGAAAAAAAGGACAATGTCCTATAAATTTCCTGTTAAGTTAGGCAGAGCTTTGTTGGCAGTGGTCAAAGGGGCCCAGATCTCCTCACAAGAGCCCCATTACCATTTTTTATAGCTGCTATGTCCAGAATAAATGGTTAGGAAAAGCCTGTCTTCATACCCAACCAGAATTTATGCATGTTAAACTGTATCTCTGATGTAAAGGGAGTCAAACACAGGTGTGACCATATTCAGTTGATGTCCAGTTACAGAATTGACAAATGGGAATTTTAAAGCAGAGTATTTCAGTTTTTGTTCATGGATATGTGAGTAAACATGACAATTGGAAAGAAAATATGTATCCTGTTGAAGGAAGGAGAAACTTTTTTCTTAAGGGGCATTTGGAAAAAAATCAGATAGTTGGTAAAAGGAAACAGTATTCAATTTGAGCAGTGGCAAGGGAAGTGGAGTGAGGAATGATTTTCTTGTCATGCCATAACACAAAATCGTTATATTAATAATTAATAATCTGTTTTTGCAGAGTCAACACAGCATATAGACAAGTGTCCTTAGGCTAAAGAGACACAGAGAATATTAGTTCTTCTGGGGGAGAGAATAGACATTATAGAGTAAATGGTATTTTCTGTGTTTTGGATTGTCTGTTTTGTTTCATTTTTAGTTTAAATGAATACTAGAGGGTCAGTGACAAAAACCCAGCTAACTAGTTATTACTGGTGGTAGGATGCTTGTGTGTTATGTTCTTTTTTCAGGCTATGGGTGTGTATCTCTATGGTGAATTAATGGTGAATGAAGATGCAAAGCAACAAGAACTTGCACGGAAATGCTTTGCTGCAGCACAAGAACATATGGATGCATCCTCAGCCAAAGTGGTGGCAGAGATGTTATTCTGAAAAGGTGATTTTTCATTTTAATCCTAATACCCTGATTTTGCTTCATATAGAAAAAAAATATGCAGAGCTCAGTGAACGTGGTAAACTATGGCATACCATACAACTTGTGGCTGCTTAGGCTGAGAAATAACTCTTGTTATATGTCTTGTTGGCTTGTTTTTTTTTTTCTTTTTCTTAAGCCCAGCAGCGGGAGCAGTGAGTTACATACATGTAGGCATAGCTGGAGAACGTGGAGAATGGCTTTGTTGTAATGGACTATACAAGAGGCAACTGTAAGTCCAAATGGCCAAAGAAGGCCAGGCTCTGCCTACAGTTGTTTCCCATCCTGTATTCCTAACTCTGCTTACAAAAGTTTCAATTGTGCAAGGACCATTTCTGTTTAATAGAGCTGCGTTTTGACTTGACAGGCAGCATAGTCTTTGAAAAAAAGCCTGATCCCACAGTGGAAATATGAAACTGTGGACTTGGAAGCAAATATCGTGTGAGAACTAGCTGATAATTCAGGTTTTTTTGTGTTAAGGGTATGAAGGTTTTGAAGATTGATTATGAGGTAAGAAAAGTAGCCTTAACAGGAAGAAGCTAGCTTGTTTATGAAATTCAAGGAGCGGAATCACCAGAAAAAGCTGAATTGCAAAAATATTTATGGGAATGATGATTGCCATAGGCTATAAATTTGCAAAGATACTTTCCAATTCTCTGTCTGAGCAGTTGGAGGTAGCCTTACAGTGTATGCACATGCATGTTTAATGTATAACCCATTAAGATTTGTATGAAAGTTTCTTAGAGTACAGCATTTTTGGTTAATCAAATGACTCATCCTACAGACTGATTGCTGTGGTTGTTCACAAACTTTACAGCTGATTTGTGGTATCAAAATTCAGTCTTCTAATTTAGCAAAAAAAATTGTCACCTAATTGATACCAAGGAAAAATCTTAATTTTCTTCTGTTCTAGCAGTACTAGAACTGTGAGTTCCGCTTGGTTTTGTAGTGGTTTTTTGCTATGTTTATATGAAATACAGCCAATGACAGATACTATGAAAGCAAATGTGATTATGAAAAGCCATGTTGTTCTTCTGTATAGACAAGAACTGTGCCTGCCAAGAAAACTTTTTGGGAAAGGTGAATCAGACTGTAGAGTGGCAGGATATCAGTGGTGGGGTAGGAGAGACACCTTTTAAAACAGAGCTAAAGAGACTCTTTAGTGTACTCCCAATTATCAAGGACTCATAGGAATTTGATTTATGTTCAACAGTTCTTAATCTTAATCTGGTAGGTGTCTTCAAGTGTCTGAAGGCCAGAAACAATAAAATCAAAATTTCTACAAGTTTCTGATGGTAAGTATCTAGCACAGGAAAATTACATGGTATGCAGGTGTTAGCAATAGTCTAGAATTACCCCTTTGACTTTACAGAGTGGAAGTGCATGGTTAGCTATAACATAAAACCTAAAGATACTAAGTACAATACTCTGTGTAACTACACAGCTTTCTTTTAATGTTATGGCTGTTTGGGTTCCTGGCATGATGATTTGTGACTTAAGATTAAAATCACATTGCCAGGGATTACCACGCAGCCATGACCACAGCTGCTAGCATGAAACTCACCATTAACAGTCTGATGGGTGCACAGCGTGGAATCCTCTCCATCTATCAAAAAACAAACAAAAAACACACATACACCAAAACAAAAAAAAAAAATAGAGAGAGGGAGAGAGAAGCAAACCCCCAAACCCACCAAAAACAGAGGAAAGCAGCAGAGCATCATGGAAGAACCTCCTCCGAAAACTATCTCTGCTGAGACCAAGATCTCTCTGGTGAGGTGCAGAGCTTAGCTGATTGGTGAACAGTGATTGTTTTCCTCTTTGTTCACAGTGGCTAAGTTCTGCACCTGAAGAGAAGGGAGAGGAGACTCTCTGCAGGGCAGAGAGCGTTTGCTGGCTGAGATCCCTTGCTGCTGAACGGGCAGATTTGTGATGAAGGCATGTGTCTGAGGCTCAGTGTATGGAGAATAAGACGCAGAGGCAACCTGGGAAGGACCAAAGACTTTTAGTTGTAGTTAAGAATAAACAGTGCCCCTTAAGTTCTCAGTCTGATTGCAAATGTAAGGCATTGCCTGCAGTAATTTGGTTACCATGCTTTCCTAAAGGTCAGAGTAAATAACATTTGTGACTTTTAACTGAAATTGTCAATAAAGATTTTGTTTTCTCTTTAATGGATACTGTAATGATCCTGTCTGAGCTAAGTTGTAGCTTAGCACTGTGTGTCGTTTGCAGGAAATGGTGGCAGCTCCAGTCGGAAACAACTTACAGCTGCTGCTGTTGTTCCAGGCTGTTGATGGACCCGTCCTCCGGTGCCTACTGAGCTGATATCAGTTCTGATTTTACACACTGGCTCAGTTCAGCAGGAACAGGAGTCGAGCCCTAGAGCAAAAAACAAGATGTACCTTTCCTAAGAGCCTTTGAGAAATGTTGTTGCTGTTTTCTCTCAAAAATGAATCAGTACACCTTATGTCCTGATGTTAGACACTAAATGGCCTAAGGTGGAAAAGCTACCTCAGTACTGTTTAAGAGGACTGTTGGCTAAAGATGAGAAGGTATGTGAATATGTAGCACATCACACAGTATTGCTCTGGTAACTTGCCTCCAACATTATTTTCAGAGAAACCTGGTAATAACCAAAAGATTATTGCTTCCACCATGGATCCCTCCCTGTCTTCTCCAGACCTTGTTGTGGTAGCTTTAGGAAGCTAAAGAGATCATTGTTAACTCTGTAGCTACAGTTAGACTGTGCTGGTGACCTAAAATATAACTCAATTTGGAAAGCTGGGGCAATCAAGAATGCAGAGATATTCCTTCGTTGTGACAGAGTAATAACTTTAAACGCTGTTTCCGTTGCAGGAAAGATCACAGACAACTCTTTTAATAGATCTTCTGCTAAACTCCGATGGTACTAGGATTTCATTGACCCAGGACATCAAAGGAAGGATTATGTGACTGCTAAAACAATCAGCTGACAGAAATATTTACCTTTCTGTATTTCTAGAGGTCCACCGTAACTGAGAACGCAAGACAAACTACACACACATGAGTTTCTCTGGGTCTAGGTAATTCTTTGAAACAAGAATTTTGGGATTTATCCTTGTGCTTTGGTAATACAATCATTCTGGTTTGCAGATGCCAAAGATTCTTGATTTGAACAACTTTATTAATTTGGGCATTCTGAAAATGGATGGAGCTGTATTGTGTACTTAAAATTTTGTTTGTAACTTCTATGTCATATTTATAAAACCTCAGTGTGAAATCAGCAGGGGCTGGGGTGGGGCTTGTAAGATTAGATAGAAGCAGAAATAAACTGTGGAAAGTTACCTGCTATCCTCCTAGTGATGGGGTGGGACTGAAGAAAAAACAAAGATCATCATGCTCTCTCTGTCATGTTTAGGTGAAATTTTACTAGAAGTGTCAGACCTCCCATTTTCTGAAAGTGTCTTTCGTACTTTTGTGATACTTATTTTGCAATGATATCTCAAGTGTATCCTTTCCTGATCAATGAATCTCTACATTTTTAGAAGACATCTTCATTGTTCCTTTCAGAGAGTAAGAATTTAAACCAAAAAACAAAAATCTGTGAACTTATTTCCCTTGTACTCTATTGTTTTATATCAAATCCTCTTTGATAATAATAAAATTATCAAATTTTTTTCGAGTATATATAGTCTTTCCATTGCACTGTGATTCAACATTATTTTAAAAACATGGGAAGAAGAATTACTTCATTCCTTCTTTTGCAACAGGAGAAAAGAACCTGGAACTCATTACTTAAGGGATGTTAATGAGAAAAAATAAATTAGGTACTTTTTAAAAGTTCTTAGAATCTAAAGTAAAAGCCTGCCTCAACATTGTCTTCAGTACAAAGAGTACAGTTCCTTTTCACATCACCACATTTTCTGACCTTCCCCTTGGCAGGCATAGTGTCAAATCCTGAATTAAGGGACACTCAGCAAGTTCTTTCAAATGCAGCAAGGGTTAGGAAATTGTCCAGGCAGGCACTGAGACACCACAATGACTTCTAATGTAGTGACTCTCAGAGACGTAGTTATTACAGGATCCTATTCATAACAGAGTTACACTTCATTTCACAGGTTTTTCTGCGAATCCCAGCAAAAGAAACCAGCTTGCTTTTTGCCTTTTTCACTGTGTAAGGAAAAAATGCAGAGCTGGATAAGACTCTTGCACAAAATATGCAGAAATTAAGTACATTGTAGGCCTCTTCGTAGCCAGTACTGTTAAAGCTACAGGGCAAATAAGATAATACACGTTTTTAAAATAGCACCAAATATTTCTTCTTTCAAAACAATCTACTTGCCTTTTTTATTTTAATATTGAGCACAGCAGTAGTTTGCTACAGCTTCTACAGTCGGCTTCAGCAGCTTTAACTTGAACATTTCCCCGCACTACGACGTCGTCACCCATCATGCGTGGTAGAAACTGAGAAAAGCAACAGAAGATAAAACACAAACACCAAAATACCTAAAAGATGACAAAGAGGTGGCAGTCCTGGCCCTTCATCAGTGCTTATGGGGCCTTTTGTTGCTAATCCAAGCATTGTGATATAGAGTGAGGCTCCAGATTAAGAAGAAAGCTGAAGGTGGCATTGAACAGTTATGGTCACCATAACTCATCAGAGAGTACAGGAGACTCACATATGTATTGTTTAGTATGGTCACTAACATGATATAAACATTGCCCTTAGTTTAAAATCCTTCTGACTCATGCAATAAGCATTGGAATGGAACCATATAATTATTTACAGGATCACAGAATAATATGAGTTGGAAGGGACCCACAAAAATTATTGAATTCAGCTCCTTGCCCTGCACAGCACCAGCCCCAAGAGTCACACCGTGTGCCTGAGAGCATTGTCCAAATGCTTCTTGAACTCTGTCAGGCTGTGTCAACCTCCTCCCTGAGGATCCTGTTCCAGTGCCCAAACACCCTCTGGGGGAAGAACCTTTTTCTAATATCCAACTGAAACCTCCCCTGAGACACCTCCAGGCCGTTCCCTCAGGTGCTGTCACTGTCACCACAAGAGGAGAGATCAGTTCCTGGTCCTCCCTTTCCCCTCATGAGGAACTCGTACCTGCAGTGAGGTCTGTCCTCAGTCTCCTCTGGGCTGAACACACCAAGTGCCCTCAGCTGCTCCTTGTACAGCAAACCAGCCCCCAGCACTGGAGGTGAGGCTGCCCCAGCTCAGAGCAGGGCAGGACAATCCCCTCCCTTGCCCAGCTGTGATGCTGTGCCTGATGCACCCCAGGACAGGGTTGGCCCTCCTGGCTGCCAGGGCACTGCTGACCCATGGTCAACTTGCCAGGACCCCCAGGTCCCTTTCCATGGCCCTGCTTACAGCACCTCATTCCCAGTCTGTCCATACATCCAGGGCTGCCCCATCCCAGATGCAGAATCCAGCACTTTCCCCTGTTGAGCTTCATATGGCTGGTGATTGTCCAGACCCCCAGTTTGTGGGGGTCTCTCTGCAGGGCCTCTCCCTGCCCTGGAGGGAGTCAGCAGCTCCTCCCAGTTTTGTATCATCTGCAAACTTGCTCAGTATCCCTTCCAGTTCCGTGTCCAGGTCATTTATGAAGATGTTGAAGGGCAGAGCGCCGAGGATGGGACCCTGTGGAACCCCAGTAGTGACAGGTCCCCAGTCTGATGTCACCCCATTCACTGTCACCCTTTGTGCCTGACCCATGACCCAGCTGCTCACCCACCCCACGATGTGTTTATCCAGCTGTGGCTGCACAGTAGGTCCAGAAGCATCCTGTGAGAGACAGTATCAAAAACTTCACTGGCTTCCCTTGGTCAAGTGGGTGGGTTACCCAGTCATGAAAGGAAACCAGGTTGATAAGCAGGACTTCCTTCTCATGAGCTGTGCTGGCTGTGACTGATAACTGCGTTGTCTTTCAGGTGTTTTTCAGTAGCCCCAGAATAAGCTTCTCCGTAACTTTACCAGGCACTGGAGTGAGACTGACAGGCCCGTTGTTTCCTGGGTCATCCTTGCCCTTCCTGAAAATTGGGACAGTGGTTTGCCAGCTTATAGTCATCTGGGACTTCTGGATTCCTAAGATCACTCAAAAGAGACATTTTATGATTACATCAGCCAGCTCTGGAAGGATACTTGGAGTAATCCTATCAGGCCCCATAGGTTTGTAGGGATCCAGCTGGAGCAGTAGGTCCTGCACATGTAAGTTTTTAATAGACCCTACTATCAAAAGCCTAAGATGAAATATCTAAGGGAAAAAAACCCCAGCAAACAGCCAAAACCCTCCGATAGTCCGACATTTCGGCAGTCACCAGCAGCTGCAGCCTAAAACCAGGCCACTGGTTCTTGTAAAAGATCCGGAGATCTGGCAGATGGAGGGCCCCTTTGACCTGGTAACTTGGGGGAGGGGATATGCCTGCGTGTCCACTCCCTCGGGTCCCAAGTGGGTACCATCTAAGTGGGTCAGGCCCTTCGTCCCGAAGCAGGGGATCAAGAAGGAGGCAGTACCACAGGTCCGGCAAGCATGTTGGCGTCGGCGGAAGAAACTATCCCATCAATCCTCCTCATTCTCTCCAGATCTCACTCCAGTTACTGAAGAACCCTCTCCCCCAGCTTCTCCTCCACCCCTTGATCTTTTATACCACCTTTCCTCCTTTTTCCCCCCGGCTCCAATCATTACCCCTCGTGAGTTTTACTTAAATTGGTTGTTTGGGGAGGAACCATATCTGTGAATCCTGCATACTTTTACGGCTCTCCTTTCATTTCAGTTTTATCTCCCCGAATGGTCTTCGAATTGACTACGCTGGCTCTCAATCCTTGTTTGTTGTTGACCGTACTGATGACCTGCGGATTCCTTCTGCCACCTGCGGAGCCGTGGGTCATCCCCCAGCCAAAAATCAACATCTGGCGTGCCTTGGCCCAATCATTAGGACAGGACAGTATATGCCTCGACACCGGCGCAGCAAAGGACCCGATGTCGTCCTGCCTTGTGGGGATCCCTTTCTCCCCAGGCGAGTTCCCCTCTGCCTTCCAGTCTGCCCTTTCCCCCGTTTTGGCCCAGAGCCTAACTTTCCTCCCCGGTTTTGAACCCAGTAATGCCTGGAGAAGCGGAGTAGCTAGGCTCAGTCTTGCGCCCTCCGAGCCCACAGAGCTGCACCTACTCGGTTCCGCCAACTCCTCAATTTGTTTTCAGTTCGAATATAGTTATGCCCCCATATATAAGGGCAGTGAGGTGGTCCGGCAGACAAAGAAGCAAATGGCCCCGAACAGGGGGCAGGAGAGGGTTTTAAGGGAAAAGGGGGGAAGAAGGCAGGGAAACCCGGCTATCCAATAGAAATACATATTTGGAGGTACGAAACATAACTGATATACTAAAGTAACCAACTGTTATAAATCATAGGAGGGGCTCTGGGGCTACAGCCAACCATAACTCCCAGAGAAAAGAAAATTCTCGAAACCTGGGAGGAGAAAAGGAGTGATTGACTGAGCCCAAGGAGAAGGCACTTTCACTTTATAAGAGAAACCAGGGGAGGAGCAGTTTCATTTCCATAGCAACCTAACTGACAGGGTCCTGGGAAAGGAAGAAACCATTTAATACAGAAAATGGGAGAGCAAACTAACAAACTTAAGAACACACCACAGCAACCACCAACGTTATGGTTTTCTTTCAGGTGGGTGTTCTTACAGAGTTCTCAACAGAAGGAAGTTGCAGAATCTAATTGTAGCAAATAGAAGTAAACAACAAAGAAATTTATTTCTAAGCTTCCTCTAACTAAATCATTACAGGAAGCAATGTCTTTTCAAACAATACTTTAATCTAGGAGATGGACTCAGTGGTCCTTGTGGGTCACTTCCATTTCAGTGTATTGTATAATTGTATGTGGCTATGACAACGCAGGCATCTATATAGGTATGCCTTTGCCCTTAGGTTTCATTTACTTGTTTCATAGGCTGCCCACTCTGCATAAAATACAGCATTTTATAGGAGTTTTTTTCCCCCTCCCATCCCTAATTCAGTCCTTTCCAAACACAGTGGTAATATTATTCTGAAGAGCATTGATAGCCCAGTGCTGACTATCTCCCACGTACTTCATAAGTCCAGCATCTAGTTAGGATCTCAGTGTTTCTTTTCTGGATGTACCTTTCAGCTCTGAAAACAAATCTCAGATGAAAAATTGAAACTGTGTCCATATAGTTAGGCAAGGATCACCATCATGCTGCTTACTGTGTTGCTTTTTCAGAGTAAAGGCAGACCATAACAAGGGGGTGGCCCTGCGAGTCCCTCAGCTTCTCAGTGGGAATGCATTCATTCCTTGCCATACACTTTCTGTTTCAAGTACAGAGCAAAACCATTTTGCTAACAGCTGTTTTCTGTCTGCAGCTTTGCTGGGAGGTGTTTGCAGCTGCTGCTGTCTCTGTGACTTCTCCTTTAGAAGGGAATTAGCTGTACCCTATTGCCCATGCCTCACACAAAATAGCGAAGGAAAGTGGTCTGGAAACAAAGGTCTGACTGGAAATGCAGCAAGTGGGCAGCTTGAGGAAACAAGTTGGCATAAAGAGCCTAAGGATTTCTGACATGTAAAAAGCACAATGAAAAAGGACGCTACCAAAACAAATAAAAACGTTATATGGAGCATTAAAATGTATCATGCAGAGCACTGCAGCCAGTCAGTTCATATCCACAACTGATGAAAGTCTTGAGAACTGGTATTTGCACTACAGAAAATGTCAGGTGTTTGTAGGCTCCTTTGCATGCAGAGGTACATGGGAGGAAACCATGGTGCTTCTGTTAAGAATCAGCAAGCAGCTGAGTTACCATGAGCCATTATGTTCCAAAGGCTCTATTAGTTTGGGGTTGATTCTTTCCATGCAGAAACTGGACTGTAAATGTCTGGAAAATCCACACCTTCCGGGCCCCCGTCCTACAGGCAAGTGCCAGCTCAGACACATGAGTGCTGCAGCAGGTCTCACTTTCACTACACGTGATTTAAGAGTGACTAGCAATACATGAAATATCTAAGGCCATTCAAAGTTTTACCAGTAACTTAATGGTATTTTACTTTGAAAAAACATTCACATAATAATGTACTCAGATAAGAGCAACATTTGAAATACACCCACACACTGAGCACAAAACCATCCTCTAATTCACTGAAAACCCTATTCCAAAACACCAATTCTTAATATCTAAAAAAAAAAATTAATACATTTTGTGGTTCTTTTAATAATGTATCATGTGGGTTTTTAAAGCTACAAAATATCTACCTTTGTGCTAGTTCCGAGTATTCATGAGTCATTTCTGATGTCTTCTATAACAGTCAAAGATTTCAACAGACACCTAAGTGCATTTCTCTTTCTGACCTCAATTGCTGATGCCCAGACTAGTCAGAAGGAAAAAAATTGCAAGAAAGGACAAGGAAGCAACCAAACAGAGGAGCTGACTCACCTAGAATTTCACAAGTGTACTGAGTTTAGGCACATAAACAAAATATGAAGTGAACATATACACTGATGGTTATGTTCCTTTGTTTCTGTGGACACAGGATACTGGAAAATTTGTTTTAAAATCTTACCTGCTGCCAAGCTGACATTTTAGGTCAGTGAAATATGGCAGTGCTTAAAGAAATTGAGACATTTGCATAGTCCTTGGGAGACTAACTGCATTTGTCCGTTTGCTGCGATTTAAGCTAAGTGCATATTCTCTGCACAAAATTAGTATTTTATAATACTAAAATATATCCGTTTTTCCAGAAGAACAACAGGCATTTGTTCTGTTACCTGAAAGCATGCAGAAATTGCAGTTCCATAAAAATTTGCTTTTACATGATCATTTACACATCAGAAATTATTAGTACCGTGGTAGTGCCCACAGTACAACCTGTGAAACCCTGGTTTTGCTCACATCCCTGGGCAGCAGCTGGATGTTGCTGTACCCTTTAGCTAATGTAGCTCCCTTCGGTCATCTCTGAAAACTGCCTATTTCTGAGCACATCCAGGCTTTTCCTCTGGGCTTGTTGGGACTGCTGTCTCAGCACTGGAGCCCTCTGCTGAAGCTCCATCTGAGGCATTTTCTTTATGGGCCAGTGTTGGCTGCTTTGCCACTGGCATCAGCCCCAGTCATCATGACTGGATCTAAACAGGCTGGTTTGAGAAATTGGTGCTTGGCACCATAATGTGATTCACTTCATCTCTAATCCTGAAAGGATGACAGTGCTCATCATCTACCACACAGAAAAAACATATGTTTTAAAAAAATTTTTTAACCTCAAGTTGTTTCTTCACAGTAACTTTGTCCCACACTTATTTTTATATTTGGTAGTAAAAGTTATTTGCTCTCCAGCTGTACTTCCTTACAGTCAACTTTTGCAAGTACAATAGAACTAAAAATTACATTATCTCAGCAACCATCTTACTTCAGTCTGCATCTGTTCCTTGGTGTGCCTGAAACTCACCTATTTTAATTGCCAATTGAAGTTTCATTCTGATTTATTCAGTTTTACACCTGAAAAGTACTTAACTTTTATTGTGCTCCCTAACATAGGGAACCACACTACCCCTTCTCCCTCTCTCCACCTTTCACATGCCCCTCCAGCCACCCTTTCCCTACACACAGGCTACCTGTCCCTACAGCCATCTTTGTTCCCATCAGTAACATGGCAATATCACCCTGCAAAACCAACGCCAAGATTTTGTAATTGCCACCACTTGTGCTGGACCTGCCCATCATGCCCTGTTTGCATTATAATCTCTCGTTACTTTTGTCTATTTATGAAGGCTTTTTAATAAGCTCCCAGTTGTAGCTGAGGGAAAACATTGTTCCTTGTTGTAGTGTGTTGTTAAGTTTCTTGTGTTATTCCCCCAATTTATGTATTGTTTCCCCCTATTAAGTGTAAAATGGTTTTGTCCCCCCAGTTTTTCCCGCCACAGCCCTGATGTCCGTTAGGTTACCATGGTTACCCCTGTGTCTGTCACCCAAGTTACATAATTTATCCTACCCCTTTTTCCCTTTTTAGTAAATCTTTTCTCTTCCCTGGGCTCAGTCAATCAGCCCCCCAGTCCTCCTGGTTTTCCAGAACTTTCCTTTCTCTGGAGGTGTTGGTTGGCTGTGGTCCCGGGACACCTCCCTTACCTTTTGATTATTGGTTTCCCTGGAATGTCAGTTCTGTGAACTTCATCACCCTCACCTTTCCCGATTGGTTCCACCTGTACCCACCCCCCTTCCTTTATAATCCTGTTTCACCCCCTATTCGGGGCCACTTTCCCGGTTGGTTTCCCCGCGTTTGGATCCCGCAACACCTTCAATAAACCAATGTTAACCCCCGGTGAAATGGTCAGCTCCGTTCCTCACCAATACCAGCGGTGTGAGCCAGTCCGCAGCCAGCGCAGCCCGAGGCCATCAGACGCCGAGGGGTGCTGGCCAGGAATTGCAGAGGGGCGTCGGCCTTTCGCCCTCAGCTAGCCGGACTTCGAGCTTCGGGCCACGTACGCCCCCCCGCAGTTCCTGTTTGCTTGAGTATTAAAAACAAAAGCAATTATATGACATAAACGCAGAACGTTTTTCTTCTTGTCATGGTTTAACCCCCATGTAGATGTTTCCTTTCCCCCCACCACCAGCAGGATCAGGGAGAGAACTGGAAAGGCAAATGTGAGAAAACTCATGGGTATGAGATAAAGACAGTTTAATAGGGAAAGCAAAAGCCACACAGACAAGCAAAGCAAAACAAGGAATTAATTCACTGCTTCCCATGGAGAGGCAGGTGTCCAGACATATCCAGGAGAGCAGGGTCCCATCACACATAACAGTGACTTGGGAAGGCAAACACTGCCACTTCAAATGTTCTCCATTCCTCTGTCTTCCCCCACTTTAAATCCAGAGCATCATGTCATGTGGTCTGGAATATCCCTTTGGTCAGTTTGGGTCGCCTGTCCTGGCTGTGTTCTGTCCCAGCCTCCCATGCACCCCCAACTTCCTCCCCAGCATGGCTCTCTGAAAATCAGAAAAGGCCTTGGTTCTGTGAAAGCCCTGCTCAGCAATGGAAAACCAGCTCTTTTATTATCAATTCTGTGTTTAACAAAAATCTAAAACTCAGTCCCACATTAGCCTTTGAAAAGGAAATTAACTCTACCTAAGCCTAAACCAGCACACCTCTTTACACAGATGAAGAGTCAGATAAATGAAAGACTGTCAGTTTTATACAAGAAAAGGTAAGCACACCTCTTGACATTTTACAGTTTCTGCACCCACCTTCTCCCCAACAGCACTTGCCTCTCCTTTCTTCAATTAAATCACAGGAAATTCACTTGATAGCTGGAAGGAAGGAACGGAAACTAGAAAGCTTCCAGACTAAGTAAACAGAAAGACCAGTCTTATTTATTTCTTAAGCTGGCTGATTCACTGTTACCAGTATGAAGTAATGCCAGCATCAGCTCAAGGACAGATGTGATGCTGAGAAAAGTTCTACATCACAGAATGAAGGTCAATGCTAAAAGCTGGTGTGGCACTGGTTTTTTGCATCAAGGGCATTCAGCATTGTGGTGGTTTGACCAGGAAGAAGTGGGAATTCTGGGATGCTGTGGTCAAACCAATGGATGTTCGAGAGTTTGATACTGGCACCTGGTGTAGCCAGTGGGGTTTGGACACACCTCCGAGAATGCACAGGGGTTAAAAAGCAGAGCTCTGGCCCTGGCAGGCTCTCTTGGGACGTCGAGGAGAAGAGGTCGGATCTCCCTCCCCTGTCCAGCCGCTGCTGCTGGGCGGGGGAGGGGCAGCCACGTGGTAGGCCCTGGGCCTGGACAGAGATGGGGGTGAGAAGGCCCTCAAGGATGGAAGGGTGGAGGAGCCCCAAGAGACATCGGGCAGACATTTCCCCCCCCAGGAGGAGAGCCGGCGACACCGAATTTGATAGCAGCCGGCCCAGGAGGAGAAGGGGTGGGGAAGAGTGCCCGGCCGGAGCAGCAGCGTGTGTGGGAGTGCCGCAGCTCCGGGACAGACAGAGACTGAAAGTTGTAACCCCTTTCTTTCATGATTGGGGCCTTGCAAAAATGCTAATCCTCCTCGAAGCTGAATAAGAAGGGAGATAAGAGATGAGATGAGACAAGGACCTGGCCCGAAGAACGTGGAGATGATTGAATGGGGAGAGATTATTTGGAGTGGCCTTTTGGCTGGACTTTTCTTGTGGCCATGGACTCAGTTTGTTCCTGTGACACAGAGACTGCACTTAGGGGGAAGCAGTGGCTCAGAACCAGGAGGGTTCATCGTGAGGACCCCCCGGCCCCAGGGGGTTGGAAAAATATGGGGGGGACAGATGTCCCAAAGCAGAGACTGTGCCTTTTTGGAGTGAGACAAGGCATCCTTGAAAGACAACCCTAAAAGCAGCTCTGGTCCATGCACGGTGGTGAGAGCACTGGGCATGGAAGGAAGATGTCACAAGCGGCAAAAGGACTTTTTTTCCGGGCGGTGCCGAGTGACATGGAAGCACACGAGGTTTCAGTGTGTTTCCAGGGGAAGCCTATGGAACAAGAAGGACTCCTCTCCTCTTCATGAACTGAAGTTTGAGTATACTAAAGTGTGGTGCCAGGCTGGGCAGTTGGTGATTTGGGAGAATGTATCAGATTGGGAAAGTCAGGTAGTGGGGAGGAGGAAAGTGGTTTTTTGTAAGGTTTTCAATTTTTTTTTTCTTTTCCTTATAGTTTTTCCCTATTTTCCTGTAGTTTAGGTAATAAAGTGTTCTTTATGTTTAAGCTGGAGCCTGTTTTGCTTATTCCTGGTCACATCTCACAGCAGAGACCAGGGTGAGGGAATTTTCATGGGGGCACTGGCTCTGTGCCAGGCTCAAACCATGACAAGCATCAAAACCACAGGTTTATAACATGCAAAAACCAAAAATTATTCCCCACCTGGTTTTGAAATACAGCTATTAAAGACTGTGCTTTTTGTTTAAGCTTTAGAGGTGGTTAAGGACCCAATGCAGTCAGGAAGAACCTTCTGAATGGTTCTTCCTCCTGCTTACTCCCTGAATGTCTGAAAAATCATGGGCTAAACTGTTTTTCAGATTAACAAAAGAAAACCAAATTGATAGGAAAACTATGAAAATGGCACCACAGCAGAATGACACAAGGCAGTTCTTATCGTTTCTTTAAATGCATGTGGATTGCCAGACTCTACAGTGCATTTTGAGGAACTGTCCCAAGGCCCTGTTAACCATTTAAGTGGGCATCAACTGGGCTGTTCAAATGCATGATTTCTGAAGCAGGGTGGGACAGCATGGATACCAAATTCTGCTCTTTCATTCTTCTACAACAAGTTTACCAAATCTGAAGAAATCAGGGCAGGGAACAACTGACCTACAGATTGCTGGTGGTTAGACACAACTCTGTGAGTGAAGGATCTCAGCAGATATTCAGCCCATACTTGATTTTATATGCAAGTTCCTAAACTTTGTTCTATGATGTTTACTTGGGTTTAGGGTATTACATTTTAAGAATATAAATAACAAAAGAAAAATAAAGAGACTGGATCTACCATTTGTATATTCATCTTGGATCCTGGCCAGAAAGAAGAGACAAAAAAAAAAAAAGGGCAATGCTTCTGCCTAAAGGGTAGGCACATGTGGGAGCTTGCTCTGCCAATACAACGAGCAGAAGGAGAACTCGTGAAGTCAAGATCAGAAGAGCCACAATGAAAAACAGTCAACAGCTGTCATCTGAAGACTTTAAATCCCAATGAAATTATCTTTCCTAAACAGATGTTATTGCTTAATTCCAAGGTTTGGGCTTGACATTTGCTCAGTATCCACCGGCCTAGGACAAGCCAGTCAAAGAAAGCAGCTACAGCAACTGGGTCTGGCCTGAAAAGCGTGCTGTGCAGCAAACTGCTCAGCATGGCCATCTGTACCTCAGCAAAGAAGCAAACACACAAAAAAAGAAAGCTGAAACATAACAGTGGGGTTTGCAATGAACTTGGAAAAATTTACAGGTCTGTGGAAAAAACACTGGTACTTTTCTTATGTTTCCAGAAAAGATGCTGCTATTGGTCCTCCCTACTAGAAACTCAAAAAGTGCCAGAGTTCATAAAAATGTATCACTGATTTCCATCTTATAAATGAATCCTGTGTCATATTTCAATACTTCTCTCCTCTTCCGTGGAATCTGATACTAGCTTTTCTCTCTCTTTTTGCAGACATCTGAAGCTGATATGGAAGGGCAGCACAGTCATGAGATTAAAAGCACTTAAACAGAAACTGGAAGTCTGTACAGGGAACAATGGTACAGATAGGAAATTTGTATCATCAGCTACCTTTACAAGTTAGTTGGAAATAAAAAAGCTGAAATTCTGTTTTCAGAAAACCTATACATAGTAGAAGTTATGGCATCATTAGTCAAAACAAACAGAAGCTGCTTTCTCATATGCGAAATATTGAGTAGACTTTTAACAGCAGCAGGCAAATGACATATTGCATGCACCTGTTTTGGAAGCCTCAAAATAAACTCACAAGGTACGAAATAAAATCTTAAGGGATGAACTGTACATGCAGGCTAACTGGCACATAGACGAGACATCTCAACAGTGCAATTCACAATGTTAATCAAGAATATGTAAAAGCACAATCTCTTCAAGATTGCATTTATGTGTCTGCAAAAGTTCATGGGACTAACAAATATTTTTATTGAAAAGGATAGAAAATAGAGGGTCATTGTTTCTGAGGGTCTACTTTTTTATTATCTGAGTCCATTATCTGACATAGTGGAGAAGAGTTATAAAAGAGGCCTTTAAAGCAGTAAGAGATATAAATATATAGTGAATATAGTTAAAGTTAATAACAGTTAGTTAAATATACAGACCTATTAAAGACACCACTGCTGGATTATTTTCTGCTATTTGTTGATATGCAGGTTAATGGAATGTCATGTATGGAACTGTTGCTTCCTAATTCTGTCAGTATTGAATATAAAAATCACAGCTAGATTTCTACAGCTGAGTTTCAAACATGCTGGGTTTTATCTTTTTTGTCACTCCCTCCCTTCACACACATGCAAGAATATAGAATGCAAACTAAAGCACCACCCTTGCCTATGGACTAGATCACTACAACTCAGCTAGAGCCAGCTGTCATTTCAAATTTTTGTTTCAGTGGCTGACAGCAGTCCAATGCTTATCCCTAGCTGGCTCCTGGCAGGTCAGACAACAGGGAGCACACTCAAGCCATCAGAAGGATCTTGTGAGGTTTATTCCTTCCCAGCAGCCAGACAGCTGGTTAAAGGAAGATGGCCAGTGCAAGCAAGGGAAACGCCTCCGTGGCATTCACTAGTGAACAGACCGCCTAACAGCAAATTCCCAGAATAAGCTTCTACTAGGGCACCAAATGGAATGTCTACCATGAACATATTTTTTAAATCCAGGCAAGCATTTTAGAAAAATTTCTATCACAAGTAAGGAAAACTTGCCAGAGAAGTGGATTTAAGCAACTGCCATCTGAGCACTGCAATGAATGAAGTGCCAGAGGGATGCCTCCAGCACCAGAGCATTCAGCTACAGTAGTTTGACTACTGGTGTTGCCCAACAAAACATGCTGGATGCTTAAGAAACCCATTGCAGACCACCAGGAAAGCATAAAAAGTTCAAACACATGCTCTGTGTGCTCATGGAAGACTCCTCCTGTAACATTCCAGGTTCTGACTTTTCAAAGTGGGGTCTAGTAGAAAACTGTGTAATGAGCATGACATTACTCATTCACACAGGACATTAGGTACTTTATTCCGACATTAGATAACACAGCAATGAAACGGTGCAAATCTGATTTAACAGTATTTTGTTTAGCAACTGCAAGTAATTTGTGCTAGATATTTTATCCTACACTTCTATAATGCTAATGCTTCAGAATTTTTTTAATTGTATCCCTGCTGAGCCAAACATATATCACAGTTTTCAGCTCACTGAAACAAATATTAATTCACTGTGTCTATTAACATCTCTTGACACTTACAATGCTGAGAGTACAGAAACTTAATCACAGATGCTAGCACTAACACAATAAATGTTACTGTTGGTCAGCTAAATTGCAGTATCTGACAACACATGACAAAATAAAGTACGTTCTGCTTTGTATAGGCACTGTACTGAGATCTTGATTAAATAATAGCCAGAGAAATGACCTTTTTTTCTGCCTGAAGAAAATCCACAGAAACCAACGAGCACCATGCTGCAAAGCTTGCAGAATCCAAAAAGCTCTAACTTAGCAGTCTTAGACTGGAAAGGAGCATAATCAACAAAGAAGTAAAATTTACTGTCTGTATTCTTATTCAAAAAACACCTTGAAGCAGAACAGTTTTGAAAAGTTCTCTGTGCACTGAACACAACCAGGGTGTGTGCTGCAGATGGAATGCAAGGGAACAATCTTCTTGAAGTCTGATTTCAGGACTTGTTGGCTGGTTCAGCAAAGAAGTACAGCCTTGACGGCCCCAAAGAACATTTCCAGAAAGCAGCAATTACAGAGGAAAAGATGCACATTGGATGGATAATGCAGAAGCCACCGTATGAGAAATCTTCCATTATTCAGATCTACCAAACTGCTCTGTAGCCTTCCACTGGCAAACTAACAAAAGTAGCTTCAACATCCCACAAAATCACAGCTTATATCAAAGTTAGATTATAATTCAAACATAGTGAAAGAGTAAGGAAAATGAAACACCAACAATTTATAACCACTACGCTAAAAAGAGCTAAAAGAATGCCAGTACAGATGTATCTTTTCTAAGTTACAGACAGTATCAATTAGGTTTCTTCCTTAGAGCCTCCTGAAACTAGCAAACCCTCCTTAGTATTTAAATCATTCAGTTTTTCTTAGGAAGTCAAACACAAGAAAACAAGAATGTATCAATTCACTACTAATTCTGGGCTTTTACTGCCTTCATTGTACACCTCCTTCCTGCTTAGTTCTATTTATCCTTATTTATCAGCATAATGATTTTGTTAATTGAAGGATTTTCATGCATTTTGTCAATGGATAAATAAAAACACTGACAAAGAAAAGACACTTAAAAATACCTGTCCAAAATCTTCCATGTGCATCTAAATATTATACCCACAACATTCACCTAATTAATCTGCAAGAATTAGATATTGCAGTTCTTTGCTTATTTTTCTTCTACATAGTTAAAATTACATATAGGCACAATATGGAGAAAACACATCGAAAGAGCCTCACATCCAACAACCAGATTAGACATTAAACCAAAAAAAGCAAAAAAAAAAAAAAAAGCCCCAAAACTACACAAACAAAAAAAATCTTTCTTCCTTTTAGTTACAATTTTAGATTATTTATCATTCTAAATAGAGCATTCCACATCTGTTTTCACTAGACAAATACCTCTGAGTTTGTGACCAAAAAGCAATTTGGTTTAATCCCATGCTTTTCAGTTATGGTATTCAGGGAACGGGAAACTGGGTTGCTTGATTTTACTTTTTTAGATACATGTGGCTATTTAACAAAAGAAAAATTGCTACTTATTTCTTTCTGAATTTTCATTTAAAAATATTTTTTAATCAAAAAAGAGAAAAAAATCCTTTCTTTGCAGACCTACATTATGAATTTGCTATTTTTTCACTAGCAAACTGACTTGAGAGGGCATGTAACTTCCGTAATATGACTCACTGGGAACAAAATTGTAAGAAATCAGTTAACAGCATAACAGAAAATATCTTTCCACTTCTTACAGCCAAAGGACATTAAGTACACTGTTTTTCTTTCCCGTTGCTCAAAACAAATGCTACATTCAAGAAGCTTTATTAATTCAAGATACATGCTTGGATTTTATATGCAAGACTAGAATTCCAAGTAGCATTTTGAGTAGCATAGCACAGGCATTGGCATTACAGAAAAGTAATACAGGGGAACAAATTACGGGGGAAAGCTAGGATGCTCTGTCACTACTATTCTCCATGGTAATTTTTCTAGTTAAGGTAGAGACAGGTTCACAAAACTTCTAGGGATAAATACCTTCCTAAGAATAAAAAACGTAAGCCATTGCTACCTACCTATGCTCCTTGCAGGACTCAAAAAACCTTAACAAAGAAGTAAGCAAATTACTGCTGGACACAAAAATGAAGGCAATGAGTTGCAACCTTTGTAGGAAATCTGTCCCTTTGAACTGGAAGATGTCCCTGTGTCTCTGCTTTGCTTGCCCTCTTTTGTCTGAATAAAATATATGAATAAAATAAATGAATAAATAATAGCATCAGTGATGGCACACTGTTAAGTGGGCTGTACTGCAAGCAATTTTATGCCTGCAGTATCTTTTGACAAAGACCAGCTATTGGTCTAGTACTTAGAGGAGAACATTGTCCTGTGAAAGCTGCAGTATTGAAAAAAACCCACATTTAGCAAATCTGGGAAGAGTTTCATTTTGGAAACATTTTCAAAAAGAAGGAAAGACTTCAGGAAATATCACTCACTGATTTCCTGAGAACACTATGAATCACTTGAGATCATCATTAGTTTCAGAAAAGCAGAGGCACAGAACAAAACACTTTAGTAACAACTTACCAATCAAGCAATAGGATATTACTTACTTTAAAAAACCCACATGAGTAATTTGGGAGAAAAACTGATCCTCAGCCAGATAAACAACAAGGAGATGAGCAAACTACTTTAAATGATGTAGGTTTCTTGTTACAGAAGGTATTCAGAATAAAATTTTCATGCATCTTTAATATTTACTACAATGCTTCAAAAGATTAACAATTCCAAACAACAGATTATTTTTCAGTATAGATGAGGGAATATAAATTAGCAGCTATAGCTTATATAGGTATCTTTCTGCCACTGGTAATCTGCAGCACTAGATGCTAATGGAAGTCTGACACCTGGACAAAGACCTGACTTGTTGGTTTGATAAATAGATCATATTGAAATTCTAAACTTTCAATGTAAATTTTTGAAGAAGTTCATTCATCAGTTTCACAGTCGTTTGGTTTTTTTCTCCACTATGGTTAAATCTGTAAGCAGTACGGATAAGAAGGTTATAAACTTCTTTGCTTGTATCAGTTATCTCAGTAATCTGAAAGAAAACACAAAAAGTTAAATTTGGCAATTATGTTGCTAAATACTAAGAATCCTTCCAAATACTTGCAAGAAAACCAGATTTTTTCCTCACCACTGAATATGTGAGAAACAGTTTCTGCCCAAGGTATCTCTTTCCATACATCCCAGTGGAGCCAAGCAACTTTGAGATTTCTGTTGGTGTCTCAAATTTAAGTGAAACAAATCAAGAGGCCAGAAAGTTTTTAAAGGAAACACAAATGGACAGTATCACCATTTTTAAGTCATTGCCATGGAAAAGAACTAAAAGCACCTGAAGGTTCTGCATGTATTTGGGGAGGCAATTCAATTCTGTAAAGCTTTCAGAAGTAAAAATAAATACTTCCCCCAAAAGATGACAAAAAACAGGAAAAGACTCTAAGTTGCAATTTTTGCAGATCAGAAGAGACTTGACTCCTCATTATCTGTGTTAAACCTGAAGTTTGCTGTGCTAAAAAGAACCTCAACCATGCATCCCAAATCAGTTCCACACCATTCTTCCTTTCATATATTCTCTTTAGTCCCTTTCAAATCACATGGAGAGCCTAGCTACATATTAGTGATTATGCAGATACAGTCAAAATTAATCAGACTGATAAACAAACTGGCCTACAACAGTTCATGACCCCTCTGCACTGGGAAATATTCAGTTTTGAAAGTTAGTTATATTGCTATGTATAAAGAAGCAGAAGACTGTCTTTGGTCCTTCTGGAGGGATTTAAAGTAGCAGGCTAGTACATTACAGCATCACAGCTCAACAGCTGCACTTTCTTCATGAAGAGAAACTAGAAATAGCAGTCTGTAAAAATATATACAACCCCCCAAACTTTATCATTATATTCTTATGCTGAGAAAAAAACTCATCATTTGTGAACTTGCACCCTAGGATGTGAGGAATACCTTAGCCCTTCTTAAAGAGAAAAATGTTATGTCTCTTTAGTCAGCCAGCTGTATCAGAATGGCCTTACACATGCCATGTACCCTATACAGGTCTATCCATAAGACCACACAGCTGCTGAATTGAAAAACTTTTGGAAGTATTAAAACTACACACTGGCCCTGGGCCTGCTTGCATAGGGGGCATGCACTTTTACAAGAATATGGTTTGACAGTAAGGAATGGGTTTCTAATCCTACACTGAGATTGCACTGTTTATGTTAATTAACACAAATACATTTTGTAGTTTGCACAAATATACCTGAAGGCTGTCATCACAAACAGAAAGATACTGTGACAAGCTTCCAGCCTTTTACTCCTCTTCATCTCTTTTTACACCTTAAAAGACACTGTCTTAGCTCTTAATTTTCTCCTTCCCTCTCAATTACCACACTGTTTTCTTCACTGGCTTTGCCAACCAGGCTTCTGCCACATCAATACCAAGATCTAGTAACCAGCTGTTCCACCCAATGGAAAACAGCAAGAGAGAGTTCCATCACATCTGCAGTAGCTAGATAATTCAGGGAGTGATTTTTTGGGGAAAATCAAAATGTCTGCACATGCTATCTCTACCATTGTAAATGAACTGTAGGTATCTCTTAACTGCAAGCCATTACTTCAGCTGTTTCTGCATCTGTACAGTGACATCAGTAAACCTGTCAGTGAGATCAAGAAGTGAATGGAAAATATTTTGACTGAATTTTAGCTGAAATGGATATGTAGCAAGTTAGATATGGCTGTTATAGCCACAGTCTCCTTTAATTCTCTGTTATGTATTTTTTTTATTAAGAGGTAGAAACTTAAATCAAAAATAGTAAAATAAGTATGTATTGAAGTTAACCCGAAAAAAAAGGGAAGAAACACTTACATGGTAAATACATTCCTGGGCAATCTGATGTCCGCCAGAGGAAAAGAGCAAGAAGTTGGTCAGAAGATGTGTTATGAGTTGCTGGTTACAACACTGCTCTACACCTGTTACCCTGTGCACAGCAGCCTCCAGGTCTTTGAGAGAAAGGTCTCTGCAGCTGAACAGTGTCATTAGATGTTTGTGGACTGCTTGGGCTTCTACCTGTAGGAAATAATTTCAAAGGGTGCAGGATCAGAGAAGAGTAAAGGCAAAATCTATGGTATTTTACTTTGGATTTATTCATTAAAAGAAAACCGAATCTTTGGACAAGCAATTAAAACATAAAAAAAGTTTGAATTTAAACAGCAGGAAAACCAGGAAAGGAAGGGCTGTAACACGTTTCTTTTATACTGATTCACACACACAAAGGTGGAAAAAATGTTTTTTTTTTTCTTTGGTCTTACAAATGAAGCAGACAGGGCATCAAGCCAGGATTTTACCTTTTTTATAATATAAGGAAATGGAGAAAATCCCTCAGAAGAACATGGTCCAATTTTCACATTGTGGGATAAAGAACAAAGGCTCCTCAAGGGCTCATTTCGGTATTGCTGCTGTAAATCAATTAAATCCCCATGCAGTCTGACCTCAGCTGATAAAATGTTCTGGTAAGAATGTGCAATTTAACTTCTTCCTGTGTTGTTCACAATTTATGTTTTTATGTTGTGAGCTAGACAATAAAACCTAACTTTTACTGGGGGTAGGAAACAGAAGAGTTTGGCATCTCTAGAAAAAGGACTATGAGCAACTACTGAAAAAGAATCCTAACAATAATTCTGTTCACTGAATTAAAAATTAACTGAAAAAAACTTGTAGATGGAATGCAAATGAGTATCAGCTGCAACAATAGAAAAATACACCCCTGCAGACCTAAAGGAAAAGAACACCTGTTTCTCAAGGATATTCACTGGGACAATTTTTTTTCAGACCTTTGTCTGACATTGACCTACCCTTTCAACAATTTCACATAATATAGCCTCAAAAAGCCGCTAAAAGCTCTTGCTTTAAGTCCACAACTACATGTGAGGCACAAATGATACCAGGATCTACAGAAAGGTAACAGGAATTCCTCATGACTTTATTCCTCTGTGCATCATATGAGCCAGAGACTGCAGATGGAGAGTAGCTGGTCCTGCTCCAAGAGCTCATGTACCCTAGAAATCTCTTCTTAGGGCCAAACTCCCAAGTTTTGCTTCCTCAGTGTTTCAGGCCCTAAAGATATGAAAGGAGTGCAACAAAGGAATAAATACTGAGAAGCAGAATTTTTAGTCCTGTTCATATGAGTGAACCTTAGTGAACAGCAAAACCAGCCTTTTTCTTCTTTAAATAATTTAAGCACTTTGTATTACACTCTGGCTAATATAAAGGTGTTACCTAAAGTACAGAGCAGGAAGACAAAATCCTAAGTCATAAGTGCAAACCTTTCCACACAAAAATAATGCTGAATGAAAAGTACAACAGATTGACATCTACCAGAAGTTCCCACAGCATGCTAATCCTTAACTAGTGAAAGGTGCTGGGTTTGAAGTGGAAACCACTTCATTTGAAAAAGCTGAGAACTTAATCTGCCAAAGGACAAATTAAAAAAAAAAAAACCCAAACACCTAACTAAAGGCAGAAGTTTTGCATAAAGTTGGGAATCCTCCTGAAGAAGCCTGACCTCTCAAAAAAAAAAAAAAAAAAAAAAAAAAAAAGAGAAGTTTCAGTTCAAATACCTAAGAGAAGAATGATAATGAACCAAAAAGACCTCTGGGAAAAGATGAGTCACTGCGTGGGCAGTCAGCAGGAAAGCTTTTTTGTTTCTAAAGTTTGTCTTATGTTATGACTGAATAACAAAATGGAATGGGGGACACACAGGGAGAGGATTTCATATATGGAACAAAGTGATTCCATTCTGCGGAGTTAGAACAATGCATTGATCTGCAGCTAGAGTGCAATAGCTTCAATCACTCTTGTTTATTGCTCATATATTGCCTACTTTCCCAAAACTAGGTTCTAAAAACAACCCTGATTTCTTTACTTCACCCTAGCTCTTACATAACTCTACTCAGTCAACCCTTCCCTTGCCTTCCCAGCCAAACCATCCCATCCCTTGCTCCTAGACTATGAGAAGTGTAAGTGGAAAAAAAAATGTAGGTGATTGGGATGCGATCTTCCATTTGTAGTGCCATCTGAAAAGCAGGAGGGGAAGGAAATAAAATATTGCATAATTCACTGTTGTATGTGGAGCATTAGATGTAAATTTAAAGCATGATTTTTACTACTGTGGTGTACTGAGCTGCATTTTTAAATCCACCAGAATCCATTTTAAATTAAGGTAAACTAGACAAGTTGTGGCCTTTTGAATTGGGCCTTTGTAGATCCAATTTCTTGGGCTAGTTCAGATTTGCATAATAAGTTTAAATTAAAGGCTTTCAAGTATCTGCTTGCATACACAGATGCACAGCACTCTTCGTGCAGTACAATGTGTAAGGTTAGAGCACTGCTCCTTCTGTTACCGGCCCAGCATATGGTATTATCATGTATTTGTTACTGTATCACATGCCAAAAACTGGAGAGAAATCAGAGTAGCTGGGGAAGGCTAGGATTCAAGACTGTGTTTGATTAAGTATCTTCACGGTTTCAACTGCTGTGATTTCTCTTGTTTCCTTCTCAGAAGATGCCATAACATAATGCATGCTGAATTCTGTCACACTGATTTTAAAAATACCATCACTAGGGTACTTTTATTTAGAACTAAAAACACCCTGGTTATCCAGAAGAAAGCCAAGAGGGTGCTAATCAATACCACATACTTAAAAAGGAGGAAAAGGCTTTTCTAAATGTCAAAAATAAGAAAAAACCCAACTTTCAAGTTGTCCACTGTGACACAGTTCCCAGAGACTTTGTAAAGTCAATATCTTTCATTTTTCTGATGTGCACTGTTTGTTTTACAGCAATAAGATATAATCAGACTATTATCTGCGTATTGCCACTTACTATCACTACATTACCCACCATTGTTTGAGTCCTTTGTTGATTTTCATTCTTAGGACAGTAGTAAAATGCCAGCAGCCACAGCACAGGATCTGGTTCTACAGCAGCCTTCAGTAATTGTTCTGCTGCAATATTCAGCCATTCTCCAAAACAAGCAACCAAAAACCAGATTTCAAAGAGGTCAGTGAGACAACTGGAAAACAACACAGATAAAATTAGGTACCTCTCATTATTTAACGTTTTTAATTGCCTTAAATTAACTAAAAAGGATGCTGACAGTTAATTAAAAAAATATTTAAACCACTCTTCAACAGAGAATACCTTACCTGCTAATCATATACCCATGTACTACTTATTTAGTCTATTATCTGAAATCACAATCAAATGAGACACACCCAGTGTTACTACAGATTACTTTGACAGTACATCAGACTATCCTTAACAGCAGCTTCTAATAAACTGTGACAAAATATTATGTATGAAAAGATGCACTTCAGCTGCAGGATTTCCAAAACTTTAAAATCATATTACACTCTTAACATACTGCTGCCTTTCACTTTCTCTCTGCTGCTTTCCAGGGTTATTTTCTGCTTTTTGGTAATTCATGAAGTGCATCTTTTTTGGTCATTAATGAGAATTAATTTAGATGGACTGAATAGAAAGTTTTAAAGTATATTTTCAAGTATATCTCCTGACTTTTAAAATTCATGTTTTCTTAAATGAAAATTTTACAAAATTACAAAAGCATTATTGCTGTAGGAAAGGACCACCATTGATATCCATACTTTCTCATGTGTATTCATATTAAGTCAGAGAAGACTAAAGAAAAGAGAAGCAAACTAAAGTGTCTCAAAGCAAAAAGTTAAACTAAGCATGGAAGGACAAACAGAAGGACAGCTAGATTAAGAACTAGGAACAATTATTTCTAATAAATTTGGAAAAACTTGAAAAAATTAGATGGTTTTCTTATGTTTTATTCCTGGGGACTCCAAAAGCTGCTGTGCCACCTTTGGAAGGAAACTACAAGAAGATCTTAGAAATTCCAGGAATTGATGTTACTCTTATCTTGAACACTTTCTACCATTACAGAGCCTGTTTTGGAGTCATGTACCCTGTACTTCCATCCCTACTGCTGCTTCTGCCTGCTCTGTAGTGGCACCTATGCTCCACTGTCATTGCCAAAAGTGACCCCTCACTATTTTTGGGATTTTCCCCCACAAAATGTCCATAAGTTCATCAACTGATCAACTGATTTCTAGTTTAAAATGTCATGTAACATTCACTGCTCACTGAGAGTACTACATATAATAATAAATCTCAGCACAGAAGCAATCTGTTGATTAGAAGGACACAGAAAGCATTTTCCTATAAGACTCACACTTGATATAAAATAACCCCCCTGAAAACCAACCTGTATAAGAAGAGAGCACTGAGAATCAACAGGATATATACTGTGTAACAGAATTTTTTTCTCCTCTGTAAATCTTATTAAGTCAAAAGAATACAGAATCAGGAATTAAGCAATAAAAGAAAACTGAATATGGTTTCTTCATGGATATTAGTATTTATAACATGTTAGACCATTTTCTTTCTAACTGGGAGGGGTTTGGTAGAAAACATAATTGTTGTAGGAGTTCTAAAGGAAGTAGGAGTGTGTTCTGGCAAGTACAATACTGTTCAAACTAGTGCACTGTTCAAAATAAAGGGGGGAAAAGACTATATATAAACCGAGAAAGGGCTGGGACACAAAAAGAGAACACACATAGTTATACTACTATAATGCATTATGATTGATGGTATTTGTTTCATTTATTTGTTCTAACCTCAAGTTAGAACAAATAAATGTTTACGTGTTTCTCTAAAAAATCAGGGTCAGCTATGGGTCACTGTCCAAGGACAGAAAGGTTTGACACACTTCAGGGAGGAACAGGCGAGCACTGAACTGCAGCTCACACAGAAAGTGAGAAGCTACCACCAGACAGCCTGGCCTCAGAGGGAGCAACAAAAAGCTTTTTTCTGCCACTCAGCAACAAAAAAATAGGCCCCAGTGAGTTAACTGAAACCAAGCACTGTTGCAAGTATCTTTGTTCCAGTACCCAGGGGGAAATCTGGGACAGAGTGGCTGGACAGCAGCCAGGCAGAAAGGGACCTGGGGGTACTGATTGAAGGCAGACTGAACACTAGCCAGCAGTGAGCCCAGGTGGCCAGGAAGGCCAATGGATCCTGGCCTGTATCAGCAACAGGACCAGGGCAGTGAATGTCCCCCTGTACTGCGCACTGGTGAGGCCACACCTTGGGTGCTGTGCCCAGTCCTTCCCTGAATTTAGGAAGGACGGTAAGATGCTGGAGCAAGTCCAGAGAAGGGAAAGCAAGCCGGTGAAGAGTGAATCAAACCCTATGAGGAGCAGCTGAGGGAGCTGGGGCTGTTTAGTCTGGAGGAGGCTCAGGGGAGACCTTACTGCCCTCCACAATGACCAGAAAGGAGGGTGCAGCCAGGTGGGGGTCGGTCTCTTCTCACAAGCACCAGTGACAGGACAAGATGACAGTCTCAAGCTGCACCAGGGAAGGTTTACGTTGGACATTAGGAAGAAGTTCTTCAGAGAAAGAGTAATCAGACATTGGAATGGGCTGCCCAGGGAGGTGATGGAGTCACTGTCCCTGGAGATGTTTAAAAAAGACTGAATGTGGCACTTGGTGTTGACAATGTGGTATTAGGTCATAGGTTGGACTTGATGATCTCAAAGGTTTTTTTCCAGCCTAGGTGATTCTGTGATTCTACAATCTTGTTTTGCAAGTCTGGCTGGCCTTGGTGTTCTATGTTTATTTTTATATATTTCAAGTTTAAAATCAAAATTAATTTGGTTTTTTTTGAATTTAAAAGCTGTTCAACATTCTTTGAACAGCTAACTCTCAGAGCAGACCTAAGCAAGCAAATTTGTATCCAAGTGCTATACAAGTCAGGTCTCATCACATTCCTTGATTTACAAGGCAGCAGCAGATAGAGATGTATGCTTTTTCATTATTTTCATATGGTCCCAGAACATCCCCTACCAAAGTATAATTCATGTAGACAAACAAACCCCCAAGGGCAGCAGGTCAGAAACATGGAGTGACAGCCCAAAGATTAACACAACAAAAATGACACTGCAGTCTGGCAGTCATATTTATGAAAATAAAGAAGTTTGCAGTTTGGGCATTTGTACAAGCCTGCAGAAAGCAAAGCTCCTTCATAAAACAGGGTTAAAAGTTTTGAGGGAGAAACAGGAGAACAGACAAGTAAGAATTTCCATTATGCAGCTAGATGTGTTTTGGAAGGAATGACAAGATTTTGTTTCCTTGGAGGCTTATTGGCCAGGTAGATAGATGCTATAAAACTCGGGTTCAGAAAGTAATCCAAGTCCTATTCTTAAAAATAAAGCCCGACTTAAAGAATAATAAGAAAATTATGAAATACAGCCACTAAAGACTTCAAATGACATGACCTTTCACAAATTAAAATGAAAAAGACAAAAAGTTTGAAGATCTTATACTGCTTACCTAACATTTGTATCTTCTACTATTGCTTTGAGCATATCCGAAATGTGTTTCACGTGCTGAGACCAATATGTAGTTGGGAGTTCTGAGGATGAAGGATGAAAACAAAACACTTAAAATCATAGCCTGTCTACTAGAATGTAACACTGAAGCATTAAGGTAGCTACAAGATTTCTCCAAATTGATTAAGTTATAATGAAGTATTGAAAATTTCATTTCAAAATTTCCCAGTTTTAAGCAATATCTGTTGCTGAATTACATACAACAATTCATTGATAAAGCCATGGAAGGAAGTACAACTAGGAATATTGAAATGAGGCTTATGTTCCTTTGCTACCACAATATTAATATATAATCAGTGCAGTAGTATTTTTAGAGGCTCTTGTACAGATCTTTAATTATTGTCCATAAAAAAATCGTACCAAATTAAACAGTGGTTTCTTGAATGTATGTATGAATAGGAAACCTGAAAAAAAGTTGGGTTTGCAACCTAAAATATCAGAATTCAAGACTCAGAAAGAAACAGAAAGCTTGTTTCCTGTGAAATACATGTGAATTTTTCCATAATGACAATTACTGATATTATAACATAACAAGATTGCAGTATTTTTACAATCTCTTAACATGGCAATCATTCCTACATAATTATTCTTTCTTTGTTATTCACTTCTGATTTAGTTTTCTTTAAAGTTACATCGGTAGTATTGTTACATAAGAACCAGATGTTCCTGCAGAAAAATACATTAAAAGAATATTATGAAAATTGCTAAATCAAACATACCCTATAAAGGAAATGCCAAAAAGTTATCTCTATCCCTTTTAAAGTTATTTTAAGACATATACAGATCATGCAGACTCATAATGCTGCAAATATTTTATGAAAAAACTTACCAGAAGGATGTCTGACTAAACTTCTAACAAGAGGCTGGTGATGGTATGGGAAGTAGGCCTTCAGTGGAAATTTATACTAAGACACAAAATCATTATTTTTAAGAGGTTTCTGGTCAGTTTTCAAAACAAACCCACAATGAATAATCTCATCTAAGGCAGTAATTAACAATACACACAGAGGCAAGAAAACAGAAAATTAACTCTTTAGTTAATTTTAGGATTTGGCATTAAAAGGGGAATATTTAGGAAATGCTTGCTTATAAAAACTAATTATTTATAGATTTTAAACATATATGCATCAAAAAAGATTCAGAGCATGAAGAAAATTATGTTACTAGTCTTACATTTTTCCCTGTAATCACGTAAGTTTTCATTCTTAATATGCAGAGCTTAAAAGAGACACTAGTTTAATTTCATTTTCCAGTGTAAACAGATTCACAGATGATATTAAATGAAGAAGTAATAACATCTACAGAATCTGAGGGTGTTGTGTAGATTATTGCCATCTGTTCAAAAATGGAAACCTAAACTTCTTAGGACCTGATCCAGCAGCAGGTAGGGCAGTCACAGATAACAGACTTGCCCTGTTTATCTGAGAATGTGTGACTTGTATGCTGTGAACACGGCTTGTGTAACCGAGACTAGCAGTATTAGCACACCTCTAATCTGTTTGTTCTGCAAACATGTACAACAGGCAGGTCTAACACGAAGCATGTAGGTGCAAGTGCAACACCAACTCCCCCTGAGACAGACAGAAAGCCAGCCAGGCCCACATGGTGATCACTGGCACAAAATCTAGCTGGAGTCCAGGGCACAGCAGGGTCAGCACTGGGGCCAGTCTTATTTAACATTTTCATTAATGAACTGGATGAAGGGGCAGCAAGTTCCCTTGGCAAGTTTGGTGATGACACAAAACTGGGAGGAGTGGTTGATACATTAAAGGGTTGTGCTGCATCCAGAGGGACCTTGACAGGCTGGAGAAATGGGCTGACAGCAGCCACACAGATATCAACAAGGAGAAAGTATAAAGTCCTGCACTTGGGCAGGGATAACTCCAGGTACGTGCTGGTGGACACCCAGCTGGAAAGCAGCTTGCAGAGAAGGACCTGGGGAGCCAGTGGACACCAAGGTGAGTGTGAGTCAGCAGTGTGCCCTTTGACAGAGCAGTGAGTGGCATCTGGAGCTGCCTTAGGCAAAGGATTGCCAGCAGGTCCACGGAGGTGCTCCTTCCCCTCCCCTCAGCACTGTAAGCAGCCATTCCAGCAGCCTAACCTGAAGTACTGTGCCCAGTAATGCTCAGTTAAATAAGGGGCCACAAGGATCATTAAAGGACCAGAGAACTTCTATGAGGAAAGACTGAGAAGGCCTGAAGAAGAGAAGGCTCAAGGGGGTTCTTACCAATGTATATAAACACCTAAAAGGAGGGTGCAAAATAACAGAACAAGGGTTTTGGCAGTGGTGCACAGCGACAGGATCAGAGGTAATGGCACAAACTCAAGCACAGGATGTTCTGTCTGTATATCAGAAGACACTTCTGTAATTTATCTTTTGACTTCATTTTCACTGTGAGGTGGCCAAGCACCACCACAGTTTGCCCAAAAAGTTGTAGAGTCCCAGCTGGACACAGTCCTGGACAATTCTATGTAGCTATGATCTCGAGCTCAGGAGTTGGACAAGATGATGTCCAGAGGTCGCTTCCAATTCTCAAGCAATCTATGATTCTCTCATTTAGATCTTTGAATCTCCATACCATTAATCTTTCTGACAGCTGCCACACTGCAACAGAGATTCACGCTCCTATCACACAAACCTGTGAACTGCCAGACACGAGCCACTTCTTTGGCAAATTTTATGGATGTACGTTTGCCTAGAGTTTTTTCAGTTAACTGTCTCTAAATTCTGAAGGTCTCAGTGAACTCACTTCATCTTCTGTCATTAATGTTTTTACCATTCTTCTGCTTAATGCTACTGAAGCATTTTATGTCCTGCCAAGGGCAGTGAGATAACACAAAGACAGATACCTTACGAATATATGTAATGATGGTATGACCAAAGGGGAAAAAAGGGATCTGACTGACTTAAAGTTTAGGAAGCAATCTGTACCCGCCTTTTTGCAAGTTAACTAAAATTACATTTGATTCATAAACTGTAACACAAGGGACTTTTAATTCTATCATTGACGATAACAACTTAATTAGTACTTCATTACCTAAACAGTATACAAGCTAAATAAAGTAAACTCAGTATTTAAAACCACTTTAGAAAAACGGGCTGCAGTCCATGTTAGCTGCTAGCTAGCAATGCCAGCAGGCAAAGCACTTTCACCTTCAAGAAAATGTATCAGCTGCACAGCAGGATTAGCTCTTGGGAGTCTGATGGGTGTGGAACCTCTACTTTCTTTCTCACCCACTGATCCCCACCTGGGGCTACACAGTGTGTTGTTGCCATGCAGTCAGGGTGGCACAAGATCATCATGCACAGCACTAATGTATTAAGCAAGACAGCTGCCTGAAACCAGTAGACAGATTCAGTCACACTGCTAGTTAAAAGCCAATATGCCACAAGTTTCAAGAAATCCCAGTATTCTCTTAATTACCATTTCCCTCAAAAAGATGCAAAAACTCAAAGGAAAATAAAATTTTCTTAAGTTTAAAGTGTAAGGTTTTAAATGACAAGTTCTTCCCAACTTGCATCATAGGAATTTGATTTCAAAAAACAAACACGATGAACAAGATGGTCAGAATGTGACCATGTGATTTGGGAATCTGAAGCCAAGTTTGCAACCTGTAAGTAAAGTAAGATTTTTCATATCTGTATTTTGAAATTTTAAGGTAAGAAACTGATCTTGCTCTTGTTTAAATTAGCACAAAAACTAGTTCTATTTAATTCAGTTCAGTAAGACCAGTACAAAAACCTGTGCAGCAGAAGAAAGACTAAGCTGTAAAATTTGAAAATTTAGACTAAGAAAAATTTCAGAGAGACCACTGCTGAGGGTCAGGAACTGAAACCAGTATGTATTCCGTGTCCCAGTATGTATTTCTCTGTGTCTTTTACCTTCTGAACAGACAAATACGACTATTCAATATCCTTCTTATAACTATCTAAGGGACTAGGAATGGGATTGTTATCTCTGTTTCATTTATTGTCAAAGACCCTGCTTCTGCAAAAGAAAAACGCATCTAGCATTTTTCCTCCTTTTTATCAAAGATGAATGTTCATGTTCACTCTACAGACACCTCAGCATCAGGGAAACAGAGCCAGGGAAAAGCACTTTAGGCTGATGGACTTGAGGGTTAAGTTAGGTAAACTGCTCTTACCTGCTGGTATCATGCTATAATTTTATGCGCAGGTGAAGATGTTTGAACTGAACTTTGGCATATCTATACAGCTACAGAGGGATGCTATTATTTGTATTCAGTCACCTCTCTTAAGAGTAGAATTGGGGTTTTTTCTTGCAAAATTTTGCATTTTGTCACTGGAGAAAAATAAGAAAGAGATCTTGACTAACCTGTTTGTTTTCATTCTGATAAGCCTGAAGGAAGAGCTGTGTGAACACCTGTATAATTGTCATAACTTCTGGGGTTCCATCAGTTTCCATCAGCGCATTCCTATGCATTGAAAAGTTAGATATGACAGATCAGATAATTAGTCTGCCCATCACACCACTGTTAACTGAATGAAAGAAAAAGGTATATTCTTTGTATGCTGCAGATTCAAGCTGTGTCTGAGCTCATTACACCACTAACAGAAATACTAATTTGCAGGCTTTTCAGATTTTATTTTTAGTTAAAAAAAAAACCAAACAAATCTCATACACAACTCCTACAAATAAATTAGACTTAGTTAATATATACAATATACATGCAGACACATAATTTATCCTACTTAAATAAGTATACAATTAAAAAGACTTGCACAACTTTATTAGCCAAATTTGGTGTCTGATCAGTTTATTGTGTTCAGAGCAACTACTCCCATGATAGAGTTCAGCACACTTTATAGTGTTTTGTGGCATCCCATAGGCCACTCTAGAGGTTTACAAAGGTAAGTGCTTCAACTTTCCTTCCACAGAGCAAAATAACCTTAAGCAAATGGAGCAAGTGGAGAAAAACACATAGCAGCAATTCTCATTCTCTTATTTGAAAGACATATAGAAAGGAGAAAGGAGAAAAAATGTTCAAAGTAAGTTGCCAGTGAGATACAATTATTAGAGAATTGTTTCATTCCTCCTAAAATATATGAAGAGTTAACACATTACTGTAACATAGAAATGTTACAAAACTACAGGCAAATATAATCACTGGTAAAAAAAAAAGAAATAGTACATGCAAACTCAAGACAGTCCAGGTGTATGGACTTCTGTATAGCCACACAAGGCAAGAAAACATAGCAAGAAACATTGGGAAATAAAAGCAGTAAGTAATATCACTGTGATAAAATCATATAGAACAATTAATCTCAATATGCATGCAAATAGCAGGAAAAGTTATTACAGAAAGAGACACAATGCTTAGATCCATACTTCCAACAGAACACTAACCCCAAACATAAAAGAAATTTTGTGCCAGCTATAGAAACCTAACACAGTTTCCAAGCAAGGAAGTACATTTTCTTTATCAGCAGTTCTCTAAAATCTCCCATGTGATAACAGTAACTTAACATCTGCACATCACTTGATAATAGTTGGAAGGACACAGAGAAATAGAACAAAAATAAACAGAAGGCTGCATAAACCAATTGGTCTGCAAAAACCAGCTAACATATACAGCTTCATGTAAGTATCAAGAAAAGGTGAGACATAGTATTCTTAAAATACACCAACATTTTAATACCAACAATGTAGAGGGACAAGCACACTAAGCAGAAACAATTCAAAGTAAAGAAAGGGAGCAGAAATGTAGGCTTAGAAACAGGAAAACATCATTTTGTAAGACAATTTGAAACACTGATAGAAGTGCAAAATTTTACCAGGAAATGCTGTGTTGGACAAAGCCCTGCATTAGCTGAGAAACATAATTTTATCCATTTCTACGTCTACCAAAGGGGAAGGATGCAAAAGAGTAGTGAAGTCATGTGTTTTTTTTAAAAAATATTCCATATAGCATGACCTTAAATAAGCCAGGAAGCCTGGACAAATTTTGTCTCCCTGTACTATCACACTACACAGTCTCCAGCCTAAGACACCAACACACATCTGCTGAAGTCACATCAATTTTTAAATGCATCCCAAATTGCTTTGGGAAAGTGATGAATCTCAACTCTTCAGGAAGTGCTCTCTGTGTGCAGACACACAGAGACCACAGGGCAGTGACTCCCAATTGCTCCACTCTCACCATACAGTGTCTACAGCCAAGCCTCTTCTGTTAGTGCCTGCACGAACCTGAATGTGCACACAGACACACAAATGCCCCCACACAAATGCACCTGCCAGCCCTGTTTTCATAAGAAAGGAAACACTCGACGAGCAAAGGATGTCAGTCACTAAATACATTATTGCTGTATTGATATTGTTAATACTGATAACCCTGGCAGTAGATCTACTTAAAATTAGTAAGTACTCAGTCAAGCGAAAAGAAGAGAAAAGCCACTGAAAACTGAGTATAAAGGATTTGAAGCCCCTGCGTGGTAACCAATATATTGGTTGCTTCAAAATAATTTTAATACATTCAAAACTAAACTCAGTATTAATAGGTGGATCAATAGTTGAAGGCCATTTAGAGCATATCTAACATAAATCCTGAAATATATAAGCAAAATATAAAAGAGGCTACACCAGTAAGTGCAAAAGGTTTTGCTAAATGCTACCTTCATGTTGGCATGGGCCAAGCCATTTCAGCACTTAACATTTTCACCTCAAAACTGTATTTCAACCACAAATCTCTACTGAAATACAAAATAAATGACAAATTTTAAAGGCCAAAATACACTGTAGTCAACTGTACCAATGATTATTATGATATAACTTTTACTTAAAGTTGATAAGATTTTTAACATTTTTCATTATTTTCAGTGTACTACACAGAAAGGGACTTTAGAGAATACAAGCAAAGAAAAAGATATCCTGAAATTATAATATGTTGCAGATTATAGTGCTGTTTCTGCTCTTGAAGAAAACCTCAGTGTTTAAATTTAAAGCCCCTCCCATAGTAATTTCAAAACTTACTTGAAAGTTTCATTTACAATTCTGAAAATAGCAGGATGGCTTGCTGCTTGTGGCTGTTGACAATCAAATGAAAGAAAATTAGGTATTAATAAGGAACAACTCACACAACTGTCATTGCATAATTTACAGCTTCACTTATTGATGCTATTACACAGCCATTATTAAACTGTAACTCTAAGATCAGCTCTTACTAAGCCCTCAGATTTTCTCAGGATTAGAATTCTTAGGATTCTCCATAGCAAGACCAAGCAGGCTCATCAGCTGACAAATGCAAACACCTGGGATCCCAAACTGTTTATGACAACATTCACTACAAATACTGAAGGTGGCAGACAGAAAGAACAGGTCGTTGCATGCGATTCCTAGAGGCTAGACACAGGGAGTATATTTTCAAAAAGCTTTCCCTTCCTCTCTGCAGAAAATCCTCCCAGGATGCACTTTGAGACTCTTGCTACATCTTCAAAATTAAATTCCACAAATTAAATTGATTTTATCACCTTTGTCTTTAATAGTTTTGCATGCATTTTCATCCCAGATATTTTCTCACAGTATAATCTTCTTTTGTGAACTTCAGTGTTGCTAGTACAAGCTAATTGTCTCAGTGCCTAAAAAAAAATTTTTACCTAGTGAAGCCTTTTACCATGCTACCACACAAAAGATCGTTTTGAGAAAGTTGTTACATTAAACATGCACCAGTAAACAAACTGCTTTCCAATCCCATATTCTCAGGCTTTTATGGAACATCTAGAAAAAACTCCACTTACACATTTCCCAAAGTACTAAGTTAAAGTCTAAGTTGAAAAGCAAATCCTCACTTAGTGTCTCTGATGTCAGTGCCTGAAGATTTAGTAAGAATATAGGTCTTGAACAGCCTAGAGTAAAGCATGTTTAATAAAATGCATTATATAAACTTTGGGAAGCATGGTATTTATAAAATTTCATTTATCAATACAGCTTAAAGTGAATAATGCACTACTGAAAGCTTGCATGCACTCATTTCAAGCTAAAAAGTACCAAGTAGAAAAGTAACATAACACTGTAATAATCTATATTAATAATGTTTATAAAAATAAACTATAATAATTATTATAACAATACTAATAACGATTAAAATACTATGTTTTTAATTGTACACAGGGAGAACAAGGACTTTGCTTGCTACGATCCGTAGATGACAACATCAGAAACCAAACCCCCCTTACTAAGAGCTGTTTAGCGGGGCTGCTCCTGCCCGCAGCTGCGGCTGCACAGGGGCGGCACAGCTCGGCCCCGTCCCGTCCCTGCGCTGTGGAACGGGCGCCACCTCCCGCTCCAGAGAGGGGCAGCGCCCCAAATCCCGCCGGAGAGCCGCGGAACCCCCGGCAGGGCTGCAGGAGGCACGGGCCCCTCCTCCCTGGGGGTCTGCTTCTGCCTTCGTGCTTTGTTTGCTTCTTTCTCGGTCTGTGGGAAGACTGGACTGTATCTCCACAGCTGCCTGCTAGATCCAGCCATCCTGAGGCGCTGGAGAGCAGTGAAAAGTGAAAGTGTGCCTTCAGTCCAGCTGATTCCGTAATTCCTCCCCTGTCTTTCAGACACTCTGCCCACCTTTGCACGCACACTCTTGTGGTGAGGAACTCACACACTGTTGCCTACGACAGGCTGGATACAAACCAGAAAGGGTCCACCAGAGGATCAGCTGACAGAATGTGCTGTATACAACAATGAAAAACTCTGCACGTCTTCCTGGCAGACAGCAGCTATCTAACTGTATCCACTATAAGAAATCATAGTTAATAGCCCCTAGGGTTTTATCTAAACTACTGAAATCAATATGATTGATATCTCATCACTGGTAGTCAAAAGGGATAACAAAGAAACAAAACCCAGGCCCAAACCCCACTGTTACCAAATTTCACAAGCTTTTGACTGTATGGAATAATACATTCAAGCATTCAAGAACAAGCATGCTGTGATAATACAAAATTCTGCCCCACAATTTGAAGATGCCCTTTGTGTAACAGGTCAAGAGCACGCAGCACAATTCTGCTGCTGCTAAGAGCAGTTCTGGAATTTGGGAGGGATTATCATTTTCAGGAGGGATTTTGATAAAATTTTCTTCTTGTTGACATTATCTCCTTACATTTTCAAAATAAAAAGGCATTTTACATTTCAATAATCTTGTCTGCAACTATTCAGTGCTTTTCACAGAAATCAAACCCTATGTATTGTTCAATCACTTCTAAAACATGCACAATACAGACAGCACAATACACACTAAACAAAAAGATTCAAACACAGAGAATTGGAGCTGCATGTGTGGTATTATGATAGAAAAAATGTACTTTTAACATGTTTTCCAGACACTAGTCTTGAAGAACTATACCACTTATGTATCTGTATTATTAGAAAGCAGAATCTGAAACAACTTATTTATAACACAAAGCCAGACGTGAATAAAAAAATAAGAAAAATACATCTGTATCTACAGTAAGCAAGTAAATGGGGGAAAAAAAGAGACAGAATAATCTGCTTTTTATTCATATCACAGAATTCTCTGTAACAACCACAAGAATAAACATGGGGAACTAAACATGACCAAGGTCATACAGATTTGAGGTGGTAACTCTCAATTTTCAGATTCGCATGCAATTAATTGGACCTGACACTTCTAGAAGTTAAGGACATCTAACTTCAGGAAACTACTATGGTGCTGTATTTCAAATGTTGTCTGCATCTTCCAATTGTATATTTGTATTTCTGAATTTTATTTTATATTTACCAGTTTAAAATAGGAAATGTTACTTTTTTCTTATAGGAAATGCCAAATGTGTTTTTATTTTGAAGAATTTATTTTTAAAGCACAAATATATTTTTACAGAAGTTTTAAAAGTGCCTGAATCTATCAACATTAAGAGTAATTTTCTCTATCCTTCCTCTTTTCTTCCCCATTAATGCCTCTTTTATTGGCCCTGTACATTGGAGAGTATTTTTACTGCAGAGCTCAGGGACAGTGGGGATAAGGCTGAGTGCCTGCGGGTGACAGTCAGAGGGAAGGCCCACAAGGCAGAGATCCTGCTGGGAGTTTGTCACAGACCACCCAGCCAGGACAAAGTGAAATATTCCACCAGTGGATGTTTCATGGTCACTGGCCCTTGTTCTTGTGGGAGACTTTAACTTGACAAATGTCTGCTGGAAGCTCAGCAGTGGAGAGGAGACATTCTAGGAGGTTCCTGCAGTGAGCGGAAGGTAAATTCCAGGCACAGCTCATGAGGGAGCCTACCAGGGCAGGCCCAGCCAGACCTGCTGCTCACAAACAGGGAAGGGCTGTGGGACGTGTGGTGGTCAGAGACCACCTTGGGCACACTGACCATGGAATTACAGAGTTTCTCTGTTCTTGGTGAAGTAAGGAAGGGATCAACAGAACCTCTACCTTGGACTTCCAGAGGGCAGACTTTGGCCTGTTCAGGACACTGGTTCAGAGAGTCCCTCAGGAAACTGTTCTTAAAAACAAAGGGGTCCAGGAAGGCTGGACATCCTTTAAGAAGAAAATTTTAAAGGCACAGGAGCAGGCCATCTCCATGTGCCAGTAGATGAGATGGCATGGGAACTTAGAGAAAAAAGGAGAGCTTATGACCTCTGGAAGAAGGGGCAGGCAACTCAGGATGTTATTAGGTCATACAGAGAGAAAACCAGAAAGACAAAACCTCAACTAGAACTCAATCTGGCCACTGCTGAGAAAGATTATAGAAAGTGTTTTTACAAATACTTTAACTACAAAAGGACGGCCAAGAAATATCTCCATCCTTTACTGGACACGGAAGGAAGAGAATCCCCTGTTGGGGATAAGGAAAAGGCTGGGTACTTAATGCTTTCCTTACCATAGTCTTTAACAGAAAGCTCCATTATCCTCAGGCCCCTCTGAGCAGGCAGACAGGGATGGGGAGCAGAACAGAGCCCCTGCAACCCAGCAGGAAGTTATGCGTGACCTGCTCTGCCACACAGACAATCACAAGTCTGTGGCTTCAGATGGGATCCATCCAAGGGTATACTGAAGGAACTGGCAGAAATGCTCATTAAGCTGCTCTCCATCATTTATCATTAGTCCTGGCTGATGTCTTAGATGTCTGAAGGTTGGCCAGTGTGACACCCATCTACAAGAATGGTGGAAGGGAGGATCCAGGAAACTACAGGCCTGTCAGAAAAATTTGACAGAAAATTTGTGGATATTGTCTACCCAGACTTTAGCAAAGTACCTCATTGCAAGGGCACTGAGGGGCTGCAGCAAGTGCAGAGAAGAGCAACGGAGCTGGTGAAGGGTCTGGAACATCCTGTGAAGAGCAGCTGAGGGAGCTGGGGTTGTTCAACCTGGAGAAAAGGAGGCTCAGGGGTGACCTTATCACTCTCTGCAACTGCCTGAGAGGAGGGTGCAGCCAGGTGAGGATCAGCCTCTTCTCCCAGGCAACCAGTGACAGGACAAGAGGGCAGAATGTCAATTTCTGTGTAGATCACTAATAATTTTGTCAGTTAAACATTAGAACAGGCTGCCCAGGGAGGTGTTGGGAGTCACCATCCCTGGAAATGTTCTAAAAACAACTGGATGTAGCACTTAAGAGTCGTATTTAGTTGACATGGTGGTTCTCTCAAAGACTGGACTCAATGATATTGGAGGTCTTTTTCAACCCTAACGATTCTACCATTCTACGCTAACAAGGTGGAAAATAAAATGCAGCAAGAACAGATGGCTCATAAAGAAGAAGACGACAACAAATTTTAAGCCCTCTCAACTTATTGCACTTTTCTTGCAACATACTTTTGAAACAAATAAAACTACTTTGGAAAGCTATCTCAAAATCAAACAGAAACTAAATTACACCAATTTGATCACATCTCTTTTTAAATACATGGGTTTTAAAAATCTGTGTATACACATATCTATCCATTCCTGGTAAAACATAAAATATTAGTATGTGTATTTACTGCATGTTTAGTTGTTAATGCAGACATACAAATCCTAAAGTTACTTCAGAAAGGAAGACATCCACTCACCCACTCAATTTCAAAGAAGCTAAGAGACCATTTGTGATGGTCGCTTCAATTGTTTTTATTACTTCTGAGTAACTACAGAATTTCCAATACTAATTTCAGTTTAGCCACAAACATACAAACATAATAGCATGCCATACAAACGTAAGTTAGTGGACCATCACACAACAATTACTCTTGGAATTAAAATATGTGAGTAGTACATATCAAGTTTATTTCATCAGAGAAGTACAGTAGTTTACAACTATCTGTGTACCTTAGATGTCAGTGAGGATTATGTGCAGTATTATTATTGTATTAAGACACTTTATTTAGGTAAGTTACTCTGATAATGAAATTATGAAAGAGCTGATTGAGGTTTCCTTCTTAAAATGTACTATAATCCAATCACTAACATCACTGACTATTTGTCCTCTAAAGGTTTTCTTCTAGGTAGGAAAGTAGAAATCTAGTTTTGTCTTGTGATTCCACTATTACCATATCCATAAGGTAAACAGAACTTACATCCTAAACACCATAATCCAACTGCCAAAAAGTTTAGCTCCACATTCCTAAAAAAGTATTTAAATATCCTTTAGGCAGGCTAAATTAATATACTGTTGGATTCAAAGTGCTGACTAATTTAATGTCACGCAAGTATCTTTACAGTAAAATGAACATGTTGTACAAAACATCATTATGCATCTAGACCACTATTTCAGGATCACATTATTTTCCTTCTATACTGCCTCTCTGAAGCTTCTCATCCAGCTGTTTTTACCTGTTATGCCATCTCCCATATATGCACCCTGCCTCTTATCAATGCCTACCAATCCAGCTGCCTCCTGCTCTCTTCTTTACAGCTCCATTCATTCCATTCTTTGTCCACAGGATGTCCTCTCTAAACCAGCTTTCAAAGCTGCTGCACTGGTCTTGTGAATATCTTATTTTGAAACTACAAAGTCTTTGGAGCAGAGGCAAGTAAAGACAACCTAAGTGTGCTAGCACAGTAATGTTCCATTCTTTTCAGAGATCAGGATGTGAAGGAAACTGAAGGATGAAGGTATTTATTAAATTACAAAAGCCAACATTTGAAACAAGTATTTGACTATTTTAAAAACATATTTTATATTTATAACCTAGATTTAGATATCTTTTTTCCTTCAGCCAGTATATGGTATAGTACCAGACACTATATAAAGTTTACAATATATCTGATATAGAAAAATTATGCATAGGCCCTCTATGCAGTCTTGTTTGCTGTAGCACCTAAATCCCCAGATAGCATATGAAGAACTGCTGACACCAAAGTATTTATGATATTTGCTAGCATTGTAATGGATCCCTAAAATAGGAGATTTCCAGGTTCAATTAAAAAGGAAGAATAAGTAAAGGCAACATTTTTTTCCTCACTAGAATATGTACTCTGTAAGCAGTTTCATAGGCTGAAAATAAAACACCATATGCCATTCATTAGTTCTGTCATTTTACGAAACATATAATTTGACTGCATACCACACATGCTATTTCACACTGCAATTAACAATTATATTTACATTTAGCGCTGCAACTAGCTCATTATTTTGGAAAAAGTACAGTGCCAGGTTTTCTCATAGGGAAGATTTTTGGTGCTCTGCATAACACAGCATCTGAAAATAAATTTTAATTACAGGTTAGCAAATGTTTTGCATTAAGAATTTTGTTCAGGTTTACAAACAAAACCAAGTAACTAAGCAGTCCATAACAAGGGACTCCAGCTGTTCAGACTGCTGGACAAAGGGCACAGACATCGAAGTAAAAACAGAATCAAATCCTTCCTGGCCAGAGTTCATAATTTTTTAAGACAGAGAAAGGTACTCAGCACCCTCACCACTGGGATTTGTGTTTCTTTACCCATTTTTCATCATTGGATGACATATTTTTTTCTCTTCTACCAATTCATTGTAAAAACTAAAAAATTAGTGATGTCTGTAAGACTCAAGATTTGGTTTGAATTAACAAGTTTTATGTCCCATAATGGCCGTTTATGCTGATGCATGTCTCTACGCTGACATATTTGAAAACTGTCACTCCTGAAGCATGAAAGAGCAGTATCAAATGTACCTTATATTGCACATACCAGCAATGAGTCTTTCATGACACGAGCCACTTCTTCCAGTGAATTCAACCGAATGGAAAACAACTGGTCTAAAAGATGTAAGGTAGCTTTTTCAAGGCTTGATAAGTGACGAAGCCAAAGGCTGAAGACAGCTGATTCAGGAAGGGAGATCTTCTTCCTGGTTTAGAGAGGAAGATACTGTTTTACCTGAGTAACTAGAAGGAAGACCAAAAAAAAATTTACTTTTTTTTTGTTGTTGGTTTTTTTAAAAATATATTGGGGAAAAAGTAGACACAAAGATCAACCTGAAGCAAGAGAGAGTTCTTGTTTACAGTAACCTGTTCAATAGCAAATCATAATAGCAAAGAATGACAGGAAATCACCATCATCTACAAATGCGACTTTACCACATGTGTTTAAAACCTAGAAATTTGGTAACATTGGAACCCATCAAAGGGAAACAGAATGTTTAAGTCTGGAGTTCCCTCCCTCTCTCAAGAAAGGTCTTGTCCCTGTGCTCTCTGACATCCAGATTAGTTCCTGCAGAGAGCTACTGACAGATGAACAGGAAGGTTTCTGCTGTATAAGCAAAGCATTACCTATCTTTGCAGAGAAATAAGGAAGAAACCCAAAACCAACAACAACAAAAAGGAAAAAATAAGATAACAAAGAAAAAAAATTACTTAGAGGTAGCTAAGTCTTCAGCCCACCAGCACTGACCAGAGCTATACAACAGACAAATAGTTAAGAAGACAAGTTATCTCTTCACTTAAAGACTTCAGCTATTGGTGTGGTATCACCACAAAAGAAAAGCCACAGTGTGGACCAGCATGAATCAAAATATACTAAACTAACCTCCCAAGAAGAGATATCACAGCACAAACACCCTAGAATATTTTTGTAGCTATTGTGAGAGTTGGATATTAAAAGGTGCAAAGCAAAACAATACATAAATAACAATAAATATTTGCCTTAGTCTTAAATCAAGTTAAGATTAAAAAACCTAAAATTAGGCTGGAGAATACATGCAAACTAAAGCTCCTGATAAAAGGAGAAAAACAACAGCAGAAAGAATACTAAGCCGTTTTAGGATCTATTTTGTATTTATTTTGCCATACGTTTGTTTCATTATCAGCTCTCAGAATTCTGAATTTCACTTAAAAGCCTGTATTTTTTCCACTCAATATTATGTACTGACCTTAAAGTATACATGAGGAGACAAGAAATACATTGAAGTACCCAGAAATTCAAAACTGTAAAGTAATGTTCAATTTCAGGATACTGTTTTATTAAATATTACTATTAAAGCACATACACACTTGAGAGTAAATAAAGAATGACAAGATATTAGCTGATTTTGCCACTATCAACTTTCTTGTCGCTTTTGTGACAGCATGGTAGATATTATAAATATTATGGCAGGAAAGAAAGCTAATAAGCTTACACAGAGGTGCTGCAACTGTAAGATATAAAAAACCATACAGGAAGTTAACTGTAGTGATTATACTCCCACAGCTGAACTTGCACATGTCCCCACCAGGACAATTTTGAGCTCTTTGTAGCCCTGCAAGTGCTCTGTTCTCTGGGGCAGGTTCTACCCATGCTCAGAAAAAAGACATGTTCAGAACTCAACAGAGTAAGGGAAAATAGAAGTCAATTGTCAGAGAGGGGAAAAAAATAAAATACAAGAACATTCACATTGATACCACATGAGTTCAGTGACAGTCCAGGAATATATCATGCAAAGCATGTGCGATCCTGTACCTCTCTCAGGGAAACTTTTGCAAACTGCACTTTTGCTGAGGACCCTGCAAGAGTCACTTAATCAAAAGCCATGTGAAATCAGGTATATTTGTTCACTGTGATAAGCAAGTAGCTCAACAGTTAATAAAAGAGACATTTCTTTCAGTCAGAAGAACCTCTTACTACCATCCAAAGAACGGCCTTACTCACTACATGAAGTGTCAGAATGGTCATGATGGACTGCCCATCAGCTTACTGATATGAGAACAAAACATATGTACAGAACCTGTGAACTTGCTCTCAAAGTCTTTCAGACTTATGGAACATGAACAGTCAGAAGCCACAAAAGATGGACAAGTGGAAGGGTGAAAGACAGCTCTGTGCTTTTGAGCACATCTTTCACTACCAACTGCCACATTCACACTCCTTTTTAATTCCTTTTCCTCAACTTGTAAAAACATGCATGGATTAGTTATTGTACTTTTCCATTAGTTATCTATTTTTGTCTGGAGCCCTCAATGGATCACCACAAAAATATTCCTTAGAACATCTCAGAAATCATGATGAGTACAGAGGAAGCAATTAAGACTGCTTAGAAAAGGAGAGAAATGGATAATTGACACAAAATGTTCACAAGGGACATTTTCTAGTATAAAAAAAAAATTTATAATACAGCATTTCAGGTACAACTTGAATAAAGCAATTCTCAAGTAAATGCAGGATGTGATTTCCCTGACATTTTCCCTTCATGGCATAGCCAATCTTGCTGTTCAGGTTCACTCAGCTGGTTTCCATTAATTGACTAATTTTATCAGAACAGTGGGTTTAGTGGTAGCAAGCTCTGCTTGTTTTGCTTCTCTTTCGGACTCATTAAAACTAATCTGTTGAAAACCAGGAGAATTAAAAATCTGGAGATGCAATTTCACAAAAAAAAAAAGTAAAAACAAAAAACCCAACAAACAAACCCCACCAAAAACAAACAACAAAAAAACCCTAAAAACAAAACCCCAAAAGAATTATGAAAACATCAAACATAAGGATTTGTCTTACAGAAAAACTGAAATCACCCCCAAAATGCCAAGTTAGCAAAGGCAATACACTTATATGACACAGAAATGACATTTCTGTGACAAGTTATCACAACTTCCACAAAATTCCTAAAATCTATTGGAGGTTTTAACCTCCTTTTTAGGGAATAGGTGAGACAAAGTCACAGTCAATATTTAAAGCTGTAATGCCACATTTTATGCACTACAGCAGTGTAAAATTCTGCTTTAGCCCACATCCTTAGCTCTGCTATTCGACTGCAAGGGAAATACCTTTCTAGAAAAGTACACAGTGCATTAAGCACACAAACCTAGAAAAAGGACATTGAATTGAATTTATAGTCTTTATGAAAAAGCAAAACAACACAAACCCTGCTACTTACTTTAAAAAGGCCTCATTCACAGCCTCTAGAAACTCCGAACTGAGAATTTCTTTTGATGACCCTCCGTGGTAAAGAAGGAGAGCTTCCAGCAATGGAGTTAGATCAGGCAAAGTAATGAGAGGCACACAGAAAATGGAAATAGCATTCACACAACTGGCTGAAATGCTGAGGGAAAAAATAAACACAGTTCATATTTCAGAAAAGTCATAAATTCGAAACTGTTAAGGAAATAAAATATATAATATTTTAATATAATAATGACAGAATATTAAATGTAAGACATGCATACCTAATTGCTCAAAAATGATTTACTAAAATGACTGTTGACATATCATTTCTTATTTTGCACAGAATTTTAAGAAGTTAGATAAAATTTTGATATTTAAGTGCTCAAAGCAAACCACGTGAGGGATATCAACAAAGCTCTGAATTGAACCCAGTTGTGATGGCTCCATCACCACATCCTTACTAGTAGACACTTCACTGTCTTTCCCAGTGAAGGAAGACTAAAGACTCATAGCTCCCAGGCAAGTTTCCTGCAGCCCCAGAAGAGACAACCTAACTGCTTTTCAGGCCTCCTGTTGCTTTTTTTAACCTTTCTTTCCTCTTAACAGAAACAATTTATGAATCCTGCTGTCTTCAAGTGCTCAGCTGGAAAATTTTTGTCTTACAGATCTATAGCTGAAAAAATATGTAGCCCCTTTAGACCTTAATACATAAACCACTTGCTGGATCTTCTCACTAAAACTACATGGTTGGAAATGGTTAAAGACAGTGGAATCTTGAACATAAAGAAAATATAAAAACTTTGGAACTTTAAGAAAATGAAAACGCCAAAGACTGGATTTGCAAAAAGAAGTCACAACTTTCCCAGAGAATATATATTGTTTCTAGCACCTAAAATTGTAGCATTGACAGGAAGATACTTATTGTCCTATATTGTTTGTAAAAGGATTCCCTGAGTTCCTGCAAATTTCTCCTGATTCACTAAAAGAAGTGCATTCTCTGAAAAAATCTGAAAGTATTTTCTTTGAGGAGTCACCAATAGGACTTCAGGACCTATTGGTGAGGACAGGGAATTAAGAAGGTTGCTCAGCAGTATGGACATGAGGTACTAATCATCACTATTTAAGCAGAGAGAGAAATAAAACGAAACATTTTCCAAGATGCACATTTCCAAGTAATTACCTGATTAAATATTTGTTTAAGATTTCTTATACTGAAATACTTCAAAATGCACTTTTGTTACAAGTATTTTTGTAAGAATGGTAATTATTGGGATGATCTGATCATGCAGCAGTATCTTCTACGATACACAGACCTGAAACTCTAAATCAGCTCCCTTTACAAAATTATGTTTCTAATTCCTTATCCAGGATTAGCAAAATTCTGCAGATGAATTTACTCTTACTTAACTTCAGAAGAAAAACCCAGTGAAGACAGTTTTGTTATAGATGATCTTCAAAATATGTTCTTGGAAAATAATGCTACTATACAATGTGTACAATGAATTTGCAACTATGTTATCATCTGAATTTTTAAAATATCACTAAATGGAAAAAGGAGAAAATGTACATCTCTAAAAGCAAACCACTTTTGTCTCTGGAACTTGAATAAACATCCCTACCATAATTTCTACACTCAAAAATCAACCTAAGTTCAAAGTTTTCTCTTTTTCCCAGCAGAAATCAGGTATTTTTCTTCCCAACAGTCTCAACCAGCTTTACAGCTAAGTCTGTTTCACCCTACTTTTAAAAATGTTGGCATTTAGTTCCTACATGGAAAGAAACTTAATGATACTCCTCATTAACTGCGTCCATAATTTTAATACTAAAATCAGTTCTAAACAAATTCAGCTCATTTAATCTTCCTTACCAAACATCTAGATGCAAAGAGGAAGGGGAGGATAACAGCCAAGTTAAGCCAAGAAAGGCATAAATCAGACAGCAAAAGGGCATGATCATGTAACAAAGAGTGACGGCAGCACCATTAGCAAATGATCTTTGAAGGTCCCTTCCAATTCCTCTACTACTGCCAGGTCAAGTACAAACACTTACATGAAGCCAAGCTTACCAAGCTTGTCCACGCTTTAAATTATCTAACACATGTATCCAAAACTTTTCAGCTGAAGCCTAATTTGCCCAAGACTGTAAAATGATCCTCACTGAACTGTAATGACCCAGACCAAAACATATCAAACCTATGTTTAGATAACACCTACCTCTCCTGCATGTTAAGTCCATTGCACTGGTTTTCTCTGAGTTCTGTTACTAATGAAACAACCATCTGTTAAACAAAATAAAAGTAAATAAAATACATTACATTTACTGACAACAAGCAGACATTAGTTGCATGGTTCTCTGTGTGACTGTAAAGGATGTACTGTAAAGGTTAATAACTTCCTTTGTTCATCTATTTTGATTTTTTATATTTTTTAACTATTGATGTCAAATTAAAGCTCTCCAAATCACTGAACAGACTGTACTGCAAAATGTTATTTAACACATTATATACTTTATACATTATAAAACAAAGAAGATATTCATTTCAGCTCTGCTTCCCCAAGAGTAAAGGCATAACTTTCAGAAGAGCATTACTCATAATTTTTACATACTTGGTCTGATTTGAGTCAACATATAATGAAATATTCTTCCCATTATTTTTATATATCTTAAATAGAAAAGTGACTTTAGTTAACATTTAGGGTTCATCTCCCATTTTAAATGCAGCAGATACAGTAAGAAAACATTCAGAAGTTACATTCTAATACAAAAAATTATAAATATAATTTTAACTTCATGGGTAAAAAATAATGATAGGTTTTTCTTTTGTTATAGCACAACGGGAATTGGAATTTTGTTTCTATGAATATTTATTGTAGTGTAATCTAATAAAAATTTCTCATTTGTCCAAAGATCTCCCACTTCATTTTTTCCCTTAAAAGGTTGTAAAAGTAACTGAGGTAAGAAAAGATAAACAAAGTTCAGTTCATGTTCCTTATCACAATGACAGCTCCATGTAGGTGCTTATAAACTGGTGATTTATTATTGTCAAAATCTCAATTACACCAAATACTTACATTTTTAACCAAGTGATAATAATAATCTGCTGACGTGTAGCCCAGAGTTGATATGAACGTACTGGTTTCTGCTTCATTACTTTCCCACTTAGAAGAAGAAAGGAGATGGCACAGCAAACTCTGAAAAATCAACAGAATGGCAATGAAGCTCCAGGCTAACACAAGCTGTGCAGTGCAGAGGGATAGGACAGCTATTGAACTCTGCCCGGGGTAAGGCCTTTTGATCAGCTGTGGCCATTTTACACCATTGATACAGAAGAGCAATCAGCCCCACCAACCATACGGAAAATGCTGCAGCTGCTACAATCAAATGTGGGGTCACACACACCACAAGATTTCAGCAGCTGTCCAATCTCAATGGAGACCAGTCACATCAAAACCACAGATTGTAGCTAGGTTCAGTTCTCTGAGAGCCATTTCAATCACCTGTGATCAGTACCATGATCAAGAAATGCATGAGTGTAATTAACATCTACTTTTCCATATCACTTCTTCAAGATGCTCCAGGATTCAGAGTCTGGTCTTACACTGTAGTTTGCCTAATTTCCTTATTATTTTGAGAAGATGATGATAAAAATCTTATCTTGACATTTACCTCTCTACCAATTTCACTACAAAATGCTTTACGTTTCATTAAAGCCTTTTAAATACATCATATGATAATCTAAGCAATCCTTTGATGATAGATTCCAAGTCAGATTAACAGATTTGGTACACTGGTTCTGCAGGCGTGCACAGGGGACTCTGAGCACAGTACTCATGCTTTCCTAGTTCTTCAGCCCTATACTACAGCTCTACTGTCATTTGGACAGATATTACACCCCAGCACCTTTCCTAGTAAACTCATTATGAAAACCAAAAATGCAAAATCTTGAGCACTTTTTTTTTTTTAAATCTTGGTGTCACAACTGAGCTGAGATAGTTCTAAGTTGATCATCAAACTATCTACTCCGCATTTTTTACAGTTTCATTCCTGTTCTTGACTGCTACATGCCAACATAACAACAGTTATGTTCCCTTTCCAGAGTTCATTTCAGGGCTTTATGCATCACTGAGACTTAAAGTATAAACTTTATATGTCACTAAGTATATAAAATTCCTTGTAACAGAGGGTCAGGATTAGTGTACACTGAAAAGGGCCTTCATTTAAAAAACATGATTAAAGGAAAGTTCAGACAAACTCTGTGACTTTCATGGTTCTAGGCTGCTTCATTCTGTGCATTCTTATTAATAAAAAGAGGAACCTGATGAAAGATTCTTGAGACAAAAAAAAAAAAAAAGGAAATCTCATTAACTTCTTTTCTCCTTTCAGAAATTCAAGTATTTATATATGCTTTTGTTGAACATCCCTAAGCAACTGCTTCAGAAGTCCTGGAATTAGGTATATTCAATCCATGTGTTCCATGTTTGATTGATGTGAGAGAGAAGAATCAGCAGAAGAACACCAGAGGTCTAAGAAAATTCACTGTTCTCAAAATAAGTAACAAGAATTTGGGATACCTTATTTATTGTACTTCAGGATTCTTTTACTACCTTGAAGAGTTATGTTAAATGTCTACATATCCTTTTCCTTCATAACTTTTTTCCTAGATAGCCCTCAACAGGAGCAGCTGCTGTTCTATTGGCATCCAGAGAATTCCCACAAATAAAAGATAAGGAAGAATGTTGTGTCAAAACAGTTTCAAAGTAGTAACTTACATTCAATTTTTGCATTCTTAAGAAAAAGACAGAAAACAGCAGATACTAAAAATGTACAAGCCTCTGAACGTGTCAAAAGCAAAAGTTAAAATCTATTAACTCTACAATCTCCCAACAGGCCTTAATCAATTCATTAATAAAAAATAATAACCTTTATATATTTTTATTTTCTTTTCAGAAAACTATCAAGGGTATCTACAAAACAAGATAGTTTGCCAAGCAGAATGAGATAAGGGACGAAACTGCAAGTCAAAAACAAAATAAAGGAGGTGTTACAACAGCAAACCTGGGATGCCACTTTCACGAGAGGTAAGGAAGGGGCTTGAAAAGTACAGAATCTGTTGGATTTATTAATGAAAGACTTACAAAAAGCTTGACCAGTGATAATAAACATAAAAATGTCTGAAAAGGATTTGGCAGGCTGACATGGCAGCAAATGACAGCTAAATGAGGGAGTGGCTTAAAATCCCACATACTCACCTGTACCACTACCAAATTTATTATCTAGTGACCGTTTCTGTAACCAGAATTTTCCAAAAGGTAAAATAAATTGAATACTCTCTTTGTGAAGAGTACTTTTGAAATTATTTCCCCCCCTGCCTTGGTGTAACAGCCAGTGCTAACCAAGCAGTAGAAGAAAAGAGAAGCAAAATTACTATACATGATCAGAGACTGCATATGTCCTGCAACACTTTTCTGTGATGGTTTTCAGTTTGGTACTGTTTTGGGGTTTTGCCTGCTTATTTACTTGCTTGGGGTTTTTTGTTGCTTCATTTTCAATTTACTAGATCCATGCAAGGAATTTGCAGATTTTTTTCTTGAAATGTACAAAATCTCTGAGCAGCCAGAAGGGGGCAAGGGAAACACAGGCAAGGAGATATTGTAGTCAAAATGAAAGGAGTTATTAAGTATTTATATAAGACAAATAGGTGTAAAAGATGGAAAACATTCACAATTCAGCTCTGTGTCTTATGTATTTCATTTTACTGACGGTGTTGCAGTGGAAAGCCTGAGACATCCCTACATGCAACAAAGGTATTTGTTAAAGTAAGTTAAAGCATTTGTCTTTTTCAGTTTAAAAGCTTTTTTAATCTTCTAGAAAACATACAGAAAGCTCTCCTTCTCTCTAGAAAAAGTAGCTTATTTATTTTTTATATAATGCTGGTTGTAAGTGATAATTCTTTTACTACTCTATATTAACAGAGAGCTGTCTGGAAGAAAAATTAGTACTGACGCCTCACTCATACTTGACAAATGAGTTGTTAGGATAAGGAACATTTAATGCCTTCATCAATGGGATGGGATTGAGCAGGGCAGTAGGATCGAGTGCACCCACAGCAAGTTTGCAGATGACATCAAGACACATGGTGCAATTGATTCCTGGTGGGAAGGGACACCATCCACAGGAAGGAGGGGCGGGCCTGGGTGAACTTCAACAAGGCCAAGTGAAAACTCCAGCACCTCGACTGGGCAATCTCCAATATCAGTTATCAGGGATGAATGGATTGAGGACAGCCTTGAGAGCAGAGAAGGGCTCGGGAATATCTGAAATTAACTCTTTCAGAAAGTACCACAGAGAAATATCAAAGATTTCAGATTTTCTCACATATATAGGAAGCAATACAAACATTCAAACCTTGTGACAGGTTCCATTATTACATTATGAATCCCCCAAGCATTTGGAAAATCAAAAGGCATGACATATTACAGAGCCACAGTATTGAACAGTTATTTGATACTGATGACTTTTAAGGAATCATTTCAAGATCAATATCTACGACGTATTCAAGTACATGCTGAGAAAATTGTCAGTACTAAATGTACTCCTGTGCTGATGGTATCAGCCAAGGATCCTATGCTTCCCCAGCAAAATTAACAACTGGTGATCTGCATAATCATCAATTATTCCTGGCAGTGAATCAATTACCACTCACTCTCTAATCCACTAATACCACGTTCTACAAGCCAAGAAAGTGGATCTGAAGCAGAAATACTGCATTCAAAAGGAAAAATAACAAGGGGTCTTTTATTTTTGCATTTCCAGAATCAAGATGGCTGATTTTGGAAAACAAACACCAGTCAGGCACACTCTAATATCCTAAATGACTTTTTTCTTGACTTCTCTCGCCACTAAGTAAGGAAACCACCTTGGCTGTAATTGCAAGAGAAGAAATCAATCCCCTGGCCTAGGATTAAAGGCATGCTATTCAAAATCCCATTCAACCTGAAACTGAATTAATGAATTTTTATAAAGCCCTCACAATGACCAACTTCTCTGAACAACCTTGCAAGTGACTTTATTGTACTGATGCAATTTATACTGAGTAATACTGCAGATAATTCAAAATCCACTGCTGCAGAGAGATTTCTAATACCTTTAACAGACAGATAATCCTATGAGCATCTCCACAAAGACATAAACTCATAAACTTTCTTTATCAGTGTAAGCACACTGCTTCACATCTACAAGATCCTATAACATACCTCTACTTCCTCCCCACTCCCACAGCAAAATTCAGTGGCATATGGAATATGGCATACGGAATAGCATATGGAATAGCATATGACTTGCTGAGGCAAAGCAAGGGGAGAAAACAAATTTTCTCAGTTCTTAGACTTCACAGTAGTTCTTGTTCTGTGGATGGTCCAGAGCTGGGATATCAAGACCAGGAAAACAAAAGAAAAAGAGAGGATAAAGTGAGAAAAGAGAATGAAAGCCAGAGAAATGCGGGAATGAGAGAAAAAATAAAGAGGGGACCTGATTTATTCCCTTTTATAGTTCATCTGGTGCATGCCTCTTATGTAAACTAGACTTGTCACACAATTTTTTTCACTCATGCACAGCCAGCCCTTCTCCTGGAAGTGAGGTGGGAGACTAAGCATGAGTCCCAAGGCAGAGCAGGATCTTGGCACAGAGCAGCACTGCCCCAGCTCTACAGGACTCTCTCCTGCAATCACACCTTTCCTATAGCAATACTCAGAATGTTGAGACAAAACATGCTTAGATCTGATCCTCTACAGTGGCCCCTCAGTCAGTTTGCAAATGAAACTGAGTTGGGTGGGAGATTTGATTTGCTGAAGTGTAGGAAGCCTTTACTGAGGGATCTGGACCAGCTGGATCATTGTCTGAGGCCGGTGGTATGAAGTTTGGTATAGTGAAGTGCTGGGTCCAGCCCAACACTGGGTCCAGTCACAACAACCCCAGACAGCACTATAGGCTGTGGCAAGAGAGGCTGGAAAGCTGCCCAGCCAGAAAGGACCTGCAGGGGCTGTTCAGCAATGGCTGTGCCCAGGTGGCGAGGAAGGCATCCTGGCCTCCATCATCAGTAGTGTGGCCAGAGGACAGGACATTACTGCCCCCTGCACTAGGCACTGGTGAGGTCACACCTTGAATCCTGAGTCCAGTTCTGGGCCACCCACTGCAAGAAGGCCATTGAGGGGCTGGAGCAAGTCCAGAGAAGGGCAACAGAGCTGGTGAAAGGTCTGAAGCACACACCCTATGAGGGGCAGCTCTGGGAGCAGGGGATGTTTGGCCTGAAGAAAAGGAGGGGAAACTCTACAACTATCATTCTCTACAAGTGCCTGAAAGGAGGATGTAACCAGGCAAGGGATGGTCTCTTCTGTGACACTCTCAGTAACAGCTGACAGGACAAGAAGACATGGTCTCAAGTTGCCAGGGGAGTGTGAGAGTCTGTCCAAATTTTCCCTCGTCTGCCTCACGATCGTCCTTGGGAGCCCACTGAAGAGAAGACCCCCCCTGTCTAGAATATCTGGCTCTGAAGGAGAAAAGTCACATGCCACGGGCCCCGAGACCTGAAAGCTCAGTGTTAAGCTATTGTTTTCACAAGTGTGTTTGCTGTATGCTAAGAAGGGGCACCATGCCCCGTTTGCAACAACAGCAGCTTTGGAAGCTGTCCCACCTCTCGGCCTGGCTGACTTCTCCTGAGTTTTGGGTGGTCTCTCCCACAGAAGACCCTCACCTGTTTTACAACCGCTGTGATAGACAGACGGAGATGTAAGAAGCTTCTCCACCAAGGACTGAAACACGAAACTCCTGAAAGGCCCCTCTGCTCCTTCCAAGGACAGGGACTGAAACCCCCAGCCCGGGGCAGGTGTGTGGGGAGGCAAGCTGACCGAAGCGAGATGTTTGCCTGCAGGTTGTGACCACTGGAGCAAGAAAACAATGGCTCTCATTTACTGCTGAGAATATGGACTACCTGTTACATCTGTTCCCTATTGTATCTGTTTCCCCCCCTCACAATTTTCAGTAATAAAAACCCCTGAGTTAGCTAGAGCCTTTGAGATCTCCCCAGCGTAGCAGGCGGACCCTCGGCTGGACTGGACCAAAGGACTTCATCTCTGCGTTGGTAGCTATATCCCCTCTCCCCCCCTCTTTCTCTCTCTTTTTCTCTCCCTTAATCCCTCCATCACATTTTTGCTGTGATTATTTTAATAAAACTGCATTTAATTTGATTATCACTGCAAACCCCCTTGTACCGTGTTGGTTTTTGCACTCTGAGATCATTCCTACAAACCATCAGGTCATCTGTCAACTAGGACAGACCCTGACAGGGAGGTTTAGACAGGATATAAGGAAAAATGTCTTCATTGTCAGGCATTGAAATTGACTGCTGTATTGGTGGTGACATCATCACTCCTGGAAGTCTTCAAAAGGTGCATAGATGTGGCACTAGGAGATGTGGTTAGGTGGCAATATGGCAGTGCAGTGTTAACATTGGACTTCATGATCTTATAGGTCTATTCCAAACTCCATGATTCTAAAGTGGACTAAGTAACTAAAACGCTTCTCACAAAAGCTAAGCTAACTCTTTTGATACTCCTCTTTAAGTAATGAAGGTTGATTTCCATGAGCTATAAGGGATCTGTTGAGTTACTCCGTAACTTTGTTTGTGACAACCATCTCATGACGCACATGACTCTATGAAAGCCTGGAAATTACTTTTCTGGAGCAGAATTTGTCCTTCCACTGATTTAAGTAACAGTGCCAGGCAAACAGGAACTCAACTAGTGTCCACAAATCCAGCATAAAGGCACGAGGTGCTTTAGGTTCTGATGCCGTATTTACCAAGCAGGGATCCAAAACCTGAACCATTTTATCCCTTTTCTTTCTGAAACAGCCAATACTTCCCTGTACACATCAATGGGGAAAAATATAGAAGCTTGAATTAAAGGTACAGTTACTTCTGAAATTAGACATCAACACATAAACAGAACTAGATTTTTATTACAAGATGGCAAGTTTTATGCTAGTAACTGTATTTGTGTAGCAACTGTCCTGGAATTTATGACACAGTTTCAAAGAGATTCCAGGGGCGGCAGATAAAGCAGTTTATTTCTGGAAATTTCTCAACGCACTCTTTCCAAAATATTTATGGTTCTGAATGTCCTCAGAAGCAGATGTGAAAATCAATAGCTACAATATATTTTGAACAGTGGAGATGGATGGTTTCACTGAGATAAACCATTCAAACCTAACACTAACTAAGACTTCCCAGCAATGATACTGAGCTCTTTTTTGCTATCTTGGATGAGTCTATCAAAGCAACAGTAGAGCAGGATTAAACTGAATAATCTATCATTTATTCTAAATAAATATTTCTCTTAAGTATATTCTGCATGAAAATACAACGTGCAGTCATTTTTTGAGAAGAGACCATTAATGACATTTTGCAAAAAATTATGATCTATGTAAATCTGTTGGAGTAAGTACAACATGGATACTCAAGGGGAAATTTCTGAAATGTGGTCAAGTAACAGGTTTTTTTCTGACCTTTCTATCTGCTTCAAGAGGAACCAGATTTTTTCGGCTCTACTAAAAGAAAGCAGGTATAATACGAAAAACTACATCTTATTCAGAGGACGTTTTAGATGCAAGAGCTATTTCTTATTTGCATTTAATAAGACTTTGGAATGAGAATTCCTTGTATGTCAATGACTTCAAGAGTCTGTACATCAGTGTTGCTCTTAGGCATTTCCTCTCTAGCCAGATGGTCCACGGCTTTCAATGCAATTCTAGAAGACAAGAAGTCAAATTCTATTTCCAATCTGGCATAAAAAGTAATCCAAAACTGTATAATTGATTGCATAACAGATAAATCAGACAATATGATTTCCAGCCATAATTTAAAAATATAGAAACAGTACATAATAGGGTTTTTCTTTAAATGTAGGACTCTAACAGCACACATTACTTCCTAAATAATTTAAACAAAGTCCTCAGTAAGCAAGATATACACATTGCTCTGATTTGTTTTGTAAATATTAATTAATTTTTTGTTTGCTAGCTTTCAGCAGCTCAAATTCCTGTAAGTATTTTTAGCAGCATTTTCCTAAAAATCCTGCCTAAAGGCCTGTGAGTTTTATCATGTCCCATGTTCTCTAGATTGAATAATTGACAATAAAACACAAACAGAGTTGGTACTTTTTAAACCTTCGTATTACGAAATAAGTAGCCAGTTCTGAAGAATCATAGTGGTTAAGTCCATAAATAACAAAGTAGTATATTCATTTAAAGACCATTTCACCAACTGTTTACAAAATCAATTCTGGGACTGGGATGCTTACATAATACAGTTCATATTATTTCCACACACTTATCCACTCATAACAAAGTTTGTGACTTTTAATTTTGCTCCTAAGACCTCTTGCTCACCTGCTCCCTGGCTCCAAGAGAACACAGGAAAACAGTTTTCCGCGAACCAAAATCAAAATGTAAAAGAATATAAGGTGTGGGAAATGCAAGCACAGAGAAGAGCTCCCAAGGCCTCGAGTATACAAGCTCAGAGATAGAGATGGGTACAGTGTTTGACCTAAGACCTTGGAGAAGGCTTGGAGCTTTAGAATAGAATAGTGAAACAGACATTAAATAAGAATAAAAATGTGTAGTTTAAGCACAAATATGTTTTAAGCAAGTAGATATAGGCCTCATATAAGTGAACAAATATATTAAGCAAAATAGTAGAAGATTTTTGAGTTTCACAATAGAACCTGTTGTAGAGTTGATAAAAAGTGGAAGATACAGCTATAAGTTTCAACAGAGTTACATGATTGGATAGAAAAAGACACATTGTGACAAATTGTGCAAAGCTTAGCAATTAGCAATTGGCTATGAAGGTGCTAGTGAGCTTTGTGGAAGTAGCTGATGGGATAAGAAATTTATAAGAGACATTGTAACTAGAACTAGTTAGAATTAATGACTTTGGATACAAGTCTTCTAATGTGGTAACTATGGATGTAACAACCTTCATCTCACCCTTCCATGAGACTGATTTTGCAATAAATCATCTTTCAAACACCTCACCAGTTGACCCCGTCTTTCTGCATCCCCAAGAACTGGTGCCCACCGTGTGAGGAACAAGACTTTCACCTCACTTTGGGACCGCCCTGGAGGTTGATTAAGGGAAGCCCTGAAAAGAGGGTGAGGGCAAGTTCCAGTTGAAAAGAGGGTCAGAGTCGAGTTCCAATTGGCTGCTGAGAGGAAGCAAATTACCGTGCTTACTGGACCCAGCCTGGCCTGAGCCTGACTTGGATCACCTGTAGACATCAGGTGAGCTCTGGGGAACAGGACAAGAGATGTCCACAGAACAGAGAGACATTTGTACTCTGGTAAGATCTAACTCTTGTGCTGTACCCAACCAAGAACTTAAAGATCTTTCAAGCTGGGTAGAGAAAAGTTTTGAAAATGCAGATTTTGAATTTGCTTTTTGTTGTGGTGTGTTGCAATATCCTGTTTTACCTTCTCCCTTCCCCCTCGCCCCTCGCTGAGTGTGCCCTGTCAATCAGGCTAACATACCAGCAAGGCGTCGTGTGATAGGTGTCCCTAGTACCTTGAGACCCTGCCCCTTCACCTGGCTGGTGACTCACCTGTCCCCTCCCCTTCCCCTGTCCTGAGCTTAAAATGTGAATGAGACCATGCAGCCTCCATTCTGTTACCAGCAGTGGCCCAGTGCAGACGCCTCTGCACCAATGGAATAAACATCTGGCTACCTTCTAGCAGAATCGACTCCCTTTATCTCCACCATCGCCAGAAGCTCTCTCCTGAGGAGAACGGAGTCCTGTCTTGTGCCCCGCTGCACTCTGCCGCCAGCCAAGGTATCTCTGGGGTAAAACACCGCAGTGCTGCCTGTGGCCCAGCAGCGAAGGTCAGAACTGGCCTGGGCACCATCTAACTGGTTATATTGGGATACATATTCCAATAGCTTTTACTATGTGTTTCTGGGATGCTGTTGGAGTTAAGCTATACGACTATGGGAGTTAAGGTATTGGATTTTACAGTCGCTAGGTTGCTCCCAGTATGCCATGTGCTTATCAAGGTATTTAACAAACAGTTCAGGCCAGCTGCACCCTTGGTAACTCCCTCAGCTCTGCTGCTCACTGCAGCTGTGCCCGCTGTGGCTCTGCCTGCTCAGCCAAAACCCTCCTGCTCCTGCTGCCCACACTGTGCCTGCAGGCTGTGTTACCTTCAGCTGCTTCTGATACTACAGAGAAAGGGAAAGATAAGAAGGAGCTTGAAACTTTTAAACCATCGAAGTACAATCATTTTCTGACTCTTGCACCGCTATAGTTTGTTTAAAAGTTTCAAGCTCTTTCTTATCTTCGCAGAGAGCTCCCAAGGCCTCCAGCATACAAGCTCAGAGATAGAAATGCATACAGTGTTTGACCTAAGACCTTGGAGAAGGCTTGAAGCTTTCTGTGCTTGCATTTCCCACCATGAGGTATTACAACACCAATAACAGATTTAAACATCATCTAGCTTTTAAAGTACTATCTTACTCAAAATTATTCTGTTTTCTCAACATTTTATAAAATTCTCAGATCATCTAATAGGGGAAATTACATGGCATATATTTGTGAAAAACAATTAGTATGTACAAGCATACTACATTAAAAAAATAGTAAAAATCATAAAAAAAATGTTTAACTAGACCATTGATAAGCTAACCAAAAAGTTCAGTCTCTCCTTTAAAACTGGTTAAAACACATTTCAAAACACAAAATATTAAATCACATATACACATACATTCCAATTATTACCTACTGAACACAACCTCTCACTTCACCAAATTCAGTCTATTGCAGTAACCACTCAGAGGTTTTGCAAAAAAGAAACCACTTCAGTTTCAATTAACACTGGGGAAGCTTGGAATATTCTTCAGTAATTTAGTTAATTAGGGCCAAAGTGCCTAAGTACAAGGATAGGAGAGGTTTCCTCCCTGCATTTCTTTCTGACATTTACTGCCAGGGAGTTTTTTTGTTTCAGCACAGTTTATGGATACATGCATCTACAGGATGGTTTCCATTAGCTAAATTCTGTGCCAGCGCACTAAATAAAACTGATGGCTATGTTTAGGATTTACTGGATCTTCTCATTTTAGTCCTTCTTCACTTGGAACATAAGTCTGATATCTGCCTACATCTAAATCTCTATTGATAACCATGACAGACTAGTTGATCATAAACAAATTATTCTGCTAAACAATCATAGAAAAACAAGACTCTTGTCATTCAAACATGTGATCAAGTTATAGAAAATCTACAGATAAATGACTAGACTGAACTACTTTTGAGCTAAAAATAAAACAAAAGAAAACCCCTACAGGAATACTACTATTCTTTCAGAAAGTTAATACTCAGACTTCATTACATTTCACATATTCCCAGACATGAAAACATAGATTCTCTGAAGTTCTGCACACTCTACCTGATGATTACCCTTAACCCTGTTCTGTCCCTGAAGAATTAAGCAGGCTCACCTTCAGTCAATGTCTTCAGTAAAACTGCTTTAGGTGCTCTTATACTAGGCCAATTTCCTCAGTTTTCTTTCAACAGTCATAATTACATTTTTCTCCTTAAAAACATTTTACAAGTATGGCAAAAATACACTAAAGGACCATGAAAACCTACTAGAAAAATTTAAATGAAAAAAATTTCAAAAACCCATTGAGACAAATATGCTTTTTCTTTAGAAATTAAAGTATGCTATGAATTGTATTACTCTTGCTGATGCATGAGGCTTAGTAAAAAGACTAGTCTCATATTCTACTTCTGTTTCCTAAAATGGATGAAAAATGTTACATGATCCTAATTTCCAAATGAAATGTGGAAAAGAAAATTATGGGGAGGGGAAGGGAAGGCTGCACTGTTTTTCCCTCACCAATTCAACCTCAGTTACCTTCTGTGACACTGGTACTGTAAAAACACATTGCACTACTACTGCGGCTAAGACCATGAAACTTTTTAATGGATGAGGTCCAAAGCCTAAGCTCCATCTGCAAATCACTAACAAAACCCTCAGAAATCATAGGAAAGAAGCTGAAGAACTGCTGGGCTGGCAAGCTTTGAGTCTAGTCTTGGCCTCAGACAGGAAAAGCAGTTTCAAATCTCCTTTCCTTTACTCTCTCCTTTCTCTTTAAGAAACACCCACCTAGAAAGTGCTATTACTCTTTGTATTAAAAAAGAGGAGACTTTTGATGCTGAAATAAAACACACATTTACACTAAGTTACAAAAGGAAATTCAATAGCTCTATCAGAGTAAACCATAAATCTTTTTTTCTTTTTTTTTAAAGCTCTCTGGTTTAACTAGCCAGTGATTTAGAATTAATTTCCTTCTTCCCGCCACAATTTTCAAAAGCCAAAATACAAGCTTCCCACTGCAGAATTCCTTTTATCAACACAAAAAAAGGTGTGGAAAAGAGGGATGAATAAATTTCGAAAGAGTGGATGGATTTTAAGATTGTTTCACTTTTACTTTAAATCTGTGAGTTACATAATTTCTAGAAAAATTACAATCTAAAATTTATGCTTTTTTCAATGAATGTATGTATTCATTTTTATACTTCCAATAGGTACACATTGCAAATACTGCATCTTATTTACAATGATATTCAGGAAAAATTACTTTAATCCCTTTGGGCTTGGACTTCCTAAGTCTCATGCTGTTAAATGTTTAAGGGGAGAAAATTGTCCACTGAACTTCTTAGCAAAAAAAGCACAAAATACACCTATAATGGTGATACAAAAACTGCTGGTCACAGTTGTATTAAATTGAGCAAAAATATCTAATGCCAGCAGAATTTCTTCAAATAGAGACCTCTTTTTGTGTCTCAGTAACAAATCATTACTCTTTACTAGAGCCACCTGGCAAACATAAAGTGCTCTGAGAAATGTCAGCTGGCTAGCAATTTGTGACACTTGCTGTTAAAGCTCAAGCAGCCTTGCAGGAAAGCAGAATCCTTGGTTTCTCATTCTGTTCTTTGACATACTTAGCCTTTGTTTATTTCGACCCAGAAGCTGAGAAATCCTTTATAATCATGTTAGCTTGGCATTGTTAAAGAATTATATTTGAAGATGAGAGGTCTGTTTTTTCCCATTCATAACACCATTCTATTTTCAACCAGAAGACTACAGGAATGCTTGCAAACTTGAAAACATTGCAAATTCTCTTACATCCTACCAATGCAACTGTCTATAGGTGACCAGAGAATGTCCAAGTCAGCTTAAAATGATGATTCTCAAAAGAGCTAGTGAGAAGACTAAGTAACTATCTAGATGTATAATCTTCAAAATGTTCAAAATTACCAAGAACTCCCTCTGGCTAACTTTACTACTTTACTTTCACTTTTTCAAAAGTGAAAGAACAACAGAAAAAAGAAAATACTGACAGTGAACTCATAAAACTTCAAGATAACAAGTATTAGAAATTGTTTATGTGCTGTATATGAAGAAATCTTCATTCTAAAATGTTTTCCATGGCAAACAGATCCAGCCCCAGTCTCTTCTTGTATGAATAAGTTTAACATCTTTTATCACTCTCCCATCCTTCATGAAATAAATTGTTTTAGAACCTATTCCACTAGAAATCTCTTAATATATACTATCACTGTATCAATTACTCATCTTTGATTCATCAGCCAATTCCCATTTCCAATGCAGTATTTCCCCTCACCCATACTTAACCATACCTAAGACCCTTGGGGTCTTTAATCTTTAACAGAACTGTACATTAGCAAGTTTAAGAGGCAGATGTGCCAAATTTCAAGCAAATACTGCTATGAGATGTGGGTTTCCTAAGGTGTGTACACCCTAGGAAGTACACTCACTTCAACAGGATAAAGTCCTTGGTATCAGGGACACAAATTCATCGCACAAAGGAGAGAGAAAAATGCCTGAATCGCTCTTTACTCCCTTGGGACACATTGCAAAGCAAGCCAACTTGATTCTTAAGATTCAATTTTAGCTAGTAATTTAAAATTTGAAAAGTCTCTTAGCACATTAAGAGCTCATTAAGTCATTACGCTTTAATTATTTATGTCAGATCTTAAACACAAGTCTGTGTAAGTCCTCTGTCCTCTGTTTTGATTCAAATGAACATTCACTTTGAACTATATGTTACTCACTGACACTTAAGACATTTCTTTCAAGCTCATTCACGCACTTGATTCCACATATGGCTAATTACAATGTAAAAAGTCATCTATCAAAACATATCCCTTCATGCACATGCACTTAAAAATAAAATTAAATTATTTGTCCTCAACTGCAGCTGATTTACACATTCCAAGAAAGGCCTGTAAATGCTATGTAACAATTTTCATGACACCAAGTTTAGCTGCTTAAATCTATTCCATTCAACTCAGATTCCAAATGACTATATGTCAAACATCAAGGAGGGGAAATCAACCTCCAAAGGAGTGAACTGGCCACAAGGTTAAAAAACACAAGAAAGTTCCCCTCCATTATGGTTGGAGAAAAGGTATTGTGCTAATGGCTAGGGAGAAAATAAAGCATTTTACACAAACAGCAAAACCACACTGAGCATTGAAGGGAAAAAAAATCAGGAGGATACAAAAAGATGAAAAGCTTTTAAATTTAACATAACACAGGATTTAATGTAAGGCTAGAGGCTTTTTCTTGCTGCAAAAACCAACAAAACATTTAGGTTTTAAAGTAATATATATTTGAATAACAAAAGCCACAAGAGAGCACAACCAACTTTTTAAAGAGCCCATAGATAGTACATTATATACAATTTAGTTCAAGCAAAACTGATTTGGTAGGTAACAGCTGACAGAAGCAAGCAGTGAAAAGGAGGGGTGAAGGGAAGCTATATTTTTTCAAAATTAAAACCCCTTAATGGTCTGTGGAATGCTGTTTACTTCAGCTCTTTTTTACAACCACTGCTGCATGGAGAAGGGATTGACTGAAATGTCTGCAGCCTGCGGCCACCCACACTATGGGAAGCACTATGATTAAAGAGAATGCTACGTTGTTGTATCTGCCAGCAGTCTGTTCCATGCTGTAATTATTATACTAGCCGTCTTCTTATAATCTATTGCATCTGTTGTGGCAAGACCCCAGTGTAAGCACTGTCCAGCAAGAAAACCATTGAACCTGAATAGCAAGTTATTTTTAATGCGCACAAATGGTCTGAAAACTGGATACTTTAAATACCTCTCTTTAAAGTTTATGAAAACATTTTGCCTTACAGGATAGCCAGTGACACAAAGAAAGCAGATCTACCACTGAAATACTTACTTTAACCTAACTACTTCAAGATACAGTCTGACACACCACCCATTCACCCCACATCTTCATAATGAGCTAAGAAGTTGCATTAGATCTTAGAAGCACAAAAACTGTGAATTCTAGATAAGATATGTATCTAGAAAATACTAATATATCAGAATATACCTGTCACTTTGTTATTACATCCATTGAATATTTCTGATGATCCTGTAATTATAACTGCTCCCTTCCTCTATAAGAATATTTAATAGTGAATATTTAATAGCAACAGCAACTTTGAAAATAACAAAATAAGCCCTAAACAACAAAATAAGTAGCAGTTCTCTAAGCAGAAATTTTATATTGAATAATTCTGATCTCTGCATTAAGTGGTAAAGGAGTTCAAAACTCATACTACGTGCATTCTCTTGATTTTTTGTGTGTTTTATCACACAAAATCAAGCAGTACAACACTATTGTGCACAACACATAGCTGTTAGTGCACTCTTCTCTAACAAATGGTACAGGCAGTATCTGTATCATTTCAACAATTTTACCAGGAGTTGGCTGCAAATGCTCCTGTGAAAAGCACAGACTGTCTACTGGCTGTAACTATGAGGTATTGCACTAAGCAGTGTGCCACCACCCAGCAAAAGAGGGAAAAAGGATATATCACAAGCAAGGCTGAATGAAAACAATCAAGGACTGAGTAAAAGCCCATTTGTCTCCAAGCACTCCAACCACTCTGAGGAAATATCTTTAGACCCTCTTACATACAAGCTGTTGATGGAAGGCAAGGGTAAATTCCATATAGAGTGATTGAGGAAAACTGCTATAAAGATTCCTGAAGGACCAGTGAAAAAAACAGTAAAAATTAATAGAAAAAGTATAAACAAGATACATACTTAAATCACCATCAGACGTCTTTCATCTGAAGGAACACACTATGATCTCTGCAGTGATCAAAGCTCCTGATGATTATTTGCACAGGTTAGAGGAGGAATGACAACGCTTTTCCAAACATACCAAAAAAGCCATAAGATCTGTAAAACCACAAAACTGAGTCTCAGAAAGTGATTAAGTAACTTTGAACTACTTTTGCCTCCAGGAGACTTAACATTTTCCATTTGTCTCTTGGATGCATGCCTCCTGGAACACAGACGTCCCTCTCCCCACAACTGCCAGGGAAAACCAGATCCCCTGCTCCACGCCTTCCCATCCCTCTTACACTGACATTCCCTTCTGATTATTTTGTGTTTCATCATGGTAAAATATTGCAGTGATATTATCAAAAAGGTAAGAAATAGCCCAAAGCAACAATTAATCTTAGTCCAAATACTACTCAAATTGTTTTCCCTTTAGAGAGGAGAAATGACAAAAAAAAGTTTGAAAATTCCCTATTGTAATAGAACCCTGCTAAAACCTATGCTCTATGACACAGATTCTCTCTCCTTTAACTTTCTCAGTAATAAATAGCAGGTGAAATATGTTCATATTTTAACTCAGATATCTCTGTTCAGCTCTTAATCTCCTTCTTTCAAAGTTGTCTAGATAAGAAGGAAAATATATGTTTCTCAGTATGTCCTCTAGCAACTCATAAGCCTTTTAATAGACACATTACCCATATATGTCATTAAAGTAGTATTCTTATCTCATAGAGACATCCTTTATTATAAATCCAACACTATTTTAATACGTCTTCCATCAGATGATCATGGGGCCCATATCCCCCGTGGAATGACAATTCACAAGTGATTTAGGCTCTAACATAAAAAAGCAACCTAAAGAACAGATATTGAGGTTCACTCTAATTTGAGCACTAGATGTTTTCTTTATGTTACCTGAAATTCCTTTCTCCTAGAAAAATGTGAACTTGAAGACTTTCTTCTATAAAGAGTTAATTATTTAAAGAATACCTTTTAGGAAAAGAAGAGAGAAGCTCTTTACATTATGTTTGGATTACTTTTAACATTTGTCCTTTCCTAACAATTTCTAATGTTCTCCTGACAATCTGACAAAGCGTGCATACAAAAAAAATAGTAGGTAATGAGTCTGAAAGACGGCAAGTATATTGGCCCCAAAATCAAATCAACATTCTTTACCTAAGAAGAGAATATTGTAATTCCAATTACGTGCACATCCTACAGAGCATCACAGAATGGTTTGGGTTGGAAGGGGAATTGAAGATGATCTAAATCCAGCCGACCCATCCACCACGGGCAGGGACACTTTCAAGGCATGTGGGCCTTGCCTGAGCTCCGCCGCAGCTGTGCCTGTGCTGGCCATACACCCTGCTGCCCTGGAGCCTGAGGCCTGGCCATGGCCCACAGCCAAACCTGGGCCTGCCTCGCCCCTGTGGGCCTGCTGCAGCAGTCGCTGGGCTCACTGCTGGCCCTGGGGACTGTCACTGCACTTGCTCCATATTCAATCCCACTAGGTGCCACTAATAAGTCTTTTCAATTAGCCTCTCTATTGAATACCCTCAGATCTTACAAGGATTAAGAGTTGACCCACACCTACATTTTGCCTCACTGAATTTTTTCTAAAGGCAATTCTGTTGAGGGTCTGAATTTACCTTCATAAATGCAATAATTAAGAGCTGAAAAGTGTAAAAGTGTTCAATTTCTGAATTTATTTACCGACCTTTTGGCCACAATTGGATTATTATTATTTAAGATGAAGCTCTATTTTCACAAAAAAAAAAAAAAAAAAAAAAAAAAAAAAAAAAAAACAAAAAAAAAAAAACCACACAAGCATCTTACTGCATGAACTGAGGTCAGTGGACGACTGGGTTTTCTTATTTTTGTTTATGTTAGGCCCACGACACAAACAGCTGAATTTTCCCTTTTTAATTGACATGACTGCAGTGATACCATCTCTGGGGTTTTTTATTTGCAGAGATGGTCACCAAAACTGAGGATTCACCTTCATAAATTATTTATTCCATTATGTTTTGAAAATCTTTCAAGATCTGCAGATATTGCTTCTTAAAGAGTTTTGCACAAGAGTACACTTAAGTATGGTTCAGACCACTTGATGAATGATATTCAGAAGACTTTTTATACAGTGCATCCATATGCATGATATTCTTAGTACAATCTGTCTTGCTCTACTCTTCTCCACAGGTGTGTTATGCCTGTGCAAAACCCTTTGTGCTTGTCTCACTTAGTTCAGGAATTCTGCTTCTTTCAGAAATTACTTGGAGCTTCTGACTACATGCACTTATTTATATGCAGCTTTCCCTATGGTGAGGGCTGAACTAGGACTGTTTTTCTAAAAGCAAGCATGATGCTATAGAAAATATCTGGCACCAGCCAGAAACTTCCATTTTTGTCTTATTATCACATATTCTCTTCTTATATATTTAAATGAATAATCATTCATTGGTGTTGGGTTGGCTTTGTATATTGCCAAAAATATACACCAGTTATTCTACAGAACAGGTGGCCTTCAGGAGAGAGTCACAGAATATCTGGGCCTCTTCAGGTTTGTTCTGCACTTTGAGTGCCACTCTACTGAACTGGAATGTTTTTTATGCCCTTTCAGCGCACCTTTCTTCCTCCCTCTCTGTCAGATTTGCTTTGATAAGTGGCCCTGACAAAATTAGTTTTTAATTTTTCCATGTTTTAGCTTTGACTGACATAACCTTTTTCATTTTCTTTTGGCTCTAATTGTCCAATTGGTGCTTGATGAATACAACGAATCACAACTTTGGCCTATATCTGCTAACATGTAGCTCACCACTTGTTCTAAATTCTAATTTGCACTACGACCTATTGGCTGTGAGTCAGCCTTTAAGTTTTTAAGACTGGTGTTTGTTGGACCCAATTCTGATGGCTTATTAACTTAGAAATGACATTAAAATCTGCATTTCCCACTCTCTCCATAGGATGCCTGTGTGGCATGAAAAATTGGACAAAAATTTTCATGAATGTTAAGAACATTAATAATAGCATATCACAACAATAGAATTTCTAAAAATACATTGTTCCAGTGCTTCAAGACTTTAACCAATCATAAATTATAGGAATAACCTAAAAAAACTCCAAACATAAATAATGCAATATGACAAAAGGGATCACTAGCCTGTAATTATTTGGAATCTCTTGTGTGTTCAGAAGAGCCTTCAGAACAGGCAACCATTAGCAGCAGGAAATATAGAAAATGTTCTTGTTTCCTTTTTGATAAGACATGCTTATTTAATGACTGTTCTTAGTTTTAACTAAGAAAGGAAAACTTTCAATACACAGAATAGCTGAAGATAATGTATATGTACAAGACCTAATTCCCAGTTTTTATTTTCACCCTCTGCTCTGGTGAGACCCCACCTGGAACACTCCATCCAGCCTGCAGCCCCAACACAGGAAAGACATGGACCTGTTGGAGAGAGTCCAGAGGAGGAACACCAAGATGATCAGAGGGATGGAGCACCTCTCCTGTAAGGAAAGGCTGAGAGAACTTGGGTGAGCCTGGAGAAAAAAAGGCTTTGGGGTGACATAAGCACAGGAAGGGAACCTACAAGAAAGATGGAGAGACTTTTTATGAGAGCATTTGGTGACAGGACAAGAGGAAATGGATTTAAACTAAAAGAGAGTAGGCTTAGATTTGATATTTAGAAGAAATTCTCTACTGCGAGAGTAGTAAAGCACTGGTACAGGTTTACCAGACAAGCGGGTGAATGTCCCAACCCTGGAAGTTTTCAAGCTGGATGGAGATCTGAGCAACGTGGTCTAGCGGGACCTTTCCAACCCAGGCCATTCTACGGCAAGTTTAACAAATGATCAGCAACCCACCGTATGATATTGCCCTTTTGTCATGTGTTTTGATAAAAACCCCTGGGAAAGGCCACAAGAGCATTGCATTAGAGGTGCAGCACCCCCCAGGTCAGAGCCCTGTGCAGGCAGGGATGCGCGGGCACGCAGGGGCGAGCGCTCAGGGCAGTGATCGCCATCTCCTGGCTCCAAGCGCGCCTGTGCTGCTGCACCACGGAATGCTGGCTCCTAACCAGAGGCCACACACACAAGAATGCGCAGTTTGTTGTTCTCCACATCACGGGGAAAATCTCACACCCACAGGAAATAAACTCGTGAAACAGCAGCAATTTAAAAAGAGGTTACAGAATTAATTAAAACATGGGAGCAGCAAACCAAGAAATATGATGAGACACATGCTACAGATATTCAGAATGGATTGGTAAGTTTGTCCTTAAATAATACAAATAAGCTACTAGGAAACCATTAATAGGAAAAACAAAGGAGTGGAAATACAGAAAAACCTGTGCTGTTCAGAATACTACTTGTAAATTTACAACAGTGAGAGAAGGAGGAAGTGAGAGAAAAGGAATAGCTGTTTCTTTTTACTCAAGCTATTTGCAATGTGAGTTTTTCATTGTAAGTACTTCAGAACCAAGGCTTGAAGTGTTCACACGTAAACTGTTCACATATACTCTTTAATATAACACATCCTTGGATAGAAAGCCCTAAGTGCTAAAACCCCAAATTTCAATAAGCAGTCACTATCAAAAAAAGTGAAAACACAGGTAGAATTCTTCTACATCTGTGGAAAAACTATGGGCAGAAAAATTAAAAACTCAGCTCACCTGAATGCACTGTGAAGACAGCAAAGATAATGAAATTAATTTTCTTATTAGTGAGCATCCTGAACTGTTGCCAAAAATGTCAGGAATCTTAATACACGATTCTCATTACTGCAACCAACACTAGAAACTAAAAGTCGAAACAATGCCACACAATAAGGGCAGCATGGAAGATGGCTTCTAAATTTGAGACTACTGTTAAAATAAATGTTCAGTTTTCCTTGGAAGTGTATTTAGTAGAGTGCTGTGAAATAGAAAATTGTGTAGATATTAACAGAAACTTAGTATATGCATACCTGTATGTAAATAGGAAGAATGCCATCTACTGGTATATAAAAATATACACCCTGTTTCTAAGTTAGCAAACAGCTATCATCATAGGCAACAATGCTGTCATTACTATGTTCTACAAACAACAGTGTCCAGTTTCGAACTTTGCCTGACATATTCAGCATACTATATTTTAGGAAATACATGTAAGCCATGTATTACATATATATCCTACAACATAAGCTTCTACCCATAAAACAGACTAAGAAGCAAATACAATTGTCTTTTGTTAAGGTCTTAGGATTTTACTGCAGCCTACCAGTATTTAAAAGGGGTTTATAAGAAAGATGGGAATAGATATGGCCATGCATAAGATACAGATTTGCAAAAGAAAAGCAACATTGGAAATAAATTCCAGAGACATAAACAACTCATAACCATAGCTCATAAACTGAGCGCACAGAAGAAGGTGTGGCCAAGTTAATAAAAAGGAAACCTGCTTCAAAAAAGCTTTCACTTGCAGCAATGTGATTTCAAGAGTAATGAGCAGTGAAAGGAAGTTGTTCTAGCCACATCACACAGAAGTCTATCCTAAAACCATACGTACTTCACAGCTCCAAAAATCTCTGCTCAGAGAACGCCAGCTGGAGAACCTAAAACTTTCCTAGAGACTGGTTTCACCAGGTCATGATCGTTTTTATTGGTGAGACATCTGTGGCAGCATGTATCTTGGCTTCCTGTGCTGTGCTTGGCTTTACAAAAGACCTGTGTAATGTGGACTCCAACACTAAGGCTCAGAGCCATAAACAAAACAAAAAATATCTACCATTTTAAGTAGCATCTAATCCTAAAAACGGTCTGCATCACACACTTTATTTAAACATCACTAAATTTCTTTTCATATTTTATTCTTTTAAGAACTTACCGACCTGCACACTCTTAGTTTCAGAAATGTAGTAATAATGCATTTCAAGTGGGTAACTACCCTTCTTGCCATTAATAACAACACAGCTTCTATATGACAATGGCAGGAAAGTTAACAAGTAAGCCAGCATTAAATACACTCAACATTAAATACATTTTTTGCAGCTTTGAAAATGCAATTTAATAGCTAAAAACAAAAGTCTTGAGATCAGCCCTGCTATCAATGATCTTAGCTAAAGATGCTCTGAATGGCCCCAGTATCCCTCAGGAACTCACGCCTGCCACCAACAAAAAAAGCAAGGTGTAATGCCACAGTTAATGTACATAGCTATTAAAGCAATGGAAAGAAAAGATTCAACAATAACTTGACCAAATAATGTAATTTTCTAATCAAACACAGCTTTGGATTTTGTTTGTTTTTTAAAATATAAATCATTATCCCAGATGGCAAAAGAAAACCCTCAAGAGTAGCAAAATATTTAGTTTAGGTTGTTCTGTAAAAACAAGCATGATAGTCCTTATCATACCACAATTGCCGGTGACTAGAAAGACAGTGATGATCAGGAAAGGGAAATAAAATTTCTTCAAAAAGTTTTGTTATGACACCCACTGGGCAGTAAAAAACTGAGAAGAAATTCTACTAACTCTAGAAAACAATTTAATAAATACCCTTTCTTTTAATCCCAACTGCTATATTCTCATGAGGTGCTGCATTCACCTTATACAACCAGGTAAGTGCTGAATGATAAAAATAGCGAGTAAGATATATTTGTGTTTTGAATTCCTCCATGCCCTCTTTCCCTAACCTTTAGGTTAACTCTTGACCCATCAAGTCACAGTGGCTATTACAGGTGATTGAAACACACAGAGTAGGTGGAAAATCTCTGCATATTACAGGGCAGTTTGAATCAAATACTTGATGTGTTAGTTTCAATACAAGACAAAAGCAGCAGCCCCATCTCCATCCATCTCCAACTGTTTGTTCCTGCTTACCTGATACTTTTTCCTATATCAGCATCAATTCAGTTACATGAATCAGATGAGTCAGACGTTGTAGATTAAAACAATTGAAGTTTCTTTTTCTGTCTGTAGTAGACTGGGTACAACTCTCCCTCACCACTGAGCATCACTAATGCACATGTTATCAACATGCATCATTAATGCATATGTATATGCTATGCTACTAAAAAGCAAAATGGACAAATTTTGCTCTGTTTAGCAACTAACTGCATACCACTGTGCCTCTCCTGTTTCATTACAAAGAATACAATGAATCAGCAAGGAAAGGCAGAGGGGGTTTTTGTGTCAGTTTACTTCGGTATTCAAGCATTGCCACGCTTTGAATTAAAAGTAAACTAACCTCAGTAAAAGCCTCCTGCAAAACATTAAAGACAGGAAAAAAATAAGGGTGATTTTACTCAGCATTAAATTGTTCAAATTTTCATGGTAAGAGGTACAGCCCACTAAACAGGTATATACCCAAGGCCACCAAAAAGACTGTGAGAACATATTTCTAAGACTACTGCTTTTATATCAACAATAGCTGTTTACTAACAACACAAATGTGCATTGTCATCATCATCAATTATTTTATAACAATTTGTACAACCTAGTATTACATGCATAACTAGATAATATGACACACAAAATAAACTAGTAAGTAAGAAATTATCTACCTACAGAAATCTAGTAATCTATCTCCAGCTTTAGCAGAGCTGTACATAAAGATTGATTAGGCTGCTACATTCTCACAAATTGTGAGGACTAAAAGATTTTTAAAAATTCCCTTTATATTTTCTACCACATTTTTACATGGAACCATGGAAAAACGAAGGACACAACAGAACTGCACCCTCAAATTAGTCAGCCATGTAAAATATTAAGCATCAACATGCTGCAAGCTATTTACATGCTGATGTGCTTTGTTAATTCAGTGTGGAAATACGAAAAATTTGAACAGATGTGCCATGCAAACTCTAATTTTGGGACTAAAGTTAGATATTCATTATTCATTAAGTCACTAAATACAAATCCACACACAAGCACTGCCTCTTCCCTCTCTGACTGTCTTTGAAAAAAGTTCAGATACAATTAAATTCTTCATAGGCAGGAGATTAAACAAAACCCAAAAAGAATAAAATTGCAAAACAAATATAAGCTGTTTTCTAAACAAACCATGACATTTTTCCAGGTTATGTATTTTATCCTAATTGAAAGCTTCTTTATTTTTAATAGCAACACTTGCTTCCCTTTCTGCTCCTTATTCAAGGATACTAGACCTAGTGAATCTAGGAAGAACATCAAAACTATCTAATGTAAAATACCTCATCCTTTTAAGATTTAAAATGAAACTAACACTGACTCTGTAATAATTAGAATCATATATTCTTCAACACAATATGTATGCAAATTGTATTTGCAGCAGTTTCTTGAATGACAGAATGACAGTGTATCTATGCTATAGATGTAGAACCTTTAAATCATCAATTTAATTCAAAGCAGCCCAGGGAAGGATCCATTCACTTACCCGTATCCAGCTGTTGGCCTTCAGTTCCACAGCATTCTGTGGTTCACTACTGTACAGACAGCATAAGCACCACATCAGCGTCTTCTGGCTTTCATCTGCAGGGAAAAAGCAAATAAAGATACACTTAGAGGGAAAAGAAAAACCCAAACAAAACACAGACAGAATTACACACAACAATCCCTATTCATCCACAAAATTGATGCCCTAAATATCAGCCTCAATTCATGCTGCTTCTATTCTACCAGATTCATACCACACACTTAACTTTAATCACTATATACTTGTGTAATCATTTCCTTCAACAGCAGTTTAAATGGTACCAAAGTGTTCAGAGCAGGACCTAGTAATTCACTCGCATAAATAATACCTGAAGCTACCTTCAAGGAACTTTCAACACAGTAAATAATATCATTAATAAGAGACAATAGTCTAGAGTAGTAAAATAGTTTATTATATTGTGTCTAAAGCTTTCACAACTCAAACATGCTCAGTTACAAAAAACTAAAGTTTGTGAAGTATGAAATCATTCATAACTAGAATATAAATTACCAAGTTCTCTGTAAAAATAGAGGAAGAGTCTCCATGCCTCAGGAATATGACATTTCTGCCGATAGCAGAATAGCTAAATGATAATGCAAAAAAATCCTATTCCAATTTTCTGTTAAGGATCAGATTGGGTTTTACTTAATTCTAAGCCACTGTTTCCAATTAGGTCTCTTCTTTAAGAATCTACTACAAAACGAGCACAACTCTCACTGCTCAGATGAACAGATATTATAGAGGAGCTGATAATCTGAAGTAAGCAGCTGAAGAGACATTTAACTCATTATTATTTCCCACAACTTTGTTTTCAATAGGCTTTGGTGGCTTTTTTCCTAATGTTCTTTGGCACATACTAAGATGTTCTACAGTGGATTTAATGCCAGAACAAAATTGTGTGTGATTGAAATGAAAATTCTGAAAACCAGATGTAGTTCAGATATAATGTTCACTTAGTAAGCAATAAGGTTCTTGTTAAAAATAATACAAATCCGTGATACTATCAGTTTTAGACATTATGTTATGAGACAATTTGATTATCAAGCTGAACAAGTAAATTCTTTTGTTTTCTGTGTTTTTGTTATCCAGGATGCAATAAACAGTATTATTTAGAAGTGTTTTGTTGAGAAAGCCTGAGGAAAAAATAAAAGGTCCATTAAGTAATGCCTGTATTTTCACCAGGTGACCAAAGACATTAACACTGATTTAAACCAGTATTCTTCAATAAATGTCCAACAAACCTGGAGGCCATTACTGACATTACCTCCCACTGACTAATATCTCTGCAATAGAAATGGTTTCCCAAGCATACATTTTTAACCCACCACAGTTCGGGGAACTCTGCCTTTGTGTGTTTGGGGACTTGTTTCAATATGGATTTTTACAAGGCTAATAATTTCCTATGTTTTGTAATTCTGCAGCTAAAGGATGCATCTTGCACACTGCTCAGCAGAAGTTCTTAAATCCCAATTATACCCAACTGGCATTCAGACATCAGCACCAACAGACAACTATCTTCTTCAAAAGCACCCTCATCTAAACTCTCCTATGACATTATCTGTGAGGAAAAAATAATGAGTGGTTCATTTACTGAAATGACTAAATCACAGCAAATTCCTTCTTGGAAAATAAAGATTTTAAACATTATTAGTTACTAATACTAAATATTGCCTGATTGTGAAATCTGGCTTTTGACATACCCTTCAATTATATAAATTACACAGTAAAAGGGAAGAACGCATCAACTCCAAACCTCTTATCTCAAACAACATATACATAGTTCAAGTATTTCTTCTTTTGATTCATACAGTTTATAGTGTATGTCTACAATATGTCACTAAGTAATTTTATTTAAATTTTGGGTTTCTTTCAACTTAAAAAATTAAGAAAAGATGTGAAGAAAATACATGTAACTGCTTGAAAAGATTTCTGGATGAGAAGATTTTTTGTTACATGTGATGACTTGCTGCATACTATAAAATACTTTGCATGTATTGCTCCAATATGCAAAATGCCAATCAGTATGATGAAAGCTAAAATGATGAAAATAAAGCCTAGATAAACTGAGCTGGTACACTTCTCTAGCATAATAAATTTACACAGATTAACACAGATAGATTCAAACTTCATCCCCAGTGAAACCAACCTCTGCTGGTCTCATAGATAAGTCAAAAGTTTCCAAAAAATTAAGGAACTGGTACAATTTCAGATTTTCCTATTTCAAAAAATTACTTTTTGACCAAACCTGAGGTAGCCTCCCATAGATCTGTGAAAAAAAGAGCCCATAGTCTTGCTGATATACCCCATGACACACTCTGAGGGAAACTCTTGGTTCACTGTTTTCACAGCTGCCCTGGAACAGGGGATGAAAGATGGGAAGATTAGCCCAGATCTTAAAATAATTACAGCAGCTGCAAAATATAATCCTATCAAAAGACCAAACACAGAGCCATCGAAAACCTAGTGGTGGATTTTTTCCTCCCAGTTTTCTAGCAACTGTGATCTCAATGGAAAACCTATCATCACGATGAACACTGAAAAGCATTATCAGGATACAAACAAAGGCATTTGATCTTATTATGGCATGAAAGGTTGACTAATACCCAAACAACCAATTAATACATCCACAGAAATAAAATTAAAAACTCAAAGCTGGATACTCCAGCTCAAAAAAGTACCACCTATCTACAGGACTCCTTTAAGGAGGTTAATGTTGTATTCCAACAAAGAGAATAAAAAAATTCTGTAGGAAATTTTAGACTGCTGCCAAGCTGCTTTGGGAAAAAAAATGAAAAAAAAGAAAAGCACAACACCAACCAAAAAAGGGAAAAGAAGACCAAAGAAATAAACAAGCAAACAAACAAAACATCTGAAACACCTCCAACCAAACAACCAGTCAAAAGTCCAAACCTTTATGATAATTTTGTACTTCTTTCTCACCAATCTCACAACAAAAAAAAAAACTATAAAAAAACCAGACAAAGAACCAAAAGGAATGTTTTTCTCATAACACAAGGTAGTCTCAGTCATCCCAAGCACATTCAGTTTATAAATACCCTGCGGCCAGACAGAAAAAAGAAAACCCTAATCTTACAGCCAGAAATATTATTTTTAGAGTTCATTGTAAAATTTTATTGAAACATATCACAAAATGTGGATTAGCTAAAACTGAACTTTCTGTTGAAATTAGTCCATTCCCAAGCTTGCCTGCTCACACACATTTACTGACATAGAGAGTCACCAAGAAACCTCCCAGCATTTATAGTATTAGTTCGGGGTTTGAGGCATTTCGGCTTAAAACTCAAACCAGAAGGGTGCTACTGAGAAGATAATCACACAGCCCACAAAAAAACCAACCAAAACCAAGCAAACAAACAAACAAAACAAACACACCCCCCCCGCCCCCGGCAAAAAAACCCAAAAAAACAAAAAAACAAAAAACCCCATACACACAAAAAAAAACCCAAACAGAAAAACCACCACCACTGGAATTCCTAACCAAAACTGAATTCCTCCTGTATCCCTTGTGGTTCAGAACCACAAGTACAGTCATGAGATTTTCTTCAGTCATGCTTCCCTCACATTAGCATTCTAAATAAGGCTAACTTGGTCACCTCCTCCTCAGGAGTGTTTATGAGGAGATTATTTTCCCTCAGAGCCTATGCTTCCTGCACTGAGTGGCCAGCCATGTCAGCCTCCAGCACCAACAGACATTCATCTAAGGCGATAGGTATTGTGGTTTGGACATGATGCAAAAGTATAATGTTTTTCCTGCTCCATTTTTTAGTATGAAAGACTGAATTGAACAAAATTAGTTCCTTCTTCTGTGAGGGTGGCCTGATCTCGACATATGCCTGAATTAGCTATTTATCCGAATGAGAAATTATATGAAACCCACTTGAGAGTCAGCATCCGCTATAGCCAGCACTATCTTAAAGAATATCTTCAGAACCAGTGCCAAACAAAATGAAAAACTGCTGAATCTAAAATGCCACCAATCCAAAGAGTGCTCAGGTGGCTCTAAGAAGAGGAAGTGGTGGGAATGTATAAGCAGACATCTTCAGGTCTAGCAATGTCAGAAAATCTTTAAGCATTAAAGTGAAGGATTCTATTTTCAGCAAGTAAAGCTCTCTGGTTTGCTTGCCACTTGGAGACAAAAAAACCCAAACTGTAGCAAGACTTCATTGTCAAGCAAACTTCAGAAGTAATGACCAAATTGCAGAAGAAGTGCAAATTGCAGCTTCAGAAAATGCTGAAGGAACACAAAAAAGAGGAAAGAAGTCGAGGAAACCAAGAATGTACTGCTGGAATTTTTGTGAAAAGGAGCCAAAAGCAGACAGAGATGGCTTTCAACTCTGATGAGAAATATAGGTGAAGTTACTTTCTACAACACAATATACTGTCAGCCCAGAAAAACTTATGGTCTGAAGGCTTGCATATTCCAAACAAAAACTTAGAAACAAAGCATGTCAACATTAATGGTTACCAACACACTCAAAACCTATGATTAGAAGGGAAACCTCTCCATAGTGAAAATAAATCAGTAAGTATGAAAAGGCTTTACAAAAAGCACACATTTGTTGCTCTGCAAAAGAGGTCTATGTCTAAACCTATGTTTCCTTCCCAAATTTTGCTTTCAGAGGTGAAATGCTGACGTTACACACATCTACGATGTGTTCTACAGACAAGTTCGTTTTGCCTGTGCTTGGAGCTGTCTAGAAGACAAAGCCAAAACAGAAGATGTATGCTGTGCTTGACTTAAAAAACCCTTCTAGCTGAAAAAAATTTGCCCTTTTCTCTATTTCCCCAAAAAGAAGCATAAAGCAGAAGAGACATAATGTTATTTAATTTTTCTTTTCTTTCCCTTTTTTATCTGTAGTTGTAATAAGAACAAAAGACAGTTTTGTTCTTAAAAAGTTATTTTAAGGGAATAAGGGAGCTCACAGGGAAGCTCAGAATCACTTTTCTGCTTAAATGAGATCGCAAGTAATTTATCAAAAATTTAACATCTCAGTTCCTGAAAAATGCATCAGAACTGTTGATGACATAGCACAAGGAGTGCCTCCTCCCTCCAAACAGTTTTCCTGTGCCAAATTTATTTTCTCTTCTATATTCTCAACCACGCACATATTCATCACCAGTAAGAGCATTTTGTTTTTCCATATGCTTTTTTCCTATGTTACTACTTTACTGTTTTAATTTAATGTGCATTGTCACTAGTTAAGGACAGAGAGACGGGGAAAATACATCCTAAGGATTCAATAAAAACAAAAACAATCATAACACAGACTAATTACAAAACACACATATCAGATAAGTTATTTCTTCTGTCTTAGCGTACATGTATATTCTGATACACATGGAAGGAAACTTCCATTGAAAGAATTTGAAGCACTAGATTTTGTACATTTTGAGACTCCAGCAAAATGTAATCGATACAACAAAAAATGAGAATGGAAATCGTGATGCACATAAACACTCACTGGGTTTAAAACTTACTGGTCCCAAGCCAAGATTCCATGAAATTAATTAGATCCAAAAGTGAATTTAACATTTCTGAAGCCTATATATTTAAAGCACCATGGATAGCCTTTTCATCTCAAAAGTTTACTTCAGTAAAAGGGAATGCTGTGTTTTTATGGAAAAAAAAATCATAGTATATAACAATTCATATTTTCCTAATTTCTACAAAATAAAGTTTATGGAATTGCTGCAGAAATATCTCAACACATTCTTACCATATCCTATAACAGAAGGATTCCAACAGAGCCTTCCTAGAAGCTGTCCAATTAAAGGGAACTGCTGGATTGCTACAGTGGGACCCTGCTAAAACACAAACAGAAAGATAGTAAATATACTGCATATTAAAAGTAGGTTAAGAGAACTGTTAATGATACTCACTGCTGTAAATTACAATCCAAATTATTATACTGTGAAATGCTCTGAAAGCAAAACACATGCAGGTATGTAGATTTTCTATAATATCATCATTCAAGTAAGTTAAAATTTAGGTAATTTTCTTACCTCATACTTAACTATGTTAGAAAATTTGTTTATTTGCCTCATACCCAGCAGATCAGTATTAGTTACCGGCAAGTACATAATGTCATTGTATTAAATGCCTAATTAACACACATTTTTGTTGGTTGTCATTGTTATAATACACTGTCTCACAGTTTCTGAAGAGATAAATATCTACGGTGGCATAAACTTACTTTGTTACTTTTGTTTGCTTTCTTTAAGTTAACTTCTTTAATAACTAGCCAGTAACAAACTGACATTTAACTTCTAACCAAACAGAAAGACGTTTCACTATAACAAAGTAGTTTATATACAATCCTGTGTAGTCAGTCTTATTTTTCCATTTTTGTAGCTTTACTATCTAATAAAGGCATTGAAAAATAGTGCTGCACTGAGATAACATACAAGTAGCAAGGAGGATGAGCATCTCCTGCTACTACAATAAATTCCTTACATTGTCTCATGTTTGGGGCTATACCAAGACTTTCTGGGGCCATATTCACAAAGTCTATTTCAGGCCATGCCTCAGATTATGTGAAGTAGCAAGTTTTTTAAATGTTCAAAGTTTAACATTTAAAGTCAGTTCAGAAACAAGCCTCACTCTGCAGTCTATAGATAAGAATATTTTAAAAAAAGAACTTCCAGAAGAAGCAAGCCTTATGCCATAATGCAGTACTTCTAAGGCTAATTATACTGAATATATACACTGAAAAAGTGATGCTCAGAAAAACATACTAGCAACTAAACATTAACAACTACTTTTACTCAAGAGTGCAGACAACAATTAAATCAATAAATAGAACAGGCAGAAGCTTATGCCAGTGATCTGACCATGCTGCTAGAATTCACTGTGTGTGCCATAACAAACACTAGGGTTAACATGTCAGCAGACCCCCTAAGATTTAAAGGTTTAGTCACAGTTTTGCATGTTAAGGCCTTTAAATCATCCAATTTATGACCTGACAACCAGAATCACATTCTTCTTTACTTAAAGAGTTTTTTTAAGAGGCTAGAGCGTTGGCTGGGAAACTTCACGTGACATCAACTGATCAAGCAGAAAAAGCCCCTTTCACAATAAATCAGGGAAACAAGATGCACACTTCTGTTTGCATTACCTGTGACTATTTCCCCAGTTTGCCCCCCTGATCCAGTACTACCTTAGGTCAACAAGATAAACCTTTTCGCTACTGTTACCTTCTGGTTTTATCAAAACACGGTGCAGATTGTTTTGGAGGACCTCTTCAAAACAGGTCACTCTTCCTTCTAAAGCCACTTACCAAATGTTTTATTGTTTCATAAAGCTGATGTAGAAATTCCTGGAGCTGGGGCAAGTGAAGGCACACATCTTTCTGTGATTCCAAAGTAGTGGCTTGACCCCACTCAACAGCTTTATCCAACCAATACTCAAAGTTCAGTTTGGGCATTGTAGTGTCCCGAGCCATTCCACATTCCTGAAAAAAAAGATTTTAACTCCACATCAGGCAGCACTGAACACTGGCTTCAAAACAAGAACGAATATACAAAGAGAGGATTTCTACCACCTTTTTTGTGTGCACACAAGAATGGGATGTAGGGAGTGTCTGTTTAAATCTCATAAGGCTGGTAACTTTATCTGCAATATTCAGAAGTTAAACAAATAACCCCATCATGACAAAGTAGCAAAAGGGGCACAGTAATCAGTAAATTATTTTAAAATAAATTTAACATGCAGATGTGTTTCAGGCTTTTCTTATCCAATTTTGCCATCATCAATATTTCACTCAGATTTTTAGAATAATTTGAGCATGCATTTGTTTCAAATGCTATGCATGATGAAAAATTAAAAATGCTTGTTCCAAGATAAATATAAGTATTATAATTAGGCTCATTCAAAACAAAAGGCCTTTGATCATTGTAATTTCTGTATTTGTAATTGTTCATTAGCTTTATGTGAAAAAAAGAGTATTCTCCTCAATAGAAATGAATAAATTTAGTATTTTAGGTCTGTTTCTCCTTGTATACTATAAAGTAAGGGGGAAAAAATATAACCCGTTTGCAGTTGTACATATAACCCAGTTCTGAATGGAACCTGTACTATAAATTATCTATATCCTATGGCACATTTCACTCTAAAAAACTGGTCCTTGTGGGATAAGCACTATCATCAAGACAGAACATTAAAATCTAACCAAACTGCATCAGTAAAAGATATCAAAAAACAGCATACAATTTTTTTCTAATTTACTATTATATTTTTCTTTGACAGAAGGACAGAGAATAGCACAGCAGGTAGTATAACAACCTTTAAGTCTCTCTCAAATAAATGTCTCATAGGTTGGAAGACCAAATGAGCTCTTGCAGCCTTTAAATCATTGCTCTTTCTGCCAAAACTGTAAAGACAACTGTCAATTAACAGAATGTTTTGGCAATTTTCAGAAATGAATTGTTGCACACTTGGAGACAAATTCAGACACTCACAGATGCTACAGAAATGAATGAATATGCATCTTTGCAAGCTATAAACCAAAAAATAAACCAGAACCTCCACAGCAGTCCTGCAAACCAAGCTTGCTTTATACAGCTAACCCTTACAAACCCTTACAAGTATAGCATGATAATCTCAGACAGGTAAAAATTTGAAGATAATTAATAAGCTTGTTTAATTACTATCAGAAATAAATAAATAAATAAATACATAAGCCCTAGTGAATCACAACTATCATCTGAGTTTGGATCCTGTCCAGAAAAAATAAAGAGAAAATAAAAAGTGAAAAATAAAATTGAGGTTAAGCTGTTGGATTGCTAGTGTACAATATGTATTTGCCCCAAACTTGTTCAAAGACAAGTAAGCAAAGCCACTGCTCTTGTGTTCTTTACTATGCTCCCATTTTTATCTGCCACTGTCTCTGTCAGCAGAGCTCTTAAGGGATCTGCGCAGTACCAAGATGTTACTGATCTTCTCTGTTGAAGTCTGAGATCCCAGCTCTCCAATAAGAAAGGTGTTTTGTCTCCCTGGTTAATACAGCTAAATAAACTGGATTGCACATTCTTTTTTTTTTTAAGTACTGCAACTATTAAAAAAAAACGCAAAACAACAGCACAAATCGTAAGTGAAAGAAAATCTTAGAAGTGTATCTCCTCTTTATGCTGATATCTGCAAGTGTGAATTTTTTATTGTTTCTGATAGCTAACTCCTTTAAAATACCTGAATATTTTGGAGATGAGAAAAGTATTCTCCCATCAACAGACTTGCAATAATCACACACAAGACAAAGCAGCTCTATGTCCAGTGCTATTCAAAACCCTCACTTTGTTGCATGGAAGCACAAATAAAGGACCTGGACCAAAAAACCTCCAGCTATACAATCTAGGGTTCAGAACCCGTCCTCAGAAGGATCAATCCTGGCCTTGATCCTTTTGCATTATTTTCTCATGAAAATAATTGAGAAACACTGCACTGTTTCTAAAGCAGAGTTCAGAAATTTTAGCTGCAGTTTAATGCTCAATTCATGGATATATTTATTGGAAAAAAATAGAGGAGACAGCTCTATATGCATTTCCAAAGGGGATTAAAGGACAAATATATGTAGTTTTCTGTGCAATTAATTTTCTGCAACTGCTAAAAATCCTAATATATCAGCAATAAGGAACAAATGATCCCTATCATTAACAGAAGATGTAATCTTCAGTGCACTTCTATATCTTTGAATAACCATTTAGAGTGACATGCAAAGATCTTTGCATTTTTTGGGGCACGTGGGAGGAAGAAGGGTTGTGCACTTCTGTAAAGCTTTGGACACGAACTACTCTTGTAGATTCAATGGTAGCAGAATCCCTTACAGGAACTATTACACAGCCACAGAATCCTCTGGGTTGTAAGGGACACATCAGGATCACCACATCCAACTTTTAAGGGAATGGTCTATGTGAGAATGGAACCCACGACCTCGGAATTGTTAGTACCATATTCCAATCCACTGAACTCATCTCAGGGTTGAATGCATATTTTCAAGAATTATAATCACCAAAAATGCTAAAGGCATTTCTGGTCTCTGTTTTGGAATACTACCAATTCACCTCTTCTATAAAATCATGCTGAGATCAAGAGAAGAACACAATAAAGTGGCATTTCTAGGAATTGCTGCACTATTCCTATGGGCCACTGGCCCTTGTTTAGCGTTTACTATGTGCTTCAATTTATCCTGGATCAAGAGTGATTAATTTAATATACATTAATATTTTCAGCATCTCAACACCACATATTCCACACTACTTCCAATAGTGCTCTGTTTTCAATAGCATGACTTTTAAGCTGTACTTGTTTGTTTTCACTGGAAGTTTCCAATTAGTTATTCTATTGATTGCTTACTTCAACTATAGCATCTAGTCCTGAAAAGAGCAATTTGATTTATATAGCTTACTCTTGTCTTCACCCCAACATTACTGGAAAACACACAGAAAAGCTGCTCTGTATATATAAATACTGTGAATGTACAAATAACCTGATGAAAAAGGAAACATACCAGAGACACAGATTTCATCTCAAAAAACCATCATAGGGTATAGAATATGGTTTATTAGAGAAATAGAAAACTGTTAGGTAATCAAAGGTAATTTAAATGTTCAGGTTCCAGTATCATATAGAACATATTGGAAGAGCTACAGGAATCACAGACAATAAATACTTGATTAATAATTTGACTTACAATACTAACAAGTATATTCCTATAGTCTCTTTCAGATTAATTTCCATTCTTTTCAGTTAGTAAGGACTCATTTTAGCTGCCAAAAATCAAAAACTTAATCCAAAAAAAAAAAAAAACAAAAAAATCAAAAACCAGTCTCATTTTGACTGGGTTCTCCACAACATGGCAAATTCAGAAGCCAGATTTATTGTGAATCACCTTATAGTATCTTTTACTTCTAGAAAGAAGTCTTTAGTCCTCTTCTCTGAGAACACCCAGGCAAACCTTCTTGGCCTCATGCTTTCAAGCCCACGGAACCTTGGGGAGCTCTGGTATGAGGGTACTCATTATACCTTTCAGAAGTTAATGGCAGCATTTCTAACAAGGAATTTTATTCTGTCAAGTGAGCTCTCTGGATAATGTCTGAAACATACCACTTTAGTCACTAACTTTTGCTACCAGATCTTGAGGCAAAGCCCCCAGATCTTGCCTTAGTAGGTTCACAAAAATTACAATTAAACTTCCATGAATTTATTTCCATTTAATCTTGTAAATTCAGCTGGTAAATTTAAATTAAGCCTTTTAAGTAGAAGGATCTTTGAGGTACTGCTAAGGTACAATATTTCCCTATGTCACAGTGTTCCAAATAAACATGACTAAAACTAGTACTCAAGGGATAAAGCTCTCGCTTTGCCTTGAATCAATGATAAGTAGCTCCATGCTCCAAATGAATGTTTTACTTTCCACTCCTTCTCCTCCTCTCTTATATCCTACCCACTAGCAACTTAGCTTATGAGGAAAAACATAAAATAAGAAAACAGTTAAAAATACTCTTATGATGTCAGGGCCCAAGGGCCCAAAGCACAGAAAGTCACCATTAAGATAACAAAACATATAAATATATACTCCAAATTCCAAACTATTTTTAAGGTGTTTTAATACTTACAGAAGCAGTACAGACAGTCCTTTTGTGCGTATTTATTACTCTAACAGATATTAGGAGACTAATATTACCAATTAGGAGCACTTCAGTATATTATATAATCAAAAGATACCATCATGTGCCTCCTTAATCACCCTTAACTTGATTGTGATACAGTACCGTTGATACAGTAATATAACAAAAGAGTATTCACTTTATCAGTTTGTCAAAGATTATTATAATCATGTCACAAATTTACTACCTAATGGATATTCTGAGGTTATGCCAAGAGGAAAAAAAAGTAGCAATTATCCTGAACATTATTACTGCTTTCTCATTTATTAATTCTCTACATAAAATATGTATTTCTTTAAATATGTATTTTCTTTAAAATATGTATTTCTTTACCTTGTTCTCAAGTATATTTTTCATCTTCACCTTGACAGAAGAAAATTCAATATATACTGAGATAGGAGGTAAGAGCAAACATAACTTCTTTCCTACTGTAAAGATAGTCTGTTACCAGCCTCCCCAAAATAAATTTTAAAAATAGTTTATTAGGAAAAAAAATCAAATTTTTTAGAAACTTCAGAAAGGCCCAGGAGTAGTAAAGACTATGTGAAAATTTAAAACTATTATTAGTTTTAATTATGAAAATTAAAAACTATTACTATAAAAACTATTTATTCCTGTCATCTTATTTTCCAGTACACCTTGTTGAGAAATTAGCTTCACAGACTGGTTTATAGGTTGGTATTAAGTCTAATCTACACACACTGGCAGTCCAGAAGTCAAGAATAATCAAGAGAATAACTTCCATCTTCATTTTAGACTGGTACGCTTACAAGCAGTGTTGATTAGTCTTCATGTTTTATTTAGTAACTTTTCACATAAAAACAAGTTTGCCTATTTGTCTTTGTGCCTACATCTACAGATATTTTAGAGCAAGAAAAAACAACTATTATAGAAAACTGCCTGTCTACATGTGCACTTTCCAAATTAAAACAAATTGCATGCTACTATATCTTCCCCAGGAAATAAAATTAAAGGACACAGTTTTGCCAAAACAAAGGAATCAATATTGGCTAAGCAATCCATGAAATCTGGCAAACTTAACAGCTGTCAAACAGGTGGCTAACATTATTATTCAATGTTTAGACTAAAAATTCTCCTGGAGAAAGTAATTAACTCTTCTCTTTTGCTGCTCTATATTTGTTTCCTCTATTCACTCTGATAATTAGTAATTTAACAGAGTTGCCTTCTGAATTACATTATCAGGTCTCACAGGAAAAAGAGCTCAGCTTTCATGTTTAAGCAATTGTGGCCTCTAGCGCAGCTAATTTTGAGGCCAGCATATTTATTAAACCTCTTGCACAGGTATCATCTGAGTATCATTGCAAACTGCAGAATTACATTTCCAGTTGCATTTTGTTGCTCTGCAGGTCTAGAGAAGACCTGATGCCCTGAGGAAGCAAACTTTGCTGGGATTCATGCAAGATCTCCCTTTCTCAGATACTCTGAAAACATTGCATCTCCCTCTCCCCACAAAAGGACTGTGTGATCATGACAAAGCTTTCCTCTACCAGAGAGGGGCTGGGCACTGAACAGGATCCCCAGGGAAGCGGTCACAGCACCAGCCTGACAGAGTTCAAGAACATTTGGACAATGCTCTCAGCACCTGTTGTGACTCTTGGGGTGTCCTGTGCAGGGCCAGGAGCTGGACTCGATGATCCTTATGGGTCCCTTCCAACTCAACATGTTCTGTGATTTCCATTAATCAGGTTTTGTGACCCCCAAAAATACAATTTATTTGCCTCACACAAAAATTAATTTTAAAACTTTCTGGTTCCAATAGATCATCTTGTAGGAGCAGATCTTCCCTCTAATTTACCCCATTTCAAGAGGCTTAAAAACAAAGAATAAAACCCTCTTTAATGGAAAAAGCAGAAATAGTATCTCAGCACATCCATCTAACTCTTACCTTCTGCCCACAGGAACAGTGAAAGCAGGAGTGATATCACTGAATTTTACATATGTTATTTGCTACCTTTCCATAATGAATCTTAACAGGGCAAGAAGGCAATCAACTATACTTTCAAACACAAAATATGTAAGTACTAACCCACACAATGGATTTTTAGGAACAAACCAAAAAAAAAAATCTGACTACAATCCACTGTAAGACACTCCTGGCAAGGAACACACCAAAGAAGTTACTAATACTCCAACACCACTAGTAATTTTTTTAAAGTTAAATTTAAGAGGAGAAAACAGGCAATAAAGTAAGGTACCTTTACATCTCTGGCAGAAGACTCTGCAATTCAGCAAAGTACCAAAACATACAATGTCCTAGTTCAGAAGAATTTCAATGTCAGCAGGAGCCAGAACAATATCCAGCAAGACAAACATAAAGCTATCTGTACCACAACACAGGGAATCGGATGTGCAAAATCTAAACTTGTTTCAAGGCTATCAGGCAAATCCTAAGATTTGATCAGTGCACACTGATGTTAAGCAGATCAACATCACCTCCTAGAACAAAACCCAGATTTGAAAAAAAACAAAGGGCTGCTAGCTCACTCCTTAATTCCATACTTGCTCTTCTGTATGTGGATTGCTTTGCTCTTATCAGTGATCTACCACTGAGGTAACAACAATACAGCTCAAAATACAAAAGAAGATATAAATTCACATCCTGAAAGTGTGTGGCATGGTGAACAGAAGCACAAACAAGCACACACCTTCACACATTTCTAGAAATGGAGAGAGGGAAGAGGGTGTGAAGCACATCTCCTTTCAATGTATTTCCTCAGTAAGGTTTATGTATTTTGTCTTGCAATCTAAATAGTACACCTTACAAGACTATTTGGTAACACTCAGGTCACTGGAATGTAGCCGTTTCTCCTAATGCTTGAGGAATGAAATTTCTGGGGGGATATCTCTAATGAAAATTAATGTTCAAAGATCCTTGGATTTAGCTTGTTGGACAGGGCCTTTTCATTCAGTCCAGGTAAATTTCAGCTCACTTCTATAACAATGGAAATAAAGATGACACATGGGAAATTGCAGCTAAAACAACTATGCAAAGAATAAAGGCAACACTGGGAAGAGACACTAGGTCTGATCGAGCCTTCAAAATACAGAAGGTAGAACTGTCTCAGGTATCTGGCAACATTAAAATATTTCTACAGCACTTTGCAGAAAGTCCAATTATTGATAATACCACTTTAGCTTCACTAACAGTTACAGTAACATCACACACCAATTGTGTATGGGTCTCTGATAAGAGCAGTCTAAACGCCACATAAGTTAGATCTTATTTTGCAGCTTACAAGAAAAGGAATGAAATGTTGGTTGTGTTTACATCAATGGCAAAATTTTTGTTAGTCTCAATTAAGCCTAAATTTCACATTAAGCTTTAATGACAGTGAGAAACACATCCATGTAAGAGCCTACCAAGTAACTACATTAGAAAAATTAAGCCTTTTAGCGATAATGGTAAATTCTTGTTAGATTAAATCTGTTGCTCGTACCCATTCTCCTATACCAAATCTGCCAGCTAATGCATCACTCCCTGTCTTGTGGGTTACCTAACAGTTATCTGGGTTATCTGGCTATAGAGTTTTCATTACCCAATTCTAGCAAACGAGCAACTTTTTTACCAATTAGAAATTCTACTTTTTCACTTAAAACTTTTACACGTGGTTACAACTGTCTCCCATAGCTTAAAACCAGTATTAGATATTTATACTGTCATTTCAAACATCTGAAAGATTTTCTTCAACTTCTTCTCTACAGAGTAACACTTCAGAAAAAAAAACCAATCTGGGGGTGCTGGTGGGCAGCAGCTCAGGGTGAGCCAGCAGTGTGTGCCCGGGCAGCCAGGAGGGCAAACCCCATCCCGGGGGGCAGCAGACACAGCATCACCAGCTGGGACTGGGATCATCCTGCTGGATTCAGCCCTGGTGCCCTCACCCTGAGTCCTGTGTGCAGGGCTGGGCCCCACACTCTGAGAAGGGTGGGAAGGAGGTCCTGGAATGGTCCGGAGGGGACCTGGAGAGGGAGTGCTGGTCTGTTCCCAGGATTTCCTGGAATCCATTGTAACAGAATATGTGCAAATGGTTCAAGCTTTATCATGAGATGTTCAGACTGGACACACTGGGAAATCTTTCTTTACCAGGAGAGTGGTCAAACACTGGAAGAGGTCTCCTACAGATGTGGCGTTTGCTCCATGTCTGTTAAGCACCTTAAAAAGAGGCATTTGGACAATGCATTTAATACCAAAGTTAACATTTGTTCTTTTGTGAATTGGTAATGCAGTTTGTCTACATGATTTTTGTCCCAAAAAACAGTCCATTCTATTCTGGTCTGAACATGAACCAAACCAAACCAATCACCCAAATTTCCCTCATCACAGAACTTCCTTTTCTATCAACTTGTATACTGTTTGAGTGGAATACAGAGAAACCTATTTCCTTAAAATTCATGTCCTCTGGGGAAAAAAAACAGGTAAAGATTAATTCAAAGTTTCACCATGGAATTAGCAGCATTTTGTGCCAGTTACAGCCTATGAGCTATCAGTGATGAGGATGTTGCATATACACCAATCCTTGGCACTTGCTTTTTTAGAAATTTAAGTTCTGCAATTAACAGATATATTATAAAATAATTCCCCCATGTCCAAGAATGAACAGAAGCACATACATTAAACTGTACATAGCAAGCTAGAACATTAATCCTCTCATCAGAGGAGTCACTTATGACCTGTAATATAGGAAAAAACATGTATTCCTTTGTATTAGTGTATCAAGGAATAGCATTTACTTCCACCTATATGTACTAAAATTACAAGGAGGCAACGGGAAAACCTAAAAATGTTCCTGCCAGAGCATAATCTTCCTCCATCTAAGCTGTGGGAGTTGGGAGGGAAAGCAACAGGGACACAACCTGTTTACATGCAGAGAAGAATGACTCACCTTTCTTCCTTCAATTAAATAATGAATGAACATAAGGGGCTTTATAATTCCAACAATGCTTCTATGATAGTCATGCAACTGCTAAATTCAAGCTTTCCCCCTGGCTTACACAGGTGTACAAAAAGAAGACATATGTTCCAAATTCTTTATCTCAAGTATTTGAACATAAGGTAAAATACTGACCGTGTTATTGATATCCAGAGCTACTCGTACAGTTGGGTTCTAATTCTTACACCAAGAATTTTTATGAGAATCTCTAATATTTGTTTAGTAATGAAAAACATACCTTTCATTGAAATCCCACAGTTCTACAGAGTTAAAGCATTTCTGCATTAGCATAAGGAAACAGAGGAACAAAGAGAAAATAATTTCTTCAAAGTCACTGAGGAAACATATGACTAAAAGAGATGAAACACACAAATCTTATATACTTTAGCCTATTAGGAAACACTGTTTTTCACAGCTTTCCTCAAAGATAATCTATTATAAACCTTAAGCTCCTCACACATGACATGACAATTTATGCAATGATGGTCAATATTCTACCAAAATGAATCCCAAAAAAGTATTTTCTTTTCAGTTTATATTACACATATTTAACTTTATATGAACTCTAATGACAGCTTAATAAGTGTAAGTAAAAAAATCTGTGAAAAGTATTCACAGTAAAAACAAACCTGTAAATGAAAGAATGCACTTCTCTAGCATAAAAGAAAAGTCTCATACTTCTCCCCCTCCTCTTTCTCTGACTACTCACACTCAGAAATAGCCACAAAATAAAATCTTCAGAATAAAGATGTATTTATGGCACTAAGTACATCTGACAGAAAAAGAAAAATGTATTCTTCAAAAGAATAAAAATAACTTCATGACATCCACATCAACATTTACACGTTTTTGTTGTACATTATCTTAACACACTCCCACAGATACTTGTCCCTGGAGTCCATTGACAAGGTTTCATGCTATTCACAGGCATTAAATCAGGCCATTCATTCTTTGCAGACAAGAAGAGATAAGTTTCCTCAGAAACATCTAGAGCAAAGACTTTTGCTCATTCACTCAGTAAAACTCATACTGCAGCAACAATTAGCTATGTGGGCATTTAGACTGAAGACAGGGAACTGACATTCAAATCGATGAGACAATGATTTGTGTAATTTTCAGTCAATTATTACTGCATATTTTATGAGCACTTACTTTTTAACGTGCTACAGAGGATACCCTGACTTGTCAATAATGCTTGTCACATCCGTTCACAAAAACCTCCCAGTTTTGCCCCAGCATGAAATTAAAGACGTATTTTTCTCTTATCTTATGGGAAGAGAGCTTCTTATGAAAGAGGTCAGTTGATGATAAATAAGAACTTCTAATGTACAGCATAGAAAAAAAATTCTAGCTAGTGGTATGTCTCTTGGCCTCTTCTACTTGGACACTCATTTACGTCAATTCAGGTGATACCTTATTAAAATCTTATCTGGAATACTTCATTACTGTCAAACAGTTAATCAAGATTTATTAAAAAAAATGTCCAATAAATCTATCAATAGGAAGGAAGGACAGCACTACAATTTGGCTTCAGGAGTCAGAAGTCTAGGAATCCAATTCTCATGTCTGACACATGACACTAAAGAAATTAAAGTTAGCCAAGTAAGGCTCATTCTGCTTCACCTCTGCAGCAGCTTGATTAGTTCTGCTCTAATTTTAAAGAATAGTACATTTACTTATATACTTGTTTACTTTAAAAAAAAAACACAAATAAAAACCTAACTAAAAATCTGGTAACATCAGATTTACTGTATTTACAGTTTTCTTTACATTTATTACTCTCAAAGATTTACATAGTTCCTTTTGCTGCAGTTGTCCTGTGGGCTTTATTTTGCAAGATTACCTTAAATGATGCTGCGCAGATTACACTTGAGCAAGTAATAATGTATCCTTACAGTGTGTCCAGTAATACCTGTACTTTTACATCACTAGTAAAATCATGCAACTATAGCTCACAGTATTGCTTAGAACACTTTCTACTGGAAGTTAAAAATGCATGGAGAAGTACCCTGCAACCATGTGCAAGGATGACAGTTAAAAAACTAACAGAAACCTCTCACAACCAGCATCTGACATGAGTCTGCCCTTTATTGTTACACAGAGTAAAAGCATTTTACTCTGAACAAATTTTAAAGACACTGAAATCAAAACTTCCAAAATTCAGAAGAGTAAATAGTGATTGTTAATATAAATAATCTAGATTTATCTTTGTAAATATATTATTTATGTTTACTGAGTTTATGATTAATATAATAAAGAGTATTTTGCACCTCCATAGTATTTAACATACTGTACATTCCTGTAACTTAGAAAGTAGACTAAAAAGTAGACTAACTGCATGATCCTAAAGTGTTCTTGGGACCTGGTGTGTCTTGGTATGTGCCACCAAGTCTCAAACACAAAGAACTTTCTAATTCCCAAAACTGCATGAAAGGAGTTACAGATTTTTAATAAGTATTACCATTGTCTTCATTTTAATAACATTAACAATGACAGCAATTTATTATAGTATTAACTGAAAAATATTTTCTGGGAATACCTTTCTTGGTGAAGGTTTAATTGTTTAAGATTGGATTTTTGAGAGCTGTTCTACCACTTATGCATGCAGCAAGATCTTTACAATCTGGCATACTTTTGCTCATTGTTTAGGTCAAGTTGGCACAAAATATGCTGTATTCACTTAAAATATTTTTTTTTAAATCATCTCATAAAGACTTTTTTAAATCATCTCATAAAGACACCCTGCTGGTCCATATGCACGTGCTGACCAGATGGAATCACAGAATCATACAACGTTAAGGAGGTAGAATGGACCTTACAGATCATCTAGTCCCAACCCTTCCTGCCGCAAGCAGGGGCAGTGCCCACTAGCCCAGGCTGCTCAAGGACTTGTGCAGCCTGGCCTAGAACACTGCCAGAGATGGGGCACCCAGAGCCTCCCTGGGCAGCCTGTTCCAGTGTCTCATCACCCTCACTGGAAAGAACTCCTTCCTAATATACAACCCAAAGCTCCCCTCTTACAGTTTGAACCCTTTGCCCCTTGCCTCATCACTACAGTTCCCCTCTCCAGCTTCCCTGTAGCCTCCCTTCAGATAATGGGAGGTGGCTGTGGAATCTCTACACAACGTTTTCTTATTCGAGCTGAACAGTCCCAAATTTCTTTGCCTGTCTTTGTAAGGGAGATTATCCAGTTCCAGAGGACTCCTGCCCGAGAACATGGAGAATATCAGTCTCTCTCTTTGACCCTGCCTTCGAATTTTAGAATATATATAGGAATAGAATCACCATAAAACCTTTATTCTGCTTTGAAACTTGGTTAAAACTACCATGTTCAATCCTTAGTAGCCAAAGACACGGAGAGGCAGAATCACACACATCTCACTTCCTGAGAATACAAAGATAAAAAGCACATAAGTTATCAGCAAAACTGGATCCATGCTTGTAAGCAAGAAGATAACCTCTGGGATCCTTTTCGAACCAGGTTTTCCTAGCGCCAGGCTCTCTGGAGACCAGGCCCTGCGGCGGGGCCTAGCCCTGCAGCGCCACGGCCGCCCAGGAGGCGGCAGCAGTGAGCACCCGCCCCGCCGCGCCCGAGGCGCCCCCGTTAGGGCCAGGCCCGACGGACGGGCTCCATGGATTTGGAATTAACAGATATATTATAAAGTAATACAGCAGCGCCCCGATCTCCGCCTTCCGCAACGTGCCCACCCCTGCTTCAAACACTGTATGGTGATCAGCTCTCATGACACAGCTTTCCAATCTTGAGCTAAGAAGGGGGGTGAGCATAAACCCAAATAATGGAGCAAGTAATTCATGTAACTCAGAACATAAACTGAATTAAATTTATTGGGCGCAGACAATAAAGCCTTCATTTCACAAAAGAGATGGGGGGCAGCTTAAGAGCCTTTAATTACATATCAGAAAAAAATCCCAAATTCTGAAGGTTCTCCTAATTTTCAGAAGCCCATCACTGGATTGTTATATCATAGTAGTTTTACCTAAAGGATTCTTCACTCTCAGAGAGAGAGCATTATGCCATTTTAGTTATTTTAGTTATCCTCCCACATGAAAAATGGCCATTTGGAAAATTTTTGAGAGGAGTGGAAATTTAATTACCTACATTTGTGAACAAAACCCAAAACTTAAAATGTCAAATTCTCCCAGCACTTACAGGACATCTGTCTTCGCTAATCTTTAGTTTAAATAAAAGGCCAGCAACATTTTCTGACAGTATTCCTTAAAAGCCTACTCTGCTGGAGCTCCTCCACCTCAGCAGATGTCTGTGTCAGATTGCACAGTACAAAAGCTGGCAAAGTCTGCTGAATCAGAAACAAATCCCCCTCCCTCTATCAACCATTTAGGAAGGTTGTATCCGTGTATTATTGTTGCATTTATCTTGCACATACATCACAAAATGACCTTTTGTCACTCTGTTTCCTCCCTAGAAGGAGGGGGAACAGCAAGACGCAGACAGCACAGATGTTGATGTCTCTCTTTGCAGATGTTTTCAGTACCAGAGAATACCTATACGGGGAATACAAGAAGGATGGACACGGAGTTTTTACAGGGGCATGTAGTGATAGGACAAAGGGAATGGCCTTAGACAGAGTAAGTTTAGCCAAATGTTAGGAAGAAACTTTTCACCCAGCGAGTGGTGAGGCACTGGCACAGGCTGCCCAGAGAAACTGGGGCTGCCTCACCGCTGGAGCGCTCGGGGCCAGGCGGGCCGGGGCACGCTGGCACGGACCCCTCAGGAGCCAGGCACGCACCAGCAGCTCGGGCAGCAGCGCCAAGGACGGAGCGCAGGCCGCGGCCACCTTCCTCTGCCCACCTCAAAGCCTCAGGGGGGGCCGGCCCGCCCCCTCGCTGCCCATGTCACCCCTTCCCCGGCAGACTCGGCGCCGCCAGCTCTCGCGGAGAGCGAAAAGGGAGGGCGCGGAGCCCGGCGGCTCATCCGCCCTAGGGCATCCCCTTCCCGCCACGACAGCCCCCGGCCCGCGACCACCGCGGCGCGGCCAGTGGCGGCAGGACGGGCGAGAAGCCGCGGCTCCCTGGAGCGGCTGGGCAGGTCCCGCCGGAGCTCCCCGCGCCCGCTCCGTCCCGCCCCTGCCTGCCCGCCGCTTACCGCGCCCGCCGCGCCGCGCCGCGCCGCGCCATTGGGGTTTCGCGCGCTGCCCGCTGCCCCGCGCCGCGCCTGCGCGGGGGGGCGGGGCGGGGCCGCCTGTCCTCTGGTGACCCAGGACAGCGCTCGAGAGCGCGGTTAGGCTGGGCTTGGGGAGGCGGCTCTGCCCACTCAGGGTGGCCCGCACTGACAGGCCTCCCAGTACTGAGTTAAAGAAGAGCTTGGACAAGGCTCTCAGGCACATGCTGTGACTCTTACGGATGTCCTGCGCAGGGCCGAGAGTTGGACTTCCATGGTCCTTGTGGGTCCCTTCCATTTCAGGATACTCTGTGGTTCTTTGATTCTGAACCTGTGATTCAGCCCGCCCCGGCCACACACGCTTGGCCTCCCGACTCAAACACGGGACACCAAGAGGCAGAGCTGTGGCAGAAGCCTTGCCGGTCTTGGGGGCCAGTGCACACCCAGCACGTCCCTAGCGACAGTGAGGTGTCTCTGTGGCCTGCACGCTGAAAACTCACTGAGCACACTGAAAAACACACTGAAAACCAGTGACATGGGCAGAGCCGGTCTGACCCGGCACACGCAGCTCAGGAGCGGCTCCACAGGGAAGCCAAAGTGACAGGGACATGGTGGCCCCAGTGTGGGTTGTGTCTTCTCGGCTGCCATGCGCTGAACGCTGGCCGTGGCCAGGCCAAGGTGCCTGCCCACAGTTTTGTCCTTTGACCATGAATGAATAAAACCCTTCAGCTGTACCACTTTTTAAGTGTAAAATGTGTTAGACTTTTGCTTCTTTTCAGTGTTCTGAACATAGAAGGTCCTTGTGTCCCTGAGAGCAAAATGCTACCAGTATGAGTACAGACATAGAGTAAGTAAGAAATTTTGTTTTGAATAAACTTAGGGTTGGAAATAAATATTCAATTTACTGAAATTTGTGTTGGTGCCAAACTGAGAAATATAGACAGGGTGAACCCTGTTGTCCCTCAGTTTGTTATAAAGCATTAGTAATAAAACTACCAAGACCTGTACTCTGACACTGGTCCTCAAAGCAGTCCTGCTGAAAATGCTACACAACCTAACTACTTGGTGCATTTTTGCTCATCATTCCCTAGCCTACATACATAGTCATAGTTAATTCTCTTCCTCTCATTTTTCCTCTTCATCTCCTCAGCTCCTTCTCCTGTTTACCCTGGTAGTTCTTTCATTCCTGCCTGGTTTTACCTCCACGTTTATTATTTGAAAAATAGAGCTGGTGGGAATTTGCTACTATATTTCCAACTGTCTTTTTGAGAAGCCATCAGCACACAGAATTCTTTGTTTCCTAGCATCTTCCTCCAAATATGCATTCTTACGCCACCTTGTCTTTATTTCCTCCTTGAAGAAACTGGATGGTAAAGCACTCATTGCACTCCTACCTATGGAAAAACAAAACAGAAAAAAGCAAAGAACAAAGTTACTAAGGCAAAACTCTCTCTGTCTTTAACCTAGGTTGAATTGTTACTTTTCATATGGATTTTAAGTTAAATTGCAGTGACAATTATAGGCTAGTTTGTATTAGACTTGTATTGAAGATTTAGTCTGCTTGAACATGACAACCACAGGTGCTGAAGTTAAAATTGCTGTTTTTCTTTACTCAATTTTAAAAGACTCCCTGATGTTCAGACTCCTTACTCCCATTCAGCTTTCATATTCTTGCATTCATTCTGGCATTCTTGCTTTTTTTTTTAGAGGTTGCCTTTTTTTTGATCACCTCTGCTTTCAGTTTTCTATAAGATGAGACATCCCTATCAGTACAAAAGCGAGTTCAACCTACCCATACCGTGAAATCCCTATGCATTACTTAAGTTACTTTTTACATTTGAGCCTGTCAAATCAGAAACACCTGATGAATTAAGAGCTTGTTTGTGAAAATTTAAAAGTTCTTTCTTGGGAAACAGCAGCTGGTCATGAGGCAACCAATCAAGACAAACTGTCAGGAATGTTTCCCATACATCCAACACATTTGCCAACCATAACTTGGAGCTTTGTATGTAATGCCCATATTTACACAGTGAGTCCAGCTCATAACTCATGCAACTCTTCTAATCATTCTACTCTTCTTTTTTGTCACGTGAAAACACGGAAGAATTTGTTATCTACCATGAATTGTGTTAACACTTTCTTAAATGTCAGCATTATTAGTTGTTTCATTCATGACACTTTTTATGGTTCTGGTACACTGGAAGAAGCTTGAATGGAAGGAGTTTGATAACATCATTTTCCATGTTCCTGACTGAACATATTCCAGAGTTGTCCAAAGTGTATTTCTGTTCCATAGTCAGAGTGGCAAAAAACAGCCTTTGTTAATCAGCTTGATGAATACACCCTCAACTAACACAATTTTGTTGCTGCTCAACAAGCCAACCACACAAAAAGTCCTCATGCACACCTGAACATATGGAGAAAGATCATTTTAATATACTAGGAGCTGTAAAAAATAAACACAGGAATTAAAAAAAAAAAACAAAAACAAAACAACAAACTAGAGCATTTAAGGAAGTAATGGGAAAGGGTATAATAGAAAAATATATTTAAAATAGAAGCAAAAACATATGTGAAAGTAAATTACTAATATTAATAAACCCTAATAGGTGGAAAGAATACTTGGTAATATTACCTTCAAAGGACCCTCATTTTAAATAGTCAAAAATAAGTGGAAATGATGCAAATAATGAAATAGTAGTACAAATCAAGTGAATGCCTATAGAAACGTTATGTTACTTCAGACATTCTGTATGGAGTTTTCCACTCCCACTTTTCATAAATGCAAAACACTTGAGGTTAAAACATGTCATGGGGATTGCTATTTCTTTAGCCTTGATCTTTAATAACAGATACTACTACATATAGAGCTAATAGAGCTGCCTTAGAGAATTACTAATATTAAATCTCTGACAGAAAGAATATTTGAAATCATTAAGTCACCAGAAATAGCACTGCTACAAATATAAAATTCCATTACTTCAAACCCTGAATATTTCAGAAAGGATATTCCACATACCAGAGAATTCCTGGCTGCTCTCTGAGAACCCTAGCAATCTCCTCTTCCCCAGCGTATGTTGCCAAAGCGCCTCATTAAGCCTTGCACTTAGATGAGACACAGCAGATACTATACTTCGGTTCAGAGTAAAATATCTACATTTGATCTTTTGGCCAGTATTAATTTGGTAGGAAAAAAAAGTCCTTTGTTAGGGAAAGAGAAAGAAATACATATTTGACGAGTTTGAGGGGGGAAAAGGAAGAGAGGAAAAAAAAAAAAAGGAAAAGTCCCAGCTGTTTGAAGGAAGTTTGGAATGTTAGACTAAATGCTGGGGGAGGTAGACTGATGGAATGAACTGCAGGTGAGGTGCACAAAGGTACATGGTAAATATAATTATTAATGCACATGACCACCACATACATAATATATTTTATGTACATCATAACAATTAGCTACAGAGGACAAACTGCTCTAAGCAACAGACATGTACCAAGCAAAATGCCCCCAGACCCCTTAGCTGAGTATGTGCCTTCATGTAGATCTGTAGCTAGATCAAAATGGTTGGTACAGAGATAACAAAGATAACAAGGAGCTAAGGTAAATGCTACAGCCATACTGTTGTCCTTTAGAGATGGGATGGGAACTACATGACCAACACAGTGGCAAGCAAAGCATAAATTATATTCAAGAGATTCCCAGAGAAGACCACAGTGTGTGACAAGTCACCAATAGATTTAAGTATATTGCTGTCTGCTAGCCACAGTAGAGGATTTCTGAATAGACAGATATGGCATTTCTAGATGCTGATTATGCATTTGAAAATTTACTCACTAAAATACTGTATTTTGGGCAGCTGTTGGCCAAATAGGCATGTTGACTTCCATGAGTTCCAGGTGTTCATTTTCTCCCATATCTCCCATTCGATTTGCAGTATAATTTCATGGTTGCTTATGCTTTGCCATTAAAGAAACTGTCTTCAGTAAGGAGGAGGGAGTTGCTTCTTGGAGGCATCAGTCTGCAAATCCTTTTGGTGAACTTTGTGGGCAGTGCATACCATACAGTCTTTATGTTCACACTGAAATAATTTTATCTCTCCTTCTTTTTTTGTTGATTTGGAATGCAGTTCCTGTTGATTTGTCACCCTGGGGATTTTTACTTACTCCTGAGCAGAACAAGAACATTTTCTGTGTTCTGTGTCCCAAGTAATAGATGAATATGTTTGGTTTCTTCTTAATGCAAACACCATTAAATCTTTAGCTGGGGACCCTCTGAAGGATCCAAAAAAATTGGCCCTGAATTGGCCAGTGTTGTTAAATGTTCTTTAAACCAGACGTGAGGAGATCTCCTAGGAATTCTCCTACCTTCTGTTAAGGCAGGCCTCTTATTTCTCAGACTGGTATAAAATATGGTCACAAGGATAAAATTTGGAAATTGTACCATGTATCAATCACTTAGCTAATCTTGGCAGAGTCAAGATTTTCATAATTCAACTTACTATATATCTTTCCAAAGTGTTATTAGAGAAGCTGAAGTGTTTAGGTTGGTGATTACATTTCTATCTATAGTTTATAAATTTTTTTGTGGAAAATAATCCTGAAAATAAATCCTTTTCCTGTACCTGTCTGCACTCATAGCAGGTGCTATACAAAGAAATAATGAGTTACATCAATTATTCCCAAGAACTGAGACAATAAAAATTTAAAAAAAAAATCTTTCTTTATTTCCTGCTCCTGTTGTGTCCTGCTGAACCCTTGAATGCTGGAGAGCATTTCCAAAGTTTGTTCCATAGAATCAAGCAGTACAGTACATTGAAGCAGAGAGCTTAGAGTCATTTCTGTGGTATTCCCTATTGATATTCTAAAAAGTTGCTGTAGCATATATGGAAGAAGCATGAAATACTTGCTACAGGATGGAAAGCTGTTAACAGTATGAAATACTCCAGTGAGCATTTCAGTTTCACGAGTGTGACTATATTCCTTCCTGTTTTATATAAAATACTCTCCTTAACTAAAAGAGGTATTTACACATTCTAGAACCTGTGAGGTTTAACCGAAATTTGAGATGATAAAAGGGGAAATGTTGTTTTTGCTGGCAGAAAGCAGGAGCCATAATAAATAGTCAGCAAAATGTAATAAAGATTGTGCTTGAATCAATTTTCAGAGGGTTGAAGATATGGGAAACTGCCTGTTAAGAATTTGTCTTTCATGAATTCCATTATTATTCAAACTCATTATAAGCTATGAAGCATTAAATCTTTAAAATTAAGTTACTATCATAAAGTAAACCACTGAACTCAAAGATATCACACACTGAAAGTCTTCAGCTTTTTCCTTTGCAAACCTGATTTTTACAGATTATATTTTCAAATTAAGCAAGTAAATCTCAATAAATTCCTTTTTCTTCCCAGTTTAAAAGCATGAGAGAGCTGGCCACTACTTGAAACTGAAATTTCAAACAAGCCCACAACACTGTAAAACACTGCAAGTAAAACAGCTTTCAATTTCTAATTCCATTCAATACAGAAATTTTCTAAATGTACTAGAAATATATTAAAAATCCATCAAATAGTCATTGTCCATGGAATATAAGACAAGTGTAAGATTAAAAGGAGAAAAGAAAAGCCTTTAAGTGAATAAATTTCTCTAAAACTGCCTTTTATTATATGGATTAAATGCTTTTGTTAAAAATGGAAGCACAGTTGCTACACTAACATAGTTTTTCTTGAAATGAGAGACTGCTTCTTCATCTATAAACTTTGCCAAACCTATGTCTCCATCAAAACCAAACAAATCCCACATGAACACAAAGATGTTATACATCACATGAAAGTGAGGAAATTACCAATATTCACTCAATAGATGGATTTCCATCATAGTGCTCCTAGTGATGACTTTGCTATTAAAATAAAAGCCATAGAACAGAGGAAAAGAGGGCTGAATGAAAAGTCATCTTTATAGTCTGCATTTTTCTATATTTGCTGAATGTTGTATATGATCATTTTTTCACAGCAACATAGGCCAGTCTATGATTGTAGCCTTTAAGCCTTTACAAACTACATATTTTCAGTATTGCAGAGCACAGCCTTACAGAAAAAAAGAGAAACGCCTCAGTTGCGATCCCATCAAAATGGAAAAGATCTCCACTATTGAGTAGCTTGCCTAAAGTAGCTACCAAAATAGTATAGAGAAGTCTGTAGAATCATTCCAGTGGTAATAAAAAAGTGGCTAAAACAGCTCTATGACAGAAAATAAGAACAGCAGTTTGTGGATTGCCAGCTTTCCCCCCACAGTCTCTGTACATTACTGAAAACCTTCTATTTCTCATTCCTTCATTTAGCCTGTTAGACACTACAATATCATGCTTCTCTGACCTCCCAAAGGAAGTATAACTCTAGTATTCCATTGCCTTCACTCCTTCTTTAAACAGTTTGTCATCCACACTCCTTTGCCTGCAGTACTTATATTTGCAAGTCGATGGAATGCACTCTTTCACAAATCTCCTTTCAGTTATTTTAGCAATCATTCTTCCTTTATTGGTATTAACCTTTCTTTAACCTTGTTTATCTTCAGATTTAATCCCTTCCTTGTGACATCTCCGATGAAATACCAATTTGTTTTCCATCACATTCTCTCATTAATGCAGTGTTCCTTTGTTCCCTTAATTTCTTGCATCATTAACTGAATATTTACATTGGGTCACCTTTAAATATCTATAATCTAATACACCAAATCTTATTCAGAACTGATAATCACTTGCATTAATATAATTCATAGTGTTCAAAAGAGCTTTTTACAGCTTTGTACAGACCACGTAAAGCCTGGTTGGAAAACATTTTTTCATATACCTCTATAAATTAAAGGTATATATGCAAATGCAACATGCAAAATGAAATAGCAAAATAAATATTGTATTGTGTTGATGAAAAGACTGAGAGTATGTATCTGTAAACTACTAATAAATACATTTTAAATTTGAATTAACTGAAATCTGAACATCTCAATGCCAAGTTATTGTCACCTATAAAATAAATTTTAATGTATTAAAAGTCACAAAGTAGTAGCCCAAAGGCTCATAAGGCTGTTCATTTAATCCTAACTTTAAGGCATAGAGTTTGTTTCTCCATAAAAGATTTTATTAATTTTGGAAACAGTTGCATCCCCCTGTTTCTCTTGTACGCACAATGTCACATTTCTTGTTTTCCATGTTATCTCTCGGAGATGTGCCCTGAAGTTTGCTTAAGAGCTTTAGCTCAAACCTGAGATTTAACTATGTATTTCCTTACTATTACATATTTCTTTCATTTCATAGAACATAAAAAAAAATCTGACAGCAGTTACAATACTATTAGAGGTTCTGTCATATTTGATCTCACAAAATAGATTTTGTCATAAAATAATATGATATCAAACATGATATGTCGGTGAATTCCCTTTCTCCAAGTGACTGTTTTTCTCCATCTAGTAAATGAGCAATGTCATACTGGCATTGTAAAATGTTGTAGAAATGGGGACTAAGGAATATTATTAAAAAGCACGTATAATAATTATTATAAATCAAATAAATGCACTCAAATGATAGGACTAAAGAAGCCTGGTTGCTCTGAATCTTTATTATTTGGGTTTGTGGTTTCTAGGAAGACATTAATCCTTGCCTTTTCCAAGGACTAAATAAATACTATAAGGCCATAATGTAAAGAAAAAAAAATTAAAGCATCAAAAACTTTGGTAACAGAGAAGGAACATTTAAGTGACACTGGGCAAATATCTAGAATGCAAAAAGCCTTCTGTGTGATTTCTTGGTGTATTTACTGGTTTTGGATGCCACAATATAGAGAAGACATTAAGCTGTTAGAGAGCAGCCAGAGGAAGGCCATAAGGATGGTGAAGGGCCTTTGGGGGAATTGGTATGGGTGGCTGAGATCACTTGGTCTGTTCAGCATGAAGAGGAGACTGAAAACAGGCTTTACTGCTGTTACAACTTCCTCAAGAGGGGAAGTGAAGGGACAGACATTGATCTCTTTTCTAGGGTGTCTCCAGTGACAGAACCCCAGGGAAGGCCTGAAGCTGTGCCAGGGGACATTTAGGTTGGACATTAGAGAAAGGTTCTTCCCCCAGAGGGTGGTTGGGCACTGGAACAGGGTCCCCAGGGCAGTGGTCACAGCACCAGCCCAGAGCAGAGCTCTAGAGCATTAGGTCAATGTTCTCAGGCACATGATGTGACTCGGGGATGGCGCTGTGTAGGGCCAGAATTTGGACTCAATGATCCTTGTGGGACGCTTCCAATTCAGCGTATTCTATGATTCTGTGATTTGGGATACAGCAGTGAAATGTTCTAAAAATTATCATATGTGGCTATGTATTACAACAAGTAAAATGCAGCATGTAAAACAAGTAACTAAATTAGTTAAGGAGACATTACCTATTTTCAGTGTTTCCAGTGTGCTCAATATTCAAAATCTATGTGGCGGCTGTGGCATTACTTACTACCTCGCAAAAATCCTTCTCTATACCACGGGGTGAGAGCCAAGCTGCACATGGGAACAGATGAGGAAGCATGAGAAGATAGGGAGCTTGACCCTATCTAGATTTTTTTCTCAAGGTGTAAGGTGGGTGGAGCAAAAACTCCATCAGCAACACCTTGTGCATCTTTTGTCAGAGCTGCTCTTGTGCTGCTGACATCCTGATGATTCATACTTTGCCAGGCACTCTGTTCATTTATGGTTGTGCTGTACCACTAAGAGGAATCAGAAATGGACATGATTTAGTGCTGCTCTGAGTTGTGCCAGTGCATGAATGGGAACTGAAAATACGTATGATCTGTGTCTGGATAATAGTGTAATACCTGTTTGTCATGGGATAGAGAGAGCCTAATTAAGAAGCAACAGGGAGAAAGCACAAGAGGTCTTTTCAGAAAATCTGCAACAAATTAAAAACAGATCTCTAACTGTCATTTTGCTAGCTTCAGCAGCACTGTATTTAAAATTGTAATAAAATGTACTAGTGCTTGTTCAGAGAACTTGTAACCTAATGTTAGACCTACAAATTTCATAGCAGGCCAGTTACAAATGATGATAAAATTAAAAAAATAAATGCTGCAAAATATTCTTTATCAGAAGACCTGTTTTTTTTTTCCTGTGGCTTTTGAGGTTGATTTCTCTAGTAGTTTTATCCTCATCACTGGTTTTTATTCATATCCACATTATAAAATTCCTTAACCAACATGACAAAAGGTATTTATCATATTATATTTAGCACTCTTACAAATCTGTAGTGTTAGTCTCCTCTCATGCACAAATGTGAAACAGACAGGTTTAACAGTGGGTTATGAATAAATTTCAGGCTCTAGAAGCTCTGTGTTTCTGTGTAGTATAGCTGCATACCTAGCAAAGCTTTCTGCACAGCCTTTTCTAATGGTCTGACAAAGTCTTAGGTCCTGTGCTCAAGGCTAGACAGAGTACTTGGCAAGTACAACCAATGTGCATGCTGTTAAATGTGAGCTTACAGCTTGTCAGCATCAGGACTGTATTCCTTGGCACCTCACGAACGCTTGTGCTTGAATGGGAAATGGCCTGAATGTGCCATTCTGACCATGCTAGTGCTACAGAGTAAGCTAGAAAATCTGGCTTCCTGAGAGGTGCTTCCTCTGGTTTATCAGTCACCGGGGTCTGACTGTTCATACTTCTAATGTCATACTTACTAATGTCATCGCAGATGTTTTTGAAGACATGGTAGCAATCAAAAATTATTTTGTTTGGCTCATCCCTTTCAGTAATCACATTTTCCTCACCTGCAGCAAGCATTCACTGCAGATGGCTCTATTGCCTTAGATGTATTAGACGTTGTACATATGCAAAAAGACTTGATCACAAACAACTTACTTTTTTTCTTCCCTGCCATTCTGGTTCTCTGGTGAAAGACATTTGCAGACGTTCTATATATTTCCCTCTATATATAAGAGGACTTATAAATGTCCTCAAAACTCAGACTGCAATGCCCAATAGCCAGCAGTAGAAGAGGATAATGCTGATGCTTCCCTAGCCTACAGCCAGAAACACCAGCAGTGAACAGTGACACAGCCCCAAGGGTGTATAATTTCTCAGAGACATACTGGGAATATGCATCTGCTTAGACCTGTCCATTATGAAAGACTATTTTCCCAGGAATATAATAATTTCTGCTTACCTTCTTTTTCAGAACCCTCACCTTGTAAATAGTTTGGAGTCTTTACTGAAGGAAGGTACTATGTGCATTTAAGAATATAATTTTCTCTGCCAAGAGCTATTTACAGTCTAGGTTGTCATGCTGTTAGGCAGTAACAACCAAGGAACAGAGCATTTCCTAGGAATTAATGGCTTGCTAGGCTGAGTTTAAAGCCTGAGGTACAGCCAGAGGCTATTAACTCCAGCTGGTCATTAAAAATCCTTTGGAAATACCTTGCTCCAAGGTCAGTATTACTGTTAAAATAAATGTAGGCAGATGGATTTATTTCATGGGTTGCATTTTCAGCTGGTATGCACAGGGCTTTTCTGGAGAATTTACACCGTCTTAACATTAACCAGTCAATTAATTATGAATCACCTCTCAGCATTCCAGTCATACAGTTTTAATTATTCTTATTATGAAAAATGGAAGTGTAGCACTCTGGCAAATTTCATATCAGTTTATCTGATCAGCCTTTCCCATCTGCTGGCAAATATAGCATCTTTTTTGCCTACCAAGGAAACAAAGTATCTGATATGAGCATTTATTCCCCAAGAAGTAAATACCTAATCTTCTCCTAAGTATCTAGTGTGTTTGCACAAAGACAGATAATTCAGAATACCAGCTGGCCAGCAGGCCAAAATGAAAATTCAACACAGGCAGAGTTTTACAGTCTTTAACAGGAGCCTATAAATAATAAATAGTTCAATTTAAAACATCTTCTGGGGAGACAGGGTAGTAGCAAAACACGAAGTCAAGAAAATACATTTGGAATTGATTTGCTGGAATGGAATAGGAGCATTCACTGGAATTATTCCTGTTCAGAAATGGAGATGGGCACAGTTAGGAATAAACCATGGGTTGATTTAAACTCTTCAAAATGAATCTTGAAACGTACGTATCTGATAGTTCAGGTATCTTTCAAAATAGTCATCTGCACATGGGCTTATATTTTTGAGATATTCAGATTTTAAAAAATAAAACACAGTAAAGACACTGTTATTGAAAAATTGCTATTGCTGCGGGGGTTAAAAAAAGACATTCTATATGTTTAGTAACAAAATATTATTTTTTACTGCCTATAATGTGTTTGTACTGTGATAATACAAACAAGTCCAGCTACAGATAAAGACTTTTACGTTGCCAGTTCTCTAATATTTGCAGTTTTTACCTCAGTACTGACTTTTCTCAGAAGTGAAATGACCTACCTGAAATTTGTGACCTTTGTCAGTACATAAAACCTGTTCGGATCTTGTCAAATTAGAGACTTTTATTTCACTAGAGTTTAACTCCCTGGGTGATTACATTTAGAGGGAAGAAGCAGGGCTTTGGGATTTGACTTCACCACTTTTAATAAGACAAAACTAAGTATCAGCACATCCCTCGCAGCCACTGCTGGGTTCCTATCAGTAGATGGGGAAGTTTCTAAAGTTTTACTGGGCAAACTATATTGCAGCAGTGAAACTAATTATTTTCTTAAGGTACTCGGAGCTGTGGAGTAAAAATTGATGCCAGAAATACTGCTGATGTCCTTTTGCACTACAAAATCTTGTATCTTTTCTGCTGAAGTGCACCTGTAGTTACTTGCTTGCTTTCCATACATATAGATACACATACAGATCCTGATAGGTGTTCCATCCTATTTTTAAATTATTTCCACTGGCATATGAGTATCTTCTACTTTCAAAAATATTTCAACACCTCAACAAGACTTTTAAATATTCCAGACTTGACCTTCATTGATCTTCATAAGATACAGAAAAGTCCTAAAGCACAAATCCTGCAAATAGTTACACGTCTTCTTAGTTTTACAAACTTAGGAGTCCTTTGAGAGTTAAGCACTCACTAAAGATTTGCAGGATTATAGCTTGACTATTTTTATTGTAGTATATTGTTATTCATATTGGAGTATGCTTAGTACATGACTGTACTACCTGTTTAAATGTAAATTTTCTTTCTATGTCACAAAATTCTGATAGCAATATTTGAATGCAGTTTGTGATGTCAGACTCTTAACCTGAATTCAAGGCAGTCTAAGAAATGCAGGTTTCTCCAACAAAGAAAAAGGTGCTTTCCCAACTTAGGCTGAAATAGTTGCAAATCCTGCCTGTGGCTGGGCATGAATTATGGACTTTTATAAAGTGTTTGAAAATCAGTGCTTTTAGCGTACGAGACAGTGTGTATAAAACCAAATTTTGTCCTTCTAAGTGTGCTTCGAGATGAAACATCCACCCCTTCAACATTAACTGGATAAGTTGCAGCAGTTACAGTGAAAGGATGCCAAGACTAAACTATTTACTTAAAGGATTCCAATGTGTCCAAGCACCAAATGGTTTAAGTCTTTCAACCAGGCAATTAATAATAAAACCACTATTCCAAAACACAGTTATCAGCACCCCAGATGTATACCCGAATTTAGCAGTATCTGATTGTCCAACATGCTGCACATTACCCTGAACAAAAATTTCTCACCAAATGGATAGCTTCAGTCCTGAAATCAATATCAGATGTTCAGAAGGTATACTGGCAAAAAGATTTGCCCCGGGTTTTAAAATGCAGCTTGTCTTCCTGTGGACAAATGCTTGGAAAAAAACAAAAAGTCCCCCAAACCCTTGGAAATATTTTTTTCCACTGGGTTGTTCCATGAATTAGCTCTTCTTCATATTTACAGACTTTTTTCCTTGTGAGGATACCTAGATATCACTCATCTGGGTAGAAAGGACATTTTTCTTGAACAGAAAATTTGTGCATCGAAATAAAAGGAAAATTTCTTGGGGCTTTATCAATTATTATTTCTACATTATCTGACACCTGTTTAGAAGACCTAACTCAAGTGTCTCTGTTTTCTTATGTGAAAAGAAGGGGGAAATTGGAGCAAATGCAAGTAAACATCCAAGTGAAAAATGTAAGTGAACATGTATAAGCAGTATGGAGCTCCAAAGCAGAAACCTGGGAACGAGAAACAACCACAAATTTCTGTATTTTAATAAAAGAGGCATGGCCACTGCTGCAACATTCAGAAGTCTCAAATCCAAGTAAGCAACATCCATCGAATTCTGTTCACAAGTCTGAAGTCAAGCCAATTGACATAGTAGATGTTCACATGATAGTGTTCAGATTCCACAGAAAATTAAACTAATCTATGTGCAAAGTTGCAATGTTTTACTGCTATGCCAGAACCACCAATGACAATTCCCAGAATAACTATTTGGGTGCATTTTATTCTTTAGAAAGATAATTTATTGAAGGTATTATGCACTTCTTGGAGGCAGCATTTTATGGTGAAAGCAATGTATTCTCTTTAATAGGATTGCAGGTATCCTTTTATTTATTCCAGGAGTTTTCCTCTTCATTTGATCTCATTGTATTGTAAAGATATTAGAGAGAACCTAACAAAGATGCTTTTGCATAAACTTCTGGAATGTGTATAAATTATTCTGCACAGCAGTATACAAAGTTGCACATTTCATACAGGCAATGTCTTCTTTCAGCCACTCACAAACAACATGTAGTTTCAAATTTTGTATGTCATGGAGTGCTGTACATCATTGTTTCCAGGCTATGTTAAACTGCTTAAATGGCATACCTAGACATGCCATTTTTATCAGAGGGTTTATGATGACCAGCATTGTGGCTGTTTCTGCTGACCCAGTGAACTTCTGTTTTCAGCAACATGTTCTGAGCCATGTATGAAGATCATGAAGTAGATAACTGACCATACTACATTATCTAAATTCTTTTCATTTATGCATGCACAGTAAATTCTGTGTATCATATTTCCACATTCACTTCAGCTCATCTCATCTCAACTAGTTAAAGAAAAATCCTTCCTCAGTGCTTCCTCCTGAGTTACTAAGCATGGAACTTTCCTTCCATGGAAGTGTACAAGGGAATTTAAACCCTGATAAAGGTACAGGAGAACAGGAGAGAATTTATATCAAGTTTAATTGTATGAAGCTTAGAGTCACACATTTTTTAATTAGTCTAAAGGATTACACAATTTGTCTCCTTATTAATTTTATACTTCAGGGCCACTCAAAATCCATTTGTATTAAAGAAGCAATAAGCCATTTAGAAAAATGTAATGATAACAAGTTGATCTCTGGAAGCACTGAGGTAACTACGCCAATAATGATGGCATGATTTTTGTTTAATATCCTGTAAGGGACAGATTACAAATCTAGGTTTTCCATTACAGTAGCGGAAGAGATCTTAATAAAACGGTGCCCTTATGAAATATGCTGCATCTCAAAAAGCTCTGGCGAAAGTGCTCTGACCCTATAGTGCCATTTAAGACAATCATATTGGATCAAAGGCCTGCTGGAATATGGAGCATCTGTGGTGGATGAAAGGCTTAGATTTTATCAGTTAGCAAAAGGTATAATCATAAAGGAATGGGAAAATATTCATGGAACACATTAAATAGAATGTATAGCCCCTTTTAATTTTGAAACATAAAGGACTCTAATATCAGTATTTTCCTGACAATTTACTACTGTAATTTTACTGTAGATTACACTATCCATTATGATTATCATATATTTTCAAGTGACAATACAGCACCCTCTGTTCTCCCAATGATGCAGCACTGGGTGCAAATCTGAAAACAGAGCAGCAGTTAAACAGATGACCAAGGATTGAATTTAAGCCATGATTTACAATGGTGAATGTTTCCAGAACCCACTTCCCTTGGAACAGCGTATAGCAAGAAATAAAAGAGAAAAAAGCTTTGATAGTTCTTTCCTACCTCTGTAGGGTGAAACAAAGGGACCAGCCTCCATCCCACAGAGAGAACATAGATGAGCTCTCTGCGCTCCTGAAAATTCAGTTACCTCTTTTGGTGCCTAAATAAAATAGTATTATACTGAAGAGGACCATGGGATAAACCAAAGCCAGAAGGGACTTGTAGGAAGGCAGAATTCCCTTCTCACTTGCTCCAGTTATACAGTGTCAGTCTTTTTTGTTGTGGCTCTTTCCTGCTTGTTTTTAAAGAGTGCTTTGTTATCAAAACTTTATAGAAACAAATATTTGAGATGCTATCTTGATAAGATAGGTTCCTTGATCATAGATGTGAATCTATGAATTTACAACCAGAATTTTTGAAGTTAAATAATATCTATTGTCTGTGTATTCTTAGTAAGGTTATGATCTATATACAGCTAATCACAAAATCCTATTTGCCTTTTAAATAATTTTTATTTAAACAAAACCACTAAAAATTACAGATTTGATCTTGAAAAAAAAGAATCTCCTTGTAGGCAAAACAAAAAAAAAATACAATAATACAATGCATTTTTCCTTGTTGCTGGTTTTGTTGTAGCAGAATTTCAGAAGAAAAGGATCTAGTACTGTGGAAATCCCACCATGGACTCCCTGATGGGGAGACCCCTGAAAAGTTCTGTGCCAGGATTGAGAGACGAATGGGACTTTTGGTTTTTTTGGTGTTCAGGTTGCTGTTTATTTTTTCTCTTATCAACATTTCAGCATGCTGTCTACATACCAGACTTAGCGTACAAAGAGAAGGCACCAAAAGTCACAAGACACACAGGTTCAAGGTCTTTTAAAATTATTTTGTCCAATTCACTCTTAGAACATATTTTCTTTCTACCTTTCTACCAATAACTAATTATTTTTCCCTCCACACAACATCTGTATTGTTGCTCTTTCTTAGCATCACTCTGTGCTACCAACACTGCAGAAAATGGAGTAGATAAAGAGCAAGAAGGAGATCAGACAACGCCCATCCTGTCTTTTATTTATGTCCATACTGAAAACCCAAAACTCTAAGTTTTTCAATCTGTGATAAACTACACTACTATCTGTTTCACACACTCATAGATTCTGATTCATCTCAAAGTCTTGGGAGTTTTCTCCATGGACGAGGGTTAAAAGCAGTGTTCTCCTGGGGATCAGGACTTCCCAGGACAGGCAGAGAAACATTCCCTGTGCCCTGGGTTCCAGCAGGGAGCAGCACTAGCCACTCTTATATTTGGGGGTTTTCTTGTGTCATCGAAAATTTTTTAAAAATTATAGCAAAGTGGACAAAATGTCAACGGAAGCACATTTATAAGAGAATATAACCCAAGTCTGCCAACAAGACTTCTTCTCTCAGTTCTGTGAACTGCAAGTGCTTTACCTACCCCTGTGAAGGTCCTGCCTTCAAACAATGCCTAAGTCTGGGAGGTTCCTGGAGTTTTTGGCAGAGAACTTTCTGACACAGCTGGTGTGTGAGCCAACTAGGGACAGCAGCTCCTGGACCTGCTGTTTGCAAACAGAGAGGGTCTGGTGGGTGATGTGGTCACTAGAGGCCACCTTGGGCACAACAATCACAAAATTGTGGAGATTTTGGTTCTCACAGATATAAGGAGGGGGAACAGGAGAACTGGTGCCTGAGACTTCTGTAGGACAGAGGTTTAGGTTGAAAGACTCCCTTGGGGAGCAGTCCTGAAGGGCAAAGGAGTCCAAGAAGCCTGGATATGCTTAAGAAGGAAATCCCAAAACACAGAAGCTGTACCCATATGCTGAAAGCAGCCAGGGAAGACCAGCTTGAACATAAAGCTTTGGCTGGAGTTCAGGGAAAAAATGAGAGTTTATGGACTTTGGAAAAAGGAACAGACAACTCAGGAGAACTAGAAGGATGTTGTGAGGTTATGCAGTGAGGAAATTAAAAGGGCCAAATCCAGTGATCTGTCTATCCCATAAAAGAAAATAAAAAATGCTTCTGCAAATACATCAGCAAAAAGAGCAGATCTAAGGAGAATTTCCATTCTTTACTGGATGCAGAGGGAAACTCCGTGACAAACGATGAGTAAAAGAGGCTGATGTACTTAATGCCTTTTTTCACTCAGACTTTAATAGCAAGAACAGTTGTCCTCAGAATACTCAGCCCCTGAGCTGAAATACGGAGACCAGGAGCAGAATAATCCCTCACAACCCAGGAGGAAATTATCAACAATCTGAAATGCCTCTTAGACACACACAGGTCTATGGGGCTGAGTGGGGTCTACCCGAGGGCTCTGAGGACACTGGTGGAAGCTCTCAGAGAGCCACTTTTCATCATTTCCAGCAGTCCTGACTGGTAAATGGATCCAGTTGACTGGCAGTTAGCAAATATGACCCATTTACCTTCCACAACAAGAGTCAGAAGAAGAATCCAGGGGACCACAGACCTGTTAGCCTGACCCTGGGGACTGTCCTGGAGCCAGTCATCCTGAGTGCCATTATATGGCAAAATACATGCAAGATAACCCAGGGATCAGACCCAGCCAGTGTGGGTTTGTGAGACGCAGATCTTGCTTGACCAATCTGATCACCTTCTGTGACGAGTTGACCAATTAACTGGAAGAGGGAAAGTCTGTGGATGTTGTCTGTATGGACTTTAATAAAGATTTCACACCATTTCCCACAGCATTCTCCTGGAATAGCTGGTTACTCATCGCCTGAGTGAGTGTATCCTTTGCTGGATTCAGAACTCTGCCCAGAATGGCTGGGCCCAAAGATTTGTGGTTACTGGAATTCAATCCAGTTGATGTCCAGTTGCCCGTGAAGCTCCTCAGGGCTCAGTGTTGGGTCCAAGTCCTATTTAACATCCTTATCAATTATTTGGAAGAGGAGACCAAGTGCCCCCAGTCAGTTCTGAGAGGACACCAAGCTGGGTGGCAGTGTCCATCTGCAAGAGGGTAGGAAGGCTCTGCAGAGGGATCTAGACAAGCTGGATCGATGGGCCAAGGCCAGTGGTATGTGATTCACTGACAAGTGCTGGCTCCTGCCCTTTGGCCACAACAGCCCCATGAAGGGGGTTGCTGGGCTGGGGGAAGAGTGTCTGGAAAGCTATCCCAGGAAATGGACCAGGGGAGGCTGAACATGAGCCAGCTGTGCCCAGATGGCCAAGAAGGCAAATGGCATCCTGCCCTGGATCAGCAATAGTGTGGCCAGCAGGGCCAGGGCAGTGATTGTCCCTCTGTACTCAGCTCTGGTGAGGCCACACTTCAAATTCTGCGTTCAGTTCTGGGCCCCTCGATTCAACAAGACATTGAGGGGCTGGAGTGTGTCCAGAGAAAGGCAATGGAGCTGGGGAAGGGTCTGGAGCAGAGGTCCTGTGAGTGGCAGCTGAGGGAGCTGGGGTTGTTTAGCCTGGAGTAAAGGAAGGCAAGGGGAGTACTCACCACTTTCTTATAACTACCTGAAAGATTGTAGCAAAGTAGGGGAGTGGTCTACTCTCCCAGGTAACAGAAGAAAGGACAAAAGAAAAATGCCTCAAGTTGCACCAGGGGAGGTTTAGATTGGATATTAGGAAAAATTTCTTCATTGACAGGGTAGTCAGGCACTGGAATAGGATGGTATAGGAATAGGCACTGGAATAGGATTGGTAGTGGCATAGGGGTCTCCTGGTAGTGCTGGGTTACTGGTTGGACTTGATTGTCTTAGAGGTCTTTTCCAACCTTAACGATTCTATCATTCTGTGACCAGAGTTTAGGGATTGGAAAACACCCACCAAGATGCACATATTGCAAATTCCCACAGAAAAGCCAAAAATCCCCAGGAAATGCCAGCATAATAACCAGATTCCCAGCTGACTCGTAAGCGATGGCTTCCTAAGCGGTCCTACTGCAGTGCGTCTTCATGAGGGCTTCCAGAGCCTTTGCTTTTTCACATACTTAGTCTGTCACATAGCATGTGAGAAATAATATGGTGCTTATTAAGGGCATGTGTGTTCTCTGGAACTGGAAAAAAGCACCAGCTGGGTCACAGCCCACTTCTGGGTCTGACACACAATTTCAGTGGGAAAAAAATTAAGTGTTATTCCAAGTATCCATGCAAAGAAGACCTGAAAGGGAAAGGTACTCTGAGAGAAAATAACTTTAAATGACATAGCGGAGTGTCTTCAATTCAAAGTCTGTTTCTTGTATTACATGTACATTAAGGAAGCTAACAAGGCCTCTTCCAGTAAGTCAGTACCCTTCTATTCTGTTTAATCCTATTTGTAGTCCAAAGAAATAAATCAGAACAACAGGAGTGTGGAAAGAAGGTCTAGAGACTCCCATGGTGTGTAGAATAGTGTAGAAGAAAATTCTTCATGGAAAGTCAGGGAAATTAGCTCCCAGACCTAAGACAAACACTTGTCTGGAGCCTCTTCTTCTATGTTCCCTTTTGTTAAACAACAAAAATTAAAGCAGAATCAGAAAATGAAGCAATATGCGCTGGGAGTGTCAGCCCAAAGGAAAATGTGAAATCCAAAGTGCAACTTCCCGCATTTTGGAACTTTTAATACATTTCAAGACAAAAAAGCACATGCAAAAACATAAGCCTAACTGGTATTTATCTTGGACTCAATGCTAAAATAACTTGCCAGTAGCAAATTCCATACACTGAAACCACAGTTCTTACTACACACTCGCGTGTTTCCCATCATACACACTCACACACATAGACACACACACATTGCATAGAAAAACACTCAAAAAGCCAGCATCAACACTATAAAAAAATATCCCCCAAAGCAAGTTATCACCTCACCTCTGAGTAGGAACACTGGGCTCTTATGCTCAGCATGCAGGCACAGCCAAACCTCCTTGTCCATCAGAATGACACCCCTCGTCATTTTACACAAACTTCAAATGCACCTTTTAAAGAAATTTTTGTGAGTCCTCCTACATGGGCTCAGGTGTAGTTCTCTCTATTTCTCTTTCTGCTGTTTCCTTTATTTTCTACTCTACAGCTAACAAGCCTATTTGCTCGTCTGTGTTTCAGCATCCCTTCACCCCGCATCTACCAAGGCAAACAAACCAGCACCGCTGTGTCTGTGTGAAATACTGCACACAGAACATCCAAGTTCCATGTTGCCAAGCTGAAACAAGTCTCATTAGTAGTAAAACTCAATCTTTCTTATATGTATTTTTATCAGTTACAGCATTCACATCTGATTTCTGAATTAATTTTTCCAGTTTGAACAGTTCTAGTTATTTGCAATGATTGTGAAACAAAGACTTAGCTGTTCAAAGGATCAGAGCCCATGTCACTTTTTGTTAGGGGGATCTTGGGCTTTCTTTATCAGTAATTTTTCCTCTAATCATGTCTGATAAAAATGGCTTTCAAAAATGTAAACTCTCCATTGGACTAATGCAAGATCTGAATCATAAAATAATTTGTTTGTAAACATACACAAAACAAAAAGTAAACAAAACAGAATCATTTCCCGGGGGATACACTCTGAAGGCTTTTTACAGAGAATTGGTTTTTGGGATTCCTCAGGCCTGCCCAGCCTCAAACCAAAACTGTAATATCTTACTGATGCCCAAGAGATCTTGTATCTCTGCACAAGCTCTTTTCATTGGCTTTTTGCAACAATTCAAACTGCATCTTAGGGATCTGTGGGCAGAGCTCCATTCACAAGCTAACCATGAGCCTTTCTGTACACCATGCTGACTGACATACCTGTAAGGATGTACAGGGGGAAAGCAAAGAAGAGGAAGGCTAAAGAAAGGAAGAGGTGTTGCAGTTGTGAGTTTAAATTGAAAGGAACCACATCTCAAATATTGCCCTGCATAGATGCAGTTCCACAGAGGTAATGATGCTGTAATTTCCTTGACTTAGAAGGTTTTCTAAGATTTAAGCAGGAAAAAATTAAAAGGTGATAAATTAATACAGAATGGCAAAACCAGAACACAATTATAAAATATTGCAATAATAAGGAAAAGACCAGTTATAATGGCAATTACCTGGAAGTCTAGGTTAATGGTTCACATGGCTATCCTAGCATAGCTCTTCTGCACATCTCAGGTGAGTGTGACAGATCCCTTCCACAAACAAAATCAGCTCCTTGTTGTTTCTCCTTATGCAACTTTCTGCTTCAGATGCAGCTCAAAAAGGCTCCTGAAGTATGTGAATCCCTTCATGAGGTACCAGAGTTCCATTGACTAAGTTACAATTAGGAAAAAACCCTGTACTTCCTTTTACTTGATTCTGAGCTCAAGAATGAGCTGAAGCCTCAGCAGTCAGAAATCTCTGTACCTCAACAACAGCAGAGGACACCTCCATAGGAATGACCCATAGAGTCCAAGTTATACGCTGTGAATCAAAGGAAGGGTATGAACAGCATAATCAGGATCACGCTTTTCACTGTACACCAAACCATTCAAGATAAATACAAAGTTAGATTTGCAGATTTACCTTTGCAGATTTACCACTGATGACAATTTAAAAGCTGTATTTCCTTAAAGATCTTATATGCCTTTGCTGACTTATGACTTATTCCCACCAGATTTTTCAGAAATTTCCATGCTCCATGTATACTTATTTAAGTAATGAAATGTTCAAATGTTCAGATTGGACTAGCACGGCACAACATAGAACAGTATAGAAGAGACTGTTTCAGTTGGCAGAGACCTACAATGATCCCACTGCCTGAACAGGGCTGACCAGAAAAGTTAAATCCCATCATTAAGGGCCTCTTTTCAAGTCACTGACAGGCACAGGGCATTGAGGACCTCTCTAGGAATCCTGTGCCATTGTTTGGCTATCCTCTCAAGGAAAGAAATTCTGAATGTCAGGCCTGAACTTTCTATATTGTTAGAGCTCCAGAAATACCCCATGCCTTGCAGCCAAGGACACACCTCTGCGCCTCTGTGCAGCTCCAGGGTGGCGGTGCCTGGCCTGCTCTCGCAGCTTTCTGCCTGCCCACAGAGCCTCACCATGTTCAGCTTCTCCCACCTGTTCCAGCTGCGTGCCTGGGGCCATCTGGAGCCATCTCTTGGCACGGGATTGGGCCTTTCTTAGCAGCAGTTCCTGATATGAAACCCAGCAGCTGCCCTCTGTCCCTCGGCTCATTTTGCATGGCCAGCTTGGCTGCAGAAGGGGAGGAGCCCTGGGGAGCACAGATGCAGGAAGTTGCACCTTGGATTTCACATTTTCCTTTGGGCTGACATTCCCAGTGCATATTGCTTCATTTTCTGATTTTGCTTTAATTTTTGTTGTTTAGCAAAGAAGAGCTTTTTTGTAGGTGCCCTCACAGCAAACAGCGCTGGTGGGCACCCTGCAGAGCTTGTGATGGGAGGGCAGTGGGTGGTGGTAGGGGGTGCTGGGGAGCTTGAATGAAGAGTGGCAGAATCACCAAATCATTCAGGTTGGAAGAGACCCTGCGACCACTGAGTCCAACCTTTGACTGATCAGCACTAACAGCTAGATCATAGCACTGAATGTCACATCCAGTTATTTGCTGTACACCTCCAGAGAGTGACGCCACCACCTCCCTGGGCAGTTCATTCCAAGGTTTAACAACCGTGAAGAAATTCTGCCTGATGGACAGCCTGAACCTCCCCTCTGACAGTCTGAGGCTTTTTCTCTTATCGCTTTCTGCCTGGGAGAAGAGACCCAGCTGCACCATCCTTTCAGGAGAGTGTGGAGAGCAGTACAGTCTCTTCTTGAGCTTCCTTTACTCCAGGCTAAGCAAACCCAGCTCTCTCAGCTGCTCCTCACAGGACTTGTGCTCCAGACCCTACCTCAGTTACGCTGCCCTTCTCTGGATACTCTCCAGCCCTTCAATGTCCTTCTTAGAGTAACAGGCCCAGAGCTGGGGACAATCACTGCCCTGGTCCTGCTTGCCACACTATTGCTGGTACAGGCCAGGATGGCATTGATCTTCTTGGCCACCCGAGCACACTGCTGGATCATGTTTAATACCACCAGGTCCTTTTCCACTGGACAGCTTTCCAGCCTCTCCTCACCAAGACTGTAGCACTGCATGGAGCTGTGGCTGAAGCGCAGCACCCAGCACTTTGCTGTGTTGAACGTCATGCAATTGGCTTTAGCCTGTCCAGATCCTTTTGCAGAGCCTTCTGACCCACCAGGAGATTGACTACTCCTACCCGACATGTTGTCATCTGGGAACTGACTCGGGGGCACTTTATCCTCTGATCCAGTGAATTAATAAAAATGTTAACCAGAACTGATCCCTGGGGCCCCAACACTGATCCCTGGGGAGCTCCACTAGTGACAGGCCACCAACTAGATATGCTACACCAAGGTGTGTGATCCTGTGCTATTAATACCTGCCCTTAGCCTTTACAATAGTTTTAAGTTTTACCTGTTAGCCTTCTAAAATGTTGCAACATGGTACAACAGCACATTAATTGGACAGCCAAGTAAATATTAATTGGCTAACCAAGTAAATATTCTGAAGTAAAATGAATAGCCTAATTAAAATGGTTGCATAATCCTGAAAGAGGGTTTGAATTCTCTTCCTGCAAATACCATTTCAGGATGAAAGTTGTGAGTTTACTATCTATCCTCAATATTATACTGAAATAAGGTGCTCAAATATTTTGCCTTATTAGTTTTAATAGCTGAAAATATATCTGGTTCTTTGTCTAATGAGAAGCAATAATCTGTTTGTCTCACAGGTGAACTCTAATTGTAGATGGTTCATAAGTTTGGTAACTAGGAAACAGTCAATTGGCATTTTAATCTGAAGATTATTAATTTAAATTTAGACATCTCAAAGGCTATTGGTCACCTGTGTTTGCGACTTACAGAGTCATATTTATACTGTCAGCAAAGCCAGCTTGGTGCAGGAGCAGCACTCTATGATGGCAGGCTCTCCTAGAGGAAGCTCCCCACTTACATACCCTGCTAAGATCTGACAGACCCTAGAGGTGCAACCCCTTGTCTTCCAGATGAGACACGACATCTGTCACCAGGTGGAGATAGAGCAAAGATTTCCCTTCATCAAAGTTACAAAATCTGGGGAAAAAGAAGCATGATAGTGTAATTCCTTTGAGTTCTTCTCAGTTGCCAAGTAATTAGTGTTAAATGCCTTTGCCTTCTTCTCTCTCTCAAAAGCCTAGGCAGACATACCTTCCTACAAATCTTTTCCCCAAACAAACTTCAGATGAAAAAATCCACAAGCACTAACCTTGACTCACCTGGAGCAGTAAAATCAGTTTTACCTAGGTGTCAAAATAAATTTATAATACCATTTAGGGTCTCCTAAATCAAATGGTGGAGCTCTCCCTCTTCCAGAGCATCCAAAGTCTCTCGTTTCTGCCATAAATCACTTTTCAAATATTTCAATTGTCCTTCCTCACTCAACAGATGGGGAATTCCACCTCATTCACATGTGAATTCTGAGCGAATTGAAGTCTGAAGTGAAGTCTGGCCCCTCTTCAACTGAGGCAGAGCCCTTCCTTGCCTAAGAAGAAGTTTCCAACCTCCAGATTCCAATCTCCCTGTTTCCCAGCTTCCCTGGTTTATGGCCTTGCTCCCCAGCAGGTTTCATTAGGCTGTGGTATGTTAGGCAGCTAGAAGCCTGTGAAGCTGGGCCCGCTGCAAAGATTTGAACTCAAGGGATGGACAGACCAGAGAGAAAAGCCACACTTTTTGTGCTCCATTGTGCAAAAGTTTGCATCCACTGTGCACACTTGACACTCTAATTCATCTAGGAGGTTCACAGATCAAGTAGCTTTTAACTGGCAGCTTGAGTTAAGCTTGGAGAAGAGCCTGTGAGAATGCTTGGATTAGCAAAACAGGCTAAAACACAAGCTGCCTTGTGTTCTGTGCATCATTAACCCTAAATACAATGTTCTCCATTACAGCCTTACCTTGCACCAATGGCAAGGTGCTGCTTTTCAGCTGCTGTGGCAGCTTGAACACTAGTGACCCACCAAATTACAGCTGTTAACATGAGAGTGGAAATGTTCATAAGGAGAGCTGTGGAAGGGTGGTAAGTGGCCCAGATGACACTACAGACAACCAAGTATCTGAGCCAGAGATTTCTTTCATAGTGTCTATAGGAGCAAAATGATTTCTGCAGTATCAAATATGCCGGCATATACATTAAACTTTTTTTCTTTTTTCCAAAGCAGAGTACTGCTTCATTTTTGTGCTTAATTAGCTGAAATTAACCAGTTAAACTGGGCATGTGTTTTTCCAAGCCACTCAAGCTAGGTAGTGCTGTTGCCTGGCACACACCCTGTTCGAGCAATAAGATTCAACATGTTTGCAACAAAAAAGACAAGAATGATTAAATGCAGTTGGAAAGTAGTAATTGTTCTCATTGCTTGAAGCAGACATTAAAAATAATTACAATTTGGCAATGGTACATTCAGATATAAACAGTCAGTGTCTCAAATGCTCCTTGGGAGTAAAAGTTAACAAAAATGAAACACCTGTTCATATATCAGTGCTGCTGCAGTTTAGCAGCATGTAGCATTCCTGAAGCTGTTAAATACATGCATTATGCCAACAAAAATTTGGCTACATGTTTACTTAAGGCCTGAATAAATATGGCCAATCTCTGGCAAAAATCAGATCAAGTTCTTACCTGGGGTTAATCAGACTGACAGCAAAATGATAAGAAAACTAAACATGAAAAGTAGTATTATGTAAATAACTATTGTTTTTGCAACACAGAATGTTTAAAGGAAAAAAACCCATGTTCTGACGGACTGAATGTATTGATTTATTTACATGGTTTCCAGCTGTGTGAATGGAGCAGCTCCCATGGATCGCTGGACATAAAAGATGAAGTGAGTGAGTTGAGCTAAAGCAAGGCCTAAGTGAGCACTATTCTCATGGGCTGTATCCACAAGAGCCAAATCTGCAACCTGACTCAGGCTGGCTAATCCTGAGGGTGTGAGGGAGAGTATTTTGAGTAGTAAAAACATGTGTTGAAGTTTTGCAGTTCAAGTCCTTTAACTCTGCTTTTCTCTTTTGTGGTTAAACTTCCAGAAAACATAAAATTGAAAATTATATTTGTTTTTACTCTGGCCATGGAAAGTAAAGCCTGAATTATAAATTATCTCAAGACAGGTTTGGGCTTTTTCCTTATGAGACGTTTAGAAGTCTCATGTAAAAAGATCATCTAAGGGTTAAGGGATAAAGTGAAGGACTGATGGCTCTGTGGCACTTGGAAGGACGCTGGGCAGAGTATCTGCACAGGAAAAAACACCCTGCGGTTTGTGATGCCAATGACTTCAGACAGATGTTGTTACTCTGTTCCCTGCTGCCCACTGCAGCTTCTCCTCCCTGCCTAGTGGGGCTTGTGTGGGGCACAGGGACCTGCACTCTGGCTGGCAAGCAGTAGCATGCTTCCCAGAGGGAATTTTGTCAAGAGTCTCCCTTCTTAGGGACGGCTGTAGTTTTCAGAACTCAGAACACATTTACTTTTTCTTCCACAAAGTGGAAATACCAGACTGATTCTGTTATCCAATTTAGGGTGCAAATTCCCACAGAGATGGGAAAAAGACAAAGAATTTCCTCCCATGTCTAAGAAGAAATAACCTTTATATTATATAAAGTGCTTTAGTCAACAAATCGTTTCATTCAGACTGAGAAGGACATGCATAACCCAGTCCTAAACCTATCCCCCAACATGCAAAGGTAACAGAATCAACAGACAAGGGCCAGCACGCCACTCTTTAGACAGGGCAGCAAGTGGCTCCTGCTGCAAATGGGCAAATCTGAATATCCCACACATCCCAAATACTGAAAGATCTGATTCATGCTCCAAATCAGAATGATTGCATGGTTGCATCTGCAGAGATAACCAGCAGGAAATAAAGAAGCATTCCATGAACAAGCAAATCCATATCCAGTAAGTTATAATATTTTTTTATTCATGTTAGAATTTCTATCAGTGTTTGAACATTAATATTTAGAGAGTTTTTACAATTTCCATTCAAAGCTTAAAATGAGAACCACGCTAGATCACAAATAGTAACTAAAACACAGTTCAGAATTGTATGAATAGCCACACTCTCTTTCTCTCTTAACACTGTTAAACACTTTCTTTTCTCCAGGGGGTTTACAAGGAAAAGTGTGCACTGTAATTGTATCTCAGCAGTGTTCCAAAACATAATGGTATCATCATTACATATAAACTCTTTAAAAATATACTTCTGTCAAAAGACTTGATGACTACTATGTACACTACAAAAATAAATTTTCATATAAATAAATTATATGGCATAATTTTATCTTTGTAACTGAAAAGACACAAACCCACTCCTACCAAACAGGCAGGCAATGAGACCCAGTTTGAATATTTTTTTCCTTTTAACTCCTTACACTAAAAGCTACAAGTCCATAATGTAAATGTTATATACTCTTTCCTATTTAACATTAGTAAGCACTCTATACAAATAAAAATCCATTAAACAGTAAAAACATAACTGTAATAGTGTTTCCAATAGAAATAAAATCCCTGCATTTTGTTTGTTATAAACTGGCATGACAAATACTGTAAGAAAAACATTCTTATGATACAAAAATATAAATATCACCCATGATTAAAAAAGTTAAGAAACAAAACCAAAACAAAACAAAGGTTGCCAGCCACTGAGTTCTCCCCTTGCCAATGTGACTATCGAAGAAGAAGGTCTACATTGTGCACAAAGCAGCAGACAGCTCACACACACACAAGCACGCAGGCAGGCTCGGGGCAGGGGCAGGTGGGAGACACTGCAACTTGCCCTGCGCCCCTTGCCTGCCGAGGAAGAGCAGGAAGCAAGGCAGCCTGCGGCACGGAGCGGTGCCAGTGGGAGCCCTGCCAGTCTCTGACACGCAAGCGCACAAGCTTGGTGGTTGAAGGCGGCTTCCAATTGGTATCATACAGTTTTGTTGCAGATCTGTATGATCTGAGGTCACTATGCTGCTCGTGCTAAATTGGGGCCCCTCACCTTTTTGTCATCAAGAGTTTTCATGTTAGACAGTGAACTGGACCAGTAGGCAGCTGCGACATTAACCCTTGGTGTGCACTGAGACAGTAGCTTATGTATCACGGGAATGACACCAGGCTCTCGCCACCTGCTCTTCGAGCGTTCACATTGGAGATCTGTAAACAAGTGCCTCATATCAAAGTGTTTTCAAGTGAGCAAAAAAGGCATGGAATTTTGTGCATTCTCATTATCCCCATTCGTTTTGCTGGCAAGGTCTGTAGGCAAAGATAGACTCCCTGAAGCCACTGGAGAAAAACACTTTCCCATCAAAGAATTGGCCACTGTTATTCAGGTATACATAAAGAAAAGCCCCACCACTGCTGTGTTTAGAAACTGAATATTGGCTGTGTTTGGCTCTGAATACAAAACTGAACATCTACCTGAACATCTACTTGCTCTAAAAAACAGCTTGGTGAAGGGCAGAAAAAGATAAAAAAGAAGATGGAGATAACGAAAACTTGTGTTGCATTATTTTAAATTAAGGTTCTTTGTTCCTACATTTTGTTTCCAGTGGGAACACAGTTGCAGTGTTTTTCCAGACCCTTCACCTGCAGCAATCCCCTTTTAGTTTAAAAATAATAGTACAAAAAGCTAAATTAGTTTCGCAAAGAGATCCCAGTTTAGCTGTTATAATTAAAAGTGCCAATGCAGCATGGGAAAACACAAACAATAAAGAAAATAACTACCCAGGCCTTAAGTGTCATTACCATCCTGGCCCACCAGAAAGCCATTTATATTTAAAAGTGAATGTACTTTTTTTTTAATCCTTCCATTTGATTTTTATTACTTACTATTAACTCCTTCCTGCCACGAAAATAAGGTGACCAGAGATACTGCTTTCAATGCTGTAATGACTCAGCTAAGCTGTGGCTCACCATCAAACAATCCATTATCCAGCTTCTGATCCCATTCAAAATTAACAGTATCAAAATAAGGCAGATCAGATGCTCATTGTATTTCTATAACCACCAGCACCTGTCAATATCCAGCACCTTTAGAAGTGAAAAAATAATGGTCATAGTGCTTGCACTTACCTGGCATATTTTGCGAGGGAAAAAAAAAACCTCGAAGCACTACATGAACTGTAATTAAGCCTCACAACATTCCTGGGAGGTAGGTAAGTGTAATTATAACCATTTTACAGAATGAAAAATTGAGGCATGGGGCAGTTAAGTAACTTGACTAAAGTAATGTGAAACAAGACTTTAAGGGTTTGGGAACTGAAATATAATTCTAAACCTCAACTCCCTGTCTTCTCTAGTATTTTAGTTGGGCCTTTGATGATGGCAGTCTATAGTTGTATATATTGGTAAACAACAACAGAGTTTTCACTAGTGCCTACTAACAGGGAAAGCCAGACTCACATCAGCATGAGTGGGTTTGTAAGCCCACCAAGTGTTAACATACAGTAAAAAAGAAACTAGAGTACACCAGGAACATACACACAAAAGCAGGCATGTTTCCAGACGCACGCTTGGACACATACAGCAAAACAAAACCTGCACATAGCAAAGTCTATTTAAGCCTCCCAGATTAACTCGCTTTTCTTCATATTTGCTTATTTTAAAAATTACCACGCATAGCGTGTTTGAAAGTTAACAGTAACATTTCATACTACCACAGGGTTGTGATACACAAATTTAAAATATTTTAAACAGACATGTACCTTTTAAAAAATCCTATTACATAAGCAATATTTGCATAGAATTATACAAGTAAATTATAAAATATTTAAGCAGCAGCAACTTATGCTGAAATTTAGAACTAGATTAAGCTTAGTTGTGGCACAGATATCAATGTACAAAAAGTACAAAGAGCACACAATTTTGTCCCCATTCTATTGCCCAAAGGCAAATTACTCCAGACTATACTACTTTACATCATTCTTTTGTATATTACATATGTGTACATCTTTTAAATACTTAAAAGAAATATTTAACAAAATAATACAATAGGTTACAGTAACAGTGAACTGTTGTCCTGATGCAGCATGTCCTTTTCTACAACTTCAAGCAGTTCTTCTCTTCAAGCAGTTCTGGAATACAGTTTTCCATCTTTGGCCTCTTCTTTGCTTCAGTTATTACCCTGTACAAATAAGGAGAGAGAAAAAAGAAAACAGTCACTGAATTTCAAGAAAAACAAATCAAATGAAACCAACTCATTTCATGATTCTTGTGGTTAGATTTAGTTGTCAGGAAATGCTGGCTCTACTTTCATCTCAGTTGTTAATTTCCTGGTGAAGAAATACTGATGCCAATTAAAAAAATGTTGATGCTTTAATATCTAAGTTTCCAGTTTTATATAGCTGTGACAAATTCAGTCAAAACCAATGAACAGTTGAAGAAGTATGCTACATTGAATACTGAGTTTACTTAAGAGTCTCACATTAACGTACACTTCAGCTTGAAAAAACTAAGCCCAAGTATTTCCTTATTATTAATAGTATCTGTGGATACTATTATTTGTCATATTTCTAGACTGCAAGGCTAAATGCATTCACTCCTATTTACACTTTGGGATGTTTGGAGAGACATTTTATGATTTAGAAAGTGGTTTCATTTTGAATTATCATAGAAATTTCTGTCAAAACTCTGTGTGTGCACACACATGCATGCATGCATAAATGCAAAATATTCTAGAATCAAAATAAAATTACTTGCTCTGCTCAGACTGTTGTCTGTCACTGAAAAGCTCAGACAAGCAAAGAGAAAAAACAGTAATCCACAGATAAGTAACTATTCTATTCCCTGCAAGAAAACATAGTAAAAACAGTGAGAAATAGTTTTCATGTAAGAGCCCCAAGAAGTTTTCAGTGTAAAAACTCAATGGGCAGCCCTATCCTGTACAAACCTGCAATTGCCACTGCAGATGCCCCTGGCATGGCAGAGGTCAGCTCAGACACCTCACTGGGGGAGGTCTCTGAAGGCCCCTCCAAAGAGCAGGGGACACTCTGCTGAGCAGAACTGCACTAGGCATGTAGGACTTCCCACCTCTCACCTGGCTCATCTTCCAGAGGCATTCAGTCCTTATTATGGACTTCAAATTCTTTCACAAATTATTTTATTCAAGAGATGACAACTCCTCAAGTAGCTGACAATTTTTACACTCTCCTAGACAATGTCATTTTATATAATGTTTTAGAGCATGCCTGATTAAGGGATCAGAAGACAGGACTTACACAATGGCATATGCAGTTGCACAGCTCTGAAGATGTTATACAACATCTCTGCTTTATTTTCCTCATCAGGTAAACTGGGATTGTATGATTTTGCAAGGCTCTTCAAAGTATGACTTCCCAGCGTTGGAGTGCTCTATCTTAGTCAACCTCATGTCCAGTGCAAAATGTACTATTTTCACAGTTAGCAGATTTAAGGTGATCAGTGTGACCTGTAAGTAGCGCTATCTATGAAAAGTTACCTCTGAGAAATTTAATTTTCCTCTTTCTTTTGATCACACCATTGCCTGACACAGGCCAAAGCTTGCAGTTACGCAGGATGGACCTACCTTATTGTGAGCTGTTGCCAGGTATCCTCTCCTCACATTCAACATCTTGCAGTTCTATAACTTCCACTTTAGAATTCCTTCTTTCACATCGCACATTAAAAGGCACGTGGGGGTCCTCAAATGGCGCGCGGCCAGCCTCGTGGTGTCCCTCGTAGGACGGAAAGCTTGCTCCCCGAGGGCTGTGGCTGTGCAGGGCAGGGTGGACAGCAACAGTGACTGAGGCTGAGGCAGTCACAGTGGTGATGGGCTGGCAGTAGGCTGCTCCCGCGGCGCCCGCGGCCCCGAACGCCGGGCTCCGAACGCTGTGCGAGCGAGCCTTGTGGCCCAAGCGATCCCTGCTGCTGCTGCTGCTGCTTGGTGCCGAGGGCCCTTCAGTAGAAATTTCAAAAGCGTCCCTGCGAGGGCGGTAAGGAGGTGGTCGCGGCCCTTCCCTCGCTTCCCTTTTGGGCTGCCTGCCCTGATGCCATGGCTGCTGCGTGCTGGGCTCTGGATTCGGCTGCAGCCGAGGGCTCGGCTGATGCCTGGCTTCTGGCTGAACCACCTGAGAGAGACACACACGGTTACGCCTCTGACACAGCAAAGCAAGCAAATACCACACTTGCTTATGTTTTATGCTGGGAATAATTATAATAATGCTCTGACTCTACAAAGGCAATGTGGTGGAATCTGATAATTGATTTTTCCATGGTTTTTGTCTGAAGTTTTTAAAACCTGGAAAGCTCATCTTCAGAAAACACAGGATGACAGCTGAAAACATTATTGTAAGCTTCGTACATGCTGGTCCATCTTTTCAAAGGGATGGGTGACAAGCACTTGGTCCTAACTCAACAAGCAGAATTGCAGGCATTTGGAAAAGGCTATCCCATGCAAGGAACATACACAGGATGTTAGTAGGGTACTTTGTATAGACTGTAGGAATCTGTTTTCTGATTTCCATAAAGAGCGTGAAGCACAGCAGCTACATCAGTCAATAAACCGTGACCAACTTCAAATGTGGCTGTGCTTGTACCTATTTCGAGGCCTCTGCTGAACAAAACCAGATCCGCATTGCAGCTCAGCATGCAACATCAGCAGGGGTAGGAGACAGAGCTTTTTCACTTTCCTTTGAAATCACAATTATGCCAACCCAGTAGCAAGATGCAACTAGGCCTAAGATTTGGTACAGCACTTAAACTGCTTTCTTCTGGCTCTAATCTTTCTCTCCAAAATGTGCTGCCTCAGAGAGGTATATTACAGCAATCCACAAGGAGCTGTGTGAAAGAGGCTGGTATCTTGTAATGCCTCCCTCTCTCTCTGAAAACAGTCATCAAACAGACTGAGAGCTCTCTCTTGTGGCTGGTGCCAATAGGATGTAATAGCAATTACCCATGCCAAATGCCTGCTTTTGGCCCACCACTTTATCCCCAGCTCAGTTGTAAAGGAGAGAATCAGGAAAACCTTCACTTCTGCGAACAGGTTTTGGCATGAAGTCACAAAGCACAATCCGTCATAAAGAGTTTTCCATGAAAATAAATAGATCTTTTTAAAAAAACCTAAAACACAAAGCACACCAAAAAACTTCTTGCCCTCCTGCTAATATATATGAAAGATACTTACAGTGGATCTTGCAAAGAGAGGATCCTCAGTCGCTTCCACTATTACTTGATGGGCTGGTGCCCCAGGACCTCGGGTGGCCTCGTACTGATGCAGCTCTTCACTGATTCCAGACACTGTGGTTTGAGAGCTGTACTCAGAATCAGAGGAATCTGAAGCATTATTTGTGTGGCCAGGTGGCAGTGCAAACCTCACAGTACCGGGGGGTGGCTCAGGAGATGGTGTGGGCAATCTGTCCTGTCCATTAGTTGGAGAAACCTGGTGACAGCAACACTTTCAGTTACATTCAGCTAGCTTTACCCTTTTAATCACTAGAGCTTGACACAAGCAATGTTCTGCCAAATACACCCTGCCGTGCCACAACAAGCTTAGCAACAGTTTTCTGATGAACACAGATACTGAACTGAAAAAATTAATGGAAGTATAAAAGATATGACCTCCATCTGCAGATACATATCTAAACAAGACTACACAGATATTCTTCTGAATATAATTTTATCAGGAAGAGCATACATGTGTGTATGTGCATGCACTTGCAAATATAAAAACAAAAATAATATGTGGGGTCCCCTCCCCTTTCAGCAAGCATTAGCAGTGATTCCACAAAATCACCTCAGTGGGTCGGGACAGTGTTACTCCATGTCTGTTTGCAAAGAGAGATGGATACACACATCACAGCAACATATATGGTAATAACACACACATTCACATTATTTGTGTAATAGACAGGTCATGCATACTGTTAGGAATTAGGAGAGTATACATTGTTGTCAAAACTGTTTTTCTAATATTAAAAGAACCCAAACACTTGTGAAATATACCAGTGCTGAATACATACCTTGTGTTTTGTTCTTGTGCACATACATATATATAGATATATGAAACATAGCACACTGATTCTATTGACACATGATAAAGATAACCCCACGTAACACAGTAATTGTATGAACTACAGGGTAGGTAATAAAAGACCAACAACCAAATATAAAGTTAGTATCCGTGAATCCTGGAGTCTGGACTTGGAGTTTGTGCTGTAAACTCTCCAACATCTAAGTGAAACCTTCCCCACAACAAAAATGCTACTTGAGGCAGGAGAATGCCACAGGGAGAGGTGGCTGGGCAGTGGGGACCTTCTGGCAGACCAATCCTGGTTATCAAGGTGTGGTCTCTCGACCACCACTGTGTGTGTTGGTCCACACGGGCCTTCCTGGTGGTCTGCTCAGCTAAACACTTTGAGGAATGCAACAGAGCCACTGAGGTAGGAAAGCAGAAGCTATGTGTATAAAACAAACTATCTTTTGCAAAATATTGAGGGAAATCCTTATTTTTCAAACTTCTTTGCATATCACATTATGCTAGTAGTATAAATAACCCTATCAGGTTTGCTTATTGTGACTTCTAAAACAAGACTTATTTAAAAAAAAAAACAAAAACACTTTAAAAAGGCATAGTATCAACTATGTACCAAACAGCACTTCTAATAAAAATTTATAAAGAAGCCTGAGAGCAAGAAACTTAATCCAAGAAAATTTAAAAAATATTTCCTAAAACCAGGGGGTGATTGAGGGGGACAGCAACACAGACATAGTATCATTTTTCTGTTCACTATTAATTTTACTGACCTCAGGGTATGGTCCAAAGAATGAGAGAAGAACAGGAAGCAGCACCAATCCATTGAGAACTCCCAGAATGGTTAGGATTGCCAAAACAGCAAAGAAATACCTGAAGTACAGTTTAAATAGTTTGGGGGAGAGAACAGCCACTGTTAGAAACAAGGGATCACAAATTACTCCAACATATGTTAAAATAATAAAGATCCTAAATTAACTGTAACATATTACTAACATCAAAGGAAACATTTATATCACTTTCCATATAAAATATTGGGGTTTTTACCTTTTGCATTAGAGAAGCTACATTCCACAAAGTGTTAGTTGAAAAGGAAAGAAAAAAATTAAATTTGTTAATTTCCCAGAATTTGAAAGCATGTAATGTTATTTATGAATGTGTTACACAAACACAAAAATATGGAATGTGCAGGGAAGGGCTGAATGGATTGAAAGCACAAATACAATGAAAAGGGGCCCCCATTAGTGAAAACCCAGCAGAAGCAAACAAATGAAGTGAAGGGTGTAGAATTTAAACAATTTAGTGTAGAAGGAAAAGAAGCCCTCTTCTCCCAGCAGCTAATCCACTGTGAAATGCTTCTGCAACTTACAGCAGAATGTCTAATTAAATCTACAGTATATCAGGTAAGGGTTTTCCTTGCCGTTCATTAATCAAACTTAACGCCTAGAATTCTGTGAGTTCCAGTTTTACCAAATAGCTTGAATTGCAACTCTTTACAACACAGGAACCCGCCTGCTGCAAAGAAAATGCCCATTCTATAGTAAGCTTCAGCATTGTACTGAGTAAGAGCGCTCCACAATGGCAGAGCTGCATTGCAGGCTAATCTTTTGTTGAACAATTTAGCATCTCTGAATACTCTTGTTTTGCGTCAGCCAATTCAAACATAAAGGCTGAAATACTATGGAAGAAGAGAAAAGTGCACAAGTAGTTGTCCTTTCCCACCACTGAGGGCTAAGGTCTGGGATCCTTCATGAATACCAAGGTAAACCTGTCAGTAAAAGGAAAGTCTTGCTAGTTGGTATTCGGCACAGCTGGGGCTCAGACTAAACTTAAGGCTGCGTTGTAACTAATGATTTCAAGGACTCAGTCTTGCTAAATTCCTGAAGGAGAAAGCAAAGGAGAAGAACAGAGGGCACGTTTGCTAATGGGTCTGCTGATTACATTGTCTAGCTGGCAACAAACTTTACTGCCTCCCTGTTTCCACATCTGATCAAATATATCAGACTCCTGTAAAACTATAAATATCCTGCTATTGTAAACATTTGGGAATTTCTGATCTGCATTAACAAAAATCAGCAAGCCAATCTACTCTACTAACATAAACCACCAGAACTTTAAACTGGGACACAGATCAACAACAGACATTAAAAACATTTGCATCTCATCCATCTAATGTTAGAATAAACAGGAGGATTATGGCTTTGACCAGTTGGTGTATACAGTGTCTGTTAATTTACTTAATCTTCCACATTGCTGGACTAATCTGTCGCTTTCCGGAAGTTTAGGATCTTCTTCGCCCACTCTAACAATGCTCAGGCTCCCCATAGTTTATTTTATTATATTTTTTAAACACAGCAAACTGAAGTGAGATTGTGCTATAAAAACAGAAACTGATGGCCAAAAAAAGTAAAATAACATAAGTTGAAAAGTTGAAAGGCTCATTTTATAAACTGAGAGCACATCCAATCCAAATTTGGTGCGAAGGGCTGCTACAATCTTCCATTTGCTGACACAAAAATGTGTGCCAAAATCTCATCTGTTCAGTAGGAAAGCAGCACACCAAAAATATACCCTTGTAAATTTAGGTTAAATCTATCAGTAACCTGTATGTCAAAATGTTCTGACCCTTACAAAACCAGTTCCTAAAAGAAAAATTCTATTTCTTCAATACCAATTCAATAAAGTAAAAAAATAATGATTTTGGGGAAAAAAATTATTTCAGAACATAGAAAACCTGTATAGTAATATTCTTCATGCAGGTTTCATGAGATCTAACTGCAACCCGCCTGCTTTCTTCAAATCTCTTTCATACATAAACAAAAAGCCTGATGAGATTTAGCAGTCATTCTCCCAGTTCCTGCCCCTGACATTTGTTGTTCTTGTTGTCAAATGGATGTCAGTTAAGTCTAGTCATCTATCCAGCTTATGTCTACCTAAGTAGTTTAGCCATCTTTCAGAGCATTTTTATTTGGCTCAGTTCTACCTCAGTTCCATTTTAAGGCCTGGATTATTTTTTTGTGTGTGCTATAGTTTACCACAAAGAGCCTGTGTTACTTCTAAGATTAGCCATTTTGCAGAGCTCCACAGGTTGTTTGGAGTAGAAGAGGATCTGTTTCATTGCACTTCTCAAATTCCCCTCAAAAAAAGACTTGCTTTCCTCTATACTTGACAAACACACATTCTTAATTATATTCACAAGAAACAGCCTGCTTGTAGTTCTAAGCAGAAGGGCCTTCAGGTTTGCTGTACAAAATTTTAGTATGAAGTTCTGTGTTCATATTTATGGTTCCCCAGCTCCCAAACAGTGCCTTCTCCTCCCCACATCCCCCAACTCTTTTCCTCATTATGTAAAACCTACATAAGGATAGGAGGGGAAGGCCCTGAGAGAGTCACTTGCAGCACAGTTGAATGTTTGTAGGTTCACATGTCTTGTGCATACAAATTCTTGTGGCTACAAGAAGTCTGGAGGACCTCAAGGCTAAAGGTCAGCTGCAGCTAACACGGGACAATACAAGATGCTTCGAACTAATTCAAACCCAGAATCAGCAAACTTTCTAAAGAGCAACATTTTTGTGCTCCTTCATGCTAAGTCTCAGATTTTCCTGGAAGAGATTTTAATGTCAGCAATGGAAACACTACCATGTCTAGCAAGTAACAAGGAGTTAATAAAACAGAGGGAAAGCAGGACCATGACATAAGCATACTTGACACACCATGCACAGTAATAAAATGACAGATTCACTGAAGTGAATAAAAATTAAAAGCACAGTTATTTTTATTTTTGAAAGAAAGTCAAAACACAAAAATGCTTTACCTGACAATAAAATCAAACTCTGATCCTGCAAGCATTAACACCCCAAGCAGAGTGGACACAGCCCCATCCAGCACTGGTGCAAACATATGTTCCAATGCAAGGACAGCCCTATGGTTCCTGTCTCCTATGGCAGTTAAAAACGCCTGTAAAACAAAAAAATCCATTTCCTTAAGCAGATGTATACAACCTTCCAAACAGCCTCTCTCCTAGCATACACAGGTTTCCATCAGTTAATTACTCTAAACTACAGTTTATCAAAGTTATCTCTATAGCTGCCTAACCCTTGAGAGAAGGCTTGATCCTGCAGATTTACCACAGCAGCTGCTGAAGTCACACAACCAAAGTAAGCACTGATAACAGAGTCAGCCCATAATAATTCTGGAAGCAATTCCTACTTGCAACAGTAGCCTTTTGTCTCTGGATTTGCCTATTTCCACCTGAAAAGAACCCATATCCTGGTGAAAGCACTTCAGGTGTGAAAATTGCAGGGCTGCTCCTCTCACTCTTGTGGGTCCATGGCCTCTGTGACTTTTTTAACATTTTCATTTCACTCAAAAAAGTTTTTGAAACTTTTAGTACTTCAAAGCTAGAAGTTCTATACATAAAAAATTATCCTAGGAATAGTGCTAAACGTGGTAGTGCCTGAGCAACAATATCACTAGTGAACTGTCTTCATTCCTACAACTCTGTATGAATATGGTTTATCAAGAACATGCAAATACTGGTGTTATAAATTCGTTATAAATGTGTCTACTTTGTATGACTTAATGGTGTAAGAAAACAAGAACCTGACTGATCTTCTTACTGTGGTTTGTAAGGGCTCTCTTTAGCTAATTCCCTACTGGCTATTAAGATATATGCTGAAGCAGCTATCTTCCTCACAGTCCTGGAATTTAAGTCCCTCTTCTCTAGAACTAGAAAAAAACAAGGTCACAATTCACAAGCAATAGCAGAAAACTGATCCACAACTGCACTGTGAATCACTTTTAAACTCAATTAAATTTGGCATTAAAAGCACTACCTTTTTTGTTTATACAACACTGATTTGACTATTTATGTGTTCCAAAGTTTTCACCTCTAGTGTCAATGTGAGAAAACCAGTATTTTCAATTTGCTTGGCATTTTACCTTCAGGCACAGGTGACCCATAAGGTCCTGTAAATTAAATTGGTTTCTTCCCAACTAGAAACAACTGTTTTGTCCATTTTTTTATTCCATTTTTCCTGTTTTAATACTAAGAAGCTGTCATTTCTTTCTTCCTCATCTACACTAACACTTCCCAAACAATTCAAATTCCTAGCAAATTCATTTGCCTCCCAAAGTCTATCTGTAGCAGCAGGGGGAAAAAAGATGTCATCACTTGAGGAATTCAATTGCTCCTCTTTAACCTTGCCCTACTTCCACTTTGGTTTTTCTCAAAATGATTCTTTTCATTTAGGGTGACTTTATGCGCCCTAACTCTGTACAATATCTAAACCACTAGATAAACAGTAGAAAAATATTTTCCTACAGACTGCATGTTTGTGCCCGCTATTATTAGCCAATGGCTTCTGAAAAGAAGGTGAAGATTTTACAAATGGAACACTAATTCAAACATGTTCACATTCAAAAAGTTCAGAAATACCAAATGACACAATATCTGATTTTTAAAAACTCTTCTGAAGAATTCTCTTTTGCAAGATAGAGAACAAGCAAGAGGCAACAGAAAGCTGTGTAATGTTGATGCAGCAACACTGGGGCATCAGACAAGGATCATGAGAGTCTGGAATGAAGCAAGGTGATTTAAGATCTCTGTTTTCTCTATATAATTGCATTAATCAGACTAACAGGTATCATAGCGAATGATACCTGTTAGTCTGATAATGAGAGTCTCTTGTCTCCTGGGAGACTGACTCAATGGCTAGGAATCACCTCATGAAGATCAACTCTTGTTCCATTGAGACAAACAGAAAGGTACATAAAACTGTGACCATCTTCCTTCTGAGAATCACGTCACTGACAAGAAACTGTAAGGATTTGTGATCGGAACATTGCCACCATTTTATTTTAAGATGCTTTTGAAATGCTTCTTGATTTTACATACCAATGCAACATGAACAGTGAATTCCACACCAATGCCAACAGAAGCAATCAGGATAACCACAGGCACTGCACTCAGCTTTATTCCAATTAGACCCATCATGCCAAACAGCTCCACAGTCATCAGAGCCAGCACCACCACCTAGATGATTTCAAACATCTGTTAGTATTTTCTTATACTCCAGACAATGAGGAGAAAGACATTTCAAAATAATGTGGTTACCATAGGATGTATTCCTCAAAGCCACCCTATATTCCCAAAGACAAGCTGCTCTTTTTTCATTATTCTCAATGGCAATGAATGCTGCACAGCCAGTCTAACTTACACCCTAAGAACCAGTTAACACATGAAGCACCAGCTTTGTATTGGTTACAATGCATCAGTAAGCTGAAAACCCATTTATTCCTCCTTATCATGGATACTCCCCAAAGGTACATTTTTCTTTTTCACCCATCTTTCAGACAGTCCTTCCAGAAAAAGTATCTTTCAACTATCTGTATTTGAACTCTCTTTTGTAGAACTGCAAATATAAGCAGAGATGTCTAAAGCACAGAAGAAACTGAATGCCATAATCAGCTGATGTGTCTCAGGTTACAGAGGGACTCTCAGCTTTTAAAGTATTTGGGGGGGATTGACATGGACAAAGTGAACAGTTAAATATAAGAGGAAGCTTTTATTTTTCTTTCATCTACCTTGTAAAAAAAACTGAGGAAAAGGGAGGGAAGGAAATCTGGAGAATTAACTTAAAAAGTACCTAAAGCCAGGCAGAAGAAAAAAAAAATAGACTCACTTATAAAAGTAATGGTGTACTCTGAAAATAAACTCTTTTTCCAAAGGAGAAAAAGTATGCACTACTTTTAAATGATTTTATAAGCTAATGAATCAAGCATAATAACATAAATTGCTTGATAAGGTGCTATGAAAAATATTCTAGACTAAACATTTACCTTTTAACATACCTGTCATATAAATATACATTAAAAAAAACTAGTAACTGTTTTATGCTTTTCTCCTTCTGGCTTTTTATAAACCATATGATAGTTTATGGAATTTAAACATAGGGACATCATCATTCAATTTAACTTGAATGTTTACTGAGAAGCTTTTGGTGCCTTGCAGAAAGCATGGAGGAGTATTCTCTGCAGTTTACAATTTTATGACCTTTCTCCTCGCTTGGTTACAGGCTTTCCACAGTCTATACCCTACAACATAAGCATTTCAGTTTTTTCCAGAAATTGCATTCAGAAATGACTGGGAAAATTTACAGACAAGCTAGTCATAAGCAACTGCCTTAAAAAATAATTATGCGTGACAAAAGAAGAGAAGGAATACAGAATTAGAAATTGTTTTAATAAAGCTCCTAATTTTTCTCTGTGTCTTTATTTCTTATATTAGTGTGCATTTGAGCAAGGGTAAAAGTTTATATACCTTCTAAGAAACTTTTAAACCTGCAAAAAAAGTGGCCAAAAGATTAAGGTTATTAAGGTTTGTACCTTCAGCATGAACCCTAGCCCCTCAAGTTGAATAAATATATAATGAATGATGCAATATACATACTCCACCAGAGGCCCAGACATAAACAAAACCTTCCCGACTACAGCAAGAGCTATGCTGAAAGGAATTTGACTTCAACAAAGACCCTTATAATAAACTTACAATGATCCCAGCTGTCCAGGGGTTTAGGAGGAAGAGGGCACACACCAGAAACGTGCAAGCCAAAACCACACTAATGGATAAGAGGAGCCAGTGACGAAGTCCAATGTACTGCTCCCAGAAGAGAAATGGGTAACCATTAGGGTAGCTGGAGATCCCCAAGCTGGTGTAGTTGTTACAGATAGCTCTCACTTTCTCAATAGCCTCCACAAAGTCAGAAGTTTCACGCAATCCATTGAGGTAGAAAGGAAACTGAGCATATTCTATGGGCTCGGCTGCTGGAACTAGGAAAATTACAGCAGTGTTAAAATGCACTTTTGGGAAGAACATGATATACAGGTTAGCAAAATATTTTATTCTTCACAGCAAAATGCACAAAAGGTGGTGAATTTGAATTTACTTGTTTGGAATTAATTATAGTTTTAAAACTCACCAATAAAGAGAAACTGGAAACAGTACATGAGATTACTGTATTTTATCATGCAGCGTAACGGGATGAACACAGCCTCCACCAAGTTCCCTAACAGTTACATATAATTTAACAGTTATCTTTCAATCCACGTATTTAATCCTAATCAGTGTTATAGTGCTTTTTACTGAATACCTAGTCAAAAATCCCTGACTGTGACATGAGTGGACAATCACATAATTAAAAATTTTACCCAAATGCTCCTCTTTTATGCAGTTTCTTAAAATTCAAAGATCATTTCCCTAAGATTAACTGGGATCCACTGACACAAAACTAGAGAAAAATTAGGCTTGAGCAGGTTGGTTGGTTTAAGATTTCCATTGAATATTTGGAAATTCAGATGCAGAAATCTATTCAGATGGAAATTAGTGGAGGAAAACTAGAGAAAAATTAGGCTTGAGCAGGTTGGTTGGTTTTTAAAGATTTCCATTGAATATTTGGAAATTCAGATGCAGAAATCCATTCAGATGGAAATTAGTGGAGGAAAATTCCCCATAACCTAGAAGTAATGGCTTATTTACTTACTTCCATAACTTTTTATCCCTTAATAATTTGACAAACCAACACTCTCCATACTTCTTTTTGAGTGTAATGCAAGGCCTACTCTATGACTAGAAAAGAAAAGGCTTTTTCAACAAGATTTTGGTTACTGCCACTGTGCGTTCCAACCCTGCATCTTCATTCAGTTGACTTGCTTAACATGATTTGCCCTATTATAATCTCAACTATAAATTTTCATTAAGACAAAACTTGGCTGACTGCCACAAAGCTCCAGGGTTTGGATACACTGAAGCATGGTTATCCAACCACATTTCCAAGTGCACCAGTTGTCCCCTGTATGCCCTCTCTCCTTCCCTACTGGTGTCCAACTAGCAATCCTCAATTGAAAGCTGAATCAAAGCCAGCTTTTGGTATTGGTGACAGAAAACAGTGAATGGTGTGAAGTGGAACTTCTCCCCTAGTCCCTCTAGCTCTTGTACGATATCAGTGCAGTAGCTTAGTGTATAAGTTACCTTGGTAAAAATTTCGGAGGTATTAGGAATTGAGAACAGCCATGACAGAATTTCAGTAATGAAATTTCAGAATAACTGAGGCAGGAATTTAATGAAATGCCCAGGTTTCTCACACAGATAGAACTATCATGTAACACTTTAAAAAGCAATGCTTACTATAAACTTTTAGAGCTTTAAACTGTTTTATAACCCATTATTCAACATGATAAAACCCTGCAATGGTGTCACAGTCTCAGTGGTGCTTGTATCTCCTATAATTACAGTGTAACACAATGTCTTCTCCTGCTAATGCTTCAGAGCCCTGTGCAGCATCAGGGGTTACTGGTGCTGGAAGGAAGGAGTGGGGGCACTCATGTAAACTGTAGGAAGTTAAGATGAAACACTACTTACTCCTCAGCCGTGTTTCTGGCATGTAGTCTGCTTTGTCGTGCACCCACTCTGGGCGGTGTGGGCGGATGTTGGCCTGCGAGGCAGCGTAGGCCACAGGGTCATTGCTAACCCAGGCTGTCAGGTAGATGTAGAAAGCATTTGGGTTAATGATTCCATCTGCATCCACCAGACGCTGTTTAGTCAACTGCAAAATGGGGAAAAAATCAGAAGCCTTTCAGAGTAAATTCTGCTTTCAGCAGTCTTGTTATAATGCTTTCAACAAAGAGCCTGGAGATGCAACACACGTATAGAAAGGTAAAAGCAAGAGAAGATGAATCTCTACTTGAAGGGACTTATCAGTAAACTATTGTTGGACAACAAAAACAAAATCTAAGAAAATGCAGTGACAGTGGTTATTTATAAATTAGTGCTCATATAATATTTACAATAACCAGTAAATCAACAGATGGTTCCAGAATATACTGAACCAATTAAATCCAAATTCTGAAAGACTGCAGCCAAGAATGAAAAACAACCAAGTTGGAGAAACATATTTAAAGACAGGCAAAGAAAACCTGGCAAGAGTCCCTATACATGTCTGTGTGCAGTTAACCTCTGTTGTTAACACTGAAGGAAATGCCACCCAGTAAATGGAGGAGAGCTATAAAAATAAAACAACACCTGTATAAATTTTGCTAACACTTGCCTCCTATGACCTATGTATTCAGAAAATGCCCAGCGTCAAAAAAGCAGACGACTGCCCCATATTATTTGGGTCACTGTGGGCAAAGCATCTGTGGAGTAAACAGCAGTGGTACACTTCCAGGGTTCTGTTAGCCAAATCCTGCACAGCTAGAGCTCTTGCAGAGGACTCCATGGGTGAAAAGTATTACTGGGGTTTTTTGTTTTGTTTATTTAAAATTCTGGCTGAGCTCCAGTTCCAGGTCTTTTTAATGAAATGAAAAACAACAGTGACAGCAGTTAAAAGAAAAAAAAAAGTTGGATTCCAAGGATCTGGATTCAATTAGTCCACAGGATATGCAACAACTGTATGTCTTCAAGCTGTCTCTGGAACTGCACAGTACAGCGCTCAACCCCTGTGGGTGCACCACACTTTTCTCCCTCCCAGGCACAGGAAATTATATCAGCAGCTGCAGTCCAATTGCATTTGTTCCACAGCGTACCTGGTACACTCTGCTAAACAAAGTCTCACTGAAGGTTTTCTCTTCTACTCCCTTTCTTTGCCTAATTCATTGCTGAAGCTTCATTCAGACCTGACAGCATGTTGCATGTTGCTATACGGCAGTGTGTTTCACACACTACAGTAACTTTGAACAATGTACTCTGTAAATCTGTCACCTTTAATGCCAGGAAGAAAAAAGAAAGACAGTAAGCAGAACTGCCAAGAAGCTCATTAAAAACACTTTTTTTCTGCCTGAAAGCACAGTGAGTTGATGATGACTCTCAGAGAAGAGAGGGTATGTTATTGAAGAATTTCTTCTTCAGCATTTGAAATCTAATTTTGGTGTAAGGAGTAATTCCTAATGTATTTCCACTTACAAATGGCTACAGCAAATGCAGTCATATGCTGTGGTAACCTCACGCATATTTTATTTAGTCAGCTGTAACAACTGCCATTTGTAGTTCTACAGCACTTTAGATGTATTTAGTGATGTTGGTACAAGAATATGATACTGAATGTAATCATTTCAGTCTCCCTCCTCTATAATTCATCAATACATTTTTAAAAATGCTCTTCTTTGAACAAATCAGTAGGAACAAAACAAATAATTGCAAGTGTCCGACATAGGACTAAACTCCATACACGTACGGATGCAGAGAGGTATTTTCACAACAATTTCCATGGAAACTGAACATGTCTGGCACGGGGGCACAAAATGCAGACCAGTAACAATCTAGGACTGGTATTTGCCATGTGGATTTGAACACTTTACAACATAGGCCATACCGCATCTGAGGAGTGGCTTCAGCAACATCAGCAAGGCCATAAAAGAAAAGCACAATTCAGACATTCAGCTCCTTGAGATGGAAAAAAAGACACTACAACCTCTGTAGACTTTGCACCTCCCTCCGCTCCTGAAGACTTGCGTATTGTTGTGTAAGCCAGCATGAACTCTGATACACTACCTGGCTGATGTCAATAGGCTTTGCATGGTTGCCTGTTTGTACCAAGAGTTTGTAAGCCAAAACAGCATCGTCAGAACCATTTTTATAGCTGTTGTAAGTGATCTTCCCGGTTTCCCAGTCACTGTCAAATGCATCCTGAAGTCCTGAGGAGTTAAGAGAGACAAGGGGAAGACAGAATAAGCAGGTGAATAATCACTATTATAAACAAGTTTCAAAAGGAGAAAGAACAATGATGCTTTTTCATAACTGAATCAGGATGAAAATTATTGACCTGGTGCCTCCTAAATTTGGGGCTCCACACTCTCAGTGTGTAGGAAGTGTCAGCTGCATGTTCAATATTTTGCCCAAAGAAAGGCAGGGGAAGCAAGAAAATGCAAGAGAGAAGCCCCAGGAGTCTCCAGGTTGTGCAGACCAGCAAAGTTACGGTAGCAAGCTGAAAATGCCTTGTGAACTGGCAAAAATGGCTTCCCCTTAAGGGAGATTGAATATCTTCTCCAAGACATCCACTTGGAGAAGTGTATGGGAAAATGTTAATCTTGTCTAGAACAGAGAAGGGCTGAGCTCAGCCCTCATCCAGCTTCACCATCTTACAACCAGAGGAGGCATAAGTCTGTTACCTAGAAGGGAAACCTTCTCCTTACTCGCCTCTGCCTCACCAAAGCCCTGGCTGAGTGCACGGAACCACAGAGGAGGACACACACCCCTCTCATTACTGTTTTGAGCTACTGCAGAGCGCTGGGGCAATAGCTTCTACACTATAACCAGAAATTCCACAACAAGCAGGGAGAAAAACACACTTAAACTTTCAACTTCAAACAGCAACTCAGCTGCTCCTCAAGCACAGCGTGAGTGAACATGATTTTGTCAATTTGTTCCATCTGTTCAACTTGTGCAGCTAATACAAGTCATGGGATCTGCTGCCAGCATATGTAAAGATCACAGCCAACACCTATTCACTCTCAACTGTTATTTTCCTCCTTGCTGCCCTTCAAGGGGGAGGGAATACCTCACAGCAGAAATTTGGATCAGATTTAGTACAGGAAGCCACATCCCAGTACAAGGAGGCTCTGTGCAAGCAGATGACAAACCGCATGTCCAGGGAAGGGAAGAAAAAGGCCGGGGGAGTGGTGGTGGAGGAAATCATCGACCCACCTCACAGCTGGGCTGAGGAGCTGTAATGAAAACCATCGCTGCAGGCTGGATAGGTTAGCTACAGCTGTACTGAGATAAGAGCACTGGAAAAGAAAATGTACCCAGCTGACACTGTCTCCGGGACACAGTACCCATTCCCATTGACAAGTTCATCCTCTCTTCCTTAGAAAACTGCCTCCCATGCTGTCTCACTAAACCATGTCAAATCATGTGAAGCCAACAGGCTGAGAATCAAATTATGAAAGAAGCCTGCCAGATCTCTGCATGCAGTCCTCTAGCACTGTTCTGGGAGGATGACAACTTGCCATCAGGTTTTCTGACATCACCAAAGGACTTTGAGGTTCCCTTTCAAAAAGCACTGTTTGCTGGCACTGCAGACAGGGGAAACATTCGTAAGAGTATGCAAAAATACCAATCCATCCCTTCTGTCCCATGTCCAGTTCCATATCAGTTTCTCACGAAGTGGCCAGGTGAGAGTATTTGGGCTATCATATCAGTGACAAGAAACACCATGACTTTGGAAAGTGAAGAGGATGCAGTCAAAAAAGCACATGGAAAAGAAGGAGATGACCTAAGAACAGTGTAACTTCCATTAGAAGTGTCTCCCTTCCACAGAAGGAGCACACAAACTGCTATGATGGACAACATCTCAGGGCAGAGCTTTCACACAAACATCCTACCCCTGTCAGGGGGTTCCACAGACACAATAATAAATAAATTCATTGGCATCTGACATGCCAATTTGAGGTTGCAAAAAAGGCATGTACTTGGAAACATTACTGCAGTGGGTGAAAACTCTCTTACGTCTCCACCACATCCCCCTGCTCCCCTGTTCTCAAAAGTTTGGCCATCCTTCAAACCCTGCTCCCTTTTACAGTTTTACTCTTCAGCTAGCTTAAACACTATGTTTCAGATCATTTTATAACTCACCTTGCTGAAACTGAAAGTCTACAGAAAGAATCTTAAGAAACCATTGGCAATCATACTTAATTTCTGAAGAATTTCAAACTTGCAAGTAAAATATGCCATTACACTTTGAAATTTGTAGTAGACTTTGCTGCCTTCAAAGCAAACATGTTCATAACAATTATTTTAGTAGATATTTAATCTATCATAAATGGGATAAACTATACATTTCTGGGCAGAAAGATGAAAGTATCTTGCTCACATGTTTCTGCAGAAAAGTTATTGAAATTAAAGGAATTTTTAAAACTTTATATGTGGGATTTTTTCACATAAGCAGTCACTTTTGCTTAGTGCTTCAGAAGAAAGTGACAATATAGAAAATTAGGTGAGAGTGGGGTTGAGGAAGGAGTTCCTACTGGCTCATGTGAGCAGCTGCCACCTTGAAACACCAGATAAGATTTCCCTTTGCAAAAACAAGCCTAATTAGAAGCCATCAGGGAATCCAAGCTACCTCATTTACATTTGATCACTAACAAAAGCAATGTTAACATTTACAGCTTAAATGAATGATTAGTGTGAACTTTTCTTCTATTTCATTTTCAGTAACAGAAAATACAGTAACATAAACAATACTAGAAAGCAAAATAAGAGAGATCTCTGAAAAGAGAAGTGCATGAGGCAGAAGGCACACTCCACTGCTATTAGATGAGGAAGAATGCACAGCTAAACCAAGGGTGCCTTGTTGGTGAAAAATGGTTGTTCACATGTTGTTGCATCCTTCATTCTGCTGGACAAATGTGTGCATGTCAGAAGGCCATCTTGAGCCATTAACCTCTGGCACTGGATTCACAGTCAAGTCAGCAGGAATTAGCCATGAAGGTCAAAGCTGTTCCTGCTTCGATTATCCAGCCCTTCCAACACATAAAACTATGCCAGTAGAACTGCTCTACCTCACAGAATCCAGCCTAAACATATGCGTTGTTTGCAAATTCTCTCTTCATCTTCCCTTGACTCTTTTGGCATCAGCCACAGCTGGTAACAATCAGGTGTTATCAGGTGTTATTCTGCCTGTTAGTCTGCACCTTTCAATAATTCCCCAACTATGACAAACATGGCAGCTTTTAGTCCAACAGTCTAGCACCCCCCTGTAACATCAATTCCCTGTACCACTCGAAAATATAATCTCTTTTATTGATACATCTCAACATCTTCCTTTACAGCCCTGTGAATGAAGTATCACACCCTGTGCCTGCAACTTTACAAAGCAGCAGGGTTGCATTAATTGTGACCTCCTCAGAAAAGGTAGGGAGGACAGGTAAGGATACAGACCTAAATGCTAATTAATAATCATAACGTTTAATTCTAAAGCTGTGTGTGATCAAAAGACTGATCCATGGCCTGTCACAAGACTGGCATGTCACATGGACCACAGCAAGTCACTTCAGCTCCCTGGAGTCACCCTGACTACTCTACTGTAACACTTTATCTCCATGCAGCCCCTAAGTATGCCCCGGGACCAGGAATACATACAGCTCCTCTAGTGGAAGAAAAGCAGAGGACAAATAAGGATAGGCTGGCTAATGTGGACTGGAGGGGAAAAGTAACTATGTGCTGAGCTAAGTACAGAGTAGGAACAGTGCTATGAGAAGAGCATGTTTGCAAAGGACACACACAAGCATGGACACACAGTGTGAGGGGACATGCAGGCCCTTGGCCACACAAACAATCCGTAGTGCAAGAGGGACACAAAGGATTGCAAAGAGGACAGGGAGGCACCCAAAGTGAAAGAGGTTTGGTAAAGCATGCGGTGCGCCTGACAGAGGGGCACTTGGAACGGGAGTACTCCTGGGAGTAGCACCAAGTGGGCCAGCCTCCAGCATTTCACTTTGAGCAGCCTGCAAGGGAGCAGATCCAAGGGCACGTCCTCCTGACTTTATCGTTGGCAGACTGTGCTGAGGTTGAGCACTAATAAAGCTTCCTGAACACAATCTCAGATTTCCATCTCCCTCATGGGGGAGGGGGAAAAAGAGAAAATCAGGACACCAGATAGACTTTTTCCTACTGTTTTGGAACAGCAGCAAAAATAACCACAAAAGAAAAAAAAAAGTAAACAGCAGCTTTAAGAGAATTTGGAAAAGCATGTAGAAGGACTGCTTAGAATTCTAGCAAGTATAGTAAGGTTCCAATCCAGCAAACATCTAGCTACGTTGAATTTTCTTCCCGCCAGTAATGCCATCCTTTACAGCTCAATATGCTTATGCGAGCAAAATATTTTAAATAAAGCTTCCAGTAAGTAGACTGCAATGAATGGATCCAATGTATTTAAAAAACATTAAAAATCCCCAAAGTTAATAGCTGAAATACTGCTTTGCATTATTCAGGAATGTATTAACACATGGGAAACCTCATTTTGTGTAGATTTGTCACTTACATGCATCTGCTTTCCTAATATTGTTCAATATATTTTCAGAAGGAATAAAATACATCAGATACTGACAGTTACTTATATGTTCTCTAAGAATCACAGGCTGCAGTGGTCATCTGTACACAATTAATTTTAAAATTTACAGAAATTTACAGTCTCACCAGGTCAGCACTTTTTTTTTTTTTTTTTTTTTTTGCAAACACTTCCTAGAAATTCTCCCAATAAAAAGATATAGATAGGACCACAGCAATCCTGGGCAGGGTATGTTGGCTGTTAAAGTATCTTCAATATTCAATTACTTGGTTTCAATATAATTATTATCATAGTACCTGAAAGGCCATGCCTTCTCTTGTTTTTCCCCACCCTGTTACACTTCAGCACAGAAAAGCAGCACCACAGAAAGGGTGAGTGTAGTTGATTAGAAACTCGGACTATGCAGTAAGTTCCTAGCCCAATAAAACACATGAGCCACACTGAGTTTTCTTCATGCCAGCAGTCCCAGTTGTAGCCAACAAGATCACTCAAGAGCTGAAAGTTAAGTCGGTGTCAGAATACATCATTGGGTAGGGATTTTTCATTCACTGATCTGAAAACACTCACCAAATATTTATTTACCCAAGACACAGGGCCATATTCGGCCATAATGCATAACGCCTCATCAATTGCTTACACATGACTGGCATGGATATAATCCCTTAAAGCTTCATAACTGTCTTACTAGGGAGTAAACTTAACACAAAGAAAACAAGTGACATAGAGTGGGACCACACATGGGTTCAAAGCAGCACCTAGGCATTCTCCCTACTGCTCAGAGCCTTTAACTGTGTGACTGAATTACAGCAATACCACTATGAACAACTGCTCTTTCTGAGCCAAACAAACTAGGGAAAGTTTCTGTAATGCTCTCTTACCTTGCAGCCAGTCTCGAAAGTAGTGCAACCACATTTTGGGGAGCTGCCTATCCTCTTCCAACAAAACATATGCCACGTTGCTGAAACTTCTGTGAAGTTCATAAAGTAACTGCTGGACATTTGGATAGTCTGCTTTCTGTGTCACAATATACATGTTGTAGAATGAAAAGTACTTGAACTGTGCAGCAATAAAGTCGTATTCTCGTGTTTCCCGTGGTACAATGTCTGTGAGATCTAGTCCATCTCTTACCCGGGTAGTTCCATAAAGGCTGAGCCCAAGTAAACCCAGAAAAAGAAAAATAACCACAATCTGCAACAGAGAACAGAGATGTATTTGGTTTTCGGCTTCTAAAGGAACTAACAATTCATAATGTCATATTACAGAGCCAAAGTCAAAATTAACATCCATCAGTACTTTCAAGCTTTTATTTTTCTGGTGCTTTTTCATGCATATACATACTACAAGACTAAAGTAATTTGTTCTTCCTTGAAGGGGCTCTGCATCATGGATGAGAAATTTCTATTGTAGTAAAGTTTGAAAGTGACATTAATTTCACTGTTCACAAGCTTATGTTACTCAAAGTCACCAGCACCTTCACTTATAACGTATATTTTAGGTATGTGTCCATACCACTTGCAAGATAAAACTTATTTTATAAGAAACCAGCTGTAAATTATTAAAAACTGTTATTTCACAAGAGCTGTATTTATTCCTTATATTTAAAACCATTGCTAGGATATTTTTTTAAAACTGGGCAAGGCAGAAATCTAATTTTGAAACCCAGGTAAATAGATCCCCCGATTACCTTAGCTTTTGGTTTTAGGAGGAATGGAGCATAATGCTTTTCTGCAAAAGATGAGAGTGTCCACTTTGCACAGGGTTGCTCAAGGCAATGTATACTGGAGTCTGAGAATTGGGAAAGCAAATCCCTCGTCGAGCTTGTGCTTTCTGGGCTCTGGCAGCTCAGGTTATCTTGTGTCACTGTCACTGGCTGCACAGATATTTCTGAGCGGGGCTCTGCTGTGGTGTAGTACACCTGCGTGTGAGGATCATATTCTGTGCGCAGCTGCACTGTGGACTGCATTGTAATCTGGGTTTCATGTGCAAAACTGTGGCTGCTGTACGGGGGTGGAGGACTGTAGCAGGTATTGTCATTTTCTGCATAAGCTTGAGGCTCAACCTGAATCACTCTGGTGACACACGGGCTGTAAGAGAAGAAAAAGCCATCTGATCGCATTGAGACAGATCCTTATTTTAATTGGGCTAGATAGGATAACATGCTTTCATCTGAGATTCTTTTCTACTTCTACCAGACAGTTTACACTAATTACGTGTACCACTTAGACATTAATTGCATTCTGTGCATTTAGGAAACATCTCTCAGCTATGGTTCATAGTGTAAGCTCCTGAGAATACGTGCTAATTTCTTGTCCTTCAGGAAGAAGGAAACAGCATCTGTCTGAAGACATTGACATGTACACACATCACTCCAATAATTACACATGCTCATCAGGTAGTTGTACAGTCTGAATGCACACTAAGTCTGTGAGTCTGCATCTCTATACCCACACTGAGAATTAAGATATTTAGAGGAAGAGGGAAATGCATGACATAGCTAGTTCTCGCGTTTAGAAGAAATGAAGTAACTGTTAAATGATATTTGAGCATTCTGGATAAGATCTCAGACTTTTGGGAGGCAGGTTGAAATGATTTGCCATATACTGACTGAATATTTTATAAATCAGGAAAATGTTACAGTATTAATTAAAGGATTAATTCCTAGAAAGGATGGGCCATATGAAGAGAAAAAACCACAGAAGTAATTGAAGTATTCCCTTTATTTTAGTCTATGCAAGACCCTAGCAGTTACCTAGTTTATATTAAAAAATGATAATTATCAGAGACAAGCCTATTCCTGTACATGAGAAACGACAAATGGACAATACTAAACAGTATCAAATATTTTTCATCAAGTGCACAAATCCTACAAAAATTAGACAGAATTCCTCTAATTTGCCTACCTAATCAAAGCAAGCTCTCACTAACTGCATTTCTTCAGATGCAAAAGGGCTGAATTCTGATCCACATTTGGTGCAGCTTTGGATGAGGGAATAAATGGAAGGTCTGAGTGTCCTGAATTCTTGAGAATCAGGGCTCCAACACCCTAATACATTCAGCTGTTCTCTGGAACTATGACTGAATAAGAAATAGCTTGGGATCCACTCCCTGTTTTAACCATTATCTCAGAGACAAATTTAGTAAAATGTTTTCTTCCTTTGACATTAAATATTAAACTATTGGGTCCTGGATGCATGTAAAGGGTTAAAATGTCCCAATGAAGATTCTCTACATCTTGGTTTTGATAGTATGAGTACATGTGTGGAAGTGTAGCTCATCCTCTTCATTGCAGTCAAAAGCAAAAACTAAGGTAGAAAAGATGTTTGGTTTCCAAGCAGTGGCTCCACCAACGACAGCAGACTCCTAACCCCCATTATAGGCTCAGAGTTGGCTGTGTATCAGGTGAGAGTGTGTTTGTACGTGCTTTAGAATGGCAGTATTACCATTCTGTATTACTACTGCACCCACAAAGGACACTTTATCAAGCATTATCCTGTAATGGTAGTGATTATTCCTTATAGTGCTATGAAAAACTCCCCTAAGGGGAAGTAATTTCACAGTTTATTTATTTAAGTTTAAAGGCATAAATGCATAAAATTTAACATATCATGATTTACTGTAAGTCAGGCTTCTCAGTATCCTGAGTTATGTACACCTTTCCAAGATTAGCTAATACTGGCACTGGACACCTTGCAGTAAGTCAAAACCTTCTAAAATACTTCAAGATATTCCTCAAGTGGGTCTTTCATCTGCTTTCAGAAAGTTGTTCTCCAACAGTCAAAATGAACATATATAGAAATGAAGGGAAAAGTGTGGGGGAAAGGGGATATGGGGGAAGAGAGGGAGACAGATATACTTCAGCTTTTCCCTTCAGGCAGGTAAAAAACAAGGTAGCAAATGTAAGCCAGTCACTAGCAATGAAATGGTAACAATAACATGCTGATCCCACTTTAGTGAAGAACTCCCACACTTGACAAGGAATGGATGCACTGATTGGTGACCACAGAGAGGACAAAGCTGCTGCTAACTCTCACCTTGTAAAACAGCAAAATATATCCAGTCTCCTGTCCTCCCGACGGTAAAGGTCCATGCTCAGGATAGCAGGAAAAATCAGCAGAACCATAGCAAAATTGAACACCACCACAACAGCTGCCTAGAGACAATCACAGGATAAGTAACGCTGCTAAACTTCATCTAGGGCATCAGCTTTACAAAGCATAAAAATCCCTTTCAATTCTCATCCCCATTTACCATTACAATCCATCTGATGCTTTCAAGCTTTTGCCTGAGCAAACTGAGAGATTATATTTTCCCATTTCATTATGGAAGGACTATTGTGATGAATTAATTTAATACTCAGCCTCGGATTATTATAACACATCTGTGCCTGGATACGTGGTGATTATTTTTAAAGAGGAAAAACAGCCTGTTGACTCAGTAATCATATTTTTACACAAAACTCTGACATATTTAGAGTCTCAAAGAAAATAAAATGGAAGATAACCTGAAACTAGAACTGAAGGTCTTACATTTATGGGATCTGAAGCAATTTAAGTATCACAATAATATTAAAGCATGTTATTAAATCAGAAAATTAGATCTCAGTAAATTTTAAAAAACTATCACCTTAGTGAAATATTGTGCACTTGATAGTCTTACTTAAAAGTTTAGCCAAGAAAGAGCAATATTTTGAGTTTATCAGGGATTATTTTTTAAGTACAATCAAAACTAAATCAACACCACACAGCAAATATATGTATTAATATGTCTGTGTTTAACAGAGCTTGATTTATAAGCCAGTCTACCAAAATGAGTCTTAAATTGGAACAAGAATACTTGATTTAATTTGTAAAGCAAGTATCACATAATGAAAAAAACAACCTCCCCGCCCACCCCCTTTCAAACCATACTCCAAACCCTTTCCCACACAGAGATTCCCAGAGAATTTCCATAAACATATGTGGCGCAGTATCTATCATTATTATTGATAGCATTTATTTGTAATGCAGAATTGTTAGGAGCCCTACCCATCACAAAGGGAAAGCTGGGCACTGGGAACTGGAAGAGGGTTGTAAGAGTAGGAGAAACACTGGGAAAAAAAAATTTCAGCCACCAACCAATGAAAAGAAAAAACCCTTTGAAAGCCTTATGTTTTACCCATTTGGTAAGCAGCAATCTCAATGCTAGCCCAGTTTCATATATATAGATAGACCAGCTATCTATATATAAACTGTCAAGTTCTTCCACCTGTGACTTCTGAAATAATGGCTACTTGGGTTAATACATTCTTAAAGAGCAGCAAAAGTTGGGCTACAAAAATGACCCAATATAAATGTGATGTCCTTTTTCCCAAAATAAATATATGGTTTCTTTTGATCTTGAGAGATCAGACCTCAAAACTGGCAGTACAAACAAATTTATCTGCAAAAATCAAAGTAATAACACTCTGAATGATTTTTACAGTTTTGAAATAGTCAGAATATAATAAAAAGCTTAGATATTGTTTTACTGTTCTTAAAATGACAGAATTGACTAGTTATGTAAATATTTTCTAGTAATTTCAATCATAAATAAAGTGCGTACAAAAGCTGGTTTTATTGCTGTTTCTTTTTCCTGACCTCCAGCCTGCTTGAAGTAAGATTTTAGTACTGCTGGTTGTCTGCAGACATGGCTACTAAAACAGAATTTACCTGGTACTTGAAGCCAAATTAGTATTTAGTCATCTTTGTGAGAAAAGATCCAATGATTATTTAATGATTTATAAATATTCACACAGAAAGGTATGCAAGGTCATAGCCAAGACTTTAAAACTTTAAAATCACTGAAGACTTTAAGTGATTTGCTTTTGATCTGTTCTAGAATTAATTCAATCTGTCAGAAAAACAAATGGCTGCTGTTGAAAGAAAGGTGTTTGTTGGACCTCGTTCTTACATTTGCTTTCTTTGCTGGTGCTAAACCAAAAAGAGGTTGAATCACCCATATAAAATGAATAATTAGTTGTGCCTAACTAAGATCTTGTATCAAGGATCAGCTAAGATTTACTGAGATTTGGAAAAAATAGTTGAGGTCTGAGTCAATAATTCTTACTCCTCTCAGCATGGCTGAAAAACTAACAGAAGTCCTCTGTTTCTGCTCTATAAGCTGCAAATACTTCATGCCATATCAGTTCCCTTTCTAGACCTCAACATCCTTGAATCACCAATATTATTGAATCTGAAAAGTAATACTTAACTGTGTGGTAGAGATGCCATTAAGGATAGGTATATTGACATTTGATTTTTTTAGGAAGCATCAAAACTAATCCAACAACACACAGTAAATCTGACTACTTACATCTCTTTTCAGAACAACTAGATTTTCCACTGTGCCATCCTAGTGCTGATGTACTAACTGCCCTGCAAGTAAGATATTTCAAAACAATCTCTGTTCTGATTTTAATTTTAATAGATTCCTAGTGCTTAATGTTGCATTACCTATATATTGCACGCTCTATCTCACCCACCCTAACTCAGTGTTACAAGGATTAGTTGTTCTCAGCTTTCACAACTGAGTTCTTGTACAAATTCTAATACATTGTCCCATCAAAGAAACCCCACCCTCTGACTTGATAAGGAGAGGAACGGATGAATTACTGAAGAGTGATTCAGTCCCTGCCCTGATGCATCTGCCACTGCTGCCCTCCCAATGCCGTTCATACACACAGTGCTGCAGAACAGGGAAGTACAAGCACTGAGGTTCTGACAGCAGCCACAATCTGTAAACACAACAAGGAACTGCGGCAGCTGAGCTTCCTGAGCACAGACAGCACCCAGGATTAGGATTTCTGAGAACAGGGCATCTTCTCTCGCAACTTTGGAGACCAAATGGGACAGAAAAAGGCCTCAGACCTTTTCCTTGGGAAATCAGTGAAAGTAAGATTAGCCTAGGAAGAATAAAATGGGACCTACTCAAGGGTGTAAAATGAAGGCATTCAGTGAAATGAGATCAGAGAGCAGTAAAAAAATTCCATTAATCAGGCAAAAATTATGTCGGTCACTTCCTGAGAAACATGCTACAGTTTTTGCATCTTTTCATAATGCACAGCTTAAAAATATTATTGCTGCTGCAACTGTTAACAGAGACAGAAGAATGGCAGTCTGTGCTGGAGGCAGCAAGGGAGCAGGGAGCCAAGCTGGTAGGTATGTGCTGGGGCCCCGCTGAAGTATGTGCTGCTATGTGCCATTCCTGGCAGCCCACCCAAGGAGACCGGGTGTGCTGTATAGCCAGAGGTGATAAACAGATGAGGAGGCCTGTCAGGAAAACTTCCACCCTACTGCTCTCTATCTGCAACTCCCTCCTGATATGGCACAGGCTCAGATCCTCGTCCCCTTCCCCCTTTTCCCTTAGGCTTTAATTCTGCTTGTTAAATTCTCATGTCAGGGGCAGGGAAAGGTAAATGGTGTGGATAAAGGTGGGGGACGAACCACTTCAGCAGAGTAAGATAATGGAAAGAGCTTAAAAGCATACTTTCTTTCCCTCCAGAAACCCACCACTGCCACCTGGTAATGGACTTCTGCATTTAGGGAAAAAACTTGTCATTCTTGTGGTGAGGGAAAAAGTAATTTCTAACACTCCTTGGGAAAAGTTCCACCTCTGCTCACTGGTGGATCCACACCACTCCTCTGCTGCTGGGGAAAGTAGTTTCTGATGTAAGACAGAAGAAGTTGATAAATTTTTTTACCTTATCTTTCCTGGGCAGAGCTTACGGTGTGACAGTCTCTGAACAGTCTGTCTTAGGAAATAATACAGCCCAGAGGTAGTTAGACTCCACCATGACTTCCTTCACTTATACTCAAAACAAAAGGCTGTTCGTAAGACATTCCTATTGCAAGCTTCAAAACTTTCAGTGGATTTCTCCAATAACCTCTTCCTTCACCACCATTTTAAGAAACAAAACACGTCTGAAATTCAGGAGCTACTCCTTTAGTGTCTTGAGCACTCTTAGAGATGATTCTTATGACTGAGTATTTAGGTCATATTCAGTGATCTCAAAGTCCTAAAACTGCTCAAAAAGGGGGCTAATAAGATTAACAAATTAAAAAAAAATAGAACAGGAAAAGAACTAAAACAGTCCCTACTTGTGCATGTAATTAACTTCAAAGATCTCACTTTCAAAAGAACGAAATTCCACTTTTTAAGTTTTGCAAAGAGCTAACCCTAGCAGACTCTTAAGACCCCATCAGACTCGCAGTGTTCAAGTTCCATAAAGTAAATAACCAGCTCAGAGGTATCAATGAACTGCTTTAACTGGCAGAATATGACAGAAGCTAAGACAGAAGAAGGCACTAATGTGCAAAACATGAGTTTCTAACTAGTTTATCTTACAGATGCAGGAAATTATTTATTCTCCCTCAGCAGCCAGGTTATTTTACCAATACTGGGCCTCAAAATTATGCAAAGGTCGACAATTACCTTGTAATGTCTTAAGAAAAGTGAATGAAGAGCAAAACAAGGTCAAGAGCAATCCTTCTTTTTCAAGCCCCTCTGTTAAAAATTCATTATCTAGATGAGAAGGTGGTAGTATCTGTGAAAAGTAAATGCAGCAGTATTTTATTGCTTTTTAAGTCTTGCTAGGAAACCATCAAAGACAGCAAGGACTTCTTGTTTAAACAAGTCTGAGTAAGAGGGAGAGAGAGGAAGGAGACTGTAAATAAAGAAATCCATAAAAAAATACAGACCACCCACCAAAACTGCCATGATTCTCTGATTCCAAGTACTGAGATCAAAGTATCACCTGATTTTGATTTTACCTTGTGAAGCTAGGCAAAGCAACTAGATGTTCCTTCCTAACAACAAAGGATTTCATTTTAGTGGCTGCTAACTTATAAGTGTATCAGTCATATATGCAGCTCTGACATCAATGAATATAAATTGCCCACTGCTCCTCCTTTGCACGTTTCACCTCTTATATACAGGGCTACTGTGTTCTAGCAAAGAGAAATTACCAAGTGAGAAAAGTTTGGGTAATTCAAACCCTAATTTCTGGACACTCATGTGGGTTCCTACACATAAATTCCGTATTAATCACTGCCTTATAAAAGATGTTGATGTTTTTATTCTGAATAATATCAACATGTTCATACAATAATACAGCATGTTGAAATCTCACTGGAAGCTTTTTGTTTGTCATTTTGCTATGCAGACTTTATTTTAAACTTTCAGTGACTCAGTCTGTAGCATGGCAATAGGCAAAAATAAATTACTTTAGGACAGGCATATGTAAGTTAGCTGATTATACTACCAATTACAGCTGTTGTCTCCACGTATGTTCCAAAGACAACCTGTCACATTGTGACATTGAGTGAAAACATGTAAAAAAAAAGAGCAAAATTTGATCAGATAGGAGAGAATTAATATCGGTGGATCACACTCAACAACTCAGCAATGAGATTACAACAAAATGGCAGATTTGTGTTGAATATTTCTTTATGAAATGCATTTAGGCTGATGCAACTTCTTTAGAGCAGGTACTACAGTCTGATGACCTCCAGTATCCTGTTAGCGGCTGAAGGTACCTGTCAAATATTTGAAACTGGGACACAGACTTTAGAGACATAAATAACTTCTTCGAGTGGAAGAAGTGATATACTACCAAAAGTATTTCATGTATAAAGTTTAGTCTTTACCATGCAAATGTCATGAGGATCAACAAAGCCAAGCACATGGTCCTGCACCTGCACTTGGGTTATGCTATCAGGTCAGGCTGGGGATGAACAGGAGAGCAGTCCTGCCCAGAAGGACTTGGGGTGCTGATGGGTGAGAGGCTGGACATGACCCAGCCATGGGCACTCCCAGCCCAGAGAGCCAAACGTGTCCTGGGCTGCATCCAGAGCAGCGTGGGCAGCAGGGCAGGGAGGGGATTCTGCCCCTCTGCTCTGCTCTGGGAGAGCCCACCTGGAACCTGCATCCAGCTCTGGGCTCCCAGCACAGGACATGGGAGCACAGCACAGCACAGGAAGGACATGGACCCACTGGAGTGAGTCCAGAGAAGTGTCACAAAGGTGATTTGAGGGATTTAACATCTCTCATGTGATAAAAGGCTGAGAGAATTTGGATTACTCAGCCTGAAGAAGAGAAGTTTCTGAAGGGACCTTACAGAAGCCTCTCAGTACCAAAAGGGGGGCTACAGAAGGTTGGAGTGGGGCTTTTCACAAGGGGTAGGGACAAAACAAGAGGAATGACTTTAAACTGAAAGAGGGTAAATTTCAATTAGATATAAGAAAGAAGTGGTTTTTAAAAATTTGGGTAGGAAAACACTGGAACAAGTTGCCCAGAGAAATCTAGTTAAAGATGTCTCAGCTCAGGGTGTAGGGGACAGGGTTGGGCTAGATGACCTTCAAAAAGTCTGTTACAACTCAAGCTATTCTGTGATTCTATAAAATAAAACATATGATCATATGATCAGTAAGAAGAGACATCTAGGTTTTGGCAAATCAGCAGAGCTAAACACTGCTTACTATTCAAGGCTAAACATCTAGGTTTAGTTGCCACAGGCATCTGCTAAATGATAAAGAAAACCAATGAGGCCGGTACATTCTCTATTATTCTCTATCAAATTGCCTATTGAGAAGGAAAAGTAAACAAATTATTAATGCTTCAGGTTTTAGCTTTTGTGTTTTTCATATTCTGTATTATTAGTAACATAACTGCAATCACAAGCAGTTCACCATTTTACAGTTTAATGCAGGCATACTTAAATCTCTGAGAACAGCAATAACTGCCACATGTATTAGGAAAAATTGCAGCCTGCTTCCTCTGGGTAGCCAAGGCCTCAATGAGAATAAAAATCAATGGAGAACCAGGCCAGAGAAGAAGAAAAATAACTATTGAAATAGTACAGCGCTATAAATTGCTAGTGTCAGGGGAAAAACTTCCAAATCTTTCTTCAGTCTTCACTTTTAGAAGAAATCCTTCTCCAATATCATAAATATTTCATGTTTATGAAGGTACATTATCACAAACAAATACAAGAAGACAGAGGAAGGCAGGGCAAGCAATGCATGGTTCAGCACATAAAATTCACATTTTCTTTGTACCCATCTGGAACACAATTATTAAGCTTTCTCCAAGTTTGCTAAAATTACTGTAAGGCAGTAAAAAGTGCTACAGCAATTATTAAAATTACAAATTCATATGTACTGCTGCAATTGCACTAGTAGTTTTGAAGAGCAGCAAACTGGACAAACATGAATGAAAGGATTAAATTGCTGCTGAGAAACAGTACAGTACACACTACACTACGGCCTACTCCTCTTGACTTTAGAACACAAATCCCTCTGGGAACTTGTTTCTTCTTAGTTACATATAGCTTGGGTTCTGCATTCAACCCAGCTGTGGTGGGCCAGAGTATTCTTTCACCTGCTAGCAGGATGTGAGAGACTCTGCGGATGAGAAAAGGGAGCAGGAGAATGGAGAGCAGACAGCAGCTGTTACTGCCTGGGTCTGTGGTACTGCTGCAGTGAGTTGTGGCTCAGTGAACCACAGGAGCACCAAAATCAGGCTTCAGTGCTACCACCAAGTACGATTATCACACTTCCACAGGGCATCAGAGCTAACAATGGGTAGCTTACTTGGATATAAAGGTTATAAACTTACTTGGAGTGAAAATGCTCTTAAAGCTGGAATAGGAATTAAGGCAGCCATAAAGAAAGCAGTAACATTGCTGATAGATGTAAGGGCTACACTTGCTCCTGTTCGCTTCAGACATTCACCTGTTCTGTCCTGCAAAACAAAGGATGCATCTTAAAAGTCAGGCGAATAAGCTGATGTCCTGCAAATGATGGGGTCATCCTACAGATGTAACAAAGTACCAGTGATAAATTATCACAATTAAATTCTGAATATAAATTCAGGGTATGTGAGAAAACTACATAGCAAGTTTACTGTTTGGTAGGAACACAGATGAATTGCTCAAGTTTTTGAGGGCAGAAAACATGACTAGAATTGATTCTAGCTTCAGAACACAAAACTAAATGGATGCTGACAATATATCAAATACATCTGCTGTTGAGAAGGATTTAATTTTTACCAGTAGAATCACTTAGTGTTCTCGTTTTTCAGACAAAATAAGCATCTATTAACAGCAGAGAGGCATAACATAGCCACACATCTTGAAAAAATATGTCACAAAACAAACAAAACAAACAAAATAACTCCACCAAGTCTAGGGACCACACACAAAACCCACCAAGAAATCAAGATAAACACATGACCCTTTCCTAACCCAATAGGCTATTATGAAGCAGACAGAGGTTATCGAGTGAGGTTGCACTACCTGCATACAAAACCAGCTGGAGAAAGCACATGGAAGACTGCTCATACAAAACAAAATTAGCAAATATGCACTAGTTTTAAATGGAATGTACTTGGGATGTGAAAATTTGGACTGAGACTAAAAATATTAATAAAGGTAAAGGATCATAAAAGTGATGATGCCTTAGATTTCCTGTCAGTTATATGTTACGCTTTGAAATGTCATGGTCAATAACAAACTTCAGAAAATAAAAACAAGCGAAAAATACAGAAAATAACTCAATTTTAGGGCCATAAAAAAAAGTAAAGGTAACTGTCTTCCCTCTCTTTCCTCCTTATCTCTTCTATTTATGTGTTCTTTTATTACAATCATTTTATCATCTCATTATCAAGACTCCTATTTGAGTTTGTTCCTAGATTTGCATTAATTTTCACTGAAATTTTTGGCAGAATTTGGATTATGGAAGTTTGTCTTTATATAACAGTTTATAAATTTAAATTTCAAGATTAAATAAACCTAAGACACTAAAAAAAAAAGGAAATAAGAATATCAACATTCAAAAATTGCCCTAGGACCACATGTATTGCTATAATTTCGTATTTGGACAGAAATACGAATTTCTAAACCCTAGGAAAAGTATTAAAAAAACCCCAACAACTCCACTGATTAATTCTGGATATGAGTATCTGTTCCTATATGAAACTTTTTGTTTTATTTTCCTGCAAATCTCCATTTTGTCATTACCTCAAATGGAATTCTCTTATTCTGTCCTGTTTCACTAAATGCATGTGCCAGAAGGAAAACATCATCTACACCAACTCCAAGAGCAAGAAAAGGCAAAACCTTGGGAAAGAAACAAAACAAAACCCAAATAGAATGTGTTATGATCTGCCACGCAGCTAGCCATTAAATGGCTAATTATAGCAACTTTTACATTACACTCTACACAAATCCAAGGGTAAAATGAAAATGGAAATGATGCAATACAGGTATTAACTTTTATTCTGGAATGTAGCTGAGGAATTTAAAATATACCATAAACAGGCACAAATTCTCACCAGAAGTAATTTAAGTTTCAGATAGACAAATATCTGATAATAATTCAAGTTACATTCTAAATATTTTCAGAATTTGAACATCCTGGTATATTCAGATGTAAAAAAAAATCTGCAGCTCCTTAGATACTTAGGATGCCTCCACTTGTACTGGGACACAGAAAAACCTAACAAGAATTATACAGATTACATAACACCTGTTTTTTCTTCAGTATCACTTGTCAGCATGATAATTTAATTTACCACAGCATAAACTGTGAAATAGGAAAACAGTAAAGTAAAAATTTAGAGACAAAATATTTTTTCAGTACTTTACTTCTCAAAGATTGACTTGTGTTCATTCATTAACAGAGTACTTGCAATTTAACAGCAGACTTGTGTCTTCTAAATACCTGAGTTGTGGCAGCATTAAAGGAAATTCCGATCAACGAGCACAGGCCCAATCCTGCAGCCACAGAGAGTGCAACCAACAAGACTCCTGCCAGCCCCACAGCACCCTGAGACTTGGCACAGTCCCACCGCAGCATCGTCAAACAGGCATAGGCAAGCTAAGGAGAGGAGGCAGGGAGGGGAATTTGGGGGGAAAAAAACCAAAACATTAGAATGGATCCTCATCTATCAGCTGTCTCTCCCCATCCACCTACAGATCCTTACACAATTTTTAATCAGAATAGACATGTCACAAAGGTTACAAAGTGGAACAGGTGAGAAGCCTGAGGTAAAGTTTACAAACTGTAGGTTTTACTTTAAATATTTGTAAAATACTCGACTACAAACTGGTAACAAGAAAGTATATTTTTAAGCCTTGCTCTACTACCAAAGAAAATTAAAAAGATTTATTTTATTACCATTAGTAAGTAGCCACTAGCTACTCGGATAGCACTGACATCAGAAAATGACTTCAAGATGTCATCCAGGGTGGTCGTAGTGAAGGAAAGCACCTTCTGAGTAGAATTTTGTGCAACACTTTGATGAACAACCTATGAAAAGAAAAATAAAACTTTGTGTGAATAAAGAATTTCTTTGTTTTATTTTAGTCATTTAGTCAAAAAAAGTCATTACCATCTTCTACAGCACACATCTGAAATCAAATCTTTTTTGCCTGAATGTTCCTGCTATAAAGCCCATGCTCTACACAGACATTACGCTGATGCGATAAAACACTGATGGTGTTTCCTGATTTTTTTCTGGCAAGCTGCTGATTATGAGACAGAATTTGAGCACCTTCAGGAAAGCCTACTGCATGCCCAGCTCATTACAAATACTTAACTTGAACCCCTTCCTGTAACTCCACAACAGAGTACCAGTTCTGCACTTAACCCAGGCCAGCCATGTCTCTGCCCCTCCCTGCCTGGCCATTTGCAGAGGTCAGGAGGAGTGCAGTGGAGGGCAGGGTTTGGGACACAGAGGGCAGGCCTTTTCACACAGCCTCCTCACCTGGGCTGCTGTTGAGGGAGCAGCCCATGGGTGGCTAATATTTTCCAGACACCTTTAGAATAATCGCCAACCAAAAGCTTTTAAATTCCAGCTAGCGCTTTGGTTTCTTCTCAGCCCCACCTAAACAAAAGTGTCCCAGGCAGCAAAAAGTAAAACCTTCATGGCTTCTCATACAGGAATAGCCAAGCAGCTTCTTACTGGAAAAAAACAAAAACAAAAACAAACAAACAAACCAAAACACCCCAAACCAAAAAAAAAAAAAAAAAAAAAAGAAAAAAACCAAACCAAAAAAACAACCAACCACCAAAAGAACTCTTAAAAACAGGGAGGTAATGACTCAGTTCTGTTTTAAGCATATTCCTTAAGGAAATACTATAAAAAGCAGGCAGTGAACCTTAGTAGGACTTTATAGTATAGAATCTAAGTTATTTTCAATTTTACCTCAACATACATCCTCTGCCAGGCTTCCAAAATTGCTGCTGCTTTGTCCTCGTTCCAGTTGATATGTGAAACATATTCATACCCCTTGAAATGTTCATACATTTGCTTAGGGGTCATTAATTGAAACATGGTTTGTAAAGCCTGGGCACTGTGACAAGGAGGGAAGAGAGAGGAGAAATAGGCATAAACTGAGAATTCTCAGGAAAATATTTTCATGGCATGAAGTGCCAATGCAATTCTAACAGGAGCTTGCTTGAGTTCTTGACTTTATAGGGCACATGCTTGCATTAAAATTGAACAGAATATAATTATTCTACTGTGTATCTAGTGCAGTTGTACTGCTATTGAGGCTAAATCTGTTTTCACTAAAGTTAATAAGAGTTTTGACATTATTTTCAGTAGGATTAATTTCAGGAAAAAAGAATATAACCCTACAAATCTGTTCTTAAGTTCATGCTTGATAAGACAGATTGCTGTGAGGATGCCACAGGAACAGTTGTTTCTATGAAGTCTTGTAAATGCTGGCAAAATGTCATTTGAGACCTTGGTCTTTTTACCCCTTGGAGAGAAGTAGATTAAACTCCTCATGCCTAATAAACTGTGGGGAATACACAAAGGCAATCCACCCTCAATTTCCACAATAGGCAATTCCATCCAACAATTTCAGAAGCTCTTATTGATTAATAAGAAGGAACCATTAGTTAGTAAGAGAAGGAACCTTTTTCTCTTTCTATGGAAATGCCTTACTTGGCTCTTTCATGAGAGAATTATCAATATGTTATGTGAAGCTAAAAAGGTTAAAAGTTCTCTGGAAAAAATTATGCTTCATGTTGTTAAGTATGGCCTGAATTTTTCAGAACAGTAAATCACACAGTTTCATTCCCCCACTAAAGTGCAGTGTTCTATGTCTTCATTCAGAAGTCTAAAACAAAGGGTTTGAGTTTGTGTTACTACTCAAAGTTGTATTAACAACACAGGGACATGAAAATAGACTATTCTCTGTATTGACCCTGAATAAAACATTCAGTGAATATTTTGGAATTCTGAGAGAAGTCAAAGGAGTTAGTACATTACTCATTACATTACTCATTACTCATTACATTATTTTCCTTCCTTTTTCCTTTGATCATATTTCAAAATGTGATCAAAGGTGTTCAGTGCTTTACAGACTGATCAATGCTTTATACATACATTCTAAACAACAAAGCTGTCAGTAAAAAGCTTTCTTTCTGACTGACATACACCATCATTCTAAGATGAGAAGCAGGAACTGATGACACCACTTTACATTGAAACAACAGCCAAAGCACTCTTTTAAATTCTTCTCTCTTGAAACGTGTCACCCTGAAGTGAAATTTATAATACATGTGAAGGACAATAGAGTTTGCATCATCCTCCTACCGTGGCCCAAAAAATGAACCATAACCAATTAAAACTGACATTTTCTTTAAATATTTTTTTTACCTGACAAGTTTACCAGAACTGTTCTTGACTGTACCACCTATAATCAGCTCCTCCTGCCAATGCATGTATTTTCTTGATAGTCCATAGCATCCACCACTCAAAACAAGGGCTACATCAAGAGGCTAGAAAAAGTTACAAAGAAGCAGTTAATAGGTTTCATAACTTTATAAATTCATACCTTAATTCAGCACTCAGTGAACTAGAATCATGGATGTTAAAGACCATCTGGGTAGTCTACTAGAAAAAGGCATTCAACAAATCAAGCTAAGAAAACACCCAGGTGCTTGTAGATCAGATGGCAATTTCTCCAAAGTCTAACGTGCCTGATAAAGGGATATATAAATTCAAGCCTTATGTCTTTGAATTCATCACAAAAAATCAACAAAATTGGAGCTACTTGAGGAAAGACTTTTCTGCATGGCATGGGGGTGCAGCAGCAGCAGCTGTGTTCCAGCAGTGGCTATTGTCTGTCTGAGGCACCAGTTTGCTGAAATGCCACATCACTGCAGTGCCACAGCAACAGCTGACAACTGTACTTTCACTCTGAATGTACAGGATTAAGCATTGCATCATACAAGGAGGCAAAATCCATGACAGTGAGCTAACAGTGGTAGTAGGAACAGAAAAATGACATCATGCAAGAGTACAAGCCATATACTGCTTGGAAGAAAATGGCACTTTCTTCTAGTCTGTTTGACCTTCCCCCCCCAACCTTCCCCACCCCCAGCCTCCCTTGAAAAGACATGCACAAGGACAAGCAAACTTACTTTGGTGGAATTTTTATTGGGAGCTGTGATTGGGCAATCGGGATCAGCAGGATTCAGGCAGGGTCGATCCATATAACCATGACCAACCTCTGCTTTATTCAGCATTTCTTCCCAGCTCTCCACTTGGTAGTTTATTTTCTTTAACTCTTCCAAGAATTCTAAAGGGTCAAAGTTGATCCACTGCAAAGGAGGCTTCCCTCTGCAAGAGCAACCAGAAGAGAAAGACACATAGAAAAAAGACAAAAGAAGTTCTGAAATAAACATACTTTAAAATTCACGTTTGAACAAATAACTGAGTTATTTTCTGCTACAAGTTAAAACCTTTTCTGGTAAAGCTGTTTCGTGAAATGTAAGGCATGCTTTAATTAGATTTGTTTATGTACTTTCCTTAAAGCCCAGTTATAATTTGAACAAAAAAAGTACTCTGTTCTTGTAAAACTAGTTAAAAATACTTTCACTTACAAACAAAGCAAAACAAATTATCAAGAACCTAAATAACAAAAAAGCAGCCAACTGCTGCTTCAAAGAATTAGGGGGAGGGGAAAGGGACAGAAGAGAGGGGACTGAGGAAAGAAAGCCTTTCTCATAGTATCAGATTACTTCTTGCTAGTCTAATAATCATCTTGCAAATGTAATCAATCAATATAACTGATCTTTGTTTATCTGTAACAATACTGTGGTCCTTCAAATGCCCTGGCAGCTTGACTATCAACCATCAAGCCTTCCTGCTACCATGGCTGTCACCACTATCACTGTCACGTCTCCCACCCCCCACTTCTGAATTTGTGATGTTGACAGACCAGAAAGGCTTTTGACTGCCTTATTCTGTGGTTCAAACCACACTGTATCTGCTTAACCAGGCTTAAGTCATTATTCTGAATCTCCCAACCAGAAAACACAAACCCCCTTATTTCCCCATCTAAAACTGTATACTAAAGGTTAGGAGATGGCCATTGCAAATTGCTTTTGCAGAGACATGCAAACCAGGACAGAAACAATAACTCAAATGCTAACTCTTGCATAATTAACAGAAAATGCCTGCACAGATTAACAATTAGCTCTTTAAAGAACTCAGGGCATCTAATATCACACTCGTAAACTGTGAGAAACCATCTATAAAAGATACTATATGGTTTCTTTACTGGTCTCTGAAGCAAAGGATTTGTTCTTTACTCTTCAGAAAGGCTTGGAAATTAACCCAAGACATTTTCTTAGGTCTAAAATTCCCAGCCAACCAATGTTTTTGTATTTTATGGGGAAAAAAAAATCCACCAGAAACAACTTTGTTCCAGGGATAAAAAAAAAGGTAAAGCATAAAGTTCTTAAAACTCCAACTCAGAATTTACATTTTGATTTGCATGCTAGCAGCACAGGAAAAATAAAAGAGGATTTAAATTGAGGTAAACCTTGTGTTAAATGAAAAAATATGCGTATTTTTAATGCAGATACACTACACATTTTATTTTCCTGTTAAAACATAATCTGAATAAACAATGGAAATGAAACTGAAGCACTGTACACAGTTATACAATTTGAAACATTCAGACCAGAAAGTTACAAAAAACACATGCTTACAATAGATAGGCAGTTCCTGACTGTAGCTTTGCTCCCTCCCAGAAGCAGTCCAAAGGAGTGATAATTAAGCAAGGATAAAGATATTCTATGATCTGTCAAAATCAGAAAGAGGAAAAACACAGTCACACAAGAATATAATCAATGCACCACAAGCTGAATCATGAAAATACACAAACCTTGTAATTAAATGCCTGCTACACATACCTGGTCCATGTAACCTGCTTCAGTGATGAGTTCTCCTGATTTGTAACACAAATGTTCCAATTTCCACTGTCTGTAAGAAACGTGAAGGACAAATATTTTCTTCTTGCACAATTACTGAGAAGTAATTTTGAAAATATAACAGACATTTAAAACTGTGACTCACATACACACACTGGGCTCAAGCAGCAAATCATTGAGTAAGGCAAATGTTATTAAAAAGAGATATATTAAACCTCACCCAAAAAAAAGCGCCTTTATTCAGTTGTTTCCCTATTCTCTGTAAAACTCATTCAAAATAAGGAGGGAGGTGCTTTTGTACATACAGGATAGTCAACATGTGTTCATGGGACAAAAATACATCTTGTATTTTTGTCAGTCTCATTTATATGAGACTGCTTGTGACTTAAGGTATCACTTGATGACACCAGTAAGAGAAAAGCCACCTCCAGCTCAGAGGACTCAAATATAGTCAGCGGACCAACACATGCAGAAGCAAATGAACCATTAAGATTCCAGCCTTCTTATTTCAGTTGTATTACAACTTCCACTACCATGGCTTCTAATGACTTAGGGCAGAAGCTGCATAAAAGATAATTGGAGCCTTAGCAGCAGCTCATGGAGGAACCAGCTGGGTGTGCTGAAAAGATCTGCTGAAAGACAGGGAGCTTTGTGCCTCACAGGCAGGACTCCTAGGCACATCACTGTGTAAGTAGTAACCCTGGCAGAACCATTTTTCAGGGAGACATCCTAGCCCTGTGCTGGTACCTTCCTGAGGTGCACCTTTATTATTTTTCTGTGGGACAACACAGAACTGCCAACCATCAGTATGCGGCCACAGACACTCTTTAAGGCACAGTCTGTTGTCTGTGTTATTAAACAGCTCTTATTCCACCTGCTGACATTTCTACCACATCTGCATTTCCCTTTATAGCCAAACTATTGGAAGAACACTAGCCTCTGCCACTGTTCACAGCCATTATGTACCTCATTATGACATTAGCAAGTGAATTCAACTCTAGTATGGAAGGATTTTCAATGTTAGGAATCCTATCCATAAGGTTCTACATTTAAGATCACAGACATTATACCTTTACCTAAAGAAATGTCACATGCTGTGGCATGCCTCACGTAACACCACTTACTTGTTAAATGCCAATTTATCACAGCTATCATGCCACAGTGACAAGCTATCAGAAACCAGTGACACTCGAATCAAAACACAGCCCCAAGGGAAAGGCTCAGAAGTGCCAACTATTTAAAAACATATTAAGGAAAGCACGCATCCATTTTCAGCTACCACATATGATCAAGAAAATTTGTGATTTTCCCCTCACCTGTTGTACATATAGACATGTACTCTGCTGGCCTGAAGTGCAGACTCAAGGTGCTGTCGGAGTGCTTCTGTTGTTAGTACATTAGCACCATCTTCCTGTGGAGTCTGGATCATGAGCTGGGGGTTGAACATGGCCTCTTCTCCAATCTTCTGCCGTGTGTAATTTAACTCCTGACTCACTCGTCCACCAACTGATGGATAAATATTAAGGACTCTGTATTAGCCAATACCTGCTTATTCTGCATTCTCTTGATGAACACACTCTAGTCAGAAAACTGATTGTGTGCAGGGCCTATTCTTTCTCAATCTGATCACTGTGTAACTCTAAAACTAAGAACAACTTTTAGTATATCTGAAAAAAGCCCCACATTCCTCATTACAATACCTTTACTGCTACTGTACTGAAACACTAATGCATAAACTGGAGCCTCTGTTTTTTCTATATTATAACCAATATCCCAAGTGTAAAAATTAGAGAAGAGGAAGAAAAAAGGAAAAACTTTACCTGGCAGACCAGAAGAAATACTATGCTACAATTTCTTATACTTGTATGTAGTCTACGCCAAAAGCACATTTCAAGACAATGGCTTTAATTTACACTCTTCTACTAAATAACTTGGCAAAGATAGAAGGCAAATGTTCCTCTTAGGTATTTTTAAAAAAATTGAGAAGGTAAAGAGTAAGCAAGAAGAAGTATTCCTTTCAGCTTTAAATAAAAAAAGAAAAAATGTCAGGTTCATATGAAGAGATGCAGTTTGAGTGTAGCAGAAAGGTCTGTCTACAGTAATTTACCCCAGTGGCCCACTACCTGGCTTAACATGCTGTGATGCAGGAGATTGCTCATATGCAACATCTGTTTCTAAACCCACATGAGCCAAACAGCGTGCTCCATATTAAAACATGGTGGGGAAAAAAAAGAAAAAAAAAAAACGAGGCAGAGGGAGATTGCAGAGTCGACAGGCTCTAGATGGAGCTAGACACAATTTGCCTCGCCAGAAAACACTGCATAAGAATGGAAAACTGTCTTCCCTTTTACAAAAACCCCAGCCAGGGAGAGTTCATATACTTCATATAACCTCCCCCATAGTCTCTCTAGCCAAGGTATGTGGGAGGCAACGTCAATTAATTCAGCCTATTAGCTGAATCAAGACCACATCCAGATGAGGAGGACAAGAATGTAAATCCAAGCTACAGATCTGGTCTAATTTGTTACATTTTTCTCAGTCCTAGCAAGCTTGACACTGGCTATCTGAATTACTGCCAAAGTTTAGCTTGCAACAGTGTGAACAGAAATTAAGCACATATATTTATTTCTTCCTAGGTCATATAACAAAAGACTGATCCACAACCAGTTGGCAGAGTGAGAGATGAGATTCCTGAGCCTAAGCAGGGACATACTTTTTCAATCACTTGGGCCCTCAACCCACCCGTAACACCCCTGGGGCTAAAACGACCACCAGGCAAGAAGCTGGGCCCCTGCATGCATAAAGCTGTCAGAATGAGACCCTCAACAATTAAACCATACAGACATTCTGGCACGAAGCATTGCTTAATTTCTTGTTCAAGAATTCTTTGAAGAAATAAGTGTTTCCACAACACACCCAATTTTTTTTCAGCCTGTCACATGTGGGATTACCTCCTTTATACCAGGGAACAGAGACTAGCTCACAGTACGCAAAACAAAACAAAACAAATCAAAGTACAATCTTTTACCTAGAATCCCTTCAGAACTTTTTAACATCACTCTTACTACAGTGACAGGACAGGACATACTATCATTGAGACTGCATTTGCATGGTAACAAAATGTTATTGCTAATTCTTATAAAGATTTAAACTCTAAAAATACTTTCATTCATCAGCCCCAGGTTTATGCTCACAGCTGTCTTTCCACAGTATTCCACCAATCAGTAGTCCTTGATACTTAGATTTTTAATTCATCTTACAGGAATATGAGAAATAAGGAGCAGAGTTATCCTAATCTGTATGTCTTGTAACCAGACCTTTCTTTCACAACCCTGTACACTGCAAGTGCTTCAAAGACAAAGTGACCCTCTCCCTCTTTTGTCTCTCAGTGCCAGTCAAGACAATAAAGCCCCAATGTTAAGAGGACTGGGGAGTCTACCATAAACTTCTACTCCTGGTACTATACTCTCTCCCATTCCACCCACACTTTCTTTTTGAATTCAACCAGAACTTGAACCAACAAATCATACTTCATGCAAGACAAAGGGCATCATTCCCACCTCTGCTGAAAGTGACCAACTGTTTACTATCAACAGAGATGATCGCTTCCTAATCAAAGTCCTGTCAAACCACGTTAACTTCACTGAACAAGGCAGATCTAGCTAATCAAAATTGCATCCTGCAAGTCAGTCATCAGAACAGAAGCTGTTTTTTCCCTTTCTAACATTTCAACCAGGAGTAGCAAAACCACCCAAGAAGCTGGGCACAGATTCCAGAATCCATCAGCAGATCTGCTTCGCATTCTTCTTAAGGCATTACACCATTTAACTATTCCTTTGATGGGTCTATTATCTACCTTTCTTCAGCCAAACAAAGTAAAAGTAGCTCCAAATATTGCAAATATTTTATACAATGTAGCAGTCAGGTAAAAAATAAAGTCACAAGTGTACATTGACAGAATTTTCAGCTGCAAGACCAGGTTACGTTAAAACACATGGACAGACCAGAAGCAAGTGTTGTGGTCTTTCAACATATTAGGAGTAAAATAGAGCAAAAGGGAAGGAAAAAACCAAAAAAAATCAAAGTTTTTACTAGTTGTGCTTCAATTTATTTTAATTAAAAGTTTGCAAAGATCACTGGAGCCTGCCATACTCACTTATCTTCAACCCACACAATCAGCACAATTAGCTGAATAGGCATTAAAATCAAACCTCTTGTTGCTCTTTTTTTTTTCCTCCAATTACCCACAAGTAGTGCAAAAACTTAAGTAAAAATGTCACGGAAATGCACTAAAGCCACTGTGCTGGATATATATATTACCTGCAAGACTCACACATTCTGCAGGAATTCATTCCTTACACTTAAGAAAAAAAAAGGCATTATAGTCATAATAGTATTTCCACACCATAGCACAAACAATATAATGGAAAATATGATCAATGAACAAAATGCTGGTGTTTTATGGTTTTCCTTCATGGACTCTATTTTCTTCAGCTTGGTAATAGCAACAATTTACACTCAAAATGCTACTAACAGAAATTTTATGTATGGCATACATACTTCCAATTCTATTTTATATCAAAGAGAGACAAAACCATCTCACTTTAATATTCTGATGAAAAAAATCAGGAAAAAATCCACATATCACTGTCCTTTTTTGATATACCAAAAGCCACTTGATGGCATTCTTGACTTTTATTACATGATTCCTTATGATTAAGTACACAGATGGCTGAGTTAGTGGCAAGAATTCCCACAATCAAAAGATGATTTAAGTAACAGATCAACACAGAGTCTCATGACTGGTGATAAGACAGTGCAGTGGCTTGTACACTACCCTTCCAGCAGTGTCATGGGTTTCTACCTATGAAAAATGAGATACTATGCTGTCTGTGTGATTTAGCTACAATTTTTTAAGGAAAAAAAAAACAAAACAGCAAAGCACTAACACCAGTGTTATTACTTTGCATTTAACATATCTGTTTCTAATTCTCAAGGATGTGTTTGAAGGCCATTGCTCAACATGAAACTGACAGCATCTCTACTGCTGAGGATTAGTTATTGTTAAAAAGCTGGTTTTTTTCCAGAGAAGAGGAAAGGGTCTTCCTCCTTCCTACCCTCTCTGATATCCACAGGCTTCCCTCTTAGCTCTTTGTCAGAACACTCCAGATCTGCCTTGAGCAAGTCAGCATCCTACACCATGAAACAAACTGCTGCTCCTCCTGAGCCTGCCACCAACTTGAACTAGCTGGTCAAGGTAATTTGCACTAAGACTGGTGCATAACACTGATACACCCTTCAATGTAAGAAGGGTGTAAGAATAAGACTGTGATTGTTTTCATTGGCACAATTTTTGACACATTTCCTTTCACCGACTTAATACCCATTTTGAAGTTCCTGTGTCATTCAGCTCATGTGCTCATTCCACTGAAAATGCCAGTTTTATCTACACCTTTCTCACAACCAAAGTGAAAATTTACATGGCATTATATTAACACATTTACAAAGAAGTCTGAAATCCATCACTGCAGCCCCTTCCATACCAACTAGCCTGAGGAGTAAATTTGACCACTGTCACACTTACAGATCAATGCTAGATCAAGTCATCAGGGATAACCAGAAGTCACTACTTATTAATTTACTGTCCAATGGCTCTGAATGCATTAAATACTTATTTTTCAGAGTGTCTTACAATGTTTCACTTCAGGTTACTGGAATTGCATCACATAGCCTGAGGTTTCTTTATTTTTCTTGGACATGAACACTACCTCTATTAACCACTCAATAGTTACCTTGTGCACTACAACATGCAACCAGTAGCTTAGTAGACAGCAAGCTCTCTCCAAAAAAGAAAATTCCACAGAGACAAACATTTGGGATAAAAATGTTTGCCTATCTAAGTGGAGGACAGACTTTGAGAAACCAAAGCTAAGTTTCCCACAAATACATACTGGTTTTGGAGCCTAAATTCTCAGACAAATTTTATGAACACAAACAATTTTCTGGAGAACCTCCCTTCCGAAGTCTATGCGCCTCAAGGCATCTGAGCACCTGAGGAGCAGACACAGTTCTGCTTTGTTTGAGCAACACCACCTTTTAAATTTTTTTCAGGACTATAAATGTGTAGCATTCAAGCAATTCAGCAACCTTGTGCCAGTGAAAACTCAAAGCAACAGAATCATGCCTCTAATAGTCATGAACATCTCACACAAACAATGTTTTTGTTTTATGTCTTTGAAAGATGCTATCATTTTTGATAAATCAGGCATATGGATAAGTATCCCTTGCAGTGTTTATTTTATGGCAATAGCCAAGGCAGGGAACCTTTGCAATACCTGTAATCACTACTGCAGGAGGTATAAGAAGTAAAACTCCCTTACAACCCAGTGATCACATACAAAGACTGAGAAATATTCCCATGTGTTCACCTGGGTCTCAGCCTTCAACAATCAACCCAAAAAACAGCAATGTACAGAGAAAGATGCTAGACCAACATGGAGAACAGACATCCTGCCTCCACCCTGCCTTCTCACCCTTCAGCACCCTCTCTCTGCCAGGATGGGAACCAGAAAGGGACTTCATACCTCTCTCCCTGATACCCTGCACAGCCCATCCCCCTCGGCTTTGACTGCCATTATGGGCTTTCTTCTATTCCACTTCCTCATGGAATGCTGGTCCCATGTGCATCTCTGTAACACGTGTACAGGTGTTACTCAAACACCAAGCAATGAAGCTAGTTTCAGTCCATCACAATGGTACAGAGATGAGGCCAGTGAGACACAGTTCTGCTTCCCCATCCTAACTGGGTACCACAATCACAAGCAGTCACACATGCCACAGAGCAGAAAGCAGTACCTAATGGCACCAGTGACCATCTCTGGTTTTACTGATATAGAACACAGACCTCATGAGAAAAAAAATACAGCAGCCAAATACTATTCACAAAGGGATGAAACCTCCAATAAAGAAACTGATATATAGAGCTGAAGTTCTACAACAGATATGAAGACTATCCTGTCTCTTACTGGGCACAGAAAAATAATGGCCTTTTGATTTAAAGCTTCCTGTTGCTCTCTAGGGAGTTCTGCCTTCATGTTCTCTCATATGTTTGAGCTTGTCTGGTGCTGCTCTTTGTCAGCAACAGAATATAGTTCTTCTGCACACGGACAGTTTTAGTCAGCATCCTGACAGAAGAGCTGGGAAGACAGCACCTTCCTCAGAATTATCATTCTTTAGGCCTGACAGGCAAAACCATTTGCTGGGAGAAAGCGCAAAACACCTTCTGGAAGTCCAAGTTTAGTTAGTAGCAGAAATGAGATTGGATTGGCATGTCCACTTCTTTAAACTTTTAAAATGTCTTCTGCTTGTAGAGCCACAATTGCTATTGCTTTACATGGCTGATCTCTGAATGTACTAAATACTATGAGATACTGATACATCTAACAAAGTATCTAATGATGCTAAGGATGGCGGTCATAAATTCATCAGGATTACATTATAAAAACATAACGCAAAAATAAAGACTTCACAGAAAGTGAATGAAACTGAGTTACCAAAAAAAAATCTGTTGACAAATGGTGAGCTTACAAGAGCTAGAACACAGTGGTTAACAATCAGCATCTTAAAGAGATTACAGGGTCATTCAGTGGGCTGTGCAGAAGCTCAATAAAAAAAATCATATTAATCATGTAACTAGACATGATCTCTGCAAGCACTGCACTACAGGCAGTCAGAAATTGCATGCTGTGTCTGTCTGGGTTTTCTTGCACAGCATTCGCTGAATACACATTTCTTCATCTGTATAGCACACACAGAGCAGCTGTTGTGCCTACCCAGGTTAAAACAGCCTGCACCCTACCATCTCCCTTCCCAACAAACAGGCAGACACTCTACTCTTATCCCTCTCCGCAGTTATGCTGACCACCAAAAGGGTAGCATCTACAACATCATCACATCCCAATGGGATGATATAATCAGTATCAATATCTCTTTAGTGCCAAAGACTTTAGGATAATGTAAAAGCAGTATGACCGTATCAACCACTTCTATCACACTGTGAATAAAATAACAGACTCTTCATTTTACTTTAGAAAAGTGGGGGGCAGAGGGGGGGCACGAAGAGGCAGAGATAAAAACCTACAAATGTAAAAAAAAGCTAACAAAGAAACACCCAACAACAAAGCACTTCAAAAGGCTGCTTTTTATCTCTCAAGCCATCATATGATATGAGTTAAGTTACTCCTTACACATGCTGGGGATGGCTCCAGTGCTGCTGTTACAAATTTTGTTAATGCTGACATGATTATGAATAGCAAAAATAAAAACACACATCAAAGTTGCCTTTTCATTCTGTCACAGTATGATAAAGTTTAGAGCTGTGACAAGGATACAAAGCTGTCTGCATACTCAGGAAGACAGCCCAACAACAGCTGCCACTGCTTGTAGTGAGAAACCTTCCCTGCAATTTTAGGAAATGAAATCTTTTCTTTCTAAAAATCAGCTAAAATCCAATTTTATGTGTACACATCTGTATTGCCTATAGGCAGAAAAATAATATTTTTAATTGAGTAAAACAGAGAGATTGCTAAAGAAAAAGAGATATTTTGATTTCTTGCTTGGTGTCCATCTAGGTTGAGAGAGTGGAAAAGTGCAGGGAAAAAAACAGCACATCAAAATGAACAAATTAAACAGTACAAACTTAAGGGGAAAAAAAAAAGCAAAACCAACATGCAATGAAACATACAATAATATACAATACTGGTACATCACAATTCAAACTTTTCAATTAAACGTAAAATGCAGTGGCTGCTTACTGAGCTGCGACACATGCCCTTGGTAACAGGATATGAGCTGTTCACCTCTGGGTCACTGTTCCTAATCCAGCCAGGAACAATAGTGACCACAAGTTGTTTACCATCTGACAGCTGTTTGCTAACTTATGTGAAATGAGTTGGTGGTCTCAGTCCATTTCCTACGGGGCAGGTGTCCACATTATAAAACAGTACTGTCACAACGGGCATCCTTGTTGACCAATCCAGC